>NC_046322.1:13308610-15787360 GCF_009819535.1 Lacerta agilis
GGTTTTCCAGCTGGCTTTATTTTAATTAGGGTAATGTATTAATTTAATGGAATGGATACAGAGGATGGTCAATGATATGGAAAGCATGCCCTATGATGAAAGGACGAAGGAACTGGGTAAGTTTAGTCTGGAGAAAACTGAAGGGGGTCATGGCAGAACTCTTCAGTACCTGGTGGGCTATCAGAAGAGGGCAAAGACTTGCAGACTGCCACCCCAGTGGGCAGGACTAGATCTGACAGTCTTAAATTACAGATTATATGTCCAGAAACATCTTAATGTAAAAAAAAAGGAGTTTGGCGATGTAATTCACCATCTGTCCTCACCCTGGTGAGCAAATTTTGACAGGTGGGTGGGGCAACTCACCTTTCAGTCACCAGATGTCATTATGGTGTAAGACAATTGACAGGTGGTTGTCCTGTCCGCACATCAAAGTCCCTTGTGCAGTGCCCAACAGTCATAGGAAGGCCTCTTCACAATACCTCCAGAGCAAATGTCCGTAGTTAGCTGGAGGAAAACTAAGCTGTGGGCAAACTCCTTGCCATGAGGGAAAATGCTGCAGGAAATAATTTAGCGATTTCCAAAGACAGATTAGATATCAGTAGAAAGCGATGCCAGTAATTGCCAAGAAACTATATCACACTCCCTCCACTGGCCGCCATTTTGTGATTGCACCACTGCTATGCGATTAGTGGGGCTCAGTAATTTTCAGCCATCTCAAGTGGGCCCTGGAGGCAGAGAGTTTGAGGGTCGCTGATCTAGAGAGATGAGACAAAAATCCTGCCAGTGTGTTTCATCAGGCGAAAGCTCTCTTCTCAGATTCTGGGTAGCTTTTCCTTAAGCCATAACAAGTGTGAATACCTACTTTTTGGAAATGTGAGGGTAATTCTTTTCCCTGCCAATGCTTGTTTCTGTAAACTACTTTGCTGTTTGAGAGGCTCGATTGATAATGCTTTTAGAGTGAAGTTCCAATCCAGATATGGAAAGCCTCAGGCCCCTTGTACATCCTCTTGTTAAAACGCTAACTATCGAACCAGTTCCTACAGTACTGAAATGTCCGGTTCTTACCACTTAGGCTGTATCTGCATGGTTTCTTATTCTGTTCTATTCTTTGTTGGGAACCAGTGTGTTATAAAGCTCATTGGACAGCCTTGGCCTTTTCACTATTTTTAACCTACCTGTGGTGCCACCACAGACCTCATCACAGTCAGTTCTGCACTGTACCATTCCGGAATGGAGATGGCAGATGACCTGTTTGGATACCACCCCACACCAAAAATTCCTTGTAGAAGGAAAGCTAGCACATAGTGAGAAAGTGATAACCTTATCTCCGACCTACTAACTTTCCATGAGTAGGATATATATGCTTGCAGTTTGTTTATTTTTAACATCAGGGAACATTCAACAAACTGGACAATCCTCAGCAGGGAGTGGTATGGTCCAAGAAGGGCTATACCACATGCCATTGCCGAATATTTAAATTGGCTGAATTTGGACTGCGTATGAGACCATGGATTCATCCAGATGGCAGGCACTGTGGCACAGATGGATGTTATGAATCATGGGTAGGAAGAGAGCGGGGACCAGAAGCGCCAAAACGATGCTCTGAAGCTCCCCAAATAAGGGCATTCCCACATGCTTCGAGCTGCGTTCTGAACTCGCAACCTTCAGGTGTTGCAGACACCTTGCCATCGTTCAAATTGTGGGTGTACAGGATTCACTATTCTCAAGGACAGCATCTTAATTGCCAGCTCATCCTTCATTCAGTATGCTTTCCTGCTCCTCTTCTAAACATTTTTTCAATTTGGAACCATTTTATAGCATGGGGAGATTAGACTCAGCTGTGTCAAAGAAATTAAGAAGCTGGTGTAGCAGGTTCGTTGAAAAAGTATTGAGGGGAAAGTATAGTATTTTAGATTCTTTTCCTGGAAAGAGACGAAAAACCAGGTGCATATATATATATATATATATATATATATATATATATATTCATATTCCAAGGTGCAAACTGAATTACAAGATGCCCAGGAGTGCGCAATAGCATTTCATTGTTTAAGTTTGGAATAAAAGACAGATAATTAGGAAATTGGGAGTCTATTAATTTTCCAAATTTACTCATGCAAGAAGCACTGAGCTACGGTGATATTTGCTTACCTCGTCATTATGCAAAAATATATTAGCTAATTATTTTGACTAATGCAATTAAGATATGCATATTTAGCATAAACTATACAATAGAAACGTTACAGTCAGCAACTGCCAGGTTGCACTCATGGGCAGCAGAGAGGCAAAAGTCTCGGTGCAGCCTCCGATGGCAAGCGCAAAAATTGTTCCTGCTCTGCCTGAGCCACTCTTATTAGCTCTCTTTCAGTAATTAATTTACTTTGCAGCCTGGCTAGGTGGCACAGCTAGCAGTGGCATTAATTTTGGTTACGTGGAGACACCTGAAGATGTCAGCCTTTGAGCAGCAGAATCTGCACCTTTAATTGCCTTAATCAGTGGAAACACAGTATCTTTCGCGAGGATCCAATTAAGACATTCTGTGTTTTTGGTTTCCTTTCTACGGAAGAAGCTGGCAAGGCACCAGCATGCTGCGAAATACACTCCCCCCCCCCTCCTCAATTTCCTCACAGCCACATTTCATATCTGGGCCTTTCCATCCATAATTCTTTGGTAGAGAATTCTGTCTAACCTGAAAGGTTACAGACTATGACACAAAGAGACATGGGTGAGATGGTCATTACTCGTTTGTGAAGCAGTTGACTTGCATGAAGAAGGCCTAGGTTCAATTCTGGGCATCTCTAGATTTGTTTAAACTAATAATAATCAGATTAGTAGGTGATGTGATTAGTAGGTTATATGAAAATTCATATTTAAATACATATTTTTATTACAAAATGTGTATTTTAAAATAGATTTTGTCTCAAGGAACACATTTTTTTAAAAAGTGTTACGTTATATACAAATATGCAATTTGGCACCTTTTAAAGCTACTGTAAGAACTGTATTGCAAATTTGAGAGAAGGGAGAAGTCTGAAGGATAAAGATGCCCTGATCTACACATTAGTCCAGAATGTGCAGATCTGGTCAGTCTGCATTAGGAGCCATTGAAACTGAACTCCTCAAGAATCCTTAGATGTGAACGATCCTTTGGCTGAGATCCTGGGAAATCATATTCAGCTAGTGAAAACAATTGTCATTTAGATGGACTATTTGTCTTGGTACAAACAGGGTCTTATGACAGCTCAGTTGGGTAGAGCGTGGTGCTGGTAATGCCAAGGTCACAAGTTCGAATCCCATATGGGACAGCTGTATATTCCTGCACTGTAGGGGGTTGGATTAGATGATCCTCAGGGTCCCTTCCAACTCTGCAATTCTATGATTCTACAGGGGGAAAATAAGGTGTGCCATCTTCATCATGTCCAAGTGGCAACAAGAGGGCTGGAATTCCCATCTTAGAAAACACCATTTAGCACCTCATGTGTTGTCTTTCAGGTGCATTTTTGATCTCTCAGGCATTTTAAACTACCGGTAAGTGCAATTTTCAGAACTGATGGGAAAAGATGCTTTATTTTAAACATGGGAAGTGAGGCATCCTAGATCTGGAGGCTAGAAACTAGGGAGCAATAGAGGCTGAAGGCGCCACCAACCCAAGCATGCCCTCAGCCAGCCCTCACCTCCTCTTTCTCCTCCTCCATCTTAGTGTTGCCTTTGTGAAACTCAGCATAGAGAAAGAGGGGGGGACTAAGGGCTTATCCACATATACCTTTTGCCTCGGTCTTTCCAGACAGGGTATGTGCTTTAACACTCCCATAACTGAGCTTCCCCCTCCCACTGAGCTTTCCCCATGAAAATCCACTCTTTAAAGCTGGATCGGAGCAAATGCCCATATAGGTTTTCTATGGATTGACCTTTGCTCTGATTGAGCTTTAAAGAGCAGGTTTTTGCAGGGAAAGCTCCAGGGAAATGAAATGAAATGAAATGAAATGAAATGAAATGAAATGAAATGAAATGAAATAAAATAAAATAAAATAGGTACTTGGACACTGTGCTTTAAATCATGGGCTATGCCTGAAAAGAGCAGAGGAAAATGTAGGTAAGCCTTTGGTTGGCTTATAAGGCCTTCTTGGCAGTGGCACCCTCCCTGTGGAGCACCCTCCCATCAGATGTCAAGTAGATAAAGAACTACACAACTTTTAGAAGACATCTGAAGGCAGCCCTATATCAGGAACTTTGTAATGTTTGGAGTTTTATTTTGTTTTTAGTGTTCTATTGGGAGCCGCCCAGAGTGGTTGGGGAAAGGCAGCCAGATGGGCGGGGTATAAATAAAATGATGATGATAATAATAATAATAATAATAATAATAATAATAATAATAATTGCATGTCCTTGGCTGTGGCTGCACCTATTGTTGGATGCAACTGCTGCTGATAGAGAAGACCATTTAAATGGCATGGTGGAAAGCAAGTTCTGGCTTGGAAACTGCATCTGGCCCACAGTGGAGTTTTCCCCAGCCTGTGCTGCTGGTGTTAGGAAGTTGTTGAAGGCCATCACAACAGGCAGGGACCTGCTTCCCTTTCCATTTTGACGCCCATGGAAATGTTTTGGCTAAGTCTACCCTGGCCATGTGGACTGTCAAATGGCTTCTGCTGTATTTTGTTGTCCTTTCAAATGTTTCTCATAGAGTAGGCTGTACCATCTGGTGGACAATCTGCCTGCAAGCTACAGCATCATACCTAGCTGCGTAGGCAAGTGTAGACTGGCCGAAAGGAACAAGCGTCTGCAACAAGCAGCCAGCAGCAAGAGAAGACTCCCTATGGGTCCCGCCTCTTTCCACCGACATTAGTTGTAGATTGACCCTGTACAATCCAGCAATAGTAGTACAGTACTCCTGCTCCTAAATACGGGGTTGTCTGCATCCTGTGTATGTCACACCAACATTTCTCCAAACTGGACCCAAAGCACCTGTTGTAGATTATATTCTGGATGTGGATGGGCTTGGTTCAATTATCCATGCCCTGTGACTTCCCATTTGGACAACTGCAATGTGCTGTGCCATTGAAAATCATAGAATCATAGAGTTGAAAGGGACCATGAAGATTATCTAGGTTACGGTTTCCCAAACTTGTGTCTCCAGCTGTTTTGGACATCACCTCTGGCCACTGGTCCTGCTAGCTACAGATGATGGGAGTTGTAGTCCAAAAGCATCTGGAGACCCTAATTTGGGAAACCCTGATCTAGTCCAACCCCTTGCAATGCAGGAATATGCAGCTGTCCCTTACAGGGATCGAACCTGCAACCACACTCTAACCAACTGAAATGAAGCCATTCAGAAACTTGAGTTTAACTTGAGTTCAGGTATCTGAAGAAGTGTGCATGCACACGAAAGCTCATACCAAGAACAAACTTAGCTGGTCTCTAAGGTGCTACTGGAAGGAATTTTTTATTTTATTTTGTTTTGACTATGGCAGACCAACACGGCTACCTACCTGTAACTTGAGTTACACCTGTCACCTTAAGCCAATTACAACCTCTCAGCCTAACCTACCTCACAGGAATGTTGTAAAGAAAAAAATGTGCGAGGGAAGGGGTCATGTACAACACCTTCAACAGATAAATGGAGTGACATAAAATTTTAGCTGTAAGCTGCCTTGAGCCCCCATAAGAGAAAAAGGCGGATAATAATAATAATAATAATAATAATAATAATAATAATAATAATAATAAACTGTGAGAATGATCAGGAAGATACCGGAGAGTAAATCCTATTGAACAGTGGGACTTAGTTCTGAGTAAAAATGCTTAGGATTGCAGTATAAGCTGCACAGTCTTTATCCAGTTACCTGGGAGTAAGCTCCATTGAATACAGTCTGTGTAAGGCTTCATTTACAATAAAGTAATAAACAATCCACGAGGTTTCCTTAAAAAGGGCCGGCTGCTAAAGCATTGATTCAAAGTGGATTGGTGACCCTTTGCTTCCAAATTATAATAAGGGCTTTTGTATGCCAGCTTCTCCATTTCCTTCGTTTGGTGCATGAACTTCAGTTTCAGTATAAACAGGATTCTGTTTTTGCACCTACACCCACACCCACCGCTTTTAATTGTTCTCTGAGGTGTGGAGGTGAGGAAAAAGGAAATCCGGGACGTTCTGGGATGAAATCAGAAACCGGGACGGCTTCTGTCATTCCGGGATTGTCCTTGGAAACTTGGGACCCTTGGAGAGTAAGGCGTTAGACACAGCAATTGAAACCCTCCATCATAACTAAGAGGATTAGGGCAACCATGGGCTTTGCATACACCTAAATGCGAGGCTAGAGTGAGCAGCAGGGACAAAGTGCTTTATTAGCATCCCCTTGCTGTTCTACATGGTCTGAAGCATCTGGGGCTGGCCCCTGTCAGAGTCAAGGAACTGGGTTTAATGAACCATTGGACTGATACATTAGGACTGTTTTTATGTTATAGTCTCCATTGACAGCTGCTGAGATTTACTGCTGGCAAACCCAAGCAGCAAGCATCTCTATTCATAGAAACAGAGAACTGGAAATGGAAATGAAACACAGTTTGTCTCCTTGCCTTTGTTCCATAAAGTCCATATGTGGCAGGCCCACTTATGTCTTCCATGTGTTTTGGGGAAGGGAGAGGTAGATAATATAGTCTTCTTCTGTTCATGGCTTTACAATTAGTTCAAGCTGCCAAGGTGACTCCAAGGTCAGAAAACTTGTGTACATCAATTGACAATGGATTCTCTTAGAAGCTCCCAGACGGTTCACCCGGCCAGTTTATATAGGTTCTGGTCTAGACCCACAGCAGAATGAGGCAGCGGACTCTTGAAATTGGCAGAGGGGTTATACCACTTCAGGCTGCAGGTGGGTGGGTCACTGTTATTGAATGTTCTCCTATATTAAATGGGGGCCGGGATCACTGGTGGTAAAAAAAAAAAAAGCATTAAAAACTAACATCTGAGTTTATTGTGCTGATGTTGCATCTGCAGGGAAATTTTTATGCAAGAGAACATTTGAAAATATAGAAAAGTTCCCTACCCTCTGGATTGTACCATTTTAGATTGCATGGGCAAAATTTTATGTCTGAATGCCATACTGTCCAACATTTCTCTGATGAAAATAGGAACATCCTAAGGAGAAGCGGGACATTCTCGTATCAATTCAGAAACCGGGACGGCTTCTCTAAATCTGGGACTGCCCCTGGAAAACAGGGACAAAGGGATGGTCTGTCAATAATGACATTAAATCACATGGCATTTGAGAAATGTAAACCTACAACTGTTTTCTTTTATTACTTTTCCGCTGCCTTGCTAATTCATGTTTCAATTTGTCATGCCGCCCTTTTGTTTCACCAGTGCGATTGCCATGCATATTTGTGCAAATGAAACCGACACATTTGGAGAACCCTTTGCATTCAGATTAGTATCGTTTAAATCTGCTCAGTTCCCTAAATGCAATATTGTCTGCCTTGCGCTTCCAGCGTGTAAGGCCATTTAAGTTATCAAGTGGTGCAGCTAATAAGCAACATGGTTCTTGGGATGTCAGCTGATAACAGCACAAGACACAGTGCTGCTCTCGTTCCTAGTTACTCAGTCATGCACATTTCTTGCATAAATCTCCACGTAACATTTCTCCGGTGCATCTTTTATTCATATGTGATCAAAGCCTATTGTTGTTGTTGTTCAGTCGTTCAGTCGTGTCCGACTCTTCATGACCCCATGGATCAAAGCACGCCAGGCACCCCTATCCTCCACTGCCTCCCACAATTTGGCCAAACTCATGCCAGTCACTTCGAGAACACTGTCCAACCATCTCACCCTCTGTCGTCCCCTTCTCCTTGTGCCCTCCATCTTTCCCAACATCAGGGTCTTTTCCAGGGAGTCTTCTCTTCTCACGAGGTGGCCAAAGTACTGGAGCCTCAACTTCAGGATCTGCCCTTCCAGTGAGCACTCAGGGCTGATTTCTTTAAGGATGGGTAAGTTTGATCTTTTTGCAGTCCATGGGACTCTCAGGAGTCTTCTCCAGCACCATAATTCAAAAATCAAAGCCTATAGAGATAAGCTTTTCCCAACCTGGTGCCCTAAACGGCCTCAGTCCTGTATACCTGAAGGAGCGTCTTCACCCCCATCAATCAGCCTGGACACTGAGATCCAGCGCCGAGGGCCTTCTGTCGGTTCCCTCACTGTGAGAAGCAAAACTACAGGGAACCAGGCAGAGGGCCTTCTCGGTAGTGGCGCCCGCCCTGTGGAATGCCCTCCCATCAGAAGTCAAGGGAATAAACAAATACCTGACATTCAGAAAATACCTGAAGGCAGACCTGTTTAGGGAAGTTTTTAAACTGTGATATTTTAAATGTATTTTAATGTTTGGTGGAAGCCGCCCAGAGTGGCTGGGGAGACCCAGCCAGATGGGCGGGGTACAAATAATAAATTATTATTATTATTATTATTACTACTACTACTACTACTACTACTACTACTACTACTAGAGATCTTTTGGGCTGCAACTCTCATGGCCATGATGGCTTAGGCTGGTGGGAGTTGTAGCCCAAATCGTCTGGAGGGTACCAGGTTGCCAACCATAGCCCTGGCTCAAGGATAGACAATGTTTTGGACTACAACTCCCATCATCCTCAGCCATAGGCCAATGGCAGCTGAGGCTGGTGGGAATTGTAGTTCCAAACTTCTGGAAGGCACCAGGTTAGGAAAGGCAGATGTAAGACCTGTGAACCTACTACGTTCCTGTTGGCTCAGGATTTGTGTGAAGCTTTTCTTTAAAAATTTCGAGTATTTCTAGAACATAGTTGTGTCTCCAATGGCATAAAAATTGTGCTCAGGAACCCAATGAAGATTTCACTGAGTAATGCATATAGTTAGTTTCCAAATCATCACCAGCGGATGGCTCTATATCAGTCAACAGTTTCAAAATTCTGTTTTCACTTACTTTTAATATTTACATGCAAAGTTATAATAAAATATAAATAAAAATAGGCTGTGGGAAGAAAAATGATTGTTGCAGTGGTGAAGCAAACTAGACATGCGTAATTTAACCACAGTGGATTGAATGTTATTGGTTATAATAAGGAGGTTGTCTATTTTTCACATTAAAAAATTGCTCATTTCTAATTGAAAACACCAAGCGCCAAATGAGAAAATTAGCAAAATTCTTTCCGAATGAGGATTTTACAGGAAGTGCTGTACTACATGCTTAATCCAGACAGAGCTTAGTCTGAGACACAAATACCATTTCAGATCCAATGACTTTCTTCATCACTCCACATAGACAGGAAGCCCTGACATTTCTGTGCAATTTCCAAATCTGCTTGCAAGTTCTGGATATGGTTTCCTGTATGAGGTTTACTTATCTATTATTACATTTATATCCTACCTTTAAAGGGGCATGGGTGGCGCTGTGGTCTAAACCACAGAGCCTCTTGGGCTTGCTGATCGGAAGGTTGGCGGTTCGAATCCCCGCGACAGAGTGAGCTCCCATTGCTCTGTCCCAGCTCCTGCCAACCTAGCAGTTCAAAAGCACGTCAAAGTGCAAGTAGATAAATAGGTACTGCTGTGGCAGGAAAGTAAATGGCATTTCCATGCACTCTGGTGTCCATCACGGTGTTCCGTTGTGCCAGAAGCAGTTTAGTCATGATGGCCACATGACCCAGAAATCTGTCTGTGGACAAACACCAGCTTCCTCGGCCCAAAAGCGAGACGAGTGCCTCACCCCATAGTTGCCTTTGACTGGACTTAACTGTCCAGGGGTCCTTTACCTTACCTTTACCTTAGTCTACCTTGCCTCCAAGGAGCTCAAGGTGGTTTACATGGCTCTTCCCCATTTTATCCACGCAACGACCCTTTGCCTCATAGCTTTTGCTTAGCCTTTAATGCCTATGGAAAGAGAACTCATGTGCTGTATGGGGGAGGGATTCATTCCCTTGACATTTTAATGCAAACTGCCCTGTGCAGCTTGGGAGCAAGATACCTGAAAGACCATCTTACCCAGGGGTCGGCAAACCTTTTCAGCAGGGGGCCGGTCCACTGTCCCTCAGACCTTGTGGGGGTCTGGACTATATTTTGGGAAGGAAAAAAAAAAACGAATTCCTATGCCCCACAAATAACCCAGAGATGCATTTTAAATAAAAGGACACATTCTACTCATGTAAAAACCGGATTTAGAAAGTGGGCCGGATTTAGAAGGCAATTGGGCTGGATCTTGCCTCCAGGCCTTAGTTTGCCTACCCATGATCTTACCTCTTACATGTTCAATTGATCGCTGCGCTCTGCAAGTGAGGCCCTTCTGCAAATAGGAGGTGTGTTCTGCATAATGAAGGAATTGGGGCTTTAGTATTGTAGCATCAGCCCACTGTGATTAAATACAAGAAAAGTGCTGTCTCTGTTGTCTTTTTGGTCCGTTCCTCTTTCCACAAGCTTTTTCAGTTTAGATCTTTCCCAGTCTTGTTCTGTGTAAAAAGTGTGTCACCAGCGTGAAAAGTTTGGAAAGCTCTGTGTTTACTGTTTTATCACTTGTTTGCCCCCCCCCGCCTCTTTAGCAGAAAGGGTAGAATACAAATTTAATAAGCAGATGCACAAATCTTAGCAACAGCAAGCACTAAAAAGGCTTGCTGCCATGAATCTGTGATGGATGCCCAAGTGGCTTTGCACTTTCTAGAAAAAGGACTTGTGAGCTACCTATTGGACTTGTGGGTGACTTATTACGGCCATCTCTCACCTTCTATCATGCAGCTCGAGGGAACGTGCTTAGGGTTCCCCAAGTGATCTTCTGTGCAGGTGCTCCCCTGGCCCAGACTGGCTTAGCTTCATCAAGATCGCTGCATCCTGTGCCTTCACACCATGCCCTGAGACCAGTAAAATATTGGCTGGCTGGGAACTGTAGGCTAAGCCCCACAATGCACTGGTTCCTGCAGCAAAGAATTTATCAGCATCTCCCGAGATAGGGATGGCTTAATCCATCCTGACTGTCTCTGTCTTTTCCCAACTATCTGTAAAAATTCTGTGAAAGGTTGTGTCCCAGGACAGCTGCCCCTTGGGGAGGAAAAGAAATTTGTGACCTTGCCTCGCTGACTAAGCACATCCGTCACAACATTAAAGGAGCTTTAAGCATTGCCAGCTCAGCTGTAAAGGAGGTCATGAAAGAACTCTTTCATCCTCCACTTATTGGTGCATTTCGCTGTGGACACAGCACGGCCAGGATTATTTATTGTGGCGGTGTCGTTAGTATTAATAATAATCATGTCTCTTAACACTTTTCTCAGCAATTTACCATTTTCAGCACTTTGCAATTCTCATCTCGTTTATCCTTCAAACAACCTCATGAGCAGGGGTCAGCTTCACCACCCTTGGGACCCTGAGGCCAAGGAAGAAGAAGGCAGGGATCCTTCCCCAATGGCTGGAAATCTTTGCATTCGAAGACTGGTCACATTACCTATGCATGCAGGTATGCATGCATTCAAGAAGGGCAGCTATTTTACTGATTTGAGTTGCTGCAGAAATGACAAGAGTCCTGAAACACCTTTACAATGGCTGGAGGCAGACAATCGGATTATTACTTTTCCTCCAGATCGCTGATGGCGCTTTGAAAGTGCAACCACATCCACACTATTATATCACTTTTAGAGGCAGGTGGGGCTCGTCAACATGAAAAGGTAGCCCACCTAAGAGAAGGAAAACTCTGATCCTAAACCTCTGCTGCTTCGCAGGATATTCTCAGGAGAAGAAATGTCTTAGGAGTAAACCCTACACAAATCCCTACACAAAGTGGAGTCCCTAAGGCGGTTGGATGATGCCTTGTACGCCTTCTTCGGGCAACTCCTGCAGCCAAGCTGGTGCTAATCGTATCACTCTGCTTTCCATAAGCAAGGTTGAGAAGGGGGTCATCTGGGCGGCCCAGGACCTCCATACACACTGCCCAGCCTTGAGCCCCAGGGAATTCACTCTGCTCCTGCTGGCGCAGCGGTTTGACTTTGCCCCCTAAGACAGAGGGATGCCAACAAACGTATCATACAGCAGGGTATGAAATACATAACGGCACCTTTCTTTAAGAAGAGTATGAGGAGAACATTTATGCTAAAGAATCCTTACCTTAGTAGAGTGTTTCTCAAAGTTGGGTCTCCAGATTTTGTTGGACTATGACTCCTATCATCCCTAGCTAGTAGGTAAAGGTAAAGGACCCCTGGGTGGTTAAGTCCAGTCAAAGGCGACTATGGAGTTGTGGCGCTCATCTCACTTCAGGCCAAGGGAACCTGCATTTGTCCACAGACAGCTTTCCGGGTCATGTGGCTAGCATTCCTAAACCGCTTCTGGTGCAACAGAACACCATGACGGAAACCACAGAAACACCGTTTACCTTCCTGCTGCAGTGGTACCTATTTATCTACTCACACTGGTATGCTTTCAAACTGCTAGGTTGACAGGAGCTGGGACAGAGCAATGGGAGCAAGAGGAGCTCGCCCCATGCACGGATTCGAACCGCTGACCCAAGAGATTGGCATAACCCAAGAGGTTCAGTGGTTCAGACCACAATGCCACCCACGGCCCTTTAAAGGTAGGATATAAATGTAATGACAGAGCAACGAGAGCTCACCCCATCACAGGGATTTGAACCTCCGACCTTCTGATCAGCAAGCCGAAGACTAGGCTCAATGGTTTAGACCACAGCGCCACCCGCGTCCTAGTGGGTAGGGGTGATGGAGTTGTAGGGTGGGCCTCACAAAACACATGGCAGGTGTCAAAGGCAAGAGTAAAGAGACACATAACTTCCTACTAATACTTAGACGTTTACAGAGCTCCAGAGGAGAGATCATAAATCTGTGGTCAGAGGCTATCAGACCATCAACCTTTTGAAAGGAAGGGGATGAGTTATCATTTGGAAAGGGATAGGACTCTGTCTGTCTGTTTTATTAATGTTTTTATGTGTTGGGGGGGATCTTTGTGTGCTCCAGCACTTCACAAACTCGAAGTAATTCTCACCATACGTTTCTGTGTATTAACTGCTCTGATCGAAACTATTAAGCAGGATCACGTGACAGCATAGCTGTTTTCCAGAACTTGTAAGTTATCCTTTGTCCCCTCCAAGCAATTATCCTGCCCACACAATGATAATGAAGAAAGGTCCCTTAAGCGCAAAAAAGGAAAGTGTTGCTTTGAAAAATCTATCTGAATTGGGGTATCTTGCGTGGGAAGAGCCATCATCCATTTTGCTCAACCAGAAATGTTCCTATTGGTTTTGTTTTGTTTTGTTTTAAAGCTTTCCCCCTCTCCCAATGGGAACTGTGAGCGAAAAAGCTGAATTTCTTAGGTGGAGCAAATAAATGATCTAGGTGCATTGTGTATCCCAGACAGCACAAGAATATGAAAGTTAAATAAAGAAGGCAGTTCCTCTGCATATATGACACTGAACACAGCCACGCACCACCTCCAGAATATAGAACCTCAGACCTTCCAAGTGTCCCCATTTTTCAGAGACAGTCCCGAATTTGCAGAAGCCGCCCCTGTTTCTGATTTGATCCTGAAATGTCAAGCTTTTCTTAGGGTGTCTCTATTTTCGTTGGAGAAATGTTGGAGGACATGAAGTTATGCAAGCCCCAAGCCAAGGAGTTGCGTAACTATACAACTTTTAGAATACACCTGAAGGCAACCCTGGATAGGGAAGTTGTTTAATGTTTAATGCTTTCTTATTTTTTATGTATGTTGGAAGCTGCCCAGAGTGGCAGGGGCAACCCATTCAGATGGGTGGGGTATTAACAACAACAACAACAACAACAACAACAACAACAACAACAACAGATGTCCCTATTTTAATCAGAGAAATGTTGGAGGGTATAGAGTGTTTCTAGAGGGTTTGGGGGTAACTAGAGTGTAGAGTCTAGTTTGTCCCCTCCAAGCAATTATCCTGCCCCATAGCAGATCAGTCATAAAGAAGACGGATCACTGAAGAATTGATGCTTTTGAATTATGGTGCTGGAGGAGACTCTTAAGAGTCCCATGGACTGCAAAAAGATCAAACTTATCCATCCTTAAAGAAATCAGCCCTGAGTGCTCACTGGAAGGGCAGATCCTGAAGTTGAGGCTCCAATACTTTGGCCACCTCATGAGAAGAGAAGACTCCGTGGAAAAGACCCTGATGTTGGGAAAGATGGAGGGCACAAGGAGAAGGGGATGACAGAGGATGAGATGGTTGGACAGTGTTCTCGAAGCGACTGGCATGAGTTTGGCCAAACTGCGGGAGGCAGTGGAGGATAGGGGTGCCTGGCGTGCTCTGGTCCATGGGGTCACGAAGAGTCGGACACGACTGAACGACTGAACAACAACAGAGTGTAGAGTGTAGAGTGTATCTAGAGTGTAGAGTGCCAACCTAGCAGTTCGAAAGCACATCAAAGTGCAAGTAGATAAATAGGTACCGCTCTGGCGGGAAGGTAAACAGCGTTTCCGTGTGCTGCTCTGGTTCGCCAGAAGTGGCTTTGTCATGCTGGCCACATGACCTGGAAGCTGCCTGCGGACAAACATTGGCTCCCTCGGCCTATAGAGCGAGATGAGCACCACAACCCCAGAGTCATCCACGACTAGACCTAACGGTCAGGGATCCCTTTACCTTTACCTAGAGAGTAGATACTATGAAGAAGTAGAGGAGCTTCTGAGTCAAAGAGCATGACTGCCCAAGCACTACTGAATGCTATAGACATTCTTGTATTAGAAAATAAGTGTCAGTTAACTACTATCTAAAGCAGAGGTTGGGAAATGATCACCCTTCAAATGTTGCAGGATTACAAATCCCATCACCCTTGACCATTGGCTGGTGCTGATAGTCGTCAGAGTCCAACATCATATGGAGGTCCCCAGGTTCCTCTGATGTAAAGGTAAACTAGCAGGGAGACAGGATAGCACTAAGAGTATGTCAGACTAGTTTTCATTAGGGTTTACATTGCAATTTTGTCTAATTAGGCTCCAGTAATTAATGCTGTGAGTATAACAGGGATGTAATCAGACAAAGTGCTGGTGAGTTAAACCCCATGGAAGCCGTTCATCTTTTGATAGTAATGATTATGTTCTTTTTTATTATTAAAGATCCCATTAAAAAGAATTTATGATTTTCCCCTTTGTGGAGGAAATAATAAACATGATATCAGATGCTCTTATTTTTGGTATCTCGCAACTGCATTTGCGTAATTAGCCACAGTTAAAAAGAGATTTTGCTAGAATGGCTTTTGGGGGACATTACAAATCAAATTAGAGGCCAGTTGAGTTTTTGTGTGTTTTTTTCCCTTTTCAAAAATATGGAAGTACAGTATCTATAAATTACACAAGCGCAGTTGTTTTGAAAAAAAAGTGTTTGGATCCTTGGAAAGACCAGCTAGGAAAGAAGCTGTTGTGGAACCGAGGGACTGATTAGCTGTTGGCGAGAGGACAAACTTGAGCAGGCAGGCAGCTGAAGGATGCCTTAATTGATCCATTTTTGAGAGAAGCACTTTACTTCCCAGGAAATCACCGGGCAAATGCTGTGAAACAATGACTTCCAGTACAGCTACGTTAGACTTCATTGTCTTTGAGCAAATGCTAACTTATCCCCACCAGATACTTTCCACTGGGAAGTCACCCTCTTGACTTAAAACCCATCGATATAAACACGACCCGCACAATACAACAGTGTCAGCACAATCCCAAATTTTGCAAACAAATCCAGACAAGGAACACTTGCTCAGGGTTTTCTTTTCTCGCTCCATATTTGCATCAGTTCCCCAATAGAAAGTACTGAAGAAAGTCCTGGGAGAAAAGATTCAAATGCATGAATGTGGTGTTCCCCTTTCAAATGCTGTACTGAACACAGGGATGTCAGGACTCAGTCTCCACTGCTGAAAATCGTTCGCAGTGGAAAGTTCATTGTATGATTGTGTTTGCTCAGTGGTAGAAAACATGCTTTGCTGTCACAGGAGCATGCCGGTCTGTAATCACACATTTCAAAGTTGGAGTTACCTCTTTACAGTGGTACCTCGGGTTACAAACACTTCAGGTTACAGACTTCGCTAACCTGGAAGCAGTACCTTGGGTTAAGAACTTTGCCCCAGGATGAGAACAGTACTTGCATGGCAGCGGTGGCAGGGCAGTGGGAGGCCCCATTAGCCAAAGTGGTACCTCAGAGGCAATATGTCAATGTCACTGAATGCCAACAACAAGAGGATACAACAGCATTGCCACAGTTTCCAGAGCTGGGTGGACTTGTTGCAAAAGAGTGTGGTTGACAGCTCATCCAATCATAACATTTTTTTTCCAGTTTGAAGGGTGGTGTTCTAGTTCAAGCCCCTGCTCGGTACAGGTTTGGCAGTACAGGATGCAGCTATAGCATCTCTGACAGTTGACTGCCCAGCCTCTGTTTAAATGCCTCTAGCAAAGGAGAGACCCGCAAGGCAGTCTGTGCCATTGTCAAACAGATCTTACCCTTACCTAGGAAGTTTCTCTTGAGGTTTAGTTGAGTGTTCTACCTTTTCTCTCTTGCCTGTATTTTTTGCATCCACCCACAATATAAGAGACAACCAGGCTCTACAACAATCGTTGGAGAATACAAATCTGTAGCCTGCTTACTGGCTCAAATCCAGTCCACAACTTCAGCATTCCCTTTCTCCATAAGTACTTTTTCTGGAGACAATAATCATGCTGATACTATACATTCCTGAGACTGCTCCATCTGTTGGATGGATGGGGGGCCAGTGCAGGCAGAACTCTGTGTACCAGATGTGTTTTGGCTGACTGTTTCACAGAGAGAGAAAAAGTGTGTGCATGCTCTTGTAGTTACCTATGGTGAGTACTTTGGCCACCTCATGAGAAGAGAAGAATCCCTGGAAAAGACCCCGATGTTGGGAAAGATGGAGGGCACAAGGAGAAGGGGACGACAGAGGATGAGATGGTTGGACAGTGTTCTCAAAGCGACTAGCATGAGTTTGGCCAAACTGCGGGAGGCAGTGAAGGATAGGCGTGCCTGGTGTGCTCTGGTCCATGGGGTCACGAAGAGTCGGACACGACTGAACGACTGAACAACAACAAATGGTGATTAGGAATTTCACCCAGGTAAGTAAGCAAGCAAGCAAGAAAAGGGATACAGTACTCATCCACTTCTCTGGCAGTCTGAAGCACTTGTGCATTAGATGTGGACAAGGTGAAGCTACATGCCTGGCACCAAAGCTCAGTAGGTTGACCGCGGAGGGGTGGAAAAATTTCTGCTTCTCCAACACCACCCTTTCCTCTGCTCCACTTGGTTGGATGAGCAGGGTGGAATTTCACCTCCTGCGTGTTTATCTTAGAAACATGATGGACTAGTGGCAAAGGTGCAGAACAATCCTTGGCTTTCCTGCCAGTCCAGTAGGCTTCTATGCCTACCCTGTTGTTACTCATAAGAAGGGCTGGCAAAAGAGGTGTGCATTGCTCCACCCATCTTTCACCAGCTTCTTAGGAGTTAAAAACAAAACAAGTGAGTATTTTTATTTATTTATTTATTTTGCAGACTGGAAACAACAGTGTTGTGCAGGTGTGAGCTGGAAGCAGACTGGAAGTGGGGGACGCATGTCTTGCTCTGTGCTGAACTTCTGTGCTTCTTTGGAAATCTAATGGGGAAGCAAGGACTTTGGGGATGTTAATGCTGTGCACCCCTCCATCCTATGCTCAGGCAGGGGCGTAGGAAGGGGTGGGGTGGGGGTGATACACCCCGGGTGTCGCCTCTGAGGGGGGTGACAAAGGGGCACACCGCGGGGGGGGCTCACCCTGCCACCCCCGTGCGCCGGCGCTCCGGGCGCCCATGCAGCTAACACCACCACTGTGCTCAGGTTGTATGTGTAAATAAAACCATATACCCTAAAGACACCACAGTCTCCATTGACCTTCATTCTAAGGATAACAAACTCTGGGAAAGTGCATGGAACCCCTTGAGTCTCTCACTGCTTGGAGATAGGGGTGGTGTTTAACATTATAAATGACATGCCTGCCCATAGATTTTAGGGCATGCCAGCAAGTTTTAAATAAATATTATTTGATAAACAGGGTATGTTTAAACCCAGCTGTTTTTGCACGGTTTCCTTGCATTGTCCCCATTGCATAAAGAGCGAATGTACAACTCCCCTGAGTACCTGCTACAATTCCTCCTCCCGGCTTTTGAAAAATTGCTATTGATACAGCTAGAGACAGTGCCCTTATTCGCAGGCGAAAACAAAAGGCAACACGACTGTCATTGTTCAAATGATGCCCATTCAGGCCGTTACAGGCCTAGACAAAGTTCCTCCCTCTCACACACCAGCATAAGCACCCTAAGTTCCTGGTCCTTCTGCTCTTTCCAAAAATGTTTTACCTTTTGGGAAAAAAACAACAGCTCCTCCCTTCCTTTTTTGCATGTGAATAACTCAAACCAGATTTATTTTCATAATAGCCTGCAAGCTTTCAGTTAGCAGCATCCGGTAGATTTATTTCATTTTCTGGAATATTAGCTGCTGCACCTGGGCTGCAACTTGCCATCACCCCCAAAGGCTCCTAATGGTTTTTTTTTTTTTTTAGCACTTTGAAAGTGGCTGAATGCACAGCAGATGGATTTTAGGCCTGGCTCTTAAAGAATTTCTTTGTAACACTTGTCCATTTGTGCCTTGATTCTGCCCAGGTGAGACCTCACCATGAAGTGGGGCTGGGTTAACTGTTTAGCGGTCCAGCCTTTAACAATGACCGTCCTGGTGTATTGGGGAAGAAAGAGGTGCTTTCACTCCTGTGATGAACCACTGGGAAGCTCAAGATCCTGGATACAGTGCAGGTTTTCCATAGGGATCTTGGAGAATTCCATAGGAAAAGGAAAACAGGAGCATAAATTGCCACAATATCCAAGCTTATCCAGGGTCACGAATGGATATCAATCAAGCAAAGATGAGTGGTATTCCCTATCTGCATATACTATGTAGATGATTATCTTATTTTCTGCATTATTTTTGCTGTTTCCTTCTATTGAAATTAGTTTTGATCATAGCGTATAGTGAAGCCATATAACGTAGGATTTTGTGGAAGATGAACTGGGGCAGAACAGAAACAGCTCTGACTGCAATGACCGCAGGACATGGCGGAAAATTGCTGCCTCATTACATCCTAATAATAATAATAATAATAATAATAATAATAATTTATTATTTATACCCCACCCATTATTATTTATTATTTATACCCTGGGCTTCCCCAGCCACTCTGGGCGGCTTCCAGCAGAATATTAAAATGCAATATTATATTAAACATTAAAAGCTTCCCTAAACAGGGCTGCCTTCAGATGTCTTCTAAATGTCTGGTAGTTGTTTTTCTCTTTGACATCTGGTGGGAGGGCATTCCACAGGGTGGGTGACACTACCGAGAAGGCCCTCTGCCTGGTTCCCTGTAACTTGGCTTCTCGTAGCGAGGGAACCACCAGAAGGCCCTCGGCACTGGACCTCAGTGTCCGGGCAGAACGATGGGGGTGGAGACGCTCCTTCAGGTATACTGGACCAAGGCCGTTTAGGGCTTTAAAGATCAGCACCAACACTTTGAATTGTGCTCGGAAATGTACTGTGAGCCAATGTAGGTCTTTCAAGACCGGTGTTATGTGGTCTCGGCGGCCGCTCCCAGTCACCAGTCTAGTTTTGCACAACGATACCTATACAGATCCAAGGGCCCTTCCATATAAACATTGGTACTGACCTATCAGCTGGTGGTAAGCCTGTGTTTGGGCCATACCACTTCACACTGCAGCTGAGGGCTCACATCCCCTGCTCCTTTGTGCAACACATATGTAGATTTAGGGGGAAAGCTGATCCTTTACATGCACAGTGAATATTTTGGATGCTTGGGGCAACTGAGCATCTTATTTATTTATTTATTTATTTATTTATTTATACATACATACATACATACATACATACATACATACATACCCTGCCCATATGGCTGGGTTTCCCCAGCCACTCTGGGCGGCTTTCAACCGAATATTAGAAACTTACATTCGGAAGCAATATATTCAAGCAACAGATTGATCACCTGAAGATGGGGAGCCCAACTGCAGATGCTTCACAGTTTTGGATCCTCATCTCTGCAGAGTGGCTGGGGAGACCCGGCCAGATGGGCGGGGTATAAATAATAAATTATTATTATTATTATTATAGTGTGCCTTGCAAATAAAATTAGGGTTGCCACACACCTGGGTTTTGCTGGACATTGCTGGGATTTCAAAGGCGGAATTGATGTCCGGTGGGAATTTTCAGAAAGGTGGCGCTTTGTCCTGGATCAAATCAAAAATAGAAAAATCATGTTTTGGTTTGAGGTTTTTTTTTTGGGGGGGGGGGAGCTCAACAACTTTGGGGTTTGTCTTTAAAAAAAAAGCTCAAGTTTTTTGAAATATGGCAACCCAAACAAAATACACAATGTGATGTCATTGCATTTAGAACTTTCCTTGTTCCAGTTCATCGGCTTCTGCTCATAGGTGGTGAGGAAACACTGAACAAGATGGTGCTGCATCGTTCAGTAGATTTCCTTTTTACGTTACTGGGGAGACATGAGTTGGCAGCAGCTGCACTCTCCATATAACTTCCAGTTAGGCCTTCAGAAATACGATGTTATTACAAGGGAAAGGATTGCGAAGGAGCCAACGCTCTGCCAGATTTTCTGGTTTCTTTCTGTCCAGAGTAGATTAGTAGAAGGGACTTGTGGAGAAGAATTGAAATTCTGTAGCATTTGGCTTCAGCGGACTCCCTGCTTCTCCTCACCCAACTAAGCCCCTTATGCTAATTGTTTGTCAAAAGCAACCAGAAGCTCAACTAAGCATCCCCCCCTCCCCAGTTGCCTGAGCATGATTGGCACAAGGAGAAGCTCCCCAACCAGCCTGAAGGAAAATCTATACACATGGGAAACTGTTCTGCAAAGTTCCAGCTACACTGGAGCCTTAATTCTGTAGAATTAAGGCTCCATTTATTGTTATTATTACTTATCTGCAAAAAAAAGTTACATACACTGCCAACATTAAGAGAAAAATATCTCACAGCACTGAGCAGCATAAACCAACAATAAAATTACGTTCATGAAATAGGCACAAATAGGCAGATCAGATTAATGCATCAACATAACCGGATCCCCATTCATGAAAAGCCCAGGTAAAAAGATGAGTTTTGATAAGGCACCTAAATGGCAATATCTGTAGGTGCCTCCTGGTGTTCATTGGAAGCACATTCTAAAGGACAGGTGCCACCACACTAAAGGCCCTGGCCTTAGTGGATGGAAGGCGAACTTCGGGAACATACAACACCACTAAGAGTAGGCAGTGTGTGAGCTGAGATATACTGTACAAGGTAAAATGTTTTGGAAGCAACCGGGCCCCAACTTGTTCAGGGCCTTATAAGCCAATAGTGAAACACTGGTGGCCAGTGCAGTTGTTTCAGCACAAGTGTTCTGCAGTGTCAACAGGTCAGCCCCCTTGAACAGCATTTTGTGCCAGCTACAGCTTCCAGACCTGCCTTAAGGGAAGCCCCACACAAAGCACATTGCTGTAATCCAGTCTGGAGGTTACCAGTGCCTAGACAGCTGTAGCTAAGCTATCCTGATCCAGGAACCATTGGTAGATGTTCCAAGTGTCAAACATTGCCGAAGCAGAATGATACTTGCTGCCAAACATTAGCAGAATATCACAAAGACGCCTTCTCAATCTGCTGGAAAGACAGTGGAAAGGACAAGCAAAATCCCTGAATGAGTGTTTGTGAAGGTTAGTAATTCAAAGGTGATATATTCACATACTTATCACAAGCTTATATTTGTGGAAATTGGCAGTCCTATCCATATAACACATCACACTTTGAGCAGCATCAGTCAGGAGTGCTACTACACTAACTATCAAATTGCAAACATGCGTTCATAAATAGACATGGCCCCATAGGCTGAAAATTTAAATGTGGATGCATTGATTATTCCAGCAGTATTTGCCCATGCACCTGCAGTTGGGGTATTTGCAAATTGGCACCTATGTGCTCAGATATGCTAATTGCATCAATATCCACCTGTCTATGCATGTTGGAGTGTGCCTTGCATACTAAACAGCTACATGTGTGTACATATTGTTGATGTATCAGCTGTTCTCATTTGCAACTGTCTTGGGGGAGGGACAGTGTGAGACAATTAATGCCTTCCTGTTATTTGGACCACTGTTCAAGTGGGTATTTTCCTGAAGGTTCCATTGTGCAGGTGTGCTACCGATATCCTTACTCGCTAGAATTTACAGCACTTAGCCGAAAGGAACACAAGATAGCATACAGGTCTGAAGAGGACAGGAGTGTTCCTTCATGTAACTCCTTGCATAAATGCAGGATCCTCTCAAATTTATGATTGAGTGGCATGGTCACACAGGCTGTGACAGATGGTTCTGGGCCTTCTGAACGGTGCTGATGGCCTTGCAACCAGTGGTGTGTAGCATGGGGGAGGGGGAAGCACAAGGGTGGTTGCCTTGGGTGCAAAATTGTTAGGGGTGCAAAATTTCAATACCCGGTGCAGCTGTGTGCTTCCATCTCTGGACTCTGTTGAAAACAGCTTCTCCATGCAAATCAGGATGTGACCTCTCCAGAAAATGGAATGACTCTTCTTTTCTTATCTCTGCGGCTGCAATCTCCTGGGTGACACCATTAGGCGGTTGAATGTACATGCGTACTACATCCATTTCCTTCCTTCCCATCCACCTCCCACTTTGCGTGGCCCAGGGCACTGGCAACCCATGCTACGCCACTGCTTGCAACTCTCTCCTCTAACCTCTCCACTCTTGCCTGCTCCTCGGCCTCTCATATCTCTCCACCTGCCTTGCATCTTTTGATGCCATCACCTGCCTGACAGCACAGTGGGGCCCTGCATGGCTCCTCGGGCTGCTCTTTGTTCGGCTGCTTTGATGTCACAGAAGTTCTAAGCAGCTTTACGCAACCTTGGACATCAAAGTGGGCCACGGAAGACCTTAGGAACATACTAGAAGGCAATCATGATGAAGCCAAGCCATTGTCCTCATTCAGAATAGAGAAGGCAGAGAGAATGGAACAGCCAAGGCTCTTATCTAATGTAGATTTAGTTATTCTAAAATATTTTTATTCAGCATGGAACTCCAGGTGGCACTTAGGATAACTATGCCTGAACCAGTTAGAGTCTCCAAGAGAAAAAAGGTCACTCTTGAGTCAATCAACTAATCACCTTCTGCTGCAGGACTAGTATTTCGAAGAAGTATCCTATTCACTTTCCCCTTGGGTACACCTTTGGGAAATGGCCATCCTGGAATGAAAACCGGGCACAAATAGTTCTAACCGTATAAGAATTGATTTCACGGGCTGAGTCTCTTTGGACATGGACACAGACTGATGCTTTCCATGTCTATTTCAGATGTGGGATTGACTCCTATAATCTACATATGATCACTTTACCTGATATATGTCAATTTGGCTGCTTTGATCTGCAGGAGTGGAACTGTTTCTGGTGTCACATAATATTTGCTCCATATTTGTAGGAAAGTGATCTTTTTGTGTGGCAGCACATAAACTTTGGAACTCCCTGCCTATTGACATCAGGCAGGCAATTTTACTGCAAATATGAAGAACAGTTTTGTCTAGGCAGGTCTATCCAGAGATGTAGAATGTTGACGTGTGTTTTAATCTGGTTTTTAGATTATCATTTATTTGAATTATTTTTTGAATGTTTTAAATGGTTGTGTTTTAAAACAAAAAAAACAAAAAAACAAACCTGGTATTTACTGATAGTTACATTGTCCTATTCTTTTTGTAAACAGCTTTAGGGTTTTGTTACAGTCAAGGAGCATATTAATATTGTGAAGTGAAATAAAATTAGTCACCCATCCCTGCCTCCATTCCTATGTACTTTCCCATGTACAATTCCAAGTTGGGACTGTCATGGATGCCTCCGAGGGCAAGGAATAGAGAATAGAGGGGCAATGTCAGCTGTTGGTATTAAGAAGAAGAACCAAGGAAGATGCATTTAAAAAATATTCCAAACACAGCCGCCTCTTTCAAACGATGTTCAGCCATAAATTTGTCTGGCTCGTTTGTTTATTTATTTATTTTATCCTGCAAGGATGGAGCGGGAGGCATTCTTCAATTTGCGTTATTCCCCCCCCCCCCTTTTCTTTCTTCAGTCGGCAAGAATTCGTAATTTGCATGCACCTTTTGAGTCAAAATCAAACATTTGCCCTGCATTGGCCCCAGTTTAATTAAAATGATGAAAATGTGCGATAGGCTTTTGGTCTAAGGCAGAAAAGGATGCACAGAACTGAAATTTGGAACAAACATTTAAAAAAACCCGGAGAAATGCATGGTTGGAAGTGATAAGAAATGCCAAGACTATGTATTACATGGGATCATGGGATGAAAATAGAAAATATCCTTTTTTTAAAAGAAGAAGAAAAAGAAGAAGAAGAATTCTGGCATACTGTGAAACTGTTGTAGGGAGGTTTGGATAGGATTACATGCTTTATGGATAATGCCCCCGTAACAGTGCCGATGTCTGTAATCTTGTCCATGGCCTTTTTTGTGCAGCTGACGGGGCCGCTCATCAGTTTTAGCAGAACGTTTCCCCTCCACACCTCCGTTTGGAAACTGGGAGATCATTCACCAGAATGGCTTGGTTTTGAAAGCGTTAAGGACCCAGCTAAAACATGTAATAGCAAAAAAGAAAAAAGGGGGGAGAGCTTGCTACACAGGAAATGATTTCTCTGAATAACCCCGAGAGACTTGGCAACCGTGGGCTGAAAACTTGGCCAATATCTTGAAAATTGATGGCCTTTTGAGATGAGTTGGCACCATCCACTGTCTACCTTCTCACTGACTCCTTCTTGAGATCAAGGGGTCAATGCTCCAGGAGGCATACTAGCAAATATAAGGGAGTTTAACCACTTTCAGGCATCCCTTATTTTTCATGGAGCTCGAGCTGGTAGGGGCCATGCCACTCTGGACACTTTTGGACAAAACTGAGTAGGTGGATCTATTTCAGTCTGATTTGAGACCTGATTTCAGCAATAAGATTTGTATGGATGCTCTGGTGGGTGACTAGCATTGGGAGAAGGGTGTGTGGACTGCAACCCTGCTGATTTTTCTGAATCACTTGGTTGATTTCAGTAACCACGAGTCAAGGATTGCTGTTAAGCAGAAGGATTTGATCCTTTGTGGTATTGATTCACCCTTAACATTTTTATTTTATTTTTTATAAAAAAATTTTTATAAATTTTCACAATTAACCAAATAATAATAATAATAATACTTTATTGCAGCTATAAGCTCATACATAAATAGACACGCAAATCATACCTGTCTTACAATCCATGCAAAAACAGCTAAAATAATTGCATTAAAATAAGAATAATAACATAAAATATTTACAATCAGGAGAAATAAATATAAATTCAACCTATGATACTATCAGGAGTTATAGGCCCAAAGGGGATGGAAAAGAACCATTAGGATTCCTGTAATAGGCCATTCCGCCTCTTATAGTTCAAAACCGAAGTCAGATACCTTGCCACTTGCAAGGTTACTGTTGGGTTAGAATCCTGGAGTAAAAGGGTAAGCTGGATCTCTACTGGAAGTCCAGAGAATTTTTGGACCAGTGGGCTCAACAAATTTCTCCTGATATCACTGTATAAAGGGCAGATAAAAACAATATGCAGGAGGGATTCCCTCGACAATTCATCACACGAGCATAAATCTGATACACGGCCCCTAGAGAATCTATGTGACATGACCCCGGAAGGAAAGGCATTAAACCTTGCCTTAATAAATGCAAAACGATGTTTTGCAGTAGTAAGGGATGAGAAGTAAGATGGGAGATACTGCGTAGATGTAATACCCAAATGCCGAGGGGAACATACTCCCCCTCCCAACATATGATTATGCTGCAGTTCGATATCGTCTAGTCTCAAATTGATAAGTTTTTTTGCGGAAATCAATTCTAAATTCAGGACTTCAGACGGAGAAATTCCAATCTGCAGAAGTTTGGCATGGATCTTGCTGGCCCAAGGACTAGCAAATTCATCCCGCCATAGGCATTGGGCTAGATAATGATCAGGAAGTCTATGCCAGAGTGTTAACCAAAAATTTAGAGTTCGTTTCCATATCAGTGTTTCTATTGATGGAATTTTCAATTCTAGACGAATCGCCGCGTTACTCACGCAAGGGGGGAGTTTCAGAAGACGGCGCAAAAAATAGTTTTGGAGCGTCTCAAGGGATGTAAATTTGGCCATAGCAGCCCATAGTGGTGCCGCATATGAAAGTAACAATTAACCAAAATCATCACATTAAAGAAAAGAAATTAAAAGTTAATCATAAAATAGAGGATTTCAAGCAACTGTGTTCACATAGTATTAAATCCACATTTTGGGATTGCTCAAATCCCTTGACTTCCCTCCCCTGGTTTCTTTGTGTTATCTTAGTTTACGCATGTCAGTAAAGTCTTTATCTCTGATTAATTCCAGATTTAAACATTCTCCATAATCTTATAAATGTTTTTAAAATTCTGCTAATGCATTAACTGCCTTACAATGCTTTTGTACATATGCAACAAACAATAAACATTTTCCATTCCTTTTTATATTTGTTGTCGTCTTGATTTCTAAGTTTCCCAGTTAATTTCTGCATACTCCATTAACTTGATTTGCCAGTCTTCTTTAGTGGGGACTTCTTCACTCCAGTGTTGGGCTAACAATATCTGTGCGGTCGTTGTAGCGTACATGAACAGATTATTATATTCTTTAGGTATATTCATTCCTGTAATACCTAATAGAAAAGTGTCTGGGTTTTTTTTAATGTTATGTTTTTTTAAAAAATCAATTCATTATAAATCATTTCCCAAAAAGTTTTAATAACCTTGCATTGCCACCACATGTGATAAAATGTACCTTCTGCTTCTTTACATTTCAAACACTTATTTTCTCTTGTTTTATACATTTTTGCCAATTTAACAGGTGTTAAATACCAGCTATACATCATTTTCATGTAGTTCTCTTTACAGGCTGTCACCCTTAACATTTTAAAACCCCATTTTAATTTTCCTAAAACATTTTTAAAGTCCTTAGCCCTGCCACTAAGATGTTTGGAGGACATATTGGGTAGGTGGCTACCCCAGGGCAACAAATTATATTTTATTAATTTTTACTAAATTTGCATACCGCCTTTCATCTGAAGAGCACAGAAAACACAAAATACGTAATAAAACAACAGCAAACCAATTAACTCCACTCCAATAAACACATTTAAAAGACCACGGAATGTTAATCAGCCCAAGGCCTGGTTGAAGAGAAACATTTTCACCTGTTGCCTAAAGATATGTAATGAAGGCACCATAATGAAGGCAGAGGAAGAGGAGTGCGGGGGGAGTGCACCACCCCTGGCAGCGCAATCCCAGTGGGGTGCCATCGCGGCTGCCCCCACCCACGCTGGGTGCCACACCCCCAGGATGCACGCCAGCCCCACCCCCGCCAGCTCTCCACCTCCCGGTGCCGGAGCATGAAGCTCCACCACTGAGCCTCCCTGGAGAGAGTGTTCCACAAGCAGGGAGCCACCACAGAAAAGGCCCGTTTTCATGTTGTCCCCCTTCAGACTTCTCATGGAGAAGGTACACAAAGAAGGGGCTCAAATGATGATCACAAGGTCCAGGTTGGTTCATATGGCTCCCAAGGCAGTCATTGAAATATGGCGGTCCTGAGCTATTTAAGGCTTTATAAATCAAAATTGGCTCAACCTGGGGGGGGGGGGGTCCACAGATCAGGACCACAGGGCAGATCAGGTGGTCCCATACCACTCAACCATCTCAAATTTAGGGGGACACACCAGAATTACAGAAGCCATTCTGGCTTATGACTGGATCCCGGAATGGCCCATTTTTTTGATTCAGTACTCTGGCACCAATCAGCTGATGTAAGTCAGCCGGCTCACGCCAGATCAAAAGATGCTCTTTTTAGATCTCGCACGAATCAGTTGGCTGCTGAGAGAGCTTGGGACCAGAATTCGAGCATCTCAGTTTTGATCAGTGGGGTGTTGGAGGGTATGGGGTCCATGCACAGCCCCAATAACTACATTCCAATCCTCATATTAGTCTGAGAGTTGTCTGTGGTATCTAAATAGATAGATACATAGATAAACTTACACACACTCTCTTATCCAGAATAGCTTACTATGTGTATTTTATGAACAGATTCTGCCAGAACTTTACTCATTTCTCTGTAAACATTTAATAGTTTAATATGCAGAGAGTGGCCTCTGACATTACGAATCTCTGGTCCATCTTCTCCATGATTCTCAGCCTTTTCACTTTTGCACCATATGCCCTGTGCAAACCCAAGTTCAACGCAAGAAGAGTACTATTACTATGCTTCCATAGGGCAAATAGATGCAGCGAGAGACATCACCAGAGAAGGTGGGGAGAGAGAGAGAGAGAGATTTGTTTTTGTTGCTGCTGTTGCTTCCAGGATCCTGAAGGGTTACATGGACAGATAGGGAAACTCCCAGAAGTTATAAGAGATGCCCTCTCTGAATGCTGTTTTGATCCAGTGCCCAGAACATCTGGTCACCCTTGTATCTCCCTGTTTTATTTTAAGAGTGAACATTTTCTCTGCACACTGCTGGTTGCCATCAGAAGGAGCAGCAGTGGAGGAGTCAGAAAAAAAACACACCGAGTTGCACTCCGCGTCGCCCGCCAGAATCCACCCACGTACTTCCAAACAGAGACATATTGGGGGTAAAGTTTTCAGCACAGTCCTTTGGGAGTTTCACTTTGTTACCAGTAGCTATATGGCTGATTTGCTGCTCTTGGAAATAAAATGGGCACCCCTTTTTGCAGGGAGCGGTTTTTGTTTTGACTGTGTGAAACACAAGGGCTGCTGTATGTTGAAGAGGCAGCCCTCTTCCATTTCCAGGCGGAAATCACCTGCGACAAAAACCTACTAGGGTTGGGGTGAAGATTTGAAGTAAGGTCTCTTAAGCTATGCATGCATCCCTGTTCATATTGTGGGAAACAGAGTCAACCCTTCTATGCTTGCACCTCCAGCAATCTGCTGGCTGCTATCCCCATCCTTCTTGTAAGAACAAAAAAAGAGCCTTGGTGGATCAGGCTAATGGCCAAGCAATCGCACTCTCCCCACCTGTGATTCCCAGTTGGGGTGGGGAAGAAACTCAGTTCAGTTTGCGTTTAAAGGTGAATTTACCAAATATGAAACAGCATGGAAACTGAGACACAGGGACGCTTCCGAATCTGCACTTATCCAAATTTTGCAGTGCAGTTCTCCGGCCATGTGATGTGTGCAGAAATATGGTAAAGTGTGCACAGACATGAATACATTTGTGAAATAAGTGCACAAAAAGCCATGATATATGGGGAAATTGCTTGCAAAACTGCATACAAAAATGTGCTATTTAACTTCGCACTGAAATTTCATAATGATTTTTTAAATTGCAAATTGTTGATGAAATGTGGAGAAGTGGATTTAAGATGAGGGAAACTGGAAAATAAGAGAGCCAAAATGGGCAGATCCTTCCATTCCAAATTCCCAAGAGCTGGCATTCATACTGCCTCTGACAGTGGAGGCAGAACATGACCATCATGGCTAGTAGCTGTTGATAGCCTTCTCCTCCATGAATTCATCTAATCCTCTATCAGTGCCATCCAGGTTGGTGGCCATCATGTTGTGTGAGTGAATTCCATGCTTTAACTGTGTGTTATAGAAACATAGAATCATAGAGTTGGAAGGTATCTAGAGGGTCATCTAGTCCAACCCCCAGCAATGCTGGAATCTCAACTCAAGCATCCACGGCAGACGATTATCCAGCCTCTGCTTAAAAACCTCCAAGGAAGGAGAGTTCACCAATTCAGGCATTGACCAGATCCAGAGCCACTTAGCTTCTGCAGAGTGCCAGCTTAATGCGCCTTCAGTCCATACCTGGCGATTTCACACAGTACATAGCACCAAACCTGGGTTAGCCACTGAGACTGCTTTCCACAGAGAGCCACTGCCAATCTCAGCTCTTTGACAAATGCAGCCAATGAATGGTGCATGTATTTTCAAAGCTGACATTTTCAGGTGCACTCAAAAATCTTAGGTGATAAACCTTAAAAAAAATGTAAACCTAATCTATAAAAAGGTACAAAGTTGGCACCATTTAAACCTAACAAATTAATCATGAAGTGTGAAACCTCCAGCTTTATTTTCAAGGTTGCTTCTGACTAATCAGGAACTGACCTCACGTTTTAGGGGCATTTACCTGTGGAAGCGGATCTGCAATTTTCATGAAGGCAGGATTTTCCTAACTTGGTTGTTTGCATATATCTTCCAACATTTCTCCTCCATTAATCTCAAGCCACAGATTTTAAAATTATACATTTTTTTTTTTACAAATCAGTCATTCTGAGAATGTGCGAATTTGTTTTCCACCTAAAGTACATGGTCTCCCCTCTTAAAGTACTGACCAATTTGCCATTGGACAGATTAATAGTCCCCCATATAAAGTACTGACTGACTTAACCCTTCAGCTCTCTATATTGGACAAGCAGGCCAAACCCTACGCCAAAGGATAAATGGACATAAATCTGACATCAGGAATCACAAGACAGAGAAACCAGTAGGAGAACACTTCAATCTCCCAGGACATTCTACACAAGATCTCAAAGTAGCTGTCCTAATACAAATGAATTTCAGAAATAGACTGCAAAGAGAAGTTGCTGAATTGCAACTCATTACCAAACTCAAAACCATGGAGAGACCTGGTCTGAACAAAGACATTGGATTCTTATTTCATTATACATGACAAAGCTATCTTTAGCCATCTCACTCCTTGCTTTTTCCCTTAGGACTAATTGCAGTTGTTAACAGTCGTCAACAGGTTTTCCACACCTATCAGCCAATCACCCATTCTCACCACCCTTCTGAGTAACACCCTTCCTCACTCTCTCACTATATATAAGGGTCTGGTGACTTCTATTTCAGTGTATCTGAAGAAGTGTGCATGCACACGAAAGCTCATACCAAGAACAAACTTTGTTTGTCTCTAAGATGCTACTGGAAGGAATTTTTTGTTTTGTTTTGACTATGGCAGACCAACACGGCTACCTACCTGTAACTGACTTAACCCTGTAATCATAGGACAAACCCTTGGCTACAGATTAGTTGAAAACCCAGATTAAGTATGCGGTTGGGTGGAGGAAAGAAGGAGATGTATTTCCTTCTCCCTCTTCTTGTGGCCTCCTGATCACCATCCTCATTTTTAATAACCCCAGATTGCTCCAATTGGACCTGATCTGACCCGGGGCAATTGAAGGCAGCCTCAGACTAATCCAGGTCAACTCCTAGTTAACTATAATTGTCCTGAGTTATTTTGGGATCCGGGATGTTTTTAGACATGTATCATTTCTGCAATACAGTAATTCAGTTTTACTAGCAAACCGGAGGTTAAACCAACCCCTTTCCAGTGTTTGAGCAACACACCTACACACTGCAGTCGACACACCAATGTGTCACGACACACAGTTTGGAAAGCGCTGATCCAATGCAATGCCCTTATAGTTACCATGGCGAGTCAACCAGGCCAGTGTGTGCTCTCAGTGTATCATCAATACACGGTTTAGGCATTGTCCTTCGTCAGTAGAAGTTGCTACAGGCATATGCTTCCAATCTGACACTTATTTCAAGACTGACTAAACACGCAACAGAACTATGCACAGATTGAGGGAAAGAAATGTTGGCAATTGTTTGGCTTTTTTGAGCAGCTTCATGAACATGTTTGTGGGCAGAAACTGGTTAAAGCAGAAACAGACTATAGACCTTTGGAAGCCGTCAATGAGGAAACTGTCTGTGCTCAGAGCTTGGGAAATGATTGTGAAACTGCAAATGTTCTTGCTAATGTCTAAAAGTGACCTTTAATGGATATCATTGCTACAGAATAAAGTTGCTTTAATATGCTGAGATATTTCATTTTGTTCTAGAGCTTGCAAGAACAACAACAAAAGTTGGAGGGCGAGCTTTCCCCAAAGCTAATTGTCTTTATTCATAAGAAAAGCATCATTTGTATTCTCCCAAAATGATTTTTTTTACACGTCATTCCCTGTCACAGACACCTGTTGAAATGAGATTTTAGGGAAATGGATTGCAAATTAAAAGGTAATAGCTGAAACAGCATTGGCCGGAACTGTTTTAAACAAATAAGACTTAGGTTGCTAGTTGGATAAAAGGATCCCTCAGAACTGAATTAGGAAATGAAATTTTCATTCTGCTCGCCAAAGCAAGCAGACCATAGATCTACACCATAGATCAGAAGGTCAACAAATTATCTGGCTGTTGAGTCCTCAGAAGAGCTTTCTAAAGAATGCTTGGCATAGCATTTTGCAGGCATCAGTGGTCAGCTTCAGGAGAAGAAAAGGCTAAGGAGTAAACCTTACACAAATCCAGACTGGAGTCCCTAAGATGGTTGGATGGCATCTTGTATGCCTCCTTCCAGCAACTCCTGCAGCCAAGTTGGTGCCAAACATATTGCTTTCCTTTCCTTTGGACCACACCTGAAAGGCTGAGAGGCGGGAGAGGCGGGTTTTGTCATCTGGGCAGCCCAGGACCTCCATACACACTTCTCAGGCTTGCAACCCAGAGAGATCACTTTGGTGCTACTAACATGGCAAAAACAACATGGGAGGCAGCAGTTACAAGTTACCAGTCTCTGCAGCCACAGCAGGCACTGCGATTCTCCAGTGGTTTGTCTTCACCCCTGGAATCATACTCCATTGACTCTCAAGACAGATGGATGCCAATAATAACTGGTCACCCTATGGGTGGTGCCTGCAAACCCCTTTTGGCTGAGCCAGCTCATTACCTACCCCACACCTGATGTCATGAATGACATCAGACATAGGGCAGTTGAGCAGAAATGGCCTTGCAAGCCAAACGAGGAGGCCTGGTACATGGCCTCAATGGGCCCGCAGGCTGGCAGTTCCATACCCCTGCCTGAAAGGGCAGGATGCAATCACCTTGCTAAAACTTAACAAGCCTTGGTCAGGGCCTGGAGAGGAACCCACCTAGGAACCTCATGCAAGCTAAATAAAATAAATCAATGATAGAATCACAGAATTATAGAGTTGGAAGGGACCCCTGAGGGTCAACTAGTCCAACCCCCTGCTATGCAGGAATCTCAACTGGAGCATCCATGACAGATGGGCATCCAACCTCTGCTTTAAAAAAAAACCTCCAAAGAAGGAGAGTCCACCACCTCCCAGATATCCTACTCTGCAAATGTATGAGTGTCATTCATCAACACAATTATTTTGCCTCTGACCTGCTCGCCCTTGGCATGTGGCCCCCAGAAGACTGTCCATGTGGAAATGTGGCTCTTGGTTTCTGGGCTGTATGCTGCGGTATACAAAGTAAGAGTAGCATTGGTTGCCCTGCCTACCACAAGCATGTGGTCTTTGGCAAGTGACCCACAACAGATTGCAGGTGCTTGCCCTGGAAAAAAGATTATTCGGTCACGTTATGGAGGGAAACACCAGACAAGAGCTGTGGAAGCATTAAAATGAATAGGACAGTGTTGTTGAAGGTCTGTTTTCTCCACAGCAGACAGGCAGGTGAATCCTCTGTTTTATGTTTTGTCAAAGGGGCACAGGAAGGACACTACCATGCTATCATGAGGGACCACTTGAAACAAAAGGAACATAGGAATCTATCTTATACCAAGTCTGTCTAGCCCAGTATTACATTAGCTGGCAGCAGCTTTCCAGGATTTCACATGGAGATGTCTCCCAGAGCTACCTGGGAGATGCTGGAGATTGAACCTGGGACAAGGAAGGTACAGCTGTCCTTACCTGGGATTGAGCCCCACTGAACTGAATACAACTTACCTCTGAATGGACCCAAATAGGATCGCAAATGTCTTTTTCATCAGATTTGAGGCAAGGTGGGCCAGTGCATCTGTTTGGCCTCCATCCCAGTTATTGAGCTCCATTAATTAATGAGGGAGCAAATGTTAACCAGCTCTTAAAGGCCAAGTTGTCTGGTTTTCCAAAGGAAATCCACAAAAACTCCCAGCCCCAGCTCAACAGATAGCCATGCAGCACCCTAACTTTTAACGAAAAGGGAAATATGCCTGTTTACTCTGCACAGTGTTCCACTGTTTGGGTTAGCAGTATGCTAATAATCCTATAAAGCACAACATATTTTTTTTTAAGTGCAGGCAAAAAGAGAGAGACAGAGAGAGCCAACTGTTTTCCTCCCCTCCAAACCCTTACCTCAATCATGACATAAGTATTTCAAGATGTTTGCTGAAGTATTACAAACCACATTGTGGGCTATCAATCTGTCAATGAAACAGCAGAAGCGTTGGTATTTCTGAGTGATATTTGAAATCCTAAGCCCGTAAGAAAATTAACTGGGGCAAGAGCATCCTGTTTTCCACCCGGAGTGTACAGCTTTTCCCGAAGCAATGCTGTAATTGTACGCCTCATTCCAGAGTGAAAGCATGTAATGCAAACGAGCAAAGGTTTTGCTGCCCTTCTTTTCTGCAGGGCACACTCTGCATCCAAAGGAAATATTTTCACAATTACATCACCAAAGCGAAAGAATTCTGAAATTCCCAGACCTTGACACAGCGCTATATGGGGATGGGAGGAAGGGGGGCGGTGAACAATAGTTGATTTGTTGGAGATGGACAGAAGGCATCTCAAGGCAGGTTCGCATAGGCAAGGATGGTTCTCATAAATCCTGTGTGCAGGTAAGCTGTGGAAACAGATGTGCTGCAACCAAGGGCTCCTTGCAGCATGGCTATTCCCAATCTCCTCTGAAGACAGGCTCCATCGCTTGAGACTTTTTGGTTTAGGGAAAACGCAAGTAAGAGGCGACATGAAAGAAAATTATAAAATTATGCACAGCAAGGATAAGGTGAATAGAGAAGCATTTTCCTCCGTCTTTCATAATACTAGAACTCGTGGACATCCAAGATGCTGAATATTGCTCAGTATACCTGAAGGAGCGTCTCCACCCCCATCATTCAGCCCGGACACTGAGGTCCAGCGCTGAGGGCCTTCTGGTGGTTCCCTCATTGCGAGAAGCAAAGCTACAGGGAACCAGGAAGAGGGCTTTCTTGGTAGTGGTGCCTGCCCTGTGGAATGCCCTCCCATCAGATGTCAAAGAGATAAACAACTGTCTGACATTTAGAAAACATCTGAAGGCAGCCCTGTTTAGGGAAGTTTTTAATGATTGATGTTTTAATGTATTTTTTAATCTTTTGTTGGAAGCCGCCCAGAGTGGCTGGGGAAACCCAGCCAGATGGGCGGGGTAGAAATAATAAATTATTATTATGATTATTAGATTCAGCAGAGATAAAAGAAAAGACTTATCCACGCAGCACATCACGCAGCACACCAGGATGGTTAAGTCCTGTCAAACACAACTATGGGGTTGCAGCGCTCATCTCGCTTTCAGGCCAAGGGAGCCAGCATTTTGTCCACAGACAGCTTTCTGGGTCATGTGCCAGCATGACTAAACCGCTTCTGGTGCCACAGAACAACATGAGGGAAACCAGAGCACATGGGAATGCAGTTTACCTTCCCACTGCAGCGGTACCTATTTATCTACTTGCGCTGGTGTGCTTTCGAACTGCTGGGTTGGCAGGAGCTGGGACAGAGCAACGGGAACTCACCCCGTCATGGGGATTTGAACCACCGACCTTCCGATCGGCAAGCCCAAGATGCTCAGTGGTTTAGACCACAGTGCTATCTGCTTCCCACTGTAGACATTGGCAGCCACAGAACTACAGAAAGCAATGTTTAAGAAGATATTCAAAATGAAGAGGGACCATGGAGCAGGATACACATGAGCAGAAAGACTTTCCCCAAAAAAGTAGCAGGAACAGGATGGAGACAGGCCATGGAACAAAAAGCTTTACATATGAACAAAGAATGTAGCCTCAGCCCATTGGTCCATCGAGATCAGTACTGTCTATCTACACTGACTGGCAGTGGCTCTCCAGGGTTTGGGACCGGGATCTCTCTCAGCCCTACCTGGAGAGGCCAAGGATTAAACCTGAGACTTTTGCATGCAAAGCAGATGCTCAGCCCCTGAGCTACAGGCCTTCTGATAATTTTGCCTTAGATTTGCAAAGTAAATGTTTTTCACAAGGAACTGTGAATAGCAAAGTTCCATGGTTCCCCTCCCCCACAGGTTTTAGGGTGTTTTCCCATGATTTGGAGACATTTAAAGCAGTCTCATACCTCTTTAAGCAGTCATGGCTTCCCACAAAGAACACTGTAGTTTGTTAAGGGTGCCAAGAGTTGCTACTGGTAGGATTTCTACAATTGCAGAGCTACCATTCCTAGGATGCCCTGGGAAGAAGGGTTGATTCATGCCCTTAATTTTCAGGGTTATCGTCTTCCAAAGCAACTACTCTATTCTGAACTTAAAAATGGAAAGCGTAATGCTGGTGGTCAATAAAAGAGGTTTAAAGACTGTCTCAAGGCAAATCTTTAAAAATGTAGTATAAACACAGACAACTGGGAAACACTGGCTTGCGAGCACTCCAGTTGGAGAACAGCCTTTACCAAAGGTGTCATGGGCTTTGAAGACACTCGAACTCAGGACGCAAGGGAGAAACATGCTAAGAGGAAGGCACGCTTGGCAAATCCACACCGTGATCAACTCCCACCCGGGAACCAATGTCCCCACTGTGGAAGGATGTGTGGGTCCAGAATTGGCCTCCACTGTCACTTACGGACTCATTGTTAAAACCGTGTTTATGGAAGACAATATTACTCAGCTACGAGTGATCACCAAAGAAGAGGAGGAGGAGGAGGAGGAGGAGGAGGGAGATTTAAACCATAAATGGCTATATCCTGAGAATTAAAACTGGATTCTACAGTTGTTCCTTTTTCTGAGATTTCCAGAAATTGTTTTAGGACCCCGTCCACACTACACATTTATAGCAGCATCGTACCTCTTTAAGCAGTCATGACGTCCCCCAAAGAACACTGTGGTTTGTTCAGAGTTGCCAAGAGTTTCTAAGAGGCAACAATTGCAGAGCTACAATTCCCAGGGCACCCTGGGAAGAAGGGTTGATTATTTAGCCATTCTGGGAATTAAGAAACTACAGTGCCCAAAATTCTTTGTGGGAAGCCATGCTTAAAGTAGTATGGCACTGCTTAAGATGTGGAGATTTCAATTCATAATTGGGTTGCCTTTTTATTTTAATTTTTTTCCCATTTAGCCCTGAACTAAGCACGCTTCACCTGCTATATGCAGAAGTCCTTGAACGATGTGTGAAAATGTTCGGTAGGAGCACCACATCGGCCACGAGATGGCAGTGTTCTAGGGCTTTTTCCCCACTTTCATACAAACTTGCCAGGTGAAAACGCAGCGCATAAAAAGTAGTTATCTTCATTCCCAGGGCACAGCCAGCTAAGAATAAAAAGGGTTGTGGTGGTGTTTCTATTCTCTCCTTAAAACCTCCCCCTACAACCCCACAGTATAACATATAACATTCAGACAAAACCCAGCTATAGCCTGTGTTGTTAAGTGAAATTACCGTAAGTGTGTATGGTTTAAACACAGGAAACCAAATGCAAAAGGCTTGCAATGTGTGGAAATTAAAAAAATACAGTATTCCTACATTTAAGTTGTCTTTATGCTGTGTAGATTAAAAGGTATGTGGGCTCCAAATGTCCCCATTTACCGGAGACAGTTCCTTCATCATCCCAATCTTGCCTTACAGGAAAGTTTCTTTTTAAAAGTGTCCTTAGTGTATGTGCATAAGAGGGCATTAGCCTTCATTTCGCCCCACTCAACCCCAAACAATTGCTTCTCTGGGTTGCAAATGTTTCTGAGCGTGTTTGCTTTGCAGCTACTCAGTGTGAATTGGTGCGCTCATCTTTATATAAGGACCATAAAGTTACCAGATGTCCCTGTTTCCCGGGGACAGTCCCCGGATTTTCAAATCAGCCGGCATACAAAATCAATTGAAGCTGAAAAGTGTCCCTGGATTCACTGGAAAAAAAAATCTGGTAACCTTACCATAACATCCTTCTGGACCGTCTTGAGGGGCTGGGAGCTGGGGGCACTCAGGGGCGTAGCTAGCCGTAGGGCTGCCGGGGGCGGCAAGCCAAGCGGCACCCATGGGGGCGGGGCGTCGCTCCGTGCGCATGACGTCATGACGCATGCGCACGGAGCGACGCCTCTGCCCGGGCCAGCTGGCCCGCCCCTCTCCCGCTGCGCTCTGTGAGCGGAGCCATCCCGGGGAAAGGAGAGGGGTTGGGCCAGCGAGGGGGGTGTCATTCCCCTCGCTGGCCCGCCCCTCTCCTTTCCCAGTGGGCTCTGCTCAGGGAGCGGAGCAGCGAAAAAAGCCACTGAAAGGAGGAAAGCCCCCTCTTTCAGCGGCTTTTTTCGCCACTGGCTGGAGGCGGGCCGTGCGCTGCTGCTCCTGGGTGACGGAGGGAGCGGCGGCATGTGGGAGTGGTGGGAGGGGCCGCCACTTGTCACTCCACATGCCACCGTTCGTTCCGTCGCCCCGGGAGCAGCAGCACCACACACACAGCCCATACACACTGCCCAGGCTTGCACCCCAAGCAGGTCACTTTGCTGCTGCTAACACAGCCGTTTGACTTCACCCCTGCAGGCATACTCCATTGTCTCTCGAGACAGACGGATGCCAACAAACATATCCTACAGCAGGATATGAAATATACACATTTCTTTAAAAAGAGTAGGATGAGAGCATTTACGTTAAAGAATCCTTAACTTAGTACAGTGTTTCTCAAAGCTGGGTCTCCTGCTTTTGTTGGACTACAACTCCCATCATCCCTGGCTAGCAGGACTAGTGGTAGGTGCGACAGAGTTGTAGTCCAACGACAGCAGGAGACCCAACTTTGAGAAACACTGCTTAGTAGGAAGGAAGCAAACATGGTGTCTTCCAAAATGCAGTGGACTACAACTCCCATCAGTCCCAGCAAGCATGGGCAAAGCTCAGGGATTATGGGAGTTGTAGTCTGAGCATTATCTGGAGACCACTATGTTGGCTGCCCCTCTGAGCTGGCATCTATAAAGTTGTGCTCTCTTCTGTATGTTTAATGCAAATACTGAAATTGGTCCTTGGATAAGAGAATAATACATATGACAGATGGTTTTTTTAAAAAGCAATTATCAAGAGGGATTTATTTTTGGAACATCTCCTTCAAATTAAATAAAAAAACCCAAAACATTGTTTGGCTTTCTTAGCCACTGAAATAATTTTTTGGAGCATCTGATCAGAGGTTTTAGTTCTTCATTTCCTCCTCTCAGGAGCCAAGCCATCCATTCCATGGCCAGGCGCAGCACATCTTGTCCTTTGTTCTTCTGAGGAAGACGGGTTCACCAGATGAAATATGATGTTGGCCTCCTCCTGAAGGTGAAGTCATGGTGTGTGAGGGGGGAGGATGGCTGAACTTTCCAACCTGCAATTCAGGGCTGCGTTCCAAGGTGGAGCAAGCAAGATGGCTAAACTGGAATCAGCAGGACCTGAGCAGGCTGTGCCTTCTCTGGGTTATGTGCCTGGTCATCTCAATCCAAAATTCAATGCACAATATGAGGGCTGGGATGAAATGAATCGGGCAACCACTGACAGCTGGAAGATCCAGGAACACGATGAACCTGAGATCAGAAGAAGAGCCTTGCTGGATCAAACCAAGAGCTTATCTATTGCAGCATCCTTGGTTGGGAAGCCAAAAACAGGACATGAGAGCGATGGCACCCCACCGGGATCGCACTGCCAGGGGCGGTACGCTCCCCCTGCACTCCTCTTCCTCCACCAGTGGAGTTATCCAACCCTCAAGCCATCTGAAGGCAATCCTGTGTAGGGAAGTTTTTTTTTTTAATGTTTAATGTTTTATTATGTTTTTATATATGTTGGAAGCTGCCCAGAGTGGCTGGGACAACCCAGTAAGATGTGTGTAAGATCTAAATAGTAAAATTATCATTATGGAATGGGACATCCCTATTTTCATTGGATAAATGTTGGAGGGTATGCAACTAACAGCCATTGGTAGCCTTCTTGAATCCATTAGAACGTCGTGAATCCATTAGAAATCACAGCAGGTGTAGGCTGACTCTTGTCTTACAAATACTAGCACTTGAAACAAACACACACACACACATGAATCCATGTGATCCATTGATGTATTTTTTGGTTTTGTTTCATAGAATCATAGAATTACAGAGTTGGAAGGGACTCCGAAGGTAATCTATTCCTCTGCAATGCAGGGATTATTTATATTCTTATCAAAAATTATATACCACTTGATTGTTTTTTTTAAAGCCCCCAAAGTAGTTTATAGTGAATAAAACAATGACATTATCAGTAAAAAGCAGTTAAAACCCAGTGTTTAAACATTCAAAAATAAAAATTAAGATCAACGAAAAGCTAAAAACACATGTCAACATTCTACATATCTGGACAGGCTTGTCTAAGCAAAAATGTCTCTAGCAGGCATCAAGGAGAGTAGAGTGAAGGTGCCTGTTTGATGTCAATAGGCAAGCAGTTCTCACCCTCCTAAACTCACAAAGGATGCTTCTCCAGCCCCAAAGGACAACCTTGTAAGGCTTGTTGTTGTTCAGTCGTTCAGTCGTGTCCGACTCTTCGTGACCCCATGGACCAGAGCACGCCTATCCTCCACTGCCTCTCGTAGTTTGGCCAAACTCATGTTAGTAGCTTCAAGAACACTGTCCAACCATCTCATCCTCTGTCGTCCCCTTCTCCTTGTGCCCTCCATCTTTCCCAACATCAGGGTCTTTTCTAGGGAGTCTTCTCTTCTCATGAGGTGGCCAAAGTACTGGAGCCTCAACTTCAGGATCTGTCCTTCTAGTGAGCACTCAGGGCTGATTTCTTTGAGAATGGATAGGTTTGATCTTCTTGCAGTCCATGGGACTCTCAAGAGTCTCCTCCAGCACCATAATTCAAAAGCATCAATTCTTGTAAGGCTTAGTTGTCAGCTAATTGGCAGAATGACAATGGCGGTAAATGGTTGCTCATACATAACTGCACAATTCTTTGCACCTCACTGTCGTTGCTGTTGTGTGTGTGCGATCAATATTACACAGCACTTTTCAGAGAAACATATGCACTCACAAAATGTCCCCTGACCCAAAGCATGTACGTTCTAACTTTTGGCTAGCACTCAGCACATGCTCAAACATACCCTGTTCTGTATTCGTGTTGCTTCTCACATCCAGGGTGAAGGTCTTGCATTAAAAACAGGTTCTTGTGTCAAATTAAACCATACAGGGAGAGCTGTGATCCTCTAGTCCAGCCACCGCCAACATGGTGACCTCCAGAAGCTGTGGGACTACAACCCCCATCATCCCTAGGTTGGGTGGCTAATGGGCAGGGATGATAGGAGTTGTAGTCCAATGTCATCTGGAGGACACCACATTGGTTATCCCTATCCTAGGACTTTCAATAAACTAAAACACAATTTATTCAAGGGGATTTTGTCACAAAAACGAGTGCATGGGATGTTTGTGTTATGTTATGGAATTATAGCAAATTACAGAGTTCTCTGTGGTGCTGCAGGGATCAAAAAAAATGAATTACTCCAGGCTAGACACAAGTTTCTCCTTAAAACTTTTCATGCTCCTCTCTTTTGCTCTTTTGTTTTATTTTTTTGAATGCTGCAAAGACTTGAATGATTCTCTCCATCTCTAAAGGATGAATGATCTGGGTAGAACTTTCCTCCCAGCCCCTAGGAATATGAAAAACATGTTGTGTTATCTAAATGTGACTTTTGCTCTTTTAATCAATGGCTTCCCAGTCTGAGTCTTTTCATGGGTCGTTATGCAGGAAACGAAGGAGAGACTTTCTGCCCAACTTTATCAAAGGTGGCCTTTTTGGTCAATTGGCTTTACACCTGCCCGTTTAATCTCGTGCTCTGTGTTCTGTTCTCTCCTTAGATTCCTCACTGTTCTGCACACTTAACTCGGAGTCAACCTTACTGAACACAGTAGGGCATACTTCTGAGTAAACATGTATCAGATTGCACTGTTAATAAACATACAGAACAATGTTTTACTTGGTACACAGAGCTTGCAGGGGATAATTTTTTGCAGGGCAAAGAAAGCAAGCAAGCTGGTACTGTCGTCAACCATTGTTCATGAGATTATCTCCCTGTTAAGGGCTGCAAAGTACAGCACACATTGTGACTTCCATGTAGTTCCTTTTCCATGGAGAAGCTCTTTCAAACCAGTTAAATTCTATTCTCTTTCTTAAACAATTTTATATTTTTTATTCTCTTCCTTAAACAATTTTATATTGGTTTTTAAACAAATACAATAACCATTAAACACATATCCAGCAGTACAACATAATGGTGTTTGTTTTTTCCATTTTCTCTAGACATACACTTACACATTCAACATTCAAACATATTACTTAATGTAACCCCTCCACTGAGAATATTGAGTGGTTGGTATAATAAGGTCTTGATTTTGGTCATTAACATAGTTTAAAAAGGGGTCCACATTTTTTGGAAGGTGTCTTTATTCGTTATGCCTTTAATTGCCCTCCTGTGTCTGGTGAGATGCTCAGACACTGCTATATCCCAAATATTATTTTCATATATATTCAGGGGGTATTTCAGTCTGGTTCTTCCATTGCTGAGCACTAATTGTGCTGTGGTCAGTAAAAAACAACAACAACAAACCTCCTAGTTCATTGTGGCGCAGGGTGGAGCCTAAGTCTATGTCCAAAGATAGTAGGGCTAAGGCAGGATTTGGAGAAAGGAGTTGGCCTGTGATTGTGGATATAATGGAGAATACAGTGGTACCTCGGGTTACAGACTCTTCAGGTTACAGACGCTTTGGGTTACAGACTCCGCTAACCCAGATATAGTACCTCTGGTTAAGAACTTTGCTTCAGGATGAGAACAGAAATCGTGTGGCGGCAGCATGGCAGCAGTGGGATGCCCCATTAGCTAAAGTGGTACCTCAGGTTAAGAACAGTTTCAGGTTAAGAACGGACCTCCAGAACGAATTAAGTTCTTAACCCGATGCTTAGCTGGACAAGCGCATTGGGGGGGGCAGTTACAGCAATGACAAAGAGCAAGTGTGGCTAAGCCCTATGTCTAAGAGCTCATTTCACTGTGACCTGCTTCTCCCTTCAGAGCCTGTACTACCTAAGGGTTTGGGAGGTCCCCTGGCTGTGACGGTTCTTTTTTCTGTATCTGGGAGTGATCGCCACCAACTTGGATGGCCTTCAAGGAAGATTATACAAATCCATGGAGGAGAGGTTAATCAATGGCTACTAGTCATGATAGTGGAGGCAGTAATGCTTCTGAATACCAGTTGCTGGAAACCACAGGAGGGCGGCTACTTTTGTGTTCATGTTCTGCTCCCTGGTTTCTCACAGGCATCTGTATGACCACTTTTGTCAGGAGTCCAGGTTCCCAGCTTGATAACACAGTAAGCATAGGTAATTAAATAGGAGGATTTATTGCAAAAACAAACATATAGCTCCAGATGACTCTAACAAAGCCTCCAGCATCATTAGTCAAGATGACCCTTCTGAAGACTCCTTCCGGCGTCAACAGAAGAAACTGAACTTACAACCCTTATGTCTCTTGTTTTGCTTCCTATCTAGCAGTCCCTCTTTGGACTTAGTGGATCAGCTCCAACCTCTTCCTGCTCTGAGAGGCTATCTCTGAGTCTATGTTTGTGCTTCCGACGAGCTTTGGCTGTGTTCCAGCCTGCTCTCAGCTACTGCCTTATCAGCCTGCCCATCAAGGTCAGGAAGAGCCAAAGTCTGCAGCAGCCGACTCTCCCCTGCCTGGCTAACATCTAAGCCTCTCTGTTCCTGGCTGCTTTCTGCAGTTTGCTGCAAACCTTCGCTTTGAGCTGGCTCATTCCTGACAACTTTGAGAACAGGATGCTGGAGTTAATGGGCCAGTGGCTATTCTTACATTCTTATGGGAGTGCTCTGAGGTATGCTGAGGTTTTATCAAAGTTGTACAATCTATAAAAGGGACATGAAACTCAAGTTATGAGATGGCGGCAGAAATTTGAAATACTTGGTGACCTAAACTGAGGTTGGAAGGACTGGTGGACTTTCCCCTGGGGATCTAAGGGTCCCCAAGACCTCTCTCTAATTCCCTTCCCTTCTAACTTTGTCCATGCAAAGCTCACCTTGAACACTGTCTCCTGAAAGCCTGCAACACGCCACCCCCCCCTCGCCGCATTGCAAGGATAATCTGTGATGCCATAAAATAAAACAGTCTACAGAGAAATGGCATTGAGTCTACCCAATATCAATGATTCAGGATAAGTGAATCTAAGGAGATGAAGCATGTTTAATGTAATTACACATCCACTTCTTGTGATGTATGACCCTGTGAAGCATTACTAATCCCCAAACAGATACCTGCAGGGAGGACTATCAAGAACAGCTGTTAGGACAACAAGAAATGAACCACATGAACTCAGAGTTCTGCTGGCGTTTGGCTGCATGGCTGAGGGGTAGGGAGGGGGGGGAAGAGTTACATTCTGCCCACTAAATCCAAGATCTATAAGAAATTAAAAGAGAGTTCTGCAAGACAGTGCATTGGCTTATTACATAAATCAGGACGCCGGCTCATTCCTTACTGCAATAACCTTCAGCCTCTTCATTACTGCTTAGGACTTCTCCTAAAATGAATAATGACATCCTTTCAGCCAAGGCGCTGAACTTGGTGTCATCTTGAGTTTGGCTTCCCATTTCAGATGACAGGGACAAGAAAATCACCAACCTTTATGCCGCCACGTGTTCATCAATTGGATCCCTGTGTATTTCATAACTTCATTATCCGTTGGGGAGTTCATAAAGAAGGGAAGATGATAAGAAGAAAAAAAGAGTTCCTTTCTACTCTGCACAGTCCCCAAACCATCCCGTTTCCGGTGGCTGGAAATAGCTAAAAGCACTGGAATTATTTACATGCAGCTCATTTAATTATAAGCACCTATAAGCTCTTTACCATCACATTGCAGTGCTTTAATAACCTATATTTTATTTATGCTTCGCTGCTAAGTTTATTATGCTTATTATAGGATGTGATCTTAATTTTATGTTTTACAAAACAATTTAAATAATTAAGAATTACTTTTGTGAGGATTTTTTTTTTACTTCCCCCCACCCCCACCTCCGACAGGCAAGAAGATGGGTAAATTATAAGAAGCCATTTCCTCTGCTTGGTAACAGGTGCAAGCAAGATTGACAGAACCATTGGAGAGAGAAGAAGAGCGTTCCATAGGGTTCCAGGAATTTGAATATAAGGAAAGACAAATACAGTCACACAATACGCAAGCACACATCTCCCGTTGTTGCCTAAGGGCTCAGGTGAGCTAGATCTGGAAACAGCAGGGAGAGAGAAGGGGCCATTGTGGCAGATAAGGATGGGGAAATCTGTCAGTTTTGGGTTCTCATTTTCTTGGTATTATTATTATTTCTTGGCATTCCCATAACACATCAGTTTGTGATTTTATTTTTTGTAACAAGTCATCAGAGAATTTCTCATAATACACAGAGGCTTGCATGCAGTTTCGCCTAATATACACATTTTTGCAAAGCTTCCCCCCCACACACACAATATAATTGCTTTTTTTAAAAAAAAAACTGTTGTTTTCACTAATGCATACATTTCTGCTCACACTGCCCTAGTAGATGCATTTTTCTACAAATTAGTTGCCTGTAAAACCGCTTTGCAAGAGCTGGTGCAAATAGCAAGGGACGGCTGTGCTTTGGTTCTCGTTTGGTTCTCCCTGCTTATTTAACTTAGATGCAGAATTCATCATGCGAAAGGCTGGACTGGATGAATCCCAAGCCGGAATTAAGATTGCCGGAAGAAATATCAACAACTTCAGATATGCTGATGACACAACCTTGATGGCAGAAAGTGAGGAGGAATTAAAGAACCTTTTAATGAGGGTGAAAGAGGAGAGTGCAAAATATGGTCTGAAGCTCAACATAAAAAAAACTAAGATCATGGCCACTGGTCCCATCACCTCCTGGCAAATAGAAGGGGAAGAAATGGAGGCAGTGAGAGATTTTACTTTCTTGGGCTCCAAGATCACTGCAGATGGTGACAGCAGTTACGAAATTAAAAGACGCCTGCTTCTTGGGAGAAAAGCAATGACGAACCTAGAAAGCATCTTAAAAAGCAGAGACATCGCCTTGCCGACAAAGGTCCGTACAGTTAAAGCTGTGGTTTTCCCAGGAGTAATGTATGGAAGTGAGAGCTGGACCATAAAGAAGACTGATCGCCGAAGATTTGATGCTTCTGAATTATGGTGCTGGAGGAGACTCTTGAGAGTCCCATGGACTGCAAAAAGATCAGACTTATCCATCCTTAAAGAAATCAGCCCTGAGTGCTCACTGGAAGGACAGATCCTGAAGCTGAGGCTCCAGTACTTTGGCCACCTCATGAGAAGAGAAGACTCCCTAGAAAAGACCCTGATGTTGGGAAAGATGGAGGGCACAAGGAGAAGGGGATGACAAAGGATGAGATGGTTGGACAGTGTTCTCGAAGCGACTAGCATGAGTTTGGCCAAACTGCGGGAGGCAGTGAAAGATAGGCGTGCCTGGCGTGCTCTGGTCCATGGGGTCACGAAGAGTCGGACACGACTGAACGACTGAACAACAACAACAACATTGTTTCAGAAAGTGCAGATTTGGTAGGTTCACCTTAAACTGTGAACCGAGTTTAATTTCTATCAATTCCCTGGTGGTAGGTTGGAGGGAGCTGCTGCGGCAGGGCTAAAAAACCCTATATCTTGGCCACCTTGTCTAAAGGCAAACTAAGCTCACCCCAACCCCAACACCCAATGCAAAACACCCTCCCTGCTTGCTGCTTGTGGATAGTGAAGATACTAAAATTCCACATGGACTCAAAGCGGAGGGGTTTTTTTGTTACGCATCAAACACCATTTGTCCTAAGTGAAGCAACAAGAAGAGCAGCACATCTGGACCCTTTCAGGCAGTCCAATTAATGACTCTGCTTCACAATGTTAATAATTTCTTCAGTTGGCATGGCTGCTCATTTTGTGGATCAGATAGAAGAAGCAAAATCTTGCTTCCCCACCACCACCAACCAAAAGGAAACACAAAGAAGCAGGCAGTTCTCTTGAGCTATCTGTCCTAGGCATCGCTCTCTGGCATGCTCATCCTGAACACCTGGTCAGCAACCATGGATTGACCATATCTTAGATGTAGAGTGTCTGCTTTGCATACAGAAGATCCCAGCCCTACCTGGAGATGCCAGGGATCAAACCTGGCACCTTCTTCATGCAGGTAGATGCTGTTCCACTGAGCTACAGCCCACCCCAGCTGCCCCTACCAATGCATTGCAGGGGGTTGGACAAGATGACCCCTGGGGCCCCTTCCAATTCTACAGTTCTGTGAATTGGTGCTGAATTGTCATTGCAATGGCGAGAGGTTATGGGTTTTTGCTATTGTGCTGTGACCTTCTGTCATGAATACACCAGCTCCAAGCGAAAGTTTACAGCCTGCTGCAAAAAGCAGCCAAGAACAGAGAGGCTGGGATTTTACTCAGGCAGAGGAGAGCAGACAGCTGCAGGCTTTGCCTCCTCCTGACCTTGAACGGCAGGCCGATAAGGCTGTAGCTGAGAGCAGGCTGAAACATAGTCAAAGCTCTCAGGAAGCACAAACAGGAGCAAACAGAGATAGTTGGTCAGAACAGGAAGAGGCTGGGGCTAATCCAATAAGTCCGAAGAGTCAGTGAATGGGAGAGCTGCTAGACAGGAAGCAAAACAAAAGATGTAAGGGGCGCTGGCTCAATATATTCTGTAGACACCAGAAGAAGTCTTCAGAAGGGTCATATTGAGTGATAAGGCTGGAGGCTATGTTAGAGCCGTCCAGAGCTATCTGTTTGTTTTTGCAATAAATCCTCCTTTTTTAATTACCTATGCTTACTGTGTTGTCAAGCTGGGAACCTAGACTCCTGACAGCTTCCTTGGTATACAAAGGAAAGCAGCATACAAATTGAAATAGCCAACAAAACAAATAGATGGGAAAGTCCATTTTAAATCATCGTCGTCATCTATCTCTTTCACTTCCAAGCTGCTCCAGAACCCTGCATCAGCACCAACCAAGAAAGGTCACGTAACTCACAACTATGCAGAACAAGTAAAGTGTTTAGTAAATGGAAATATTTTTCCTCTTCACACCAATCACCCCAGCTGAGTGCTATAAAAGAAAGGGAGAATTTCATTTATAATCTTAATTCTAAGAATGTGGTTCCTCGGTGTGTTCTTTTATCAAGCTATACTTCTCTCCTGCAGGCAGATTTCGGAGAGATTTTGTTTTCCTGCTGAGGTACAGCAATAATGAAGAGGGTTTTTTGGTTTTTTTTACCATTGTCTATTTCTCTCCTTGCCCACCCTAATCTCTACATATCATTCGTATCTACAAAAACAAAACAAAACAAAACACCTTAATCACAACTCACCCCCCTACACACTTTAAGCATATGCAAGACGGAAGCTTCGTGCCACCCATCAAGCCATTAATCCATTGCTTTCTCTGAGATTCGGATGTTTTCAGCATGGGCAGAAAGGAATTAGCCTTCCTAAAATAAAACACATTGACAACAACTTAACCCCCCACCCCCGAGAAGTTGCATTCTTTTTGGGGCAGATATGCTATTAGTTTCCCTTGAGCGAGACGTTTTCCTCAAGTCCTCAGACGTTTGATCAAGCTGGGACCACACAAGTTAAATTTGATACAAATGTTATAATCTAATAAAGTCCTTGTGCTCCTTGCCGTTCATGACCCCAGTTCCTGCCAGCGTGCGGCACACTTAAAAAACAAAACGGCATAAAACAAAATAGGGGGGAAAAATCAGCTGTCATCGCTTAGAAAGAAATGGGTTGAAATGTACAACTCAGCCACATCAATGGCTCTTCTAGTATTCAAGGATTCTCAACCTCCTTCCCTTATACAATGAGACCCAGATCCTGTTTCTCAGCAACATCTTTGAAAGCCCGTTTTTCACCACTGAAGCATGACGTGACCCTTTGTATAAGTAATTGAAGTGGCATTGTAGAACAGCAGAACAATGGCCTTGCCAGAGGGAAGACATGGCGGAGACAGGATTGAGCAGGGACTCAGCTAAGAAGCTCCCCTTTCCCTCTCGTAATATCTAAGGTTGGAACATTCAGGACAGGTAAAAGAAAGGGCCGCTGCTCACGGCACACAGCTAAACTATGGAACTCATTCCTGCAGGAGGCGGTGGTGGCTACCAACTTGGATGGTTTTAAAAGAAGAATGGGCAAATTCATGGCAACTCAGGCTATCCATGGCTACTAGCCAAGGTGCCCGTGCTCTGTCTTCCTGGTTGGAGGTAGCAATGCTTCGAAAAGCACAAGAAGGGCAAGTGCTATTGCGTTCAGTTCCTGCTGGAGTGTTTTCCACAGGCACCTGGTTGGCGACTGTGAGAAGGGGATGCTGAACTAGATGGGCTATTGGCCTGATCCAGGGTTCAAAGCCTCCCTAGACAGTCTCCTGCTGCCAATACATTTAAAGACCTTCTTATCCTTGGTCTTAATGATTGTAGCAATATGCTCAAATTCTTCTTCTTCTTCTTCTTCTCCTTGCATCTCTTACTTTCTGCTTATACTTTCTTTTGGCCAAAGTTTATGTTCCTTTTTATTCTCTTCATTTGGGCAAGACTTCTATTTTTTATTTTATTTTTTTGAAGGAAGGCTCCTTGCTTCCAATAGCTTCTTTGACTCTGATTGTTAACCACACTGGTCCTCATAGTACTTTTCATGATCTGTGGTATACACTTCAGCTTAGATTCTAATACACTGGTACCTTAGTTCTCGAACGTAATCCATTCTGGAAGTCTGTTCGACTCCTGAAACCGTTTGAAAACCAAGGCGCGGCTTCTGATTGGCTGCAGGAGCTTCCTGCACTCAAGCAGAAGCCATGTTGGATATTCAGCTTCTGAAAAATGCTTGAAAACTGGAAGAAGGAGAAGAAGAAAGAGGAGGAGGAGGAGTTTGGATTTGATATCCCGCTTTATCACTACCCTAAGTAGTCTCATTTTGAATTATGGTGCTGGAGGAGACTCTTGAGAGTCCCATGGACTGCAAGAAGATCAAACCTATCCATTCTCAAGGAAATCGGCCCTGAGTGCTCACTGGAAGGACAGATCCTGAAGTTGAGGCTCCAGTACTTTGGCCACCTCATGAGAAGAGAAGACTCCCTGGAAAAGACCCTGATGTTGGGAAAGATGGAGGGCACAAGGAGAAGGGGACGACAGAGGATGAGATGGTTGGACAGTATTCTCGAAGCTACTAACATGAGTTTGGCCAAACTGCGGGAGGCAGTGAAGGATAGGAGTGCCTGGCGTGCTCTGGTCCATGGGGTCACGAAGAGTTGGACACGACTGAACGACTGAACAACAACAACAAGTAGTCTCAAAGCAGCTAACATTCTCCTTTCCCTTCCTCCCCCACAACAAACATTCTGTGAGGTGAGTGGGGCTGAGAGACTTCAGAGAAGTGTGACTAGCCCAAGGTCACCCAGCAGCTGCATGTGGAGGAGCGGGAACGCGAACCCGGTTCACCAGATTACAAGTCCATTGCTCCTAACCACTACACCACACTGGAACACTTACTTCCGGGTTTTTGGCATTCGGGAGCCAATTTGTTCGTCAGCTAAGCCGTTTGAGAACCAAGGTTCCACTGTACTGTGTTTTTAAACAACTCCCGGGCATTGGGGAGTGCTTTGATGCTCTCTGAACTTTGCCCTTCAACTTCTGTTTTACAAACCTCTTTGTTTGGATGAAGTTTCCTCTTTTGAAATCAAATGTGACTGTGTTGGATTTTCTAGGCAATTGACCATTTACATGTATATGTAATTTAAAATGCTATTGTCGCTGCTCTCAATTGACACAACAACACTTACATCTTGCACAAGACCCTGGATGACACTCAAGATTAAGTCCCCTTATATGCAGTCTACCTGTCTTCAGGTGTCTTTGACGCTTGCCTTTTGACCTGTGATGATTTGGCTTCTCTGAATTGCTATCCTGCCCCCCTGCACCCACAATGCCTTGTTCAGTGCCTCCCCCATTGGAATCTTCACCATCTTCATCCCTGGGGGGAAGATTCATTCCAAACCAGGCTCTCCTCAGCTCCTGTCAGGGAAGGAGAGAGACATTCAGGGGCAAAGCATCTGATCTGCATTCAGAAGGACCCAGGTTCAAATCCTGGCAACTCCAGGTAGGATTGGAAAAGATCCTTGCCTGACTGAAACTCTGGCGAACCATTGCCAGTTAATGTAAACTGCCTACTCACCATAAAATTAAAGCCCATTTAAAGCACAGGATTCTGGGTACTTTAGTTTGTTACGGGTGCTGGGAATCGTAACTTGGGGGGGGGGAGCAAATTGCAGCTCCCATGATCCTTTGGGGGAAGCCATGTGCTCTGAATGTGTACAGCCAAACCTTGGTTCCTGAACGGCTTAGTTGCCAAACGGTGCAAACCTAGAAGTAAGTAAGTGTTCCGGTTTGGGAACGTTTTTGGGAAGCCAAACGTCCGATGCAGGTTCTGCTTGAGTGCAGGAAACTCCTTCAGCCGATCGGAAGCCGCGCCTTTGTTTTCTGATGGTTTTGGGAGCCGAATGGACTCCCAGAACAGATTAAGTTTGAGAACCAAGGTACCGCTGTACACGACTGTAGACAAATACTGAGCTAGATGAACTGAATGCTCTGATTCCTTCTAAGGAATGTTCTTATGTTCCACCACCAGCACTGCGACTCTCATCCAAATCCACCGACACCCCCTTTCCACCCCACAGCTGTTTTTAACCAAAGGAAAAAGCCACGGGTAGATCCAGCCATGAAACTCTCCCTGTCACGTGTAGTTTTGCCCTTAGTCATCATCATGGCAGCCTAACCTTCTATCCTGATGTCAGATCTGGCTAGCCAAGTTGCATCGGAATTTCATCTCTCAGCTACACTCCGATGAAAGCATCCAACATGGGCAAGAAGAAGAAAGCACGGGCAGCGTGTCATGAGAACTAGCCTCTGGCCTCGCTGTTTAAGAGCCAGTCACCCATCCCATTTTTCCACAAACAGCAGCTGCTCCCTGACGGACCTCTGATATAACACCCCTGTGGCAAAAACTTATTTTCCCTCTCTCCCCCAGATGATGGAATTATAAGTAATTTAACAACCTTCCAATGACATTTACCGGCTGGAGCAAGGAGAGAGGGCTCCATCAACCTCTCTCAGGGCAGCCAGCTTCTGGTCTGTTGACTCACCAGTGGCCCCCAAAGGACATTTTTGAGATACCTGGAGTTGGACGGCAAAATTTAATAAATGCCAGATTCTGAAAGGATGTCAGGTCCAGGGAGGCAGAACTATTTACGAGAACAACAGCTTTAAAATAAATAAATCCTAGGTGCCCCTCCCTCTTCTAGCGCTTGCCATTTTGGTACAACTTAAGTTGGGAAGTATAGCTAAAAGATGAAAACACAGTTTATTATTTTAAAGTGAGTAAAACACCTAACCCAGCAAGATAAAGCTGGTCTGTTTTTCAGATTTGTTTTAAACAAAATTTAAGGGGTGTGTGTGGAATCTCTAAAAGGTCAAGAGCGTTCATTAACGCTGCCACTTGGAAGCTGCAGCATATGCTGGGGAGTCTTATGCGGCTGGTAACCTAAGGCGAAATGGACCTTGGCGAGAGAGAGACCTGTAACATCCCTTTGCCTGCCTTTCTCAAGTTTTACCCACTTGAAACAGTGACTGTTAAAAGAAAATGGAAAGAGGTTTTGCAGTTTCTCTGGCAAAGGTAAAGGGCACCAAGAAGGACGAGGCTTAATCTAAAACTCAGGGAGTCAAAAGAGGATGGAGAGGAAATGGAAGCAGGGTAAATGTTGTCCCCCCCCCAGCTTGCAGGTATTTAGGACTAGGGTGCCTACACACCATGCACAGAATTGTAGAATTGTGCAGTTGGATGACACCCCAAGGGTCATCTAGTCCAACCCTCTGGAGTGCAGGAATCACAACTTAAATAATCTCTTACAGATGGCCATCCAACCTCTGCTTAAAGGTAAAGGTAAAGGGACCCCTGACCATTAGGTCCAGTCGTGTCCAACTCTGGGGTTGCGGGGCTCATCTCGCATTAATGGCTGAGAGAGCCGGCGTACAGCTTCCGGGTCATGTGGCCAGCATGACTAAGCTGCTTCTGGTGAACCAGAGCAGCGCATGGAAACACCGTTTACCTTCCCGCCGGAGCGGTACCTATTTATCTACTTGCACTTTGACGTGCTTTCAAACTGCTAGGTGGGCAGGAGCTGGGACCGAGCAACAGAAGTTCACCCTGTCATGGATATTCTGCTTAAAAACCTCCAATGAAGGGGAGTTGGACTCCCTTTCAAGGCAGTCCACTCCACTGTCAAACAGCTTCCACCACAAGAAAGTTCTTCCGAATGTTTAGTCGGTATCCTCTTTCTTATAATTTGACTGAGTGTTCTGGACTGGTTTCACATTTGAAGCACATTTAAAGCACACCCACCCTTAGATATGCACGAGTTAGTACTCGTGAGAGCTGTTTCCTCCTCTGAGCAGTGCAATGGCTAAGAGCCACAGCAGACGTGCAGAATGAGGTGAAAGTTGATTAAGGTGGGGGACTTCCAGATCGTACCATTCAAAAGTGCTGCTGTGTGAATGCAAATAAAAACAATAATTTGTTGTTGTTCAGTCGTTCAGTCGTGTCCGACTCTTCGTGACCCCATGGACCAGAGCACGCCAGGCACGCCTATCCTCCACTGCCTCCCGCAGTTTGGCCAAACTCATGTTAGTAGCTTCGAGAACACTGTCCAACCATCTCATCCTCTGTCGTCCCCTTCTCCTTGTGCCCTCCATCTTTCCCAACATCAGGGTCTTTTCCAGGGAGTCTTCTCTTCTCATGTGGTGGCCAAAGTACTGGAGCCTCAACTTCAGGATCTGTCCTTCTAGTGAGCACTCAGGGCCGATTTCCTTGAGAATGGATAGGTTTGATCTTCTTGCAGTCCATGGGACTCTCAAGAGTCTCCTCCAGCACCAAAACAATAATACCCTTCTGCTTAACCCCACTCCCAAGGAGATGCCATGGCCACACCCCCAATTAGGGAGCTGTACCAATCCACATGGCATTATACCCAATTTATAAGGATCAGCTGATAGTCATCTTCTAGTAAACAGGTCTCATTTTCCAACTTCCTTTCTCAGGAGCCTTCCTGTGCCTGAGGGCCACATTCCCTTTTTGGCAAACTTCCAGGGGCCACTTGTTGGCCCAGAGCCAAAAGTGGGCGGGGAAACAAATGCAAATTGCACAGCAGGCTAGTCTGTATGAACAGTCACATGCCCCTCCATCCAGGCAAGCAAGAGGCATGGTCAGAGGTCAAGGACACATCCCAGCCAGGCAAAAGCATTTGGGGTGCAAAGCAGGACCAGGTAAGGGGTGTGGCTTAGAGGGTTGCTTGTGGAGTGCATTTGGCTTCTGAGAAGAGGTTCCCAACCCCTGTTCTAATATGCCATGAAAGTTAGTAAAACTTGAAAGACATCATTCCTTTGGCTGGCCAAGGAGGGCCCATCAATTAGACTGGAACAGCAGCAGATGACATGATAACTCCTGATCTGGGGGAACGGGGAAGTCAAAGACCTCTGCTTCCACCATTCACAGTACTAGATATATGTATAAGCTAAACAAGCTATAGCTCAGGGCCCCACTCCCTTGGGGGCCCCCAAAAAAAATTAAAGGGGGAAAAACCTGGATGTACATTTCCAAAATATAAGATAAAAAACAAATAAAATAAAACCTACATGCAGCAACAGTGTTTCGTGTTGTGTAGGCTCCTATGATGTAAGTAATGGGCCCTGCCTGCTAGCCTGCACCCTAAAATATCACTGGTTTGCTCCTTTCTATATATAGGGTGGCTACATTCTGCATGGACTGGTTGCACGGCAACATGTGCAAATGGCTTTAGATACCTATTATGTCCATAAATTACCATGTAACATATATTTAACACAAAAAACAGTGACAATTTGTTGTTGACAAAGGACAGCTGGACATATAAAGGGCCCCATTACCTTCAGTAGCTTAGGGCCTCATCAAACCGAAATCCGGCCCTGACCATTCACAACACCGCCATTCTTGGGAGCTTCTTCCCAGAAGATTCAGCAGCAACATTAGCAAGGCTTTGCATCCCCCCACCCCACCCCTGCTTATGGGATCTGACAGTCCATAATTCGCCCGAGAGGTTAGGTTCCCTTCTAAAAATAAGCTTCTCAGACATTACACAACTTGCACCAGCAGGCCATTCATGTGCACTTACTTAAGCATGTCGGAGCTGATTCAGCAAAGAGGTCCAACATGAGCTTCTTGTATTTATAAGGTCAGGGGGAAAGTATGATACCACTTTGTGCAACTTACAGTTAGATTCACAGAAAAGGAAAGAGAAGACCTTGTAATCTCGCTCTCATTCTCACTTCGTTACACGCAGGCAGGCAAACAGAGCAACATGTATGCTAATGATTACAGAGAGAGCTTTTGAAGGTGGGTTCCCCCCCCCAAACTCCTTATTTGAAATGCAAATTCTCCTTGGCAGTGTGAAAGTACAATAATTTAATAGATTTGCAAATTAGAAATATTGTAGAAGTACAACATGATGATTTTAACTGCTAGCATTGTAATAAACTTAAAATAATACCACGCAAGATTCCAGGTTTTGTTACATCTATTTGTCTTACAGAACCTTCAGCATGGAAACTAAAATTCATCCCCCCCCCACTTCCCTTTTTTATGCATAAAACATAATCTAAACTATCTTCACAAAATGAACCGATATTCATAACCTGGCAACCAATATTGGGTTTTATAGAGTATTTCTATATGACTTAAGCATCTGGTGTAGAATATGAATATGGCATCTTAAAAAAATCTTGGGCTGCCATCCTACACAGTCGTCATGTGGACTGGGAGATTGGATGCATTCAGATCCAACTACTTATTTCAAAGTTGTTGTCTATATGATTTCGGTTTTAATTCTATTTTATTTATGGCCTACTCTGGAATGGCCCTTTGCAATGAAAAGCAGGCTAAAAATGTTTTAAATGTGTAACAGGTGCAGGTGCAGGAGTGTGTGGGTGAAAGAGGGCCTTGGTGGTGTCGTCGTCGTCCCTTTTGAATTGGTCTCAACCTTTGTGGCCCCCAGACATTTAACCACAAGGGAGTGTGGCCCTCAGGCTGAAAAAATTACACATTCCCACTACAAACATTTAAGAAGGGGTAGGTAGGTAGGGATGCAGGTGGCACTGTGGGTTAAACCACAGAACCTAGGGCTTGCTGATCAGAAGGTTGGTGGTTCAAATCCCCATGACGGGGTGAGCTCCCGTTGCTTGATCCCAGCTCCTGCCCACCTAGCAGTTTGAAAGCACGTCAAAGTGCAAGTAAATAAATAGGTACCGCTCCGGCGGGAAGGTAAACGGTGTTTCCGTGTGCTGCTCTGGTTCGCCAGAAGCGGCTTTGCCATGCTGGCCACATGACCCGGAAGCTGTACGCCAGCTCCCTCGGCCATCAATGCGAGATGAGAGCCGCAACCCCAAAGTCGGACATGACTGGACCTAATGGTCAGGGGTCCCTTTAGGTAGATGCTCTGCTTAGGTAAAGGTAAAAGGTAAAGGACCCCTGGACAGTGAAGTCCAGTCAAAGGCAACTATGGGGTTGCGGCGCTCATCTTGCTTTCAGGCCGAGAGAGCTGGCGTTTGTCCACAGACAGCTTTCCAGGTCCTGTGGCAAGCATGACTAAACCGCTTCTGGCACAACGGGACACTGTGACGGAAACCAGAGCGCACGAAAATGCCGTTTACCTTCCCGCCGCAGCGGTACCTATTTATCTACCTGCACTGGCATGCTTTTGAACTGCTAGGTTGGCAGGATCTGGGACAGAGCAACGGGAGCTCACCCCTTTGTGGGGATTCGAACCGCCAACCTTCCGATTGGCAAGCCCAAGAAGCTCAGTGGTTTAGACCACAGCACCACCCGCATCCCTAGCTCTGCCTAGACATGTGTAGACATGCTCCCACCAATTTCTTCTCTCTTTCCCCTTAAAGCAAGTTTCTGGCTGTTATGTATTGAAGTTCTCACCCTAGACCACCAGGGGTGTTGTGTATATAGTTTTCACTCAGGTCCACGTCAGTTAATTTAGGCAGGAAACCCTGGGCTGTTGTTGTTACAATGTTGTCAGCCGGGTGCCTATAAAAGCAGGCCAGCTGAGCTGTTTGTGTTCAGTTCAGTTCCAGTTTAAGAATAAAGAGCTGCTTGGAGAAATCTCTATATTGTCTGCTATGTCCACACACTATTTAATACTGGCCTTAGTGAATTCAGCCATACATAAGCACACCTGCTGACAAACTATAGTTGTTTCAACATAGATAAGTTCTGGTTTAGAGGGCAAAGCAAGTCATGGGTGAAAGAAGTAGTGGAACAGTAAATAGAACACCCTTATTCACAATACTAGACGATGGGAGAAGACAACCACAAAGGCCTTCATGTCTTATGTGTGGCCTTCCATCTGACTGGCCACTGAGAGGAGCAGAATCTTGGTCGAGATAAAGTGGACTTTCCCCCCATGGACTGGGGACTGAGGTTGTGTTCCGGATTCCTTGCTCACCTCTCGGGCGAATTGAAATTCTACAAGTCCCAGAAATGCTGGCACGAAACTGATGCTCTGTGTGTAATTTCCACAAGGGGGGCACTACCCTGCTGGAGGCAGAATAGATAAAAGAAGATAATGGGCTGTGCAGAACTGGCAAGATTAACAGCAAAATTAGGAGAATCTAATGGTGAGTGTTTTATGGAAGAATGGATGCCTTTTTTGGACTACTTAAAGCAGGCTTCCTCAACCTCTGCCCTCCAGATGTTTTTGGCCTACAACTCCCATGATCCCTAGCTACCAGGACCAGTGGTCAGGGATGATGGGGATTGTAGTCTCAAAACATCTAGAGGGCCGAGTTTGAGGAAGCCTGCTTTAAGTAGTCCAAAAAAGGCACCCATTCTTCCATAAAACACTCAAAGAAATATTATAGTATGATGAACCTGCGAGCCGGATTTGAGCAACGAGCAACAGAAGGAATTAGATTATAATATTGTGGTTATTATTTTATTGGTAAAAGATGGGTGCGACAGAAGAGAAGGAACAACTCCATGGAAAACGGGGTGGGAAGTCGACAAAAATAAGAGAAAAAACGTCACTGGGTTTGGATTGTATATGCTGAAAATGGTGAAACTTAATAAAATATAATTGGGGAAAACAAACACCTGGCTGGAAGCTAGAAGCTCTCACCTCCTCCTTCTTCATGACCCTGGTAAAACTTGGAGCCCTGGGGAAAGATCTGTATTAAGGTGAGCATAGCCAGTTTGTTTAGGTGAGCGCTCCATTCATAAGATCATAAGAAGAGGCTGCTAGATCAGGTCACCCAATCGAGCATCCTTTTTCTCACATTGGCCAGCCAAATGCCAATGGGAAGCCTGCAAGCAAATCATACTCAGAGCAACATGCTATTTCCAGCAAGTGGTGTTCAGGGGCTTATTGGCAGCAACAGTGGAGGTGGAATATAGCCAACATGGCTAGTCGCCACAGGTAGTCATATTCTCCATGAATTTGTCTAACCCTCTTTTAAAGCCATCCTTTAAAAGAGGGTTAGACACTCCTGTGGGAGTGAATCTGACTTGTTGTTAGTATATGGAGCAAACGGTTTGAGCCTAGGAAGTAGCATTGTGGCAATGGGGTGCTCACACTATTGAGACATAACACCAGTTCTTGGGATGAATTCTGTTTTTGGGAGCATTGGTTTGCCCACCTTTCATCATGTGGTCTCCTGCTGTAGCATCTCTAGATCTACCTATAGCATTCTGCTTGCATTTGGGTTGCAGTGGAACCAAATGTTTGCACCACTGCAGTGAACCTAATTCATTTGAGTCTGGCTGCAGCAGACAAAAGCTGCATTCTGGATTACTTCTGACAGATGCTTCTGGAGTGTTTGTGGACATTTGCAAGATTGTGTGATATTCCAGAGTGGAATGCTCAGAAGGCTAAACATGTTTGTGGCCTCAGACAAATGCAGTGGAGGTATATAGCAAATGTGATCAAATTAGATCACACAGGTAGCTAAGGGACACATGCAAATAATGGTTTTGGTGCTACACTAAAGAGCAGGAATGGGGAACCTTTGGCCCTCCAGATGTTGCCAAACTACAACTCCCATCAGCCCTAGCAAGCATGGCCAATGGCCAGGGGTGATGGGAGTTGTAGTCCAGTAACATCTGGATGGCCAAGGATTCCTCATCCCTTCTGCACAGAATAACTCGGAGGACAATATGTTTCTTGGAGCAGCTATGGATAACTTACCACAGCGTAACCCATGTTGGCTTCCTATAGTTTGTGTTGCTCTGGCCATCTTGGTTGCACTGTCACCCTGATGTTCCAAATCGAACCTCCACTGTTTATGTGCTCTGAATGTGACTCAAGAAGATACAGGGGAAATAGTGTTAGGTTCCCTTCTGCTTCCACCGCTGTCAGTCAAGACGCTACCAGGTGTTGGAAATCCAACATTCCATGGCTGCTTCAAGTCGCTTTAGCATTTCTCCTCTGTTATTTCCCTGCTGCTAATGGAAGAGGATCTGGAGGCACATGTGAACCTGCCATTTATGAATTGCCCACCTCAAGCACTGCTCATTCTGGCAACGAAGGCGCTTCTTTGCACATTGAGAAAACTCACTGGCTAGATCTCTTTATGTGCCTTCTCTTCCTTAGTGGTTCAGTAACCTCCCCTGGCATCATCTACTAGTAATCTCTCTCTCTCCTCCTTCTCCTCTTCCTCCTCCTCCTCCTTCACACTCTCAATAAGCCGTCTGGTCCTGCAGCAGATGCATTGTGAAACTTCTCTTTCTGTGCATCGTGCATATGTTTCATTAAAAGTGTTTGCTTTTTTGATCAGCTCAAAGTTCTAATGTGTGTGTTTTTTGCGGGGGGGGGGAGACGAGACAGAATCATGTTTTTTGGATTTGACTTGGCAGCACACCCTCCTCAGCTGAATAGTGGCAAGTCAGTACATGGTGTCTCTCGGAGACCTTAACTTCCCCTCCCTCCCCTTCCTTTCAATTCATGCGCCTCTCCTTCCAGTGATGGCTACGATTTGCACTGGCACCCAAAGATAGAAAGCAGCCTTTTGATTTGTTACACTGTGGAACTGAACATGAAAGAACATGGTGGGAGGTGCCAAATTGGGGGGGGGGGAGAGTGGAAACAGAAAATGGAATGTGTGTTTTCGCTGAGTGTTGCTTAGCAATAGGTGGCACCGGGATGCTGACATTATGCAAGAAGAGGAGGCACCATCCATCCATTCCACAGTTGCACTGGCAAGGGAAGAACAGCTCCCCGCTTTTCTCCCTTTACAAAGGGAGCCTAGATTGGCAACAGAAACAACAGAGCAAGGCAACAGTTGGATTCCTGGCTACTTTCCTCTTGGCCACCAAGCCGTCACATTACAGGAGAAAGAGATGGAATGGTTTGGTAAAGTTCATTTGTATATATATATATATTAAAAAAATATTGTGCCAGTTAGAGGCCAGGGGTGAAGCATCTAAAACAGGCATGTCCAACAGGTAGATTGTGATCTACCGGTAGGTCACTGGTAGATGACCGGTAGATCAGTGGCTCCCCTAAAAAAAAGCTCAACATCTTTGCCCTGCACCCCTAAAATGACTTGAACCACCAAAAACAGGGCTTTCCTTCCTTAAAAAAGGCTCAACAACTTTGACCTGAACCCCACAAAAGGGGGATAGATCACTGTCAGTTTTTTTTTTTTTTTTAATAAGAATTTATTGGTCTTTTCATAGCAAAACATAAACCCACACCAACACCTACAAATATAAAACAAATACAAACATAGCCAGGATTCTTCTTCCTGTTTACATGCATAAAAAAAATTTCTAGTTCTAAATCTTGACGGTTGACTTCCCCTGCCTTTTCACCTTCGGTTTTAAATCCAGAGTCTACTTTAATAACATCATCTCTCTAAAAATTAAATTCATTTAAAGAAAATTCAAATCTAAACAATCATCTTAATCCATAATAGTTAATAACAAATCTTTAAATCTTAACAAATTCTTCTTATACCAAATCTATACGAACTTCTTCTATCCCTTATACTGCTGCTAATAACATAAAGTTCAAAATATCCCTTTTCTTGTTAAAAATAAAATAAAGCTTAAAGTCTTAACCCTCCGATTTCAGATTACCATAACAAACTATTTAAATTTTACACTTAATACTTCACCCTATTCCCCCTCTGTCCATTGTCCATTTCCATCTATCACCGGAACCAATCCTCCAATTGTCCTCTTTTCTTATACGTCCACAGATCCAGACACAGTTCCCAAAAGACCTTGCATCGAGCATCAGGGTACGCAGTTCATCTTCTTTCAGCTTCTCCGATTCGATGTTGCATTCTTCTTCTATTTGTAGATATCTTAGTTCTTTGTCCCTCACTCCCGAGCTCTCACTTCGGGGGCTGGATATAACAATTCTTGCCATCCCGGGGCTGCCACCCCCAAAGGACGTTTCTTTTTCCCGGAGTCGCCAAGCCATCTTTCTCCATTCTTCAATCATCCCCTTCAGTTCTTTGCCAAGGTTCTCTTCCATGGTGTCGAAAACTTGGAAGGCCTCCTCTGTGGGAAGTAAGTTTTTTTTCATATCCCCGGCCATCACGGAGCGGTCGTGGGTTGCCTCGGCTGCGAGGCGACCCAGTCCGTCCCGGGGGTTGGAGCCCCGCTACCGCAAAGCGGGGCTCCGGTGGGATGCGGGAAGAGCGTCCCGCACCCCGGGCTCCCCGGCTGTGCCCACTATGGCTCTGAACCCTTCCCTCGCTCCCCCTGTAAAGGGGGAGTGGGGGTGAAGGGACAACGGAGCCGGGCTATAGGGGACATGCCCCAACCGGGACACGGAGCGGCGGTCACCCCCGCGACGAGCATTAAAGTTCTACCTGCTATGTTTGGAACTAAAGAAACCCGGTGGTCGTGAGTATCTGATTGGACTAGTTTTTGTGCTTTTTTAACGATCCGGGGGACATTTGGAAAGGAAGCCTGCCTCCCTCCCTTTGGGGGAAAGAAAATAACCAGTTTAAGAGACTGCTGTTACAGAGATGGCTACAAAGTATTTGAACTTTGATAAGTGAGACTCTTTTGATCTCCCTTTGGGGAGCAAGTCTGTGGAAAATATCCCCTTTTAAAGTTTTGGTCTTTGCGCCCTGGTTTCAGGGAAAATGGCTACGAGAAGTTTGAGCCGAAGTGGAAAATCACTTACATAAAAGGGAGAACATAGAAATAGAAACTGAAATTTGATACCTACCCCCCTTCTCAACATGTTGGACTTTGTTTTTGAACTTGTTTTGAATTCTGGATTAACGGATGAACAAAGGTTTGTTATTCTGAAGCTAGATCACTGTCAGTTTTTAACTCTGTGAGTAGATCACAGTCTCTTGGAAGTTGGCCACCCCTGATCTAAAACATTCGGCTTGATAAAATTCAGAATGAAATTTTAAGTGATAAGAGCAGTTAGAGGGAGATAGAAAGGTAGAGTTGGACGGGACTCCGAGGGTCATCTAGTCCAACCCCCTGCAATGCCGGAATCTCAACATGCGGTCCCCCCATCCCATTTGAAACCAGACTGGACTCTGCTTAGCTTTGCAAATGTGTTAGCATTTTTATTGCTGCACCAATGTTCCTCCATCATAATAGCAGAGCTCAGGGTCATCCATCGAGGCTGAACAGTGGGAGATTGAGGACACAGGCAAAAAGGGTGGCACATGCTTAAGCTATGCTGCAACAAGATGTAACCGTGGCTGCTCTTAAAGGGAATTAGATATGCCCATGGTGGATCTATAGGCAACAACAGCTGCTAGTCGTGATGACTAAGTGCAATCTGCAATATCAGACACAGAATTTGCTTGAGATCACAAACTGGAAATCTGTTTTAGCACAAACCTGGGAAAGTTAATGCCAGTTACCAACAGGAACGAACCAACAGTAAATCACACAAAGTGGCGTTAACTGCATAGGGATCTGCATAAGGATGCCAGGCCTAATGACCACAGCAACTCTTCTTCAGTAGGTCTTGCCCCATGAGGGAGTTGCAGAGACTGAAGGTCCTGCCTTCCACAGCTGCCTGAGTCCCCCCCCCCCCCCGGTTTTCCCTAAACAATATGAGACTGCGTCTGCGTGTCTGCCTTTGCTCTTCTCGCTTCATGCTTCTCCTGGTCCTGGGAGACCAGGCGGGAGGGGTGCTTGTCACAACAGGAGGGAGAGACACCTGTGCCTCTTCACCAGCCTGACTCCTCTCTGCCTCTTGGCCTTTCTCATTCCTTGCTCCTGCTGCATCTTCTAACTATAATTCTGGACTGCTCTCTGCCATAGACTCCCACCACTCACTAAGCCCTGTAGTCTGTCATCTACACTGTCCTGCACACACCCAGCCAAGAAGGTGTGCTTTGTCAATAAAGAATTAAAATATTAGCTGATGGTCCTTCTTGGCTGGGTGTGTGCAGGACAGTGTAGAAGACAGACTACAAGTGAGGCCTTCAATGAAACGCTGTAGAGCAGCCTCAGGGTTTCATCCCCATCCCCCACTATCAGGCCACCCCCCCCCCAAATGAATGAGATCTTTTGGGGGTTTCGCTTCTATATTTAAAATACCCTAATATTTTCCCCACCAAAGGAAGGAATAACCTAATTCAACATGTATTCCCCAACCCCAATGACATGTGAACAATTTCAGACCTCATTTTCCAACCCTTTGTCCTTGCGGTGCTTGGAAAGTGTGTCCTTCCCATGTGCTCTTAAAAATCCTTAGCCCTTTCCAGAGATTTGGAAGACAGCTATGCAAATGAATTAATAATTGAATAGTGATTAATTGTGCACAGTGCATAAAAACCGCTAGCACTACAGGGTGGGAGCCAATAAAGATTTTTCTTTTTGTTGTTTTTGCTACCCATGCTACCATTTTAAAAAATTGAATGCTGACAAAGCTGGCTTGATTGTGAATATTTTGGGAAATGGTGTAGGTTCCAACTGGGTTGGCACTTTGCATCTTACATTTTTTTTAAAAGACGTACAGCTAAATGTGTGAATGCAGCAAGCGTATGTATCACACATGTTGGGGAGCTTGTAAAGCACACATGTTAGATAGCGATCCCCAGTCTTGTGGCTGTGTAATTGCAAAATGGCTATATCAAGCAGTTTACCCTGACCTTGGGGGCCCTCCAAACTGGCTTTCTGTTTGCATATTTGTTTGCAACATCTTGTGTCTGGCAAGGGCATGAGCCCTTGGCCCGAACCAAAGTGCCAGAGCAGCCAAGGGCAAGCAACCCAGCCAGAAGATGCTGGCCATCAAGACATCAATGGAGCAGAAGATGGAGCAGGCCAAGTCGCTGGTGGAGAAGGAGAGCCTAGCATCTGGCTGGCTGCAACCATGTGATTCCATGGGGACCTTCAGCAGTGACCTTGAGTGTGAGGCTAATGATTGTGTCTGCTACCAATGCTTATTGTTTCTTTAACAGGGACTGAGTTTCTGCAGTATCATGTGACTGGGATTGAGTGGGTGGAACTAGTTCTATACCCTCAAGGGTGACAGCCCGTTCTGGTATAGATCTGAACTCCTCTCAGGTGAGAGATGGGAGAGGAATATTAGATGGTTCAGTGGGAGTGGAGCATGAGTTCCTGGATGTTCCAGACATTGGGAGTGTATCTTATCTGGGCATGCTTGGCAGTGACCCTTTGTATGTGGGTTGTGATATTCCACCACCAGTCCTCCAACCCTCCGCCGAAGCTCCATTACAGCTATTATAGTTGTTTTTAATGCTGGAGGAAATCTCCCATGAATATTTGGCCTCAATCTCAACTAACGTCCTTTTGAAGTGTCCTATGAGGACCTGGAATAGCTCAGTAGGTAAACCATGAGACTCTTAATCTCAGGGACGTGGGTTTGAGCCCCATGTTGAGCAAAAGATTTCTGCATGGCAGGGGGCTGGACTGGGTGACCCTTGCGGTCCTTTCCCACTGTCCAATTCTGTCGTGCTGGCTTGGGCTGATGGGAGCTGGAGTCCAACAACATCTGGAGGACCACAGGTCCCCCACCCCAATTTTAAACAAAGAATGGGAGGGCGGAGAGAGAAATAATGCCATCTGATAGCAAAGGCAGGAGTGACAGTCCCCAGCTCCTGAACCAGTTTGGTCTCATATAGGACTGTCTTTAGAAAGAGCATATCCCATCTGAGTCACTTAGCACCCCCTACTTGCAATGAGTTGTGTTTCCAGACAGCTCTGAACAGGATCGGGAAGTTAACCAAACACGAGGTTCATGATGATACCAATGCACACAACCAGCCATCATGATTGAAGTCTCAAGTGTCCAGGAGTCAGGACTTCCACCAAGCCTCTCAATTACATGCAGCTTACATGGATGAATGTGTGTTTCACAGGTGGTGGGGGAAGCGATTCTGGATGTTTAAAAGAAACCGGGAGCATGTGCAGCTACGAGGCAGTCATGTCCTGCATCTTCTGTCAGAGGCTCCAACACAGCAGGGCAGCACACTGTTGCTCCCTCCCTGGAAGACACTATTACAGTGGATGAGAATGTCCTACAGTGTCAGGGGGCCTTGCTGCTATTTGGGTGGGCTTGAAATTGATCAGAACCTCTCTCAGTCCTAGGGTGCTGTAAAGTTATTGCAAGATGGTTCTGTCCTGGATACTTCATCACAGTGTCCTGACAGGAGAGAACAGATGCTCTGTGAAGATCACGCTGTCTTGGAAGTTGCTGAACAATTTGCAGCTGATGGATGTGGTAGCACTCGAAAAGGAATCACATACCAGCTACTCAAGACATGGGATGAAAAGAGAGGAAGGGAGGACTCCCATCTACCCATCTTTCCACTGTTAGCTCTGAGTAGATTCGTACAACAGTGTTTGATTTTTAGCTTTGTTCCTCGGCAGCATGAAAGTTTGCATTCAACCTTTTGCCCAGTTCCAGTAGCATAGTGACTTGCACATCTCCTAAAGCAAGAACAGAAGAGGATTGCCGTTTTGCATAAAATGTGCAGGTGCCTATTCATGCAAATTTAGAGCTACCCATTACCAGCACCCTTACAGTGCCCAGGATTCTCTGGGGGAAACCATGGACTTGTAACACATGACCATACTCTCCCTCCATATAGTTCTTCATATTTAAATCAGATTTGGACATGTGACAGGGCTACAGCAGCAGCTACTGACCCAATCCCTACAGACAAATTGCAACTGGTGTCACTGCACTACCGTCACTTCTTCCTCACCAACACTGCTGTCCAGTAGTGGCTAGCACTGGTTGTGGCTGTGAATATGCATTGGAAGAAGGAAGGGACCAGAGGGGCATGAGGAGGTCTCCTGTGGAATGCAAGCAATGTTTTGAGGCCATGGTCCCAACAACAGCATTCCCTTTTGAGGAACCTAGTTGGTGGTGGATCCCAGCAGAAGTCAGATGATGCCAACCACTGACCCGGAGTATTTCTCTGGCTCATAGAATCATAGAATTCGAAGGGGTCCCACGGGTCATCTAGTCCAACCCCTTGCAAGGTAGGAATGGCAACTAAAGCATCCATGAAAGATGGTCATCCATTGTGGTTCAACATGTCATATTGTGCAGGCATGGAAGCAGCCACTCTCCTGCTCTCTGGAAGTAAGGCTTTCCAGCCTCTGGGGAGTCAGGCAAGGGCGCATGAAAGAGATCCGATGCATTATTTTTTTCAGGCACCTTTTGTAGACAGTCTAGCTAAGTGAACACATTGTGCACTATTTATTCTTGTGGATTTAACCCTAATCTCATAACTTTTGGTCACATGGAAATTGAATCAGAATTCTGTGACTCTATGATTCTTTGCAAGCCCATATTGCAAGCTCAGTGGTACGGAGGGTGCTTGGCATGCAGAAGGTCCCAAATTCAGTCCCCAGCATCTCTAAATATTCCTGCCTGAAACTCTGGAGAGCCACTGCCTGCTAATCTAAACCATACTGAGCTAGACAGACCAATGGTTTGACTCAGTATAAACCACTTCCTATGTTCTTATTTTAATCATGTAGCTTTGGCTTCTGCGTAACCTTATTAGACGTGGAGGGGAGAGGTTGTTCCTTCTCCCCCCCCCCTTCCTGCTAATTCTGTTTCTTCCCTCTAGATAATTCCATGTTATTGTTAAGCCACTAAGTACCACCCAAGGAAACCTCAGCATACCAACCTACAGAGCATGCTGCATCTTGCACCTAACATTAAATAAGGGAATTTATTGCCACTTAGAGCTATCTGATGCCCAATTTTTTTCCCAGAGGTTCCTACACTTCCCCCCTCCCCTCCCCATGTCTTTAATGAAAAATGAGATTTTTCTCACCACCTTGGCAAATATTTTCCCCAGCAGGTATGCTGTCGAACATGTTGCATTGACAGCATGACATGGATTCTAAAAAGCACAGAGAGACTAATTACAGGGAGAAAATTACACCAAAAGACCAATTTCCTCATGATGAAAATGACAGCCTGGTGCCCTGCCTCCTAGCCCAATTGGGCATGCTGCCTGTGAAACATCCCTATATCGTGTTATATTATAAGTCACGGCAATTGGGGAAGTGGGGGCATTTATTTATTTATTTATTGCACAGTTAGCAGCAAGCTTGAGGAACCAAGGAGAGCTGACAGCTAAGTAAGGTATCACATTAAAAGCCAAATCATACCCTGCCAGTTTAGCTTCAGCAGCAAGAAGAGAAATTTGTATTGCTAGACAAGAGGGCCCAAGCCATATTGCTGGAACAAAGTCAAAAGTCTTTCCGTGACTCCATTCTCTGTACTACTCTACTAATCTAAGAAGATCTACTAAGCTAGTTGGAGACATAGCAGTCAACTTTTCCCTTTTTTTTAAGGGAAATTCCCTTATTCCGAATAGGATTCCTCGCAAGAAAAGGGAAAGAATAGAGAGCGCTAGGGGTGAGAGCCCAAGTGCTCAAGAACATGTAGCTGAGAATGAAGAAGAGATACTTTATGACGTTGCCAGAGTAACTATCTACCAAGAAGAAAGTTACAATGTGGAAAAGAAGAAGTTTCAATGAAGAATACTAAGTTTAAAACTGGACGTGATGGAAATAATAGAAGTACAAGAAGTACAAGAAGGAGCTGGAAAGGGTGGATTCGGGGGGGGACGGACGACGACCTGTGGGGGATGGGAAGGGAAAAGGTAAGGGTTGGGATGGACAGGAGGGGTGTGGGGTAAAGGATGCATACTTAAAGGGGATATAAAAAAAAGGCTGACCACGGAATTCCGAAACCAGAGGGAAAACGGTGTATGAGAACTGGAAGAAACACTTAGGTATTTGATAAGATGCGATTTATTAATATTTGAAATTGGAATCAGAAGAGATATAGGCTACAGTATTAGAAGATAAGCTAAGAGAGGATATAAGAAGTTGAGTTATGTAATGTAATGTTTAGTTTGATAAGAATAAGATTTGAGATATGTTGTTTATGATTGTAAGATTAAGATTAGGTGTGAGAAAGAAGATTTTACAATGTTATAAAGTTACTAAAGAAGATTAGAAATGAACACAGAAGAGAGGATGTGAGGAAGTCCCAAACTAAGGGTTATAAAAAGGATAAGGGTGGATAAATAAGTGTTTTGTTTGTGTGTATTTTGTTTTGTAGTTTTTGTAGTGTTTGTATTTTGTGTATGTTTATTATTAAAATCCAATAAATTCTTATAAAAAAAGAAAGAAAAAAGGTGGTGGTGTGCCAATATTTAACATTAGAACATAAGGAGAACATTTTCCCTCTAGCACATTTCCCAGATGTGGGTTCTGCACCTCATGACCCCAGGCATCTTATCAACAGCCACTCACCTAGATTCTTTCCCTTCTTCTTGAACATGGTTGAAGAAGAAGAAGAAGAAGAAGAAGAAGAAGAAGAAGAGGAGGAGGAGGAGGAGGAGGAGCTTGGATTTGATATCCCACTTTATCACTACCTGAAGGAGTCTCAAAGAGTCCTTCCACAGTGGGGACATAGGTTCCCATGTGGGAGTTGATCATGGTGAGGGTTTGCCAAACATACCTTCCTCTTAGCATGTTTCTCCCTTGTGTCCTGAGTTCGATGGTCTTCAAAGCCCACGACACCTTTGGTAAGGGCTGTTCTCCAACTGGAGCGCTCGCAGTCCAGTGTTTCCCAGTTGTCGGTGTTTATACTACATTTTTTTTAGATTTGCCTTGAGAGAGTCTTTAAACCTCTTTTGTTGACCATCAGCATTACGCTTTTCATTTTTAAGTTCAGAATAGAGTAGTTGCTTTGGAAGATGATAATCAGGCATCTACACAACATGACCAGTCAGATGAAGTTGATGTTAAAGAATCATTGCTTCAACACTGGTGATCTTTGCTTCTTCCAGTACGCTGGCATTAGTTCACCTGTCTTCCCAAGTGATATGTAAATTTTTTCAGAGGCAGAATTGATGGAATCTTTCGAGGAGTTGGAGATGGCATTTATAAGTGGTCCATTTTCACAAGCATACAGTAAGGTTGGTAGTACAATAGCTTTGTAAACTAGCATTTTGCTTTCCCTGCGAATGTCCCAGGCCTCACTCTGCACTTCAATCAGGAGAAAGCTGCACTTGCAGAGCTCAGGTGATGCTGGATTTCGGCATCAATGTCAGCCCTTGTGGAAAGATAACTGCCCAGGTAGGAGAAGTGATCAACACTTTCCAACGTTAAACCATTGAGTTGGATTTGTGGCACTGCAGAGGAATTGTCTTGTGCTTGTTGGTGCAGCACTTTTTGGATGTTGAGCAATAGGCCAAGCTTTTTGTAAGCTTCTGCAAAGATATTTAGGAAGTTTGGAGGTCATTCTCTGAATGTGCACACACTACATTGTCATCAGCATACTGAAGCTCTATGACGGAAGTCATGGTAACCTTACTCTTTGCTTTCAGCATACTCAAATTAAAGAGTTTTCCACCTGTTCGATACAGTGGTACCTCGGGTTAAGAACTTAATTCGTTCTGGAGGTCCGTTCTTAACCTGAAACTATACTTAACCTGAGGTACCACTTCAGCTAATGGGGCCTCCCACTGCCACTGCACCTCCGCCGCGCGATTTCTGTTCTCATCCTGAAGCAAAGTTCTTAACCCAAGGTACTGCTTCCAGGTTAGCGGAGTCTGTAACCTGAAGCATCTGTAACCTGAAGCTTCTGTAACCTGAGGTCCACTGTATATAATTTCTACTCCAGTGGGGAGTTTCCCTTCAACAAAGTGTAGGATCATGGCAATGAAAAAACAATCCTGTTTAACACCTGATCCCACTGTGAATGGTTCACTTTGAGAGCCATTGTTATCAGTGATTCTTGCTGTCATATTAAAAAAAAAAAAGTTAAAGGACCCCTGGATGGTTAAGTCCAGTCAAAGGCGACTATTGGGTTGCAGCGCTCATCTCACTTTCAGGCCACAGGTGCCGGCATTTGTCCACAGACAGCTTTCCAGGTCATGTGGTCAGCATGACTAAACCACTTCTGGCGCAATGGGTGCCAAAGTGCACGAAAACACCATTTCCCTTCCCACCGCAGCAGTACCTATTTATCTACTTGCACTGCTGTGCTTTCAAACTGCTAGAAGCCATGACTGAGCAGCGGGAGCTCACCCCATTGCAGGGATTCAAACCGCCAACCTTCCGATTGCCAAGCCCAAGGAGCTCAGTGGTTTAGACCACAGCACCACCCACTCCCCTTAGCAAACCTTGCTGTCTTATCATAATGGAGGAGCCGGAGGATGTTAACAAATTTATCTCAACAGCCAATTTTCACTGGGCACTACAATTTACAGTGTTGAAGGCCTTAGTAGGGTCAATAAACGCCATATACAGGGGTTGGTTTTGCTCTCTGCATTTTTCTTGAAGCTGTTGAGTGGTAAAAATCATGTCCACTGTCCCCCTATAAGGTTGAAAACCATTTTGGATTCAGGAAGGGTCACCATGGTTACTGTTAGGAGATGGTGTGCTAAGATCCTTGCTAGAATTTTGTCGGCTGCAGCTAATAAAGAGATGCCTCAATAGTTTCCGCAATCTGTGCTATCACCTTTTTAAAAGAGATTGATAATTTTGGTATTCCTAAAGTCTGCTGGGATCTCCTCTCTCTCCCAGATTTTTTTCAATGAGCTTGTGAAGATGTTGTGTAAGTACAATTCCACCCACTTTGAAGACTTCGGCAGGTATCCCATCAGGTCCACTGGCTTTGTTGTTTCTCATTTGGTTAATAGCTGTACACAACTCTCCCAGATTTGGAGATAATGCAAACTCATCTCTAATTTGTTTTTGCGGAATTTGTGAGAGGACCTCAGCAGTTATGGGGGAGTTGCAGTTAAGGAGATGCTGGTGATGTTCTTTCTAGTGCAGTGCAATAGCTTCTTTATCTTTTAGAAGTGTGGTACTGTCCATAGATGGTCTTTGTGGCTTCAAAGAAACTCTGTGCATCATGAGTGTGGGCTAAGTGCTGGATCTCTTGAGCTTTTTTAATCCACCAGGTGTTATTTAGTTCTCCGGTTCTTCTTTGAACCTCAACCTTAGCATTGGCATAGGGTTGTTTTTTTTCTTGGTGTCGTGGTTTCTATCCTTTTGCCAGATCTGAAAGGCCTTCCTTTTCTTGTCAATCATGCGTTCAATCTCACTGTCATTCTCATCAAACCAGTCCTGGTGTTTCTTGGTTTGGTGTCCAATAGTTTGTTCTCAGGCTGCAATAATGGATGTTTTTAGCTTGGTCCAGTATTCCTCTAGCTGTTTGGAAGCAATCCCACTTAATAGGATCTTGAAGGGCTTGAGTGTTCATTTTGTGCCTTGGTTTCCTTCCTTGAAGCCTGCATTGAGGTATAATCTTGATAGCCATCATGGAATGTATTAATCAGTGATCTGTCCAGCAGTCGTCCGCACTCATCACAGCTCTGGTAAGGAGCACATCACAGTGATCTTCCGCTCGGACAATTACATAGTCTAAGAGGAGCCAGTGGTTTGACCAAGGATGCCTCCATGATGTTTTAATTTTATTTATTTATTTGTCGAAAGAGTGTCCTTGGTCCCATTATATAAGCGGCATAAAATGCTCCCGAGTTCCTACTTTCACCAGTCTTGCCTTGCCGAGCTTCAGAGAAAGCGATCACAGTTTCAATCCTGGCCAGCATATTCATTTCCCATTCTTCTCCCTCCCTGGTGATTTTCCATCGCAGGCCTCGTTAGCCTGGAAAGCCTCCAAAATTTTTTTTTGAAGCTGCTATCATCTTCACTAATCACTCTCTCCGTTTATTCCAACTTACTCTGGTGCAGTGTGGTGGCTAGAGTGCCGGGTTTCAAGGGGGGGGGCAGGGAATCTGGGTCATGTTCCCCATTCAGCTACTGAGCAACATCTGGAAAGCTTTGTGCAAACGGCTGTTTCCTAGAGTTGGGCTGAAGCGCTGCACTAAGCCCCTCGAAGGAAGAGCGGGATGCAAAGGAAATGCATTTGCCCTGGTGTCCCATCCTAATGATGATTTACAGGGGCACTCTCTCATTCATGTAGTCCCTTGTCCTTTACAGAGGGCAAGGAATCCCCCTATTGATTGGTTTCATAGAATCATAACATCGTAGAGTTGGAAGGGACCCCCAAGATCCAACCCCCTGCAATGCAGGCATCTCAACTAAAGCATCCATGACAGATGGCCATCCAACCTCTGCTTAGAAACCTCTAAGGAAGGAGCGTCCACAATGTCCTGAAGGAGTCCATTCCACTGTCGAACAGCTCAGACTGTCAGAAAGGTCTTCCTGGTGTTTAGTGAGAATCTCTTTTCTTATAACTTGAGGGAGAGATCATTGGGTAAGTCCTCTAGTGTAAGGAGATGCATTGCTTCCCTGTCCTCCTTCCAGAGGATGGGTGGGATATAAATTGAATTAATATACCACACACATACTGTTTGTATACTGGGAGTAGGGATTTGCAAATGTATGCTTATGTTCAGAATACTACTGTTTGCATTTATGAACATAGAAAGCTGCCTAATACCAAGTCAAACCGAAAATTCTTTCCAGTAGCACCTTAGAGACCAACTGAGTAAGGTGCTACTGGAAAGAATTTTCTATTTTGTTTCGACTATGGCAGACCAACACGACTACCCACCTGTAACTGGAACCAAGTCAAACCATTAGACTATCTAGTTTACCGTATTTTTCCGCCTCCCACGTATAAGACGCCCCCTATTTTGGGGGACTCAGATTTAAGAAAATGGGAGGAGATGTATCTGTGTATAAGCTGCCCCCTAATTTTTGACATTTTTTAAAGGAAAAAAACCTAGTCTTATACGCAGAAAAAATATGGTAAGTTTTTTCTACACTGACTGGCAGCAGGTCTCTGGGATTTCAGACTGGAGTGTTTCCCAGACCTACCAGGAGATGCTGGGGATTGAACCAAGAACTTTTTGCATCACACAAGGCATTGCTGAAATCTGATGCCTTAAGGTTTGCCACTGCTTTGAATTGGGCATGGAAACTAATTGGCAGCCAGTGCAGTTGGGCCAGGATTGGTGCACTATGCTCAAACCATATTGCCCCAGTGAGCAACCTGGCTGCCAAATTCTGCACCAGCTGAAGTTTATGTACTGTCTTCAGAGGCAGCCCCCATGTATAACATGTTGCAGTAATCGGATGCAACGTCAAAATAAAAATTCTGAATTTTTATTCTGCTTTTGCCATCTATGATAACCAAAGCAGTTTATAAGTTGCAATAGGGCAGTAGAGAACCTCTGTAAGCAAGGGTTTCGAGGTGGCTGTTCCTGCCATTGACTTACCTTGAAAGATCTTCAACAGAAATCAGATAAAGAGATTTAATGCACCGGCTCGGCTTTGTTTCCACATGCATGCACACAAACTCATCTCCAGCCCATTTCTTAAACCTTTTAATTGAGGTCTCGGGATGTTTAGCAACAATTCTGTGCCTGTTGTAAAAGGCAAATCATTGTCTAATTTGTTACTTGGAAAGACAAGCCCCAGAACTGTCTCCGCTGTAGGGCTCCCATGATAGCTTTATCCTTCCCCATTTGACTGCCAAACAGAGTAGAGTTTGTGGAATTTTTGACACCTTTAAAGACATTCCAGTGGATTTAAGTACACCCGGACAGATGGTGTGAAAGGGATACAGAGGAAGAAAAAAGAGACCTCTGCCAGCTATAGGCATGTGCTCAGAGGTAATGTGTTTTAGGGAGAAGAAGGGGGAGAGAAGTTGCTATTGTCATTACCACTTACAGGCAGAGCCAAAAGCTGTGAGATCCTGATGAAGACACTGCGTCTCTTAAAGCCTCGAATTATTGTTTAAATGCAAGGAACCTGCAATTTCCAGCAGGGCTGTAAATCAATTAATGGGTGCTTTCTTCTGCCTCTTCTTCGTCCACTCTCTGTTTGCTCATTTTTAAAATATGCAATCTTATTTTCAAGGAAATGGCCTCTACATGACAAGCCAGCTTCATTTCATTCTGGAGTGTGCTAGATAACTCAGCGCCTCACACTCCCTGGAGTTTGGATCTGGCTTTTTCTACACTTGAAAGGCTCAAGCCAGGAAAATTGTCACAGGGGAGGGGGGTGGGAAAGAGAATGAACCATTGAGGAGCGATCAGATACATTTTAGAGGCTGGGAGTGATTTGGGCCAGATTTGTGTGGCATGCATTTTTAGTCAATCAAAACAATAGTCTTATATATGTACACATACATGTATGTGGGGAAAGAAAAACTGAAAGAAGAACCATGGAGCTTTGTGCACATTATGTGAAGTGGCCTAATGGCCTTACACCAGGGATGGAGAACCTTTGCCTGCCCAAAGATGTTGTTGGACTACAGATCCCATCACCAACGATTGTTGGCCATGCTGGCTGGGGCTGATGGGAGTTGGAGTCCAACAAATATTTGGAGGGCTAGAGATTCTCCATAATTTGTCCAGGTCCAGTTGCTGTTAAGTATAATTGTTTATTTGACACTGAAATGTGGTGTGTGTCTAAATGTGTATTACTGAAGGCTTTAAAGTGGGGAAATTTCACTGACATATACTAAGTGGTCTCTGAACTCCTTGGTGGGTTGATAACTATTGTTGTTTTCTGCTAGCTAACATGTGAGTGTTTAACCTTAGATCAGGTGACAAAGGTATTTGGTTTCAAATCTCCATTTTGAAAGAGAGTTGCCTGTAGTCTTTGTTCCCAGGCTCCATGGAAGTAATATGCCTCTCCAGAAGCTCAATAGCCTTTTGAGCTGGCATGCAGGCTAATGGAGCCTGTGTGAGAGAGAGCTATGTTTGTCAGCTCTGATTATAAGTTCCTTTATTTCTAATAAGATAAACCTGTGCTGGACTTGCACAATATATTTCATGACATTATTTGGGTGTATCTTTGATGTTTTTGTTCTGTTTTTTTAAATGAAGTTCTGCAAGTAAAGCTTTAATTAAACCTATGGGCTTTGACAATGTTTTATTTCCAAAAGGAGTCAGTTCTTATGCATCCAGTCACTTCAAGCTGTACGATATCAATATCTGTTACAGCTGCTTTGTGATTCATCTTTGCCAGGCAGTAGCAATGATTGTCTAGAGATTACAGGAGCTGTTACACAGAGAAAAATGCCATGGTGCATCTGCAGCAGCACAACTGGGCACCTTCATCTGTCCCAGCTGCAACAAAGCATGTCTCTTCCATATCAGACTCTATAGCTGTAACCTTCCAACAGTTTGACTTCACTCACAAAGGCACACTCTTCCATTGTCTCCAGAGACAGGCAGATGCCAACAAAATACTAGGCAGAAGTCTATTTCTATCCCACTCTTTCAACAAGGAATTCAGGAGAATAATATACAGCAGAATCATAGCATCACAGAGTCATAGAACTGTAAGAGATCCCAAGGAGTCTAGTCAAGCCTCCTTGCAATGTAGGAATCTCAACTAAAGCATTCATGACAGATGGACACTCAACCTCTGCTTAAAAACCTCCAAAAAGGTAGGGTCCACTACCTTTTGAGGGAGTCTGTTTCACCATCAAACAGCTTTTACTGCTAGAAAATTCCTTCTGATGTTTAGTCAGAATCTCCTTTCTTGTAACTTGAAGCCATTGTTTGAGTCCTATCCTCCAGAGCAGGAGAAACAAGCTTGCTGCATCTTCCATTTGACAGCCCTTTTATCAGCTTAGCCAACCTCCCTTTCACACATTCCAGCTTGTCAATATCCTTCCTAAATTGTGGTATCCAGAACTGGACACAGTACTCCAGGTGTGCTCTCCAATTCTGGGCTCCAGCAACATATGGAGGTTCAAAAGTTATTCACCTCTACTCTAGCCTCTCCACCATCCCAGATCTCCCAGTGCAGCAAATGTGATGCACATGGAAGTTGCATTCTGCGTGCACATTGCTTACTGGCTCTGGATTGGAACCACATGCAGAAATGAGCAGCTTGGAAAGGAGGGTGGAAAGCAGTCCAGAATAATTATGGAAAGAGGGAATAGGAGGAGAGGAGGAGACTGAGAGAGAATAGAGAAGAGAAGAAATGATCATGACCAAGAACTGCAGAACAAGGAAGGTCAATACAGTTATCTATTGATTTCAACTCAGTCAAATCTTGGTCTTCAGCACTCTCGTCCTTTTCAGATGTGACAAAGTCATTTGAAACTCAGTTACTGACCAATTTGCAGCAAGCAAGAGTTTCCCACCTGCTCATAATTTTTAAGGCATGCTTGCATTTTGAGAGTTGGGTCCATAATAAGGAGCGCACCATTTCAAACGGAGGTGGTCCTTTCTTCTTCTTCTTCTTCTTCTTCTTCTTCTTCTTCTTCTTCTTCTTCTTCTTCTTCTTCTTCTTCTTCTTCTTCTTCTCAAGGCAAAAATGTGTGTCTGGACTGACTTCCAACTGTTCCTGTGTTCCATTTCAAAAATATGCATCTAAGAAGAAAAATATGTGTTCAGGGAGGCAGCAAAAAAAAACAATAGCAAAGATGCTTTCAAGTATCAATACACCCCCCTCACTAAGAGTGCAATATAATAAGAGTATGATTATTATGCTGTTTCCCCTCTGAAAATGGAAATTCCAAAAGTTGGACAATGAAAGATTAGCCATTGGTGACCAGGTTCCCAGTTTAGCTTTTACAGTCCTTCCCTTAGAGGAATATTTCTTCCATTGGATCCAGCTCTGTGTGATTGGCTATACGGTGAATGTCCCCAAACCACAGAGTGTTTGTTGTGGGGGAGGAAGGGAAAGGAGATTGTTAGCCGCTTTGAGACTCCTTAGGTTAGTGATAAAGTGGGATATCAAATCCAAACTCCTCCTCCTCCTCCCCTTCTTCTTCTTCTTCTTCTTCTTCTTCTTCTTCTTCTTCTTCTCCCCCTCATGGTAGCATGTTGAATCAGGATTTAAAATCCTGATTAAATATATGGTCAGGAGGTGAGGGGAGAAAGGGAAACACATCTCATTTTCTTCCCCACCCCACACTGGACCATATAACTGTGCAAATCCCCGAAATGGGTTCAAGGCTCAGATCAAGGTTAGCCATGGTTTGTCCTAGGTTGGACTGGGGCCCCATACACAGTCCTGGTGTACTGCAGAGAAGTGTTTAAACCTTTCAGCCCATCTTTTTCAACTCATTGGGGGAGGGAATGTTTAAAAGCACTCCCCCTCCCCCCCAAAAAACAGAGTCCTTTTTGTTGAGGATAATTCAGACGGAAATTCCCAGATGTCGAAAAAGGTTATTTATGTATGCCACGACTGCGGTCCGTGTTTTGTTGGCCCCAGAATGGAAAACAAGCGAGGTCCCAACCAAAGAAGAAGGGCAACTTAAACTGATGGAATATGCACAGCTTGCGGACATTAAAATACAGAATAAGAGAACAAGAAGATCATGAGTTTAAAGAAGATTGGAAAATGTTTATTGACTATATGGGGCGGAATTGTGTATACTTGAAAATGTTGACAGCATTAAGTAAATTCAACAGTGTAAATAAGTTTTGGTGGGTGTAATAAAGGAATACTGAATGGTTTAGTTTATGTAGAACATGCAGGGATTTATGTTATACAAATTGAACCATGAAAAGAGAAGAAGGGAAGTCACTGATATTTTAAGGTTGTTTAAATGAATATTCTAAATTGCAAAACAGAAAATTTAATAAAAATTATATAAAAGGTAAAGGGACCCCTGACAGTTTAGTCCAGTCGTGAACGACTCTGGGGTTGTGGTGCTCATCTCGCTTTACTGGCTGAGGGAGCCGACAGTTTTTTCAGGTCATGTGGCCAGCATGACTAAGCCACTTCTGGCGCAATGGGACACTGTGATGGAAACCAGAGCGCACGGAAATGCTGTTTACCTTTCCACTGGAGCGGTACCTATTAATCTACTTGCACTTTTGGCGTCCTTCCAAAATGCTAGGTTGGCAGGGGCTGGGACAGAGCAACGGGAGCTCACCCCGCCGCGGGGATTCGAATTGCCGACCTTCTGATCAGCAAGCCCAAGAGGCTCAGTGGTTTAGACCACAGTGCCACCCGCATCCCAAAAATTATATATGTATATATAAAATAATAATAAACCTTTCAGTCCATCACTACATCTTCTTTAATCATCCCACTGCCTTTTTATTTCTTCCCTTCCAGCCCCCTAGAAGATCTTTTCTTTTCTCAAAGGACTGCATGTGTGAATGCGTGCTAAAGTGTTGCCTGCACATCACAGAAAACATATAATTTTCTGGATTGGGGGAGGACATTGGGCCATGGGACCACATCAGTGGAAGCACTGCTTCCACTTGCTCAATGAGGCTTTCTCCCCTCTTCTCCCCTTGCATGCCCCCTGTGCTCCCAAAATTGACTTGGAAAGGCGGTAAGGAGACCTCCGCTCCATCCTAAAGCAGCACGTCAAGGAGGGGGTTCAGTCTGTCTGGCATCTAATACGAATTCCACCCAGTGTGTTGACACTACTCATGCAATACATCCCATATGTGTATTTGCTCAAGAGGGTACCAGGAAACAAAGCTTCTAGAATGAGAAAAAAATGAGCAAATTAATATTCCATGGAAGCTTCATTTAGCAAAGAAAAGTCATCTTTCCAGTGAATGGCACACTTATAATCTCCCTGTTTTGTTGTCTGGGAATGTGGAGTGGAGAAACAGTGGGCTTGGTGAGTAAAATACATGTTACAAAGGTTAGAAAAAGTCACTAAGCAATTTTTATTGTCTGTTTTTCATCAAGATACTGAAAGTTGAAAATTTCACCCAGTGTTAATAATACAGTATTAGTTACACATGACTGCCTTATTGGAACTAAACCAACATGACTTCTGCTCACTCAGTCCTAAATTTCTCTAGCGGGCAGCTATTTAAGCATACAAAAGGCTTCCTAATTCTTAATATAGGTCATTACTTAGCTATGGGAGTTTTAACCATGGACCAAGTGTTATTTGGAACAAAATCACTGTAGGAATACTGCTGTAAACAATTATGGTTTTGTGGAAATTAGATATATGTTGAGGGTTTTTTTTAATTAAAAAAATACCTTTTCCGCTAAGCATAAGGAGGGGGCAACCTGTAGTCCTCTGTATGTTGGATTCTATCTCCCACCAATCTCAGCCAGTATGGTCAATGGTCAGGGATGATTGGATTTGTAGTCCAACAACATCTGGAGGGCCACAGATAGCTAATACCTGCCGTAAAAGACTTGGCGCTCTTCAAAAGAGTCACTTCCCAGATCTTATAGCCCAGCCGTAAGATTTGCTGCTTTAACACATAGAATGGATGCATACGCTTCATGGCAGCCCTGTATAGAATAGTTGGGCACAATTCTTTATTTACTGATATATTTTTAATTTTTCTTCTTCTTCTTTCTTTGGCGATCACTCGTAGCCAAGTAAGATTGTCTTCCATAAACATGGTTTTAACAATGAGTCCGTAAGTGACTGTGGAGGCCAATTCTGGATCCACACATCCTTCCACAGTGAGGACATTGGTTTCCAGGCGGGAGTTGATCACGGTGTGGATTTGCCAATCGTGCCTTCCTCTTAGCATGTTTCTCCCTTGCGTCCTGAGTTCGAGTGTCTTCAAAGCCCATGACACCTTTGGTAAAGGCTGTTCTCCAACTGGAGCGCTCGCAGGCCAGTGTTTCCCAGTTGTCAGTGTTCATACTACATTTTTTTTTTTAGATTTGCCTTGAGACAGTCTTTAAACCTCTTTTGTTGACCACCCGCATTACGCTTTCCATTTTCAAGTTCGGAATAGAGTAGTTGCTTTGGAAGGCGATAATCAGGCATCCGCACAACATGACCAGTCCAACGAAGCTGATGTTGAAGAATCGTTGCTTCAACGCTGGTTTTAATTTTTATACTACTCTTCATCTGTAGATCTCAGGGTGATTCATGGCATAAAAATACAATATGAAAACGCAAAGTACATAATAAATACAAGGACAAAAAAACCCACAAAGCAAAAAAAATGAAAAACAAAAACACCCTCCCTCCCTAACACATTTACAAGGGTGTCAGATGTTAATCAACCAAAGGCCAGGTTGAAGAGAAACACTTTCACCTGGTGGCTAAAGCTTTATAATGAAGGCAGCAGGCGAACTTCCCTGGAGAGAGCATTCCACAAATGGTGAGCCACTGAAGAAAAGGGCCGCTCTCATGTTGCCACCCTCTGAACCTCTCGTGGAGGAGGCACACAAAGAGGGGCAGAGGAATGGTGGGTCGCCAGTGAACCCCCAGGGGAAGAAGCCTCAGAGTCAGGGGACTGGTAGTGGGGCAACGATGAGTGGTCAGAGGGAGAAAGAGCAGACTGGGAGGAGGAGGAAGGGTAGCAGGGTTTAGTGAGTAGGAAGAGGCTGTGACAGAGAGCAGTTCAGATTCAGAGGCAGAAGCAGAGGCTGGAGAGGAGGTTGACCAAGAGTTGAGACAGGCTGCTGAAGAATCCAGGGAGTCTCCCCCTCCTGCTGCAAACAGCTCCCCTCCCCACCGGTCTCCTAGAACACGCAGAGAAATGAACACAGCACAGCTGAGATTGGTTATGCACAGATGCCATTTGTGACTGCTTGGGAAAGGCCCTGGAGAGGAGGAGTCTTAGAGCAGAGTTTTCCCAACTTTTCACGTTGGTGGCATGCTTTTTAGACATGCATCATTTCATAACATAGTCATTCAGTTTTACTGGCAAACTGGAGGTTAAACTAACCCCTTTCTAGCCCTGGGAGGAGTGCGGGGAGCATTCGTGTGACACAACTACACACTGCTGCCGACACACTAACGTGTCGTGATGCACAGTTTGGAAAGCTCTGCCTTAGAGAGTGGTCCGCTTCAGCCCTCACAACTGCCTCATTGGGGCAAGACTTACTGGGAAATGTACCCCTGAATTCGCACTCTTATTTTCCTTTCGCTAAATAAATCTTTTCTTTGTTTGAAATTTCTTGTTTTGCTTTGAGTCATTTGCAAATGGTAAATTGGGAACTGTTATGTAATTTGCGCCTTCTCTTTGGGCTGTGGAATTCTGCTTTGACACAAGGAGGATTCTTCCTTCACATATAGGTGAGCCTTTTCTGTAACTGTACCCCAGTTGTGGAACTGCCCCACACCTTTGAAATTTGGTTGGTGCTACACTTTTAGCATTTCAACACCAGATTAAAGTTTGGTTGTTCACTTGGGTCACTTACATTCTGCTGTGTGGTGTTTTCCCCTCTGTATTTTTTGTGATTTTACTGAGATTCATTGCGTTATAGTTATATTGTAGGAAACCCTGCCCATCACCTACATTTTAGATGCTTGTCTTTAAACATCTTGCTTAAACCTGTGTGGGCTTTTTCTTCTTCTGCACTTATTACCTTGGTTCAGGAGCTATGCGTCTCCCTTTGCCAACACACTGGGAGCAGGATCCTGTCCAGTTATATATATATATATCATAAAACAATTAATTGCCTAGGATGATATGGAGAGTTCCAATGATGATACATCAAAAAGTGTGACACTTGAAATCGCATCCTCATTTCATTCTAGAGTAAAGGGGATTGTTGCAGCTTGACATGTTTATAACGGCATAGGAATTAATTAATTATACACCAGACAATTGCCTGTTGGTATAATTCAGAGCCCTTCCATTATGGCTGTCCAGATTAACTTTCAAAATAGTTGGATGCTGTGACAAGAAGATGCACAAGATTCTAGGATCTCCAGGCCAAGTTGGAGGAACTGGAGGAGCATGGCTTGTTTTTCATTATCTTGCGAAGATGGAAGCAAAGCGACCTTCTGGTGTGCATTATCAAAAACATGAGATTTAGGATGGTTTCTTTTTTGTTTCTCAACTTTATAATCTGTGGGTGTCGAACGCCTGGCGATTAAAAACAGGCTTTCGGGTCGTGACCCCAGAACGGAACCAGATGTGTTTGCTCAAAGGACAAGGGGGCCTCCTTGCTTGAAATCAAAAGTGCGGAAAGACAGTTGACACACTGATGAACTTAATCATGGCCGAAAATGAAAGATTGGACACATCTATTAGCCTTTAGCAAATCATCTCGGATTTTGCAAGTCTTACAAATGCAAAACAAAATGATTCTGTAGAGTCAAATTGCAGCTTCTGCTTGATTCAAGTGGAAATATTAGTGTGGCTCATTCCATCACCAGCACCCCTCATAATCCTGCTTCTGTTCAGTTCAGATTAAGATATTTACCTGGATAGCTGCCTGCCCTCACCTCATCTCCACCTATAGATCCGCCCTTGATGAGCCACTCTGGGCGGCTCCCAACAGAATTAAAAGCCCAATGAAACATCAAACATTAAAAACTTCCCTAAACAGGGCTGCCTTCAGATGTCTTCTGATGGGACACCTGATGAGAGGATGTTCCACAGGGAGGGCGCCACTACCGAGAAGGCCCTCTGCCTGGTCCAGTCATTTCAGCAGACAAAAGTCATCCAACAGGATTGTCTCCTGACAGCTAAAAATCAACAATGTACACCAGCGCTCTTTTAGTGTCCAATTAACTATACGGAACTTTGAATGGCGATTCCTGTACTAGTCTTTTGACACTGCTGGAGAGGAGTGGTCATTTGCTAGGAAGAGGATTTAATGGGCAGCGCACAGACACTGTACAGTCAAAGCAACGCTCTTTTAACTGGATCAAATATTTTTGCAGGGAGAAAGGGACAGTTCACATAATGGCCCAGCTGTGCTGCGGGAGAGCAGGACTACACATTCCCCAGCATGGCTGCCCTGCCCAGAGGGCCAACTAATGCTGGCATGGCAGATGTCGCAGTGGCATGCCTGGGGGACAAGGCTTTCTTTTGTTTGTGGAGCCTGACATCGGGAACGCTCTCCCCTACGCTTGGGAGCTTGCAATCCTATGCAGCAAGTCCCACTCGGCTCCATGGGACTTATTTCTCCTGAACGAGATTGCACTGTAAAGTGGCGCAATTGCTTGCCGCAATTGCCACGGCGTTCTTGAGCCGTCGCTCCGACATGGTTAAAATGCAAAGACTTTCTGGCTGTGTTGGCAAGGGAGATGCTGCTCTAAATCTGCAGTTCTGTGCCAGTTCACACTACCACATGCTTTATTCTTCATCCCTCAATTGTTCAGTGAGTTATTCAGGGGTTACCAGAGGGCCTCCAGGTGAGGAAATCCACTGAAATATGTGGGAGAAAAAAATGATGAATGGGAATATTCTTTCAGGTTTTCTCTCCTCCCTCTTTATCTCCACTCCTGTTTTTCTATCACAGCCTTCTATGGACAAATGTCTAAAAGAACAAAGCGGCTACAAATATAGAGCTAAAACACTTGGATTCTCCCGTTATCTGGTCCAGCTCATTTTGTTGCATGAGCTGAAAAAGACATCTCTCCTGGGAATTTCAGGAATTGTAGCCTGCTAATTATCATTTGTTATTCCTGCGGGTGGCGCTGTGGTCTAAACCACTGAGCCTTGTGGGCTTGCCGATCGGAAGGTCGGCGCTTCGAATTCCCATGACTGGGTGAGCTCCCGTTGCTCAGTCCCAGCTCCTGCCAACCTAGCAGTTCAAAAGTACATCAAAGTGCAAGTAGATAAATAGGTACCACTCCGGCGGGAAGCTAAATGGGGTTTCCTTGCGCTGCTCTGGTTTCACCAGAAGCAGCTTAGTCATGCTGGCCACATGACCTGGAAAAACTGTCTGCGGACAAACGGCGGCTCCCTCAGCCAGTAAAGCAAGATGAGTGCCGCAACTCCAGAGTCGTTTGCGACTGGACTTAACTGTCAGGGGTCCTTTACCTTTATTCCTGCATTGCAGGGGGTTGGACCAGATCACCAGAGTTGGGGTTCCCTTCCAGCTCTACAAATCTATGGTTCTATGTTGTTCGACTCCAGCTCCCATCAGCCACAGCCAGCATGGTCAGTGAATGATGGGAAGGGGAGTCCAGCAGCATGCAGAGAGAGATGGAATCTCCACCTCTGCTGAATGAGCAGTAGCAGCTCAGGATGGCTAACATCAGATACATAACATTGGTATAAAATCAAACAATAATTAAATTACCTCCTAAAAATATCTCAGAATCAAATTAAAGTCCAATTAGATAGCTTTCCACAGGGTTAGGGTAGGGAACAGTAAGTGCTCCACTGAACTGAAATTTCAGCCTTCACGACATAGGAAAACAGCCAAGTAAACAGCTATTTTGGTGGAGGAGGGTCAAGATATTAACCGATATGCATGAAATTTCATATATAGCTGTATAATAAGATAAGACCTTTGGAGCAGGCATTTTTTTTTAAAGTTATTTAAGAACCATCCTAGTAGGGCAGTAATTGTTCCTTGATAATTTGTCACCCCCTCCATTGTGGAACATGGGGCGGTCCGCCCCCTACGCCCCCATTGCTACGCCCCATTGCCTTCAGTAGTTTAGGGCCTCATCAAACCTAAATCCGGCCCTGAGTGAGTAAAATTTATTTACTTGCTGCAGGTCACACTTGTCTCTAATATGCTCAAAAAAGTATTCATCCAATTTGCCTTGCCATTCAATATCTTGCACAAACAGTTTCTTTTCTTTTTTTTTGCAAATATATTTTTATTTTCAAAAATGAACATAAACATACATTTGTCAGATGCACTTTTTGCAGTATTACAAGAACTCCGCCGAGTTTTGACTTCCCTCCTACTCCACTCTAGTTTTCTTAATCTACATCATTCATCCGCTTTCCCTTGAATTTCCAATTTTATTTCCCCTGTTACAATACCTCCATCTTTGGTCATACTTTTCTGCTAGGTTGCAAGAATTCTGTCCCGCCTGTTAGTGAATTACGTGATTATAGACTTCTAAATATTTCAGAAATTTACTCCAATCGTCCTGAACCTGTTGATCTCTCTGGTCTCTTATCCTTGCAGTTAATCTCGCTAGTTCCGAATATTCCATTAATTCTATTCTCCATTCCTCTACCGTTGGTATGCTTTTCAATTTCTAATTCTGAGCCAATAGAATTCTGGCTGCTGTGGTGGCGTATAAAAAAAATTCTCTGATCCTTCCCTTTGATCTCCTCACCAACCAAACCAAGTAAAAACGCCTCAGTTTCAGTTGCTGCTAACATTGTAACAAATCCCCCATACTTTCTCCTTACATCTAGTAATCTTAATAATGATCCGAATAGTACAGTCCTAACAATTCTAATCCTAATTATCCTAATAACAATGCAATTGCCAAGTCTTTTCTAAATCTGATTCCTGTTATAGCATTTAAATCATTCATATATATATATATATATATATATATATATATATATATATATATCCCTTAAATAGCTCGTTTCTCATAGCAATGCAGTATAGATTACTCTGCGTCCTCTCCAGAGCCAAGATGAAAGCTACCCACCCAGAAGTCTTCCTTCCCGTTTATAATTATTCATTAAAATGCATTTCTTCCATCTGCGTGGAATTATTTATTTTTCCAAACATTCCTTCCTAGACAAAGAGCTCCACTCCACAAACCTGACATTACTAATTACTAATTTCCTTCTGCAAATGGAACCCACACATATGTACACGACTTCCCAAAGTCTCGCAAAAACATTCTCAGAGGCTTTCTCTCTCTATAGGTCTCAAGTCCAAAGGGTAAAGGGGATTCCTGGATTGTGTGCCTGAGCTCCATTTCAGAGTGGTTGGGCACTATTAATGTGATCTCTTTTTTGTGACTTGTTTAGGGGTTTTTTCGTCTTGGTAGGGATGGAGGAGAGATTCAGTTTCCATTAGCATTTAAAGGTGAGCCTACTTAAGTCACAATGCTCAGACCTAAACAGAGCTATCCTTTAAAATCCACATTGCTCTGAATTTTGCAATGCATTTCTCCAGTCAAGTAACACGTACAAAAATCCATGTGCTAGGGTAAATTGTGCATAGAAATGCATGTAATAGTGAGGATGCATAATACAAAAATGCATTAGATGAGAGAAAATTGCATTGTGAAAATGCATATACAGTCGTGCCTTGTAAGTCGAACGGAAACCATTCCGGAAGTCCGTTCAACTTCCAAAACGCTTGGAAACCAAAGCACGGCTTCTGATTGGCTGCAGGAAGCTCATGCAGCCAATTGGAAGTCGCAGAAGCCGCGCTGGATGTTTGGCTTCTGAAAATCATTCAAAAACTGGAAACTTCTGGTTTTCGATTGTTTGGGAGCCAAAACGTCAGAGTTCCAAGGCGTTTGGCAACCAAGGAACGACTATATTAGGCCAAATTGTGCATAATGACTAAGCTTTGTCCATTAATTTCCATGGGTCTTCTCTGAGTAAAACGCAGTTGAATACCAAACCCAAGATGTGTAAAACGTGAGAAATTTGCACTAAAGCACTGCTAAAACTTTTTCATTGGGATTTGTTTTTTGTTTTTTGTTTTTTTTTAAAAAAAAACAAACAAAGTCATGTGGAAACATGGAGAAGTGTAAACTGGAAAACTGAGAAACTGAGAGAAACTGAAATCAGTATCACTAAATACATGTGATGCTCAGTCATACGTAGGTTGACCCCCTAAAGGATTCTGTTTCTGTGTGTGGTAGCAGGTTTTACAAAAAAGGGGGGTAGGGGACTCGCGTCATGGGGAAGGGGTTCTTACTCCTTTTCCTCATACTGCTGCTCTTTTTGGTTTGCCGTTGTTTTTCCTTGAAGTTCCCTCACTAGTGAGAGCTGTTCGGCAGTGGAATTTGCTTCCAAGGAGTGTGGTGGAGTCTCCTTCTTTGGAGGTCTTTAAGCGGAGGCTTGACAGCCATCTGTCAGGAATGTTTTGATGGTGTTTTCTGCTTGGCAGGGGGTTGGACTGGATGGCCCTTGTGGTCTCTTCCAACTCTATGATTCTATTATTCTAGCTGCTTTTTTGCTTTACAGGTGTTTCCTTTCCTTTGCAGGGCGAAAAGCATCTGGGGAATTTTTACCTGGGAATGAGATGCTATGCATGGCTGGACCTCTCGTGTGCTCTGGCGATTGAGCACTCTTGCTATCCCGCCTTTGGCCCCCATCTGCCCTGGAAATGGAACAGATTTGAGGAGGAGGTAAAATACAACCCTCCTGGGACTTACATGCGTGTCAACGCTGAAGAACAAGGTGTCTGCTGACTCGGCGCGCCAGCGTAACCTCACCTCTACATCGCTTCCTGGAGTTCGTAGCTTCGTATCGGCTTGTCAAAGCCTCTGCAATGAGAGATGTCGCGATTTCATGTGCTAAGACATTTGCATGCGGTGCTTGACATGAGAAGGGCTGAGAAAAAAGCGATGAAGTGCAAGAGCGTGGCTTTTCAAATAATTGTGATAAATGATAGCACGTGCCAGCACTCCTTTTCTTCCAAATTTTGTTTGGATTAATTTAATGCCATGAACTTCCAGACGAGCAAACATTACACACTCTCATGACAAAGTCTCCTCTGAAAACAGTGGTGCTCTTCCCTGCAAATTTTAGCCTTTCGGCACATCAAACAACCAAATGAAGGAAGAGAAGGATGGGAAGAAATCTCCCCCATAGCCCTTCTTCATGTTGACATTCTCTGTTCAGGCATAACTCCTGAGCAGGGTTTTGTTGCTGCATCCATCATGTGAAGAACACTAGTAGTGTCCATTGTTAGCCCTAAGCATCACAATAGCAAATTAATATATGCAACACTCATTGCAGTGAGCTGTTTGAGCATCCCTCCAATTGTAACTAGAGCAATACAATTGGAGGTGGCTTTCTAATGGAACTTTGGTACACCATTGCATGGCAAGCAATCATCCACACAGTGCTTGGACCAGTGCTTTTTTCTATTAAAAAAAAAAGTTTAGGGGTACTCTCATTTTCCTACTCATATTGAAATACTGCCCCTCAATGAGACCAAACTTAGATTCAAAAAATGTTTAGGGGTATGCGTACCCCTGTGTCCCCCCAGAAGAAAAGCACTGGATTGGACGGATATCATGGGTTGCTGAAGAAAGCCTATTTGATCAAACAGCAATGCCTGCATTTGCTTAGTCCCAACAGACCTCCATTTTAATCTTCATTTTGACAGTATAAAATAGCAGCAATAAAAAAATAGTGGTCAGCTCCACACTTGTCCTCCTGTAAATGCAAGGACTTCATCCATTCATGAATGAGAACAACATTCAGTGGAGGATTCCATTGGAGAAAGAGAAGGGGAGGGGAGGGGAGGGGATTTTTTTGCCAATTCTTTGCCAATCCACTGCAGTTTCTAGTGCTACTACCCACACTGTCCCTCCCCTCTACAACAACTTTTGGGGAGGACCCAAGGGGCTGTTGTGGGGAGGAGCAATTAATGGGTTCCTTCACTGGAGAGAATGTCATTGTCATTGGAGGAATCCTATTGTGAGTGTAATGACATCGCTTTGCACAATCAGATTTGATCGTGTGTCGAAATCCCAAAGCCCATTCCGAGTGAAGTGAGAGCAATGCTTCCAGCCCTCACTCTGAATAGGCACCTGCCCATTCTGTCTCACCTCTTGGTTCTAGGTGAGACTGCTCTGCAAGACTGTTACTGGACAGGCACAATACACACACACACACAATTTCCTACAGGAAATTGCTGCTGATTAACCATGTTTCTGCTACCACATTTCAATACAATGGTGGTATGTGTGGAACTTTTCAACCAAAGCAGCTTCGCTACGAGGCAAAACAGCCGGAGAAACACTCAACCTGCAGAGATAAATGAAGCTCCAGTCTGGAGAGGTTTCCCTGCCAGGTGCACATTAGCCTTTTTCTCTCTCCAAGAAACCTTAGCAGCAAGAACAGATGTGGAAGGGAATGAGAGGTGGGAGCGGGAGGAGGAATGTAATAGTGAAAGAAAACCCAAGGAAGAAGCAAGTGTAGTTGCCTGGACCCAAAATCACTGAGGGACAAAGCCCACAAGAAGAAATGTTTCTGTTCACACATTTTCCTGCATCTGATGTACAGATAGTGGGCCCATTTTCACATTGTAACAACTAGCAACAGTCAAATCTAATTGAACTGGCTGCCTATCCAACCTCTTGAGCTGTATAACATAACAGCACCAGGTCACCAATCAAGCAAGTGTGTGTGTGTGGGGGGGGGGTGATTACTGTGGATTGCCCATTCCTCTGATAACCCTCCTAAATCTGTTTTGGAGGGTTCGGAGCCCCCCCCCCCAGTATGGTGGGAGAGATGGTGGAAGGAAGAGCACAAAGAGCAGTGCTTTTTTTCTAAAAAAATAAAATGTTTAGGGGTACTCTCGTTTTCCTACTCATATTGAAATACCACCCCTCAATGAGGCCTAACTTAAATTCACAAAACGTTTAGGGGAACCCTAAACGTCCCCCCAGGAAAAAAAGCACTGATGGATTTGGCAAAAATCTCTCTGCCGCACTTTCCACCAGTGGGAACCTCCTTGAACACACATTCCTAATTCAACTAGTGCTTCACAATGTATTTCATATATGGTTTCAGAGAGAGAGAGAGAGAGAGAGAGAGAGAGAGAGAGAGAGAGAGAGAGAGAGCATTGAGCCTGAAATATATATTCCTTACCAAGATGACCCCCACCCCCAAATTCATTTTTTTAATTAAAAAGAAAGAAAGATCCATGTATGACCTGTGTGTTTGTGTGCTGGGAAGCGTCATCTGTTGAATACCCATCCAAAGAAGATTGATGCACGTGAAATGAAACTTGGGTCGGCTGCTTTACTGAAGTACAGAAGATAGAGTATCTGGCGATCGTCCCTCGCCTCCAAGGCCCTTAGCTGAAAGGGAGGGGGGGGACAAACCATTGGCCTATTTACAACCAAGTATGATGTCATAAGCTATTAGTCAAGCAGTGGAAACTGGCCTGGCAAGACAGTTACACCCAAACCATTCTTTGGCCCAAATAAAGCATGTTAGTTAATAACTTTGTGTGCATGTGGGACAGGTGGCAATGCAGAGTTAACCACCTGGAACTTCAGAGATGTGTTTACATATTTTCCTTATGAGGTCTGTCTGCTTTTAAAGCACACTGTAATATATATTTATCCGGTGTGTGTAATAACTGCCAACCAGTTTTCAGGACGGATCACTTGTCATTCATCCTTTGAAATCTGATCTCCTAGCTTGGCCCTTCAAGAACCATCTGGCTCTCTTGGTAGTTTTTGTGACTTTCTACCAGCCAAAATGGTCCCTGGCACTCAGTACAGGCCAGATCCTGTCCCTTAGACCAGCAGCTCCTGCCAGGCTGATGCAGAAGTCAACGCTGCCTAAAACTGTTAGAGGTTTGTGTGGGACGAACTTTCTGGAGACATGCTTGTCTGTTCCCCTTCAAAACTGTTGTTCAGATGTGTCCAAACTAGAGGCACGTATACATGATGTGCCTGTAGCACATGAAAGTATGTGAGGTGTGCTATTCCACACTTTTGGAAATAATCCCTCGGCCTATAGAGTGAGATGAGCGCCGCAACCCCAGAGTCGTCCATGACTGGACCTAACGGTCAGGGGTACCTTTACCTTTTTATACATAGGTATACATTGTTAGTGGAAAGCTGCCCCAGAGCTATACCATACTGATGTGATATCCATACATTAAACAGCATACTGCTTGCTAGGCCACCTCACCTCAAAAAGGACATTGTAGAGCAGAATGAGGTTCAGAAAAGGGCAACCAAGCTAGGAGATAAAGCAACTTCCCTATGAGGGATGGTTGCAGCATTTGGGATACACACACACACACTTCAGAGACAATGTGAGTGAGAGCTGACATGACAGAATTTATAAAATTATGCATGGCATGGAGAAAGAGGGCCGTTGAACTATGGAACTCACTGCCACAGGAAGCTTCGGGAAAGTGTTCTTGTGCTCAGGTGCTGCTTACAGGTTTCCCACAGGCATCTGGTTGGCCACCGTGAGAACAGGATGCTGGACTAGGTAGGCCATTGGCCTGATCCAGCTGGCTCTTCTCCTGTGAGGAGGCTCATGACTTGGAGTATTTCAGTAAAAAAATGTAGGAAGAGAAGAAGAGGAGGAGTTTGGATTTGATATCCCGCTTTACAACTATCCTAAGGAGTCTCAAAGCGGCTAACAATCTCCTTTCCCTTCCTCCCCCACAGCAAACACTCTGTGAGGTGAGTGAGACTGAGAGACTTCAGAGAAGTTTGACTAGACCGGGGTCACCCAGCAGCTGCATGTGAAGGAGCAGGGAATCGAATCCGGTTCACCAGATTATGAGTCCACTGCTCTTAACCACTATACCACACTGAGAGGGAACAGTGACTACTGTGGGAGTCTGCTATAGACTTCCAAGCTAGGCTGAAAACCTGGTTGATGCCTTCCTGGAGATGATTTCCAAATATTCAAAAAGGAGAGATAGTAGTCATGGGAGACTTCATAGAATCAGAGTTGGAAGGGACCCCAAGGGCCATCTAGTCCAATCCCATGCAATGCAGGAATCACAACAGAAGAATCCCAATTCTACAATTCTAGTATTCAAAGACAACACATTGAAATAGTCAAACTGGTGTTTAATTGTATTTCCATTGCTTCTTTTATTTCTTCTTTTATTTTATTTATATTTGAATTCTATTTTTATTTTTTTAAAAAAATACTTTAGCATGTAGCACAGCATGTTGCAATTGCTAAAAAGGAAGAAAAATTTAATGGTCCACCGAGACCACCAGCAATTTTCAAGTGCTCTCAGAGCAGAGGGGAAGTTTGAGGACCAATGTCCTAATTTGCTGCAGGGACAACTGAACACCTGATTAGAACAGAGGAAGTGTGATTCTGTCCTGGACGGACACGATCAGTTTTGTATTTTTATAAACTCCAAAGTTCCACGCTACAGAAGAGAAGTTTTTTATAAGCATCATATGACAACATGAACATTCGGTAAATATCCACTGTCAGTGCATCCATTTTTTGTACAATTGGCTCCTTACTTTGAACACTAGGCTTGCTTTAAATATATAATTTAATTTATGTTGATCTTCAAAATCCAAACAAATGATTTCCACACATTTCTGAAATGGGGAGGGGCCAAAAGAAGCAATAGTTGCACCATTTTGTATCCAGACACCCTTGGGTTTATTTATTCATTATTTAACCTACTGGGAAGAGACTCCCTCTCCCCCCTTTTTTGAATGAATTTATATTCTGCTGCTCAATCAGATTCCTATGGCATCAATACGTCAATTGTGATGCTATTGCTGCTTGTTGTGGTATCTGAAGAAGTGTGCATGCACATGAAAGCTCATACCAAGAACAAACTCAGTTGGTCTCTAAGGTGCTACTGGAAAGAATTTTCTATTTTGTTGTGCCTAAATTACTGTAAGCTCTTGGGCAGAACCTGCGCTGCCTTGTTTTGGAACAGCACCTACTTCTGAAAAAGAATAATAAAATGACCTAATCTCAGGCTCAGAGCAACTGCAGCAAAACCTGTCCAGAAGTCAGCCCATGGAACAGCCGTACCTTATGCATTTCCACACCTGGACTTTTAGAAAGAAGTAATTGAAAAGGAAAACCACTACAGAAACCGCCCCTTGGACTGGAACTCATTTTTCTAACGGCCCACGGAGGCAGAGGTCGGAGGCAAGAAAATGGTACCCTCTCTGGAATCTGCTGCCTGTTGTTTTTCGGTAAGGGTGACTGAGCGAGGTAGGGGAGAAAAGAAACAGAACACACAGCTAGGACAGGCGAGAGATAGATGTCTGAAATGCCCTGTGCAGGGAGTGACATCTAGTGGATGGAAAAAAGTGTCGTTATGCTGTTGAATGAAGAAAAAGAAGAGTTTGGATTTGATATCCCGCTTTTCACTACCCGAAGGAGTCTCAAAGTGGCTAACAGTCTCCTTTCCCTTCCTCCCCCACAACAAACACTCTGTGAGGTGAGTGGGGCTGAGAGACTTCAAAGAAGTGTGACTAGCCCAAGGTTGCAACATTTGAAGGGTTTCTCTTCAGGGAAAGCTTTGCTTCAGCTTTCCCCAACATGCAGATGATGTTTTCTTCTGCTCCGGAGGGTCTTCTTCTTCTTTGGCGATCACTCGTAGCCGAGTAAGATTGTCTTCCAAGAACAAACTGAGTTGGTCTCTAAGGTGCTACTGGAAGGGATTTTTTATTTTATTTTGTTCCAAAACAGGGTTTTAGCAATGAGTCCGTAAGTGACTGTGGAGGCCAATTCTGGATCCACACATCCTTCCACAGTGGTTTCTGGGCAGGAGTTGATCACGGTGTGAATTTGCCAAGCGTGCCTTCCTCTTGGCATGTTTCTCCCTTGCGTCCTGAGTTACAGGAAAGGAGATTCTGACTAAACATCAGGAAGAGCCTTCTGACAGCAAAAGCTGCTTGATGGTGGAACAGACTCCCTCAGAAGATGGTGGACTCTCCTTCCTTGCAGGTTTTTAGGCAGACGTTGGCTGGCCATCTGTCATGGATGCTTTAGTGGAAATTCCTGCATTGCAGGGGGTTGAACTAGATGACCCTCGGGGTCTCTCCAACTCTCCAGTTCTATGATTTTCCCTGACCAAAGGCCAGGTTGCCTTGAGCCAACGGGAGCTGAGGTCTCAAACATCTAGAAGGCACTGGGTCATGGAAGGCTGCTTTATTTGATTGACCTTTAATCAAAATAGATCCCCAGGTGATCCCCAAACAAACACCTTCCCTAAGCCAATCAGAAGCTTCGATTTGCAGGCCTCGATTTAATTTTACTGCATGTGCTCAAGGATTTCCATACTCCCTGCCAATATACAACAAATGTAGAACACACTCTTCTGGGACTTGGGCTACCTACCAACCAAAACTTGTTTGACACCATTCTGTTTCTTACACGTCTGATGAGCCTGCCTGTTACCTCTATCAGCATGATAGGCTATATTTCATGAAGATGCCATGCTCACTTTTACAACACAGCCCATGGAAAGGTCAGTTATCTTGGAAAAGCATTTCCTACTCTCAACACCTGGTGAACATATGGGAGAGCGTTGAGACTCCCTTGCTTTTTGCCATCCCTCCTTTTTATCCAAGTAGATTACACCTCTATCTACCATCGACATAAGATATTCTTCAGAAGTTTTTGTTGAGGTCAAAATTTAGTTCTGTAGATGCTTGGGCTTTGCTTTTGCTGTTATTGATGTTGGTAGCTTTGTTAGATTTTATTAATACAGGGGTTGCTTAATTGCATTGCATACTTAGTGAGATACTTCCTTTGTTTTCCACTACTCGAATCTTCTTGTTTTTATAATGCTGTAAACCTTTTTTATGTTATAAGCTGCCTTGAGCATGGCTTAACGTTGGAAAGGCAGTATGCAAGGAATGATTATTATGTCTTCTGATGGTTATTTCTACAAAGTGATGCCTACCCTTATTGCATAAGAGCGAGGGGTCCCTATTGCTGCATTATAACTCTCATCATCTCTGGCTAAACTGGCTGGCACTGATGAAAGCTAAGAACATGCAGACAGCTTTACTGTTTAGCGGCAGCAACCTGAACCACTTCCATTTCAGCTGGTCTTTATATTTGACCCGAGTTTGCTTTTCGCCCATTCTCCACCCCACCCATGAGACTGTAAGCATGAGAGCAGGGACTGTCTTACTAATGATCTTCGTAAGCTCCTCCCAGGTATTTTTCAGCTTAAGAGTGTGATAAAAATGCGTTAAACAAAGATGTTTGCTGATTCCATACAGGAATTAAGAGCTAAGTATATGGGGGCTTGCCGATCAGAAGGTCGGCGGTTTGAATCCCCGTGACGGGGTGAGCTCCCATTGCTCGGTCCCTTCTCTTGCCAACCTAGCAGTTCGAAAGAACATCAAAGTGCAAGTAGATAAATAGGTACCGCTCCGGCGGGAAGGTAAACGGCATTTCTGTGGGCTGCTCTGGCTCGCCAGAAGCAGCTTAGTCATGCTGGCCACATGACCCAGAAGCTGTATGTCGGCTCCCTTGGCCTGTAAAGCGAGATGAGCACCACAACCCCAGAGTCGTCTGCAACTGGACCTAACGGTCAGGGGTCCCTTTACCTTTACCTATATGGGACACACACACACTTAACTGGAAGATTGTGCGTATGTCATGTTTTGCTTTCCATTCTGCAAACGTTCCTTTGTAAGATGGCATTATGCCTTTTTGATTACATCTTTATGGGGTTGGTCTTTATTACTGTAATGAGCTAGGACACAGGAATATTTTTTTCTGGATTGGATTCGATTTTCTATTACACATACAGAGAGAGATTAGCTAATTTCCCAGTTGATGTGTCTTCAATGAAACCATGCTTTTCGGGCAACTGTGTTACTCCTAGGACTCCCCTTGTACTTGCCTGTAGTAGCCAAATCCGAGAATCCTAAGAAATCTCAGGCACTGAGATATGTGGAACATAAACAACTGCCTGTGTTCGTAATTGAAAGCTTTGCTCAAGGCCAGCACAGGAAAAGGGATAAACCTCTTTTGATACGAACAATCATTCCCTTTGTAGCCCAGGGATAGAGATCTGTGCTCTTGCATATACTCAAATTTGGTCCTCTGGATGTTGCTGGACTGAGACTCCTAACATTTGTGGCTGTTGGGCGTGGCAGCCGGGACTGATAGGAGGTAAAGAGCCGAACTTCTTCTTGTGTGATTTTGTACCTATATGCAATATGAAAATTGGCAGGAGACGCTATTGGAAGACATGTGGGAGAGGTAGAAGCTATGCCTTCTTGAGTTCTCGCTGTATGCATACTTGGGAACCAACTGAAGCAGGTGCATAGGACTTAACTTTTAAAAGTGTGTACTGAGAACAAGAATCAGTGGGTGCAAGGATCGTATCTCGTAACCTTTTCGCTTGCTTACTATACTTAAAAGTTCCTTTATAACCATACCATTCATGCCCTTTTAGTAAAAGAAGCAGTAACCTGTTCCAAGATTTATTTTCTTACCACAAATTCCATCACCTGCTGTCTTTATGCAGAATATATTGTTAACACGTCAACAACTTCACTCAGGTATGACACTTCTCCCCCATCAAGATTTCACTATAGAGCTATGAAGCGTTTGTTTTAACACATTTCATATTAACTGATTTATTATTGAAAGTCCTATTGATTCAGCAGGATTAACAGTCATTAAAACATGGGTGGGAACAGGAACGAGTCACAAGAGAGCATCAGACAATATAAAATCACACACGTCTCGTTCAAAGGGGGGGGGGAATTGCCATGTTAACAAATCTTTCCAGGTATAAATATGAGGTCAGCAATACTTAAGATGAGGCACTTCAACATTAACCCAAAAAGAAAGTTAGCAGTATAAAGTTATAGTTAGGTTCAGGAACAGTCATTTACATTGCCATCATTGTATCAGAAATATATATTTACCAATGTAAAGATACCCTTCTAAACACAATGACTAAAGAGACAGGGCAGATGTTTAGGACCACCCAACACAATTACATCCTGGACAGAGTAAAGGAAGCTATTCTTCATGCAGTACAGAACTAAGCCATGCAGTTTACTGCTCCAAGCATAGCAATTGCCACTGGCTTGGATAGGTTTATTAGCTGTGACACCAGATCTGGAGGCAATGTACTTCTGAATACCAGATGCTGAGAAAGTAAAATGGGGTGGCATTTTTTTTAAAAAATATTTTTTATTATATTTCCAATATACCTCCCCCAATAGCCAAATTATAATAACAATTAATTCCCAAATTATACAATTATCAAAGTGCCAATCAACTTCCAATACATTTTAGTTAAAGTGGCTCCCCGCATGATGGTTTGGGTGCATTTCTGATCTTGTAGCACTGCATTCCATAATCTTAATTAACATCAGTTACGTTTCAGTTATACTAATAATCCCTTAGTCAACAGCTACGTAATTATTTCCATCCATGATGTTACAATATATAAAGTTATAAAGCTTCAAGTGAAGAACTCAAACTATTACAGTGGTACCTTCGTTCTCAAAAAGCTTAGTTGTCGAGTTGAACAAGTCGGCTCCCAAACGCCGCTAACCCAAAAGTGTTCCGGTTTGCGAACGTTTTTTGGAAGCCGAACATCCAACACGGCTTCCGCTTGAGTGCAGGAAGCTCCTGCAGCCAATTGGAAGCCGCGTCTTGGTTTTCAAAGGGTTTCGGGAGTCAAACAGACTCCTGGAATGGATTAATTTCGAGAACCAAGGTACCACGGTATCTTTATTCTGCCCTGCGTGTGAAAACTGTTGTATCCATGGAGATTCCTTCTGTCCATATATGGTGTTGTCTCTTTCACTTCCCAGCTGTTTTCTCCAGGGGTGGCATTGCCTTCTAACCCTGCTTGTAAGCTCCCAGAAACATCTGGCTGGTTGCTATTGGGAAAAGAATGCTGGACTCTATGGCTCTTTGGTCCAATCCAAGAGGGCTCCTCCTGTATTAGGGATGGGGAACCAGTGGCCCTGCAGATGGAGGGCTAGAGAGTCCTGTGTTCTTAACAAAGGAGCACAGGCCCGGGTCTATGCCATAGCTCTCCCTTTTCACACCACTTGTGGTACACTGTGATGCAGAGTAGCTAGACCAGTAGCATCACAGGAGTATCACACAGGGAAAACTCCAACCTATACACCACTATTAAACTCATTATCTCAATGTGGCTCCTTCTGCAGTCCAAATGGCATCATTTATACACAAAAGAAGCAGCAGCAGGCTTGGAGGAATCCAAAGGTTTGCAGACGTACAAAAAACTCCCCTATAAAAACCTAAAGGGTTGGAAGCCTCAGTCTCCTAATTTTGGCTTAGTGGGAGCTGAATGCTGGTAACGGAGGAGAGAACAATGTGGGGAGGGGTAATGGAATGATATAGCCTGGAAGGGGCATAGCTGGTTGGAACGCAGCACTCCACAATGCAACATGCATTCCAGATCTCGCTTGTTGAAAATGTCTTGGAGGTGTGTAGGCAAAACAACTTCACCTGCAATTTAGCTAAGTCCCAACCATTTTCCAAAAGGGGCTTTTTGCAGGAAACATTTCTAGTGGATTGTGTCCAACTTTCGTGCACAAGAATTAAGTTAAGTATTAATACCTAAATCTGCCAAGGCAGGACAAAAATGCCTGCAGTATTTAACAAAAAAGCAAAATAGAAATTACAGAATGCTAATTATGGTAGGATTTAAATTCTTATTGGGATTTATTGTACAGAGAAAATGCAACCAATTTAAGTCAACAGAGTAATTATTCCAATTAAAACCTCTTTGTTAAAACTTACTGTGACTTAGAAACCAACCTCATATGGGCATGGTGCCGGTCAATGCACCATTTATGAAATCTTTATGGGGAGCTGTGCCAAGGAGATTTATAAAAGAGGCTTAAAACAATCAAGCCTAGACACTCATCCCTCAATAAAGATAACTATCTGCTTTGAATATTTCCCTGTAAGAACTCCTAGAGAGATAAAGTGAATTCACTAAAAGTATATTAAAAACATTGGGTGGGGAAAGCATGACTCCTAATGTGCTGTTATTAGAAATACTTGATCATCTTCTTCTCCCAGAGAGGTCAGATTTGGGGTGAAGGTAGCAAAACTGGGAGAAGACTCTGCAAAATTAGCCTCAGACAGGAAACAAAGCTATTCAGCCTCCACATTCATACTACGGGTGAAATCCAACTGTGCCTCTCCCACCAGCAGAGCCGATTCCCTGTGTACCTCCAAAATCTGTTCCAGAGGGTTGGGGGGGGGGTGGCTTTTGGAGCAGGTGGCGGGAATGGGAAGTCGCAGAAAGAAAAAGCTAGTGTGCTCATGCAATGTTGGTTATTGCCCTGTGCATCTTACCTCACTATGAGACGATACAGCGGGTAGGTATGGGGCATTACTGTGCAAAACCTGGCTCCGGGATCTGCTCACTTTGACGTCTAGATTCAAATTTGCTACAAAGCACGAGAAACTGGAACTGTATTGGAACTCCCTTGGCCAAGGACGGTTCACAAAAAAGGTATCGCCATAGATGTTTTGAGCACTAATGATGTTTCTGGCATGCTATCAGATTTGAGGGCTCCCCCCCCCAAAAAAATCCCCCCTCTGACATAGAAGGAGCCACCAATAGCTCTTGCTCTCGTGCAGCAGAACCACACAAGGGACTCTGAATAACACCAGTTGAGAGGGACAGTAGACATGATTTGATCTGAAGATTGCTACAAATTCAGGAAAGCCACTACAATTTATCAGCAAACCAGGAGATAGGAAACTCCTCTGAGGAAGAGAGCACAGCCAGAGAGCTTTGCACAAGCTAAGAGATGTAGGATGCTGCAGTAGCAGCAAAACCAGTCTTTGGGTAAAACATGTTAGAGATCCTTCAGGTCTTTTTCAACGAACATGTACAGTTCAATACAAGCACCGGGACAAATGCATCTATTATTAAACCTGATAAGGGTTGGCAACTGGAAACCCTTTGGTCAAATCCGTGGCCACCTAGCCTTGGAACTGCCACCTGCAGAGAAGCCCTTGTGTCAATGGGATTTGTTGACAGGTCACCTTGGGAAGGGGTCAAAGGGGCTTTGGCCCCACACCCTGAAGTCCTCTGTTTTCCAAGCGAGCTACTTTGACAGACAGTTGACAAAGATCTACTGAGAATTCAGACAAACCAAGATGCCTCAATCGCTTGGAATAAAAACCATCTCTAAAAACAGAGACTGGGAAAATGAAGGATTATTTAAACATTTTCGGCAAAACATATATATTTAAATTAGAGGAGGTGCGAGTCCAGTTTCCACCTTCAAAGTAATACAGCGAATCTTGCACTGAAAAACTTGGCAAAATTAATGGATTTTATTTACAAATTTATGACCCAAGATTACAACAGAAAACACTTTTTAGTGAAATCCTGTATTAACAAAAATGCAGTGATTTATTTGTAATGGTATTATAGTGGAACAGACTGACAGTCTCTCTGGCTACGGTCAAGCAATTTCCCAGGAGCTAGAAATAAATGTGAAGATCCCATGTTGATTGTAATAAGGCCCTTCCCAGCATTTTCCTCATTCTTTAGTGGCTCTCTCCTTTCTTGCCTACGACCTGAGAAAAGAGAAAAGTGGAGTTAGAACTTGGGCAAATAAAAAGGGGAACTGATTCCAAAGAGCAAGTCTTCTAGAGACTCCCCAGCATGCATTCTAGCGCCATTGGGAGAGGGATCTTGTAAACTAGTGACAGGGAACTTCTGGCCCCCTAGTTCTTGCTAGATTGCAACTTTCACCACCCTTGACTGGCAGGGGCTGATGAGCCAACATCTGGAGAGCTGCCAGTTCCCTGTGCCTCTTGCAAACCAAATTTAGCCAGTAATAAAATGATCAGAGGATCAAATGGGATAACTTTTAGTATGCACTCAGTCAATAAAGCAAGGTCTTATTCAAATACTGACTGCAATACAATCCCCACATGTTCATACCAAAGTTGAACTGCATAGGGTAGGGGGACCATCCAAGAAACTTGCCTGTGTCCATGTTCAGATACTTACAGCTAAACCACTGTCTCTAAATGTCCTATAATGTTATGAATCCGAGAGGAGGCTGAGTAAACTATGATGTAACGATATTGCTGTGTTATATCTTCCCAAGAATCCCATCAAGTTTAAATGGGTCTACCTGAGCTGGTCCACCCACTGCAGGGGGAGCCAACTTATCAATATTGACTAGATTTATGGAATGGTGGTGTCTCTGTGCACTGAATTCTAAGGCAGCAGGGTGGGATTCTGTCATGAAAATGGCCGGAACAGCATATGCTGTCATTACCAGTGTGCAAACTCACAATGCACCTCTTAACTTTCACAGCATTCCCTACTGGTGGCACACACAGCGGTTTGACGCCCCGAGGTTTCCTCCTGGGAACGCAGCTCAGAGGGGAACAGAATCAGTTTCTCTGCCCTTAAGCCTAAGCATACGTACAGGCAGTAAACCCTATTAAAATAATGTAGAGTTACTTCTGAGTACGCATTGTTAGAGGAGGTTACGCATTGGAAAGAAGTTTCACTTAAATCGGTAAGTTCTGCAAGGTCTTAGTATCACGATGCAAACTAAGCAGACATGCTTTCCATTTGGTATGCGGTCTACCTATAATTCCATTTTCCATTTTTTTGTGGCAAGGGCAACAAAATTACATTTTAAACCAAGTAACAGGTTTCTACCTAAGCAAAGTAAAAACCCTTGGGGTTGTATCAAATGTAGTGCTAAGTTAAAGCCATTTAGCGGCACAACTTGTTACATGGGCAATATGCTTTGAACCACTGAAATGCTGTTGCATAAGAGCCCTTGCATTGGCAGGGAACATAAGACACAGTCCTTGGTCATCAAGTTAGCGACAAAATACAGTGGTGCCCCGCAAGACGAATGCCTCGCTAGACGAAAAACTCGCTAGACGAAGGCATTTGTCTAGCGGAAGGCAGCCCCGCAAGACGAAAAAGTCTATGGGGCTGCCACGCAAGACGAAATTTTTTCATCTTTTTTTTGTCTAGCAAAAGCGCGGCTTGCATTGCCGCTTTGCTAGACGAAAATTTTCGCAGGACGAATTATTTTCATCTAGCGGGGCACCACTGTACATGTGAACTTTTTATTGCGGCCAACTGTTTCAGCAGATCAGGCTGAGGAAGAGAAAATAAACCCTGTTTCAGATCTACCCCATAGTAAACATTCTTGTGTTTTGTTGAGAGGGAGGCTAGCAACTCCTTCGCAGGTGTACTGCTTATATTAATTCTACAGGTCTCACTTAGCATACAGTATTGTGCATTTAAGAAGGCATTTTCTTTTTTTCAATATAGCACAGAAGTGTTCAGATGATGATGATAAACTCTCAAGTGCAACATCTATAATCCACCAGTGATATCAAGGATCTCAGCTCATGGTCAAGAGCACCCTTCCCCAAGCTGGTGCCCTCCAGATGTGGTGGACCCCAACTCCCACCAGCCCTAGTCATCAAGATGATGAAGGGCTGATGGCCAGGGCTGATGGAAATTATATGGAGGGCATCAAGCTGGGGAAGGCTAGTCAATACTATGAGGAGTCACACTTTATAAGTAATGATGGTTCCACCCTTTCAAGGGGGTGGAACTTAAGGCTAGCCTACCCTTGTGGGATAAGGATCGTTCTACATAGTGACATGCAGATAATTGATTCTCAAACGCAAAGGCCAATGTAGAATTATTATCTCACAAAACAACACTGAGTGAAAAAAACACGCACAACCAACCAAATTAAGATTTAATTAAGCATGTTATAAACAGGCAAACTAAATCAAAGAAAGGCGAGAGAGAAATATTTATTCTTCAGTAGCGCTTAAAGCATTGCACTACAGGTTTGGATTAAGTAGGTGCATCCAAAAATTAGACACTTATAATGTTAGCAGAGGTGGAGCAACCATTTAAAAATAATAATAATTTGTATGCATCTATACCATTCAGAGGGGGAAATGCTCAAATGCTCAAGTGCCCCATGTGTATTACCTGAAAAATCAAATATTTTTGATATTGACGTTTCGTTAGTGTATTTATAACCCCCAACTTTACACCAACAATTTCCAACTGTGAGACTAATAAGATAATTCAAACACAACAGAGCAATGCTTCTTGAAATACTTCATTATTCCTGGCAGTTTCTGTTTCTTATTAACTGTGCACTTCACATAAAAATTCATTCTCCATAAGGGGCAGATTTCACTCAGGTGGGTGACTTGGGGTCCCTTGATTGCTTTATTTGGTTAAGGATTAACTTGTACACTGGTTGTACACTCAAAAGTGGGCAGATTTATGCCCTATGCCAGGGGTCAGCAACCTTCTTCAGCCGTGGGCTGGTCCACCGTCCCTCAGACCATGTGGTAGGCCGGACTATATTTTTTTGGGGGGGAAATGAACTTATTCCTATGCCCCACAAATAACCCAGAGATGCATTTTAAATAAAGCACACATTCTACTCATGTAAAAAAAACACTGATTCCCAGAATGTCCGCGGGCCGGATTGAGAAGGTGATTGGGCCGCATCCAGCCAATGGGCCTTGGGTTGTCCACCCCTGCCCTATGCCCTGTAACCCTGCACAATGCACTTCCAGATGACGAATGGCAGAAGAAAACGGATGCACTCAGGAGATGTACAATGCAGGATTCTTTCAACAAGGAAATGGGACCACTCTTCCTCACTAGATTAAGGAGGCAGCATCATTCACCATTGAAGTACTCTAGCAGAGATTCCACCCCATTTTTCTTAAATTCACTTGAATGTGTCCACCACAGATAAGATCTAAATTGTTCAATCATTTTTGAAGCGGGAGCGTGAACCCTGAGATGGAACCTCCCTTTCAGTTTTCACAAAAGCTGCTGCATCGTATTTCAAAACACACAGCTGCAAAACTGGCTCTCAAGAGGATTGAACCATGGGTCCAGATTACAGGGATGTAGGGCACAGGTTGCCTTGAAGGGGGCCCAATGACACAAGTGACAGAGCACACGGTTAACACGTAGCATCGCCGTTTCAGTGCCTGGATCTTCTCTGCACGATTATCTTAAGAGCAGGTGCAAGAGCGGACAACACTGGCCTAGAAGGCCCCATGGTGATTCTGTTTGAGGCAGCTTCATGTAAGTTATTAGAGGGCAGCTCAACCTTGAGAGAATGAAAAACCTCCTTGCCTTGAAGAGTCTTCAAGGTAAGTGCAGGAGCTGGGGGAAAAACCCTATCAGGAAAACTTTAGCCACAGGTCACCCAGACCAGAGTTGCAGTTGAGAACACAGCAGACCTCTTCCAACTCCGTTACTCACAGCGAATACAGAATGCAAAGATGCATAGGTGGAAATAATGTGGTGCCAGGTGAACTTCTGAAGCATCTAGTAACAGAATGAGATGGTTTTGTGGGGTGGGTGGGACAAAAACAGTGTTCAAAAGAAGATTTATATATTTAAAAAACGGCATATTAAAAGCAAAGAGAAGTCCATGAGAAAGAGGGATAAAAAAGCAAAGAGACCCAGGAAAACCGTTGCAGAGCAGGATGTGATGGTGCCCCAAGCGATGGAAAGGAGAAGGCAGGTGCTAGGTGAGCAGGAGGAGCAGGGGAAAGGGGCGGTGTGAGGAAAGACCATTTAAGAAACAGAAATCTTCTGCGTTTTTATTTCTTTGGGCCAGGGAAATGCTGAAAAGCAATGAAACAGAGGGTTACAATGAAGCAAAGGAAAAACCGTAGGAAGTGAACAGGGAGGGATGGAAGTGCCATGCCACAGAAAAACTGGCTGCGTATCTCATGCAACTGGATGTCCTCCAAGTGGCAGGAGCTCTATTGCCCTCCCCCCCATATGGACTTAACCTAACACCTGACACTTCAAATTAGCAATGAAATATATGCAAATGAAAAAAAGAGGCAAGTCATGCCAAGCCCTACTCTGACCTAAGCAGCAAAGATTGCTCTCCCTCGCTCTGTCTTCCCGCACAAGTCTCTGTGTTTTAAGCCTGCAAAGTTTGAGCAACACATGCATCAAACAAAGCATTCCCAGACTTCACTTAATACTATGGTAGCAATGGAAGAACTTGCAACAATAAAAATTAAAGCCCCTAGGTGTTACTTCAGGCAGTGTAATTTAAGTCATACTTTCAGTTGCCTTTTAGTCCAGTGTTTTTCAACCTTTTTTGGGCAAAGGCACACTTGTTTCATGAAAAAAATCACGAGGCACACCACCATTAGAAAATGTTAAAAAAATTAACTCTGTGCCTATATTGACTATATATAAAGTAATTCTCTTGAATAGGAATCAAATAAACACAAAGAAAGTATTTTATAATTACTTTTCAATTTTTCCCACGGCACACCAGGCAACATCTCGCGGCACACTAGTGTGCCGCGGAACAGTGGTTGAAAAACACTGTTTTAGTCTACTCTACATTCCAATTAAAGCAAGAGGGGGAGAAGTTAGGACCTTAATAGATATTAGCAAGGGAAGCTATTTCGAGGGGGCAGAAGTTTGGAGAAGTGATAGAACTCACAATCCTCTGTGGGGAGGGGGAATAAAGGACTATAAAGTATCAGTTTTCCTTGCTATTCTGAATGCATCTGTAAGTCGAAGTCCTTCCATTGCATTAATGATACGATAAAGCTGGTCTTGCATTTTCCAAGGTGCCCCATTCTCAAGTTGAGCACAGAATGATGTGGAGAGCCACAACATGACCCCTGGGTCTGATGTTCCCTGTCCCGGATTTTCATGCATGCCACGTAGCCAAGCTTTTGCTCTGGAGCTTTGGAGGCAATTCAGATCTTCTACGTATAGATGCTAAGCTATATCGTAGTGCTGCATATCTCTATGGCTGGAGGGAAAAATGGCAGCCTGATGGCTCTGTCTGGCCTCCAATGGCTTCTCATCTATTCCCAGGAGTATTCCTCAGTCGTTATTCACCACTTCCGATTCAGAGAGCTCTCTCAGCTCCTCTTTCACCATCACAGCACCAATAATGACCGATACTTCTCTGCTAGGTCTATCTTCTTGGCAATAGAATCAGGCCTCCATCCTCAGAGCCACAGACGCCACCACTGCTGAAGCAAGGTGAGGGGGCCACACCAGGAACACTCCAGGCAAGCTAGCTCATCCACTAAGACAAACTTGTCTAGAGAAATGAGTTTTCTGTGGAAGAATGCTGGGCAACACTTTGCAGAAGCAGCAGCACCCCCTTCTTTTCCAATGCACATTTAACTTAAGTCACTAAAAAGGAATGTACCTCTTTTAAAAATCTGGGTTTAGGTCCATCCCTGCCTTTAAAAACTTTGGGGTAACTTGGAAAACTTAACTTTAAATATTCAGTATTGTTTATTTAATAATGGACCATTAACACTCCTGCTTTATCTCATTATGTGCACATAAAAACTACTGTTTAGATAAGCAATATATATTATTTTTCACTAAAACAATTTAGGGTACAATCCCATACAGTACTCCCAAATTGAAATCTACAGAATGTTTTTGAGCGGACACATAGAATTGCACTGTCAGTGATCAGATAGATAATTCTACTGCCATAAGGACAGGACTCTCTGCTTTTTATGAGTCATGGAAATAATAATTTTAGTAGGTGCAGGTTTTCTCTCTTTTGCATGGCAAGCTGTATCCCATAAAATCTATTATTTCCACACACCTATGAAAAGTACAGGAGCCCTGCTTTCCATTGCATCTGTTCTCCTACTGGCTACCCAAAACTCTTCATTTTATTATTGTGCTCTATCTTACAGTACCCAGAACACCTATTGCTAACACTTTTCTCCTACTTTTGCACAGTATCTGAAAAAAGCTCTTTTGATGGTCCTGACATGGAATATAGAATATTTACTGGTCAGACAAACATGAAGACTAAAACACACCATAAACAGTTAAGAAGTTTTTTGTGGGCAACGCACAGCAACCCAAGTCAACCTTGATCACTTATGACAAATGATCAAGTTTTCTGTGCAAAGAGTTTCCTTCGCTCCAAACATTTCCACATACAAAATACCATGCACATTTGCAATATTTAAATGCACTTCTTAAGTCAGGGGTTCCCCAAAATGCCCCTATCACATCTTGTTTCCTTTCAAAAGCCTAATCTAAATTGCACTATACAGAGTGGGTGTGGGGAATCTTTGGCGCTCCAGATGTTGCTCAACTACAGCACTGGGCCATGCTTGCTTGGGTGGGGTTGGAAGGAGTTTTAGTTCAGAAGCATTTGGAAGCCCAAAGGTTCTCCACATCTGGTATAGGCTAATTAATTAACAAGGTGAGACCCGCTTTCCCTCTGCCTTGCCAACATTGCCTTTTAGGTAATTGACACACTTGTTGTCAGCCCAGTATTATTTATCACATCTGTGGGTTTACAGCACAAGCTAAGAATCTGGAGGAGAAACAGATTGCTACCCTTTATAGCAGCCTCCTCAATCTAGTGTCCTATAGAGGTTTTGATCTAGAACTCCCATCAGCCCCATGAGGCATGGCCAATGGTCAGGGGTGGTAGAAGGTCTAGTTGAAAACATCTGGAAAACACCAGGTTGGGAAAGGCTGAGAAACTATAGAGTACCTAAGCAGGGCTTCTAAAGATCAAAGGACTAACATGAATCACAATTTCTCTTATGCCTCCAGTTGTGTTGCTGACTTTTTATACTCTCCATTGCTACTGTTCTGCAGAGCTTCTTATATTCTGCCATTACAGAACTTGAGGCAGAACGACATTATGCATGAAGACATATGTTTTTTATACAGAAAACCAGTTTTCATATTTATCTGAACATGGCTCCATATTCACTACCATAGAAAAGTAGGCTAGATGCCACAGTTGTCTTCTCCCTCTCCTCTTAATTCTGGCCTTCAATTCTGGAAAACCCTGGCTTAAGAGGTCATTTGGCTCTGCAAACTTTTTAAAGCAACCGTGCATTCTTTGGAAACTTCATAAAAATCAAAGGCAGAATATCCAAGACAAATTCCACTCTTCATATTTTTTTTTAAGCAAAAAGGCTACCTCAGTTGTAGTGGGAATGGAAGACGTTTGAAGAGTCAGAACTCACAATTTATTACAGTTATGGGGAGCTGTTCAGCTAACACTGTCCCTTGCAGCTTTTAAAAACTGCAGTCCAGCCTCCAATTTAAAAGACAGTTTTGAACATACCCGCTTAAAATCATTCATGTTTGTTGCTTGGACTGGTGTTCCAATAAATGTGAAATATGAAATTCTCGTCGTTTCCTCATCACCTTGATTGGACTGGACAAATAACTGAAATGGAAAAGATCAGTACTGAGTTACAATAACCCACAAAAAGTAAACTTATTTGAAGTTCAGGGAAAAGCAAAGGGAAGGGAAGATGGACAGGGCTGACTAGTCTACCCCTTCAAGTTTGTTAATAGAAAATATTTGGGTTGTATTAACTAAATGATAGGATTCAAGTCCATGGTGGAGCTTGAACCAGGCAGTTAAAGCTAGAAGAGTGAGTCACACTATTATTCACCGAATCCACTTCTAAACTTGCTGGGGTCAAGTGACCTTGGCCATCTGGTGAGAAGGATGCCCAGCTAGTAAGCAATACCTCCTCTGAGCCTGCATTTGCACTCAAGTTTGGAAAAAGTAAGTGTGAGAAGAATCCTGCCGATTCTGACCTCCTGCAAACCTCAGTGCAAATAAAGGAGACTCCTGCCTCCTTCCCAACCTCTGCTGAAGGACCAAATAAAACTTTGGAGTAGGTACTGGGGGAACTAGTGATGAGAACAGTAGCACCTCGGTTTACAAACAGTCCTGTTTACGAACTGTTCAGTTTATGAACTCTGCAAAACTGGAAGTAGTGTTTTGATTTACGAACTTTACCTCGGTCTAAGAATGGAATCCGAACGGTGGAAGGGCACCAGCGGCAGAAGGCCTCATTAGGGAAAGCGCACCTTGGTTTAAGAACGGATTTGGTTTAAGAACGGACTTCCAGAACGGATTAAGTTTCTAAACCAAGGTACCACTGTATTAATACAATATGGCTACCAAGTCAAAGTAACAAGTAGATATCAAGGTAAAAAGCTAGACTTTCAAATAAGCCTCGTGGAAACAACAGGTTGCATGAGACTGGATCAGGTTTTCTTACTAGACTACGAAACAAAAGGGATTTTTGCTGCTGCTTGTAAAAGTGTGAATTTGTCTGCCCAGACCCATCTTCACTTTGCTCTCCTCTTTCTCAAGCTTGACAGGAGCTGCGTCTGGCAAGCCTGAATATTCCAGGCTCCCATCCCTACCAGTTACTGTATCTAAGAGGAAAGGGGGGGAGCATAGTTGGGCTTCACTGCATTAAAACTATGGTGGAAGTGGCAAAAGTTATTGGCGGATCTACCATGCTTTGGAGTCAGCCTTTTGTAATGTCATAGGATTCTGTTAACCAGGAATGAATTTGAAGGTTTATACTCACAGTTACACTGTTAACATTCTGAAACTTTACATAGCGGAGTTGGATAATACTGTCTTCTTTGATATCATCTGGCGTTAACTCCAGGGCCTGAGTGGGTTCGCTTCTTTCTGCCTCTTCAAAATCCATTGATCGAGGAAGGTTGATAAACACTTTTATATACTTTGGACCTTGACCTGCGATTTAAAAAAAAAAATGCCACTGACTCTTTTAAAAAACCTCAAAACATTATTTTATATACTTGACAGTATTTGAAAGTTCTTCGGTGTACCAAAATTCTGTAGATTCAGAAGAACTGAGAAAGGCAAATTATGTCCAATCTGCACCCCAAGGCAAAGAACCTTCTACCAGAAGCAAGCACATCTCTTGCTTAAATTTTATAACTTTACTTAGTTAGAAAGGGCTGCACTTAACACTACTGGCCAGTCATCTGCAGTCTCCAGAAGTTGTAGGACTTTCAATTCCCATCAGCCCAAGCCACCATAGTCAATTTTCAGGGATGATGGGAGCTGGGGAAGGTTGCTACAGGTTGTATGACTTTTAAATGTTATGGGGAACATTCAAAAGTTTACCCTTAGCAGGCTAAAGCATTAAAGTGACTACACATAGCACAATTCCAACCTCAGCTGAGGAGAAGGTTAAATGGACTTCTCCAGACTCCATCCATATTCCTATTGCTGAGGAGTGTGTCCCTAGCCTTTTCAGAGCAGAGCTCATGCCTTCATTTCAATATATGTATGTAAAATGGGTGCAATAGAAATTTAACGTTATTAGCAACCGCGGTCTTCAGAACGATGATGCCAAAAGATAGCTATGCTGACATGTCACCTGACAAAAGAGACACAACACAATTTCGTAAATTGCAGATTCTTGAAAATATACCAGTGGTCTCAAAACCAGAGTAGCCAGTTTGTTTTGCAAAGTTTTGCACTGCCGGTAGTGCATTTGCAGAAACTTGATGGTATGGCAGCACTGTGCACGATGGCCAGGTCCAGACTTTAAGACTCTGGAGCAGAGAGCAGGGCCACAATCAGGGAACCTGTGTATTGTGCTTTGTATTTTTAAAATCAACAGCGCCTGCATTCATAGATGGCTTCTCTTGAAAGAGAAATTTTTACTCACCATTATCAGGTCCTTGAAACTTCATAGAATAAAGCTTGACAGGCTGATTAAAAGCTACTGTAATAAGCAGCTGTGAAGAGAACAGAAGAAGAAAAATCTAAGAGGGATCTCAAATGCATTGAGCCAAGCATTACTGCACATGGATTTAGAATGCTACTCTTTCCCAGATGGTCACCACCAACTTAGACCCCAGATGGAGTATTTTAAACATGCATACAAATGGGAGTACTATTCTAGCCCAAAGAACCCCTTTGTCCTTTTGATAGTACAATGCAATATTCTCTGGAAGGCAAAATACCTGTTCGTCACAGTCTGATTCCAGGAAGGTAGAGTCTTTACGTAAACAGTTATCAAACCCATGTTCATCACTTTCATTAAGGCATTCACAGCCAGCTTTATTAACAAATGGCATCAAATCCATCTAGAAGTAAGAGACAGTAACAATGATCACCTGGCTGGGCTATACATTTATAAGACATTTACAGGGGGATAAATGTGCAACACCAAGCGGCACTTATTTTTCCATACAGATTGATCATCCCTTCTCTTTCCTACCCGCCCTGTTTTCTCATCCCTTATCCCAAACCTGGTGCCCTCCACATATTTTGGACAACTCCAACCATTCCTGACCACTGGCCATGCTGGCTGGGATGGGAGTTGTAGCCCAAGACACCTGGTGGGCACCTGGTTGGAGAATGCTGCTGTATGTTGTTGTTTCGTGTTGTAAATTACAACGAGTGCTTTGGCAAGATGGCAGTTTAGAAACAGAGCACTTGAAATATTAAAAACAAATATAAACACCAAAGGAGGGAAAATCTATTTACCTAATTGAAAAGACAGTCCAAGTATAATTCTGCAATCCTTCACTTTTGTGTCCTTCAGGACAGTTTTGAAAAGCTTTAGAAGCAAATACCACATCAAAAGATGGAATTGCACGTCTAGTTGGAAGTCAAAGCTGCTACAACTGCTTATTACATTTAACTATTTGCTTAACACTGGAGAGCCAGTGTGGTGTAGTGGTTAAGAGCGGTAGACTCGTTATCTGGGGAACCGGGTTCGCGTCTCCACTCCTCCACATGCAGCTGCTGGGTGACCTTGGGCTAGTCACACTTCTCTGAAGTCTCTCAGCCCCACTCACCTCACAGAGTGTTTGTTGTGGGGGAGGAAGGGAAAGGAGAATGTTAGCCGCTTTGAGACTCCTTCGGGTAGTGAAAAGCGGGATATCAAATCCAAACTCTTCTTCTTCTCTTCTTAACTATTTGCATTCACACTAGACGCAACGAACACAGCGGTGCAGACATTTGTAAATCTGAACTAGTGCAAATGCAAGTAGCCTATATTCACGGGGTTATTTGCAGGAAAAAGATTCAGCTGAAAAGGTAAACTGGGTAGCAGGGATTGAGTCTATTTAGCTGTGAATTTAAAGTACTTAACATCTCAAAAGAGATGCATTCTTGCATTTAACATAATTCTAGGTTAGCACATACAGTTTCCCAGCAAAGTCTAATGGATTGCATTTGCTAATTTGGAAAACAAACCATCACAGCACTGCAGCAGCTGGGTGTGCTTTTATTGAGCTACTGAACTATTAGCTGCGCTGGCACTTGGCTGAAATATTAAACACTGTACTCTGTCAAAGGTTGTATTAATATTTTGGGCTGGATGCAAAAGCTGACCCCTTTTAAGAGGAATATTATATCAAATGATGCTCAGAAACTGTCATGAAGATGACAGCTCCAGTTGAGTGTTTTGTCACATTAAGGTTCTCATTTACATGTGCGTGTCACTCCAGCTGTCAGACAAGCCCTGATTTGCAACATTCAGGAGCCCCATGGTAAAACCTCAACAAGGAAAGATGTTTTGTTTTTTTTAAAATCTGCTGAGAGCTATTTTCTCTTAAGTCAAGGTAAAACCTTGAAGGTGGTGTTTGACAAAAAGATTAGAAATTCTGGTCTCAAGACTTCAAGATCTGGACTAAAAGTTTTTTTTAATTCCCCTCCACTCCAAACCACCCTCCTGTTTAGTGTAGGATCTTGCCCCAATTAAAAGTTCTAGAGAACTCAAACACATGCACAAGATTTAAGACATTTTGGCTGATCCCAATAGCTATGTGGACTTGCTGTGGATTTGGCATTTTTTCCCCCTTCACTGACCACTTTTGCTTTTCATGTCTCTTGGGGAAAACTGTTTCCAGCTCTTCAGGGTAGAATCCATAACCAGGAGAATGTGGGTGGTTTTTTTTTTTTAAACCACCTGAAAGGGGATTTGTACTTTGAGGGTTATGTGCTCCCTAGACACCAAGCAACATTACACATTTTGGTACCCTTTTTTTGAACATTTTTCAGGTCTTCAATAACCTGTGCGGCTACCGGAACTGTATGCAGTTCTGCATATGCACCATATGTTCATATAAAGGTATTATGTTATCACCAGTTTTATTTTCAATCCTCTTCCTAATAATCGCCAACATAAAATTTTCCCTTTCCACAGCTGCTAGACAACAGAGGCCTGTTGTGAGCACAAGCTATAAAGACTTTGCATATGCAGTAAGAGTAACAGAAAGAGAGCTCAGTGTGTTTGTGTGTGTGTAAGAGAGAGAGAAGGGATGGAGGAATGGAGAGAGAGAGAGAGAGAAAGGGAGGAAGGAATTCAAAATTCTATAATTAATCTGGGCCAGGATTCAAAAAGTACTCTTGACTTTCAAATGCATCAATACATTCTGTATCTCTCCCTCCCTCCTGATGCAACAGAGGCTGCCCGGGATGGAGGTGAAGTTCTAATTTTCAAAGGCATTATTTAAGGGGAGGAGGAGAGCAAGGAGGGACTGCAGTGGAAAGGGGACCCTCAGAAGTCCCAGATCATGGGAAGAGCTTTTGCACCTGCATGGAAGCTCCATCCTGATCCTCTGGATCATTTCGAATGCAAATCTTCCAATACTGCACAGATAATAATCCACTAGAATAGTATTCAGATAAAATATACATACATATCCTTTTGGAATATCGGCATCCTCATTATTTCCAGGATCATTTTCTAGGTGCTGTTTGATTTTCTCTTCCAATCCAGCAGCGTCAGCACCTTGATACTGGTCAATGCGCACTTTGCTCCGGAAGAAAAGAAACGTTGGGGTTGCCGATATATTATTGGTTGCAGCTGTTCCCTAGTGTTTGAGAAGTCAACGGTTAGCAATGTGTAGCAAGATTTTAATATATAGTGAACAAAAGAGTACCAATCATCCCAGGTCACCCACATAAACATCATCATCAGCAAGTTTGCTGCTTACATGCAAAAATAGTGCTAATTGGAAATATGGTTTTCTATGTTGTTCCTTATTGCTAGAAAGCATCTTAAAAAGCAGAGACATCACCTTGCCGACAAAGGTCCATATAGTTAAAGTTATGGTTTTCCCAGTAGTAATGTATGGAAGTGAGAGCTGGACCATAAAGAAGACTGATCGCCGAAGAATTGATGCTTTTTAATTATGGTGCTGGAGAAGACTCTTGAGTCCCATGGACTGCAAAAAGATCAAACTTATCCATCCTTAAAGAAATCAGCCCTGAGTGCTCACTGGAAGGGCAGATCCTGAAGCTGAGGCTCCAGTACTTTGGCCACCTCATGAGAAGAGAAGACTCCCTAGAAAAGACCCTGATGTTGGGGAAGATGGAGGGCACAAGGAGAAGGGGGCGACCGAGGATGAGATGGTTGGACAGTGTTCTCCAAACGACTGGCATGAGTTTGGCCAAACTGTGGGAGGCAGTGAAAGATAGGTGTGCCTGGCGTGCTCTGGTCCATGGGGTCACGAAGAGTCGGACACGACTGAACAACAACAACAATGTTGTTCCTTAACAGAGAAAAAGGCGTTCATGGTGACTTTTTAATACAGTGGTATCTCTACTTACGAACATGATCCATTTTGGGGTGCGAAAAGTCCGTAAGTAGAGTGCCGTTACTGCGTGTGCATGATAGAGTGGTTCTGTGCATGCGCGAAGCACGCAGATCGCTTCTGCGCATGGCAAACCCGGAAGTAAATACTTCTGGGTTTGCCGTGTTCGTAACTTGAAAAGCCGCAACGTGAAGCAAACGTAACACGGGGTATGACTGTACTTTTGGTAGCATGTGCTAAAGGCTAGCATAAAATGAAGCTTCTCATGGCATGTATGTAAAAGATATTGGTACATTTGCTCAGTTTAGATGTCATACTGAACTGCAGTTAAGAAAGCATGATTTTGCAAACTACGGTTTGATGAGATGTCTGAAATGACAAACTCTGCTTATGACCATTGCCCCACTTCCAGAGGTGGCTGCACCATAAGGATGGGAGTGATTGCATGAAATCTGAGCACGGAGAAAGTAACACAGAAGAGCAGCTAAAACATTGTTTGCCTGTTGTATATTATTTGTAAGCTCAAGCCATCATTAGGCATGATGCCTGAATTAAGCCACTGGGCTAGTTCAGACATAATGATCTGAATTTAATAAACCCTGATAGGAACACTGAAGATGATGTGCAAGGGAGGAGCAAAGGGAAACACTAATTCTTAATAAGCCATGATTTATTGAGCCACATAGTTTACATCTGAACTGGCCAAGTGTCAAATTTTGCAGCAGTTTTGAAAGGACTGTGAAAAAGGTGACAAGCAGGAGTCACATATCCGCTGCTGAAAGACAAAGACACTTAAGAGCTCTCTGAATGTCTTCCCCTCACAAAAGTGAAGCGCATTATGATCCTATTACTATCTTTCCATGCACTTTTAGATGTGGCCACGATTCCTATATATGTAATCTTGTTTTTGCACAGGAGATGAGATACAGGCTTAAGCCTTAGCCAAGGACTATTAGAGCCAGCTTTCTCCTGCACAACTAGGGAAAGAAGACTGTATTGCCACATTCTCTTTTAAAATTTTGCTTCGAAGACCACTCGCAAGTTTCTTCATACTCCATGCACCAAGTTAAAACCATCCGAGATTAAACTGCACCAAATGATATTTTCCAAAGTTTTATAACTGTACTGAGAATAAGGATAAGACTCCTATTACTATGTACCCAAGATACTGTTAGTTCATAAAAGAGCGAATGAACAACAGCTTTTTAATGGCTTAAATTTAATAATGTAAGCCTTACGGATGGTACAACTTGCATTGTTAAATGCCAACAATACTTCTGCATAATTAAAAAGCCTTTTATTGGATGAATTCAACGTCTATACCACAAAGAACAAACCAAATACGTTCCAAGTAGCCAAATTATGCAACAGTAGGAAACCAGAATTTGACATTAAATACTACCAGGCTTCAAGTTAATAGCTGAAAAATGTAGCACTGCTTGCAGAGGGTTGAAGCGGAGTCACTCAAAAGGCCAGCTGAATTGTACCTTTCTATCCACTGCAGTCACACATCATAAAATGTCACCCCCAGAGAACGTTCTATTCCTAACCCTCGTAATATTGATTATTTAAGATTTGTGTCGTACTTTAAAAAGATCTGAATTAGGAGAGGCAGCACAGTCCCTCAGCCATTGTCTGAGCGCAGTGGTGGAAAGGTTGAGGAAAACAAGCTGAGCTTGAATCCTGGCAATATGGAGGCCCCGTGGGTAAGTAGTTTCTGTGCCTGAGAAATCGGTCAATTGCCTGCCCTGGGTGGGGTTGCACTCCCCCTGAAGGAGCAGCTTCTCAGTTTTGGGGGGGGGGGTCCCTTCTGGAACCAACTCTGTATTACAAAAGTTTTTTCCCCCAAATTTAGCAATACAATCTGATTAATATTTGGTTGGAGTTTTGTGTCACTTTCTCTGCACCTCAGTGCAGAAATCATGAAAGTTACAAGAAAACCCTGAACATTCATGATATCTGACCAATATTTGATTCAAACATTGGTAGTGGCAAACTGGTAGACTACAGATAACTATAACCAAAACATTCAAATAAATAAATAAAAATTTAAATGACCCAATTTGTCATGGGATCATTGCATCCATCACACAACAGCTTGCTTGTTTTGAACCACCAACTTAAAATGGTTATCATGGATAGACCTGTCTACAGCTGAATGTACATCCACCCACAGCAGCAAACTTAAACTCTACCAAGATATAACTCAAATTCTTGCCAATAACATGAGCAGCAGTAGGTTTATAAAACTCAAGCCGTATGCCTTTACATGGCATTCCCCTCCTGATAAATGCCAACCTTGCCTTTTAGAGGACAAGCTACAGCCTATTCCTCCTCTGAGGTAGGTATGCCCACTGATTGTCAACAGGCTTCTAGAAAAAAAAAGTCTTAAATATTTATTTTATTTCTGGACTGCATTTATATCCCACATATCAAAAAAATACACCTGTAGGAATTAAATCTTGTTCACTGAAACATGCTCATGCACACACATACACAAACACTACTCACCTGGCATTGATGCACATCAACTTCTAAAAATGTTGCTTGGGGATATTTATTGCTCAGAGCGTTGAAAGCAGGGGCTATCCTTAAACATGGGCCACATCTGTCAGGGGGAAGAAAAGGACAATATCAGCACTTCCGCTTATGTAACTGCAGCCCCCTTGGGATTCACATGGTAAATCAGACCAAATCTAAGGATAACAGAGATTGTGTGGCTGGTACAGAAAACAGCAACCCTCACACTGCCATCTCTTCTTCCTTCCAGTAGTATGAAGTGACATCCATCAAGCTCTGCTGAAGGAAAGTGGGGTGTAAAATAAACCACCATTATGCAGCTAGCCTTTTCTCCCATTTTCTTTGGCTGCTGATAGCAGCATTGTAAGTTTCATTGCCACCCTAAGTCACAACATGTGTTTTAGCTTGCTAGATGTTACAGGGAAGGAGATTAGGGCTGGGAGATATCTGGTTTTAAACACTGTGATATATCATCAGCTAAACATCACGATATACTGATATATTACAACGTCTGAAATAAGGATGGAGCTACAGGTGATACTCAAAAAATTAGAATATCGTGGAAAAGTTCATTTATTTGTTTTGATGATTTCATTTAATATTCTAATTTTCTGAGATTGTGAATTTGGGGTTTTCACCAGCTGTACGCCACAATCATCACAATTATGACAAATAAAGGCTTGACATCTCTCGCTGTGCGTGTCATGAGTCTATCTCATAAGTTAGTTTCACCTTTTAAGTTGAATTCCTGAAATAAATGAACTTTTCCACGATATTCTAATTTTCTTAGTATCACCTGTATGTAGAGGCACTGGCTGGCTTCAGTTTTTCCCACAATGTGATTTTTGCATAGCACACACACACATACACACATCATGATTTGTGCTATATTGCCAAGTCAAAAATTATGAAACTGATACCGCGATATGGACTATTGCTAGAGGAGATGCAGGGCTTCTAGAGGAGATGCAGGGCTTCTGCTTTTGGCACTGGCTTCTGCTTTTGGCACTGCTTTTGGCACTCCTAGAGGAGATGCAGTACTTCTGCTTTTGGCACCGGCTATATGCAATCCCCAAAACATCTAGCTTCAGACCAAGGAGATTGATATCTGACACTTTTCCAAGTCAACTTGACTACATCATCATTTCTCAGCAAAATGCATAATGAAAGCATACAGGTTAGTCTACGTAAAGCAAAATCCTTTTCTACTCAATTGCAATCCCACAGTGATTGCCCTTTCATAGAAAACTGTCTCGAAGCTTGGCATTAGAAACACATCTCATAATTTGTATACTCCACAGTGCTCGGGGACTATAGGTAACTAGAAAACCATGAGAACTTAATGGTTCTCATAAAGAATACTCCCCAAGCTGTAAGTAAACATCCAGCTTTCTAGTGATGTAATATTTCTTGCTTATTAAAATATATTGCTCTCTGGAGAGTACAACACAGCACCTTTTGCCTCATTCCAAGACTTACAAAAGCAAGCATAGGAAAGGAGTTGTGACAATTTGCTGCTTCTCTCTCACACACCCCACATACGAATATCTCTCTGGCCCATTTTGCACGCAATTTACACCAACACAGCATCTCTGATTTATTGTGGGAACGAGTATTAAATATTTCTCTCCATGTTGGGTTCACATTTCCAGTGTCAAGAAGCCACAGATTTTGGCTCCACTTAACTGGGCAATCCATTATTTGTGAATGGCACCTATTCCCTCCCTCTCCTCCCAAAGTCATCCGGTTTGCACAGAGAATTCAGCGGGAGGGAAGAGTGGATAGCTCATCTTCTGCCGCGCTTCAGAGGAAAGCAGAAAGAGTGTGAAAGATTTGTATTGCTTCTGGTCTCCCTAGACCCTAATCAATACGTTGATAACTCAAGAGTAAGAGAAATTATTTTTATGCTGACAGCTGCCAAGGTGGGGGATCCATACACACCATTCCAATATTTTATGTTCCTACTTCACATTCCTGAATACAAACAACTGTGCAGAGCCATGCACCTGACTAAAATGTCCTGATAAAAAAAGAGAAAAATGGTAATTTCCCCCTCCCCTGAAGTCAGCAAAGAAATATGATTATGTTCTAATCTATCCATTATGAGGGAGAAAAGTAAAAGTAGTGTAAGAAAAACATCACGAGCAGCTTCAATAATTAGACAAGAACACAATTTTATTTGTTTATTGCTCAATCAACTTTGAATCTGCTCTTCATCTATTCACCCAGTATATTTACAGGCTATGTAAAAACACAACAATAGTAAAAATGCATAGCCATAACATTAGAAATGAAACCATCCGTCAACAAAGCATCTCTGCAAGATGCACAATTACACTGACCTTGAAACACCTCAGTTTGTCCCAAAGGCGTCTTATCAAACTGACTGGCATGGGAAGGGAATTCTATGGAAAACACAGCTTGAGCAAAATATGTTCTCCCATCAGCAGAAAAAGCATTACAGCACCATCACTTCTCATTGCTTCCTCACTTTTAATTCCTTATTTACAATGACTTTCTCTCTGCTGAAGTATACAAACCATTATTTGGGAAAGGGGCAATTTGGTTACAACTAGCACTTATGTCTGTGTTTAAAGCTTATTGCTAGCAGCATTAGAGAATTTCAATTACCCCAAACTACTAGGTCTCTCTGCTATACAGACCTCTGTAGGTCAGGATAATAAGCTTAGTCATTTTCAGTATGTTTCTCAACAGTTTCTCTGCCAGTGGATGACACCAATGATGTCCTACTGATTTTCCACTGTAAAAGCTGACTGCACAGAAAATGACTTTGCTACAGAAAATTACCAATCACAAGAGTTCAATACTGCAATAGGGCATAACCAAAGAGACAGCTCTGAAAACCAAAGAGACCGCTCCTGCTTGGCAGGGGGTTGGACTGGATGGCCCTTGTGGTCTCTTCCAACTCTATGATTCTATGAAAACTTCACATCAGTTAATAAGGGGATTTAGGACGAATTCTCAATTTTTACAGGGCTTGATCACAATTCTGGCTTCTCCCTCTAGAACTTATAGTAGGCAAGACAGAAGTATTCTGTGAGTTGGCACTTATTTACATAGTGGAATCAGGGAGGACAGAATTATACTGATTAAAATGGAAATCTATTCCTGTAGTCACAACAGAACGGGTCCAAGTGGAAAAAAAACACACAAGTGGAGGGCGAGACGTCTGACAAAAAAACAAAAACAAAGTTAGCTGAAGGCAATTCTGTATTGGGAAATTTTTAATGTCTGATGTTTTACAATTTCTTGTGTGCTATAAGCCACATAGAGTGACTGGGGAAACCCAGCCAGATGGGTGGGGTATAAATAATAAATTGTTGTTGTTTTTTGACCAATCACCATCGATTAATGGCCAAGTACTTTAATACATTATGTCGGCCAAGCTATTATGATGTAGCTAATGTTAAGTATCTGTCAAGAGATACAAAAGTTCTTCTTGGATCTTGTTCACGACCCCCAGGGATAGCCTCTGTGAGAAGTCATCAAAAATTGTCACACAAGACACCATGGCTATGGTAGGGAGAAAGGGCAATCAGAAGATCCAAACCTTCACTGTCAGAGGATACAATCATTCAGCGAAGGAAGCTGGGTACCAACATCTTCTTGGCTTCTTACAAAATCTGACTGTGGCCTAATATCATCAAATAGCAAGTGACCTTTTCACTAGTAGCTCTATCCTATTTTCATTTAAAAACTGATCAGAAGCCAACAGATACCTCCAATAATTTCAAGATGAAATGTGGGTGTTAATGGGGCAACAAAATAATATTTCTACAAGTCCAATCAAAATCTAGTGAATATAAAGGATAGGATAATCTTTATTGTCATTGTCCAATGCAGAACAACGAAATTGGACCAGCACGAGGCAAATTCAGACCCTAGCTACCAGTTTAGCCATCTTTTCAGTCCACCTTACCAATTTCTAAAACTGAAAGAATGAGCTATCTCACATGGTCAATAATGCTCTGCTAACCAGTACTTTTGTTGGTTAGCTTGTTCTCCCGCAACATGGCAAAAGCTGGTACCAAATGAGTTCTGATCAGGTTCAATCCCAGTTAGGATAAGGTGCACGCACGTGGCACCTTACAACTTAACTTATTACAGGGCTACCGTCCGGCTCTTCAGCTGTTCAGAACTACATCCAGTACCAGTGTCAGTAGACATACTAGTTGTGATATTATTTCTTCGGGTCCTACTGAAGTTGCCCCACCCTGACTGATCTACTCAGCAATACCTGCTACAGTATTCCCTTCTGCCTGTTATATAGACAGCCAGCAAATGAACAAGCATTAAATGAATAACTGGAAACCTGCAACCCAACAGTTGGTTGGCTGGTTTAAAAACTGTAAATAAGTGAAGCTTTCTCAAACTCACCACACATCAATGCTGATTGGCTCTAGTTGCAACAATAGCAGAAACCACAACTGCCCAAATTGCCATGGCAAGGTCTAGAGTTGGCCTAGCAAACCAATTGCCCATATGCTCCTTCTTTGTAATGCACAGAGGATCCCACTTCTGTTGATGGGTCTCATGTGATGTTTTGTTTCAGGTCTTTTAAAAGGTAAAGGTAAAGGGACCCCTGACCATTAGGTCCAGTCATCTTGCTTTACTGGCCGAGGGAGCCGGCGTACAGCTTCCAGGTCATGTGGCCAGCATGATTAAGCTACTTCCGGCGAACCAGAGCAGCACACAGAAACGCCGTTTACCTTCCCGCCATAGCGGTGCCTATTTATCTACTTGCATTTTATGCTTTTGAACTGTTAGGTTGACAGGAGCAGGGACTGAGCAACGGGAACTCACCCCGTTGCGGGGATTCGAAAGTCAACCTTCTGATCGGCAAGCCCTAGGCTCTGGTTTAGACCACAGCGCCTTTATTCAACCCCATGTCTGTAACATTCCTTGTTTCCTCAGGACATACTTGTTTGCGCTCAGTTTTCACTTAGTTTTTCCATGTCAAAGAACATTTCTCAGTCCTTAGACTACCCTGTATGAGGTTATAATCCCAACCAAACTGACAACTTTGGACTGTGTACTGTTCTATATCACCACACCAACTTAATGAATCAGATCTATTCAAGTGTCCTATTTCTAATCGCCAAACGATAGTTTAGCAACTGGGAACTCCTACAAACACACATGGTCCTCCTCTACCCTTGGGCATATACAGGGTGGATTTGATTTAAATCAAACTGATTTAAATCACGATTTAAATCACTAGTCAGTAAGGCTCAGGGCCGGTTTAAATAAAAAAAATCCGATTTAAATCAGATTTTTTTTTATTTAAATCAGCCCTGAACCTTACTGACTAGTGATTTAAATCGTGATTTAAATCAATTTGATTTAAATCAAATCCACCCTGTATATATACTCCTTATTTCTCCACTTTCCAAGTTAGTGGTTTACCATGATGCATACTGCAATTTTCTCTCAAACCAGAGAATGAATCCAGGATTTCACCTTCAGAATATCTCCTAAAAATATCTCCTACTCACTGCAAAAGGAGCATTCCTTTCCAAAGCAGGAAGTACAGCAATTAGTCACAGGATATCACTGAAACCCAAATTAGGGTGTGGGTTTAGTTCCCAGAGAATGACAAAGTTGTAATAACAAATCTGGGGAATGATGACGACTCTACAGAGAAACAACAGCTCAGGCTAGAACTCTGAAGCAGAGCCCAGCACATGTAAAGTTAACACTTTGTGGAAATCTTGTCACCCAAAAGCACTGCTTAGCCCTCCCTCTTGCAGGCTTTAAGCAAACCAGGAAGTCTTTTTAAAAATTCTGCCATGTCTTTGTACTGATTTTATTGCTGGACCCCTAGAGTTTGTTTTGTCTGCTTTATGCTGTTTGTTCAATGGCTGCATTTTTATTGCTATATGGATTGGGAGGGCTTGCCCTAAAAGGCAGAGTAAATAAAATGACAGTGCATACCATTTCAACTATGTGCTTATTGGGGTAGGTAGCTTTGAAAAACTGTTCCCTCTCCCTTCACCCCCAACTGCTCCCTATCTGGGTCATGCCAGGCTTTGCACAGGAAATTACATGCTGCTTACATTCTGTCACACAACTCAGCTGTGATGGTGGCAAGCTTGCTGCACGTGCATGGAGTGTGCTCTGAGCTTGCAACACATGAGCTAACAGGGACTACGTAAAGGCAGGCTGCACACTGTTCCTCACAGATATTTTGTAATGTGTGAAGTAGCCCTGAAAGGGCTTCAAGTTGTGAGGATTATCCCACAGAACTCTCACCTGTTGCCGCTGGCATTCTGAACACCATATTCAAATAGGGCTTCTTCCTGCTTCTGAACCTGTTGCTTCATTATGTTCTTTTAGAAAGTGAATTAAAAACTAAAGAAGTGTGATAATTGGCGAGACTAGTGAAATCAGACCCACACAAAAATCAGAATATATCAGTGGCTTCTTGTTCACTTCAGATCTTGTCAGGAAAGTGGGCAAGAGAGAACTGTCTTCCCAAGATATGGACAATAGAAGAACTAGCAATAAACTTGTTTGCAATGAGACTTCTGGAAATAAAATTAATTCTCACCGTTTGTAATGGACAATATGCTTTCTCTACTGTCACACCCTCCTGCTGCAACTTTGTGACCCACTTACCTATGAATAAGTCCCACTGACCTGAATGGGCCTTACTTATAAGACTGTGTGCTTATAAGTGCTTATAAGAAAAGAAATCATTTGCTGTGCAAAGAAAAAGGAACCATATACAGTATATACCGGTACAGCCTCAGACAATTTCGCTTCAGATCCCGGGGGGAGGCATGTTAGCTGCCCAAGTCAATGAATTCATTACGCCTGGTTAACATATTTGCCTTTTAAATAAAATGAATGAGCAAGCTTAGAAATCTGAATTAATTGTTACTTATTTCAGTATTTTAACTTCTGCGCTTTGTTAAATAATTCCCTGGGTTTTAGCGCCTTATCTTTCTTGTAAACTGCTTTATAATAATAATAATAATTTATTATTTATACCCCGCCCATCTGGTCGGGTCTCCCCAGCCACTCTGGGCGGCCTCCAACAAATACCAAAATACAATACAAAGTCACAAATTAAAAACTTCCCTAAACAGGGCTGCCTTCAGGTATTTTCTAAATGACAGGTAGTTGTTTATCTCTCTGACCCCTGATGGGAGGGCGTTCCACAGGGCGGGCGCCACTACCGAGAAGGCCCTCTGTCTGGTTCCCTGTAGCTTTGCTTCTCGCAGTGAGGGAACCGCCAGAAGGCCCTCGGTGCTGGATCTCAGTGTCCGGGCTGAATGATGGGGGTGAAGACGCTCCTTCAGGTATACAGGACCGAGGCCATTTAGGGCTTTAAAGGTCAGCACCGACACTTTGAATTGTGCTTTGAGTTTTGTTTTTTAATCAAGCAGTGTATACACCTTATGAATCAAATAAAACAAATACATGCCTACGCATTTATTTGTATGCCTCCATCAAACCATGCTCAAGGCGGCTTAAAACGAATAAAATGCATAGCTACAACATAGCAAAAATAGCCAAACAAAATAAGTTGTTGTTGTTGTTGTTGTTGTTTTTTAAAAAAATGCAAAACCGAACCGAGCAATTTCCTACAGGAATCGCAGGGAAACCTAAAATAAAGATACAGAAGGCCAGCAGCAGCAACAACCCCTCCCCCAAATAAAAAACCCCAAACACCCCATAAACAGGCACAACCTCGGACCGATACAGTTCTGCGTTGAACTAAAACCTGAATGTGCTGATACAATGGGGATAACGCCTTTCCCGTCCTCGGGGACCGTTGTGAGGGGCCGGGGGGGGGGGAGGAGGAGGAGAGCCCCCCCTTCCCTCAGAGAGGGAGCCGTACACGTGTGCGTGTCCGCTCGTGTGAACGCGCGAAGGGTCTCCGAAGAGGCCCCTGCCTACTCACCCCCTCATGGTGAACTTGGCCACGACTAGCCGGGAGCCCGCGGCGCTGAGCTCGCTCTGGAAGTCCGCGTCGTTGGCGATCACCTTCACCCCGACCATTCTGGCGGCGGCGGGGGCAGCAACACGCCCGGTAAGTGCAAAGTCACCGCGGGAAGAAAAGGAGCGCGGGCGGGGCGGGGCGGGGCGAGGGGCCGGCCGGCCGCGCCCAGCATGCACCGCTCCCGCGCAGGCTCACACGGCCCCGGCCATCTCTTTCTTCCGCCTTCCTCCTCCTCTCAGGCACCCTCGGCTGAGAGTTCACCCAGGTTCACGCGCCTAGGGAGAGGGGAGGGGTCGGTGGCTCATACTTCCGGTTGAAAGACTTAACCAACGGACGAAAGCCGCCATTGGTCGCGAGTCTCTGTTGGGCGCTCTAGGCTTCGAAGACTCTATGGTGTAAACCTCTCTCTCTCTCTCTCTCTCTCTCCGCCCCCGCCCCCCTTACAAACGCACACGACGCTGCTTCATGTTTTGCACTTGGAATAACAAAAATAATTCGGGTAGTAGTGCTTGCGGCGGTGCGTGGCGTTTTTGTTGTGGTTCCACCTCTATGGGATTACCCGCTTGACTCCGCCGGTGACATCTTGGAGAAGGGCAAGGAGCGACCTCCGGCTTCAGGGAGGAGCGTTATTGGTTGGCAAGCCTGGTGACCTTTGCGGGCGGAAGTGATTGGCTTTTCAGGGTAGCCGTCGTAGTTCAGGGCTCGCGGAAGTGGGGGAAGCTTGGGCGGCTGCATTGGTTCCGGTTCTGTGCATACCCGACACCCTCCCATCCCGAAAATTATGAACTAGAATCGTATAATTTGTAGAGTTGAAAGGGATCCCAAGGGTCATCCAGTACAACTTCCTGCAGTGTAGGGATAGGCTGCTGGCCAAATCGGGGGATTTATGGATCTAACCGATTCACTAGCATAGCCTTGCAGAGTTGTGTGTTGTTGTGCGGCGTTTTTGTGTTTTTAAATCGATGCTTATTGAGGTCTTCCAAAGTAAATGCACATAGGGTTGCAATGACACCAAGGTCCCACTGAAATCCATGGCCAAGGCGGTTGCAATTGACTTAAGCGCCATTCATTCCAGTGAGCCACCCACTCCTGCCAAACATTTGTGGGGTTAGGAGTGGGACCGCCTCAAAAACTTCTGTAGACGGTATAGAAAGTGTGACCTCCCTATAGCATCACGAACACAAATCATTATGAACGCAAAATAAAGCGGAACACCTGGAGGGGCCACCAACCTATGCATCTAAGTATGTCCTGCTGAACTTGAACAGAGCTGATTACCACTTAACTGCAGTCCTGTATTTCAGATCTCTCTCTCTCTCTCGCACTGCCAAGTTAGGGATCCTCTCCAAATACATGTATTTGAAAGGGTGGTGCGAAATGTCATGTATTTAAGGTCTGGGTAGCCAAGCACAGACAATATTTACAAATTCATGTGTGTGTCCACGTGTGTGTGTTTGTGCATGGGCATAGCCAAGGGAGGGGGCAGGGAGCTGCAGCTGCCCCCCATCCAATCATTAAAAAAATACATAGCAAACGGAGGTTCTGTCCCTCTCCAACAAAAGGCCTGCCCCTTCCTAACAAAAATCCTGGCTATGCCCACGTGTGTGAGAGACGAATTCCACAGGGGCCGCCCTGTTAATCTGCAATAGATTATAATGGATTGCTTTGAAGTTACTTCAGCACCAGATGAAAAAAAAATCCCCCCCAACTGTCCCGCCCTGTCCTGTATTTTGCCTGAACTGCCATCCCTTTGCTGGGAGACAATGGGTGAGTGTGCCTTTGGGGGTGAAGTAAGTGACTTCCTTGGGGCTCAACCCTGTGTGCATGGAGGTCCTGGGCTGCCCGGACGACAAATTGCTCGGCCTCGCTGCTGTGGTCCACAGGAAGGCAGAGAAATACATTTGGCACAAGCAGAGACCAATTCTTTTTTTTTATTTTTTATAAGTATTTTATTAAATTTTCCATAAAAACATAAAACAAACAACACACACAATACAAATTAAACAAAAACAACCAAATAAACCATACAAACAAACAAAAACTATTTACTCTAACTTCATTTCTATTCTTCTTTGGGATGACCTCCCCCGTTCCCTCTTCTGCGTCCAATTCTTAGGGGGCTGGGCTAGAGGACCCTCAGGATACCTTTCCAACTCTCCAATTCTATGATTGTGGGCGGTGGGGAGGTTATTGTTTTTGTTAGTTTTGCAAACGGGAAGAAAAGCGACAGATAAATTTAGTAAATAATAATGATGATAAGGCTGCAGCACTTCGCAGGTTTACCTGGGTAGGAGGAAGAGTTAAGCCGGGCAAAGCGCCTTTTGCAACGAAACTAGCACGCCTCCTGCGTGATTTGCACGCATTTCCCCCCGTGCATTCCTGCTGCTACCTTAAAATCCCGCAGCCTCTGCACCCACCGCGCCCATCTCCACGTGCAGCGCTAGGCGAGGGCCGCAGGGAAGCGCGCCGGGGGCCGGGTCGCTGCACCCGTCTCCAGGGCGACGAGGCCTCCCCCTCCCTTCCTCCCCCTCTTGCCGCCAAGCGCCGCCCGGGCCTTTTGCGACACTTGCAGCGGGAGTCGCGGCAGCTGGAGGAGCCCGTCAGCTGATATCCAGCGCCAGGCGTTGAGGCAGAGAGAGAGAGAGAGACAGAGAAGGAGGAGGGCGAGGGGCGGCAGGCGAGCGCGGAGGAAGGTAGGGGGCAAACGGGGAGCCCCTTCTGCCGGCGGAGAGGCGGCCCCCGCCCACACCCAGGTAGGTGCCCCCCTAGGGCGTTGGGCGCAGCAGGACTCTCCCCATACCCCTCTTGTCTCCCCCATTGCTTAGTAATTTTGCTTTTTTTGCTCCCTTCCTTCGCAGGTCGACCGAAGCGTCCTTCCCTCTTTAAGAGTGTTCTCACCCCCTCCTCTTTTTTTATTTTATTTAAATGCTGCTTTCTATTAGTATTATCTTTGGGTCCTTCACCCACACCACTCTAAGAAGCTCAAGGTGGTGCATCGGGTTGTGTGTGTCGGTTGGTACTTTTGGTTTTCAGGGCTCAGAGGCGACACCCTCCTATCTCTTCTTAGTTCCTATATATATATATATATATATATATATATATACTGTAACAGAGGGGCACCCTCTCAACCAAACACCCCTTTTGCCAACCTCTGCTCCCCCCCCAACCCACGGGATGCTTGGCTGGCCATGCCCCTCTTGTCAAATCCACCCCACCCACCCATTTCGCGCTTCTAGCCCCCTTCCTTCCTCCCTAGTGACTCCTATCCTGCCCCTTGTATATTGTTTCGTTCTTGATTGATCTAAGTGGGGTCACTTTCACTGTGAGTTGCTCGGCCTGAGGTGCTTCCAGGCTAGGAAGGGCAATGTCATTTAAAAAATAAATAGAAGAGCCACCAAAAGTCACAGTCTAAGGTGCTGATAAGCTTTTATTGGGGGCCCAGCTCCTTCATATTCCTGAAACTACTCAAAAAGTGGTCTAAAGCGTGTCAGTCCCACTTTGGCCATTGATGATGGCTGGATTTGCTGTGGTACAGTTTTTGCCCTCTCCCCTTCTCCTTCAGCAGAAGGGTGCCACCCACATTCCCTCTGTGCCAAGTGCACTGCTGCCCTTCACTTGACATTGGGGGGCAAGTGTGACCCTTTCATACCCTCCAACACATCTTCAGATCCTTGCTTTCTGCTTGCTTCTGCCCCCACCTTGCCTATAATGGCGACACCTGTTGCCCAGTCTCCTTTGAGACTGATTTTGCCAGGCCTATCCTCAGCCCTGGAGTGGAAACTCCTTTATTCTAGCACCTTAGAATGGCACCCCATTGTTTACTCGTGCCATGTGTTGGTGAAAGTGAGGAAGGGCAGGTGACTGTGGAGTACCACATACAAAACAAACACATATTATAGAGTTCAACCAGAGTCACTGTTATGCCTAGAATACTTCCAGGACTTCTGGGAAGATACCTCTTCTTTAATGGCTCCTCACAAAACCCTTCTCTCTAGTGGATTGTGACTTGCATCTCCAGAGCAGGGTCTTTTGTTTGTATATGCTGCCGTGGCTGTTTGGTGCCCTGTTGCCCTTGTGGTGTGAAATCCCTTCTTCAGAGATGATGGCCACTGAACATTTGCATGGCATGGTCTGGCAGGCTTAGTTGGCCGAGTTTCCACTGCAACATGAGCAGCGAGTTACCCCATTCTTCCTGGTACAAGAATGCAGTTGGGTGATGCAGTTGGGTGGCTGAACTTTCTAGGGCACTGATAGGGTGGCAGATGTTATCAGTTCTTTCCAGCTGTTTCTTTGCCCTGCAAACAATGTGACTCTTACCTCTAGAAAATTGTTGGTTGTTTGAAATTTCTCTCACTCCCCAAAGATCAGCTTAAAGTGAGTGATAAATAATAAACAATTAATACACATAGAAACTTGTTTCTTGATAGTTACTTGTCACCTTAAACTTGGCATTCCGGCATTCCCTTTCTCCTTGTTCAAGTGGGTCTGTAGCAGAGTTCAACTTACATTGTTACTGAAACCTTTCATCTTATGATTTGAGGCCATCATAATGTATTGTAACTTGTTTCTTTACATATTAGTTGTTGATCCCACTATGAGACAGACAATTGGGGTGTTGGGAAGAGAGGTATGCAAGGAGCTTGTATGAAAAAGGATAAAATATCAGGGTAAATTATTCTGTGTATGGCTTGAGAGAGCACAAACATTAGAAATACAGCAGTTTTATGTTGACGGTATGTGAGATGCTGTGAGGATGACAGCTTTGTAATTCAGGTGATATAGGAGGAAATCCCAGGTAGCAGGAAAGTGCTGACAAGAGGAAGATAGGATGGCTCAGGAGGGGATTAGCAAAGTCTTACAGAAATTGCAGGAGGGACAGAGAGGCATAATGCATGCTTCTGGCATTTATGAATAGCCGTTTTATCCAAGTCTTCTGTTCTAGGGTCTAGCTGCTAGGTGTGTGTAGCCACCACCTACTTCCAAACAGGAGGTGCACTTGCACTCCTCAGTAGATTTGTGCAGATCAGTTAGGGATAGTTACCACACCTCCCCATTGATATGTGGGGAGGACCAATTTGCATTGCTATCAGGGTGCTGGGCTGCTTCCACAGTTCTGTGCCTTCTTTATTTCCCCTCTATTTGCTTCTGCTGTCAAATCAGTGGCTTCTTGGGGAGTGGGGATATTTGTTTGGGTTGCAGGGATGAAGTCACTGAACTGGGGGTTAGCCCACCCCTAGTTTAGCAGCTTCTTATTCTCTCCCTATCGAGCCAGCTGGAATTGTCAAGAAGCAAAATGTGCTGAGAAGCTGGCTTGAGTTAATTAACACAAGTGCATTGGAAGAACCTTTTGTTCTATGGCCACTGAATAGCATGTGATTTTAATTGTGCAACGTCTGAGCATTTTAATCCAAATACAAGTTCATATTTCATACCGCTGAGTTTTGAATTGGTTCAAGTGTTGGTGTACAACCTTTCTGCTATCATAACAGTTACTTAGGTATGGTAAACACATGGTTATAAACATTCAGTTGGTCAATTAGCTAATTTATTTCTTATATTTTCAACATCTGTAAGATTGCTGTCATTAATACAGGCAGACAATATACATCAAAAGTCGCACTAAGCACAGTGGGGCTTACATCTGTGTAAACATGCATAGAATTGCTCTGTATGTAATTCTTGGAGGAAATGGGATGACAAAGGTGTAATAAACTTCAGATCAATAATATAATCTCCTTGGGAATAGAAGCTTCAGGCAAAGCCTTTAAGTCAGTATCTTACAGAACAATGTGGTGGCGGCGGCACACCCTAGGACAAATAGATGTAGCACAAATATTTTTGCATGCTTTATTGACTATAAACCCATGAATAATCAAGGTGTAAAGCGGGGTAGACAAACATGTCACTGTTCAGATTATGATGGGCTACAGCTCCCATTATACCTGACGGCTGATGGTATTGGCTGGGGCTGAAGGGAGCTGATGGCGGCAGTTTCCCTGCACCCTTCTGTAAGGTTTCAGAAACTGCCCATCCCAACCCACGAAATTCACGCAAAGTTGCAGCTCTCTTGACTCCTGAAGAGCCCAGTTGCATCGGGAGAGAAGTGGCAGAGGATAGTATGTACAGCTGGATAGGAAGGTGAATGTGATGGAGGTGTTGTGAGGGTTCAAGGAACAGAGGAGGTGCTGAATCGATGCTGCTAAGTACATAAGAGCTAGGTGAGCACGAGGTATTTCCCAATTGTTCAACCTTGAAATCTTGTGGGGGTAGCTTGCGGATGGGACGGCCGGTAATGCTGGAGCCCTGCTCCCACCGCGCCGTGTAAAGGTTTCGCTGGCCACGATCTGAAGGTTTTAGCTTGTGAGTTCGGATTGTTGTTGCCTCGGAAGTTCTCTGCGAGCGTCTGTGAGTTCCAAAAGGTTCCGGAGAAGAAAAAGAACTAAACTAAAAGGTGGCCAAAAACTATGTGTTGTGAAATTGTCATGTGTTTTGTTGAGTTATGTATATGATTTTGCTGTTTAATAAATAAATAAAAATAATAAAAAAGGAAAAAAGGTGGCCAAAAACTAGACGGCCAAATAAAAGGCTTTAAAGTAAAAACGAAAATGAAATAAATACAACGGAGACTGCAGTCTGGTGAAGAAGCCTACCGCTACCCTGCGTGGTTGGTTTCAGTTTCTCTTTCTCTCTGTGCTCGCCACACAAGGATGTTCTTACTCGACTTGCCTCGCACTTTCTCCACACCACAAACAGGGAGCGGCCACTATTTATTGGAAGACCAACCAACGTCATAACAAGCATAACAACCAATTACAGTCCTGTTACCGTGCTAAGTTTAGGCGGGAAGAAGACTAACGACCGTTACATTATTTAAAGTTGGAGCCTTTTTTTACCCGCGGAGGGATCCATGCAGTGAACTGCCTGTCGGATCCCCTTTTTTTACCCTTCCTTCCAAGGCGGAAAGATATTACCAAGTAAACATAAACAAGCATAAATAAACATAAATAACCAGGTGCAAGGGCACCTGCAAAACATATTCCCATAAAAATCTCCCACCCTGCCCCACCCCCCAAAAGAGATAATGTTGATTCACCTTTACAAGTGAGAGCACATTTCCAAAAAGTTTGGAAAAACTGTTTCAACCATGTTGGAGATGTTGGGGAACGAGAGCAGGCACACACATAATGGAGCAAAGTATTGATACAAACTGCATATTAAAAAAAATCACCTTGCCACGTGACACCTTTAACTGTGTACATATTTCTGCAAACAGCTATTCTATATACATATTAACAGAGCCTAGATGTTAGAGTGTTGCACTTGAACATAGGAAATCCCACTGAGCTGTAGAGCCAACTGTGTGCGCTTGTTGTGCAGTTCACAGAGGGGTGGCCTATGACAACCCAGTGATAGATCAGTGGAGTGTTGCAAGTTGTACTTTCAGGAGTTAGTAATTTCCTTTCACAGCCATGTTTCTGTCTCCTGGTGAGCAAAAGCCAGTAAATACTGAAGTAATGCTAGACATGAAGAAAAGACTGAGGCACTGAGAACCAATGTGGTAGAATAGCTGGAGTGCTCACTCTGAATGGGCCTACGCAGATCCAAATCCTGTCTGAGCCATAAAGCTCATTTGATGTCTGCAGCACTCCCTTTCATCATAGGCTCTGCACAGAATCTGTAGTGCAAGTGCATGGCATTGCTGAGCATGCTTATTCTAGTGGACTTACTCTTGAGTAAGTATGCGTTCAATACAAACTACAGGGATGGTTATGATGATTAATTTTGCCATGGTGAAAAATACCCCTGTTGAAGTTAATGTGATTCCTTAGGAATGTTGTAACTCTTTATGCATTAGGGCCATGAAATACAAATCTCTCTGAGTAACTTGTTCTGTGAATATGTGTTATAAGGTAGTATTCTAGATCCGTTGAGGACCTCTTGAGCAAGCAATGTGAGATATAACTCAAGATTGTGGGGGAAGTTCCCTCTTTCATTCTTCGGTTAGTAAAACAAATTATGAGTGGTATGGGAGCTTTCTTCCTGAGCAGAACTTACGACTTCAGAAAACATAAATGATTATTTAAAAAAATTATGGATTTGAACTCTGAATTCATAAGTGTGATGAATAATTTGTGTTGTGACAGTTTGAAAGAGTCTCTCTTTTTCACTTGAAACTATGAAGCATGTTTCCAATGGTGTACCTGAATGAGTATGTGGAGGGAATAATTTTAACAGTAAAGTGCTTTTTACAGTAATCTTAAACTAACACATTGCTTAAAACACTGCAAGATAACAATTCATATTGGGGATGAATTTTGCAAATATTTGCGCATGTGTGCCTTAACAGCATGTGGAGGTGCATGCCTGGGGATCCTTGGATCTTGACTGTTTTCACATACTAACACCCCATCCTGTGGAATTCTATCCATTATAGTTCATCTGCACATTCAGAATGAATTTCAGGAACCAAAAAGTCGTATTGAAAAATGCGACTTTCAAGAAGTCTGGCCCCAAATACGACCACTAGGCATTCGGTTTTGGAGACTGTAACCCTGGTTAAAGGGTGTATTTGGCACCTAGCTTCTGTATATCAGTTTCTAATGCTGCCTGTGAAAAGGAAGAACAGAGGGAGGTGGCCAAAGACAGCATCAGGGCTTGCTCCAGTTGGACTGCCTCCACCTGCCTGGCCAACTTCACATTTTATATACTGTATTTTTCCATGTATAAGACGATGGTTTTTTGCTTTAAAAAATTAGGCAAAAATTGGGTGTCATCTTATACACGGATAGTGAAAGCAGAGGGGAGATGTGCGATAAATGGCAGCAGCAAGCAGGAGATTGGGCAGGTGATTGGTGATTGCGGAAAGGCCTGCTGGTGATTAGCTGTGGCTGCGGCAAGGCGGGCAGGTGATTGGTGGCTGTGGCAAGTGGGCGGGTGGGCTGTTGGTGGTGGCGAGCGGGCAGACAATTGGTGGCTGCGACGAGGTATGCTATCGGCAGTGGCTGTGGCAAGCGATCGGCAGTGGCGGGGAGGCGGGTGAGCGATTGGCGGAAGTGACCTTCCCCACCCCCCAAAAAAAGCTAAACAACTTTATTTCTTAATTTTGGGTTACAAAAAATAGGGGTCGTCTTACACTTGGGGGTGTCTTATACAGGGAAAAATACGGTGATTTGCTTTAGCACTTGAAAACTGTAAACCACCTTGGGTGCCTTGGCAGAAATGTGGTCTATAAATGCAATAAATACAGTGCCAGATGTTAACATGGTTCCTTTTGTCTTTTGCCCCACTCCTCCTCTCATCCCCTGTCCTTTTATATGCCTCTGACATAGCTGAATATATAGTATGGTTACAGGTGGGTAGCCGTGTTGGTCTGCCATAGTCAAAACAAAATAAAAATTTCTTTCCAGTAGCACCTTAGAGACCAACTAAGTTTGTTCTTGGTATCTGAAGAAGTGTGCATGCACACGAAAGCTCATACCAAGAACAAACTTAGTTGGTCTCTAAGGTGCTACTGGAAAGAAATTTTTATTTTGTTTTGTATATAGTATGGGTTGACCATACAGTACTGCTCTATGGAAATAGGAAAGAACAGATTGAACACGACAGACAATATAAAAACCAAAAAGTTGTGCAAAGTGCTGCAGCTATACTGTGTGTTTGTGTAATTTTTTAGTTAAATTTTTCAAATGTTTTCACAATAACCTTCAAATCAAATACATTGTTTCATAAGGTGACTTCCCTCCCTCACCTCCACAGTGTTTTTATTCAAACCTTTTCTACTGCACAATTTCTTTATGTATCACAAAAAGTTTTTCTATTGCAATTGTTCTGTCATTTTTCTTCTGCTGCTTTTATCTCGAGTCGTCACCGCGATTTCATTTGACTGTAATTTTTTTTAATAGCCCATGAAAGGCCTCCATTCTTTTATGAAAAGTTCATCGTCTCTCAATTTTACTTTCAGTTTTGCCCTTTCTGCATTGCTTTCAAAAGCCGCTCCTCCTTTGTTGGAACCTTCCCTTCTTTCCATTTCTGTGCATGTAATATTCTAGCTCAGGCTTCCTCAACCTCGGCCCTCCAGATGTTTTGAGTCTACAATTCCCATCATCCCTGACCACTGGTCCTGCTAGCTAGGGAACATGGGAGTTGTAGGCAAAAAAAAACAAACAAACAAACATCTGGAGGGCCGAGGTTAAGGAAGCCTGTTCTAGCTGCTGTTGTCACATGCAGAATGGGGATTTTCTTCGGAACATCTGTCCCTATTACAGTACACCTATAAGGAAAGGAAGGTTAAGGGGTGAAATGATAGCCATGTTCAAATATATAAAAGGATGTCATATAGAGGAGGGTGAAAGGTTGTTTTCTGCTGCTCCAGAGAAGCGGACACGGAGCAATGGATTCAAACTACAAGAAATAAGATTCCACCTAAACATTAGGAAGAACTTCCTGACAGTGAGAGCTGTTCGGCAGTGGAATTTGCTACCAAGGAGTGTGGTGGAGTCTCCTTCTTTGGAGGTCTTTAAGCAGAGGCTTGACAGCCATCTGTCAGGAATGCATTGATGGTGTTTCCTGCTTGGCAGGGGGTTGGACTGGATGGCCCTTGTGGTCTCTTCCAACTCTATGATTCTATGATAAGTCTTCTATGAAGCAAAGGGAGTTAGAATTGTTTACTAACTCATTTCCTCCTAAGGAAGCTTTGGTTTTGTTGACAACGGAGTCAACTTGTTTCATTTTCTAAACCAGGGTATCCACTTAGTTTTGCGAGCTGCATCAGTCCCCACCACTTCCATATATTCAGTCAGAAGTTCATGTGAACAGGGGGGAAATGTAATTTAACTTGCATCCAAGGTTTCCATGAAAACAAAGGGAGGTATTTTAATGTTTATTATAAGTTGTATAATGTTTATTATAAGTTGTATAACTTGCAAAGATCTTGCATGTTTGGAAAGTATTAAATCCTTCACAATTTAGTTTTTCCATTGTTTGAAAAAGATTGTTTGCAGCTATTGGAAGCCTGAGATACTGCAGGCTGATGAGCCTGCTAGAAGGAAGGCATATGATTATGGACGCACAAATGAGTTAATGTTTGTGTTTATTGGCACATTATCAGAGTTCTTTCTCTCAGCTGTGTTGAGGGATTACCCTTATAAGTAGTGGCATAGCTAATTTTCCAGGTCAGTTCAATCTTTGGCCCTCCTGCGGATAATGATAGCCTGATTACTGATCGTTGATGTGGATTGGTCTCCATGGCAACGAGGTCTGAAACTGCCTCCTTAATTTCCTAAAAGCCCTCAAAGAACCAGGCTCAGAACAGTGATTTGGATTTTTATTTGTAGCACTTTGTCAAAACCAAATAATGTTCAAATCCATTAAATACAAGTGCATGGAGTATTGTTGGTGTGTGGGGCATTCACGCCTTCAATTTGGCCCTTGTTTTTTTCAGCTTGCCCAGCAGAATACAGCAAAATACAAATACAGCAAAAAATGTGTTGTTTTTTTTTTTTTGGTAAACATGCATTTCTTCCCAGATAATCTTCTGGTACTTTTCCCTCCTAACCGTTTTTGAATACAAAGGGCAAGCTGGACACAACGATGATCTTCAATAGCGATATAAATAAAGCTGAATGTTTCTGAATCCCCCTGTTACCACCAGAATGGAGCACAATTGCTGCAAAACCTGCTCTAATCATTTGTCTCCACCCCAGCTCATTTGGGCTTTGCAGGATTCCAAGCTTAATTCTACAGCTATTGATTTTTCAATACAGTTCTCTCTCTCTCTCTTTCCATACTCTAATACAAGCCTTTACCTGTAGGAAAATATAAGCGATACTGATACTTCCTCTCAAATATAAAGCTATAATCTTGGATATTATTTATTGTGATGATGGTATTATTGAGTATTTATCCCAATTTCCAATGATATAACTAGTTGTAGTAGATAACACCATGTGATAAGCGCCCATGGAGCTGTGTTGTGTGAGGTTTATGTACCAGATTAATCTTACTATCCTGATTGCTATTTGCACTCTTGTTCTAAAACTTTTATCACTTGCTTTATGTGTGTACTTACGGTTCATCAGTTGAGGTCGATGTGCAGATGAGTCCCTCCCCCAGCCCCCAAAATACCTTGGCTCGACTCATGAGGTGCAAAATGCAGTGGGTGTTCAGATCCTAAAACTTTTATTTATTGGCTCGTTGGTATTAAGGCTGCTATGTGACATACAGTCCATTAACATCAACTGAGCTGAACCTTGGATCACACTTCAAAATGCAGATTTGAGACATGGCTTGAGCATACAGCTGTATTATTTAGTCTTCTTCAATCACCACCTAGCGCTTGGTTGCTTTAAACAATTATCGTTTAAACAGATTAATAATGAATAGAGCTTTAACATTTATTTTGCCCCCTTGTATGCTGTCAAATTACAGTTTATGTAAGTAGCTTTCAATGTATTCAGACCTGGCTTTTGCCCTTAATTTCAGTTCGTTTAAAAAAGTGTGTCAGTTTTGCTCTTCATTCCCTTCCTTTCAACCTTTTGGTATCTAAACTTACCCATTGGCAATTACATAGGCCACATGTCACCAGGCCAGAACCACAGAATTGTAGAGTTGGAAGGGACCGCAAGGATCATCTAGTCCAACCCCCTGCAACGCAGGAATCTTTTGCTCAATGTAGGGCTCGAACCTACAACCCTGAGCTTTATGCTCTAGTGACTGAGCCATCCTTTGAAACTGGGAACTAGGATTAATTAGGCACAAAAAATAAGAAAGATGAATGATAAATAGGGACTATACAGTGGTACCTCTGTTTGCGGATACAATCCGTTCCAGGGTGCCGTTCACACCCCGAAAAGTCTGCAACTAGAGCGGCGCTTCTGCACAAGCGTGGAGCGCGATAGAGCACTTCTGCGCATGTGTGAAGTGCATGCAACCTGAAAATCCGCAACATGAAGCGAATGCAACTAGAGGTATGACTGTATATATATTTAATATCCCAGGCACTTTGAATCACTCTGTGAATCTCTTTGGTCCTTTTCCTTCTTGTCCTTGGTTTCTTCTTTGCTTGTGGTTCCGAAAGACAAGAGTTGAATACATGCTCCACCTTTCTTTCCTTTAGTTACACTTCTGGAGGGCTGAACAGTTATTTTCTTACCTTGTTAAAGTCCAAGTTTTATGTACTGCAAATGCATTCCACAGGTAGGAGGATAATATATGGAAGGAGGGCCTGGGTAAAAGTGGCTTATAGGTAAATAGAAAGGTAAAGGACCCCTGGATGGTTAAGCCCAGTCAAAGGCGACCATGAGGTTGCGGCACTCATCTTGCTTTCAGCTTTCCGGGTCATGTGGCCAGAATGACTAAACCACTTCTGCTGCAACGGGACACTGTGACAGAAACCACGAAACACCATTTACCTTCCCGCCACAGCGATACCTATTTATCTACTTGCACTGTTGTGCTTTCAAACTGCTAGGTTGGCAGGAGCTGGGACAGAGCAACAGGAGCTCACCCCATCGTGGGGATTTGAACTGCCGACCTTCCGATTGGCAAGCCCAAGAGGCTCAGTGGTTTAGCCCACAGCGCCACCCACATGGATAAAACTAGAGTTGATTGTTGTAGGAATTGGGGAGGTAAATGTATCACTAGAATTTTACTTAAAATAATCCCCCAAACCCTGTGACATTATAGTGTGACATGAGGATTCAGGATGGGGCTATTTAGATAGGAGTACACGCGGGTGGCGCTGTGGTCTAAACCGCAGACCCTAGGGCTTGCCAATCAGAAGGTTGGCGGTTCGATTCCCCGCGACAGGGTGAGCTCCCGTTGCTCGGTCCCTGCTCCTGCCCACCTAGCAGTTCGAAAGCACTTCAAAGTGCAAGTAGATAAATAGGTACCACTCCAGCGGGAAGGTAAACGAAATTTCTGTGCGCTGCTCTGGTTCTCCAGAAGCGGCTTAGTCATGCTGGCCACATAACCCGGAAGCTGTACGCCGGCTCCCTCGGCCAGTAAAGTGAGATGAATGCCCCAACCAATGAGTCGTCCGTGACTGGACCTAATGGTCAGGGGTCCCTTTACCTTTACACAGAAATCTCAGTGGTTGGAATCCCTGGGGCCTGTTTAAGCTTCTACTTACTTGAATTGGGTTCCCAGGTGTACCCTTTCTCCCCCTTCCCATATAAAGTGAATAGCTGCCATTCATTCACTTGAGGGTGACAGTACCCTGATATCTCAAGCCCTGCTGAAGGTATTCACATTGGACTGCTGTGTCTCTTTAGCACAAAGAAATGTTTGCTCGCTCTCCCTAATCCAGGCAGTCTGCAAGAATGATAGGCATTGTATTAGTTATAAAAAAAAGTTAGGCGGCTAAACAAAAAGCTTTTCACTTGTAGGGGCTTGATGTGGACAGAAATGTGTTTATATGACACTGATAGTAATTAGACTTTGGTGAGAGGTCAGAGGTGCAAGATCCACATAGCATTTCCGGAAAAAAGGGATGTTCTTAGTTACCCTGTCTGCTTATAATAAACAATAATTTTCTTTCCTTTTTGTTGTATAACCGTTAACCTTCCTTTATGAAAATTCTCCTTAAAACCATCCCCCCCCCCTCCGGCTTTAGGGAGAGACAAATTGCCCTCAAAGATGCTAGGTTGGCCTCAACTAGGGCCAGGGCTTTCTCAGTATTAGCCCCGACTTGGTGGAACAGTCTATTACAAGAGACCATGGCCCTGCGGGATTTGGCATCTTTCCGCAGGGCCTGCAAGACGGAGCTGTTCCACCTGGCCTTTGGGTTGGTTTCTGTTTGATACTTATGCTTCATTCTTTTATTGGTGGGCTATTTGAAAATGAGACTGCAGTTTTAATTTTGAATTTTGTATTTTAATCTGTATTTTAAATTGATTGTTTTTATGTTTTTGCTGTGATTTTAATTAGTGTTAGCCGGTTTTTGGCTGGGAAGGGTGGGGTATAAATAAAAATTTATTATTATTATTATTCAAGAAGTAAGCAACCTATCGGCTCCTTTTGCCGTAGTGCTCATAGTTGTCGTTCCTGTTGTCATATTTAGTGAAATAAGTAAGGGAGTGCGTACTGATTGTGTAAATGAGAAACACAGCATAGGAAATTCTAATTTGGAAGTAAAGTCCAGGAGAGTTAGTATATTTTAGGTGGCATTGTTCTGCTAATTAAAATTAATTGACCTAACCTAGTGATGTTTATTAATTTCAGTGGGTCTTCTCTAAGTTGAACCTAGTTGTACACACTTTGGTTTGGAGCGATCGATACTGTGTTATTTTGTGTCTGTTGAAATTTACAAAGGAAACTATAAATAAAAACAAAGAAAAGACTAATATGCTACTGAAAAAAACTTGGAAGGCTTAAAGCTTTTTACAGACTCAATGGGAGTTGGATTGAGATTTCTTTCAGCAGAACAGAGTGTTGGGACCTTCCGAAGGTCCTGAGAAAGTGATTTCTTAATGATATATTTTCAGGTTCTCCAGGCCGAGGGTTGGGGATCAGCAACAGTCCTGCAGAAAATATGTGCTTCAGAGTGTAATTATTCATGCCCCGAAAGCTTCAGGACTGTTTGTTAGCAGATTAATATGTTTGTGACTGTACTTTTCCATCATTGATGTGAAAATATTGATTTTTTTCACTGAGATATATTTGGTATTCTAAATGTACTGTTAAAGAAGCATGCACTGTTCCAACCGACCAGCCCTATCCTCTGTCAAAATGAGCTTGCACTTCTTGAAAATGAAGATAGTACTAAAAGCGTTCAGGTCCCGCGCTAAAAAAATGAAAGGAAACAGGTAGTTACAGAAACAACGTTCCTTCTTTGACTAGATTTAATATTTCCTTTCTGAAAGCTTTGTGTTGGTTGATTTTTATGTGGATGTTTATGGCGGGCTTATTGGTCCTGTTCATTATGGTATTCCATAATTTTGGGGTGATGGGGAATTTTGTGCAATTCTGTGCTGAAATGTGTTTGATAACTTTTGTGTATCCTGAGTTCTACATGGACAGATGTAGGCCTAATGAAGTTTGCAATGCTATATGAATGAAGGAAGAGTGAGATTAAGTTCATTACCTTAAATGTGTTTTGGGAAAGTCGCGGAAGGGCAGTATTTTAATTTTTTTGAAAGCTGAATATATTGATGTTTGCCTCTTATTTTAAAGAAGTAATCTGTTTTTGTGAATATATATTGTAATTTAGGCAGAAATTAATATAATAAATTGAGGAAATGTGTACCTTTTTTCAGTTGTGTACTTACTCAGTGCTGCAGTAGTGCATAGATATCTTGAACACCTAAAATAGGGTGCTGTGAAATTAGAAATATGTTCAGGTCTAGTACCTTCAGAGTATGATGTTTTATTTTGTGCAATAGATCATCCTGGGACCATTGCCCACTTAAGGTATAATACTCTACATATCTCTTAAGAATTGAGTCCCATGTAAGTGAATATGCTGTATGATTGCAGCCTTGAAGCTGAGTCTTGTTTTGCCCTGCTCTCTGTCCACATTGTGTGGTTCTTCATATGTGATTGGTTTAAACATGTTTTATGCCAAAGGGAAGATGTGTAGTTTAGATAACAGAGGCTGATGTAAACAGAAGCTGTTCAGAGGACTGAAATAAATTGGCAAGCTTTGAATAAGCTATATTCAAAATTTATTGACTTTAAACACTATCAGAGCAGTTGCAGCACAGCACACGGAAGACGCACAAAACTTTGTGTATTGGAGAAGGAAGGGAAAATGGCCATTTTGAAGCAGAAAATAATTTTGGTAGTCCAGCTAGTCCACCAATTTAAGTAAAAAATAAATAAATCCCTTCAGCATGCTATTTGTCTTCCGGCTCAAGACATTTGCAGGTCTTGTCTGAGAGGCTGAGGTATCGCAGTGTGCTTTAGTGCAATTAACAAATCCTGTTCTTGCAAACTTTAGTGCAGCTGTCAGTAATGCTAAGAAATAAATGGCTTTAGGTGAACAGAAATCTTGGAAGGTGTTTTTGCGTGATAAACTTTGGGAGTCTGATTTGTGTGCAGGGTCAGGGCGTGTGAAGGTTAGGAAGAGGACCTAGATTGTCCCAGGGCAGGGCTGGCTCACCAGTGAGGCAAGTTGAGGCAGCTGCCTTGGGGGGACGGAAACCCCAGAGGCAGCACCCCCCTCATGACCCAAGGGAGGCAGGCTTCGGTGGGTGATGGGTGGGGCAGCACCTTCCCGTTTCTCCTCAGGTGGTGAAATGAGATGGGCCACCCCTGTCAGAAGACGAAGCCTTTTCTGAAAAGGTAGTCTGGCCAAATCTGAGGATTGAGGTGAAAGTGAAGGCTGGGGAGCCAAACTGAAGCCTGTTCCATGAAGGCAGGTGGAGATGGGGAACTGGGGGAGGCTTTCCGGGCCACAGAATTTTGCGCAGGCAAATTATAGCTGGGGAGGGGAAATTGATGGGAAGGTAGGATTGGGTAGGAACCAGTGCAGGATTTACGTACTGTATAAGATAAACAAGCTTCGGGCCCCACTCTCTTGGGTCCCCCCCCCCAGAAAAATGAAAGGGGGAAAAAAACCTGGATGTACATTTCCAAAATATAAGATAAAAAACAAATAAAATAAAGCCTACATAAAGCAACAGTGTTTTGTGTTGTGTAGGCTCCTATGATGTAAGTAATGGGCCCCACCTATTAGCCTGCTCCCTAAAAGATCACTGGTTTGCTCATTTCTATATATAGGGTGCCTACATTCTGCATAGGGACGCGGGTGGCGCTGTGGGTTAAACCACAGAGCCTAGGGCTTGTCGATCGGAAGGTTGGCGGTTTGAATCCCCACGACGGGGTGAGCTCCCGTTGCTCGGTCCCTGCTCCTGTCAACCTACCAGTTTGAAAGCACGTCAAAGTGCAAGTAGATAAATAGGTACCCCTCCGGCGGGAAAGTAAACGGCGTTTCCGTGTGCTGCTCTGGTTCGGCAGAAGTGGCTTAGTCATGCTGGCCACATGACCCGGAAGCTGTACGCCGGCTCCCTCGGCCAGTAACGCAAGATGAGCGCTGCAACCCCAGACTCGTCTGCAACTGGACCTAATGGTCAGGGGTCCCTTTACCTTTACCTTTTACATTCTGTATGGACTGGTTGCATGACAACATGCGCAAATGGCCTTAGAAACCTATTAGGTCCATAAATTACCATACAGTGGTACCTCTGGTTGTGCACTCAATTCGTTCCAGGGTGCCGTTCACACCCTGAACAGTGCGCAACCCGGGCGGTGCTTTCACACATGCGATACCACGCTTCTGCGCATGCGCGCTCCGTGTCGCACTTCCGGGTTAGCGGAGTACGCAACCCGAACGTACGCAACACGGAGCGTGCAAAAACCGGGGTATGACTGTATAGCATACATTCAACACAAAAAACAGTGACAATTTGTTGTTGACAAAGGACAGCTGGACATATAAAGGGCCCCATTACCGTCAGTAGCTTAGGGCCTCATCAAACCGAAATCTGGCCCTGGTAGGAACCAGTTGCAGGTTTGAGCAAGGCCAAGAGCCAGCAAACGTTCTTGGGCACCAGGAAGCTTGTGGTTTTTGAGAGGGAGAAGGATGGCTACATATTTGTCTGTGGCAGATGGTCCTGGTGGCATGGTGCTTCTCAGTTATGTCAGACGGGGTCATATCTTGATAGTGCAGCCTGCCCAAAGCAATAGGTGCGACACTGTGATACAAGTCAAATTTGTATTGACTTGTGCCCTGTGTGTTGATCTGTTTGGGTGTCCTGTGCCCTTATATAATAATGGTTGGCTTTGTAGGCTGCATTAAGAATTGCTCTGTGTAAAGATTTAGAGCAAGAGAGACCATTGTGGTGTTAATCTTAAATAACGAAATAATCTTAAAATCAGGAGGGTGGATGCTGCTTCATCTTCCCTTGGAAAGGTCACATTTTGCTGTGTAATTTTCCTATGGCAGCACAAATTAAGTTTTTCAAAAAGGTTTTTTTTTGATGGCATACCAAATTAGCTGTTTACCACTGAAGTGATGATGCATTGAAGGGTGAAATAATAGCCAGCTGTTGTCTCTCTTCCTGAAGCACAGGCTCTGTGTGTACTGCAAAAAACCCCAGAGAAAATCGCAAAAAGGGAGGCCAGTAATTGCCTCACAAACTTAAAGTACAAATGCCAGTATTGCAAGACATCACTTACCTCCTACTTCCTATGACTATTTTTTACTTAATGGTAAGAAAACCATTTTTAAAATACCAGTAGTGTACAGACTTGTATCAAATAGAATCCAAATATTTGTTTTTAAAAAAATCTTCAGGAAAGCATTCAGTTGTAACAGATGTAACAAAAAACCCAGTCTATGTGTATATGTTCATTTTTTTTGTAATTGTTTTCTGTTCATATCTTGAAGATTTATTTATTTATTTACTCTATATCTGCCAGGGTCTTTATTTGATTTTAGAAAGCAAACTCTGCCATGGATGCATGACTTCCTCTCTACAAATACAGTGTGTATATAGTTGTATTGGTCTGTATCTATGGCTCAGTCACAGTCTTGGTGTGATGTGCAAATCAGGCCCTCTGTGTATGCTAAGTATCGTTTGGAGAGAGAAACTGAACATCATCTTACTTGAGAACTTCTGAAATATTTATTTCCCAATGATGATTTCTCTTGGGCCACAGCTGATAATAGACAACATGCACTTTCTTTTCCCTAAATGACTGGTGGAGAAGCAAGATAGCAGTACATTAACACATGAGTTTCTTTAATTAAATATTGAAGAACTCTTCATTACAAACTCAATGTTGAGTATTCCACTGCCCCTCTCCGGGTAACCTTAACTCATTTGGAATTTTGCTGGGTGAATAAAATAGTTAAAGAGCTTTCAAGCAGGTTTTTTGTGCTTGTTTTTTTGGTGGCACATGCAATGGTATTGAATCCAGATGGATTTCTGTAGAACACTCTTCGATGTTTAAATGCATCACATATCTTATCTCAGTACTAATAAAATTAGTTGGGTTATTCTTTACTTTTGGAATTGAAATAAGAAGCCATTTTGGCATGTAAAGCAGTATATCAATTAATCATCATCATTTTGCATTTACAGGTGTGATACCATAATGGCGGGCAACAGTTTGGTCCTACCAATTGTGCTATGGGGACGCAAAGCTCCCACTCACTGTGTATCGGCCATCCTACTAATGGATGATGTGTCAATGATTGTAACGGGATGCCATGATGGACAGATATGTCTCTGGGACCTCTCTTCAGATCTGGAAGTAAGTCAACTGTGCACTACACGATGCCTTTCACGATGCCTAGGATTGTTTAAATGTAATTAATGCCCTGTTTTGCAGAAACACAATTTAAACACATCTCTGAACATTTATAATCAGATTTGAGTGTGTGTCTGGTAACCTACAGATAAGGCATAGTTACGGTATGCATGCTTCTTCCAAGCCAAAACCTTGCTGCTTGAGCTGATGCATAACAATCAATATATATTATTGATATTCATAGGGTTGCTTTTGTAGGAGAGAGTGTTGATTTTTTTTTTATCATTAGCATGGAAAATCAATGAATTCTGCTGGAAAGCGGCTCTGTTGGGTTCTCCCTTCCCCCTGACCTTTTGGAGGTCAACCTGCTAGATCAATTTAACATGAATAACTAATGCAGATGCGGAACCTGGGAATGCATTGTCTCTTGTAAACAATTCTGCTTGTGAAACTGCACTCCTAGTCCGCTTGTTTTGTTTTTTTGTTTTTGTTTTGTTTGTGGTATAGGCAGGTGGTGGTGGTATTTGCAGTAAGCCTTTAAAGATCACGCAGGCTTGAATGCCAAATAAATAAACCAGAAGCTGAAGTTCACATCTTCTGTATGCCAGTACATGTTCTTTGTTCTCTTTACGAGGGTGAGCTTTCAGAGCTAATTGCATGTCTATTGCACATACATAGAAAATGACAAGAAACCATGGAACTTTTCAGTGTTTGAATGATTATTCGTAGCTTAAACAAGCGACCTGCTCTATGAAGTTCCAGTAAATTTTAAAATAAACATTTGTCTACCAATCATAGCCTTATGACCAGGGCCGTCTCATCATAGGGGCTTGGTGGCACGGTGCACCAGGGCGCCAGGCCCCCCAGGGGTGCCCCCGCGAGCCCGCCAGCATACCAAGCGCCCCCTCCCCAACCCGCGCCCGCCCCCATGGGCAGGTGGGCGGGCGGGCGCTTGCGCGCCAGCGGGCGAGCTGCAAGCCGGCTGCCCTCCGGAGCCCCAGCTGGAGCGCTGGGAAGGGCGCGCAAAGCCCCGCGCCGCTCCAACGCCACGCCCCTCATCCCCCGCTCGCCCACCTCCCTCCCGCGCTGGCCACCCCTCGGGGGATGAGGGGCGTGGCGCTGGAGCGGCGCGGGGCTTTGCGCGCCCTTCCCAGCGCTCCAGCTGGGGCTCCGGAGGGCAGCCGGCTTGCAGCGCCACGCCCCTCATCTCCCGCTCGCCCACCCCTCCTCCCGAGGGGCGGCCAGTGCGGGAGGGAGGTGGGTGGAGAGGCGGCCCACCGGGGGCGCCGAGGGATCGTCGCGCCAGGGCGGCCGATCCCTTTAAGACGGCCCTGCTTATGACATTAGATTAGTAAGGCAGCTGATTTGGCCAAGTTAACACTGCTTGCAGCTCCTGGATGTCATTTAAAGCCAGAGACACTCATTTTAAACGATGTACTTTAAAGCAAATAGGGCTAGGCAATTCTGAAGTGAAAGCAGCAATACAAGGCAGTGTGTTTGTGGTTCTCTGCCAGTGAAAGGTGTGTACTCTTGACCTGGAATTCCTTACGCATATGAAGCAAAGCTGTGGAATGCAACAGCAAAAACTTTCCTATACAAATTGGATAAACGGCATCAACTTGCATAAATTGTAAACTGGTTCTGTATGCAAATAAAGCTCTTAAATGTGGACTGGTCTTGCTGAGAAAGCAATCCATTGGCCACAAAGTGTAAGATCAAACGTTTGGTATTATGAATAGCAGGCACTTGTAGGAATAACTATCTGATGTTTAGAAGACACCTGAAGGCAGCCCTGTTTAGGGAAGTTTTTAATGACTGATGTTTTAATGTATTTTTCATCCTTTGTTGGAAGCTGCCCAGAGTGTCTGGGGAAACCCAGCCACATGGGTGGGGTAATAATAATAATAATAATAATAATAATCCAGGAACAGAAAATCTTAGATTTATCTACTGAAAGCCTCCTTGTTTTTGTCTAAAAGAATGGCTTCCATTTCATTGAATGTGTCATTAAGACTCAACAGCTTAATCATAATCTGAGAACCACCAAGAGCACCGTCAAGAGTGCAAAAAGAAGTAGTCTTAATGGCTGCCCTCCTGTTGTAGAACACCTATTGCCAGCTGGCTAAAGTCAAAGCCTGAGAAACTTTCAGAAGTCTTGCAGGACCTTCTGATTTGGCCATCAGAACCCAGAGTTAAGGGTGCGGAAGCAGTAGTGCATCTAGGTCATTTGAGACTTTGGGCTGTATCCAATGTTCTCTGTCCACTAGCGCAAGGCCTCCTGCCGTAGCAGATGGGTGACTTTTACTGTTATGTAACAGAAGAATCCAATGCAGCAGTTGCACTACCAGAAACTGGTTGCACAACAGATTGAGTGATCCAAACCGGGAGATGGAGGCACTAGAAGAACCTTTTTCTTTTTCTTTTTGCTACTTCATGGTAAAGAAAATAGTTGTGCCTTACAGCATTACTCTAAGCAACCAGTACACGTCGCCTTTAAGACTTTAGCTGAAGAAGAATCACCGAAACAGGGTCTTGTCCTGGCACATTAATTGCACCTGGTATATAAACTTTAAGAAATAAATCTATTCATAAGAGACTTGAAAAACTTGAATCAACTGAATCATCATTGTGGCATGAGTTCTTGTTTTTCTACTATTTTCTGCATCACTTCTATCAAGAACTCCAACTTTTTTAGTTATAGCATTATAATGCTTTAAAAAAACAACCCAAAATCCTTGTCTCCTGTGCACACTCATGTGCAAGCATTGTAAAGGCTTTGGCTTTTACGGAGACCCACCACCTTGTCTGAGCAGCAATTGGCAAAGTACCGTGTTTCTCCTAAAATAAGACACCGTATGGCTTATTTTCAGGGGATGTCTTATTTTAACCATGTCGCATCGGTACGCTGCATAGCCACGCCTCCCCAGGCTGTTTTAATGGGTGGTACAACGTCACTATGGCTTATTTTCGGGGTATGGCTTATTTTTGGGGAACGGCTTATATTTCTCAAATGCATAGAAATCCTGCTATGGCTTATTTTATGGCTATGTCTTATTTTAGGAGAAACAGGGTACTTTCTCCATACCTATGGTAACTTCTGATTCAGTGATCATGCTCGGCAATTCAGGTGCTTTCTCGTTAATACGGAATACCTTTGTTTTCTGATCCCAGATAAATCCTAGAGCCCTGCTGTTTGGTCACACAGCTTCAGTTACTTGTTTGTCCAAGGCCAGTGCTTCGTCCGAGAAGCAGTATATAGTGAGCGCATCAGAAAGTGGGTAAGTATATCCCCTTCCCACTCAGGTGATTGATTTCTCAATTTTTCATTCTCTTACAACATTCACTGTTGTGCAGCATCATAGCCTACTTGCAACCCATGGTGCAAAGGGTCATGAGCACTCATCAAACCTTTGCCTTTCCTCCTCCTTTCATCAGAAGGAGATGTCAAGAGATCAACCAAGAGATTCAAGGTTGTGGCCAATTGAGCCCTTTGTGCACGCAGAACAACTTCCCAAAGCACATCAGAGCTTCCTCTGGTTTGCTTCCCTCCTTCCCCACTCACAGCACCCCCAAAATCTACTCCAGAGATTTTGGGGAACCCCAGAGCAGATTTGAGGGTGCGCTAAGAGGAGAGGGAAGGTCGTTGGCATCCTTCTATCTCAAGAGACGAAAGAGTGCACCTCTGGGAGTGAAGTCAAACTGCTGCGTTAGCCCGGGACTCAAGCCTGGACAGTGTGTATGGAGGTCCTGGCCTGCCCAGATGACAAGACCCTCCTCTTGGCCTTGCTGATGTGGTCCAAAGGAAAGCAGAACAATACATTTGGCACCAACTTGGCTGCAGGAGTTGCTGGAGGGAGGCATACAAGACACCATCCATCCATCCGTCGTAGGGACTCCACTCCAGATTTGTGTAGGGTTTACTCCTGAGCCCTTTCTTTTCCCAAAGATATCCTGTAAGGCAGTGAAGGTTTAAGATCAGAGTTTTCCTTCTCCTTTATGGGCTCTGTTCCCAGGTGGATGTGCCCCACCTGCCCCTCTTTTCCCTCTACAGCACTTGCAGAAACTGCCTTCTTCACTGTTAGACACACTATAGGTCCCATCTACTCAATCTGCCAGACATGCAGGGGAAATCCTTAACTTACGGAGTGTTTGAGAGCCATCAGATACCCTCACCTGGTTTAGCTGGCCTGCCCAAGGTGTGGCCGCTGTCACCTGCTGACAGCTTCTGGGAGCCACAGGAGATAGCTGAGTGCAGGTGGGTACCAAACGTGGACAAACTGCCCCAGAAGGACCACGGCGTATCCCCACCAGAGGTACAACCCCCCCCCCCCAACATACCATTGCATTTGCTGAAGTCATTCTGTGCAGACTCGCAGGTATAGGGCAGAATAAAAATTCAATTAATAATAATAATAAATTTATGTAGTCGGATACAGTCATTGGTTCATGTGAATGCAGGATGATGATTGGTTAATTCTCCTTTCTGTATTGTTTAGGGAGATGTGCCTCTGGGATGTGAATGATGGAAGATGCATTGAATTTACTAAATTAGCCTGCACACATACTGGTATACAGGTAAATGATTTATAAATAAAAGCCATAGCTGGTTGTATGTGATACTGCATATATAGGCTTCCCTATAACTGCTTTTTAATATTACAAAGTTTACAGGAACCCTGTTATCAGTTTTCATACAAGTACGACAGATCAGAGGGTTGAGGTTTTTTGCATTGCGAAACATGTGCACTGTTAATGATGTGTTAGAAAAATTGGCAAAAATATAAGTTGACTACACTTACATTCTGTGAGGGGTAACTGGAATGAGTTTTTCTGCCTTTCTGTACCAGCTGGAGTGTAGAAACGATAATTGGCAAGATGTTTCTATGGTCTGTTATTAGTTTAGTAAATTCCATTATTAGTTGATGTGTGATATTTTGCAACAAGAGTGAATGGTAATACGGGAATTACGAAGCTAAATAAATGCCCACTTCCTGTAATCTAGTGCAGCATAAACACAGGTTGCTGCTGTGAAGTGCACGGCACCAAGATTATACTGCTGACCTTTGAATAACTTGCTCAGTGTTGATTTCTGGTATTCTTTTAATTATATGTAATGTAATGTTAGCACACAATGCTTCAGAGTTGAAGTTGTTGTGAAAGTGGTAGTACCTGCAGCCGTGCACAAGCTTAATGGTCAGCAGGGAGGTGGATGCTAATAATAGCAGTTTTGCTAGGAATAGTTTTTATTATGGGATGCTTTTTTTAAAAAAACTGCTCTTATACAAAAATAGATTGCACCTATGGTTTGAAAGCAGATTCTGCATTGTGGATCAAGCACACACATCCAGAGTACTAATTTATAAAGATTCTGATATCTTTCTCTTCCCCCCAATTTTTTAATATTCAGTTCTATCAGTTCACAATTGGAACCCAGCGCGAGGGGAGACTGTTGTGTCACGGCCACTACCCAGAAATTCTTGTTGTGGATGCTACCAGCCTTGAAGTTCTTTATTCCTTGGTGTCAAAGATTTCTCCTGACTGGATCAGCTCCATGAGTGTTATCCGATCTCACAGAACACAAGGTTAGCCCTTGGTTGAGTCTTACTTTTCAGGAACTTTTTCTGCAACCATTAAGAAGCAATGTTTGGTGTACAGGTCTTGATGTTCTGTCTTCATTTCCCCTAGAGGATACTGTTGTGGCCGTTTCAGTGACTGGCATTCTGAAAGTGTGGATAGTAACTTCTGAAGTGAATCACATGCAGGTAAAGAGGAACAGACCCAGATTCATACCAATAATCTTTCTTCTTCCAGAATTGGCTTTATTAGTCAGTCTGGCTTTTTCACCAAAAAACGATCAACAGTAACTTTTGCTGTGCTCCCATTACAAATATAGACTTATTTTCATAAATGCTTCTATTTCTGCTCTGGACAGATGGTGTTTAAAATCTGCTTGCTTAAGGGCTTTTTCATATGGCATATTTACTATGCCTTGACTTAGTCTGATACAGTACATGCAGATAGAGAATGTCTAGTTTTTAACATACTGTATAAACACGCACACAAAAATATATATAAACCTTTTCCTGGTTTTGTTCCTTCCTTTTGGAAAACGTGGATTAATACATATTTATTTCTTAGTTTCATGACCTATCACCAGTGTTGCTTGTTTAGCATTTCAGCTGCTTTGAGAAGGGGGAATGTCTATTTCTAAGGCTCAAATGTAATTTACTACTTCAGCGAGTGTATGCTAGATGTAGACATCATGCTTCTTGAAAATTGCTTACTGAAGTTGAAGGCAACTATGTCCCCCAGCTAATTCCTGAAAGGAAGTTATGGTTGGATCCAGACTTTGTTTCTGCAGGTGAACAGTGTGGGAAGTGGTTCTGGGGCCTGAAGGTGGAGAAAGAATTTTCTAAAGTCCCCATGCCCCCCCCCCAGTGCCAGTGGGATCACTTCACTGGATGAAATTCTTTTCTGTGGACAGAATGGAACTTTTTATCCATGGAAGGCAAGGTCTGGATCCAGCCCAATATGAGTTTGAAATCTGTTCCTCTCAAGCTAAGATTTAAAGCTACAGAAAAGTTCTTGTGGCAGGAAAAACCAATAAGAAAAAGGAACAATCTGATTAGTTGTATTAATTATAGGAGTGCAAAGGAGGAGTCGAGGAATGTAATGTATTGGAGATCATTGCATGAGTGACTGAAATGCTTTCCTCTCTCTTTATAGGACACAGAGCCAATATTTGAAGAGGAGTCTAAACCAATTTACTGTCAAAACTGCCAAAGTATTTCTTTCTGTGCATTTACCCAAAGATCGCTTTTGGTAGTTTGTTCTAAATACTGGAGGGTAAGGATAACCAGTTAAGTAAAAGCTGGATTTTCTTGATTCTGCAAGCTACAACTACTGTCAGTGAGACACGTATGCACGGAAGCTTAGGATAGTCAGATTATAAATCAATTGGATTTTGATTTCATCAAATGAATAATCTCTTCAGTGTATGTGAGCTCACCCTGTTGCTGGCGTGTTGCTTTTGTTTTATAATACTACAGGCTTTATTCAAATGCTAAGGTACATTTTGATGCAGGAGTGGTAAACCTATGGCTTGGATCCGGTCCACCAGGCTGCTTCAAGTACCAGCAAAATTGGGTATCTGTTTACTTTGGAAATGTGCCTTTTCTCCCTCTGGTCCAGCACCATTTTTAGGAGGTTTTGGTTTTCAGAAAGCAGGAACGTGTGCTCCATTCTGTTTCCTGAGCAAGACAACTTCTAGCAGTGGTGATGTAACAGAGGGACAAAAAGTGCCTTTCCAGAGTAAGCATAAGACTGTTCGAAGTGCTGAGCTGGGGAGAGAGATATTCCTTTCTTTGCCGTGTGCTGCAATTGGGAGGAAAACTCTCTGTGACTATTTGTCATTTCAAGATGGAGGGGCTGTAAGTTGGGACACAGAGAAAAAGTTTTTTTTTTCTCTCTCTCTCTCTCTCTCTTTCTCTCTCTCTTTCTCTTTCTCTTTCTCTCTCTCTCTCTCTCTTCTCTCTCGGGTAGGGGTGGAAAGTGAATATGTGATGTGCTGGCATGCATCCCTCAGATTGACTAACCGTGAATGTGACTCTAAGGCTGAAAGAAAGTTAGCCATCCTTACTTTAATAGAAGATACCCAGGATGACCTTTGCTTTCCCATATATTTTTTCTTACAAAAAGGAAAAAGGGAAATAATTCCTTTTAGTATGGATTATACAATATTTGCAGTCCTTTGTCTCCTATGTAGGGAGTTCCTCTTGTACCTTCTCTGATGGCTTTCAGACACACAGCTAAAACATTCATTTTCCACCGGGCTTTTGACCCGCTGAGCCGAAAAGTTTTACAAATCCCTTTATTTATGTCTCTCCATTGACTGTGACCTTTTTTCCTCTAGTGTTTTTAAGATAATTTGTATCTTAAAGATGTTTGCTATCTTGGGCAATTTGTCTTTAAATGGAAAGATGGGATATAGATCTTTTAATAAATAAAATATTTATTTTCGTTACTAGTAAGATCAGCTGGAGTCAATTACATTTCATGCTATATTTTTAATTTGTTCCCTTTGTATCTAAAAAGTACAGGGAGTTGCTGAGTTCTCAGCTATCCAACTACAGGGCAGAATTTATGATACAGTGATGGGTTTTTGTTATGTGATTATTTTCTTTAGGTGTTTGATGCTGGTGATTATTCCCTGTTATGCTCAGTCCCCAGTGAGAATGGACAGACATGGACAGGTGGTGATTTTGTATCAGCGGACAAAGTAATCATATGGACAGAAGATGGTCAAAGTCTTATATATAAACTGCCAGCCAGGTACACAGGGACAAAAGGGTTTCACTTTTAAACGTTTCATTGAAAGAGACTTGCCTTCATGCTATTGGTTTAGAACAAAAATAGGTGTTGTTAACAAACTGAATACCAAAACATGGTTGGACCCTGGCTTCTTTGAACTAAATTGTGGCTGGGAAAAACAACTGTTCCCTCACTTTGGAAATTGCGGGGAACTGTGGTTCTAAATGGAAGGTTTCGAACTCTTTGCATGTGGGACGGGAGGTGAAGCATAATTGGGCACGCTATCCTCTGTACTGCTAAATGAAGGTTGAATGTAAATGGAATTTACAATTAATTTTTTTTTTTTAAACAGAATTTATTAGCATTTTCGTAATATAACACAAACCCAACCCCACACCTACAAATACAAAAACAAATACAAATACACATAATGTCAGGATTCTTCTTCTTATTTGTATATCTTACAAAAACAAATTTCTACTTCTGAATCTTGACGTTTGACTTCCCCCGCCTTTTCACCTTCGGTTTTAAATCAATATACTATTTCCTTAACAACTTTTCTCTATAAAAAATTTAACTTTACTCAAAAATAACACAATTATCTTGATCTTTTTATTATAACCTAAATCTTAACCATATATTCTTATAACTAAACTTATTTCTTCTATCCTTTATCATGCTGCTTTTGACTTAAGATTCAATATCTCCTTACTTATTTAAAATAAACTTATAATTAACAGACTTCACACTCCGTTTTCGGATACCATGACAGACCATTTGGATTATACATTTAATACTTCAACCCACTCCCCCTCTGTCCATTGTCTTTTTCTGTCTTTCACCAGAACCGGATCTCCAATTATCTTCTTCTGAGTGTCCACAGATCCAGGCATTCACAACAAACCTAGCATCGAGCTTCAGGGTGTTCATCACTTCCTTTCTGGGCTCCTCCGTACCTTTGTACCATACTTCCTCTTCTTGTAGAAATCTTAATTCCATGTCCCTTGCCCCCGAGCTGCCACCTCGGAGTCTGGATATTATAAATTTTCCCGTTCCAGGGCTGCCACCCCCAGAAATCGGTTCCTTTTCCCGGAGTTGCCCAGCCATTTCGAACCATCCTTCAAGCACCCCTCCCAGCTCTTTGCCAAGGTTTGATTCCATTGTGTAAAACTTTTGAAAAGCCTCCTCTGTGGAAAGTGAGTCCTTTTTATTTATAATTCCACTCAAGACTTGCAGTTTCCGATTAAGCAGTTCCAGCTTCAAGACAGTGAGCATTTCCTCATCCTTTAAACCAGAGTTCAATACCAGTGCTAACACATAGTCCAGCATTTTAGAAGGGAGGGTGAGTGTCAGATTTCAGTTCCTGTCTCTTCCTTCCTTTGTTTCAATTTTTTCCCACGACAGTCCAAGTCGTCGCCATTTCTCCGAAGCCGGAGTATAAAGACCAAAACTTCAAATGGAGATATTTTTTCCCCAGTTAACCCCCGAAGGGAAATCTCAGCAGTCTCAGTTTTCAAATTCCAGATACTTTCTATCGATTGTTGTAGCAGCAGTCACTTAAACGGTTAATTTCTTTCCTCTCCCGAAGGGAGGGAGGCGGGCTGCCTTTCTTCTTTCCCCCAGATCATTCCAAGAATACAAAGAGTCAATCAAATACTCACAGCCACTGGGTTCTTATCAGCTCGTTAAAGACAGGTAGAACTTAGACGCTCATCACAGGCTTTGTCGCCGCATTTACATCCCGGTTGGGGCATGTCCCCTATAGCCCGGCTCCGTCGTCCCTTCACCCCCACTCCCCCTTTACAGGGGGAGCGGGGGAAGGGTTCGGAGCCACAACGGGCACAGCCAGGGAGCCCAGGGTGCGGGACGCTCTTCCCGCACCCCAACCGGAGCCCCGCTTTGCGGTAGCAGGGCTCCTAACCCCCGGGATGGACTGGGTGCTTCGCAGCCGAAGCAGCCCACGACCACCCGCAATGGCGTCGCCGCCGGAAGTCTGGAATTTACAATTAAAAGGCTGAAAGACGCATGAAGTTCATACTGTCCATATGTTTGCATTCGTGAAGGCTCTTCCTTGCTCAGTAAAACATACGGATAGCTCTCAGTTATACCCCCCCCCCCGCCAAAATAAGGCTTTCTGATTCAGTTTGAGTCTTCTGTTAACAGAAGTAGGGAAGGAGGTATTTTTGCTGATTTCCCACTATGCCTTCCCACATCTATTCTAGAGGGTTGGGGGAACCGCATGAGAACAGTTTAGTTATTGGCAAGGAGGGCTGCAAGAGAGAGGGGGGAATTTGTAAAAATAAATACATCTCCCTACCACCACTTTTTAGCTCTTTGAAGCCTCTGCTGGAGGAATACAATTGGATGCAGACACTATGCGATTATCCTCTGTGGATTCTTTTGGCACAAAATGACAGGGACAAGCATTTTGTGCGAGAAGTGGCCAGTTAAATAAGTATCAGAACCTGGAGGAGGTTCTACCGACCATTCCACCTCTGAGCCATTGATGTCAAACTAGCTCCTGAAGCAAATGAAGGAGCCTCAGGTCATACCTAGCTACGTAGCCCGCGACCAATACATGTACACTGAAGCTGTGACATTAAGCTTGTTATGTTTTGCCGTCTTTATATGTGTATGTGTGGCTCTCCTCCGCAGCTGCTTGCCAGCTAGTGATTCATTTCGCAGTGATGTTGGAAAAGTCGTTGAAAATCTAAATCCCCCTCAACTCCATTGTGTTGTGGACAGAGCAGTGGAGAAATCAGATAAACAGGTAAGACTTTATTTGGGTTGCTGCAGTGTTCACAGCAAGGGGGCTCGTTAACTAAACGCTGTGTGGACAGTCTTGCAGTAAACATATTGAAGCTGACTTTCCCAGCATCAAGTCTCTTATGGCCTCTGCTGACTGGAAGCATCTGTCTAAGGCAGGGTTTCCCCAAACTGTTTGTGGACTATAGTTCCCATCATCCCTGAGCACTGGCCTTGCTAGCTAGGGATGATGGGAGTTGTAGTCCAGAAAACCAGCTGGAGCCGCAAGTTTTGGAAACTCCAATCTAAGCGCTCGGGTGTGGCTTGCCCCAACCCATTCTACCTTAAATTGTTTAACTGCAGATATTGAGGATCAAACCTGAGATCTCCATGTGTTCACCAAGAGCTGTATAAAACTGAGATTCTGATGCTCAAGGTTGCCCTCTATTTCTTCCATTTTCTCTGAGATCACTCTGATGCCTCTTTCTCTTTTTTTGCAGTTATTAATCTGCCCTCCTGTGACTCGGTTCTTCTACGGCCGCAGAGAGTGTTTTCACAAACTGCTTATTCAGGGAGACTCCTCAGGGAGGCTCAGCATTTGGAGTATCCCAAATTCACTTGACCATCCAACTGCGACAGAAGGTAGCTACTTTGCAATTAACTTTTGCATGCATCTTCAGCGCAGACATTTCCCTTTATAAGAATGGTGCTCATTTCTGTAAAATCTTGCAAGTCTCTAAAAATCCTGGAAAAGCTTCGGCATGCATTGTCGCCATCCCTGTCGGAGTCTATCGCTAGATTCCCCTGCACACAATTTAATTGCTCATCCTCTCTGTTTCAGTTACAAAGCAGTTCATAAAAAACCAAGCTCTAAAAGAATGGCTGTGTTTAGGCAGCTGTAATGTCTTGTCACACTTCAGACCTGAAAAAAGGAAGATTCTGGCATGAACATAATCTCTTTTGAGATGTTATTTGAAAATCACTCCTATTGAAAATAAGTATTCTTCATCAGATGTGCAAAGTAAAAAATCTGTCAAGTGTAATACATGCAGGCATGGTGAGAATAAAGGATAGAAACACATCCTGAAATGAAGGGTAGCATACATGAGAAAGGCACTTAGATGAAGAAATAATTAAACTTTATTCAAATACGCCTTTCTGAGGTGTAACAATGAATTCTGAATTGTCAAGATTGAAAAAGCAGCCTCTCCTTCATGGTAATCTAATGTTAGTATGAACTTGGGTCTGCAATATTTAGCCTGTTTTATAGGTTAGATTAAATTATATATGGATAGCTTTATTTAAAAAGGTCACTCCAATTAATCAGGCCATAGAGAAGTTGTTGTTTTAAAAAACCCAACTTATTCTTAGTAGGGGAGCTCTTTGCAAAAACATATTGGAAGAGGCATTCTAATGGTGTGTGAAAGGGAAGGCATATATAGCAGGATAGTGTCCGCGATGACTTTTGCAGTCATTATCTAAAATAATGTGCCTTTTTCTTCACAGTTGTTTTTTTGTGTACAAATGTATGCAGAATTAATAAATTAAATTCCAAATGATGAATTGATTAAGATTTCTTTAATCAGAGCACAATTGTAATCGTAGATCGCAGTGTTCTGCCTCCCACTTTCCCTAACCAGCATCTCTCTCTAAAAGTGTGGTGGGGGTGATGTGTGTGTGTGTGTGTGTTTCAGGTTTCCCCGCAACCCTCTGGTGTAGATTGGGCAGGGGGGTTGTGTTGGGAGGGGAAAGGAAGACCTCTTGCACAGGCAGAAGTCCTTGTGCTAATGGGATGACTTCATTGGGTACACTAGAGATAGGAAGGCCTGGGGAAAAATTGGGAAAAACCCCAGTTTCCCCCTGTTTTTCCCCAAAGCCGTTTTTCCCCGGGGGGGGGGGGAACAGTTTGATATAGTTTGAATATTCCGGTGTAATAAAGAAAATGGGTCGTACAAACACATGTGGTGGACATGTCCTGTTATATGTAATTATTGGAACGATATTTATGAAGAACTTAAAAAATTGATAAAATGTACATTTAAAAAGAGGCTGGAAATGTTCCTGTTAAGTATTTTACCAGAGGAGATAAAAAAAACAGAAAGAGTATTGTGTATGTATGGTTTAACAGTAGCGAGAATGCTAGTGGCAAGAAATTGGAAAAATAAAGTTGCACCAACCATAGTAGATTGGCAAAACCTAATGTTAGAATACTTGCAACTAGCCAAAACAATGGGTAAAATAAGAAGACAAATGATCCAAGAAATATGGAAAGAATGGAGGATATTTAAAGAATATTTAAGGAATAATGGTATAAATGGAATCCTAGTGGCAGATGTAGACTGAACCCTCAAATAAGTAATTAGAAATTTAAAGATGAAAAAATGAAATATAAATAGAAATTATAACTGTACGCTATATACAAATACAATTCTACAAAATACAATGAGGATAATTGGAGGTACGAGAAGGTGCGTGTGTAAATGTGGATGGTAGTTATGTATGTAAATATTTAAATTGAAGAAGTTGATATACCGGTATGTGATGTATAGGTCTAATTTGTGTGTTTTTGTGTGTTTTTTAAATAATAAAGAGAGAATTTGAAAAAAAATGATATAGTTTGAATATTCCACACTCTTCTTTTCCAATTTTGGCTATGGGAAAAAATCTGGGTTCCCCCATCCATTTTTTTCTGGGGTTTTTTCCAGGCCTTCCCATCTCTAGGCACAACCAAATGGGTCCACTCTGAGTATTACAATATTGTTTGTTGTGATTTTACTATATCTTCAAAATAATCCCAGAAACACGGCTAGCCCAGAAATATTTTTACTACTACACTTGCCTGTACATACCAATATTGATAACCTGCAGCATCAAAGAAAGGAAGAAGCCCCAGTTCCTGAATAATTTCCCAGATTTGTCGCCAATATGTGATCCTTACTTACAGGTACAGTACTGTGGACAGGGGCAGGGGCCGTTTCCAAACATGGTTTTGTAAGGCTTAGTTTAACTGAAAAGCTTTGAGAACACTTGTACTTCCACAGCGCTTTATTCCGAGCATTTCGTTTTATTCCTTTGTTTGTTCCCGAAAGCAGGATTGAAAGTGACAACTTCCACTTCCCTGCAAGAAGCATTCACCAAACTTGCTCCTCGTCCTGCTGGAATTATAGATCAGCTGAGCTTCATGCCCAATAGCGATGAGCCGCTTAAAGTGACGGCAAGTGTCTATATCCCTGCGCATGGACGCCTGGTTTGCGGCCGTGAAGATGGAAGCATCATTATTGTACCAGCAACTCAAACTGCTATAGTTCAGCTCCTGCAAGATGAGCACGTGCGCAGAAGGGGTGTGTGAGCAATCGTTAAAAGTTTGCCTTGAAATGTGGTGCTCAAGCATTTTATTTGTTCTGCTGATAGTTGAAGAGGGCACTGTGATGTAGTGGTTCTTCTGGTTTAGGGGTGTTCTTCCTGCATCTGTTAAAATAGTTAAACAAACACTGGCACTTAATTTTAAAATCAAATGATATATGTGAGTGCTTTTGGTCCCACTTCTGAATTACGTTACTGTGCTCTAGAAAGTGGAAGATCTAAACGTTGCATTTACAAATGCAGAGTGCAGTTTGCAACTCTGCTGGTAAAACCACCCAAAGGCTCCCTAAATGGACCATAAGAAGGTCTATTATGGTTGCGTGTTTCGCTGAATGGATGTGATGACAGTTTGTTTTGGATTATCGGTAGTAATTATCATGGGCCTGCTGCTATGCATTTCAAAATACTAATACTAATACTGAAATCCTTAAAATACTGAAATCCTTTCTAATACTGAAATCCTTAAAATGACATTCATACCCATTGCATGTTGTGGTTTTTGTGTCTCCTCCCTAACTTTTTAGGTTGGCCGCCCCACAGAACTCTGCGTGGCCATCGGAACAAAGTCACCTGCTTGCTGTATCCCCACCAAGTCTCCTCTCGTTACGACCAAAGGTACCTGGTGTCAGGCGGCGTGGATTTTTCCATCATTATCTGGGACATCTTTTCTGGAGAAATGAAACACATCTTCTGTGTGCACGGTGGGGAAATCACGCAACTTTTGGTCCCTCCGGAAAACTGCAGTGTAAGTTGGTGAATGCCTGTGTGACGGACAGCAGAGCCAGACCAGTGTCTGGTTGTGCAGTCCCGTCCCGCCCCCCCCCCCCCGAAATTACACCAGAGCGCTGGAGCCCATTGCTGATTGGCTACAAAGTCAGCGAGTCACAGAAGGGGGAGGAGCAGCACTTAGGGAGGGAGGATAAAAAGGGGCAGAGAGTTAGATTCAGGTTAAGAGAGAGGGCTTGATTTGAGATGAGAGATAGGGCGTAGGATAGGATTTGACTGAGGGAGAACTGGTTCTGGGTTAAGTTAAACATCTACACTGAGGAGACTTATCCATAGCGAGAGGACAGAGCCTCGCAGCTTAGAAAGGAAGACCGGGTCGAGGGTCTGGGAAGGTATACAGACTGGAGTGTTCTGGGAGGGCTGAGTCTAAGCCAGGAGAGGTAGAACCTGTGAGAATTCAGGCTACCTGGGTCTCATACTAGCCAGGAGGGGAGAGTTCTTCTAGGTACAGAAGACTCCCAAGTCACTAACAAGGGGTGAGGTCACCCCCTGGGTCTGTTATACCATTTGGAAAACTTCAGGAGTTGGATGGCATAGAGCGTGGGTAACTTGAGGAAAAGTGCCCCTCTCTCATGAACCAAGGTATTAATTGGTGAAGGAAGCTGTATGGTGTTAAAAGTATTCAACTGTCATAACTAAGTAACAGAAACTGAAGTGTAGCCACTGATTTTGAGTAAAAAGAGAGGTTAAGAGAAGCTGTGGCTGTAAACACTGCGTTTAGGCCTGAGACATCTTATACTTAGTTAAAGAAAATAAGTTAACTTCTACCTGAAAGAACGCATTTCCTGACTCACTTTGTTTCACAAACTTCTTTCTGTTTAATGAAACTTTTCTTGTTTGTTTGGTCATTTTCTGCCTGAGACTCTAATCACTTAAGTTTTCCCTCACACAAGATCCCCCACAACATAAACTGTGGTAAATTGTAGAAATTTGTGTAATTGGTGTGCAATGGGGTGTGTGCACTATAAATTAATTGGGGGCAGTTAGCGGGGTGAGTCCACCGCACTATTCATTGGTGGTAAGCTGTGGACCCACTACAGCCTGCTTGGATCATGGCCTCGCGTATTATGGTTAATATAGAATTGGTATTTTTAAATTAAAGAACTGTTATTGCTTTTACTTACAGTGCCTTTTTCTCTGGTTCATGTAGTGGCTTTTTGTGTTGGTAAATGCTTGTGGGCATTCTAGGTGAACGCTTCTTAAAATTCGTTTAGAAAGTTATATAAATAGTTCAAGGTAACTGAGAGCATCCATTGTATTGCGTGATCCTTTGAACTGCTGTGCGTAGGTAGAAAACCATAGAATTTGACATAGGTGTTCATCCTTCAACACTGCTGAGCTTCCAGGGTTTTTCCCATTCAGCCTCTGCAGGTACATAGAATCATAGAACTGTAGAGTTGGAAGGGGTTCCAAGGGTCATCTATCCCAACCCCGTGCAATGCAGGAATCTCAACTAGATTATACATGACAGGTGGCCATCCACTACCCACTACCATTTGTGGGAGTATGTTCCACTGTCAAACAGCTCTTGCTGTCAGAAAGTTCTTCCTGACATTTAGTTGGAATCTCTTTTATTTAGTTGGAATCTCTTTTATTGCAACTTAAATCCATTGGTTCAGGTCCTACCCTCAGGAGCAGGAGAAAACAAGCGTGCTCCATTTTTCCATATGACAGCCTTTTAGATGTTTGAAGATGAGATATTTCTAAAACAAAGCAAGAGAATAGGAGCTTCTTGGGAATATGATGGAAACTCAGGGGCGGTAGCTCAGTTGGTAGGAGCATCTGCTCTCCATGCAGAAGTCCCCAGGTTCAATCTCCAGCATCTCCAGGTAGACCTGGAAAAGACTCCTGGAAAGCTCTCTAGAAAGGACCGTGCTTGAATTGTAATGGCGGACATTGCTGTTTTCTCTTCAGCTCTTTCCACTTTAGCTTAAGCCAGTGCGCAGTGCAATGGCTTTTAAGCAGATGCGATTTGGGTTTAAACTGTACAGCATTTGGGATTCACGTGCCCCGCTCTCCTGCTCAAACATTCATGGGGTTCCCATGATATCGAGCCTCTTGCATCTGATGGCTTACCGACTAAATAAATGACAAGTACATTGTTTTTAAGACCCAGTGGATTTGCAACCAAAAGATATATGACAATTGAAAAAATACTATTTCCTCCTTTTCAGTCGAGAGTCCAGCACTGTGTTTGCTCCGTTGCCAGTGACCACTCAGTAGGACTTCTGAGTTTACGGGAGAAAAAGTGTATCATGTTAGCTTCCCGGCACCTCTTTCCTATTCATGTCATAAAGTGGAGACCATCAGATGACTACCTAGTTGTGGGCTGTTCAGATGGCTCTGTGTATGTCTGGCAGATGGATACTGGTAAGAGAAACTGTAAGAAGGGATTTTCAGGCGTACCCTTTAGAAATGTAGAAGGTAGCTCAGCAGCTCCATCCAATTTTAAATTTTGCAAAGGTTATTACTTGTGCATTATCCTGCCAATTAAATCTACTTTGAGAAACATATATGCAAAGCTGCAGTGAATTAGGGGTTATTTGGCTATGAAATGCATGACAAAAGGGGAAATGGCTGACTTGTCCCATTTTGTTGCCTTTCTGCTTTTATTATAGAAGATAAATTGTTAGTAACTTTGGGTGGGATTCAACTAATGAGTTCTGTCACCCAAAGCCCCTGCACAAGGGCTTCTTATGCAATGGGACTTTCTCCTCTGCTCCCCAGTTTACCCCTGTGCCCTCATAAATTGGCTCTGAAGGAATTGTAATACTAACTCAAGAGTTTTGAGCAAGCACAAAATTGCCTAGAGCTCATTCTTCACAGTGTAGCTTACAAAGTATGCTGCCTTGCAAGAAAATCATGACAAGTACATTGCTGAATAGCTTAGGCCATACTGAGCCAAAACTTCACAAGAGAAGGGAAGTTAACTACTCTTAGCTTTCCTTCTCTTGTGAAGTTTTGGCTCAGTATGGCCTAGCTGCTCCTATTCCATTAACTTCAATATAACCTTTGTAATGTTTTGGATGCATTTTAACTACAGCCAGTTCGCCCCTCGCCCCTTTATATCTTCTTAAGGTGCTCTTGATCGCTGCGTTATGGGAATAACAGCCGTGGAGATCCTGAATGCCTGTGATGAGGCTGTGCCTGCCGCAGTCGATTCCCTCAGCCATCCTGCTGTCAACTTAAAGCAGGCCATGACCCGGCGAAGCCTTGCAGCTCTGAAAAACATGGCCCATCAGAAACTCCAGACTCTTGCCACAAATCTCCTGGCCTCTGATTCAGCTGACAAAGTAAGCTTTCATTGCATCTTGTTAATACACATGCTCGCGAAATGCCTGCTGTCAGGACAGGTTGTGTGTTGAGGGAGGCCCTGTGTATTGCAAGTAATCCATAAGATGGTGGTCACGAAGGACTCGGCAGCATCCCAGCCACATCATACTCCTTAGGCTTCGGGTGAAGTGACTGGAGAGGAGACAGAATCGGCCTGGGACCATCTGGGCTTGCTGACCTCCTTGTCCTTGGCTTGTGCTTCCTTTGCAGTAGCAGAATGTGTGGTGGCTGGCTGCCATGGCCAGGCTCATTAGCCAACTGCAGCTCTGAGGAGGAGATTTGAAAAGTGCCCTGAGGGGGTTGTGGGGCTCTGAACGCCTGCCCAGAGCTCTTCCACTAACAGCAACACTGGTTGCCATTCATTTATATGGGAGGAAGTGAAGGGGCGCATAGCCCTCTGTGCATGGTAGCAGTCATAAATCCCTATCTGGATGTGTGTGGAGGAATGTTTTGTAGGAACAAAGGAGGCTGCCATATACTCAGTCAGGCCTTTGATCCAGTGTTGCCTACACCGTCTTTGGCTATGCTTGTGGTTAGTGGGGAGAGAGCTTAACCACCAGTCTGGGTACAGATAGCATACTTGCCCAAACTTTGGCTTAGCCTGGTGTGGCATGTGAATTCTTCTCCCGGAGCCTGCATGTTCTCACTTTTGTTGGGCTCCATCTTTTGTATCTTGCTTTCCAAGGCTCAAGGCAGCTTCCAGCAGGAAATAAACCATTAAAGCAATAAAAAGAAGCAGCAAAACAATTTTTTTTTTAAAACGCAGTACGAAAAGTGTACCCAGCATTAATTGTTAACTTGACAGTTACAGCAAGCACTGAAATTACTAGTAAGCAGGTGATAACTGAACATTCTTGTCTGATGGATTAAAGATTTGGAGTTTCCTGGAAATTGTGAAATGAAAAACTTCTAAGGTTTTGAGAAGTTAGAGAGTTCAGTACTCGGCTCGTGTTTTAGGGTTGCTGTATTTCGAAGAGCAAAAAAAGAGGACACATTTGCCGACTTCTACCTTTAACTATGGATCGCTATGACGACTCTACCCATGAAAAGGAATATGTGTCCTGGAAAAAGAGGACATATGGCAATACTTAATGTTTCTACACTGAAATGGTTGTTGCTGTAAGAATGGGCCTCTAGTACTAGGTGCTTTCAAACCCAGTCCGCCTTCCCACTACCACCCCGTGGTTAAAAGTGTTTTACCTGATATATGGTGTTTCCTGTTTTCCCCCTCCCTTTCTGTAATTGTGAAAACTTTCAAGTATGGAAAGAGATATTCCAGCCGCACCTACTCCTTTTGAGAAGTACTTTGTTATAGCGATTGAAGCCAGGATCCAAGAGTGAGTCCTACATATGGCTTGCAACTGTTATTGTTCCTTAGTTCACAAGGAAAACCATTGCAGAAGGAGGTTTGCATTAGGGATCACAGCGTCATGAAAAATGTATTCCAAGTGAGCCACTAGGGATCAGCCTTGCCACTTTCCTTGCATTGAGGGGTTTGTCTCACCACTGTGGTGTAGAAAATTCTCATCTCTTGGGGGGGGGGCAATTGGGCAAGAGGAACTTCCATTAATGGCTTTGGCTTTTGGCAACAGTAAAGGAGCAGTCGTAGATGGAGGATCCTAATATGGGCAATTTTAAAGTGAGAAAACTGTTCATAAATATCACTATATATATATATATATATATATATGCGCGGGAAATTGACTTCATGGCACAATGTCATGCAACTCCAAAAGGCAAAACCCCAGGCAAAATCTTTACAGCATTCTAAATAAGGTTCCCTAACATGAGAGAGTAAAAATACAGAACATGAGATTTAAAACGGGAAAGTGATTTGATATGCTGCCTTAGGCAAGCTTTTTATTAGTATATTAAGATAAAAAAGTTACTTGCTTTAAAGTACTATAGGAAGTTTTATATACTTTAGAATGCACCAAGCAAATCCCCTGTCTCATTCCCCGCACCCCTCTACTCTTGTTTATTATCCCACATTCCACTGTCTGCTGGCTGTTTATTGTAGTTCCGCCTTGAATTTCTACTATCAGGTAGTGACATAGACCTTGCCCAGGGGTCTGCAACCTTTAAGACAAAAAGAGCCACTTGGACCCGTTTCCGAAGGGGGGGAAAAACTGGGAGCCGCAAAACCATTGCGACATTTAAAACAAATATAACACTGCATAGATATGTATATGTATATATGTATTTCAACTAACAATCCAGTCTTGGCTCCATGCACTGCCTGTTAATGCTTTGAATAAACCCTCACTGCAGCATAAACTTAACATTCTATTTACAGGGGACATTATCTTCAGACCAACTAACTGAGTTTCATGATACTTTACTGCCCATACTTAAAAAAAAAGAAATCCCTCAGGATCTTTTCCAGTACACCTAGTTTGAAAGCTCTTTCTGAATGCTGTGTCAACCAAGAGGATTGGCAATACTGAAACCCAGGCAGCACTGAGACTGGTATGCATAACCATGTGCAAATAAGGCAACACCTTTTTGAAAGCCCTAGCAAACAACACAAACAACACTAGCAAACAACAGAGTCCCTCCCAAATGCAGTATACCCCAATGCAGATGCTGCTTGAGTCACACAGAGGCTCCCCCAAGCAACCAACAAATGAAATAACAATAACAATATTAATGTTACCAATAATAGTAATACAAGTAAGAGGTCTCAACGAACCTTTCGCTTCTGGAGACTCCCCTGTGTTAGGCAACTAATAAATAGCATTAAGAACGGTGATAATATAAGGAAGAGGACCAGCAAAATTTTTGCTTGATGGCAAATTGCCCAGAGACTCCCACCCCAACCCCCATGATAGGCAACTACTAAGTTACATAACTAAGCAGGGCCCGGTATGGTTTCAAACTGGATGGGAGAGCACATGTTGAGATACTTGTATTGCCAGGGGTTGGGCTAGAGGACCCTCGGATGTCCCTTCCAACTCCACAGTTCTATGATTCTAACAATATAAGCAAAAGGGTGAGTGCGTTTTTCACTCAAGGCCAGTGCATGCCCCCTTAAAAACAACAACAACAACACACCATCAAATCCCACTATGGCGCTTAATAGAGCAATTTCGTTGTTTCACGCAAGGGGACAATGACAATGAAGATTTATTCTATTCAATAGTAACAACACACGCCTTTAGTCCTTTGCAGGTTGCATAATCGGTTATGCTGCAGTCCTGTCTAGGCTCGTTTTACCAGGACCTAAATCCCGATGGACCTCAGCGGGGATTTGCTAAGTGCGCTGGTTAAAGTCTTTGAAAGGCTGCAAACTTACCCTGAAGTAAGTCCCATGGAGCGCAATGGGACTTACTTCTGAGTAGACAAACACGGGGCTGCGCTGTGAAGGTGGCACTTCAAGATGCAACACCCTCGGAAGTGAAAAATGCTAGGCGCGTCTACTCAGGAGTAAGAGCCGCTGAGTTAAATGGAACTGACTCCCAAATTCAGAGGAGCGCAGGCTTGCTTTTTGTTTCATCGCTACATCTTAAGGTTTATTTGGGGCCTCCTCCACGTGCATTCTCCCCAATGATTATGAAATAAACGAGGTTGGGGGGGACACGCCTGTTGCCCTTAATCCCGAAGAGCTCACCAAGGACAACGACCCCTTAGCTTCCCAACACACACAAGTACACCTCTCCTCCAGACCATTTGCTGGCTTTACTCTGATTTTCCACTTCATCCCCCCCCAACACACACACACATCCTTAGATGGGCTTGTTTCCTCCCCAGCAACCTAGCCAGCATTTGCAAAATCAGGGGTTGCGAGCAGTGCAACTGGGGGGAGTGAGGTTGATATCCATCGGTCCTTTTCTGATTTTTTTCTACAATAGTTACACATCTCCAAGAGGTTAATGTTGGGGGTGGGGAGGGCGCGTCCAGGATGCCTCCAGGCAGGCCCCGCTTCCTCTACAATTTTTTAAAAGAGGGCTTGTTCCTCCTTGCCCTCGCCCGCCGCCCCTGGCCCAGCCCGCAGCTGCCTACCTGTCGTCGTCGCCTTGAGCCAGCAGCACCTCCACGCCAGCAGCAGCAGCTCCACGCCAGCAGCAGCCACACCTCTAGGCCAGGCGCCAAGGAGGGAAACTGCTGCTGTCTGCTGCTGCACCTGCGCTGGAATAAACGAGGCACGGCGCATGAGCAGAGCAGCAGCGCCTGCCTCAGCCTTGGGGGCAGGCCGCTGGCCAGCTGGAGGGCAGGCCGCCGCCGGCCAGCTGGAGAATAAGAGGAGGGCACGGGCGCAGCCAGCGGGGCCATGAGCGCGGTGCCGCTCCCCAACTTTCCCCGCCCTGGAAAAGAAGTGGACGGCACGGGCGCAGCTGGCGGAGCCGCGGCAAAGGTGTGAAAGAGCCACATGCGGCTCCGGAGCCGCAGGTTGCAGACCCCCGACCTTGCCTGTTAAACATGTTAATTTCAAAAAAATTCAAACAATAGATATTTTCCCCTCCCCAAAGCCAGTACCTTTTTCGTTAAGTTGAAAATTCAAGCTGTAATGCATTCTATGCAGGACTTCCCTTGAAAACTGTTCAGAAACGTCAACTGGCACAGAACCTGATCTGGTTTATTCAGACGCAACCACAGTACATCAGTTCTGCCTATGACCACATTATGGTGTTGATGCTTACCTTTTAAGCCTAAATGGCTTGAGGTCTAGATACCTGAAGGAGTGTCTTCTCCCATATTGATCGTCCTCAGCGTTAAGATTATCAGAGGCAACCCTTCTCTGTGATTCACCTATTGACACTACGCACATACCAAACAGAGGGCTTTCTCTGTGGTGGCACACCAACTTTGGAATGCTCAGGAGAGGCGTGCTCTGCGACAACACTGCATTCCTTTCAGCGCTGGGTTAAAACCTTTTGATCTGCAGAAGCACTTAAAATTACTGTGTTTTTAGTTGCTTCTATGTTTTTCATATTGCCTTGTGGGTTTAAAAATTATTACATGTATAAAAAAGGTAAAGGTAAAGGACCCCTGACAGTTAAGTTCAGTTGCAGACGACTCTGGGGTTGCGGTGCTCATCTCGCGTTACAGGCTGAGGGAGCTGGCGTTTGTCCACAGGCAGTTTGTCCGGGTCATGTGGCCAGCATGACTAAGCCGCTTCTGGTGCAACGGAACACCGAAACCAGAGCAGCACATGGAAACGCCGTTTACCTTCCCACCGGAGCAGTACCTATTTATCTACTTGCACTGGCGTGCTTTTGAACTGTTAGGTTGGCAGGAGCTAGGACTGAGCAACGGGAGCTCACCCCGTTGCGGGGATTCGAACTGCCAACCTTCTGATCGGCAAGCCCAAGAGCCTCAGTGGTTTAGACCACAGCACCACCCGCGTCCTATCAATTTTTTTAAAAAAGGATAAGCCATGCTTTAATTGTTATTGGGCCATTACATGTATACTGTTATACATGTATAACAATGAAAGCATGGCTTATCCTTTTTTTAAAAAATGAAAAAACGAAATCAGTGCTAGCACTTTCGTACTTGCTCTGCTAGACTAATGCAAGGTCACAGAATCCAGTGAGGGCTGGTAGAATTGGACGGAGGTCCTGTGCATGTCCCCTAATTGGTTGGACCTGAGTGCAGCATTCCTAATCTTGGTTTCTCTGTTTTGGATTTTTATTTATTTACTAGTGCTTTAAACCCGTTAAATTAACGGGCGCTAGAACATATGGGCAGCCGCCGCAAGAGCAACAACATCCTGGCTGGCGGGGAGGGAGAGCCTGCGGCTCGAGACTGGACTGAGGCGAGCAGCTCCGGGTGGCGCCTTCGCCGCCGCGTTGTTTGTGTGAGGGGTTGAGGAGGCCGAGCAGCAGCAGCAGCGGGTGTCTGCTTGCCTCCCTCTCCGGAGTCGCCGCGGCTTTCGGAGACGCGGGTTGTGGGGAGGAGAGAGAGTGGGAGCGATGCGGCTGCTGCTGCGACAGCCTGCCTTCACTTAGACCCGGTGGGAAGGGAGCAGCCGCTGAGGTGTGCGCGAGAGCGGGACTGCAAGCCAGGCTCATGCGGGGCAGGTGAGGGGCCGAGTGGGAGGAGGAGGACAATGACGACAACAGCCGGGAGCCTTTTATTGGCCGCCGCGCACGTCAGGCACATTCTGGCGCCTCGGGATCTCCGCGGGTGTTCGTGCCGCGTGCCTAGGAGGGCCCAGAGCACCGAAAGGGGCTGGCGGTTGCCGTTGACACGGGACTTAAGTGATGGGGCAGTGAAGAAGTCGCCTTCCATCCCCCTTCTTCTCTCCCTCCCCTCCTCTATTCCCCTCTCGGCCGGGTTGTGTAAGGTGAGGGTCGAGCCGAGGCAAGGAAAAAGAGAGGAGGAAGGTGGTTGTTTTTTCCTTGCTCTTGGGGTCACTGAGCGGCAGGCGGCGCGAAGTCTCTGCGTTCCAAGTCCCAACGGCTATCCGTGGGGCACATGCGCAGTAGCGCAAACCCAGGGACACAGGGACTGGACGCAGAGACACTTGGATTTTATATATATAGATTAATAAAAAGTTGTAGTCCTTGAGTGTTATGTAGGTAGGCCTGATAGTTTATGCCAATATCTGGGGAAATCTCATAGACACAAGGGATCAGGGTTCCCAGGGAAAGATTTTGGTGCTTTGTTTTCATAATGAACAAGTGCATGGACATGCATACATCCACTTATTTTGTATTTGTTTTGATGAAGAAATTTCCTTTTCCTTTTCTCATGATGTACAATAGCCCCAGCAGTCTTCTATACCCAAATAAGAACGTATACCAATATTTACCAGTAGCTACATGATGACATTTCCACAGAGATTTAAAAAGATAACAATTAATAGATACCATCTGTAGTGATACTAATTCCTACTCATATTAACTTTTATCATACAAATGGCTAAGGCCCATGATAACCTGATGCGGTGATTGCATTTTGGCACAAACAATTTAGCACTGTGGTGCCCTTATATGAAAGTATTCTGAGAAGTTCTGTAGTATTCTTTTGAACAAAGGGATGCCTTGCTTTCTAATCAGTTTTGACAGTAGGACAGCAGAGGGCATCAGAGATCTACTTTTTGTTAAGTCATATTTCCCCCCATGGATTTTATGGTTGGTATACATAAAACAGGGCAGTTCTGTGTTTTTACAATCCCCCAGTTTTATATAGATTTTATCCCTGTTTAAAATCAGTGAGTCCACACATGTGATACTGACCAGTACTAGGATTGCTACCAGGTTTGGCTAATCCATCATATTTCCAATTCTAGCATTCCAGTTTCCTTATGTCAAAATAATTTTAATAGGGTAGCAAATTCAAACGGCAGAGAATGTGTATGTGCACTTTGCCTTTAAACATATTAGACTACATATAACATTTTCCTGGTGTTTTTAAAGTGCTCTGACAGTGCACTCTTAAAGGTAAAGGTAAAGGGGCCCCTGACCACCAGGTCCAGTCATGTCCGACTCTGGGGTTGCGGTGCTCATCTCGCTCTATAGGCCAAGGGAGCCAGCGTTTGTCCGCAGACAGCTTCCGGGTCATGTGGCCAGCATGACTAAGCCGCTTCCGGCGAACCAGAGCAGCGCACGGAAACGCCGTTTACCTTTCCGCTGGAGCGGTCCCTATTTATCTACTTGCACTTTGACGTGCTTTTGAACTGCTAGGTGGGCAGGAGCTGGGACCGAGCAACGGGAGCTCACCCCATCGCGGGGATTCAAACCGCCGACCTTCTGATCAGCAAGCCCTAGGCTCTGTGGTGCACTCTTAGACCTGCATTTAATACTGGTTTGCTACAGGTACAAATAATACTGTTGTATGTATGAACATTTTAAAGAGAAAATTAGCTTCCTGAGCCATTCATGCCTTCCATCTTGCTTTGATTTCCTTCCGTACTTAACGATAATTAAACTAGCGAATTAGAACTTTAAGAAACAAGTTCTCATCAATGATTGCGTCGTGCCTAGATAAGCTGACCTGTGTATGAGCCATGTGAACACACACACAGAGCCTACTATACCCTCCCATTTTGTATGAATCAGAACTAGCTAACTGCTTTGGAACTGCCCTGAAGTCTGTGGATGAAGGGCGGTATACAAATATAAAAATAAAAATAAAAACAATAAAAAAATAATAAAGAATGAGAATCCAACTCCAGACTCTAGCTTCGTATACTGTCTCATTCAAAAACCGTTAATCGTTGTTTGTCAAATGTTATGCAGGCATCCCTCAAATTGCATGGGGGTTGTGTCCCGGGTCATTGTGCGCTTGTGTGAAATCGCGTGCAGTTGAAACACCCCATTCTGCCCCCGCTCTGCCTTGTGCCGCCCCTGCCCCCACCCTTTTAGTGACATATTTTATGATGTTTCCAGGTCACATATTGCTCTTACCTAAAACAGGAGTTGCCTGTATTTCAAAAATTTCATACAAATAGTTTTAAAACAATCAAAATCACAAGTTTCCCAATTTTGGATGAAATGGGATGGTATAGTTGCCATTGATGGCCCAATGGCAGTTCTCCTTTGCAAAGCTGAGGGAGCTATTAAGGTTGGACACTGTGAGAACTGGTAGATGGGCATTTGATCTGATCCAACAGGGCATTCTTGCGATATATTCATAAAACCACAGAATTGTAGAGTTGGAAGGGACCCCGAAAGTCATCTAGTCCAACCCTCTGCAGTGCAGCAACCTCAGCTAAAGCATCCATGACAGACGGCCATCCAAGCTCTGCTTAAAAACCTCCAAGGAAGAAGAGTCCACAACCTCCCGAGGGATTACGTTCCACTATCAAGCAGCTTTTATTAAACCCTCACTGTCATTTTATCCAATTAAATCTTATCTAATTAAATTTGTCTTAAGAAACAGATACTGGTGGCTGGATTTGGTGCGTAAACTTGTCTTTGCTGCGTGTAAAATAAATAAAAATGAAAACAGATGTGATTAGATGATCAACGGCTTGTTACAAGCTCTTAGATTTGTGTAGTTTGCAGAGAAGAGCGGTATAGCTGACAAACACCCTCCACCCCTTAGCCTTTGTGGCGAGTTCCCAGAAGTCCCTTCACTGCAAGGAGGTGAAAGGGGAAATTGACAAGAGGGTTGAAGCCTCTTGTCAGTTTCACCTCTACAGCCTTGAGCTTCCAAGATTGTCAGCTTCACTGCTGCTCTTTGAAATCTTTCTGGCAGGTTCTGTGGAAATCTTGCTTGAGTTCAGAGAATTACCTGCAAAGGCTGCAAACAGAAGTGGTGAAACTGATGAGCTTTCTCCATCACCGCTATCGCCAGAGAGGCTCCTTCATTATAGGGGTTTCAATTTTTTCTTCTTCTGTAGGAGTTTTGCCTTTTGTCAATTTCACCATTACTGTGAAGAGTCTTCGGCAGGCTCCCTGCAGAGGTGTGTGTGTGTGTAAGGGGGACCTGTCACTTTCACAGCTGCACTTTTCAGCCTTTTGCGTGAGGAATAGATAACATGCAGTGACTGCTGAACTTGCCAGGGCAGGTGAATGCATGCATGAACAGTTAAGCATATGGGGAGGGGGAAACACCCACTGTTTGGGATGGAGGAGGAAAGCACAGATGCAGATAAATTGTTAGAAAACAGGAACTGGCCGTGCAATGTGCAGCTGAGGTCAGGAGCAGAGCATTGGGTTTCTTGTTAAATAAACGTCTTAGAGGTTTTGCTAAAATTACGCAGTGCAGTGGTACCTTGGTTCTCAAATGCCTTGGTACTCAAACAACTTGGAACCCAAACACTGCAAACCTGGAAGTAAGTGTTCCAGTTTGCTAACTTTTCCCGGAAGCCGAATATCCTCCGTTTTGAGTGTTACGCTTCCATTGTGAGTGTTACACTTCCGATTTGAGTGTTACGTTGAGGTCTCTCTGTTTTTGCTATTTATTTTGCGTTTTTGTGGCTCTTTTTCTTTTGTTTTTGTGACTGTGTGGAACCCAGTTCAGCTACTGGTTGATTAATTGATTGTGTGACTGCAGTACATTGTTTATTGCTTTCATTTAATGGATCGGTGGTCTCATTAGATAGTAAAATTCATGTTAAATTGCTGTTTTAGGGGTTGTTAAAAAATCTGGAGTGGATTAATCCATTTTGCTTTACTTTCTATGGGAAACCGTGCCTTGGTTTTGGAATGCTTTGGTTTTGGAACGGACTTCCAGAACGGATTAAGTTTGAGAACCAAGGTACCACTGTATAAATTTTGTTAAGTACAAACAAACAAACAAACAAATGCGTAGAATGGAAGTGAAGAAGCTCTAGAATGCAGACTGGAGAATCACAGCTTTGTGAAAATTCTAGGTTTGGGAACAGATACTTCCAACAGCTGCTGAAGTTGAAGCTTTAAATACTGTCAAACTCTACACCTTCCTACCCTGCTTGGATTTTAAACAAGGCCCCTTGGCTACGATGTATCAGCTGCCTATGAGGCAAGGCTTGAGAAGGGCAGGAACAGAGAAGATTTTCAAGGCTCCATCATAACCTTGACAGAGACTATCACAGGATGCAGTGAAATTCATCAAACAAAATATAGCTAAGGAAAATCTGATGATGCATTGTGTTCTTCTCCCCGTTCCAACCAATCACTGGAGACCAACTTGGTTTCCCAAACAGTGTGAGCCCATTCTCTGCCTGAAAATGTGTTTTGCATGGTGGTGGAAACAGAGATTGAAATTGACCTCCACTACTTAGCCCCCGCAAATGGGATTGGTATTGAAATCAGTCTAATTTGGCACAAGTTGAATGCGGCTTGCACTCTAGCATTGTCTGCTTTCATCATGCTCACTTCCTTGGCAGGCCAAGGAAGGATGCACATGCTGTTGACTAGCAAGGTGAGGCTTTGAAGAGGTACAGGTGGATGGCCAAAGACAGCATATTGTTCCAGGGGCTGAACTGAGCATCAAAGGCGCAGATCTCAAAAACTTGTGAACAGAATCAACAAAGAGTTACATATCCCATTTAGTGCCATCCTTAAATCTCTGGGGGTATTTAAGAGGCATGTGTTTGTGCGTGCTAATTCATTATTTACTGTCTCAAAGTGGCACTGGTAATTTTAACAATGAATTTGGCAACTGCCCTGTGATCTTGCATTTCAAAATGGGGAAGAAGGAGAAACCTTGTTAAGGTTATAATCTGATTTCACACTTTACCTGTGAGCTCAATGGGGCCTCTACTTCTGAGTGGACATATATAGGAATGTGCTGTAAGTCTTCCCATTGTAGATTGGCTCTGTTGTGGGAGACAATGCTTTTCAATGTTTTATTTCTATGAAGGGAGTCCTGCGAACACCTGTTTATCAACACATGTCAAAAAAAGGTGGGGGACTGTCTGCGCCTTTGTCTTTTTCATACACATATCTGTTTCTCTTGGATGAATTAATTTATCCCTTCTCTTAGGATCCTTGATAGACTTGGACACAGTTTGTACAAGCGCTACTATCATGTAAAACCATGTGGATAACCCAACAGATGTGTGCTGGTTCCTAATGTGTTTTTTTTTAAGCATGGGAAAATACAATTAACTGCTCAGCATATTTTTCAAAAATACGTTATACATATTGTATCAGAGTGTTTCACATTTAATTATACTTTTTTAATATACAGGTGAGACTCGAAAAATTAGAATATCGTGGAGAGGTTCATTTCTGTCAGTAATTCAACTTAAAAGGTGAAACTAATATATGAGATAGACTCATGACATGCAAAGCGAGATATGTCAAGCCTTTATTTGTTATAATTGTGATGTTTGTGGCGTACAGCTGATGAGAACCCCAAATTAACAATTTCAACTTTGCGGTTTTCATCAGCTGTACGCCATAATCTTCACAATTATAACAAATAAAGGCTTGACATATCTCGCTTTGCATGTCATGAGTCTATCTCATATATTAAACTCCAGTAGCTAATGAAAACAATTGCTTACATAAATGGACTTTTCCACGATATTCTATTTTTTCGAGTTTCTCCTGTAGTAATCTTAAATCATTCACATTTCAAGTTTGTTGTTTGCTTGCTTTCAAATGCCACAACTGTTCTCCTATCCAAGATGCTCAGGTTATGTTTTGCGCAAACTCTTTGCAGAGTACTGCACAAGCCAAAGAAATAACAATTGCATGTTTTATTGCAGGGAAATTTGCCTAAGTACTCTCACAACTCTCTGATGGTTCAGGCCCTGAAGACTAACTTAACAGACCCAGATGTCCATGTGCTCTTCTTTGATGTAGAAGCTCTGATTATTCAACTGCTAACTGAAGAAGCCTCCAGGCCTAATACAGCCCTTATTTCCCCAGAGAATTTGCAGAAAGCATCTGGTAGTTCTGAGAAAGGGAGCTCCTTCCTGGCTGGCAAACGAGCAGCGGTCCTGTTCCAGCAGGTCAAAGAAACAATCAAAGAGAACATAAAAGAACATCTCCTTGATGAGGACGAGGACGACGAGGAAGCCAGGCAGAGGAGAGAAGACAGCGATCCCGAGTACCGGTCCAGCAAATCTAAGCCCTTAACCCTCTTAGAATACAACCTAACCATGGACACGGCCAAGTTGTTTATGTCATGCCTTCATGCTTGGGGCTTGAACGGTGTTCTAGATGAGCTTTGCAGCGACCGCTTGGGGATGCTGAGACCTCACTGCTCCGTCTCTTTTGGCTTGCTCTCGAGAGGAGGCCACATGTCACTGATGCTTCCCGGATACAATCAGCCCATAGGCAAGATGCCCTCTCTTGATGTGGAGGTAGGAAAGTCTGTATCTCCCACGGAGGGACATATCAGAGGAACATACGGCATATCACGCGCAGTAACTACTCAGCACCTCCTCTCCATTATCTCCTTGGCTAACACCTTGATGAGCATGACGAACGCAACATTCATTGGTGATCATATGAAGAAGGGACCAGTCAGGTACCTGTAGAAATAAATAAATAAACCTATTTTATTTAATTTACCATTTGCTGCCTCGCTCCAAACCACCTTTCTTTAGTACACAGTTGTGCATTCTATATTGCTAGATCATTGTTTTGTTGAATTTCATCCTAGATCAGGGTTTCCCAGACTTGGGTCTCCAGCTGTTTTTGGTCTGCAGTTCCCAACATCCCTGACCACTGGTCCTGCTAGCTAGGGATGATGGGAGTTGTAGTCCAAAAGCTGGAAACTCAAGTCTGGGAAACCTTGACGTAGATAATCCCAGAGCCAGATTGATTTCCCTATTCTTATACCCTGTCTTGTTATTCCAACTCGGCTGAAAGTAGTGAAGTTCTAGGTATTTGTACCTGGGCACCATTTTGGTGAGGTTACCGTCAAATGATTAAAATGTTTCATTACATTTCAAATAGGTGAAAGTTATGTTGTTAAGGAGGTAGTTCATAAAATGAAGTTTGATTTTTTGTTGCCGCTGTCTAGACTCAGTACAGGTTACAGCACTTGACAGCGATTTTTGCCTGTCTGGTTTTAAAAATAAAACTTCATGGATAAAATAGAAGCTAAGAAGAAATTGATGTAAGAATTGAGTTTAGCCTCTCCATCTTCCTCGACCACCATACCCACAGAAAATACTAAACCAGCCATTGGAAGGAAAGAAGGGACCTATAATTTCCAAAAAATAAAAGGGATGGAGGATATCTGGGGTATTTATAGAAGAGAGGCTGAGAAAGAAAATGATGCTGAATTAGGTAAAAAGGGGCCCAAGATCTGTGCATGTTTAACAGACGATGCAACCCATTCTTAAGCTATTCTTATGTGGCACCAAGCCCAAATATTATATGGTGTGCAATATTTCCTGATTTTACGTACCTAATTCTTTTATTTGTAGACCACCTAGACCAGGGACGCCCGAGCTTGCTAGAGTGAAGACTCCTGCTCCAGTTGCCAGTCCGACAGCTCAGGGGCTGATTAAACAAGGTAACCTCTAGGCCCTTGAGATAATGGAGATATCACTCAGACTGTGGAATTGTCTTAATGATACGTTCTTTTCTCTTTTTTTCCTGAGTGATTAAATTAAGCTGAAATGTCTGATAATTGCAAAGGATGGTCTGATAATTGCAGGTGTTTTATGAAGGTTCCTGTGTGCATATGATCTTTTGAGTTCGTAGCAGCAACATTTTTCAAGTACCCTGTGCTGACAGTCAAGCACCTTGCTGGAGGTTGAGGTGGTGGTCATATGTATCTGATCCACCATTCTTTGAACTCACCCTGGATTCATCTCCTGGCAGTTCATCGGCAGGGACTGATATAAAACCTGCAGTTGCCATGAGCCTTGCAGTCAAGTCTTGCAATCTGTTCCTAAACTGATGGATCAGCGTAATTCCAACTCAGGTTCATCCTGGCGGTTGTTCTGAGGGAGGGAATCTCTAGATTCCACTCTATTTGACTCCCCTTTCTTTAATGCTTGGCATTACTGATCCTGTATATCTCTGGTATTCAGAGGTAGGTAGATTAACCTGTGTGTGACTCAAGGGAGCCCAAAAAAGAGCATGGCTCAAATAATATCTGGGCTCTTGGGGGCAGTATTCAGCTACCACATCCCATCAGCGCAAGGATGCCTGCTTGCACAGTGGGACTTCCCCGACCTCTCCTCTCCTCATGTGTGCATCACCTCCTCCACAAACCTGCTCCAAAGGGTTGGGGGAACCCTCTAAGACATATTTAGAGGACACATGGGAAAGGAGAGGGGAATAAAGTTCTGTTGTGCAAGCAGAAATCTTTCTTCTGCACTTAACACTATGTCGGATTCCACATTCTCCTTATTTTCTTCCTGGAAAAGGAAACATGTCCTTTGGGCAAAAAAGGGTATCACCTTTCTGTAACACCTTTGTTAGTCCCTCTTTGTTCTGCACATGGTCTTGTTTAACAGTGCAATATAAATTGGTTTCCCTAACTGGATCTCATGGTGTTCTATATCACTCTTGCAGTGGAAGCCTTTTGTAGTCCTGCGACTTTGGCTTAACCAAAGGGCACCATGGCAGAACAGCTGTGCGTAACTTCTAGAACTTCCTTTAGTAAACTTTTCTTCTCTGATGAGTAGATCATTACACTGATGAGTAGATCATTACCCTGTGCTTCCTATATGTCTTAATAGCACTGTACATAAGACAGAGGGATCTCCTGCCTAGCATCTGATCCTCTTCTCTTGACCACCATATTAAAACACAATAAATCAAGCACATTGCCTTATGTTAAATCCCAGTGCAAATTTCCCCATCAAATGTCAAGGAGGTAAATGACTATACAGCTTTTAGAAGGCATCTGAAGGCAGCCCCGTATCAGCAGATTTATAATGTTTGATGGTTTTATATGTGTTGGAAACTGCCCAGAGTGGCTGGGGCAACCCAGCCAAATGGGTGGGAAATATATATGTACATGCATGCATGCATGCATGCATGCATACATACAGAGCCAGTGTGGTGTAGTGGTTAAGAGCAGTAGACTCATAATCCGGTGAACCGGGTTCGCGTCCCCGCTCCTCCACGTGCAGCTGCTGGGTGACCTTGGGCTAATCACACTTCTTTGAAGTCTCTCAGCCCCACTCACCTCACAGAGTGTTTGTTTTGGGGAAGGAAGGGAAAGGAGAATGTTAGACGCTTTGAGACTCCTTCGGGTAGTGATAAAGCGGGATATCAAATCCAAATTCTTCTTCTCTTCATACAATTATTAGATAATCCCCCTCAGGAAGGTAGCTTGGTTGTGAATGATTTGCGAGAGAAGAAAGTTAGAAATTGAATACAAATCCCACTGGAAGTCTGTAGAGTAACCCAAGGAAGTGTCCATTAATTTTCTCTAAGTGTTTCTTTTCCTTTTTTGAAATTTAGTGGAGAGATAAATTTCATTAACTGAAAAAACTTTTGCCTCCTTTAAAGCCACATTTAATAGCTGAACAATCAAGTGAATGAAAGCTTTCAGTCTTGCTTTTAATGGGCAATGAACGAATGTGAAAGCAAATATTTCAGTATCTCACTGTATGTGATGCTATGATGAAGTTTGACTTTTCTGTGCAGTAAAGTATGTAAATCATTATGGCTGACATACATTTGTAGTTGCTAGTCAGCAAAAAGTGCTTATTCTGGTATGGTGAAACTCCCCCTTCCCCTTCTCCTCCCCTCAGTCCCTCCAGAGCAGACTTGGAGTTGGCACAGGGAACAGGGAAGAAGAGTTATGTCAGGCAAGCAGAAATCCACTAATGTGAGGTTGCATGTCATTTATGTTAGTTTGTTTTTAAATGTTCGCAGTGTAGTGTCATCTAAACCATGGTGCACTGGGAGGCCTTTCAAAATTATTATTATTATTATTATTATTATTATTATTATTATTATTATTTCTTCCCCAGCCACTCTGGGCGGCTTTCAACAGAACTTTAAAAACAGAATAAAACTTCAACCATTAAAAATTCCCTAAAAAGGGCTGCCTTCAGATGTCTTTAAAAAGTCGGATAGTTGTTTATTTCCTTGACATCTGATGGGAGGGTGTTCCACAGGGAGAATGCCACCACTGAGAAGGCCCTCTGCCTGGTTCCCTGTAACCTCACTTCTCGCAGTGAGGGAACCGCCAGAAGGCCCTCGGAGCTGGACCTCAGTGTCCAGGCTGAACGATGGGGGTGGAGACGCTCCTTCAGGTATTACCATCCTCATTGGTCATCTGTTGATGCGGTTCATAATGCTATTGTCATATTTATAGTTCATGCTATCAGATCTACAGTTATTTGCTTACTTCTGCCCTGATAACAAATGGGGGAAAGTTTACCATAAACAGTAACAGCCAGAAGATTTTTATTCATGAAATCGTTAGATTTTTGCTCCACCTTTCTCCTAGTTATAACGTTGTAGGTTTTTCTCATCAACCTTCTATCGCTTGACTTGGTGCCTGTGACATGTTGTGCATTTCTGTGAGTTTAACTTTCTTAATTGCAGCGCAGTTAACACGCAATGGACAGTGGCTGAACACAATCAATTCATGCAGCGTATTTTTTCAGATTGCTCGAACGCCCAGTTCTGCTGGCCTACCAAGCCAGCTGTTGTTACTTTCAGTTACACTGATTGATATAAACAATGACAGCCAGAGAGACTGTTCTCTTTCTCCCACCCTCATCACAAAGGAGTGAAGCTTAGATATCGAACAGTAAACTCTGACAATTGGAGTCTGGGTGTATTTTTTTTTTTTTTGAAAGCTTGTGCATTTATCAGTTCAAGATCTTTGCCAATCCTGGTTGTCTATTATTATTATTTAATTCACACGTAATACATGCTGGCTGGTTTACAGCTTTGCGCGTGCCATCGTGATGCATTCGCGTGGAAATCATAGAAGAAGTAATTTTGATGCAGATGTCTTAGAGCAACAAAAGAAGTTCACTGCATGAAAACCAAACATACAATTCAGGAAACAATGCTTAATCTGTTCTGGAGCCTGAGCTCATTGTTGTTCTGCAATGGAATAAAGGAGAGGGATTAATTTGAAGATGCTTGTGCATGACATATGGTAATTCCCTGTGAGAAGGAAGTGTCAGCTAGTGACCTCTAAATCTTAACATTGACCTCTGGTTGTAGAATGGTGTGTGCCATAAGGTCTGCCTGTCCTTTCATATGATAATTTGATTCATGGAGCATTAGCGAAACTATAAAGTTTATGGCTGCCTTTGGACTGCCTTCACATTAAAAAAAATAAGAACCCCACCACAAAACGGCCATCGTAAAACTGCAGAAATTTTAATTTGGAAAAAACTATTCCGAGCAATTAACTTTTTAAAGTGGCTTCCTCACTGAAAGTAGTTGACAGTACGCCCTAAATCAATCTTAGTGTGGGTACTAAAGAGATTAGTTTTCAAGGTGTTTTATTCGGCCTGGCCTTAAAACAATCTGCAAAGGTCAAAACATTCAAAATTAGACTTGTCTTAACTGTAAAGCTTTATTCGTGCAGTTGTGACATGCATACTCTGCTGTTTAAAATGGAATGGATGCAAGTTTCTTTCTTGATTTAACATTTCTTGGTGTACAGTCCAAGTAACCAAAGTATCACCCTGTGTTCTATAACTGACTTGTTTCTCTCTCACTAGAATGCTTCTTGAAGGGTTCTTGTATAGTAATTGCTAATATAGTCCCAGAGAGTTATGGCTCTCCCCCTTTCCCCGTTCTTTAGTAATACGAACCGTTTTCTGAAACGTCTGTCTTCATTTTCCTCTTTATTTCTTCTTTCCTGCTCAAGTTGCTCCTGCTGTTTCTGCTAGCACTGAAGCTGATCTCTCTGGCTCTGACCCTGCTCCTTTACATACCTGTTTCTTAGTAAATGAAGGTATTCTCACCTCCGTTTCTATCTACTTGGCCTTTTTCTTTTCCTTTTTCTTTAAACTAACTTGCTCTCTCGTTGTTACATGCCTCTTCTAATCTACACATTCATTCACTTCTCAATTTGAAAACAAGCTTCATTTAGCAACCTTTATTTGCAACTAATGATTAGTTTTAATTCATTTTTCTCTGCCTTTAAGTGATGGTTGTACATCACTTAAGCAGCTAGCTTATCTGACTGGGAAAAAGAAATTTGTATTTAATGAATTAAGATCTTTAAATTCAATTTGTCAACCCTTTTTCACCCCGTGGGGGAAGGGACAAGGAGAGAACAATTACGTATTTTTTAATTTTCCAGTGGCTTCAGAATGAGGATTTAAGCAATTGAATCCCAACTGAAGGGATCTTTTGGGTGGCTTAGAGGAAATTTGTTACCTTGTGGATAATTTTCCTATTGATAAAAATTTGTTTGCTTATAAATACAGAGGGTGTTTTTCAGTGACAATATATAAGGGTTTTGTTACCATTCTTTTATCTGTAAAGGAAAAGGCAAAATCTGAGATATTGTAAATACTTTTTTTTTCTAACACAGACTTGTAATGTGCAGGTAATTTCTCTCTCTCTCAAAAGATTACCTAGAAAAGGTCATGTTGTTGTTTTAAAAAAAAATAAAAGTACCCTACAAACACCAAAAAATTGAGCAATTAAATCTGCCTAGCCTTGTTAACTTCAGTGGAACTAAGCTGATTTCTAAAAGGAGATGTGTCAGTTTAAATGATTTGTAGATCCTTCTGCTTGTAGGTGTTTTCGTAAATTCTACTGTTTATGAATTATGGACCAGTTTTCACTTATTTGCATACATTGTTCTCATTCATTGTGCTACTAAATGTATGCAGTTTTCCCTTTACATGAGAAATAGAGACTCTATTCAGCAGGTAACATCTATGTGTCTGATGGCTTAGCTGTCATGCTAAGAGAGAATTGCTTCATTCAACTCTTAAGTAGATACAAGCTTTCCTCTAAGTGGTGACTGGAAGAATTCATTAGAAACCAGCAACAATCCAGATTACTTCTGCAGTGATTAGATGTGATGTATTAAAGTTGTGCCGAAAATTCCCCCTTTTCTAAATTTGGAGGGTAAAAGTTGTTATTTTTCCAGGTTTGAAATTTCTCCCGAATATGAAAAAAAAGAAAGAAAAGAAAGAAACTTCTTCTGAAAATTAAATCTAGATTACAAGCATATGAACATTTGGGGGTGTGTGGGGTGTTTTTGAGGTGTTTCCTTATTAGATTAGTCACATGAATGATCCTACAGTGACTGGGATGACATCACAATGCTATAGCCAATCAGACGTGGCTATGTGATGACATCAGCGAGGGTAATTGGGAATAACATCAAATAAAGGCAGTTCAACTTACCTAAGCAAATATTATTGCAAGGCGGTGAAAAATTATTTAATAAAAATTCTACACCGCTTGCTTGTTTTAAGAAAACCAGCACCCCTCAAAGTGCTTTTACATAAATGAAAAGGTGTGCATTTTTCGACACAACAAAAACTAAATAGTTTTGCTTCAGCTCTAGCTATTGGAGCCTGCTAGATGGTGGTGCTAACCTAGGTGTACTTTGATTTTTTTAAAAAAATAAAACCTGTGAAAAATTATTTCCTATAGTTAACAATATGTGTAAAACACCCAGAGTTCTGCACTGACACAGTGGCGATTTCACTGTGAAACCCATTGCTTTCCGTTTATTTTAACGTCCGTATTGGTGAGCATCAAAACCAGCATTATAACCCATGCTTTTTTGGTATTGTTGTGCTGTTTAGAACTTTGAAAGCGTTTTGTGTGTTTTATGGCTTTTTAAAGCTAGTGTTTGTTCCTCTGTGTATTTGATGGCTGATTGTCCATGTCTGGCTTTATGTATTGGCTGCAATTCTGCACCTATCTTGCTTATGTTTAAGCTTGGTTTTTAGCAGGGATTTAAGAAGAAGAAAATCCTTGCAGCATGTTCATCAAGATTCTCAAGAAACTGGTGCTGATACCTAACTGTTTTGTTTGTTTCTTCCTCCTCCTCTTCCTATTATTATTATTATTATTATTATTATTATTATTATTCATGGATGCAATCCTAAAAAAGAGAGAAAGATGTGCCCCAAGAGAAAAGTAATTCTGGTGCTTAGGAATTTGAAATGTATTTCAGCCTTGTTGCTATTGTGCATGGGGGGCAATCTACCACACACCTGAACCAGCAGTACTGCACCTTAATGATTTTCCACTGCTGTTCCTCCATGTAGCCCAGGCATAGGCAAACTCGGCCCTCCAGATGTTTTGGGACTACAATTCCCATCATCCCTGACCACTGGTCCTGTTAGCTAGGGATCATGGGAGTTGTAGGCCAAAAACATCTGGAGGGCCGAGTTTGCCTATGCCTGATGTAGCCCTTGGAGAGGGACCATAAAACACTGGCTCAGGTGCAGCTTTCCCTAAAGCCAAAACAGGAGTTGGTTTAGAGCATCCATGTAAGTCTTTCATAGCTGCTAACGTATTCCCATCCCTTCCCTCTGCTTCCTTTCCCCCCCGTTGTGCATGGTAGCACATTCGCCCTTTCCTCGTACCTCACAGGATGATGTCACTTCCTTCCAACTGATTCTTCTAGAGGGCGCCAGGGCGCCTGTGGCCTCAGGGCAGGATTGTGGCTGCCGTTCTCATGCACTGTCCTTATCACATTGTGATAAATCTCTAGCATGAAAAACAAATTCATTGGTTAGAAATTTTATGTGGAAGAGGGTGCCTGTGAAAGCATGAGTCTCGTACCCAGTCTGATTAAACGTCCTGCACTGGTTGGTTTAAACGTGTTATCTCTTGTCCATCTGCCTGTCTGTCTGTCTCTCGCACATGCATACACGTACACACACACTCTTCAAATTAGTCTATAATCGGATTCTATGTGTTCCGTCCAAAGAACTTTGAGTAGAAGGAAAATAATTGCCCAAGAATTTATGCAGCACTGACGTATGTGCATTTCACTGATGTTTTCATGCTTCCAATTGTGCAACAGGTTGTGCAAGCAGGGGAACATAAGTGAAATTAATTTTTCTCACCCATTGCTGGAGAATGAAGTGTAAAATTACCTTTCTATGAATCGAAGACACTTTCAGCATGTTAGAAGGGCATCTTTAGACCCAGTCTTCCATCAGACTAGCAAACAAGCTTAAGCTTTCATGTGATGTTGGATCATGACCCTCATGGGGAGATTAGGAGGAAGAAGGGAAGAAATGCTATCCTCCTGATGGCTCTTCACATAGCTATTTTGTCAATTGCCCTAGCTTTCTTTTTAATCTCAGTAAAGGAGGGTCCTTAGGTTAGACTTGCAGGCAAGGCCAAAGTTGGCCCACCTAATATAATTATCCTTCTATAACTATGCATTTGTATTCGCTCTAACCCAGGCAAGGCCAAAGTTGGCCCTCCAGCTGTTTTGGGACTACAATTCCTATCATCCCTGACCACTGGTTGGGAGTTGTAGTCCCAAAACAGCTGCAGGGCCAACTTTGGCCTTGCCTGGGTTAGAGCGAATACAAATGCATAGTTATAGAAGGATAATTATATTAGGTGGGAATAAGCCCCTCTGAACCCAGTACACTTATTTCTGAGAGGGGTTGTGTAGGATTGCACTGTTAGTGCCCCAATGTAACTTTGAATTAGGATGAGCTTATATACCCGGAAGCTGTGCTTTCTGAAATCCGAAGTTAGGAAGTGTAGTGAACAAATGGCAGAGACAACAAAATAAAGCAGTGAATAATTAAAATGTAGATGATAGGAGCTTCAAATAATGTTAGTTGCCTCAATGATCAGGAAGAGAGGTTAGCGTGCGCTTATACGGATAACGTATTAGTTTTAAGTTAAGCTATTCAGTACAACTGCATTCCTGTTGCTTAAGATGCAATATATTTTTAAAAAGGGGTCGTTTTGGGCAAGCAGGTCATGATAACATAAGATTGACAAGCGTAGTTGTGGATGCTAATAAATCTAGTGGCATTTGATGACGGCTGCTTTCCTAATGCTTTGCCTGTGTCTTCAACAGGATGGAGTCAACTTGCTGCTATGCATTGTGTCATGCTTCCTGACCTGTTGGGCCTGGATAAATTTAGACCACCTCTCCTTGAAATGTTAGCTCGTAGATGGCAAGATCGATGCTTGGAGGTACTGTTCTTTATTGAAGGTGGCAGTGGGGGTGAGGGGTGTGTGTGGGTGCGGATGAAATGAATCTGTTAGCCAGCATGGGGATATTATTTTTATGTCGGATATATTGTTCCAAGAAAAGCGTACCATAATTCTGGTTTAAAGGTTGGATTTATATATATAGGTATATGCAATTCAATTTGCAGATCAGTTTTTTTTTTAAAATGGAGAGTTAACATCCCCGCATAACAACAGTATATTGTAGTTAAATGGGAAGCTAGGCCTCGGAGAACGCGGTTAATCCAAAGTACACGATGAATCTTGCCGGCCACTGGATGTCATCGTTGTTCCATTACAGCACTTAGGAATACCAAAATCCTCCATTTCTGTAAGCCACAGACCATTTCAACATGTTTCGATGGAGCTGCACGCAGTTTGTTTACTCCTCATGCATCAGCAGTTCAATAACTGCTGCAAATTCATTTTTAATCCTCTTCAGTACTATACATATTTTTAAAAAGAGTAGGAGGGAAGAGCATGCTTAGAGAACAAGAACCCTTGTAAGTCACAGTCCAGGAAACGCTTTCCCTCCACTATGTGTAGTTATTTGAAATGAAATGCTGAGAGGCACCACTTCCAATTAATATTAGTTTCCCCTCAGCAATGCTGAGGTCCGTCATATACTTTTTGATGTAGGTGACGCCGGCAGGCAGAAAATACAAAGACATTTTTGAAATTTGCAATTAATATTCAGATTTTCAGAGCAGTCTTTTGTTCCAGTAAGGAGAAGGGCGTTCAGCTAAGAGGTTTCGCAAGTCAGTTTCTAAAGAGAGCTTGCTGAGTTGTTCGAATGTAACTCCACTCGTCGGCAAATGGGGTTGGCATCTACTATTTTTGATAAATGACTATCTGGCCTTGACATCACATCTATGCTGTTGTGGCCAAAAGAAAAAAAAAGGGGAGGAAAAGTTGATTGTGCAGCTTTAAAAGAAATATATGAGGAGCAGACCTGTGACATTTACAGTAGTGTTTTGAGCTGGCTCCTAAGCTTAATTGAAAATCTGCTGCCAGGATTGTGCAGTAGTGGTGGAGTTCATGCACACATGGTAGATGAAACCTTACTCTGTGCTAAACTAATCTTTTATTTCAGTTTCTAGCCTGCCTCATCCCAGAGACTTAGGGTGGAGAAGTTGTGTGTGAACACACATTCTTTAGTGTTGCTCGTGAATGTCGAGCAAAACGTGTAAGAATTTCAGCTTTTATTCTCAAGAATATTAAGCTTTAATTCTTTTGTATACTGACGTAGATTCATAATAATAATAATAATAATAATAATAATGGTAATAATTTATATACCAAACTTCATCCAAAGATCACAGGGTGGTTTACAGTATAAAAACACAATAAAACGCACCATAATAACAAACAAAAACAATACCCCCACAGTTTAAAAGGCCATATATTGTTTAATTAGCCAAAAGCCTGGGAGGAGAGCCTTCCTATAGAGAGCATTCCGCAAGTGGGGAGCCGCTGCAGAAAAGGCCCTCTTTCCTTGTTTCCACCTTCCAAACCTCCTGCAGAGGAGGCACACAAAGAAGGGCCTCACATTGCAGGATCCTGAAGAGGAATCCTAAGCAATGTTGTGTTCTTGCGGTGTATTAAGGCAGTATCGTGAATTCTACAAATCGGGTCTATCATTCCACCAGTGCCAGGTTCTCTGTTACTTCTGAGATTTTTTTTACACGACAGCTAGGGCCAAACTCATACTTTGGCATAGTGGTGAGGGAGGTATTTTCCATTGGTGGCTTTTCTTGATGAACCAGTAAAGCAGATGTGGGAAACCTGTGGGTCTCCAGAAGTTAATGAACTACAGTTCACTCTATCCCTGACTAGTAACCATTCTGGCTGACTGGGACTGATGGTCATTGGAACACAACAACATCTGGAAGGCCACAGGTTAGGTACCACTGTTGTAAAGGTGCAATTCCGCTAGAATCCCATGGGTCACTCCCAGGGTTTTGTGTGGCCAGTGTCTCCATGAGAATAATTTATTTTGTTGGCTTTGCCCATACGGCTCTTCCATCCACATGTGTCCTATCAGGGTATGAGGAAGCATTGTTCCTATGCATGAACGTGACATTGTTGATCACTGAACTGTCTGGGAAAGATAGTCTCTTTATAAATTCTGTTGTACCTAAATGGATGATGGAAGCATTTGGGGGCCTTGTAAGTGCACTGCAGAAAGAGGTTTTTTTAATGTTATCTATCATGCCAACTATATTAGCTTTGGCCATTCACAAGCAATATCTGCAACCAATTCATTTTGCATACCAGCATTATTCTTTTTGTTTTCTTTTTTTCTTTTTACCTGCAGGAATGTTTCCCCTCCCTCATATCATCTGATTTGACTTTAAGGTTGGCCAGCTTGGGTTAGGGGAAGCTTCTTGACCTGCCACCATCGGCTGTTGCATGGCAGGAGGTGACATGGGATCAAGTCTTCACTGTGATAGCACCCTGACTGTTGAATTCTCTCCCCTAGGAGGCAAAGCACACCAGCTCTTAACAAAATTCTGGTGCTAGGTTAAAACACCTGTTTTCCCATCCAGTTGATTATTGAAATCTGGAATACCGAAGGACTTAGGATTTGATAAACCTTATCCATGATTGTTTTATAATTGATGAATAATTTTAATAGTTTAGTTGTTTTCTCATACAACAAGTTGTTTTGCAGTGTTTTGAAAATCACTCTGTGATTCTTTTTGTGGTAGAGGGTGCTAGAAAAGGTTTCTTAACGTGTGTGTGTGTGTGTGTGTGTGTGTGTGTGTGTGTGGTTATTTATGTTTGGACAGTTGTATGTGAACATTATGGAGTCCTTTTGCAAACATGTGTCTTCCTTGGGTTTGTAGGTGCGAGAAGCTGCCCAGGCCTTGCTGTTAGCAGAATTGAGAAGAATTGAGCAGGCAGGCAGGAAGGAGACGATTGACATGTGGGCTCCGTATTTGCCGCAGTATATGGACAGTGTTATCTCACGTGAGTATTTTCTTTCCAATCCAAATGTGCTTAAATATGTGGATTTAAGAGAAGACATTTCAAGTAACAATGGAAACCAGTATATTTCATAGGGGAAGCTAAATTTCAGGGCATGGCATAGATCTCTTTCTCTGATGTCAGCACTGGATATAGGGATGTTGAAAGTCTGGGGCAAGGTAGACAAGTCCTTCAATGACAACTGTATGAATATGACAAGACATTTGTCCTTGAATTAATTCAATATTTCAAATTTACATTGTTTATATACCATCCTGATCTACCTCGAATTGGGCTGTATTGGTTGCCGTATCAGACCGATTGTATCACACCAGTCAAATTTCATCAAATATAATGAAGTCTGTACTTTGGTGCAGCAGTTTCAACCCAAGCCAGATCATTTAGTTCATTTTATTGGTGAGCAGGAATTTGTTTATTTCTAATATAGCAGACATTTTTATGACGAGAAACGTTTTGCCCAACGGAATTGAATTTCCTTTTGTTGAGAGTGTTTTGTGTGTTAAATGCCAATTGATTTTTTTGGGAAAGATATATAATGATCTTGTTAAATCTAAATGGGATATATAATCTAGATTTACATGGAGATACTCTGTGCTGTTTCCAAGAACAAATGCCAGTAAAGAAATAACACTCAGTCTTTTGGCCTTAAGTTTAACCCCAGCGTTATTTGTATTAAATAATTACATACAAGGTACATGGACAATACTTTGGTGGTGTTAGACTGTGGCAATAAACTGTGGTATTTTGGTTATGAGATAGGAATGATTCTCCTTTTCAGCTGGTCCCCTTCTTTGTCTTCTTCATCTTCTTTTCTGTGGTTTCCCCCCAAAATAGTAGAATATGCCTATTTATGTCCCAGGCAGCCTGTCCTTCAACCAATCAAATACGAGTGACGCAGAATTCTCTCCCCCCAAAAACATTTTTTCTGTAAGTGACCAAGAATTTCTACCCACAAACTAATAAAAAGTGTAATTTTACAGTCCTCTACCTCAGTATTTAAAATAACCAGGTTTTCCCAGACCAAGCCTATGTAAGTAAATAACAAACAACTCTCAACCACCAAGGAAGGATGTTTCCTATTACAACTTTAACCCTTAACCTCATACACATAAATTGCATCTAAATCTAGCAATGTTCTACTAAACACATTTTTAAAGGTGCTTTCGCCACAGATGTTGTTGGGTTACGATTCCCATCGGCCCCAGCCAGCATGAATGATGGGAGTTGTAGTCCAGCAACATCTGGAAGACACCACATTAGCTGCCAATACCTGAGGTGTGCTGCAGGCCCTGTCATGAGCCACGAAAACAGGTGATCAAATACAGTAGTAGAAGAGATCCCAAGAAACCAAAACGATGGCATTATATTTCGTAAATGAAAAACTCAATAACCTCTGCATAATCGCTATAAGTGGCATCTTTTTTGTATATCAATTTCTATTCCATCCTTCTAGATCCTATGCATTATGTTTGCTTCTTTAATAGAAAAAAAAGTATCATGCAACCCAAAACAATCACAGCCAATATTTGCAAAAAGGGCTTTTGCCCATCTTGGAATAATATGCTGTGTACTATGCCATCATACAGCTGTCTCTGGAAGTAGAGGGATATTATTATGCCAAACCATAGGTAGCACAAGGTATGATTTGAAAAGCTATTTCAAGCAAACCATTATTTCTGTTTGTCTGATGATGTTTCAAATGACAAGGGGCAGTTTGCTGAGTTAAGCTTCCTTAAACATGATTTGTTGATGCCCCCCCCCACCAGTTTGTCATTGGTCCCTCGGTTCTGTCAGGATCTGGCATGGTTTGGCAGCCCCAGATGGAAGAGGAGGAGGAAGGAGAGAAAGCAGAGCAGGGGCTTGAAGATTGGCACCCAGGGGTGGAAGTCCTCTCCCTGTGACTCTGGAGGAGATCTTCCAGCTCTCTCCATTGCTCCTCCAGCAAGGCAGGGGGAGGGACTTCAGCCAGCCAGTGGGAGGGACTGAGCAGGAGGAGGGGGTGCAGTCAGAGGGCAGGGCACAGTCCTGTTGTCAAGATGCAGGTGCCATGTCTGTAGGTAGAATTAGACACCTCTGCCCAGGTGGAGAGCATGCTTGAACCTTCCAGGAAAGTGAAGAGTGTCTTGCGAGTGAGCTCACCCTGCCTTGTCCTTAAAAGCTTGGGCAGCAAGGTACGGTAACTGTTGGGACATCTTCATTGCTCCTCTTCAGTCCTGTATCTCTTGTCTTAATTGTGTGCCTTGGAATCATTACTTCTCGGCCCACTACTTGATGCTGAGCTGCACCATTATTAGCCTGAATCCAGTTCTCTTCCGTATGCTCAAGGAAGAGCCACATGGCATTGTGTTTTAGGACAGGATTGTGACAGTCATGACATCTCTGTTGAGCCTCAAAGTTCCTCACTGTAAGTGTTTACAACTTTTTCAAGATGTAAAACTGTTTTTTCCTCATTACTTTTTTATTTTTAGATAATTTAAGTGCAAGTTAAAAAGGTATAACTGGCTTTGTTTAATTAAGGCATGGCCAAACTTGGCCCTCCAGCTGTTTTGGGACTACAACTCCCATCATCCCTAGCTAACAGGACCAGTGGTCAGGGATGATGGGAATTATAGTCCCAAAACAGCTGGAGGGCCAAGTTTGGCCATACCTGGTTTAATTGGTTTGCAATTAAAATTCATTAGAATATTTACCAAATCTGTGCTATTCAAGATTGAATTCTAGAATATGGTGTTTTGAGGAACAAAATAAAAATAAAACCAGGCCATTGCATGGCAAGGCTTGCCTCATACAAAAGTTCATTAAATATTTTAGGGGGGGGGGGAGTTCATGTTTTTGTTGATGCTTGTTCTTTCTTCTGTTGCAATTACAAATAAAAAAATAGGTGGATAGTACCTTATTGCTAGCAGTGTTAGTGAGTACTGTTGTAGAAAATGCCCTAATATTAGTTGTACTGAAGAGCATGGTATTGATTTGTGCCATTAGTCTCTTTCTGATTTGCTGAAGAACTGAGTTTTTTTTTTTTTAAATGCTAATGGAAATAAAGATCTTTACAAAACACAATGCAAGAATACGGGAACACATTTCTGCAATAAAGCAAGTGTCTAGGAAGCTTTTAAAATATATATCTGTCCAAGTTTGGTTTGGTGCAGACTATGCCAGTGCCCATGTATATAGCATGTGTTAGGCATTGATTTATGGTACACTATTTATTTTAAGAATTTATAAACTGCACCACCATCCAAAGGTGGATTTCGGGGCAGTCTGCATCAAAATTTAAAATCCACAATGCAATGTAAATCATAGACGAACAGAATTGCAAAATTGAACAGAACGAAACTAGTCAACCAACTAAAAACTGGATATGCACACGTTTATCATGTCAGCTCACACCTTCTTCTTTTTAATAAAAAGCAGGTTAAAAACAATTATAATAAAATAAGCAATGATTAAATATAACACAGTATTAAAACAAGTCCAAATTAAAATCAAGACAACGTCATATAGCAAGAACAGATTATGAGAACAGCATAGCTAAGAGCAAAATTACAAAGCTACAGCAAGATTTAAAAGACCCTGGGGAAGTAAATGGGGATGTGCAGGAGCCATCAGAGTAGCTGCCAGGTGGGCCTTCCTAGGGTGCAGTATTTCACTCATAGCTCAAAAACAACTTCTTCCTCTTCTTCTTCTTCTTGCAAAGAAAGCTCAGCAACTTGGGGGTGGTGGGGGACTCAACAACTTTTGTGCCTTTTTGAAATATGGCAACCCTAGGGGCCAACAAGAACTTGCCTCCAACAAGGATGTAAGGGTCGGAAGATGCCATCATCCAGGCACCCCAGTCCAGGCTGTGTAGAGCTTTAAAGATCGGAGGCAGCACTTCGGATTGAGCCTGGAAACAACCTGGCAAGGTGGCAAAGTATTGTAACATGCGATCTCGGGCAACATTTACGCAACCATATTCTAACTTTTCAGACCACCTTCAAAGATAGTATACCCTGTAGAAGGCACTGCCAGACCAAAGGTTACCAGGACATTCTCTTCCTGTGCATGTAGGGTCATAGCCGATGCACCAGCAGGTAAAGTGGTGCTACCAAACATTTACTCCTCTGATGTTACGGGTGGATCAGTTAGCACCTCCCAAATTACTTACCTGGTCCTTATGAATATAGACTCCCTTGCACATGTGCTATAATGGACCGTGCAGTTCTTACGTCCACCATCTGTCCTCCTTTTAAGAAGCATATTTATATATACAAACGAATACGCTGTGGATCTGTTGCCTCCCCATGAGCCAGTGCTCTGGCTTTTGAAAGGGGACAAATGCTTTCTGCAGCTGTAAGAATTCAGTGGGTTCGGCAGCAAATTGTTATGAAAGTAGGAAATGAAAGAAAATTTGGTGGCTGATTATCAAGACGACTGATTCTAGGGTAACGTAATGTTCTGTCGCTTCTGGTGCCAGCTGATAATTAATAATATACTTTTTAAAAGCCAAGTTATGCAGTTTGGGCAACTTTGCACAAGTTTGCTTAATTTGTGTGTCAGAATTTGATGATGTTATAAGCCTGTGATGCAGAGTTCCCTCTGTAGTGTTACATTCCTGTGCACACCAAGGGGCCTTGAAAAGATTGAAAAGGCCCTGCTGAAAGGGAATAATTTCTCCCCTTCTGCACTCCCTTGGATGCTGGTGGAGAACCTCAGATATGCTGATGATACTACCTTGATGGCAGAAAGTGAGGAGGAATTAAAGAACCTTTTAATGAGGGTGAAAGAGGAGAGCGCAAAATATGGTCTGAAGCTCAACATCAAAAAAACTAAGATCATGGCCACTGGTCCCATCACCTCCTGGCAAATAGAAGGGGAAGAAATGGAGGCAGTGAGAGATTTCACTTTCTTGGGCTCCATGATCACTGCAGATGGTGACAGCAGTCACGAAATTAGAAGACGCCTGCTTCTTGGGAGAAAAGCAATGACAAACCTAGACAGCATCTTAAAAAGCAAAGACATCACCTTGCCGACAAAGGTCCGTATAGTTAAAGCTATGGTTTTCCCAGTAGTAATGTACGGAAGTGAGAGCTGGACCATCAAGAAGGCTGATCGCCGTAGAATTGATGCTTTTGAATTCTGGTGCTGGAGGAGACTCTTGAGAGTCCCATGGACTGCAAGAAGATCAAACCTATCCATTCTCAAAGAAATCAGGCCTGGGTGCTCACTAGAAGGACAGATCCTGAAGTTGAGGCTCCAGTACTTTGGCCACCTCATGAGAAGAGAAGACTCCCTAGAAAAGACCCTGATGTTGGGAAAGATGGAGGGCACAAGGAGAAGGGGACGACAGAGGATGAGATGGTTGGACAGTGTTCTCGAAGCTACTAACATGAGTTTGGCCAAACTGAGAGAGGCAGTGAAGGATAGGCGTGCTTGGCGTGCTCTGGTCCATGGGGTCACGAAGAGTCAGACACGACTGAACAACAACAACTTTTCACATACTTTTGCACAGGTTTTCCTGGATCCTGATCTCACCCTTTTTTCTATTCTTACCTTTGCCAATGATGCTTTTTGCCTTATTTGGTACGCAGGGTGGATGCTGCTAAAGGAATAATTTAAGGTTTCGCACAGAATCATTCCAAGATTAGTAGGGTTCTTCTATTGGTCTGCTGCTGATTAAGGCAGGTGAAGAAGGGAAGGAATGATGGCCTGGTGTAATGGTAGTTGATTGCCGCTCTGACTTTCATTACTGTTTCCTGTTTTTGTAAGAGGAGGTGTCCCGTTCCCCCCCCTCACTGGAACAAGTTAAGCCATGTTTTCTGCTGGAGGAAGTTGAGCCAAGTTTCTTCTTCCTTGTTTTCTGGGTCTCGCACCTGAAATAGAGAAGTTTCAGATGCAGCTCTCGAGGGTCGGAGTTCAAAGGAAGAGCAGTTGTCATTTTGGGTTGTTTTTTTTTCATTCATTGTCAAAATTTAGTATCATTACTAAACTACAAGTCCCTTAACTATTAGAGATAATGGTACTGGCTATAAATCGAGACACTCGGGATGAATTACCCATTATTCATGATGCATATTTTGTACTTTGCAAAGCTCTTAGAAGCTTATGTTGACATCGAGCGGTATATAAATAAATATTAATAAATACACAATGACACTGTTGATTACACACCTGGTAGTAATTATCATTACTCAATAAATGCAGTGTTAGGGCTGCAATCCTAATCCAGTTGTACACGATGCGACTTATTTCCAAGTGAATATGCATATAATTGCACTACAGATGACAGGCTGCATCTGAAACAGTTGCCTTGGATTAGGCTGTAAAGCTCAACCCTTAAGGAGTCTGTGCATATCCCACTGATCTAGCAACTTAGCCATTTTATAGATTTCAGACTACAATCCTGTACCCAATTTACCTGGGAATAACAGGAGGCTTACTGCTGAGTATACTCTTACAGGGTTGCACTGTTAACTGAAAGCATCCAATATACTACTAGAAATCAGAGCTAATATCTGCATTTGTTTCTCCAGCAAATCTACTGATGCACACAAATCTTAAATATTGGATGAGCTGTTAAAGATTTTCATAAAGGAATGTAAAATCCAGCTATGTTCTTTGTACGCCTGCCTGCCTTTCCCTGCCATTTTTCACCTGCCAAATACCTTACTCATTTAACATTTATTGTAGCAATTCTGTGGTCTAGTAACCTCTCTTACTCATATTTTTCATAGTTTATGTTTACAACTTAATTCTCTAAAAGCCCTGGCTGTATGAAGTGATTGCTTCCTCAATTAGTTCAACACTTGTACCTTTTAAAATCCATTTGTTGGCTATGAATATATAAAACAAACACTGAGATTTAATCAGCGTAATGTACTGATGTAACTATATTTTGCTTTTAGAAGCATTACATTTTCATATACAGTAATCACTGTGTTTCTTCTGCAGTTTAAGAGCAGTTTGTCATCTTTTAGTTCCTTTACAAATCCATATGTCTAAAGCCTGCAAAGAACATGTGGCAGTTCATGGGTTCTCTTCCAACAAACCATCATAATTGGCATCGCTGCCGTAAATATATACATGCATTGACAGAGCAGTGAGATTCAGATTTAGTTTTTTTCTCCCATGTATGAGTGCTAGAAGTCAATTTTGATATGTCCATATGAAGACAATATAGGATTTGGAGGAGGCTCCTGTATATATATATTTTTGTTCAGTCATGTTCGACTCTTTGTGACCCCATAGACCAGAGCACGCCAGGCATGCCTATCTTTCACTGCCTCCCGCAGTTTGGCCAAACTCATGCTTGTCGCTTCGAGAACACTGTCCAACCATCTCATCCTCTGCCATATGTGTGTGTGTGTGTGTGTGTGTGTGTGTGTGTGTGAAATGGAAGAAGCACTGGTGGAAGGCAGTCAACATGAAATTACATGAACGCATTTTAATGCTACAGAACATTGAAATACAGAGGAAAATGAGCATTTAAAATTGGTACAAAACTTAGTATTGATTTGGAGATTTCTAGAAATGCTGAGAAACAGAAAAAGTCCAGGTCTCTTTTCAGACTGTAGTGTTCCCACAGCTTGAAGAAGATGACTACATACAGCAGTGGTTCTCAAAGGGTGTAGCACGCCACCCTGGTGTGGCAGGAGAAGATGGCAAGTGTGGCAGGAAGATTCAAACACAATGGAAGAAACATTTAAACATTTCAGTGTAGTATAATAATATAGTATAGTATCAAAATGACTATTTATGGTTATGTATGTTCTTCAGCTTAGAAGCTTGCAATACACATGACTAGGGGGAAGAGCAATATACTATTGTAGCTAGAAGGGGGCAGTTTCAGTCTCTGATATCCCTTCAGATACTGTACTCTTCTGGTACAAAACAAGCAGCATAGGCAGTGTTAAACCAGGGTTACAGTTGCCAGTCCCCCCCCCCCCCGACGTCATTTCCGCCCTTGTAATCCTGGTGATGTCTGGAAAAATCCAGGCATTTGGCAGCCCTGTCTAACCACTATGTCACACAGGCTTTTTGTTTATGTGGTGCCGACATCAGCTTCACCTGCTCCATCTCCCCCTGTAGCACAATTGCTACGTTTTGGGCAGAGTTCCCGCAGCTCTTTAGAGGAGAAATGGGTGGGTATCTGGACACTCCGTCAAACCACAGAAATACATTGCTTTTGAATCAGATGAGTAGAGCTGCATAGAAGGAATTGTAATCAAATTAATAATTGGATCCCAGCCTCTTAACTAAGCACATTAGCCTATCGAGAACTTACAGTCATCCCCTTTAGAAGAAATTCGGATTGTATATAATTTTATACTTTCCTTTTAACTCCCCGTATAGCCTGCTGTGATGTCATAGGGAGAGGATTATGACTTTAGGTGGAAGATGAACAGCAGGGCCAGATGAGCTCTCATAGAAATGCACTCCCAATCCTTCCCTACCGTTTTGGTAATAAGCAGAACATACAGGGGAAACCGAGTGGGATGTTTTGGGACTTGAACATATATTCCCCCCCCCCTTTGCTTCTCCTTTTCTTCTTTGTTTTTTTATTTTAAAGGTTTAATTCTTTAAAAGTTGCTTTGGTTGGGAGCTAGGGTGATACGCCTTTTGTAACTGTTTCAGTCCTGATTGAAGAAAAAGGGCTTCTTCTGGTGAGCAGTATCCGTCTCTTCCACATAAAACACATTTTCTCTCTCTTCCAAAACAGCCGTACAACTCTTGCACCCTGCTTATCATGAGCATAGATTGTGTGCAGTCGCCCCTTGTGCAGCCAACTCCATAATCATTGAATTTTGCCATATATTATTCCATTCTCTTTTTGAATTAAAAGGGCAGCTGGGGGGGGGGGGGAGAAGAGAGATGGAAAGCCAATCTTGCTGGATAGAATGAAACAAAAGAATTTTTTTTCTAATGGAGGCAATAAATACATTTATAAAAGTTGATAATGAATTATCGGCAGGGTTCCATGGCTCAACAAAAACCAAACATTATAGGTTGTAATTTTGTGCGCAGTTTCCTGGGAGTAAATCTCATTTAATTAAGTGGGGTTTCCTTCTGAGTAGGCAAGCTTCGGATTGTTCCCTTCGTAAAGTATCATGTTAAATTCCGATAAAGCAGATGATGCGAGATATTATTCGGTGTGGCCAGTTCAAATACCTGGCAATTTTAAGATAATTCACCTGTGCATTTAGATTATGCTTTAGTTCAGTTCTGATTGATTTATCTTCGCACATGCATATACCCGGTACACAGTGCTTTCTTTCTAGAAAAATAGATGATGTTGTTACAGTAAGTGCCACACTTTTTAACAACAACAACAGAAACAGGTGCTGGCACCCTTGAGTACCCCCTGAAAAAAAAAAAAGTGCTGCTATATTCCAGTAAGGAAAAAAAAGGTAAAGGACTCCTGGACAGTTAAGTGCAGTCAAAGGCAACTATGGGGTGTGGCGCTCATCTCACTTTCAGGCCGAGGGAGCCTCCGTTAGTCCAAAGACAGCTTTCCGGGTCATGCGGCCAGCATGGCTAAAGCTCTCCTGGCGCAACAGAACACCGTGATGGAAACCAGAGCGCACGGATATGCCGTTTACCTTCCCGCCACAACGGTACCTATTTATCTACTGGCTTGCTTTCGAACTGCTAGGTTGGCAGGAGCTGAGATGGAACAACAGAGCTCACCCCGTCGCGGGGATTCGAACCGCCGACCTTCTGATTGGCAAGCCCAAGAGGCTCAGTGGTTTGGACCACAGCGCCACCCATGTCCCTTATTCCAGTATGCCACCATCAACATAGCATGGTGATATGTCTTTGTGTCTGATGGACAAAAGATCCTTATTCTACTTCTGCACATTTGATAGCTGCCTTTTTCTCTGTCCACAAGGAATGCAGCATGTTGGGAAAAACATGGGAGCTTGTTGGCAAGCTGGATTTCTGGTAGGACTCTGCCTAGTGCCGTAGACTAAGATTTGGGCACCTCAGTCTTCCTGTGCATAGCCCCAGTGTCCTCTTCTATCCCCCTGGTTCTTATTACTGCTGCTACTTGTGACGGTGTCATCTGTGGCCTTTCGCGCTGGCACCATATTTGTTTTCTGCAAATAGTCCAATTAAGCTGCTGCGTCTGCAGTATCTGTACGGTTCCAGTGGCTTGGAAATGACTGGGAAGGTTACTTGTCAGCCTCGGGGAAGGGGAAATCCTCCCTCGCTACATTTGGTGATTTGCATCATGAACACTGGCTGATTCAGTTCCTTCTAGATTTTCATCCATAGTATTTCATAGGGCAGTCTTGTTTTCTGACTGGGATGGTAATTCATGGATTTTGACTCAGGAATTTGGACACTGTCTCTTAAGGCAGATTTTGTATATATCAGTGTATATATCAGCATTTTTCCTTGTTGTCAATTGTTAGAGGTTTTCTGTGTTGTTTTCTTTCGTTTTTGCAAGAAGAGATATTTTTAAGCATGGATGTTAATCTGTCCATGCTATCTGTATTTCCTTAAAGTTACTGCACCACTGTATTCTGCCTAATCACTGATGTGGTGAAATGTTGGGGTCCTGTGTGAACCTAAAAAATGCTATTTTCATTATAGCTACAAGAGGGTCAAATTGCTCTGTATGTAATGTTGGTTCTTCAAATCGAAATGCATTTTGAAAGGACTCCCCTCCCCCCCATGTGTGTGTGTGTGTACACACACACACACAAAATATAATTCCAGGTTTCCTTCCCCCACCCAGCACCACACACAGAGACACATCTTCTTCGGTCAGAGCAACATATTTTCTTAAAATGTGAAAATGATTGTTTTCTAGAATATAACACTGGGTGTACTTGAGCACTCGATTTGTCCAGCAGGCAATAGAAATTCTGATATATTTTTATATGTCTGATGGTGCTGCAGATAGAGAAAAAATGGCTACTGTGTCTTTAATGGAAAGCAAAAGGTTATCTTTCTGTGGCCTTTGTGTATATGTGCTGATGTGGATGTAGGCAGCCAGACAGGCAATGTGTGCAAAGAGACTAGGGAACCGACTGTGGATCGATAGAAATAGTGTGAAGTGAATTAATGTGAGGCAGGCAGTCTGTCTGTCATAAGGATTGCAGGGAATGTGGGGCAGTACTGGTCAGTCACTGCAGAAATCTGTTTCCAATAAATTTAAACCTTCTGTCTGGAAATAAACTATAGACAAACTTGCACCTCCCACACTGTTGAATTCTTATTTATTTAGATAGTATTTTCACAAAAAAAACTGTTTCCACTATGGTAATACGCTAACGAAACAGAACCAAAAAAATCCAAAAGAAAAATATTTGCAGGATTCTCCATATGAAATGAGCTTTGCACCTTTGAAATGATTCTGTATATCCATATTAGCACTCCAAAAGAAAAAGCAATAAATTCTTTATAACAAGTATGATTCTGTCCCTATGTATCAATACCTGCTTCTTTCAAATTAAGCCTGCAATCCTGTGCACAGCTACATGTGCACGAGTCGTATTGACTTTAAGTACACATAATGGTTCTTGGGATTTCAGCCTACAGCTGTGCATTATTATGAAGCCTTACAGCACGGCGTATTCAGAGCTGTGCCTTGAAATTTTCTCAGAGCTTTCAGATGAATATTCGGTTGTGAATATTCAAAATGGAGAAAGTCACATCAGAAATGTTAGTCCAATAAGATCGAATTTTTAGTAATTCAGAGAACTGAATGCAATACAGATATGTAAGCTCTTAAAGTGGTTGATACAAAGAAGTGGGGGTTCCTGGTAAGGGTGTGGGAGGAATTTTTCTGTGCCCTGCATTAGAGGTGGCCAGCCCCCTCTTTGGGATCTTAGAGTCAATGGTAAAGGAGTCAATGAACAGTATCCAACTACCTTATTCCTTCACCGCAATGATTTGTGCATGCAGAGTGGAACTTTCCCCATAAACCCCTTAAATGAGGATTTTCTCCCAACCCTCTAGAGCAGATATAGGGAGGGCACAGGGTGATCATGGGGAGAGGCAGAGTGTTCTGTTGTGCAAGCAAAAATACTTGTGCTGATGGAACAAGTTAGTTGGATGCCATCCACTGCTAGGTTTTGCGAAAGGCTTTGGCATTCTGCTGAGTTCCTGGATAACGCCAGCCTCTGGAATCCCGATTGGTGTATGTAAATATCATTAGGTCCCTCTGCTTGGGCTACTGACTTAGGTGCCTTTAGTTCTGCATGCTCCCTGCCTGTATTGATCCTGCTATTTACTACGCTTTGCTGTTCCTCACTGTTCCTAATCCCTGCTATTTTTGTGGAGTTAGCTCCTTATTTTCTGAATTCCCCTTTGCCCCTCATCTCATGAGCAAAACTCTCTGCTATTGGTTTGTGCTTGACTTGTGGATTCTCTTCTGAACCCACCATTTGGCTGGTTGCTTTGCCCAGATTTCTGATCCAGCTTCTGTTAGCCCACGGTATATCTTGCTTCGTCTGATGCTTCCCGTCTCCACCGAGTCTCTAATCCTGACAGCTGCCCATCCTCCAGTCTCAGATGCTTGTGATGTTGACAAAGATTTGCTGCAGTTCTGGCCAGCACCTGAACCCCGCCACCCCTTGCTAGGTCTGCAAGCAAGATTTCTTTTCTTTTCATTTTGCCACAGTTGCCGCTTTTTCTACAACACGTTTTCTTCTAAACAGGAAGCCGGAGGAGGGGGCTGAATTGAGCCAAAACACTTCTGAATGACGAACCCATTTAATCCTTGTGGGTGCTAAGAGTCCAGTGATAATGGTGGGAAGCTTGTCTTACATATAAGCTGGCCTCCTAAAACATTTATTTTTTTTAAAGCATTATGCCTGATAGTCCGTGAATGAGTCTTTGCACCATGTCTTAGGTTGATTCCATGCATACATGCCCATCACTCTGACATGAAATGATAAATCATGTATGTGAAGCATTGGACTGTTCAACGGAGGCAGTTCATACTTAGATCACTGAGTGCCATTTGAGGAATGAGATGCTAAACGCTGCTCATATGCATTGGTGACATGCCATGCCTTGCCTTGGGCTTCCCTTCACGAAATTGCCCATCTGCATTGAATAGCATTGAAGCAGTGTCTAGTTCTGATAGGTTACTTCTTAGTTAAGGGTTGTATTGTGTTCTTGCAGTAGTGGAGCCTTTCCAGCATCAGCTGCAACCTGATACAGATGGAGCCTCCAGCACCGATGTTCTGCTTATTTATTTGACCATTTCTACGCAGCCACATCGCTGTGGTCTAAACCACTGAGCCTCGTGGGCTTGCCGATCTGAAGGTCGGCGGTTCAAATCCCCATGGTGGGGTGAGCTCCCGTTGCTCGGCCCCAGCTCCTGCCAACCCAGCAGTTCGAAAGCACCTCAAAAGTACAAGTAGATAAATAGGTAAACAGCGTTTCCGTGCGCTGCTCTGGTTTCGGTGTTGCGTTGCGCCATAAGCGACTTAGTCATGCTGGCCACATGACCTGGAAAAACTGTCTGCAGACAAACGCCGGCTCCTTTTTACACAGCCACATAGCTCCGTAGAGCTCTTGTGGTGGTGTACATCACGCCAGAAAACATTGTAAAATGGCTACCATCAGAAGCAGCTCACTGGGTGCGTGGCCTCAGGCTAGTCTCTCACTCTCAGCCAAACCTGCCTCACAGGGCTGTTGTGAGGATAAAACAGGGAAAAGGAAAACCATGTCCACCACCTTGAGCTACTTGGAGGAAAAGGCAGTATATAAATGTAATAAATAAAGAATGGCTGCTACCCCGCCCGCCAAGATGTCTCTAAAATAATCTCACTATTGAGCAGCTAATCAATTTGTTCAAAAGAATAAAGCCATGTTGTAAAACACCGAAATAATAATTTCTACCATTTTATTTCAAAAAAGAGAATAAGAGTTGGCCTGATTAACTGCTCTGGGAAGAGAATTCCATTATGGCGGCATTACCACCACTAAGGCCCCGTTGCTGGTCTTGATCAGTATAGCAACAGTTTAAAGGAAGTTGGAGCTAGGCCTCTTCTACTGATCTTAAGTTGCAAATAGACAAAAGTTTCCTCCCAGCCTGCAGGAAACAGGTATGGCAACAAACGACCTAAAGAATAGAAAATATAGGCAAACTGTTAGTCTGGAGGACAAGAGGAACGCAGTAGGAGTTCTCCTACCCTTTAGTGAAGTAACCACTTTGCGTCACATCCACTATATTTTAGACATCAATTATTTATTCCTTATTTTATATATAAAATAAACTTATTTGTTGGATATGCTCTTTATTGGTTATCTAGAAAGCATCGGAGAATAGGAAGGTCAGGCTTGGTAATGCATGCTCTTGTTCATTGACTTTATTTCAAAAAAGAAGCCATATTTCACAGTCTGTCTCCATCTGATTTATTTCTGTTTTTCACATTCTCTGTTCTTTTCTCCTTTTTTCCCCCCTCTGGGTTGCTGCGGCTGTCTTCTTTTTTTATTATTTATGATTCCCCCCCCCCATGGAGATTCGGATGAAATCTCACAGATGATTTGTTTTGTGAATAATAAATATTACTCCCAGCTTTTGAATGTTAAATATAAGCTAGCCTAAGCAGTGATTTCTACGGAAGCTATGAATGCTTTCTAAAGAGTACTTTCGCACGTGCCACCAGCACTTCCTTGTTAGTTTAGAACAGGGCTGGTTAGACTTTTTATACTTGAGGGCCCCATTCCCTTGTGAGCATCCTCCTGGAAGCCACATGCTGGGAGTGGAGCCAGGAGCCACTGTGAATTTTACATTTTGCACAGCAGTCTAGTTTCTACCCACACTCGCACAGCCCTCTCCACCCTTCCTCCAGGCAAGCATAAGGCATCATCATACCTCTCACCCCAGGCAGTCACTCAAGGAGGGTGCAAACCAGGACTGGTGAGGGATGTGGCCAGGGGAGAGTCTGAAGGGCCAGATAGAGAGACCTGGGTTGATGCATTTGGCCCCCAAGCCCATGGCTCAACTCATAATTGCTTTGCAATAAATAAAGGCTTATTTAATGACATAGTCCCGCTGATAAGTGCCTTTTGTGGAACGAGGCCGTGCAATTTAATGCGGCCAACCACAGATTTTCTACTTCTGTGGCAGGGTGGGGATGTGAAATAATGGTGGGAATTGAACAGAGGAACCTCCATGTGTTATATTCCCTTTGAGAATTGTGCGTGCGGATTTCAAATGTGTGAATGACTGCATACAGTTTTTACATTGGTCTGGATTTGTGCAAAATTTGTCCAGAAGTTCTAATTGGGACATGCATTACTTCCACCTCCTCTGCTTAATTCTGGAGTGAGCTCTTGGCTCTACCTAGTACCTATAGTAGGGCTGCAAGAATAGATAAGTGTGATGGAGAGTCCTTTTCTTCTGGAATAACCCATTTTGGGACCAGTACAAGACTTTGGGGAAATGCTGTAACTTAGTGACTAGGCACATCCTATGCCTGCAAAAAGGCCTCTGGCACTGAACAAGGTAGACCAGTGGTATGACCTACTATAAGACCAGCTTCCCATTGTTTCTTTTTTGACTCGACTTCTGGTGACAGGATTGAGCTTTCTGCTACATGGTGTTGCAGCACATCTCATTTTTATTTAGCTATGTTGATATAGCAGCAAAACCTGCAACTGAATCATAGCATTGTGTGTCAGGCACAGTCTCTCTTTTAAAGGAAACATTTTTGAAAGGGAACAAACCCCATACTTGCCACTAAATTGCTGTTAGCCTCTCTAGGCTCCTAAGCAAGGTATGCTGTACAGTAAAAAAAATAATTAAGGAAGACTTGAGATCAACATTCAGTCTTCGTAGCAGCGGGGTAATCTAAGCAAAACATGGGAGGTCTCTGCCCCAATGAGCTTAGTTTCTTTTAAAGCTTTTCACGTTGGTGGCCATTACTACATCTAGTAATCTTGTAGTTTAAATATGTGCTTAATGGAGAACTATTTTCTTTACACTGTCCTGAATCTACCAACATTCACCCTCAATGGACAGTCCCAGGTTCAGGAATTATGAGTGAGGGAGAAGTTCTCTCTATCCACTGCCTCCACACCATGTGGAACTTTTATACAAACCTTATAAACTTAAAAGTCCCAAACAGTTGTGACTTTTCCTGATAGGAGGCTTCCTCCAGCCCCTTGCTCATTTTCGTTGCTCTTTTCTGACCTTTTCCAGCTCTACAATGCACTATGAGAATATGTTTCCTTTGAGTGTGTACCTTGATCAGATCTTCACGAGGCCCTAACTCAAAACATCTTGGGAAGGGTCAGCTCCTAAGAACTGGCCTTTTATAGCAACACTTATCTTCAGGGAATCTCATCAACCTGGGTCAGGGTTGGCAAGTCTTCTTGAAAAAGGAAAGCTTGACAATCTGATTCCTATAAAATCTGAGATCTGTATTTTCCCCTCCACTTAAATGTGATGTAAATATAATGTACAGATCAACATACTTTCTTTTGTTCTGTGAATTGAATGGTGTTATTTTGACATTTCAGCTGGAGTGACCACAGAAGCAATTCAGACCGCTACTGCTGCTCCTGAACAATTGGTATCTGAAACTAAAATTCCAGAAGAGGAGCATGACCTTGTTGATGAGGACATCTCAGCAGGTAAACATTTGCATGTTTAATAATTCTGAGCCAGATCTCTTCATGTTTTGTGCTGCAAGTTGCTTGAAGTTTGACTGTGCTTTAGTGAAATTGTATGCTGAGTCTCATTTTGAAGACATTTCATGAATAAAAAATGGGATATATTTTGCTTAGAAACCATATTACTTCAAATAGTCAGTCATTTTATTGCATGCTTAGCCAGTGTGGTGTAGTGGTTAAGAGCGGTAGACTCGTAATCTGGTGAACCGGGTTCGTGTCTCTGCTCCTCCACATGCAGCTGCTGGGTGACCTTGGGCTACTCACACTTCTCTGAAGTCTCTCAGCCCCACTCACCTCACAGAGTGTTTGTTGTGGGGGAGGAAGGGAAAGGAGAATGTTAGCCGCTTTGAGACTCCTTCGGGTAGTGATAAAGCGTGATATCAAATCCAAACTCCCTCCTCCTCCTCCTCCTCCTCTTCTTCTTCTCACCAATGAACTTCAGAGGTGGCATGCATATATCATCTTGAAAATATAAAAAATAAACCTTAAAAAGTGGGACTAAGATCTCTTGGCAAGGGCTTAATTCTTCCAGATTGGCTTGTATTCAGTTTGCATTCATTATGTAATTCAGAAGGTGATGGACGATGGATAGTCGTTTATTGCCATGTGTCTTGTGCTGACCATGGTCTCAAGTAGTTGCATATGGCTTTTAGGTAGCTGTAAAGATTTAAAACAGGACGCGGGTGGCGCTGTGGGTTAAACCACTGAGCCGAGGGCTTGCTGATCAGAAGGTCGGCGGTTCGAATCCCCGCGACGGGGTGAGCTCCCGTTGCTCGGTCCCAGCTCCTGCCCACCTAGCAGTTTGAAAGCATGTCAAACTGCAAGTAGATAAATAGGTACCTCTCCGGCGGGAGGGTAAACAGCCTTTCCATGTGCTGCTCTGCTTTGCCAGAAGTGGCTTTGTCATGACCTGGAAGCTGTACGCTGGCTCCCTCAGCCAGTAACGCGAGATGAGCACTGCAACCCCAGAGTCGGACACGACTGGACCTAATGATCAGGGGTCCCTTTACCTTTACCTTTATAAGGATTTAAAACAGAGGTGGCTGTCCTGCTGCCCTCCAAATATTGTTGGAGTCCAGTTGCCATCAGTCCCATCTAGCAAGGCTCATAAGTCAGAGATGAACGGGGTTGGGAGTCCAGCAACATCTATCTTGCCAAAGATAACCCCCGATTTAAAAATATCTCCATGGATCTAATGTTGGAAATGTGTATTCTTCTAAGTGGCAGGGTTCAAAGATAATTCTTCCTTGGAGCTGCTTACTGCAAAATGAATTAATTAGCACATTACTATCCACATATGCAGTGGCTGACAAAGCAGAAGAAGCTAGAAAGAGAAGCCTGTGCCCTGAGCCGCTTACAATCTAAAGATTAACAAAGGGTAGGAAGAGTCTAATGTTACTGAACTTTGAGGTGAAATTACTCTACAGCAACTGCTGCATAGAAGAATATGTTAAATAAACCACATTTCTTTCTTGAATTGATTTATTCTCGTTAACAGAGATGATGTAAACTATGATGGAAGAGTGCTTTGTACCCAAATAATTTAAATAACTAAAATACTTCCTTAGCTTACTGGCAAAGCAGCTAACAAGTTGCAAACTTCCAGATTGTGCAGTCTTACTCTTGGATTTTACGACTTGATTGAGCTCTATATAGATTTCTCCGCAAGTTTAAAAGAAAACTGTATTTATTTCTATCGACTGGAAGCCTATATAAATTACATTATGAAAAAATCTGGTAGGCATACAAAGAGTGAAAACGCGTATCAAGAGCTGTAAATTTTATTTTGGTGGCAATAGAAGGGAGCTGAGATTTAGGTAGTAGCTTGAACATTTATGCTACGAAACAGCATGGTGCAATAAATCAATTTGGGCTTTGGAAGATCTCTTGCATTTTGCAAACTCTGAGTAATGTTTCCTGTTCATTAGACTCACAGTTGTGCATTTGTTTATTACAGTTTTTGCTTTCATTTTATGCTTTGGGGGTGGAATGGTTTTTAATATTTTATCTTTTGTTATTGTGAGCCATGTTGTATTGAGTTGGGTTGTCGGCGTCCATCTGACTCGAGAGACATTGGATTGTAGTTCCGGGGTTGAAGTCACTGATGTGTTAGCGGCACAAAAGTGACCTCCCTGTAGTGCAAGCCTGGACAGTGTACAGTGGTACCCTGGTTCTCAAACTTAATCCGTTCCGGAAGTCCGTTCCAAAACCAAAGCGTTCCAAAACCAAGGCGTGCTTTCCCATAGAAAGTAATGCAAAATGGATTAATCTGTTCCAGACTTTTAAAAACAACCCCTAAAACAGCAATTGAACATGAATTTTACTATCTAATGAGAATATTGATCCGTAAAATGAAAGCAATAAACAATGTACTGCAGTCACACAGTCAATCAACCAGTAGCTGAACAGGGTTCCACACAGTCACAAAAACAAAACAAAAAAGCCACAAAAACGCAAAAGAAATAGCAAAAACAGAGAGACCTCAGCTTAACACTCAAAACGGAAGTGTGGCACTCAAAACGGAGGATGTTCAGCTTCCGGAAAACGTTCGCAAACCAGAACACTTACTTTGCAGTGTTTGGGTTCCAAGTTGTTTGCGTACCAAGGCGTTTGAGAACCAAGGTACCACTGTATATGGCAGTCCTGGGATGCCCAGATGACAAGAGCCCTCTCTCAGACTCACTGATGTGGTCCAAGGGAAAGCAGAGCAATACATTTGGCACAGCTTGGCTACAGGAGTTGCCGGAAGGAGGTGTACAAGGCATCATCCAACCGTTGTAGGGACTCCGCTTCCACTGTTCAGAACTATTAGCTGCTGTTTCATACTGTTTTAAATGTGTTGTATGACTGGAGTTGTTGTGTTGGTTTTAACATGCTGGGAACTGTCTAGAGAACATAGTTGGATAGACAGTATGATAGAATCATAGACTCGGCAGAGACAACGAGGGTCATCTAGTCCAACTCCCTGCGGTGCAGGAATCTTTTGCCCAACATGGAGATTAAGAGCCTCATGCTCCACTAACTGAGCCATCAGTTCATTTAACCTATATAAATCAGCGGAACTGACAATTGTGGGCACATTATTTTAGGTCATATGTAGCAGGAGCCTAAGTATAATAAAAGGAAAGAAAATGATGGAAAGGCTCCTTCAATATTTTCAAGCAATGCATGTTTTGTTAATTTAAATCCTATTCAGCTCACATTTCCTGAAATACAGTATATTCTGGTGTATAAGACTACTTTTTAACCCAGGAAAATCTTCTCAAAAGTCGGGTCGTCTTATACGCCGGGTGGAAAAATCTGTGGTCAAGTATATATCAAACTCTGTATTTTAACTGGAAAAGAGTGGGGTCGTCTTATACGCCCAGTCGTCTTATACGCCAGAATATACGGTATGTTAAAGAGACTTTGGCACTAGGGTTTTTAGACATAAACAACATTTATTTAAATTTATTTGGTTGACATGCAGATGATTGCTCGGCCTAGAAATTATGTAACTCAATGACTGCCTTGATGGCTGAGCATTCTGTTTTTCTTCAAAAAGTAAAGATTGCCTCTGACGGACACAGATGAAGCTGGAAACAGGCAAATCAATTTACAACTATAAAAATGATATGAAAAGAACAGCCCTTAGTAGCAGAATGACAACTGGGAAACTCAAATAAGGAAATATTAAGTTGTTACTGTGACAACTTAAATCTCACCCTGCCATCTTAAAATATGATACAGCTTCTTTCTGTATCTGTATTTTAAATGCTAATACCTATTGATTTGCTTCATAATGTGTGTGCGTGCGTGCGTGCGCACGCATGCCATTGTCCCCAGGAATTGCTTTCAGCAACTCACCTAAACTTTTTATTTATCATTTTTAAAAGAGAACAACAACGAAAACCCCACTGTTCTGTACCAATCCTTTGGGAGATTAATATTTTCTTTTTCTTTTTCTTTTTGGCAATTGGGGGCATTTAAAAATGCTGAAGCCTCTTTCAGATGCAGGTTTCCACATTACTCCCAATTCAAATATTCCTTGGAAGACATTGAAAAAAGAAGAATTGTTGCATTATTTCTGCTTAAAATGAATTACACAGTTTGGTTATTCTCAGCTTCTGATTTGGACATTAGCCAAGCTAAAAGCAAAAGGGAATCGTTCTGCATTGGATGAATTCAACTGGGAAGTTACAAATTTGGGAAAATGCAAAATAATATTCTCATTATTCCAGCCCAAGAATAGTTGGCTTAAAAAAAGGAAAGAAATATCTTTCAAGCTTTCTAGACACTTTGAGGAACACATAACCATACATCCTTTTATTCTTAAGGAAGGAACAATACATCTTTCGATGCACTCCTGGTCTCTTCTTTAAAATGTGTGTTGATGCTTGAAAATTTAAATAGGAAAGTGCTGCACACCCTTTCTATTTCTAATGGTAAATATTAACCCTGCTAAGTGGATGTAGCTGCATGGGTTAATACTGCAGTCAGTGTCTGTGACGATAGTCTTCGCCTCCTCATGGTCAGCACAGCTGACCACATAATAGGAGTAAAGGTCAAATGTCACTGACATTGTCAAAAGCAGAGAATATGATACTATATCACGACTTCTTGTTGACAGATAGAACTACATACCTCCAAGTACAAAGCAATATGGTCATATTAGGAACGAAACGGCAGAATATTCCAGAGCCCTAACACAGAGCACAATGCACTCTTCCCCCCCTGACCCATGACTTTGGCGTTTCGCATTCACGCAGAATGGCAAAAGGAGCATGTAATTGTGCGTCTCCTGCCTCTGTGCTACACCAGTCATTTCCTGGGTGGCATCTGTTCTCCCTATTTGTCCAAGCACCTAATCTATTGCTTTCCTTCCTATTGGGTTTAATGTGGTTTTGTCACTGGCTATGCAATAAACCCAATCTAAATCTTTTCACTTTTAATTTCCAAGGAGAAGTAGAATGGGCCATACTTTGGGATGCATTCCCTTTTACATGTACTCTATTACGTATGGCAGTATACTAATGGTTACATCCATGGAAAAATACTCCTAATTTTCCATAAAATCCCCCCAAATTATACATGCTCATCTGAAATCTCAGCAAGAGTGCTCCAGCATCTCATTTTTTTGATGCTGTGTAATAGATAGGTGATAGAAACACGAATTTTTTAAAATATTGAAACACCTTATTTTGTGTGAATAAGATGGCATAATTCCTACCATTGATTTACCCAAGCTTCATCAGTTTCCTACATGCAAACAGAAGAAAGAGCAGTAGACTTATTCTGGAAGTGCAGTGAAATAAATTTTGCCACTTAACTGGAGTTCAGCTGATTTAGAATAATTCCTGCCAGTGATATGAAATAGACTTCAAAGCAGTCTTCAAAGAGTTTGTGGTTCTGTCAATGAGCAGAAATTTAATTTGGAGATCTGGTTTATGGTACTCTGTATTCTGACCTGTTAGCACCAAGCAGAACACATGAAGGGATCGTGAGAAACACATAAGCACGTCTTGAAATAGTTCCTCATTGTAGTCAGTTTTTCCATGTTGAGTCATCCACCTCAATAATCACCAAACACATTGCCTCTCTCCTTTCACTCCAGCACCTCTTACTACAAATATATTTCGTAGACATGGAAAAGTGCATTGTCACTATAAGTTCAGGAATGTAAATGCAATACAAATGAATCCTTTTTTAAAAAATGCATCTACAGTAGTGCTGAAAAGTATCCTTTCCCGATGTTCAGGGATATAGTTTGAAGGAGGATTTAGTGTGAGACTGAATATTGATTTGGGTTTGCTGCTGGTTTCTGAGGTTCCCTGCTAATAAAGCATCTGTATATTCCTTCTGGCTGACAGAGTTGAGGTAATTTTGCACCTTATTGAAGGGTGAACTAAGTCTAGAATGCAAATATAGTAGCTACTATGAAAATATATGCCATTGCTACATGCTTGGCTTAAAAACCAGTTTATTCTTCCTATGTCTGCTGCAGGGATATTTTCTAGAACTTTTATACATCCAACAGTGTAGAGGGAGAAGCAGTATACAGAAGCTTAATGCGAGTTAAAATCAAAACATTTCATTTCTGGTTCTCCGCTGCATAGCACTTGTAGAAGTTGCAGGAGATTCCCTCTCAAAAAGTTAAATTCCACCGAGGTCAGTGACACCTACTCAGAAATAAATGAACATAGGATTGTGATTTTGTGGTGAAGACCCATCAAACCAGGGATACTCATTTCTTAGAATCATAGCGTTGGAGGGTCATCTCGTCAAAACCCCTGAAATGCAGGAATCTCAATTTAGGCTGCTAAAGAAACGTAGAAGAGTAGCTTTTAAGGGTGTTTGTGGCAGCAAGGTTTTCCTATCATAATTATGGTTTTAGGATCATGATTCCAGGCTTGCAGATTCTGAATGGTGTGCAGCAGAACTATTTGCGGTATTTACCCATCTATGGAGCCTTATTACGGTTGCACAGTAATGCTGACCTAGCTGGAGACGTGTTTGGTTTAGTATTAAACAGACACTCTCTAAAATTACTGTCCTTGTTAATATTGTGAATGAAACAGAATAACTTCCGTTTTATACTCATGGCTGAAACCTGCAATAAATAACAAAAGGCCCCCAAGCCTGTCTTATTCCCTGTTCCTTCAGTAGCATAACCCACTCTGCTACCAGTTAATATTGGTGAGATGGCATTAGGGACTCTCTTTCAGTAACTCCAATCTTTTTCACAGTCAGCATGCTGCAACCTTCCAACTGAACCAAATGTTCTCCCCCATTATCTTCTTGCCTTTCTCTGAGGGTTCATTAAATTCTACTGCCCTCAGCTGCCATTGCTGCCTTTGACTATTTTTTACAATTAAATTATTATTATTTTTTCAGCATGGGCCGGAAAGCTCTTGCTTTCCTTTTCACAAATCTGCATCATGCTGTTTTGTAAAGTGCTTTTCATAATGTGAGCCTTTGTTTCAAGAGCCCAGGTTTGTTTCCACTTCAGTAGAACCTTTGCATGTTTTTAAGTAGGAGATGTCATTGAACGCCTATACGGTTGGTGTCAGTGCCCATTACGACAACCCTGCAAGCAAATACAGATTTCCTTCTTCTTTCCCCCTTCACTTCTGAGAACATTTATTTAAATGCAATCCTTTCTTTGGTGCTTTGTTTTTAGGATCATAGGTAGTTCTGTAACAAATCAGCCCACTGATTCATCTAGCTCAGTTATTGTCTGGTCTGACTAGTACTGTTAAGCTCAGTAACAAAAATGGAGGCCCTACATCTGGGGATGGAGAAATGTTTGTTGTTCAGTCGTTCAGTCGTGTCCGACTCTTCGTGACCCCATGGACCAGAGCACGCCAGGCACGCCTATCCTTCACTGCCTCTCTCAGTTTGGCCAAACTCATGTTAGTAGCTTCGAGAACACTGTCCAACCATCTCATCCTCTGTCGTCCCCTTCTCCTTGTGCCCTCCATCTTTCCCAACATCGGGGTCTTTTCTAGGGAGTCTTCGCTTCTCATGAGGTGGCCAAAGTACTGGAGCCTCAACTTCAGGATCTGTCCTTCTAGTGAGCACTCAGGGCTGATTTCTTTGAGAATGGATAGGTTTGATCTTCTTGCAGTCCATGGGACTCTCAAGAGTCTCCTCCAGCACCATCAACTTTTTCCTTATTCTGTTCTTAGATCAGTTTCCATACACAAATGGTGGTATAATGCCTGCTTGAAACACAGTTCTGTTGGGAATCATGGGGCCAGTGATTCTTACTATACCTATGCAACCATCTCTCTGTTTGTTTGTTTGTTTGTTTGTTTGTTTGTTGGTTGGTTTGTTGGTTTGTTGGTTTGTTTGCTTGCTTGCTTGCACACTTTCACTGTTGTGTAAAAACCGCTGGATCTGCAGGCGAAACCTTCACATACCCACCTTGCCGTATGGGTTCCTTGCATAAAGGCATGTGGTTAGCAGACACCATGCATCTTCTTATGCGTATGGATTGATTCTCTGACCTAAACAGAGGCACTATAGAGCCTGGGCAAAAGGAGGGAGGGATTTGCTCATCCCTACAAAGGAAACCTAGGGGTGCCTACAAAGGTAGGCATTGGAAATTTTAAGTTTTGTGACATTTGTCTTGAGTAATATGTTGCATGGGGGAATACACCATGTTGACTTGGGGGTTGCATTTTCAGCAATCTGCCCTACATATATAATTTGTAGTACTGCCCCAAAAGGGTTGGATGGATTGAATAGTATCTGCATATTAGGCCAGTGCCTGTTAGTGGGTTAAATAAAATCCTTCAGCTTCCCAAAGCCCTTCTCATTCTGGAAAAGGTGAGGCGAGTTCCAAGCCCTACAACAAGGCAGTAAATTTATGTGCACACATTAACATCCAGTTACACATCCTTGAAAATCTCCTGTACTGTAAAGCGTTGCCATTTTTAAAATTCTGCTTAGAAGGCTCTTCCCATAATTTCTGTGGCTTTTCATAAGATGTTATCTGTCTCTTGAAACTTAAACTAGTCTACGTAAATCACTCTGCTCCATTCATGTAAAATGGGCCCAAGTTGGCTGCTTTATGGTCCTCGAGGGTCAGAGTTCACCTGCTGCTGTCAGAAACCACCGGCTTTTTCTTTCATCAGCATTACCGTTGCATCTGACAGCTTGCATTGCTGAATAAAGGGAGTTGCAAAGATGGAAAGCCGAGTGATATTGTCTTTAATAATTTATACAATTTCACCATTCCTTAAAGGAGCATGGCTGGCTAAATCTCACTTTTTTAAAAAATCATGGTTTATTCAGAAAACTTGTAAGTGATCCATGACTTTGGAACTGTGTGTGTGCATTTAGTTTTGTTCAACTAAAAGAAGTGCAAGAAGACAGAGAATTCTTCTTTTCAAAGACGACAAAGTAACTTAGAAAGCTTTAAAGAAATATTTGTATGAAATAACTCAAAGCTGGACGTGTAAACAAAGTTTATTTCACACACCTATTAGTTTGTGCCAGCCCACAACATGGATAATAAACATCTATTAAAGTTATGATAAATTCAGTTTTATTTTTATTTTTTCCAAGGAAAATTTAAAGTGTGAAGTCTTCCTGCTTTCCTAAAATAATTCTGAAAATAATTTACCCAGATTTATCTTACAGTGGGGCTGCAGATGTTGTGGTGGTGTTCTTTAAAATGTTGCCACGGAATGTCTTTTCAGATGGTCCTTGCACTGGTCAGTTACCGAAATAAATTGATTCAGTTGTGGTGTCCTTGCCTACGCGTGCCTGCAGCTTTGCTTTTAACCACTTGGGGGTCTCATTTTCTTAAGTCAAGTGCTGTACAGTGGTACCTCTGATTAAGTACTTAATTTGTTCCGGAGGTCCGTTCTTAACCTGAAACTGTTCTTAACCTGAAGCACCACTTTAGCTGATGGGGCCTCCCGCTGCCACCGCATTTCTGTTCTCATCCTGAAGCAAAGTCCTTAACCTGAAGCGTTATTTCTGGGTTAGCTGAGTATGTAACCTGAAGCGTATGTAACCCGAGGTACCACTGTAATGAAGTTGGTTAGGGTTGGCATACGTCCGGATTTTCCTGGACGTTACCAGGGTTTCAAAGGTGGAATTGCCATCCAGGGGGAATTTCTGAAAGGTGGTGCTTTGTCCTGGATCTTAGGCAAGTCAATCGAAAAAATTGTGGGGTTTTTTAGGGGGTGGGGTGTTGTAAACCCCCCGAAAAAACACCTTTCAAGGTGTCCTGGTTTTTTCTTTTTGAAATATGGCAACCCTAAAGTTGGTTATTAAAACTAAAGCACCTGCCTCTGACATGTGTACAAGAAGGGGAGGCATAACTGTGGTACAAAGCAGACCTTTGTGGAGAAATAACCTTCAGAATGAACTTTCAGGTTTGGCCTCTGGTGTGCTGGATGATACTACCTCACAGATGGAAATAAATTACATTAGACTGTGGCACACTATTATATATATTCTATATATTACATGGATTGCCCTTATAATTGATCACAAGTCCATATGAAAAAAGTTGTAATTCACAAGAGTAATGACAGCAATGTCTCATATTTCAGGGATTTTACATCACACCTGTGAATTATGACTATCCATGTGCAAACTCTGATAAAAATGGGGGGAAAGGGTTTTTTAAAAAATCAGGCTGCTGGCCAGCTCTGGCTTTTGTTTCTTAAAAAAAAATAGGCAAAGTGCACTAGCTTTTTCTGAACACATATACATTCTGGACAGGCACCTAGGAATAATTCTGTGCTGGTAAATATAGAGGTGTACCCTGAAACTCTCACTTGGCCAATTGTACAGTTATATGAACCAGACAGCTGTCTTTAAGAAGGTGTTGGTAGCCGTAGTTGGCAAGTAAATGGCAAAATAAAAAATAAAAAATTGCAATATTATTTCTTCCCTCTGTTTGCAACTAAGGGCCCTGCCACTTAGCCATGTTCCTTGTACCTGTGAGCAAAGCCTGAGCCAGGATTGAGGGATTCTGTGGGAAAGTTCTGCCCTGCCCTCTTCTTAATTTTTTTTTTTGGTTATAAGCATTGTTGATATATTTTCTTCAGTGTACAAAGTGTCCAATAAAGAACATGTCCAACAAGTTGGTACTTCAAGGAGTTTAAATTAAGACATAAGGAAATCGAAAAAGGGGAGGGAAATGGTGGCAGGGATAAACAAGTGCAGGATGTAGTATACAGTTATACAATTTTTTAAAAAATATTTTAGCATTCTAGAGAACACCACCCTGGGTGATTTTGTGGCGCTAGCCATCTCTTCCTCATCTCCCCCCCCCCAAAAAAAATACCCAGCTTATTGGATGCAAAATCAGAATGGTTTCAAAGAGCTTCAAGTTGCAACTTGAACTTGAATCTGTGCACGCCCCCCAAAAAAACTTATTGAAAAGCAAAACAAACTCAAGGGGGGGGGTCCCAGAGTAAGCATCCATAGATGGTTGCTTGTGCCCGGTCATCTACCCAAATATTGGTTGCTGAAAATGGGTCTGTTTGTGAGTTCATTGTGGTTTCATACTCCACAGTCCTAGAACTAGCATAGCATAGCATTGGCTGAACACCAACTCACCACATAAACTAGCTTGCCCGTTTTGTTTGTGTCTGTGTGCATTCTGGTTCAGTATGTGGTAATCGGGACGGCACAAAAGTCTGTGGTACTTTATTTGCCACAGTTTTTATGTTCAGGGTGTGCCAGGGCAGCCGTGCTTATAACTATGAAACATTTCCAGTAGGTTTGGCTTTCTGGTTGCTTGGAGGAAATTGCTACCCATCCCAAGAAAATGGCAGACTGCATAATGCTACATTGTGTGCATGCAAATGTATAGTTCCTTTTCTTTGTAGGGGACAATTCTATGGCATCTCAAACTCCTCCATTGGCTATGTTGAAATAACCTATATGGCATGCACATTCAAATGAGTGAGCCCATGTGCCATTTTATATTAGCACTATCTGAGAAGTGCATGCTGCTGATCAGATCTAGTTGTACTGGGCCCCCAGAAATCTGCTAGACTTTTCCTCGTGGCCACTATTTGTCATCGTTGTTGCAGTTGTAGCTTTATGGCTTTGTTTAAGTTGTACTTTGTCTTGATTGCCTTTCAGTCATAAAGATGATTTAATAATATGTATAAAAAAATGAAATGACTGTTTCCTGGCCCTTGAAACCCATTTATTCCCAATCCCCTTAAGTATAATCCCTCACATTCTCTTTTAAATCAATTTATATCTCTGACACACACACAAAATATTGGATATAAAATCTCTTGTACTTTATTCTTGCTATAGAACTTGGGTCACTTTGGTGCAAAGTAGGGATGGATGAATCTGTCTATTTCTTGTCTGTGTCAGTTTTGACATGCTTCACTCATACATCTATTCCATCCTGATTCAGCATTAATCCGAATTTGTAATTTTAAAAACCATATGAAAATACATACTTAGCTTTTACTTAATACATGCCTTAACATAAAATATGTATTTTAATATGCATTTTATCATACCATTCGTACTTAAATACCTATCATCTCTGTGTATGCATTCCATGTATTATTATTATTTTGCACAAACTGTCACAAAATTCAGAGAAGCATACAATCCCAAGAATAATTACATTCCAGTTTGTGTAGTTCATTGGATAAGTTTGTTTATAAAACTGGACCTATAGAGATTATTTTACAACCTTAGTGCAAAGGTGGTAGAGTTGATATTGGAAGCTCTGGTATCAAAAATCCTCGCTGAAGATATAAAAAACAGTTTTTAAAGCTGCTTGCCATGCCAAGACCATTTTAGGCTGATTTCCAAATGTGCTGAGCACACATTGCTGTATCTCTTATATATAAAATTTTCAAAGCACAGGACTTCTTGGCAGTGCTGATAGGAACATTGCTTGCACTTTGTACATCTTGTTTCTTGAGTTGGCATTAATACCAAAAGCAAAATCTGAGACTTGTGCTTTTTGATGGAGCCGATAGAGACGGTTTTAGTCGGCTAGGTTACAGTGCTGCATTGATTTCAGGGGGGGGTGTTTAACTCTTTAAAATGTTGATTTGATGTTTTAATGTGGGCTTGCTATGTCCTTTAATTGGATTAATTCAGAACCTGAATAAGAACAGACTCGAAGCAATTAGGACCAGGAGCAAGAGTCTTGTTGTTGAAGAAGGCATTTAACAAGTTATATTTTCTTCATTTCCTCATGTTTCTGTTCAAGGCTATGATGTCTGAGCCACAGTACAAATAATTTAGGATGGTAAATAACACAGTATATATTTCTTGGTTGTGCTTGTTGAAGCAAGTAGACTAGATAAACGGTGCATAAAATAAATTTACACCCACAAGCTCCTTTAGTCCCCTTGGGTGCAGCGAGAAATCTTTCTTCACAGAAGCAAAGACCATGGTTCAAGAAGCCCAGCCTTTCCTGAGGACACCATCTGCACAGCCAGTGGTTTAATTCTAGTATCTTCCTCTCTCTTCCTAGGCCATGAACTTCAACAGGAAGCAATGATGAAAAAACCACCTATGCCCCCAAGGCCCTTCAGCTTCCTACCCAGAATCTCATAGTCCTCTGGATAAACTGGGTCTGGCAGTATCATTTATATCCATGTGAATCAGAAAGAAGGGGTTGTGGTCAGTGAGCTTTATAAGAATTGGCACATCATGAATCCTTGCACTTGGAAGAAAGCACACACAGCATGGCTCCAGACAGTCCTGCTTTTGTGTGTTATGTTCCTCCATGGATGCATCTCCTGCAGTGGGTGATCTTCCTCCTTCCTAGGGGCACCCCTCCCCTGCATCCGGGGCAGCCCATTTTGCTCTAGAAAGAAATTCCTCATCTTGGCTGATACCTCGAAGTGTGGATAGACAGCCCTCTATTTGCTGCACCTTTTCTTCCAGCAATGCAACCAGCTTGAACTGGTTGCAGATGTAGGTTTGCACAGTCTCAGCTGCTCAGCCTCCCCGCCCAACAGCTGACGCGTGGGGTAGAGCAGCTGCCGCCACCACTGCTTTCCCTCCAGCCAGCCCCAGAGCTTCAATTCCAGTTGTGGATATTTTGGATACAGTACAGTAGAACCGCTACTTACAACCGCCTCCACTCACGGACATTCCAAGTTGTGACCGCGGCAAACCCAGAAGTAAGCGGCGGGTTTGCCGCTGTTTACACATGCACAGGAGTGGCGATCACCATTTGTGCACACACAGGAGCGGTGATCGCAGTTCACGCATGCGCAGAAGCCGGCAATCACCCGCACCTGCGCACAACAGCGCCTCTCCCAGTGACCCATTTCACCATAAGGACGGGCCTCTGGAACGGATTGTGGTAGTGAGTAGAGGTTCCACTTTACTTTTGATCTGGATTGGAGAGAGAGCGGCAGAGGGGGCATTTAGAGGGTGCTTACACAATTTTTCACTTATACATGCAGGGCGCCAGAATGTAACCTCTGCATAAGTTGGGAGTTGCCTGTATAACATGATGCTTCAGAAAATTGGGCAGAAGAAACAACAACAACAACTAAGAGATCACAAGTGCAGAGAAACTCCTGATCAATCCAGCCAAACATGAATTAGAGCTCATTTTAAAACCTAGTCACTGATGGTGATGGCAAGAAATCATTCTTACTTCACTACCACTATTGCATCCACTCAATGCTGTCCCAGAGAGTTTTCCTAGGTGGTGATTTAGTCCAGACACGGCTACAATGGACTGCTTGGCAGCCCACTATGACATGTTTTGTGAAGTGCTTTGTAGATAAAATCACTCGCATTTGTTCTTGGACTTCACTTTAGTGGTGGTGGCAATATATATGGAGTTTTTGCCTGCTCTTATCCACTCCAGTGATTTCAATTGCTTTAGCCTGAGGATGTGGCTAAGGTGGTTACTTCTGTGGGCAACCATGTATACGCTAGGGTTGCTTACAGTTTAGCCTGCAGTTGTCACCTTTGTTCATTCACCGTTCTCATTGGAATCTAGCCAGACAATGTGGCTGTAGCAAAATGGTTGCATTCCAACGTTTTCCATGCTGTCCTCCTTTCCCCCCGTCCCATTCTTCTATGAATTGAGTTGTGCAGTGAGTTGGCATGGCTTGGGGAAAGGGGCTTTGTGGACCAAATCGCTGAGCCTACGGGCAAGAGATTCCCCACCCCGATCCAGAAGTTTATCAGTCTGGCTATGGGACAGAAGCTGAATTGACTGTCCTCCTGGCTGACCTTTGCATAGGTGGAAAATGCAATGTGTGGTGCTGTTGAATCTCTTTGACCTCTTGGTGGTGTATTCAGTACCACTAACCATGGCATTCTCCATCACTCCCCGGCAGGACTGGGAACTGCCTTGGGAAGTCTCTTCTCCTAGAAGATAGGTTTGGCCTTCTACCTGCCAAACGTCAGCCAACTAACAAAATCTTTTTCTTCTGTGATGTTCACTGGATAAATATTTGCATTAAACTTAATATATCTTATTTCTGCTTCGAAACCTCTGTGAGGGCTGAGTGTTGCAGAATAAAAGTGTTCAGTACCCAAAAGTCTACAAAGGCTCCAGCATAAGCCCTTTGTGTGCTTCTCATCTGGATTGGTGGTTTGGTTGTTGCTTTCCATGTAAAAGTGTTTTTGTTGGTAGGACTCCCAAAAGATAGACTTTGCCTTGTTGAGCCCCAGTTGCATCTCCCCAGGGTGAGGTTAGAAGAGGTTCAAATCCTCACTTCCTGTTGCCCATTCCATTGTGTTTTCCCACTACCAAATCAGGGTGTGTGGCTTGTCTGCACCCACAGACACTGATACAAACATGTTGTGTGCAGTTTTAACAGGCATTATCTGTGTGGGTTCATGGGTCCTTTCTGCAGTGGGACTTGCAATGGGACTCCTTGAGAGCCTGTGACCAAAAGATTTTACATGGTAATGTGAGGGTGTTTTTTAGGGAAATGTCTTTACTTTAAAGTCCTTTCGAAGTTCTAAGTAGAAAGGCTAAGTATACATATGTTGTTTGAAAAATCGTGCGTGATGGGCCAATGGCCGTAATAATAAATATCTATCTATCCTGCATTCTAGGGGGTTGGACTAAATGACCCCTGGGGTACCTTCCAACTCTGCAATTCTTGGATTCTATGTGTAGAGTGACATTGCTGACAGGGTTTCTGTGGGCATAGCTGTCAGTATCACTACATCAGTTCTTGTTCCTCATGATATCATTTTGCATTTTGCTTGCTGATGGGAGTCGCAGCTAGGATCATGACTACCTTTTTCTGACATGGCTGTGTTGGAAGCTGCCAGCTTAACAGAATCACAGGACCTGCCTGTATATGATAGCTGGCATGCCGGAGTTCCTCTGTTCTTTACGCACCTTCATTAGTCTAACTGAATTTGCATCATAAGGTTTCAAATAATTTGCGCTTACTGAATAAAAACCACCTCTTTAACATATTTCACAGAAATGTCTTGACTCGCAAGAATCTGCATAATTCAGCTGGAAAAACAGTAAAATATTACAGGGGAAGTAAAATGCAATATTCTGTTAAGGGTCTTTTTTCATATTTTTTTTTACTGCCAGTTACTTTTTTAATGTTTGGAGATCAATGGGTACCCTAATACTTCATTCACAAACCCTGTAATTAGTAACTGATTTGTGCAAAACCTCATCTTCTTGTGCAAATGCCCATTTTATTGGAGCTTGCAGTGAAGATGATTTTGATTCCAAGTCCAAGGGGAAGGGCATGTCTTCTCCCCCCCCCTTTTTGTATAGCACCTAGCATTTTTAGACATTGCATAAAAATCGTATAGTTAGTGATTTGTGCCCAGACCTGACAGTTTGCCCTGCCCTCCCTCCCTCCCTCCCTCTGTTGAGGTTGAGTTTTGTTTAAGTGGAAAATGGCAGGTGCGACCATGCATTACTTCCCTCTCATAAGTCCACTACCTAAAATTTGGTGAGGAATAGAAGTTTGCAACAAATGAAACCATCTGTCATCCCCAGCAAACAAGCCCAACAGCCCCACTGTTCAGGACAATAATGGTGCCAAAGGAGTCAGCCTCTGGACAAAGTTCCTGCTGGGTTTCATTTAAGTAGGTTAGACCAAACCTGAGAACCTTCCACAGATCCTGTCAACATAGATTTTGGTATGTGCTCTTGCAGAAGCCTGTCCTAGACAGATCAAAGAAGCTTTTAATTTGTATTTAATCACTCATTGAAAAACCATCCACCATATCCTGCCCTGGCTATTATGTCAAATACTTGATGTAGTTAGTTTTTTCTTACCCGTAGCAAATGTTGCCTCTTTTCAGATGCTAAATAAGAAAACCAACACGGTTTTCAACACGTTGTGTTATCTCCTTTGCATTTCAATATAGGTTAGAATGCAACGCTAAGGTACTGAAATTAATTTCTATAATGAAGGTTAGTTCTGTGTAGAACGTAAAGTTAATGATGAAAGCTTATTTCTATTCAGCTTAATCAGCAAAGTTTACAACATGCTACCAAAGGGAATGTTTCTACAACCTAATGATTGGGGGTGTTCACATGAATACAACTAAAAATTTTAATGGAAAGCAGGAGTTCCTGGTTATTACACAATTCTGTTACTTACTTTTTAATAATTGGACTAATAGGCCATCAAAATACGCCGTTTGAAAATAATAACAGTATGAACTTGAAACAAGAATTCAGTTATATGATAAGCAGGATGAACATCTTAAAGGGCTTTGGACATCTGTCCCTTTGAGAAGTCATAGAAAAGCAGTTCTTCAAGCTCCTTACAAGGCTCACACTTCTCTGTGAGTGAAAAGTGTTAGAGGGATAGTTGTATGGGTATTAATTTAGGGTATTATAGAAAAACCATTTTAATAAACACGAATACTGTTTCAGAGAATCAAAATCTTCCTGGATTTAGGGCGATACAGGCTGTTTTCCCACACAGAGCACTGAGCCAATGCGGTGCAGAATTGAGACGATCCATTTGAGGGCATGTAAAAAATACTGTACCAAATTCCGCCCCTGATGTAGGGGGTTAACATCTTGGTAACGTAAAATAGGGCTGTGGTTGCAAATTTGCACACTTACTACATACAGCTGGAGAAAGTTAAGTTAATAGTGGCCGAATCTGTGTACTGTTAATGCTGTTGGTTTCTAACAACAACAAAACTTGAGATACAGATATAGGAGCCATTCGTTCCCTGTATAGGCTACTTCCTTGTGCTTACTGAGAAGCTGCATCTACGTATATGTCCCCAGGGATGGAACTGAGTGCTGCCCATAGTAACCATAAGAGAAATTAACTATTTTAATGTTAATGGGATTTTGCATCCTACCCACAAACCCAGAACTACAGAGAGAAAACCCTATAAAACTGGTGAATGAGAACTGCATATGCTCAGAAGCTTGGAACTGTGACAAAGGGTTGAGGTAGATAAAAACTGGGAGGAGGGAATGAAACGGCCTTGTTGGAAACCTGAACAATTTTATAGTAGGGCCCACTTGTTTAAAAACGGAGTTAATCTCAGTTTGCTGTTGTTTGAATATAGTAAATCTAAATATAACAACAGTAACTAGATTTCTTGCCTGCCTTTCACCATAAGATCCCAAGGTGGGTAACAAGAATAAAACAAACAAACAAAGATATCAAAATCCTTAAAGAGTCTAGAGAATAGACTGAGCCCTAACTTACCAACAAAAGCAGCTCTGGTACCCCAAAGGCCAAGGTAAAGAGATGCATCTTCAGCATAGATACACAATGAAGGTGCCAAGCACGCCTCTACGGAGAAGGAATTGTACAGCTTAGGGAACAATGCCCTTTTCCGGGCTGCCACCTCTGAACCTCTGAAGGCTGTGGAACTACCAAGAGATTGGAAAATGTTTGCAGAATACTTAAAAACTCTGTATAAATATGTTAAAACTCAAATAGGATTTGAGTATGAACAACAGTGAACTATCTGTTTTTCTTTCGTGGCAAGGTATGGAGTAACTATAATATGCAGCATGAATTGAAATTTGGGGGAACTATAGAGGGAGGGAGGGGAAGTCGTAGGTGGAGTGATTGATTGCTAAATTTGAAATGTTTTTGAATTGTTTATTTCTTTTAAAAATATTTTAAAAATTATACAAAAGGAACCGCCAAGAGAGATCCCCTTCCATTGATCTTAATACCCAAGAATGTCTGTAGGAATGGAGGCAGCATTTCAGATAATTCAGACCCAAGTCATTTAGGACTATCAATCTAGAACTGGACCCACAAACTAGCTGGCAATGAATGCAGCAATTTTTAAATGAGGGTTATGCAAGTTCTAAATGAAACCCCAGTCAGTAATCTGGCTGCCGCATTTTGGAACAGTTTACAAGTCACATTCAAGGGGTCTTTATGTGTAGCTTTCTATAAAGTTGAACTATCAGGATACGGCAAGTTGGTTTCATTCTGGGGGAAAGGAATAATGCCTGTAATCTCCCCACTTCCCCTTCCCACAAGAAAATGAAGTTTTATTGTAGATTGAATTTAGTTTAGTTTGTTTATGTGACTCTGACAAAGCTTGTTTTTAGTGTTGACAGTTTGTCGTGGAGAATGGTTTTCTAACGCTGCTTTAAAAAAGATTTGCCAGTCTCAAAGTGACAAACTGTGTTTTCAAAATTATTTTTGAAATCCATGTTTGAGATGAGTGAAAGTTGGGCTGCCTGAGGTGTTTCCCCTGACTTGTTTCCATTGCAGATATAATCCTGGGGGTGCGGCTTCTATGGACCATAGTGATGGCTGCTTCTGGTTATTGTCTGTTTTCGTACGTTCTGTTTTCGCATCCAGAATTTCACATTAAACACTGCAAATATTCATATGATGTTGCTCGAGCCCAGTGGTTTCCATACCTTCCTCCCCACAGACTACTTGAAAATTGCTGATGGTTTTGGCAAATCACATCATGATTTTTCTTATTCCTTTGTTTCCGCAAAATAAAAAATAAACCACAACCCCACACAAATGCTGGTATGGGCAATAACATGAAGCATATAGGAGTGGCTACATTCTTAATTTGGCATATTGCTGAACATTTTGAGGGGGCGCAAATCATCTTAATTGTGGGAGCATCAAGAAAACAAATAATCCTGCACACACTCTAAAAGACCCATCTGGATACACCCAAAAGGTGATTAGATCAAGGTTTCGTCACAAGCGGCTTAGTCATGCTGGCCACATGACCCAGAAAAACTGTCTGCGGACAAACGCCAGCTCCCTCGGCTAGTAAAGCGAGATGAGCGCCACAACCCCAGAGTTGTCTGCGGCTGGACTAAACTGTCAGGGGTCCCTTTACCTTTACCTTTATGACACTATGAATGTCACAACAAGGCCAGTGCAGTTCACTTTTATTTCCATTGCTTTTGTTGCATTTAGTCTTCATGACACCCTTTATTTTGAAATGTTGCCTCTTAATTTCAACTGTTACAACTTCATATGGATTAACGTACCCCACCCCCTTTCCCCCAATACACACTGTAGCTCCATAGGTGTCTGTTAGAAGTCAGTGCCACTCTTAATTCTGAAGTTTTGGCTTATGTTTAATCTTAAATAGCTGGTTGGCATTTGAGCAGGAAAGCAGAAGAGCCAAAGGTGTAGTTAACCCTTTCCCACTTGCCCAAAGTTGTTGATTTCGTTATTTGATTGGAAATCGGGTTCTACCAGGAGTAAGAGCACGTGTTGCGATCGGGAACTGGCAAGACACATCCCTTCCTGTGGGGGTGGGGCCGGCAGCCGGCCTTAGCAGCTATAGGGCAGAGAGGTGTTGCTGGGCAAAGCTAGATGTAGCAATTAGTGATGGACAGCTTAGCGTCCTATATATTCCTCTGCACGCAGGGTAATCTTTCTCTTGGCTTCGAGCTTCTGATCACCCATCCCGCCCCCCCTCTTTTTCTTAGGCCTCTGCGCTTGACCTTGCAACTGCCTGTCATGGGGTCGTCTGCTTTGGGGCAGAGGCCCAGTAGGAATTTGTCCATCTGGCTGATTGGCTGTTGCCATTTGGTTTTGCCTACTGCAGCAGCAACTTGTCACAACTTGTAAGGTTGGCGGTTAGGCATTGGTTCCTGTGTGGATTGCTGGTATGGGCGGTACCCATCCAGAATCATGATGATACTGGGAATTCCGTTAAAGGAATCCGGCGACTCTTATGCTTTGTCCGAGCCCCCGGTAGGGGTTAGGGCCGTGGCCGAGTCCCCGGGACCATGGGGAGAGGGTAGCGTGTATACCCCCTGCTCCTTAACTCTCCTCAGTGGCATTCTCCCAATCGCTGGTTTTAGGCCAGCCTCTGTCCCGGTAGGACAGTAGTCTGAACCAATGCCTACGCAACCACTCACCGAATTTGTATTTAAATAAAGTTGTGGCCTAAATTATTGCCAAAAACCCCAACAAAAATTATGTCTCCTGTGTCAAGTCATTGGGGGGTGATTGGAGGTCCTCGATACGCAAAAGCTGCCCTTCTAAAACTTAGTGCTACAGACCAGAAAGCAGAAAGAACTACGGTCAATGTTTTCTTTTTTCCTGCTGTCTTTTTTTAATCTCTTGTGGGGCGAATGTTTAAAGCTGTGAGCCAGCTGCTGTTGAAACTGCTGCCACCCTTAACAGGCCCCACCACTGTGACTGATAATTCCATTGTGCTGGAGGAGTGCATCTGGTGTGGAAGGTCATGGAATTTGAGAGAGAGGTCCCCAAGGTATCTTGGCACCCAGTCTATATAAAAGACCTGAGAAATCAAGAACAAAACTTTGAATTTTTGTCTGCTGGGGGGGGGGGGGAACCAGAGCTCTGTTGCACAATGGACAGCTGCTGCAGTTTGGAAGAACTCCTGATCCTTTTTGCATCCAGTCGGTTTTACTTCCTTATTTTCTTTCTAAAGATTTACACCCATGTCGTGATGGGCTGGTAGGTAGCATACCCATCTTCAAATCAGCTTCCAAACTTTGCCAGACATAGATTTGGGCTGGGAAATAGAACCCAGTGGGTGTACTAAGGAAAGGATTGCCTGTTTTTCTCATAGCCATGAGGTTCAGAAATTTGGTGAGGGTGTGATGCCGGAATAGTGCAGTGTTGCACCATTCACTAGACTGTGTGTGTGAAATGCCAGATAAATACTAGCTCAATATAATGTAATAACCAAAATCTTCACCTGCTGCATGATGTTCATTCTTCAAGGTTTGCAGTTCCCAGACCTCCTCTTTCCTCTGGACAAAAAAAAATTAATATGTCTCGGCTAACACCTCCAAATGCCATCTTGTGATAAAATACTATGGCAAGGTGGTGATTCTGCGTGCCTCTTAACAGAGGACTTTCCCCTGCTCAGTCTGCTACTTGTTAGTGGCTATAGACTTGTTATAGATTTGTTGCTCTGTGTTTGATTAATCAGGACACTGTATACCCAAGGAGTGGGAGGAGAGGGTATTGAAAGCAAAGTGGCTAAGTGTCTCTGCACAGTTTTAAGCCACCAGCATAACCTAATGGCCATTAGGGGTTATCTTGTTAAAGTTTGATTTAATAATGTTCTGGCCTTTTGACCACAATCTAAATGAATGTGTGGCTGTTTGGCTTGTTCCTTCCTCAGCAGTTGTGAATATCTTTAAAGAAAGAAAGAAAAAATATGAGAGTGCGAAAAGGCTTTCATTTCAATAACAAAGAGTCTTCATCCACATCATGCTTTTTTAAAAAAATCATTTTCTTTCCTAAATAAAGATTGCACATAAAAAGTCACAATGCAATATATGTTATGCAACAGAAATTGTGTAAGCTGAGTAGTGCAAACTGTATAAATGTCCACTTTCCCCCCTTTAATAAACTAATCAAAGATTCACAATATACCTATGATGGTAATTATTTTAGCAGTGGGAGGCTTTATTCTAAAAGGTGAGACACGGATAAGATATATAATAAATAACACAATCTTAGTAATTATTTGGCATCTGTTCGTTCTTGACATTAAGGATGTTGACTAGTTTTCCTAAGTATAACCCCCCCACACACACACACAATGTAAAAAGGTTTGATGACTTTCAATGGAGAAACCCAGTTTTTTTTTGTTTTTTTGTTTGAATTTACTGAGCAGTGGAGCTCTCTGGATTCCCTTGCATCTGTGTTTGTCCATCAACATTCATTTAAGGTAAATCTGATATCTACAAAGCAATTTAAACACTAAAGAGCCTTACGGGAACTAGTGAAAAAATGTATATTAAAAAACCTGTTTCTCGACATCCCTTCCTAAAGCACTTATTAGAATCAAATATGCTAAAATAAAACTAAACAAACTCACTTTTAAAAAAAAGTTTACATTTTAAATTATCAAAAATTAAATATACGTTGGTAGTAACCATTTTAGACTTGAAGCTAATAATTGTGTCTTGCATCCTTCTTGGTGCATTAGAGTTCACTGCCTTTGAAGTCAACACTGCTGCATTGATTGACATGTCTCGGAACCAATTAAAATTTGCAGCATTTCCCTTGGGAGAAACATGTCAGTTTACTTGGTCTGAAATATCCTGAATTGCTGTATACCAGCCACTGAGATACCACTGCGATATTTAGGTAAAAGAATAACCTGCTACTTTAGTTTTCAAAAAACTAAAAGTAATTTGTGCTTGAACTTTCTGGTCTTTTTGTGCATTTTTCCTGTTTTAAAATTACAGAAGAAATTCGACCCAGGATTTGTTTAGGAATATCAGTGAAAGTGGGGGTTTTGTTGTTGTTTTTTGAAAAGCAACTTGTCTATGTAATGCTATAAAACAATAAAAATAATTCACACCAGAAATGGAGTAAGATTTACTTGCTCAACTTCCCAATATTTTATCTAGAGGGAGCACTAAAACTACGTAATCTTAACAAAGGATTTTTCTTTTAAGCATAAAACAACAACATTTGTAACACCAAATTTTATAATATGCATTATACGTAGGTGATGTAGAAAAGAAACGTAAAAACAAACAGTTTATGTTAACATTTATGTTGGGTATAAGTTCTCTGTTCCATATTTGCATCTCCTTCCTTATTCAGAGCATGACAGGGCTTCAGATGTTAATGTAGTAAAACATAATTAATTTACAAATACCCATAATCTGGCAGCTGCAAAATTTGCATGTAGAGCACTGTATTGCCACCTTCTTATGCCACATTTTAAAAGTTTAATGTATGCAGCTCATTCTTGTACCCATTTTTGCCTTGTGCACTTTGATAAATAAATAGATCATCTAAGATTCAATAGGCCAATTGCAGCATATAATAGCTATTCAGAGGCAATTAAACTGCCTTTTTTCATGCCGGCGTGTGAGTGCGCCCTTTTCCAACCTTCAACTTGATTCACGGTGATTCAAAATTAACTTAAAAGTCTTGTTTGCTGACAGCTTAAAGCTTAATTGACTGAAAGCCAAATAGAGTGTGTTCTGTATTCAGCACTAGGCCTATTGATAAAGCCATGTGTAAATTGCACATGTTGAAAGACAGCCATTGGGCCCCCTGTTCTCGTATTAGCCCACAACTTAGCATTGCTGCACAGTCAGAATTGCTTTGTCAAGTCTTTTATCACACCAGGTTAACTCTCTGGAGTTCCCCCAGCAACAGAAGCATCTCAGAGTATTGAGTCTCTTGGATACTGTAGGGTCTTTTACAAATCTGACACCGGCTTGTATCTTATTGTATTGGCTGATCCTGTCTCCCACCCCTCCATCATTGTAAGCATTGGTCCAATGCTTTCCTCATATTTATTTAACGTACTTTTCCGTGTATATCACCCCCATGTATAACTCTTTTTTGAGACTCTAAATTGAGAAAATGGGGGGGGGGGATTGCCCAGAGTTGTTGAGCTTTATTGGGGGGGGGGGTGGATTGCTGAAAATCACTCACCCGCGGGGCCAACACAGTCGATCGCATGCACATCGACAAAGCGACCGATCGTCTGATCGTTCGCCAACAGCAATCGCCAATCGCTCGCCCAATTGCCACGGCAGCCAATAGCCTGCGGAACTTGCCCCAACAACCAATCACCTGCCAGAACGCCGCTGACAATCTCCAGCTTGCGGCAGCCACCAATCGCCCATCCAACCTCACCACTATCCATGTATAAGACAACCACAGTTTTTAAGCTTACTTTTTCAAGGAAGAAACCCTAGTCTTATACACGGAAAAAATACGGTATTTACTTTTAAATAATTTATTTCTCAAAGTTCCTCCTCGGAGCAGCGTGCAATTTAAAAATATAAGAGATAATATAAGCAGGCAGACGGCACAGGCACCACGATATTTAGGAGACCTCAAAAGCCTGATTAGAAACAAAAGTTTCATCTGTGCTCTTAAATGTAAGCAGTGAAGGAGCCAGATCTCCCAGGAGTACTGAGTTCCAGATTCAGGGGGCCACCACAGAAACAGCCCTCCTGTGCATTGCCACCTCACATATTTCTGAAGGGACAGCAATATCATAGAATTGTAGAGTTGGGAAGGGACCCTGAGGATCATCCAGTCCAGGGGTGGCCAACTCCCAAGAGACTGCAATCTACTCACAGTTAAAAACTGGCAGTGATCTACCCCCTTTATTGGGGTTCAGGTAAAAGTTGCTGACATCCTTTTAGGAAGGAGGAAGGCCCATTTTTAGGGGTTCAGGTCAAATATGTTTTTTTTTAAAAAATGGAACCCCTTATATGGGATTTGTATATAAATTTTCCCTTGGCTCTTTTTGCTGGCCCATGTAGGACCGGCATGGATAGTTGGCCCTGGTGAATATTTGATGTTTTCTTCCCTTACGGCTTTGATCTATAGGCTACCACTAAAACGAGGCTGCATTTTAAGCTACATTTTAAACTGTATTATAACTTATATTTTAATCAACTGGTTTTTTTGTTTTTGTTTTGTTTTGTTTTCTTTTTAATGTTTTTACTTTATTTATATTCAGTGTTAGCCGCCCCGAGCCCAGTCTTGGCCGGGGAGGGCGGGGTATAAATAAAATTTTATTATTATTATTAAGCTTGTTTTATGGAGGAGGAAAGCCCCATTTTTGGGGGGTGAAAGACAAAAATGTTGAGCTTTCTTTAGGGGAGCCAAAGTTGTTGAGCTTCTTTGGGGGGAGCCAGTGATCTACAAGTGATCTACCACAGACATCCAGTGCTCTACCGGTAGGTCACGATCTACCTGTTGGACGTGCCTGAACAGTCTAAGCCCCCTGCAGTGCAGAAAGATGCAGCTGTCCCATATGGGGATCGAACCGACAACCTTGGCATTATCAGCACCATGTTCTAACCAGCTGAGCTAAGCTGAACCTGCAGAAGATCTAAATTCTGGAGCAGGATAATATGGAGAAAGACGGCTCTTCAGATAACCTTGTTCTGAGTCAAACCAGCACTTTCCATTGTTCCTGAAAGTAAATGTGCAGCCAGTGCACTTGAAACAAAAGGGAGAGGTGTAATATGAGCCATGTGCAAGATATGCACAGTCCCCTTAGGATCACTGGAGTGAGAGAAAGCGCACTGAATCAGCATGCCATTGACACTGTACCAGACGACCTCTTGTAGAGGTTTCATGCAGGTGTTAAAAAGCATGGGAGACAAAATAAAATTCAGAAACCCCCTAGAAGCCATGGCATCAATCAAATGTTTCTCAGTATCACCACCTGGATATATGCCAGGAGCTGAGATGCCAACAGCTGTTTCAAGACTCTGCCCCCCTAAAAGGCATATTCGAGCTTGGTCAGTCATTACCTAACACTTTGGGACCAACAAGTACTTCCTTAGGAAGTAGTCTTAGCTTTTATTCTTGAGGTTTGACAGCATCATGTCTTGCTGAAGAGAGGCATTAGCCACAACAGTAACTCAGTCAGCCCCTCTCTGGCAGCTTTTATTACCCAGGCTGGGCAGATGTCTAAAGCGCATTGTCTAAGAACCATATCAACACCCTCAGGTTGCACAAACTGAAAATTATCTATCTGAAGCAGGTGCTTAAGCCACTAAGCAGAAGAAATAATGGAAGCATCTTAAGTTGGAATGAATATGAGCAGTTTTATCATAGTGTATTTCAAGTAAGTCGGAGCATGACTAAGTTAGGTCCATTAATTGAAAACATACAGTAGTTGAATACCACCCAGTTCTTGTCTTGCCTGCTGGAGTGTAGTGTACTGGAGAATTTATGGTTTTAATTTTAGTGCTTAACCCTTTCTTGATAGTTTAGCAGATTAAAAATCAAAGTATAAAGTAAAGTTCTATGGGACAAGCTCCAGTTGCCACCATCTGAAATAAAAGTCTCCAACATGAATCGAAATATTAAAATGGTCACCTGCCTTCGAAGGATGCTTGCAAGAAGCGAGTCCCATTCTTTTTCTAGTTACAGGTGGGTAGCCGTGTTGGTCTGCCATAGTCAAAACAAAATCGAAAATTCTTTCTAGTAGCACCTTAGAGACCAACTGAGTTTGTTCCTGGTATGAGCTTTTCGTGTGCTGTATCTGAAGAAGTGTGCATGCACACGAAAGCTCATACCAGGAACAAACTCAGTTGGTCTCTAAGGTGCTACTAGAAAGAATTTTCGATTTTATTCTTTTTCTACTTATTTCTGTATGGCATGCGTGGATCTCTCTGTCTCCATTTTATCCTCACAACAACCTTGTCTGGCCTACCCAGTGTGCTTTATAGCTGCCCCTTGGTCTTCCAGGTTTCTAGTCCAAGGCTCTAACCAGTACACAGAACTGATTCATACTTGCTTTGACACGAGAGACAGAAAAATAGAATTGGCTCTTTGTCAGTTGTGAGAAGGTTTGGAGGGTGGCAACATGAGAACGGGCCTTTTCTGTGGTGGCTCTCCGTCTGTGGAATGTTCTCCCCAGAGAGAATTGCCTGGCACCATCATTACATGTCTTTAGGCACCGGGCAAAAACATTACCCGGGCCTTTGGCTATTAAATAATCTATGGCCTGTTAAATGTTAAATCTATGACCTGTTAAATGTGGAGAGGGCACTGTTGCTATGATCATTTTATTATGATTATTCTGTATTATTGTGCTCTGTATTATGTTTTTTATTATTATGCTGTGTAAATTATGTTCTTAATGGACTGCCCTAGGATCTTTGGATAAATGGTGGTATCTAAAACAACATTATTATTATTATTATTATTATTATTATTATTATTATTATTATTATTCCCCTTTTGTGGAAGGAGGTTAAAGGTTAGACTATTCCACCCTGGAATATGTGAAGGTAAGAAAGGCATTGTGAATAAAAACTAGCAGATAGAACTGCATAATACAACTGTCAAATACAATGTGATGTATTAAGAATTGCCCATAAAGAATAAGCTATACATACATACACTGTTAGGGGGAGAAAGTGATAAGCATAGCCTGTCGCCATTTAGTGTTTTGTGCTGCCATGGCAACCAGTGGTATTTAAATGAACATTGGCAGATGTCTGTGGTTATACATTCTCTCCCTTTGAAATAAAAACTCCCCTGTCCGCATCCCTCTTGGTTAGACCCTGTTTCTAAAGCACAACGTACACCGAATATGCCACGTAAACTGTACGAAATTAGTTAAGCATTTGTGTGACTTAGAAAGCAGGATACACAGAGAGAGCTGAGAGGTTTTTCTTTCTTCCCCCCTGCTTCACACTAATGCATTACAAGTGGAAGCTATAGAATTGTGGGTGTGGTCCTTATGGAGCCCCTAGTGCTGAGGAAGGGCTTGAGTAATCTGTTCTACGAAGCTCCTGCAAAGCTAATTCTGCCCAAGAGCATGCTAATCCTGTACCCAGTTGGCAAACACCCGTTTTCAATGCTGTGGTGTTCACAGTGTCACTGCGCTTCCTAGTACCTTCCTCGTATGGTGTGTATGTGAGTGTTTGCTTGTGTGGGATCAGTGCAGTGAATCTACATGGGTGCCAGTGTCAAGATGGCAGAGCTGACGTATGTTGTTATAACAAGTCACTTGTGCTCCTCCTTTTGTGTCTCTTTGCACTTGAGATGTTTCTAGTTTGCACGTTGCTCACTTAATACTCTTCTGTGATGATTTCAATATTTCACCATACAGGCATTGTTGTTGCAATCCTACTTATTGTACGATGAGGGATTGTGTAATATGGACATGCTTCTTTTGAGTCCTCACCATGTCTCTCCCTCCACCCACATATGAACCATGCAGAGCCTCTGCATATCAGTTGCTTGGATGCACAGGCGTGGAGAATTTTGTGCAAAGGTGCTGCTTGTGGGCATCCCATGAGCATCTGGTTACAAAGACCTTCCCATGTGTACTCCGAGAACAGAGCGCTGAGCTGCATGGGCCTTTGGTGTGATCCTGTGGCTTACCCGAAAGACCACCTGTCCCTACGTAGACCTGATAGATCGCTGAGGTGTTTTCAGCAGCACCACATGTTATAGAACCATTGTATAGTGGTTATTTCCTTTTTAAACATGACATTTTCTGCTGTTGCTCCACTCTTTGGACAGTTCTTCTCCCTACTGTCCTGGAAGTACCATCAATTGCTTGCCTGAGAGGCCTTTTTAAGACACACACACCCCTCCCCTCACTGCCCTGATGTTCTGCGATTATTAAGCTGAGCACTTTTTGTTGGGAAAGATGGAGGGCACAAGGAGAAGGGGACGACAGAGGATGAGATGGTTGGACAGTGTTCTCGAAGCTACTAACATGAGTTTGGCCAAACTGCGAGAGGCAGTGAAGGATAGGCGTGCCTGGCGTGCTCTGGTCCATGGGGTCACGAAGAGTCGGACACGACTGAACGACTGAACAACAACAACAACAACACTTTTTGTATCATAGGACAATTTGTTTCATTTTGTCCTTTTACCAACTGTTCTAATATTTTTACGGTGTTTTTAGTTTTGTACACACCACCATGCGCTGTTTGTTAGCTGCCTAAAGAGGTGGGTTCTAGGGTTTAAAAAAGTGGTTCATATCCAAAGGTTTCCTTTCTTTGGCAGATGGAGCCTTCCTCCAATGGAAGAAAATTCCTTCCAGTGGAAGGGAACCTTTGGATCAAACCTCGCTTCCCTCTGTGTTGTACCGGCACAGTGACTCATAGAATCATACTTCTGCAGTCACATGTCTAATGTTCTTCACCGTTTTGCATTAGGCTAATCCTGTGAACCATTGGTCATCAGTGGCATCTGTATGCCACCATGGCCAGGTTAGCACTTAAACGCAAGTCATGGTTTGTTTAACAAACCAATCATAGGTTTCTCCACAGACAGAGCTATTCCCTAGGGAGTGTGGGGCCTGGAACAAATCATATTCTCTGTATCCCCCAGTTGAGTTTCTCCGCCCACTACCTCTGCTCACAATTTATCTTTTGTCATTGTTTTACCTCTCACCTCAGCTTGCATTTTTATTTTGCTGCTACTTTAGGAAGGCAGTGCTGGTAGAATCTTAAATGTGCACACACACCTGGGGTGGCCCTGCCCACCAATGATCCAACTATGGCTTGTTTCCCAAGAGTTCGGTTTCTTTTCCAGCTACTTGTCTTGTGTCTTTGTATCTTGGTGAAACATCTGGGGTGAAGTGGCCAAACCATCCATATTTGAGATCCATCTTGCATCTCACACAAAGTCATAGGTAAACTAAAGTTTGTAAAGTGACCACAAACCATAGTTTTGGATCATGTAGCTAGGAAACCATTGTTAAGCTGCTGAGCAGGTTTCACGTAATGGGTATTTTGTGTTGCCGTGACAGTTCCTTCATTTTTCCAAATATGCCCACAGGCTAAGAAAGGTTGGGAAACCCTGCTGTTCAATTACAGTTGATGTAATGTTATTTTAATATGTAAGTAGTCTTGGAGGAATTTTTATATGGAAAGGCGACATATAAATGTTTAAAATAAATTACTACTGAGCCATGGCTTTGCATTATGTGAAAACCAGTGTGTGTTTTAATTCATATTCATATTTCTCTCTCTTTTTTAAATTTCCCTATATATTGCTTGTCTGTGGGCATATTTTACCTAGCAGTGCTCTCTCTTCCCTTCACGAGGCTTGCCTCATACTTTGTGGAACTGTGGTTTTAGACAGCTGTTTCAATATTTACTGAATGATGCGCTGCAAAATTGCAAATGGTTGAAGCTTCAGAATTACACAGGAAGGAGAATCCAGTATTGTGTCTGCACTTGTTAAATATTCAGAACTCACCTGAATAACCATAGGCTCAAGGCATACCAATGAGGTTCTGAGCCGTGCCTCCTAATCCTTCACAAAGTTTCGCTACGGATTCTGTCATCTGTAATCGTGGTGTTTTCCAACTCCTTCAAAGCACATTACAGCAGAAAGGATCTAAATACCTCACAAGTTCCCACTTCCCAAAGCCTTGTTAATTGTATCTGTGCAATTATTTCTGCTAAACCTCCTGTTGCTACTGTATTTGCCACTGTTATTCTGTGATGCTGATGGCTTTGTGGGATAAAATTGTGCTGTGCTGCATTTCTTATCTGTGTTCGGTATTGCCTCTTTTTCCATTTTCTTTTCATAGAAGCATTCTTAAAAGTGCTGTTAAAATACCTCTGTAGGCACACCCTTGTTTTGGCATAGCATCCTGTTTAAACCTTTTGTAATATAGTTTTTCATTCGAAAGGATTTAATGAATCATTTTCAGACATTACATGAAAACAGAAAGAAATGAGGCATGGAATTTTTTGTTGTTTTTTATAGCAGAAAGGCAACTGAATGTAATTTTTATATGATCTTTGTTATTTTGTGGCATTTAATTTTTTTTAACAGCCAGATCTTTTTTTAAAAAAATTGTGGGGAAAATATATTTTCAGTTTCTGTAAGACATTCCATTTTTAGTTTCTGATATTGCTCTATCTCTTATTGATTTCCTGGCAAATCATGGCTATCTAATTTTACCTGCCTTCTCATTGATTTCCAATAAGAATCTGGTCTCTTCATAAAGAATCAGGATAAGTTGCAACTCGGTTTCAAAATGATTGCAATTTAAAATAGTTTGTTACTCTTATACTTTTCAATAAAATAGTAATCATGTTTCAAAATGTAAAATCCAGAATACTGGTTTTATTGAAGTTTTACCAATGCCCAGTGAGGTTTGATACTCCAGAATGAATTGCTTTTATTGATCAGGGTTTTTTTTTGTAATCTAGCATATCTTTAAAAGCAGGAGTCATTTGGAAAAATATTTTCATATGTGCTTTGATTTTTGTCTCGTTGTAAGCTAGCCATCAGCATCTAGTAAGGTAACTGATGAGCTTGAAATATTTATTTTTTTAGGAGGGTTGAATTTTTTTTTTTAAATTGCAATTATTTTATTGTACTGTTTTTACCAGTGCCTGTGCATCAGCAAGCAAAGCAACAAATAATAGAGCAGGCTTGTGCATCTGAACATGTCCTGTTTCACTGCATAAATGAAATTTTAATTGATTGCAATTAGCTCAGTTCAGAGACAAAAATATGTCACTCTCTCATACTAAAGATTAAGACAATTTTTGAGTTAAAGGCTATAATCAAATTCTTTATTCTCTTCTTGCATAAATGTTAAGTTCATGTCCTTATATTTCACAAATCTTTGCATATATTTAAGGTGTATATACTGACACAGATTGCCTGTGATACATTTTTCTTGATCTGAGGATTTTTTTTCTACATTGCAAACCAAACACTTCACTGTACTGGAGAACAGGAAACCTAAAATGGTTGAAGGCAACTATTTCCCTAACATACAGCAAGAGCAGTGAGAAATAGTTCACGACAAAATGGATTCTCTGCAGTTTTCTATGGAGCTGATAGATGATCCCTTTAATCAACCAGAGCTGGGTTTTTTTTTTCATACTGCCTCTTCTCTCCCCCCCCCCCAACCTTCCTGCAGCATGTCATAGTAATTAATTTAATCCTGTTAGCATATTATAAAGATATTAAATAATCAAATCTGTTTTATACAGGTGAAACTCGAAAAATTTAAATCTCGTGCAAAAGTCCATTTATGTAAGCAATTGTTTTCATTAGCTACTGGAGTTTAATATATGAGATAGACTCATGACATGCGAAGCGAGATATGTCAAGCCTTTATTTGTTATAATTGTGATGATTATGGCGTACAGCTGATGAAAACCCCAAAGTTTTTAATTTGGGCTTCTCATCAGCTGTACGTCATATTCATCACAATTATAACAAATAAAGGCTTCACATATCTCGCTTTGCATGTCATGAGTCTATCTCATATATTAGTTTCACCTTTTAAGTTGAATTACTGAAAGAAATGAACCTTTCCACGATATTCTCATTTTTCGAGTTTCACCTGTATTTACATTACTAGTATGAATGAACACTTTCCTTACAAATCATCAACCAACACTGCAGAATCTTAGCAGTTTTTAATAGGCATTAACACATTAACAAGAATTATAGAAAGCTATATAAATTCCCTATTACGCAGCCATCTGATGCTGTTGTACAGATTTAGGCACATTTAAATCTACAGTAGCTAGCTGTGATACTGTATATGACCACCAAGTAGTTGCATTATGTTTCTTTTCAAAAGTTAATACTTTATCGCTTATGCACAGCCTGACTTCTATAAAATTATTAGGTATGTCTCTAGAAAATGAATAAGAAGCCTGCTGTCTGCATTGGCTGTAGTGGTGTCAATAACATTTATATGTTGGTCGAGTTCACTGCATCATGCAAAGACTGGATCCTGCAATAACAATATATTGAAATTAGGAACGGAAGTATGCTTAGATTATTATTTTTGTGAATTACGATGTGTTTCCAGAGGTGTAGAAGTGTGCTCCCACGGCAAGGGACATGGCACAGGTGACTGCCATTACAGCAGTGAGGATAAATGTTAATTAATTATGAAAATGTTGCTCCTGTCACCAAAGATGAATGAAAAACCCAGACCGGGAAAGGTTTTTTGGGGTGGGGTGGGGGGTGGAACTCCAGCTCCATAAGGCAGGATGTGAAATGGCAAAGCCATAGACGTAGTTGCAGTTTTATAACTTGACAAGAATGTCTGTGAGCAAAAAAATAAAATAAAGGAAGGATGGATGGATGGAAGGAAAAAGGAAAAAGAAGCTTGCTGTCTGTTTTAACCCTTCCATGTAATGACAGCAATTTGAAGGAACTTGAAAGCAATAAGCGAGGTGCATTGTGCACTAGGCTTTCTTGTTCCACTTTGTGCCATAGCATGTCAGTACATTGTTAAAGTTAAGTGTATCCACATCCCTACGAGCTAATGAATACTTGGTAGTCTATACTAATACTTTAGTGGATGCCGAACAAGTTTAGATGTTAAGCTTTTTAGGAAGAATGAATGATGGCTAATGATTATTTAATGACAGATCTCTGGACTGAAAGGCACTTAGCACTCAAAGTGTGCTGCAAAGCCTATTTCTCAGAGCTTCAGACAGGTTTATTTGGTCTCACCTTGAAGAGAACAGTGCTGTATTGATTTCATTGGTGTGGATTTAAACACGCCATTGGCTTAGAATAGCACCAACTATGCAGCAGAAAATCAGCGCCTTAATCCTTGCGATTACTCGTAAGCTACTATGAAAACATTTGGTTCCAGCTGCTTGAAAAATGGAAGCAAATTTTTGGCTTTGAATGTTGAACTTTGTTTAAAGCAAGGCAGTGCTGTGCTGTGTGCTGTGGTTAAAAGGAACAGATGAGGTCAACTGTTCTTTGACTGCATTCAAGAGCAAATGGTTTTAATCCCATATTTATCTGTTGCATATTCTGCTCTATATTTGCAAATTTAAAATTTCATATTAAAGAGAAAAGTAAAAATATTACAATCCTTTCTGCCATCTTTGATAACTTAATAAATATTTAGTGCAGCCTTTGAGTCTACATTCCCTACTAAACTATAACCCTGCAGTTGTGCATGTTCTCCCCCGTTTGCTGTTGTTTCCCCTGTGTTGAATTTTTGACCGTAAATCCCTTGGGGACTTGTCAGCTTGTTGCTTCATAAAAGCTCACGCATCTTTAGTGCTATAAGAATAATAAATTTATTATTTATGGTATTTTTTCTTAATTAAGTATTTTGTGTGAATTGCATTAAAATTAGCTACCAATTTCTTGTTAGCCCCTTCTAGCTATTGACTTCAATGCTCACATGGAATCTTTGTGAACATTGCAACTCCTGATGTGGGAGATTCATTATGCCCAGTTGGAAGTCGACAGCTTTTACTATAGTCAAGGCTTAGGAACATGACAAAACGTGCCCAGGGAAACTGTTTAGGGGCCAAGAAGATAGAGAATGAATAATATTTTTAAGCCCCATAAAATTTGAGAACAGAAGTCTGTTTGCTGTCAGCTCAGCTTAAAGTTTGTATATAAATTTTAAAAACTGATGGTGATCAGACACTATGCTAATCATAATACTCCAAACAAAATAATTTTTTTAAAAAATCCTTCCGGTAGCACCTTAGAGACCAACTAAGTTTGTCTCTAAACTTAGCTAGTCTCTAAGGTGCTACTGGAAGGATTTTTTTTTCCGACTATGGCAGACCAACACGGCTACCTACCTGTAACATAATACTCCAGTAAAGGGTGAACTCCAGCGAACTTCATTGAATGCAGTAAGACATTTAGTGCATATCTAGGAAAAGGAAAACTCTGATCCTAAACCTCTGCTGCCTGCGGGACATCTTCAGGAGAAGAAGACATTAAGGAGTAAACCCTACACAAATCTGGAGTATTTGTGTCCCTAGGACGGTTGGATGGCACCTTGTATGCCTCCTTCCAGCAATTCCTGCAGCCCAGCTGGTGACAGACGTCTTGGCTCTGCTTTCCTTTGGACCATTTCAGCAAGGCCAAGAGGGAGGTCTTGTCATCTGGGCAGCCCAGAACCTCCATAAGCACTTCCCAGACTTGCACACTAGGGAGGTCACTTAGGTGCTGCTAACTTCACCCTCAGAGGTGACTTCACCCTCAGAGGTGTACTCTATTGTCTCTTGAGACAAATGGATGCCGGCAGATGAAGTTAATTGACTACATGGAACTCGCAGAACTGACCGCGAAACTCCGAGACCAAAGGGAGGAGAAGGTGCAAGAAGAGTGGAAGAAGTTTAAAGATTATCTGAAACAACGTGAAAAGTTGGACATTTGAAGTGAAATCAGTGGATATAATAGGCGATAGCTATATAATGTTAGGCTAAAATAGTATATAAGAAGTTATGAATTTGTTTTTTTTATATTAGAAGTTATGATTATGAATAAGTTGATAGGGATAAGATAAGATGTTAATTGAAGATTAAGAATAATGGTGAATGATTGTTAAAATAGCTACAAAGTTACTAAAGTAAATTAGAATTGAACGCAGAAGAGAGAACGTGAGGAAGTCCCCCAAGAAAGATTTGAAATAAGGTTATAATAATTAGATTGGTATGTTTTAGTTTTCTTTTTGTAGGGTGTTAGGTATGTATTAGTCTTATTTGTTATTTGTATTTGGTGGTGGGTTCGTTTTATATGTAGAATGTATGTTTTTATTTGTTATCTTGTGTGGAAATACCAATAAATTTTATATATAAAAAACAGACAGATGGATGCCAACAACAATGACAAGATGATGATGATAATACTCATCTGCCTTACAAGGCTGTTGTAAGGATTGTGTACATACAAATGTGCTGGATAAACATTAAGGTAGTATTTTTATTTCTACCAAATCATCTCCCTTAAATTGCTTGTTGCTCTACTTCCTTCATTTCGTTTTAATTGCTGCTTTTCTCTGTTGCCGTGGTGCTCTTACTTTGCTTTGTGAGCCACCCTGGAAGTTCTGTCATTGGATCAGAACTCATGGGATTTCATATTTTAAATAAACGGAAGTTCATTACTACTTAATTTCTTCACAGTCTAAACTGCATAACAGTCTTTACCATGTTCGACATTTGATGCGCTATGTCAGTTCTTTGAGCTCATGTTGAAATTCTTGAACAAATATAATATGTTAAGGCAGTTAATGTCAACAGAAGAGATTTTGTGGGTGGAATACAGGATATGCAGCAAAGCAGAAATATTTGTGCCGGGGGGGGGCAGGGAAAGAGAGGCATAGTTACAATCAATGTTTTGCACATCCTGAGGTGCATTTGAAATTTTTATAAGTACTGTTTGGTGCTCTTCATTCAAGGCACATATAGCTGATGGCCAAGTGTAGTTCTGCCTCAAAAGTGGCACAACAGGAATTTTAACACCTCACAGATGACAACACAGTAAACTTCCAGTAGCTCAGGTCAGTAGATGGTGCCACATCTACATGAATAATTAAAGGACAAATAGCAATGCCTGAATATTACAGTTAATGTACCGCATCACTGACGAGCTTTTCTGCATTTAACGCCTCGTCTCCTACTTCCTAGTTCAAAAATGATCAAGACTGAAGGACCGAAAGTTGCATTGACCCCAATTTACAAAGATACGGGGTCCAGCAGAAGTCCATCCAGTTTTGCAAGGAATAGGAAGAAACCAAATAAATTAACTAGGATTAAAATTTGGAGAGAATATTCAGAGTGTTCCCAACTTGGTTGACTGTTAAGAACCATCGCCTAAAACCACCAAACAAGAAGAAGAAAACACTGAAACAGTAAAGTAGAGCATAGCAAGCAATGGTAGCTGCATAAAGCCAATGCCAGGAGAGTAAAAAGACAAAACCCTAGTCAATCAGGCAAATGGTCTTTACCCCAGAATTTAAGTGGTGCCAAGTGAGCCTCTCTAGAAAGGACTTTCCATTGCTCAGCACACCTTATAGGCAGCCCTATATGTGAGGCATTACAGTAGTCCAAACAAGATGTTATCAGAGCATGAATAATATGGCCAGTCTATCTCTTAAGGCAGGCATGCCCAAAGTTCGTTTCGGGGGCCATATCTGGCCTGCCGGTTGGTATAATCCAGCCCCTGTGGCAGTTTATTTCCTGGGGTAAAATCCAACTTCAACCCTAAAAAAAGCTCAACAACTTTGGTTGGCTCCTTGAACGGCCCTCACGGCCCTTCACTTCATCAAATCTGGCCCTCTTTGAAAAAAGTTTGGACACCACTGTAAGGGTTGCAGTTGTGCCAGGGGGTATGAAAGGGTCAGAGGATCAGTAAATTCTGTGGACTGAAACCAAAGAACTCACCTGCTCAGAATACCAAGACATATTTCTATAATAATAAATTGGTATGGCATTTACCCCTCCAAGTTTTTAATACCTAATACAATAAAAGAGTACCATCATGTGCCTAATAGCAGATATAAAGTATCTGGGGGTAGTCCATCTCCCATAAAATAGCCTTTAGCCTTAATTCAAATCCATTGATTCCTGTTCCAGTTAAACCTGTAGAACTTAATATGTCTTTTTATCCTATCTTACAATAAAAGGATTAAATTAATTTTACACTAGGACTGTGCAAAGCCAATTAACATGATCTTTAGAGTTATTTAGTAAAGTGCTTCAAACTGCTAAATTTATCCTGACCTCTTGGTTGCACTCCCTGACTGCTTTTTAAATGAAGTAATCAATATCTTGCAACCTTTTAAACAGCTTAAACTTTTTTTCAGATATTTTTTACCTATATTTTATTTAAACAGATTAGGGATGAAAAATATACAGCTACAGTTGTCAACCGTTTCCTGCAGGGCTGTTTTCTGTTTGGTTTTGGTACTCGGGGTCAGTGTGCTTGGAAATCTTTGTAAATATGGAGTCAAAATGTCCGTTTTGCAAATAATGAAGAAATCTGTCACTTCCATTTACTTAGTGCATAGAAAGTGTGCTATCTCTACAACTTAAATGCAGAAACCTTCCTTCTTCCCCAGCATAGCTTCTCCCCCCCCCACATAGGGCTATTTGAGGTTATTAATTTTCTCACCGTGATAGGGTGATCAACCGTCCTGTCAAGAAAATGGATCTCTGTGTCACCCTTTAGCATGATTAAATGGAGGCACATCGCTGTGAGAAAATACCAAATTTTCACGAGACAAATGAAACTTGTAGCGAGGACAACTTTTATAGACATTATTTCATTTTAAAATCTCCCATTTGGCTGTCAGTTTATTTGTTGGGAAGGGTTGCCATTAATTGCATGTTCCTCCTAATAACTCAAAAGACAGTGAAGGGGGGGGGGGGGAACCAGTTTCACACCTAAATCTCTTACACAGAACACAATGTCAGCTAGTGTCCTCTAGCGAACACAGCTCGGTTTACGTAAACCGAGCTGCTAATTAGCTCCCCAAAACTCTTTGTCCCAATCCGCTTCCACTGCTCTTTCTGGCACTAAAACGCTTGCAGCTCTTAAGCATGGCTGCAGAACGTTGAAATCTCTTGAAAGGGGGTCGGAAGCCTCAAAGTGCTTTCAGACGGGCGCTTGTGAAAGAAACACATCCTTAGAGCAGAACTGCAAAAGGCAGTCAACACGTTGATATGTTTTCCCTTTGCTTCTTGAGGTTTTAAAATAGGGCTGGCTTGCTAAACCTGGACTCGCCATAAAGAAGCATTTGGCCCTAAATGAATCCCGATAAAACGAAGGGTTAACTTGAGCTTGCTTTAATCAAACAAAAGGAAGAGCCAACAAGGGGGCTCCTCTCTCCCTTTTTTGTTTTTCGAGGGGGGAGTTTGCCAAGTGCCCCTGTTGTTTAATTTCCTACTGGAAGCAGCACATGTGTGGGGCTTTCTCTCCCCCCCCCAATTCTTTTCTTTAAACAGTGACCATTGCAGAGGCTGAGTGGTTGGGGTCAATGCCTTGCCTATTGATCAGTATCCCTGCAGTCCCCCAGCTCCAGCATCTGCTTCATTGGCTTCTTTCAGTGCTTGCTTCAGTACATTAGAATAGAAATCCATAACCAGAGCTGTGCTCATCCGAGCAGGGGAAGAAACTAAATTAAATGGTATAAAACAATCTTGGATCAGGAGTTTGTGCCAATTCATCTTGATCTAAGATGTCACACCGGGCTCTCTGTCTGAGCACCTGGGCTAGAGGCAGCCATAGTGAAAATAGATGGAGCTGCGATCATTCATTTGTCAGCTAAGGAGCTCGGCAGCGGTTAGCAATTCCCTTCTGCAGAGGTCAGCTGACAGAACAATCAGTGCAACTGCAGAATGGAGCTTTCCTTTGAACTATTGTTATGGAGCATGCTTCTTGGGGTGGGGTGGAGGGGACAGGAGGGGAGGGGAGGGGAGTGTGGTGGTTTCCTTCCAGATCATTGTGCTCTGAGTGAAGCGAATTAAAAAATGGATCTGCCTAGGCAGACCCCGGCTGCGGTTTGTGTTGCGTTTAACGGTAGTGATTATATATACAAATTGCAGGTGATTAAAATGGTTACGTATCACTTAGTGTAGAGTCCATTTTCATCTTTCTTTTTTCCATACAAGGTGACTATTGATTGTTGTTTTTTTTAAAAAGCTCCTTTCCTTCTCATTGTTAAAGATCACCCTCACCCACTCCTTTGGGTGTAAAACTATCAGAACTAGAGCTGAACTGGGAATCAGTTTTCTTAACAGAGGTTCCAATGCTCTTTTTCCATTTCTTTTAAAAGGGAGAGAGAGAGAGAGAGAGAGAGAGAGAGAGAGAGAGAGAGAGAGAGAGAATTCATTGGCTGCAGTTTGGGCATACCGTAGCAGAGCGTTTTTTATTATTATTAATTCTCACTTTGTTAATCTCCAGACCTTGTAATTCTGTCTGTGAGTACCAAGTGGTCTCCTCTGACTTCTCTCAGAAGAGATTTAACATCACATTGTAGCAGGGAAGGGTGAGACTTTTAGTACATTGGCTATAATACGCACAAGTCTGTTTCCTGGTACGTTGAAGAAGTTATAGCTATATCTCAAAATGCTGTTGAAGTAATCGGTGATATGCGAGCCATAGTCACAAGTAGACCCATTAAAATCGGTGGACTTGTCCATTAATTTCAGTGAGTCTCTTCTGACCATGACTTAAAAGGGTAACATCCAGTGTCCTTAAATTTTGTAAATGCAGCCCTGCATGCTTATAATTATTTATTATTTCTTTAAGGCATTTCCCATCCTTCTCTTTAGCTGAAAAGGCTCCCAAAGCAGCTTACAAAAACCAGTACAGTCCCTTCCTTGTGGTGTACAGTGTAAATGGCATGAAACAGAAGGGAAAAGTGATGGGGAGGGAGAAGGGGAAAGAACAAGCTTGGACCATCCTTTCTTAAAGTTACAGTTCTTATAAAGACCACCTGGGGTGCAGACAGTTCAGATAGCCTGCTAGTATTGCTGTGTTGTTCATATTCCTTTGCCTACTGCATCCTTGCATTATTTCATCCACTAATGTAAACTGCTTTAGCGTCATCAGCTTTGACTAACAGTAAGACCCAGAAGCCATGTAAAGTAAGTATTTTAAGGCAGCAAGGGATTGCATGCTCCAACTCTCCTGTGACCTTGACCCCTAGGCCAGTGTAACTTCGTGAAACTTAATGCAAGGGTGAGGGAACTTTTCCAGTCTAGCCTTTCTTGTTATAAATGCCTCCCAGCGTTTATAATGTATTGCCATAACAGAGTGCAGGAAAACATAAATCCATATACTTCATTTGGTGAAACAACTATTTGGCTTTTCGAAGACACCTGAAGGCAGCCCTGCCCAGGGAAATGTTTTTAATATTTTGTTGGGAGCCACCCAGAGTGACTGGGGCAATATGATAATGATGATGATGATACAAAATCGAAAATTCTTTCTAGTAGCACCTTAGAGACCAACTGAGTTTGTTCCTGGTATGAGCTTTCGTGTGCATGCACACTTCTTCAGATACCATGATGATGATGATGATGAATTTATTATATGTACCCTATAATAAAACACAATACATTTTAAAATTCCCTATACAGGGCTGCCTTCAGATTTCTTCTCTAAGTCATATAGTTATTTATCTCCTTGACTCTGGTGGGAGGGTGTTCCACAGGGTGAGCCCTTTGCCTGGTTCCCTGTAAATTCACTTCTCACAGTGAATAAACCACCAAAAGGCATTTGGAGCTGGACCTCAGTGTCTGGGCTGAACGATGGAGACGTTCCTTCAGGTATACAGTGCCGAGGCTGTTTAGGGCTTTGAAGGTCAGCACCAACACTTTGAACTGTGCTTGGAAACATACTGGGAGCCAATGTAGACCCTTTAGGATCAGTGTTTATATGGTCCTGGTGGCCACTCCCAGGCACCAGTCTAACTGTTGCATACTGGATTAGGATTCCTGTTGGCATATGAGAGATAACCACTATCTGCAGCTTCCAGAAACAGTTGAAGATATTTTTGTTCCGACAGGCTTTCCTGGGTAGATAAATAAGTCTTTGCCACGAGTTACTATTTTGTATGGTTTCAGTTTTGTTTCAAATGTATTTTCTGTTTGTTTGTTTTTAAAAAAACTTTTTCAGTTGTTTTTATTATACATTGCCTTAAGACAACTATTGGAGCACCACCATAGCGAAAGACCTATACCATGTGTTTCATTGGTTGCACAGCAAGTATTAGGAGAACAAGGCAGTGACTACTACACCACTTTTTTTTTAAAAAAAAATGAATAGTAAAAGGAGTCAAAAGGCGTGTGTTTAAATTCCTTGCACAGTTAAAGGACCACCAGAGTTACTGGAGTTAGAACAGTTTATGAACCACCTGTCCTAATGCTCTTTGTGTTGTGTTTCAGGTTCTCTGTCTGGATTTCCGCAAATGAAAAAAATAACTATGTCGTATGAAGAGAGGCGAAAGCAAGCTACTGCTATAGTTCTGCTAGGAGTAATTGGAGCAGAGTTCGGAGCGGAAATTGAACCTCCAAAGTTGCTGACCAGACCGCGCAGCTCTAGTCAAATTCCCGAAGGGTTTGGCTCAACGAGTGTTGGATCCAACTATTCTTTGGCGAGGCATACTTGTAAGTTTCTCTCTGCCCACTCGCCCTTGACTCAAGCTATATAGCGAAATATGTAGTGCTATTATATTCTGCTATATGGCCCGTTTCACTAACAATGGGGAAGCCTGTCTTCCTGCCATGAGAACCAAGATGCAGAGAGCCACTGGTTCACACACACTCCACCACCCCTCTCCTCCTCCATGCACCAGAGGACAAAATCCAAAACGGAAGCTTTTGATTTTAAACTATTTCATCCCAAGGAACTTCCAAGGGTTCTGAAGGGCCACAGGTCTAAGACATGGTTTAATGATCACAGCCTCATATATATATATATATATGTGTGTGTGTGCATATCTGGGAGCTGTTAAAAACCTATCTTTTCTACCCAAACACAGCATCTATTCACATGTTCTTAGTACTCTTAGAACTGATCCAGGAAGACCACTCTAAAATGCCTTAAAAAACAACTACAACCAGTTTCCCCCCTAAATTTGTCCCTAGTTTGTCGCCATTAGCTCAGTCTTTTCTGGACTATCCCTCCTTTTGTTCATTTACCCCTCCCATGTTTTCATGGAATGCTTTCATGTCCTTTTTTGCAGCGATTTTTTTCGTGTCCTTTTTCTGCAGCTCTCACTTTGCTCCTTTTATCCTTGGGGAGGGGGGGAGGAGCTGGATCAAGAATTTACAATCCCACTTTTTTTTTTTTTACTAGCGATGTCTTAATAGCAAAACTGAAATGTAAAGTTAATTACTCAAAAATGCTTTGGGTGACCATCCAAACCTCAGAGAAGTTACTCATTTGTTTTATTCCCCTAGTTTATGAATATTGTAGGTGATTACCAGAATGGTTCCACAAACCAGTGGCCTTGGATGAATTCCTAAAGGTTACAGTAATACTCTTTCATTGCATTGAATCTAATAAGGCTGAGTGCTCTTGGGTCTTGTGTATACTTTCTTTCCAGATATACCTTTGTCTCATACTTAATTCTTAATGCAGACACCACTTAGCAGAGTTTAAATCCAGCGTTGCAATTCTAATCTGTCTGTGTTCTTTGTATGGGCCACACTGTACCCATGACTGCCACACCTCTCTTCTTCCCATTGTCAATAAGTGGAGGTGAAAGGTAGGATGGGAACAACTGTTTATAAAGACTGTTTCACTGGAAAGTCTTCATTCTGCTTTGTCATCATATTCCGTGCACTCTCACATTCATCCCATTAATATTATTTTTTTGAAAAAATCTGAAGTGGGAATTTAAATCAGTGCACTTCCTGTTATGATTTTCAAAATACAATATACAGCCTGGCCTTTTGGAAAAAACTTTATTTTACTTTATTTTATGTTTTGTATCTGAACATGCTTTCATTGCAATATCAGAACCTTGATTTCACCATTAGCACCCAAAAAAGGTCTTTTTGGCAGCATCTCCACTGCTGAAGAAAAGAGGCGGTAGAGGTTTAATTCAGAGATTTGCATTTCACCTCCTGCAATTCCATGATTATTCCATGATTATTTTCTGGGGCAGGCGTATCATAAAGAGCCAAACAGTCTGTTTTGTTGAGGTTTACACACTGTCATCCAGGTTCTTCCTCCACAATGGAAATGCACAAAGAGCATCTTGACAGAGTGAGGTTACTTATCATTAATTGTAGTTCTCTGAGAGACTGAGTGTTGCCTCTCTATAATCACATTTGTTGACCCCTTTGCCTTTTCCCTTGAGTGCTGCTCCCTCATAAGGAGGAGCAGAAGTTCTCTCTCTCTCCAACACAACAGCAAATATATGATACCGCAAGTCCCTTTGGGATTGAAAATATTGGCTGCCCCTTATCTCATGTGAACTTTGGATAATACTTGTAGTAGACCATGTTCATTCTGTAAACGAGTTTCAGCACGCAAAACATAAATACTTGAATGCTTATTCTTATCCCTGAGTACTGCTAAGAATTCAGAAGATGGATTGTCATTCTGAACTAGCCTTCATAATTGCTTGACGTTAAAAAAAAAACCTGTAGTGATTAGGCCCTGTTTGAAGAATTAATTAAAGGAGGATTCGGGTGACCTTTCCTCCCCTCCCCACCCCCCAAAATTGTGTTGCTTTTCTTTTGCCATGTGTATACAACCAAGTCATGTGAAGGGATCCCTCGTACAGTTGGCTTCATGTTGACTTAGTTGTCTGGCAAACTACGGAGATCTGACTTGGAATGTGCGGTGAAGAAAACATGTGGTATACTTCCCTATGAACTGTCATGTGAATTTCATTACTAGGATTGTCCTAAGTGCTGATTTAGATTATTGTGAACATCTAGCCTGAGCGGGCACATGTAGTAGACACAAAGTCCAGGGCCAAAAGGAGACACACCATTGTTCCAGGCCAGGATCCAATAAACAAGGTCTGGTCAAGCAGAGATGAAGTTACAGAAAAGCTAAGTAGACAAAGGAGAAAGTAGGTCCAGATAGGTGAGGTCAGGCAAAACAAAAAGTGAAAAAGGAGGGAGGCTATGGGGTTACTTCAGCAAACAGGAAACCCAGAATGAACAGTAAGATTGGCAGCTAGCCCTGCCCCTGGGGAGTAGACCCTCTACTCATAAAGGGTCCCTGCCTGTTTTAGAAGCTTAGCTGAAGTCCTCAGAGCCTGAAGAAGGCAATATGACCTCTTCAGAGAGGTTTTGGCATCACAGACACCTCAGGTGGTGGAATTTCAAGGTGGTAGGTGCTGAACGCTGATTTTGAGGATACCTTTTCTTGAAGGTTCAAGAAGTCCTCTGTATCATGTCCTCTGGCAACCTCCTCCTCCCAACTCTGCTATTGTCTTTTTCTAACCAACACACCACTGGAGTAGGGACTCTCCACCCCCCCTTCTTGTATGGTGCTTAATGTCCCACCTTTCATCAGGGTAATGTCTCTGCCATCACCTATTTTGTCCTTTGATGACCCCTCTCTCTGCCAGTCTGGCCACGCTGGGAGATCACTTCAGAACATCTGAAGCTGAAGTCATATCATCGATCCACCTAACTCAGTATTGCCTGTTTTGAGCAGCAGCATCTCTCCAGAATCTCGTGTAGAACCCCGCTCCCCAAGCATGAGCTCTTCCACTGAGTTGGTCCTCTCTCCCAAGGACCAAATGTAAACCACTTTAAGCTCTTAGGAGGAGGAACACAAATATTGTGGAAATTCAGATCATCCTCAGTGAAAACACAACCTTAGAACGATAAAGTTGAAGGATGACTGATCTAAAATAATGAGCAGGGGGGGAAAGAGTCTGCAGCCGAACTGTGTGTTGTCCCTCCAGCACTTTAAATTGCAATAACAATTAGAAAGTAGCTCATTTTGATAAGTATCATTGATTTACTATGATAAGATGTAAAACTCTTATCACATGCTTGCCTACTGTTGTTTTTAATGCCAATTAATTGTGATATTTCTGCTCTGTAAGGAAGGATGTGATTCTTTAGGAATTCACACAGTGACCTTGCCTGACATCTCACATTAATCTCTGTTGACCTTACAAATGGTTCATGAGATATTTAATTATAAAATGCCACGTAAAGAATTTCTCATTACAGAGTCACCACATCACACCTAAGCAGCAGCTAATGCTATGTTTATAAAGTTAATGGGCTGATAAATCTGAATGACTCTTCTGTCCTGAATATGAAAATACTCTGTTCGGTCATTAAAGCAGTGTATTTTTCCAACCATGTGCCATCAATATACCTATTAATGATGAGCATTTTGCACGTCAACTCAGTCAGTGTCATGTCTCAAAATTTATTATCGGGCAGTGTGGATGTTGAGCTTTTTCCAAATGTGTTGTTTATTTCCAACATGCCTGAGTCGCATGTAATGCAGTTTAAAACACAACAGACACAACAAACCAGGCACACCCATTAAAGGTTTAACCCTGGTAACTGACCAAGCCCCAATGAAAGCTTTGCGGTGTCTCTGAGAAATGGGAAAGGCCTGTCTGCATTAAGCCCCAATCAACTTGCCCTCCTCATACATTTCCCAATCACAGCCAGATACTCTACAAGCACCGAGATGTCAGGAACCAAGGCAGATTAAAAGAGAATTTGGAATTGACACCATCATACATCAGGGACTGGACTCATGCAAATTGAATAGAGCCATACAGAGCCCATGAGATCTGCAAGGGAGATCCACAACATTAGCTGCTAGGGTAGCGTTGGTGACAAGCATATGAAGTGATGGCACTACACCATATGTTTCCATAATCACAAGTTATGGTGAAGATGGGGGATTCCAAACAGTATTTCCACCTTGTGAAGTGATCCCCTATTTGTCATTGTGCCTGGTCCCACCTTCAATGTCAGCTTTGAAACTAACTAGATGTGCTCCCTCAAGGGGGCTTGCTGTACTGACAGGAACATGCTCCAACATTGTTTTCATTCTAACCAGGTTCTCCAACACCATGGGCATAAGCATTGTCTACTGTGTTCAAAGTAGATCCATTTTAAAGTGCTGCACGTGCTGAGGGGGGAAGTGAGGGGGAGATGGAGCTTGTCAACATGGGAAGGTAGGCTATCGAGGAGAAGGAAAACTCTCATCCTAAACCTCCGCTGCCTTGTGGGATATCTTTGGGAGAAGAATAGGCTAGGGAGTAAACCCTACACAAATCCTGAGTGGAGTCCCTACGACGGTTGAACGGCGCCTTGAACGCCTCCTTCCGGCAACTCCTGCAGCCAAGCTGGTGCCCAACATTTTGCTCTGCTTTCCTTTGGACCATATCAGCAAGGCCAAGAGGGAAGTCTTGTCGTCTGGGCAGCCCAGGACTTCCATACACACTGCCCAGGCTTGTGCCCCGGGGAGGTCACTTGGGAGCTGCTAACACATTGGTTTGACTTCACCCTCAGAGGTGCACTCCATTGTCTCTTGAGACAGACAGATGCTAATAACATTGTTTGCTGAATATAAGTTTCTTGTAGTTGTGATAGCATTGAGAACAGAACTCTGGTTTAGGATTCAGACATGTTAGTTTCCATGTAAGATAGAATATGGTTGATAGGTATGAAATATGAGTGGTACAGTTCATATTCTGCTGAAGTTAATAGTAGCTAGTTTCTTTATTTCAGTGGTCCATTTTTTTCAGCTTGTAACTTACCGTACAAACATTTATATTAATTTGACACAGTAAGATAATTACCGCACACTGAAGTTAATATTCACATGGGAAAATGTTAAATGCTACATTCCTGCTTTTTAACAGGCTATCAGGTTTTGTTGCAGTTCTAATTATATACTGTTTTAAATATTGAGGTAAATGACCATTTTAATAGCCCTGTGAAATTAATTTTAACTAGAAATGCAGATATAAAATCTGATGCATGCTTGGGGGGGAAAGGTTCGCAGTTATTTCCATCGCGTACTTCTAGATTATAAACAAATATAGGTGGAAAATAACAATTGTTTACTGTTTCCATAGCACTTTAATATAGTTTCATAGCTGGGCTAAGAATACACTTAAAGCTGGTATAGTTGGATTCTCTCCATAAATTGAAACAAGACTGAGCTAAAGCTCATTTACTGTCTTGGAACGGAATTGATCTTGCTTTCACATTTGATTCACCCACTGCAGATTTTGAGAGGAAGAAAAATAGCATTGTTAGGTCAGTTTAACTAGGCCAGAGTTAGACGGAGAAGATTGGCAAACCCGTTGTTCTAATTCTTTTCTCTTCCTTTGTGGGCAATTTTATTAGCGATTGGGCTGATTTAAATGCATTTTACTGCCTGTATAACATAAATGTGCACGTGTATTGTTCTCCCATCCCTGCCTAGAGAGTGATGTTGCTGCTTTCTGCATCCTTGTATATTTGATAAAGGCATCCACAGGTCTGAAGGAACCATGTGCACCTTAATGCTATAAAATATGACACACACAAGTTGATTGCTGCCATCTTACACGTTGAGCCCTCCCATTGCTATCATGTAGAACTATTGATGAAGCAGCTGTGTTCATTCCCACTCCGTCTAGGTCAGCAGCATTACATCAACATGCTTTGTCGCAAGCCTAAATTGCTGAATATCTTGATTTCCCATCTACCGAGGTCAAATGCATTTCTTTCTTTCTTTTTTAAAAAGCTGGAATTATTTTCTTTTTAGCATCTGTGATTGAGAGATCTCACTGACGTTGACCTCTGTTTTTATCTAAAAATGCACATAGATCCTATCTGAAAACCAACTGTAATCAACTGACTACGCTTGTAGGATTGCAAGAGGTTTTGTAAGGAGGACTATATGAAATATTGCAGGGGAAATTTAGGGGAGAATGGATTATTAGTTATGGATTATTAAAAGTAATAGTGAAAATAATAAAATGCAGGATTAAGGGTTGAAGATTGAAAATCATTAGACGTAGTTGATGGAAGTCCTAGGCTTATAGCCAAAATATTGTATAAGATAAGAGGAGATGGTATGTGGTTTTTTGGAAAATATATGTGTGTGTGTGTGTGTATGTGCATATGGATCATTGGCTCACTCAAAGTTTCACAGGTAGACATTTAGGAACATGTTTTTGAAAACCATGAAATTTTTTGGCAGAACTGATTGGCAGAATATTCCTTTTTATCGCTCTAACTCTTTCTGCTTTTTTAAAAAAACCAGCTTTATTTACAAACTCTGGCAGATAAGATATTTTTTTTAAAAAAAAACCATAGTATGTCAAACAATGAAGTACAATACTGAGCCTCATCTGGCAGGCTTGTTCCAAAGCCTCAGGGTCTTTGCTGAAAGAGGCCTGTTCCTCTCTGCCAATGTCTTGATCTGCTTTAGTGGTGATACCTTGGGCAGAGCGTTTCCCAACAATTTCAGCTGGCCAGGGAGAAGAGACAGATCCAAAGATGTAACGCCCTGCTTGCGTGTTTGCTTTCTCAAAGCTAAAAAACGGCACTCGCATATCCTCCAACATTCTCAAATGAAAACAAGGACGTCCTAAAATATTATACCCCACACATCTGACTGAGTTGCCCCAGCCATTCTGGGCGGCTTCCAGCATATATAACAAACATAATAAAAGATTAAACTAAAAAAAAAAAAAGCTTCCATATATAGGGGTGCCTTCGGATGTCTTCTAAATATTTTATAGTTACTTATCTCCTTGGCTCAGGGGTGGCATAACTCCATATCCTCCAACATTTGTCCAATGAAAATAGGGATGTCCTATGGAAAAGTGGGACATTCTGGGTCTGGGATCAAATCAGAAACTTGGACGGCTTCTTTAAAACTGGGACTGTCCCTGGAAAATGCGGGCACTTGGAAGATCTGCACTCGTTTCATATGTAAATACAGATATCCATTGCCATGTTTCATGGCCATGTGTTTATATGGGCTGTCCATTCTCTTCTCCCAAGAATTGTTGGTGGACTCCAAAATGTGTATAGGCTGCGACTTGCCGGCATTTTCTTTGCTTTGTTCCCATTCTCTGCTCTTGACTTCTGTACCACTGAAGGCAAATTAGCCCCTCTGGGCAAAGGCTTGTCCCTTGCTTACATTACCGCATATGCTAATTGCACAGTATAAAAATTATATAAATTGGCCAAAAATATCTGTTCCCTTTCCCAGACCAATATGACTCCCATCTACCTAAAACTTCCCATGTGCTAATGTCTTTATATAACACAGACATGAGTATTTGCAGAATCTCCTTGGAGATGTAATAGATAGATAAAACACATGGGACGCCCACTTCCTGTTTTCTGACATCCTTGGTCAACATAAGCAAAGAAGACAGCAGGGCCCATTCTTCTGTCTAGCAAGAGTCCTGACAGTCGGAAGGTGCATCATGGTCAAATGTGAAAGCAGAGCTTGTGTTCAAATCTATTTATACTACAGCAAGAATGGAGAAGGAATAGAAGTTGCATAAGCCCAGACTTCTTGAAAAGAGGTGATTTCCAACTGCCCACTCCTTGCTCCTCGCAGTCACTAAGTGGATACTGGGCCTCTTTTATGGCACAGCTGATTCCTGGGCTCATCTTTGACCTTACCTGAATATCTGGCTCTCTTTCTGAGAGGCTGGGCCTGTTAGTGTTTGGGAAGACTGTCTGACTTGATACATTCCAGGGAATGGTGGATGGGCGCAGGACAGGCAACATAAACTAATGCATGTCTCCTTATGCAAAAAAATGCTATCTGAAGGTCAGTACTGTGCTACCTGAGGTTGGGGGGGATACATATTGTATCCCACATCAGACTGAAAATAACTAATTGCCTTGGAACCGTTGCTTTTAAAGGAGACAAGTTAATACCATGCAGACAGAAGAATTGTGACCAACTGTCTTCAAGGGTGAAACTGGACATTGGACAAGAAGCATGGCAGTAATCTGACATCTCATTTCATGTTTCCACAAACCTTTCCCCTATAGCTGTCAAGTTTCGGATTTGAAAATAAGGGATCAGCAGCCTCACCCATCCTGGGGACAGTCACATGGCAGTGGTGGGCGGAGCCAGAAGCAAAAGTGGGTGGCGCTGGTGTGAACGTACGCAGTAGGCTTACTGTATTTTGGAAACGCTGCCCGTGGGCTACGACGCCTGTAAGCACGGGAAATGGATCCCGCTTGCTTTTAGGCTGCAAGGAGGCGAGGTCTTCCCAGTCCCTGGCCAGCAGGGGGAGGGAGAGGAGCTGCTTCCTTTGAAAAAATGGGAAATTAAACGGATATAAAAAATAAGGGATAGCAATGGGAAACTGCTTGAAATAAGGGAGATTCCCGGGGAAAACGGGATACTTGACAGCACTGCTTTCCCCTTCAGTGGTTGCATGGTCACACAAAGTGCAACAACAGGCATTGGTCTTCAATTTTCGTTGGCGAATACCTAGCTCTGCTTTAAAGCTCTCCTCTCAGCCTTAACCTCAGCTAACTTAACCCCCCCTTCTTTTGATCTCCAGTTGAAAGTACCCAGAATCTGCAAAAAGGGGGGGCGGGGAGGGGAGTGAGACAGCAGCATATGTCATTGTTAGAGTGATGCAATGGTCATACTTCATTTACAAGGATCTCCATTAGAAAGTACAGGAAACCAAGGCTAACATAGTATTCATATACTTGACAACTTTGTTAATGTTCCCTAGTGCTTGTGGCTTATTTTCTTTCTCTCCTTGAGGAAAATGTTCTAAATCTGGGCTCCTTGTTTGGTTCTAAATGTATTCAGAGTCCCCCCCCCCCACTCTCTAAATGAAAGGACTTCTTTAACAGCTAATTGACTACAGTAGTGATTGGAGTTCAACCTTCGCAGGCCTTGCACAACAGCAGACAAAAAAAATTTGGACCCATTCACGATACAAGAGTAGGATTTTGAAAAACATATTGCTAGCATCCTATTTGTCTTCATTTTATTCTTCACTGAGCCCCAGTATTTGATTACAGTTTTTTGAGGGGGGGAAATGCACCAGAAATCTTCATTTGCAAGCTTGCCCAGTAATGCTCTTGTAGCACAGATGGGATAAGCCACCTTTAAAACGTATACCCTTGCTCCTTTTTACAGTAAAGCCATAAAAAGCTGGCAGGCAAATAAAGAGACGGATCTTAAGCCTCTTTTAATAAAACAATTAAAGTAATAAAGTAATCTCTTACTGTTTTATTAATTTCATTGGTAGAACATAAAGGGCTTTGGGTGAAATCTTGAAATTAATTGGAGTCTTCCCCTGGGGTTCAAGAAGTCAAGATTTTATCTCGTATATTTGCACTTATGAGCACATATTTAAGTTTCATTTTAGGTGATAGCGACAAAAATCAGCAAAGGTTATATTACTTAAAACTAGTTTTCTAGAGGATTATAGGAAATCGGCTGGCTAGGGCTTAGTGAAGCGAGGGAGGTCTTCTCAACTGCAGTTTAAGAGACTGGGATTGTGAGCTTCGTTTCCCACAGCCTCTTCCTGGAGTGAGTACCCTCTCACCAGATGTTTCCATGCCTGAGTGATGTTAACCATGGCTAAAGCTAACCAAGGTTCCTACACAACCAAGCTTTGAACTGCATATTAGGAGAGTTGGTCAGTAGGATATGGTTTGGTGTAGGCTGGTATGAAAGATATCTGATGTATGGAGTATATATAACAGGGATGGAGAACCTGTGACACTCCCAGTATTGGACCACAATTCCCATCATTCCAGACCATTGGCCGTGCTGGTTAGGGCTGATGTGGTCCAACAGCTTTTGGAGATCCACAATTTCCCCATCCCTTTTATAAAGGTTTGTGTCAGCAGAGAAGAATTTGACTCAGCATTGCTTCTATATAAAGCTTCTATAATTGCAGAGGTTGTATGGCTGGGACAAGAGCAGCCGCTCCTTGTCTCTTCTCTAATTCCCTTCCCTATAATGTCAAACTAAAACATTTGATGTGGAGGCATTGTGTTGCAAACTTCAGTGTCCCCCCTCCAGTTTATTGGCTGCCATTTACAGGGGTGGAGAAGCTTAACAGTGACATGACCCTTGGGTCACATGTTCTACTTCGCTCCTGTATGTGCTGATTTTGTGCTGCCTATTGTCGTCGTTTTTCCATTTCTGCAGCTTTTTAAAATGTTCCGGCTGTAATTGTTTTACTGTTGTTGTTTTTTTGTTTTACTGTAATTTTAACTTTTGGCGAGCCACCTTGGGAATCTCTGTAAGTCATTTAAGCAAATCGGTGGTTTACTAGATTTTATGAAAGGGGAGGAGATTCCATGTTTCTGCTACTGCTTTCAGAAGTAGCCATGCAAACCCTTCTTGTGTACTTCAAGCCTCAGGTGACTGAGATTTAGGTGGGTGGAGAGAGAGAGAGAGAGAGAGAGAGAGAGAGAGAGAGAGAGACTGTGTAGTCAAGTACCGAATCCAGAGGTGTTACAGACTTACCTTGCTCTCTCCATATTTTGATTCATTAAAACTTGGCATACTGAATTGTTGCTAATAATTTCACTGAAGAAGATAATGACTGAAATCTGTATGCCATGTTCTTGAAGTTGCACTGGTTAAATCTATAGCGGTTATCGCTTCCTTTTACGAAACAAAATAAAAAATAAAAAAATTCCTTCCAGTAGCACCTTAGAGACCAGCTAAGTTTGTTCATGGTATGAGCTTTCGTTTGCATGCACACTTCTTCAGATGTGCATCTAAGGTGCTACTGGAAGGATATTTTATTTTCCGACTACAGCAGACCAACACGGCTACCTACCTGTAACTAGCTTCCTTTTACTTTACAGGGTTTATAATTAAATTGGGGACTGTATACAGGTCTTTTAATCTAAACATCATTTATTAGTTCTGGGGAAATTCATCTCTTCCCCCCCTCCAAATTCCATTCAGAAAGGAACACTCGGGTATTATTTGGACGTAATCAGAAACCATAGCAAGGAAAACTCAAATTGCCAAAAGTTTGCAAGGATAGTCGGCCCGTTAGGTAAACAGCTGCCAATTAACCAGCTTTATTCTGTGCTGCACGATTATTGTTTGTGCTGTTTTGCAGATCCATCGGCATATATTGCATATTGTAATCCTTTGATCTATTATGTAAACTTGTTAATAGACACTGGGTAAATAGGAAGGCGCCAGCCACCACGCAGCCTTGCTAATGCAGTCCTTGGCTACTGTACCAAGGCCAATGTATTGGCAGATTTGCATTAGCATAGACACTGCTCATCCTGCACTAGATAATGGACTCAAAGGTTAAGAGCAAAGGATCGCAACAGCCCCAATCAGCGGAGCTTTTCTAGGGCTAATTACCTCTTCACTGCGCTGACTCTAATGTGACATGTTTATTGCCTTAACTAACAACTCATTAGCTTAGTTGATGTTTTTGTCAATATTAATTCGTTCATTTAAGCCAAGTCAAAGCTTAAACAAAGATGTCCAGACTGAGAAGTGGGCAGCAGAGTGACTTTTGTTTAGTTCATCTTTTCTCTCTCTCTCTCTCCCCTTAGCTCAATTTAAACAAGATAAATGTTGACAAGAGAAATATTTAGAGTGTCTGCAGGTAGTAGGTGTTTACTAATGTGCTAGTGTTCAAGGGCCAAAGCGCTTTATTTAAATTGGGGCGGGGGGTGAGGCTTAAATGATTTGAGAGCGAAATGTTTAATAAATTAAAACACACACCTAATGCGTCTCAGGAAGAGCCATTTGAAAACAACTCTGGTTTCCAATAGGTTAAATTTAGGTCCCTGGGAAGATGTGCTGATTGGCCAGCAATCTCTCGGCTGCTAAATATGGCAGGCAGTTTGTTCAATAAACAAAAATAAGAAGCTGGGTTTTGAGAACTGCCTGTAGGAGGGGAAAAACATAAAAATCAATACTTTATCTCAACCACAGCAATAAGTAGCTAAATGAATGATATTAAAAAGAGCTACTGTATAATAGCATCGCAGTAATGATCAATTACATTTATCTAGGAAAGTTACTTGTTTAGCCCTCATTCACATTTTACTAATGGATGATTGCCGTAGTTCATTATTTCAGTGTCCTTCATTTGAAAAGGAAAATAATCCATTACAAGATTCATTATCACAATTTCAGTATGCATAATCTGGACGTGGAAATAACTATGACAGAGGCTTTTTGTTGTTCTTCTTCTTCTTACATAGGGGCTGCCCAGTGCTATTTTCCTAGAAAAAGAGGTGCCGGAACTGAGCAGGAGTTGGTGCTAGAACCTACCTGAGGGGTGCTAGAGCCTACCTGAGGGGTGCTGGAACTGAGTTCCTGTGAGTTCCCCTTGGCAAAAAGGCCCTGGGGCTGCCCTTGTGTTTAACAAAAAGGGGGGGTGTGAGAGAGGAGACCATATTAATTTTGCATTTAACAGGCTGGAAGCTGATGATGTAGCACAGTATGGATCGGAAAGCTCCCAGTCACTTCTCCTAATTGAATGTAGCTGTTAACTCCAGTGCAGTAAACATAAATGAAAATGTGGGGTTTATTGTGTTATCTGTAGAAAGCCATAAACGCTCAGAGTGCTTTACACCTCCCTTTCCTTCCTAGGGATGGGGAACCAAAGCAATTGGTGGCCATAAAGCTGCAAGAATGCAGGAGGTCACCAGTGTAGGGCGGGCGCAATGGCAATATACTGAAAAGGCGAGTGCGTGTTGTGGACGTCTGTTGTAAAACTGTGTGAAGTCATGGATAAATGAGGAAATATATTATTATTATTATTTTTAAAAATGGACTATTTGGACTGCCAGCAAGCCCCACCCGTAAAGTAAAAAAGAACAAAATGCCACAGAATATAATGTCCCGATTAAAAATAAAGAAATGTGGAAACGTTAGTGCCACACAAATATTTAAGCATAATCTTTAAAAGGCAGTCTAAATAGAAAGGTAATTCTACAGCAGCTCAGATTTCTGAACTTTGGGGAAACATTGCTCTGGAAGCTGCCTAGTTTGGCTTAGGTCTGAATCCTTCTTTGGGTAGGTAAGAAGCTTTTTTTTACTTCCCTGTTCACCATTGGGAGGGGGGGGGAGTTATAGCCATTTAAAAAATTCTTATGATGGATGAGCTTTGAAGGCATAGTGGCAGAAAGTGCTTACTAAATCTCAGATAAATAGGTCCAGGGGTTTTCTTGTACTGGGTACCATTAGGTTTTCCTTTCCTTTCCTTTTTAAAGAACCATCTGTAGCTCCCTCATTTTGGCAGAAGTTTATGAAATTTGCAAATATGGTATCCCTTTCTGAGGAGGTTAAATCCTGACACATTTCAGTGGTTTTCATGCAAATACTGTCTTTCCAGTTTTGGGGTGATTTTTTTTTTAACCAACTGACTTAATTCCCCCTAATTATTTTTTTGTGGCAAACCTGTATAAAATAGTGTACATGGGAGAGATGTCCATGGCTAAGGAACCTGCCAAATTACAGACAAATCGGTCCAGGTTTTTGTGTGTGCGGATTTTGGTGGGAGAAGTAAAAAAATATTTTGCTTCTCTCCCCGTGATTATGTGGGCAATAACTTTATCATGAAAATGGGATATATTGTAGAGGTTCCTGAAGGAACGTAACCTGAAAATTTTGGAAGGAGGAGCACAGGGGCCAGGGAGTTGAGTTGTTATGTTCACTAACTGGAAAACTAAGACGAAACAAAATCAAAAATTCTTTCCAGTAGCACCTTAGAGACCAACTGAGTTTGTTCTTGGTATGAGCTTTCATGTGCATGCACACTTCTTCAGATACACTGAAACAGAAGTCACCAGATCCTTAAATATAGTGAGGGAGTGGGGAGGGGTATTACTCAGAAGGGTGGTGGGAATGGGTGATCAGCTGATAGGTGTGGAAAACCTGTTGATGACTCTTAAGGGCTGCAATTAGTTATGCAGGGAAAGGCAAGCTGTGAGATGGCTAAAGATAGCTTTGTCATGTATAATGAGATAAGAATCCAATGTCTTTGTTCAAACCAGGTTTCTCCATGGTTTTAAGTTTGGTGATTAGTTGCAATTCAGCCACTTCTCTTTCCAGTCTATTTCTGAATTTTCTTTGGCAGACTATGGTTGGACTATGGCAGACCAACACGGCTACCCACCTGTAACTGGAAAACTAAGAGACAAGGACAATAGAGACTTCAAAAAAGATTGGGAACCGTTTATGTTGTACTTACAAAAACATTGTAAAGAAGTCAACTCACTAGCAATTAAGAAAACAAGTATAAAAGTTAAGATGCAATAATGGGGAAATAATAAAGGGTGAGATGTAACTTGGAAAAAATGGTACAAAAAGAATAAGAATATGTTGTTGTTGTTGTTCAGTCGTTCAGTCGTGTCCGACTCTTCGTGACCCCATGGACCAGAGCACGCCAGGCACGCCTATCCTTCACTGCCTCTCGCAGTTTGGCCAAACTCATGTTAGTAGCTTCGAGAACACTGTCCAACCATCTCATCCTCTGTCGTCCCCTTCTCCTTGTGCCCTCCATCTTTCCCAACATCAGGGTCTTCTCCAGGGAGTCTTCTCTTCTCATGAGGTGGCCAAAGTACTGGAGCCTCAACTTCAGGATCTGTCCTTCTAGTGAGCACTCAGGGCCGATTTCCTTGAGAATGGATAGGTTTGATCTTCTTGCAGTCCATGGGACTCTCAAGAGTCTCCTCCAGCACCATAATTCAAAAGCATCAATTCTTCGGCGATCAGCCTTCTTTATGGTCCAGCTCTCACTTCCGTACATTACTACTGGGAAAACCATAGCTTTAACTATACGGACCTTTGTCGGCAAGGTGATGTCTTTGCTTTTTAAGATGCTGTCTAGGTTTGTCATTGCTTTTCTCCCAAGAAGCAGGCGTCTTCTAATTTCGTGACTGCTGTCACCATCTGCAGTGATCATGGAACCCAAAAAAGTGAAATCTCTCACTGCCTCCATTTCTTCCCCTTCTATTTGCCAGGAGGTGATGGAACCAGTGGCCATGATCTTAGTTTTTTGATGTTGAGCTTCAGACCATATTTTGCGCTCTCCTCTTTCACCCTCATTAAAAGGTTCTTTAATTCCTCCTCACTTTCTGCCATCAAGGTAGTGTCATCAGCATATCTGAGGTTGTTGATATTTTTTCCGGCAATCTTAATTGCGGTTTGGGATTCATCCAGTCCAGCCTTTCGCATGATGAATTCTGCATATAAGTTAAATAAGCAGGGAGACAATATACAGCCTTGTCGTACTCCTTTCCCAATTTTGAACCAATCAGTTGTTCCATATCCAGTTCTAACTGTAGCTTCTTGTCCCACATAGAGATTTCTCAGGAGACAAATGAGGTGATCCGGCACTCCCATTTCTTTAAGAACTTGCCATAGTTTGTTGTGGTCGACACAGTCAAATGCTTTTGCGTAGTCAATGAAGCAGAAGTAGATGTTTTTCTGGAACTCTCTAGCTTTCTCCATAATCCAGCGCATGTTTGCAATTTGGTCTCTGGTTCCTCTGCCCCTTCGAAATCCAGCTTGCACTTCTGGGAGTTCTCGGTCCACATACTGCTTAAGCCTGCCTTGTAGAATTTTAAGCATAACCTTTCTAGCGTGTGAAATGAGTGCAATTGTGCGGTAGTTAGAGCATTATATTCTTATTATATTCTAATAAGAATATAACAATATTTAATTAAAAGATTATGAAATTAAGGTAGAGTAAGACGGGCAGGAGAAGCAAATATTTAAAGAACCAGAAGAGGAAGTTGAGAGAAGTCATGGAGGGGGGGGATTGGAATCCATATATTTTCTTTGTGATAATAATGATTGTGTTGAATATAAAATTGTAAAACTCAATAAAACTATTTAAGAGAGAGAGAGAGAGAGAGAGAGAGAGAGAGAGAGAGAGAGAGAGAGAGATGTTATGTTCCCTCAGTTGGCACCAAATGTGACAGAGCTACGGATGCCTTGGTAGAAATGACTTCTGCTTACCGGTATGTCTACAACTGAAAACCTTTGCCACATCCAAGTAAGCCGCCCTGTGATCTTCGGATGAGGGGCGGTATGGAAATGTAATTTAAAAAAAATAGAGTTCCTTCTCCTGTAAATTTGTGGACAGTGGACAAATTGTGCAGCGTAAAATCCGGCCATTCTGTCTGACCCCAGCAGTGGTGGGAGAGCTTTGTTCTCTTAGCAACACTTAAAATAAGTGGCCAGTCATTATTAATTCATCTGGCATTCTTTGTTATAACATAAATCTTAGTGAACTAATTTGGTTTTAAAGTGCTTATAATAAGGAATCTCCAGAGGATGCAACCATAATTGAGCTACTAATTAATTGCAACGTTATTTTAATGTGGCATTCTTTTCTTCGCTTGACTCTTCATCTGAGGATGTCAGCAGCCGTTTTGGCAACCGTTTCTTCTTTATCTACACTCGGCTCTTTTGTGCATGTACGCGCAGCATGGCGGAAGGTTCTTTTTGTCCAGCATCGGTTTGGCGGTGTGGTCATAGAAGAGCCACTCCCATCTTCAAGCCAAAGCCAAGATCTACCATGTATGATCAGCGAAGAAAAGAGCTGTAAGGAGGAAAGATCCAGTGTTTCTCTAAACCAGCCCTGCACTTTGCAAAATCGTAGCAAAAAGTAAGGCCCACGGGTGAAGACTAGGGCTGGGCAATACAGTGGTACCTTGGTTCTCAAACTTAATCCATTCCGGAAGTCCGTTCCAAAACCAAAGCGTTCCAAAACCAAGGCGCGCTTTCCCATAGAAAGTAATGCAAAATGGATTCATCCATTCCAGACTTTTAAAAACAGCAGTTTAACAAGAATTTTACTATCTAACGAGACCATTGATCCATAAAATGAAAGCGATAAACCATGTACTGCAGTCACACGGTCAGTCAATCAGTAGCTGAACTGGGTTCCACAGTGTCACAAAAACAAAACAAAAAGAGCCGCAAAAATAAAAACGCAAAATAAATAGCAAAAACAGGCAGACCTCAGCATAACACTTAAAACGGAAGTACAGTATGGCACTCAAATCAAAAAGTTTGCAAACCGGAACACTTACTTCCAGGTTTGCAGTGTTAGGGTTCCAAGGTGTTTGAGAACCAAGGTACCACTGCATCTGGTTTTCAGCACTGTGGTATATCGCCAGCAAAAAATCATGATATACCAACGTATCATGATGTCTGGAATAAGGATGGAGCCACGTAGAGTCATTGGCTGGCTTCATGGTTTTTCCTGCATCATGATTTTTGCCTGCTGTTGTGATTCACTGCCTCCTGCATGAGGCAGGGGAGAGCTGAGCCAACAGAATTAAAAGGGGTTGCAGGAATCGAGAGAAGCATTGGCTGGCTTCATGGTTTCCCCCCACATTGTGATTTTTGCATCACACACACATCATGATTAGCGATATATTGCCAGGCCAGTTTCATTGAACGTTGTTGTTGTTGTTGTTCAGTCGTGTCCGACTCTTCGTGACCCCATGGACCAGAGCACGCCAGGCATGCCTATCCTTCACTGCCTCTCGCTGTTTGGCCAAACTCATGTTAGTAGCTTTGAGAACACTGTCCAACCATCTCAGCCTCTGTCGTCCCCTTCTCCTTGCGCCCTCCATCTTTCCCAACATCAGGGTCTTCTCCAGGGAGTCTTCTCTTCTCATGAGGTGGCCAAAGTACTGGAGCCTCAACTTCAGGATCTGTCCTTCTAGTGAGCACTCAGGGCCGATTTCCTTGAGAATGGATAGGTTTGATCTTCTTGCAGTCCATGGGACTCTCAAGAGTCTCCTCCAGCACCATAATTCAAAAGCATCAATTCTTCGGTGATCAGCCTTCTTGATGGTCCAGCTCTCACTTTCGTACATTACTACTGGGAAAACCATAGCTTTAACTATACGGACCTTTGTCGGCAAGGTGATGTCTTTGCTTTTTAAGATGCTGTCTAGGTTTGTCATTGCTTTTCTCCCAAGAAGCAGGCGTCTTCTAATTTCGTGACTGCTGTCACCATCTGCAGTGATCATGGAACCCAAGAAAGTGAAATCTCTCACTGCCTCCATTTCCTCCCCTTCTATTTGCCAGGAGGTGATGGGACCAGTGGCCATGATCTTAGTTTTTTTGATGTTGAGCTTCAGACCATATTTTGCGCTTTCCTCTTTCACCCTCATTAAAAGGTTCTTCAATTCCTCCTCACTTTCTGCCATCAAGGTTGTATCATCAGCATATCTGAGGTTGTTGATATATTTTATTGAATGTAGTGGCGGGGAAATAAGATGAGCTTCAGTCATTTATTTTAATGTGCAGGCAGGTTGGCATGGATTTAAAGGTTAAAAACAGCAACATGAACCTGTGTTGAATAAGCCAAGAATGTGATATTAATTTTCAGGTATGCGTGACCACAAATGAATACAATTCTCTAGGTGAGGTGGCTTGTAAAATAAAAGGAAAGAATATGCAATATTTAAAATGCAAAATGCAATTATTAAAACAGCAAAGTAAAAACAACACAAAACTTTCCCTAGAAGAGGAAGAAGAAAGTAATTTGCAGCTGAGTTCAAAGCCAGTTAAAAGGAGCAAGATCAGGGCTTTCCCCCCACCACTAAGTTCAGTGAAATTGACAGGCACTGGTGTGAGAGAGGTTTCTCCGATGACTTGGAATTCACTGCCAGCTGACACCCCTCCCCAATTACGCACCACACTCCTGGTCTTGAAGACCTACTTATTTGCACTGACTTGTTCATTATTCTCTATTCTGCTATTTCAACCTTTGGGTTGATAGTCATGTAAAAAAATAAAAGTATCTGGTTTTCTCTTCGAGCTGCAAGCATATTATTGCTGCTTTTATTAATGGGAGGTTTTGTATTATTTTCTATTTTATTATCATTTGAATTGCATTTTTATCTGTTGCTTTGTAAACCGCCTTGAATAAGCTTTAGATGGGAAAGTGACCCATAAATATTATAAATTAATAACATAAAAACATTTTCAGAGCCAGTGTGGTGTAGTGGTCAAGAGCGGTAGACTCGTAATCTGGTGAACCGGGTTCACGTCTCCACTCCTCCACATGCAGCTGCTGGGTGACCTTGGGCTAGTCACACTTCTCTGAAGTCTCTCAGCCCCACTCACCTCACAGAGTGTTTGTTGTGGGGGGAGGAAGGGAAAGGAGAATGTTAGCCGCATTAAGACTCCTTCGGGTAGTGATAAAGCAGGATATCAAATCCAAACTCCTCTTCTTCTTCTTCTTCTTCTTCTTCTTCTTCTTCTTCTTCTTTCTACAAATGTTCCGCTTCTGAGTTTTCGTTATTAGGTCAGGAATTTGTATTGAGAGGAAGAATACTTGTAATTTTATTATGAATGGACAATGTAATTCAAATGGTTAAAACTTTATAATGGACATGTAGTACGTTGATATACAATGGAACCAAGGAAGGGAATAGAGGGAAGACAGTCTGTTTTGTTTTGTTTTGTTTTTGTTTTTATATTTATTATTGTTTGTTTTGTTTTGTTTATGTTTTTGTTGGAAAATTAATAAAATGTTATAAAAAGGGATTTTTACTGAGAGGGAAACCTCTTAATCTGTCTGCTGTTGAAGAAGGAACTGGGGAAGCAGTGTCTCTGAGTCAGAAGTTGTGTTTTGAAGAAAATTAAGTGCATGGTTGTGCAGCATATTCATCAGACACATTCATGGGGTTAAGATTTAAAGGCTAGCTAGTGGTTTCTCGGATGATGTCACCGGCATGTTGTTAAGGAGTCATTAAAGACCGTGCGTGTATTCTCATTAAAGTATTGCCTTCTCCCCCTTTCTCCACCGCTGCGTTGAAAGCTGATTAAAAAGCAGCTGACATTAACGGCCAAAGCTGTTTTTTCTATTTCGTTTGCTTGTTTTGAAGTTGGTTTTTGAGTACGTCTTGAGTGACCAGGCAGCAGGTTACTTCCCCGACCTCATGTGTAGTTCTTCCAAACGTTCACCTGATATTCTCAAGAACACAGGTCTTTCGGAGTACGTGATTTTAGGGTGGAGTTGCTTGTTTTGGAAAAGAGGGGGCTTGGGAAAAAGTAAACCTCAAGGAATTTGCCCCAATCTTCCCTCTGCCTCTCCTCACTCACCAATTACACACACACCCTTCTGAGGTGGGTTGGAACTGGTGGTGAGAGATTGCTGGGAACAGGAGAGCGCTTACCTGCTTCATCCTTAAGGCATGGCCATCTTGAACATGCTCAGAAATAGCATTTCTCACCAGAATCCATAAAATTTGTAATTTTCCCTGTCCACACAATACATCAAAACCACTATCATGCTGCCTTAACCACTATAATTCTGTCGTGACTTTTTCCAAAGAGTGTTGGGAATTTTAGTCTGTTAAGGATGCTGAGAGCTGTTAATCTGCAATTCCTGGAACGGTTTAATGGTCAGTCCCTCTTCCCATGGGACTCTGGGAATTGTATGTGGGAATCTCTTGGGGGGGCTCTCTCTAGATCATAGTAATCTGTGTTTGATCTCTTTTTCCTGACCCTGGCTTTCTAATGTTTCTTGTGTGGCAGGCAAGGCCTTGACGTATCTTCTGCTGCAGCCTCCCAGCCCAAAACTTCCGCCACACAGCACCATCAGAAGAACTGCCATTGATCTCATAGGACGAGGGTTTACGGTATGGGAGCCTTATATGGATGTCTCTGCTGTGCTGATGGGCCTGTTGGAGCTCTGTGCCGATGCTGAGAAGCAACTTGCAAAGTATGTACTTCACCCAATAATTTGGTATGTGTTGTCAGGGTGTGTGTGTGTGAGGTGGTAGTAGTGATTGGTTTCATTTCACATGGTTTTGGTTGAGATATCCAGTAACACCAAGGTCTAGGGGGCCCAGTTACACATTGCCAGAAAAGGGGGTTTGATTCTCACATACACAAATAGAGGATAGCAATTTGCATAAAATCAGCATATGGTAATTTATATAGAATCATAGAATAGTAGAGTTGTAAGGGGTCCTGAGGGCCAACTAGACCCAACTAAAGCAGCCATGACAGGTGGTCATCCAACCTCTGCTTAAAAACCTCCAAGGAAGGAAAGTTCACAATCTCCTGAGGGAACTGTTCCAACTGTCTAACCACTCATATTGTCAGAAGGTTCTTCTGTTCACTCGGAATCTCCTTTCCTGTAATTTGAAGCTGTTGGTTCAGGTCCTAGCCTTCAGAGCAGGAGAAGGCAAGCTTACTCCATCTTCCATGTGGCAGCCCTTTAGATATTTGTCGATGGCTACCACATCTCCTCTTTTCCAGGCTAAACTTCCAAGTTCCATCAACCGTTCCTCATAGGACTTGGTTTCCAAGCCCTTGATCAACATGTATAGGTGCAAATTTAGCAACAGTTATTAGGATTTTAATAGGAATACATTATGTCTCACCATAGTGGGGAAGACACTGAGGCCTTGTGTGCCTGCCCCATCTAGTGCCAGGTGGTGCCCATTGTTGATGGGCAACATCAAAGGTCCTGCTCTTTTTATTGTCCAAACACATGTTCAAAATTAGTATGTTTTGTTGTGCACTTTCGATGTATTAGGTGTGATCTAGTGACACCCATCTTTCAAATATGGCTCCATACTACATGTAAAATGGGAAAGAATCAATACTTTTTATTCATGTATAGGTTTCCTTGCCTTTTCGTTAATCTCCTCCAATCAATCTGCTTACGCTAAGACAAAAGTCCTCTTCAGGCACGTACTTGAAGAGGATACGTGTGGGAGACCAAGCTGGATTGTGACTGCTAGGTATGCAGTCACAATCATGCACCCAGGTGCACACCAGTCGTGCCCCATGCCAGCCACACATTTGCCTTGCACATCTACACGCATGTATGGTTTCTTCCGTGTGAACAGCAACTTTGATTGTCCAGGGCTTCTGTCCGCATTCATATTGGAGTGAATCCATGGCCAGCAGGGAACGCAGCTGGTGTGTGCATTGATATCAAAGGAACATTGCTAGTGGGCTGGATCCCACTCGCTTCACATGTAAGATGCATGAAGAGGGTTGTATTCTCTCTTACTCTAGTACTAGGGCAGACTGGCGAGCATAATATTACAGTAAATAAATATGAATAGCTAGTTCAAATTCCATGCAACAGTTCTAAAACTGATAACTCGGTCTTGTTGTGCAGGTTGAAGGAAATGACTTGGTGTACTTTATGACTTCCTTTAAAAAGAACACCATATTTTCTAAAAACTAAAACAAAAGCAAGGTTTTGATTATTATTTTATGTATCCGGATTACTTTGGGAAAGGGGGATCCACCTGCTGTAGTTTTTAAAGTATAGTAATGTCATACACACGCACACACACTTGCAATCTTCTTGGGTGTGTGGCTTTTGTTTTGTTTCTTCTTTGCCTAGGTAAAAAATATTTCAAGACAACCTTTTTCCATAGATAGATAGATAGATACGGGGGAAATTCCTTAAATGTACACTGTCCTCAATCTCACATTCTTCAGTTTAAATAGATAGAAAACACAGTCAATTAAAATGATATCGGATCATCTGTATAAATGTTTTGAGTTTCATTGCTTAAGACTTGTTTAGTTCATGGAAATATGTGAACAAGTTATATCTTATAAACAGATGTATCTGATAAATCCTTGGGGTAAAGGCAATCAATATAACCATGTACTTTTAAAAGAGGGGGAGGTGGGAATATAGCAGCAGTGGGTGTTTTCATTGTGAGCACAACCTTTCCTTGTAAGATGAAATATAAAAAATATTGTTCAGCTATTAGGATGGTCAAGTGCTTTAATTCATAGCTGCTTTCAGCTGCCTCTTAAAACCCACAGGGACATTTTCCTGCACTATTGGGCAGGATTGTATTCTCTTATATAGATACATGCCTGCTTTTGTAAAAAGCGTTCATAATTGCTCTTCTGCTCACATCCTCCGTGATGAAAAAGCATGATCTCTGATTACTGTTTTGTTGGCCAGTTAAAATTGTACTTTAACTTGGAGGGGAAATCAACACATTTGGGTGTTCACTTCTTCCCTAGCACAACGTAAGTTTGTCAGGCAATTGTTGTTATTCTAGGCAGAAGGCCAGAACAACAACAAAAATGACACCAAACTACAGACTTGCATTTTAAAAAATTACATTTCATTCCAGTATATACATGGTTAATCATTTTAACTTACAAACTTTGATTTAGTTGCCCTGATTTTTATAAGCAACTAAAGCAGAGCATACCAGATCTCTAGTCACAAATACATTTATGCCACTTAATAAAACCAAAGTGATCTAAAATCACAAAATATAACAATGTGTAGGTGTAAGCCTCTTATTGCTCCTTGCTATTTAAAAATTACCGGTATATGAAAAGTTTGTTCAGAGCTGACCATTTGTTAATTTTTGCTTCCAATGCCAAGTCTGTTAAGCAAACTTTGTTTCATCTTTTTCTTTAATCCCTTTGTTTGATGCTTGTAGCACAATACAGTGGTACCTCGGGTTACAGATGCTTCAGGTTACAGAATCGTTAACCCAGAAATAGTACTGTACCTCGGGTTAAGAACTTTGCTTCAGGATGAGAACAGAAATTACGCGGCAGCAGCAGGAGGCCCCATTAGCTAAAGTGGTACCTCAGGTTAAGAACAGTTTCAGAACGGACCTCCAGAACGAATTATGTTCTTAACCCGAGGTACCACTGTATGTCACCATTCTTTCTGATAGCGATATTTTTATTAGTATTACTATTAAGAATATTGAATGCCTCTGCCCTCTGTCTTCTGCTTGGTGAGTACTCAGAGCAGCTTACAAAAACGAAAATAATACAATAAATAATAATGTACAATACATAAACCACATAATTAAAAAAAGAACTTGCTAAAAGCAGAAATCATTTTTAAAAAGTTAAGTAGCAGGCTATATTTTGGTTGGGGAAAAGAACAATCAGGTATTACCCTCTAGTTCTGCTGCTGTGTTAGCAATTCATGTGCCTTGCCTAAAGAAAAAGACAATAAAGTCATCTCTGTGACAAGAATGTGTTTTGATCTGTGCACGCCTAGCTCAAAAATTATATTCTGAGGCATGTTCAAGCATCTGAGACTATAAATGTCATGGATGAGGCAACACACTCTTGCACGTATGAGAACGACAGTTGCACAGTTTTCTCTCAAGCTCTCAGTATACTTTCCCCCTCTCATACTGCTGATGAATTTTCCATGCATTCATTTTAATTATTTATGGAGCAGATAACAGGCAAAAAGAAGAAGATTGAAAAAAACTGCATTTCTGCCTGCAGCCTTGGCACTGCAGTTTGCCATGAAAAGAAATTCAGATGTGCCATGGTAGAAATCGGGATTTCTTTGTGTGCCCCACAGAATCGTTTTGCAGCATAACACAACCGATAGTACTTACTCTGTAGCATATGTGTAGAATCCTTCAATAAGTCTCCAGTAATTCCAGCTGATTTCAAAGTTTCAACGATTTAGCTGTTTCTTTTTCTTTTAAATTTAGATTATCACTGCACAAAGAGCCCTAACTCTCATCTTTTGAAAAGGAATAAACTGTTCTTACACATTCTATTAAAAATTCATTTATATGAATGTAAAAGATGTAACATTTAATTCTGATCCTTCCATGCAGTTGGTACTGTGTTTACATTAAATTATTTTTTTACACACACACACACACACACAAACACAAACACACAACATATGCACACCATCTCTCCTATAATTTTGAAATCAACCATTTTTCTTCAATTCTGTAATTATATTACTGTAAGAATAGTAATAGCTACTCTTTCCTTCCATTAAGTTTTTTATTATTAAAAAAAATCCTGTTCGATATCATGTGATTGAGGTAGATTACCATGTCAACGAAACAGACCTGCACAATTGCTTGTCTTATATGAATATTCCTAGTCATCATTCTGAGTCATCAAATGACTTGGACTTTTTGTGTACATAATGCAGAGATGAATATTCAGCACAACCTTTTCAGTGTGTTTTCTGGTAAAGTGAAAGAGGTAACGCATATACTGTAAAGTGTTGGTACCAGCTTGAAATGTTTTAAGTAAAATCTTGTCTCTTTGGGAAGTAGGCATGTTGCTGTCTGTATCTTTAAATACAGCTTTCATGAGGACCATTTATAGTTGCTTATTATTATTAGTATTATTATTATTATTAAGGATTCTATTTTCAGCTTCCTAGCGCATCTCTAGCTGTCATAAAGATTAGTATTGCTCCCTGTATACAGAGCTGCTGAATAAATGAATGTATCAGCATGTAGCCTTGAGGAGACCAATGCAATTTTCATCATGATAAATTGCATAATAAGCGAGAAAGTGTTTGCTTATTAATCCATAACAAGATTTAGATTGAAAACGGCCTGTTACATCCGTGACAGGTACAGTACTGGCTTGCAGAGGGACTTAAGATGGAAAGAAATGGAGCAACAAAGTGTACAGGGGGTTAAGTGTGCATCTTACCCTCCCGGTGCCCTGCTGAGCTGCCCCTTTTTTGTGCCTGATTTACCGTGCACAACAATAAGAGCGCACAGCTGCCTCGCTTCTGTCTGTGATGTTAAGCATGGTTTATAAAGGAGCTTTTATGTCGAGCGTGTGGTTCCGAGGGGGTGGGGGGAAGGGGGAAACCACTCCACATTTATTGACAAAGAAAAACACACGCGGTGTTTATCTTTTTGTGTGTTCGGTGCGCATCTGTGTGTGCGTGCACACTGAATAAAATACATCGCCCAAGCTGCAGTGTTCGGCCGAGCTTTGAATTTTCTCCTGTGCCGAGGTCTAACCCATCTCGCTCCCCCTGCCATCTTGTGCCTCTCACCTCCCCCCAAAAAAGAGAGAGATTAGACTGTGGAAGATATGTTGAGTGGAACTGCACAGGAGGATTAAGAGTATTTTTCTAGCATTAATTAGGCTTTGATTTCTAGGCTTGGACATCTGTAGGGATCTTTGTTGCCCATAATTTCCCTCCTTTGAATTATAAGCTGCAGTTTGATTCAGATTACTCTGTACAGTTTGTTCTTGCACACTTTTGTATAATTAAGCACCGGCTTTTAATTTATTTTTTTTAAGTGGTGGGTTTTTGGTTTTTTTGAGGGGGTGCAATTTATCAGTACCGTTCCTGCATAGCTCCCATCCATTTTGACGGAAATTGCATCGAAACAGACCCTGGTGGCAGTGAGAGCCCTTTCTGTCTTCAGGCTGCATTAATCGATGATGGCAAGCAACATATAGACTCCGATCGTACAAAAATATATATAAGGAAAAATATATCTGATTGCGAGTGAGAGAACCTGGGAGCCAGTGGAGAGATTGCAGGATATGAATGTCAGATACGAAGGCTTAGATATTTCCTACCCAAGGAATTCATGAAGGGCTCGTTTGTCCTTCTGAGTTGAATGGAGTGGTCATATTTTTTGGGGGGGAAGGGAAATTAGTGATTTCCTCGTAATAAACAAAAAAGTTCTACAACCCAGTTGCCCAGCAATAAAATGTTTGTGCATATAATGGCGCCTCCTACATGTGTATTCAGAAATAAGCCGTATTGAGGTCAGGGGGACTTACTCTTGGGTAAGTGGGGCTACAGCCTTTGTGCCTCTGAATTGCTAGCATCAGAAATAAATGGAGTCATTTATTTATTTTTTTAATGTTAGCTGCTTAACATTCTCCTTTCCCTTCCTTCCCCACAAACTCTGTGAGGTGAGTGGGGCTGAGAGGCTTCAGAGAAGTGTGACTAGCCCAAGGTCACCCAGCAGCTGCATGTGGAGGAGCGGAGACGCGAACCCGGATCCCCAGATTACGAGTCTACCGCTCTTAACCACTACACCACACTGGCTCTCAAGTTTACATACTTATGAACATTTTTTTTTTTTTTTTTTTTTTTACAAATTAAGTATCTCGTGTGTTGAGACAAACATGTATATGCTTTGGGTTGTGCCACTGGGTGGTGTGTGTGTGTTTTTTTAGGGGGGTTGGAAGGAATGTTTCTACCCTTCTATCATCTTTAAGTGACCTTATGGAAACCCTTTTTGTCGTAGTGTTTGTAAGTCTTGTGTTTTCATATTTTTCAACTGAAAAGAAAGAATCCCACCCCCCCAAAAAAATTCCCACCTTTGTGCCCTTTAAGTACTGTAACTTGTTAACTATATTGGTTGTAGTGGGGGGGGGCTTAAAATATGGTTTCAGTGTGAAAATACTAATAAGTTAAAGGTTGAGATTATATCATCATTGATTGAGCTGGGGCAGAGGACAACACATGCAATTTATTTATTTGCTGACTTTATGTCCCACCCTAGGGTGCCAAACAGTCCAAAAACAACTGCATTTAAAAACATCCGCCCAGGGATCTCAGAGTTGCAAAGAACAGAGTTCCTCACCCACCAAAATGTCTAGGGAAATAGGAATATTTTCAGATTTCTCCTTAAAGTGAATCCTGATGTCGACAGACACACCTGAATAGGGATGGCATTTGAAAAACAGGGAACCACCACTGAAAATGCCCTGTCACACCTGCAGATTGTAGGGTCTGGGTAGTTGATATTGGGGGAGATGCTATTTTCGGTATTCAGGTTTCAAACCATTTAGGGCAGGCATAGGCAAACTCCGGCCCACCAGATGTTTCGGGACTACATAGGGATCCATCCAGCCTACTATAGTGTACCATAACCAGAAGTGGCTCTCCAGTGTCTCCAGCAGAGAAGGTTATCATACTTGCTGCCTGGTCTTCATAACAGGAGATGCAAAAAACTGAACCTAGGATCTTTTGCTTGCACCAAGCTTTGGCCCTGTCCCTTCCCAATCAATGTCATATTCATGCTACAGATTTCTTTTAACAGTAAAACCCGTAGCATTTTATAAATATGGCTTCTTGCATAACAGCAATCTGTGTGTAGATGGGAGTGGTAGGCAGCCCCCCTCGTAGTGTTAATGATGTGGAAGAGTAAACTCCTCAATAAAATATTAAGCACTGGGACCAGCCTGGCTCTTCCTTGCCCATCTTAGCTTTGCATCTGCCTCTATTTTGGTCTTCTGACTTGGTGCAGTATGCCTGCTCCTTCATGCACATTTCTTGCTCTGACAGACCAGCTGGCCCAGCTATAGGAGGAGGTTAATCTCTGGCCACATACTAACACTACAGAGTGTCATTAATGAATTAACAAGGAGCCTGTTGCTTTTTCGGGGTGGGGGGGAATCCATGCTTTGCCCAACAGGAGGAGGGAGAGTGCTGTTGGCAGAAACACATACAGATCTTTCTTAGGACAGAAATTATTAGAACTTTGCATGTCCCCTTTTTAATACAGCTGCCTCTTTCCAGGGCTGCACTCAGAAGGTTCATAAGTACAACATTTTGCAAGTTTATCCCGTAGCTGCAAGGGGGTATGTGTGCAGAAGAAAGAGATAGGAGGAGGCTTGAGTAGGGCATTGATCTGGGAGGAGCTTCCAATTTTTCGTGAATCTTTAGACATGTGTGCCATTCCAAGGGTGCGCCATGGCTTTCCGTACAGCTGTTGACATCAATCAACAGATTAATCCACTAAAGTTTAAGTTGATTGATTTGTGAAGGTAAGTTGCAACTAGTGGCCTGGTAACTCCTTTGTTTGATTCTGAGGTTATTTCGATGACTTTCTAGAAAAAAAAACCAACGTGTGAGTTAATTTATGCTTCAGCATCTCGAAAAGGCATTCATGTTAAGGTTTGGATACTTTGTTTATTTATCCATGCAAATACATTTCAGCGCAGCGAATCATTTGAAAGGAAAATACTTGAATTGTTGATAACCCTATTAAAAATGCTACTTGCTCATTCTGCTTGATCCGAGGCAGTAAAAGGGTCTTGGGTAAATGAGTAAGTGTTGAAGTCACCCAGTTTGATAAGAAGGTACAGGGATTCTGTACCCCCTTTTCCCAAATGTAAAAAAAATCATGAGCTCCAACTCTCATTCTATCTTCTTTCTAGACTTTTCCTCATCTTTAAAAAATAGAGAGGGAAGTTTGTTTCTCCTCTTTCTTCATTCCATCATGTTACCTAACAGAATTCTCAGCCGACAATTTTTTTAACTGTAAGCAGCGTTGTGCTAAGTGACATTGCAAATGAATGTTTTGGGTTTTTGTTTTTTTAAAGAAGTGTTAGCTCAGAGAACAGGGCTCTTTCCTGCCCAACATCCTTACTGTATTCAGTGCCTACACCAGGGGTCAGCAACCTTTTTCAGCCGTGGGCCGGTCCACCGTCCCTCAGACCATGTGGTGGGTCAGACTATATTTTTTTGGGGGGGGAGAGAATGAATGAATTCCTATGCCCCACAAATAACCCAGAGATGCATTTTAAATAAAAGCACACATTCTACTCATGTAAAAACACGCTGATTCCCAGACCGTCCGTGGGCCAGATTGAGAAGGCGATTTGGCCGCATCCGGCCCACTGGCCTTAGGTTGCCTACCCCCTGGCCTACACAAACACAAAACTGATTCTGGGCATCAATGGTTACATCATTTGGGACTTGTTAGTGTAAATGAAAGGTGAGGAAGAGGCGACACGATAGAAGTTTATAAGCTTATGCATGGCATGGCAAAAGTGGATGGGGGAAAGTTTTTTCTCCCTGTCTCATAACGCCAGAAGTCGTGGGCATCCAACAAAGCCAAATGTTGGGAGATTCAGAACAGATAAAAGCACTTCTTCGTGCAGCAGCACATAGTTAAACTACGGAACTCACTCCCACAGGAGGCAGTGATGCCCACCAACTTTGATGGCTTTAAAAGAGGTTTAGAGTAAAACCTGGGGGACGAGGCTGTGTATATCTCCTAGCCACAATGACGGTGTTATACCTGCACTGTCAGAGACACTATGGTTCGGAATACCAGTTGCAGGGAATCGCAAGTGGGCAGAGGGCTGTTGCATTCATGCCCTGCTTGCAGGCTTCCTGCAGGCCATTGTGAGAACAGGATGCGAGGCTAGCTGGGCCATTGGCCTGATCCTGCAGGCTCTTCCTATTTGCATCTGCAGGCCTCCAACACTCCCTTGAGGGGCAAGTCAGTGGAAATGGCAACCTCCTTCCTTGGATCTGAGCCCTTGCAATTCAGCTTAACCAAAAAAGGTTCTACGCTTATGATTAGAAGAAGATGGGAAGGATCTTACAGTGATTTAGAGTTACAAATGCCAGCTGAATTGTGGAAGTGTGAATTAGTATACATGCCTAAAATCCAGGCTGAAGAGTCGTCCAGGTCTTCAAGCTACGGACTGGACGGCATTATCAGGCTTTGGAATTTGCTCGTGTTCTCCTTACAGCTGGACACTTTTAATTCTTCCTTTGCTTCCTGTTTGGAGCAAACCTGAGGTTGCTCCATTTAGACATCTCACAGCGGTTTATTTACACCAGGAACGGAAGGAGGAAATTGGTGTAATGGAAGCAGCGAGTATGCAAGTCGGAGCCCCGCTCATGATGGCCAGACCATTAAATGGGCCTGTTTCATTGTATTATATAGTATCTGCTTGTCAGTAGATAATAAAGTACTAGTTACTTAATGGAGTCCAGGTAGTTTTACAAATATTATATAGATAAAGCAGAAATTCCCAAACGGAGATTATCTCCTCCCTTGACAAGGGAGCCTACCAAAACTGCAACGTACCCTGTATCAAACCACAATTGGCTTAGGTTTGTGTTCTCTGTGTGTGTGTCAGGGGTGCCAACTTGAATAAAATATTGTGGGGGCCAGGTAAACCCCACCCCACATAATTGATCACATGATGCAGTGCACACATACCATTTTAATGGGAATGCCTATCAACTTTGTGGGGGGGTCCAGACCCCACCAAAATATTTTATGGCGGGAGCCAAAGCCCCCACAGCCCCTAGGAGTTGGCTCCTGTGCTCTCTACATTCTCTCTACTCCACATAGATTTAGGTTGAGAAATACTGTTAAGTGCTGTACTGAGGATGAGGAAAGCTGATCCTTGCTTTAACTGTTCCAAATGCCTTACTCAAAGCTGGCTCTCCAGGTTACTACACCCATTAACTATATTTTCAAATGTCTAGGAATTAGCCATACATCAAGCCCAGTTGAGGTGCTTACCCTGAAGTGAGACTAGCAGGAAGGATGTTTTCGCAGTTGTTGGCCAACGAAAGCATCCTAAATTTGAAGGTTTTTTTCCTGCTGTATAAATTACTGATTGTTTACTGGTTGTTCATCGTAACATACTAATCCCTGTGCTTCCCAGTATCCTAAAGTCAGTGGTGCTGATGGCAATAAACAACCAGATATTTTGTGTTCAAATAAATATTGTCCGGAGCACCTGAACACCATGTTTTTGGTGGTGGCTGGTCTGCCTTTGGAATGGCTGAATTTGGGAAGAAGCTGACTTAATGCAGCAAGCCCAAATGGAAATGAAGTCAGTATTTCCAGGGCTCTTTGGCCCTGTCCGCCGGGATAGGACAGGGCAGGGGGGGGGAGAGAGAGAGAGAGAGAGAGAGAGAGAGAGAGAGAGACCCACTGTACTTGGCTGATTGCAGTAGTAATCGTTGCAGAGTGATGTGCATATTGCCTCTAAAACTTTTAACCAAGAAATAAAATTGTACAGTTCTTTTGCATGACACTGTACATTTGTGTCGGCCCGGGTTCTTGATATGTATTCAGTACTACGGCTAGATAATTTGTTAACAAGGCCTTTTTAACACTTTGGACAGATGCACATACTGTTTTCAATCTTCACGGTTAATTATTTGATTTTGTATTAGATGCTAGAACACCCTGACTCCTAATCACTCCTCATTGTTGGAAGTCCATTATATTCTAACTGTTTGAGTGCTCCCGTTGACCTTGAACTGACATTATAAGCTGTGTCTAATCTTTTCACTCTATATTTCTAATGCTTCTTTTCTTCCTCTTCCCCCCCTCCCTTCTCTCTTTGTCTGATCTCTGATTAGCATCACAATGGGGCTGCCTCTGAGTCCAGCAGCTGACTCCGCCCGCTCTGCACGACACGCTCTCTCGCTCATTGCCACGGCCAGACCACCCGCCTTCATAACAACTATTGCCAAGGAGGTGAGCAAAAGAACTTTTCCAGGGCTCCCTGTGCTCCACTTCAGAAGGAACAATCACTTCCTTGTTTAACAACAAGAAACATCTGGGGATTCACCATATATGTATGTGTGTGTGTGTGTGTGTGTGTGTGAACATTTTCTTGTGTGCACTGGCATATATGTGCAAAATATAACATTGCCGAGTTTTTGTGTGTTTAGGACACACACATTATATATGTGTATAAAGAGGGGTGGAAAACAACCAGACAGTGCTTCAGTCAGGCTCCGAATCCATAAAGTAATCTGCAGAGTAATTTCATGTATATATTTATTTGGGCCTCGGGCTCTGAGCTGATGACAATATTGTCAACTACTGTACTCAGAAACAGAACACTGTCATATATTTAATCATTCTTTTGTAACACTGCACTGTGACTTAGAGCCAAACTAGACATTTGCTTAGTAGTACATACCATGCAGTTTCATATCTGCTCTCCCCCCCCCCCCGCACATATACTGGTGGATATGTGGGGGGAGGCATCTTTTACTTACAAGGCAGCATGCAGGGGAGAAGATGCTTTAGCCCCCCCACTGCAGTTGGAATGGAGAGCCCCCCTGCCATCCCTTGCATGGGTCAGAGCCTTAGACGGCAAGTCCCTATTAAGAAGAAACAGGCTCCCAGGTGGGAGCTGGCAGGGTCTACCTTTCTGAGTATGGATGAAGGATATGACATAAATGGGATGAAGGACCTTTGTATATGTTCCTATTGGGAGTGAAGGGATAAGATCTCCTTCCCAGCACACTGCCTTCCCAGTGGCATTTGCCACTCTATTGCTCATTGTCCCTCTACACATATTCTCAGAGCCACCCTGTCTGTGTGGGAAAGCTTGCCAGCACATGCAAATTACACCGTATTTTTCCGTCCATAAGACGCCCCCATGTATAAGACACCCCATATTTGAGAAAATAGGGAAGATGGCCCAGAGTTGTTGAGCTTTTTGGGGGTGGGGAGGGTTGCCCAGAGTTGTTGAGCTCACCAGACTGACAAAGCGTCTGCCCAATAGCCACCAACAGTTGGTGAGTGCAAGCACAATTGATGCAGCGGAAGCCAATCCACAGCAGCCCTTGCCGCAGCCACCAATCACCCACCCAGTCGCCACTGACAACTTCCTGCTCACGGCTGCAACCAATCGCCCGTCCCTCCTCTGCACTATATGTGTATAGGATGAGCCCCAATTTTGAACATTATTTTACAGTAAAAAGGGTAGTTTTTTACACGGAAATGTACGGTATTTACTAATCCATACTGACTCAGCTTGAGAATTCATCCTGAGTTGCGAGCTGTGATTTTGACCTGGTTGCCAATTATGCACCAAGCATGAGACTTATTCCTGATCAGTTTATCCAGAGTAAGAACTGTTAGCATGGTGAACATCCTCATTCGCCCCATGTACTTTGCAAAGGAGGAAGTCATAAGGTAGAACCCACTGATATTCATTATGAGCACTTAGGAGAAATAATCACTACCAATTAGAGCTTCCCTAGTACTTTTTTCTTTAAGAAAGAAAAATCACTAAAGTCCTGTGCTGGTAAACATAGCTGTGACTTTATTGCCAGGAAATAAAGTGAGAATCCAACGGAAAGGGTTAAATGTATTAATTGCTTGAGTTTCATAGAGATAATACATGTAATCTGCAAATATGAGCAGATGTTCTCCATCTCCATTCTGTTTCATTAGTGTTCAGTGGGATGACTCTGTCCTACGTTCTGTTCCACCTGCCTTCCATTTTAACTCCGATAATTTTATAGAGAGAGATATAGTTACTGAATTAGAGAATACTGTGTTTGCCACAGCTTCTAGATCATTCCCTCCATCCCCTCTTCCCCAGCTGCCAACAGTCCTTAGTGCATGTGGGGATTCACTGAATTACAGCACATGCAATCCAACTGAGATTTCTTTTTGCATGGTGTTTTAGATCTAACCTGTAAGAGAGAGACAAACTGAAGACTCCAGCAAATGTCCTATGAGTAGCAGGCAGGGCCAAGGATGGATATCAAAAAGGGAAGACATTGGTGCCCCTTAGCACACAAGGACCAGCAATGTGGAAGCCAAAAATCCAGGGAAAAATTTGAATGTAAGCATCCCTAACAATCCTGCTTTTTTTTTTTACAGGTGCACAGGCACACTGCTCTCCAAGCAAATACTCAATCTCAGCAGAATATTCATACCAGTACGTTGGCTCGGGCCAAAGGAGAAATTCTGAGAGTTATTGAAATACTTATTGAAAAAATGCCTATGGATGTTGTAGATCTCCTTGTAGAGGTAAGGCCATATTTTATGAGCCATGTTTGTGTTTCTTGTTGGGCAATTCAATGAATGTGACCTTTGCACAGGCCTTTCAATGTGCTGAAGGCATTGGTGCCTATGTTTGACCTGGTTATTTTTTTTAGAAGAAAAGAGATGTACGTTTTCATTGGCTCACCTGCTGGTAAAATAAATTGAAGTCTTTGCAAAGCACTTCGAGGAGGTAGTTCATGATAGAGAAAATGCTTTGCATTCAAAAGATCCCTGATTCAATCTCTGGTTGGGGTTAGGAAAGACTCAGTCAAAAAATTCAGAGAGCCCCCGCCAAAATACTGGCCTAATGTATACTGTATGCCTATCACATGGAGATTCCACTTGATAACTTGTCCTTACTACTGCTACAGCATGGTGAGCCCATTCACCTTGCAGTACTTCTAGCATCAGTCTGGGGAAGCCACATTTCTTTGGCAGTCACCACAGTGCTGGATATGAAGCACACACGACTGTCCACTAAACAGTTTGGAAAAACAATATAGTGAGCTAGAGAGAAGGAACAAGTCATTTCATGGAGGCTTCTTCAACCTGGTCTCCTTGTACCTTATAACAATGTACACAGGTCGCTTTGCATTTACTTCATGAACTAGTTCAGAAGATGGTAAGGGGTGTCCAGAGTAGAATCAACTCAAGAAAAGGGGAGATGGCAGAAAGCAGAGATGGTAAGGGAAGAGGGGACAGTAGATGAAGATAATCAATGAACTCAAGGCACAGAAAGGTTATGCAGTGGGGCATCCAGAAGGTGGCAGGTAAAATGGGCTTTGTAGCTCATTTTTGTTGAGTGGAAGGAGTGACTGGTTATAGTAGTTGGTGACTGAGTGGGAGATGTTGGAATGATTGGGTGGAGGTGTGGCAGTAGAATGGAATGAGTGGCACTGAATGAGTAGTAGGTTTTGTCTGATTGCGTAAGGCAGAATCTGGGTGTGACGCACAGTATTTTGTGAGTCAAGAGACTGCCTTCTCAAGAGGGAGACTGAAGAGGGACGGTATTCCTGATTCTAAAGATGTTTCAAAATGTGCTGCTGTATTTTTGGTTTTGGGGATTTTATTGTTCCGCAGAGATTCCTGGAGGGCATTTGTGGTGCTTGGGTTGGCACCTCCCGCTAGCTGTGCAGGCGGAAGCCTTTCTTCAGATTATCTCCCCAAAGAGGAAAGGGGCCATCCTGCCAACCAGACCAGCCCTTTCTAGTTTTGTGGGTAGTGGAGTCGAGCTGAGCTCCTTTTAAAAAGTTGGAATCTCTTTTTCTTGTCCATTGGTTCAAGTCATGCCCTCTGAAGCACCAGAAAACAAGCTTGCTCAATATTTTATGTAATAGCCCTTCAGATAGTTGAAGATAACCATCATACCTCCTCTCAGTTTCTTCTTCTCCAGACTAAACATCCCCAACTCCCTCAACCATTCCTCATAAGGCTTGGTTTCTAGACTCCTAATCATCTTTGTCCACCCACCTCTGCACACATTCCAGCTTGTCAGTTGATCCTTCCTAAGCCTAGTATTACAAATTCTTACAAATCTTTTGTTTTGTATGCTTAACATTTGCTTTAAAATTTCCTTATAGGTTATGGACATCATCATGTACTGTCTTGAAGGTTCACTAGTCAAGAAAAAGGGACTTCAAGAGTGCTTTCCAGCTATCTGCAGGTAGGGTCACAAATTGAAAAACATGTGGACACAGAGACTGGTGATGAGCAGATTTTGCAGCTGTTATAAGTCCTATCCCTTCCTGTTACTATAATTTATTGGCTTTAGGCAAATGAATAGTCTGACCTAGGAAAGTTACTTACAGGGTTTGGATTAATTTACATTGACTCCTATCTAAACCAAAATCATGGACAGAAGCTCATGGTCAGTACTAAGTTGAAAGTTCTTTGGAATAGCTCATAGATGTGCCAACTTTTGTTGGAGGAATGGGACTTGGAGGAAAGTGTTAGTTTCCTTCATGGGCTCAAATCACTCCGTGTCTGAGATAAGCCAACAGGTGCATGGTCAGCCAAGCCAGTTGCTATGGAAACAGCCTAGTGCCCTCTATATAAGTGATTAAGGCATGTCAGTTCATTAGTCAGTCAGTGAGTCTTGTGAAGAGAATTGAAGTCTGTGTTACATCTTAGAACTGCTGGAGCAACAGAAATACTTTGTACTTGTATATATGTGTGTGTCTGTGTCTGCAAAGCCTACAAGCTGTATGTATATATCCACATCCAGAATGGTATTACTGAAGCCTTATCTTCTGCAGCAGTCAACCATTTTGGACCTTAAACTGCCTCTGTGTGGTGACTGGAACTGGGGGAAACTTCCGCTGAGTGGGTATCTCACATCAGATTCCCAACAACTTTTGGGCATGGTGAAGGATCATCTCAGAAAACCATGTCCTCCTTTTTCTACTACCTGTTCTTATGGTTTGGGTAGCAGTGGCTATTATGCCCTCCACATGGCATAATCCAGATTGGAGTGAGTGCAGGAAAAGAAAGCAGGTTTTCCTGTCTTCACTCTGGCATCTTCAAGGTAGAAAACATTCAAGAAAAACGGTGCCAGCAGTGGGGAAAAGCAATGGCTTCAAGATTGCATCCACAAGAGACATCGATACATGGCCATATAGCCTGCACCTCCCCATGCTATGATCTCCATAGGGCCTATGGCAGGTTTGCTGCCCAACCAGAGTTGATGTGAAGATCCAATTGTAAGGACCATGCCGTGTTAAAGTTCTATTGCTCCTGAAGATCAGCTTTAGAGGTTTTGATAGGTGCCCACTTGCCAAGACTTATCAGGCTGTTGGGCACATAGAGTAGGGCCTTTCGAGCTGTGGTCCCTCAGTTGTGGATCTCAATTGCTGGAAGAATCAGGCAGGCCTTATCCCTTGATAGTTTCAAACAGCCCTGTCACTTCCTGGAATAGCCAAGATACCTTGCTGGTGAAGTGGTGAGCCATTAAGGAGAGCAAAGGGAGTGACTTTGTACGAGCCAGCAAATGGGTGGGCCTTCCTCAACTGGCAGGTAGTTCGAAGAAGAAAAAGGCAGAGTTGAGAAGAGAGGTTGGACTGATGTGAGATAGAAGCAAAGCAGCAAGCTGGAAAGACTGAGAGACAAAGCAATGTTTGATTTTTGTTTAAATCCAAGGCTGTGGCTATGGGGGAACAAGGCCCTCTTGGGGTGTTAATGCTGTGGATCCCTCCATCATAGGCTCAGTTTGTATATATGTGTAAATAAACCATATATCATGAAGACACCACAGTCTCCGCTGTCCATCATTCGAAAAGGAAACACGAATCCTGTGTAAGGGCCTAGAACCCCTGGAATCTCACACCACTCAGAGATTGGGGTGGCATTCAACAATATTTAGGCTATACAGTGGAACCCCGGGTTACGCATGCGATCCGTTCCGGGTCACCGTGCGTAACGCGGGCATGCGTAACTTGAACGCATGTAAAAAAAAAACCGAAAACCCGGAAGTCGCACGATTTGAGCGCTTCTGCGCATACACGAAGTGCGCAGAAGCGTTCGCATCCGCCGGTCGCGCGTTCTCCTGCATGCTCCGGAAAAAACTTCCAGGGTGCGGGAGTGCGTATCCCGAACTTATGCAACACGGAGCGTACGCAACATGAGGTACGACTGTACTGGGTTCTCATGACAGTGCTAGCTTTTGAGCAGTATTTTAGAGCAGATGATTAGGCTAATATTTTCTGTATTTTGATGCGTATTTTCTAAGCTGCTTTTTTAATTTTCAAAGTGGGTTATAGATCTGTTAAATAAAATAGCACAGGTAGTGATTTCAGTGTAGCACACTGTGAAAGCAAAAAAAGGAACAGCAATTCTTATAGGGTGCACTACTGAAAATCTGCTCTACATCACATACTTGAAATGCAAAGGCAAGGACAAGTTGGAATTAATGTGAGAAAACTCTCTATCCTGGAGGCATGTTTAATAGAGACACATTGCCTTTTAAATTGTGCTAAATAACATGCATTATATCTTATTGTACGTAATTATGGCTCCTATAAAAATGATACAGCATTGTGCTAATGACAGTACAGATTAGCTTTCAGACCAGGAGAGATTTTATATATATATGATTTTGCTTTGTAACTCTGGAAGGAATTCAAGTGGAAACTTTTGACATGATCCTCTTATTAAATATTTTAATATGATAATGATCTTCCTGCTATACTGATTAAATGTTCAATTGCATACCTGTTGTGATCATATAGTGCTGTCAGTTCGAACAATATCAAGGCATATTTTTTCCCAGCTGAGCTGTTGTTTTTTGTTATTATAAGCCGTGATAACAGCTGTCTCCTAAGTAAAGTGTAGAGACTAATGACAATTCCATTGTCTTCTTTTCAGCAAGGGAGGGGCGCTAGAGGCAAGAACACTAGAGGCAATACTCCAATAAGAATAAAAGCCATTCCAAGGGGATTAGTTGTTAAGATCCACAATGGCCTGTTGAGGGTCATGGTGCTGGACTGACCTACAGAGTGGGGGGGGACCTATCATGGTCCTCATGTTCAAAGTAGGTTGGTGGTCACATGCTCCTCTACTCCCAGACCCTGACATCCCTTTCCCCATCTGTCATGCCCAGTCATCATTTACTTGTGACCCCTCTCTCTGTGAGAAGACCCCTCATGACAACCCATGTGTTGAAACATAGATCTTAGAGACGCTTTCCCTTCACACATGGTTCCTGCCTCAGCTAAAGCAGATCACTCAGTAAGCATCTTTTAGACCAGAGGTTCCCAAACTTATTTGGCCTACCACCCCCTTTTTGGGTGGGGGGAATACTCGGCGCCCCATGGAAATCTACCTTCTTTAAGCGAAGGGGCGGGACCGGCATGGCAGCCATTGGCCAAATAATCAGGCAAGCTGTGATCCACTTCCTGGGCCGGAGTGAAGCCGGAAAGAGTTCATCCAATCCCGGTAAACCCTCCCATCTCCAGCACAGCTGCCAGATCCAAAGTATTGGCTTAGAAAAGGTGTTCCTTCATGCATGGAGGAAATGTCTCTTCTACATTGGTGCCTAATGTCACCCATGTACAAAATCCAGAAACGAAGAGAATATGCTTTGATCAATGCAGCAGTACTCTCACGTGCAGATTTATTAGATCCGTCTGTTATATTAGAACTCACATATTAAATCAACAGATATTTGTGGCCACCCTGACAATTTGCCTTTCCTCTTACATTATTCTATTACAAGCTGGCCTTGGAGGAAGGCAAACTGTTGGAGAAGTACAGTCATACCTCGGGTTGCGTTCGCTGCGGGTTGCATTCGCCACGGGTTATGAACGCGCTGAACCCGGAAGTACCAGAATGGGTTACTTCTGGGTTTCGGCACGCATGCGCAGAAGCACTAAATCGCGTGCGCAGATTCAGCGCTTCAGGTTGTGGACCTTTCAGGTTGCGAACGGGGTTCCGGAATGGATCCTGTTCGCAACCAGAGGTACCACTGTAGTTATGGGAGCGGGGTGGGGCCACTTGGAAGGGACACCACCCACTTCCCTTCCAAGTAGCCCTCCCCAACCCCCCACCCTACACACAAAGAAATTACTGGTTTGCGGACTAATCTTCTCCCCTCCTTTTATTTGAAATTTTAATAATCTTTTAGACTTTGCCTTTGTTCTGGTCAACTTCATGTTCAATGAAGATTCCCAAGCAATGTTGTTTACCAGAACTAAGGCTGCCCTGGAGCATCCTTTGCAGATCAAAGCAAAAAAAGTTAAATTGCAAAACAGTTCAGCCGCATTGAGAAGTAAATTAGTTTAAACTCAAGGAAGCTCAATTCCTGGATCTTAATAAGGGCGAGCATCTCATATTAGCAAGCATAAATTAGGTGCCCTGCTAAAACTTTGGCCTACACCTTACAGTTTTAAAAGTCTGCACATTGCAGACCTGATTTGGAGCATCTACATTTACACTCTGTTTTTGTAACTCCTGTATGTATGCTTCAGTGGTGGTGAGCCTCATATTTCATATTAATTGCTATCATTATCTAACTGCGCTTCTGGATTGCAGCGCGCATCAAGAGGACTGTCAGCCAATGTAATCCACACCGGCTTTCCCATAAGTAGCAGTGGGGATGTCCCATTTCATCTGTAACGTTTATCATATAGAGATATGCATCTTCATCAGCTTTCTTGAGCCATTTGTTGCACAGAACTCTGTGAGTCAAATCCAGTATCTATTGACAGTGTTTTATTCAGACCGATATCTTCTGATATTTTGGCTAATCTTGTATTCTGACTACTGTATGTGCCATTAAAATGCCAGACAGGGATCCTGCAAGCTGAAACGATAAAATAGCAGTAGAAATTGTGTTAGGTATAGGGTAATGTAATTTTTTGACATTTTGAAAATGTTAGGAATAGCAAGGCCTCCTCTTGTTTAGGCCTTAATTCAGCAAAATATTCAGTACAATCATTACCATGAGCCTTCCTTTAAAAGGATCAGTATCACCGAGCTGTAGAGTTGTTTGGCATTTGGGATTAAAATTCAGTGAGGAGCTACTGCTGAAGAATCATTGAAAAGAATGGTAACAATATTGATGGAGCATCAGTGGAGGTGTTTCTTCTAATACATCTTTGGTTTCTCCAGACTTTCCCTGAGCTCTGACCTTGATTTATGTGTCTGAACCCCGCAATTTCCTGTTATTTTTTTGTTCCATGTGGTTTTTTATTTTGACTGTTGCATTGGTTTCATGTTGTTTTTGTTTTGATGACATTGTCTTGATATTGTACACCGTTTAGAGATTTTTTTAAAAAAGTGGCTTATAAATGCTTTGTATATTAACTAAATAAAAATACAAGCACTGTGGTTGTTTCGGGACAAGGAGGGGGAGGCAGATGGAGAGGAAACAGGAAACAAAATGCAACTCAATGAAGAGAGAAAGTCGATTCCTAGGAAACTGAAGTGAGGGGATTGGGAATGCCCATGGTGACAGAGAGGAATCCAGAGTAGAGGGAAAACACCAGGAATTCTGCCCTAAAGGTCATCATGAAAAAGGCTGTCCATTCAGCCTCAGGTCACAGCGAATCAAACGTAACAGAAGGTGTGCTTCAGGTTTCCACTATATGCCCAGTTCTTATTGCTTGAATCTTTCAGATCAGGTCTCCAGGATCCAATACCTGAGTTTGGTCAGGCTGCCCAACCTCATCTCCAACAAAAGCATCAACAGCCAGACTGATAGGGAGAATGCAAGTCCACGACATTACACCCCCCCCAGACCTCCTTCTGACCTCTGTTTTAGAGCTCCAGTTTAACAGGGTGGTGAGAAGAGAGATTTCTGTGTGAGATTCCCTAGGCTTCTTTAGCTATGTGCACTGATTCCTGCACATCCCCATTTCCTGCCAACACTTGGCAGCATCTGCAGCCAACAAAAGGCTGCTTCTCGAGGGAGTACAGAAGTGTGAACCTAAGTGTGCACTTACGATTGCACTCGGGTTATTGTAAATATTTGGAATCCAATCTTATTCACGCTTTAAATAAGCATTGCCTAGTTTCCTCCTCTAATTTATTTGTAAAAATAGAAAATGACTTGAAAGAATTACCATAGAATGGCTTATTTTATTCCAGATAAAATAGTTGTTAAGCAAACAGCTTCTTTATACCAAAGAAAAGAGTGTGTGTGTCCTTGTGGTTGATTATTCAAAGCAAGTGCAAACATTGCCCTTCACAATTTATTTGGCATGGCCTGTCCTTCTCAGTCATATAATATGTCAACCTTGAAACTGTGACAGTTCACAAAACACAAATTCTATGGAACCTCTTAAGTATAGATGTATGAATTTCAAATTTATTGCTTAGCCAATTGGCCATTACAATGCAATAATTGGATCACCAATGACTGAACATGACCAAGCATTCACAACATAATTGCCAATTCCAGATATAATTTAAATCAAATAATTGCATTAACTACAATTACTGATATGACAAATCAGCAATCTATCAAACCTATCAAAATCATTCATGTAAGATAAAATCTTGTCCAAGATTAGACATGTTTAGAATAAGTGAAATCAGCTAAGATAAACTTACTATGAATGTCTATAACTGGAAAGTTGGCATTATGAGATAAAATCTATCATACTTAAGATGGAGAGTGGCAAATATGTAAATAGATATTCCACATTTCAATAAAAACATATCAAATAAAATGGATCATCTATTATTAGTACCATTGCATGTACACCATCTGAATGCTTGTAGCAAATATTTTTTAAATATTCTCAAGACAGTGTGTTTGTATGTACAGTATTATATTTTAAGAGTTATTGTAAATTTAGTGGTCAACTAGCTTTAAATATATATATATATGTAAGAACGAAATTTTAGGAAACTAGCTAGAAAAATATTTTTGTTCCTGTTCTCTGAGGAATACTCTTCTGTATTGACTCTGCTAATATTTTTGTTGTAGTTGTAAGCTACTGTATTCTGTTTCCCATCTTGATTGTCTGATGTTGGGCAAGCCACATTTCCTTCCCTTCATTATTCTATCAAGAAGCGTTTTCAGTTATACTGTTCTCTTACAAAAATATTGATATAGAGTAACACCATTTTTAAAAAATCAGCATACAAGAACTCAGTGGTGGTGATGCAGAAGAACAGTCCTCTGCACCAGCTATTGCAAGTTGTCAGGGGATTGTGCACACAGAAACACAGACTGAATTCATACTAAGCCAGAAATCCCGGTTTAATAAGCTGGGAGATTCCTGAGCGGCACGCAGGTCCTTTGCAACCACTTTGCTTCTTCCTTTATTAAAGTGACTGACAAAGTTAGGATTCATCATTTAACCATAGCTTTCCATTACATGCAAACCCAGCCAGGTTTAAACCTGGTTCAAACCAAGCCGGAATATCAAGCCAACTTTAAATCAGGACTTCCTATCCTGGTTTGTTCTGAAGTCACAAACCATAGTTTTCAAGTTTGCACGTAATGGGAAGATATGGTTAAGTGCTGGATCCCAGCCTGTTCAGCCATGCACATAGAGGGAGGAGCCAGGGGGCTGCATGCTGGTGCATACTCATGCATGCTAGAGCATGCTTGCTTATTATGCCAGGATGTTTGGCTTAGTATCGCATGTGAATATGGCTATGCTGTTTTGGAAATCCCAAGCAAGCAGCAAGAGCTTTAAGAGGTGTTTATTTCACTTGCATAAATTGATATTCCACCCTTCAGTATAAATATTTCCAGGATGGCTTAGAACAGGCTTCCTCAGCCTCGGCCCTCCAGATGTTTTTGGCCTACAACTCCCATGATCCCTAGCTAGCAGGACCAGTGGTCAGGGCTGATGGGAATTGTAGTCTCAAAACATCTGGAGGGCCAAGGATGAGGAAGCCTTGCTTAGAACTAAATAGAGAATTATAAAATCATAAGACCTACACATACACACAGAAAGATAAAACAATTGATTAAAAAAATAGCACCATTAAAAGACACTCTCCTCAAATTAAATTAGTATGAAACTTGTAGAAACTTGTAGTGCTGATATATCCCAAGTAGATCTCTGTGTGCTGGACCATTGCCATGAAGAAGGATCAGAAATCAAGAACCTCGGTGGTTCTTGGGTGGCACTTTGTTGTGTCATCAATAACAACCCACCGCCTTTTTGCGAGAGAAATTGCAAACATCCAGAATGCAAGGATAACTGTTAACACAGCCCTACAAAATTGCCCCCAGCTTTATATTCCATCCCCCTCACAAGTTGCTATTCGTTGCATTTAGCTTGCTGATGTCAAAAATCGTGCAAGACTGCATTGGAGCAAAACTGCGTTACTGTGCACAGAAGACTTTGCTGGTGAGATTTTCCAGGGGCTTCAAAGAAGGCAAACTCTGTATAAAATTATGCTCCCCAAATTCTACTCAATCCCAATCAAGAAAGCGCAGAGCCACCTGTTGCTTTCTTCCTAATCTATTGTTGTACAAAAAAAAAACTGCATCAAAGCAACATCTTAGAATCCTTTTCATTCTTGTTGCCTGTGTTTTGTTCAGCCGTATTAAATAATTATGGACATCCTTCTGTGCCTCAGGCATCAGAATTCCTTAGACTAAAACCTCCTTGCTCTTCAGAATCGCCTTTTCAGTACTGCATTGTTTTTTGCCCCCCACTGCAGCTGAAAAATAAAAGATGCCAGTATTTGCATTATGATCTATTCTTTCCTCATCATATTCTTGTTTTCATCAGGAATTTGTTTCTCCCTCGTACCATCTTTCCTGGAAAGAAGGTTGGTTGGGGCTGTTTGCAATACTCTTCTTTATCTATCTATCCCTCTTCCAAGAGAAGAGATTTTGGAATGCCAATGTATGCAGGTGCAGTTAATGTTAGCATCGCCTACACCAGGCATAGGCAACCTTCGGCTCTCCAGATGTTTTGGCCTACAACTCCCATGATCCCTAGCTAACAGGACCAGTGGTCAGGGATGATGGGAATTGTAGTCTGAAACATCTGGAGAGCCGAAGGTTGCTGACCCCTGGCCTACACAGTTGACAGAAATCACTCACCTGCTTCTGGGCTGTGGTGGCAGGAGGGGAAATCCCTTCATATAGTGGCAAATCAGGCCTTCAGTGCAGAAAACTATAGCAGGCAATCAATAAACCAATGATCAGCTTTTGATCACCAGATCACCATCTAGTTAAACCATCAGTAGTAATCCAGCTGTTATCAGTTGCATGTGAAAAGAATGAGGGAGGCAAAAAATATTGTATCTAACCTCCATATGGATGCTGTATCCTAGCTCCCATTTCCTCTCACAGTGAAGTCAGAAATATGGAACTGTGTGCTGACACGAATATTGTTGTTGTTGTTGTTGTTTTGCGTGCTTGGGTCTTTGGTGCTACATATGCTTGTTATTCCTTAATTGTAGCCAGAGTTGTACATATATCCACATTCGAATGGGCATACCCTTGCAAAAGGTGCTTATCACAGAAAAACAAAAACACACAGGGGTGGTGCTGACACCACATAACACTGTCTCGCCAGAGTGGTACATGCCCTGGTTATCTCTCACTTGGACTACTGCAATGCGCTCTATGTGGGGCTACCTTTGAAGGTGACTAATCCAGAATGTGGCAGCTAGACTGGTGACTGGGAGTGGCCGCCGAGACCACATAACACTGGTCCTGAAAGACCTACATTGGCTCCCAGCATGTTCCCGAGCACAATTCAAAGTGTTGGTGTTGACCTTTAAAGCCCCAAATTGCCCCGGTCCAGTATACCTGAAGGAGCATCTCCACCCCCCATCGTTCTACCCGGGTACTGAGGTCCAGCGCCGAGGGCCTTCTGGCGGTTCCCTCACAGCGAGAAGCAAAATTACAGGGAACCAGACAAAGGGCCTTCTCAGTTGTGGCACCCACCCTGTGGAATGCCCTCCCATCAGATGTCAAGGAAATAAACAACTGTCTGACGTTTAGAAGACACCTGAAGGCAGCCCTGTTTAGGGAAGTTTTTAATGTCTGATGTTTTGTTGTATTTTTAATATTTTGTTGGAAGCCGCCCAGAGTGGCTGGGGAAACCCAGTCAGATGGGCAGGGTATAAATAATAAATTGTTGTTGTTGTTGTTGTTGTTGTTGTTAAATTGCACTTTCAACCTCATACGCCTTACAGGGTTGTTGGTAGGATAAAATGGGATTGTTAAAATGGGAGAACATTGACAATTAAAATGGTAGTCCTCGCAAATAATTTTTTTCCCAAACCATCCCAATTATAAATGGAATTAGTTGTTTTAAAGAATAGCATAGGTTCCTGGCAAGGTACATATGGGAAGGCAAGAAACTCAGGATCAAATTCAAATTATTAACGGACTTAAAAGAAAGGGGTGGATTTGCATTGCCAGACTTTAGGTTATACTTTAAAGCTGCATGTTTAGTATGGTTGAAAGACTGGATGCTTTTAAAGAATGCCAACTTATTAGATATAGAAGGATGGGATAACGTAGTAAGATGGCATGGTTATCTGGGTTACGAAAAAGTGAAAATACTTAAGGGTTTCAAAAACCATATTGTTAGAAAGGCAATACTGTGGTACCTCTGGTTAAGTACTTAATTCGTTCCAGAGGTCCGTTCTTAATCTGAAACTGTTCTTAACCTGAAACACCACTTTAGCTAATGGGACCTCCCGCTGCCGCCGCGCCGCCAGAGCACAATTTCTGTTCTTATCCTGAAGCAAAGTTATTTCTGGGTTAGCGGAGTATGTAATCTGAAGCGTATGTAACCTGAAGCGTATGTAACCCGAGGTACCACTGTATTCAAGGTGTGGGAGAGAAATAAAAAATTGTTAGAGCCAAAATTGACTCAATAAGAAATCACTCAAAGGAGAGAATAAGAATGAGGTGTTTTTATAAATTATATGAAAAAAGGAGGTTCCCAGACCATCACTTGGCTTAGCATAGATTAAAATCCCACTGGCAACCAGAATGTTTCTCCACAGATTTAACAACTGATTACAGATATTTAGAATAAGGAACTACTAAGTATGTTCAAGGGTAGCGGGAAGTCATGTTACGAATCAAGGAGTCAAGCCAGTAAGATGTAAAAAAACGGCTTGTACTCCTTACGTAGAAGTGTGGTTGAAAATGTTTGTTTTGGGGGTACTTGTCTTTTTCTTTTTTGCGTTCCTTTTTCTTTTTTATGTATGTGGTTTTTTGGGTGGGTTGTTTTTTTTGCATACTCTATGTGTGTATATATATGAAATATTAAAATAAATAAAAAAGAACAGCCAAGCTAAAATAAAATAAAATGGAATTGTTAGGAGAAGTGTGGGATGAAGAAATAAATTCCCTAAAATTAAATACTATATGTGTTTCAAGAAAAATCTTATCTGGGCAGACTGAAAAAATATCCTATGAGAGAGAGAGAGAGAGAGAGAGAGAGAGAGAGAGAGAGAGCGCTCCAATCAGGTCTATTCACAGCAGTTTTTATATTCCACCAAGGGTCTTTATTCAGTTTAAATTGTTGCATAAGAAGCTGGATAGGTGCATTCATCTGGTAAGGTGCAGATCCGCAAGACAAGGGTGCCATGACAATTAGAACAGCTATTTGCATATCCCTGGCTAAAGTGATACTAGCAGTGCTATTAATTACCAGAGTGTAGTAAAAAAAGAAGTTTTGCATCCCACACAGTCCAACCAAATCTCACTCATTCCTTGCTCTAATGTTCAATTCAGGTTCTACATGGTCAGCTATTATGAGCGGAGCCACAGAATAGCAGTTGGATCTCGCCATGGTTCAGTGGCGCTCTACGACATCCGGACTGGAAAATGTCAGGTAAATAAATCATTGTGATCTCCTCTCTCTGTAAACTGTGGAAGTTATTGAAAGGAAAGAGACTAGCTCTGCACCAGTTGACATGCTGAGTCGCTGGAACATTATGGATAATGCTAAGGGGGATCAATAGTTTAATGAAGGACTCAATGTATATAGAGTCTTACTGTTTTCATTTGCTGTAACTGAATGGCGAGCACAGATGGGTTAATAATAGCTGTCCAAAAAAAGCCGTAACTTCTCAAAGGGTATCTTGAGTGTTTTCCTTACTTCAGATACCGCTCCCACCCCACCCTGTTATTTCTTCTGTTTGAAGTAGAGCTGTTTTAGTGAGATCATTAAATATATACAAGCCCATATTTCCTACACACACACACACAGCTTTTTAAAGCAAGCACAATAGATTAAACATTACAAGTAATCATCACCAGAATGTAGGTGAAATTAACCTGCAACCATAAGCACAATTACTACTAAGTTAATGTACTTAAGATCAAACTGTAAATTTATTTCACTGGGTCAAAACACACCAGATTCTTCTACCAAGGCAGAAAAAACAAAAATGCCTAATCTTAAGAGACAGATACCAACCTTCTCACATTGCCAGGAGCCATAAGTCAGGATCCTCTGGTACTTATTTTTTCTTACGTTCTCAAGACACACACATACAAACCTTAACTTCTCTTCCCCCCCCCCATATATATATTTCTCCCAACTACTTAGGGAAGAGGCAATCTATTCCAGTTTGATCTCAGCTGCATAAAAAAATTGCGGGCTAAATCTTCCGTTTTTTCTTTTCTTAATTTTTAAAAATACCCTATTTATTTTAGAACATGAGCCTCTGTTCTTCCAAAGTGCCATAGTTGTAGTGCTGATTTCTTCAGATCCCAATGACGCTTAGGTCCTGTGACCCCCACAGATCATTTTGGCAGGTCAGCAATGCCTCCCACCTGCCAATCACTTGACCTCACCCCGATGTCAGTGGAAGCATTTCCCCGTTTATTTCAAGCCACGCAGGCAAAGGGACAGATCTTGGTTAGCACCACTGACCTGGTGATTGTCAGCACTTGCAAAGGCGGTGCCTGCAAACCCCGCTTTCAGCAGGGAGCTCCGTCTTTACCTGCCCCACACCTGACATCCTATATGATGTCAAGTGGAGGGCAGGTGGGTGTGGCTTAGGGGAAAGAGCCTCGCTTGGGCCTAATGTGCTTGCAGGCTGGAGACTCCCAACTGCTGCTCTAGATAATTTGTCTATGTGTTATAAAATACAAATCTCATAAGAAGAGCATCTTCCTCCTATGCTGTACTTCACTGAAAGAAAACCTGTGGGCTGGCAATAAATAGAAATGCAACTTAACATTCCAATATGGCCGGTACTGACCTCTTAAGAGACAATGTTCACATCTGACAGTGAATATCAGAGGAAACACAAACAGCTGGTCATCTTTTGGTGTCTCAGCTCCTGTTTTTTCAGGCAGAACAAGGGATTTTATTCTCTTATCAGGGGATACACCTGATTGATCCATCTTGAACTAAGGCTTTTCAAGCATGAATAACCACAGTGGTCCAGAGGAACCCTCACACATGGTCATGTTCTCACATAACAGTGAGCCAAAAAGCTTCACTTTATAAAGCAAGCTGGTACATACATAAAACACAATTGCTTCCACTTCAGTCCTCACCTTGTGCTGGCAAGTAAACAAAGCAAGATGGGTAGAGCATGGGAACATGGTTTTTTACTCCCAAACAAGCCACAACCTGTGATCCAACAACAAACCATGATTTTTAAGACTGGCTAGCAAATGATGTTTCTATTCTCATTTTGATTTATTTTACTCTCTGTGCCTTCCCCCTTTATTTCAAACAATAGCACAAAGAAGAGTTTATCCTGTGTCCCTCCCTCCCTCCCTCCCTCCCTCCCTCCCACAGTTAGTTTGCTAACATGTCTGCAGGGTAAATACACTGAGTTTTATTTCCATCACTAGTTCTAGAAAGCATGGCTCCACATTATGGATTCTAAAATGTGCTTTTTAAAATGTGTCTGTGAGTCTAAAGTAGCTAACAAAGGTCAGAGGTGTTGATGGACAGGCTGGGCAAGTGCTTAAAGCTACATCTCTGTATGAATGGCTGAATCTGCAATGAAAATCTTCCCTCTGGCTTGGTTTGCCCTTGGTTCAGTAGACATGCTGGAGTATCTTATCTTCCTGACTTTTCCCCCCTTTCCTCCCAGTAACCTTTTAGGATGCATTCTGTGTTTCGACAATGGGCAGCTTGAAAAAAGCAAATAACTGGCTTATATTTGTACCTTTTAGCCAGAAGTGTTATGGGTTTTTTGTTGCTGTTTGACATGGCATCATCTTTTAAATTACTGCAACTAAATCCAAGCCTTTTTAGGTAATTCGTATGAACAGCTCCATCAGCCGATTTGGTTATATTCCCGGGAAAAGGACGTTTGAGTGAGGAAAAGATGTTCTCGTTGGAAGTACACTCAAGAACAGACTGATTCACACTATTGTTATGGTCTGGGGTTGCATGGGCACAAATGGGATTGGAGGGAATGCTGTGGGAACCAACCCATCTGATCACTCCCCCCCCCCCCAAGTCCTACTCCCCTTTCCCCCAACATTTTCGGGGGGGGGTTCAGTACAACTGAAATGGGTCCTCTTAGTTTGTTTTTACATAGGGTCCAACCAAAAACTTTTAAAGCTTTCGTTGATAGCTTGCAATGTAAAAATCATCCGGTGATTGACAGCACTACAAAAACATGGATCCAAGGCACAGGTCCTCATGTGCATAGGAAGACAGCAAAACTATCAACAAATTATACAACAGAATAAATGGTAGTTTTGTTTTCCATTTTTTCAAAAATGCGTATCTAACATTTTCCTTTCGCCATTGACCAGGTAAACTTCTGGTTGTTATGTAAGGGATTTAGGGTGCACTAGATTTGGTTTTGAGTGTGTGGCAAACAGGAAGGTTGTGTGCAACACTAGCAGATCCTACTAGATAGAATGAAAGTGTCAAGTGAGGCTCCTCGCGATCTTGCTTCTTGGGACAGAATGAGATTCCTCCTTCCAGACTTTCTGTATTTCACAGAAAACGTGGAAGCAATGTGTCTTATTTTGCGCTGGATGGGGGAGAAAGACCCCCATCCTTCCCTGATTTCTCTGGCACCCCAGGCATTTGGGTGGATCATTCACTGGTCTCCAGGCTTTGCAGACTCTTAGAAGCAGCAATAAATTACTTCACAAAATGAGGGGTTGACTTTTTGCCTCCCCTAAGTCCTCTGCTTGTTGAAGAAGACTTGGATGAATGTGTGAGAGTGGTGGCCACAAATAATGGCTAGCTACCACTAGGGTTGCCATATTGCCGTTGCTTTTTTCCATTGCATTGCCATACATCCAGGTTTTCCCTGGCATTTTGCTGATTCGGCAAAATTCCCCCCTGACGCCATTTTTACACCCAAAAACCATGACATGTCAAGAATTTTCCTGACATATGGCAAGCGTAACTACCAGAAATCCCCAAACTTTAGGAATTCCCAACAGCCAAATGACTCTATTGTGCTTTTAAACAACACATTTGGCAAATTCATGGAGGATAGGTCTAGCAGATGCTATTTTCTTCTATTTTCTTGTTGTTGTTGTTGTTGTAAATTTACCTATTGGATTTATCTACCTGGTTCACTCAAAAAATTTCCAAAGTAATTAATAGCTATGATAGTTAAATGCAATCCCCTTATATTCAGAGGCAGGACACCACTGAAGATCTACTGCAGCAATGGGAATCCTTTGGTCCTCCAGATGTTGCTGGATTCTGATATCCATCCACCCCAGCCAGCATGTTCAGTGTCACAGGTTGGCCTGTAGTCGGTCTCAGGTTCCCACAGCCCTGATCTACTGTTTGGGGACCAATCTGGAGAGCTCTTGTCTTCATGCCCGGCTTGTGAGTTCCTGGCATGATCCAACTGGTGTCTGTTGGAAACAGAATGCAGTGCTAGATGAGCCTCCGCATGGTCCTATAGGGCATCTTTTTCTGGCTAAAAACAATAACACAAAGGGATGTGACAGACGTGTATCATAATCTTCCTTTTCCGGGAAATGGGATTTGCAGCATCTGTTGTAAGCTAGGTCCCTTTAACTTAATGCTTTTGCTGCTGGAAACGTTAGTATCACTGTAAACTTAACTGCTTATCCACACTGGAATATGGGACGCACCCCTTCCTGTAAATAAGGCTGAGTTTCAAGAAGGGAGTTCTAGCTGCTTCCATTTGACAAATGATTTCAATAAGTTTGTTGTTAATTATTTAGAAAGTTGGCAATTGTAGGAGCCCGTTGGAGAACTTGTTAGCTGTTGCTCTCAGGAAGCATGTGGTTCTTCTGCTCCTGTTGTAGTAGTTGCTTTTGAAATGTTGTGGCTCCCAGTGGCCACATTGGGTGTCTGTTTGCACCTAATGTAGTGCAGATGTCAGTGGCAGAGCTTGGCGGCTGCCCCAAATGAAATGTGTAATTCACAGGTCCCCAAAGAATCCAACACTTCCTCTTATAAATATGACACATCTTGGTTGCAAGCGAAGTGTTTTAGTCACTATGCTGATACTAGATTTCAAGATTTTAAACTTCTCGCTTTACGCTGACACCAGAGTGCAAGGGAGAACAACTTGTCCGTGGTGCATACAGTAAGCCTGCAACTTACGCAGGAGTTACGTTCCAGGGATCGTGCCTAAAGCTGAATCTGCACAGCGTCAAAACACATTGGGTTCAACGGCAGGTGGGATTGCCAAAGTCATTTTCCCCACCCCCTTTTAATCAGTCAATTAATTAATTAATTAATTTTGACACACATGTAAAACTGAATACGCTCAAGTTAAATGGGCATAAGTTGCAGGCTTGCTGTACACACACGCCTTAAGGGGAAGCTATACAGTCAATTTGTGCAGCTAGACTGGGTTTGGAAGCAGACAAATTGGGATCCAGTTTATAACCGTGCTTCCTCCTCTGGTTTGTAGCCCACGAATGGAATTGTAATTCTGTGTAATGCTCACGTTGTGTCAGTAGATGTCAGTCTAGTGCAATACGTAGAAACAAAATACATGCATTAGACTCAAGTAACAAAACACATGCATTAGACCTGTTCTAGCCTATAGAACAGTTGTCCTTTCCATCACTATTTATGGCAGCGAAGTCCTTGGCACATAAACTTCTTGTGTTCTGCAAGTGATGCCAGAGAAGGCCTTCTGAAATGTTCGTGTTCAACCCTATGCAGACTGTAAAGCCAATGCTACGTCTGCATGGGAAATCATGCAGAGGAAACAAGCCCACGTGAAAGGTTTGTATGTGGACTAAATTACACTGATTCCAAACCTAGAGTCACCATGATTTCAGTAAGGTTTGCATCATGGTGCAAATGTTTGGATATTGCAGTATTAAATTTAACATCTTAATTTACAGCAGGGGATGAGAACCTGTGTCCCTCTAGATTTTGCTGGACTGCAGCAAATCTTGTGCCATGGGCCTCTTCAAATCTGCAGTCAGTCCTGGAATGGCATCCCCTCGCTGTTATTGAAGCCCCATTGAACGGAACTATCGTCTCCTAAAAAATTGCCATTCCTCTTGGAGCCCTATGTCTCGTATTCTCCAGTCTCCAAAATGTGTTGCTTTCTTTCATTGTGACCAAAAGTGTGAAGCCAATTATTCATACTGCGTCCCAAAACTCTGCATAGGAAAGACCACTGCTTTAATTTCTCTTATCCCAAAGAAGTCTCGGTATTGTATAGCAATTCCCCCGGATATTATCGGAAAATACAATTAGAAATGTAGGTGAAAATAGCCAATGATGATTTTTAGGCTGTACCCTTTTAATGTTCTCTAATTGCTTTTTTTAACAGCCCAATCCTTAAAATTTTAGAAAATGAGAATACTTTGAGATGGAGGTGGTGGGCAGCAAGGGAAAAGGTAGTGACAGCAAGGAGACCAAGGGGTAACAGCAGGGCCATGAGGCTACAGGAATGTGGGTCTGAGCAAGTATCCAGAAATGCCTATCCTTAATGCTTGCCCTGTCATTAGGGAATGGATGGGCTTGGTGAGTGTTGAGTGGGTAGGTCACTTGGGGATGTTTACAGATGGGTGAGTCATGGATGAGGGAAGGAAGACACTTGATTGAAAATCTGGCTTTCTTGTTTTAAAACATTGGAAAGTTATCTGCAGGGAGGATACAAGTACAGTCGTACCTCAGAAGTCAAACGCCTTGCGAGACTAACATTTTGGCTCCCAAACTCAGCAAACCCGGAAGTGAGTGTTCCAGTTTGCAAACATTCTTTGGAACCCGAACATCCGTCGCAGCTTCTGCGGCTTCCGATTGGCTTGGTTCCCAAATGCTTTGGAAGTTGAACGGACTTCCGGAACGGATTTCCTTCAACTTCCAAAGTACGACTGTATTGGGGTAAGCCAAAGGGGCCATTCCATTGTCACGGGTGGGACACTTGGACCATGTTTTTTGGTATTCACACATGTGTAACAATGTAAATATACATAAAAATGAACAACCAAAATTTAAACTATGTTCTTAATAAGATACTGAACATTTTACAATTTTTTAATTATTTTTATGGATATTTTTGACAATTTTATTAAATGTTAAAATATTGTCACGGGTGGGACAAAAAAAGGACATGGAGCTTGAGATAAGTTTGATTTATGGAAAAACTCTGTGAGTTCGGAGGTGAATCAATGATAAACTCAGCGTATCTGTTTAAATCAATGTTTATTGGTTACAACTATGCAGTCAGAAATTAAGTTTAAGAAATTTAATGATACAAAATTAAGGGGAAAATGCTGTCACGGGTGGGACAATCATCAGAAAACTTTTAACTTGAACACTTCTGTGAAGACTACATGGGTGGACTTTTGAAAAGAAGTTCCATAAACTAAACTTCTTTTGTCTTTAGCTTTAAAAAAATGGTTAGACTGCACGTTTGGAATCTTCCTCACCAAAGTCCAGTGCTCATCTAGCATTCTTATCAGGCTCATTTTTCATGGAATGGCCCAAAGGTGTCTTACATTGCTGTGAGACAACCTGAGTTTAGGTAAAGGTAAAGGGACCCCTGACCATCAGGTCCAGTCGTGTCCAACTCTGGGGTTGCGGCGCTCATCTCGCTCTATAGGCCGAGGGAGCCGGCGTTTGTCCTCAGACAGCTTCCGGGTCATGTGGCCAACATGACTAAGCCGCTTCTGGCGAACCAGGGCAGCGCACGGAAACGCCGTTTACCTTCCCGCTGGAGTGGTCCCTATTTATCTACTTGCATTTTGACGTGCTTTCGAACTGCTAGGTGGGCAGGAGCTGGGACCGAGCAACGGGAGCTCACCCCGTGGCAGGGATTCAAACCGCCGACCTTCTGATCAGCTAGCCCTAGACTCTGTGGTTTAACCCACAGCGCCACCTGGGTCCCTAACCTGAGTTTAGTTTAGTTTAATTTTGAACTACTTATCCAAGAGTAAACAAACCTATAATCAGCTGCCTGGAAATCCATTATATATTCCATAGAAATTTCTGCTGGCACACAGTATATGAATTCAGAAGCAAAGCCCACTGGGTTTATTATTATTATTATTATTATTATTATTATTATTAGGGTGGACTCCTAGGTAAAGCACGCTCAAGATTGAAGCTTTACAGTGGCACAAGGCTGTTGTTACAAACGGAACATTTTATTGTTATTATTATTATTATTTATTAAATTTGTATACTGCCCTGTACTAATAAAAAAATACCACTGCATGTGTCAAGATACTTTTGTTTAGCATGATATTCTGTTGATGCAATTAATTAAGTTTCTTCTGCAATAAAATATACATACTGTATATCCTTTCTCTCACCTCCATGAGGAATGTACCTGCACTATACGACTTTTTTTTAGTTTTTATGATTCTGTAAAAAGGCAGGCAATGCCCCAAATCATTATGCTTTTTGCTTCATATTTTAGTGATATAATTTAATGGCATGTAGTGAAAACAGTCTGGTGGGCTTTGCCTATTAGTCATAGCTTCAGTTAACACTCAGTTCTCCATACATTCTTGGACTGTGTATGCATCAATTCTTCTATCAATTTTTCATATACAACCCTCTAAATCATATCCAGCAGTAAGCTGACAGTACATGTGTGTTGTTGTTGTTGCTGTTTTAATTATTCACATCGCCTTGGGTTTGTTAGGTTGTTTTCATGTTCTTTACTTTGTATACAAAGTATCAAAATGCAATGAATTATTTCTGGTGTGTGAAGAAACAAACTTCTATTGCCTGAACGAAGGGAGACAAAAGGTTGCTTTAGCTTGGATTTTTTAGAAGCAGACCATTTGTTTTTGTATGCATTCTTCTCCCCTTTCAGCACATTTTTAATCAGGTCCTGAGCAATGATGGCTCTATATTGCAACTTGGAGATTGCATCTAGTGATTAATGCCATGATGGATGCAGAGAATCGCCTTTTCCTTGAGAAATAATAAATCAACATTTATTTCCAATACATTTTTTGTTTTGTTTTACTGAATGGTTTTGTAAAATTAGCACCACATATATAAAAAAGTAGTCATTTATTAATATTGTGTGCAAAATATTGCCTCTGGCAGCAGTGATCTGCATTGCAATATTATCCTGTTACGTTGATTCATTAGTTTTGTAACAATCTGTACATATAAATCTATTAACCTAAGACTGTTACTCCCTACTTAATTTTAAAGGCAATTGATCGTTAAGTGTTGTTTTCTAAATGGGCAACTTCAAAAACTTAATATTGTGATTGCCTAGTTGGAATCCAGATAGCAGTTGTTGTGGGTGGGGGGAGATCTCTCTCTTAAGAGTCCAGCTGCATTCCTTTTGGTATTGCACAATAAGTATTCAGAGTACATACCATTTCCTGTCTTACAGTCATTGCTCACTGTTTAGATCTGTTTTCATTGGACTTTCATGTTCTGTACCTTAGATTTCTTTTCTTTTCTGCTACAAACGTTGGTGTATAAAATGCTTTTAATGGCAGTCGCCTTGTGCTTTGCTGCAGATGAAGTTAGAATTCATTTCATTTTTAGGGTGCTTTCCTGTAGTGGTGGGTAGTGTATTGTGGGAAGTGGAACAAGGCAGTGTCCTTCCCATGGCTGTATTGATTTGCCCTTCAGCTGTTTGCAGTGCATAGAGAACCTAAGGCCTTGTTGTTGATTATCTACACAATGTCTCTGTGAACATTATTGACCCATTGCTGCTTACTGCCTGTGGCTCTTGATTTTTCACACCGTCTCCATGACACTCATAATAAAACATACTATCTTATTGCTACTCGGCTCTGGAAAGCAAGTGATGTAGCTTTAGTACAACTGCTGCATTTCTGGATAACATTTATTATATGTTGGACAGAGACCTATAGCTGCTTTAAGGCTGGACATTGTGTGTTAGATTTCAGCAGATTTCCACACTTTGGAAGAAAAATATTGTCGCGGTTTTGAAGAGGCAAGCTTACGAATTGTGTCGCTGAAAATGAAAATGAACTGTGTGATTATTGCAACTGATTGCACAATATCGCTAAATCAACAGGCATAAGAGCTGAAAACACGGTACTCAGCCTGGTGTTATTTGCAAGATGATAGTCACTTCAGTAGTAGTGTTTTCGCTTTCACTAATTGGCTGTTGGACTCTGCTTAAAATAAAATAAAATAAAAGGTTTGCCTCTTGCTTTATTCAGTGGTTTGTGGTTAAACAAAATTAGACTCCTATCCTTACTCTTTTTAAACTGGGATGATCCCATAGATGTATATAGGAATATGTTAGGAGTACAGGACATAGTTTGATGGGCATGTCTCTTTAGCACTTTAATCAATCACTGCAGCCCATGGTTTAATTCACACCATGTCAAAAACATTTCAGTTTATTTGTATGGGATACCCTCCTTAAAAAGCTGGGGGGGGGGGGGTTTAAGTTGTTGTCCATGGGACTCTCAAGAGTCTCCTCCAGCACCATAATTCAAAAGCATCAATTCTTCAGCGACCAGCCTTCTTTATGGTCCAGCTCTCACTTCCGTACATTACTACTGGGAAAACCATAGCTTTAACTATACGGACCTTTGTCGGCAAGGTGATGTCTTTGCTTTTTAAGGTGCTGTCTAGGTTTGTCATTGCTTTTCTCCCAAGAAGTAGTTGAGTGTAATAGTGCACTGTGTCATTCCTGTTGTTTATTGGTGATGCATTCGAAGCCACACTAGGCCTACAGATCTTTTAATAGAGTTACTGCTGTCATATTAATTTACTTACACATTCTAGAAAAATATGGTTTAAAATTATGGCTCTCAAACGCGGTCATAATTTTGTTCTTTTACAGCGTTGTAAAATTGCTTTTACAGCATTGTGGTTTGAGCACTGCTTAAATCATGTATTCCTTCCCTAAATGCATAACATTCTTAGCCTTGTCCACCATGCATTTGTCTACCAATGGTTTCCAGTATTGGAAGCAATAGGCTTCTGATTACCATTTGCTAGGGATCACAAGCCAGGAGAGTTCTTTTGCCCTCATGTCCTGCTTACAGGTTTCTCATAAGTAACTGGTTGGCCACAGTGAAAATAGGATGCTGAGTTAGATGGGCCTTTTCTCTGATCCAGCAGGGCTGCTGCTCTTCTGCTCTTATTTCAGATTGCTTTTCGAGTCTACTCAAGATTTGCAGCGTAGTAAAATCTCTCCGCAAGTGAAAATGAGGAAGCGGGAACCTCGTGTGCTCATGGATCCTTATGCAGTTTATGGATGATTTCTGGTGCATGCTAAACCATGTTTTACTATTCCTCGGGAGCACTAGTATTTTTCATCAGATCACTGGTACTTTCTTTTGGGTGGGTGCAGAACATCACGTCTAAACCAAGAAACGAAGCAGACTCATTTGCCAGATGAACCTGTTTTGCTTCCCACTTTGTGCAAACGAGCCAACAAAACATGAAAGTATTCAGTATGAACCTAGAAACTATGGCTAGCAGCAGCTTTGGAACAAGCCAGGCTACAAAGCCAATCTCAAACCATAGTTTTATATTCTTGCTTTTCCCCAAGCTGTTAACTATAGTTCTCTGATTTGGCCATAACTAGAAACTATAGTTAATCCAAGATGTCTTGTTTTCTTTGCCAGCTTGTGGAAAGAGAGGTTGTAAATTGGGGAGTGGGTGGCACAAGGCTACTTCAAATTAAGCCAAGATGTTATCTTCCAAGTGCAGCCACTGAGAGACTGTGATAAACAATTAAATGGACTTCTACACTACATATGCATACCTAATGTAGGTTTGTAAACTCTTGTTTTGACCTAACAATGGATAAAAGTAACATGAGTCCAGACATAATGCTGTGCCATCATTGAATCCAAATGGTAAAGGGAGCAGGAAATGTGTACACAAGAGAGGAAGAGTACAGGACCTTATGGATTTGATCTTTTACACAGATCAAATTGTAAAATGTTTTTACACTTTATTATTCAAGAATTCTTTGGTGTCCTGTATTTTTTGACATTATCTATAGACAACGTTATTGCTTCACATGTGGTATATGCATGTAGACTCTACACCATAAAGAAGCAGCACTAATGCAGAGGTTTTAATGAAATACTATCCCCTTTTCTGAATTCACAACCTGATTGCTCAGTATTTTCCAACAAAAGCAATAAAGAGGCAAGTAAATGAGTTAAATGGAGTGTCCACACTTCCCTCCTAAACACTTGTCTACTTTGATTATCCCTATGTGTTTTCCAAAGCACTTATTGCAAATATTTGCATTCCAAGTCCAGTTGGTAAGGAGTTAGCAATCTCAGGTTTCTGCGAATTTACATTTAAAATAAGCCTGAACAACAAACAGCAACAAAATCTGTATCATCAAATGATAATGAGCAGCCTGGGTTCTGCCCAAAATCACACCAGCAATTATTGTAACACTATAAAAGCCTTTAGGGTTTCTATTGACCACAAAATGTGGTCGTGTACTCTTCTGCTCGTGCTTATGCAAACAGTGTCTTCACAGGGCTGACTTTCCTTTTCATGTTAACGCTTCTGCTAAATATTTGAATTTCAGCTACACTGTAGTACATTGCAATGCACTATGTCATAGGCTCATGGAGCCATTTCTTGTCCTTCCTGAATAGAGGGTGTTCTCTAATAAGAAGGTGATATGCCGTTGCAACCTTATTTTGAATGGCCCAATGTCTTATGTGTATGCTGGTCTGCTTCTTCTGAGTCATAGTTATCAGGTATTGTAAAGGTTAAACCTTATCATCTGTGCGCACACACACACACACACACGGACACACACACAAGAAGGTTGAGGTTTCATCAAAAACTTCCATCCTCACAACCTGTCGGCCACAATTTGATGATTATTATTGATTATTTCACAGCCTTTCACTCACTCTCTGCCACTGCGGCCCGCCTTGATATACAGATAGGGCTGCAGTCCAGCTAAAATAAGACTCCATCTTGATAATGGACTGAGATGAGATATTGTTGTTTGATAAAGATAATTGATGTTTCACTGTGAATTGGAAAGCAGTTCCGAATTTACCAGGTCCGCAAGCGTGTTCTATCTGCAAATAGGCCGTGTGTTTACAGAACAGAACAAAAGACCTGCATTTTGACAGACCATGTTCTGTGTGCTTTAAAAGCATTTGCCTATTTTTCAATCACTGACTACATTTCAGACAGCAAGAAAATATATAGGGGGATACACCCGACTGCCCACTTCGATGTTGTTCTTCCCTTGTACTCCTTTTAATTAAGTACCGGATTATGAGACTCCTTTTTGCCGGATCGGGCTGCCTTCAGGTGCTGGCTGAATATAATGTTTTCCTAAGCACACATTAAATTTCCTTTCCTTTCACAAAACCATTGACAGAACCGCCGATTAAGTGTGGGAATTTCCACTCCACATATCAGCTGACGCATTCTTGTATAGCACGTAATTACTGTTAAGTGATTATATGCCTTTTGTCGGCCATGTCTGTTTTCAGCTGCTAGATTTAAGTTGATTAAGGTATCGCTCATCTTAGGTGCTGTTCATCCGATTTCTTTTAGTCTTGTTATCACCTTCATAACCCCTAATTAAGCAATAAGGCTTGACAGGGAGTAGGGTTATCATCAGATAATGACACCCCAAGTGTGTTAGAAGGCGCAAGGTTCAGCTGAGTGCCTTTAATCCTCCAGGGGTGTGATTATCTCATGATAAACATACAGCATCGAAGCTCATTGATATTATTGCAGCCCGCTTGTGCCGCTCATATTGGTACTGAGTCTCAACATTTTCACCCATTTTTTTCTCTTCTTGTTGTGCATATATAAAAATGATAATTGGTCAGCTATACAAAGGCAAGATGTTAAAAGCCGCGTTTGCACTAAACGTTGAAAGTTTCAGAATTAAATTCAGAAGGGGAAAAGAAAAGAAAAACCTTGGCTTTTTAAAGGTAAAGTTAAGACATAAAAATAAGGCAGCTTGAATGCCAGAGAGCAGGCTGAGGTAATACTGAGGTATTCTTTACCTTCAATGGGCAGCCTACTTCATAGGGTATCACAATACAATATAGGGTCTCCAAGAGATTCGTTAATTGGAAAATAATAAACATTCAGCTAATTGTGGTTAGAAATTTACACTGTTGCCAGATATAAAGGTTTTTTATTTGATTGACCAGAATTACTGCTGAAACTGGGGTAGATCCTACAATCAGAATATTGTGGGATTTCGAGGTATTTTTCTCTGATTTTCTCTGACTTTTGGAGACATAAAAAATGTTCTTACTGAGCCTTCAGAACAGAGCACAATACATATCAAAAAAAATTGTTTTTGTTTTGTTTTTTAATGCCATGGCTTAGAACGTGGAGGTAGCACAGTATTTGGTAAGATCCACCATAAACCTTTATTTGATTACCTGGTGGGTATGAAAATTGGTCTGTAGTTTGGCTAAAGTGAGGAAATGTTTTGAGTTGTCAGTCGCATTCAGTTAAAGCCTCTTCATACCTGACGTTATTTCTGCAGGTAAAAAAATCACCACAAGTACATGGTTCTGAGTACTTGCAGCAAAATAGATGTTCAGTCTACATTTCATAGTCACTAACTTTTCAAGTCAAAAGACATTTACCAGGAAGTAAGTCCCACTGAGCTCTGGGTGGGATCAGAAATTCCATTGGGATGCATTGAAACAAATAGGAACTTCTCAGGCTAAATACATGCTAATGTTTTAATTTAAAAAATTCACTGTTGTTTCATGCAAACCAAATTTCATTTTTGAGGTGTTCCCATTTGGCAACACTTTTGCCATATCTCTAACTTTGAGGCAACTTAAGAGCATTTACCGCTTCAATTGATATGACTTCCCCTAAAGAATGCTGAGAATTGTAGCTTAGGAAGTGTGCTGAGAACTCATATGAAAGAGGTCCACACCCAGGGCTTTTTTCAGCCAAAATTTTCCGGAACTCAGTTCCTGCAACCCTCAGGTGGGCACCATTGCCATTCTAAGAGAACAAGGGAGGTGTTCATGGTGAGCCTCTTTTTCTAGAAAAATAGCATTGTCTACACACACACACACAGAGAGAGAGAGAGAGAGAGAGAGAGAGAGAGAGAGAGAGAGAGAGAGATTTGCAGTTCCCAGAATCCCTCAGAAGAGGGAATGTGTAAAAATGTGTTTATGTTTGTAGTGTTGATATGGAGCAGGCATAGGCAAACTCAACCCTCCAGATGTTTTGGGACTACAACTCCCATCATCCCTGACACTGGTCCTGTTAGCTAGGGATGATGGGAGTTGTAGTCCCAAACATCTGGAGGGTTGAGTTTGCCTATGCCTGATATTGAGTATATTAAGGGAGGATTCACCAGTGGCAGCCAGAGGTGAATAAAAGAGGAACTGGGCTCCTGCTTATTCCTTTCGTGATGAAAACCATAACTAGGAAGAGGGTGTGCATGAGAAAGAAAGAGCATAGATGGTGAACCAAATTCTAAGGAGTCAGGAATTTGGAAGTGGTTTAGAATACTTGATAGTTATATTAGGTGAAACCTTTTGCAATACTAGCAACAGTGTGACCAGAAGCAACAAGTTGAGAGTTTAGGGTGTATTGTCAAGATCAAAGATCTTAACAGGCAAAAACAAACTATTGTTATTTCACTGTTCTATAAAGCCACACGGTGTACACAGACAGCCGACATACTTAGTCATCATTACAGCAGTCAATCACACAACACATGAAAAGTGTTGGTGCACCATTTCTAAAGTGCTTAATATTTACAAATCTCTAAAGATAACATAAAAACAATAAAGCAGTATAATAAAAGCAGAAATAACATTTTAAAACCCAGTAAAACAATATTGGAAAAACGGGAATCGGATACTAACAGGGGTCAGGGAAAGCCTAGGCAAAAAGATACGTCTTTACAGTTGTTACTGTTTATAATGGGCAATTAATGCTTACTTTTCCATCGAAAGGTAAGCTGGGCTGAGTATTGGTATGTGTAACCTTGTGGACCAGTACCAGCGAGATAAAGGGAACAAATACAGATGATGTCTTTCAACCCTCTCAGGCCTGGGCAGCACCCAGGACTTCCTAATCTTTTTATAACCAAAGTCTAGTCTGGTGTGGAAAAACCGCACAGCAGAAACACATTAGCAGAAGTTCACTGGTATTCCTACTAGTTAAGGACTGTAGCTCAACTGCAAGACTACAAGATTGCATGTAGATGGTCCCAGGTTCAGTCCCCAGCAACTCCCAAGGAGAAAGACCTCTATGCAAAACCACAGTGAGCCACTGCCAGTGAGTGTCAGCAATGCCGAGCGAGATGGATGAGCTGTCCAGCTTGGTATAAGGCCATTTCCTATGTTCCTAAAGTGTATCCTTGCAGCCAATGTGGGATTCATATTTTCAAAAAGAAATGTCTCGATCAACATGGGTTTGTCCCTCATGGCCTGTTGTTTTAAGCATGATTTTCTCCATTTGATTTTCCTCAATTTCTTGTGCTTTAAAAACAGCGTCAGTTAAACATATTCCTTAATCTTTCCAAGGATGACCTATACTCCTAGTCTAGACATGACCTTTGCAAGTTACAATGTTGTTTCCAAGGGGCTTGCCTTCTCTTAAGGCAAAGCAACTGCATGGATATTTTTTTTAAATATTTTGTCTTCTACCTGGACCATAGGAAGATGCTTTCTATAATGAGCTAGACTGTTGGTCTGTCCAGCTCAGTATTGCCTCCAGAGTTTCCAGAAACAGGTCTTTCCCAGCCCTACCTAGAGATGCTGGCAATTGAACCTGGGATCTTCTGCATGCAGAGCAAATGATCTACCCCCCAAGCTTTGGCGCTTCTCCATTTTAGGTTGCGCCTGCCCAGTTGTTTCGAAACGGATCAGATGTTCCAGCTGTTCTGCTAGCGCAAATATTTCAAAGGCGCTGATTGTAAATTGATTTGGAGGGTTGTTGCAAACAGTATGAACAATGGGAGGAGAGAGAATCATAGAATTGTAAAGTTGGGACCTAGTTGGAAGTGTCATCTGGTCCAACCCCCTGCAATGCAGGTATCTGAACTGAAGCATCCGTGACAGATGGCCATCCAACCTCTGCTTAAAAACCTCCAAGGAAGGAGAGTCCACCACCATCTGAAGGAGTCCGTTCCACTGTTGAACAGTTCCTACCATAAGTGTGCATGCACACGAAAGCTCATACCAAGAACAAACTCAGTTGGTCTCTAAGGTGCTACTGGAAAGAATTTTCTATTTTGTTTCTACCATAAGAAAGTTCTCCCTGATGTTTAGTCGTAATCTCCTGTCCTGTAACTTGAAGCCCTCCGTTCGGGTCAAAAGATGCCTCCCCACCCCCAAAGGCTGGATCACACCGCTTAATCAAAAGCCTTCTGTAGACAGGAGGAAGTTTTCCATCCATTAAATCTAGATCAAACGCATCACTATATTGTGTAATTTTATAAAACTGGTTTTATATTGTTTTAGTTTACATTTTTCTCTCTGTAAGCTCCTCTGAATGCACATTAGAGTGGCATGTGATTTGTGATAAATTAATTATAACACCACAGTATGTGTGTGAACATGGGGAGTTGGGGAGCAGATGTGCACAGACCTCAAGAGAAACTGCTATGAATAAACTTGTACACTTCTGGGTATTGATTATTTCTAACAGTGCAAGGAAGTGTTGGGTGAAGAACTCTCTTACACACTCATAAACACGCCAAGACCCTTAGGTATATGTTCGTGAATTCTCTTAGAGTCTTGCTGTGGGGTCTTACAAAATGGCCTTTCAAGAGAGGATATAGGGTCATTTGAAGGCTGCACTGGAACTAAACCTTTTTAATCCCCATATCAAACGATAAACGTTAATCCAAGTAATTTACAGCATGCAAGAAAAATCCCATTTGAAACATTTTGGTAGCATGAAAGTAGAAAATGTGTGAATGCCTTTTGCTGCTTGAACAAATAACTAATGCTAAGCGTCATCCTAATATACTAACTGTTTTTAATGGCATTTCCTTTCAAAATGCGCAGCATTCCTGCCAGGAGATAACAGGGTGGTGTTGGTCTGTCTCTGTTTCTCCCCCCCCCCCCATGCTTTAGTTCCCCTTTTAATGTGAGGGGTTGAAACAGTTGTTGCTTTCCCCCTCCCGCCTTCCTTTCTCCTTTGCTTTATCCAGTTCATTTGAGGTTTTGCCTTTTGGGGCTATCTTGTATGGATTGTCAAAATGCCTTGGGACACGTTACTGTACGTGAACTGCGCAACGCAAGAGCAGATTGCATGGTATTGACCGGCAATGCGGGAACGTGGATGTGCCTTATTACACAGCTGTTAGAGGGGCTAGCAGTGCAGACAAGCTGAGGTTGGCGATGTGTGATCACATCAGTTTGGGGGGTGATTAGAGAGAGCATAGATTGTTAAAGCATAGCACCCTAATTCTCTCCCCATGCCGCCAAAAATTCAGCTTGGTAGAGCAAAGTTTGCTTCCAGCTCTTCTCCCCCCCCCCCCCAATAAAGGCATGTGTAGCATTTCAAGAAGGCTAGCATTAATTATCCATAATTGATTTTTAAGCATACTTTTTTTAAAAAGTGCCAGTTACAGGTAGGTAGCCGTGTTGATCTGCCATATTCAAAACAAAACAAAAAAAATCCTTCCAGTAACACCTTAGAGACCAACTAAGTTTGTTCTTGGTATGAGCTTTTGTGTGCATGCACACTTCTTCAGATACTCTGAAATAGAAGTCACCAGACCCTTATATACAGTGAGAGAGTGAGGAGGGGTATTACTCAGAAGGGTGGTGGGAATGGGTGATGGGTGTGGAAAACCTGTTGACGACTGTTAACGACTGCAATTAGTCCTAAAGGAAAAAGCAAGGGGTCAGGTGGCTAAAGATATCTTTGTCATGTATAATGAGATAAGAATCCAATGTCTTTGTTCAGACCAGGTCTCTCCGTGGTTTTGAGTTTGGTAATGAGTTGCAATTCAGCAACTTCTCTTTCCAGTCTATTTCTGAAATTCCTTTGTATTAAGACAGCTACTTTGAGATCTTGTATTTTAAAAAAAGTAGTATATTGTCATCAGTGTGTGTGCAGTACTTTAAATAACCAGAAAATGCACAGCTGCCCTCAAAGGTGCCGCAGTGGTTAAACTGTGAGAAATTCAAAAGACAAGCTTCAGACAAAGGAAGTGTTTTTTAAAAGAGAGAGAGAGAGAGAGAGAAAGCAACAAGCTGCAAATATCATCATTCCAGGCTTAAAACTTGATGTCAGTATTTACTGTGCTCCTCTTCCAGCAACACAGTGGCAAGCTGTCCCAATGGAGATCATTAGATGTTGGATAGCACCTTTCTCTTAGACCCCAAACACCTTATTGGCTTCTGCTTCTGTTATGCCTGGCTCTCTGAGTGCTCCAAGCAGCCTGGGGCCCGATTCTGTAAGGAGCCACTCGCATTTGCTTACTACCACAAGGGAGGCCCGACGTTAACATTTTCCACATTTTGAAATGGGGAGCGTAATAAGTCTTGTGACTTCTGGGGGGGAAAAAACCCAGCTTTGCGTCTCCTCTTCCTGGCAATGGCCTCCATGTTGGAGAGAGCCTTGCGTTCGATGTGTGTGTGGTCGGTGGGAGACCGGCGCAGGGCAGGCTCTTCCATATTTGTTTTAGTTTCGAGGTAACAAGATTCAATTAAATAGTTAACTCTGGTTTGACACTTCTAATTTCTTATTCATGTAGCTGCTGTTTGCAGAGTGTGTCTGGGTTGGAACTGAGCTACACAGGCAGCATAGCAAGCTAGGAGGTGCCAATTTCAATCTTATCAGTCCAATGGGCAGCTTTACAGGAGGCTATGCATTGGGGGGGGGGGAGCAAACTACCTTATTTATTTCCAGGAGCAGATTCCTGAGTGAATATTTTTGAAGCGGGCTTTTAGTGGTAATTGGGTGGCAATCTCTTAATTGATGGCTTTAGGGAAAGAAACAGCCATTATGCGAATAGCTTCTTGGGGGTGGGGTAGCGTTTAAGGGTGCATCTCTAGAATGTGCAAGTGCTGCACCAAAAGAAGCCTCTAAAAAAACTCCAGGTACAACAATATGATAGGTGAGAAACCTGCACTGCTGCTGTTCTCAGCGGCAGTCAGCTGGGCCACCTTCATGGGTACCCCCATTGCTTCCATCTTCAATCCAGGAGGTACCAGGGGAAACATTGAAAGAGTGCAGTTCATCCCTGTATGCTTGAAGAAATAAACCCTGGAGCAGAGAAAACAGCATAGTAATATTAGGACCGGGTGGCTTTAAGGATCTCCACTAAAACAGAGATGAGGAAGCTGTGACCTTCCTGAAATTGTTGGATTCCAACTCTCATCTCCCCCAGCCAACATGGTTCACACTTTCCATGGTGTTTTTTTTTTAATGTATTGTGGTCTTTTATATATTGTGACTCAGTTGTTATTTTTATTTATAATTTGAAAATGATTTATTGTAATGGTTTAGAGTGAATTTACGTTTAATAATTATTTGTTGATATTTTGAGAGTTAATTTTAATTTTGTACTGTTATGTTCTACTGTATTACTTTATTTGATATAAGTTGTTTGTTTTAAGTCATTTTTACCATGACTTATTTGTATTGGATGTGTTAAAAGATGGTGAAAAGAAAAGAAATGAAATATCCTGAATTCCCCCCCCCCCCAAAACTAGGAAGCTTGCCACTTGTGTCATATGTAATGATAAAAGAATAGCTACCATCTCCTCTACTACGTGCAATTTTTAAAGATGCTGGCATAGCACTACAATGTACTGAATGTACATTGTACTAAATTCACAAAAGTTTCACAAAAGCTGTACTTGTAGCCGCTATCCTAATCTATGCAAGATCGTCACCCATAAATTATAATTATTTGGATAACTGTGTTTCTTTATAAAATAAACTCAAAGTGACCAAAAACATAACAGAATATTAAAACACAGGGTGGAAAGTCCAAATTTCCAAATCACATGTGTGCGATAAAGCCAAGAGAAGGAGAAAACAATCCAACACCAAAATGGGGAGACAGGACATTGACCTGTACAAACACTGACCCCAGCAAAATAAGAATTTCTTGGCAGATCACCTGAAGCTTACGTTTTGCTGTGTTTTTATTATGTTGGAAGCCACCCAGAGTGACTGCGGCAACTCAGTCAGATGGGCAGGGTGTAGTAGTAGTAGTAGTAATACCAAGCAAGCTTTTCCAGAGATCCACAAGCTGGTGGCTGCAGTAGCAAAGGCACTGTTATGAATGAGGTTTCCAGTTGATTCTGCCTGGTCATTAAGATCTTCAGAGGTCTTTTCTGGGCATAAGAGAAAAAAGCCGGCAATGAACAGGGATGGGGCCTTTTCTGTGATGTTACCACAGTGATGGAACTCCCTTCACAGATGTGTTTGCATGGTGTCAATTTTAAAAGGTTTACAAGCAAACAAACAAATGAAAAACACCCAGTCATTTGCTGTTGCTTTTCAGTGGATTGTGGTGATTGTTCTGGCTGCTATTGCTGATTTTTACAGCCTTGCACTCCAGAAGGAAGGACACTTCTTCTTTTTTTAATTCTGCACCCCCAAGGCCTCCCCCAGCTGTGCTAGTATATAGCACTAGAGGGCTCAGTCCAAAACCTTAACATTTTATTGGTGTAATGCCAGGGAGTGGTTGACTCTGGAGAGCAGTGAAGGAGGATAGTGTCCATTTTTCCTTTTCTTCCTCCTTCAAAATGTCTTTTTCATCAGGGCATGGATCCCCTTAGCTGATCTGGGCTTGAGCGGACCAATTCTAACTCTCTTCAGTCCTCCCCCCCCCCCCACTCTCCACCAACATTCAAAGATTCTGTGTCTCAACTTTCAGACTAAATTGATCGACCCATAACAGTCAGCTAAACATCTGGTTTCTTTAGACCCTTCCCCCCCCCTGCCCCCAGGGCAAAACTCAGAGCTTCCTATAGAGTTAGAAAAGCCCTAATAGTTGTTATTAGAAGTAGGGTGGTCATATGCCCTACTTTGCAGAGGACAGTTATCTGTTTGAGGGGAACTCCATTCCAGTCCAGGAGTGAGTCTCAAAAGAACCAGGGAACCAGGAAGGTCCTTGAAGCTGACCATTTCCAGCACCTGCAAGAGCAAACAAAAGTAACTCTTTTCACAGTTTTCACTATGACGAGATGTATTTCTATTTGAATGGTAGTAATTAAACAGAGATCTCCCAATGTAGGGATCACTAGCCTTTTGGGGCTCATGGGCACATATGCAAGATGGAGAAACTGCTGTAGGCACCACATATATACAAACACGCACACAACAAGCAAACATAGCAATTTATTTTCAGTAGGGAAAGAAACCCTGTAGGCACCAGAGAAGACATCTGCTGGTCCATATATGGTCTCCTGGTGACCCCTGGTATAGAGACGCATTTGCACCAGGCAAAGGATGTTAAGGGGGTGGAGAGTAAGTGGGCACTGGTTTTCTGGCAGTTCCATATTGTTCAGTAAATTCAATATTATTGCAAATTTCATCTCATTTTTGAATTGATGGATTTCTGCACATTTGGTACCCTGGAGTCCGTGACATCATAGGTTAAGAGCTCCCATTTTAAATATCCAACCATTTTAGCCCATGGTCAGTTCATATAATTCTTTTTTTTAAAAAAAAAAAAAAAAACCTGCAATGTAAAGTAGAGAAAACCTTAGTTCGGTCAAAAATAATTTAGCGAGAACAGCCTCTTTGCCTTGGCTTATTCAAGTGATACATCCTAGTGCCCTGGTTTGATCCTTGCCTCTAGAGCTCAGAAGAGACCTCAATTAAAATGCTTCCTTCCCCCAAGATGAGTTGGAAACAAATAAGATTGATTTTTTTTAAGGGCAAAATTTATTGGAATATCTCTTTGAAAACTGATTTGCTCTAAGAGATTAATTGCAAACGGTTGGAATTGCCGTCTAAATAAAATGGCATTCTGCTTTATGGGAAAACACTTGACCAGAGCTTATGGGTTAAGTGGTGCTGGACATTTACTGCCAAATACCTCTTTCTCTTACGCCCTGAGTAGTGTCTTCATGAAACATGACAATCTGCAAACTTGATCCTTGAAACAGAAGTTCCCAGAAATGCTTGGATAGTATAACAAGATACACAAGTGATTTCCTTTTCGTTCATTTGTTTCTAGAATAATGTCCACAAGCAGAAGTTTAGAGAGACATTTGGCACTTAGATGCTGAGGATTGCTTACCTCTCAGGAGATCATAACTTTACCATATCATTAATATAAAGATTCACTGCATAAATTGCTTGTGCACCGATGTTCCTCACTTCAACACAGCGCCGGCCCCTCAACCCCTCCCCTTAAAGATTGGCAAATTGAAATGGAGAACTTTATAAACTTGCAGAGTTTCTAAATAACTGGCTTTAGAATTACCTGGCACTGGGCAACAGGCTGCTTTGAACATGCACAGTTGTGGATAAGGATGAAAGAGCAGTTTTAGGGCACACAAGAGTTTCCCATGTGTCCACCAGAATGCTTTGCTTTTTTAATGACAGATTCCCATGCTCCTCATCACAAGTTGCTTTTTAAAAGTCTCACCAGTTTCCAAAGCAGTTTACCATGCAAGCTGGAGTTAACTGCCCAAAGCCTTGAGTGTGTGGTAGTAGCTGGATTGTTCTTTGCATCCGAAACATTTTTCTTTTGTTTTAGTTCTTCGTTAAATAATTCTCTACAGCAGGGGTCCCCAAACTAAGGCCCGGGGGCCGGATGCGGCCCAATCGCCTTCTAAAAGAGGCCCACGGACGGTCCGGGAATCAGCGTGTTTTTACATGAGTAGAATGTGTGCTTTTATTTAAAATGCATCTCTGGGTTATTTGTGGGGCATAGGAATTCGTTCATTTTTGCCCCCTTCAAAATATAGTCCGGCCCACCACAAGGTCTGAGGGACAGTGGACTGGCCCCCTGCTGAAAAAGTTTGCTGACCCCTGCTCTACAGCTTCGGTTTTGGAGGTTTCTACTCTTAAGGTCCTTGCGGTCCTGAGTCTGGTCCCAAAGCCTCTTCTAATTAAACAGAATCTAATGTCTGGCTTTTGTGTTAGAGAGGGGAAATGTGGCTTTAAAAATAAACCATGAAATTATAGGTGGGTAGCCGTGTTGGTCTGCCATAGTCAAAACAAAATAAAATAAAAAATTCTTTCCAGTAGCACCTTAGAGACCAACTAAGTTTGTTCTTGGTATGAGCTTTCGTGTGCATGCACATACACACACACACACTCTTACATAATAAAAAAATATTCCGCAGTCCCCAAATGCCATAGTGAAGCTATTGAAGTCCTTATAATGCAGAAGATCTTGATTTCGGAAAACAGTTGTATTTTCAACTTACTGGCATGCTTTTTCTGTTTACTGTTCTTTCTTACATACCGTGACTTCCACAGAATACTCCAAATATACAGTATAATTCACAATATAAAATGCCTATAGCCCTCTTGAACTCCATCAAAAGATCAAGGTAAATATAGCAACAAATTATCCAGATATGCTCTTCAAGTAAGTTAAAGCCTGGTTTAAATTTATATAGAGCATTCTCCAGTCCTGTAAATCACATTGGTTTATATTATTATTTTTTACTCTTATATAAGAAATGGACAATAATAAACTAGGCTTATGGACTAGTGTGCAGACACAAAACTAAAAATCTTACTGCTTCTGAAATACGATTGCTTGGTTGCTTAAGCGGGTTAACATTATTTTTTCCTATCTAGCATCTGTTTCCAATAAAGAATAATGTGCTTGAATTATGAAGCCTCATATAAGCATGTATATTACCATATTTGTGTTCCATGTTTATTTTTAATTTTATTTTATTTTTTTTAAAAAAGAAAAGAATAAAATGCTCTCAAGCTTTCCAATGAACATCAATTTTGTGGGATTGGTGGTTCAAGAAAAAGGAGTCTTCGGTGATTTACAACAGCTAGGGCATGTAAATTCAAGATCATTATCTGTCTGATTAGGTGAATGGGATGCATTTTGTCAGTAAATTGTGTGAGTATTTATAATGGTGATGGTGGTGTTCTGCCAATTCTCAGTATTATATTTTGCAATGCACAGAAGGCTTGCTAAAAAGTTAAAGATGTGCAAATGTTTTCATGGTCCTCTGTTTGCTTCTCTTTTAAGTGCCTGCTGAGTAATATTTTAAAACAGTTTAAAAAAAAAAAACGTTTGGAAAACATCACATTAGCCAGTTGTTAATTCTTCATAAAATTTAATATTAAGCAATAATATAACAAATTATAAATATATTATAATTTCCCATGGGTAGATTCATATTTCATGCTTACAAATAATAATTATACTCCTTGGTAGATTCATATTCCATGCTTGCAAATAATAAGTATATTCCTTCATTTTAAAATGTGTGGAGTGAACTAGTACTGCAGTCTTACTTCTTTGGTAAGGAAATAGTTGTGCGTTATGCCTCACCAGATTGATCTCTTTTTACCTTTCTCTATATTAAGGTTACTTATTAGGCATGGAGGAGGGATTTGTTCAATTCACATTTTTGTGTGAACGTTCCATATTGGCTTCTCCCAAAATGTGCACAGGAATTTTGCCATTTAGTCCTCTAACTAGATAATATGTACAAAAAATGTGTATATTAGTGAGAGGTGTGTAGAAAACTTTATATATTCACAAAAATAATTTGCAGAAATATATTTGGGGGGGCACTTTTTTTAAAAAAATGCATGCACTGTGTAAAAATCACATACAGAAAGGTTAATATTAGAAATACACATGAATGTGTGTGTGTGAATTTTCATGCAGGTCCTCCCCCCCAGGAAGAAGAAGAAAAAGAAATCTCAAATTTAGACAGAAATGGGGAGAACGGAAATAATGATTGGGGAAATGAGAAAGGGAAACTGACAGGTTCACCCATCCCTACTTATTTACGCACTGCTGGCCTGTTAGGGGAGCAAAGAATTGTTAGAAAAGGATGTAGCATCAGTTTTTAAGAGCCAGCCATACACCTCCTGCATGTTTACACATAGAGGGATATCAGCTGCCTGGTTCCAATGAAGTATTTTATGCCCCTTACTGTAATCTGTGAGGCAGGCCTTAACTACATCCACTTAGAGGTGAGTGCTCCTAATTAGGAATAACTGTTCAAAATGTGCTGTTGACTTTACTGCCATATTAATTTTTGGCAGTGTCATCTTGAAATATCTGAAACAGAAAAGAAGCGTGAGCCTCTTAAACTGCGAATGTAAATCAAATCTTTGTAAATGTCTGGCGTGCTTGAAAAATAGGCTGCATTGATTTTTTTTTTTAAGAGATCAGCGTAAATAACTTAATAAAATGTGATGGGCTTAGAGGATATGGGACACATTTGGTGGGTCTCCTGTTTAGCATCGCGTAACACCGAGGATGTATATAAAACAGTATGTTTTAGATAACATTTTGTGGAGCACACGGTAACACTTGGGTGGCTGCAGCTGTTGTCTAATTTTTTCTGGATTAAGTTTGGTCAAGAAAGACGCTGCCTCATTTTCAGCTTGTCATTTGCCCAGGAAGTAAAAGCAAATTGTAATGAGGGAATCACAGCAGGAGAACCTCTGAACAAATGAGAGGCATATATTGACTGACAGCCAGCATGCCATTTCAGTGATAAATGTATTTTTATACACTGCTGTTCAAGGTCACTTTCTGCTCTGTTTGTATGCTGGCTGTCAAATCATGCAGTTTTATGTTTTAATACAAAGTAATTTGTGGTGGCTGATGCAAAATAATAGCATTAGGAAATTATAAAATTAAGATGTATGTCCGCATTAAAATGTATCTAGTGTGAATCTAGCTTTTATGGAGAGACATTTTGAAGGGCGGGGGGGGGGGAGGTTGAAAACTAATTTCAAAACATAAGCATGTGATTTCCACCATTACCACCCTTTCAAAGCTTAATATTGAGGCAGCAATGCGAAACACAACAGGAAAGGAAGTTCAGCTGAAATAAAAGAGATTTACTTGTAGTAAATGCATGTAGGAGCAATGTGTATTTCTCCCCCCCCCCCACCCCTTCAGGAGCAAAAAGGCACTTAGGGGAGAGGTGCGTACTTTGAATTTTCATAATATTCACTTACACTGGGACAAGCCTCTTGCAGCAGATCTTTGTGAAAATTGTAAAGCCATTTTGATTTTATCTTAAATGTAAAATTATCTTAGAGGATATGTAGAAAGTTACTGGCTCATACATAAAGGTTTGTTTGTTTTTTACGTACCTCTAAAATTATTGACTGTACATATAGCAAATACAGGATTGGCCGCAGTTTTCTGTCTTCTGCATACTTCTGTCAAACCACATAATGTGTGATCATGCAGAGCATGGAGATGGCCAAGCACACATTGAGCAAAAGCAATTGTATCCTGCAGCATGGAGTGTGTTTCAAAGATGCATGTAAACATGTTTTGACATGAAAGCTGCATAACGACCTAATGGTGTCGTATTGACCACTATCCTGTCTCTGCCAATGGTCGTCAATATAATTTTATTTATTTATTATTATTTTATAAGCAAAGATCAAAGACTGGGTTCCAGTTCAATTCTTCTGTTAACCCTAGAGTAAAAGAAAAGTGTGAACCCTAGTTCTGGAGGTCGTGTTTTTAGTTTCCGTACAGAGAGGGGTTGAGAAAGTGGTCTTTGCATGAAGAAATTGCTAATACCATTACTTCAGGGTAACTTCTAACCAGGAATTACAGGTAGGAATGTATTGTTTACATTAAAGAAACTGATGGACTCTCACAACTCAGGAAGGGATTTTGGGGTGAAGTGCTGAAAATAGTTTGAAGAAAACAAACCATTCAAAGGCAGGATTGATCCATTGATGATGATGATGATGATGATTCAAGCTCTGCCCCAAACAATTCCTCCTACTAGTGATCAGGAACAAATTTTGCCTTCAAGCCAGAATGAAGTCATATACAACTTAATTACTTTGATTCAGTCTTTCCATATTGGCTCCCCTGAGATGTTCCTTTACCTTTTGGACACCACTCTTAGCATAAGACTATTAAGAAAGGCTTGCTGGGTCATACTTAAGGGGCCTCTCTGGTTCAGCATTCTGCTTCCCGCAGTCGCCAGATGGTTCTGTGAAACACAGAAGCAGGATATGAAAATAACAGTATTACCCTATTGTTAGACCTCCTCATCTCGTACTCAGAAGTGTTACTGCCTCTGAACATGGAATAGCTAATCACTGTTGCTGGACCTGATAGTGACCATTGCCACATAGTGTGGCAGTGAGTTCCATAAGTTACGTGTTGCCTGAAGAAGTACTTTGTTTTGTCTTATCCTGGATCTGCTTCCAGTGAATTTAAGGGATGCTGAAAACAGGGTCCCTTCTCTACCTCAGGTTTAGCCAACGTGGTGCCTTTCAAACGTTATTGGACCACCTCTCCCATCATTCTCAGCTAGCTTGGCCAGTGGTCAGGATTAGGGGAGTTGCAGTCCAAAGCGTGGGGGTGGGGGTGCCACTTTGGCTACTTGGCTCTGCACTATGCATTTTCTAAAACTCCCGTGTCCCTCCTTAGTTGTGTTTCATCGTGTGTGTTTTTTTACATGCTCTACAAATGCGTGCATGAATATCGGGGCCTCTCTGACACAACACATGGGGATGTAGACATAGAGGAAAATCAGGACAGCTCTTGTGTATACACGGAATTACATTAGCTGTGCAAATCTCCTTGATGTCCGCAAATGGCTAGCGTGGTTTTCCAGTTCATTTTGAAAGGTCTGTTAATGGCTTGATGGAATTGGTGCGGTGGAGATTGCTTGTCAGTTGCCATATACTTGGATTCTATTAGATGTTAATTGGAGCTACTTGATGAAATGCAGCCTAGATAAACCCCACAAAAAAGTCTGTAGCACCTTAAAGGACTTCTGTATCATGTTATGGGGTTGTCAATGCAGCAGAAAACCGGGTTACTGGGTGTCGTATAAATCCAGTTAATAAACAAATAATCAGGAGCGCAGTACAGGATCAGCCCACGCCTTTCCTTAAAAATAAAAGTGCCCTTGTTAACTGCGCTTTTCAAAAAGCGCAATTAACATGGGGTTTGCACCCATGTCTAACAACCCTCTCCCACTGGTATCCAGTGGCAAATTGCCTGTGAACATGGATCTTCCATACAGCTATTATGACCAGTAGCCATTGACAGATTTATCCTCCAAGAATCTGTCTAATCCCTTCTTAAGCTGGTGGCCACCATTGCATCTCACGGCAACAAATTCCATAAATTATTTCTGCTGTAGGAGTCAAGTCCTGATTTCTTTGCTCCAACGGTACCCTATTCTCGCATCCCAGCCTTATTATTATTTCTAATTGTTCACTGTACATAACGTTTTGCCATTTTTTCCAGATCTCATCTTACATATGTTGTCTCAGTGGCACAAATGCCCTGGGGTCCCATGTGATATCACAGTACATGTCTATTTTAAAATCGTTGTGAGACAGTTCAATGGTTTGACTTAGCATAGTGCTTGGTATGCAATTATTATTATTATTATTATTATTATTATTATTATTATTATTATTATTTATACCCTGCCTATCTGGCTGGGTTTCACCAGCCACTCTGGGCGGCTTCCAACAAAATATTAAAAATACAAGTAAAGATTTGCCTTGGGAATGGATTATCCATACCTGCTGACGGTGCTGTCTGGTGCCTGTTAAGAAGGCAGGAGACCGGTGGCAGGTGGAGCTCGCCATCCTCCCTGCTTTTGTCGCCATCCTCCCTGCTGAATTGCAGGGGTAAAGGAAAAGGAAACTGACAGAGCCCTATCTGCCCTAATGGACTAGCCTGCCTTGGACTCCCAGTATAGAAGTCAGAACTTGAAGGATCACCTCTTCCCACCCAGACTCTGACATCTTTTTTCTGAAGCCCTCCTTAGAGTACAGCTGCCAAGTGAGCTATCAAATGCCCTCTTCAGTGCTGGCACCCCAGCTGTATCATGCCCTCCCCAGAAAGGCCCACCTAGTGCTTTCTTTAGTATCTTTTCAGTGCCAAGCAGATTCCGTTTTTATTGTCTCAAGCCTTTTACAATCATGTTGTAGCTTTTAAACTTTATTCTACCTCTGTTGGTTTTTGAATTCTGTCGTCTTTTTAGCCGATTTTTTTCCTCGCCTTACTGTGTTTTTGTCATATTGTTATATTTTTTATTACTTTCTTTTTTTATTCTGAGAGTTGCTCAGAGAACCATTTGTTACGCTTAAGCCAAGTATTTAGATCTTCAAGGTTATAGATCATCAATACAGGCAACAAGAATATATCACTGAAGAAGCCCGAAATTGCCAAGGGAGTGCGCTATCCACAAGACCCAATAAACGGGCCCCAATGGGGGCGTAGCGCTCTTGTAACTGCTTGGACTGGAAGGGCGAAACAGGTGCAGAACCCCAGCATCCTGCCTCTTTCATCAGCATCCCTCGGTCGTTGTGAACAACGACAAACTTACCCATTGTTGGAATCCTCATGAACTTATCCACCAACATCAAGAAAACCAAAAATAGAATCAAGCACTTGAAAAATCTAGTGAAACCAGACTTTATAAGTTCATTTTAGGGGGGGGGGGTAATTCGTAAATTTCTGTGGCATTGTGTCAGGATTTGTCTTTGTCTTATAAATTCGATAAACAATGTACATCATCTAGGTTATAATTGTTTGTGTTATCTTCGCCATCGTGTTGCTTGTACCATTATCTTTGCTGGCAGCACAGGTTTCATCTTTTTAAACGTTATTCTAGCTCAGTTGGTTTTTGAATTCTGTCGTCTTTTTTAGCCGAATTTTTTTTCTCACCTTACTGTGTTTTTGTCATATTGTTACATTTTTTATTACTTATTTTTTTTATTCTGAGAGTTGCTCAGAGAACCTTTTGTTAGGGAGAGTTTCAGATTATACATAACTAAATAACAATAAGTAACTTTGAGTCCCCCCCCCCCACTGTAGAGCAACTAGCAGAGCAAAAGGTTTGTTTTCCCTATGTTTTCTTTTCTTCTGCTACTGATTTTTTGTTTTCTGCATTAATAAACACAAACCTTTCACAGATGCTAAGTGCCAATCATACGTCTTGTAAGCTGCAGCTAAATATATCCTTCTGGACATGTTTTATTTCAGAAATGTGCTGCCCTTTGCCCACCAAAACCCAGTATATAGAAATGCTTTTGATTCAAATGCAAGGCTTTGCGTGGATGCGTGCACATACTTGTTTATTTGATGAATAAATAAGAGTGAGCCCTGCAAAGTGCACCCTGAATTACACCGAGGAGAGGGAAATCTGTTTTTAAAGGATTAGCATCTGCGAGGAAAGCACATAAATTAAAACATCAAAGCTATTTGGCTCCCTTAAGGATTGTAGTTATTTGGATAAATTGTCAGTGGCCAAGAGTGCAACAAGTTTGCTAGCAGTATTGATTTTCACCTTTGAATTACCCAAACATTTTTCATTGGCAAATATTAATTGCTTGTTAAGTGCTGAGGAATATGATGGCCAAAATATTGAACCCCATAACTAATCGGCCTTTTAGTTTTCCTTATCATTACATAGTGGAGATTACATAAGGCACTGGGTTTGCTGAAGTCAGTGTGTCTTGTTTGTGAAGTACCGTGGGCAGATATTGCAATTGGTTATCATTGTCTGCTTTTTCCTATTTTAGTGTAGCTTTACTCTCTGGCAATCAGCCTTGGGGGGTACTTTAAACTGAAGATTTACCCTTTTGATTTTAGGGATTTCAGGGTATTAAACCTGGCCCTGAAAGATTCGAGGGTCTGGCAGGACCATGTTTCTGAAATCTTTTGCAGGAAGCATTGTTTTACTATTATATGAGACCCACAGTTCTCAAAATCGTAGGTTGTAGACAAGCCAACCAAGAAAAACTGTTTTTCCACTGTCTCTTCCTGCACCTACTTGGATAGCACATAGTGGTGGGGTTTCTGGAGTAGTGAATTGATGTCAGACTTAATCAAGTTCAAGCCTTTGCTATAAACGTAATGCTGAGGCTCCCCTGGTGTTTGCAAGTAGAGGCCAATTCTCATGATGCTACTGTGGGCTCTTGCAAGCAACCATTTTGTGTGAGGCAGGGACTTATGGATTTGGGTCCCAGCTGCCGCCTTGTAGGCTTATTTTCCAGCTATCTCAAATCTTGGGAGTTTTGTTGTCAAAGCTCCGTGAGCTCAGGACACATAATATGGCTGCACCAATAGAGTCTGTGCTCAGAGACAGCTCAGAGGGCCTGTACACTTGCATGTCCCTTCCCTAGATCTTTGATAACACAATGGGAACTGCAATTTATTATTTCATAAACCTCCCCCCCCCAGGACATACTATGCAGTTAAGTTTGCTGTTCCAAAACGATGCATGCACCGGCATTAGGCAACATGAGTCGGTTGCATTATCATTATTTATTATCATTATTTATGGCAGTAGTTCTAATTATGTGCCACAGGTTAGCCTTTCCCAACCTGACGCAGCTCTGATCAGCCTTAGCCAGAAAGGCCATTGTCCAGGGATGGCAGCTGTTGTCATCCAAAACATCGGAAGAGCACCAGGGTTGGGTAAAAGTGCTGCAGCTTATATTGCGTGAACTTGAAATCATAGAATTGTAGAGTTGGAAGGTTCCACAAGGGCCATCTAGTGCAACCCCCTGCAGTGAATGAATCTTTCACCCAACATGGGTCTCGAACTCACCACCCTGGGATTAAGAGTCTACGTAGAATGTTATAGTAGTAGAGTCCTTTAAGTTCCTGGGCTCTATAATTTCTGATAACTTAAATTGGTCAAGCAACATCAATAGTATTATTAAAAAGGTCCACCAGAGGCTGTATTTCCTGCGTCAACTAAGGAAATTTAAATTGTCCCAGGAAGTGTTGACCCAATTCTACAGAGGCATCATTGAAACTGTTCTCTGTAATTCCATAACAGCTTGGTACGGTACAGCCTCCAAGAGAGACAAGAAAAGGCTCCAACGAGCTGTAAGGATTGCAGAAAGGGTAATTGGTGTTAGCTTGCCTTCAATAGAGACAATTTATGCTACCCGAGTTAGGAAGAGAGCAGAGAGAATTGTAGCAGATCCTTTACATCCCGGTCATCATCTGCTTGATTTACTTCCATCTGGACGTCGCTACAGGACTTCATATACAAAATCGGCCAGGCACAAGAATAGTTTTTTCCCTTGTGCCATTAAATTGTTAAATTCATAGTTGTATAGCTTAAGGGGAGGTAAAATATGGGTGGGGTTTCTTTGCTTCTTTGTATTGTGAGAGGAACAGTGTCTGTATGTTTACATTGCAATGTAGCCGAAACAAATTCCAAGTATGTTGGAAAATGTACTTGGCCAATAATAAATTATTCCTATTCCTATTATTCCTATTATGAACTGGCAGCGTTCGTTCCAAGAGCTTTTCTGCTGTCAAAGGGGCAAGTAAGGATAAAAGCCTGCAAAACAAACTCTACAGACAAAAGTATACATGGGCAGGACAGTTTTCTAGGCAGCAGGAAAGAGATTTGTTACATATTCTCTCATATCCCAATCTTCAAAGTGGTTTGCAACCAATTTGCATAACGGGGGCGGGGAGGGGGGAGCCTCAAAGTATATGAAGGCTTCTTCCTAAATCAGTTGTAAGCAGCAGAAATCTCCCCTTTACCTTAAAGTTCTAATAAAACGTAACAGCAAAAGGCTTGTGAATGTGACAGCCTAATCAATCCTGCGGTCTGGCTGTTAGGCACAAATTGCTGAAACAAGCCATATGATGGTGGTGTCTATCAAAACAGTGATAACTAAGTTGCAGCAGTGCTAATGTAGCTTTAGGGGGAAGGCTGAGGCTCAATACTCCAGCACAGGAGTTGACCGTGCATGGGCCTGACCCTGGCAACTCAAGGAACTGCTGGGGGACAATCTAGATGAGCCAACGGTTTGGCTCCGAATAAGGCAGATTCTTATGTCTGTGTAGCACATGGGTCGGCAAACTAAGGTCCGCTGGCCGGATCAGGCCCAGTTGCCTTCTAGATCCGGCCCACGGACGGTCTGGGAATCCAGGCAGCTGGCATAACATGCACACACGTTGGTTTTTGCAACTCAGCCAGGCTTGGGGGTCAGAAGTGAGGTGGGCGGCTGCTCGAGACAAGCCCCTTCTCTGTCCGTCACGCACACACAACAATCTTTTCTTCTGGGGCAAGGGGTGGGGAAGAGAGAAAAGGAGCCACAGTTCGGATTTCCAGCATGGAGCTGCCGGCAACTGACCTCAGGAAGGGTAGTTGTGGTGGCAGGGGCTCGGAGGCTCCTCAGGAGTGACACCCGCTGGTGTCTGTGGTGGCGGTGCTCCCCGCCAAAGGAAGCGGGGAATGCATGGGCAGCTGCACTCCGAAGCAGTTTTTCACTCTGCTGGGGAGGCCATTCGTTAGCTACACGGTGTGAGCCATGGAAAGGTAAATAGCCGCCGCCTCCTCGTCTTCCCACATGCGGGGAAAAGAACGTTTTTGCTTGAGCGGCGCCGGCCTGACTTAGCATGGCCAGTGACTTTTCCCTTCACCCACGCATGCGCACACGCTCTCCAGGGCTGACAGGAATGGCACGCATACCTCAGCCTCCCACCCCCACCCCGCCTTGCGAGAGAAATAATAACTGCCAACGCGTAAAACACAAAGGAAGCAGCATGGGTGTATGAGGAAACCCCCCCCCCAAAAAAAAATCACATTTGGGCAACATTGGGGTTGGTCCCAATAAGGGTTTTTACCAGAAATGTGGGTCATAATCATGGCAACATATAGTCCGGCCCCCCCCACAAGGTCTGAGGGACAGTGGACCGGCCAACTGCTGAAAAAGTTTGCTGACCCCTGGCGTAGCACCTCTATTTCCTTGATGAAATGCGGGGATACACTTCCACATAGGTGCACCCTGCACAACAGAATCCGTTGATGCATTTTTCAAAATGCATGCAAGGAGACACGCAAGTGGTCCGGTGAGATGCCCATGTGGTGGAGCCTCCCCAATGCGTCTCCAGTCTTTGTGCACACGAGGCTTGCATCTGGCCATATGCACATTCCATGCTGTCTTTCCTTAGGCACCTTTAGGCACCTGGCAGAAATGTTCCTCTTTCGCCAGGCCTTTGGCTGATCGACATCCAGCGCCCTTCAAAAATGTGTTGGGGAGCGGGGAGTTATTGGGTTGGTTTTGTTTTTATTATGTGTTTGTGTTTTTATATTGCGATTTTATGTTGTAACCATCCTCAGGCCCGTGGGTGGTATACTACTACTACTACTACTACTAATAATAATAATAATAATAATAATAATAACGGTGTACTGGCAAAGCAGGGAGTTCCTGGTTCAAGTCTCCATTCCGTTTCTCAGGCTAAACTACTCCATGGGGTTGTTGTTGAAAATAAAACAAGAGGAGAGGAGAGTTACCGTATCCCACCAGAAGCTCCCTGAAAGATAATAAGCAGGATACAAACTAATTTCCAGGATTGTGTGATAGATAAGATAATGAGCTGGAAGTTGTTTGGCTCTCCCTTCAGCCACACACTCACTGAATATCCTAAGGCAAAGAGTCCTCCCTCTCTTTCTTTCTTTCTCTCTTCCTCAGCTCTTTATCTGCGATAAAAGAGATCAAAATGCCGACCTACCTTACAGCCTTGCTGTAAGAATTATTGAGGGAAAATATGTGCGAGTGCTTTGAACATTGGGGAGAATTGCTCCATTTCTTTATTGCTTGTCACTTATTCCCCACATGCATCGGCATAGATTATTAAACCAAACGTCGGTTGCACGGGCCCACACCTGAGGGTGCAACTTCATGAAGTACAGTCCGTTTGGGTTCTGTTCCATTTTGTTTTTAGCGTTTGCATAAATTTTCTTCCTGGTTGTTGCACTTGTTTAAGTAGCCTAGGAAACTCTAGGTATTCATTGTGGGTTAAGAGAGGGATCGCCGTAGGAATATAACCAGCTCTTTGAATCACGCCGTCTGCTAAGAGCCCTACACGGATATTCTCTCCACAGCCAGTTGACCCACTCGGCAGAAAGGTCAGCCTGCAGAATAGGTCAAAAGAACCCTCTGTGCGTCGAGGGAGGACACCATCATGCATATATTGCTTCCCGACATGTTAGCCAGAATCATCCCTGTGCCCTGCTTAATGTGTGCTGCAGAAGAAGCCGGGGGACTTCCCCTCAGCAATGCATGAACAGAGCCAATTTTTAATTTCGTTTTCTTAAGAAGGAGAGTATAGCTGGTGCGTGCGTGAGAGAGAGGTGGGGAGCCTTCAGAGCTCTGGTGAGCTTGGAAGTGGAGCGTGTAGTGCTGCACAGGGCTCGGAATATCTTGCCCTGTCTTACTTGGTACCAGACATCACCACCCCCAGTGACAACATTGGATAATTCACCCTGTTCTGTTGTGGGATGCTGCTGCTGCTGGTGGTGGTGGTTTTCCATTGCAGTAGTGAAGTGGGAAATGTGGGGTGCTCTCAAAGAGATAATGATGGGCAGTTATGTTCTCTCTTAGGGTGAGAGTTGAACACAGAAGGCTGTGGATTCTTTAACCAGCCAGAGGCCTAGTTATACAGGAACACTTTTGCCTAGCTAGCTCTTCCAGCTTAATTTTATTTCAGAAAAGGAAATGGGGCTGATTCTGTCAGAACACGCCTGGGGGGCACACGCAGCCCCCAGAATGAGGCAGACCTCTCTGAGCGTCTTCCTATGAAGTGCAGCCCGGGACGTTCACAAATCAGTCCCAGTGCGCACCAGCCTAGAAAGTAAACACTGACATGTGATGTAACAATCACACATCCAGCCTTGGAGGAGTGAAATGCTAACAGATTCTTTCCATGGGAAAGTGCTATCGCTGCACATCACAACTATTAGTTTGGTCTTCATAAGAGCAACCTCCCTTAGAAATCTGAAGTTATAATGGCCTTCGATCTATATCAGGCATAGGCAAACTCAGCCCTTCAGATGTTTTGGGGCTACAACTCCCATCATCCCTGACCACTGGTCCTGTTAGCTAGGGATGGTGGGAGTTGTAGTCTCAAAACATCTGGAGGGCCGAGTTTGCCTTTGCCTGATCTATATGTTTGGTGTATATTTGAAATCTTCTTTTAATCCAAATGTTACTATAGTTGGTGCCGGCTGACTAATTTTGTATATCATGGTTCTTGTTGTTCTTTATAGACCATCCACGGCCATAAAGGAGCCATAACAGCCGTGGCTTTTGCTCCCGATGGACGCTACCTTGCCACTTACTCCAACACAGACAGTCACATTTCCTTCTGGCAGGTATGTTTCATGCGTGTGACACTTCTTTGTCTCATATTTGAGTTGTGCTGTTTTTCCAAAACTGTTAATATTCTGAGTCTGCCGGTCTCATTTGTGGGTGCTGCAGACACAGTCTGAAGTTCCCCATTGTTTGCTATTAAAAAAAATCCCAGGGGTTTTGAAGCTTGCAGTCTGGGAAATCCTAGTGTTCCTTGGAAGCCTATCAGGTGTTCCCTAGTGAGAACATTAGTAATGGAAGATGAGGCTCCTTATCAGACAAGCAGCCTGCTAGGACCAATCTTCCCCTCCAGTGTTATAGCCACAAGGGGATGTTGGATATTTTCAAGAGTACCACTCTCAGTTCATGCAGCGCGGGGGGGGGGAGGTGTTCAAAAGGCCTTTCAAGAGCTCTGTGTGAACTTAGTGCACCCTATAATATGTCTGAGAACCTTCTTCAATGCACACGGTTTCAATAGCACACAAGCAAGAGGTTCCTCGGCAGACAAGTCAGTAAAGAGAATTTCTCAGACCTCTGTAATGAAACATCCAAAGAACACCACAACCACAAAATCCCAAGAATAAATACCAGGCAAGCCCCTTTCTGATAGTCTCATGTGCCTCCAAGAATCAGCTGAGCCTCAGCCACTTGAGGGTTTGTTTCCCCATGGAGAATATTCCGTAACAGCTTGACAGCCAACGAACATATCTCCTTTTGTCTCCCCAACTTTTGGTTATGACACTCAGAATTGGATAAAACAAACTCCCCCTTTTTAATCCAAAAAAAAATAAATACAGGAACAAAGGCAATTCCATGGGAATGTATAGTTTTCAAGTTAACAATATTTATTTTAAAATATACATACCGGTACTATTCCTTATTAAAGAAGAAAACCAATTCAAATGTGCTGTTTGCAAAATTGCCTGGTGCACTGCAGTCTTTCAATGCATCCTTCTGATCCAGAGCCGCTGTGTAAACAGAAAGTGCAAAGGGTGTGAGGGTTCCCCATTCACTTCAACAGATAAGGCAGACTTTGAGCTGTAGTGTCATGGTGGGTAGGTTCAGCCCAGGAAGCAGCCATTGACTCACTGCCTCCATCTATCTCAGCGGAGAGGAGCCACGACACCACACTGCTGTTCCCTCATGTTTCCAATGCACCCATGGTCAAAAAATATTGTGAATGTTGGATGAGTTTCCTTTCCTGCAAGTAAGTTTGTCACATCCTGCTGGAAAGTTCTCCTGCACAACCCCCCCCCCTCCTTGAAATGAATAGTTGTTGCACAGTTGAGCAGGTCCTGTTCGTTTCAGTGGTGTTCATGAGTGACATCTTCCTGGTAGATGGTGCCTTTTGTTGAGAATTGCCGCCTACGTGTGCAGATATCTGCGCAGGGGAAAAAGAGAACTGGAGAAAGCTCTGACAGCAGAATGATTGCTTCCTTGCCTTGTAGCATTCCTGTAACTATCAGCTATTAGTATATATATTTAATCTACCATGGCTTTCTGCATGTCATTCAATGATAACTGTATGTGTCATTAAAGAGTATTGGATTATTCTCCATCATCATACAGTGTGCGATTTCTGAAGCAGTGAATAAGAACCGTAAAAACGCTCTTCCATCACTTGCATATATTTAGTTGAGTTGCATGGGAAGATCTAGAAAGCAATCAGACGTATTGATTGAGATGTTTTACATGACCATCTAAGATTGCAGGGGGTGGCAGGGACAATATTCCTATGCGGGCACGTGCTTCGACATATAAACTGCTCTGTTTAATCCCCACCCCACCCCTTCTTTCTTTCTTTCTTTTTTTACAAAAAGGCAGCTTTAACATAAAGAGTTAAGATGAGCCAACACGTTGCATTTTAAAATGTGACCTCGTCCACTGGTGATTCCTCCTCCACCCTCAGCGGTCTATTCAGTACTACTATTAATGCAGGAAAATCAGTAACATTAGTCATCTTAAAAGGGTTATTACTCAAGATGATTTAAATTGTGAAAATGTCAGTGGGGCTTGCATGCTCCCTGCTACAGATGCCATGATTTACACTCTCTGACACCATTCTGCTGCTGAGAAGGTCCAGGGAAAAAGTAATGGCTTCTCTGTTGCGCTGATCAGAATTCAGAACATGATATCAGCAATAGCACATCTTAAAAAACGTCCTAGGATGTGCCAAGGTTTTCATATGTCAAAGTCCCAGACACGCAGCTGAGGCCGTCATCTCACCTGTTCTATGCAGATTCAAAGTTTCTAATGTGTTTGGCAGGTTGCACCGACACAGAGCTTTTGCTTTTCCTTCCTTGTTTTTAAAGCACATCAGGGAGTGGAACAAAGCAATGCAAATTGACCAGTTATCATGTGAATTAGGAGCTCCAGTATTTAAAGGTTTGTTCCCTTTATATTTTGCCCAGGGAATGAATGGATGGAGATATAAAAAGCTTCTTGCCTGTTGTTGCTTTCTCCCCCCCCCCACACCTATTCAAAATATATAGGGTCAAAAACGTAACTTTTTATTATTCAGGAAGCTGCATTCAGCAGAGAGGGATCTTTCCATCACTGGACTGTGCAGCTGCAACAGTTAAAAATACACACAGTCACAGAAGACGATCTGAGCACAATTAATATTGCAATTGCTCATCTTCAAAAACTAGCATTTTAAAATAAAGTTTGAGTCAGCAGTTCTCTCTCTAGGAGTTGGATTTTTCAAGTGAAATACTGTTGACCCTGTCCGTTGTTAGGCATGGAGGTTCCAGTAAGTATATGCAGCTTTCCTGTCTACAAAAACTTCCCTCTTTGCATCATTGGAGGGAGGTAGCTTTGCACTGAATTCAGAATCAGGATGCAGGGCAAGTTGTGAAATTGGCACCTTTCCATTTTGGCCGCTGAACTTTGCAAGAAAGGAAATTGCCATAGAACACAGGCAGGCTTTGGGTTTGCTCTCTTCCATATAGAAGTGTATTTCTTTCAAGTTGCCTCCAACATTTTCAAGTGTAAAATTCTAGATACATCTGTAAAATCGCCCTAAAATGATGTATTAGGGAGCTGTAATTAAATAGCCTTTATGAACCCCTCTTTAAAAAAAAGCAAATGTGAAGGATCGGCCATGTTTTCCATGGTACTCATAATGCAACTTCATCAGGGATACTCACAATGTTTTTATTGATTCTCAGCAGCTATTGGTTCAGAATGAATGGAACGAAACTCCAATTGGAGCCATATTGCTATCACCAGGAAGTATTGTCAAACAACTTCTCTAAGCTCTTACAGGGTGCTCTGTGCATTTTACACTGCTGTGCTCTCCATAAACAATTTTTTTGGATTTCGATACTGATTGACTGGTCCTCTTTTTTTCCCCCCTGATGGCAGATGAACACCTCTCTTCTGGGAAGTATCGGGATGCTGAATTCTGCACCACAGCTCCGCTGCATTAAAACGTATCAGGTGCCCCCCGTCCAACCTGCATCGCCAGGCTCCCACAATGCCCTCAGACTGGCCAGGCTCATCTGGACTTCCAATCGCAATGTCATTCTCATGGCCCACGATGGCAAAGAGCACCGATTTGTGGTGTAGAGTCAGGCGTTCTGCTTTCGTTTCTTGCTCTCAATACAGTTTTGTTTGGAAACCCCCTGTAAATCTCATCTTCCTCATTGTGATCTTGACACCAGGTGGTCCACGCCAGGGCCCGCACCAGTAACCCAGCGAGATTGGCCAGGGGAAATTTCTCCCGTACAGCAGAAGCCTTGCTGTTGACTTAGAGGCACACATACCAAACTCAGCAGCCTGCAGCAGTTATGCCAGCATGTAGGGTTTCCCCCCTTTATCCGTAGGGAGAATAAGAACCATGAGAACGCAGCTATGCTTCTTCGGGTTGCGACTGCTTCAGTAAGACTCTCTGGAAGATCTTGATTTTATTAAGTTAAAAGGAAAAGGAAAAAATCAAATCGCAGCATTTAAACCGGGCTTAATCTAATCGCTTTGAGAGTGGCTGAAATGATTCACAGGGTTTTAAGTTAAAACTTTTTTTTTCTTCCTTTGAAGTATTTAGAATCCTGATGTTTACTGAAAGTATGTTTGTTTACATGGATGCTCCTCCAGCTGTGCTCCTAGCCTAAAATGGGTGGTGGCAGAGAGGTGGGCTTGTAGCATCCACACACAGGTCTCCACATGCATTCTTACGGCACTTCTTGACTTACAGGACAGGGTCAGATGGCCCCCATGTGCATAGGAAATCCCCCGCGTCCACTAGAGATGCTGGTTCACAGCATTAAAGGTTTATTGTACCTGTCAGGCTCAGGATTTCACAGCAAAATATATGGGAAAGAGAATTTTCCACTTCCTTCAAACCGGCGATGCTTCCTTATATACATTCTTGATTGATTTGGAAATGATGGCGTGCTTTAATGAGCAAAGAAGCAATTTTACGTTTCATGTGTCAGGGAAGAGAGAATAATATTGACTGTGGTGTTAATTTTTTTTATTTAAAAAAAATGAAAATGTGCAAGGTTACTGGAGAAAAAGGATGGCTGTTAGCATTTCCTTTGCTGCTAATACAGATATTTGTGTCCACGAGGGTTCTCTCTCCCAGATTTCTCTTGAACTGGACCCAACCAAAATAGGACCCCAGTGAATTTTGTTCTGATGTCAGCTTAATCATGACGCAACACATTTTCAACATTTAGATCTCATTAAAGGACAGGAGTTTTAAGAGGTGGATGTATTTGATGGAATGCATCACTGGTCATTGGTGCAGCAAATTGCTACTATACTTTTTAACAGTTTCAATAAGTGAGCAATGTAGATGTTCACATATCGCCTGTATTTATTACTGTGTGAATGCACATGGAGTTTTGTTCCTAGTACGGCAGGGAAAACAGTCTGGAGAATGTTTTATTTAAATGGTGGTGCATATAGACGTGTGCTTTTCTAGCTTGCATTCTCTTTGCCTTAAATCTGGGGAATATGCAGAGAGAATGCTCTTAGTGTCTGCTAACACGTTGAACAGAAATTGAGCCTTTCAGGTCCAAAAATAGATCTTGAATGAATAGATAAAGGGGGGGGGGATGATGACTTCTGAGTTGAAAAACCATTGACTACATTCTTTTAAGCACTGCTTGTATGTAGCCCCCATGGATATGAATGAGAATTGCACAAGAGCAATCCAGTAGTCTTGCTCTCGTCTCATATGTTTCAACGGGGCCTGTGCTGAAGCAGTTCCTAGTAGTTTGCATACATTGATTTTTTTTTGGTTAACCATCTCTGTTCAATACACTGTACATGTAAGCAGGATTACACAGGCTGCAATCAACATATCTACCTACATGAGATTTTAAAAGCAGAGAAAGAAATTAAAGACCACTAGGAATGTTTATCTCATAGTTGTTGTGAGTTTATATCCTTTTCAGCTATGGCAAAGCTTAAATGGAGTTTATCTATTGGTGGTGAAATTTTGTTGTGGATCTTCCATGTTTTTGAAGTGAACTTACCCAACAGGTACCAGGATTTGGAAAAGGCAAGAAAGCATACACAAAATATGTATGCTCTTTTCTACCAAATCAGAATGTTAGTATGACATAAACAGAAATTAACCATTTGTGCATTTCCCCTTGGGCATTCCAGAGTCATATTTACTTCTCTTACACAGACTTCTTTGTTGCTCATCCATCCTTTTCCCCTTTCCTTGTGGTGCCCGTGATTCAAAGCTCCACAAGGCTCCCTTGCTCACATGGAGCTCTGCATGGCAAGCTGCCTCGTGTCGTCAGCGGTGGCTAAATGCTTCTTGCATGCGGTGGGACTTGGTGCAAATACTTCTCCCCATCACTGCAGAAAATGGAAGGAGCCTCTGCTTGCAGAAAGCTCCACAGACCCACTGTGATCAGAACTTTATATTACCATAAGCAGAGGGCTGCTACCCAAAATGGCGCCTCTGCACAGAGTTCCTGTCCTCTCCCCTTCTTAATATGTTGCAACAACATCCATGTCCCGACTTTGGCATAAGAGCAACAGCCAGCCAAGGAAATACAAAGGCACATAAGATTTACTACAAACTACAAGGGGAGGCATTCAGAACCCAAAAAAGTGGCTGCTGATTTCACATGCCTGCAGCTTCTGTGTGTGTTGCAACATGGAGTTTCACTCTGGGTGTCTACCAGACCTGTTACATTATGCTGAATGAGAGCAAATCTGCCAAGTGGTGCTACACAATTTATGTCCATTTCAGTGGGACCTGTGTGAAGCCCCCACTTATTTATTTCAAGTGCAGAATGTGGAGCAACTGCACTGCCCCGTTTTTATTTTTTAAATGCTTAACATGTATTTCCTAAATTCCGGCCGCTTTAAATTAAGCCATGGAAAAACACGCTACATGCTTTTATCACTAGGAAGTAGTTCAGTGTTGTGAAAGATCTAAGAAAGAAGTTTAAATGCTGTACCTTCTTAAAATTATGTATTCTGCAGATATCTAACACGTGGTGCATTATGTCTTCTATTTAAATAAATAAAAAACAGAGTGCTTTTAAACCAATAGGGGAAGCTAGCCTGCAAAAAAAGAGTAATTTAAACATGAGAATCAATATTTATGTGCTAGCAACTACAACAGTCTGCTAGGCTTTGAATGGGAACCCACACAACCCTCTCACTGAAATAAATGGAGACTGTGCTACAGCCGGCAGCGTTCAGTGGATTTTTGATCTAGAAGTCTTAATTTCCCTCACACGCAAATCAGCGCTTGAGTGACTTTCTCAGCCCTCACTGCAAACTTCATCACGGCTTAGACCTTTCAGCACTGCAGTAAAATTTGTATTGTCATTCCAGTGTAAGCTTTTAGTGTTTTATTGATTTGTTTAGTACTGTATTTGGATTTGTCCTTGTAAATGTAGAGACGTACGTGGCTTCATTGGCAGTTTACAAGCAAAAGATGACATGATGAGACACCTGTATGAAAATGTTGTCATGACTAAAGTCGCGGTGTACGGTAACTGATTAAAATGTCTGCCTCAAGAAACGACTGGGCGATTCCACTTATTGGCTGCTGCATGTACCCAATGGCCCTGTGTAGATAATGTCTGTGAAATAAATGCTAAATTGGACCAGAGAGTGCTTTCCCTATATTACAGTCATCACGTTGATTGCCACACTCAACAACGCCAGGTGGTTGCGCGAAGCCGGGCTGGATGCGACAGTCACATTATAGCTGCGTTTGGAAATATATACCACAATTGTAGTTTCAGCCACCCACGCTCTATAACAGGGGTGGCCAACTCCCAAGAGACTGCGATCTACTCACAGAGTTTAAAAAAAGTGGCAGTGATCTACTCCCTTTTGGGGTTCAGGTCAAACTTGTTGAGCTTTTTGGGCGGTTCGGGTCAAAGTTGTTGAGTTTTTTTCATGGAAGAGGTAACACAACATTGGGCTTTTTTTAGGGGAGCCACAGTTGTTCAGCTTATTTGGGGGGAGCCAATGATCTACCAGTGATCTACCGCAGACGTCCAGCGATCTACTGGTAGATCACGATCTACCTGTTGGACATGCCTGCAGGCTATAACACCGAGAAATTAGCAGTAGTAATGTTATAACATTCTGTGGTCGCTGTGATCCTCAGTTAGCGATGTGAAACGAGGATGGGGAAATGCAAAATATTGTAATGTCATGACACTTAACATGTTACGGAGGGAGTTCATGTGAGCTATTTCACAGGACAGCCATTTGTAGCAGCAGCAGACACTGCTTACCATATTACCTAGTTTGGCCCTTAGTTGTGTGTGTGTGTGTGTAGAGAGAGAGAGAGAGAGAGAGAGAGAGAGAGAGAGAGTCTCTTTTTCCTTTTGTTGTCTGGGACTTTTCATTTTGGTAGGTGGAGACTCAGCTTCAGTAAGATCCGGTTTATTCATAAGGCAAAAGGAATTAGGGAAGGTAATCAATGGGGGAAATACCAAGGCTTGTTATTTTAATTTTAGGGATGATGTGATTACATCCAGAAAGGAAGGCAGGAATTTAATTAGTACCCTCCATAGTACAGGAAAATAGGAGGTCTTTTTGTCTTCTCCCCCTCTCCCAAGAAATTGAACCAAGTTATTTGCCGAGACATTAAGACAAGGGAAGCTTCCCACTGGGGATGCAGCAGAATGCTGTGTCTCCTTCATCCAGCAGTTTTTCACTTGGATCTACATACCTGTGGTATCACTAGGCTAATTATTCTTCAGAGAGGATCATAACCAATAATTAATTCGGTCCTTTGGGTTGGTGGGGTTTTTTTCCCCTTGGAAAAGCAGGGTATGGATTGAGGTGGTCATTATGTAACAGAGGGGAGGGAGGGTGGGGGGCATCAGATAACCACAAGCCTTCATAATTGCAACCCTTCAAGAACCTCTTGATTCTCAAGGTGTGTTCCTCTGTTACAATAATTGATGGCTTAAATATTTTTTTTCCTATAGGTAGAACCTGCTCAGTAACTGTTCTATTGCTGATCACATAAACTGATCAAACGCAGAAAGGGCACGACATTAATAGGGAGGTAAAGCCAGGCAGTGCTGGATGAACTTTCACCTTTCACCTCTTCAGCTGACAGACAGAGCCGAGTGTTGAAAAAAATCAATACTTAGGAGCCAGGAGGGAAATATTTCCAACCTCTAACTAGAGAATGTATTTTGACAAGGCCAAGATAATCCAAGCTGCAGAGGAGAAAGAGAAAAGAAGACTCATTTTTAAAGCTTGACACTTCAAGGTGTTTTTGTACAATGGTTTAGAGAAAGCATCGATAACGTACAAATACCAAAGGTCAAAAAAGAAAAGCAGGGGAGAATTTCAGAAATTACATGCATTGTCTTTCTTTCTATTTGCTTTACCAAATAACAAGATTGCAGCCAAGCTTTGATTACCAGATACATGTACACGGACATTAAAGAATTATGTGATTCCATGAATTCTCCCCATTTGTGGGGAGTGGCACGAGTGGGGGATTAAAGGCATCAGTGTTGTGCCTGCAGCAATTCCATTGTGTAGCATGTCTGCCTCCGCTCTCTGCTGTATTCTGGCACTGCCTTGCAGTAATTGCTTATAATATTATCTATTGAGTTGTTGAGCATCCTCTTTGTGAAGTGGGAGCTACTGTCACATATATGTACCAAAGCGGATGGGAACCACTGGAGCCCATTCTGCATGCCTGCTGACCACTGCCGAAACTGGAAGGGTGAACAGACCCAACACTGACACACACCATGTGAGAATTCTGTGTACCTGTATCTGACTCCCGCACATTAAGTCATCACCTAGCTTTGCAGTCATCAAGTGATGAATATTCACACACATGTGAGACAGACCTTAGATTAGCTCTCGAATTCTGCATCCAGAGATCGACTATTATTATTATTATTATTATTATTATTATTATTATTATTATTATTACCCCAAGTCAGTAAGTTGGCTGGTTTATTTACCTAGCTATTTATTTCATAAAATTTATACAGTGCTTGATGGTAAAAAACACACACACACAACAACACCCTCAAAGCAGGTTACAAAAGATAAAAGTCAAATTCAGAAAAAATACAGCCAAGCTGGTCTTGCAGAAGAATAAGCTTCACCTGGGCAGCTCAGCCCCTATGTATGTCTACTCTGAATTTTGGATTCAATGGAATGCCCCCCAAGTGAACGTACCTGGGATTGCAACTTTGAGGTCTTACCATGAAGTTACAACTTGGGGTTTCCAACCATGGTCTGGTTCACACCCTAGGCAGTCTCCTTGATATCACCAGCCCAGTAGTGTTCATGTTGGAACCATCAACATCTGTATGACAGCTGCAATCACATAAAGAACATCAGCCATGTGCACATAACTGGTACAGAGGCAGCAATTCATGTTGGGGTGTCTCCATGCAATCCTCACCAAGTCCAGAAGTCTCTGTATAGTCTTGATGGAAAGCCATTGTTCTGTCATGCTCACTATGGCAGCAGCTATTGTACTAGAACAACCCTTCCATTGCATTTCAATGCACATGCAATTGTTCACTGTTACCTGTTGCAAGGTAATCTAGGAAGCTGCCTTATACTGATTGGTCCATCTCACACAGCATTGTCTACACCAGCAGTGGCTCTCCAAAGTCTTTGCTGAATCAACTCAGAGATGCCAGGGATTAATGCTTGAACTTTCTGCATCCATGTTCTATACCATTAATAACCTTATGGTTGTTTCTCAAAATTACCAGAGAGTAGCCCATTCAAGAGACATGGGTGGTGCTGTGGTCTAAACCACTGAGCCTAAGGGTTTGCCGATCAGAAGGTCAGCCGTTCGAATCCCCGTGATGGGGTGAGCTCCCGTTGCTCAGTCCTTGCTCCTGCCAACCTAGCAGTTCAAAAGCACATCAAAGTGCAAGTAGATAAATAGGCACCACTCTGGTGGGAAGGTAAACAGCATTTCCATGCGTTGCTCTGGTTCGCCAGAAGCGGCTTAGTCATGCTTGCCACATGACCTGGAAGCTGTCTGAGGACAAATGCCAGCTCCCTTGGCCTATAGAGCGAAATGAGCGCCACAACCCCAGAGTCGCATGTGACTGGATCTAAGGGGTCAGGGGTCCCTTTACCTTTACCTACCCCTTTCAAATCCAGTAAAACAGATAAATGCCCCCTCCACTAGCATAACCACAGTCTCTGGAAGCCAGCCAATATTGTGAAAAGTAAGCATGTACCCATTGATCATCTGTGATCAGTTGGCATGTCCAAAGGAAAGAGTCTTTTCAAGCCATGACTCCACATCTCTAGAACACATTGCCACCTGCACTGTGACAGGCTGCATGATTTCTGATGTCCAGAAAAGTTCTAAAAGAACCCCGTGTTTTCATTTGTTATTATCCTGAGTGTGTTTAGGCTTGATGACGACGTATTATTATTGAAGGCTTATAATGATTATTTTGTTCCTGCAACAAAATAATCATTATAAGCCTTTGTAATTTGTATTGTTTTGTGTGCTATAAGCCACCTCGAGAGGTGTTTTGGAGGTGACCTAAAAATATATCTAAATAAATGGGAGAATGTTATTATTGCCATAAAGGTGCCTTTGAAAATACAAGAAGACAGATCTCTGCCCCAAAAGACTTACAGTCCTGAAATTCAGCGCAGTGGAGAATTCAACAAAATGAAGGCAAGGATATATAGGAAAGGGAGATGATGGCTGCTGATTGATCGCTTATTTCAAATTGTTGCTGTTTTGACATTTTTCATGTTAAGCTTGTGGACTGCTTTGAATGCCTTTTTTTAAAAAAATAAAACCAAAAAATAAAACCAAAATATTAAAGGCCAGCAGAGTAGCACTGAGATCAGAATTTTGGGATAACACAACAAAGGAAGCAGCTGGGTATTTTTCTTCCTGCCGTTTCCTCTCCTCCCTCCCACTTCCACCACCCATTTATCAGAAGTAGTTGCAGGGAATTTTCTGTGCGCACCCAGAGAAAAGGTTGAAATAACGGCAAAAAAAAAAAAGACAAATAAGAGGTTGAGAATAGGAGTGACGCATTCTTAGCAACAGGAGAGGCGCCTCTCCAAACTGTAGCACAGCAATGAATCTGAACTGGTGCAAATTGCTTAATGGCTATGGCCACCTACTGGCTAATTACTTCAATATCACAGATGATCCTTCACTTGTAAAGCTCTGCAACCTCCACTCGGAGAAAGATACCTGCGATGAGAGGGGGGCACTTGAGATCTATAGGGAAAATATTATTACAGGAAATTACAACTGTCTGCTCTTTTGCTGCAGTAAACAGGGCTTCTGTTCCTCCTCGAGCGTTACAGGGTTTCTAACCGTCAGCACAATGGTGTTTTTCTGAGAGTGCTTCCCCCACCCCCAAAGCATAGTACCTGCTCCTTGTCTCAAGGAGGTCTTGCAAATTATACATTCCCTGTATGTTTTAATTGAGCGTCATCTTCAAGGTACGCCACTCGTAAGTTCTGTTTTGAAATGCAGAGGTTTAGCTGCGAGTATAAGCAAAAGAGCAAGTATTGATCAAATATTTTTGCCGAGCCTCTAATAATGGCGCTCTTATTGTTGTTAGTATTTTATATGGTGCATATTTCTTAGGAGACACAGCCACTCCTGGTAGTTTACTGAAAAGCCAGTTCAAGAGAACAAATTCATTCTTATCCTTTCAAGGGGGTGGGGGGTGGTGGTTTAAATCCTCCCTGTTAGAGGAGCAGCCCTATGCAGCCCAATCCTTTGCATTAGCCCAGTCGCCGGGTAACTTCGCTGAAACTCACTGGGTGTCACTCCTGCTTCTAGCCCTCATGGTTGAGAACAAAACCTTCACAGGGTGTAAAGCAAGCTCCTCTAAAGGCTGTGACACTAGAGGGCGCTCTGGGTGGGGTTTCCAACAGCCAAGGAGAGCGGTGGGTGTTCTTTAAAATTATACGCACATGCTGTGTTTGTTCTTTAGGATTATGCACACCACTGCTGTGCTGTGCTTTTCGTTTTTTGTTTACTTTTGGAGAAATCGGTGCAGAAAGAATTTTAATGGGAAGAAGTTCTCATAAAAAAAGCAAAATTAGCAAATGCGCTGATGTCAGGGGCTTGGTAACGCAGCTTTTCCAGCTTCTCACACCTCAAGGAAAGCCCAAGAGAAGGCATAATGAAGTCCCTCCTCCCATGGGGTTGCCACAGTCCATCAGAGCTCAGGGCAGCTGTTCCTTGCTTCCTTCGCTAGCAGACCACCCTCCTTTCTCGGGCTTTCCTTCAGACTCAAGAAGCCCTGCTCATCTTGGTGGCAGAAACGTTAGCCAACTACTCTCCAACCGTTTCTTTGTTGACCCTCAAGAGAGGGTCCCTGGTACCTTCAGGTCTCTCCCATCTTTCCTTCCTCCTCTTGCGCGTTCCGAAACAATATTTCACCCGAAACACGCAGCCAGCCAGCCTTCAAAAAATTCTCGCTTCTCTGAAATTTGCAATCCAGTTCTCCAAGGAACGTGCATAAAAAAATTGTGTGCTAGGATACAGCATGTGCCTAAAAATGTATATTTGTTGTTGTTCAGTCGTTCAGTCGTGTCCGACTCTTCGTGACCCCATGGACCAGAGCACGCCAGGCACGCCTATCCTTCACTGCCTCTCGCAGTTTGGCCAAACTCATGTTAGTAGCTTCACGAACACTGTCCAACCATCTCATCCTCTGTCGTCCCCTTCTCCTTGTGCCCTCCATCTTTCCCAACATCAGTGTCTTTTCCAGGGAGTCTTCTCTTCTCATGAGGTGGCCAAAGTACTGGAGCCTCAACTTCAAGATCTGCCCTTCCAGTGAGCACTCAGGGCTGATTTCTTTAAGGATGGATATGTTTGGTCTTCTTGCAGTCCATGGCACTCTCAAGAGTCTCCTCCAGCACCATAATTCAAAAGCATCAATTCTACGGCGATCAGCCTTCTTTATGGTCCAGCTCTCACTTCCGTACATTACTACTGGGAAAACCATAGCTTTAACTATACGGACCTTTGTCGGCAAGGTGATGTCTTTGCTTTTTAAGATGCTGTCTAGGTTTGTCATTGCTTTTCTCCCAAGAAGCAGGCGTCTTCTAATTTCGTGACTGCTGTCACCATCTGCAGTGATCATGGAACCCAAGAAAGTGAAATATATTAGTATATATATATTAGTATATATTAGTGTACAAAAACACATGTTAGTGGAAATGGCTTAAACTGTGGGATTTGCTTCTGCAAGATGTAGCGATGGTCATCAATTCTGATGGCTTTGAAAGGGTGCGAGGGAAATGTATAGAGGATAAGACTGTCTGTGGCTACTGGTCATGATGGGGGTGTACTATCTCCACCAATGGAAAGGAGTTTCCCTTGATATTTCCATTCCTGAGTGCTGTTACACTCAGATCTTGCTTTCAGGCTTCCCGTTGGCATCTGGTTAGCCACTGTGAAGACAGGAAGCAGGATTAGATGAGCCTTTGGTATGATCCAACACGGTCTGATTACAGTGGTGTCTGATTACACTACTGAAGAAAACCAGAACAGTTGATTGATATCATCATCATCATCTCCATCACCTTCATCAACATTGGCATACCACCCTTCAGTCGTAGATCTCAGGACAGTTCACAAAATAAAAAGGTAAAAACACACAATACATTATCATCATCCCCTCCCGCTCCCACAAACACATTTAAAAGGGCATCAGATGTTAATCAGCCAAAGGCTTGGTTGAAGAGGAAAGCTTTCACTTGGTGCCTGAATGAAGGCACCAGCTGAACATCCCTGGGGAGAGCATTCCACAAATGGGGAGCCACTGCAGAAAAGGCCCATTCTCGTGTTGCCATCCTCTGAACCTCTGGCGGAGGAGGCACATGAAAAAGGGTGCCAGAAGATGATCTCAGGGTCCAGGTTTGTTCTCATGGGGTGAGGTGGTCCAGCATTTGGAATTGGGCCCAGAAACAGTGTAATATGCTCAAACCATCTTGCGCCGGTGAGCAACCTGGCCGCCAAATTTTGCACCAGCTGAAGTTTCCGAACCGTCTTCAGAGGCAGCCCTATGTATAATATATAACGTGTTGCAGTAATCTAACCCAGAGGTTATCAGAGCACAGCCAACACTAGTTAGGCTAGATAGGGCACAGCTGGGGCCCTGGCCGGAGCTGATGGAATTTCTTATACGTGACCATGTGTCTGATGAAGGAAATGCTGATTTGCTCAGAATGCCACCAATAATTGTGGATATTGCATGTTGGTTTTAGTTTTTGTGCTCATAAAATATGGATTCTTAAGTCCTTCTGTAATTGGTACTTTGCATTTGTTAACAAGCTGGGATAAATAATGGTCTGTTTGTGCTTAATAGGCGATTCCCTTGGCACTGGGAATTGCACTCCTTGGGGTGGGGGATGATGAGCAGATGTTCTCTCTCAGCATCTGCCTGTCAATCTACAGTTCCCATACAGAAGAAGGTATGGCAAAGTGGTCGAAATCTAACCTACCTGCAACGTGGACCCATCGAAACTTGGCCATTCAGCCTTTTAGGACTGAACTACATGTAGCATAGTCAGCTCAAGAATTGGGGCAGACTGGGGTAGGAGTGTCGGGCAGTGAGGTTTTAGGCCAGGGATGGGAAACTGTGGTTCTCCAGCTGCTGTTGGAATATAGCTTCCGTCCTCCTTATTCAATGGCCATGAAGGAACTGGACTCCAACAACATCAAAACAGCCCCCAGATTCTCAGTCCTTGCTTTAACCCTTGGCCGTTGTTGTTGCTGTTATTTGATGATGGTGATGGTGATTTAATTTTTAAACATCAACTATGCAAGGGTAAAATGAATGGCAAATATCATACCTGTTTTGATCTTTAAATAGCTGGGTTTGAATGTTCATGTGTGCCTACGTATAGAAGAAAGAGACAGGCCATAGGAAATGTATAAAGGTAAAGGGACCCCTGACCGTTAGGTCCAGTTGCAGATGACTCTGGGGTTGTGACACTCATCTTGCTTTACTGGCTATGGGAGCCGACGTACAGCTTCCAGGTCATGTGGCCAGCATGACTAAGCAGCTTCTGGCAAACCAGAGCAGCGCACGGAAACGCCATTTACCTTCCCGCCGGAGCAGTACCTATTTATCTACTTGCACTGGTGTGCTTTCGAACTGCTAGGTTGGCAGGAGCTGGGACCAAGCAACTGGAGCTCACCCCGTCACGGGGATTTGAACCGCCGACCTCCTGATCAGCAAACCCTAGGACCTGCGGTTTAACCCACAGCGCCACCCGCGTCCTAGGAAATGTATACAGCATCAAAAATATATAAAAAGCAAACCAAACCCAAATAAATTGAAAAAAAGCTTTTTGGGGGGTTGGGGTGGGGTGTAAAATGGTTCCCAATTAATTTCATTGCAGTTTCACTTCAAAGATTCCTAAAGCCTATCTGGCCAGCAAGCACAGCTGGTGTTTGCACTGCAGCTATATAAAAATTCTGAGCTTGTCTTAGTTTGTAAACTAAATTAACTGCAGCTAGTCCTGCATCCTCCTTATGCACACACACACACACACACACACACACACACACACACGGAGATACATCATCCCTGGCTTAGAAGTGATGTCAAATGTCTTTATTTCTCTGTGTACGTATTATATGCCCATTTCTTTTTTCTGAAAGCTGAGCAATGCAGCTGCCAAATGCACTGGGATGTTGTAGTGCAACCCGTGCTCCTGTCAGTCCTGAATTGCAGGGTTTCCACCTCCTTTGTAAAATAGGCCCCATGTTTCTGGCTTGGGCAAAGGGGAAGAAGGGGAGTTTGACGAACAGACAGAGGCTTCAAGGGAGCGATGCCTCCACCCAAGGAAAAGGCCTTTGAAGAGGCAGCTTCATAGGACACCTTCCCTGATCCCTGATGTCGGCGGATTAAAAATTAATCTGTTATGAAAAATTAAAAGGTGAAACTTTCCTCTGGAGTGGCTCAGCAGCTCGGCTCTCTCTCTCTCTCTCTCTCTCTCTCTCTCTCTCTCTCTCTCTTGCCGGCAGTTGATTGTATATTAATGTGAAGACTGAAGGAAAGAACTGATCATTCTAAATGAAAATACAGATTTGTGTAAAAATCTGGATTGATTTTTCTTAATGCCAAATGCGAATTGATATAATTGGAGGCATCCCCCCCCCCCGCCTTCTCCATTGGAATGATGATGTTTATATTTTTAAGAGCTTAATGTGGCCACGCTGCTGGGGAGGCGCGTCCCGTTTTGCCACTTGAGGTTTAAACAGGAAGAACCGCTTAGCCCTGCTGCCGCCACCACCACCACTACTGCTGCCGCTGCCGCCACCTAACTGTTCCTGTCGCCGCCACCTGCTCTGTCACATCCACCGCCTGGTGGAGAAGCGGCGCTCCCACCAGTGCTGATTTCGGGTGAAATCTTGCCCCAAATGGATGCAATCTTGCCCCAAATTGGCACTGATGGCTGCTGTGCGTCTCTGTTGCTGGCAGAGGTGGCAGGAAATTCCGGGCAGCTTCTGCCCCCTGAAGCAGTGGCCTTGTTTAGGGAAGTTTTTAATCTGTGATATTTTAATGGATTTTAATATTTGTTGGAAGCTGCCCAGAGTGGCTGGGGAGACCCAGCCAGATGGGCGGAGTACAGTGGTATCCCCGGGTTGCATATGTAATTGGTTCTGGGTTACAGTTCGTAACTTGAAAAGTACGCAACCCGAACAAGCGCACGAAAAACCCGGAAGTAGCGGTTTGCGCATGCGCGAACGCATCTCTGCATGTGTGAACTGCGCAGAACGCTTCTGCACATCCGTGCGTTGTGCGTGCTCCGGATTGCGCTTCCGGGTTACCGAAGTTCGTAACCCAAAAAGTACGTAACCCGGAGCGTACGTAACCTGAGGTACGACTGTACAAATAAATAAATTATTATTATTATTATTATTATTATTATTATTATTATTATTATTATTATTACCCTAACCATGGGGGAAGGGAGAGTGCTCTTGCATTTGGTTCCTGCTTATGGGTTTCAGACAGGCATCCAGTTGGCCACTTTGAGAACAGGATGCTGGACTTGATGGGCTGTTGGCCTGATCCAAGAGACTCTCCTTAGGCACATTGATTGCCCGGGAGCTGATGAAGAGGGCAAATGCATTGTCTGCAGTGTTAACTCTCCCTGTCCTAAACTTGTGTGCCTTGTTTTAATCCATTAAAAATAAATAAATCTCAAGGTACTTCTGCTCAGTTAGGAATGAGGGACGTGATCTCGGAGGAGGTCTCTCAATACGGATGGCAAATCAGTAAAATCTGAGTGATGGGATGACATTAAAACAATATATTGATAAAGTTGGTATCCTGGCCCCTCAGTGTCCTGGCTAATGCAGCAAACAGCTATCTTTAGAAATGCTTATACTCATAATTACACAACGGCAGGACGAATTAGTCCAGGAAAACGTGCATGAAATACAGTAAGCCAATTCTGCTCTGCAATGCAAGACCAGTGGTGGTGGTGACATTATATAAATGGCTGGTTTTGACTTACTGGAAGGCCTTAAGAGATAACCGGGCAGGACCGACCATCTAAAAGCATCCCCCTAACCCCCCCCAAATAAAATTTATAAAGAAGCAAGGGTATAACCGTCTTAAGTCTGTACACCCCAAACTGTGCAGGGGCAAACTAATGTGCTGTGAGTTCAATTGGACTGAATCCCAGGTAAGTGTGTAGATGATAGCTGCCTTAATTATTCCCAAGTGAGACAGCAAAGGGAGGCTGCTTTGTACCAGGTCAGATGGTTTGCCCAATTAGCCTAGTATTAGCCTACTAACTGGAAGGGACTCTCTAGTGACTCAGGCAGAGATTCTTCCTGCCACCTGCTGCCTGACCCTTTTAGCTGGAGATGCCACAGAGCGAGAAGAAGAGAAGAAGAGTTTGGATTTGATATCCGGCTTTATCACTACCCAAAGGAGTCTCAAAGCGGCTAACATTCTCCTTTCCCTTCCGCTCCCCCACAACAAACACTCTGTGAGGTGAGTGGGGCTGAGAGACTTCAAAGAAGTGTGACTAGCCCAAGGTCACCCAGCAGCTGCATGTGGAGGAGCGGAGACGCGAACCCGGTTCACCAGATTGTGAATCTACCGCTCTTAACCACTACACCACACTGGCTCTCATGGGAAAGAGGCAGAAATTAGTGATTCATGCAGGAACATGGGGGATGTTTATTTACATGTTCTAAACCCACCTTCCCCAGACTGGAACACAATGTCTCTCAGTCCAAAACAGAACAGCCAATGGACAGGGATGGTGCGCTTGCAGAGCCACACAATAATCCAGGGGTGTTGGAGCAACTCTCCTATGAAGAAAGGTTCGGGGTTCCTTAGTTTAGAGGGCAGGCAAGTAAGGGGAGACATGATAGAGGTGTGCAAGATTCTGCATGGTGTGGAGAAAGCAGACAGAGTAAAGTCCCCCCCCTAATTGTACAAAAGTCTGGGGCTATCCAAGGAAGTTCAATGGTGGAAGATAAAAAAAAGAGGACTTCTTTGCACAGAGTATAGTAAATCTATGGAATTTGTTTCCACAAAAGTCAGCAATGGCCACCAGCTTTGGGTCTAAAACAGGATGAGATGAAGTTGTGGATGATGAGATGATCAGCGGCTGCTGGGAGAGGCAGTAGGCCTCTGGATACCAGAAAGAAGAATGGCAGATGAAACTGATGGACTATGTGGAGATGGCGAAATTGACAGGGATGATCCAAAACCAGGAAGATCAAGCATTTGAAAAAGACGGGAATAAAATTTTTCATTGCTTAAAGACCACTGTGAACATCTAAAACAGGCTTCCTCAACCTCGGCCCTCCAGGTGTTTTTGGCCTACAACTCCCATGTTCCCTAGCTAGCAGGACCCGTGGTCAGGGATGCTGGGAATTGTAGTCTCAAAACATCTGGAGGGCTGAGGTTGAGGAAGCCTGATCTAAAATCACTGGCAGGATTGTGAAGATGCTTGTAATGTGAAATTCTTGTCATATGGGGGGGGGGGTTTAATGGAAAAATTAGTAACTGGGTAATTTAAAAGGATGCAGATAACTTTGCATTATAGAACAGACCCATGGAGGGAGGGAGGGAAGTCCGATGGTATCTAAGGAACCTTTTGTTTTTTTGGATGTGTGAAATGGTTAATGTAAAGATATACAAAAATGTGAAAACTAATTGTGTGTGTGTGTGTGTGTGTGTGTGTGTGTGAGAGAGAGAGAGAGAGAGAGAGAGAAGGCCTCTGAATACCATTTACTGGTGGCAACAACTCTGCCACGCACTCAGGCTCTGCTTGTGGGCTTTCCATGGGTATTGGCTTGGCTGCTGTGAGAACAGAGTGCTGGACTAGAAGGGCCAAGATCTTCTGTCAACAGCTTGAGGACAGTAGGTTGCTTTGACCCTTTTCAGGTGCAGTGCATTTCCCGTCTTTATTCAGAAATGCAAGTATGCACCTGGTATTTGAACTTAAGGAAGCTCTGCTGGCAACAAGCAGGATTGACAGAATAGCAAATATTTGCACAATTTAAGACTGTAGAGTTTATTTACAACAATTTTATTATTTTATATGCCACCCATCTGACAGGATTCCCCCAGCCACTCTGGGCAGCTCCCAACAAAGAATTAAAAACTCAAGAAAACATCAACCACTAAAAACTTCCCTATACAGGGCTGCCTTCAGATGTCTTCTAAAAGGCATATAGTTGTTTATTTCCTTGATATCTGATGGGAGGGTGTTTCACAGGGCGGGCATCACTACCAAGTAGGCCCCCTGCTTGGTTCCCTGTAACTTCATTTCTTGCAGTGAGGGAACCGCCAGAAGGCCCTTGGAGCGATGGGGGTGGAGACACTCCTTCAGGTATAACAGGGCCAAGGCCATTTAGGGCTTTAAAGGTCAGCACCAGCACTTTGAATTATGTTTGGATAGGTTTGGTTTTTTAAAGAATGTAACAAGAGCCTGCTGGATCAGACCAGCTGCCCATCTAGGCCAGCATCCTGTTCTCACAGTGGCTAACCAGATTCCTGTGGGAAACCTCCAAGCAGGACCTGAGCACAAAAGCAGCTTCCCATCCTGTTTGTTTCCAGTGCTGTCTCCAGAACAATATTTGTGTGTGTGTGTGTGTGTGTGTGTGTAGTTTCTGCTTGAAAACAGGAAGTAGAAGTATATGACACTTATATGAATATTTTCCTTTATAAATGGTACAGCTTTAGGCACAAAACAGTATCCTTGCTGCCATACCTCGCCACCATCCAAGTAGCTGCACAGCTTCCATTTCCTTTAATTCAGCCATTTCTGCCTTTCCTCCACCTCATTCTCCACCGTGGTTGCCAAGGTCAATGCAAATCACTGGCTGAACTTCTACCGAGAGCAGCTTAAGTCTCTCACTGCATTTGTGTTCAGCAAATGAAGCTACCTCAACAGGCTGGAGGAGTTTGATCCCGCTGGGACCCAGTATAGCCTCAGATATAATCTCCCTCTCCAAATCTACCGCATGAATCTTTAAGCACTGAAATCCCAAATCAATGAAATTAATGATCTCACCCACTGCTAATTTATACCTGTCTCTAAATGAAGACATAACTTTTATTTTGTACAACTTGCTTTGCTCGCGCCTGACATTAATACGGAGGCTAAGAGGGATCAAAGGAGACCAGGAGGGAATTTTCTTCACTCCTGCACTGTGTGCATGCTGAAATATTACATCTCTAATTAAACAATGGCACTTTAAAATCATTTGGCATCCAGGGCCAAAGCCGCAGCTGCTGTAATTACATGGAAAGGGAGGAGATGATTGATAAATTTGATATGGAGGAATAATGTGAATGATTCATTTCAGATGTAGTTTTCATTCAAGGATCAAAGGTTCCCCGGCAACCCATGTGATCCCAATGAGTGCCTAAATTACATTAACTCAGATCTCATTAGAATGTTGGCTCCTATAAATACCTCTTTTTGTCATTCGTGAATAATTGCTTTTATGGCAGTTCTGAAATGACAGAACAAGTGCTTAACATGTTCAGGTTAGGCTCCGGAGATAGCGGGTGCAGATGGGTTGAGTGTTGAGACCAAAGATTTGCCTCCGCTCAGAGGAGAACTGGTCCAGCCTGGAAGAGCGATGTTATTACTGCGTTGCGCGGCTGTTAAAAAGAATCAAGGCGACATGAGAAAATGCAGCACCAGTTTCCTTTAGGTGAAGGAGGCGGCCAGATGGGGCTCCTGCACTTTTAGAAAGTGGTGTGCAAGCGGGACGTTTTGGAGAATGCACCTTTTCCCACCCCTGCAATGCTGTGGCAAAACAGGTTGTATCCGTATCTGTTAAAGATGGAGAAGCCCTGCTATAAGAAGCTGCCCTCTGCCATTGATCCACTTTGTTCCAGTCCTACCAGAGGCTGCCAGGGACTGAACATTTTGCCTGCAAGACACCTGCTTTTCCACTATGTTATAACTCTCCTTACTGCCCTAGATGCTGTGCTTAGAGTTGCCCACCTGTATTGCCAAAGCCTTATAAGACAGCTCTTATTGATTTAGACCATTTATATACTGCTGAATTACAAGAGTCTCCAAGTAGTGTACAAGGAATGCAATGCAATGAGAAATTGATTAGAACTATAAAATTCAGTTAAAGTGCTTATTAGAATAATTTTTCAGACAGTCTTTTTCTTCTTTGGCGATCACACATAACTGAGTAAGATTGTCTTCCATAAACACAGTTTTAACAGTGAATCCGTAAGTGACTGTGGAGGCCAATTCTGGATCCTCTTGGAAGCCACCCAGATGGGCGGGGTATAAGGAAATAATAATAATAATAATAATAATAATAATAATAATAATAATAATAATAATAATCCACAGGTCCTTCCACAGTGGGGACATAGGTTTCTGGGCAAGAGTTGATCAAGGTGAGGGTTTGCCAAGTGTGCCTTCCTCTTAGCACGTTTCTCCCTTTTGTCCTGAGTTTGAGCGTCTTCAAAGTCCATGACACCTTTGGTAAAGGCTGTTCTCCAATTGGAGAGCCTGCAGGCCAGTGTTTCTCAGTTGTCAGTGTTTATACCGCATTTTTTGAGATTTGCCTTGAGAGTCTTTGAAACTCTGTTGCTGACCACCAACATTGCACTTTCCATTTTTATGTTCGGAATAGAGTAGTTGCTTTGGAAGACGATAATCAGGCATCCATCTGCACAACATGACCAGTCCAACAAAGTTGACGTTGAAGAACCATTGCTTCAACACTGGTGATATTTGCTTCTTCCAGTACACAGGCATTAGTTTGCCTGTCTTCCCAAGTAATGTGTAAATTTTTTCGAAGACACCATTGATGGAATCTTTCAAAGAGTTGGAGATGGCGTTTATAAGTGGTTCATGTTTCACAAGCATACAGTAAGGTTGGTAGTAGAATAGCTTTGTAAACAAGCATTTTGGTTTCCCTGCGAATGTCCTGGTCCTCACACACTCTGCTCTGAAACCCAGTAGGCATCAAAAGTTCAACATGGGGGTGGGGAGAGGTTGCTATTAGGGCAAAATGCAATAGTTTTGTTTTATTTATTTCTTCGACTTATATTCCACCTCTTTCTCCATGCAGTTCAAAGCAGCTTACATAGTTCTTCCCTTCTTCATTTAATCCTCACAACAACTCTGTGTAGGGTAGGCTAAGAGTGAGTGACTAGCCCAAGAACACCTAGAAAATTCTTTCCAGTAGCACCTTAGAGACCAACTGAGTTTGTTCTTCAGTCACCTAGTTAGCTACCAAGAACACCTAGTTAGCTTCATGGCTGAGTGGGGATTCAAACCCTGGACTCCCTGGTCCCAGTCTGGCACTCTAACCACTGCATCACACTTGTTTTATTTATTTTATCTTTATTAAGTTTGTATAGTGCCAGACTCACATTGTGGTTTGCAGTCTAAAACATAAAAAACACTTAACATAATAACGTACAATAATGTCAACTTCAGATATCTGAAGGACTCTCACACGGAAGATGGAGCAAGCTTGCTTTCTCCTGCTCCAGCGGGTAGGACTTGAACCAATGGCTTCAAGTTACAAGAGAGAACCCATGCACTTCAGGTTACTAAACATCAGGAAGAGTTTTCTGACAGTAAGAGCTGTTCAACAGTGGAGCGGTCTCCCTCGGGAGGTTGTGGACTCTCCTTCCTTGGAGGCTTTTAAGCAGAGCTTGGATGGTCATCTATCATGAATGCTTTTAGCTGAGATTCCTGCATTGCAGGGGGTTGGACTAGATGACCCTTGGGTCCCTTCCAACTCTACAATTCTGTGATCCTATGATTTATAAACACACGCACTCTCACTTCTCTTCTTTTTGCATTTCCCTGTTGCTTAGGAGAATGGGCAGGCTGCGAAACAGGCAGGCCACTGTAACGCAAACAGTATTTTGGCCAATGAGCTGATCAAGCAAAACAAGATTGGGCCGGATCCAGACTAGGTTAGTTGCACTTCGTCCAGCCACCTTTTTATCACATGGATTTCAATGGGGACCTGTGTGTGGCTCACTTGTTCTGACTCCATTGCAACGCAGTTGACCCAAATGGCTTACGGCCTCCAGCAAGTGGCCAGCACAGCAGCAGATTAGATTTCAAGGTGATAGTGACCTTTGGCCTTCCCTCAAGTCCCGCACAACTGGTCGTTCATCATACAGCCACTCACCAGGAAGCTCTGAGCCATCTTTGCAGCCAGCAAATGCTATTGATTGATTTCATTGATTGAAATCTGCATCTTTCCTGAAGTAAAGGCAACTATTCCCTCCACACCCGTTGCCTAGAACTTTTTTTTTTTTACTATTTCTCCCATTTCCTGCCTAGTCATTTCACATCTCAAAAAAGGAACAGAGAATCTGAGAGAAGGCAGGAGAAAGGTGTGTGGGAGTCCTTTGATTTTAAAAAATATTATTAGGACTGTCAATTTTTTTCAATTATTTGTAATATTTTTCTGAGTAAGAAGAAGTTGATTAATTGTCCAAACTGACATAAACATGCACCTTATAATAATAATAATAATATACCCTGCCTTTTTCTCTGACTGAGTCAACACCTCAAAGCAGATGTTCATCTGAACTACTAAGGACCAAGGACCATGAATTTCAGTACATTCTTTTTATAAATTATACCTAATGAGTTCCAAAGCTAGGGTTGCCATATTTCAAAAAGTGAAAAGCTGAACCCAATAGTTGTTGAGTTTTTTGGGCAAAGTTGTTGAGTTGCTTTTTGGAGGGGGGATGCAAAGTTGTTGAGCTTTTTTCCCAAAATCTTTTTTTAAATTGAAGTTTTTGAGCTATTTTTAAGGAAATTTGCTAAAATCTAGACTTCCGACATGGTTTGTCCTAATTTTCCTGGACATTTCAGCGGACACTGCTTTCGACGACCATATTCTGGTTATGTCTGGGAAATTGCGGACATTTGGCAACCCTATCCAAAGCTGAATGGTGATTTAAACTCTGGCCTGCTAGGCCTTAGTCCAACACCCTAACCACTATGCTACACTGCACATATATGTATGAAACAGAAAATGCAATGCAATCCTGTACATGTTTACTGAGAGATAAGGCACAATAAGTTCAGCAGGACTTACTTCTAGGCAAGTGTGTGTAAAATTATGGGCTAAACAAACAGGCAAACCTGCAAACCTGTGTCTGTTTACTCCAGAAGGCATTCTCACCGTGTTCAATGAGGCTTACTTTCAAGATAGGTGTGCACAGGATTACTTCTTAGTAAGCAATCACTGTCACCCACTGTGAGAAGGAATGGGCCTCAAGTATAAGTCTATGTACACACACACACACACACACACACCCTTCATTCCCAGTTATGATATCGCACCAGAACCACTATAGTCTTGGAAAATAATCTAGTAAAACACATAGTCAGAGATTGCATTGCAATGTATTTGGCATTTCTCTCACCTTCCAAAACAAACAAAGGAAAGGGATTTGAAACATGAAAGGTCTGAAATGTGAAAGGGTTATACCTCTCTGAATTTTGCAGCGCAGTTCTCCAGTCAAGTGACTTACGCAAAATGTACATATTAGGGTAAAGTTTGCATAAGTTCATAGAAAATAACATGCAAAAATACATTACGTGGGGGAAATTGCTTTGCAGAAATGATTATGTCTGGCAAAATCGCATCTAAAAATGGTTTCATTAGGAGCAGTTCACACCAAAACAAAGTTGAACTGATGTGCAAAGGTGGGGAACCAAGATCGCGTCCATACTATATATGCAGAGCATCTGGCTTCCTCCAAACAATCCTGGAAACTTCAGCTTATGTATCAAAGAGCTACAATTCCCAGTATCCTTAAAAAAATACAGTTCCCATGATTATTTACGGGGAGCCATGTGCTTTATGTGTGTGTTAGATGTGACCTGATTTTTTTGCGGGGGAGGGGATGAGAAACACAAGGGAACTGCTGAAATGGAGAGACTCGCCCATCCTTTCCTGTTGCAACAGCCATTTTGGTAGCCTGTCTTATACCGATATGTACGGCATGCCACATTGTTTTCTTCTTACTGAAACTGGAAGGTATTTATACAAGGATGTGTCATTGCCTGACTTCCTCTCTCCAGCAATCAGAGAGAGAGAGAGAGAGAGAGAGACGAACGTCTCCAAGGGGCAATGTGTTTCTGTTGGACAGGTAAAGCTCACAGCTGATGCTCTTTCAAAAGGGTTGTCTCGGTCTCCCTCCTGTGTGTCATCACTTTAAAAAATGTCAGTAAGCAAAAAGCTCTTGAGCATATTGAGAGAGAGAAAGGAGGACGGATGGAAAGCGAACACATGATAAAACAAGGTTGGCATTTTAGAAAACATGCTTGCTCTCTGGTTACGGAGTGCTCTCACGCTCTCGCCTCAGCTTAGGTGCCGATTTGATGGTGCCAAGCGGCAAGACTCTTCCAGGACAGTACCCTTTCAGGTTGCTGGTGGGGCAGCCATTTGTCTGAAATCTCCCTTCCCACAGAAAGCAAGCTCAAGACTATGGTATCAGAGCAGAGGGTGAAAGCAGGCGATCCTTTCGTTCAGGGGTGCCAACTTGAATAAAAAATTTGGGAGGCAGGTAAGCCCCATCCCACATAATAGACCACAAGACACAGTGTACGCACGCTATTTGAATGGCAATGCCCATCAGCTTTGGAAAGGCAGCCCCCTCAAATATTTTACTGGGGGCTGAAGGGACATTGAACCCCAGGAGTTGGCTCTTCCCATGAGTGGATGAGACCAATAGTGGGTCCAATGATCAAGAAGGCAGTTTCTGCACATGCCTTAAAGGGAAGTGAGGGGCAGATGGAGCTTGTCAACCTGGGAAGGTAGTCATCTAGGAGAAGGTCCTAAACTTCTGGTGCCTTGAGAGAGTAAACCCAGCTTCAGGAAAAAGTCCCAAGAAAATGTCCATCCCCTCTGCCTTGCAGGAGAGGAAAATGCTAAGGAGTAAAGCTTACACAAATCTGGAGTGGAGTTCCTAAGATGTTTGTATTTAATTTGTTGGAGGTTGCCCATAGTGAATGGGGTAACCCAGTCAGATGGGTGGCATATAAATAAATATCATCATCATCATCATCATCATCATCACTGTTATTCCGGCAACTCCTGCAACCAAGCTGGTGCTAAGTGTGTTGCTCAACTTTCCTTTAGACCACAACAGCTGGGCCAAGAGGGGGTCTTGTCGTCTGGGCAGCCCATACACATTGCCCATGCTTGCACCCTGGAGAGGTCACTTCGGTGTGGCCGATGCAGCAAAAACAGCAGAGGAGGCAGCAGATACGAGTTCCCAGCCTCTGCAACCACAGCAGGTGCTGTGTTTCCCTAGCAGTTTGCCTTCACCCCCCGGAGGTGATGTTTCTCAAGACAGACGTATGCCAACAACAACAAACCCTGACACTTCCACCACTGTTGCTGAGATCAGGGCAAGGAGCTGCAGAGAGCTTTGCACCACCACAAAGCCAAATATGAACCACCATGGTAATATCTGTCCGTCTATATGAGACCTTTGCTTGCTGGAGCTACAAATATACCACGTGGCAAAAACAGTTCCTTCGCTTTGTCATCTGTAAGATTGCGCTTCGACTGTGAATAGTAGACCGCAGCTTCAGGCAGCTTCTGCCTTTTGTGTGCAGATAGCCGAGCCATCAAGACTCTGAAAGTCCCCTTTTGTCTCTTAAATGGTTTCTCTCTTTTCCTTGGTGTGCTTGATGGCTTCAAATGACCCGTCTGTGTGAATGTGGATATATGCCTTCTGGGTGATCGCAAGCTTCCCCCATCATAAAACGTGCCTATGAGATTGGGAAAGCTCTGCTGAGCTTTCTGTAAATACCCCAAACAGGGTACATGGAACAAAGCAGCCAATACAGGCAGAGAGTAGATGTTCTGGGAGAGCCCACGTACATCAGACATATCTCTGATCCATCCTTTCCTTTCAGCCAGTTCTTTGATGGACATTGCAGAAGTATTGCTAATGAATGAATCCACGAGAAAAAGAATGTTCCATTTTGGAATGCAAAATCCATATGGACTTTATGGGGCAGGGGATGGGGGCAGAGGGGGCTCCTAATATTTTTTTGGCAGGGGGAAGCACCCCTCCCCAATATTGAGAGGGCTGCCACCACTACCCCGCCATGAGCCCCAGCCCCAGCTCCAGTGAAGCAAAGATTGCCCGCGCTCGTCCCAGACTCCATGCAAGCACAGGCAATCTTTGCTTCACTCATCCCAGTTGTAACCTGGCTCTCGGGCTGTGGCTGGGACAAACAAGCATGGAGATCATGCTCGACTTGTCTTCTCCCACCTGGCACATGCCAGGCAACATCTTGTGATGCGTCACATGACTGTGCCCCCTCAATGTAAGGGGTAAGTCAGCGCCCCTGGCAGGGGATGAGGAAATTTGTGGCCATGAGCAAGTGAGGAAATCTAGCACAGGTTTGCACCAACATTTACCATGCAGCAGATGGCTTGGGTCATTTTTCTGTTTGGTTCTGTTATGTTTTGGTCATAGCTTATTTGAGATCGGTGCATTTATTATTGATGGGTTTATTAATGTTTGGTATTTTAGAAGTATTCTGTATTTGTGGGAGCTGCCTTTAGCGAATTTTCCTTTTACGGATGACTATTCAATATGTGTGTGTGTGTGTGTGTGTGTGTGTGTGTGTGTGTGTTGCTTCTTAGGCTTTTAGGCTGCAATCCTATGCACCTTACTAGGAAGTAAGCCACACTGAAGTTGATAGCACAATCTTTTGAGTAAACATTGGTTATCAGGGTCACTTGTTAGATTCCCAGTTGCAAGGAGGCTTATGAGAACATTCAAGGAAACATGCTTGGAACTTTTTAGCCAACCTTCACACTAAACATGTGAATCATAGAATTGTAGAGCCGGAAAGGACCCCGAGAGTCATCTAGTTCAACCCCCTGCAATGCAGGAATCTCAGCTAAAGCATCCATGACAACCACCCAACTTCTGCTTAAAAACCTCCAAGGAAGGAGAGTCTACTCTACCACTTCCTGAGGCTTGGGGTGGGGGCCAATGCCCATGCCTCTGCGCCCATGATTGCTAGCCTTTTTGGGCCCATCTGCAAGTCAGGGACTCTCCCACCCCCACCCCCGGCAACCTACTTTATTGGGTACCATAAAGCCCGATTTCATGTGAGAGGGGACCCTGTGGGTACCAGGGAACATTCTGTGGGCATCTCATTGCTCTATCCACTTCTACGATTGATTTCATTGGCGTTGTTTCCCATGAAGTGCCTCGGAGTGATTCAACAACAAAAGCATCAACAATAAAAACACACGTAAAATATTTTTCACGTATAAAAACAATGTTCAGAATAAATTTGAATACAGACAGAAAAGGGAATGCATTCAATAGGTGCTGAAAATACGCAGTGTTCATTTCAGAAGCACTAGACTCCGTCTGTTTGTCCCCCTCAACATGCTTTCCTTCAGCTGTGTCATAAAATAGGAACAACCAGCCATTCCTCGCTTTTCTTTGGGAGTTTGTGTGTGTGACACCCCCTGCCCTCTTACCCCTATATCTTACTCCCCCTTCCCCGCTCCTATTTTTGGATCCACCTCTGAGAAGAGGCTTCGAGTCAACTCCTCAGCTAGCTTAAAATTGGCTCCATTCCACAGAAGTCAATAGCTTTTGTGTGTTTTCTGTTTTTCACGGGAGCACCATATTGGTGAGGTGAAATTGGATGTCCGGGACGTCCTCGGATCTTAAAAGCATGAGTAATGCCATTTTGGGAGTCCGCGGTGAAGATCTGAAGGTTTCCCTCTGATCTCAGGGTAAGGCTTATTGTCAGAATGCTGCTCCTTGGCACTCTGCCATCCTTTCCAGGGATGCAGCAAATTAAAGGTTCATGGCATGAAACCAGATTTGCTCCACTGTGTGCCCTTTTTTTCCCCCTTTCTGAGCAGGTGCGAATCACCCCCAACCCCTTCTTTATCCACTTGGCTGAGCGCCGGTATCTCACCTCCAAAGGATATGGGGAGGGATGATTTCCTTCTCATTGAAAAATAAAAGGAAGTAGCAAACACCCGACAAGTAATGTGTTCTAAACAGGTTTCTTTAATTGGGGGTGGGGGAGGAGTGGGGATGGTTCCCAAGAAATAGCTCAAAGTAAATTATCTTTTTACGTACTTCCCATGTTCCCTGACCCCAAGGGGGCGGGGGCAGCAAATGCACAGCATTCATCAAAGGCACAGAGTTTAGCAGCTGTTCTTGGCACGGGTGGCGGATACAGAAATTGCCATTTGTAGGGTGAGAGGAGGATTAAGGGAAGAGACAAATTCTATGGGCTGGCCATGTGTCAAACGTGCGGTCAATGGATACCCCAAATGGATGCCCCAAAGTCACACTGTATATTTTTGTTCCTTTCTCCTCCAGTCCTTGAACCAATGTGAAAACAGATAAGAACATAAGAACAAAAGAAAAGCCTGCTGGATGAGCCCAATGGCCCATCCAGTGGCCATTCAGATGCTTGTGGGAAACCTGCAAACAGGATCCAACCACAAGAGCCCTCTCTCCTGTGGCTTCCAGCAGCTGGTATTCAGAAACATTTCTGTACCCACACATAGTCATCATGGCCATTGGCCACATCCTGATAATTCCATGTAATTTTCTAGGTGAAAACTGTTTTATTCCAACAAACGTTTGGGAACTGACTTTTGCTGTTGTTTTTTGTTGAAAAGGAAAGGGTTTGTTTATAGTGCTGTGCTATTTTTCTTATCTGTATTTTAATAGATTTGTTGTTTATATTGCTTTTAATTTTTTTACTTATTTTGCAGCAATTATCTTTTATACGCTTTCTGTATTTTATCTCTATTGTTTCGATTGGCGTAAGTCACCTTGAGTCTCAGCCTGGGGTAAAAGCAAGAAATAAATAAATATAACAGTAATAATAATTTTACCTTTTTATTGTACGACCTGTTTGTCTGTCTGTCTGTCATGTGGTGCATGTGTGCTGTCCCCTCCACCCACCCATGCATGCACAAGTTTTTATGTACGGTTTCTACACTGAACCATGCTAGGTGTGCACAGTGGAAGGAAATGATTTTGGCAAAGGACGAGGCAGACAAGTTAAGTTGTGCCCCTCTGTGACACGTCGGGCTTTGTGTTCCTTCCCCTCACGCTCATTCTGCAGCGAGCTCAGCTTGAGCCAATGTGAAAGAAAGCTTGGTCTGGCTCAGAGATTATGGGTTGAGGATTGTGGTGGCAGATGGCAGTGTGCTTATAGCTAAAAAGAAGAAGAGGAGTGATCTCTTGCCCATCTTGAAAAGACCCCTTTCAGAGTTTAACATGGCTTGAGGAAGTGACAATAATAAAGGTTCACTTTGGTGGGCTTTGAAAAGGTTTCATTTCTTCCTTCAGCCTTCTCTTAGAGAGAAGAGGCCAGCTTCTTGCCATTTCCTCGCTCAATTACTCTGTTGAAACCTTTGCACCGCTGATTGCTCTGTTGCAATAAGCTACAAAAATGACTTTTCAATAGCCAAGAACCGCTGTGTTTGCATGCATAAAGTTGAGTTGATAAAGTTGTGGCAAATGGAAGTCACCGAGTGCCCTGGAGGTCCATTGGTAAACACACACAAGCATTTTGTTACACTGTTATGACCTGAAATCTCTACAATCCACTCCAATTCCATACCAGACTGGTAAATTTCAGGTATTGTCCAACCTCCACAGGACTTGATCTTTAGCAATGTAAACTGACATTTTCAAGCTGATATTTAGCAATGCAATATGGAGCAAGCTGCACTGTTTTCCGCTTAAGAGAATGGATTCCACAGCATAAAGTTTCATTGCATTAAAAAATAAACACTTTCCCACAAATTCCCCGAATGCTACGAAAGCTACTTTCTGACGATAATCACTCTGCAACATCCTGGAATTCATTAATGCTCTCTAAATGAAGACGAAACCATGCAATCAAGGAAGGGATGATTCTGAAGCAACAGAAGATAAAAACTGTAATGTTGTGGTGTTCTGGCCTGCTTTCTTGAGAGTCCCTGTGTAAGCTCCATTGATCATTCATAGAATGTCAGGTGGCTTACAGATGGGAACACAAGGCTATTGATTTTTACTAGCTTGCTAAAAATTGAAGGTGGGGGAGGGAACTTGAAGAGCTTGGAACTCGAGCTTTGTTTCCAAAGGGACAATTCCACTCCCCTGCCAGGACTTGGTCAGAAGGAAATCTAATGTGTTTGCATATTTGGAAAGAGGAATGGTGGACCGCCCCCCTAGACCCAACACCTTGCGCGTGTGGTCTCGATTCTTTTGCAAGCCATTTAAGATGCACGGGGCAGGCGGAGAGAACGAGGGACCAAATATCTTAAAAGCTCCATCGATGAAATGAATTCATCCAACCCTAAATTGGCAACAGTTCCACAACTAAAGATCTAAAGGGTATGTAATCAAAGAGAGGGAGCCTGATAGGTTCCCATCAAGTGCACTGACTTGGAAAATGGGGAAAGTTTAGGGTCAGGCATATGTGTTCTCGAGGGAATCCTTGCTTGCTATGGAAAACTAAAAGCCAAAGAGAGCTTTGGAATACTGCTATTATGGTTATTTATTTTGTAGGTATATTTCTCTCTCTCTCTCTCTCTCTCTCTCTCTCTCTCTCTCTCTCTCTCTCTGTGTGTGTGTGTGTGTGTGTGTGTGTGTTTCTCTGTGTGTGTTTCTCTGTGTGCCTCTGTGTGTACATATATACAGTACAATCTCCCCCTGCATTTACTTAAAATATCCAGTTGCTTATGGAGTGGCAAAGAAGGAACTCTGCAGCCCGGAACAAACCGAAGATGAATTATTAATGTCAGCGCAGCCTCAGCCACAGAGAATGTTTCATCCAGTGGTTAATAAGGAGTGCATAGAAATATCCAGTGCTATATTAAATTAAAGCAAAGCTTGATATTCTCCTGCTTGCTCCTTGCATTGCGGTAATTCATTTTTACACTTGCATGTGCTGGGCAAGGATAATCCTTGCTCCTGGATCACCTCTCCTTGGGATCGGCACCAGGTAGCCTCTGCCAATAGAAGTCTTAATCTGTGGAAAGGGATAAAGTGGGGGGAACGTCTTGCCTTATTCCCCCCCTGCAAGTGATACCTTTGTGTGGATAGAGAAGGAGCCTTGTTTTCAATGCCTGCTCACCTACTCACATCTCAGAGCTTAGGCAGAGATGTGTTCAAAATGGTTTTCGTGGCAGCTAAAAGAAGCCACAGAATTCAGTAGAAGCGCTACAGCGTTTCAAAATTGGGAGGGGAACGGGAAGTGGAGAGAGAGGAGGGAGCTTTCTGTTTCCGTGTGAAATTGCAACATTTTGAACGGGGACATTCATGGGGTGAGATGCAGGAGGCCATTTGTGGGTGTAAGGATTCCATCATGAAAGCAAAACCTTCCCTACTGCCTTTCAATGGGGAAGGAGGCAGACACCACACACAAGAAGCAAGTTTGGCTAACCTGGTGCCCTCTGATCCTCAACAGCCCAAGTCAGCATGGCCTATTGTCATCATGAATGATGGGAGCTGGAGTTCAGAGCCACAAATGCCCCCCCTCACTCCTCCATCATAGATCATAGATTTGAGCACTGAGCTGCCCCATCTCCTCAATATGAGGATGAATTCCAGGCATGCATCAGAGCCTGTACAAAGCTCTGGGACATACAGATTCCTGGACTAGCATATGCACACAGGGTATCTGTGCTCTATTCTCAGGAAGTCATGCAGAAGAAAATAAATTCCACTAGGTGGCTACCATAAATGCGCACCCTACATTCTTCACATCATTCCATGAAAACAGAAAAGAAGAAGAAGACAGGATTTCCTCTTGTTTCAAAAACCCCAGTTGTTTATTTAGGGAAACGGGCACTCAGTAGTTGAAGGGAACTGCACTCTATTCAACAACTCCTGTGCCGAAGTAACTAACGTCAACTTTGGATTAGGTAGAAGGGAGAGATAAATAGAAGTAATTAAAATTGGTGTCAATAATGTGGTGTGTCATATGCCGCAAGCTAGGCACGTGCAGAGCCGTATAATTACCTCCCAAGCTCTCCAGCTGTCGGATCAGAAGCGGGAACTGGCTCCAGTGAGTGTGAAGGCAAAAAACAGGACAACACACAAACTCTCTCTCTCTCTCTCTCTCTCTCTCTCTCTCACACACACACACACACACACACACACAACCCTACGTATACTTTCCCAGTAATTCATATGGTAGCAGGAACAATGTGTTAGATCAGATCGGAACTGCTAGAAGACAAAGAAGCAGAATTCGTAGCTCATGCCCACAGAAATATATTCAGGGTCCAGAGGGGGAGATGGTGACGATGCTGATGGCGAAGGGCTCCAGTGTTACACCTGCAAAGATTTATGAAACTATTGTTTGTAAAACAATGGGTCTATATTTAGTCGTGTCCTGCGGGATGGGAGCCCCGAACCCGGAGGTCAGGACGCAGAGGTCAAAGGTCAGAGTCACAAGGGATTAGAGGAGATTAAATATCTTTCTTCTCAAAACTGGAGGTTTTGATAATTAATTGGTCCCCAAACATAAAGGCTTTGAATTATTCCCACTCTACATGTGCTAATATTTCCAACATCTCCTGCTCAGTTAAACACAACCCGGAGGTTAGAAGAAGAAGAAGAAGAAGAAGAAGAAGAAGAAGAAGAAAACAGGTTGTTTCAGAATTAAAAAAACGTGCAAAAGTTTATCTGGCTTTCCTGTATATTTCTATAATCCATGTTTAAAATCTAATTTTAATTGGCCACTTCAAAATATATATACAGCAGCATCATTGCAACAGACTGAAAAAGAGCTCCCACAGTTGAAATGATTTTTGTGTGTTTGCCTTTAGCACATTTTGGCAACAGTGAAGGAGGGATATCCCTCATTCCAGGCTCTTGGGTGGCTCCCATTCAATTTTCTGTGGCTTCTGGAGAGAAATATTCCTGGGGAATTGCACCCAAGGTAATTTGCATCGTTGCAGTAATTTCTGTACTTTAAAAGAAGCTTAAGTCAGTGTGTGGTTCGTCCGTCCGTCCCCCCCCAGCCAGCCTTGAATTGAGAAGTGTGCATGGGATCTGGTCTACAGCTGTGATCAATACAACCATGTTACAAAGACCATCATGCATTACAGCAGCTTTTGCTGACATGGTTCCCCCTCCAGATGTTTTGAACTACGATTCCCACCAGCCCCAGCCAGCCTGGCCAATGAGGAAGTCTGATATAAAGCATGGCTAGGTAAATCCTGAAGACTGCATGGCAGTGGCCAGAGAGTGGGCATCAACACACACAAGAGTTGTCAAGGTTTTCATCCTTCCCAAATCTTGACTTTCTTGTGCACACAGGAAGATGCTTCCACGTGGACACAAGTTTCCCACCTTTCCCTCCACAGTAAAACTGCCTATAGAGAACACACATAGAGATAGATAGATATTTATTATTACGGCCATTGGCCCATCGCGCTCGATTTTTCAAACAACATATATATACTTAGCCTTTCTACTTAGAACTTCGAAAGGACTTTAAAGTAACAGACTAAGGAGTAAATTTACAACATAAAACTTCACCCCCTATTTATAAAATTATAAAAACATCAATTAATAACACACATAGAGAACTCCATAGCGGCAAATTATTTCCTTATTTATTGTTGTAAATGAAGTGAAGCAAGTACTCCTTTGTAGGGATGGATTTACTTCTTCCATCTATACAGTGGTGCCCCCCCCACTAGACGAATGCCTCGCTAGACGAAAAACTCGCTAGACGAAAGGCATTCGCTAGCGGAAGGCTGCCCTGCAAGATGAAAAAATCTATGGGACAGCCTCGCAAGATGGGGAAAAAAAAATGTTCGTCGCGAAAACCGCTACTTGCATTGGTACTTCGCTAGACGAAAAAATTGCTAGACGAAGATACTCGCAGAATGAATTATTTTCGTCTAGCGAGGCACCACTGTATATATATAAATGTTCAAGATGGGTGCACGGACGCGAAGGCCTTGCTCCGTAACCGCTTGACTGGTTGCCTTCAAATTTGGACACAACATTCCTTGGCCATATGGGAAGGTTCTTAGGTACCTAGATTGCAAAAATACCACACCTTTCCCAGGTAAATCCATGAATTTGTGCAAAAAACAACGCCCTCCAGTGGACGTCAAAGCAACACACGCTTTACAACAACAGACTTCAGAAGAGGGTGGGAGGGGGAGCGGAACTTGAGGTCGCCTCAGCCAATAGGATGTTGGCGGGGGAGGGGCTGAATCAACCTTTAGCTACCACCGCCATAACAACTCCTTGCCTCAGGCTCGGCCAATTCCCATTTTAAAACAGTGAGCAACAGACATGAGGGTGCAGAGGTGACGGAACAAATCACAGCACAGGAGTTCAACAGAACAAGCTGTGGAGAGCCAGGCGAAACCGGGGGGGGGGGGACAGTAGAGAAGGTAGGTAGGAGATCAACACAGTTTCAGAGTAACCACGGAGAGTGCGGGGGAGGTGAACAAATCACACTGCATGAGTGGGAGGAAGACGAAAACTGGGAACGGGCAGACTGAGAGGAGGCATGCAGAAGTTCATCAGGATAAGCTGTGGGAAATCAGGCGAAAACGGGGGGGAGGGAAGACTGAAATGGGGCACATGGAAGTGCGTGGCCATAAACTGTGGGAAACCAGGCGAGAACAGGGGGGGGGAGCCACAGCAAGGCGTGACCAGGCCAGCTAGTGGACAATAAAAACAAAAGCAAAAAATTGCTTGTAATAGAATCACTGCAGGGCAAGAACAAAGTGTGTGGTGGTACCTTGTTTCAGATGGCGAATTCTGTCCTTAGTGAAGTGCCACGTTTTTCATCTGGAAGCAATGCGGAGAACACATCAGCCACCCTAAAGCACCAGATTCCCAGCTTGGGACTGTTCTGTGCTCCCCTCCTGCGCTCTAGTAGCCTCTTTGGCATCAAACACTTTTCTCTAGCTGTGGTTGGTGCGCCAACTGCATCTCCTTCACACTCTGATAGTGTTTTGCATTTTGGATGCCACTGCCTTCAAATTCAAGAGTCTCTGTCCTTAGGGTGGGTGCTGATTCCTTAGGAACACTGGGTAAGTTCTGTCCTGTTGGAGCTAGGATTTTAGCTGTGATTCCTGCATTGCAGGTGGGTTGAACTACATGTCCCATGGGGTCTCTTGCAGAGCCGTCTTTCCCATAGGGCTTAGTGGTGCATCGCGCCAGGGCACCGGCCTCTCAGGGGTGCCCCAGCGAGTGGGGGAGCTGCGTGACTTTGCTGGCAGCCTCCCCTTTCCATGCACACCTGCCAGCTGCGCCCTGCCAACCATATGGCTGGTGGGCATGCAGCTTCCCTCCCAAGCCTCTGTGGGGATCGCTCTACTCCCAAGGAGGCTTGGGAGGGAAGCTGCGTACCTGCCAGCCATATGGTTGGCGGGGCACAGCTTCCCTCCCAAGCCTCTGGGGGGATTGTTCTCCTGCAGCGGCATGGGGGAGAGTTGCTCCCCCCCCCTCCGATGGCTGGCAGTGCACAGCTTCGCACACTGGGCGGGTATTTGCACCCTGGCGCCGCATCTGCTAAAAACGGCCCTGGTCTCTTGCAACCATACAATTCTATGATTCTGTTGTTTCCTGCTCCAGAAAGCCCATGCCAGGGTGAGCTATTTCAGGGCAAATGAACAATGGACTGACATAAGTCTTCTGCAATGCACAACATAGCAGCAGCGCACAACATTGTGTGCGGCTGGGCAGGGATCTCAAGTAGCAGCCGCAGTGTGAAAATTGGCTTCTTTCAAATACACAAGCATGTCCCTGTTTCCTGAGCCTGTGCAATATTGGTGAGTGTACCTAAAAAAAAGGTAACCTTATCAGGCCAGCTTTGGGATAGCAACAGATAACAGGGACTGATTCTTCGTGGGGAAGGGGGCGTAGTTCAGTGGTAAAGCAGAGGGTCCCAGCTTCGGTCCCTGGCAGCTTCAGAACTTTGCCCGAAACGTAGAGTAGACAATGCTGAGATAGGATGCACCAACGGTCTGAGTTGGTATAAAGCAGCTTCCTTTGCCTGACAACTCATTTGCCAGACCCTGGCTTCTCTGTCTCCCAACTTCTCCCTTGTATTTCTTTTCTGTAGCACTGATACTAAATGCAAATTCAGAAGGGGCCTATGGCTTGAGAATGGGTGTGGTGATTCTACATTGCCACTGGACATTGGTGTGGCTTAATGCCTAGGGCTGTAATCTGCAAGCACAGCAATCCCTGGTTCACTGCTCACTCCAGATGGAAATTCACTGAGTGACTCTATATTAGGCTTGCTGCAATTTTATTAGCCCTCCCCACCCCATCTGCATTACAGAAATAATAAGAGTATTTCTACTTTGCAAAGCTGGTATAAGGATTTCGGAGAAGACATACGTGAATGCTTGAAGGGCACTATATAAAAGCTTGTTGTTTACATGCTCCATGCTTGAGTGATGCATGTGCATGGCAGTCTAAGCCATGCAGTGGTCAGAATATTTGGGGCTTGAAGTGTAGGGATATGTTCTCAAATATTCCTCTCTCTGATTGCATTGCTTCTGTCCTGACAAATGCTAGATCTCCCAGGGAAGTAAAACTCTGCCGTAAGCTCATCTACCTCCTGATGAGTTATCACTCTCTGTTAGACCTCTGACCTCAGGTTGCATATCCCAGCCGTGACCTTCATCAAGAATACATAGAGGTGGAAAAGGTGAAGCCATGCTCAAGCCATCACTATGGCAACCCTCACAAATAGCATGGGGTGGATGGTAAGTGAGCAAAGTTTCTCAGAGAATGAGAGAATTCACAAGAACACTAAATCCCAAGAGGGACCCACATTTCTCAGGAGGACGACATCAGACCAGGCTAGTGGCTTCAGTGTGTGTGTGTTTGTGTGTGTTCATGTGCACACATGTATATCTGTGTGGGTCCTGTGCATCGTTATGAAGGTTTGCGTATTTGCTTGTAAGACACACATTATGGCTTGACTTAGTTAAGCCAATCCTACCTTTTTATTCAAGAGCCCCTGACTCTTCTCCTTAGCTGGAAAGCTCATCCTCTCTGGCAATAGGGAGCAACCAAAAGTGGGTGGAGATGACTGTCTTCATCTGGGCAAGATCCAGACAGAGTCTCCCTTCAGTGCTGCCCAACACAGAGCTGAGCCTCCATCTTAACAAATAGAGTTGCTGCTAGCCTGAATGCAGGTGAGATAGTGAGCCCTCCCTAACTCTCTTGCTAAACTGTGAGCTATGTGACTCATTCCTCCAGGAAGGCAGTGAGGACCATCAACTTGGATGGATTTAAAAGAGGATTAGACAAATTCATAGAGGAGTATCAATGGCTACTAACCATGATAGCTGTGCCCCACCTCCGCAGTTGGAGGCAGCAATGCTTCTGAATAGCAGTTGCTGGAAGCCATGGGGAGGGGAGAGTTCTGCTCCCTGGTTTCACACATGCACCTGGTTGGCCACTGTGAGAACGGGTTGCTGGACTAGATGGGCCGTTGGACTGATCCAGCAGGCTGTTATGCTCTGAAGCTTCGGCAATGGCGATTAAAGTTTCTACAGAGTTCACCAAGTTCTACAGAGAGATAATTTCTCTCTTTGGGGCCATTCTGCGCACATGTGCCTTTAGAAAAGGGAATGATCAGGGGAGATGGCTATGCTCTGCCTCCATGGTCGGAGGCAGCGATGCTTACTGGAAACCATAGGATGGAGAATGCTCTTGTGCTCACGAGCCAAAAATCCTCTGTCCCCTGGAGTTGGCACCCCGATGGCATATGAAAGATCACATAAAAGGCAAATATTATTAGGCGATGAAATACTGGGCAAATGGAATTAAGTGCTGCCATAGGTTGGTTCCACAAGTACCCTAGACTGCAAACATGCCTTTTTAAGGAGACTACTAGCCCATCCAATTTCAACCTTTCCCCCCAATCAAATATGCAATCTTTTTTAAAAGTGTTATGTACTGAGTTGAATAGGATCCAAACTGCAGCAGGCTGATTGGTCCTAGAACAATAGGATTGAGATTGCAGCAGTCTGACTGGTCCCAGAACAATAGGATTGAGATTGCAGCAGTCTGACTGGTCCCAGAACAATAGGATTGAGATCGCAGCAGTCTGATTGGTCCGCAGGAGCCACCCAATCCAGCTCCAGGTGGAAGTGAATCTGCACTCTGATTGGCATACAGGAGTATCCCGGAATTAGCCAATCACGTGGGGCCCATTGTGTAAATAGTGTATATAAAGCAAACGTTTTGGGGGAACTACAGTCCTCACTACTATGAGCTGAATAAAGAGCATGAAATTCACACTCGACTCCGAGTATCTTTCACTGGCGACGAGGATGGGATCCCGCTGAGCTGACTGCAACACACAGCACCGCAGCAACGCCACCTGTCGCACAGCTGCCTCGCACCGTGTATCCAGGCTTCAGCTCCGGGTCCCAAGGAACTCAAGATGGCAACAGACAGCAGCTTCTCGCCGTTCAACCCAGCATCAGGAGACTGGGAAGGATATGCCACCCGTTTCACCTTTCTTCTAGAAGCTAAAGGGGTCACCAACGATGCCAAGAAGAGGGCGATATTCTTCAGCGTCTGCGGAGAGGAGACATTCGAAATTGCCCGGGCTCTCCTTGCGCCTGATGATGTCGCTACCGTTCCTTACAAAACAATAGTGGAACGGCTGAAGGGGCACTTCTCGCCACAGCCCTCGGTGGTGGCTCGTCGAAATGCCTTCTATGCAAAGCGGCAAGCCCCTGGGGAAACCATAACGGGGTTTGTGACCTCCCTCCGCCAAGCCGCTCGGTTCTGCAACTTCTCAGAGTTGGAGAACATGCTGCGTGACCGCCTCGTCGGTGGCCTGAGGGACGAGAAGCTGCAACGACGCCTCTATGCCAAGAAGGACCTAACGTTCCAGGTCGTTCTGGAGGAGGCCCTGGCAACAGAAGCCGCCGAGAGGTCGATGCAAGAGGCACGGCCGAGCGTGCCGTCCCAACCAAGGGTCCACCAGGAGGACCTCATCGACGATTCAGGATCAGACAGGGAGGAGGTGCACAGAGTACAGCAGCGCACTCAAGCCGTGCACACACCACAGCTGCCTCGACCAGAAGGAGGGAACTGCGCAAGCTGCGGGGAGAATCACGAGAGGAGGACCTGCCGTTTCCGCAATGCCGAATGCAGGCAGTGCAGAAAATCAGGCCACATCGCCCGGGTGTGTCGGGCTCGGCCCACCCGACGCCAGGCATCAGATGACCGCCCCAAGAGCCCCAGGTCCCGGGGCCCAACGCACCAAGGCAACTCGACGGAGACCACGGACTACCAGGTATACCAGTTGCCCCACCCCAACATAGAGAAAATTTATGTAGAGGTACAGATAGAGGGGGCCCCGTGCCGCATGGAGCTGGACACAGGTTCAACCCTATCCATAATCTCGGCATGGACTTTAAGGAAACTGTGCCCTAGTGGGGGTCCCAAACTCAGGCCGGCCCCATTCACCCTCCGGGACTTCCAGAAACGTAAGGTCCCCACAATGGGGGTGGGGACCTTCAGGGTGCAATATCGAGGGCGGACGCGGCAACTGGACTTGCTCGTGGTCAAGGGCTCCTATGTTAGCTTACTGGGATTGGCATGGTTTGGACCACTGGGGCTAGCCGTCACCGGGGTGAACCGCACTAGCTTACAAATGGATGTGGACGCCATATGCAAGGAGTTTCCGGCGGTTTTCGATGGGAAATTGGGACAGTATACGGGCCCCCCTGTTGCCCTACAGCTGGACCCCACAGTACGACCTGTCAGGCTCAAGGCCCGCCGGGTCCCGTTCGCCCTGAAACCCCGTATAGACGAGGAATTGGACCGGCTCGTGGAGCAAGGAGTGCTGGAGCCTGTACCTAATGCCACCTGGGAAACCCCGATCGTCACACCCGTCAAGCCTAATGGTTCAGTCCGCATCTGCGCAGACTACAAATGTACCATAAACAAGGCCCTCATGGCCCACGCATACCCAGTGCCAGTGGTCAGCCATGTCCTCGCCACCCTGGCTGGGTCAAAATTTTTTGGCAAGCTGGACTTGGCCCAAGCCTATCAACAGCTGCCAGTAGATGAAGCCACAGCAGAGGCACAGACGATTGTAACGCACAGGGGAGCGTTCAAGGTAATGCAGCTGCAATTCGGTGTCAGCGTGGCACCAGGCATATTCCAGAATCTAATGGACTCGCTGCTTAAAGGGATTCCTGGCGTCACCCCCTTCTTCGATGATGTGTTGATTGCCGGGCCCACGGCAGAGGAGTTTGAGGACCGCCTTCGCACCGTTCTGCACCGTTTCCAGACGGCGGGTCTCAAGGTGAAGCGGGAAAAGTGTCTACTAGGAGTGCCTCAGGTGGACTTTCTGGGATTTATGGTGGATGCAGAAGGGGTCCACCCGACTGGGGACAAGGTACGGGCCATTTGTGATGCCCCAGCGCCCAAGGGCAAGACTGAACTTCAGGCCTTCTTGGGGCTATTGAACTTTTACCATGCCTTCCTTCCCCATAAGGCAGCAGTAGCAGAGCCCCTACACAGACTCCTGGACAAGCGGGCCCCTTGGGTGTGGGGCCAGCGCCAGGAGGCCGCATTCCAGGCAGTCAAGGACTTGCTCGTCTCAAACTCGGTCTTGGCACACTTCGACGAGAGGCTGCCGGTGGTGCTAGCATGCGACGCCTCACCCTACGGCATTGGCGCTGTCCTTGGACACCAACTCCCAGATGGAAGAGAGGTGCCAGTGGCATACTTTTCCCAGACACTCACCGCAGCCGAGCGGAACTACTCGCAAATCGACAAGGAAGGTCTGGCAATCGTGAAGGGCGTAAAAAAATTCCATGATTTCTTGTACGGGCGGCCCTTTACCGTGGTGACTGATCACAAGCCGTTGCTTGGTTTGTTTGCCCCCGAAAAGCAGACCCCCCAAGTGCTGTCTCCTCGTGTCCTCAGGTGGTCAATTTTCCTTGCCGGCTACCAGTATGTACTGATTCACCGCCCTGGGAAAGCGATGGGCCACGCAGATGCTCTCAGCAGGCTACCACTACCAGAAACAGGCCCCGACCCAGCACCCGCACAAGAGGTTATGAGCCTGGAGCTGCTTCCCGACCGCCCTATTCAGGCACAAGAAGTTGCACACCATTCCAAGAAAGATAGGGTCATCTCCCGGGTCCTGGACTGGGTGTGGAGGGGATGGCCCAGCAGCAGCCCCGGGCCAGAATTCGCTGGCTACACAACCCGTAAACATGAACTGTCGGCCCACAAGGGGTGCCTGTTATGGGGAAGCAGGGTCGTCGTTCCTGAGCCCCTTCGCAAAAGGGTCCTTGCAGCCCTTCACGAGACACACCCAGGGGTAGTGAGAATGAAGGCCCTCGCCAGGAGTTATGTATGGTGGCCAGGGATTGACGGAGAGATAGAGACCTGGGTCAAACACTGCCAGGCCAGCCAAGAATCCCGCCCAGATCCCCCAAGGTCCCCAGTGCAGTCCTGGGAGTCCGCCCGAGCACCATGGTCACGGCTGCACATGGACTTCGCGGGCCCCTTCCAGGGGAAAACATTCTTCATAGTGGTGGACTCCTACACCAAATGGCTGGAAGTCGCACTGGTACCATCCACTTCTACGTCCGCAGCCATCAAGGTACTACGCAGGCTGTTTGCAACCCATGGACTCCCTGACACTCTCGTCTCAGACAACGGAACCGCATTTACGTCAGAAGAATTCCTGACCTTCACAACGCAGAATGCCATCCGCCACATCCGCTCAGCACCATTCCACCCTGCCACCAATGGCCAAGCAGAGCGCATGGTGCGGACCACCAAGGACACCCTACGCCGCATGACGCAAGGGGACTGGGAGTACCGCCTTGCCACATTCCTTCTAGCACAGCACAGCACCCCCAGCTCAACGACTGGCCGGAGCCCCGCTGAGCTACTAATGGGCCGGCGCCTTGCAATCAGACTGGACCGCCTCCACCCCGACAGAGCTCAGGATGAGGTAGTGGTGGGTGAAGGCAGGAACCCCCGGACCTTTGTGGCCCAAGATCCAGTGTACGCAAAGAATTTTGGGGCAGGCCCAGCATGGGTACCCGCCACAGTCACCAGGGTGACGGGCCCTGTGTCATACGAGGTGCTAACAGAGGGGGGGCAATGCTGGCGCCGCCACTGCGACCAGCTACGGCGACGATTCCCAGGAGAAAACCAGGAGGAGGACAGGTCAGAGGAGTCCCAAGGGAACAGTGGGGCATTGAGACCCGTAGAGCAGGAGGGGCCGGCAGGGGAGGCAGAATCAGTAAATACTGAGAGGACCCGAGAGGCCGAAAGGGCACCGGAACCAGAGCCACGACAGAGCGAGCTGGTTGCGCCAGACCAAACAGCCCCATCACAACCAGCAGCCTCGGAACACGAGCCAGAACCAGAACCCCTGACCAGGGAACAGCCTAGGCCGCAACGCACACGTAGGCGACCAGCGTACCTTGAGGACTATGGATGCAACCTCCCAGGCAGGACTGGAACTTAGAGGGGAGGGGTGTTATGTACTGAGTTGAATAGGATCCAAACTGCAGCAGGCTGATTGGTCCTAGAACAATAGGATTGAGATTGCAGCAGTCTGACTGGTCCCAGAACAATAGGATTGAGATTGCAGCAGTCTGACTGGTCCCAGAACAATAGGATTGAGATTGCAGCAGTCTGATTGGTCCGCAGGAGCCACCCAATCCAGCTCCAGGTGGAAGTGAATCTGCACTCTGATTGGCATACAGGAGTATCCCGGAATTAGCCAATCACGTGGGGCCCATTGTGTAAATAGTGTATATAAAGCAAACGTTTTGGGGGAACTACAGTCCTCACTACTATGAGCTGAATAAAGAGCATGAAATTCACACTCGACTCCGAGTATCTTTCAAAAAGCATTTTATTTGTTTGTTTACTTATCATTGGTGTGTGTGTGTGTGTGTGTGTGTGTGTGTGTGTGTGTTAATTATTTTTACAATCCCCTGTGGGAATGCGTGAAAGACAACCCAAGGAACTGTGCTTATTCTGACATTATATGTGCGCAGTGCTTTTTTTCTGGGGATACGCGGGGGTACGCATACCCCTAAACATTTTGTGAATCTAAGTTTGGCCTCATTGAGGGGCAGTGTTTCAATATGAGAGTACCCCGAAACATTATTATTTTTTAAGAAAAAAAGCACTGTATATATACATGATGTAACAAATATACCTTACATTGCTGAAGATATATGAGCCATGAGTTCAACTGAGGATGAAGTTAAATTTCAGCCTTTTTCTGAACCATTTAAATTTTGGAGGGGTGTCTGTGTGTGTTTGTCTGTTGCATCAAATGTGGCCGTTCTAAAGATTTCACATAACAAAACAAGGGGCTTCCTGGGATGCACTTCTGAAGAGATAATCACATCCTTCAAGGATTAGTCACACTCCACTGCATCCCTGTGGTGTGAATTATCTAACAAAACAGCTCTCCAGGTTGGGTTGCTTCTAGCCCAAGATAAAAACCAAATCCTTGTTAACTGTTGCTGTACTGAACTTTCATTGGAGGGCCATTGGGGTCCCGTGATAGGAGTTAGGAGTCACCAGGAAGAGTCCATGGAGCTACAAAGATGGTTTGAGAACTGCTGCAACTCTGACTCTGACTTGAGATGTGACGAGCCCAAGACTAGGGGACCATGGGCACAGCAGTAGAAAGTCAGTAGAGCACAAGACTCTTAATCCCAGGGTTGTGGGTTTGAGCAGAGGCGTAGGAAGGTCAGGTGGTACCCGGTGCGGAAAATTTCTTGTCACTCCCCCCCCATTGATCCCCCCCTGCAAAAATGGTTTTACGTTATTTCATATTTTTTTACAAAGGGATAATAACAAGTAATAATAATTAAAAAAACCTTTTATTTATATCCTGCCCTCCCCGGCCAAAGTCAGGCTCAGGGTGGCTAACGTCAGATACATAACATTGGTATAAAATCAAGCAATAATCAAATTACCTCCTTAAAAACATCTCAAAATCAAATTAAAGTCTAATTAGATGGCTTTCCACAGGGTTAGGGTTGGGAACAGTAAGTGCTCTACTGAACTGAAATTTCAGCCTTCACGACATAGGAAAACAGCCAAGTAAACAGCTATTTTTGTGGAGGAGGGTCAAGATATTAACCGATATGCATGGAATTTCATATATAGCTATATAATCCCTAGTATAGTAAGATAAGACCTTTGGAGCAGGCATTTTTTTAAAGTTTTTTATGAACCGCCCTAGTAGGGCAGTAATTGTTCCTTGATCAGTTGTCACCCCCTCCATTATGCAACGTGGGGCGGTCCATCCCCTTTGCCCCCCCTTGCTACACCCCTGAGTTTGAGCCCCACATTGGGCAAAAGATTCCTGTATTGTAATGGGTTAGACTGCATGATCTTTGTGTTGCCTTCCGGCGCTATGATTCCAGAACTTTGCATAGACAAGGTTGGAGATCCAACCCCTGACATCAGGTAGCCTGTCTGAGGTCCTGAAGAACTTCTGCCAGTGAGAGCTAGCGATATTGGCCTGAGTCAGGAGTGAGGGAACCTCATTCAGACCCAGGGCCTCATTCCTTTCTGGGCAATCTTTTGATGGCCTCATGCCAGTGGTGGTGAGGCCAAAGGAAAAAGGGTTTGGGAGAACAACGAACACTTTTATCTTGTTCCTCACCCAGGAGCTAGATTGGCAAGTTGTCTGAGGACACTTTCATGACATACATTTAAGACAGTCATGGCTTCCTGCAAAGAATTACTGGAGCTGTAGTTTGTTAAGAGTGCTGAGAATTTTTTGGAGACCCACACACAACCATTCCCCTCACCTGGCTCCTCCAACAGCCTGGGTTTAAATATGGGGGAGGGTGGTGGTGGTGTATCTACTTAGCATGCTGGAAGTCTCAAGTTCAATCCCCACCATGTCCAGGTAGGGCTGGGACTGTCCCCCATCTGAAACCCTGGAGGCTTCCCATGAGCTTCTTCATTGCTCTTACGCACAATTCCAGTGACACTGACCTCCAACTCTGAGCTGGTGGGAGGTCACCAGAGGAGAGAGGGCAAGGACTGATCCAGAGGCTAAAGCAGCCAGGGAGCTGTCCAGCAAATAATGAAATGTGAGAGCTGTGGGATGTAATCCAGTGGAACAGTCAAGTACAACATTTCTTATTTCCCTAGAATGGGCACAGGCAGGGGGATTTTACTCCAGTCAGTGTAACTTCCTGTTCCGCTGGTCTGGAGCATCCTCCCCCTGCATTTGATCTGGGAGATGGGCATAAAAGAGTCGAGTCACACAGCCATTATCTCTCTTGATCTCATCTCTTGCTTACTGCTCTCTTGCTGCCATACTGCTCTCCTGCAGCCATTTTGTTCTCTTAACGTAATTTTGCTGTCTGCTGGCTCTCAGACAGCAGCACATGAGCTCAATCTCCATGTGAGATGAACTCACAGATTGTTATGTAACTATTAAGTAAAGCCTGCCTTTCAGGGATCAAACCGTGAACTGAAATGTGAGTAAACCTCTTGTTATTTTTAAGGAAAGACTCTTGTGCCTTTATTCTTTTAAGAGGGATAAAATGGGTTTTGTGTTGCGAGGGGTCAGGAGCAATAAAACCCCCACGTTCAGAAGCCATAAATCACCAAAATGGGTCCGGTAGGCTTCCCGATTACGCAGTTCAAAAATACTTTCACTTTCACCAGCAGAGTCGAAATGCACAGAGTTCCGAAGCACAGCCTCCTGCAATATCGTCTTTGTAAACACAGCAGTCTTTAACAAACGTACACTGACTCCTTCTCTGTCAGCAAAGCAGATTTATTACAGCGTAGCATAAATCAAATGCCAGGAGATGAGGCGTTCATGACTCCTCTCCGATACAAGCAAAAACGAAACCAACCTTCACACTCGGTCTGAGAATTACAGAAGTCCCATGTACAAAGTAAAACATAACGTCAGATCCTGTGGGACGGCGTAGCTAGATCTGTGTGTAACCCTTTCAGATCCTCACAAGGGGACACCAGGAATAATCCATCTGGGCAAACCAGGTTGGATTACTTAACTAAAGAGATTCAAATGAATCTGCAAACTAGCTTCCTGCTATATTGAGGGGAATCTGCTCTGCTACATCACTCACTAGCGTGAGCGAAGGAGGGATAATACTTATTCAATATATCCATTCTTACTATCCTTAACATTCCCACAAGTGCTGTGGTTTTGCTAGGGTGCCTGGACCAGTCTGGGAGCTGTCCAGCAAAGTCCAGAGCTAGGTGAGGTGCTTCATAGTCCTGCCTCTTTCAGGAGTTTAACAGGTCGCTGCTTGGAAGCATGTGTTGGTGCTTGTCTCCTGGTCATAGAATCATAGAATTGCAGAGTTGGAAAGGACCCCGAGGGTCATCTCGTCTAACCCCCTACAATGTAGGAATCTCAACACATGGTCACCCATCCAATTTGAAACCAGACCAGACCCTGTTTAGCTTTGCTGCACCACTGGGAGACCAATGACCAAACCTGGAGAAGGACATAACTCAGTGGTACAACACATGCTCTGCAAGCAGAAGGTCCCCGGTTTGATCCCCAGCATCTATACATGGGGAATCATTCCCTGCCCTATCTGAGAGCCTGGAGATCTTCTGCCACTCAGTGTGGATAATGTTGAGTTGAAGGTAAAACTCTGGCTATGGCTCAAGTTATGTTTTAACCCAGTGGGCATCGCCCCCTTGATACTGAGGGATGACTTCCAATCATCATGGGAAAAGGAGATTATAAATGAAGTACAGGCTTGCGGATTGTCGCATCTTTACCTGGAATCTATGACATTCAGTCAACCTAGAGCTGTGATCTCTCAAAGATTGAGGGACATTACAAGACAAGAGGACACTGCTCTTGTGAAACCTGGGATGTTTTTGGGGGACCAGATATTTCAGATTTCACTTACCGTAGGCTTTTCACAGCTGCCAGGTTAAATGTGCTGGAATCAGCGGTTTTGTTGGGAAGGTACAGGGGAGTCCCATATGCCCAGAGATTTTGTCCCTGTGCCTTGGGAGTGGTTGAGTCAACTGAACATATTCTTCTGATCTGCCCATTTTATGTAGACCTTAGATAAAAATTTATAGCTCCACTGCTATCCCAACCTAGTCCTGTAGACAGAATAAAACAGGTTTTGTTTTTGCTGAATAACTTTACTGGACCAACAGCATCCTTGGTGGCCAAATTCCTTTTTTTGGCCCTTAAGCGCCGTAAGGTTAAAATCGACAGCATTGACATGGGTCTAAATGTATAATCTACTTTTATTGCTGGCTTAAGTGTCATGTTCCTTTAGATGCTTAGTCGTTTTAATTTTTGTATGGATAAATCCTTGTTTTCTGACTGACGGTCGAATAAAATTTTGATGATGATAATGTTGAGCTAAGTGGACTTGGTAGAAAGCAGTTTCCTCTGTTCCTAGGGCTGAGGAAAGAGAGAGCAGAGGCTGCCAAATGGGCAGTGCATTTCTAGTGCTAGGCTTCAGGATGAGTGCTGGGCTTTCATTCTGCCACTGAAACAAAACTGGGCACCCCCTGCCTCTCACCTTCCATTCCAAGTCATTGTTGTGCCCTCCGCTCTGTGCCCAATGCAGGTGAACCAGTCAGGCTCCCTTAAACCCTGCTCCTCTGTCAAAATGAGTTTGTTTTCCTTTCTTCTCCTTTAGCCCCAAAGATGATGCTGAAGATCAGGAGCAGGGGGGTCTCATCAAGGGACATGGGTCACTTGGTGATACAAATTCCTGGGTCAGGGTGTCATTTACTATTAACCTTCCTTGGGAAGCTCTCTTCTGTTGGATCATTTCAGCCCTCTACCCTGAATATTTGGCAAAGCACCTCTGCTCTTGTGGTGGCTCTTGTGTTGTTGTTGTTGTTGTTGTTTTGGTGGCATGGCGTGGCACAAAATGGCTCCTCTGGGGACATGGCACACCACAAAATGTTAACAAGAAGCAACAGCATTTTCTTCTACCAGCCTAGGTTGCTATCTTTTCTATTGCATCTACTTATCTGTTGTTTTAGTTAACACGTTGCTACCGAAACCATAGACTTACACAGAAAGAAAACACACATACAGTACATACATAATAAAATTCACTCTAGGCAAATAATTTATTTATTTTTAAAAATCCTCCAAAAGATGAAAGCACAAATAGTAATAAATGCAGCTCAATTGAATATAATCTTCTAAAATGTTAATGACACTTTGGGATTTTTAAAAAAATAAAAATAAAAGTGTGTTCATCTCACTCTGCTAACCAGAAGCCTATTAAAATATTAAATATTTATCAGGTGGATAAAATCATTTATTAATACTTTCTCATTAATCGACTTTCATCTTCTCATATTCTTTAGGCAAATTAGAATTGAATTAGACCAACTGTGGTTTGCTGGGCTTAATTTTGTGGTTTACTTGCTCATTCCAGCCAATGATGGTGGCCTCGTGACTCTATGGAGAAAAGAGACTGGAGATTTGCTAAAACCTCCTTGAAGTAGAGCAACCTTCTCAAGGCTGATGCCCTCCAGATGTTGCTGGACTGCAACTCCCATCATCCCTGACTACTGACCATGTTGGCTGGGGGATGATGGGAGTTGTAGCTCTGCAACACCATGTTGCAGCGCCATGTTGACTACACCTGATCTAGAACAACTTGTGAGCTCTGAAGCACCCCCAGAGGCTGAGAAACCACACTCTGCCCCTTATTTAGTTCACAGGTATCTTTGCTTTTTTTCCAAAATGTTAAATGAATGGAAAGATAAATGTGAAAGTTTTTCTCAATGTATTTATATAAAAACAATAAAAATAATATTTAAAAAATAAAATGAATAGGACTGTCCTTCTACAAAGGAGAGCACTCCATAGAGAATTTCATCTCATTTATTATATTTCTAGGCCACTTTTCACTCACACAAGGCACAAAGCAGCTTACAAACAATAAATAACAGTAACAGAACAGAGCATCACAATCACAACATCAGTCATATAGAATAATTAACAAATCATTAGCTAAACAACCTCCTTCTATAAAGCGCTATTAACAGAACAGCTAAAAAAATAAGCTGAACAGCACAACCACAACAAAAGTGGTATTACCATATTGGCCTGAATATAAGCTTCACTTTCCCCCCAAATTCCAACCGTGAAAAGTTAAAGTGCGGCTTATATTCGTGACCTTATGGTATGCTGCCAGGAGCGCAGGGCAAACGGCGCCAGGAGCATGGCAAAAGTGGACCCAGCCTGTGCGTAGTTCCCCGGCCTCTCCCCCAAGGCTGGGAAGGAAGAAAGTGAGGAAGGGTTAAGGCTGCTACCAACGCAGCCCAGCTCCCCGCTCCCCCCAGTATGCAGCCAGGAGCAGCAAGGAATGGAGCAGCTTATATTCGGTTATTTTTTCCTTTTTTTTCTCCACCCCTCCAGTTTTAAAGGTGCGGCTTATATTCAGGCCAATACGGTATAAGATTCACAAAGTATTGCAGCACTCATGATCTGCAAAACAACGTTAACAACATTACAGACCAACCAAAAACAAACAAAGCACTGTTGAATTCACACTCTCCTCACTCCCATGAGTCGCAGCCTTCCACTCAATTCATCAAAAGACACATACACAAAATGCCCGTGGCAGCAACTCCATTCTGAAGACTCCTAGGGCTCGTGGAGCCAGGCAGGTGGGAAAAGGCCATTGCCTGGTGGTCAGCACAGAGTCTCATTTCCCTCATGACCTGATCACATTGATTGAGAACATAAGAACAGCCTTGCTGGTGAATCAGGCTAATGGCCCGTCTAAGTCCACATTCCTGTTCTCACAGTGGCCAACCAAGATGCCTGTGGGACTCAAGAACAAGGGTCCTCCCTGCTCCTGTGGTTTCCAGAACTGGTATTCAGAAGCAAATCTGCTCCTGTCCATGGATAGGGAGCATAGCCATCATGCCTAGTAGCCATCAATAGCCTTAACCTCTGTGAATTTGTCTAATCCTCTTTTAAAGCTGTCCAAGTCAGTGGCCTTCACTGTCTCCTGGGGGAACAAGTCCTGTAGCTTGCGCTGCCAACCAGAGCTTCAATTTCTGTGGTATACGTTGGGAATGATATGCATGGGAAGCATACCCTTGCTGCTTTTTATTCACACAAGTAGGCTGCGTTCTGCTTCTCGAGCCTTCAGAAGATGCCAAGTGGACATTTTCCCCCTGGCTATTCTCTTCAACTTTTGCTAGAAAGAGAAGTCACAATTCAGCACAAACTTAAAAGAGGGAGAGAGCTGCTATGCTGCGCTGGACTGTGTCCAGAATCATTTCAGGACCGTGCCTGCATCTTCTTCTTGTAAATCCTCCTGATTGCAAGGTGCTTTCCAAAGTTTGAGATGCTCTGTGAGGAAAAAGCAAAAAAAAGCGGGCGCTTAGCATATTCATTGCTTCCTCGGAGCTGAAAGGCAAACTGACCTCTCTAGCTGGATGAGGCTCTCAGATTAAAACTGTGAGTTAAGTGGTTAACCTTCTACGTCCACTGTTTGTTTTTACTAATGAGCAAATTAATCTGGCCTTTTCCAGTACGTCATATGGTGAATTAAACCTTCATTTTGGGGCTACCACAGGTTCCAGCACTTCTTAGGTTTCAAGCCCAAGGACTTGAATACCCATTCGCTGTGCTCAGGCTGCGACTGCCGTTTGTTACGTAGCCGAAAATGGCGCCGCTTGCGGGGAAAAGAGATGGATTGGGTTCAGCAGATTTGAAAGGAGGTTTGCCCAAGTTCTTTTTTTTATTTTTAAGGTAAAAACCTGAATAGTGGGGAACCTCCCCAATGCTGACTGTGTGTTGCAGCAGGAGGAGGAAAGACTGGGAGGGATATTGTAATGGAGTATCCTGCAGGAGGTCATGGCTGACCTTTCTGTAACACTAAACAGGACCACTCCAAGCCACTGCTTTCTGTTGTATTTTTTTAAAAAAATTATTTTTATTTAAAAAAAAATTAACATAACAAGAAAAAAACAACAACATAACAACTACAATGACAACAACAACAACAACAACAAAAACACACTACAAAAATCACAACTTATTATCCTTAAAAAAATTGTATTTTCCTCACATCTTGGTTGGACTTCCTCCTATCTCCTCCTTCTGCATCCCTTGTGAATACCTTTTTTGTAACTTCCAAAATCTTATATTTCTATCTATTTTCTAACAACAACTTACCATCTAACATCTCTTATCTCTTAGCTTATATTATATCAATATCATAATAATTAAATATATCTCTTATCCTAATACTAACAATTAAACTCAAAATTATCTAACTTCAGCTCTACAGCCTATCCTATCCTTATAATATATCTAGTTTTCAATCTTACAATGCTCTTTTAAATACAATTTAAATTTTCCCCATTCTTTCTCCACCGCGTCATCTCTCTGGTCACGGATTTTCCCGGTCATTTCTGCAAGCTCCATATAGTCCATCATTTTCATCTGCCCACTGCTTTCTGTTGTAGGTGCCACTTGTGTAACACAGAATGTTGGACATTGAAATCGCCTGGAACAGGTAGTTGGTTTATCCCAGGGATGAAGAATCTCAGACCTAGAAGCCAACTGTGACCTCAGGTGGTTTTATCTGGCCCTCAGAACTATCCCTGGGCCACACCTTCCTTCCTTAGGCCACACCCCCTCACTGGCCTTGCTTCTCACCCCAAGGATACAGAAGCGTGTCTTGAAATCGGCCTACTGCACAAAGGTCAAATTTATATTTGTTGCTGTAGCCACTTAGGTCTCTGACCCCACCCTCTCCTGGCACGTGGCCCTTGGAAGGTTGCAAAGAAGATAATGTGGCCCTGGAAATGAAACTGCTTCCCTGCTTCTGCCCTAGCCCCATGGGGGATCCTTCTACTTTCCGCCTCAAAGGTGAATGGCAGGTATTGGTCACTGCCACATCCTACAGCGCAAATTCCACCCACGAATTACAAGTGATTTTAAAGGAACGACACTGTCGTTTACATACTAATGGGAGATAGGTGCAAATGTCATGTGCGATATCACTCTCGAGATTCCCCAGAATCTGCTCCGGATGCTACATTCTGCATCTTGTGCATGTCAGAACTGCGAAATAAATGTTTTTAAAAGACGCCACCTTCGTTGGAAATGGAGGTATCCCCCCCCCCTCTTATGAGGTTGCTAAAGCAACCAGTGTTGATGTAAAATGCCATGTGGCATAAATATTAGGCGACTGCACTGATTAATAAAGCAGTAGTCTTAAGGCTGATGGACATGCCCTCTAACAACACAGCCTGCCCAATTGCGCTGTTTATCCTTTCCAGAGGGAGAAAGCCAGAGCACTTGCAACCTTCAGACAAGGCTGCCAACTGTGAATTTCCTAGCCAGGGGCTTGTTCCATGCTGTCCCATTAACATGCCGAGGACATTGCTGAATTAGAAAGGCAGCACCAGCTGCAATCCTGTAACCACAAAATCCCACTGCCAACATTTCTCCTTCTTGGGGTCTCTAGCATTTTTCTCTTCCTCTAAAGCAACGGCAAAAGAGAGAGAGAGAGAGAGAGAGAGAGAGAGAGAGAGAGAGAGAAATCTATTCCAAAGCAATTAAGGTAAATTAAAGGGAGAAGAAAGACAGGCGACCCCACCTACTAAAATGCTTTCCCCCTTCAGTTCAGCTAATAACCTGAAATTGTCAAATGCCATTCATATTGTCTATGAAAGGCACATGTTCCTTTCTCTTTTGGTAATTGGTTGATTCTTTTTTTAAAAATAATAATAATAATAATCTCCTGCCCTTCAACTTTAAGTGTGCACAAGACAGCGAACAACAAATGGAAAACATTAGCTAATGTAAAGCCAGCTAAGAAAAGCAACCACACGCTCAAATGGCAATAATGAAACAAACCCTCAAAAGTACAAACCCTCAAAAGTACAATAGAAACAAAACAGGGATAAAGAACAAAGAACAGAAATGTGTTGGGGTGGTGACTACAGTATCAGTTTGAGACCAGAGAGACCCAGGTTCAAATCTCTACTCAGTCACAGGGAAGGCTGACAGGGAGGGTCAATGTGCATTGAGAGGGAGGCTGCTTTCACAAGGCAGTTTATTCCATTTCCTTGACACTTCTCTAACCATTCATTTCCACATTCCGTTTGAGCTCAGCAAAGCCAGGTAATCACCCGATTGATAATTAGTTGTTTTTCAAGGCACCTAAAAGTAAGATCTTACTATTCTTCTACCCTAGTATTAAGCACAGGAGCTCCTCAGGGATGTGTGTTAAGCCCTTTTCTTTATTCCCTGTACACATGTGATTGCACCCCACTGTATAATTCCAACACAATCATCAAATTTGCGGATGATACAACAGTGGTGGGGCTCATTAGTGAGAATGATGAGTCTGCTTATAGGAAAGAAGTACAGGGGTTAATTCAATGGTGTAAAGAAAATAATCTTATGCTTAACACCAAAAAAACCAAAGAACTTATAATTGACTTTAGGAGAAAGAAAAGTGTATTTTTACCATTGCACATAAATGGCGAGGAGGTGGAGAGGGTTGGCAGTTTTAAATACCTGGGCATTTACATCTCCGAGGACCTCTCATGGACTGTAAATATTAATATGGCTGTGAGGAAGGTGCAGGGGAGGTTGTATTTCCTGAGAATGCTCAGGGGATTGAATCTATCTCAGCACCTACTCCTGTTCTATTATCACAGTACCATTGAGAGTGTCTTAACCTATAGTATACTATCGTGGTATGGGAGCAGCTCTGTAACGGATAAAAAGGCTTTACAGAGAATAATTAAAATTGCCCAGAATGTTATTGGGCTCCAACTACCAACCCTGGACGAGATCTTCACGTCTCGCTGTTTGAAGAAGTCACACAACATCCTGAGAGATCCCACCCATCCTGCTCACAACCTTTTTGAACTGTTGCCTTCGGGCAGAAGATACAGGATAATGAAAACTCGAACCACACGCCTTCTGAATAGTTTCTATCCAAGAGCTTTGATTGCACTTAATAATGATCTCAGGGTCAGTAGTAAGTAATAGTAAGCAGTGAGTAGTAGGGAATGAGACAGGCTCTTAGGTTATGCTATGCTTTTAATAGGTTATGTTATACTCTGGATTATGTTATGTTTTAATAGATTATGTTATAATAAGGATGAGAGTGTTGGAGATATGTGCAAATGTGTATGGTAAATCCGGTCTTTGGGTGTTTGATTTTCGTTGTTGTGTATACTGTGTATATACGGACAATGACAATAAAAAAAAAAATCTTAAGATGAGATGGGGCAGTCTAATGTCCCTGGGGAAGCTGTTCAACACCATGGGCACCACCACAAGGAAATCCTTATTACTGGCCTCTCATAAGACAGTGGGGATGCCTTGAGCTGCACTATCTATTTAAAGCTGTACCATACCACTTTAAACAGTCATGGCTTCCCCCAAAGAATTCTGGGAACTGTAGGTTGTTAAGGATGCTGGGAGTTGTTGGGAAACCCTTATTCCCCTCACAGAGCTACAATTCCCAGACTGGTTTAACAACCGGTCTCTTTCCTCAGCGAACTCTCAGAGGAAGGGTTATAGATTAGTTGTGGGAATGTCCTCTTGCTGAAACCCTGGATAGCAGATGCCTGCCAGTGTAGACAATATGGAGCTTGATGGTTTGACTCAGTTTAATCTTTCTTCCCAGGTCCTTATGGACACATGCTTTGACAATGAACCTGCTTCTTCCCATTTTCAATATCTATTACAAAATAAATATACAGTGGTACCTCGACTTATGAATTTAATCTGTTCCGAATGCACATTCGTAGGTCGAAAAATTCGTAAGTAAAAAAAAAACGATTTCTCCATAGGAATGCATTGGAAACGAAAAATTCAGAAAAATTCGTAAGTCGAGTAAACCGCATCTAAAATTCGTAAGTCAAGTAAACCCCATCTAAAACCGCCAACGGATGTCCTTCGGATGTCGAAAAATTCGTAGGCGTGCGGGCACTTTTTTCATTCGTAAGTCGAAAAATTCGTATGTCGAGTAATTCGTAAGTCGGGGTACCACTGTATGCTCTATATTTAGAGAGTGAGAATATTTTTCTGCCCCCACAAAACACAGTGGAATGAGTTGTTGCCGAGAATTATATAGAAGTAAATATAGAGGCCGTAGTGTTTATGACTGCTCATTGCAGGTGTAGCCCACCGTTCCTGCAAGCGACTCAGAGTAGTGCAAACATTTCGCACACATCCTCCTGTTATGCGCACAGAAATCTAGTGAAGAGGGTCATTAGGCAGAAGGAGGTGGCAGCCTGAGGCAGCTGATTTTGGGTGTCATGAAAGCACAGCAAATTACTAGTTATTTCATTTATGATTGTTGCGTTTTCACAGCTGGGGGAGGCATTGTTTCACTTCTCATGCCCCAAATTAACTTGGCTGGTCTTGAGTCCAATGCACCTTGACTCCCCCCCTTTTTTTAAAGGGGGAGGGGTCACTATTTGCTATTATGCCTGAGGTAGCAAAATGAGCTAACCCTGAACTGCAAGGTCATGGTCTTCATGTTTGGGGGGGGGAATTGAACCTAGGCCTCTGTGCTCAAAATCTGACTGTGACTCCACAGTTGAAACAGAGCGTGCTTTCTCATGTGCTACACCTGCTGTCATTCAAAGCTTTACAAACATAAAAAAACATAAGGAGAGCCTTCTGGACACAGGCTTATGGGCCATTGAGTCCAGTATCCCATACTCCCAGTAGCCAACCAGTGGCCTGCGGGAAACCTGCAAGCAGGACCTAAACACAAGAGCACTTTTTCCTCCTGTGATTTCCAGCAACTAGTATTCAGAAGTCTTTCTGCCTCCAACCATGGAGGGAAAACACTCCCATCCCATCTAGTAGCCATTGTTAGTCTCCTCCTCCATGAGTTTGTTTAATCCCCTTTTAAAGCCATCCAAGTTGGTGGCCATCACTGCCCCCCTGTGGGAATAAGTTCCATAGTAACTATGCAGGTGGCGCTGTGGGTTAAACCACTGAGCCTAGGGCTTGCTGATCAGAAGGTCAGCGGTTCGAATCCCCGCGACGGGGCGAGCTCCCGTTGCTCGGCCCCAGCTTCTGCCCACCTAGCAGTTTGAAAGCACGTCAAAGTGCAAGTAGATAAATAGGTTGGACTGAAGAAGGCGGGCAAAGACAACGCTGGGTTTTATGCCAATAAATGTGTTGTATTGTATTGTATAAGACAACGCTGGGCCTGCCCCAGACAGTCTGCACCCTCCCACCCACAGTACTCATGGACACCATCATGCTGTGTCAGAAGGAAGGAGAGAGGCAGGCAGGCATAACTTGGGACCTCCTCCAGTTGGATTTGATGTAGGAAAGAAGCAAGACCGACTCCATTTTGGTTTAGGACTAACCACATTTGTATGTAACTATGCAGGGATGCAGGTGGCACTGTGGTCTAAACCACTGAGCCTAGGGCTTGCCAATCAGAAGGTCGGCGGTTCGAATCCCCGTGACGGGGTGAGCTCCCGTTGCTCAGTCCCAGCTCCTGCCCACCTAGCAGTTCGAAAGCACGTCAAAGTGCAAGTAGATAAATAGGTACCACTCCGGCAGGAAGGTAAACGGCGTTTCCATGCGCTGCTCTGGTTCGCCACAAGCGGCTTAGTCATGCTGGCCACATGACCCGGAAGCTGTACGCCGGTTCCCTCGGCCAGTAAAGCGAGATGAGTGCCGCAACCCCAGAGTCGTGCGCGACTGGACCTAACGGTCAGGGGTCCCTTTACCCTTTACCTTTAACTATGCAGTGTTTGAAGAAGCACTTGCTTTCATCTGTTCTGAATCTTCCAACATTCAGCTTCATTCAATTCTAGTGTTATGAGAGAGGGAGAACAACTTTTCTGCATGCCGTGCATTATTTTAAATGACCATCTCTCCTCTTTCTCGCCTTTCTCTGAAATATTGCAACCTTTCCCAACACGGGAGTCGTACCATCCCATCAATCATTTTTATTGCTCTTTACCAGACCTACAACTGTGCCCTGTCCATTGTCATGTGAAGGTGCACCTTTCTAGGAAACATAGGAACCTGCCTAATACTGAATCCTACCCTTGGCCCACTTAGTTCCATACTGCCTACTTGGATTGGCAGTGGCTGTCCAAGGTTCCAGGCAGCCGACATTCCCTGGAGACATTGGGGGTTGAACCCAGGGTGTTCCGCATGCTAAGCAGTTGCTCTGCCACTGAGCTAAGCCCCTTCCGCTTTCCTCCCTGTTCCTTTTTCCTTTTGCACAGTGCCTGTTAGATTATGCAAGGGCTGTCCTGCCTTTTAACCTATGTGCAATGTTCAGGAAATGAAACATAGGTGTTGCATTACGCAGCCATATACAATTATTGCATGTGTAATTTATAACTGAGCTATAATCTCGGCTCCTTGTCAGGCTGTGGCTGAAGGATGCCTCCTGACTTCTTAAAGGCAGGCGAGTGTATATGTCATTTCTTACATGAAAGAGTCTTCACCTTGAAGAAATGCACGGGTGAGAGGCTGTCTTTTGAAGGGGTTTCCCCTGGAGGAATAGGAAGCTGTTAGTTGCCTCTTCTGCTACTGGGTTACTAAGGAGTGTGTGTGTGTGTGTGTGTGTGTGTGTGTGTGTGAGAGAGAGAGAGAGAGAGAGAGAGAGAGAGAGAGAGAGAGAGAGATGCCTGGCAGGCAAAGCTGAAAGCTTTCCTAGCTGTGTGTGCAGGCTCTCTATCTGATACAAGGGACACAGAAGAGGAATCTGTTAGAATTATTGCATTACTGTAGAGGCAGGTGAAACCGGGGGTGGTGTGGTGGTGGGAGGGGGGTGGAGAATCACTTCAGGAGCAGAATGCCGGCAAAAGGGGGTGCTCTGTGGAGACAGAGCCGTTGCAAACCTCTTTCATCATGAAAGGAGCCAGGAGCAATTTTCAAAATGGCACAATTGACCCTTGACTGACTGACCGCTTCAGATTGCCAGTAAGCTCCTATAGAAGAGAGGCTCTGTCAAGAACATCAGTTTACAGACCATTCCAGGCACAATTGTGACTCCTTTTGTTGTGGGAACCCAGACGGCTCTTCAATATAAAGTGCTTCTGCGGCAGCGATGTTACATCCCCCCGCACCCCCCACCCCGGCTTTCAAGTCTCAATATTTGGCTGCTGAGGAAATCCTTCTTTCATTCCACTTAAGGCAACTCTTGCTGTTTTAAGGGCCGTGTGGAATTGGACGATGTGAGCTTTGCAGGTGGGTATTGGGTAGCACCTGTGGCATCACCCCTGGCACGCTTGGATGCTGAGGGCTTCACAGAGGGCAATGCGCTCCGCCGGCCTGTGCTGCTATAGGGCCGGAGTGCTTCTGGAGATATGTATAAAATTATAGACTTGGAATGGACCACGAGGATCATCTAGTCCACCCCCCTGCAATCTTTCGCCCAACGTGGGGCTTGAACAAACGGCCCTCTCTACCAACCGAGCTATCCCTCGATAGTGTAGCAGACCGGCTAAAGGCTGAACTAGATGTGACAATGGAGGTGCTTTAATTTAATTTAATTTTTTTTACAGCCGTCACAAGAGGAGGATGCAATCCGGAGCAAAGTACGGCACAGCAGGGAGAATGCCTCTGTACTTTTCCCTGTGTAATTTTCTTTATGCATAGTTGGGGAGCCTAAGGCCAGGAGGCCACACATGGCCCTTCCAGCCACTGTATCTGGCCCTCAGAACTCTCCCCACACCACACCACACCACTCCCCCTCTCCCCAGGCCCCACCCCCTCAGTGGGGTGTTTGCTTCACACCCTCCTTGCAGCCTCAAACTCTCAGAATGCCTCTTCCTTTCCTGGATGGAGGAGGGTCTGAATGTGGGGAGAAACTAGCCTACTGTACAAAGGTTACATTTACATTAGTTAATCCACCCACTCTGACCCCAGTCACCACTGGCAAGTGGCCCTCTGGACAGATAGAGAGGTTTGGAGGGCCAGAGTTTGCAAGTAGGCCTGAGGTTCTCTACCCTAGGGCTAAGAACTGCCCTCACCCAGTTCTAAATTTGGTTTTTGTTTCTTCAACAACTTTTGTGTATTTATTTATCAGCTACATTTATATCCCTCCTTTTCTCCAACGAATTCAGTGCAGCACACACAGTCCTCTCTCGTTTTATCCTCACAATACCCATGTGAGGTAGGTTGGGCAGAGAGGCGGTGGCTGAACCAAGTTTACCCACTGCGTTTTGTGGCTTACTTGAGATTTGAACCTGGGTCTCCACAGACAAAGCATTCCGGTGCGTGTCTTTCAGACATCCCCTCCTGCTCACCCAGGCCCAATTTATACATGCATGTGCCTCACTTGATTGCCCACCTCTTGCACCCCTTTCAGATATCATTTTAACATGTTGTGACCGTGGGTTAAAAAGGGAAGGTAGCAGAGAAAAGACTTCAGACATGGAAACAGAACCATGGGCAGTGCCTAGTAGCGCTGGAAGAAATTCCAACTATCGATTAGGTTAGTTCTGCACCAAAGCATGTTCTCCAATTTCCTGAAATGTTCCTCCCTCTTTCTCTTCTTGATGGCAGCTCCCGGACTCTGGAACTCCCCTTCTAGAGAAGCAAAACTGGTTCCCACTTTGTTGCTCTTCCACCAGCAGGTTAAGGCTGTTTTATTCTGATAGGCTTTGGGGAATGGATTGTTTTATTATGGAAATGGCTTTCAATGTGCTTCTTTCATTGTCTGTATTTCAGTGTGTGTGTATGTGTGTGTGTGTGTTTAAAAATTCTGCTGGAGTTTAATTGCTTATTACTTATTATATTTTATATGTGCTTAGCTTTTTGCATTCTATCTGTGTGCTTTTAATTTGTGCAAGATACCATGAGACCTGGTTTGGGGGGAAAGTGGGAAACAAACAAACAAATTGATGGAGATTGGTTAAAAAAAAAAGAGAGAAGCGGTAGTAAGGGGCCCTGTTTCACCCCATACACCGATGGGATGCGGGTTGCGCTGTGAGTTAAACCACAGAGCCTAGGGCTTGCCGATCAGAAGGTCGGCGGTTTGAATCCCCACAACATGGTGAGCTCCCGTTGCTCGGTCCCAGCTCCTGCCAACCTAGCAGTTCGAAAGCATATCAAAGTGCAAGTAGATAAATAGGTACCGTTCCAGCGGGAAGGTAAACGGTGTTTCCGTGCGCTACTCTGGTTTGCCAGAAGCGGCTTAGTCATGCTGGCCACATGACCCGGAAGCTGTACGCTGGCTCCCTTGGCCAGTAAAGCGAGATGAGTGCCACAACCCCAGAGTCGTCCGTGACTGGACCTATTGTTCAGGGGTCCCTTTACCTTTACCTAAGCTTTCCCTTTTCAGCTGCAAAGGGATGGCACTCGGCTGAACTCACAAACGTGAGGAAGGATAACTTCTAATAAATATATCTTCTCCTAGCATCTATTCACATCACCACACTGCAGAAGTTCTGGGATTTGTTCTGGGGATGATTCCCTCCATCAAGTATGATAGCCATGTTCAAATATATAAAAGGATGTCATATAGAGGAGGGAGAAAGTTTGTTTTCTGCTGCTCCAGAGAAGCGGACACAGGGCAATGGATTCAAACTACAAGAAAGAAGATTCCACCTAAACATTAGGAAGAACTTCCTGACAGTAAGAGCTGTTCGACAGTGGAATTTGCTGCCAAGGAGTGTGGTGGAGTCTCCTTCTTTGGAGGTCTTTAAGCGGAGGCTTGACAGCCATCTGTCAGGAATGCTTTGATGGTGTTTCCTGCTTGGCAGGGGGTTGGACTGGATGGCCCTTGTGGTCTCTTCCAACTCTATGATTCTATTCTATGGAATAACAGTGATGATGATGATGATGATGATGATGATGATGATGATATTTATATGCCACCCATCTGACTGGGTTACCCCATTCACTATGGGCAACGTCCAACAAATTGAAATACAAACATCTTAGGAACTCCACTCCAGATTTATGTAAGGTTTACTCCTTAGCATTTTCCTCTCCTGAATATGTCCTGCAAGGCAGAGGGGATGGACATTTTCTTGGGACTTTTTCCTGAAGCTGGGTTTACTCTCTCAAGGCACCAGAAGTTTAGGACCTTCTCCTAGATGACTACCTTCCCAGGTTGACGAGCTCCATCTGCCCCTCACTTCCCTTTAAGGCATGTGCAGAAACTGCCTTCTTGATCATTGGACCCACTATTGGTCTCATCCACTCATGGGAAGAGCCAACTCCTGGGGTTCAATGTCCCTTCAGCCCCCAGTAAAATATTTGTGGGGGCTGCCTTTCCAAAGTTGATGGGCATTGCCATTCAAATAGCGTGCGTACACTGTGTCTTGTGGTCTATTATGTGGGATGGGGCTTACCTGCCTCCCAAATTTTTTATTCAAGTTGGCACCCCTGAACCAAAGGATTGCCTGCTTTCACCCTCTGCTCTGATACCATAGTCTTGAGCTTGCTTTCTGTAGGATGGGAGATTTCAGACAAATGGCTGCCCCACCAGCAACCTGAAAGGGTACTGTCCTGGAAGAGTCTTGCCGCTTGGCACCATCAAATCGGCACCTAAGCTGAGGTGAGAGTGTGAGAGCACTCCGTAACCAGAGAGCAAGCATGTTTTCTAAAATGCCAACCTTGTTTTATCATGTGTTCGCTTTCCATCCGTCCTCCTTTCTCTCTCTCAATACGCTCAAGAGCTTTTTGCTTACTGACATTTTTTAAAGTGATGACACACAGGAGGGAGACCGAGACAACCCTTTTGAAAGAGCATCAGCTGAAGAAGTCTTCTTCTGCCTCGGTGTCCTGATACTTGGGAGTCTGTGACTCATGCAAGAGATGACAGCTACTGTTGTCCTCTTTCATGCACAAATCCCTATATACACGCATACAGATACATACAGAGTTAGATATGATTACTTTATTACAGTGTTTTTCGACCACTGTTCCGCGGCACACTAGTGTGCCGCGAGATGTTGCCTGGTGTGCCGTGGGAAAATTACTTTATATATAGTCAATATAGGCACAGAGTTAAATTTTTCAACATTTTCTAATGGTGGTGTGCCTCGTGATTTTTTTCATGAAACAAGTGTGCCTTTGCCCAAAAAAGGTTGAAAAACACTGCTTTATTATGGCTTAATGACAGATTAGCCAACACCCTCCAGTTTGTATTGGGAGTTCTCTTCCTTCTATTCAATTAGCTGTTGCTTCGCTCTTAGAACATAGGACTGTATCAAATTTTGGTGTGTGACAAGGATTATCTAAGGTTAAACGATCACGTAAATTCATTTGTATTAACAATTTGCATAACCACAGCTGGTTACGGTGACAGCTTAACAAAAAAACACAAATGAAGTGATTGACTTCATTGTGGATAGACTCCTCCTCCTCCTCCCATGCCTGCACTGTACTATGGTTTCCTGCTGTAATTTCTCCAATCATTAAAGTTGCAGCAAATATAATTATTTGCAGGGGCACCAGGGGCATTGAGCAGGAAGTAAAGAACCTGTTAACGGGTCGTGGGAGTTGCAAGGAAACACTGCAGAATGATTCCCATTTGGCTCATGCAAGGAGGCAGGAGAAAACGTCTCAGCTCTTAGGAAAGCTGCCAGTACAGGAAAGTGGAGAAGTGAAACATTTCTGGGAAGGTAAAATTTGAAAGTTTTCATGTGCCAGAAAAAGCACTCTCAGTTTAACACAGGTTTTGCTCCTTAATTGTTACAAGTGTGGTCCTGCAACAAAACGTTGCAGTGTGAAGTGGTTCTCTTCATTGTTCTAGGCCCCCCACCGCCAAGCACACTGACTCTGATCACACACGGGGCTTACACTAACACCACAAGAGATGCTATTTGTGGATTTCCCATTTTACATCAACTACAGTCCTAAGACACATGCAAGGAATGTGGTTGCAGGGCCTTGAAATGAATAAGAATACTTTAGAGTAAGGGACTGAATTTTGAGAGGCACAACTGATTATTTTTTTTTAAAGAGCTCATATATTTAAATATATTTCACAACTTGCAGTATTTAAACATCTGCCTTTCAGGCTTCTCTGTTGGCGCAACATCTTGCAAAGCAGAGCCACCCTCAGGCTATCTGCAACTATAGTCTACTCACAGTAGACCCATTTAAATTAATGGGCCCAAGTGAGCCAAGTCCATTAAATTCAATGGGTCTGCTCTGATTATGACAATATTGGAAAACAACCCATGATTTAGATTTTTATAGCCACCCCATTACGCAACATTCCCATGGCAGCTTCCAGGGGTAGAAAGACATCAAAGGAAAGCAAATAATAATAATTAAAAACGAACAATAAACAAGGAAACATGAGGGACGTGGGAGGTGTTCTAGTCCTGCGACCAAAGCAATGTTGGGGACCAGGAGGCAACAAATTACAAGAGACACCGAAAAGGAGAGAGAGAGAGAGAATTTTTTAAAAATAAGCCAATGAAAGAAAAATTGAGCCAGGCAGTTTAGAAAGAAAGGAATAAATGGAAATACAGCAGAATCATACAGGGAAGATGAAAGCAAAGGCCAACAGTACATAAAGAAGGAGGGGAGGGCAGAGGCAAAGGGAGAGGGAGAGGGAGAATCTAGCCGGATAACTTTAGCCGAATGCAGAGATTATAGTTCCACGACTGTTAACTCCACGTGGCACCCTGGGAGATGGGCGTTCTTCATAGCTAGGCTAAATCAGGGGTTGAAGGATTTTCAAAGATCAAAACCTGCATTAATAGTATTGGTTGGTTTCTCTGTCCCCAAGCGAGGCAGAGAAGTCCAGGGTTGCCTTTGTGGGGTCACTTTCCTTTGGAGGAGAAAGTACTCCTTAACAAAGGAAGACACACACACATGCAACAAAGCAAGGAATGAATGAATGAATGGAGGGAATAAATATATTCCCACCGAATCATAGGAAAGGGGGAAAATATCAAAAGGGAACTTCCAAGCAGGGTTTGATGGATCAGTCTGCTTCCAATTTGTGTCCATTTTGTTCTCGCATGTTCATTCCTAAGTCTGTTCTCCACTCTGCTTCCACATTGATCTGCAATTTATTCATTTACTTAAAGAAATCAGAATGACATTTGCACTGGCATGCATAGTTAAATGAATATTTGGTCACATGATATGCATATTATCTTAATGTGTGCATTTCTATTCATCCAGTGAAAGGCGACTATGGTGTTGCGGCGCTCATCTCGCTTTCAGGCCCAGGGAGCCGGCGTTTGTCCACAGACAGCTTTCCGCTTCATGTGGCCAGCATGACTAAACCACTTTTGGTGCAACGGAACACTGTGACGGAAAGCAGAGCAGAATACGGAAACACCGTTTACCTTCCTGCCACAGCGGTACCTATTTATCTACTTGCACTGGCATGCTTTCAGACTGCTAGGTTGGCAGTTCAGGCAGTATACAATTACTGTATACATACAGTAATTGTCAGCTTGGCCTGGTAGCACATGGGAAGCCACTGGGTTGCCCATCGTTGCTCTAACCCAGAGCTTTCCAAACTTTTCATGTCGGTGACACACTTTTTAGACATACCTCATTTTGCGACACAGTAATTCAGTTTTACTAGCAAACCAGAGGTTAAACTAAGCCCTTTCCAGCCCTGGGAGAAGCACGGGGAGCATTTGCGCAACATGCCAGCGCACAGTGACACACAGTTTGGAAAGCTCTGCTCTAACCATTAGATCACAGCAGCTGTTGCTAGTCTTCTTGTCCCCTTCCTTTTTTGGAGAAGCTTTAGCATCAGGAAGAGCATCAGTTAAGATTCAAAGTGACTTGCATTAGATAAACTCCTGTGCACACATCATTGTCTTTGCTCCCAAAAGCATACTGTTTAAGCATTGACCTCTAAAGCCCTCCGTGGTCTGTTAACTCAGTTAGGCAAGAGTCAGGCTTCCATCTTGTATCCTACCCTGTGGGTTGTGTTCAGCCAGGATGCTTTCCAAGGTCATTCCTAAGCGAAAAACTTTTTGATGTCAGTAGCAGGGTGCCCTACATTTTGACTTGCGGCAAAGGCAGTGACATAGTGGATGTGAAGGCACATGAAATTCAGCTGAGCCCAATTTTGTTTTCCTAGAATGCTATCTTCGCAAGAGATGGGGAGACGGCAGTTTAAAGGCCCATCTTTGGCGTGAACAGCCTCATATGCACGATATGAAAGAAAAGAGATGGAAGATGTACAAAAAGAGCGACAGTCGACGATACTAGTGGAAAGCACCCAGCATTGCTTTGGAATTGCAAGAAAGCACAAAACTCAGTGCGGTTTTGAAATCAGTGCAGTTTCGAAAGAATCAGCCCACCACCTAGATTCAAAATGGTGCTGAGTTGTATCTAAAAGCCAGTCCTGGACCACCTGGCACCACCATGCAAAACAGAGAAAGAGACAAAACAACATAAAAAATGTTATCAGGGTAGGAGGTGGGGGCGTGGCTTTCATTTTGATGGAGGATTGTTTAAGCCTTCTCAAACCTCACGGACTGATTGGGCTTCCAAATGTTTGAAAACTGTTTGGGTTTCTTAGGACTTAAAGGAACAACATCGAATTGGCTGTTTGGTTTGCGAAACTGCGGATTGAACTTAGAATCCTGCATTGTGTGGATCTACCCCTAGACTCTGTATTGAATCTCTCTCTTTGCTCCTCTGGAAGGTTTTTTGGGGGGGCAGGGGAGGATTTGCACTGGGGAATCAGCCCATAGGCCGAGGGTTAAACACTTGGCAGGAGATGTTGGGATTGAATCTGGGACCTTCTGCATGCAAGGCAAAAGCTCTAACCACTGAGCAATGGTCTGTGTTTTGGAGCGGAGGCAGCAGAAGTGAGCCTGCGCCACCACTTCCTTGTGTACATTGTGACGGCTTCAGTCTACCTCTGAAATATACCAGGGCGTGATGCTTGCTTCTTTTCAATGGGCCAGGCATGCCCACCTTTCTCCCAAGTTTAGCTGCCTGTTTTCTTGCAAGCACTGCAGTGTGTATTTTCACTGCCTTGGACCTAAGTGACTTCAATACTGAGAAAGGTTAAGATATTTGCAGCCCTACCAGAGTGAACGGAAGAGTTTTCTCAAGAGCTCTTGAAACTTTGCAGAAGAAGAAGAAGAAGAAGAAGAAGAGAAGAAAGAAGAAGAAGAAGAAGAAGAAAGAAGAAGAAGAAAGAAAGAAGAAGAGAAGAAGAAGAGAAGAAGAAGAGAGAAAAGACCACGATCCTCTCCAAGTGACTAAGGGGAAGGCGGAAGAAGAAGAAGAAGAAGAAGAAGAAGAAGAAGAAGAAGAAGAGGAAGAGAGAAAAGACCACGATCCTCTCCAAGTGACTAAGGGGAAGGCGGAAGAAGAAGAAGAAGAAGAAGAAGAAGAAGAAGAAGAAGAAGAAGAAGAAGAAGACTGGGACCAGCCATATGCAGCTGGCAAAAGAAAATAATGAACTGTCTGCAACTGTAAAATGTTGCTCTTAAAAAGATCGGGCGGGGGGGGGGGGGGTTACAATGGCACATGGTTGGTGTTGAAGGATAAACTGCTTTGTGCGGTGACACTTGTGTTACAGTGTCAATTGGTGAAGGGTGACGCGGTTGGTTTTTTGTTTTTTGTTTTGCTGTGAATTGCACGATGGAGCGAGAGACATGATTCAAACAAACTGTCGTCAAAAGAAACCTCTGCTCTGTATAAATGGGCCAGCAGTCACCCACTTTAATAGAATGCAAACAACATTGTCATGTACCAGATGAGACAGGTCGCAAGCTGGCCTGTCACATTCTAGGACAATTGAATTGATTTGTGTTTTGCCTTCTTGTTTTGTTTTGAAATGATTCGTGCACAGGATATATATATATATATATATATATATATATATATATATAGCAAGGTTGTGAAATTCTGCAGCGAGTGCTGGATTTTGGAAGCGTCTGGAATGTTATTTGCACTGCAGCCAAGAGGAATATACAGAGCGCAAACGTACAAAGACAATTTTAGGACATGGGGCTGTGTTCAAATAAATCCTTTTTTTTTTTTTTTTTTTTTTTTTTTAACAGAATTTATTGGCATTTTCACAAAACAACATCAACCCAACCCCCACACCTACAAATATCAAAACAAACACAAATACAAATACACATACACATAATGTCAGGATTCTTCTTCTTATCTGTATATCTTACTATAGAAAAAAAAAAAAAAAAAATTCTAGTTCCGAATCTTGACACTTGACTTCCCCCGCCTATACACCTTCGGTTTTAATACAATACACTTTCTCCTTAACATCTTTTCTCCATAGAAGTTTAACTTATCTTGATATAGAAAGAAAAAACACCTTTGTCTTATCTTTTGCATTATAACCTAAAACTTAACCAAATATTCTTAGAGCTAAACTTATTTCTTCTATCATTTAGCATGCTGCTTTTAACTTAAATTCAATATCTCCTTACTTATTTAAAATAAACTTATTTAACAAACTTCACACTCCGATTTCGGATACCATGGCAGACCATCTATGTTATACAATGATTAATTCAACCCACTCCCCTTTTGTCCATTGTCTTCTCCTGTCTTTCACCAGAACCGAATCCCCTATTGTATGCTTCTGAATGTCCACAGATCCAGGTTACAACCACAACAAACCCTGCATCGAGCTCCAAGATGTTCATCCTCTGCATTCTGAGCTTCTCCGTAGCTTTGTACCAAAATTCTTCTTCTTGTAGAAATCTTAATTCTCTGTCCCTCGACCCCGAGCTGCCACCTCGGAATCTAGATATTAAAAAACTTTCCGTTTCAGGGTTTCTGCCACCCCCTGAAAACAGTCCCTGTTCCAATCGGATTTGCTCTGCCATCTCAGACCATCCTTCCAGCACATCTTCCAGCTCTTTGCAAAAGTCTGTTTCCATTGAGTAGATTTTTTGGAGAGCCTCCTCTGTGGAATACAGATTATTTCCATTTATAATCCCACACAAGACTCTTAATTTTCGATTAGCCAGCTCCAATTGAAAGACAGTGAGCTTTTCCTCTACCTCCCAGTCCTTCTGTGCCAGCATGAGCGCAAAGTCCAACATCTTCGGGGAAGGGAGGTGGGTATCAAATTACATTTCCTGTCTTTTTCCTCCTTTGTCTCAATTTTCTCCTGCGCAATTCCAAATCGCCGCCATTTCTTCCGAAGCCAGAGTATAAAGACCAAAACTTCAAATGGAGATATTTTTCCTCAATTAACCCCTAAGAGGGAATCTCTACAGAGTCAGTTTTCAAATTCCAAGCACTTTCAAATGATTAGTGTAGCAGCAGTCACTTAAAGAGTTAATTCCTTCCAACCCCCGAAGGGAGAGAGGCGGGCTGCCTTTTCTTTTGATCCCAGAGCTTTTCCCGAAGTACAAAGAGTCAGTCAATTACTCACAGCTTCTGGTTTCTTAGCAACTTCTTAATGACAGGTAGAACAGAGACGCTCATCACGGACTTTGCCGCCGCATGTAAACATCCCGGTTGGGGCATGTCCCCTGAAGCCCGACTCCGTGGTCCCTTCACCCCCACTCCCCCCTTACAGGGGGCGCGGGGGAAGGGTTCGGAGCACAACGGGCATAGCCGGGGAGCCCAGGGCGCGGGACGCTCTTCCCGCGCCCCAACCAGAGCCCTGCATGCGGCTGCAGGGCTCCTAACCCCCGGGATGAACTGGGTGCCTCGCCACCGAAGCAACCCAGGACCATCCGCAATGGCGCCAGCCGCCGGAAGCCCCTGTGTTCAAATAAATCCTACTCAGTGTAGATCCATTGCGATTAATTAACCTCTGTTAGCCATGACCATTAACATCACTGGGTGTACTCCATGTAAGAACAGCACTAGAAACTACCTATGGTGTCTAACACAATACAATAAATCACTCTACATAACTTCTCACAAAAACCCAAACACTGTCTTTCTCTGTATCTTAAAGCCCAAAATAAGGAACACAGATTAGCTGGTTAAACAAAAAAGAAAACAGCTATACTAATCAAGTTAACGTATTAACAAAGAATAATGGAGAACAACCATGAAGATAAATCTTTACAGAGATGGATCCTTTTCGTTAATTTTTGGAATGATAGAATTATGGACAACATACAAACTTATAACTCATTTGCAGCTATATAATCCATTCTTATCATTACCATAAAAAAAAAAAAAAAAAAAAAAAAAAAAAAATATGCTGGGAATTTTTTTGTAATTAGTATTAATAATTCCATTTGTATACCACTTTATATTTTAAGGGGGGGATCTCAAAGCAGTTTACAACCTACATTAAGACATGTAATAAAAGAATCCAGAACAAAACATTAATGAAGAAAATCAAATATAAAATATGCATTCTAAACAACACAATTAACAGGAAACTAAAATATTGTCTTTAAAAATTCAAACTAAAACATTACAAAGGAGTTACAGGTAGGTAGCCGTGTTGGTCTGCCATAGTCAAAACAAAATAAAAAATAAAAAATAATTCCTTCCAGTAGCACCTTAGAGACCAACTAAGTTTGTTCTTGGTATGAGCTTTCGTGTGCATGCACACTTCTTACCAAGAACAAACTTAGTTGGTCTCTAAGGTGCTACTGGAAGGATTATTTTTTATTTTTTATTTTGTTATTACAAAGGAGGCCAGTTACAGAATGCATGTTGAATGGAACAAAGTTAACAATTCAGCATTTTTAATCAGCAAGAGAATCACATATCATCATAAACATAAAGCATATCTATTGCTGTTGCTATGAGTCTTGCCAATGGTGGTTCATGGCTGGCGGCGGCTGTGGAAGCTCAAGCTTGATGACTTGGGCCTACGCTAAGAGACAGCCAAGATAGTCTCTGACCTCTTCAGCAGCCTCAGCTTTTGTAATTGGAGTCAGTCAGGGCCTCACCCTCCCAGGCCAGCTGGAAAAATCCCTGCAAGGCAGAGAGCAGGACCTCCAGGCAGGGGCGTAGCAAGGGGGGGCAGGGGGCGGTCTGCCCCATGCTCCATAATGGAGGGGGTGACAAATTATCAAGGAACAATTTTTTTGACCGAAGGTCATATCTTACTATACTAGGGATTATATAGCTATATATGAAATTCCATGCGTATCGGGGTTAATATCTTGACCCTCCTCCACCAAAATAGCTGTTCACTTGGCTGTTTTCCTGTGTCATGAAGGCTGAAATTTCAGTTCAGCCTTACTGTTCCCAACCCTAACCCCGTGGAAAGCCATCTAATTAGACTTTAATTTGATTTTCAGATGTTTTTTAGGAGGTAATTTAATTATTGTTTGATTTTATACCAATGTTATGTATCTGGTCTTAGCCACCCTGAGCCCGACTTTGGCCGGGGAGGGGGGGGATATAAATAAAAGTTTTTTTTATTATGACTTGTTATTATTCCTTTGTAAGAAAATATGAAATAACATAAAACCATTTTGGGGGGGATCAATGGGGGGGTTGACAAGAAATTTTCCACACCGGGTACCACCTGACCTTCCCATTCCGGGGGGGGGGGGATAAAAAAAAATGTCCCTTGGGTACCAATTTACCTTGCTACGCCCCTGCACAGGACTCACAGCCAATATTGTTATCATCCTTCTGGAATTTCTGCTTCTGCCAGAGCTCTCATAACTCCTGAAGGCCCATATTTTGTTTTTGTTTTTTTCTCATTTCTATGTCTATTCCACTTGCAAATGAACAAAATGAAATGATTTTTTAAAAATATATATAGCCTAATAGTTTGACTGGGAACTGCCACTGGGACCATATAATTCTGATCCTGAAGAACCTACATTGGCTTCTGAGCACAGTTCAAACCTTTAAAGCTCTAAACAGCCTCGGTCTGTATACCTGAAGGAGCATCTCCACCCCCATCGTTTAGCCTTGGCACTGAGGTCCAGCTCCGAGGGTCTTCTGTGAGAAGTGAAGTTACAGGGAACCAGGCAGAGGGCCTTCTCGGTAGTGGCGCCCGCCCTGTGGAACGCCCTCCCATCAGATGTCACTGAAATAAACAACTATCTGACTTTTAAAAGACATCTGAAGGCAGCCCTGTATAGGAAAGTTTTTAATGTGTGATGTTTCACTGTGTTTTAATTTATTGGAAATTAACTACCTAACCAACTAACTAACTAACTAACTAACTAACTAACTAACTAACTAACTGAAATACATTGGAACTTCCAAAGGCCCACCTGGAAATTGTCTGCTTAAGATATAATAGGATATTTTATGACTATTCAGTGAATATCTCCAAGTACCTTATGTTGGTATTTGACATCTAATAATGTTTAAAACTGATATGTCATTTTTCACCTTGGCTGTATTTCGTAGCTGACATGCAATAGTATTGGTATTTGACAACATACAGATGTGTTTTTGATAGCTAACTGTTCGTGAGATTTTCTATTTGACACCTGCCCAAATAAAGATCACCAAGAGGTGTCAACATGTACCCCCGTCCCCCAAAAACATCAAAGTCAAATTCTACATTCAGCATTTGAGGTTCAAATTCTATTTTCAACATTTCTTGAAGCTGGACTTTTGTGAGTATGGCATTTTGTAAATTAAGTGGAATGTGTTTGGGAAGGAGGCTGGAGGACCTTAGGACACTCTCAGATCTCTCCCACCTCCCTCCCAAACCCAGCACCTCACTTACCCAGCTTTGGAAAAGCAGTGTGAGGGCTGCCAATGTGTGGGGCGTCAAGTGTTGCTGAGGATCGCGAAGAAGAAGAAGAAGAAGAAGAAGAATAGGGGGGAGGAGGAGGGGGGAGTTTGGATTTGATATCCCACTTTATCACTACCCAAAGGAGTCTCAAAGCAGCTAACATTCTCCTTTCCCTTCCTCCCCCAGAACAAACACTGTGAGGTGAGTGGGGCTGAGAGACTTCAAAGAAGTGTGAGTAGCCCAAGGTCACCCAGCAGCTGCATGTGGAGGAGTGGGGAAGCGGACCCGGTTCACCAGATTACAAGTCCACCTCTCTTAACCACTACACCACACTGGTGTATTAAGAGCATTATGGGCCGTGTTTTGTACCACCCTGTCTTTTTGCAATGGAGCATTTAGGCATGTGGTATGGAACATTTCCAACTTTCCATTTTCAGGCCAGAAATAATGATGGGGCTGCTGTTTGAAGCATTTTCTCCTTCCTAAAAAGAAAACAAAACCCTGTATTCTCAGCTGAATAATCACCTTTGCCCATCCTTTTTTTATTGCTCCTACTGTCCCATGTGCTGCTGCTTCAGTGGTGTTAAATCACACCCAAACACACCTTGACGGCTTTCTGAATTAGCTAACCAGAGATCACATGCTCAACAGGTTGCTCCTGCTGCTGCTAACTAGGCTACACAGCTAATCAGATTTGTATGTGTGGTGTCACTAATGACATCACTGGGGGGCGGGGGGCTGGTTGAATTAGCCAACCAGCAGTTGCACATTTGCCCGGATGGAGAGAAGCCTGCTATGTGGCTCATGAAAACTGGCTCTGTGATGACATCATGGGGGAGGCGGAGCTGGAGTGAGCGAAAGACGAGCAAACTCAGCCAACAGGTGAACCTTTTTGCAAGCAGCAGGGGGGGAAATCAACAAGGGAGGGAGAAAGGAAGAAGCATTTTTCAACACTTTCCAAAATATGTTTTGGGAAAAGGTGAATGGCTTTCATTCAGCACTTTAGCATTGCATAAATTATAATAAAGGGACAAAGTGAAAATAGTGCCTTCTTGGGTGAGCCTCAGTTAATGATACGTATGCTAAGCAGAGTGCAGGGCAATGTTGCTACGGTATTTTCTGAACACCCTTGAAGGTTCAACGGCAAGCTGCAAAGCTGCGAGGCCAAGAGATATATATATATATATATATATTTTTTTTTTTTTTTGCAGTAAGGATAATAATAACAACAGTGTCAAGGACACCATTCTGGATGCTGCCTGGAGAGCTGTTCAGTATAGTCCTATTTACGGCCATTATAAAATGCCTGTGGATAGTTCAACGACCGATTTTCAAGAGTCTTTTTCTGCTGTTTGAAGGATCAGGAAAATCTATCAGCTGCAGAAATTAAGCTATTTTTCTTCGGGGGGAAGAGATGGAGCGGGGAAGCTTCATACATTAGAATGCTGGCTGCAGATTTGAGATGAATGAAAAATTGGCCTGCATATAAATGAGTCCCAGAGATAGATTTTTAAAAGGCTGAATTCTGGCTTGCTTGCAGATGCTGTTTACAGTGGATGGAATTCCAGGCAACCCACAGTTAGATTGTAAAGCCTGCAGGGGGGTTATTCTTACCTCTTTTGTTTCCTCCCCCCCCCCCCACGATCTTTCATTTTAAAAATGATACTTTGGATTAGCAGGATGTGACACACAGCTTATCACCATCACTTCACGTGGAACAGTGCAGCTCTGAACGTGCAAGGCGCTGTACAAAAGCAAAGAGGTGAGAGGTGAGCCGAATGGCCAATAATAGCATAAGGACTTGAAGAACAGTGAGCATAGAATCATAAAACCGTAGAGCTAGAAGGGATCCCAAGGATCATCTAGTCCAACCCCCTGCAATGCAGGAATCTCAGCTAAAGCATCCATGGCAGATGGCCATCCAAACACTGCTTTAAAACCTTCAAGGAAGGAGAGTCCACAACCTCTCAAGGGAGTCCATGCCACATTTGAACAGCTCATATTGTCAGGAATTTCTTCCTGGTGTTTTGTCAGAATCTCTTTTCTTGAAACTTGAATCCATTGGTTTGGGTCCTGCCTTCCAGAGCAGGAGAAAGCAAGCTTGCTCCATCTTCCATGTTCTGTTCCTCATGTGACAGACCTTTAGATATTTGAAGATGGCTATCAGCATCCCCCTTTTGGTCTCTTCTTATCCAGGGTAAACATGGGGAGATCATGACAACCAAAATGGCTGCTGTGCTCTTGCGATTAAAAAAATGGGAATATGGAGTTCTGGATTTTGGCTCCAAAGTGTTGGAGGGTACTCATTCCCTGAAGTGGACCTGGAATCCACAATTCAAAGTGTTGGTGCAGACCTTCAAAGCCCCAAACGGCCTCAGTCCAGTATACTTGAAGGAGCGTCTCCAACTCTGTCGTTAACCTAGACACTGAGATCCACCTCTGAGGACCTCCTGACACTCTCTCATTGCAAGGTTACAGGGAACCAGGAAGAGGGCCTTCTCGGTAGCGGTGCGCTCCCTGTGGAACGCCCTCCCATCAGAAGCCAAGGACTTAAATAACTATACAACATTTAGAATACATCTGAAGGCAGTGCTGTAATGGGAAGTTTTTCATGTGTTTTTTTTTTTTTTTAAAAAAAAGTTTTTATATGTATTGGAAGCTGCCCAGTCAGATGGGTGAGGTATAAAGAATAAAATTATTATTATTATTGTTATGTACTGAGTTGAATAGGATCCAAACTGCAGCAGTCTGATTGGTCCTAGAACAATAGGATTGAGATTGCAGCAGTCTGATTGGTCCGCAGGAGCCACCCAATCCAGCTCCAGGTGGAAGTGAATCCGCACTCCGATTGGCATACAGGAGTATCCCGGAATTAGCCAATCACGTGGGGCCCATTGTGTAAATAGTGTATATAAAGCAAACTTTTTGGGGGAACTGCATTCCTCACTACTATGAGCTGAATAAAGAGCATGAAATTCACACTTGACTCTGAGTATATTTCAATTATTATTATTATTATTATTATTATTATTATTATTATTATTTCAATGCCAGACTTTTGTTGTATCAGGGGCACAAAAATTCAATATGTGAATACAATATATACTTGCACAAATGAGTATCATATAACCACTTTTGACAGGTAGCCCAAGATATTTTAATCATTATTCCATCCTTCCTCCATGGAGGTGAAAGACAGCATCTAAATCCAACCTCCTAACCATTACGCCACACTGACCCTTAGGGTTTTGCCTCTGCAGAGTGTGGGGCAGATTTCCTGTGCGCTTCCCGTCCTGTAGTTCCTTCCTTTCTCTTCTGTGCTGCCCTTTAGAAGCACGCCTGTGGCTCCAAACCTGTTGCCCTTGCGCGAATGTTGACAGGAGGCGGCTGCCAAACCCTTCGCGGCAATAAGGCGTATTTCACATTATGCGTTTATGATCCAATCAAACACACTTTGCGTTCGGCAAATGGGATAGAGGTGGCTGTACGGTTGCTGTAATGTGATACGGTCTGGGATGTGTCACGGGAAGGATTACATTTATCCAGTGGCAACATGTGATACCAAATACGACAGAGGCACGAGGTAACACAAGGAGAAGAGGGCAGCCTCAAGGGAAGAGGGGCGAGTGGCAGGAGGGTGCGAGAGAGAAATCAACCGCAAATTTTTAAAAGGAGGGTGAAAAAAGTTTCAGGATTCAGTGCAATAGGTGATCATGTGAAGTAGTGGTGTGCAAATTCCCCTTCAGTCAAGTCTCTAAAATGCCTAAAAGCTGGATGTGGGGAGCTGAGCCTTGGTCCACATACCTGAAGGAGCGTCTCCACTCCCCTTGTGCAGCCCAGACACTGAGGTCCAGCTCCGAGGGCCTTCTGGTGGTTCCCTCACTGCGAGAAGTGAGGTTACAGGAAACCAGACAGAGGGCCTTCTCGGTGGTGGCGCCCGCCCTGTGGAATGCCCTCCCATCAGATGTCAAGGAAATAAACAATTATCTGACTTTTAGAACACATCTGAAAGCAGCCCTGTTTTAAGGGAGTTGTTAATGCTTGATGTTTTATTCTGTTTTAATATTCTGTTGGGAGCTGCCAAGAGTAGCTGGGGAAACCCAGCCAGATGGGCAGGATATTATTATTATTATTATTATTATTATTATTATTATATTTCCAATTTAATTCCAGGCTTTTTTTTCAGGTCCAGTGGCACCCACAAAAAATGGCATCTCTGGGATCTTTTGATACAGGGCAGTATATGAATCATAATCATAATCGGAACAACAACAACAACATTCAAGAAGAAGAAATGAGAAATGATTAATAGCAACTCTTACTTTAAAGCACATGACTCTCCCCAAAGGATCATGGGAACTGTAGTCTGCCACTCAGAGAACAACAAGTCCCAGCACACTTAACAAACGACAGTCCCAGGATTCTTTGGGGGGAGTTGTCTGCTTTAAATGTGTGGTGCGTGTGCAGACTGGGTCTAAGGAGGAGGTTGACAGCCAGTTGCATCCCTGGAACTGGTTGTAAGGAAGAAGACAGCCAGGTCAGGGTGGGCCGAGGGCAGACTGAGGTTGTGGGAAAGGCAGCGTCACCTAATGGACCAGCCTCCACTGTGCTGGCTTTTGGCCGGGGAAATGAGATGTAAAATATATGGTATTGTGAAGGAAATCTGAAGCTTCTGTTGCCCTCTCTCTCTTTTTTTGCGTTTTCCGTTAAGCCTTCTTTTCATTCGCATAAGAAATTGCTTGCATCTCCTTATCTTGAATTGTTTCCTCCATGTCGTAAGGGGCTCGGAACTATTTTATAAAAGGGAGTATTTTCGAGCTAAGTACCGTGCTTGAGCAATGTGTCTTAATTACTTGCATTTAAAAAGTTGATCAATACACTAAATAAATGGTTCTCCCAGCCGCCTAAATGGGCTCCACTCAGGATTTTTGTTATCAAACTGTGTGCTCTTTCACCGTCCTGTCTCTATAAATGAAAGTCCGTTTTCATTCCCAGTGCCTCCAGTTAAATTTAATTGCATGGGGGAAATATCTATTATTATGTTTTCTTTTAAAAAAATAAGAAACCTCACAAATGATGCCAAATTCCTTCTGTGGATAACCAGTAAAAAGCATCTGCTTAGGAGCTTCTGGGGGAAACCAGAGTCTCTGACATCCGACAGCAACTAGAGATGAGGGGGCAGAAACGTCACTCAGTTTGCATTTAAAGGTGATCTTACCGAAGCAATATGCAAACTGAAACACAACCAACCTTCGGAATTTTGCACTACTCTGAATTTTGCAGTGCAGTTCTTCGGCCAAGTACTGTGGACAAAGTTGCACACACAGTAAGCCAAATGGTGCATATATTATTGAAAGTAACATACCGAATTGCATCACATTAGGGGAAATTGTTTTGCAGAAATTTGTATACTAGGCAAGATTGCAAACAATTTATTTAATCTAAGGGGGGGGGGCGGGATGGAAGCCAGGGGCACTGTTATGCAGTGTCTCTGCTCCTTCCTCCTGGGTCATGTCCAGGAAGTGGTGCGGAGGGTGACTATTGACCCTTGGGTGCTTACTTGTGGGGTACATTATAAATCATCAACATCATCATCATCATCATCATTATAGAATCATAGAGTTGGAAGAGACCACAAGGGCCATCCAGTCCAACCCCCTGCCAAGCAGGAAACACCATCAAAGCATTCCTGACAGATGGCTGTCAAGCCTCTGCTTAAAGACCTCCAAAGAAGGAGACTCCACCACACTCCTTGGCAGCAAATTCCACTGCCGAACAGCTCTCACTGTCAGGAAGTTCTTCCTAATGTTTAGGTGGAATCTTCTTTCTTGTAGTTTGAATCCATTGCCCCGTGTCCGCTTCTCTGGAGCAGCAGAAAACAACCTTTCCCCCACCTCCACATGACATCCTTTTATATATTTGAACATGGCTATCATATCACCCCTTAACCTTCTCTTCTCCAGGCTAAACATACCCAGCTCCCTAAGCCGTTCCTCATAAGGCATTGTTTCCAGGCCTTTGACCATTTTGATTGCCCTCTTCTGGACACGTTCCAGCTTGTCAGTATCCTTCTATTATAACCTTCCATTCATATCCTACTTTTTTCTCCTCCTTGTTTAATCCCCACAATGATCCTCTAAAGTAGGTTAGGCTAAGAGGCAGTGACTGAACCAAGTCCACACACATTGAGCTCTATGGGCAAGTGAGATTTGAACCCTGGTTTAGCGGCGGAGTAAGCCGATCGGCCCGCAGGGGGCAGGGCCAGCCAGGGCAGGATGCTCCATGGGGCCTCCGAAGAGTCTGCCTGCCTCCTCCCGCTCATCCACCCTACAGCTGAGGGGGAGGCAGCAGGCGGATCATTTGGGCAGCGAGGAGCCTGCGGGCACCCAAGCCACCGCGTCACTCCCAGGAGAGACACATGGCTTGGGCGCGCTGCAGGCCCCGTGGTGAGTGCCGCCCGACATTTTGTCACCCCCCCTCAGTGGTGACACCTGGGGCGGCCCGCCCCCCGACTGTCGGGATACATAGAATGTGGTGTAGCCTAGTAAGTCTGCAGGCTTGAGCTTGCTTGCAAAGTAAAAGAAGCTGATGCAATAGACCTGCAAACCTTACTGTGTCAGAGTGACTCAGCAAGAGTGGGCCGACAGATTATTGGCTGTTGTCTTGTATTAAAGGGGGACCTGTTAAGCAGGGTGTGGTGGTGTAGAGTGGAGTCAGAGAGAGTGAGAGTGAAGTTGTCCTACTTGTCTTTGTATGAACTGTCTGTATGTATATAGCTCACAATAAAAGAATACTGCCAGGAAGAACCCGTGGCTTTTGCAATTCTCTGCTACGGCGCCATGGAGCAATCCGCAACAAAGCCCCCTTCCTCTGCCCCTGCCCTGGTGCTAGAGCTCTGATACACTGGCTCTGGTAGACCAGAATGTATATATATATATATATATATATATGAGAAGAAATTCGTCCTAAAACACTGGTGAAATTTCATGATGGTTTTTTTTTTTTTTAATGCAAACTGATGTGGAAAAGAGAGCTGGACCATCAAGAAGGCTGATCACCGAAGAATTGATGCTTTTGAATTATGGTGCTGGAGGAGACTCTTGAGAGTCCCATGGAGTGCAAGAAGATCAAACCTATCCATTCTCAAGGAAATCGGCTCTGAGTGCTCACTAGAAGGACAGATCCTGAAGTTGAGGCTCCAGTACTTTGGCCACCTCATGAGAAGAGAAGACTCCCTGGAAAAGACCCTGATGTTGGAAAAGATGGAGGGCACAAGGAGAAGGGGACGACAGAGAACGAGATGGTTGGACAGTGTTCTCGAAGCTACTAACATGAGTTTGGCCAAACTGCGGGAGGCAGTGAAGGATAAGCGTGCCTGGCGTGCTCTGGTCCATGGGGTCACGAAGAGTCAGACACGACTGAACAACAACAACAACAACGATGTGGAAAACTGAACTCAAGACTGGGGGGAAATGCAAAGCTGGGAGGAAAGCAAAATAAACACACGGGGCCACCTATAGCAGTGACTTCGCTCTCTCAGCAAATTACAAGGCTGAATTTAAAAGGCCAGAGTTCTATAGAGGCAGGTAAGTTGACATCCGAGACTCCCTCTGGTTTCTCCTCCCCCCGCCTCCCGTTGCTGATATATCTGTCAAGAGGAAGGCAACAACAACACAGTAATGTATTTAGCTTTAAATGATCTAATAACGCTGCCCTGCTCGCACTTACTGAGTGTGCGCCTTCCATTTTCCTTTTATGGTGCACGAGGTCTCAATTGATGGGAATGGATGTACCACAATGGGCCCAGGTCGTAAATTTGCTGCTTTATTATTAAATGTGACTGTCCTGCTGGTGTACAGGAAATCTCTGCTGTACATTTTGCTTCTCGCATGGAAAGTATATCTAAGGGGGGTGCTCAGCCATGCGTGCTAGCCGGGGTTCTGCTTTTGCTGGCCGCTGGCAAAAAGTGAGAGTTGAAAGGGTAGGGCAGCATTGGGCAAAAGTGCCGGATTTCCATGGCACAGGTTTAATGGTTGCCAGCATTTCTCAGCATTGCGTGACCAGGCGGTGACAGCCACAGCCCCCAGGGATCACAAGGAAGGAATAAAGACTCTGACAGCGTGTTATGGAATTAAAATTAGGCCATAACTTTATTAAACTTCTGAATGTAGGAAGACCTTGGCTTAGGCCTTGGGTGTGTATCCCTCCCAGCCCCCCAGCCAGGGGGAACTGGGGCTCATAAGGGTAAATGGGATATGGGGGTGCTCTGCGAGACGTAAGTGTAGCAGGCAGCCAAGCCCATAACCCTGCACACAGGGTAGTTCACTGACAACCTTTCAGTGTATGGCCAGTGAGACCCATTATATAACCCCTTTAAGAGGGGACCCTGGAATTGCCACCGCAGGGGGGTGAGTCACCACTTCACACACACACACACACACACACACATTATAGGGAAGAAAAGACTAAAGGTTTCCATCCAAGGCCATAACCACCAAGGTTGTGACGAATTGCTACAAATCAAAGATCATAGCAGTGGCTGCTAAACAGGAAGAAAAAAGTTAATCTGCAAACAAGAAATATTAAACAAAGGGAGGGTGAATCTCCAGGGCCAACTGCCTGGCTATTGTTGGCTCCACCCCCTATTTATAAATGGGGCTGGCCCCACCTCCCAGCAAGAAACTTGATTACTGAGGCTCGGCGTGAACCTCCAAAAATTAACACTGAGAGGCAAGCCAGCCCCTGTTTGCCAGCCAGCAAGCTCCCTGGGAACTGTAGCACCACGCGTGATCCCGCAAAGGGCACCCACAGTGTAAAGCGTGGGTGCTCATTTCAGGGTGGCCCCTTAAAACTATCATAGTTTGGCAAAAGAGATTCCCAAAAAATTGGCTTGCACAAATTAAAGCGGATCAAAGTGCTCTGACACCTTAGCACAGCAAGCCCACTGTAAAAAAAGAAGACTGTTTGCTGTTAGGAAAGTGATGAGGAAAGGTACAAGTTGTGGAAGGAACATGTGACTGATAGGAAGAAGTATAAAAACCTTGCAAGTGAATTGGGATGAATGCTCATTGTCATGTATATGCCCAGCAAACAAATCAAACCAAATGCTTCCTAAAAACCAGACCTAGTCTAGCTTTGCGCAAGCAAATCAAGATGAATGCTCAATAAACAGGTAATCTGGAGGAGCCCTTAAAACACATTCAGAATGTAATTGGGATGGAAAGCCCAAATGCTCAGCTGTTTTGCAAAGCTCCTGATTTCCCCCACCCCCCCACCCCCCACCCCTCGTGTTGTTTTCTTTGGATTTTGTGAAATGTCCAAATTTAAATAGCATTCCCCAAAAGCAGGAGAGCTTTCTTCTTACCTGAGTACCTGAAGTCATGACTATTCAGCCCAACTGAATACCCACCTTCAAAGATCTGCTCGGTCATGAGTCTCACTGAGTAACTCAGACAAATCACTGTTCATGAGGGGCAGAATATGCATTGCTTTAAGCTCAGGGGTTGGTACCCCCTCCTCATTCCCTCTCTGCATCTCCCCCCAATATTTAGCTCAAGCAGATGCATGTTTTGACATCACATTGCTCAGCATTTTCAATGTCACAAGTCACATCCAACAAAGACAGATGGTTCGGTATAAGATTTCAATACTCTGGTTCCTGATTGCATGTGTGCATCTTTCAATAAGCAGAAATCGGTATATAGTAAAAAACTAATAAACAATGATATCTTGCTGTGGAAGATTTTATTTTATTTTATTTTATTTGCTTTACTTCAGCTTTCTATGTGTTTTCCACTTTTGCATTTTATTTTCCACTGCTATTGTTTCCTGCTAGGCTGCGTCTAGGAAACAATTTCAAGGCATTCCTTTGGGACAATAGCTTGGATGCTGAATTTCCACAACTGACGTTATGAAATAAGTGCTGCAAGACCCTCCAGGCTGGCCTTCTTCTTGCTCTGCTTAGAGAGCTCTGTCTACCAATGCAAGACTGGATAAAATTTTGTTCTGCAAATTTTCTCTGTCTCTCTCTGTGCTCATAACATATCCATGCATAAACTGAGCAGCAACAGTTCTTAAATCTCAACCATCCCACAGTAGTAGAATTGGAAAAATGTTGCATGCATCCTAGTGTGCCCCTGTTCAGTGTTCCAGCCAGCCATGCCCTTTTTTATGTTACTCCATTGAAGTCCACGTCCCCTCTGATTTTCCGTTACTCAGCAGTTCATGGCCACTTAGTCGTCATTGAAATGCAGACGTTTTCTGCTTCTGCAAACCTCCAGGTTCCCTTGATCATCCTGGAGAATTTCATTGCCTTCTCATAAATAAAATAAAAGCAGATTTGTTATTGCCTCCATCTTATCCTCTCCTCCTCTTGTGCTCTCCTTAAAAATAAACCAGCCCTCACCCAGAGCTAAGATGGAGGCAATAACATATCTGTTCTGTTCTGGGGTTTTCCCCCAATCCTACAGAGCAGATTTGTACACAGGAAGGGGAGAGGGGTGAAATCCTGTTGCACTAGCGCAAGGATTTCATGGACTATCGCCCAAAGATATTTTTTCAACAGTGTCAAAAATATTCTTGGGAAACAGTGAGTTTGGCCCTTGTTTCCTGCTATCATAGTTGCAAAGGAATAATAATAATAATAACAATAATAACAACAATAATATAAAAATATTCAAGATTCAATTCAAGACATGAATAAAAGGACCCAGCCGCATAATTTTAAAGCTCCTGATTTTTGTTCAGCCATGGATTGGCACCCCTGCATAAGATGAGAGAGTTGATAACAGACTGCAGCATCTTAGACTACCCAAAGCTATCTGCTGTCTGTGCAATGACAAGAGATTTGTGCTGTCTGTGCAGCAAAGGAAGAAGAGAATTGCTTGAAAGTTTTCCTTTGTAGCTGAGATAGCAGCATGCGCTCCCACATAGAACAAGGGAACAGAGTGTCTTATATCTCTTTTGTGCTGTGTGGGCTCAGCTAGCTGTGCTGCAGCAAGAAAAAGGTTGCTTGTCTCAGATTCTTAACTCTTTCTTGGGCTTTGCAGTTGCATCCTGGAGGATGCAGCCTTGTCGCTTTCTATGGGCCTCGATCAGTTCCAAGGATCGGCCTCTCGTAATAAACTTATAGTAGATGCTGTTCTGTTGTACAAAACAAGTTGATGAACATCTGTCTTAAGGCTGCTGGACATTTTTTTTTTTAATAGCTTGGTGATCAAATTTGCTTGCATAATGTTCCTGAGACTTGGCTCACCTTCTCAAAAGTAGATGCTTTCTTCTCACAAAGAAATGGACCTCGATCGAGAACTGTGGTGGGATGCCCATTGCTCAGTAGCAGAGCACCTGGCTTGCATGAACAAGGTCACCAGGTTCAATCCCCGGAATCTCCAGGTATGGCTTGGAATATCCCCTTCCTAAAACCCTGGTGAGCTACTGGTGGTCAGAGTAGGCAGTACTGAGTGAGATGGAGTGATAGCCTGACTCAGTATAAGGCAGCTTCCTCTGTTCCTATGATGCTTCCAAGGGAACAGGCTGAAGCAAGCACACCCCAGCAGCAATTCCACATGCACACTGCCCAGCTGGTGGCTGGCCTGATTGGGAGGGTGGGGAGCAAGTCGGGCATCCCAGGGCTTGATACCTTCCCAGCAAGTTGCCTTTGGATGCTCAGGAGCATGGGCACAGTGTGATAGCCACCTGCCACCTGTTGGATGAAAAAGGTCAAGGTAAAGGTAAAAGTAAAGGGACCCCTGTCCATTAGGTCCAGTTGTGTCCGACTCTGGGGTTGCGGCGATCATCTTGTGTTACTGGCCGAGGGAGCCGGCGTACAGCTCTTGTGCATGGGTCCTGCTTGCAGGTTCCTACAGGCACCCAGGTGACCTGAGTGAGTTTTCCTTCCCGCTGGAGCGGGTACCTATTTATCTACTTGCACTTTGACATGCTTTCGAACTGCTAGTTGGCAGGAGCTGGGACCAAGCAACGGGAGTGTAACGGACCAACCCTGTGCCTGGGTGTGAGCAGGTGCCCAGCACTTGAAGAGTTAACACCCACTCAGATGACTGGCAGCACAATCGCAGAGGCGGGTCTTTTCTACCTTTTAAAAGGGAGAGAATGGCAGTGGGCGGTTGTTGTGGGTCAGGGTGAGAGGGAGAGCGGGTTGGAGGTTAGGCTTAGGTTAGGAAAGGAAAGCTTTTATCCTGTTTCATGTTGTAACCCAAGCTTATGTACCTAATAGATAAAACATTGTAACCACATTCTACCTTAACATCCATGATATTTAAGTTACCTCAAAACATATTTGTTTTTCAACGTTCGTGGACTTTGGCAGTGCGTCAGTACCTCTAGAGGTGTGGTTGAGGGGAAAAGCACTAGAGGTTCCTGAGGAAAAGGGGACGGGTGGCTTATTTTCCTAACACACAGAGGGCTGGGCAGGGAAGCCAAAGGTGCACGCAGTTGCCAGAAGGAAAGGCAAGCTGCAGCAGTTTGGGAACCCAGGGCGGAGATCCCAAGGTGGCAGGAGTTTCATTTTAAGAACGTGGAGCACTGAGGTACCCCGAGGACATCTCTCATAACATCATTTTAGTCGTCGGTGAAACCTAGGGAGAGACACAGTCAGGGGAAACCTTTTACAGTTGTGAGGGCTCTTGGTGGGGAAACGAAGGGTCCCTCACAGGGAGCTCACCCGTTGTGGGGATTCGAACTGCCGACCTTCTGATCAGTGAGCCCAAGGCTCTGTGGTTTAACACACAGCACCACCCACTTCACCTGCCACCTGTTGGACGAAAAAGGTCAAGGTACACTGCCTCTAATTGTGGAAGCCTCATTCATCTGGCAGTGTCAGGTCTAACTTTCAATGGATATTGGCAGGTACAATTTCTATGGGTGTCTAAAAACTCATTGAACAGTCATTGGTGTAGTGTTAACATACATCATCTGATGATGCCTTGAGCAAAGAAATGCTTCCCTTTGTCCGTTCCTTTGAAATTTAGGAAAGGTGAGGAGTAGGGAATGAACATGGCTCTTCAGGTCCCTCTGTGTGGCCCTCAGAACACCCACAGGCCACACCCTCTCTCATTCCCACCTCAAGAACACCTATTGATTACCTTGATGAGTGTGTGTGTTCTTATCAGCAGGCTCAAAACTTGGAAACATTATCTCCCCCTCCTAGCTTCCCCCCCCTTCCACTTCCTCTTAGTAGGAATTCACTTTTCCTAACCAGGTTTATTAACCAGCCCACAGCGAGGTTTTCTCCAGCAATGCAGCCAGTGCCGCAAATTGACATATTGAAACCATTAGGTCCAGAAAATTAACATCACTTTGCTAACTGTCTATAGCACGCTGGTCACATGCATTACCTTCTTTAACCCGTGCACTTTCTCCTGATCACTGAAGCTTTCCATGTAACGCAGCTCAATTGTGTGTTTGTCTTGTTGCCCAACCAATTTACCTGTCTCGCTCCTCTCCTGGGACCGGATAATGTCAGCTCATTAAGGCAGGAGGCTGTGACTATAGATGGGAAAGTTTAATTCTATGCCGGCAAATTGCGTTGCAAGGTTCTACTGGGAGAGTTAAGGATTCCGCCGCCTTAGAAAAGCTACGCACTGTTCTCCAGACCTGTATATGCGTGTTGACATGTGGTCAGAGAAGTCTGGAAGAGGTATGTACTGAATGCCACAGACCTACATGCCTGATGCAGCAGAAGGTGGCCAATAGGCCCAGGATTGTACTAGTAAAATCCACGTCAAATTTCTGTCCTATGGAATTTTCACCATCAGAACTCCTTAAGTTAGATCTGGCCGTAACAAAAGACTTATTAACGGGTTTGGGGGGGGGGTCTGTTCGCCGATGAATATTGGCATCACTCCTATTTATCAGGTTCCATCTTACCTAACCTCCCTTTCTGTGGCGTCACACAGATTTGCCTTCATTAAAGCGAGATTTAATGTTTTCCATCAAATGTGCTGAGACCAGATTTACTAAGGGTCAGGTCTCTGTTTTGTGTGTTTTGTGACAATAAGTCAACTGAATCCCTCCAGCATATAATGTTCAGTTGCCCCATGTACAGATCAGCTCGGACTAGTATATTAAACCCGATAATCCAGAAACTAGCCTATAAATCAGCCGAGTCACATCTTGCATACATGCTGCAAGATACGGACCCCCATAGAACCCTACAGGTTACAAGTTTTTTAACTGCAGTCCTCTCGCATAAGAGATGTTCTGGAATGCTGTTTGATTATTGAAAGTTTTATTGCTATTTTATTCAAAAACATGATCCCCTTGTTTTGTGTTTTGTAATGATTATAATTTGATAATGAAATTATCACCTTGTAATGGTATTATCTTTGCCGTTATGTTATGGTTTAGTTTTGTACCGTTTTGTTTTGTTTTACACATGGGCAAAAAGCCGAAATAAAATCTATCTATCTAGGCCCAGGATTGTTACCTTTGAAACTGCTATTCCTAGGTCTGGCACTGTGGCTTGTTCTCCCTATGTCAGCAGTGTGCATGCCTCCCAGTGTATAATAATTTCCTTGTTTCCTAGGATATGGGAGACTTCCTGGAGAGTGCTGTTTTTAATATGCCTTTTGCAGAGCTTTAAGATGATGGAGGAGACTAGCAACTCTGACAACAGTGTCGGCATCTTTGCAGGGACAGAAAGCCAAGGGCTGTGCTCTGTCTTGTCTACTTGTGTGAGTTCAGTGGAAGAGGCAGACAAGGTAGCTACCTGTAGACACCTAAGGAGGATCTCAACAGGCCTTGGGATTCCAGCATGATATTGCTGGGGCATGCTGCTGGTGGCCAGAAGGCTTCTGCAAGGGTTGCGGTCTGCATAGTGTGGATCAAGCCCTCACCTCAATAGAGACCACCGTGGGGTGAACCAGGCACTGCAGGACTTACCAAAGAATAAGCCAAGACTAGAAGTCAAAGGTGAAGACAGGAGCAAGGAACTAGCTGCAAGCCAGACACCAGGACCAAATAATAGAGCTGTGATGGAGAATCTCTAGCCCACAGGCCTAAATACATCTGCACAAACATGACAGGCTGTTTGGGGTGAGCCACATCTCCTTTCCTGTACCTGCAGGGAAGTTCAAAATAGGAACTCAAGCTGTGGCTGCAAAGGAAGAATGTGGACAAAAGAAACTCACACGAAAAAGGCAACAAATGCAGGACAGGGTTGCAAAAGAAAAACCTCTTTATTTACAACTGCAGCCTGAGGTGCATAACCCTGACATCAAGTGCTGCCAAGTGATTGGCAGGTGGGCAGCCCCGCCTAAATGCCAAAGTGGCCTGCCCACATTTGGATCTGGCCCTTCGGATGAATTCACTTCCCCACTCTTGGAATACAGGAAAATGGCGGAGCTCAGGAAGCCCTTGTTCCTCGAGGAAAGCTCAGCTGAGAACAGGAAGACTTTTATGCAGATCTTGACCAGCAAATGCTTCCTCACCCTCTGCCGCCCCATTCTCAGGTCGTGAGCTGGGGAGGCACTTTCTGCTCACAGAGGGGCAGACTGAAGAAGGTGCGATTTCTGTGGGACAGTTTAGCAAGGCATTAATCAGTTGTAAAGGCTTCTCTCCTTTTTGCTGGTCTGGGAAAGTGGTTGCAGTGACTTTGGCCCCACAGGACTTTTGCATCAGGATGCATCCTCCATCCAGGTGCACTGTGAGGGGAAACCTGGACGCCCTCACTGCCATACAGGCAGGGGCAGAGGAACGGGGGTGCTGTGGGGGGTGGGCCGCCCCATGTGTCACCACTGAGGGGGTTGACAAAATGCCGGGTGGTACTCTCCTGAGAGTGATGCAGTGGCTTGGGTGCCCTCAGGCTCTGTGCTGCCCCAAACAGTCTGCCTGCCGCCTCCCCCTCAGCTGTAGGGCGGCTGAGTTGGAGAAGGCAGGCAGACACCTCAGAGGCCCCATGGAGCATCCTGCCCCAACTTGCCCCTGCCCACTGGTGGCTGGCCCCGCCCCATGGACGGTCGGCCCCACCCCTGGGCACAGGGCACACCTGCCGCCCAAGGTGCCCAATCGGTTTGCTCCGCCACTGCATACAGGAGTAGGGGCAGCCATGTTTCCTCCCCACAATGCACCTGTAGTGACATTGCACCTTCCCTTCAGATGCAAGAGTGACCCCAGAGCAGGAACGATCAATCACTTTCTCACAGCAGTTAAAGCTGGGTAGTATTTTCATTTTTTTAAAAAAGGGTTTAAGAAAACTCACAATCTATATCCCACTTTTTTTCACTAGGGAGCTCAGGTTGGCACACCTGTTTCTCCCTGCATCCTTATTTAATCCCCACAACAACCCTGTGAGGTAGGTTAGACTGAGAGACAGTGACTTTCCCCAAGTTGCCCAGTGGGCTTCATGGCCAAGTAGGGATTTGAACCCTGGTCTTCCAGATCCTAGTTCAAAAACTCTAACCACTGCACCATGCTGGCTGTAGGGCCATGTGGGGAACTTGTTCTCTAGTTTGAGAAGAGGCCAAAATCTGCTAAATACTGATAGGGTGTCACTCACAAATTTCATAGAATCATAGAGTTGGAAGAGACCACAAGGGCCATCCAGTCCAACCCCCTGCCAAGCAGGAAACACCATCAAAGCATTCCTGACAGATGGCTGTCAAGCCTCCGTTTAAAGACCTCCACAGAAGGAGACTCCACCACACTCCTTGGTAGCCAATTCCACTGTCAAACAGCTCTTACTGTCAGGAAGTTCTTCCTAATGTTTAGGTGGAATCTTCTTTCTTGTAGTTTGAATCCATTGCCCCGTGTCCGCTTCTCTGGAACAGCAGAAAACTACCTTTCTCCCACCTCCATATGACATCCTTTGATATATTTGAACATGGCTATCATATCACCCCTTAACCTTCTCTTCTCCAGGCTAAACATACCCAGCTCCCTAAGCCGTTCCTCATAAGGCATCGTTTCCAGGCCTTTGACCATTTTGGTTGCCCTCCTCTGGACACGTTCCAGCTTGTCAGTATCCTTCTTGAACTGTGGTGCCCAGAACTGGACACAGTATTCCAGGTGAGGTCTGACCAGAGCGGAATACAGTGGTACTATTACTTCCCTTGATCTAGATGCTATACTCCTATTGATGCAGCCCAGAATTGCATTGGCTTTTTTAGCTGCTGCATCACACTGTCAGTTTATGGTCTACCAAGACTCCTAGATCCTTTTCACATGTACTGCTCTCAAGCCAGGTGTCACCCATGTATTTGTGCCTTTCATTTTTTTTTGCCCAAATATCATTGAAAAGCAGAAAACAAGGGGTCGGGGGAGAAGTGTGGCGGGGGGTTCTAGGTGGGAGAAAGGGATTTACTAGAGACATGTGCGAGAAATAAGGATTGTCCCTGGATAATATGGTGACATTTGGAGTCTACGTTGAAGCTCTTCTTTGCCTGCTCTGTTGTGATAACAATTGCAGGCCTTGCATTACTTTCTAACACGTCGGTTTCCCTTCTAAAAAGAAACCAACAAAGACTGCAACACTCTGCGCACTAACCTGGGAACAAGTCCAATTGAACACAGTGGGGATTATTTCCAAGTAAACATGCATAGGACCCCGCTGTCGAGAATGTTTAATTACACAATTGATCAGGTTGTGCCTGTTATAGAATAGCTGCAACTCAAAACACATTTACAGCATTTACTGTTCGGATAAGTGCTTATTAGGAAGAGGAGGGTGGCTGGGGAAGTAATAGACATGTCTGCACACAGTGGGGGTGGTTTTTTGTTTTGTTTTGTTTTGTTTTTGTTTTAATCCCATCCAAAAGGCAAAATAAGGACAGTGTTAATCAAGGCTATGCACCAGGAATGGAGATGGTCCTGGGTCAACAAGGACCTGTATATTGCTGAAGGGATGAGAAGAGCAGTTCAGGCGACCGCTTGTGCATGGCCAAAAGAAGGACAAAAGGCGCAGAACGCATAAAATGTGCAAGTACAAAGTTATATGTGTAGATGCAAAATTTGAATTACTATGGTTTAACTAGAAATCCAGCACTTCATGGGGAAGACTACCTTTAAATGGTTTGATTGATTTGACCAATTTCTCAGACTTGTACAGTGGTACCTTGGTTCTCAAACGCCTCGGCACTCAAACAACTTGGAACCCAAACACTGCAAGCCCAGAAGTAAGTGCTCTGGTTTGCGAACTTTTTTCGGAAGCCAAACGCACCCCGTTTTGAGTGCCACACTTCCGTTTTGAGTGTGACTCTTCCAATTTGAGTGCCACAATTCAGTGTTACACTGAGGTCTGTCTGTTTTTGCTTTATTTTGCATTTTTTCCAGCTTTTTTGTTTTGTTTGTGACCGTGTGGAACCCAGTTCAGCTACTGATTGATTGATTGATTGGTTGGTTGATTGGTTGGTTGTGTGACTACAGTACATTGTTTATTGTTTCATTTTATGGATCAATGATCTTGTTAGATAGCAAAATTCATGTTAAATTTCTATTTAGGGGTTGTTTTCAAAAGTCTGGAACGGATTAATCCATTTTGCAATACTTTCTAGGGAAAGCACGCCTTGGTTTCGGAACGCTTTGGTTTTGGAACGGACTTCCGGAACGGAGTAAGTTTGAGAACCAAGGTGCCACTGTATATCCTTTGTGCTAATCCCCTCCCCCAGTGTATATAATACAATAACGCATAATAAGCAATGCACATTATCAGCACAACCACCATTGTAAAACACACACACACACACACACCACACACACAAGCCCAGACTGAGTAACCGTAACACCAATATCATTAAAGCTGGCCATCTGCTTTAATGATAATGTTTTAACCTGGTGCTTAAGTGATAGTAAAATGGTGTCAAGTGTGCCCTAGGGAGAGCGTTCCAAAGGTACGACAAAGGTATGATCACCAGCCTTGTTGCTTCTTCTGGAGGTGTGGCACAGAGGTGAGGCTCGGGTTGTGAACGCAGGGCTCTGGCGTTCACATGAAAAGAGGCGTTTCTTTAGGTAGTGGGGTCCCGAGCCATACAGAGTTTTCAAGGTCGATGGCAGCCCAGAGACACTAATGGGCAGCCAGTGTAGATGGAGCAAACTGGTATATCTGTCCCACACTTTCCCGTCTTTTCTAAAAGTCTGACTGCCACCTTCTGTACTCACTGAACTTCCCAAACTGCTAAGGCAGCCCCATGTCTGCAGCACATTGCAGCAACCCAGCCTAGAGGTGGCCAGAACTGAAGCAACTGAAGCAAACCTTTCTGCCTGCTCAGGTGCGGACAATTGCTGGCCAGTTCAGGGTTCCTGGTTTTGTTTCTTGGACCAAACAGCCCTTTGAGTGGCTGACTGTCCCTCTGTAACATGACTTCCCCCAATCAATCCCATGACTTCCCCCAATCAATCCTAGGAAAGAGTTTCTCCAGGCATTTGGAATTATAGTTTTGTGGTGGGCAAACTACAGTTCCCAAGGATTCCTCGCTGTGGGGGGGGAGCCAGGCACTTCACATGTGTACTTAATGGGTGTGACCCTAGTTGAACGTTCTGCATACGAAGCACCTGGCCTTCCCCCAAATAAACATGGGGGCTGTAGTTTCTTTGAGTGCTGGGAACTGTAGTTCAGTGAGGTGTAAGCTTCTGTTTCCCAGGATTCTTTGGAGGGGTGGCATGTGCTTTGAATGCATGGCATGGATGTGACCCTAGTTGCAAGTTCTCCCAAGAGGATGGCATTTCTCTGCCTGGTGGAGATGTGAGCCTCGATCTTTTCCTTCATTTGTCTTCCCTCCGCCTCTCCCTCTCCCTCTCCCTCTCCCTCCCTCCCACCCACCCACCCACTCATGACTTTGTTCTCTGTCAAAAGGCGCAGTGTCGAGGAGAAACTGCTGCTCTTTTGTGCCAGAGATTTGAATTTGACCCCCTCCAACCTTAAAAAAAAAAATCGATATTCCCAGGGAGAGCAGTGGGCACTGCTTTCCAAGTCCTGCTCTCAGCAGAGCAGTCCTTTTAGAGATGTTATCTGACTCGGAGACTTCTGAATACTTGAGCGAGGTTGGGGTGGTGCTGTGCTGCTGCTGCTGCTGCCTCTGCTGGTTTTATTATTATTTTTTAATATCTACCCCTTTCCATTTTCTTTAACAAAACGCTCTCAGCGTTTAATGTCACTGTTATCTTTAGCTGCTTCTGAGAGCCACCGCAGGTTAAAATAAATAGATCCAGTTCGAGAATACATAAAATAAATACACTTGCAGAGAGAGAGAGAGAGAGAGAGAGAGAGAGAGAGAGAGAGGTGGAAGAGGGTTGGGGGAAAGCGGACACAGGCCGCATTTACATTGAGGGAAGCAGTGGCGTGTGACAGAGGTCATCAGCAGATGCTGCGGACCCTCAGTCGGAATGAAAAATATATGAAGCAGAGCCAGCGTATTGCTTGGGGGTAGGAAGAGGAGGAAGAGGAGGAGGAAAGGGGGAAAAAGGAGGAGCAGGAGATGGAAGTCTGGGTTGGGCCTCCCCCCCCTGCCCCCCGGTGAGATTGGGCTGTTTGCTCCGGGCTTCAGAGCTGCTTTCAAAGGAGATCTTACGGTGAGCCTTAACCCTGTACAGTTGCGAGTATCTGTCTTAAGGAACACAGGAACCTGAAGCATGTTGCATCATCATTTGAAGCGCTATGATGCCACTTAAAAATGGTCAAAGCACACCCCCCTCCCAAGAATTTGGGAGCTGCCGTTCGCGAAGGGCGCTGAGAGGAGGACAGGGTTGCAATTCCAGAGCTCCAGATTGTTAAACCACCCTGGGAAATGTACTCCGGGAAAGAATAGGGGGTCTCCTAAAATTCTCGGCACCCTTAAAAAGCTATAGTTCCAGAATTCCAAGAAGTTTAAAGTGGATCATGTGCTTCAAATTATCGTGCGAATGTGGCCTCCAGACCACTGGCCATGTATCTCAGCATTGCATACACCGGAGGGGGGTGCTGAATTACAGACCCCCCAAGTGTCCCTATTTTCCAGGGGATAGGCCCAGATTTACAGAAGCCGTCGTCCAGTTTCTGATTTGATCCCAGAATGTCCCGTAGGACTCCCCTATTTTCATTGGACGGAATGGAGTATGCGACCCCGAACCAAGCAGATAAGTCACTATACAACCTTTAGAAGACATCTGAAGGCAGAGCTGTATAGGGATTATTTATTTTTGTTTAGTGTTTTATATGTTTTTATATAGTTGGAAGCTGCCCAGAGTGGCTGGAGCAACCTGGTCAGATGGGCGGGGTATAAATGATAGCATTATTATTATTATTATTATTGAATAGGAGAAATGTTGGAGGGTATGGAGTGCTCTTCATGCCCCTCTGCCTGGTCCTCAGGACTCTCTCCAGGCCATGCCCACTCTTCTGAGGCCACACACACACACACACACACACACACTGGTCGTGCTTCCAACACCAGAATGTTCTTTCCTGGCTGGGTGGAGGAGAAAGAAGGGTGTTTGTGTGTAGAAACTATCTAGCCCCAGTCCAAAGAGCTCCGGTCTTTTTTACCTCTGGCCTCACTCAGCATTGGCATGCGGCCCCTGGAAGGCTGATCATAACGGAATGTGGCCCTCAGTTTGAAAACTTCCCCCACTTTCCAGTTTCTGGATTCATCCTGGAAACCTTTTTCCATTGCAGAGTAAGTGCTGCAACAATGTCCTTCACTCACATTCTCAAATGTTGTGCACAATCTTCAAAGACTGCAATGTGAGTTTCACTTCATGCTCCTCCATACAGAAATAAATAAATCCTTCATGCATGCGAAAAGCAAACTTGTCAGGGCAAAGGGTTTTAGCATAGCCTTTACACACACACCTTCTCTCAACCTGCTGGCTTTCTATAAGCAGGGACCGATGAGCATTCCCTCCATTAGCTACAATCTGCAATCTAAAGGATGTGGTACAGTCTGGAGCTAGGCTTGCCACTTCACCCGCTGCTGTTTGCAAGGACTCAAAGCTTCAATTTTTAATGTGTGGTTTTTCCACCGTTCAGGACAAGATCCATAACTATTTAGGGATTCTCGAAGGCCTGTCATGCTGGTCTGCTGAGCATTTGGTGGTCAGGTGCAGCTGCAGGCTTCAAAGTGATCCTTTTTTGCAGAAAAGAAAGAAGAGAGAAAAAGACAAACAAACAAACAGAGACTCCTAAATAGGTTGTCTAGAGGAGAATCTCCAGGGCAGGCAATATCGGGTGGGATTTTCATCCCGTCCTGGAGACGACAGTAATATGTAATAAGGCTTCCCTCCCACATTCACATTCACAATCATAGATTAAAAAACAAATAAACAAGATCCTTCCGAATCTTTTGACTTCCCTCCACCCTCCATGGGTTCTTTGTTTGCCCTTTTCTACTTGAAAGATACTCGGAGTCGAGTGTGAATTTCATGCTCTTTATTCAGCTCATAGTAGTGAGGAATGCAGTTCCCCCAAAATGTTTGCTTTATATACACTATTTACACAATGGGCCCCACGTGATTGGCTAATTCCGGGATACTCCTGTATGCCAATCGGAATGCGGATTCACTTCCACCTGGAGCTGGATTGGGTGGCTCCTGCAGACCAATCGACTGCTGCAATCTCAATCCTATTGTTCTGGGACCAGTCAGACTGCTGCAATCTCAATCCTATTGTTCTGGGACCAGTCAGACTGCTGCAATCTCAATCCTATTGTTCTAGGACCAATCAGCCTGCTGCAGTTTGGATCCTATTCAACTCAGTACATAACACTACTGCATTTTGTCCAAAGTCTTTGTTACCTTGCAAGAGTTATTTCAAACCTGCTAAAGAGTTCAAGTGTTTACAGTGGTCTTTCAAATATAATATAAATTTCTCCCAATCTTTATTAAAGTTTTGATCTTCCTGATTTCTGATTTCCACGGCCATTTTTGCCATTTCTGCATAGTCCAGCAATTTGTTCTGCCGTTCCACTCTGGTAGGGGACCTTGTTGTCTTTCCAGCTCTGGACTACCAGCATCCTAGTGGCTGTCGTTGCGTAGCTGTACTCAACTACTTAACCGGACAGATGTGTAAAGCACCCTGGGATCTTTTTGGATCAATGGTGGTTAAAAATAGCAATTCTTCCTCTGTAAATAATTCCTTCCTCTGTAAATCTCCTCCTCCTCCTCCTCCTCCTCCTCCTCCTCCAATGTTAGCCAGAGTAGACCCATTGCATTCCCTGGACATGACTAGCTGAAGAAGAAGAAGAGGAGGAGGAGGAGGAGGAGGAGGAGGAGGAGGAGGAGTTTGGATTTGATATCCGGCTTTATCACTACCCAAAGGAGTCTCAAAACGGCTAACATTCTCCTTTACCTTCCTCCCCCACAACAACACTCTGTGAGGTGAGTGGGGCTGAGAGACTTCAGAGAAGTGTGACTAACCCAAAGTCACCCAGCAGCTGCATGTGGAGGAGCGGAGACGCGAACCCTTTTCACCAGATTATGAGTCTACCGCTCTTAACCACTACACCACACTGGCTTAAATCCATTTGAAGGGGGTTGGGCTAGATAACCCTCAACGTCCTTTCCATCTCTATAATTATGTGGTTTTGTTATTCATTCCCAAGGGACTGCCCTGAGTAGAACATGGTTGGCAGCCGTCCTCAGAGACCACCAGCCCCCTGCAGCCTGAGGACAGCACGCTAACAAGAAATGCTTAGGTGCAAGTCTGTGGTGATGTCAGGGGGCCCAGCCCCCTTCCCTGTAGTTCTGAGGAAGCATCTATTCATAATGACTCCAGCCAACAAGATTAATCATTATAAGTACTTTCCCCATTTGTAATGCTTTTAGGTCCTGAAAGTTGCTAGGAGTCCAAGGACAAAGGTTACTCGGAGGTTAAAAGATAAAGTACAAAGATGTGTTTACCATCCCACAGGGTTTTGGTGACAAAGCGGAGGGCCGAATAGGAATGAGTCAGATAAGACTAATAAAAGTATTAATGAAACCTAAGGGAATGCGGACATTTAATTTGTGTTTGAGCATGTGTTTCTTTTAAAGAAAAAAAAATGAACCCATTTGACTTGATTTGTTGTCACGCTTGCAGGAGAGAAAGGTGGGGGGGGGGGCGTTGTTCCTTTGGCTCGGTCGTTCATATTCCAGGTCGGAATGATTTAAGTATGATCAAACAGCCTTTGAGGGGGCTGGAAGCCTCTGCAATGGATAGTGAAATTCAGTTGAGGTCTATTTTCTGTCTTTCAGCAGTAAGGATATATCTTGAGAGATGGAGGGATCCACATTTTGTGTTGATGGTGATAACTACATTGGTAGAGCTCGAGTAATCCTCACAACAGCCCGGCAAGGCAGATCAGTATTACGTCCCCCTCCAGGGAATCCAAGAACTCCTGGTTAGAGGCTCAGAAGTAGCTTGATGAGTTGTCTAGGAGTGTGTACATGAGCCTCAGGGTTCTCTCTAAACACGGAAGTGAATAGGGTGTGCAAAATTAGCCTCTACCCCTCGGAAGGCAGTGTGAAGCCCCTGCACTGGCCAGGCCTGGCATGAGGACTAGAAGCTTGGCTGCCTTTCAAAAGGGTAATCACTGCTGCAGTCCAGGTCTCAGCTTATTGGTACTTTCCCACTTTCTCTAGGACAGCCTTCCACACCCTAGTGTCTTCAGATGATGCTCGATTAGAATACAATCATCCTTGGTCATTGTTTTGTGCTGGTTGGGGGATGATGGGGTTTGTAGTCTAACACTATCTGAGGAGTCAGGCTGGGGAAGGCTACTCAAGATAGATTAGGGGTTGGTTGTCTATTCATACACAAGGCTGGGTCTTGGCTTGCAGGCTTGTTTGAAATATCCCACTGGTCCAGGGACACTGACAACTGGAATAACAAGATGCAATTGAACCCAACAAAAACAGCAAGTCTTCAGCCCAGTGCTCCCCAGTAGGCTCCTTGGATAGTTTTTGCATAGCATGGCTCCCCATCTGATCAGAGCTGATCAGGGCTGCTAATTTAATTTCCCACAATGCCCCAGAGCAGAGAATCCCTCTCAGCCTAGGGGCCACATTCCTTGGGTAACCTTCCACATACCACATGGGGAAAGAAGGAAAAGTGATCAGAGCAATGAATGCACATTTTGCATTTCTGATGCAGGCTCTGACACCCCCCACCCCTGTGCTCCATAGTGGCAACTCGAGCTACAGAGTTCAAGGATACATCCCACCCGGGGGGGGGGAGGTCCAGCAGGGATGTGGAGAGTAACCCAGGGAGAGTCCTGAAGAAATCCCCCTCCCCGTCTGGCAACAATTGTATGTTGGTACATTTAAATGGTGGTTTGTACCATCCACCAGCAAGGTGGGTCTTGCTGGGGCTCATGACCCTGGCAGCTGTCCAAGGTGCTGAAGTCAACAGTGCTGACACAGGTACTTAAGCCTGTGCATGCCCTGTACATTTATAGCACATCTAAAGCTCAGGACTTCCTCAAAAGAATCCTGGGAACTTTAGGCTACCCTCCACAGATCTGCCAATTCCTAGCACTCTCAGCAAACTACAGCTCCCAAGATTCTTTGGGGGGAAAGTCATGTGCTTTAAATGTGTGACGTTTATGCAGCCTAAGTTGGAGGTTGAGAGATAATGGCAGCCTAAGGCTGCTTTGTAAGTTCATGGATGGAGTGAGATTTGAACCTGGTGCTTCTCAGTTCTTTGCCACTGCATCAGCTACCAGATTAGTCTTGTCAATCTACTCTTTAACATACAGTTGCCACGAATGGATGGGAGAATGGATTGCTTCATCTCACATTCAGAACCCTTGAGACCAGAATTTGTCACTCCTTGGATTTATCTTCAAAGATGGTCCTTGCCTTTTGAGCTCCGGCCCAAGTATGGGTCTAAAGGTGACCTTTGCACACCATGTTTTTTCTTGCACATCACACAATGTTTGCACCTTGCACACAATGTTTTTCTTGCACATTAACTGTTTCCCTGTAATATAAAGAATGCACCTGTGCACATCACAATGTTTGGAAACTTTAAGATATGAATATGTTTATTCAGGGTAAAGACAATGAACTAAATTCTTTTCCTGAAAATGACGTGGGTGGTGCTTGGAATGCCAATTTCTCAATCTGACCTCAAATGAGCATTCTGGGCATAATATTATATCAGGGTCACAGAACTGCCCATACTTGGCTCTGAGAGTTGATTAATATTTGTGGCCCAATTCTAACTGAGCAAGGGCAGGGAGGAGTTAATTGCAAGCCTGCTTATTTTCTGAGGCTACCTTGGTTCTGGTGTGTTACTGTAATATGGAATTAAAAGGGAAATATGAAAGACAGAGACTTTTCATTCCCTTTGTATCTGATGTTCAGGTTGTGAAAGCTGTTGCTTCTGTAATAAAACTGCACACAGACCCAAAGCACAAGAGGGAATTATCTGAAGACTCATGGAACCTCAAGGTCAGCAGTACAAACTCTTTCTTTCTTCTTTCTTTCTTTCTTTCTTTCTTTCTTTTCTTTCTTTCTTTTTTCTTTCTTTCTTTCTTTCTTTCTTTTTAAGTACGAACCTCAACAAATTGCCCAGTGAGTTCCGAGCATTCTCTGTTGATATGGAATGTTGAGTGAATGTTGCAAGATGGTTGGATGGAATGGAAGTGTGCATTTTTTTTACTGACTGAGACACTGAAAAGGAGCACTCTGCACTGCAACATTTTGCTGCAGTTCCCCCTTCTTTTACCTACGATTTCTGAACCAAAAAGGATATAGCAAACATTTGGTAAGAAATTCTGGGCAGATGTTTGTTTTATCCCCCCTCATCCCTTTACTGCTTACAGGCCTAAATATCCTCCCCTGAGAGAAGCATGCTCTGTTGTTGTGCCATTCTGTGCCTGGCATATCATGAAAACTGTAAAGTGTTTGGAGAGTCTCTGATGGCAAAGGCCCATTAAAGTGCAGGGTTAGATTCCTGGAATTAGTAGTAGTTAGATAAGAAATGCAGCTCTGGAATTAGCAGAAATGTCTAACGATGCCAAGGTAAGGGACAAAATATCAGAGTAATTACTCCCCGGGCATCAACGAAAACAAGACAGAGGAAATGACTAAGCGTCTGTATGCCATTAAAACAAGAGAATGGCACTGCCTGGATAATGGTGAGCACTCAAATGTTGAGGCAGGCTTTTAGATGGGAGTGACTCTGTCTTCAAAAGGGTATATTGATGAGAATCAGCTCTATATAACCAGATTTTCTCTGCAAAAGGCCACCCCCCTCCCACACACACACACCCCAGCCGCCTGGCCAAGTGGCAGGTTAGCTGGAAACTGCCAAACACATTCTCTGCTTTTATCATGGATTTCATTGCCGATGTGTTCTACATCCCTGTGTCAGAACTTTCCTTCCCAACCTCAGCTCCGGACTTACAAGGAAGTTCCATTTCTGAAGCCAAGGCGCTGGGGCTGTTTTGAAGCCTTCACACACGCACCCCAACTCTGATTTAGGAATGCTTAAGGGATGTAATCCCCATTAATCTCCAACATGAACTGACCTGATCTGCACCTAACATGCAGAATGGAAGGTAGTATCCTTCGCGCTTTGTGCAAAATTCAATTTCTTTGAATTTTGCAATGCAGTTCCCAGCTAAGTAGGCAGGCAGGTGGGAGCTGGCTGAGGTCCGGCTAAGGTTGGTGGGGCAGTGCCCCAGTTTCCCTTATGAGCCTCAGATAAGGTCCCTTCCTTTGTAAGGCACAGTGGAATTCTCTGGCGCAAAAACCCAAACAGCAGGGAGATCCCAGAAGCATTACCTTTGCTCCAAAAGCACATACCCAGGCAGTCTGAGTAGGGGAATTTTACCTACCTTTCTCATCATAAGGACGATGCATGCCCAAAAGTTTGGAATCTGATTGAGAAAATATATGCTTTTAAAAAAACAAACTGAAGACCGAAATGTGCCCTCTGATTTGAATCTAGGGGAAAAAAGTGTGCCACAGTCTCAGAATTATAGCTGCTTCATTGCTTACTCCTGTAATCTTTCAATATACTTATCTTGTTGTCGTTGTTGTTTTGGAAGCATTGGGGGCAGGGGGAGGCTGGAAAGAAAATAACGAAAGCCCCTAACTTGAGGGACATCTCACGACTGCAAATAGAATGACATTGCTGCGCAAGTTTTAAATAATAAGACATGACAACCCAGCCGCGACATTAGTCTTTGTTTTGTTTTAATCCTGCTGCCCAGCAAGGAAATGCTGTAAATCTGAGGTACTGACCCATGTCTACACATTTACCAGATAGTCATTGATCAAAGATTTATTTATTAGCCCAGGCATGATTGATTTATATGAGTTTTGTTTGAGCAAGTTAATTGCAAACGGCAACTTGGATGCACACATTACAATGTGAAGGAACCAGGTTACTAACCTCCTCCTGCCCACCCACCCCCCACCCCGCTTACTGTTAGGGCCAGTGATAACGTCACTGCAGCGATAACATGTTGACTTGCGTCTGGATCAACAGTGTGACTCTTTTGGATGCCTTACCCAGGAGAGATTAAATGGTCCCTGCCATTAATAATCTACTCAGCAAGGAGCCAGGGGTTTTAGAAATGTCAGGTGAGAAGAGATATTTCCCTTCCTGGGAAAGTCTAATATTTAAACTGTTGTTTAAACTGGGAAGGGGGGGGGATAGCTATGCAACCATGATCTCAGGAAGAATTTTCTCAGTGGCCTTCTGGATTTGATGAGATTTCTGAGGTTCTAAACTCTACCGGCTGATTTACTGAGTTTTAAAATTAAGTATCTTCTGCTTATGGTTACAAAGCTAATGAAGTTTGGCATGTATTATTTCAAAAAGTTCTGATGAGTTGCTTCAGGTTCAGCAACTCATCAGAACTTTTTGAAATAATGCATGCCAGTGGCTTTCCAGATGTTGCTGGACTACAACTCCCATTGGTTTGGTCAATGTTCAGGAATGATGGGAGTTGTAGTCCAGCAATTTCTAGAGGGCTACAGGTTCCCCACCCCTGGGTTAAGCTATACAAAAAGCTATTGAAGAAACAATAAGCTTTTAGTCATCCCTTGACAGTAAGCTGTCAGTAGGCCACTATTACATTCCATATACTGGTAAGTTAAGAATAATGACAATATTCATTTCTATTTGTGATTAGAGGAGACGGGGGCAGGAAGCTAGAGGTGGAAATGATTGGAGCAACAAATGTAAATTTTACCTGTACCCTAGGCTACGTTCTGCACACACACACAAACCTCTTATATTTGTCAGCAGGAAGCGTTGAGTTCAGGGAGACATTTCAGCCAGGCAAAAACTCTCAAGAAGGGTCCAAAGTTGGGCTAGTGAGTGGGTGGTCTGGGAAGAGTCTCAAGGGTCAGACAGAGTGGCCTGGGGGTGGGGCTTCATGTGGCCCCCAGACCTGAGGTTTCCCACCATTGGCTTAAAGTGATGAAGATACATTTTCTCAGCACAATCCTATAAAGGTAAAAGTGTTGCTCTCAATCACAGTGGCAATCACACCTCCACACTGCTCACACCACTAGGGGGAAACCCAGCCAGATGGGCAGGGTTTAAATAAATTATTATTATTATTATTATTATTATTATTAGCCTGATGCATCAATGAGTACCAAGCAGCTGCCATTACTCATACAATGCCCTGTAGAAACATAGTCTTTTCTGCCACCATCCTCCTCGAGGAAACCTACCCACCCATCTCCAGGTCTACTGGAGAGAAATAGGAAGGGAGACAGGGCCATCCACTGACATGTGACTTAACACAGGTATCCTTCAAAATTCACACTTCTCCAATGCAGTTCTCCCACCAAACAATGTGCACATATTGCGGGAAAACACACATCTTAGGCCACATCTAGACACACCAAAGCATTTCAGTTTAAAGCGTTGTAAATTTAAACAGGGAAAACGGGTAGAGAAAAGCAGAACTCCACGTCGCCATCTGGTGGCACAATGTTACATCGCACATACAATGCATATAAATCGCTTTTTCTTTACCAGTCTAGCTGAGCGCTTTGTGAAAAGAACATACATGAAATGCATTATATCAGAGAAGATTGCTTTCAGGGATGGGTCTCTCATTCCAAACTGCATGCAACTATGTGTTAGTTAGAAGAAATTCACACTCAAACGCTGACAGATTTTCACAAGGATTTCTCAAAACAAACAAATGGGCAGTCGCTACAGAAATGGGGAGAACTGAACTGAACACTGGGGGAAAGAGAAACTGAAATTGAGAGGTCTGTGCACCCCTATATCCAAGCCAAATTAATCTGAAACACTATGCATGTGTTTCATCCAGCACAATGAAGATTATGGGAAGGACTTGCAAAGAAAAGCGGACATTGAAGGCCCAGCACACACACAAACACACCCTGAAATTAATCAGGAGAATGGCACCGAGATGCCTGAGGATCCCTTTGGAAGTCCCAGCCTTGTTAGGAAAGGATTTCAAAACGAAACAAGACCCAGAGCCATAGTAGAGCTCCACTAATTACCGCTAAGAACCGACCGCTTTGGAGAGCCACACACTGCGGCTTTTCTCCTGGCTGACAGACAACTGTCAGCTGGGCAAGAGCTACTAATTAGTAATTGATAAATATAAGTGCGCTGTCTTCCCGGAGTAGAGTACCACTTGATGATAGTAATTAATTGTTCATTGATTCCCATAGGCTGACGTGAGGTCTGCTCAGCTGCTTCTGCGCCTTTCCCATTTGTAGATAGAGGTGAGCATGCCTGGCAAGGATTCTCCTGGCTCCCAAAGTTTCTTGGGGGGGGGGGAGAGAGAGAGAGACTTTGCACAGGAGATCATTCTAAATGGAATTTAATTAAATGCAGGAAGCATATTTTATGCTGACTCTCCATGGGTGAATGTCAGGGGTGCCAACTTGAATAAAATATTGAGGGGCGGGGGGGCCAGCAAACCCTGCCCCCACATAATCGATCACAAGACTCACCATTTGAATGACAATACTAATCAACTGGGGGGGGGCAGCCCCCTCAAATATTTTATGGAGGGGCCAAAGGGACCTCAGCCCCCTTGGAGTTGGCTCCTATGGTGGATGTCAAGGGCAGAGTAGAACCCTTCTTCCATGTGTGGCGTTCCTCAAAATCTCCTGGGGGAGGGGAGTGAAAAGAGAGAACCTGCTTAAAAGAGAACTCTAACTCAATATGGCTAACCTGACCAAAAACACCCACCCACCCCACTCACACAGGAAACCAGAGAACACCACAGCCAACCATAAATGAACAATCACACCCTACGCCAACCCCGACCTCTCTCACCGCCAAAGGAGCACAACTGAGCAACAGAGAACCTACACAAACAACGCCGGCACCAAACCCTACTCATATTAAGTAAAACGGAAACATCGTCACCCCGCCCCACCTATCTCCCCATCCCACCCACCTCTCTCCCCCTTTTCTTCCTAGTGTCTCAACAACAAAAACTGATTTGTAAAAATGTTATACGGAAAAATATGAGAGAGAGATTGCACTACCTTTGTAAATCAAGAAAATATTTAATAAAAATATTTTTTAATAAAAAAAGAGAACTCTAACTAGAATTTAAATAAATACAGGAATCATGTTTGATGTTGGTCCTTCATGAGCCAATGTCAAGGTTACTCTTCCTGACATGCGAGTTTTCTGTGTGCAGGGTTCCTCAACTTTTCCCAGAGGAGGAAGGTAAAACGGGAGAACCTGCACAGGAGGACCTACATAAATATGAGCCTGAAGGTGGCTCAGTTGGTTAGAGCGTGGTGCTGATAATGCCAAGGATGTGGGTTCGATCCCCGTATGGGACAGCTGCATATTCCTACATTGCAGGGGGTTGGACTACATGATCCTCAGGGTCCCTTCCAACTCTACAATTCTATTATTATATGTGGGAAATTAATTTAATACAGGAAGCATGTTTGATGTTGACTTCCCCACCATAGGTCATCCTCAAGGTTAGGCTGGAACCCTTCTTCCTGACATGCTATTTTTCCATGTTCCAGTCTCCTCCAACCTTCTGGTGGAGGCAAGCAAGAGGGGAAAAACTTCATAGGAGTTCGCTGTAAATGGAATTACCGTTAATCACAAGAATCACAAGTGCTGGGCACCCATGGGTTAATGGCTCTAGGGGTATGGGGGTCTTCCAGCAAGAAACCTCTTAAACTTTAAGCCCCTTTAACCTAGGAGAGTGAAGATGTGCGCACAAAGAAATATGTCACACTGCTCTCTGATTTCCATTTTCAGTCTGGGGACCCTAGCAAGTCCCTGTCAGGGCCACCTTCTGGCACCTGTTTTGTGCCCATGCAACTAAAGAAGATCTGCAAAAACAAGATCACTGTATGTTGACATCCTAAGTATATATTCGGTGATGCTCTCTTTTTTTCTTGGCGAGATTCACAAGCAGAGTCATTGCAGGTATTGCCATACACACACACACACACACACACACACACACAGACACACACACACAGACACACGCACACACGGCTACAATCCTCCTCACTCCAGGCACAGAGAGTCCCATGAGGATATTCTGTGGTTTGAACACTTTATTGATTTAGGATATGTTTGGTGCTGGGCCAAAATCCCTCCTTCTCAATTTTGCAGTCCAATCACAGTTGGAAAAGGGGGGCTTTGGGGGAATTTTCATGGGTGGCTGACAACAATTACAAGCATTTCTCCTGGCTCCTTTTAGCCAAGGGGTCAGCAACCTTTTTCAGCTGTGGGCCAGTCCACCATCCCTCAGACCATGTGGGGGGCCGGAATATATTTTGAGGAAGAAGAAAAAAAGAACGAATTCCCATGCCCCACAAATAACCCAGAGATGCATTTTAAATAAAAGCACACATTCTACTCATGTAAAAACACGCTGACTGTCCACGGGCTGGATTGCAAAAGCGATTGGGCCGCATCCGGCCCCCGAGCCTTAGGTTGCCTACCCCTGTTTTAGCCAGTAGACTAATGGGATTGGGTTCTCTGTCACATACTGAGCCCCCCTCCCCTCTCCCTCTGGGTTGCCTTCTGTGTTGGGAAGCCATGAACGCAACCGACACCCATCCTGCCAGCCTCACCAGCTGCTACAGGTGAAATGGCCAAATGGCCAAACTGCAATCTTCAAAACCGTGCCTAACTCCTGAAATAAAGGTATTTTATTGCTTGTGTCATATACTGCAGTGAGACAGTAAGAATGGCCTGAGCAACTCGCCACAGCTCTTACACGTATTTTCAGGAGGAGCTGAGACTATCCATCTATTTTCACTTAACAATTAAATTTGTCTTCAGAAGGGATCCTGAGGGCACATGCTAGTGTGTCCATTATATTATTACTGCTAATTTTCACTGAATAAGCCAAAATTAGAGGCCACTTGCCACCAGAAATGACTAAAATGTTATGGAAAAACTGAATCAGGGTGAAGCGGGTAAGTAAAGTGCTCTAAAACAATCCATCTGATTGTGTGTGTGTGTGTGTGTGTGTGTGTGTGTGTGTTTATGTATTAAAAAATCATCTACCTTCCAGTCGAGCTGAAGTGGAACTATTTTGAGCTCTCTTGTTCAGAAGCATGGGGGAAAGCCAAACTTCTGTACTTTCTAAAAAAGAAATCTGTGGTCAGGTCTGTACATTATTACTGAGAGAAAGCTGGGTATAGCCTTTCCTTGAATAGCTTTTTTAGGTTATTGCTGTAACATGAAGCAATGAGAGTTGCTCCAGCGGTTGTCAGGAACGGCACTTTATCTAACCAGGAACATGCAAATCCCTTCTGAGAAATGTTACTCTTATCAAAACTGTCATGACTTCCCTTGGAACCCCTAGTTCATCTGAGAAACAATCTCCAGAGTTTGCTCTGAGCTTCGTTTTCATCGGGAAGATCTCACCCCAATAGCCACATGCATACACAAGCACACCCACCCTAGAATCATAGAATCATAGAGTTGGAAGAGACCACAAGGGCCATCCAGTCCAACCCCCTGCCAAGCAGGAAACACCATCAAAGCATTCCTGACAGATGGCTGTCAAGCCTCCGCTTAAAGACCTCCAAAGAAGGAGACTCCACCACACTCCTTGGTAGCAAATTCCACTGCCGAACAGCTCTCACTGTCAGGAAGTTCTTCCTAATGTTTAGGTGGAATCTTCTTTCTTGTAGTTTGAATCCATTGCTCCGTGTCCGCTTCTCTGGAGCAGCAGAAAACAACCTTTCACCCTCCTCTATATGACATCCTTTTATATATTTGAACATGGCTATCATATCACCCCTTAACCTTCTCTTCTCCAGGCTAAACATACCCAGCTCCCTAAGCCTTTCACTTGTCTTATTTCAGACTTACTTGGCTTTTGTTTGGCTTCCCTTTCAAATTCGTTGGATGTGTTCACCCGAAATTTGCTTCAGATTTCACAATAGGGTTTGGTGTGCTACCAGTGTGCCAGAGAGATGGGGAGAGGGAGAGATAATGTTTTCCTGCTTCCCTCTTCTCACTGCTGCCACTGCCCAAGCCAGGTAAATGTTGTTTAAAACAGGGGTAACCCACACGGTGCCTTGCAGATGTTGAACTCCTGCTTGGAGTTGTTGTTGTCACCCGTCTGTCTCAAGAGACAATGGGGTTTGCCTCCAGGAGTGAAATAAAACTGCTGCTAAATTAAATCTCACCAGTTTCCATTTACTCATCCCCCATTCCCACCTCAGATTAGTTGGGATTATAAATAATGAGCCTATACTCTGATAAATTCTTGGAAATTTGCTGAGGTTGGAATTATCTCCACCTTTCAGAAGCGTATCTACCATTCTTCTACTCAACTCAAAGAAACTGAAGAGGACCAGAGGCAACAGAACAGAAGGGCGCCATCCCTCATTTTTTACACCATGGTAGGTAGGTAGAGAGAAACTGAACATCTCTTTTAGGATAGTTCCCAAGTAGTGATGTGCCAGTCTTGCGGTGGCAAAATCCACCCACATTTCCTTTTTATTTGTATTGGAGTAAGTCATGTGAAACAGTGTCAAAGGCCTTACTCTGTCAATTTAATAAAGTCAATTTATGGTGCCTATAAATTTTCTAACCAGCTGGGATGAGGAGGGAAGGCTGAAGGCTGAGTGGATGGTGATAAAGTCGCGACATGCTGGCAAATCTTCTGCTTGGCACCCCCAGGGAATTGAATCGTCGCCTGCAGTGTATCCCCTCCCTATGTGAACCATGCACAACCTGTGGTTCTGTGTGCCCCTCCCAGTCCATGTGAACTGTGCTCAGTTGACATGTGATTTGCTGTGATGAAGACCTGTAAACACTCCTTTATCTCTTTGAGAAAATGCCCTTCAGGATGGTTGTCAGAGGCCAAAAATGCCTTTTACCCAACTTAACTGGTACACCAGCTATGCTCCACTCCCTCAATATATTTAAGGGTCTGGTGACTTCCGTTTCAGTGTATCTGAAGAAGTGTGCATGCACACGAAAGCTCATACCAAGAACAAGCTTAGTTGGTCTCTAAGGTGCTACTGGAAGGATTTATTTTATTTTGTTTTGTTTAGACCAGGCTTTAGTTATTCATACACCGATAACACACAAGCTTGGCTACCGTAAAGCATTTTCTCCCCCCACCTTTTAAAAAAATATTTTTATTCAGTTTTACATTTAACATTTGCACTCACATGCAAATCATAATCATATACACACAGGATTCTCTGAATCTCTAGACTTCCCTCCACCCCTTCATGGTTCCATAGATATTCTTATCCAACTGCATCGTATAATGTTCTCCATATTTCCTTAAAACTAAATTCTTTCCATAGTTTACCATGAAGCATTTTCAATATGATTCATTCAGCGAACCTTGTGACTAGGACTGAGTGATATCTGGTTTTCGTGTTATATTGCCAGCTAAACATTGCAACATACTGACATATGACAATGTCTGAAATAAGGATGGAGCTATGTTGAGGCATTGGCTGGCTTCACAGTTTTCCTCACACCCACATTGTGATTTTTGCACAGCACACGCACATGCCATGATTCGCGATATATTGTCGGGTCAAAAATTATGAAACCGGTATCATGATATGGACTTCAAACTGGTTTTGGATGATATACCACCCAGCCCTAACACACACATCAACGTATCATGATTTGTGATATATTTCCAGGTCTAAATTTAATAAAACTGATACTGTGCATCACGTTATGGATTTCAAATCGCTTTTGGACACTATATCAATACATCGCCCAGCCCTACATGTGACTCTTCGGTTGCTAGTGGGAGCCAGGAAGTCAGTTTTTATTTCTGCATGCAAAGACTCAAAATGTATTTCTGAGTGTTTACTAGCAAATGCAACAACCTTGATTGTGGACGCAGTGATATCTGCACACAACAGGCTGGCCCGTACCCAGAGCCATAGCTAGGTGATCTTGTGCCCCTGGCAGAACCGTCCAGATTGTACCCCCTAGCTATGGATAAATTAGCTCTTCTTTCCACCTCTCCTCCACCTACCCACCCCTCCACCCATTCAATTCTCCCTCTATTTAAAACCTTTTCTTTTGAGGCAACAATCAAAAAAATTATTTATAGACATATTTATGGACATATTTTTTATCCGATTTTGCGCGTCCCCCCCCCAGCCTGCACCCCTGGTGGGGGCCCACCTCTCCACCCCCTAGCTACGTCCCTGCACATACTCCTTGTGTGCGGATGTGCAAGCTTTGTACCCAGCATGTGCTAGAATCGTACACAACAGCTACAGGCCCTGATGGATTGGCCATCAGACACCTATATAGTTCAAGTACCATGAATGCAAGTTGTGTTCTCTTGCAGGGGTGTGTGTGTGTGTGTGTGTGTGTGTATAGATGATAGATAGATGATAGATAGATGATAGATAGATAGATAGATAGATAGATAGATAGACATTCTCTGCTCAGGTATTCTTGGGCATTGACAACATCGCTTGATAGGCTTGTTGTGTCCCGCCGCAGAAATGTCAGATATAATGGGAAAGAAAAAAGGATAATAAGAAAGAAACTTGGCTGAAGCCACCGATATGGACCTCATTCTCCTAGTCACTTCAGGATGTTCCAGTTCATTAAGCAAGCTTGAATGCGAAGGGCACAACCTCTGCTTCTGCTGTTCTGCCACCGTCCCTTGGGTACTTTCCATCAAAAGAAGACCTCAGAGAGAACAATGCATTGTCAGGGCCCCAGTGAGGAAATCAGCCGCCCTCCAGTTTGGCAGCTCACTTGTCCTCACGTCCTATCTGTTCTTCAAATATCTGAAACAGAAACCCCTAGGTCATAAAGGTAAGGCTAGATATGGAGATGCATTTATTATTATTATTATTATTATTATTATTATTATTATTAAAAATTACAATGTATAGTAATTCTTTATTGTTCATTCTTCATTGTTACCACCACCATAACTATCACCCTAACCAGCGAAAGGCTGCCAGTTCTGTTGCCGTCTTGCATGTATCTTGATTCTCAAACGCCTTGGTACTCGTATGTTTTGGCTCCCGAACGCCTCAAACCCTGAAGTGAGTGTTCCGATTTGCAAACATTTTTCAGAAGCTGAACATCCGACGCGGCTTCCGCAGCTTCCAATGGAGTGCAGGAAGCTCCTGCAGCCAAACGGAAGCCATGCCTTGGTTTTCAAACGGTTTCAGAAGTCCAACAGACTCCCGGAATGGATTAAGTTCGAGAACCAAAGTACTGCTGTATTTGTCTTTTAAAAAAAATTATTGATTTGCAAATTTACATGCTTCTGCATACCAGTTGCTGGAAGCCACAGGAGGGGAGAGGGCTCTTGTGCTCAAATCTGGCTGGCCAGTTTCCCACGGGCACCTGTGAGAACAGGATGCTGGACTAGATGGGCCATTGGCCTGATCCAGCAGGCTGTTCTTATGTCATTCCATAACTGGTCGAGGACTTCTTAAAAATCATGACAACAAACTAAGGAGGAAATGTAGAGAACTGAATTTAAAACTAGAAAAACCAGAAACAGGGGGAAACCAGAACTGACATATTTGCCTATATACCTATTCATGTCTGGATTTTTATTTTTACAACTTTTCATTCTGGAATTTGCAACCCAGTTATTCCTCTCTTTTGGCATCTTTGCCAGGTAGGTCAGCAAGTTTAGGGGTAACTTACCTCTTGTCAGACAATGTTCCTGGAGTTTCATTTGTGGCGGATAAATTGAAATCAGAAAATTGAGGCAGAGAGGAAAACCATCAAGCAGAGAGTGAAAGGATAGCCTGATTTTGTTGTTCCAGGTGTTGTCCTTGGGGTGGAGGAAGCATAGGTTTTGTGGTTACTTACTATTGTGATTTATTTGTATGCTGCTCTTCTATATAGTAATTGTATCCGTATCCGTAATGTTCCTAATTTTGATCTATAGACTGCACTAGTAAATCGATCAGTAGGCAAAATCACATAATTATTTGCTGTTGATGGGGACAGAGAAACATGAGGAACCTATGAAAATAAGTTTGATGGAGTGTTACAAGAGAAGCAGGAGAGAGTGAAATGCAATAATTTCAAGACCAGCTCAAGACATTTTGCTACCTGAGGCGAAGCGCAAGATGTCTCCTGCCCCAATTCCATGTGCAGAGCAGGTGGATCTTACTTCAGCAATGGGGATAGGGCAACATATTCCACTGCACTTGAGGGCTGCACGGCTAGCTTATGGGGTGAGCTGGCTACCTCACTTGACCCGGGGTTATCTGCTTTCCCTAATGATAGAGCTGGACCTGAATTGCAAACTTATAAGGCAGACCCATGCAGTCCGATGTTGAAGTTAGTGTTGTGCTTTAAAACTATCCTGGTGGCTTTTTTCTTTGCCTTACTCCTGAAGCAGCAAAGGTGAGTTTGCAAGTGTCCTTTCTAAGTATCGCCTAAGCACAGGGAGCACTCCAACCACTGTACAATACTGTCTCCACAGGAGGCTAGTGAGTGAGTGGCATCTGGGAATGGGAAGCCGGACTGAATAGACTTTCTATTTCCCTTTCAAACTCCCTTGTTCCCTGTACGTGTGAGTTCGTCCTTCTCAAGGGTTGGAAGGCATATCGTCTGCTGGTTTTAAGCTGATGTGAATGGGATTTCATTAATTCACTCCTCCTGTAACTTTTGCTTTAAATTTTCTAAGGAATTTGAGAAAAGGAGAAGGGGGTGCACCGATATATACAACCCACAACATATTCTTGGTGTCACTTCAGTTTTTCATCAATATATGCTTGGGGCAATATTGTATTTCACCAGATCAGCTGGAACAGGCTGGGGGATGGAGTCAGAGTACCAATTTCATTTCTTTGTCATAGAAAATGAACATGCTTCTTTCTTCCCGTCGTCGTCTCCCCCCCTCCTTTTCTTTCTCTCCCTCCCGCTGCCCCGCAACCTCCCAATACTGCTTCTTATCTTCAAGATACCGGTAGATGCCATGTTTGTGTAATTAAATTAGGGTTAATGGGCAGCCCAAAATCGTAATAAAGAAGATTTTAGAATTGTGCATCCTTTCCCACAACATTAATTTTATATCATGCTTTTATGTCTGTACAAGTAATTAAGTTAGGGAACATGTAAGGAACTCTGAAGAGACAAGCTTTGTGGAACCACACAAGTCGGGCTGTAGCCAGACCACATTGTCATGGGAGTCACGGAAAAAAAGAGCTCTTAAACCATCTTCTATGATTGCTGTAGTTTCAGCAATCCTGATGTCATTTTATCCCCGCACGGCAGTTGAGGAGGTTATAGGCAGGTGCAATCGCTGGAAGGATTGGGAAGGTACAGAAAGCTAAACATCTTTTAAATGTGGGAGCTGACAAGCAACTAGCTAGAAGATTATACACCCGTCGATTCCTTGTGGTTTGGAAACACACACACACACACACACACTGTCCCTCCATCACCAAGTTTAGAGAAAGTGTACAGGAAAACAGTTCCTAAGCACTGTCCTTTCGGTGTACTGCAGCAGAACTTTACAAAGGGCTGTCGCCAAGGGCCAAATGCCATGGGTGGCAGGATTTGGGCTTGCATACCCTAAAACAGGGGTGGCCAACTCCCAAGAGACTGCGATCTACTCACAGTGTTAAAAACTGGCAATGATCTACCCCCTTTTGGGGGGATTCAGGTGAAAGTTGTTCAGCTTTTTTTTTAGGGAGGAGGAAAGCCCATTGGGGGAGGGTTTCAGGTCAAAATTGTTTTCAGGGAGGAGGTAAAATGTTGAGCTTTTTTTAGGGGAGCCACAGTTGTTCAGCTTCTTTGGGGGGAGTGATCTACCAGTGATCTACCAGTGATCTACCACAGATGTCCAGTGATCTACTGGTAGATCACGATCTACCTGTTGGACGTGCCTGCCCTAAAACATTTCCCCGCTGTAAATAGGAATGTTAATAATAATAATAATAATAATAATAATAATAATATATTTATACCCTGCCCATCTGACTGGGTTGCCCCAGCCACTCTTAGCCAGTGTTGCTGCTTCCAGAAAATGCGACAACTCCACAACTAAAGGAGTCATAAAGGAGACTCCCCCCATGCAGCTGTGAATGTCTGATTCTACAAATCAGAGAGGGAAGGAAACACAGTGTAGCAACTCCCAGGTTGCTAAAAGCATAAAATACAGTCCTAGGAGTTGGAGGCTGCAGAGGGATGGATATATATATATATATATATATATATATATATATATATATATATTCAAATGGCTTCTCTGAGACCAGGTTTCCCACCCACCCCCTTCCATTATATGGCCTTTATCTCTGATGGACTTTTCTTGTTCGGTGGATGCAGTTTTTAGTGTGGTAGGATGTAGGTCACATTTGACAAAGAGTCGTGCTGTGACCTGAATGCATGAGCAGGGACTTCTAAAAGTGAGTCTGCTAATGTGCAAACTTGCAAGCTTAGTCATCAGTGGCATTTGGCAAAAGGCAGGCGGCAAAAGAGTCCAACTGCCAAAAGAAAAGAGACCCTGGTTTGGTTTTGTTCTTTTAAAGAAAGCTACCGATGGCCAGCAAATGAAATGAAACGGCCAGTTAATGAAAACCACCTCTTTTCATTTCTGCTTCCAGACAGCGATAAACAGGCAGACGAAATAATGCGGGGAGCAGGCGAAGGGAAGAGAGACCATTATATTTCTCCCTTTCTCAAAATACTAGAACCCAATAGGATCATCCAAAGAAGCTGAAGATTCGGGAGAGGGGGGAAATCAAGTACTTCTTCACACAGCAGAATGTGGACCCAGATAGCTCTGTTGGTGTGCTGGCCCCAGGGGTTTGTCCGTGAAGCGAGGTCCAAGTCCAGTCCTGGGTCTAGGGGTCCAAAGGAGGTCAGTCCGGCGGGGAGTGAGGCAGGGAGCAGGTCAAGGTCCAAGGCAGGTGCAGGCACGAGGTTGCAGGTTGAGCATAGGCTTGCAACTAAGTTGCTCACGCAACTTGGGCTGGGTCTGGCTGGCTTTTATCTGGCCCTATGCTTAGGGAGGCCCCGATCCTCCGGAGACTCGCCTCTCCTCCGGGCCTGGAGGCGAGCACTCCTCCTGAAAGCACTTAGCTCTCTTCGCCTCTCTGTCCTGAGCCTCTGCAGCTCAGGAGAGGCTGGTGGGTTACTGGACCCAGGGGATGCCTCAGCTTCCTCTGAAGAGGCTGGGAGTGGAGCACCTGCAGGCAATGGGTCCTCCCTCCCATCAGGAGCCAGAGAAGACTCTGCTGATGCCTGCACCTGGGGATCCAGCACAGGTGGGGATCCTTCAGGCTCAAGCCCTGGCCCCGGCTCAGCTGGTTCTGGAGGCGGGGAATCCTGTGCAGGCTGGGATCCCTCAGGTTCAGCATCAGAGTCTGACTCCCAGGCCATCACAGTTGGTTAGAGTGTGGTGCTGATAACAGCTGCATATTCCTGCATTGCAGGGGGTTGAACTTGATGATCCTCAGAGTCTCTTCCCATGCTGGAATTCTAAAGTTAAGCTGTGGAATTAGCTCCTACAAGCTGTTGGAATGGCCACAACCAGGTGCGCCAGCTAGGGGGGCCCGAGGCACTTTGCCCCCTCCCCAAGTTCTTAAGGATGGTGCTGGTCCCCCTCAGTATTGAGCAACGACATCATGCATGCTACATCAGTGCGTCCCACAACGTGGTGCATGATGCCAGACGTTAGCCCCCTCAATAACAGGGGCAAGCCGGCACTTCTGGACACAACTTCACACAGGCAGATGGGCACACACTATCTGGCCCCCAGAAAAGTTTACTGTTCCCCCCACACACAAGACACACACCCCTCATCTGCCACCTACTACTTTTGTCCCATGCCGTCCCCTGCTGGTCTTCTGCATGTTCCACCCAGTTGTGGTGCAAAGATAAGCAGAAAGGTTGACATGCTGAAAATGGAACTGAGATTCTCCCGCTATCATCTGGTGTGTGTGTGCAAAGGCCACTGTTTGTCTTGATCCTGGTGGTGGGAGGTCGATTGATATGTATATAACTGTGAGTGTGTTCTCCTGTGTGTATGTCATGGGTGTGTATTCATGTGTTGGCCATGCCCACTTATGGGCCACATCTACCCTGGCATGCAGCCACTGAAGGGACTGGAGAGCCTTTGGCGCACAAAAGATTGGTTTTATAGATCAAAACTAGCACTTCGCATTGCACTCAAAACGAAAAGGCAGCCAATGCAGTTGGTACAAAAAAGGGGGGGTAATATGAGCCCTATATCCCACCCCTGTGAAAAGCCTGGCTGCTGTGTGAGAAGCCTTCCAAACCATCTTCAAGGGCCGCCCCACAACAAGCACATTACAGTAATCTAGATAAGTTGCAGTGTCAGTCTGGCTCGTTGTTTCTGGATCGGAAGGTTTCAGCTTAATCCTGCAAAGGTGCTCCTGAAGATCCAGGTTTAAGGCCAGATCCAAGGGGTCATAGGAAAACTAAAATTGAGTTATTACCAGTAGTTATCGGAAGTAGCGTAGCCCCTTCTAACACTGAAGGGCTTCCCACTGATCAGAAAAAAAACCTCTGTCTTGTCCACATTTAGCTAAAGCTTGTCAGCCCTCATATAGTCTATTACTGTCATCAAGCATTATTGATTAACTATTTAATAATTTTATATTGAAGTGTCATTGTGCATATATTGAGTGTCGGCATGGATAACAGTAATTTTAACTGACACATTCTGGACAGGAAGCAGGGTAGAAATGCAAATAACAAAGGAAAGACAGGCTTTATTATTTGTTTATTTAACAGCATCCACATATTGCATGTCACCTTGGGCTCCTTGGAGATATAAATGTAATCACGAATAAGAATAAAAATAAATAAATAAATAAATAAATAAATAAATAAACCAGCCGCGCTCTTCTTAGCAAAGATCTCTGGACGACTTCAGAGAGTGAATCAGAACAAGCAATCCAACCCAAGGAATGCGAAGCCCAGAGTGGCGATGGCATCGCTGAGAGACAGAATCAGGTAACAAGAATTCATCTGAGCCTGAACCGAGTCGAGGTGAAATTACTTCAGTTGAGGAGAGTCTGTTACAAACTGAGCTGGGGTGTGCCCCTTTCGCTGCTTCTGGGATTACTGGGGGGTGCGTGAGACTTCAGAAGTTGCAGGCAGAATCTGGCTTTACCTCAGGGGACAGGCTGAAGACTGCTTTCAGCGCCAGCATCTCCCCACCTCTGTGGCAACGCCTTGATTCTTCTGCGGAGGAAAAAGCTCCGCCAGGCGAAGTCTGGCCGGTTCTCAATGAAGGCAGCTGCAGTATTTATAATTTATAGGTGGTCTATTAAAGTTTCTCCGTTTTTAAGTTCAAAGGAGTGAATGTCTTCATTCTGAACCATATAAAAATAGCCTGATTAATTGACTGTCTGGGAAAAATATAGGCTGCTCTTTTTTTTTAAATTCGGCATGAAAATATCATCTCATTATTATGTCTTGAGTTAGTGGATATTCAAATAATTCATTATGGTTATAATTAATGCTTGTGCTGAATCCAATATTTCCTCCCCCTCCCCCTTCCCTCCTTCCCTCGGTCTGTGTAGGTTGGAAGCTCTGTGGAGAAAGAATGGCCTAGCATCCCTTCAGACTCCAGGTGTAGGCTCATACGGGCAATGGCTCCTCATGAAACCAAGAACAGAGGCTTTGGCCTAGTTTTCTCCATGACAGAAATCTATGAAGACGATCATGGTTGGACTGAAGAAGGCGGGCAAAGACAACGCTGGGTTTTATGCCAATAAATGTGTTGTACTGTATTGTATTGTATAAGACAACGCTAGGCCTGCCTCAGACAGTCTGCCCCCTCCCACCCACAGTACTCATGGACACCATCTTGCCGTGTCAGAAGGATGGAGAGAGGCAGGCAGGCATAACATTGGAACCTCCTCCAGTTGGACTTGATGTAGGAAAGAAGCAAGACCGACTCCATTTTGGTTTAGGACTAACCACATTTGTATGTAACTATGCAGGGATGCGGGTGGCGCTGTGGTCTAAACCACAGAGCCTAGGGTTTACCGATCAGAAGGTTGGCAGTTCGAATCCCCGCGATGGGATGAGCTCCTGTTGCTCGATCCCAGCTCCTGCCCACCTAGCAGTTCGAAAGCACATCAAGTGCAAGTAGATAAATAGGTACCACTCCGGCGGGAAGGTAAACAGCGTTTCCATGTGCTGCTCTGGTTCGCCAGAAGCGGCTTAGTCATGCTGGCCACATGACCCAGAAGCTGTACGCCAGCTCCCTCGGCCAATAAAGCGAGATGAGCGCTGCAACCCCAGAGACGTCCGCAACTGGACCTAATGGTCAGGGGTCCCTTTACCTTTACCTTTATGCAGTGAATGCACGCTTAAAGCATGAGCAAGACAAAGCTGTTTGCAGAGTTAAGCAGGGAAAAACTTAGATAACCTTTAGATAAAGAAATATACATTGTGGTTAATGTGACCTTTGCACATAGGTACGAGTATTGTGGTTTCCATGGCAGTTCGGGCTGGCAGCTAGGGTCCTGTTCACTTGGGGTTTAATTTATGTTGTTTACTCAATGGTATAAAAGCTTGCTTCCGAATGTAATTGGGGGTTCAGCTTCTGATCTATGCTGCACCTTTCTCATCCGGGTTTGAAATAAAACTTTCCGATGGTGATTCTATTGGTTTTCTCGTGAGTAAAACAGACTCAGCTGGGCAGCACATTTTGGGTGGGGTTTTCCCCACAACAGACTGTGCCCTCCCCCCTTCCCCACCACCACCCCACCCAACTTTGGATTTCATATTAGTTATTTGTTTCGGTATTTTAACGTTGTAAACCTTGGTGCGTACCTTGGTAGGAAGGCGTTGTTTAAATGCAACCAGTGCTTTATAATAATAATATTGTTATTCAGCATTGCATTTCAGAAGCCCACCTGGACAGTCTGCAGTTTAGAGGCCAGACAGGTTTGGTACCTCAAGGAGAAGTAGGCCTCCTCTTCGCATCAGCAGGGTCCTCCTAAAATGCTCTCCTCGTGTCTAGTGCACCTGTCACAGGTGGTAAAAGCATAGGCCGTTTTTTGAATTTTTTTTGGCAGCGTGGTGAAATGGAGAGCCTACAATGGCAGTAGTGGCAGGTCTCCTGCCATTTTCCACACACACACACACACACACACACACACACACACACATGTCAGCATGTAGTGGCATTCAGACGAGAATAGTAGGTAAAATAAAAATGGCGGTCAAAATACAATTTTGTAAAGTATCTCGAAACAGACATTTCAAAATGAATCTTGTCTCAAAACTCATAATCAATTTTTTTAATCTATGTTTTCAGAGAGTGCAGAATCTGAAGGAAAACTATGCCCTGATCTTCAAATAAGTTAGTGTCAGGTCAGTTCATATCAAGATTGGCAAATTCCTCTAGTTGTTTATTATTATTATTGTTATTATTATTATTATTATTATTATTATTATTATTATTATTATTAATCAGATTTCTCAATCACTTCCAACAACTGGCAGAAGTCCCAAAGCAGAACAGAAAATAAAATACAAACTATTTTATTGGGGTGGAGTTTATGTTAGCTGGTTTTAGCAGTACTGTTTGATTTTGTATATGTCCATCCTTGGACTTTCAGGTGAAGGGCACCCTATAAATATGGTAAATAAGTAAGCAAAATAAACATGTCTTCACCTGGAGCTGTAAAGATGACAATGTCTGTGCCAGGTGAGCTTTCCTGGGGAGAGCATTCCACCATCCGGGAGCTACCACAGAAAAGTCCCGCTCTACCATTGCCACCCCCCCGGATATGTCTCAACAGGTGCACACTTGATTCTGCTGAATGCAGAAATTGGATTGGTGCTCTTTGAGTGCTCCTGCCACCCCACAGAGCTGGCAGGAACCAACAAGAAGCTGTGTAGTCGGGATGGGTGCCTTTTTGTAACAAGCATTGCAGAAAATGGTACTTGCTGTTTCCACAAACCTTTCTCACAGTCTTGGCTGTGTGCACTGCAGCGCCACGCAGGGTGCAAGGAAAGAGTTCCACCAGGAAGGGTCTTTTGTCTATATAAGAACTTGATGAAAGGGGGGGGGAACCACGGTTAGGCGTCAGCGATAGGGGAATCTGCTCTGGAGCTTGCCATCCCCTTTTATGTTGCTAAATCCTGAGGGCAGCATTGTTAACTCTCTCCGTGCTTGAATCTGCTTCGTTGCCCTAGAAATCAAAGCAGAGATATTCCACCCCCACCCCCCAGCCTGTTTTTAATTAATTGACATTCTATTTTTATCCCTGTTTGGGTCAGACGCCTAAACGTCTATCCGTTTGATAGCACCCGAGGGAGTCTTTTGTTCCAAAGAGGTGAAAAATTGTACCCACAAAAAGAGTTTCCTCATCCGATCAATTCCCTCTAACAACTTTATTGATTAGCTGCAGCAACATTTTTCATTTATTAATTATGAAGAAGATGTTCCGGGGGGGGGGGGGTTCTTTAAGTTAACTATCCTGATAGCCCTCAACCTTCTTGCCCCACCCGCCTCCATCTGTATTAGCAGCCCCTGCCTCAAGCTCCTGCTCCAAAAGGAAGCTGGAACTATTAGTAATTTATAGGAGGTCTATTAAAGTTCCTCTGTTTTAAATGTGGTCAGCAAGAGGATCTCCAGTCAGAGACCCCCCTTTTTTTAAGGCCTGATTAATTGACTGCCTGGGAAAATCTACTGCTTGGTGCATGCTTATGTAATATACCATTATTAATTTCCATGTGGAAATATATGCCGTATTCCCGTGATGTCATAAATCCCCACGCTGTTTCCTGAGACATGATTAATTTGTTAATTTATTTTGCACTGGTGAGCGCAAAGCATCCATCCACAGAGGAGGCTGCCCGCTGTCTCTCTAGGTGAGTCTCTCCCCCGGATTTGCCTCCTTCCAGTCAGCAGGCTGTTTTGTAAGGGGGGGCTTAGTCCAACATGCAGGGAGTGACAGGGAGACAGGGCAGATCCATAGTTCTGCAGAAGCACAAGGTTCTGAGATTGTTATTATTATTATTATTATTATTATTATTATTATTATTATTATTATTATTATTTACTAATACCCTGCCCATCTGGCCGGGTTCCAACAGGATATTAAAAACACAATAAAATATCAAACATTAAAAACTTCCCTAAACAGGCCTGCCTTCAGATGTCATCTAAAAGTCAGATAGTTGTTTATTTCCTAGATATCAGGTGGGAGAGCGTTCCACAGAGCAGGCACTACTACCGAAAAGGCCCTCTGTCTGGTTCCCTGTAACCTCACATCTCACAGTGAGGGAACCACCAGAAAGCCCTCGGCGCTGGACCTCAGTGTCCAGGCTGAGTGATGGGGGTGAAGACGCTACTTCAGGTATACTGGGGCTGAGGCCGTTTAGGGCTTTAAAAGTCAGCACCAACACTTTTAATTGTGCTCGGAAACGTACCGTACTGGGAGCCAATGTAGGTCCTTCAGGAACGGTGTTATATGGTCTCGGTGGCTGCTCCCAGTCACCAGTCTAACTGCCACATTCTGGATTAATTGTAGTTTCCAGGTCACCTTCAAAGGTAACCCCATGTAGAGTGCATTGCAGTAGTCCAAGCGAGAGATAACTAGAGCATGCACCACAAGGCTTAAAAGACCATACAGAGATCATCACGTGTGAGGCACTTGCTCCAACTATGTCCCAAGTGATGCCTCATCTACAGGTACTTTCAGGCTATAGCAGATGGTGAGATGGCACAGGCGGGGCTCCATTGCTCTCATGGCTTCCTAGCCTAGAAGGTCTCTGGCACTGTGTTGGGAAGTCAGGGGAGCAGCAACGCCCCACCTGTTCCTTCTCATCAGCTGCTAGTGGAACAGGCTCTTCTTATGGTTCCATTTCCCTCGGATATGCAATGGCTGAAGACCCACAAGAAGACCTTCTCTGCCGTGGCCTGCAAATGACAGAACTCCCTCCCTAGAGGGCTGTATCATGCAACATCTCAGTGTTATTAGTATTAGTATTTATTAGTATTACTGGCATACCGTGCTTCATCCACAGATCTCAGGGCAGTTCACAACATAACAATACAATATAAAAGCACAGAATACATGATACTAATGAGAACCAACCAACCAACCAATCATTGAAGATGCACTTCTTATCCTTGGTCTTTGGCAATTTGACTATCGTTGTCAGTGTCCCCCATACACATTGTTGATGTGTATACAGTATATCATATGGTATTTTGGGACGGGGTTGTTTTGTTGTATTATCTTTTAAAGATAATCTTTTAAAACATCTTTCAGTGAAGGATGAGTAGAAAATGTAATATATAGAAAATGTCTAAATTAGTAGATATTTTATGGTGAATGACAAGTGAAGGAGAAGGAGAAATGAAGAAGAAAAGAAGGAGGAGGAGGAGGAGGAGGGGACTGGATTAATAGATATTTAAATCATTAATAAATTAATAAATTAATCTCTTCTGCTTAAAGTTGGTTTTTAACATTTCTTAAAATCAACTTAAGGAATATCTGAAAACGTATTATTATCATTATTTGCATTTATTCACCATTTTAAATCTCTTGAAGCGGCTGGCAGCTGTAATAGCACACAGAATGCAAAATGCAAAAAGACATAAAATGGCTTAGATTCATGACTTAGGTTGAAGGGCACAAGCTTTTTTTCCCCCACTGAGGAAAATACCGGCCTTTTAGCATTAGAAGCAGCTGAAATCAAGAACCTTATTCAGCAGAATAATAATAATACTAACATTAAAAAACAAAACACAGAAGCCCAAAGGCTGCTTGTACCCTGGGCATCTATTCAAGGTCAGGGAGCTTGCTCCCTGCCTTAACTTTCCAAGTTATTCAGCAGAAAATTTGGCTGGGTAGCAGAGCTGTCCTCAGCCAGATCCATGAGGCTCCACAACATCACTGAGGACTGACTCTTAGTCACTATTCAGAAGTGTATCCCACAATTCTAGCAAGATGCTGTGCATGGGGCTAGTAATCTGAAGTCTACAGCACATCCTCAAGGGCAGCCCCATGTTGAGCGAGTTACAGTAATCCAGTCGGGAGGTTACTATTGCATGGAACTAGTAGTCCAGGAACTACGATAGTTGGTGAATCAGCCAAGAGCTAGAAAAAGACACTCCATGCTACTGATGCCACCTGGGCCTCCAGGACTTTCACCAGATTATACACCTGCTCATTCAGATGAAGTGCAACCCTACTTAGATCAGGCCACATTCCTATTTCTGGGAACCATCAAACCACAGTACCTCTGTCTCATTCACCTTCTGTTTATTCCCCTACATCTGCCAGCCAATTACTAGGGAGGTGCACAGCCACTGCCCTGATTCGTTTCAGAGGCCCAATTTGTGTACCCAGGGACCACCCACCTTATTCCACCCTGGATCTGTTCCAAAGAACGTATCCGGGCAGCGCTAAGGCTTTTTGAAAACCCTATTTTAACATAACATGAGACTTAAAAATACATTTGGTTTATAAAGATTTGGGAGGAGCACTGAGCAGGATTGTATCCTCCTGCTTACCACCTGGTAAGCTACATGATCTGATCCTGTGTGAGGCCTCTCCTTTGCAAGTTGCTTCCCTGCATGCAAAGGAAGCAAGATGCTTGCAAAGGAGCAATGACCAGCACCCCTCCCTCAGGATTGAATCCCTTCATTTAAAAGCTGGGAAGTGGGAGGATCAGGTCCTGTGTGATGGCGCTTTGCAAGTTTGGGGGCATGGTTTTGCCCCTAAACAGCCTGGCAGGTTAAGCTCTGAAGGCTAGCCAGCCTAACTTTGTAAATTGAGGAGACTGGTGAAACAGCACCTGCAGCCCAAAAGATTGGTGCCTCTGCCCAACAGCATTGATCCTAAAGAGGGGGGATCAGGCAGGAATGAGAGCTGTGGCATTGTGCCTACTACTTCCTCTTGGAATGATACAGCAGTCAGTCAGGTAGGTCTCAGCCTCTTTGTACAGATTTCCAGCCCCACCTGCCTCTCCTTCCTGCCTGATGCCCTGCCTGTTGATAGCCATGGGTTGCACTGGGCCATGCAACCCAAACTGCAGCATTCTCTGGCTATCTGCACCTCTGCCCAAGTCCCTACAAATATGCTGTCTTTTGCACGTGCCTTGGGCCTCATGGCGCAACCCCACCCAAGCACCTGCTCAGCTTCACCTGATCTAGGGTCTCAACTGGGGGGCTAGCTGGAAAATTCCCCAGAGCATTCACTCCATAAATGATTTCCATAAATCTCTGGGTGCACACCTTCTTAACTGGTCCAATCCCTGAAGGGAGTTATCCTCCTATCAGATCAAATCTTCCCAAGAAATGAACATAGCAACCCATGAGGCTGCTTTAAATCAAGTCAGACCACTGGTTCATCTAGCACAGTACTGTCCTCACTGACTGTCAGGGGCTCTTTGGGGTTTGATATCTTCCCATCCCTACCTGCAGATGCCAGCAATTGTACTTAGACCTTCTGCATGCAAAGCAGATGCTCTCCCACTGTGTCCCACTGTGTTATGACGCTCTCCATGGCACTGGTGTAATAACCTACAGATCCATCAACAAGGTGTCCAATTAAAAAACAAACAGAGATTGGGGATCTGCCTCATGGGGACAGCCCCATGTCTGTTGAGGTGGCCAGGAAGTCCTCAGTTGATTCTACCAAGGTGGCCTAAGCATGAATGTTGAAATCCTCCAGGACTATTGCCTATCACCACCCCACCTTTCTAACACTTCCCCAGAGACCACCTCTCTGGCACACTTTTGGACTGTATCCACAGAATCCCCACCTTGCTTCTTGACTGAAGGCCAAGTTGAAACCCTCTGATCTGGATCTGGATCCAAAGCACCCTGGTCTCCTAGCAAGGGAGATCAAATCTCTATGGATGACAGGAACTCCTCAACCCCGCACCTAAACTGGTGTTGAACCAAGTGCCCAGGTCCCTATATATATAGACCACCCAACGCATTCCCCCAGGTCTTGGTAATGAACACCAGTTCAGCATCTTTCTCCACAAGGAAAGCATGGATGAGTGATGACGTGGTATTACAGACCTTTTCCTCCTTGCCTTCATCACACCAAAGTAAGCAGCAACAGCAACAACAACAACAGAAAGGAAGACAAGCAGGAGGGAAAGCTTATAAGATTTCTGAACCTCAAATTTGGGGCTCAGTTTGGCTTTTTGTTTGTTCAAAGGATCAGGTTGTTGTGCATTTAACTTAAACTGGTTTGCTCATCCCTGGGGTAACTACAGATGCACACAGAGATAAATATATGGGCTCTGCCCCTAGATAAATATATAGTCCCTGCCCCTGCTCCCTGTAGAGTTGATAACAAAACTCCCATTCATTTCAGCCTCATTATGGGCTTATCTTTTTCTTCTTGTTGTTGTATAAATCTAAGTCGTGCTAAGAGAGCAATAGCAGACCTTGTGGGAGGCTCTTGGCTTCCAAGATGGGCTTATCATTTTATTATTTGGCTTGTTTCTTTCACACTGTAATTATATGACAGGGAAAAGGTTTGAAGTTGTGTCTTTTCTTTCTTTTTTAAATCTGTTGCTCAACTTGAACAAAAATACCTGGTTCTGAGTATATGCCACAACCCCTTCCAAAATGGAATGGAAATGTCAACAGCTTTTGCAGAAAGTTCCTGGCTTTTCCAGCATGCCAACTTGGAAGAGCCAACTTCATCGTGCCCTAAGATTCAATTTCCAGGTCTTTCCTTCCACCCTCCCAATATTGCTGTTCCTCGGCTTTATAAAAGGCAATTCTCTCCCTGCAGCTTTGAGATGTGTAAAGACAAAGTGAAAGGAGGAACTCCTCTTGGTTAACAAGGAAGCAAAAAAAAAAAAAGGGCACCGTAGGAAATAATAATAACAAAAAAAATCTTCAGTCGATGTGAAGCCAGCAAATATTCTGATGAGTTAGATATTGCAGTTTAATGGTAAACTGGGTACACCATGGAGGAGCAGTATGAAACTCTGGGTGGCTGAATGCTATTAATTTTCAAAGTGTATTACAATTACAGGGACACCTGTGCTGCAGAACTCTGAGCTGAGCCACTGAGAAACTCCACAGTTCATAATAGCCCTCAAAATAGCTAATTTCATGCTCGCAGTGGGCCATCCACCATCTGCACATCCAACAGTGGCAGAGAGGTAAAAAGGAAAATGCTTCTTTGGTTTCAAGGCCCTCTGATAGGAGTGCAGGAGGTGCACTTTGCTGGCAATGTTTTTTTTTTAACTCTGTCTCTGCTGCTGCTGTCGCTGTTGCTTTCGGCTATTTCTTATGGTTGGTTGAGATGGTTCTCTCTCTAATGCTTTCAACAGCCAGGGAATTTTGACCCCAATTAATTTAGAGGGGGATGCAAAAAGAGATCTGTAAATTCATCCCTACAAACTGAAAATGCCTGTATGCACAGTCGTAATAGTTGCATTGCTTTGTAAGTTCCTTTAATAATTTTTTCTACCTTATCCATAACCCATCGCACAAGCGCTTGATGAAATGATAAAGCTTTACATATGAAGCTGAACAGCGGAGATTCTCACTTTACAGCCGAGGCAAAGGGGAGAGGTCATGAAAGAACGATGCCACCCCAAGGGCTATATTCAAAAAGCAGTCCCTCCATGCATTTATAAATAAATACAGTAAGCGAGGAAGCAGATCAAGAGTGGGAAGAGTTCTTGGTGAGTCATCAGGATAAGATCCACTTGATTAGAATAAGTTAATATTTGCAAGAGGAAATGAGAAGGAACAGCAAAGCCTTGAAAAACCACAGAGACAAGAGGGAGTGACTCCTATACTATATGTTTCAGAACCTCAGACGGGAACTTGGCAAGTCTTATGAATATTTTGTACTTTAGCAGAGGAGGGTGTCAAAGGCATTCACATCAATTTCCTATGTCCCTTGTAGCTTCAGAACCTCCAGGCGCAGCACAGATTACTCTTGGAGGGGGAAGGGGCTATGCAGACGGACCTTTAAAGAGGTTGCACTTATCAAAAGACGTCAGGCCCAATGTCCCTGTGGGATTATCCACCCACCATCTCATGTCAAATTACGTGGCATAATTCTCATTTCCCACATTGAACCATTCAATCTCCCATGAATGAACAGGAAAAAAGGTACGGAATCACAAAAATGCCTCCAAACATATAAAGTTGTTTCAATTACATTGGAAGATGCCTGTCAGACCATCTAGCTCAGTAGTGCTACTCTGACTTGCAGCGGTTCTCCGGTGTGTTTCAGGCAGGGGATATTTGCAGCCCTACCTGGAGATGCAGTGGATTGAACCTTGGTCCTTCTGCGTGCAAGGCAGATGCTCTACCACTGAGCTACAGTCATCCTAGCCCAATGGTGTCAATCCTGGCAGTAGCTCTCCAAGCACTCAAGCAGAAACCCATCCCAGCCTTGCTATATTTGAAACCCTTCAACAGGAGAAGCCAGGCATTGAATACTGGGTTTTATGTTAAGATGTGAATAGATTCTAGGAAAGGATATATTTAGCAGATATTATCCCCATCTTCCTCACATTCCCCCTTCCTTTGCATCTTAAAGGGAAGCTTACATTAGCCAGTTTTAGCCTTTAAGTGACCCAGGTTGCTCCAGGCCACGCGGCATCTCCCAAGGTGGCAGAGGATAAGGGACAGAGGTGGGAGGTGGGGAGGGGGTGGGCAGGTAAGGAAGGACTCAGCTTCCTCTGCCCCCTCAAGATTGGGGGGGGGGGCTCAGCCCTGTCCCAACAGACATGAGGGGGGGGGGACTGAAGACACCTCAACACTATACAGTTTGTACCTATACTGAGCTGTTTGAGGAGGACCCTCACCATATTATGTTTTTTTCTAAAGTGGTCTTGTACTTCTGCAAAGAAGTGCCACCAAACATTTTGATACCTCCAGCTTCCATGTGGGTGGTGCTGTTTCGGTTCAGCAATTCAGGGAACGAGTTTGGTATATGGCCCGTGCGAACAGCAGGATAGTTCAGAAGTAGCTTTCTAGGAATGAACCGTGATTATGCACAAATGGGTCTGCTAAATACATCTTCTCCATGTGATGAGTTGCAAACGAGCTGTATTGCCGAATTATTCACTGACCTTCTGGAGCGTGATAAGAGCAGCTATGAAAATGGGGAGAAAGAATGGGGGAGATATGTGCAAAATGTTTCTAAATGGTTTGTGTCTAGGCTTCCGGGGCTAAGTAGTGTAAGGAATAAATACCATGGCATCAAAGTCTGTGATGGTGAGTTATGCATAGAACCTAGTGAGTAGCTTTGATCCATTTATTTTCTCATGCATACCCAGATCTGTGAGTGCCGGGGCATGTGGATGGCTTCTGTTGTAGGCAGAATACTGAAATAGACCTTAGTCTGATCTAAAGGTAAAGGTAAAGGGACCCCTGACCATTAATTAGGTCCAGTTGTGGATGACTCTGGGGTTGCGGCACTCATCTTGCTTTACTGGCCGAGGGAGCCGGCGTACAGCTTCCGGGTCATGTGGCCAGCATGACTAAACCGCTTCTGGCGAACCAGAGCAGTGCACGGAAACGCCGTTTACCTTCCTGCCAGAGCGGTACCTATTTATCTACTTGCACTTGATGTGCTTTCGAACTGCTAGGTTGGCGGGAGCAGGGACCGAGCAATGGGAGCTCACCCCGTTGCAGGGATTTGAACCGCCGACCTTCCGATCGGCAAGCCCTAGGCTCTGTGGTTTAGACCAAAGCGCCACCCGCGTCCCATTGGTCTGATCTACCAAGACAATTATTACGTTCTTATTGTTTTCCAGGGTGTCTGAGGATGACACACCGTTCAATCCAATGCATGTTTACTCTTTACAATGAAGGTTGCCGCCAGTAAGTGAGATTAGGAATGCAGACTGAATTGCTCTTCCCGACACAGATCGTAATCGCACTGCCAGAAACAGCACATACTTTGAAATTTTTGAGGAGTAGCACACATCTCCCTTCCCATCAGGCACACAGATTAAGAATGCATTGCATCTCCTTGATTTTTCCAGCCCTGATTAATGCCATTTGCAGCATCATTCAGATTTTGCAAAGTACAGTGGTACCTCGGGTTACAAACACCTCGGGTTACAAACACTTCAGGTTACAAACTCTGCTAACCTGGAAGTAGTACCTCGGGTTAAGAACTTTACCTAAGGATGAGAACAGAAATCGTGCACTGGCAGCAACAGGAGGCCCCATTAGCTAAAGAGGTACCTCAGGTTAAGAACAGTTTCAGGTTAAGAACGGACCTCCAGAATGAATTAAGTTCTTAACCAAAGGTACCACTGTATATTCTTATTGTGAGTGACATGGATATCTGTTTGTTGGGAAATTGTGTAAAGGGAGTCTAAAAGGGTGGAGGAAGAAACAATATAAGACCTAGGGATATTGGGGTGGAGAAACAGCTCTCTGGGGTTCCAGGCAGGAAGTATCTCCCACCACTACCTGGAGATGCCAAGAATTGAGCCTGTGTCCTCCTGCATACCAGGCAGATGTGTTATGGTCCTCCCTGAAGACTGGAGACTGGCAGAAAGAACAGGGGCCTCCATATTGGCTCTGTTGGATCAGCTGGGGCTAACTGCTATTTGGTGGTTCATCTCCCAAAACTATTAGTAACCATCCTACCTGGCTGTACCTAACTGAGAAGTGAGACAACATGGTCCACTCCATCAGCCATGCTGGGACCACAAGCTCTTTGGCTCCTACCCTCATGGAAGGTGGCCACTTCACCTGGTCATGGAACATTTATGAAACTACTGTATTTTTCCATGTATAAGACACCCCCTATTTTGGGGGACTCAAGTTTAAGAAAATGGGAGATGGACAAAGTCATAGAGCTTTTTGGGGGGATGATTGCCCAGAGTTGTGGAGCTTTTTTTGGGGGGGTGGCCAAGCTTGTTGAGGGGAACTGCAGAAAATCACTAACCCAACAGACAAACACTGACAATTGATTGCATCGCAAAAGCAAACAAGCGCCTGCCCACTCGCCAACAGCAGCCGGCAATCGTATGCCCAATTGTCGCAGCAGCAGCCAATCCACCGCAGCCCTTGCCGCAGCAACCAATCACCCACCAAATCACCACTGACAAGCTGCAGCTTGTGGCTGCAACCAATCACCTGTTACCCCTTTGCACTATCAGTGTATAAGACAACCCCTGTTTTTTAACATTAATTTAGAGTAAAAAAAAATCCTCGTCTTATACACAGAAAAGTACGGTATATGACAAATTCATGCTTCTCTTCTCTCACCATCCCTTGTTTCCTTTTGCATCACATCACAGTTTATGAGCAGGGACTTTGTTGTCATCTTAAACTCTGTGCAGGACCTAGAAAACTTAAGGTAGCAGCACAACAGCAGCAGCACCAGTATAATCCAATAAGATGGCATTTTTATCCTGGGTGAAGCACTGGGGTCAACATCCTGCCCAAAATCAGTTTACAGATGTGAGGACAGTTCCACCCCATACATTTAAAGTGCATTCAAAGTAATCCTGAGAACTGTAATTTTCTTATAGACCTACAATTCCGAGTATCCTTAACATGCAACATTTCCCAGGATTCTAGGGCGGAAGTCTTGTGCATTGGATGTGCTTTAAATGTATGTTGTGCACCTGCACTATCACCCGCATGTATGTTTGCGGAAGGGAAAAGATGAAATCCTCAAGCAGCAGCCACTGCTTAGCCCTCTAACAGAAGGCAGAATCATGCTTGCCAGCTGTTTAATGGAGGGGAAGCTGAACTGAGCTCCTGTTCCCTCTTCCAAGCACCTGATCAGTGTAATTCCAGCTTCCTTTTACATGGCTAATGCATGCACAATCCCAGTCTGCTGGAAAAGGCTATGGGGACCATGTGTGTGTGGAGTACAGTGGCTTGGGTCTACGCTAATTCCCCCAGCAGCTAGAAATACTCACACGGAAACCTGATTCTGCTCACGTTGAGCCCTTAGCTGGATCAGGGCGAAAGGGAACGAGAAAAATTGATATTTTTTTTTTCCTCAGGTGAAGGAATACTGTGGGAAAAACTGCAGCAAGAAATATTTCCCCCCTAAATGCATTTCTTTCTTCTATTTCCTCTCTGGGATTAATATGAATTTATTTCCCTTCCAAATTCTGAAACTTGTTCCATTTCTAAATTCTCAAGTATAGGCGAAGCCTCGTTTTATTTGTTGTTGCTGCTGCTGTTGTTATTCCTGTTGCTGTTGCTGTTGCTATCTCTCTCAGCCCTCTGGTGCAGCTGCCCAGGCTGCAGTGATTTCAGCAAATCATTAGCAACTCCCTTCTCTCTGCAATAACTTGCACTGGAGCCATCCATCTCCTCAAAAATTTATTACAGCATATTGAGGTTTTCTCTTGGACTGTTCGTAGCCAATTCCATTTGAAGGCAATCAAATCTCAGTGGAAGACCCCCACTCCGTATTGATGTTGCTTTGAAATGTTTTTTCCCCTTATTTCATTCTTTCCCCTTCATTTTTCATCCTTTGGGTGTGTTGCTCTGCTTTCTCTGGACTCTGTTTGGCGAGCTACATGCAGTCCAAACTAAGCACCTGATAATCAGTCCTCCCTATACCAGCCACTTATCTAAGGATACCAGTGAGCCATGGACCTTTTTAAAAGGTTGTATCCATTAAGGCCGTAGGAAGAGATGGTCTAGACAATATTCTTGCCATGGGGACCAGCATCTCTTTAGTGATGTTGCTGAAATTCGTATTGTATGGATTTGCCCAGATCGCAATGCTCAGTTGTATTATGAACTGATTACAGTCCACTTGAAGATCTTCAATGGTTCAGATTGAGTGCCATTCTCCCCGCCACGGTAGCATCCCAGGCACAAAGGAGCTGTAGAAACATTGGGAGCCAGGGTGCCTAATGTCCATCCTGTGGCCTTCCCCTGCCAAACTAGGTAATGCTGGGGGGAAAGAGGAAGTGAGGCAGAGTCTAGAAGGTTGTTCTCCCAAGAGAAAGGCAACTCATTTGTTTGTTTGTTTGTTTGTTCACCATTATTTATTTATTTATTTATTTATTTGACAAAAAGTTATATATCACTTGATTGTTTTTTTTAAAAAAAGCAAAACACACACAACACACACCCTCTAAGTAGTTTGCAAAACTATAAAATAAAACATTAGCATCCTCGATTTAAGAACAGTTAAAACAGATATTTAAAAACAGTCAAAAGATTATGAGAATCAAGAGAGATAAAACACTTGCCTGAACAAAAATGTTTTAAGCAGACGCCAAAAAAGGAAACAAATGAAGGTGCTATCCTGATGTCAATAGGCAGGGAGTTCCGACACGTAAGTGCTGCCCCGCTAAAAGATCTGTTTACTAACAAATCTGGAATGAGTGTGGAATGTAGTCTAACTTCAGGTGTAGAATACAGCCTGAAGTGATATTTGGATGAAGAAGCAGCTCTTTTTCACTTGACCGGGACAGGGAAGCTCCATTGGCCAAGCTCAGTTGCATAAGAAGCCCCCTTATACTAGTTCAGTGCTATCGCCTACACTGCTGGCAGCAGCTCTCTGTGGTTAAGACAGGTAACATTCTCTGACCTAGCTAGAGAGGCTGACCTGGGACCTCCTTGCATGCAAATCATGTGCTCTGCCCCTGAACTATGGCCATCCATATTCTCTAGTCACTTGCTAGAAAGCACCGCACGAGTCCCACCTGCAATCGAGACCACGTATCACCTAGACCAGGCATAGGCAACCTTCGGCTCTCCAGATGTTTTGGCCTACAACTCCCATGATCCCTAGCTAACAGGACCAGTGGTCAGGGATGATGGGAATTGTAGTCCGAAACATCTGGAGAGCCGAATGTTGCCTATGCCTGACCTAGACCATTGGTCCGTCAGTGGGGCACAAGATATACAGGAGACTAGTGTTGTGATCCTGATTACCCAGCATGAAGTTCTCTGCCTCATGGTTTCCACTAGTCCTCATGATGTATCAAGTAGTTGCCCTTCTCCCAGATACTGCACCCCAATAAGCTATTGCTGCATGTGAGCTTCCCAGTCTAGAAAAGTACCTACCTTCTTTATGCTTTTTTGATTCTTTCATTTTGGTTGTAGGGGGAGATGAGAGACGCTGTAAGAGTAACTAGACTCCTTCCCTAAGGGGAAGGAGGCAAAAAAAAAAAAAAAACCCTCTATGCAGCTGTTGTGAGGGAGCTGTTCGTGGTGCTGAAATTTTGATTAGGGAAGTGCGTTTGGTCTGAAGGCTTATTGACAGTTTTAAATTGGCATGTGGAATGCACTCTCCAGATTTCTCTCATTTTCCACCAGCAGCATACATATAAGTGCACAGGCATGGGATGCAATATTTGACTGTATATCATACTTGATATATAACAGCATTACTGTGCTACAGGATTTTAGTACCTGACATGCAATGCTGTTTAGTATCGGGCAGCATTTGATAGGTAGCATGGATTGGCAGCATCTGACAGTCTTTGAACTTTGATCCCTGCCAAGATTATCAAGAGATGTCAAGAAGTCTAAAGCACTCGCCTTTTGATGTGAAACTTGTGGGAATGTTCAGGGAGGCAGGAGAGGATATATTGTTTATTAATATCCTTTCTAACTTGCTCTAGCAAGTTCTATAACTTAGTAGAGTTTTACATTCCCCTTTTAAATGCACAGCAGATAGCTGGTTGCAGGTTTGCTTAAGCCTTTCAATATTAGATTCCTGGTAAATTCCCTTTTAATCCCTCTTATAGCCAGTGTGGTGTGGTGGTTAAGAGCAGTAGACTCATAATCTGGGGAACCAGGTTCGCGTCTCCACTCCTCCACATGCAGCTGCTGGGTGACCTTGGGCTAGTCACACTTCTTTGAAGTCTCTCAGCCCCACTCACCTCACAGAGTGTTTGTTGTAGGGGAGAAAGGGAAAGGAGAATGTTAGCTGCTTTGAGACTCCTTCGGGTAGTGATAAAGCAGGATATCAAATCCAAACTCCTCCTCCGCCTCCTCCTCCTCCTCCTCCTCCTCCTCCTCCTCCTCTTCTTATTCTTCTTCTTCTTCTTCTTCTTCTTCTTCTTATTCTTCTTCGAATAAACACACCACAATCTTGTGTAAAGTATATGAAAGAGGTTTACTCATATCATCAGTTCACAGTTGGATCCCTGAAGGCAGACTTAGTTACAAAGTATATACATGTGGTTCTATCCCTTATGGAGATAGTCCCAGTGTCCTCTGCTGGCTGAGAGCCAACAGAGCAATTCTAGCTAAAAGCTGTTCCAACGATGGAGGAAGTCAAAGAGAGAGGGTGTGCTGCGTGCCTTGTCCTTTTGTTACCTGGACAGGTAAGGTCATGCCCACCTCTAGTCATATGCAAAGGAAGTATGTCCCAATCAGCAGGAAACAGGTAGTTTTTGAGTGACTGGACCAACATTCCCCCGCACGTCCACTCTAGAGAAACAAGGAATGTTGTATTTGACTGCTACTTATGTATCACATCCCACAAAACTTCCCATTCAAAATGTGAACTTTCACTTTAAAAATTAAAAAAAGCAAAACTAGAGAATGGGGAAACATGCAAATACCTGTTCCAGCTCTGTTCACCAATGCATAAGACCACTTTTGGACATTAAGTGGCATCCCATCCAATGGATGGATATGGTGCCTCTGGCTTCCATTTTATGAATGTCACCTGCAACATATAAACTGGAACTCATGGCATGTGGAAGGAATGTGTGAGCTTAAGGAACCTTTATACCAGGAGTGGGAAATCTGTAGCTCTCAGCCTGGTTTCTAAAGCCCTCTGTAAGAGCTATGGCTAAGTGATCCTCGGCAGCCCTCTGGATACAGAAGGAAGGGAGGTTGAGAGAGAAGGAGGCGGAAGGAAAAGAAAAGGGAATCACAGAAAGAAAGAGGGAGATGGGGGAATGGAGAGAGAGAGAGAGAGAGAGAGAAGGAGGTGGTAGAAAGAGAGAGAAGGTGGTGACCACACATACTCTGGCCTCTGGCTTCACCCACCACCAGCTTAAGTCCCTCCCACAATTTGTTGTGTACTTATCCCCCCAAAAAAGTTGCCTGTCTGTGTTGTACACCAAGCAAGTTCCCTTTGGGGCATTGCCGTGGATGTGCACAGAACATAAACAGTCAGCATTCTGTGCCCATTGAGCATGCTCAGTCTACATTGGGTTGGGATAAATTGTAAGGCTATTACCACACTGCAGTTTCTGGGGCCTCCACCAACAGGGTGGGAGGCAGCCCTCCTGAGCTGTTAAAATCAGAGGAGGAGGTGCTTCAGAGAGCAGTTTGCCAAACCACTCTCTGAAGCGCCTCCTACCCTCGTTTAAAGGGGGTTGGGATGTGGAGAGCAGTGGTTCAGAGGGGCTTGTGGTGAACTGTGCAAGAAGAGGGAGAGGTTTTGGGGAGAGGTGTGAGGAGAAGGGGAGGGGAGCTGTGATTGCAAGGGGTGGAGTGGGGAGAGCTGTGATGGGGAGCAGTGAGAGCAGTGTTATTAAAACTTTTTTTGTACTTCTGCAAAATCTGGAGCTCCCCATCTTGTGTGAGGATGGTGCTGTTTTGGCTACATACAGTGAAAGAGTTCATTATTAGTTATATATGCCGAACAGATGGTGTTTCCCAATTAGCCATTCATTATTTGGGAGACCGTGTACGGGGGGGTGGGGGTGGCATTTGGATCTGAAATAAGCTTAGCACTTAATGCTTAAGTGTCTTGTTGAACAGGAGCCTGGAAAAGGAGTTGGGGGGTGTGAGGAATATACGTCACCATAAATAAAGAAAATGTAGCTGCGGTGGACAGAAAACTCCCCAAAGCAAGGTGATGAGAAGGACAAGGAGGCAAAGGAGAAGGTCAGAAGAAGGGTAATTAAGGAAATGCACCAAAGAGAAATTATAGAAGAGAGGATTAGAAAAGTACAATAGGTGTCAGTTCGTGGGCAGATAAATCACAGGTAGTTGTAAAGGAGATAGCAAGGATGTGATAGGAAACTCCGGGATGAGAGTATAGTGCAGGCGGCATCTGAGCTTGAAATATGGCATGTCGGCAAAAAATAATAATAAAAAAAAAATAGCTGGGGTGATTTATATGCTGTCATGTGCTGTGTTGGGGAAGTGGCAGTTCCACTCTAGGCTGCTCTTGGGAGACTATAACTGGAATGCTGTATTCTGGCCCGAACACATCAATAGCTGAAAAATAGCAGCAAATAACAGAAAGAGCCACGAGGCAACACTGCCCAACATTACAGGGGTGCTTGAAAATACATAAAAGGGGTCATTAGTATGGCAAAAATGAACATGGCTGAGGGTGTACACAGTGTAATTGACAGAAAAAGCATTCCAACCCCAACCCCCCTCCAGGCGAATTTATTTAAGAGGCATCTCCCTCCCTCTGTTCTGGGCAGAATGCATGTAATGTAGGAGCTTACATGCCATTGCTGTTGCTTGCTTCCCGCCACATAAGTCCTCTTCAGGCATTCAGCTGGCTAGAAATGAAGGAACGGAGGGTGGGTCAGGGATCCCACCTGCTGGCTCTGCTCCGGATCCTCACGTGGATCCAGCCCATTGCTTCATTTCATCTGTCTCGCAGCTTGCTTGATCCTCTTTACAGCTTCCAATCTGACCAGAGTACTAAATGCAGAATCAGTTCAGCTAACAGCCAACCTGACTGCGGCTTCCAGAGACATCCCTCTGGCTATGGATCCATAGGAGGAAAGCGGGAACCTGGTTGGTTGGTTGGTTGGTTGGTTGCGTGGACCCCAAGCGTTCCCTACCCCGGTGGGACAATGGCTTGATATAGATGGTCCCACCACTTCTGGATTCATGGGTCCTGCGAGCATTAGAACATATACATGTGCACTCATGTGCCTGATCCATGCCCTGGGGAAAATGGAAACAGAGGCCATGCATAAGAGAGCCTGGGTGTATGTGTCTAGGCAAACTGACTATTGAATGCATGAAGATCAGTGGCAGGATGAGAAGTTGCAGTGCCATCCCTACCCACTTCCTACCCACACAAATACTTGCAGGACAGCTACTGTCTTGTTGCACTCAAGAACTGGATTCCCCATTTTTTGCTTGTATACACTGAATACTTTCATGTTCCAGGTGGGAGATATTGGGGGGGGGGGTATTTTTCTGTTGTGCCGAAACAAACCCTTCTTTTACCACTTTGTTGAGAAGGTGGGGGTTGAAACAAAACCCTCTTGATAGATCAGGTGAAGATATTTCACTGGCATTTGGGGAAGGTGGCTACCATGCTACCTCGGTTAACTTCACAACATGGAGTTTTTGTTTTTCTATTGCTTTTTAACTATAAAAAATAGCACCATGCCACTCACAGCGGTGCCGGACTCCCTGTCCAAAGTTTCCTACCAACCAGGTGTCCTAGAATACCTTGGGAGTGATGCCATGTGACATCACATTATGTTGTTCCCAAGGCATTCTGGGAAATATAGCTGGTAAGAAACATGAGCCTCTCTTCCATAGCTTCCCACTGGCCACACTTCCTGATGAGACCCAGTGAAGTTAACAGTAAACAACAATTGAAATTTTCGGATAAATTTCTCATACGCACCCCAAGAAAACAGAAGAAAATCAGCCCGTTTCTACAGCGGATGAATGCTTTGGGGAAACCAGGGGGAGGGGATGGATTTTCAGCCAGCTCGAGTGCGTTCACACATGCAACTCAACACTTGGAAGTTGCACACATGAAGAGATAGAGATGCATATTTTAGTTACCCATTTTATTTACATGGGGAGATGTCCAATGTATTGGTGTCTGCCTATTACAGCTCCCTTCACTCCTGACGATTGGCAGCATTGGCAGGGCCTGATGAGTTGTAGTTTGCAAACATCTGGCAGGCTGCCCTTGCCCTATTGCCTTACCTCGAAGCTTGAGCCGAACTCCTAAAACAGATTGCTTGAAGGATAAGAAATACTGTGCAGAGAAGTACAATACATATATATATATGTGGAAAAAAGGACAAAAGGAGTAGAAAATGTGTCTTATATAAAGGGACTGAGATGAACACAAAGGAGATCTCAAAGCACAATCGGCACGCTCTACAGTAGATACATGAGAGAGAAAAGAGATATGGGCAGGGATTTCAGCTTTGCTGAGACAGGGAGAATTGACTTGGAGAGAATTGTCAAGAGAATTGTCGGTCAGCGTGCAATTCCATTGTTTGAGGGTAATTGGCATAGTTTTGGGGGGAACAGGTCAAAATGGCTAGAAAATGGGGAGGCTGCAGAGTACACAAACAAAGAGAGATGGAAAGGGGGGTATTATATGGCGTGTAGCGGGGTTTAGATACAGAACTGGGGGGGTGGGGGGGGGCTTTAAGAAGAAGCAGCTTGCAAGGAAGATATGCCAAAAATAAATGGGGATAAAGGAGAAAAACAGAAAGTGGAGAAATGGGGGGTGGCGTTGGAGTGGGAATGAACAAAGGTGATCGATACTTGAAGGAAGAGAAGAGAATTTTTTGTTTTGTTTTTTTGTTACTGATCCAGGCAGTTTTTGCTACAGGATGTCTGAAGCACACAATATCTAGAGAAACGGGGTCCTAGCAGGGGTGGTGGGGAAGGCTGCATTTTGTTGCAGCTTGTTTAAAATTAATTTAGCGCTCATTAAAAGTTATGTTTGGACCTTGGAAATTGGACATCCAGAGGTGTACGTTTCCTGGCCAAGGAAAGAGATGGTAGAGATGCATGCATCAGTGGCAGCAGTATCTGAAAGAAACGGATGGGTGGTGCCACAAGCAAGTGGGGGAAATGTTGCCTTGAAGTGATATTGTCCCAATGAAATCTATCATTTAAATCAGGAACACTGTTGAGAGCTGCAATCCCCCATGGGTAATCTATCAGATGCAGCATGTGCTGGAGTTAGTCCCAAAGTCCAAAATGGGCATGCTCTTCTTTCTGTGTGTATATCTCTGTGTAACTCTCACCGCCTCCTTTTCCTCTTGCTTCCCCACTTTTTTTGGCCACCCACATTAAATTGGAGCAAAGGCTACAGATGGTCCTGAAGCCACAGGTTGTCCACTCCTGACTTAAATCAACCAAGCTTGCTTTTCACCACCCCGACCCCATTTCTGAAACCACTTCTCTCTTCTGTTCTGCAGCCTCACCCATTTTCACCTTCACACACCCCCTATGTCCGTGTCCCCTACATCCTTCTGTGCCACCCCATAGTAACTTTCTGCATCTTCCTCCTCCCACACATTGCAATTACCAAGCACCATTTAAATTTCCCACCCAATTGAGAAGCCACCATCTTCTGTTGTTCATACCCTTTCATGCCCCCGCTTCCATTTTTCAACCATATTCCCATGTCTCTCCTTCTTTGCACCCTCATTTTCACATTCATTCCTCCCCCCCCCCTTACATTCAATATCCATTCTATTGTTGTAATATTCCCTAGGACCTTATGGTGATGGGTTGGTAAGGAATCTTAGAGCAAACACAAAATAAATAATGGCGAGGTCAGCGCTGTATAACAGTAAACCATGGTCTGTTTGCGCAATTGTCAATGACGTATCTTCCAACTGAGCACGTGCTTGAACCAAAGTATGAAACATACAAAACTCCCCGCGCTCTGTTTTGCTGGTGGCCCTGCATTTATTTCGTAAAGTCGGTATGCAGAAGAAGCAAGAAGAGTGACCCCCCCCCACAAAGGCCCTTTACAAAAATAAAAAATAAACCAGCAGCCGCTACTGCTGAGAACAGCTGGCCTCTGTTTTATTTTTGATCCAGCTGGGTCTTTTCTGACCACCTTTAGTACTGTCATCATGATCTCCTTTGGGTTTTGTGCTGATGAAACAAATACATGGAGCCATCAGCAAAAAACAAAAACAAAAAAAAACACCTACCCCCAAACAAAACCTCTTTGCAGGCGTCCTCTAAAGTCACCTTGGATAATGGAGAACTGGGAAATGAAAAAATGCAGCCAGAGTTCCCATATCTGGTAGAATGTTTTCAGGAAAATTAAGATCAATTCATGCCATGGAGGCTGAACAACAGAGGCACTAACTTGTACCTTGGTTAATTACAACACCCATGAAAAAACCAGGATCTGCACAGGGGTGTCAGGCCTAATGAGCAAAGCAACTCTTGGGTAGGTCTTACCCCTGTGAATCACTTACAGAGTCTGAAGGTCCCCACCTTCCAACAGCTGCTTAAGTCCCCTCCTCTCTAGGGTTTTTCAGAAGAAGAAGAAGAAGAAGAAGAAGAAGAAGAAGAAGAAGAAGAAGAAGAATTTGGATTTGATATCCCACTTTATCACTACCCGAAGGAGTCTCCCTTTCTCCCCCACAACAAACACTCTGTGAGGTGAGTAGGGCTGAGAGACTTCAAAGAAGTGTGAGCAGCTGCATGTGGAGGAGCGGAGACGCGAACCCGGTTCACCAGATTACGAGTCTACCGCTCTTAACCACTACACCACACTGGCTCTCCCCTGCCTCTGAGCCTTCTTCCGTTGGTGGTTCCCCAGCTGGTTCCTCCCACCATTCCTCTGCGTTCAACCGTTCCCTGACAATATGCTGTCCTCCTCCTCTTCCTCCATGGCTCCTCCTCCTTCACTAACATTATTCTACCAACTACCAACCCTGGACGAGATCTTCACATCTCGCTGTTTGAAGAAGTCACACAACATCCTGAGAGATCCCACCCATCCTGCTCACAACCTTTTTGAACTGTTGCCTTCGGACAGAAGATACAGGATAATGAAAACTCGAACCACACGCCTTCTGAATAGTTTCTATCCAAGAGCTTTGATTGCACTTAATAATGATCTCAGGGTCAGTAGTAAGTAATAGTAAGCAGTGAGTAGTAAGGAATGAGACAGGCTCTTAGGTTATGCTATGCTTTTAATAGGTTATGTTATACTCTGGATTATGTTATGTTTTAATAGATTATGTTTTAATAAGGATGAGAGTGTTGGAGATATGTGCAAATGTGTATGGTAAATCTGGTCTTTGGGTGTTTGATTTTCGTTGTTGTGTATACTGTGTATATACGGACAATGACAATAAATAAATCTTATCATCTTATCTTATCTTATCTTTAATGCTCCATGTACATTGGTGGCAAAGGACTCATTAAGAGAGTTTGCAAGAAGAGTGAGAGGCGTAAGTTGTAGTCATTTCTGAAAGTCCTGCATGCTTTTTTGGTTTTCTTCTCACCCTCCAGATTCTCTCTCATATCAGGAAAGAGCATTGCTTCGTCGTTTCTCATTCCAGGCTAGCTTAGTGGAAAATGCCATGTCTTGTTGTTCAGGATGTCCTACTTTTAGTCTGGCTTTATCTGGGTTTGAGCAGTTACAAAGAGGTCAAGCAACAGACATGTTTGCTGCTCGCACTGAGTGACTCAGTGGTCACAGCTGGGATTAGAATCTAGGGCTCTCTTATGGGCCTCGGTCGTTTGCGCTAACGGCTGTATTTAAGGCATCCTGCCCTAAACAGATGATGATGGGGGGTGGGGGTGGGAATGATTGGGAAAGATTAATAATAATCATCATAAGGATGGAAAACTAAAGCCCAGAAGGGTCAGGGCACTGTAAGGACAATTATTTTACTTTGAGGACAAATGCTGCCTTCAATTGAGGGATTAGGAGCCTCCGCTCAAAAGGATAATGACAAATACAGCAAATGATTATTGAAATGTTCATCACTGTGGCAACAAAAAACTGAAACAGATTACCCTTAGAAACACACAGGATTTTGTGGGGTTCTTGAGGGAAAAGCAGTACACATGCTTTGTTGGTTCTGAAAGGTACCATGAAGCCCAGATTACCTTTTACTCTAGGTGCACCTACAACACAGATGTAAACTGCTTTTGTAGTGGGGATGGGCAAATCAGTCAATTTCCACGTTTCTCGGTTTTCCAGTCCTACATTCAGTTCTCCATCTCACATCAGTTTGCAATTGTTGTAATAAAAAATGAAATAAGAGGAGAGCAAGAGGCGACATGACAGAAGTTTATATGGCATGCATAAAGTGGATAGAGAAATGTTTGTATGCAATTTTGCCTAATATACACAATTTTGCAAATCAATTCCCCCCCAAAGTGATGCATTTTTGTATGTTATTTCCACTAATGTATGCTGCAATATATTCATTTTCCTACATGTTACCTGACTGGGGAACTGCATTGCAAAATTCAGAGAAGTGTGAATTCTGAAGGATGGCTGTGTACTGGTTCTCCTATTGTTTCAGAAGGTGCAAATGAGGTGAGTTTGTCTTTAAATGCAAACTGAATGGAGTAACTTCCCCTTCATCCCTATGTAATAATGCATCCCTCTTCTCAGGAAAAAAAACGCGCACACAGGCATGGTGGCTTTCTGCAAGGGGTGCTAGGCATCCCCTAGAGCAGCCTTTCTCAACCTTGGGTCCCCAGATGTTTTTGGCCTACAACTCCCATCATCCCTGACCAGTGGTCCTGCTAGCTAGGGATGATGGGAGTTGTAGGCCAAAAACATCTGAGGACCCAAGGTTGAGAAAGGCTGCCCTAGAGGGAAGTGTTGGTGCTACCACCAGATTCTAGTTCCCCACATTCTTTGAGGGATGCAATGGCAGTTCAAAAAATGGCCACTATTGGCACCACTTTAAGCAGTCATGGCTAGGAAGAAAAGGCTCAGGAGTGAACCCTACACAAATCCAGAGTCCCTAAGGCAGTTGGATGGAGCCTTGCATGCCTCCTTCTGGGATTTCCTACAGCAAAGCTGGTGCTCTGCTTCCCTTTGGACCACACCAGCGAGGCCAAGAGTGGGGGTCTTGTTGTCTGGGCAGCCAAGGACCTCCATACACGCTGCCCAGGCTTGCATCCCAGACAAATCACTTCAGTGCATCTAACGGCAGCGGTTTGACTTCACCCTTGGAGGTGCACTCCATTGTCTCTTGAGACAGATGGATGCCAACAATGGTCCTCCAACCCCTGCATCAGGGGTGGAGAACCTTTTCCATCTTGAGGGGCTACAAGCAAGTGGGGGCGGGGCCCAAAGGCAAAAGTGGGCAGTTCAAAGGACGTGGCTTCCATTTGGTTCAGCAGGCTGCATTCCAACCACGCAAATCTCTGAGGTTTCCTTGTTCCCACGGAGTTCTTCATCCTCCTCCAAGGCAATAAATATCCTGGTTCAAGGACACTTTCCAGCTGGTCAAGCTCACTCAAGGAGGGCACGAAGCAAGGTATGTGGGCAGCATCACGTGGGGAGAGAAGGTGTGCCTGGGAATGGTGTATGGTCTGAGGAGGGTCCCAAGAGCCACATGGAGAATCCTGGAGGGCCACATTTAGATAGGAATGAGATGGGAGGAGGGCACAGGAGCTAGTGTGGTGTAGTGGTTAACATGCTGGACTAAGACCTGAGAGACCAGGGTCCTAGTCCCCACTCAGGCATGAATTTTCCTGGGTGACCTTGGGTCAGTCCCTGTGTCTCAGCCTAACCTACCTCACAGGGTTGTTGGCGAGGATAAACCGGGGAGAGGGAAAACCACGTACACAACCCCCGAGAGCTCCTTGGAGGAAAGGCGGGCTACCCATGCCCCAAATAATAAATAAAAGCACTTTACGAGAGAGAAATCTTCTCTTTGCACACAAATATCTAAAAACTATTAATTTTGGGTCAGCAGCTAGGAAGAAATACATGAAAGGAAAATTGATTTCTATTTAAATGGTATGTTTTCATCACCTTTTTTCCAAGCCTGAACATTCATCTCAGAGCACCTGTGCTAATTGATTTCAAGTGGAATTCGACGCCATCGCTGTAAGAATAATAAATCTAAGCCCAAGGAGTCCAGAGGAGGAATATCAGCTAATGCTAGAAGGGCTGGAGAACAATGACTGGGAAGGAAGGGAAAAAACAATGAGTTTTAACGCGGGAGCTGCTTTGAGGCTCCTCTGAGGTTTACAGCAGGGGCTACTGGAGAGAGGGGCTATAGGAGCATCAGCAGAGCCAGGTCAGATTTTTGGCTCAATCCTGCACTTCTGTATGTCCACGGACACTCTAATTGCCCTTTGGGGTGACTCAGTATAAAACAACTTGAGCGCTATCATTTCTTGCAGGCATAAAGTCAAACGGTGCAGAGGAGCGTTTTAATTTACAGAAATAAATTCCACGGGCAGTGTAATTAAAAGGGCTTATAGTTAATATGAAAGCTGCCATCAATCTAAGTAATGTTCTACAAGCAGGAGGGAATCTGGAGGAGGGAATCTTGAGAGGGGGGCAGAATTTTTTGCAATGAGAACTAAGGGGCTGTAGGGTTGTAGGGCTGTAATCACATTTGAAAGGGCAGGCAAACTCCAGAAAGTGGATTCAACCCAGCCTAGCTAACCCCTGTAATCCACATTTTTAAATGTTATTTTACTTATTTGATTATTGAGTTATTCCCTTCTTTTCTCTACCTAATGAAAAAATGAGGGGAGGGGAGAAGTGCTGGATCTCAGTGTATAGGTGGGAAATACAGCTCAGTTTGCATTTTAATATAAATCTACCTAATTCCCGCTTCTCGAAACAATATGAGAACAACGATGCAGCTGTCTTTCAACATTTGCACTTCCCCATCATTTGCCATGTAGTCCTCCAACCAAGAAAAAAATGCATATGATAAGGGAACATGGGCCTTAATTGGGGAACACAACATATGAAACCTCAATATATTACAGAAATGTTGCTTTCAAAAAAGAAAAGAAAAAAAAGAAAAGAAAAATGTACATATTAGGGAACATAGCATACACAAATGTGTATATTAGAAGAAATGCGTACTAGAATGTTGGTAGTTTGTTTTTAAATTACAAACTGATGTGGATTTTTTTTTTTTTTTTACAAATGATGTGGAAATGCAGGAGCTAAAATGAAATAAAAATGGGAAACTGGAATTGACATGATTTGTCCTTCCCTAGTGGGGTAAACCCATGTCCTTGGTAAGCAGGAGTCCCTCGTACAGTTCTACACATGCCCACTTAAAAAGATCAGCTGAGTCTTATAGATGTAAAATGTCATTTTCTCTAATATGGCTTGATGTTGATTTTAGTGTGGTTTTTTTTGTCTGTAGACTATTCCAATCTGCTTCTTCAGTTTTGATACCAAAGTCCTTTCCCCAATTTTGTTTAATAGCTGACCATTGGCTAGGTCAGGCAAATATTTTGTATAAAATTTATAATTTGGGTGGGTTGTTCATATTCAAAATCAGGTTTTCAAATGGTGTCAATGGTCTAATTGCCTGAGATTTAACTGTTGAATTTGAGATAAAGTGTTTTTACCTTATAGACTTAGCTATATAGACAAAACAGTCTCTGCAGCATTCTGGAGAGGGTGCAAGGTAATTGGCATGACTTTCCAAATATGGTGGACGATGTGAATTAGTGAAATTAGCTAAAATGTATAAAATAAGTAATAAATGTTGGAAATGTAAAGAAAAAGAATGAACGTTTTATCACATGTGGTGGGAATGTAAGAAAGTGAAAAACTTCTGGGAAATGATATATAATGAGATGAAAAAGATGTTGAAATATAAATTTATAAAAAAGACCAGAAGCTTTTTTACTTGGCATTGTTGGTGAAGATATTAGTAGACAAGATAAAAAACTGTTTTTATATGCGGCGACGGCTGCAAGAGTACTATTGGCACAGAAATGGAAACAAGAAGAATTACCGACGAAGGAAGAATGGCACATGAAGTTAATGGACTACGCAGAATCGGACAAGATGACAGGAAGAATTCAAAACCAGCGGGACCAGAGGTTCTTGGAAGATTGAAAGAAATTTGAGAATTATTTGAAAAGCAATTGTAAACAACAAATCACGCTAGTAGGTTTACAAGAAGTTTTGTAAGGAGGACTATATGAAATATTACAGAAAAAAAACTTAGGAAGATGATAATTGGTTATAGATTATTAAAAGTAATAGCGAAACTATGAAAATACAAGATTAAGATATGAAAATTGGAAATCTTTAGACGTGGTTGATGGAAGTCCAAAAAATATTGTACTGTATAAGATATGAAGGAATGGAAAATTGCTTTATCTCAAAAACTAAGTAAGAGAGTACATGCCCTGAATGATGCAACTGATATGAGCGACTTTGCTAAAATATGGCATCCCTTTATAATGTTTTCCAGTGAACACCCAGACAACTGGCACCCACCAACTATGCATATAGATTTATGAGAAATAATGCTGTATTATTCTTCTGTTCTGGGGGAGGGGTGGGTGCAAGGAAATGAATTGTCTTGGTAATGTTATGCTTATGCTAATATCCTGTTTCTTGAAATTTAATAAAATAAAATAAAAAGAAGGAACAAGATCTGCTGAGCTGGAAAAGGCCCCTCTTCCCAGAGAGCCACTGTTAGATGGAGAAGGCAGCACCTGAGTCTATATACTCTGTATATACACTATATATACACTATATACACTTGGGTCTATATACTCTGACTCTGTATATAACACAGGGGAACCAGTGGTCCTTCAGATGTTGTAGGACTCCAACTCCCATCTGTCCCAGCCAGCATATCCGATGGTCAGGGATAATAGGAGTTGTAATCCATGAAATATCTTGAGGGTCTCTGCTTCCCCACTACTGTAATACTGCTACACTGAAGAGGAATCACAACTTTGTGTCAAAACTTCGAACACAGAAGGCCCCAGGTTCAATCCGCTGTTAGGAGGACCTTGACTTGCAGGGTTGGCCAAACCACTTGCCTGAGACCTTAGAGACCCATTGTGCACCACCAGACCAGAGACACCAATTGTCTGACTCAGAATGTGCACAAGCACAACTTGCAAGTCCGTTGAATGAGGACATTTTAAATGTCCAGTGATGAAGACCAAAAGCCTGTCATTTACCCTTTAAAAGCCCACTGGAGCAGCAAAATTTTATTCTCTTTCTGAGACCTGTTTGGGGTGTAATAAAAAGTAGGCGACTAGCATATCAGAGTGTGAGCTGTGGCCAACGTCACCATGAATTCACATGGGCACCTTTATTGGCTTCAAGCCCCCATCTGCAGCATCTTCTATAACGCTGTCCAACACATTTGCAGATCTCTCTGCCTGCCTGCTGCTGTCACCATGCACACTACTTTGCCAGCAGCTCTGAGGACAAGCATTGCCTCCTCCTTCCTTAGGAGGCCATTAAAGCCTTTGTAACATAAGTTGCCTTTACACCAGTCTTCCCCATCCTCTCAGGTGTATTGCCAAGCCTAGCAATCCACACACCTACAAAATCCCCAAAGATTGCCTTACTTAATCGCTTCTTCCTCTTCCCCTCCATTTTGATGGCATTTTTTATTTTATTCTTTACAGCTAGGGTAATAACACTGACCTAACTGCACTGTGGGTTAAACCACTGAGCCTAGGGCTTGCCGATCAGAAGGTTGGCGGTTCGAATCCCCGAGATGGGGTGAGCTGCCGTTGCTCAGTCCCTGCTGCTGCCAACCTAGCAGTTCGAAAGCACATCAAAGTGCAAGTAGATAAATAGGTACTGCTCCAGCGGGAAGGTAAACGGTGTTTCCATGCGCCGCTCTGGTTCGCCACAAGCGGCTTAGTCATGCTGGCCACATGACCCGGAAGCTGTACGCCAGTTCCCTCAGCCAGTAAAGCAAGATGAGTGCCACAACCCCAGAGTCATTCACGACTGGACCTAACGGTCAGGGGTCCCTTAACCTTTACCTAACTTTCAGTACACTTGTTAGGACTGCTGAGATCAGGCGAGTGATCTACTTGAAATGTGCTCTGTATAATGCAAAGGGTGTTGACGATGGTAAAATTCTTTGGACATGACAGAAGCACAGGGGATCAGATGTCCTTATTGAAGATTCATTGTGATTTGTTTGCCAGGAAGAAGCATTGGTCTTGATTTGCGTGCACGATGTTTTTATACGTCTTCCCGTTATTCATTCAACGAACACTTTTTAATGCTTTATTCTGTTGCATTCGTAACTGCCAAAAGTCATTTTAAAAAATAGTGTATTAGTTGCACTGGGGTGACTGAGTGTTTTGATCCACTTGAATTACACAGACCTAAATTTCCAGAATGCACTTGAAACTCCCACCCCACTGCAAAGTGCCTGGAAGCACCCCTTTTTGGTCCACTTGCACCAGTGTACCAGAGTTGCCAAGCCACAAAACACCCCTGTGTATGTAATTTATTAAGTTCACACTTATGCACAATCATCTTTTTTAAAGAAATACATATCCTTACAATGGTGGCCAGCTGAAATTTGGGAGTGAGGGTTAGCTTGCTGGTGTTCCTAAACACTTTGCACACACATCTCGTGCCTCAGAACAGTGTTTAAAAATTGCAACAAGGAAGTCAAGTTGAACTTACGGAAATGTAACCAAGCTTGATACTCGTTGCAGAATCTCTCCCTCCTAAATTATTATTATTATTATTATTATTATTATTATTATTATTATTATTATTATATACCCCAATGAACAGTGCCCAGCTGGAAACACATCAGGAACTTTTGATTTAAAGAATTTTGTTCCCCACTTGACTGAACTTACAAAAAGGGGGGGGGGAAGCAGGTGGTTATTCTTTACACAGATGGAGCCTGCAAGAAATGAAGAAGCCAGAAGTGCCAGGAAGTGTTGAGCAGATGGCAGTTCTAGCAAATCTTTCTTTTATTTGGGATTTTGCATGTTCCCGTGTTCTCTTCAGCCCCACTGCCTCGCTTCACGCCGATTTCCAGCATGCTGTGATGTAAAATAACACACCTCAATGTAATCCGGTGTAACGCAGACAAAGTGGGAAGAAAAGGCCTCTGGGTCTCACGCAGGGCTCTCCTCCTTCCTGGGCTCGCTATCAGGCCCTGCAAAAAAAAGGCCGAATTAAATTTATTGCAAGAGATATTGGCTACAGTGTCCCTTTGTATTTGGGAGGGTGGGAGGGAGGGGAGCAGGAAGGGAATAAATAAAATTTCCTTGAGGCACATTGATTTTCACTGCCAGCCATCTGATAGTTAGAGAGAGAGGGAGAGATCTCGGGGATATAAACCCTGCAGGAAAAAGAGCTTCATCACGACAATTTAACTCACATCTGGAGAAGGGCTCTTTGTCTCTTTAAAGAAAGGCAACACACACACACACACACACACACAAGGTAGAAGTTTTGTATATTCTCCTTCCAGTTCACAGTGAAATCCAAGCAGTGGAATGAGACTAATGATGGGGCGGGCAGGACAACCAACAGTAAGATGAAGAGAGGCTGTATTAAAAATTTATTGTTTGCCTGGGATACACTTATTAAGGGGATGCAAGCTGGCTGCACTAATTGGGACCAACAACAGCTTTCACCCTGAGCCAGTGCATCAAGCCCAAGCTCCCTTTGTTCTTGCTGCGGTGAAAACGCCAACATGCACCCCATTAGCTTCAACGGAGGCAGAGGACCGGTTCATGCCAGTGGACCAGAGAGGAGGTTCTAACACACACACACACTAACTGCCCCCACTTAAGCAGGGAGTCATTTACTTCACTGTAGGGGCCAAGAATCGCCTAGGGGGACTTTGTCTACACAGGAGTGAACCCAAGGCTTTGTCAGAAAGATAATCAGACCTCCCACCACCACCCCCAAACAGCCAGGAGCCTCTCCTCAGGTGCTGTTGACCTGATTCTATCTACGGCTTCTCCTACTTGTTGCTAATTGGCATGCACACACGCACCAATATATATTGCAGGCAACTCGAGAGCTTTTGGGTTTGATACTGTGACATGAGAAAAGAGGCTGGAGTGTCTGTTGTGCCAAGTAGTGGTTTGTCATGGGGGAAGGGCCACACCTCAGTGGTAGGGCATCAGCCTTGCAAGCAGAAAGTCCCAGGTTCAATCTCTAGCATTTCACCCCTGCCGGAATCCCTGGAGAGCCGCTGCTTGCAGACCAGTGTTTCCCCAACTAGGGTCTCCAGCAGTTGTTGGACTATAGCTCCCATCATCCCTAGCTAGCAGGTGCAGTGGTCAGGGATGATGGGAATTGTAGTCTGAAAACAGCTAGAGACCCATGTGTGGCGGTCCACTCCAACTGCCCAGAACCCCCAGACGTTTGATGGTCTGTTGGTACCGGCAACCAACCACTGGTTAATTACACGCTGCCACCAACCGGGATATGTCTGGTAATCGCTTCACTCACTTCAGTCAGGGATAAGGTTGGAACAAACTGTGTTTATTGAAGTTCAATACATAAGCATGTGGTTCCCGAATGAATGGTTCTTCTTTTATCTTTAATAACAGTTCCTATACTTGCCTATACCTACAGCTTCTGATCCAGTACAGTTCCAAATTCTCTCTCCCTTCCTCTGACCTCACTACCTCTATCTTACCCTCAGACTATCTCCACTGCCCCCTCTCAGAACTCCCCGCCACCCTTCCTCAAACCTCCCAACACCCAAAAACTCCCTAGAATCCCCCCGGGGTGGGTTTATATAGTCCTCCTAACTCCGCCCCCTAAGGTTCTGACTGGCTAATCCCTTTAACTCTTTCTATGCGTTCCCTAAGTTTGGGTGATCGTCACACCATGTTTTGGGAACTCTGGTGTAGACAGTACTGAACTACACAAACCAATGATCTGTCTTGGTGTAAGGCATGTGTCATGAGCCCCACAGCACTGTTGGGATCAGGCTTGGGTGGCCAGCTCAGTCAGAGGAGGAAGAAACAGAGTGGGCTGCTGAACTGCGGCTATGAGGAGGGGGATTTTCCCCATTCTTCCCTGACTCCATCTGCTTTGGAAGGGGGAGCAGGGATGCTGGCTTTCCCCCTACCTTCCTGCAGAGGAGAAAGTCTGAGTGGTGGGTGGCAGTAGGGGGCATTTGATCAGCTGATGGGAGATGTTGAACAGGCGGCAGAACAGGAACGTGCAGCTTTTTTTGCCCGGTGTATACACTTGAAAGCTCAACATTCCCACCAGGCAAGAGAGCCTCACAAGCAAGTACAGTGGTACCTCAGGTTAAGAACTTAATTCGTTCTGGAGGTTTGTTCTTAACCTGAGGAACCACTTTAGCTAATGGGGCTTCCCGCTGCTGCCGCCTCGCGATTTTTGTTCTCATCCTGAAGCAAAGTTCTTAACCCAAGGTACTATTTCTGGGTTAGCAGAGTCTGTAACCTGAAGCGTCTCTAACCCGAAGTACCACTGTATGGTCTTCAAAAGCTTGGTGGGAAAGGCGAGGAAACTTGTTGGGACATCTTCATTGCTTCTGTCCAGTTCTGAACCTCTTGCCCTGCTCCTGGACTCCTAAATAATCACACCTGAGCATTGAGTCTGTGGCTGATCTCTGCATGAGTCAGGACATACGTAGGGTAATAGCAAACATCCTGCTATCTGGGATGACACCCAAGTAAAAATTAAGCCCACCTGGGGTGTCAATCAGGTCAGTAGCTGAATCCAATGGACTCCGGCAGGTGGGGCAACAATAACAACAGAGAAATAAAACCTTGTCCGGCTAGTCTGTGGGTGGGGGGTTAATTCAATTTTGCTTGCATTTTAGTGAGAAACCACCCAATTCACACTTTCTGACCCAAAACACAACTATCCTTCAAAATTCACATTTCTCTGATTTTTTGCATTGCGGTTCTCTAACCAAACAATGTGTACAATTCCTAGAGTGGTTTAACAATCCCTCCTCATGGGGAATTCTGGGGATTGTAGTCCTGTGAAGGGAATTGTAGTTGTAGTCTTGTGACAACTCTCAGCACCTTAACAAACTACAGCTCCCCAAGTTCTTTGGGGGAGGCCACGGCTGTTAAAGCAATATAACAGTGCTTTAAATGTATGGTGTGACACACAAGGCCACTTGAGGAAGAGCTGCATGCATCCTGTTATTCACATCTCATACTTTTGATTTTCAGCTCTGGCGTGCTAGGCAAAATGGTTACCCACCACTGTGTTTGGTCCAATACCACAAGTAGCAGCACACCTGAGCGAAGATTTTGGTGGCCAATCCTATCATTGCAGTGCTTGTGGGAACATAGTGTAACTTCTCACAATAACAGGAGCCTCCTCCATGTGTTATTCACATGAAGGGGGCTCTGTGTAATGCACCAAGTGGGTGCTAGAACCTCTCTCCCTGGTGTTGCATGCGGGGAGTTTTTACCATATGCAAGCAATCAAGAGTGTGGAATCCCTTGCATGTATTCTGTCCTTCCACCTTCTCTCTGCATTATTCACATGAGAGAGCCTCCATGCAACACAGCAAGTGGGTGCTAGAACGGTTCACCCTGATGTGCTAGATTTCCACATGCGGGCAGTTTTAGCCGTATTCAGGCATCCAGGAGCGTGGAGTTGCTCATCTGTATTCTGTTCTCCCACCTCATTCCGCTGCATCTGTAGATCAAGCCTGAGCTATGACCTCCTCCCCTGCCTTTCAAGATAGAACAGTTCAGAACAGCCCAAAATTGAGTGGGTAGATATTATTGGCATTTCTTTTCTTCCTGTTGCTTCATGTCTCAAGCTTAATGGCTGCTAAATGTACCTTCTGAATCCCGCAATAATTATATAAGCCTAACAAATCCTCCCCCGTGTGCACGCCTCTGTCTTTATGCCCGGGAATAATGCACAGAAACCGAGAAGGGGTGGGAATGGGCTTGCATGTGTGGGTGTCGCCGCATTGAAAAGAATAATGCGCTCTCAGACCGAAGTGGCTCATGACAGCATATCCCTTTCTCTGTGACTCGGGACTGTGTAACCTTGCCAGCCAGAGTGGTAGACCTGGGGGAAAGAAGGGGGGGGGGGAGAGAGAGAGAAATCTGATTATAGCTACTACAATTAGGCCTACGAGCAGTTTGAATGTATTGATGCAGCTGAAACTGCTAAGCAAAATAAAACCAGGGAAAAAAATAATAGCCAGTGGACAAGCAGAAACCATGGAAAATGTATTGATTGCAACAGGGGCTCGCCACTACATGGCAAAGGGATCTCAGAAGAGCTGAGGTTTGTGGGTAATTTCTGGCAGACAATGCACTGCAAGCCTTCATTTGCAGAACCTGAAAGCTGAACCAAAACTTCCAGGTCTCTCTTGTATATGCTTATTTAGCATCTCCGTAACAAGCAGCCAGCCCCTGTCAAAAGATATCATTTTGCTTCTCTCTGGGTACGGAAAAATGTACTTTGTTTTGCTTGTCTCATAGGCTGATTGTGGAGGGAAGGCTCTCTACAGCAATATCAAGGTGGTTTTCCTACAGCAGCTTGAAAATATGCTGGCCAACTGCACTGAAGCTCCAATCCCAGGTATGAATGGGGCTAAAGTTAATGAAAGGACCTCTTGAGTTGGGTTCCTTTTCCATTGCAAAAGCCATGCACTGCAAGGGGTGAATGGAAAATATTTTAATATTTATGAGGAGGGTATCTGAAGTATCTGAAGAATCATAGAATCATGGAAGAGACCACAAGGGCCATCCAGTCCTACCCCCTGCCAAGCAGGAAACACCATCAAAGCATTCCTGACAGATGGCTGTCAAGCCTCTGCTTAAAGACCTCCAAAGAAGGAGACTCCACCACACTCCTTGGTAGCAAATTCCACTGCATGTGTGCATGCACACGAAAGCTTATGCCAGAACAAACTTAGTTGGTCTATAAGGTGCTACTAGACAATTTTATTGGTTGGTTGGTTTGTTTGTTTGTTTAACTGTGTCAGGCCAACACAGCTACCTACCTGAATCTATGAGGAGAGACCAAGATGATAAAGGGTCTGGAAACCAAGCTGTATGAGGAATGGTTGAGGGAGCTGGTGTCCACCCAAATCATGGATGAAGGAGGGAACAAATCTATATACTACTTCCATAGGCTAATATTATACACAGATGCAAACTGAGAAATAATTGGTATAATTTTCACAGAAAAAAATAATGCTACGAACTGTTCAGGTAGGGTTTGGTCATGTGAGCCTAAGAAGAGCTTGATGGACCAGGCCAAAGGCCGACCAAGTCCAGCATTTTGTTGTCAAGCAGAGGCCAACCAGTGCTCATGAGAATCCCACAAGAAGGATGTGGTAACAGTGCTCTCCCCACCTTAGAGTCCCAGAAACTGGCATTCAGAGGAATACTGCCTCAAATAGTGGAAGTAGAACACAGGCATCCTGGCTAGTGGCCGTGAAGAGCCTTATTCTCCACGAATTTCTCCAATCCTCTTGTGAAACCATCCAGCTTGGCGGCCATCTTGACAGCTTGTGGGATTGAACTCCACAGTCCAACTATACACTGCATTATGGTATTGTTGTATTGCATGACATTCATTTTCTAACGCTCCTTTCACACCGCAGTACCTGGTGTGTTGCAGAACTGTGGCTTTCTGACCGATATAACGGCATGCCACGCTGGATTTCATTCACACCCGTTGGGCATTGTGTGGCACCACAACGAACGTCAGTGAGGAACGTCGCTGGTCCCCCACACCTTCCACACATGTATGCTTCTGTTCCCCTGTGATTTCTCCACAAAAACAGCAGGAAATAACTGTACTGTATGCTGGTATAAAGTCCCAGGTTTTGTCACTTCTGTGACTTTTCTGGGTTAAAGGGGCTGCAAACGGATTATTTCTGCAATCAGATAACAGAGAAATGAGTGTTAAACTTGTGCTATATTCCATTAGATTTCCAGAAATGTATTTTACGTCGTGCTATAGCTCAGATATAATGCAGAAATTAACTGAGAAACTGAGAAATGGAATAAACCACTATGTGAATGCAGCCTGTATATCACAACCTTGACTCAAAACTTAAAAGAAGCACCCATCTCTCTCTCTCTCTCTCTCTCTGTCTCTCTCTCTCTCTCTCTCTCTCTCTCTCTCTCTCTTTCTCTCTCTCTCTCTCTCCCCCCCTCCCTTCTTCCTTTTCTTCCTTTTTTTATATCGAACTGGGGTGGGTGGGGGGGAAATAGGTCAGGAAGACTGCAACGAGAGGGAAAAAATGCAATCATCCATAGATGTGATTGCAGTGAGCCTCCTACATATAACCAAGGCCTCAGTCATTACTTGTCTGACATGAAATGAAACAAATAATAAAAAAAAGATTGTACATTGTGTGCTTTGCATACACATTCGGATAAAGACATCTTATGTTCAAGGAATGCTTCACACATTCTGGAACAGCAGTGTGTTTGTGTGTGTGTGATGTAAAGGCAGGTGTGTGCAGATGGACAAGTCCAAGCACGTTAGAACATTTATTTTTTTTTAAAAAAAGTTTTGATCAGACACAGATTTCTCTAGCCTAGAATTCTGTTGCTGACAGCAGCCAGCTAAATGTCTTGGTCAAGATGATAAGCTGAGAAGACGGCAGCCTTCCCCTGTTGTCTCTTCTCAGGCAACTTGGCATAAGGTATTCTGCTACTGTAGGTAGAGGTATCATTTTGCTCTAATGATGGTGATGGTTTAATTTATATACCGCTTAACGTATTTTAAACTATCTCTAAGGGGTGAACAGAAAACCGAAGCCACAACAGAGAACTTAAACACAAATATTTCAAAAAGCTACACGGTTACATATAAAAATGTCACGTTAATACAAAGTCAAGGAAATAAACAACAAAGCAGCCCTGTTTAGGGACGTTTTTAATGTTTGATCTTTTATTGTGTTTTTAATATCCTGTTGGAAGCTGCCAAGAGTGGCTGGGGAGGCCAGGCCATATGGGTTGGGTATAAGTAATAAGTTTGTTTGTTTGTTTGTTTGTTTGTTTGTTTGTTTGTTTGAGTTACTGATATCCATTCATTTTCCTTATGACACACCCTCCCTCTCAGCCTTCGGATTCTCACCAAGGGTCCAAGCAAACTCTCAGCTCACTCGCTATGAGAAGAGTTCCTGAAAACAGCACGCATCACCCTAGTCCCTTACTCCTGGGTTGCATATTATGGGCTGGTCCACAGTGGATGGTACTTCCTCAAGCTGCCCACAGCTGTGTCCCATTCAGCTTCACTCTCCACACCCAGTTCCAGGTGCAGCAGGTTTGTTGCGTTTCCCAGGGGGCCCCAGAGAATGGGGAAAGGACCCTCTCTACTCACAGCTCTTTCTTCCCATTCTGTCCTCTCCTTCTCCAGCTTCCCTGGAGTGCCTTCTACATCAATATATGGTATGTAGCAAACTGACAAGCCGGACATGATGGTGACGGGCTTTTGCTGCTGTTCGTTCCTAGCATCTAGTATTCTGTAGTAGCCTGCCTCTGAGCACAACATTTCTGTCTATCCATCATGGATGATAGCCAATGGGAGACTTACCCTCCATGAATTTCATACCCTCCAAGTGTCCCAGGGACAGTCTGATTTGATCCTGAAATGTCCCTATTTCCCCCATTGTTGCCTCCTGTGGGAAAGGCCTGGAAACGATGCCTTATGAGGAACGGCTTGGGGAGCTGGGTATGTTTAGCCTGGAGAAGAGAAGGTTAAGGGGTGATATGATAGCCATGTTCAAATATATAAAAGGATGTCATATAGAGGAGGGTGAAAGGTTGTTTTCTGCTGCTCCAGAGAAGCGGACACGGGGCAATGGATTCAAACTACAAGAAAGAAGATTCCACCTAAACATTAGGAAGAACTTCCTGACAGTGAGAGCTGTTCGACAGTGGAATTTGCTACCAAGGAGTGTGGTGGAGTCTCCTTCTTTGGAGGTCTTTAAGCAGAGGCTTGACAGCCATCTGTCAGGAATGCTTTGGTGGTGTTTCCTGCTTGGCAAGGGGTTGGACTGGATGGCCCTTGTGGTCTCTTCCAACTCTATGATTCTATGAATGAGTTCCATAGCACTGAGCGAAGGTGTGCTTCCTTTTATCTGCCCCCAAATTTCCCACAACACATTTGTGTGACTGGTTTTTTTTATACTTTGTTGGCCGCTTAGAAGCCTAGCAGGGCATAAATTTAAGGAACAGCTTCTGCTGTGGTGCAGGAGGATGCCAGAACGAGGCCTAGCAAACTTACAGGTTAGGAAACACAAACGCACCAGCATGGATGGAGTCGGAATAATTCCCTTTTTTATAACACGTTGCTCTACCTTGGTGGCAATTTGGACCAATTTTTTTTATTTTATTTTTTGCCTTGCCCTCTCTCTCCCATGGCCTGTCAGTGCTATATGGCCCTCGTAAAGCAGAAAGGCAATTGCTGCCTACACTCACCCAGCTTGTACAGCCATAAATATTAGGGGATCCACTTGACACTCACTGCATGTTCTGTAATGACCTTGATTATTGCTGGCTGACCAAGGCTCAATTACTGTCTCTGCAGATTTCCTTCAAGCTCTGTGCTTTTATGGGTCCCAGTTCTCCCATTTCATGGGTGCTCTCCCCACCCACCACCCACCCCACCCCCTGGGACGGCGATTAGCTTTGCAAATATTGCTCATGCGGTTTAGGCAATGGAAGGAACTTTTACCGGACATGACTGTTTTAGGCAGAGAGATGCATTTTGTTTTTAATCCATTCCCCTTCTAAGAACGACCCCCTCTGTGCAAATAAAAATAGCAGGTCAAACTGACCCCAAGTATGAGGACTGGGGGTGGGGTGGGGGGTCTTCTTCTTCCTTGTATGCAAGTAATGAGAGTAATAGAATAGAGCAGGATGGGAACCTGAGAGTCATCTAGTTCAACACCCTTCTCAATGCAGGGTGCAACTGCATCGTTCTGGCCAGAGAGCCATCTAGCTTCACCTCAAATATCTCCAGTGAAGATGAGAGCATCACCTTCCAATGTAGTCTGTTCCCTTGCCTAACAACATTTACCATTATAAAGTTTCTCCTATTGTCAAGGTGAAATCTGCTTCTCTGCAATTTTCACCCATTGGTTCCCATCCTGCACTCTGGAGCAAAGGAGGGTAGGACTGCCCCCATCTTCTCCATGGTCAGCTCTTTCAATAGTTGAAGAGCTCTGTCATGTAAGACTACCAGGTGTCTCCAGATAAGATTGGGAGATAGCCTTGCCCTAAACCCTGGAGAGCTGCTTCCAGCCAGCGTAGACATTACTGGGCTAGATGTGCCATGACTTGGTAAATTGCAGCTTCTTGTGTCCCTATGTCTTCCTTTAATCTTCTCTTCCCCAGGCTGAATATATCCATCACTTTCAACAGTCCCTCATAGGACTTGGTCTCCAAAACCCCACCCCTAAATTTCATTGCTAGGGGGTGAATGTCTGGGGTAGGAAGGAGGCAGGGGCCAGGATCAGATTTTTGAATGAAAAGACTTGTGAACTTGGTTCTGGTTCTGATTAGAAATCCCTGGACTGGGCAGCACTCAGAGGCACCTGTTCTGAATGTACATGTGCCCGCCTGATTCACTGTTTTGCACTTGGCTCTCTGGTTAGTGCATCTGAATATTTCAGGAAAAAAGAGAAATGAGATCCCACAAGCCTGAAAGCTGCCCCCCCCCCCGGAATCTGGTCCTGCCAGCACCAAAATAATAATAATTGGGAATCAGCTTTGGATTTTCCACATGGAACACCATAAACATTTTTTTTTCTTTATGCAGCATCATAAAAGGGTTCCTTCTCAAAAAATGGTTTCTCTTGCAAACAATTGCCCCTCTGTTTCACCCTTTTAAATTAAAAGAGGAGAAGGGGCCTCTATGCTGTCCGAGAAGTCTTTTGGGTTGTGTGTACAGTACTTACACATCAGAAATCTAATTCACTTGAAAGGTTTCAGCAAGAATGAGCCTTTTTATGGTTTTCCCCTTCAGGTTACCTAGGAAATTTCTCGAGGGTTAAAGGAAGAGGGGTGGGGGCAGTGGGGAGATGATTTGACCTGCCTTGGTTAGGCTAATTGCCAAATTGTCTTGCTGTCTTCTGGCTTCTCTGTTGTCTGGCTAATTGGATGGACTCGAGTGCTGGCTGCAAGGCAGCTTTGAAATGAGGCAGGTCACTGCTGATACGAAGCTTCGGTCATAAATAATTTGAAGTGGCATCACCCCACTCTTCATTCATAATGTGCCAGAGGGAAGCTGAGCTTGTGTGAAAGGCAGAATCTCTCACTCTCCATGCCAGGGAAGTGGGTGTGCAGGGTCCGCTCTGGGGGACCATCTCGGCTTCTGAAATAAGTGCATTACACATGCGTGAAACTGGGGTGGGCAATATTAAACAGTTCACTGGGATACCTGTAGCAGAGAAAAGAGCCTGGCTGAAATTTCTCCAGTGTTGCCTTCTAGAGCAAATGCACAATGAAGGAAAAACAGCAATACGTCTGACGCCATCAGCAAGATTATTGCTATCAGCAAGGTTATCTTTATTTACAAAGGAGGTGTTGGTGGGGGCAGCAAGTTTCTTTTTGTGCTATATAGAAGCATAGAGGGACCCTGAGGATCATCTAGTCCAACCCACTGCAATGGAGTAAAATACAGCTGTCCCATATGGGGAATCAAACCTGTGATCTTGGTGTTATCGGCAACATGCTCTAACCAATTGAGCTATCCGGTTGCCCCTGGATTATGCAAACATTTACAAGCAGTTGATTCTTTTAGTCAAGAAGGGAAACATGAAATAAACCTGAATCCAGAACCAGCACTCCTTCTAACAGCAAACTCAATGGCCCCGTAATGACAGAAATGAAGAGAAGACTGAGAAACATGAGGGTGGCATTGGCATGCTTTTTTGTGGTATGCAGACGTACCCCAAAATTCTAGGGCACTGTGGACAATTAAACACTAGAGCACCATAGATTTTGCTGTGAGACCAACCAAGCACTGGTTAAAGCAGGCTTCCTCAACCTTGGCCCTCCAGATATTTTTTTGGCCTACAACTCCCATGATTCCCAGCTAGCAGGACCAATGGTCAGGGTTGATGGGAATTGTAGTCTCAAAACAACTGGAGGGCCAAGGTTGAGGAAGCCTTGGTTAGAGCACATAACTGCAACTACCATGAGGCAATAAGAACAGCGAAAGAGTCTTACTTCACTGCCTCTAGCCTTTTGCGCACAGAGTAGCTTTTCTGGGTCATCCAAAGCCTGGTCCTACCTGCTGGTGGAGACAGACCTATGCAGGCAGTACAGGCTTGCTGTGACCATTTAGCCCATCCTTTAGAGGATAAAGGTCTCTCAGTTCCATCGTGATTTAGATGCTACTGTTATGTGGTCTAAACCATCGAGCCTCTTGGGTTTGCCTTACTTGAGCTCCTGTTGCTCTGTCCCAGCTCCTGCCAGCCTAGCAGTTCGAAAGCATACCAGTAGATAAGCAGGTACCACTGCGGCAGGAAGGTAAATGGCATTTCTGTGCACTCTGACACTCGTCATCATGTTCCCTGTGCCAAAAGCAGTTTAGTCATGCTGGCCACATGACCCAGAAAAGCTATGTGATGAACTCCGGCTTCCTCAGCCTGAAAGCAGAGATGATCGCCACACCCCATAGCCAAATTTGAGTGGAATTAACCTTTTTACCTCACTGTTATGGTAGCAGTTCTAGCTGTCATGTCCAATTCTGTGCCTTCTCGGGCTTTGTGAGATCAGTTTCAGTTTCTGTGGCCTGGTGTGATATGGAACAGGGTGCTTGCTCAACTACTTGCCCTCTCTGCCCGTCATGGCTGGTGCAGTCAAGCCAGGGAGATGGACTGGATGAGTCCAGGGCATGGGGAATGCTTCTTTGCATGAGTTATAGGATCGTAGAGACGGAAGTGACCTCACCTGGAGTACTGTGTCCAGTTCTGGGCACCACAGTTCAAGAAGGATACTGACAAGCTGGAACGTGTCCAGAGGAGGGCAACCAAAATGGTCAAAGGCCTGGAAACGATGCCTTATGAGGAACGGCTTAGGGAGCTGGGTATGTTTAGCCTGGAGAAGAGAAGGTTAAGGGGTGATATGATAGCCATGTTCAAATATATAAAAGGATGTCATATAGAGGAGGGAGAAAGGTTGTTTTCTGCTGCTCCAGAGAAGTGGACATGGGGCAATGGATTCAAACCACAAGAAAGAAGATTCCACCTAAACATTAGGAAGAACTTCCTGACAGTGAGAGCTGTTCGACAGTGGAATTTGCTACCAAGGAGTGTGGTGGAGTCTCCTTCTTTGGAGGTCTTTAAGCGGAGGCTTGACAGCCATCTGTCAGGAATGCTTTGATGGTGTTTCCTGCTTGGCAGGGGGTTGGACTGGATGGCCCTTGTGGTCTCTTCCAACTCTATGATTCTATGATTCTAAGTGGCCCCAAGGGTCATTGAGTCCAACCCCCTGCAAGGTAGGATTATCAATTAAAGTCCTACCTGTTCCACCTGGTCAGCTTTCATACATGGAATGGGAAGAGGCAACATCCTGTTCTTTGCCTCAGGCAACAAAGTGTGTTGAGCAGGCCCTGCACACAAAAAGCCAGGGGGTTGGGAAGGCAAGTGAGGAGGCACTGGGCAAGCTGTGGGGCTGAGACCCACTGAATGTAGTAGCTGAAGATACACTGGTTGGTCATAGCCCACTGGTTTCAGAAACACTGTTCTATCTATATCACCCCTGTCCTAGCTCCCCCCCAAAAAACTCTCTCCATTCCAAAGTGTCTTGACAGAAACTTTCAGCAACAACATCCATGGGATATTGTCTTGTGGGTTTTCTTCCCCACGGCCAATAAGGCTTCTTAAATGAGAGAAATCAGTGATGGAAAGAAACTTGTTAGACCATACTAGTATTACAGTTCACACTCGCTTCCAGATCATTAACACTGGATCGAGCCCAAATTCCCCGCGGTCTCCAGGCCAGACAGCTCCCCACAACTTGATACATTGCTAATAATAATTATCGACTGTTTACAGTGTTTCAACCACTTTCTCGGCTTCATGACAGTTCTCATGCCCAGGCCAATTTGAAATAATTTTCCCCCTCCCCCCACAAAGATTTCACAATCCACATCTGTTCTACAGCAATCTGTTTTCAGATGATAAAGGAGGCTCCATTCCCCCTGGAAATGGCTTTCCTTCCTTCTCATATTTCTAGAGTTCCTTGCAAGAAAAGGAGAAAAATAAGAGATATTAAGAATAACAATAGAATTTGCTTCACCCTTTTCACGCTGCTTTACACGAACAGGGCCTTTGCAGTCCTTACTAACATCCCGTAAGGAGGGCGCCGTGCTTCGAGTGTTGGACTAGCAACTAGGAGGGACCAGGGTTCAAAATCCCCTCCTTGGCTGTAAATCCTATTTGGTGACCTTGGGCTTGTGGTCGCCAGCTCTCACTCTAGCCTGCCTCACAGGGTTGTTGTGAGGATAAAATGAGGAGAGCTAGGGAGAACTATATGAACCACCCTGAGCTCCTGGGAGGAAAGGTGGGATAAGAATGCATTGACTGATTGATTGATTGATTGATTGATTGATTGAACAAACAAACCCATATCATAGAATCATTGAATTGTAGAGCTGGAAGGGACCACAAGGGTCATCTAACACAGATCGGGAGATTGACTCTAAGAGATAACAGCTTGTTGAAGATGACCCTGTCAGCTCAAAGCAGAGCTGAAGTTTGATGCAGAAATTTCCAGCTCACACCTCATGGTCTCAGTAGCAATTCTTATACTAACACACACACACACACACACACACACCCTCTCAAAGTACCAAATGGGTGAAAGCATCACTTTTGGAAGACTAATAACCATTTTTCTGTGCTGATATTTGCTCTTGTTTTTCAGAACTTACAGAGAAGGAATTATATCCTGCTTTGATCGCAAATGAAAGTCTATCAATGGTGTGGTCTCTTAACTCCTCATCTACACCCTTGGTACAAAGGCCTTCCGAATTTGATGAGGAGGATGTGGAGTGTCAAAGTCCTTTCTCTAACCCCATTACCCCAGTTGCTTCTGCTGTGCCCTAGACTTCTGTCCATTTCCTCCATCCCAAAGAAGTCACTTGGAGCCATTGAGAATCCGGCTGACCCCTATCTGCAAAGCTTCTTTCTTTTCCTTCACTTACTTAGCGCTGCCTGGGTTTTCCTGGGCGTCCTCATAGAATCACAGAGTTGGAGGTGATCTTGTAGGTTATCGAGCCCAACTCCCTAGTCAATGCATGATCATAAATGAAAGCAGGTTGGGAGAGTGAGATGGGCTGTTGGAAATTGGCATAGAGAGGCAGGTGCTGCAGTTGCAGTATTCCAGTGGTCTCCAACTCTAAAACTCTGTGATTCTGGGACTGATGGAAACTGGGTGTATGTGTGTCCACATCTGGTTTAGAGGCTACTTGTTGCTGACCATCATTCTACAGAATATAGCTGAATGAACACAAGAAAGGACTGATAAGTTCTTAAGCAGAAGCATTTACGAGATCCATTCTCACTCCTTGAAGAAAAAAAAGTTTCCAGTCATTCATTAATTCCTTTGCATCCTCCACATTTCCTGGCAATGAATATTGCAAGCAGATGGTGCCATTCTGTATCAGGATAGCTGTCAAGAAATATCAATAACCCACAGAAACTCAGATCAAACACCAGGGTGTTCCGTTTCTGTCTGGGGGTGTTGGGTTTTTTGTTTTGTTTTGAGGGGTGTTTTCTTCACCCTTTCAGATTTGTGTGCCAGGATAGAAGCAGGACACCTTAATTTCCAACCCACATTTGGAGGGGAGTTTACAGGGGAAGAGTTTTTTTTGTTTTGTTCCTTGTCCAGAACAAAAGAGACTTCACAGTGGGGGGCAGTTTAAGAGATGGTGAATTTGATAAACCGTCTCATATTTTAAATGAAAAAAAAAATGATACTTCATCTCTCTAACGACAGAAAGGTTTGGGGATAGTTTGCAGTAATATATGCCTTTTTTTAGTACATGGCTCGCAGTCCCAGCCCAACGGCTACATGAAGAATGGAGTTGCTGGCAAAAGGTTAATAGAGCATTGGTCCTTTTTTAATTGAAAAAATGACGGAGGGACCCATGTAGCTGGCTGAGCCGTAATATTATTACAGGCTGTAAGTATTGTTCCATAGACGTACTGTTCATTTGGGAGCACAGTAATGAACATCAAGCTATGTTTTTCAGCTTCAACAAGAAAGTGAACTTATTCTCAAATAGGTTAATAACCATCTCCTTGTATCGGGTGGTGTTTTTTTTTTCCGTTTTTAAACTCCACAATAAATTCCCTCCTTAAAAAAAAATATTTATCTCCCTTTTCACATTTCATTTGCCACCCCCACCTTGTAATCAGAATCACTGGCAGAATTAGAAAATACCCATGTCTTTGCACCAGTGTTACTAAGTACTCATTTTACTTGTTTTTAATTTGTTTATTTATAGCAATTTTCCCTCCTGTCTCTTCAGCCAAAGGTTACCACAGAAGCTTACAAATGTCTGTGGTAAGTTCTCTTAGGCTTACAATCTAAAAGGCATGGCACAAGAGGAAATTAGATTGGAAGGGAGGAGGAAAAATGAAGACTCTGGCGCTGTTCTTGAGAGGGCCAGCTGGAATTGAAGATGTTCATGGAAAGGAGAGGCCAAGTGTTTCTGGTCTTTCCATTGAACTGACTGAGAGGCCTTGCAATCCCATCTCTCCCGATCCCCGTAGCCTGATGGAATAATAGGCTGCTGATTTCAACTTACCCTTCCTCTGCATATACTTTATCCTCACAACAACCCTGTGAGGTAGATAGATTAAGCTGAGAAAGTGTGACTGGCTCAAGGTAACTTTAAGGTCTTCAAGGCTGAACAGGGTTTTGAAGATGGGTCTCCTCATCCCAAGAGGTAAGATTGGGAGATAGCCTTGACCCAAACCCTGGAGAGCAGCTGCCAGCCAGTGTAGACATTACTGGGCTAGATGTGCCATGTGCATCCCTGTGTCCCGATCAAGAATTACTGGCTGATGCAGAAATGTGGAGAACTGAATTTAAGACTGGAAGAATTAGAAAAATGGGAGCATTCAGAACTAGCAGATTCACTTCATCCCTGCTCAAAAGTAAGTCCCACTGAATTCACAGTCCTAAGCATATTTACTCAAAAGTCCTGATGCATTTCATTAGACATTTCCTAATAAGTGTGTTTATGGCTGTAGGATACAGTGCATATCCTTTAAATGCCTGTTCAGAGATAATCCCCATTGAGTTCAATGGGACATTTCCTAGCAAAGGTGTTGAGGACGGCAGCGTAAGGCTTGTTCACACATTGCATTGAACACAGGCACAAGCTGTGATTCCAACAATGCCTGCGATTCCTGGTGCCTACTATGAACCTGATATAGGCCCCATACCTACTGTTAAAAATATATATATTTAGAAATCCATGACATCACAGCATCATACAATTGTACAAAAGAGCTTTAGCATAACCCTAACAATACAATACAATGCACAATATAACACATGTAAAAAGAGAAGATTCGCAAAGCCCTTAAATGCATTTGCTTAGCAAAACCCATCTGGGACTTCTTAGCCAGGTAACCAAAGTAAATAATAAAATTCTGGAGAAGCAGTGGTTGTATTACACCTCTCTCTGACAGGCCACATAAGGCTAGAAAGAATTCCATGGATCTGCAAACTCGTTTCTCCTGTTTATACTTAAAAAAAAAGTTGTACAATTGCTAGTTGTAGCAATGGTCCCCCATTTAGTTAGTCCCATAGAGCTGGCTCTTGAAGTGCCATGGGGAGAAAAACTTTATATCCACCTGTAGAGGAAATACATAAAGCTAATAAATGAAGCCAGTAAGGCACACGGAGCCTGCGATAGAGAATGCAAAAGGCCTTGGGACTCAAAAGTAGCTGGAAAAAGACCTGAAGGGGAGAATCTGGTTCAAATAATAAATAAAAGATACAACATGTATAAATTATAGCTGTAAAGTGTGATGTTGGGGGATGAAGAAGAAGCTGCAATGATGCAAAGGAAAGGAAGCGACCTTGACGCCTGTTATTTCCTCAGCTTCCTCTAAGCCGGGGGTATTTTCAAAGGTTGGGGGGAGGGACAGAAGCCCGAGGGAGGGCTGAGAATTGGGTGGGAGAGAACAAAGGCGCTTGCCACTGCTATTCCTGTTCAAGCTGCCTTGGAATTCTGGTCAAAAGGAAGCATTCCCTTGGTTGAAACAGAGTGGGGAGGTTCAAAATGGCTTGCTGCTAAGCTGAGGGCTTCCTCATAATCAAGGCTGCCCCCCAAAAAACCATTCCTCTGTCTAATGTGGAAATGGAGACACACACAAACATCCTTGGTCAAGATGCACAGTATCCAACAGTGCCAGCCCACCCATGAGGCAGAATGAAACAGCCCACCTCAGGCAGCAGAATCCTGCAGTTTCCAGCAAGATCTCTTAAGAGTTTCACAAGATCTCGCAAAATCTCACCGGAAGCTGCCACTGCAGCTGCACAAAGTGAAGCTTTGGTGGGGGGAGGCACTTTCCGGACATGCCTCAGGCGGCAAAACAGGATGGACCATCCCTGGTATTCAGGTTGCTTTGGCACCTGAGACGGAAAATCCAGCAAGCACCTCTCTCTGGGCATAAAAGTACAATAAATTACATACCTCATGATGTGACACTCAGAAACGGCTGCCTGAAGCACTTGCTTCATTCTGCCTAATGGTAGGGCCAGCCCTGCCCATCCTCTTTTCAGGTCAGCATTTAAAGCGGAGTAGGCAAGACTTGGCTTCACCATCTTTCTGGGGGACAGTGGCTTCCAGATGTTGCTGGGCTCCAGTTCCCATCATCCCTGGCCGCTGGAGTCCAATGACATCTTAGAGGACCACCCCTGCTCAGCAATGGTGGGAAACAAGATGGTGGACTAAGTAGGCATTTGGTCTGATCCAACAGGATTCTTCTTGTGTTTTTATAAGTAAATACATTCTTTGCAAACTAAGTGCACCTACACTTTGAAATAATTACCATCAATACCTTGAGAACAGGGTCCTGAACTAGATGGGCCATTGACCTGATTATGCAGGATTTTCTGATGGTCTAAAAATCCTGGGCTAGATAGACCCAGGGTTCAACTCACTTCAAGGCATCTTCCTAAGTCTAGATTTAGCCTATATGTGGATAGGAACACTGGAAGTTGCCTTGTACCAAGTCAGACCATTAGTCCATTGACTGGCAGTGGCTCTCCAGGGTTTCAGGAAGGGGACATTCCCAGCCCTACTTGGAGATGCTGTGGAATGAACCAGTGATTTCTGCATGCAGATGTCAGGGACTGGGCAGAGGAGGAATGGTAGAGACCACCTCTCCAGCCTGACCCTTCCAGAGAAGAAGGAGACAGTTCAGAATTACAACAAGGGTTTGAGGGAGGTCACAGTTCAGAAGCAGATAAGGGGGGAAAGTTGGGAAATAATGAGAAAGAAGGAGAAGGAAAAAGAAGCACCAGGAGAGAGACAGCTGACGGAGTTGGTATCTTTAGAAAGCATTCCAGACCCCCACCCTCCCAGAACACGGCGGGCCTTGAAAGTAGGAGACTAAAGAGCTCAAAGGCAGAGGGCACTTTCTCAGCACCCGTAGCGATGACTCATGAGGAAGTGGGAGAGACAGAGAGGGTGGATTTTCACTTGGACCAATGCCATTGCTCCAGGAGACTGCATTTCTAAGCCTCTCTCTGTGAATATTAAATAAAAAGCATTAGTAAGAGCTTTCATTGTCTTATCCATTCCTGGCAACCTACTGTGGTTGGTTGGATCCTTTGATGCCTGACAGCAGATCAGATGCTTTACGTTTCCCCATTAGGCCATGGGGCGCCTGTAGTCTTGACTCAAAGGTTCTTCCCCACGCAGGTCTAAGCCAAGGCCGCTCAGAAAGTCCGTAGCAAAGCAAGGACCTGTGCCCAGAACTCAGCTAACCACCCACCACATTTCTTACTGTCTGCCATATTTCTTACTGTCCAAAGTCGCCTCAGATTGCAGGATTCCAGTTCAGAGTTTAGCAGCCTCTTCCAAAATACGGGATGAGGGGTATAATCTGTCCTAATTTTCCTAGGGAAATTCCGGCTGCACCTCTGGGATATGCACAATGCGATCTGGCAAGCCTAATGCAGCGCCTCTCCTGCTTTTGATTGACAGTTTTCGCTGTGCTCTTCAAACATGGAGCTTTCAACCTGCTGGGAGACCACGTTAAGAAATCACTGGGGAACCGGCCTTTCTGTGGGGTGGGGGGGTGGGGCACAGGCTGCATCGAAGCTGCTGCGGAAAATGCCCGAGCCTTTTCTGGATCTGTGTTCCCATTATGAGAGCTTAAGAGGTGGGCAAATATTGAATAATTACTAATAGGGGTAGGTGGCCCTCCAGGATTAATTATGGCGGTGAATGTTTCAACCACAATTACATGCAGCCCTGATGAAATGCAGCATTGCAAAGGAATCCTGAGGAGGGAGCTTCGCATCCTCCTGACATCCAATAAAGCTGTGTGACCCTGAGGATATTGTCTTTCCCAGAGGTCAGAAATATGAATAAATTATACTTCTGACAACCTTGAAACCGAATAAAGGAAGAGAGGATGAAAGAGAGAGAGAGAAATTCTCTCACCTCTCGTGAAAAATCTGACATGTGTACATGAGAGGAAAACTGTTCAAATTAGACAGAACAGACGTGTGAGACATGGAGGACAGAGAGAAGGGAGGGGGACGGGGGCAAGATTGTCTCCTGGTTTCATTTCATCCAGAATTGAGTGCATGAAGATTCGTGTCAGCCCCGGAATTAGGATGCGAAAGAGCGAATTGTTGCTTTTTGATGTCAAAAAAAGGGCCGCAGCTGAAAACCTAGATTGCATCTGCCAGCCAGCGCAGGCATTACTGTGTTAGATGGAGCAATGGTCTCACTCAGTATAAGGCCATTTCCTATGTTCAATCCCCAGCATCTCCAGGTAGGCATGTCCCATGTCTGAATCCGTGGAGAGCCACTGCTAGGCAATGCTGAGCTAACAATCTTTTGAAAGCCAGGGGGGGTCATTTTGCCTGCACCCAATGAATGGTCGAAACAGAATTTTGCCAAAGTTTTGGTTCATCTCTAGTCTTTGTACATTCTGCTGGGATCTTAACATGTCTGCTCATTCCTTTATAATGAATGAAATTGCATTTATAGGCCATCGTTCTTCTGCGATGAGGCAGTCTACGTCACATTCCGAAGTAGCGCCTTATTCAGGTACTAACCTGGCATGATGCAAATCAATTAAACACCATAGGGTGCAATGCTAAGTGTGGAAATGGGCGATGTAGCTCTGTCCCCAGTGTTGGGGAGGGATATCCATTACATCATATGGTTCCAGGAGCCATAGGATTGCATCCCAAAAGATTAAGGACTATTAAACAACTTTAAATATGTAGTTGGCTAATGGTCATATAGTTTCACTATTTGACGTTTATCAGATCATGAGGTTTCCTGATCAGCCACCACCACCACCCCGCCACCCCGCAATGGCCAGAAAGAAGCAGCATGAATGGTGGAATACATAAATAAAAGCTGTAAGTCAGTCAGGGGATCTATCTACTTTTAAATTTGCAGAGGTGATGTGGTGATTATGCAGCAGAGCTGATTGGATGATGAACAAGATTTGTGCAGAACCCAGCATACCTGGCTGCTGTTTACTGTGCCCTGAAAAATGGATCGGATCAGAAAGCTCTGAATTATTGCCTTAGCGCACGTCAGAAAATTCGCAAAATCTCATTGTGATGCTGGGGGGGGGGGGAGAGATCACCCGAAAAAGGCATCTTGCAATGACTTCACGGCATAAACCGTCTCAGTAAAAACAAACACCGGGAACCGGGAGTGACTGCTGGGGGTGGGTGGGTGGCGGGGAGGGAAGTGTGTGTGACTTGGCCCAGAGACTCTCGGCCTTTGTTGCAAAACGTAATCCTGGAAGATTTCAGGCCGAGCTGCAATCCTAATTCATTAAAAATGATCCGTGAGGGGACAATGTCATCCAAGGGAGTTGAACTTTTGCTTGGCTGAGAAGCAAAATTGTTAAATAGTTTGCGGCAGGTACTTGGGAGTTAGCCGAAGATTTATGTTTTGAGGGAAAGGCACTATCTGTCATCTGTGAAAAGCCTCATTTACAGAGAGACAACATGAGAAAAGGCAATCAGCTCGAAATCTGCTAAGCTGTGAATTTATAACTGCGCTGCAAAGGAAAAAAGGTTGTCTCTTGTTTCAGGTCTTGTCAGCAGGAGCTGGAGAGACTCAAATCAAGGCAACGGAGAGCAGAAATGAATTACGTGGCTGGCCTTGGGAGGGCAGGCCTCCTGGATGAAGGGTAAGGGTCAATGTAAGGGGGTTTCAGAACCATCCATTCCACATCTGGAGCGCACCGTGAGCCAGCGTCAATGGGCATACCTAGCAAATTTGTAATTTAAGTTGCAGGTGACCAGTCTGGAGCAAAATCTCTACATCGACAAAAAAGGGAAGAGCAAGATTAATGGAGGCGAGGGATAAAGAATTTCCTCCTGTCCACTTATGGTGACCTTGAACATTACGGATCATGTGGTCCTCTTCCAAAGGGAAAGGTCACCATCCTCACAATTAGCAACACAGGGGAATATTATATTGTCGCTGGCCCATGTGGAAAATCTATGCAGCCTATTGGGAGGGGGGAGACCTCCGAGAACCGATCCCTTAGGATTTGCATAAGCGGTTTCAAGAGTTCAGGTCCCAAGATCTTTGTAACATCCCTGTATAGTAGGCCTGTATCATGATCCTCAACGCAGAAGGCAGGCTGAAAGAATATTTGCTTGCATCAGACCAACTAGGTCAGGGGTAGGGGATGTGTGGTCCTTCAGAGGATGTTGGACTCCCATTTCCCATCAACCCTAGCCAGCATGGCCAATGGTCAGAGATGATGGAAGTTGCAGTTCAGCAATTTCTGCAGAGACATTCCCTACCTCTGATCTAGGCAGTTGCCAGTCAAGGCAATATTTGAACCAGATACTTCCTGGTGTACAGCTTGGTCATTTATCGACTACATACCATGGCTGAGGAACCTTTTCCAACCAAGGCCCACATTTCTTTCTGGGCAACCTTCCAGGAACCACATGTTTTCTGATAAGGAAAGTGATGGGGAAAGTGTGGGATAGCTTTGATGTAGTGTCATGTAATCTCCCCTCAAACAAATCACAATGAAGGTTCATTCGATAGCCAATGTCGCCTAACCTCCCTACAAACAAATCAGGGTGAATGTTCAATAAACAGGTCAGCTGGAAGCAAGGCGGGTTGGGTCTGTCATTTTTGCTTTCTCTCATTTCCTCATTTTTCAAGGTCTCCACATTTCTGCAGCGATTTGTCAGCATTTTAGCACAGATTTCTCCTCATGTGCATATTTGCAAAGCAATCTTCCTTAGAAGAATGCATTCACGTTTGTTCTTTTCACCAACGTATGCAGAGTTTACCCTCATATATACATACATTTCCATTCCTTGGCTTGAGAGATCCTTTGCAAAATTCACGGAAGTGCAGATTTCAAAGGAAGGAAGGCTGTCTGTCAGATCGCATCCTGTTTTGGAAATTTGGCAGGTTGAAATGAAAACTTAACCAAATTTCTCCCCCATCCCTCACTGGAAGCTCCCCTTATTACATTTTGATAGGAAGCAAAATGTTTTTGCAGAGGAAAGGATCGTTCCTTTTCCAATTTCAAGAACAGGGGAAGAAAGACTGCCCTGGAATTATAGTCCACTGCTTCCAGCACAATCCTTTTTGCAGCTCGCTCTCTCCCCGCTCTGTTTCTCTCTCCCTCTCTGGTGTCTCGCTGTCACTCAAGCAAGTTCTTTCCCTGTTAGGGGAGTGTGAATGCTGTTCGTCATGGAAGTATTGATCACTTTCACAAAATCTCGGAGTAGCTGGGAGAGTTTACACTCTGACCTTCATCTTACCCTTCCAAAGTATGTACACAACACTCAGAGACTTTAATTTTTTTTCCTCCCAGAAAAAGAAAGGAACTATAGCCAACGAAATGCAGTTTCTTCCCTTGAAAGGTACTGATCACACTTTCTTTTCAGAGGAAGAAGTCCATGACCTGTAATTCCAGACCACTTTTGAATCTCTGCAACCTCACAGAAGGTCACTGCACACACACACACACACACACACACACCACACACAGTAATCCTTTCTTAAGGTTTCCTAAATAAAGAAGCAAGATGAGCTATGCAAGAGTCAAACTGCAGAATCAGAAGGCACAAGATAAGCTGTACAAGAGTCAAGCTGCACAATCAGACCTCAGCTCCTCCTTGCAAGACCAAGAACTTTGACATTGTGGGAAATGAAAGCTGTTGGCCCGAGTCTTAGGAAGCTTGCTATGTTTTTTCCTTTGTTTGCTTGTTTAAAAAACAAAACATTGTGGCAGAAATTGAGAGAAAGAGAAGTGGAGAGTGGGTTGCATTTAAGAATGCTGCTGTTTTCGTAAATGCCCTGGAAACTCTGTTGAAGGGAAGCGAATAAACATTTTATTATTATTATTTTTAATAATATTTATTGATTTTTCCAAAAACACAAAAAGCATCAACAACAAAAAAACAACTACAGAAGAACAAGCAAAAAACAAAATAACACAACTACAAAAATACAATACATCAAAGATAGAAAGAAAAAAGAAAAAAGAAAAACAAAACAAAAATATATCATCTTACCAAAAATCTACTTTTTTCTTATCATCTTTTTCGGACTTCCTCCTGTTTCCCCTTATTTGCGTCCCTTTAGAATATTTCACGTAACTTCCAAATTTAATTTCCTCACATATTTTATACATACTATTATCTCTTAAAAAAATAAAAAATACAACACTTTACCCTCTAAAGCTATTCATATCTAAAACAATTTCCAAATCCATTCTAAAATCCATATATTCCTAAAATTCTCCTTAATTACTTCAACTTAAAATTGACAGCCTATCCTTATTTTCCAGCGAATAAACATTTTAAAGAAAATAAAAATATCGCTTTGCTGAAATTACAATCTGCTTCTGCGACTCCTGTGTTCCAATAAATGTTGCATAGTCTGCACTTTTGAAAATACAGTATGTAGAATCTGTCTCAGGCTCAAGCTGGCAAAAGTTAGTTCTGACTTACTTTTGCTCTGCTGTTCCCTATTTGAAGGCAAGGTGCTTAGAAGACACTATGCTCTATCTATGCTATATACATATATTATTATTATTATTATTATTATTATTATTATTATTATTATTTACACCAAGGTGGCTTCTAGTGTAAATTAATGTAAAATTAATTACAAACACAGGTGGCGCTGTGGTCTAAACCACAGAGCCTAGGGCTTGCTGATCAGAAGGTCGGCGGTTCGAATCCCTGCAACGGGGTGAGCTCCTGTTGCTTGGTCCCTGCTCCTGCCAACCTAGCAGTTTGAAAGCATGCCAGCGCATGTAGATAAACAGGTACTGCTCCAGCGGGAAGGTAAACGGCATTTCCGGACACTGCTCTGGTTCACCAGAAGCGGCTCAGTCATGCTGGCCACATGACTCGGAAGCTGTCTGCAGACAAATGCTGGCTCCCTCGGCCTATAGAGCGAGATGAGCGCCGCAACCCCAGAGTCATCCAAGACTGGACCTAACAGTCAGGGGTACCTTTACCTTTACCTTTAATTACAAAAAAAAACAACCATCACTACTTCTATGCAAGAGTGCACAGCCCCAGGCTGTAATCCTGTGCATGTTTATGTGAAACCCAATAGCATCATTAGAGAATTGCTTTCAGGTATTATTTATTGTTATTGTCCTGATATCATGTCCTTCCTTAAATCCCTGTGCCATGCGATGTCTGCTGGATCTTGCAGTGGAAAACCAGCAGTTGGTGGTTGGCATCTGCCTATCTCAGGAGACAGTGGAGGAATGCACCCGTGGGGAGTGAGGTCAAGCTGCTGTAAGGTTATGGTGCCTGTTGTGATCTGGCAGGAAGAATGGGTCAGGACGCAGTGGATCTCCAGCTCAACTGGCTAATTCCAAGATCCGCAAGGTTTAGCGTCCAATAAGTCCCTTAATTCAGTTCAACTAAAGATATGCCAGCGTAACTTGCTCAGCCTGGGCTGGCTAAGACAAGGCTGGTACAAATCCCAAAACTGGGGGTTCTGAGTGTGTGTGACAGGGGCTGGATCAGAGACGGGGGAACATAGGCTGGATCCTAACACCACCAGCTCAGTCATGTGACCTGATGACCTGGCATAAAACACTATTTTTAAAGGTTTCTTTCCCTCATGCCAGGCTTGGGCAGAGCAGCAGACACAGCCTCATAGCATTTGGATCTGGTGTAACTTTACACCAGCTTAACCTACAGCAGCTTGTTTTACACCAGCTTCTTGTCAAAACAAAATAATATTTTTTAAAAAATGCCTTCCAGTAGCACCTTAGAGACCAGATAAGTTTGTTCTTGGTATGAGCTTTCGTGTGCATGCACCCTTCTTCAGATACACTGAAACAGAAGTCACCAGACCCTTATATATAGTGAGTGAGTGGGGAGGGGTGTGACTCAGAAGGGTGGTGGGAATGGGTGATTGGCTGATAGGTGTGGTAAACCTGTTGATGACTGTTAACGACTGCAATTGGTCTTACAGGAATTCTTGTTAATAGGATTGCTCTCTCTCTCTCTCTCTCTCTCTCTCTCATATCCAATGGAAACCAAACCTTGGCAAAGTGGGGAGCATTTGATACAATCGGGCAACAAACCATCCACAAGAGCACCTGTTTTATCAGGGAAGATGAAAGGAGAAAGAAAGGAGTTGTGGAGAGAGAAAGAGCTGATGGTCACGGTCCTGAGAGAAGGCAAGAGAAGAGGTGACACTGACAGCAGAGGAGAAAAATTCAATTGTCCCACAAGAGAAGACTGAAATAGAATCTCAAAAAGCATAGTAAGCTTCTTCCCTTTTATTTAAATTCACTGCTGAAGCTTCTCTAAGAACTCCTGGAGCAGCGGTGCTTTAAAGTGATTACAATAATGGATTTTTGCATTCTGCAACACAATAGAATTAGGAGGAGGATTTAGTAAATGTATTAAATCTGTTAAGAGAAGTATGGAAGCAGGCAGTGTCTTCAATTAATTGCATTTGATTTTAACTACTTGTTACAGCTTTACTGCAAAGTGGTCCCTTAATAATCCAGTCATTGTTTGCCTTGGCATATTGCATGACGCACACGCTGGAGAGATGCTTTTGCAAAGTAGAAACAAGAGGTATGGCTTGGATGATGCTCCCGACCCAAATGTCTGATGTCCTCGTTGCAGCAAGGTGCCTCTTGCATGAAATCTAAACAATATAATGCATCACTATTGCAGAGAGTCTCATACCTGACAACTGGCATGGTTTTAAGTGTCGTGCAGCAGCATCTAATTATTGGAGACATGGGTGTAATAGCATTTGTGTCACAGGAGTGAACAGCAGTACAGATGTTAAATACTCCCCTACTTCTCCAAGTGGAAAGAAGGCAGCCAGGGTTGATTTTCCTTTGCAAGGGAGAGCGCTGGAGCTATGGTGCCTTCGCAATTGTTCAGTTGTGATCAGACCCAGTAATAAAGAGGCAAGACACAAGTGAAAGGCCCATCTAGTGGAGCATCCTCTTCTCAAAGTGGCCAACCAGGTGCCTATGGGAAGTCTGTAAGCAAGACCTGAACACTCTCTTGCGGATCCCAGAAACTCGTAGGCAAAAGCAGTACTGCCTCCCAACTGTGGCGAAACTGGGAGTCGAATGGGGGCGACATTTTATTAATAGCATGTGCAGAGAAATTACCATATTTTTCGTGTATAACACGCCCCTGTGTATAAGACGCCCCCTATTTTGGGGGACTCAAAATTAAGAAAAAAATGGGGGGGAGGATTGCCCAGAGTTGTTGAGCTTTTTTTGGGGGGGTGCCAAAAATCAACCATGACGCTCGCACGCATGGCAAAAGAAGCAGCCTATCCCCGTCCCCTCGCCTGTAGCAAATCGCCTGTCCAAATGCAGCAAATCGCCTGTCCAATTGATGCAGCGACAGCCTATCAACACCAGCCCTTGCCGCAGCCACCAATAACAATCTCAGACTCATGGCAGCAACCAATCCCACATCCCCACAATGCACTGTCCATGTACAAGACGGCCCCCAATTTTTAACATTAGTTCTGAATAATAAAACCTAGTCTTATGCATGGAAAAGTATGGTAAAAGTGCAGGAAACTAACTTTAACCTCAACCTTGGATGAGCTGAACCCAGCCCATTCCAAACCCACTTTTTGGTGAGTAGGGCACCACCACTCTGGGCAGGTACAACAGGTGAGCCTCAAGAATCCAGGCTTAGAGACCCAGAGCCCAGAGCAGCTGACCTCCGAAATGCCCTCCACTTTCAAGGGTGCCCAAAGGTGTTCCCATAACTTGCAGGTATGGCAACCTGTTCCCATATCTTACCAGAACTTTCCCCTCACTGTCCTACCATCAATGTGGCCATATTAATCACGCAACCAAATGGACCTGATTCACGGTGGCCAACCCTACACCCCTTGAATCCAGTAAAGAGTTGATGGGAAAACCTGCCCAGCTCAGCTACTTTGTGGGCAGGCCAAAACTCCTACTCAGCCCCACTGTAACTGGAACTCCTGTCCTAGAGCAGAGGTTGGGCTGGGCAGACACAGAAAAATGGCCAAAGGGGTCCCATAATTTAAAAAAGCTGTCAGAAATTATTCCAGAATGTACAATTTATTTCTAGAGTGGCATACAAAAGATGAAATGGTTAAATCAGTCATGATTGGTTGGGCGAAAGATGTGGGACATAATATAATGTTGGAGGATTGGGAAAGACTTTGTAAGCAAGGTATCAAATTTACTGCATGTAATGCTCTAAGAGAAAATATTATGAAAATGATGTATAGATGGTACTTGACACCTGTGAAATTAGCTAAGATGTATCATGGAGTGAGTAATGAATGTTGGAAATGTAAAAAAGTAGAAGGTACCTTTTATCATATGTGGTGGACGTGCCCAAAGGTAAAGGATTTCTGGGAGAAAATTTATAATGAGCTTTAAAAAGTGTTGAAAAACACATTTATTAAGAAACCAGAGGCCTTTCTGCTGGGCATAGTCAACCATGAGATTCCCAACAGAGATAAAACATTTTTTATGTATGCCACAACAGCTGCTAGGATTTTAATAGTGAAGAATTGGAAAAGTGAAGATTTACCGACAGTAGAAGAATGGCAGATGAAGTTGATTGAATACATGGAACTTGCTGAACTGACCGCGAAACTCCGAGACCAGAGGGAGGAAGTGGTGCAAGAAGATTGGAAGAAATTCAGAGACTATATGAAAAAACGTGAAAAGATAGAGATATGAACTGGAAACTAGCTGAATTATTGGCGACAGTATAAATTGTTTTCAGTAAAAGTAGGATATAATTGTTAGAATTGTTGAGTTGTATAGGTATGATATAAGTTTATAAAGGTAGTGATAAAAGGATAGATAAGGAATAGATTAATTGTTAATGATGATTTAAAGCTGTTATAAAGTTACTAAGAACTGGATATGGAACAACTGATTGGTTCAAAATTGGGAAAGGAGTACGACAAGGCTGTATATTGTCTCCCTGCTTATTTAACTTATATGCAGAATTCATCATGCGAAAGGCTGGACTGGATGAATCCCAAACCGGAATTAAGATTGCCGGAAAAAATATCAACAACCTCAGATATGCTGATGACACTACCTTGATGGCAGAAAGTGAGGAGGAATTAAAGAACCTTTTAATGAGGGTGAAAGAGGAGAGCGCAAAATATGGTCTGAAGCTCAACATCAAAAAAACTAAGATCATGGCCACTGGTCCCATCACCTCCTGGCAAATAGAAGGGGAAGAAATGGAGGCAGTGAGAGATTTCACTTTTTTGGGTTCCACGATCACTGCAGATGGTGACAGCAGTCACGAAATTAGAAGACGCCTGCTTCTTGGGAGAAAAGCAATGACAAACCTAGACAGCATCTTAAAAAGCAAAGACATCACCTTGCCGACAAAGGTCCGTATAGTTAAAGCTATGGTTTTCCCAGTAGTAATGTACGGAAGTGAGAGCTGGACCATAAAGAAGGCTGATCGCCGAAGAATTGATGCTTTTGAATTATGGTGCTGGAGGAGACTCTTGAGAGTCCCATGGACTGCAAGAAGATCAAACCTATCCATTCTCAAAGAAATCAGTCCTGAGTGCTCACTAGAAGGACAGGTCCTGAAGTTGAGGCTCCAGTACTTTGGCCACCTCATGAGAAGAGAAGACTCCCTGGAAAAGACCCTGATGTTGGGAAAGATGGAGGGCACAAGGAGAAGGGGACGACAGAGGATGAGATGGTTGGACAGTGTTCTCGAAGCTACTAACATGAGTTTGGCCAAACTGCGAGAGGCAGTGAAGGATAGGCGTGCCTGGCATGCTCTGGTCCATGGGGTCACGAAGAGTCGGACACGACTGAACGACTGAACAACAACAACAAAGTTACTAAAGTAAATGCGAAATGAACGCAGCATAGAGGATGGGAGGAAGTCCATTAGTAAGATTTAAACAAGTTTGAGGATGTTAAAGAATTTATTTGTTGTATTTTTGATGTTTTAATTTTTGTTATTTAGTTAAGTGTTTTTATATGTATTGTTTTCTTTTTCTTTTTTCTTTTTTGTGTAGTGTTTGTATTTTGTATTTTGTTCTCTTTATATGAAATATAATAAATTCTTTATAAAAAGTAATAAATTATTATTATTATTACTGCTGTTGTTACTACTACTACTACTACTACCACCACCACTACTACTACTATAGATGGAAAAGCCTGGGGAACTAAAATGGTCTTCACATTCTACCTTTGGAGTGTCACCACAAAGTAGGCCCTGTTCTCTGTAGCTGTCTGCCACAGCTCAGAGGGCAGGGGCATTCAGAGAAAGGCTCCTGTTGAAGATCTTAGTGTATGGAAGGGCATACAGGTGGCGCATGGGATAATGGCCAGTTTACAGACATGCCCTACTTCAGAAACCAGTCCAGCACCAACACTAAGAGCAAGAGTGGGTGAAATTTTTTGCCTCCACAGAACTACAGTTCCCAGAGTTCCCTGGGAAGAGGGGGTGGTTGTTAAACCATTCTGGAAACTGCTGTTTTCTGAGGGCACTAGAGTTATCCTAACAACTCACAGGACCCTTAACAAACTGCATTTCCCAGCATTCTTTGGGAGAGCCATGGCTGTTTGAAGTGTTATGATACTGCTTTAAATGTATAGTGCAGATGTGTCCTCAATGAATATAATGTACAGCAGACAGGGAAAGGGAGCAGGGAAAGGTATTCAGGCAGTGATCTCTGGTGTGATAATGGGTGTTACAAGGTTTTCTTCTGCCCAGCTCTGGGTGTTCCCCTAATCCAATAAAATTACACAGGCTAAAAATATGCATGCCACTCCACACCAACCAAAAGCACATTAATAATGTTGTAAATTTTATCGGACTCGTTATAAAAGAGGAGTTTATTTCACCTCTAATCTCTCCTGGGCATCTTAGCCATTATCCAGACATCAGGGGGAAAGGTAGATTTCTTTCTGTGTGGGATTGCTGGTACACAGCCTCTACATATAATAGATTACATATAAAAGACATTTATAATAATTACTCAAAACAAGCGACAGTTGAAACAATAAGGAGGCTTAGTTCCAAAGTTCCTTGAGCGACAATGTTTGCTTTGACTTGCTGCCATTAACACTCTAATCTCAACGTGGCGCTAACTGGTACAATAAAAAGTGGGGAGGGGGAGAGGGAAAGAAAGAAACCCTGACTGAAATACTAATTTGCAAAAATATACAGAGTGCTATAATTTTTTATGGCAGTGGTATTAACTCCACTTTGATTGTGGGCCGACATGTCTGGGTTAAGCAGAATGTAGGAAGATGGGTTTTCTGCCAAACTGAGTCTTGAGGAATAAAAAATTCTTTCCAGTAGCAACTTAGAGACCAACTAAGTTTGTTCTTGGTATGAGCTTTCGTGTGCATGCACACTTCTTCAGATACACACGAAAGCTCATACCAAGAACAAACTTAGTTGGTCTCTAAAGTGCTACTGGAAAGAATATTTTATTTTATTTTGTTTTGACTATGGCAGACCAACACGGCTACCCACCTGTAACTGAGTCTTGAGGGGAGCTGGTCTCTGTGACCAGGGCTCTGTTCCTTTCATCCGAAACCCTGGAGCACCCTGCCAGTCAGAGCAGACAGTACTAGGCTATATGGATGGATGCATTGGCTCAGCAGGAGCCTTCCTATTTCCCTAAGAGCCTCTTGGGAAGTTTTTGTGCTCTTAGGGAATGCTATGGTTCGGGATAATATAGGGAGAAGAGTGAAAGACTATAAAGTTGTCAATATAGAAACCCCAGTTGCAACGTCATAGCCAAGAGATAACTGACAGTTACCAGACCATCCAAGTGCCCCTATTTTCGAGGGACAGTCCCGGATTTACAAAAGCCGCCCCAGTTTCTGATTTGATCCCAGAATGCCCCACTTTTCCTCAGGATGTCTCTATTTTCATTGGAGAAATGTTGGAGGGTATGGAGTTATGTGACCCCCGCCCCTCCAAGCCAGGGAGATAAGTAACTATACAACCTTTAGAAGACATCTGAAGGCAGCCCTGTATAGGGAAGTTTTTTTTAATGTTTGATGTTTTATTATGTTTTTATCTATGTTGGGAGCTACCCAGAGTGGCTGGAATCAGATGGATGGGGGTATAAATAGCAAATACCATATTTTTCCATGTATAAGACACCCCCAGAGGACACTCTCCTCTTTCACCCCATGAAAGAGGAGAGTGCAAAATATGGTCTGAAGCTCAACATCAAAAAAACTAAGATCATAGCCACTAGTCCCATCACCTCCTGGCAAATAGAAAGGGAAGAAATGGAGGCAGTGAGAGATTTTACTTTCTTGGGCTCCATGATCACTGCAGATGGTGACAGCAGTCACGAAATTAAAAGACGCCTGCTTCTTGGGAGAAAAGCATTGACAAACCTAGACAGCATCTTAAAAAGCAAAGACATCACCTTGCCGACAAAGGTCGTTATAGTTAAAGCTATGGTTTTCCCTGTAGTAATGTACGGAAGTGAGAGCTGGACCATAAAGAAGGCTGATCGCCGAAGAATTGATGCTTTTGAATTATGGTGCTGGAGGAGACTCTTGGGAGTCCCATGGACTGCAAAAAGATCAAACCTATCCATCCTTAAAGAAATCAGCCCTGAGTGCTCACTGGAAGGGCAGATCCTGAAGTTGAGGCTCCAATACTTTGGCCACCTCATGAGAAGAGAAGACTCCCTGGAAAAGACCCTGATGTTGGGAAAGATGGATTGCACAAGGAGAAGGGGACGACAGAGGATGAGATGGTTGGACAGTGTTCTCGAAGCGACTGGCATGAGTTTGGCCAAACTGCGGGAGGCAGTGAAAGATAGGGGTGCCTGGCGTGCTCTGGTCCATGGGGTCATGAAGAGTCGGACATGACTGAACGACTGAACAACAACATGTATAAGACAACCCCTATTTTTTTGAACCCAAAATTAAGAAAATGAAACCCTAAAATAAAATAGAAGTGAAAATCTGGATGATTGGCGGCGGCAAGTTGTTGATATTTTTTGGGAATGATCGCCCTCAAAGTTTCCAGCAGGAGTTGCATGCAATGCACCGTGGAGCAGAAGCAAAGGCAGCGACTGGGGGGGGGCACCACACGTTCCCCCTTGGTGGCAGCTGCTGCTGCAGAGAAGGAGGCTCCCAAGCAAGATTCCAAGGAAGTGGGGGGGGAGGCAGCGAACACTCTGCATCAGGCCATGCCACCAAGCAAACTGAGCTGAAGAAGGTGGTGAGCGGGCTGAGGGCAGGATGGGAGTTTGAGAGGGGAAGAGGGAAAGAAGGAAAGAAGGGCAAGGAGAGGTAGCTGAGGCAGCTCTTGGCAGCGGCGGTGGCAGCAGCTGCTCTCGATCCAGTTGTCGAGCCAGTGGGGGCTTCAGGAGGCGAGCCAGTCGACAGTATGCAGCCGGGGGGGGGGGAGAGAGAGAGAAAGGGGAGATGGCAGCAGGAGGGACCACCTCAGCCCGCCCAAGCCAAAATCCCAGACATATGCTTAAATATTTTAAAAATTCCACCAGATGACCATGTTCCATGTACAGTGGTACCTCGGGTTACATACGCTTCAGGTTACATACGCTTCAGGTTACAGACTCCGCTAACCCAGAAATAACGCTTCAGGTTAAGAACTTTGCTTCAGGATAAGAACAGAAATCGTGCTCTGGTGGCGCAGTGGCAGTGGGAGGCCCCATTAGCGAAAGTGGTGCTTCAGGTTAAGAACAGTTTCAGGTTAAGAACGGACCTCCGGAACGAATTAAGTATGTAACCAGAGGTATCACTGTACAACACGACCCCCAATTTTTTATAGCAAAAAAACTTTGTCTTATACACAGGAAAATACGGTGGTGTGTGGGTGGGTGTGTGGGTGTGGGTGTCATCATCATCATCATCATTATAGAATAGGACATTCCTATTTCCATCAGAGAAATGTTGGAGGGTATGCAGTTACTGAGCTTCCCCCCAAAAAAATTGTCAGAGCACAGTTCGCATTTTGCGTGAGGATTGGGTGGGTGGGGGGAAGGCATTGATCACAGGTTCCAGCCGTGTGAAATAAACAGAAAGGGGAAAGAGAGGAAGAAAGAATTCTCCAGCTGACTTGTTGCTAAGCAACCGTGGTCTGCCTGAGCTGTCTTCCGACTGACAGAGGCCTTGCCCGTGGCTTCTCTCCCCCCCCCCCCCCGCCACCAGCAAGCTGCCAGCCCCAGGACCTGCCACCTTCCATTTATAATATATACCAGAATATTTATCCTCTTGTAAATACCCACTGTATGAAAGCGATAATGGGCCTTTAGTAAAGCAATCTTAACTTCTAAATGCTGCTGCCCCCGCGCAGGGTGTGATTGACAACCCAAATCCCCTGAGCTTTTCATTTGTACACCTCTCTTTCCATACTCTCCCCCCCCCCAAACCTTCCAACCTCACCTCTTATGTAGCTCTTTTGTGTGTGAGGAAGGGTGGGGTGGAAGGGGGGGGGAGAAGAAAGAAAGAAAACGCAGAAGGAGCTTTTAAAAAATGCATTATTAAATCCTGCATTTTAGCTTGGCTCCTCTCTTTCCAAAAGGGCTGCCTGGCTCTTTTGTTACAGCTTCTGTGTCCTTTTAAACGTCACCCCCCACCCCACCCCTTCCCCACAACCCCTCGAAATTAGCCGGTTCGGGCCTGACTTCTTAAGTCTTCAAGCCATTGAAAGTTTCCATGTTTTGGCCCCGCTTGTAATTATCTGGATGTGAAGGGGAGGAAGCAATTTGTACTTGTGAAGGAGGCACTGCTGCTAATGCCGCCACCGCAGGGATAATCCAGTGCCTTCCTAGAGTATCTGTCCCCTGCTATGAAGGACAGTGATTTTATTGGCAGAGTGGATGGAGGTCAAAGCGCTCCTAGCCCAATTAGAGGCTTGGTGAATGAAATTGACTGAAACTTAGCCAGCAGAAGACACTGCCTTTGTCCCCTGTAGCAGCACAGATCCTCTGCCACACATTGTCGAAGTAAATGCCTCTCAGTGAGGGAGCGAGTCCATTTCCCTCCCCTTCAGGCAAAAGTAACACAGAGCTGGTTCTCTCTCTCTCTCTCTCTCTCTCTCTCTCACACACACACACACACACACACACACATACACACAGTGTCCCAGATTTACAGGAGCCATCACGGTTTCTGATTTGATTCCGGAATGTCCCGCTTTCCCTTAGGAAGTCCCTATTTTCATTGGAGAAACGTTGGAGGGTATGGAGTTATCCAACCCCCCCAAGCCATCTGAAGGCAGCCCTGTCTAGGGAAGTTTTTTTTAATGTTCAATGTTTTATATATGTTGGAAGCCACCCAGAATGGCTGGGGCAACCCAGTCAGGTGGGCTGGCTACAAATAGTAAAATTATTGTTATGAAATAGGACGTCCCTATTTTCATCAGGGAAATGTTGGAGGGTATGCACACACATACACAAGCCTTTCTTTCTATCCCTATACCACGCCCTGTCCCCACTCATAGCCTATACTGACCATGCTCTGATCCCCTCTTTAGTGTTTTTGCCTGACTGGAATGTGTCCTGGGATTCTTCCCCCGTTGCAGAAGGTTGCTGCATGTATGTATGTTTCTGAGCACAATTCAAAGCGTTGGTGCTGACCTTTAAAGTCCTTGCCCTACATACCTGAAGGAGTGTCTCTACCCCTATCATTCAGGCCAGACACTGAGGTCCGGTTACAGGAAACTAGGTACAGGGCCTTCTCGGTAATGGCACCCTCCCTGTAGAACACTTTCCCTTTAGAAGACATCTGAAGGCAGCCCTGTATAGGGAAGCTTTTTAAGGTTTGGTATTTTACTGTGCTCGGTGTTTTAATTTGTTGGAAGCCACCCAGAGTGGATGGGGCAACCCAGTCAGATTGGCAGCATATAAATTTGTTGTTGTTGTTATTTGCTAATAACTAGCCTCCTATGCAAAAGTGACATATGCATTTGTTGCTTCACCCAATTTTGCCTCTAGCCCTGCTCGCCACTGACTTGGGAGAGGTTCCTCACCTCTGCCCAATGGAGCGATGTGGACTGGCTGTGGAACTCGCTCTCACAGTGGCAGTGATGGCCACTAACCGAGATGGCTTTAATTCATGGAGGAGAGAAATGGCAAATTCATGGAGGAGAGAGCTACCCACAACTTCTAGCCAAGATGGGTATGCCACACCTGGAGGCAGCAATGTCTCTAAAAAAAAGTTGCTGGAAACCGCAAAAGGAGAGGGTGCTCTTGTGCTCGAATCCACAGGCATCTGGTTGGCCACAGTGAGAACAGGATGTTGCAATAGACAAGCCCTGACCCAGCAGGGCTTGTCTTATGTTCAGGAGCTGGGTAATAGAAAGGCAACCTATATTTCATATTTCAAAAAGTGAAAATAATCTGGACACAAAAGTTGTTGGGCTTTGGGGGGCAAAGTAGTTGAGGTATTTGTAAGGAAATTCAACAAAATCTAGACTTCCCACATGGGCCTGGACACTGTTTGAGATAGACGAATCCTGGCTATGTCCAGGAAATATGTCCAGACATTGTTGTTGTTCAGTCGTTCAGTCGTGTCTGACTCTTCGTGACCCCATGGACCAGAACACGCCAGGCCCGCCTATCCTTCACTGCCTCTCGCAGTTTGGCCAAACTCATGTTAGTAGCTGTCCAACCATCTCATCCTCTGTCGTCCCCTTCTCCTTGTGCCCTCCATCTTTCCCAACATCAGGGTCTTTTCTAGGGAGTCTTCTCTTCTCATGAGGTGGCCAAAGTACTGGAGCCTCAACTTCAGGATCTGTCCTTCTAGTGAGCACTCAGAGCTTCAGACCATATTTTGCACTCTCCTCTTTCACCCTCATTAAAAGGTTCTTTAATTCCTCCTCACTTTCTGCCATCAAGGTAGTATCATCAGCATATCTGAGGTCGTTGATATTTTTTCCAGCAATCTTAATTCTGTTTTGGGATTCATCCAGTCCAGCCTTTCGCATGATGAATTCTGCATATAAGTTAAATAAGCAGGGATGTCCAGACATATGACAACATATTCATCCCTCACTGATTCTTCTTTGATTAAGTTCCTGCAGATTATTTCTCTTCAGACTTTACTTTCTCCCTGCTTCTTCTCCAAGTTTGTTAGCGTCAGTGTTAACTTCTTGACTCCATGTTGACCACATACATGCTGGTATTCAGAGTGGCTCTGCTTGCCACGAGCAAGAAACCTTAAATTTCTTTATTCTTTCAACTGGCAGTCTTACCAGGCTGTTTATATCTGCACTCCGCTGCTATTTGCCATGGTTGTATTAGCATGTGCAGCTGCCGACTGGCACATGTACATCAGATACAAAAATCCATTCTGTACAAAGTTCTGTGTTTGGCCGGTCAGCTTCCCATGGCAGCCCCAGCCCCAGATAGTGCAGAGCAGGAAGGTCAACTAGACAGGCACCTGAACAACATGGCTTTGAAAGAGCTGGCTTGGCCAAGATTTCCAAATCCCTTGCTGCTGCTGCTCCTCTCCTCCTCCCCAAATTGATCTCATCCCCCAGGGATTAATTTTTGCACAATTATCCCGGAGTCTGTGATATTCGCTCCATAAAAAAATGAAGAGATTTGGGGGGCTTTGAATGTGGAGGATTAGGCTTTAATACAAGTAATCTGTAGGAGGCTTGGCTGAATGTATGCCACTAATCACCCCTGCACCATTTGCAGCTCCAGCCTTTCATCAGTGTGTGTGTGTGTGAGTGTGTGTGAACTTCATAACACAAAATGCATACAAGCCATCCACTGACAGGTCAAGCCAAAAGGTTGATTCAGGAATAGGAAATTTATGGGGTGGTGCCATGTTGAAAGAATTGAAGCTGGAGGTTCATGTTGCTTCATGCATTCCACTTCCACAAGCGATGGAATCATAGAATGGAGCTGTCTTTGAAGGTGACTCGGAAACTACAACTAATCCAGAATGCGGCAGCTAGACCGGTGACTGGGAGCGGTCGCCAGGATCTACACTGGCTCCCAGTACATTTCCGAGCTCAATTCAAAGTGTTGGTGCTGACCTTTAAAGCCCTAACCCAGGCTTCCTCAACCTCGACCCTCCAGTTGTTTTGAGACTACAGTTCCCATCATCCCTGACCACTGGTCCTGCTAGCTAGGGATCATGGGAGTTGTAGGCCAAAAACATCTGGAGGGCCGAGGTTGAGGAAGCCTGCCCTAAAGGGCCTCGGCCCTATATACCTGAAGAAGTGTCTCCACCTGCATCATTCACTGAGGTCTAGCTCTGAGGGCCTTCTGGTGGTTCTCTAATTGTGAAATGTTACAGGGAACCAGGCAGATGCCTCCCATCAGATGTCAAAGAGAGCCACCCAGAGTGGCTGGGGCAATCCACTCAGATGGGTGGCTTGTGGTGGTGGTTGAAACTTGGACCTTCTGCATGCCAAGTAGTTGCTCCAACTCTGAACTATGGCCCTTTCCCAGATGAGCATAGAGAAACAAAACTTTAAAAAAATCCTTCCAGTAGCACCTTAGAGACCAACCACGTTTGTTCTTGGTATGAGCTTTCGTGTGCGTGCACACTTCTTCAGATACACTCACGACTACCTACCTGTAAATAGAGAAACAAGTTAGCAGGGCAGGTCTGTCCAACAGCATCCGTTTCACAGGAGCAACCAAAAATTTTGCTGGATCATGCCAGTGACCCATCTATTTCAGCATCCTGTTCTCACGGTGGCCAACCAGGTGCCTGTGGGAAGCAGGATTTGAGCGCAAGAACACTCTCTCCTCCTGCAGTTTCCAGTAACTAATTTTCAGAAGCATTGCTGCCTCCAACAATGAGGCCAGAGCAGAGCCATCTTGGTTAGCAGCCGTGGATTTGTCCAATCCTCTTTTGAAGCTGTCCAAGTTGGTGCCCATCACTCTTTAACTGCTGCAGGAAGAGGTACTTTATCTGTCCTGAATCCTCTAACATTCAGCTCCCCTGGGTGTCCACAAGTCCTGGCGTTAATGAGAGAGAAAAACTTTTCTCCATCCACTTTCTCTATTCCATCCAAACTTCTATGATGTCACTTCTTAAGCTGCCTTTTATCTGAACCAAAAAGCCTGTGGGGGTGTGGCCTAATGGGAGGGGCGTGGCCTACAAGGAGCTTGAAGGCCAGGTAGAAGGGTCTGGAGGTCCACATTACATCCCCATGCCTGAGGTTCCTCAGCCCATAGTGATCCACCTACTGGAAGCAATTAAAGGTAGTAGCAGTAGTATTTATGCTGGCTTTTGCTGACTGAGAACAAGGAGGATTCATGTATTCCCATTAACACGTTGCTTTGTCCTTCCTTAGGACACCAGAAGACACCAGAACGGAGCATAGATGAGCAGGGTCTGAAAATACGACTTGATTTGACCATTCACCTAACATCCATTGTCTGGGCTTTTCATTTTCTCGGAACAAAAGAGTCAGAAAAATCCTTCCTCTGCATTCGCTCCATCCCAGGAGGGATCTCTTTTTGACAGCACTGCTGCTCTGGGGCTTCTGCAGCCACCAGCAAACAAGGAACTGTCTTCCCCTTTCTCCCTGACCAGGCGCGCTTGCGCAAAACTTGCAGCCACCGCCTCTCACCGCAGACTTCCTGCTTATCTTGCATTTGCTCCACACCAGCCAATGTTTGAGAAATCCAAAGGACAGATTCACCCCTCTCCACCCCTTCAACTCCAAGATTTTCATCCTCTCTAAACCATCTCGGAAGTGAAGCCCATAGAATTATATTGGGTGTGTTCTAAAGAGAGAGAGAACTAAATTTGGACCATGTCTGAAAAAGGCACATAAAAAGCAAAATTATTATGAGGCTTCATATTAAGCACAGTTCTTTGTTGATTACCTACATTATTTCTAGCCCCCCCCTTTCAGAGCAAGCCCTTCCAATTCACAGTACAGTTAACTGGTTGTTGTTTTTTTTAAGTGCTACGTTACATTACTAAAAGCAGCAGCAAGCTAAAGCTCAGGGAAGGGTTGTCGCTCTGTGACAGGGCATATGATGCGCATGCAGAAGGTCACAGGTTCAATTCCTGACATCTCCAGGTAGTGCTGGGTGGGAATAACCCTTGCCTGCAACCCCAGAGAGCATCTGCCAGTTAGTGTTGGCAGTGCTGATTCTATGAGGCCACATCTTGTCTTCCCTATGTAAGAGATGAAAGCTAGCGAGGAACACTATTTATTTAACCATATACTGTGTCACCTGGCAACAGCTGCTATATTAGGCTGTCATAAAGGAGGGAAGAGGGGTTATGCAAGGCCATCACCAGCTCTGCTAAGAAGCCAGGCTTCTTCCTCCATCAGATGTCAGTTATTGGCAGTAACCAGGTGCAGCAGACGAAAGCAAAGGGATTCAGGGCCTGTCTACGTATCTGCCTAGTTGAGAGACCAGCAGCTTTTGGTGCCTCCTGTCCTTGAACTTTTCCACTCCAGATGATCATTGGAACCGTGTGTATCGAAGAACTTGAACCTGAGTGTGTTTACTTCCTCCTCCCTCCTGATCCATTTTCCTTTGGTGTCACGTCTTTTTATATTGTAAGCCTGAAGGCAGGGACAGGGTCTTTGTTGCTGTTGTTGTTGTTGTTTGTTATGTGTAAGCTGCTCCAAGAGAGGGTGAAAACTGAAACGCAAAACTTCTGGAGGGCAGTAGAGGCTGGTGCTGTGAGGCAGAGGTGTGGACCACCCTCGAGACACCAGTGTCCCTGCAGCTGTCTTGGACAGCGCAAGGGAGGGCAGATCCCCCTGCCAGTGCATCTCTGCAGCCCCGTCCAAATAAGTTCAAAAAATGCCGGTGCTGGAGGTGCTACCCTGCCCCGACACATCGACCGCTACTGCCAGAGGCACCAGGTTGGAGACAGCAGGTCTGCTCTGGCTGGCAGCAACTCTCTGGGGACTCTGGGAATGGCCTTTTCCATCACCTATTAACTGCTAACTGTGATTCTAGCATCGCAGGGGCTTCGACTCGATGACCCTTTTGGTCCCTTCCAACTCTACACTAGTGGCCAAAATTTAATGAAGAATGTAATGCAATAGCTGAATCCTACTGTGGCCTGATTGGCTCATTGCCTAAACAAGATGACACCTGATTGGCTCTCTAAACACTCGTGCTCATTGGCTACATTCAAATGAAGGAAAGCTACTGCATATCAACCTAAGCAAGTTGAGCTTACTTTTTCTGGTTATTTGGCTTTAACTTTTGATAGAATACAGATAATTGAACAAACTTAGTTGCTTTACATTCTTCATTAAATTATCTTTCCAATAATATATAATTTTATGGTATTACTCCAAAAAGAAAGTGGTGTTGTGAGCCATCAAACCTCAGAAATACGCTTTTTCCAAAGCTTTCCACATTTTTGGCCACCAGTGTACAATTCTATTATATTTTTCAAAAGGCGGTATACTCAGCCTGTGAGATGTGATCCCTGCTAGCAAGGTGGGAGGCTGACTTTCTGGGACCCTTCAGAGGAGTTTTGAATTTTCTCTTGTGGTTGCCCTGGGATTGTGACCTTAAAGGAAGGCACACATCAGCCGCTTTCCCTGGCCAGGGGAGCAAATTCCATGGGGAGGCTGTAGCCTTGTCCTCCCAAGAAGGAGAAGGGGGAGAGCAGCCTGGCCTCATTAGCACATGGATAACTCAATTCGTTAGAGTGTGGTGCTGATAATGCCAAGCTCACTGGCAGAGGAAGAGGAGTGCGGGAGGAGCGCACTGCCCCCAGCAGCGCAATCCCAGTGGGGTGCCATCGTGGCTGCCCCCCCCCCGCCCATGCTGGGCACCACGCCCCTGACCATTAGGTCCAGTCACAGACGACTCTGGGGTTGTGGCGCTCATCTCGCTTTATTGGCCGAGGGAGTTGGCGTACAGCTTCCGGGTCATGTGGCCAGCATGACTAAGCTGCTTCTGCTGAACCAGAGCAGCGCACAGAAACATTGTTTACCTTCCCGCCAGAGCGGTACCTATTTATCTACTTGCACTTTGATGTGCTTTTAAACTGCTAGGTTGGCAGCAGCTGGGGCTGAGCAACGGGAGCTCACCCCATCGCGGGGATTCACACCACCGACCTTCTGATCGGCAAGCCCTGGGCCTAGGCTCTGTGGTTTAACCCACAGCGCCACCCACATCCCAAGCAGTTTGCTTAAAGAAAATGTAATGAAAATGATGTACAGATGGTATATAACGCCAGTGAAATTAGCAAAAAACGTACAGAACAAGTAATCAGTGTTGGAAATGTAAAGAAAAAGATGGTACCTTTTATCATATGTGGTGGGTATGTAAGGAAGTGAAGGCCTTCTGGGAAATGATATATAATGAACTTTTAAAAATGTTGAAATATACATTTGTAAAAAAAAAAAAAAACCAGAAGCCTTCCTATTAGGAATTGTGGGTAGAGAAATACACAGGCAGGATTATTTTTATATGCTACAACTGCAGCGAGAATATTACTAGCCCAACGATGGAAGCAAGAGATACCTTCGAAAGAAGAGTGGCAGATGAAATCAATGGTCTGTGCCGAACTGGCGAAATTGACTGAGAAAATTCGGTACCAGCAGGACCAGAATTTCTTGAAAGACTAAAATAAATTTATGTTGTACCTGAAGATCAACATTGCTAATAGGGTTACAAGAAGTTTTGTAGAATTAAATTATCATTTATTACAAAATGCAGTTTACAAATTGTTTATTTAAGATCATGATTTAAAAGTAATATTAATAAGAATAAAATGCATATTAGAGATTAAGTTGGAAAACCATTATTCGAGGGTGTGGGGAGTTCCAGGCTTATATAGCCAAATGTTTCTTTATTTTATTTATAAAATTGATGTTGTTATGGAAAATATTTGGAAAAACCAATAAAAATTATTATTATATAAAAAGAGAACTCGGGTGTTGGTTTCTGCCCAAATCTTTAATGCTCAAGTCAGCACAGTGCATTGGCAAGGGAAGGGTCAAAAGGAGCAGCAGGTGGACTGGGAAGGATTAGGCCAGATAAGATGTTGATCTAGCAAGCGATCATGAACCTGCCTCTTGCTTTGGAAGAGTGGGACAGGTCACTGGACTGGGCAAGGAAATGGGCACTCCTTCAAGTTCGTTGGTCCCCAACTGTCTGTTCATGCCAGTGCTGGCATCTCCATGTCCTTGGAGACTTAGGGGAAGATGGCACTGAATCAGCACCTGGCTTGTCAACAAGGGCCTCCTCTGAAAGCGGAGGCTTGCAGGAGGTTTCCAGAGACACAGGAGCAAGGCTTTCCCCTTGCCAACCACTCAGCTTCTCCCTGGGATCAGGTTCTGAAGTCTCCCATTCACTGGCCTCCTCCTCTGGCCCCAATGTTTTTTGGGGTCCTGAGGTCTGTTGGAAGGGAAATTGGAAGGAGGAAGGCAAAAAGGGGAAGCTAGATGCCATTACGTTAAGCAAATGAGAGGAGGACAGGAGTGGAGAAATACGCTGAGCTAAAAAGTCTCACACAAGACAGAAAGGACAGGGGAGAGAGAGGCAGCTTCAGTGGAACTACTAGCCTTGCGAGGCGTTATATGGTGTTTCAGCAGCTCAGTTCTAGCAAAGCTTTCCTTAAGCCAGTGTTTTTCAACCACTGTTCCGCGGCACACTAGTGTGCCGCGAGATGTTGCCTGGTGTGCCGTGGGATAAATTCCAGCCAGAATATCAGCTTTGTGTTCAGCCAAACAGGCCCTGGTTGCACACTGAATAAAGTATTTTATAATTTTTCATATTTCTGTTTACTTACTATTTCATAATAAAGTAATTATAAAATACTTTCTTTGTGTTTATTTGATTCCTATTCAAGAGAATTACTTTATATATAGTCAATATAGGCACAGAGTTAATTTTTTTAACATTTTCTAATGGTGGTGTGCCTCGTGATTTTTTTCATGAAACAAGTGTGCCTTTGCCCAAAAAAGGTTGAAAAACACTGCCTTAAGCACATTGCATTGGTTCATACATTCATTCAAAGCTGCCTGTGCGGATCTAGATGCTCAGTTTTTGTAAAGTTTATCTTATCAGCTTTCAGTTTCTGTATATAGCCTTTGCTTATCTGTTTGATGCAATTATTCGTCACAAAACCGAGACTCAGATTCAGCCATCATCCAACACTCTTTTAGAATGTGGCTCTTTTTTGGGGGGGGGGCGAATTGGGTTATTGGTTTTGGTTTGATTTTATACTTTGTGATCTTGTTTGTGAACTGCCCTGAGACCTCTGGGTATAGGGCGGTGTATAAATTGAATAAATAATAATAATAATAATAATAATAATAATAATAATAATAATAATAATAATAATAATCTTCCCTGCATTTGCCTTAAATTCCTTTAGCCTCTTTGCAATTTCCCTCTTTCTTCCCAATCGTCCTTCATCACCTTCAGCATCTACCCAGCACTCAGCCTCTCTCGCTAGCTAGTTTCCTGCTTCTGATATTTTTTATTAAGGCTTTTATGTTTTCAGAAAATGTGTCCCTCAAATTCCTTCTTGTTGTTATGTTGGTCCTGATGGAACTGGTTCTCTTTATTTGATTTTTTTTTTCATAGCCACTTGACTCTATGATTTAACCATGCTGGCATCCTTTTAGACTTGCAGAGTTGGAAGGCACCCAAGGGCCAACTAATCCAACCTAATGCGGAAAATTCAACTAAAGCATCCATGGCGGATGGCTATCCAGCCTCTGCTTAAAAACCCCAAATGAAGGAGAGTCTATCACCTTCCTTGCTTATTTGTTCTCCTCTCTTATAGGTACTATAACCCATGAGGAGCCATTGTATTATCTCCCTCCTAGCGTTTGTTTTCTCATTAGCAATTTTAGTTTTTCCATGTGAGCATATTCATTATCATATGTTGCTTGTCTGTCCCCATTTTATTATCGTTAACCTTTGCTGCGATGTGATATAAAATGTGAGAAAAGCAACCGACTGCGGGCAGCGCTACTACTCCTGCAAAACTGGCATTTCTCTCCGATACGTTTCCCCGTCCCGCGCACATCTCAGATTGCATCTCCGTACAGAAATATGGTGAGCTGGAAACAATAGATGCCTTATGGGGCGGCCCTTAATTGGGTTGTTTTGTGGCACGAAATTATGAAGCTGTTAAGGCCATTAGAGAAGTCAAAATAAGTGGATCGAAGGAACTGCTACACACTGCAAAGCCTTCAGCTCGGAGGTAGCCTTTGTCTCTCTGTAATTACAGCCATTGGTCACTTAAATAAAGGGTGGGCAACTGGTGGCTGTCAAGACAGACAGAGCCCAGATTTTTGCCCCCCTCCCCTTAGGCCATATCAAAGGTTTGACTCATACAGGAAAGGATGCAAGTTTAACTGATACAGGGATGGAGGTTTGACTGCCAAAATAGATGTGGCATTATGAATACAGTTAAAATGCCCCCCCTTCTTTTTTCTTTTTTTGCAATGTGATTAACAGTGCAGTGGGGTGGAGGAGAGACTGGGCAGTTTGGGGAAAACAGCAGGTGAGGAGGATAACTTTCACCTTTCCTATCCCCTACTGCAGACATGTTCAACCGGTTGACCGTGAGCAACAGGTAGATCATGGGATTAAAAAAAAGCTCAACAACTCTTGGGATTGACAATGGGTAGTTTTATTATACTGGGAGTAGATCACAATCTCTAGATAGTTAGATGTGCCTGCCCTACTGGATCTTATTGTGCTGACTCCTGTAACTCCACCTGTTTAGTTGAATGTGGCCCAGTGGAACTTACTTCTGAGTAAGCTTGTGACTGTGCTCACAGCTCCATGTTCACAGTACACCTTAGGCTGCTCCTTGCTTTGCAAGACCAAATGACTTGAAGATTCTTGAGAGAAGGCCATTAATTGAGGGCTGCCTGCTCCCCAAGAGAAGGCATGTTTGCTGAGTTTACAAAAGCAGCAAAGTTCACAATCACAACTGCAGAAGTCAGAGGATGAGTAAAACTGCTTTTGATAATGAATTTATAAAGCTTTACACCCCGACAGAGACAGAAAAGTGTCTATTTTTAAAGATATTCTTTTCATTTTATATATATATATATATATTTAAAGCCACACTATTTCAAGCATTGCTACTTTGAGGTTATATCGTGAGCATCAAAGGGAAATCTAGTCCTAAAAGGGCTCGCTTTGGTAGGTGCAAATCTTCAAAGCACAACGTTCCTCTGGAGTTAAAAGGGTTGTCCTGTTTTTTTATGAATAAGTCAAAATACGAGAACTTTTCCTAAGTGTACACTTGGCTCAATTGGGTTTTTTTGTTTTGTTTTTTTAAGATCTATCCTGGCCGGCTTCAAAGTGAATAAGCATGAATGGCTTCTTTTATGTAGTATGCCTGCATTTTTGTCTCCATGGGGGGAGGGGAATGTTGCTGCTCCCCCCCCCTCCAATGATCCTTACCGCATAGTGGCAAATCCAAGGCATGGACACATTTGGTTCTCCAGATGTTGTTGATGATGGGAGTTTTAGTTCAGCAACATCTGGAAGGCCAAGCTTCCCCACACCTGGTATATACCCAAGAACTTTGTTCTGACCTTCTGTCTAATCTTGCTATGAAAAATGAAGAACACACGCCTTTGACTTGTATTTTGATGATTCGGGTTAGTGGACCTACAACCTGTGTTGTCCTGATACACAACTACTGAGATCATTTTACACTGCCTAGGATTTAAAGGACAACTTCCTCCCATGAAGACCAGCCCGGCTATTCAGCTCGCAGATTGATGCGGATGGCCACTGAGCATCTTGGGCTAGCCAATCGGAAAGTCAGTGGTTTGAATCCCTGTGACGGGGTGAACTCCCATTGCTCTATCCCAGCTCCTGCCAACCTAGCAGTTCGAAAGTACGCCAGTGCAAGTAGATAAATAGGTACTGCTGCAGCGGGAAGGTAAATGGCATTTCTTTGCGCTATCGTTTCCCTCACGGTGTTCTGTTGTGCCAGAAGCAGTTTAGTCATGCTGGCCACGTGACCAGGAAAACTGTCTGTGGACAAACGCCGGCTCCCTTGGCCTGAAAGCGAGATGAATGCCGCAACCCCATAGTCGCCTTTGACTGGACTTAACCGTCCAGGGGTCCTTTACCTTTTACCTTTTTTACCCTATTCAGCTCGCCTTTTGGAAGCCTGATTCTGGCCTCCTCAGCTTCTGAATTGAGGTGTGTGGCCACCACAGGCAAGACCCTGTTACATGCGAGAACCATGACCACAATCTCAAGTGTAATTTTCTGCTTCTTTTTAGACCAGCAAATGGGATAGACTTTGAATCAAGGCCATGGCATGGGAGAGTGAGCTAAGCTTGTCCCTCTCGCCATCCAGGTCACAGTCCCGGTTTCAAATTGTAAGCAGCCTTGAGAATTGCACATTGAAAAGCAGGAGAAAATGGTTGCAATCATGTTGTTTCCATTATTATTATTAAATAAACAGTAGGGGAAGGTTCAGGGGCCTCACCAGAATGAGCAGGGTGACCTCCCTACCCACCCACCCACCCCACCCCACAAAAAAGCAGTGGGTGGCTTACCAAATTTTAAATAAATCAAAGGTGGTCAACCCATCACCCACAGGCTGCATGCGGCCCTCGGCAGCTCTTCCTGCGGCCCACCAAACCCCAGGGAACTATAAGCAGAGTAGATATATTCCCGCTGCATTGGAAGTGCTGGGGGCAAGTTTTAAGAGAAAAAATGACACAGAGCAGGGCAGGGCAGTGCTGCATACCTTTTAAATGTATTTAAATCGCATGAAGACACAAAGCCCGCTTAACAGCATTGGTGGGCGCAGTCTGTAATTTTATGTAGTGAACCACCCTGAGATCTAGGGATGAAGGGTGGTATACAAATTTAATGAATAAAATAAAAAATAAAATAATTTTTAATGCAGAGAAATACTGGTGGGGAAGGTTACCCCTGGAAGCCTGCCTTTCCATGATGGTGTATGTGTGCCAATGTGTGCATGTAGTGTCTGTGTCTTTGTGCATGAGAGTTGGTGCATGTGCATGTGCAGAGTGCCATAGCCTAATGGCACACAGCTTTACAGGTGCCCACAGCCGTCCTTGGGTGGACTTCAACCACCAACCCTCTGGTTGAAAGCTAGATACACTGAGATCATTTGAGTTGCATGTTGAGTTATAGGTTCTTAAAATAAAATTTTAAAAAAGCAGCTCTTTGAGAGCTTTGGTTGATGAACTATAATAAAATGATGAAAGAAAGGCGTGCAGAGCCTTTAAAATTATACTGTGGTTGCAAAACACACATGCGGGGCTGGATTAAGACCTTTGGAGCATAGCTGTCAACTTTTCCCTTTTCTTGCGAGGAATCCTATTCGGAAGAAGGGAATTTCCCTTAAAAAGGGGGGGGGGAGTTGACAGCTATGCTTTGGAGGCCTCGAGCACTGAAAGCTTTATGGTGCCACCCCATAGGCAATTCCAAATGAATACTGAAACGTAAAATAAAATTTTACATTTGAAATGACACCAAAGTTGCACGTACAGTATGCTGAAATTAAAATAGCTTCTTTCCAGATTTTTCTGATTGCAAAATTCTTTCAAAGCAGAATTTCTCTCTCATATATGTTTGTGTCCTCCTGCTTTGCTGGTGCCATAAGCATCATAGCTGTCAACTTTTCCCTTTTCTTGCGAGGAATCCTATTTGGAATAAGGGAATTTCCCTTTAAAAAGGGGGGGAAAGTGGACAGCTATGATAAGCATGTGCTAAATTTGCCTATTGGGTTAGGAGATCTGGAGGTGATGAAACTACCAAATTGCATCCCCTCAGCCCCGCACTTGTTTCAGTGATGGGTATATTGTAACCCTAATAGGTGCAGAAACTTGGTTATATCCACAAAGGTGGCGATTTCTCTGTACTGCATTCCCTCCAGTGTAAATTCTAAAACACAAGCTTACTTCAACTGGTGCGGATCACATTGGGAGGCTTCTTCCGGGAGTTCCATTGTGCTGTGTGTGTCTCTCCCCCACCTACCCCCCATTTAAAATAAATTGAATGGGCATCTCAATGACTGCACAGGTCATATCAGATCTTTTGCACCGAGGAAGGCCCCAGGTGGCCCAAATATTGTCTGCCTCACCAAGTTAATGAAGAGCAAAGCAAAGACATGTCTGGGTTTCTTTTCTTTCGGTCTGGGGTGATATTTGCTGCTTCAGCCGCTGCTGCTTTTTCCCTATCAGTCGATATTGTTTTGGATCATTGTTCTGTTGCATGATTCCGGTGCACTGAGCTTAAAGTTGGTCTGGAAATATAAATCTGAATTCCATAAATTAAGGCAGGGAAAGGGTGTTACATAGAGTCAAATAAAATACAGCACCTGCAAAAATCATTTTTGGGGACACGGGTGGCAAAAATCATTTTTGGGGACACGGGTGAACAGGAAAGCCACAGACCACCCATGACATGTGCACCCATTGACAAAGTTACCTTTGCCAATCACACTCAACATTTTCACATCTATCCATGAAACATCTTTGGCGTTGTTGTTGTTGTTCAGTCGTTCAGTCGTGCCCGACTCTTCGTGACCCCATGGACCAGAGCACGCCAGGCACGCCTATCCTTCACTGCCTCTCGCAGTTTGGCCAAACTCATGTTAGTAGCTTCGAGAACACTGTCCAACCATCTCATCCTCTGTCGTCCCCTTCTCCTTGTGCCCTCCATCTTTCCCAACATCAGGGTCTTTTCTAGGGAGTCTTCTCTTCTCATGAGATGGCCAAAGTACTGGAGCCTCAACTTCAGGATCTGTCCTTCTAGTGAGCACTCAGGGCTGATTTCTTTGAGAATGGATAGGTTTGATCTTCTTGCAGTCCATGGGACTCTCAAGAGTCTCCTCCAGCACCATAATTCAAAAGCATAAATTCTTTGGCGATCAGCCTTCTTGATGGTCCAGCTCTCACTTCCGTACATTACTACTGGGAAAACCATAGCTTTAACTATACGGACCTTTGTCGGCACCTTTGGCATCTTTGGCGTACACCTAAGCAAGGCAGGATTGAGGTGGTTGAGGTTCCTTGTGCCAAATATAGGTCCTCTTCCCCCACACTCATGGAGGAACCCATGGAGTTGAAAGTGACATCTAGCTTTCTCGGGAGACAATGGAGGAGGTGAAGTCAAACCACAGGAGAGTTACAGCACCTGCTTTGCCTCCAGAGACCAATAAGGGAGAGACATGTTTTGTTGCAGCTGGGGCAGAGGAAGGCATCCAGTTGTGCTGCTGCAGGTGCATCATGCTGTTTTTCTCTCTCTCTGCGCTCCTTCCAGTGGTCATTTCTCCTCTGGTCGCTGCTGTGGATACATGACCTGACTGTCTGTCTGCAGGCAAAGTATCTCATAGTAAGTCTGTTTCAATGCTAAACACTGAATTAAACCTCCATTGTACTTCTGCTAATGCATTGAATAGGCTGTGGGAAAATCTGTCTATTTACCAGCCTTTAAGCAGCCTGATTTGTGAGTATGACTAGGGATTCAAAGTAATTTGAAAGGGCAACCATTCGGTGTCAACTACTTTTGAAGATGTTCCTGGGGGACTCACCTATCCCCAGCCAGCCAGTCAAGCCTTAAGTCTTTGGAGGATGTTCAAAACATCACTTTTCTTTCTTTCTTTCCTTCTTTCTTTTGCATTCCACTCACCCTGCCCCTCCTTCTGTCCTTACAATCATTAAAACAAATTGAAGTTACAGCTCTCCATGCACCTGGGATCATGAGCTGAGATTACCAACCTTTTGAGCTCTCCATTAGGCTGGTTAAAGGATTGGGGGGGGGGGAATTGTAGATTTCTTCCCCGTTTCCAACGCATTCTTGTGGTTGGTTTTCAAGGAGCTCTCATAAAAGGGCACGTTTGTGTGATATCTTCTGTGTTCTTAATTGTAGAGCTGGGGCACCTCCACACTCACACCCACACCCACACCGTACGTTTAGGTGTGGGCAGGAAAATCCTGCATTTCGGACATGTGCCAACTCCAGACCGTCACAGCAGCGAGCCTGGATCAGGACTGTGGCAGCAGCAACTCCTCGGGAACCGAACCAGCTAAAGATTCAGTGGCTCCTTGGCTGGTGCAGGTCCACTCCCATGCTGCCCTCTCCACACTCTCAGATACCTTGTTTGTTAGGCACCAGCTACTGCCACTTTGCCCATGGGTTTAAGTGGGCACAGTCAAGAGTTCCACATCAGGTTTGCTGGATGGACAGAGATCTCAGTCTCATTTAAACCCTCTCCAGTGTGGCGGATCAGGGGTTTGGAATTGCCCTGTTATTTCAAACGGTAGTCATGTTTTATTTAACAAGACTTGCAGACCACTCAAAAAATCGCTAAGCAGTTTACATAAAACAATATAAGATCATCGTAAGAAAACACCAATAAAATCAGCTGGCTTTAGAAGCGAGTAGGCATAATGAAACGATCAAAGCCAGGTGGAATCAAGAGAAACAAAATAGAAAATTCTTTCCAGTAGCACCTTAGAGACCAACTGAGTTTGTTCTTGGTATGAGCTTTCATGTGCATGCACACTTCTTCAGATACACTGAAACAGAAGTCACCAGATCCTTAAATATAGTGAGGGAGTGGGGAGGGGTATTACTCAGAAGGGTGGTGGGAATGGGTGATCAGCTGATAGGTGTGGAAAACCTGTTGACGACTCTTAAGGGCTGCAGGGAAAGGCAAGGGGTGAGATGGCTAAAGATGGCTTTGTTATGTATAATGAGATAAAGTGTATCTGATGAAGTGTGCATGCACACGAAAGCTCATACCAAGAACAAACTCAGTTGGTCTCTAAGGTGCTACTGGAAAGAATTTTCTATTTTGTTTTGACTATGGCAGACCAACACGGCTACCCACCTGTAACTGCAATCAAGAGAGTTTAAGAAGAAGTATGCAGAATAAAATGGCATGTCTGCATATCCAAATGGGGGAGGTGGGGAGTGTTAGTAAGCATCGAAAACACCTCCAGCAAACCCGCTCTGCTCCTTTTGTTAAGTGGGACCCCAGGCTTCTTCGCCAGGGTCCTATCTTGATTGTACCAATGTTGCTCTGTACTGTATTTGAGGAATCCAACACAGTAACATATCAGAGTAGGCTAACTTAAGGACATTAAAAGAGTCCTGCTGGATCAGGCCAATGGCCCATTAGGTCCAGCATCCTGTTCTCGAAGTGGCCAACCTGTGGGAAGCCCGAAAGTGGAACCTGGCCGCAACAGTGCTCTCCCCACTTGCGATTCCCAACTATTCAGAGGCATGCTATGTATCTCCAGCAGTGGAGAGAGAACATAGTCAGCAAGGCTGGTGGTCAGTGATTAGTCTTCTACTCCATCAATGTGTTGAATCATATTTTAAAGCCATCCAAGTTGTTGGCCATCGCTACATATTTTGGGAGCGGATTCCATAGTTTTAACTACGCACCGTGCAAAGAATTGCTTTCTTTCGCCTGTCCTTAACCTTATAGATCATTCTTGACTTCTTAAAGGTTCACTCCAGTACCCATTATCACTCATGTGTTTGTGCAAACAAGTTTGTCACTGAAATAACATATCCATAACTGAATGCCCAGTTCTCCGTTGGCTGTGAATTCTTCAGCAATGCTACCTAACAATGAGGGCTGCTTGATTCTCTTTAATGAACCACGGGAATGGAAAGCTTATCAAACCAGACACTTGTCCAGAGCATGACTGCATTAAAAAGAAAAAAAAAAGACAACTAATTGAGGTGCAATTTTGCACAGGTTGTGGCAAAAAGCAGCTTCCTAAACATGGGTCTCCCCACATCTTTAGCTTAGAAGCCCTAAGGCAAACCAAGCTTCTTTGTCAATTATAGAAAAATCAATGAAGATACTGTTTGGGACTCCTTTTCACCATTCAGCACGGATGATATCCTTCAGTTTCGAGCAATGATTCATTTACTTCCACCCTCTCTTGGGGGCTACTGACATCCTGCTATCTCTAAAGAATGTGAAGCCAAAAACACCCTATTCTTTGTTTCTTTCTAGAACATGGGTTCCCCCACCTGCCTCCCCGATGCACAGGACATTCACCTGGACTTAGGGTGCTGCTTCAGTGGGGCACTTCACACCTTTTCTACCTGCAAACTTTGGGGGGGGAACCCTGGAAATGTGCACGTTCAAAGGTATTGGCCCCATTCGCACAATATCTCAAGGGAGAAAATTGTGCAGGTGGAAGGTTGCCTTTTACCCTCTCCTCCATATTAAAATAAGACCCCAGCACTATCAGTTTGTGGGGTGCCTGGACTCTCCCTTCTAATTCCGGGGTGCCAGACATTGAATTTAGCATGTTAAAATATAAACCATGTTAAAAAGGAAATAAGCCAGGCTAGCTGGCTGATGAAGTAATCAACTGAAGAGATGGGTCATTAAGAGAATGCTAGACAGGATGGTGATGCCCATTAAGAAATCTGCCAACAAGGCAAAGGCTGTCTGCTGGATGCAGAGGGGTAGAGCCCCACCCTGGGCTCTGGGTAGCTAGCAAGACAATGCAGAGTCCAGAAGGGATAGTTTAAAAATTGCAGATTGCTGATGTAAGCAAGAGGGGGAATAGTTGTGTTTTGGGAAGCAGTTTGCAAACTGGAGAAAGACTGCAAAGTGGGGAGCCCTGAAGCTGCTTCTAATAAGGACCTGGCCCATGAAGCCAAAAAGGTTCTCCACCCCAGCGTTGTCCCCTCCCTTGTGAATGAGTTAGGCTTGAGGCAAGCATGCACAACGGCTCCAATCAGAAAGCCAGGATGGGCTGCAGTGCCTGTTCATTGGAGGATCAGTCCAGGTTTGCAGACGGAAAGCTTTAATCCAGGGGTCAGCAACCTTTTTTAGCCGTGGGCTGGTCCACTGTCCCTCAGACCATGTGGTGGGCTGGACTATATATTGGGGGGGGGGGATGAACGAATTCCTATGCCCCACAAATAACCCAGAGATGCATTTTAAATAAAAGCACACATTCTACTCATGTAAAAACACGCTGATTCCTGGACTATCCGTGGGCTGAATTGATAAGGTGATTAGGCCGCATCTGGCCCACAGGCCTTAGGTTGCCTACCCCTGCTTTAATCAATTCCAATTGGTTAGTTTAAACCATGGGTAGGTGAACTAAGGCCCGGGGGCTGGATCCAGCCCAATCGCCTTCTCAATCCGGCCCACGGATGGTCCGGGAATCAGTGTGTTTTTACATGAGTAGAATGTGTGCTTTTATTTAAAATGCATATCTGGGTTATTTGTGGGGCTTTGGAATTCGTTCATTTTTTGGTTCTTCAAAATACAGTCCCCCCCCCACAAGGTCTGAGGGACAGTGGACCAGCCCCCTGCTGAAAAAGTTTGCTGACCCCTGGTTTAAACCATTTGAAAACTTTTGGTTGGCTAAAAAGCAACAGCAGATCTTTCCTGGATAGTTAAAGAAATAAATACCTATGCAAAGTTACATTTCTAATTGCTATTTAATACGAAATATAGGAGTAGTTATAAAATATAATACATATATAAGCATTAATACTATATAAATATCATATAATTATATAATATAAAAACTGCAGAGCATCATCTTAGAAGAAGCACTATCCCTTCACGCTGGCACAGGTGAGGATGCCTCTTTCTTGTTAATGATTTTGAGGGGGGGGGCAATACACTGGTTTATGCAACTGTAATCACACAATAAAGGATTTTTCAGAAGAGCTTCTGCAGGTGTGTATCAGCAGCTCAAAAATGCGCTAATTTCTCAGCAACTTCGGGTTTTTTTTGTTCAGGGTTGGCAAACATGTGCTTTCTCAGAGGGGTGGGAGGCAGAGCTTTTGTATATTACCACCCATACCCTATTTTCCATTGACACTCCCAGATTTACAGAGGATGTCCCAGTTTCTGATTTGACCCTGGAATGTCCCACTCTTCCTTTGTTGTTGTTGTTGTTGTTGTTGTTGTTGTTGTTGTTCAGTTGTGTCCGACTCTTCATGACCCCATGGACCAGAGCACACCAGGCACACCTATCTTTCACTGCCCCCCGCAGTTTGGCCAAACTCATGCTAGTAGCTTCAAGAACACTGTCCAACCATCTCATCCATCCTCTGTCGTCCCCTACTCCTTGTGCCCTTCATCTTTCCCAACATCAGGGTCTTTTCAAGGAGTCTTCTCTTATCATGAGGTGGGCAAAGTACTCCTCCTTAGGACATCCCTATTTTCATCCAAGAAATGTTGGAGGGTATGAAATAGGATGTCCCCAGGGCTTTTTTTCCAGCCAGAACTCGCCAGAACTCAGTTCCAGTACCTCTCAGGTGGGTGCCATTGCCATGATAAGAGAACAAAGGAGGTGTGTTCATTGTGAGTTCTGCCACCTCTTTTCCTAGAAAAATAGCACTGGGCATCTCTATTTTCATAAGAGAAATGTTGGGGGTATGGAATAGGGTGTCCCTATTTTCATCAGCGAAATGTTGGGGAGTATGTAATGCACCAGCAGTCATGGGAACTGACTAGTTTAAAAACAAAACAAAAAAACAGACTGCTAACTTTTCAACTTCTTTGTTTTTTCAGCGGTTGACTCCTGAATTTTACTAGTTCTTTTTTTAAAAATGTTAACTTTAAGGTGTGTGTTTTTTTATTAAAAAAAAAAAGAAGTTAAACATTTGGTTGCTGGGAAAGGGCAGTTGAAATCCAGGTTTTCCAGAGTTTCGCTTGACATGGGCGTAGCCAGGGGTGCAAAGGAGGCGGCAGCACCCACACACTCAATCTAAACCAAGTAAATAAATAAAAACACTTAAATAAAAGTGGAAATAATCAGAACATTTGAAATGTTCTGACAGATCCCCCCCCCCAAGCAGTTGGGGTCAAAAGAAAGTAATTTTAAACGACTGTCGTTGAGACAGTTCATTCCGAATCTGCTGGACACAGCCAGACGGAAGATGGTAACAGGAGGGGTGTCCAGCCCCTACCCCCCCCCCAAAAAAATCCTGGCTATGCCCATGTCGCTTAACGCACTCGATAGAGATCTCTGCATTGAATGTGCAGTGCAGTATTGCCTTAGTGAAGGTGTAGGCCTTCTTGTTTGAGCGACAGGGAGTGCTGTGCCTTCCTGTGAGGCGTAGTGTTTTAAGAACTACAATTCCCAGAGTTCCTTAGTCCATGCTGACCTTCTTCTGTGCAATTCCTCAGGAGAGAGGCCTTTATTCCAGCAAGAGCACATGGGAGCGCATTGCCACAACTGAAGGTAAATTTGAAGGCCCCAGAAGCTGTATGTGTGAGTAAATAACCTAACCTTAATTCATAGGTTTAGAGGAATGCCAGAGGTTTATTTATGTCTGAGGGGTTTTGTGCTTGGAAAAAAAATTTCCCTCAGAATTCTGGACATCTATTGCAATTATTTTATTGTTTCCAGCATTTAGGCCTCGCTTTCTTAAAACAAGAACAAAAAAACCACCCTAAAACGTGCCTCAAAGGCAGCAACTTACAACTATATAAAATACCGAACGGTGTGTGTGTGTGTAAATCATTTGAAGTCAGATACGTACAATGAAAATGATAGAACAGAAATTTCTAGAGCCCCTTGAAATAGCAGTAAGCGTTTCGTTTTAAAATACGCTTATATCGCGACATTTTTTTGCTCGGAAGTAAACATGCATTTACCGTCGCCTCCCCCCCTCCGCCAACGAAAAGAAATCCTTTAAAAATGTCCCATGTCATCTCTTAGCTCAGGCAGACTAGTCCTCAAAGTACCGCCCTCTAGTCCATGCTGCAAAGTCCCACAGCTTTCTGCACATGCTCAGAACCACTCTTTTCTTCTGTATTCCTCCAATATAGTCCAGGGACTATTTCAAAAAAATTAAATAACATGGTGAGTGGTTGCCTAACTTGGAGGGGTTTTCACAGTGACAAGTTCTAACAAAGGTAGCCATAAATTGTTGCCCTGAAAACTGAATAACATTGCTCCTGGCCTTTCAGATGCTGCTGGACTACAACTTCCATCATCCATGGCCATTGGACATGTTGGCTAGCAGTTGGAGTCTAACACCATCTGTCATCTAGAAAGTGTCTAGAAAGTGGTGTTGGGGGATGAGTGTTCAGACCCCTGGGCTCTCACTTGTGGGGTGCCTCAGGGTTCTGCCCTCTCCCCCATGCTTTTCAACATCTACATGAAGCCACTGGGAGGGTTTGGGCTGGGTGTTCATCAATATGCAGATGATACCCAGCTCTACCTCTCTTTCAAATTGGAACCAGTGAAGGCGGTGAAGGTCCTGTGTGAGTGCCTGGAGGCGGTTGAAGGATGGATGGCGGCTAACAAATTGAGGTTGAATCCTGACAAGACAGAAGTACTGTTTTGGGAGGACAGGGGGTGGGCAGCTGTGGGGGACTCCCTGGTCCTGAGTGGGGCAACTGTGCCCCTGAAGGACCAGGTGTGCAGCCTGGGAGTCATTTTGGACTCACAGCTGTGCATGGAGGTGCAGGTCAATTATGTATCCAGGGCAGCTGTCTACCAGCTCCATCTGGTACGCAAGCCGAGACCCTGCCTGCCTGTGGACAGTCTCGCCAGAGTGGTGCATGCTCTGGTTATTACTGGATTACTGTATTTTAATATTTTGTTGGAAGCTGCTCAGATGGGCGGGGTATAAATAAATTATTATTATTATTATCTGGATAGCAATCTATCATGGATGCTTTAGTTGGGATTCCTGCATTGCAGAGGGTTAAAGTAGATGACCCCTGAGTTCCCTTCCAACTCTGTAATTCTATGATTCTATAAGCCTAAAAGGATGCCAGCATGGTTAAATCATAGAGTCAAGTGACTATGAACAAAAAAAATCAAATAAAGAGGACCAGTTCTGGAGGGCCAAAGGTTCCTCAACCCTGCTTAATAATAATAATAATAATAATAATAATAATAATAATAATAATAATATGCAACACAGCTGACTGGATTGCCCTAGCCACTCTGAGTGGCTCCCAACAAAATATTTTAAAAATATTAAAAGAACAGTTTTTAAAAACCCACAAATACAAAGGAAAGGGTCCCCAGCTACACACACAAAGACACACACACACACAGAGAGAGAGAAAGAGAAAATGAAACTTGTAAAAAATATAAGAAATAATTAAGATTAATGGAAATAGCAATACAATACACACATGTTTTGCTTACCAAATACAATGCATTGCCTGGAAGTCGTTCATTAGACAAGCGTTCACGTAACGAGTCTACAATTTCCATGGATTCCTATGGATACATTTCTCATCAGGGATTTGCCCGGTCTCGCCGCACAGTCCTTCTCTCCGTGGTTTCTTCCCTCAATGGCTACAGCCAGCCAGCAAAAGAGAGAAACAGGAAAAACTGAATTGCCCCACGCATCTCTCCCACACTCTGATTTGTCCAATCTCACTCTCTTCCTGCCTGCATGGTTTCTGCCCAAAAATGCTTGCTGCCAACCAGCAAAGCACAAACAGGCAAGGAAGTCAGAAAGTGGAAAAACTCTGGATGTTCAGATTTTGGAATCTGTGGAGTGTGTAGCAGGGTTTGGGCACAATTCTTTATGTTTCGATAAGTAACTTTTTGCAGAGCGAGCTGGCAGATAGCAGGATCTGTGTGTACATAACAACAGTAAGGCATGAAAACACATACAAAATGAACTAATATATCGCAATAATAGCACATAAGAGACTGTAGCTCAAAAAAACCACTGAACAAACTGAAAATTCCCATTCTCCTGTTTATTATTGTTTATTTAATATGTTTTTATATGTGTTTCCATGCTTCACTGTCATTATGTATTGCAATGGTATTTCCATTGGCAGCATTAATTGTTTCTCAGATTGTTTCATCCTCTGAGCCCAACATGTTGCTATTGCTACAGTTGCATTTTAGAGCATCTGCAAAAACAAAAAACAAAAATAATCATGAATCGGGTCTGAAAAGCACAGGAGGAAGAAGGCGGAAAACAGTGCGATGCAACAGTTTCATAACTACGTTTGTCATGAGAATCACCTGTAAAAAGTGAACAAACAAGGAATGGCAATTGCAAGAGAAAAGGGTTGGTGCAGAACACCAAACTAGATTGCGTCTATTGTCAAATGCCCTTGAAAAGGTTGTCCTCCAATGTTCAAACTGTCACAGCAGAGTTGAACATTTTGGCAATGCCTTGCTCCTGGTGGCTCTACAAGGAAGACAATTCATCTAACATCAGAAGCCACTTACGGTTAATCTCAGCTGGGAAGCTGTTTTACAGAATGTCAAGAAAGGAAGTGTGAGAGCAATATGATTTGCTGGTGTTTCAGAGTGCACTGAAAACGGACAGTTTTGCTAATACCTCGGCTTGGCCTATTTCCTTCTTCCTGGCCACATAATTTGAACATGGGAGGAAACATGTGCCATCCATGTTTTATCTGCCATTCCCTCATTGGGTCCTCAATTTGAGGGGAAAGCCACTGCAGCTTGTGGGCCATTGCAAACACGGGAACATTGTAGGCAAGGCAGAAGACACAGCCCCAGATCAATTAAAGCTACTTTGGCTGAGCCACAAATCCTATGTCAAGTCTTTTCACGTTTTCTACTTGACTTGTGATAAACCACATCTGATTCATTCATAACTTTCACTTGAACTCCAGCAACTACATATGAAAAAGGTGGGGGACCTCTTGCAGAGGTAGCTGGAGGCATTTTTGTGGCTCTTGCTGTAAAAACAGGCAGTGTCGTTTCTAGTAATGGGAAAAGGGAGTTTTTATATAAAAATCAAAGTGGCCCCTATCAATCAATCAATTGACAAAACTTTATTGCCTTAGCCATCGGGCATAGCAATCAGTCATACACATCAATAACTATAAACAATACAGAGGGATAATAAAATAGCGCTATTACATGTAAGATTCCGCATAACAGCCCACAACTTTGGCTCCAGGAAACTTTTCCAGCAACAGAAACCAACAGAGCACTCTAATCTCTTACATCTGTTTGGTGGGGGTAGGAATTTCATGTTTTTTAAATAATTAATTTTATTGAAAGTTTTCAACATAAGAGACAATAAAACTATTGTATTTTTCCGTGTACGACACGCCCCCATGTATAAGACGACACTTATTTTGGGGGACTCAAATTTAAGAAAATGGGTGGAGATGGCCCAGAGTTGTTGAGCTTTGGGGGGATGGGGACGAAAATGGCGAAAATCACTAACCAGACTGACACATGCTGACAATCGCTCGTGTAGCGCTAGCCAACATGCGTCTGCCCACTCACCAACAGCAAACGGCAATCACACGCCCAGGTGCCAAAGTGGCAGCTAATCCACAGCAAACCTTGCCACGGCAACCAATCACCCACCCTATTACCGCAGCAGCAGCCAATCCAAAGCAGCACTTGACACAGCCACCAATAACCCACAATATCACCGCTGACAAGCTCCTACTCGCGGATGCAACCTATCTCCCATCCCCCCACCACGCACTCTCCATGTATAAGGTAAAAGGTAAAGGACCCCTGAATGGTTAAGTCCAGTCAAAGGCAACTATGGGGTTGCTGCGCTCATCTCGTTTTACAGGCCAAGGGAGCCGGTGTTTGTCTGCAGACAGCTTTCCGGGTCATGTGGCCAGCAGGACTAAACCACTTCTGGTGCAACAGGACACCGTGACGAGTGCCACAGAGCATGGAAACGTCGTTTACCTTCCCGCCACAGCTGTACCTATTTATCTACTTGCACTTTTTGGAGTGCTTTCGAACTGCTAGGTTAGCAGGAGCTGGGACCGAGCAATGGGAGCTCACCCCATCACGGGGATTCGTACCACCGACCTTCCGATCGGCAAGCCCAAGAGGCTCAGTGGTTAAGACCACAGTGCCACCCGCGTCCCTTCCATGTATAAGATGACCCCCGTTTTTTAAACATTATTTTAGAGTAAAAAACCAACCCTTGTCTTCTACACGGAAAAGTACGGTAATTAAAAAAAATTCCTTCCAGTAGCACCTTAGAGACCAACAGACCAACAAGGCTACCTACCTGTAACTAAAATAATAATAATGAAGGACACAGCAGTAAAGAGAAAAGAAAGATAAACGGAAGGGAAAGAAAGAGAAGGGGAGGGAAATATTTTGTAAAAAAGCAATAAAACACAAAACCATATGCATATAGCCCTCTGTCACAATTATATCTTAATTCTTAATCCACACATAGAGGAGTGAATCTTCCCAGCTCTCAACTGGGAGCTGGGGTAGGAGTCACATTTTTGATAAGCAGGCCAATAAGAAATTCTGGATAAGAGGTGAAATCTCTTCCCTAGCAGGCTTATACAGTGTGCAGTAAAGGAACTAAAGCATAACCCTCACTACACTCTCCTCTCATTTTCTACCATTTCCAAATAAGGCCTCCAAGACTACGATTCTATTGTTTCTGTTGTCTGAGGGTCCAATTAGATCCTGCCAGAGCCAAGACTGATCTACCAGATGCCTTCATTTGCAAAATTGAGGTTATGGTTTCCGATGCAAGCAGTATCCATTGTTTGGTGAACCACACGCACACTCCCAGCTCTAATTGGTCATCTAAATTATAACCTGATTTGGCTACGTGGCTGTGCATGGACTATGCTGGCATAAATTGTAGAGGTTTGTTGAGAGCTGTTGCAGAATACTGCCACTAGGCTGTTGAAGTGAGTGCCCAGTCACTCCTGTGTTGAAAGAGCTGCCAGTATGCTTTATGGTCTTGCTGTGGGCATGTATACAAAACAACTTGGGGACAGGTGACCTCAAAGGAATGTCTTACCTTGTATACCACTGCCTAGTCACTTCAATCAAAGACTCTCTTAGTAATGACCTATTCTCCTAAAGTTAAACTTGCATCCTCTAAGACCAGGCCAGGGCCTTTAGCCTGGTGGCAGCTGCCCTTCGGAATGTGCTTCCAATGAACATCAGGCAGGCCTCTACCTGATGCTGGCTTCAAGCTCATCTTTTCACCCAAGTTTTCTTTGAGATCTACTGATTTGTGATGTATTTTATACTTGTGTTATGAATGCAATTCTCTTGTTGGCTGTGTGCTGTTCACCACCATTATTATTTTTCTTAATGTTGGTGGGCTTAAATTTTTTGGCAAATAAATAAATTTAATAAATTTATAAATAAATAAATTTAATATTAGATGTCCCTAACCCTAGTGGCACCTTGGAGATGAGCACATGGTTTTTGTAGCATAAACTCTGGGAGGCCAGAGCCCATTTCAACTGCCCTTTCCCAGCAACCAAATGTACCTAACACAGTGGCCTCTATTTCTTGGAAGGTTATAGCATTTGGCTTTTTTTTGCCAGATCAGACTAATGCAGAAACTCTTCTGGAATCTACAGAATTCCCTAGAAAGAGGGAATAACTGCCAAACTAATTTTAATCCGTAGGACAGGTTTGTCCATTGGGTATTTTCTGACTTGGACTTTGGTTCTGATTTGGAGTTTTAACCTTCCTTTTAGCCACATATTTATCTTCCTGGTGTATAGTTCCTTTGTTATGGCCTTGGCTAAGATAATAAAGTTTGGTGACTGATTTAGCCTCTTATCTAACAGTTCGCCTGGTAGCCACAGGTGAGTGTGTGGATTTCCATGCAGAGATGAGCAAACAAGCTGGCAGATGATGTTCCAACCCTCTTCCACTAGCTTGCTTGATTTCAGCGCTAACTGCAAAGGAAGGGACTGGCAGAGGGAGAATGGACCACTCCACCCTTCTTAGGAACATAAGGAGATGCCTGCCCACCTTGTTCCCATGTTATCTTCATTGACCTACAGCATCTCTCCAGGATTTCAGACTTTCTCAGCCTGACTTGGAGATGCTGGGAATTGAACCAGGGACGTAATGCATGCAAAACAGATGCTGTACCACTGAGCTGTGGCCTTTCCCCAAGTCCACTTGTCCCCTTGGTAGAAGGCCACTTTCCCTTGTTCCACCAGTCCATTTGGAAGAAAGCAATTTTATTTAATTTTTACTAGCCATCTAAGAGACTAATAGCTTGCATTTCCATGCTGACTGCAGAGTCTTCTCCCTGTTTAGCCTTTTAGCAGGCTCGTAACTTTTGTGAGATTGACTGACTGAATTGATTGACTGGTTTACTGATTGATTGATTTGATTGTAAAGACTACTCTGACTTTTATTTGTTAGTTGTTGTTGTTTTTTTTTAAAAAAACAACCACCTTCCTTAGGAGCAATAATCAAATTATTTGGTTTGCAACAACCACCACAACAATCAACACACACATCTCATTAAGATGGCAAACAGGGCTCTGAGCAGACTTTCTCTCTTAGGAACAATTATTCTAAGCTTTATTTCATTTTTTTTAATTATAGTTATATTATTGCTTTCTTCCATGATGCTAAATGCAGATCACATGAGACCTTCAGCTGGTCTCTCATCCAGACCCTGCTTAGCTTCTGCATAACTGTTGCATCATTGGCTTTCAGCCATACCTTAAGACTTGCATATAGACTACAACAAGAACCTAGGCAGAACTACAAGACAAATCCTGACATACATCTGTTTGGAAAATTATGCATGGATGGGCTGTGACTCCAACAGACAGGGTCTAATTTGATTCATCTAGTCAGCTCCGGCTTGTATCTTTGCCAGCCAGGACCTGCCAAGGAGGTCAAAAAGCTGTGCTCATCACTGTACTGTACTAAGATACATCTTGGTCATCTTACAACCTATGCATAAATTTTAAAATCGATAAGTTTGTTTGGAATCAGGTCTATATTTGTACTTTTCTGGGCTGCAAATGCAATACATTTAGAGTCTATTAGCAAACAGTGATGTGCTGATTTCAAGGGTCAACCTAGATAAGACGAATGAGAATTCGTTTTGAAACGCACATTCCATACCTACAATTCAAGAAGGTGTGTCCTACATTGTCCAAGTGTGTCCAAGTTCTTGTAACTTATATACAACTATACTTAAGTATATAACATTCTGGGTCCTTTTGGTGTGGATAAAGTGGATAGGGTATGTGGCACATCTAGTTCATCCTGTTATCACAATGATCAACCAGATGCCTGTGGGAAACCCATGGAACAGAACCCAAGCACAAGAGCCCTCTCCCCTCCTGTGGTTTCCAGCAACTTGTATTCAGAAGCATTACTACTTCCAACCATGGAGGCAGAGCACAGCCATCCTGGCTAGCAACCTTCTCTTCTATGAATGGGTCCAGTCCTTCCAGGTTGGTGGCCATCAGTTCCTCCTTTGGGAGCAACTTCCACAGCTTAGCTATTTCATTTCATTTCGCTTCCCTATTAATCTGTAATCTGCCACTCTAAATTACCATGCACAAGGCGATTTACAGCAACAAAATATGCAACAAAGAAAGCACACCTTTATATAGTAAACTGATCCAAGACAAAAAGTCATAATAAAACATAACTTTAAAATGGAACTACTTATACCAGATAAAAGTAATTTTCAATAATCTATTAAAATATAATAAAATTTACTCTCAAAACATCAGCAAATAATAATTAAACAGAAATTCACTCTTAACAATTACAATAAATAATTACTAAACTATGATCAGTAAAAAAATAACTGCAAGTCACAATGCATAAAATACCACAATATATACAAAACTCTGCAATGCACGAAGAGGTACTACAGGTATTAAAAAAAAATCTCTTCTGAATCCTCCAACATTCAGCTTCACTGGAGGTCCACATGTTCTAGTGTTACATATTTTTGTTAGAATACCAGCAACTTCCCAAAATTGGGAAAGGAGTACGACAAGGCTGTATATTGTCTCCCTGCTTATTTAACTTATATGCAGAATTCATCATGCGAAAGGCTGGACTGGATGAATCCCCAACCGGAATTAAGATTGCCGGAAAAAATATCAACAACCTCAGATATGCTGATGATACTACCTTGATGGCAGAAAGTGAGGAAGAATTAAAGAACCTTTTAATGAGGGTGAAAGAAGAGAGTGCAAAATATGGTCTGAAGCTCAACATCAAAAAAACTAAGATCATGGCCACTGGTCCCATCACCTCCTGGCAAATAGAAGGGGAAGAAATGGAGGCAGTGAGAGATTTCACTTTCTTGGGTTCCATGATCACTGCAGATGGTGACAGCAGTCACGAAATTAGAAGACGCCTGCTTCTTGGGAGAAAAGCAATGACAAACCTAGACAGCATCTTAAAAAGCAAAGACATCACCTTGCCAACAAAGGTCCGTATAGTTAAAGCTATGGTTTTCCCAGTAGTAATGTATGGAAGTGAGAGCTGGACCATAAAGAAGGCTGATCGCCGTAGAATTGATGCTTTTGAATTATGGTGCTGGAGGAGACTCTTGAGAGTCCCATGGACTGCAAGAAGATCAAACCTATCCATTCTCAAAGAAATCAGCCCTGAGTACTCACTAGAAGGACAGATCCTGAAGTTGAGGCTCCAGTACTTTGGCCACCTCATGAGAAGAGAAGAATCCCTAGAAAAGACCCTGATGTTGGGAAAGATGGAGGGCACAAGGAAAAGGGGACGACAGAGGATGAGATGGTTGGACAGTGTTCTCGAAGCTACTAACATGAGTTTGGCCAAACTGCGAGAGGCAGTGAAGGATAGGTGTGCCTGGCGTGCTCTGGTCCATGGGGTCACGAAGAGTCGGACACGACTGAACGACTGAACAACAACAACACCAGCAACTTCACACACCAGCTCTTTGAGCAGCAACAAATATCTGTAATAATATTGCAAAAGATCAATTCCACTTACAATCCAAACGCATAGGCCAGTTTAAAAGGTTTTTCACCTTCACTTACCGGTAAATATTTCTGCAGAGCTGAACCAAATATCACCTGGGGGGAAGTTCCATAAGCGGGGTGCCAACACAGAGAATGCCCTGTCATGATGATGATGATGATGATTTATCATTTATACCCTGCCCATCTGGCTGGGTTTTGGTACTTGGGTCCCAAATTGTTTAGGGCTTTACATGCCCTTGGATTGGACTCAGTGGGTTGCCAACAACCAGAGTTGGGTATCCTTCCTGGTTTTCCTTTCAAGGTAGATGACAGGGGTCTCATATTGGGGAAAACTCTGACAGCTCTCTTTAAATTAAAATGAAAATGGAACATCACATGCACTTCCCTTGATAACATGCCCTTTAAAAAAATAAATAAACAACACCTGAATCATAGAATCTTCGAGTTGGAAGGGACACAAGGGCCATCGAGTCCAACCCCCTGAAACTGTAAAAGGTTAAAGGAAGGCTGTGGCCTTCCAGATATTGTTGGACTCCCAATTCCCATCAGCCCCAGGCAGCACAGCAAATGTCAGGGATGATGGGAGTTGTAGTCCAGCAACATCGGGTGAGCCTTGGCTTCCTCATTCCTGTGCTAAGCCTTGCCACTGAATACTGTACCTGAAAGTGTCCACTCATTTTCACAGCTGCCCCATGTGTGTTCTGGGATTCAGGCCCAGATTTGGAAGGCTGTGCTCACTGACCACAAAGCTCTTGGTTGTCTCAGCTCCAAACCACCTCCCAAAGGCTTTGCTCACCACAAAGTTCTGTGCTGTACGAGCTCCAAACCACCAACTCATGTCTGTCTGTAGGCAGTGATGTTTTTAAGGGGCGAATATTGGAGTCTGGAGCATCTTCTATTGTTCCGATGGCATTTTGGCAGGAAAACAGGTGCTACCCCATCTCAGTCAGACCCAGAACCACAGTTCAATGGTACAGCACCTGCCTAAGCATGCACAAGCTCCCAGATCCAGTCCCCTCTCTCCAGGCAGGCCTGGGAAACCCCTGAAAGGCAGAGGCGCTGCCTTTCAGAGTAGACCATACTGAACTGGGATGTTTCGGCTCAGTGCAAGGCGTTTTCCTTATGTTCAGAGAGCAAATCTCCAGAATATTCCAGGATGGTGTGTGTTTGCCACCCCCTGAGTGCTTTTGAATGGGACACCTATTTAAGGCAATGGGATCCACAGCTTCCTGCACAAAGGAAGCAGGCAGGATCAGTCAGCTTTCTATAATTTCCGGCAGGATCCACCTTTTTTTTTAACCCACCCCCATCCGCTGCCATTACAACGCTGCAGAGCTCATACCCTCCATTTTTTTGTATTTTTTTTTTTAATTCTTCATCCTCTCGGCGCTTAGCTCCCCTGTGTGTGCGTGTGCTTTGAATTAATCCTTTGGAGTGTTTGTGTGTGTTTTCCCTCCCCTCCTCTCCCCACCCCCCACACACATACAAGCTCCATCCCTGATTTCTGGGTGTGTTGACTCCAATGTAGCTCTTTCAGCTCCGTGTGTGTGGTGTGTGTGTGGTGTGGTGTGGTGTGTGTGTGTGTGTATTCTCTCTTTCACCCCCACCCACCCACCTTCTCCGCCCCCAGGCATGAGAAGCTGCAAGATGGTCCGGGTGGTTAGTGTTCTGGGTCTGGTGATGCTCAGCGTAGCTCTGCTGATTTTGTCCTTCATCAGCTACGTGTCTCTGAAAAAAGACAATATCTTCACCACTTCCAAATACGCCAACACGGGAGTGCCACGAATGTACATGTTCCACACTGGATTTAGGTGAGTGCTTGAAATACATATATGTATATATTTAAATGTACATATATCATCTTCCAGGGGAGGAAAGAGCAAGTGAGCTGGGCGGAGGGTATGCATGCTGGAGAGGAAGGGTCAGAGGAGAGAAGGGTGTGTGTTGGGGGGGGGGAGAGATATTACTATTATTATGATCATTATTGGATCAACGCTCCGGGACACCCCCATTCCCCACCTCTTCGCTTTTTGTGCCAGCAGTTAACCAAGCCCCCATCCCTCCCTTTTAAAAATCGATCAGATCACGCAGAGGTTTGAGGTGGAGGGTTGCCTCAGTGGCCAGAGGAAGGTGGGAGGTGAGGAACCCCCGGCTCCTATAGCTATAGATATAGATAAAATATGATGCGGGTCTCTGACGAGAATCATGGTGGCTCCCTGCCCGGTTCATGTATATTCCATCATGGGGCGAGCTGGTGGCGCAGGCGCCCTCTGTCCCTGACTGGGGATGGGGGAAGACATCGGCGCGGCTTCCCCACCGTTTTGGGGGAGGGGTGGGGGGTGGGTTGACAGATGCACAAACGCTCTTTAAACGAGCAGGGGGCTAGGAAGGGTCTCCGATCGCTCCCTTCCACCGTTCCTTGTCTTCCCCCACCCCCACGCCGGTGTTCTGCACCGCCCCGCAGGTCTGGTGATGGAAGTGGGGAGGAGAGTCCTTTGTGTCATTGTGGCTTTCTTAATTTTATTTGTTAAAATACATTTTTTAAAAAAAAAATCTGCTTTGGAAGCGTTGCGCTCCCCACCATCCCAAAGAAATACAGATTTGCTCCCCATTATCGCGCCAGCAGAGGCATCTTCCTCTCTGCGCGCAGACATCGGGCCCGGAGAATTAGGGGAGGGGAATTGCAGGAGGAAGGTGGGTTTTCCAGGCAGCCGTGAGGCGGAAGTCGTGAAGACGATTCGCATGCTCTGCTGGGTCTTCCTCCTCCTCCTCTGCTCGTCCAGAGGCTGGGAAATGCCCCACGCTGTGCAGACGTGGCGTTGCATTGGCTCTTTGCAAAAAAATAAGCCCCTTCCCAGCGCCCACACAAATGCTCCTGCGGTGGGGTGTGGGAGGTGCTTGAAGTGGCCTCCTTCCTCTCAGAGAAAGTAGTCTTTAAAAGTGAAGGGAAACTTGAGGCTCCGACTGAGGCAAGAGGTTATCTTTCGGAGGCCGCTGGATGGGGCGGCCGCTGTCCGTGGTGCTGATTTTGCATCCGCTCCCGTTCTGCGCCCCTCCGCCTCCCATGCTTATTCTCCGTTTAGGAACCGCTCTGGCTCTGGCTGTTTGGAACAGGAAAAAAAATCAAAATCAGAGTTTGGAAGGGACATCAAATGCCATCTAGTCCGACCTCGTGCTGATGCAGGAAATCCTGCAGCGTCCCTGTTAGGTGCCTGCCCACCCTCTGCTTCTAATTAAGGAGAACTGTCAGATCACAACATTTGAAAGGGCGGGCCATTCTGTTTGTTTTCTACTTTTGTGCGTAGGTGCTGCCTACCAGAGGAAGCAGAACTGGGCTAAATGGCCCAGAGATTTCGACTCAGTACAAGGCAGTTGGATACCTTAATCTATATTCTGTGCAAGGCAGTTGGATACCTTAATCTATATTCTGTGCATGGGTGCCACTTGAAATGGCTTTTGCATGTTGTCTGCTCCATGCTGCCACGTTAATAAATAGTGTTATGTAACCATAATGCTGTGGCTGCTTCTGGTGGCATTGTCTGCTGTCTAGACTAATGTGTAGACTGGTTCTTAATCATTAGAAAATTCGAAGTATTGGGGGAAATTAGAGGCTAACAGCATAATCAGATACATGTCTTCTCAGAATTAAGTCTTCCTAAATTCAGTGGGACTTACTGTTGCTTAGAGTTGCAGCCTAAAAGATGCTTTACATCAGGGATCGAGAATCTGCTGCTGGATTCCAGCTCCCATTAGCCCCAGCTAGCATGAGTTATGGGAGCTGATGTCCAACAAAATCTGGAGGGCACTATAGGCTCCTCATCCCTGCTTTACATGTTACATTTGTTCTAGTCACACATAGATAAAAAGTATGATGTGCAGCTCATCAGGTGAGACGAATGTACACACTGGCACATTTGCAAAGCTAAGCAGGGTCCGGTATGGTTTCAAATTGAATGGGGGACTGCATGTTGAGATTCCTGCATTGCAGGGGGTTGGCCTAGATGACCCTCAGGGTCCTTTTAAACTATATGACTCCCTGTATGCATGCAGCAAAATGCTTAGGAAGGACTCTAGTTCAGTGGTAGAGTAGCTGCTTTGTTAAATCCCTGGCGTCTCCAAGTAGAGAATGGAAGATACTTCCGTCTGAACAACCCTGGAAAGCAACAATCAATCAGTGTAGATTATACTGAGTTAGATAGACCAGTGGTCTGGCTTGGTATGAGGTAGCTCCCTAAAGTACGTTCAGGTGAGAACACACAAACTGATCCACACACAGGTTTCAAGAATTTTCATCAATGGAAAATTTCCCCCTCTTTTTTTTTTTTATTCCATAAAATTTATACACCACCTGAGTGTAGAAAAAGCCACCTGAAAGCAGTTTGCAAAAGATAAAACAGAAAAATGGGGTGGGGGTGGGATTACAACCGTACTTACAAAAAGTCAAAAACTTAACAAAAGTACAGAGAGGAAGAAGGGCCAGTCTGCAGGGGAGTTTCTCTTACAGGTTCTAAAGATCTAAGAAATCTGCTCTGCAGTTACTGGGAGTAGGGCTTTTTGAGTATGGCTTCCTCTCTTCTGTGGAATAGCATTTGCTACCATGATATGACAGACAACCACAGTCTGCACTTTCTGGAAACAGCTGGAGACATTTTTGTTCTGACAGGCTTTTCCAGCTGGATAAATGGGTCTTTACTTTGTTTGGTTTTAGTTTGGTTTTAGATGTATTTGCTGTTTTTCACTTTTTCATTATCTTTCATGTACATCACCTTGAGATTGTTGTTTTGAAGGCAATTAAGAATAATAATAGTAACTAAAAAAATTAATAATAATAATAATAGGTGGGGCAGAAGAAGCAGTAGAGGAATAGGAGAGTATGAAGCACATGAATTCCTGGGAACAAGGAGAAGGCCAAAAAGAGTCTAAAGGAAGATGATTAAAAGTGGTAGCAAGCATAGTTTTCAGGTCTCCAGCTTGCCTGTAGCATTCCATAGCGTATTTTCCTCCCCACAACATGTTAAGTGCAAAATTACATATGTAGCAGAATCTAATAGTAAACTTTCCATCACTTTGGGCAACAGGAGCAATGCTTTCAAACGTTCTTCCTGTGGGGAAAGCGTCTCCCAGCACACGTACGAATAGCATGTCAGGGAGAATGAACAACTTGCCTCTTAACATTTTCTCCGGGTTCTCATCTGGACTGGGATTCGGTGAGATACGCACAACTGAGCATGTTTAGATTCCAGGTGTAATGTGTCACAGAAAGTATTTTGTCTATTTGATGGTGGGGTGTCCTTGAAGACTGGCTTGCACTTCATTCTAGACTGTAATAGAATAGTTAATTTGCTCCTTCGAGCTTCGAGTGAATTCACTGACGGTGTGGATATGTGATCCCTTTCAGGTCCCAGTTTGCACTGAAGTTCCTTGACCCTTCCTTTGTACCAAATACAAACACCTTGAACCATGAGTTGCAGGATAAAGCTCCCAAATGGACATTCAACAGAACGGCATTTTTGCAGCAAAGGTGAGAGAGAACGAGACAGAGCTAAGCAATCAAGCCAAAAGCATGTTGTCATGTTTCTTTTTAAAAAAACAAAGCAATCGCAGTTGTTATTTAACTAATTATTTGGCAACAGGTAGTGTGTGCTCTTGGGAGTTTTGAAGATCAAACCACCCATAACAGTGATCTATGAATTAACAAGCAGTGCTTTGAGATGGGGTTCTGTGTTCAAAATCAGAACTTCTGCTTTTCTCAAATGTTTGAAAACAGTGCTTATACCTGGCATGTCCAAAGTCCGTTTCGGGGGCCTAATCCAGCCCGCCAGTCGGTTTAATTTGGCCCCCGCGGCAGTTGATTTCCTGAGGTAAAACCCTAAAAAACCCTCAACAACTTCAATCCTAAAAAAAAAGGTCACGGCCCTTCACTTCATCAGATCTGGCCCTCTTTGAAAAAAGTTTGGACACCACTGATATACCAATAAATGCTAAGCCCTTCCTATTTTGAGAAGGCATGTTTTTACTACAGACCTGCCGCTGAAGATGTGACTTGTTTCTATCAGTATGTGAAAGTTTTATTCTATTTCTTTCTCATCTCCATGGCCTCCTAGCAACCCTGGCTCCAGTAGCCAGTAGCATGGTGGGGCAGAAGTGCTTACCTGACCTCCAGTCCCAGCAAATGAGTTTCTGCTGCTTGCTGGGAGGGAGAGTGCCATGGTTGCAGAGAGGGCGGCACGGTACATACACCCCAGCAGGTGCATCAGATTGGCACAGCCAGGGCATTTGCATTGCACCAGGTTTGTCGCAGCCTCACCCCAGCCCTCCCTTGTAAGCAGCAACAACTCACCTGCCGGGAGGTCAGGTAAGCACCACCTCCCCACCATGCCATCTTCTTGTCTCTCTGACCCCCGTTACACTCCCAATGTGAGAGCAGCTCTGCCGCAACAAAACTCTGCTTGCTGAGAATTCTGAAGTCAACAGAGAAAGCTGAAGGAGGATAGAAATCAATTGCACACTGCAGGATCTGGCTGCTTTCTCCATCCAGCGATGTGGGGTATTAAATTTCCCAGGGCTTTCTTTTTCTGTGGGAAATTTTCCATTCCCTAAGTTCATTGGTATCAATGAATGGATTCCAGATGCGAAGAGAATATTAAGCAAGCTCAGCAGTTTCAAAGATGTAATTAATATTTGTCTGGTCATTATCCCCAGCGAGTATGTGAGTCAGCGTATATCGTGCGCAATTCTTTGGGTTTCTAACATTTATTAGTGCATCAACAGTTTTCAATCACTTCGGGGAGGTCTCTTAGTTTTAAATGATGTAAGAGAAGCGCATGATCTTGTCTTTCAGTTTTTACAAGTATTCAAATAATACATAATTTAAGCCGTCCTTATTTTTTCCCTTCAAATTTTTGTGGGGAATTGGGACAAAAATTAACATGGTGTAGTTTTTTGAGGGTGGGGGCTTTGTTTACTAAATTGGGGGGGGAAATAACATGCTAAATTAAATCACTTGCTCGCACATCAGAAAACTGTCAGGTACAAATTACTCAGTGCATGCAAGTTAGCTTAATGTCCACAGGAAACATTTTCCCATATTAATTTTTTGCAAAAACCCGCATCACTATATCCATTCATAGTTTGCCTCTTCATTATTTTTTCCCCAAAATATAGTCTGGCCCCCCACAAGGTCTGGGGGACGGTGGATCGGCCCCCTGCTGAAAAAGTTTGCTGACCCCTGCAGTTGTCTAATAGCTACCTGTTCTGTCTGAAATATAGACTGGGGTGATACAGCTGTGTTGCAGTGTTAAAAAAAAACCCAAAAAACTACAAATATATTGGACCAACTGAATGGGCCAGTGCAGGCAGAATGTAGGCTTGATCCGCAGTTAAGTAATTTTTTTGGGGGGGGGCAGCTATGATATTAATTTAAGATGTTATGTTTGCAGTTATATTTTGTTTTATTCTTTCTTGTGAACCATCTTGGAAATATGATTGAAGGGCTCTGTGTGTGTGTGTGTGTGTGTGTGTGTGTGTATGTGTGTGTGTGTACGTACAAAGCTGCATGCTCCCAACTCCTATGTAGGAACTTAAGAAAAGCTCTTCAGGATCAGGCCAAATGCCCATCTTGTCTAGCATCCTATTCTCACAGTATCCATCCAGATGGCTATAGATGGGCTGGTGGATACAGAGGAGTGGTAGGAGGCACTAGCTGGGGAACTCCCCTAAGGAGCCCCCCAGGGAAGAGGACTCAGAGCCAGGGGATCAGTGGTGGGGCAATGATGAGTGGTCAGAGGAAGAAGAGGGAGCAGGCTGGCAGGGGGAGGTGTCGGAAGCTGAAGAGGCAACAGGGTTTAGTGAGTAGGAAGAAGCTGGGACAGAGAGCAGTCCAGAATCAGAGGCAGAAGTGGAGGCTGGAGAGGAGTGGGGGCAGGCTGCTGAAGACGCCAGGGACTCTCCCCCTCCTGTTGTGACCAGTTCCTCTCCCCACTGGTCTCCCAGAACATACAGAGGAATGAAGAGGGCAGAGCAAATAGAGACAAGGCGAAGGCAACTCAGGTTGCTGGAGAAGGATTGCTTAGAGAACGGTGGGACATTCAGTCCTCACAACTGCCTCGTTGGTGCAAGACCTACTGGGAGGAGTTGCTGTGACCACTAGGCATGCACTATTTTTTGTTTCTTTGAATAAAGAGTTAACTTCACTGACCCCAGGTGTTTTATTGCTGACCTCCTCCTGACAAAAGCCTGCAAGCAGACCCTGAGTGCAACCATCCTCTCCTCTCTCATGATTCCCAGCAGCTGGTATTCGGAGGCACACTGCCTTTGAGAGTGGAGGTAGATATGTAGTCATGGTACCTACTGTGTACCATTGATAGCCTTGCCTTCCATGAATTTGTCCACTCCTCTTTTAAAGCTACCCAAGACGGTGTTTCATCAGTGCATCTTGTGGAAGAAAATCCCATAGCTTAACTAGCTTACGTTATGTGAAGAAGTCTCTTTCCTGGAGCAGCCGGTGGATGGGTGGATCAGGGTAGAAAGTGTGGAGAACTATGGGCAAAGAAGACCTGGCCTCAAAGTCGTCTTTATTGCATCTGTGGAAAGTTTCATTGTGAGAGGCTGAAAGGGTATGTCAGGGGTGGATCAGAAAAGGCCTCGGATCTACAGGATCCCAAGCCCTCCTGTTCCCTTGTCATGCCCCCAACAAGGGAGACAACCTATGCCAGTCCTGGAGCAGGCACAGTTGTTTTCCCTCCCCTGGAAACCAGTGGATTGAAGGGCAGAGGGGGAAGCCTTCCAGTATGGCCAACACAAGCCCAGTAGGGTTTAGGAAGTGGTGATTCCTCTACCAAGGACTCTTCCTCCTACCCACTTCTCTGTAGCATTGCTCTGTTAAGAATTACATTGGCACAGATCTTAACCCCAGTTAATGCCAGACCAGATTTCCAGTTTAACCAGTAACCAAATTATGGTTAACAGGACTTTGTTAGCAGTTGCTGCAGATGGATTTCTTAACTAGTTAAGGCAAGAGGGGAGGATTTGTGCAGACTGAAAAGGGGGCTGCAGGAAATATCTGCAGCGCTATAGCTTGCTATTGATCCCTTAACCTTGTTTCAGAGGGATCTGCCGCTTACAACCGCATGAGCCCAGCAAGCAACATAGAATAACCTGGAATCACATAATTTACTCAACCAACAGGCTGTTCAAATGTGTTGCATGCTTTCAAATCCAAGAGCTTTCTTCTATGGGAGTGGACATCTAGCGTAAAGTAAAATAAAATAAAATGGAATAAGCCACAATGCTCTGAGGTCAATGTAGGTATGTTGACTGTTGATTGGATTATAGTTTATTTGATCCTGCAGGGAGAAGAGGCTAGATAAGTTGGATTACATGGCTTTTAAAATAGGGATGGCAAAAGGAAACACAACAGCTTTGGGTTAGGAGTGTCATCAGCTTGGTTTCCGTTTTGATGTACCTTTGTAAGGCAGGCAATGTACAAGGCACAATATGAAATTTCATTAAGTGGGCAAGAGTCTATTCAGTTTCAATTTGATTGCAGACTCTTCTTGTCAGTGGGGTCAAGAATATGCTGCGTTATTTCCATGGAACCTTTCTTCAACTTTCTATATATACTGTCGTGCTGGCAAATCCAAGGCAATTTTCTGTCAGATAAGCAAGTTCTAGATCTTATTAAGCTTTAAACATTTCAGGCCAGCAAGTCTGTAGGTTACTCTGAGGGCCATCAGAACAGAGCAAAGTGAGGTCTGCCTAAGTGAGACGCCAGTAGGAAGGCAAAGCCAGTACATGCAAAGGAAACTTACCAACAAGCTGGTTTCCAGATTCCCAAATGTGTTGCAAACATAAATGTTTTTCGGGGGAAATGCTCTGCGCATAGATTGTGGAATGGCAAGATGTGCAGAGCCTTTGACTCAATCGCTCCTGAGTACCCACACCATCACTGTGGAGTGTATAGGTTGTTTTATTGTATTTTAAATATTTTGTTGTAAGCCGTCCAGAGTGACTGGGGAAACCCAGCCAGATGGGCGGGGATATAAATAATAAATTGTTGTTGTTGTTGTTGTTGTTGTTGTGCAATGAACCAGGAGACTTGCCAGCTAGAGGGCAGGTGGAAAAATATTGGTCTTTGGGGTCAGCCTAGTTGCTATGTAATGAGTTTGCGTAACTGGCTGCTATACTGCTTATTACGATTTGGAAAATAGTTTTGGTTTGAAAATTTGAACATACTGTTGCATGCCACACCAGTCTCCAAATGGTGCAGAATTCCAGGCACTTACCCAGGGTTTATGTTTCCTTTGGAATGAGGGACAATGGAGAATGTGATGTCTTTATGATACATGATCGAAAATTCTTTCTAGTAGCACCTTAGAGACCAACTGAGTTTGTTCCTGGTATGAGCTTTCGTGTGCATGCACACTTCTTCAGATACACTGAAACAGAAGTCACCAGATCCTTAAATATAGTGGGGGAGTGGGGAGGGGTATTACTCAGAAGGGTGGTGGGAATGGGTGATAGGCTGATCAGTGTGGAAAACCTGTTGACGACTAAACGGCTGCAATTAGTCTTGCAGGGAAAGGCAAGGGGTGAGATGGCTAAAGATGGCTTTGTTATGTATAATGAGATAAGAGTCCAATGTCTTTGTTCAAACCAGGTTTCTCCATGGTTTTAAGTTTGGTGATTAGTTGCAATTCAGCCACTTCTCTTTCCAGTCTATTTCTGAAATTTCTTTGTATTAAGAATACCCCTCCCCACTCCCCCACTATATTTAAGGATCTGGTGACTTCTGTTTCAGTGTATCTGAAGAAGTGTGCATGCACACGAAAGCTCATACCAGGAACAAACTCAGTTGGTCTCTAAGGTGCTACTAGAAAGAATTTTCGATTTTGTTTTGACTATGGCAGACCAACACGGCTACCCACCTGTAACTGGATTTATGATACATGGTTTATTTATACATATATACAGCCTGAGCCTACAATGGAGGAGTTCACTGCATTTAACATCCCAGTAGGGTCTTGTTTCACCCATAGCCATAGCCTTGGATGCAAGCAGAAATCAGGCATGCCTCTCCCTCACTGGATTCAGCCTACTTCTTCCTCCAGTTTCTAGCTTACACACACACAACTAAGCTCTGGCCTTTGCTTTTTCTAACTACCAGCAAGTTGAGGGAGGGGGACCACCCATTTGCCATCTGGCATAGAGCCACTTCCTTTGTACCCTTAATGGTCCGTTACCTAGGCTATCACCTCACCAGGAAGCTAACCTAGCTATTCCAGAAATTTGAATTCTTGCTTAAGTTTTACAACTTGCTGGATCAAGGAATTAAAAGACTCTTGGCATACAGCCTGCAAACCCCTCCCCAACTCATAAGAGCGCGTATGTTCTGCTTGTCAACCACTCTGCCAACTCCACTTTGCCCACACCTGGCCAAACCCTCTTCCCTTTATACCTGACCCACCCCCTCGACTATCCCCGCACAGCCTGCTCCAAGCCCCACCTTTAGAGAGAAGTTTCTGAAGTGCCTCCATTATATCAAGCTGCAGCTGTTTTTAATGGAGGGGCAAGGTGCTTCACAGAACATTTCCCCCCATGCACTGCTTGCTCCCTTATCTGCCTGCCATTCCATCATCTCGCTGAAATTAGCATGGCCACCTATCAGCAGCCATGCAAACTGCAGCATGACAACAGGCTTACATTTTTATATATATAGGAAGATATACTGTTTGGTTTTTAGAATGTTGTAAAGCCACCTTGTGGTCTCTGATGAAAGGTGGTCAATAAATGAAATAAGTAAATAAATGATTTCATTGGTGGCTGGAAGAGGCGGGGCAAGTTGCAACGTGATGCCAGTACCAGATGAGTAAGAGATGTTAAACTTTCCAGGGAAGATGGGAGGAACTTAGCAGAAGAATGCTGTTTTCAGTAGCATTTCCAGTGCCATGCTTAGCACGTAGTTTCCAGCCTGAGCCCTTTGGAGGAAGAGCAGCATATGCTGGTAGCAAATAAGTAATGAAATAGACCAGGTTGTTTAGTTTTCTCTTGATGATGAGTAAATGGAAACCATAATGGTATTTTTATTAGCCTTATTCACTTTAGGAGAAATTTTAATATTTGCAAATTGACCTTATGATTCCCCAAATAGAATATTAAGAAGCTGTGTGTCTGCAAAGGGGAGACAGCTGAATGTTGCTTCGAGATGCCAAATGAGGATACTGGAAGCACTCACTTCAAAACTTTGAGCGCATTATCGTTAATGACGTTTAAGGATGACTTGAGAGTTCTGTGCTGGTGATACAGGGAATGTGCAGTAATGTTTCTTTGCAAAGCTCTTTACTTCCCCCTGCAAGGTAATATAAGATACCTTTGCAGTTGAATTCCCTTTGAAAGACTTATACAAACTGTATTGCAATCAGGTAGCAGTCCCAAACCAAAATGCATTATCTTTGTGGTCTAGTAGAGGTTGACAAGCGTCGGTGGTCAGTCTCAATTATGTTCAATTACACTGGGCACAATGTTTAGGAAACCTTTTTTTCTGAAATGCATTTCTTAAAATAAAGAAGTCTGTAATCCTGGCAGCTTTTTCATTATATGAGACAGTGAAAGAGGGTCTTTGCAGTACCTTCTTCATAAGGTCTAGAGCAGAGGTGGGGTAACCTCAGGCTCAGAGGCAGGACGTGGCCTCTCCAGGCCTCTCTGTCTGACCTCCGGGACTCTTCCCAGGTCACACCCGCTCACTGAAGCTGCTTCACACACTCCTTTAGTGTTTTTCCTGACTTGAGCATGTCCTTGAGCCCTGACAATGCTTCTTGGCTGCCTGTATGGAGGAGAGAAAAGGGTGTGTGAGTTTATGTAGTGGGAGATTAGCAGACAAACCTAACAAATACATATTCTTCCTAGTTAGCATGAGAATAATAATAATAATTTATTATTTATACCCCGCCCATCCTGCTGAGTTTCCCCAGCCACTCTGGGCGGCTCCCAATTGAGTGTTAAGAACAATACAGCATTAAATATTAAAAACTTCCCTAAACAGGGCTGCTTTCAGATGTCTTTTAAACAGACATCTTTTAGAAGAGGCTAAGTCCACAGAGCTACAGTGGTACCTTGGCTTGGCTCCCGGACACCACATCCCTGAAGTAAGTGTTCTGGTTTGCAAACGTTTTTCGGAAGCCGAACGTCTTGAGTGCAGGAAGCTCCTGCAGCTAATCGGAAGCCGCGCCTTGGTTTTCGAAGCGTTTCAGAAGTCGAACAGACTCCCAGAACGGATTAAGTTCGAGAATCAAGGTACCACTGTATATTGCTGAGAGACAGATACTCAGACCATAGAAATGCAGTTGGTAGAGAGGGCTCTGTGTGATGTCATTTCCCATCATCTCCTGGAGAGGAAGGAGCATATAGTACTTCCTGTTTCTCCCCCCCCCCCTTCGACCAGCCATGAGGGCAATCATGCCTGAGATAGGTTATACTGTAAATATATGTATTTAGCTTGCATAGTTTTTACTGCTACTGTTGCTGTGAATCAATGCAAGATTATAAAGTAAGTAAATCTTATTTTTATACTTAACTTTACACATTGCTGCCTGGTTCATTGTTACGCAGGCTAAGAAGGGGGAAGCCAGCTTACAAAGTGAGTCTTTGCAGCCCAGTTCCTATGCTTCTAATTTCACTGCCAATAATGGGATTTTTAAAACTCTGTTTAATGCACACACGTGGGCAGCTGGAGGAATAAATTGCAATTAACATATCCTCTCCTGCCCATTAAAACCCATCCCACACAAACTAGCCTAGTGCACATTGCTCCACTCACTTTTGCCTCTATCACTCTCATGTGGCCCCTGGAAGGTGGTTCAGACTGAAAAAGGTTCCCCACCCACCTGGTCCACAGATATTAGGTTGGATCTAGAGTTCACTCCTGCCAACAAGGAGAGAAGTCGGCCGAAGTTGCTTCTCCCACTTTGCCAATGGGATCAATAGCCTTCCATGGACAGAAGCAGCCTTCATTTGCAGAAGGCAAAGTCTGGATCCAGCCCATTGTTTTTGAAGAAGGGCTCAGACTGACCGTATTTCTGTTGCTTCTTAGCACAGGATGGAAAGTATCTGATACTGGTGAATTATTTATCTTAATTTATAAATAGAAATCCTAGCCCACATTCCTCCAAAGCAGCTTACAGATAAGTCTTATGCAGAGTAGATCCATTGAAATGAATGGGCTGAACTTAGGCACGTTCATTAATTTCAGTGGGTCTACTCTGTGTAAACTCTATTTGACTACCACTCTATTAAATCACATACACATATATCCCATAATAAAAACTAAAATACACACATGTGTATATATTACATTGCACAAAGCATCAAATTTTCTTTAAAGCAGCAATGTTAGAAGTGGTAATGGATTGAAAGCACATCCCCACAAATAACAAATCCATTTATGATGTTCACTTTATTCCTCTTCCATTGTTTTCCTCCTCCTCGCCATCATTGATTTATTAACAACTATGTCAGTGTGATATACACTAATAATACAGTGGTACCTTGGTTCTCAAACACCTTGGTTCTCAAACGCTTTGGTTCTCAAACTCTGAAAACTCGGAAGCAAGTGTTCCAGTTTTCAGCCAAACGTCCAATGCAGTTGTCGGCTATTGTTTCTGGGGCCCCTGCACCAATCAGAATCTGTGCCTTGGTTTTCAAACATTTCGGAAGTCAAACGGACTTCCGGAACGGATTTAGTTTGGCACTTTTCTTTTTGCTATTTACCGGTATTTTGCACTTTTGTTTTTGAGGTATTTTCGTTTAATTTGTTTTTGTGATTGTGTGGAACCCAGTTCGGCTATTGATTGATTGATTGATTGATTGTGTGACTGCAGATAAAAGCCCCCCATCCAAACAATGACTATCATCAGTGCAGGGAAGAAAAAAATTAATTTTTCATTTTTATCATCTACAATACTGTCTTACTTATTTTATAGTACAGTACATTGAATATTGCTTTCATTTTATAGATCAGTGGTCTCGTTAGATAGTAAAATTCATGTTAAATTGCTCTTTTAGGGGTTGTTTTTAAAAGTCTGGAACGGATTAATTCATTTTGCATTACTTTCTATGGGAAAGCACGCCTTGGTTTTGGAATGCTTTGGTTTTGGAACAGACTTCCGGAATGGATTAAGTTTGAGAACCAAGGTACCACTATAATTAAAAACTGTTAAAACCACAAAACAGCAAATACATTTAAAACAAAACTAAAACCATACAAAGGCGATACTTGTGATTCCAAAACCACATGCCTTTGTAGGACTATGGATAAACAAAACTCTAATTCTCCTCTTGGATTCCCATCCCAAAGAATCTCTTAATACTGTCAACTAAACTAGTGGCTTCCAAATATTATACTCGGGAGGAACCCAGGAATGACATTTTCTGTCCCTTTGCTATAATTATAAAGTTATGCCAGCAACGTATGTAAGCACTTTGCAAGCCGTAGCGGTGTGGTGGTGGGGACTTCATGGTTGATCTGGCTTCCCATTGCTTTGCATCACTGTCAGTTACTGAAAAGGGGAGCAGCAAAGCAGCAAGGATCTTGGTAGAAGTGCAGCGGAACCCACCCAATGCTCTCACTGCTGTGCCATCGCCAGAGGTATGGAGAAGCTTTGGCTCCCCAGACGTTGGTGAACTGCAACTCCCATCAGCCCCAGCAATGGCCAGTGGTGATGGGAGTTGTGGTTTCCATCTGGAGAGCCAGCAGTTCCCCAAACCTGCATTACATTACACCAGTGTGGTGTAGTGGTTAAGAGTGGCGGACTCGTAATCTGGGGAACCGGGTTCGTGTCTCCGCTCCTCCACATGCAGCTGCTGGGTGACCTTGGGCTAGTCACACTTCTCTGAAGTCTCTCAGCCCCACTCACCTCACAGAGTGTTTGTTGTGGGGGGAAGGGAAAGGAGAATGTTAGCCGCTTTGAGACTCCTTCAGGTAGTGATAAAGCGGGATATCAAATCCAAATCCAAACTCTACAGCATCTGAAACTCCTACAGGCTGTGAGAAACTGCACACAGTCCTACACCCCCTATCATATGGAAATTAACTCTCAAAGCAGAGGGATTTGTTGTTGTCATAGTTGTACCCGCCCTGAGACCTGCAGATATAGGGCGGTATATATATTCTGATGATGTTGATGATGTAAGAGCCCTGCTATATCAGATGAAAGGTCCATCTCTAGCCCAACATCCTGCTTCCCACAGTTGGCCAAGTAAGCAGATGTCTTCAGAAAGCAAATGAGTGGGGTCTGAAGGCCTTAGCCGTCTCCCACTTTGTGCCCCACATGGACTGGTGTTTAATGTCGTGCTGCCCCTGAGAAAATAGAGGTTCCAGACAGCCTTCATGCCTAATGATAGATCCCTCTAATCCTCTTCTAAAGCTGTGTAAAGCTAGTGGCCATCAGCACATCCTCTGGTAGCAAAGTCCATAAATTTAAGTGTTACTTAGTTAATTAAACATGTGCTAGCCGTATGTTTAATTTTGATGATAAGTGAACACACACATACACACACACATTTCAGAATTAATCCAAGGAAGAGGGTTGATTGGTTTAATCCACTAGACGTCCTAAAACTAATTCACTTTCGCAGATGAATTCTAGATTGGAAAGGCTTTAGAGCCCAGTTTGCAAATGCCCAATGTCTTCGTTGGAAGCTTGTGCCCATTCTAGGCACATCGCCGGGAAAGAGGAAGTGCAGCACACACACACACAACCAGGAAAAAGAAGTGGAGGAAAAGGAGGGTGCAGATTTGCATATACTTTGTATATGCTAATTTAGATGCAATTTTAGAAATAATTGGTGGTCGTCAGCCACTCAGAGTAGACCTGTTGAAATTAATGGACCTAGCTTAGTCACGCTCACTAATTTCAGTGGCTTTACTCTGAGAAGAACTTATTTAAACACCACCCGGTGACTATAATTTAATTAGAAATATAGTATTATTGTGGGAAAGACTGTGACCAGTTGACCTGTCTGCCTGATCTGTCTGCTGTCCAGGTACTAACTGTTGATGGTCAGCTTCAAGGCTCCTTCTCTTCTTTCTTATCATTATCTCTTCAGGTTGAGGACTCCCATCAAGTGAAGCAGTGTTATTCAACCTCCGGTCCCCAGATGCTGTTGAACTGCAGCTCACATCATTCTGGATACTGGCTAAGCTAGCTGAGAATATTGGGAGTTGTAGAGACCCCCCCCCAAAAAAAAAAACAACCACAACTGGGGACCCAAAGGTTGAATAAGAATAAGAATTTATTATTTATACCCCACCCATCTGGCTGGGTTTCCCCCAGCCACTCTGGACGGCTTCCAACCGAATATTAAAAACACAATACAGCATTAAACATTAAAAACTTCCCTAAACAGGGCTGCCTTCAGATGTCTTTTAAAAGTAAGATAGTTGTTTATTTCCTTGACATCTGGTGGAAGGGCGTTCCACAGGGTAGGCACCACTACCAAGAAGGCCCTCTGCCTGATTCCCTGTAACCTCACTTCTTGCAGTGAGGGAACCGCCAGAAGGCCCTTAGCGCTACACCTCATTGTCCAGGCAGAACGATGGCGGTGGATATGCTCCTTCAGGTATACAGGACAAGACCGTTTAGGGCTTTAAAGGTCAGCACCAACACTTCGAATTGTGCTCAGAAAACTCTGAATTAGAGGGCTGTCCCCTGTAGAGTGGTGTGGGTGGTGCTGTGGTCTAAACCACTGAGCTTAGGGCTTGCCGATCGGAAGGTCGGCGGTTCGAATCCCAGTGACGGGGTGAGCTCCCGTTGCTCGGTTCCTGCTCCTGCCCACCTAACAGTTCGAAAGCACGTCAAAGTGCAAGTAGATAAATAGGTACCACTCCGGCAGGAAGGTAAACAGCGTTTCCGTGTGCTGCTCTGGTTCGCCAGAAGCGGCTTAGTCATGCTGGCCACATGACCTGGAAGCTGTACGCTGGCTCCCTTGGCCAGTAAAGCGAGATGAGCGCCGCAACCCCAGAGTCGTTCGCGACTGGACCTAACGGTTGGGGTCCCTTTACCTTTACCCTTACCCCTGTAGAGTAGAACAGTGTTTTTCAACCTTTTTTGGGCAAAGGCACACTTGTTTCATGAAAAAAATCACGAGGCACACCACCATTAGAAAATGTTAAAAAAATTAACTCTGTGCCTATATTGACTATATATAAAGTAATTTTTCAATTTTTCCCATGGCACACCAGGCAACATCTCGCGGCACACTAGTGTGCCGCGGAACAGTGGTTGAAAAACACTGGAGTAGAACACATGGCCACCCTAACCCATCGGAACATGGTCAGCATTATTTAAAACTTACAAACCTAGATCAAGCCAGTGGCTCGTCTAGTCCAGCATCTTGTTTTCACAGAGGCCAACCAGATGCCTGTGGGAAGCCTGCAAGCTGGACATGAGCAACAACTGTTCTTTGCCCACCTGCAGTTCCCAGCAGCTGGTTTTCAGACATCTATTGCCTCTGACAATGGAGGTAGAACATAGGCATCGTGGCTAGTAGCCTTGTCCTCAGTGTTTCTGTTTCTGTTAATTTGTCTAATTCTCTCTCAAAGGCATTCAAGTTGGTGGCAGTCACCACCTCCCGTAGAAGTGAGTTCCATAGTTTAACTTTTTGCTGCTTAGCAAAGAGTTTTGCAGGAGTCTGCAGAGACGGTTACATCCAAGTCAAGAAGGACTAAGGCTGCAGACAGCTGGGCTGCCATACATCCGGAATATTCTGGACATAGCCGGGATTCATCCATTGAAAATGCCGTCTGGGCAGAAGTTTCATAACCTGGTTAAAATGTCAGGGACAACCCGGGCGCATGGAAGCCCATATCGGAAGTGTTGATTTATTGGCAATTTTCCTTCAAAAAAAAAAAAGCTTTAAAATGTCATTTTATTTGGAGATTTTATAAATTAAAAAAAGCTTTTGTGCCCAGATTTTCACTTTTTGAAATTTGGCAACCCTAGCAGAGAGGCCTGTAAGCCCAAGTGTGGTTCTACTTAAATCCTAGGCAGTTGTGCATTATAGGTCTTACGGAGCTTGGTTCTCCAAAGATAGCATAAAATGTTCTAAAGGAAGGTTGACAGAACTCATTCTGCTGAAGTGTCTCCTTGTTGACTGTCGTTGTGGTTGCCAGTTATGCTAATACTTTGGTGAAATTTTAGGAAATGGATGCAGGGTCAGTGTGGGGGTTGTGAGATTTGACAAAGGGGATCAGAGACGGCGATAAGGGCCCATTTTGGCCAATACTGTCCCCAAACTTTTCCCAAGGTGCAATAGAGGAATGAGCTTTCCCACAGCTAACCCAAACACTCGGATGCCCACACATTTGCACAGGGTGGCATTCGCCAGGAAAACTAGTTATGATATGAGTGTGCTGCAGAACTTAATTAATATATTGATCATAGCATCTGAGAGGGAAGTGTGTGACTAAATAAGGTCACAGAACAATGAGGTTCCATATCAGGCTGTACATAATAGATTATTGGTACACTGGCATGGTGATGGTTTCTAGTGATACGCCAGATTAATATCCCTTTACTGAATCAACCTGCAACAGGAGGGGTTTTTTTTTAGATACACCTGGAAATTAGATATGGTGTGATATGTTAATTGGATAGGTGTGTGGCAGTTAAATAATGTACAATCAATAGTCAATGTTCCTTAAGTATGGTTAATAGGTTTATAAGTTCAGGCATACTCATATTGTTACGGATATTATGTACTTCTTAGCTTAATGTACTTGGTTAATTAAGCATTAAGAATAAGGACTCAACCAGGCCACATTCACACCATCTATTTAAAGTGCTTCAAACAGCTGTTGCTTGGCCCCATAGAATTCTGGGAGCTGTAGTTCACTAAGGGTGCTGAGAGTTGATAGCAGACCCCTGTCCGGCTTCCAGAGCTACAATTCCCAGAGTTCCCTGGGAAGAGGGGTTGATTTTTAAACCACTCTTGAGAATTGTAGCTCTGGGATGGAAATGGAGAATGCACTTCCCCTTTGGGGAGTCTTCTTTGCATGGAGTTTTCCCCAATGTGGTGTCCATGAACATCATAGTGTTCTCAGATACCCCCTTGGTGCCCATCGGGGGGCCCTACCCCTCCCAATTATTTTTAATGAGGTTTCTTGGGCAGTTTGTATGTTTTCGGGTGGTGGGGTCTGTTCGTTTATTTTATCAGTGTTTCATTTGTTTGGTGGGCATGCAGATGTTTTGCCTGGTTTTTGGAAAGGGGGCTCTGAGCATCACCAGCAGGAGTAGGCAACCTAAGGCCCATGGGCCACAAACAGCCCACGGGGGTTGTTTAACCAGCCCCCGAACCGAGCTGCCCACTTGGCGAGTCCCCACGCGCTGTGCTAAACCGGCACAGTGTGGTGCAGGGACTCGCTTCCGCGGTGCCAGAAATCACATCTGCGCATGCTCAGATGCCAGAAATCGCATCTACACAGGTGCCAGAAATCTTGTCTGCGCAGACGCTTGAAATCACGGCCGTGCACACTCACACGCACGTGCAATCTGGCCCATGGAGGGATCTCTGCTGAGGTGAACCAGCCCAGGCGAGGTAAACCTTGCCGACCCCGATCACTAGTTTTTCTTTTTCTTTTTTTATTGAGAATTTATTGGATTTTCAAAATAAAATACACAAAATACACAAACACTACACAAACTACACAAACAAAACAATTAATTCCTCATCCTAATCTTCTTTATAATCCTAAACTTGGGACTTCCTCACATCCTCTCTTTTGCATTCATTTCTAATCTTCTTTAGTAACTTTGTAACATTGTAAAATCTACTTTTTCACATCTATTATAATTAATAGATCTATTATAATTATCGATTACAATTATAATCAATATATCTTAAACCTTAAATCTTATTCTTATCATCATATCTCCAGTCTAAAATCTTATTTTTTCCAAATAAAACATCAAATTACACATCTCTACCTCTTTTATCCTCTCTTCACTTAACTTTGTTATCCTGTGGCCTATATTTCTTCTGATTCCAATTTCAAATATATATAAAAACATCACATTTTTACAAATACCTAGATATTCCTTCCAGTCTCATAATCCTTTTTCCCTCTGGTGTCGGAGTACCTTGGTCAGCCTTTCAATCCCTAATAAATCATACTTCACCCCACCCCTCTCCTGTCCATCACCACCCTTTCCTTTGCCTTTCCCATCCCCCCCCCAGTCTCCCCCCCCCCCAACATTCCACCAGTCCAGGTTCTCCTTCTATTATCGCCTTCATGTATTTTACTAGTTTTTCTTCTATGAAGTAGATATTTTGTAATGCCCCCAGCAGTTCCTTAGATTTCCAAATGTGCCCTCAGGCTCAGAAAGGTGGGGTAGTGGCTGCTGCTGTAGTTTATCTCTCTTGATTCAGTCTGCGGAGAAGAACTTCCTTGTTTGCTCTGAAGGAACTTCCTGCTTCATTATGAAGTTTTTTGTGTTGTTGTTGTTGTTGTTGTTTTTGAAATCTTGCCTGGTAGAGAAGTGTTAAGAGTTCATGGGAGTCCAAGACTTTAGGGTAGCTGTGACTGCCCATCCAAAATGTGATCATACTCTGAAGCCCTTTTTCATGTGCCTTCTCCATAAGAGGTCCCTTTGTGGAATGCTTTCCCCAGCGAGACTCGTCTGGCTCCTTTAGGTGCCAGGCAAAAACATTCCTCTGCCTTTTAAACTGTGGTAGGCTGTTGTTTTTGTTTGTTACTGGGTTATGTGTTTTTGTGTTCTTATATTGTAAACGGCCGTGTGATCCTCGGATGAAAGGCAGTATAGAAATTTAATAAACAAATAAAAGCAAAAGCAGCAAAGACCTGCCTTTTTATTCCCTTTCTGACTCAGGATTAATTTCATGCCACAAAACAAATTTATTTATTTATTTATTTATATTACCCCGCTAATTCAAATAAATTAGTGAAATGAACGCCTTTTATTTCACAAAACGTTTAGACCACTTGATTTTAAGGAGAGAGAGGGAACCCTCGAATCAGTTCTGTTACGTGCAATGGAAATTCAAGGAAAACACAACTTAAATCACTCTGAAAGAAGCTATTGGAGTAGTCCATTTGCCCATGTATGTGTACAGAAAATAGTAGATCTAGCTGAAAGGAAACACGTGGAGATCTGCATTGATTACTGGAATGCATCCCTAATTATAATTATTATATAAGTGTTGTGTAATCAAGAAGGTTCTACAATCGTAGAGGGGAGGGTGGCTGTGAGGAGGCATTGCCTGTGTACAGGATACTGAAGGGAAGCTGTATTCATAAATCTGCCATTACACTGCTTACTGCCTGGTAGTCATAGGGAAGGGAAGTTAATGTGGTAGGCCCAGACCACGCGATCTATTTTCAGATTGGGGAGGGGGGATACTGACTGTGCAATTTGGGCACATGTGCATTACATTTTATAAGCATGTACAGAAGCCTGTGGGGCAAGTAGCTAGAATAATGGAGAGTATTGTCTGAACCAAGCCCAAATGTACTCTGTTCTTGGTGTAAATCAGGAGTGGGGGGACCTTTGGTCCTCCTAGTACTGTTGGACTTCAACTCCCATCAACCCCAGCACAGAAAATGGCCACGGATGATGGGAGTTGCAATCTTAGCAACTTCTGGAGGGCCAATAGCTCTGCGTCCCTGTTGTAAATATTAGTATTATTAGTACTCCCTGCCCTTCTTCAAATGGCAGGTTAAAATTAAAATATAGTATTAAAAACAAAAGCAGATCACAAAGCAAAATGGAATAATCCTCAGTAGTATCACTCCTGTTATGCTCCCAAAGTCTGCTGAAACAAATAGGTTGTAAGCTGCCTCCTGAATAAATATAGTGTGAGGACAATCTGATCTTTACAGGGAGGGAATTCCATAGCCAGAATTCCTTCACCACTGAGAAGGCGCTGCTTCTTTTGGTGAAAGGTGCCATATTCCCTGCAGGCACCACAAGCAGTTCAAAAAAACCTCAGGTTGGCTGGAATGGAGGAAGGCGCTCCTTCAATTAAGTAATTGTGAAATTAGCCGCTTACTTCCCATTTCCTCAAGACAAAGATAGCAATTCAACATAAGAAGGAAAACCCATCATGTTCATGAAATGCATATTCTTTTGTTGTTCTAGGCGAGAAATTCTTCAACATGTTGACGTGATCAAAAACTTCTCCTTGACGAAGAATATGGTTCGGATTGGACAGCTGATGCATTACGATTACTCCAGCCACAAATACGTCTTCTCCATTAGCAACAGCTTCCGCTTGCTGCTTCCAGATGTCTCTCCTATTCAGAACAAGCACTACAATATTTGTGCCGTTGTCGGAAATAGCGGCATCCTTGTGGGCAGTCAGTGCGGGCAAGAAATAGATAAATACGATTTTGTTTTCCGTTGCAATTTTGCCCCGACTGAGGCATTCCAGAAGGATGTCGGAAGGAAAACCAATCTCACCACCTTCAACCCCAGCATTCTGGAGAAGTACTACAACAACCTGTTGACCATTCAAGATCGAAATAACTTTTTCCTAAGCCTGAAGAAGCTCGACGGCGCCATTCTCTGGATCCCAGCCTTTTTCTTCCATACTTCAGCAACCATTACAAGAACATTGGTTGACTTCTTTATTGAGCATCGTGGGCAGCTAAAAGTCCAGCTGGCTTGGCCAGGAAATATAATGCAACATCTGAACAGGTGCATTTAACTCACCCCTTGATGCTGTTGTTTGCTTTCATTGTAATTTGCAGCGCAGTTGAGCAGCAGTCAAGAATCGGGGTTTTTTTTAAGAGAGGCAGTGGGTTGTTTATGAATGTGTTCATTAAATTTGTACCCTACTTTTCTTTGGCAAAAAAATAACAAAGAAGAGATCATGATACAGTGGCCAGTAACCACGTAATACTAAGCCAACCAACCCATGACTTAGCACAAGCAAACATACAGGTTTCTGGAGAGCAGATCAAGGGCACTTTGCTCCTCTTGTCCTACTGCTACGCAGAGCTAAGCCATGGTTTGCCTTATTGCTATGTGCAAACCCTGGCTTGTAGTTTATCTCCCCCCAACAAACCATGAGTGGTAAACCAAGAACGAACCTTGGTTACAGATTGTGGTTTGTCTCGAGTTTGACAAACCATGAGCCCAGGTTCGGGTGTAGCACTAAGACAAACCATGACTTAGCCCCTGTGGTAGGGTCAGGGAAGGAGTGCGGAGGCTGCCATTTTTGCTCCTGGAAGCCGTACATTTGCTCATTCACATTTGTGAACAATTGTAGCTAATCGAAATTTTTATTATGATAAGTTTGTCAGGTCTCTGCCGGTTTAGATTGCTGGGTAAATGAACAAGGTCCACAAACTCTACGGAGCTGTGGAATCAGAGGTGGTGTGAGTAGAGAAGTGTAGAGTAAATAGAAATTGCCACCAGGAGCTGCAAAAACATATCTAAACAAGATTGGGGGGGGGGGAGACAAGCAGACTCAGGATCAGGAATAGCCAGGGTGCAGCTGGGGCAGAGATGAACCTACAGATCTTTAGATGTTACTGAACTACAACTTCCATCATCCCTGTCCATTGACTACGCTGTCTGGAGCTGATGGGTGTTGGAATCCAACAACCTCTATCAGGACATAGGCACCCCATCCCAGACCTAAAATGAAGCTTGGGCATGTACACTGAGCTCCCTCAGAAGCTAAGACTTGACCATTATTTTCAGTATCAGGGAATGATCATTGGGGGAACATAGGAAAGCTGCCTTACTCCAAGGCATCCAGATGCTGTCATTATCATTCAGAACAGAAGTCTAGATAGCCGTGTTGGCCCATGAGAAATATTCCCTTTTGGGGCAGCCCCTTAATTGGGCCAACCAAAATATCACAGAATACTGAACAAGCTCTTTTATTGTCCAGATTCATCAGGCTAAGTGGGAAACAGAGCAGTTGCGTTGCTTATATTGAAGCCATGAAGTCTGCATCTGGTCACGGTTTTAATATGGAACATATTAAAGTAGCCTGCACTGGCTTTAAGTTGCTGTGCACATATCAGGGTGCCCCAAAAGGTGAAGGAAGGCCCTTAAGCTTACCAGTAAAGGAATCTTTGAAAAGAAGCCCAGAAGACAAGAGCTATCAGTACATGATGGCCTTGGTTGGCCAAGGTTTCCATTTAGTACTGGCACACACGTCATCTTTCTGTGAACTTCTTTTCAAACACTCTCTTAAGTTTTGCGCAGTTCAGATGCAAATGTATGGGCAGAGTTGGAGCTCCTGAAGGAGCAGTCCTTGTGCTCTGAGACACATGGAGCCATAATAAAGATTTGCTTTGCCCCAGGTATCACCTGAGTCTCCCCCCCTTTGGAGGGGAGGGGACTTTGTTCATTTAAGGTGCTCTTTCCCCTATTTTTCTTGTGCCATAGATAACACATTGCACCAAGTGCCTGCTAGGAACAAGAAGTGCTGCAGCAGCTGACTCCTCGTCTCTGAAAAGATGAGAACAGTCAAGAACAGCTAGTCTTTTCATCTTTTCAGAGATGAGATTCATCACTAGAGCACTCACAAAAACAGGCATAGGCAAACTCAGCCCTCCAGATGTTTTGGGACTACAACTCCCAACATCCCTAGCTAACAGGACCAGTGTCAGGGATGATGGGAGTTGTAGTCCCAAAACATCTGGAGGGCCGAAGTTTGCCTATGCCTCCACAAAAGCTTGCACATTATTTTTTGATTTCGTGGTTGTCCTAGTAAAGGTCTATAAGAGATTTTCAGATGCCCTAAAAGAGATTTCAAAATGACATTATTATGCACTTTCAGAACATTTCCATTAAATATATATATAATCCGTTTCCCATGTCATGCTTTCTTTTCATTTCACAGGTATTGGAAAAACAAGCACTTGGCACCCAAACGGCTCAGTACAGGTATTCTCATGTATACGCTGGCATCTGCAATTTGCGACGAAATCCACCTATACGGGTTCTGGCCTTTTGGATTTAATCCGAACAACCGGGAAGACCTTCCGTACCATTACTATGATAAAAAAGGAACAAAGTTTACGACCAAGTGGCAAGAGTCCCACCAGCTCCCTGCCGAATTCCAGCAACTCTTTCGAATTCACGGAGAAGGTCTAGCAAAGCTGACTTTGTCCCAGTGTGCCTAAGGATTTAACACTTGAAGTGCCAAATGATTGTCGTTGTTTTTTAAGGAAAAAAAAGTGCCCAAAATGAATTCACCGGGTTTTTTTCAAAGCAGAATTCTAAATGGGGGGCAGGGAGAATTTGTGGGCAGGGATTCCCCCCCTCCTTTTGATTCAGAGATGCTCTGAAAGCACCCTTATATCGCCATCTTTTCAAGCATTGGAGGGTGTCTTTAGCATATTTAGCAATGCAGAAGGATTTCTTCTATTTGTGTAGAAAGTCAAAGCTGTTTACAGCAGAAAGTTTTGCATTTCTGGTTATGCTGCCAAGATGGCTCTCTTTAGAGTATTTTCATAGTCACGTATTTTTCACATTCCGCAAAATGTCTCAAAATGTCGAATGTTAAAACACCTGTGTTTGCTTATTAAGATTCTTTGCTTGTTTTCTTGGCTAACTTGCACAACTCCTCTTAGTAGCTGAAAAAAATGGTTTGAGGACCGCTCCTGAATGTTCTGACTGAATGACCATTTGCACCAGTATTAACTCCATTAAGGTCAATGGGAATATATCACTGTAAATGGCCATTGTATTATTCCAAAGATCTTTCGTTAGCATAACAAGCCCAATGGGGAGTGAAATATACTTTCCATGCAGGCATGCAGAGATGGTCAATTGGATACTCACAGGATGCATTTGGCCCTTGTCACAATCTTTTGTAGACTCCTATTTCCATCCCACTCAAGGTTGTCCCAACCACTATGACTAGGTAGAGCAACTCTGGACACAGTGCAGGGCCAGGCAGACTTGACCTGTGCCACTCCCATTGTTAAACAAAACACTTCTCCCTTTTGAACAGTGTGCTTGTCAAGTGAGAGACACTTAGCAAATGCCCTTTGTAAAGTAAGAGTATGCCACCAGAAGTCTCTTTGGCAATACAGAAACTTCTGTAGCACCCAGTCATATCTCAAAGGGCATCTGTGAAAGCAAGAATTGCCACATCACGTCCTAGGCCAATTTATTCAGCCAAGGGGGCTGCAGAACCCACCAACCAAGGAGGTTGTAGCCTCCCCAGCCAAAGAGCGCAGGCATGACACCATAGCCAGGGAGGAGTTCGTGCGTCAAAGAACTCAGCCTGGGACAGTCTGTCCCCTGAGGCTGAAGACATTGTCCGTAACTGCTCTACAGTTTTGAATAGACCATGAACGCAATGCTAAAATGTTTGGCCGTGTTGAGACTAGTTAGAAAAGCTACAGATGGAGTCATTCGGTTTTTGCTATAGTTTCTGATGAGTTTGAAGTTCTTGGATCAGAGATGAGAAAGCTCTGTTGCTGTCAACATGGTGCCCTGCCATGTCCCCTCCTGGTCTTGTCAGGGGGTGCAGTGCAGTGGCAACACCTCACCTCATGCCCCAGAGTGTCCCCATCCCTGGTATAAATTGAGAGGATTCATGAGAGCTTCAGACTAAGGTCTCCATCTCTCCTCGTCTAATATTGCCCAAGTATTTGTTCTGAAATGACTAATGGAGGAATGCCATTGTTTTCACACCAGGGCTGGGAATGTTGTTTGTTTGTTTGTTTGTTTGTTTGTTTTTGGATTTCCCTCTAGAAATCTACTTCACTTCTAAACTTCACTGTTGCTATAAGCCACTGCATGCCGGGAATTTAAACCCCAAGCTACATCATGGTGTGGGTGGGTGTGTATGTATATGTGTGTGTGTGTGTTGTTGGGAGTTTGAGGGTCTTCCCTAACTATACATTTTTGGCATTGTCCCTTAGGGTCGAAGGAGTTACTTAACTTTCTGTTGTTTACAGTTGGTAGTTATGTCAAAACTGGCACCTGGAGAAGTTTCAACTCTGTTTGACTGCCCCTGGATTTTGCAGTGTTGAAAATTCCTTAGCTAGACTCATTTATTAAACAGTTTCAAATTACCTTTTAAAAAAACTGTCCCAGTTTAGTCAAGCAGCAAGGGTGTATTTTTGTTAGTTTTTAAAACAAACTTTAATACAAGCATTCATTAAAAGTACCATCATAAAACAGGCACATACATCCCCTCATGCAGAAGAGAATTCCTCTTTTAAAAGAGACAAACATACAACAACAGCAAAAACGATGGTTTTGCTTCAAAAATATTTTGCCCATCTGAAGATTTTTGCAGATCTAAAGCAATAGATTGATCAGAGTAGCCAACTAAAATATGTATGATTAATCAAGCATGGGTTTTTTTTGGTGGGATGGACCATCGTTCAAGTCCTTCCACTTTCCAAAATTTAAATCTCAGAAACAATTAAACTTACAACGTATACCATAATCCTGCAGAACTTGCTTTTTCAAAAGGGAATAAATAAATAGTGATTTCAGCTTCGTTGAGTGTGCCATGAGCTTTGCTAAAGACTTCAAAGGATCCAATCTTTAAGGTCCTCTACTGAAATAACAACCCATTGACATTAATGGTCTATCACTGGAGCACCTTGGGGATCAAAGCTATTCAGCCTATATTTCAATATAATCTTGATTGTTTGTTTTAACCTCAAGCTTTGATATTATTGATGTATGGTTCAAAAGCTTCATTGGTGTTAGCCGAGCTGGTTCAGATGGCCATATCCTGTCCTTCTTCTCTTCCCCTCCACAAAAATGTATAGAAACTGATTTGCACTTCCATTATTCCACCATGATATCCCACTGAAGAAGACCCTGTGCTTAACATATGTTTACCGGTGATATCATTGACATCAATAACTGTTTGCCATTGTGTGCTGTATTGGAGGCTGGTAGCAGAAGAACAGTGCGACAAAAAGTAGTAGCCTGAGAATGAATGAATATATATATATATATATATATATATATATATATATATATATGATACATGTGTACTTGGGGAGAAGCAGATAGGAGTTATTAAATGTGGGAGATGAAATGGAGGCCTCCTGACTTGCCATTTTTGCAGATGGGACCCTGAGGATAGTAAGCTCCTAAACAGAGCCTATATCATGGTGTTAGTTACCCTAGATTGCTAAGGTTTTTGTTTTGTTTTGTTTTATTGTGGTTTTTTAATACATGTTAATGTAAGATAACCTATAGCGGTCCAGGCATTTGGGGACTTCCAAGCTAAGTCCTAAATTAAGAACTTGATCAGAAGCCAGCCTGGTTATTCTATTTGAATTACAATTGTCATCCTTGACGACAATTCAGGGAAGGCATTCATTGAACGTTTGAACAGCACTGATCTCTAATTATTGATATGTTGTTGCATTAATAGGGACATAGTAAAAAAAATAGTGTTTGTGTTACCCACAGACTAATGTGCTTTGTGAGTATCTCTCTCTCTCTCTCTCTCTCTCTCTCTCTCTCTCTCTCTCTCTCTCTCTCTTTTCTCAATTCCTAGTTGACGACGGTAAGAAATTGCACTGACCATTTACGTGCTCCTTATTGTATAGCTATCGTTGTTACCAAGTCACAAAGTTGGTCATCAATCCAGCTAAGATGAATTGCTGGGTGTAATGGCCTGCAGTCTTCAAACCTCTTTAACAGGAGCAATCCATTGACCTCAGCGGAAATCCACCCAAGAAAACATTGTGCAGGTTAACGCTTATGGCTTTGTAAAAGGGGAGGAGAGAAAAAGATCCAAGAAAGAAAACAAATTATTCAGACATTAGTAATTGGAATTCAGAAAGGTATTGACAACGAAAGGGTCATATCATAGTCATTGATTTTCATGTGGAATTCGCCATTGATATTTCATAACCTCATTGAATATTTCAGAGCCATAGATTCCGTCAGCGAATCCAACTTCAAAATCAACAGCTCAATATCATCCAAAGCAAATTACTTTTTTAACGTATCAATACTCTTGGTTTCAGGGCAGAAGACTCTCCTTAAAGCAAAGTGTATGATTCACGACCATGTATTTCCTATATGCTGATTTAATCCAGCTTTTGAAAACTGGTGTGATCCTACAGTTGTTAGCCAAAACTGTAAATAGCTTTTTATTTTTCTGCCGGCATCAGTTGAAAGGACACTTCCACTGTGTTTGTCCAAAGCAACCCCATTGCTGAGCCCAAGAGTTCAACAATCGTATAAATGCTTGAGTACCATCAGTCCTAGAATGGTATGTAACACTCATGCAACATAGATTTTTTAATGAGTTGTGAATTCTAGGGTGACACAACTCCTTGAGTAGCATGGCTTCTAGAGTAGCGTGGGTCCTTGACTAAGAGGTTCAATAGATAGATAGATGCAGCAGAAATATAGGGCAGGGCAGGACTTAAATAAGATGTCTATCAAAACAAACAAACTTTAATCCAATTATTCTAGGAACTTTTTTCACCATTGTACCAAGTTCTGGGCACGAGTTTTCTGGTATGTGCACATAGCTTTCCCACCTGGAAGGTTACACAATTCATTTTAGTGGAAGGAACCAGCTAAGCCATGTAGCTTGGCTCCCTTCATTGAAATTAATAGTGGGGCACATTCCAGGTGCACAAGAGGTCCATGTGTGCATCTTGGCAGACAGTAGATGTTTAGACTGGGGTGCTTGACATCTTTGCTGTTCTTCACAGCATCGTGCATGAAGACCTACCCTGCATTCACTGAAATTAAATGAGAAACTTGCACTGCCTCTGGTGGAAGGAAGCTCACATCCAAACGTATGTGTTCAAGGTGCATGTGTATTCCATTGTCCACGTCTGTAACATGCCTTCATTCTCACCTGCAGAAGACCCGCAATGGCATCAAAGAGATATGCATGTGCTAACACTCCGAATGGCAGTCCCCAGTGCAAGAACCATGCTGGTACACACTGCTGTATACAACATGTGTTGTTAAGTTCTTGATTTGATTAGGCATCGGTAAATAGGCCTTGGTCAAAATAATCAAAACTACCTGTGAGGATCTGATGATTGAGACACACAATATTTCCAGACTGGAAATCCAGCTCAAATCTATGTATTCTGGATTACATGACTGTCCATTGTCAATTGGTCTATATAAAATATAGAACAGAGGCATGCAGAAGGGAGATTGAGATCTACTAGTAGATCTCTGAGTGACTGGCAGTGGATCAACAAAGATTTCTGATTCCCTAATTTCATGGACTTATGTGCAGGTGCGTACTTCTTAGCATCCATCCATTTAAAATGGGGCTGCACAACTTTTGATAGATGGAGCCAAAGGCAGACAGTTGTCCAAGCATGGTCTAAGCATAGGAGGTCCAAGGAAGATGGAGGGGGGGAACTTGCCTGGGGCTGCACAGCCAGGGGGAGGGGGCTCCTGACAGACCATAATATGGTGAGTATGTTGAGTGCAGGCCCAATCAGATACCAACAGGTCTCTGCTCCCATTTCCTTTAAGCATCGAAAATCCCCAAAAAGCCAAGAACAGGAAATGTGAATGGAGGTTGCAAGCAGAGGACAGAATCGTGTAAATAAGTGTGAACTACTCTAAGGAGCTTGCTGTTCCTTGCTGAGTGGCATCGTCTTTACACAGAAATCGCATTTTTTCAGAAATTCTGCCATAGTCATCAATACCAACCATTTGTTCTTAAATAGCCATATTAGAAAGTCTTTATTTTTCAGGTAGCAAATGTACACTAGAGTCAGGATTTAATCTCAGGTGAAATGGTGTTGAAAGCTGCACAATGTTTCAAAACGTTTGGCATGGGGGAGGAAAAAAACCTGGAGGTTGTCCTAGTGAAGTCAGTGGAGATTTCACTGGTGGGGGAACCAGTCAACGAGCAAGCGCCATTAAATGAATGAAGCATTGCCCTGATACACAACTTAATTCATTTTTGATGGAGGAGTTGTTCCCAATAGCTTGTGTAGAACTCTGTTCAGCTCCAGGGTAATAATTATTAAAGATGTATGAAACAGGGCCACACCTCTGAGATTGGAATGTGAACTGTACAATGTAATGTACATGTAAATATTTCGTCTGACTTGTTCATTGCCAGCTAGTTCATCCAGCCAAAATTAAGATGTTCCAACCTTACTGGTTTCAGTGGGAGCATCAGAAATCTCCTCTGAAATCAAACAGGCTCAAAGGTTGGATCCAGTTTGGTTGGATTGTACACCTTGGTGTGTGTGTTTTATTTTCTTTATTGTTTCCTTGTAGATGAATTCTGCATAGTTATTGTGATTGCAAATTATTGGGGGTGGGGTGCGGGAGATTTGCAACGATTCCTTTTCGATATTTCAACAATGTTATTGTCGGGTGTGGATGTGCCTGCCACATTGACTCATGTGCCAAAACATGATATTGAATGCATTGTTTTTAAATAAAATGTTTTATTGTGCACTGGAAACCCCCAGGCCTTCTCTATCTCTTTGTCTTCGCCTGACTTTGTAGGATCTGTTAGTTGTTCTGGATGATCTGCAGATGTTCACAGCAACATAGCAAGGCAGAAGACTCTAGCTCAACAGTGTATACAGAGGAACCTCTGCTTACTTACAACCATAATCCATTCCGGAGGTCCGGTCATAACTAGAAACATACATAAGTAGAGGCACACTTTTCCATAGAAAGTAATGGAAAAGTGAATTGATCCGTTCTAGACGATGAAAAACACCCCCTAAAACAGCAATTTAACACTGATTTTACTGTCTAACGAGACCATAGATCCATAAAATGATCAATCTACTGTACTATAAAATAAGACAGTATTGTAGATGAAAAAAAATAACATTTTTTTTCGTATGTGCACTGACGGTGGGTGGGCTTACCTGGCTACAAGCTGGGGGTGGGGCAAGGGTCAGTAAAGAGCTGGTTCACTTCGGCCAGGGTCACTTTTTTTTCCTTGCCAGGCCAGGTTCTTCTCTGGACTTCCTCAGGTTAGTTCCTCGGCAGGGTTTGGGGCTGCAGTGTGCCCTGCAGTGCCTCTTTCAGGCGGCACCTCTTCCACAGCTTCGGGGGTAGGATGGGGGCCCTCTCCCTGGCAGCAGAAGCCTCAGTGCTGCTCCACAGCCGGTGGGGTGAGCGCCGGCAAACCGGAGGCCTCTCCCCGGCAGTGGAGGCTCCAGAGCTCCTCCACAGCCAGCCAGGCGAGCTCCAGACTGCTGGCAAGGCCTCTGTTCGTATCTAGAGGAAAGTGCATAAGTCGAAGCACCTACTGAAGATCATAACTGGAATCTTACGTAAGTAGAGCCGTACATAAGTCAAGGTTCCACTGTAAATGCAGCATCCTAATCATGCTAACTTGCACTGGTGTAGGAAGGATGGTGCATAGGGGGCAGGGCGCCTTGGGCAGCGGGATCCCGATAGGGTTCCATCTCGGCACGCCCCGCCCCCAGAACGCGCGCCAGCCCCGTGCCCGCCTGCTTCCCGCCCCTGGTGCCGGAACATGAAGCTCCGCCACTGCTAACTTGCATATTTATAGTATCTGAAGAAGTGTGCATGCACACGAAAGCTCATACCAGGAACAAACTCAGTTGGTCTCTAAGGTGCTACTAGAAAGAATTTTCGATTTTGTTTTTGCATATTTATGTAAAGGTTACCCAAAAATTGGATGTCCCCTTTTCTTTCTTATTTAAATAAGTACCGGTAAGTAGTCTCCACTTTTACCGGTATTACTTCGTGACCATGGTTTCAAATTTCCATTAAGTACCACCATAACAGTTCAATGTATGATACAGATATCAACCGAGAACCCATCAGGAAATAAAAAACCTGCTCGCTCTCTCTTCCTGCTCAGCTCCTGTTTGCTCCAGCTTAGCCAGTCCTACAGTAAAACATTCACTTAAATATCCCCACGTTTCACTGGATGCCAGGACTAGATACCCTCCCTTCTGTTCTGGACAGAGGATGGATGCAAAGCATATCTCTCTCTGAGTGAGTTTGGTGTTGCCTAGCTTAGATGCCTTTCCCCCTATTTGGCAGAGAGGCGGCCCTGACAAATGAGTCCGCTTGCTCTGTTTTGTGCTCTTGTCTTTCAAATAATACTACTATTTATTTATTTGTTTGTTTGTTTGTTTGTTTATACATCAGCCACTCTGGGTGGCTCCCAACAGAATATTAAAAACACGATAAAACATCAAACATTAAAAACTTACCCACTCTTCGCCACAAGTGCCTAGGACAGGTTACAATAATAAAAAGGGAAATTATAAAACAAATACAGTAGAGTAGTTTATTTTTTTAGGGGGAGAAAAGGTGCCAGTACTCACCATGAAGTTGTTACAGCAAGTCCCATATTTTTAACATTTGAGTACCCCCAGAAAAAAGCACTGGTTGCAACCATAAAACAAGTATTGAGGGGGAGGAGGGGATTGCAAGTATAGAAACAATTCTGTCCAGTGCTATTTTTCTCGAAAAAGAACTTCTCCCTTGTTCTCTTAGAATGGCTATGGTGCCCACCTGAGAGGTGCTGGAGCTGAACTCCAGGTGGGGGGGGGGAGGAGGAAAGCCCTGGTTATGTCACGCCCTTACAGCAGCCATTTTGTGGTATAACACAGACTCCCCTGCCACAGCAGCCATCTTGTAGCGGGCAACCACAGTAGTGTGCAGGCCCAAAAAAAGATCAGTGGTGCTGTTATTAAGACTTGGCACCATTGGTCTGGGTGCTCTCCCATGCCATACTATCTCATATCACAAAAGCACGATCAAATACGGTATATCCCGAGGTAAGTGTCAAAGACAGGTGGTGAGGGGGATTGTCCCTCACAAGAGGACAAAAAGGAGACTATGAGGAAGGGCTGGATGGAAGGTCAACCAGAGACCTTCCATCTCTGAAGCATTCTTCCCTAACCCAGTTTTGCTACCCACAGACAGAAGCGTTCCTATGTGGAACTGGCCTGCTGCCTGTATATTGACTCTACTAAAGAAAAGCTCTGTGAATACACAGTTTTACCTGCACTTTGCCTGGTTTTATTGTGATTCCCTTTCCCACAAGAATTGTGAGCGGGCTAGCAAATCTCTACACCCCAAACTACCCACAATTCTTTAAGGGAAACCACGTCTGGAGACAGACAGTCAGGTCATGTATCCACATCAGTGTCCAGAGGAGAAATGACCACTGGGAGGAGCGCAGAGAGAAGAAACGCCATGGTGCATCTCTAACAGCGAAACTGGGTGCCTTCATCTGCCCCCATTTGCAACAACTAAAACATACCTCTCCCATATAAGTCCCTACAGCCACAGCAGGTGCTGTAAGTCTCCTACGCTACGACTTTACCCCTGATGGCACACTCTTCCATTATCTCTCGAGACAGACAGATGCCAGCAAGGACAACTAGAACAGGGGTCAGCAACCTTTTTCAGCCGTGGGCCGGTCCACCTTCCCTCAGACCATGTGGTGGGCCGGGCTATATTTTGGAGAAAAAAATGAACGAATTCCTATGCCCCACAAATAACCCAGAGATGCATTTTAAATAAAAGGACACATTCTACTCATGTAAAAACATGCTGATTCCCGGACCGTCTGTGGGCCGGATTGAGAAGGCCTTAGGTTGCCTAACCCTGGACTAGAACCACAGTGGCAAGACCTACATGCATCTCCCATCTTGGAGGCGCCTAAGCCATTTGAAGTGAAGACTATCAGTTGTCATTCTGTTTTATTTATGCACCTGCGATCAGAAAAACTTCAGGGAGCTTTTTCTAGTCAAGGAAGACAAACCAAACAAGATTACAATTACTTATTTTTTGCTTTACCCCACCCCATTCCTAAATTCCTTTGCACAACCCTATTTATTACTTCATAAATATAAGACGGAGGATACCTGGCTTACCAGTAGTACATGGGAAAAGCTTAACATGAGTCAACGGTGTGATGCAACAGCACACACACACACACAAAAAGCTAACGCTATTCTGGGCTGCATCAGCAGACGTATAGTGTCCAGATCAAGGGGAGGAATGGTTCCTCATCATCCTGGGAAAAAGTGACAAGTGGGGTGCCACAGGGTTCTGTCCTGGGCCCGTTGTTGTTCAACATCTTTATAAATGACTTGGATGAAAGAATTGAGGGAATGCTCATCAAATTTGCTGACACCAAACTGGGAAGGGTAGCTAACGCCGCAGAAGACAGAATCAGAATTCAAAATGACCTTAACAGATTGGAGAACTGGGCACAAGCTAACAAAATGAATTCCAATAGGGACAAGTGTAAGGTTCTGCACTTAGGAAGAGCCAGATGCACAAATATAGGATGGGGGAAACCTGGCTTACTAGCAGTAAATGTGAAAAGGATCTAGGAATCTTGGTGGACCATAAGCTTAACATGAGTGAAAAGTGTGGTGCAGCAAAAGAAAGTTAAGAAGGATGTTGACAAGCTGGAACGTGTGCAGAGGAGGGCAACCAAGATGTTCAAGAGTCTAGAAACTAATCCTTATGAGGAGTGCTTGAAGGAACTGGGTATGTTTAGCCTGGGAAAGAGGAGACTGAGAGGAGATATGACAGCCATCTTCAAATATCTTAAGGGCTGTCACATGGAAGATGCAGCAAGCTTGTTTTCTCCTGCTCTGGAGGGTAGGACTCGAGGCAATGGCTCCAAGTTACAAGAAAGGAGATTCCAACTAAAGATCAGGAAGAACTTTCTGACAGTAAGAACTGCTTGACACAGGGAGGAACTAACTCAGAAGATGGTGGACTCTCCTTCCTTTGAGTTTTTTTAAGCAGAGGATGGATGACTGTCTGTCGTGGATACATTAGTGAAGATTCCTGCACTGCAAGGAGTTGGACGAGATAACCCAAAAACGCGAGGCTCAAGGTTTTGCCAGCCTTTCAACCAGTTCTGATTACTGCAATCTTCTCTTACATAGAGAACCCTTTCCAGCTGCTTTTTCAGAGGATGCCCCAACCACATTTTAGCCTTTTCAAGATGGTCCCATATTGGAACAATATATGGCAGACTTCCTCAACCTCGGCCCTTCAGATATTTTGAGACTACAATTCCCATCATCCCTGACCACTGGTCCTACTAGCTAGGGATCATGGGAGTTGTAGGCCAAAAACATCTGGAGGGCCGAGGTTGAGGAAGCCTGATATATGGTCTATAGAGGGGGGAATCTTTTCTGCCGGTGGTTTACAGCATAATCTTGGACCAATCATGAAACTTAGATCTTATTCTGCAAAAAATTCAAGTAGTAACCTACTTTGCAGGACCGTCGTGAAGATGAAGCACAAAAAAGCTTTGTACATATTAAAACTGCTAGCTTTTTCTTGTGCCTCTGATGGTTTCAGTCACAGTTTTATATTTCTGTATATCTTGAAAGTCAACACTACTTTTTCTCTCTTAATTCTGTACTCTCCACTTACCTGTTTGTAGCTCATCACAAATATCCATATAACCAGCCATATTATTTCCCCTTGTGAATGTGATATCCCATGCCAGCCTTGGTTTTCTTTGGTTTGGTTTTTACGCATTAGTCTCTTGGTGTTCTATTTTGTCATTGGGGTTATATATGGTTAAGTTCAATTTAAAAAAAAATTCCAGAGCCAAAGTGCTAGAATTGCTGAGTTTGGACCTAATTGTGTGGATTTTAAATGAGTTGTATTTGGCTACAGAAGAAGAGGTTGTTCATGAGGACTGTGATATGAAGAAAAACATTAAAGCTATATGGAAGAAATGAATGGAGATGCAACATTGTAAAATAGAACAGATCGTGATCAAGGAGAGATCATCCCATGTAGATCATTCAGTTCTCCCGCCCCGCCCCCCATTTTTGTAGTTGTTTGGTATAATACAATGCACAACTTCCAAAACTGAATATCTTACAGATTACCTTTGTAATAAAAGAATACACTGTAATTTTCCAGACTAGGTTTTATTCTTTACAAATTATGCTAAAAAGTGGGGGTCGTCTTATACATGGATAGTGCACTGGGTGGACGTTTGATTGGTCGCTGCCACAGCTGTCAGCGGCTATTGGGCGTGTTATTGGTTGCTGCGTCAAGGGCTGGTGTTGATTGGCTGATGTTGCAGCAATTGGGTGAGGGGACATACGAGAGGTGGATTTTGCACTGTGTGCCACTGAGCGATTTTCGACAACCCCCCCTTTAAAAAGCTCAACAACCCTGTGCAATCCCCACCCCCCAAAAAAAACTCTGGGCAATCCTCCGCAACAAAAAGCTCAATAATTCTATGCCACCTCCCCCCATTTTCTTAAATGTGAGTCCCCAAAAATAAGTCTTGGTGTCTTATACACAGAAAAGTGTGGTATATTTACTCTAGGGTTGGTGTGATTTCAATGAACACCGTGCATCAACATGGACAAATGGGCACAAATGGGACAAATGGGCACAGAGACATAGGGAACCCACACAATCCACAATATCAACAGCGGATTTCAAATACTGCCCAGTCGATATGGAGAATTACCAACTGATAGCAGACAATGTGAAGACTGAAGACGTTTTGTGCATCACATGACCAGTATGCATACTCCCTAAGTTGGGGATCCAAACATTGACCAGACCATATACACATGCGTCAATTTTTGTTGTTAACTTATGCACATTCTTCAACATCACTGCGAAACTCTGCATTTTATCATTAGGTATTATATTTATATTTGAATTATGGTGCTGGAGGAGATTCTTGAGAGTCCCATGGACTGCAAAAAGATCAAACTTATCCATCCTTAAAGAAATCAGCCCTGAGTGCTCGCTGCAAGGACAGATCCTGAAGTTGAGACTCCAGTACTTTGGCCACCTCATGAGAAGAGAAGAATCCCTAGAAAAGACCCTGATGTTGGGAAAGATGGAGGGCACAAGGGAAGGGGACGACAGAGGATGAGATGGTTGGACAGTGTTCTCGAAGCGACTAGCATGAGCTTGGCCAAACTGCGGGAGGCAGTGAAGGATAGGCGTGCCTGGCGTGCTCTGGTCCATGGGGCCACGAAGAGTCGGACACGACTGAACAACTGAACAACATTATATTTATGAGCCACTGTGCAACAGAGTCCCCTGTGCTAACCACAAATAATATATCAGCTTAGCAAAATTGTTGAATGCAATCAAACAAGCACTAGAAGCCAATGACCAAGGCAGCTTCGTGACCAGGAAGTGTGCAAAATTCTCCGTCTGTGCTGTCAGTTTGTGTGCGTTCTCTGTTCCTTCGATAGAATGCACACCACTATTAGTGTTCTTTGCGCTTTCACCATTGATCGCAATGCGTGCATGAATGTGCATGCTTCCGGGAGAATCCCTGCCTTAGCTCGCCCTGAACTAGATCACGCCGTTTCCTTTCTTTCGACCCACTGGTCTTCGAAACGAAAAGGCCTATGCTAATAGAAAGGACCTCGCTTGGCCAGGCCTGAAGGTGCTGACCTTTGCTTGCCTGTGCCCTGGGAGGCAAAGGGTGGGGTGAAATCAGCCTGTCTATGGATAAAGGCAGCTCATTAGATCATCACCTCTGAGATGCTGCACTGAAAGTGCAGCAGGCTGTATCAAGGACTTCCTAATGCCAGCCTCCTTAAGGCAGAAGCCATTTGTATCCAGTGACAGTGGGGCAATCTCATATAAAAGGTCAGCCTCAAGTGGAGTTACCAAGTGACCAGGAAGTCAGGGGAGTGGGGGGGGCTGAATCCTGAGCCCTTAACTACAGAAATAAGCAGGTGAATATATATTTTTTCCAGCAGGCAGAAATACTGGTAGATATGTTCCCTTGTTAATACTTGCCTGTTGAAGTCACAAGTACCATGGGCCGCAGAAAAATTGGCAATTCTCAAAGGTTCTCGAACTGTCTTCTGTGCAGCACAAGTCCAATTCTGCTGGGAAGATTTTTGAGCAGTGAAGAATATCTGTATTTGGTCGAGTGGTTGGCTGATTTTCTGATTGTGGCAGTTTTAACGAGGAACAGATGATCAAACAGGCTAGCAAAACTCTGGCCTAGGAACCATGGTTTTCATAATATGACACTGGTTTTGATGAAATACATGGGGGGGAAAGTATGGGATTTCTCTTTTGGAATTATAGGAACAAAATCCAAAAACTAACAGACAGGATACTTTTGGAGAAGGAAGCTAGGTGGATTCTGAAGTTGACATTGTGGCTCTTATAGGCTTTAATAAGACTCTGGGGTGATTACCACAACTTTGAGATACAGCTATTTGGAATTCGGAGTAGTTGGGGTGGTATATTTGGCCCTGGTTGCTTGATTTAGTATAACACAAACACATTGAAATGTCAAATCATTATTTCACCAAGCAAGTAATCAGTCTTACATTCATTCATGTATGTATGCTGTTCAATCTAGTATAATAAGTGTATTAGAATACTTTTTCTTGATCACTGTGTATTTCACTTTTTGAAAAAGATCAATGTAGGGTGTTAGTTGCTCATGTGCTCCTTTTAAAGTCAATTAAGGTTTTATATACTTTACATCATATCCATAGACTATAGTTTTATTTCTTAGGACACTATTCAGCTCTGAAGTTTAATATAGATTCTTAAAACAGATTTTGGATTTCCCTGTTGAAGAACCAGCAGGGTCTGAAACATGCTAGATTAGCATGTTTTGTCTACCTGCTGGTTTTTGTTCCTACTTCCAACTGGTTTTGATGATGATGATGATGATGATGATGATGATGATGGAAAAACAAGTTTATTAAATGCTACACCAGGACCCACAACAATTCTCAAGGAATACACACATGCAAACCACTTGAGGACCCCTGCTTTGGTTTGAAGGGACAGGGGTTGGGCAGGGAGCAGGAGATAGCATATATGGGCACAACCTTTTTCGAATATCTCACATTGGCATGCCACAGAAAATGCCCATGTACAGATGCATAGGCTTTGGGTGATTTCTTCCACTGTAAGAAAACTGTATGATATGGAATGGTTATAGCTTTCTCCTCAACCAGCTCCTGGAAATCTTGTGGAATCGATCAGGAAATAACCCTTGCAGGACACCCTGTTCCAGGACTTGTGGAATCGATCAGGAAATAACCCTTGCAGGACACCCTGTTCCAGGACTGGGAATATACAGAATGGAAGGGAAGTAATCTGACCAGACTGCTGCGATCAGTTCAATAAACCAATAGAGAAAAATCCCACATTTACAAAGCAAGCTTTGAATGTTGGAATCATTTCACATATATTATCTTGGTTAAACTTATGACAGCCCCATAAAGTGGGCCAGTATTGTTGCATCAGGGAAAAAAGACTTCGGCAATCCCACCCACCATAGAACCCAATGCTTTTTGACACTGTGTGTTAATGGCTTTACGCACTAACCCTGGAAAATAACCCCAGCGTAAGTTGAGCATTGCCTGTATTGCAAGTGAGGACTGAGGGACAGTGACTTGTCCAGAGCCCTCCTCTCTAAATTCTTGGCATGGGCAAAAATTAAAAATAATAAAAATTGTAAAGTTGGCATGGGCAAAATTTAACCCAAGATCTTCTTGGCCATTATGATCTAGATAAACTGATTGTTTGGGAGCAACATAGATTTTAATTGAGGGCCATGCTCTATCTGAACAACAGCTGCATCTAGTCCACAACTGGATCTTAGTTTGGTTGGGATATTTCATTCCAGCGGACAACTCCACTTCTCTTTGGAACATATTATGACCAGTGTGGTTCCACAAAGAGCAAGATGATGCAAAGCCATTGCTATCTGCAGCATATCACAAAGAAAGCCTTGGGAAGACCAAATATAGACCTGCTGTCTGGAAAGTTTTAGGTTATCTCTCTGTAACTCAACATATTTATATGTACCTATCCAACTGAAGTGTTTTGTTATATTATTATCTACCAAGGCAGAAAAAAGACAAAGATAAAAGTTCAAACTACAGTATTTAGAAACATTTAGGCAGTCATTCTGCTCCATTGAAACCAAGGGGAAGTTTTGCTGATGACTCCAGCAGCAAAATGATTTACTCACTGCAACACTCCACCTGTTTATACTCTGAAGCAGGCAAGGCTGAGTGCAACGGGACTCTGAACCCCTATCTGAGTGCAGAAAGGAGGCCTAATGCTGTGCACGTTTGCTCAGAAGTAAATTCTACTGAGTTCAGCTTGGTTTAGTCCAGGGAAAGTATGCAGAAGAGGACTGCATCTTTAATTATGGGAGCAAGGAAGGATATGAAAGGGTCGTTTTTTCTGATGTTTGCCAGAGTGTGTTTATTGCACTGACCTAAACTGCCTGCTAGATTCTTCCTCTTTCCGTTGAAAAGCTAAAACAGCTAAGAATCTTAAATAAACATATTTATTGTGGCAATCGCTTTCCTGGACTGCGGTTTCTCCTCCTTTCTGAGTTCCTCCAAAGCCGCTCGTCAGAGAATCCCAAATCAACCAAGGATGAAGAATCTTCTCTTCTCCAAGCCGCAGGGAGGGTCTCCTTTTCCTTGGCTGCTTCAGGGGGCGGTGGCTCCGCGGGCGGGAAGAGAGAAAGAGGTGGGACCTGTGGGGTCCCAAATTTGCCCTCTGGTCTCCTTCGCCCATTGCTTGCAGCCGAGATGAAAGCCTTTCCTTGGGAAATGCCAATTGTGTACTGTTGGGGGGGGGGAGTCCTTATTTGGCATGGGGTTCAAATCTTCTGCCTGGCCGATTCCGGGTATTCCTGAAGAGTTTTAAACTATACATTTCCCTACAAAAATAGCATCTTCCGAACGGATGGAAGGGCGCCCACAAAAATCACAGTCCTGGATGGGTTGTTTCTTTTTTGACACCCCTCCTCCTTTTTTCCTTTCAGCTTCCCATCTTCAGGACACTTCTTTTCTAACATTTCTGACACTCTTAGTAGACAGCTAGATCTCTCTTAAAACCAGAAATTTCCAGGAAAAGTTGGGACAGCAATTTATATATATATTTATATGACTAGTCTTTTGTGTAATTAATAAATGTCAAACAAATGAGAGATAGACATACACATTTTAATCTATGTGTAAACATAATGCATGCAGGAATTATATTTTTTATTATTCAAATTGCACCCTCCTCAACGCAGGCTGGCAGATTTAAATATATACCTCATGAAGTCCACTACAAACCGATCTTTTACAAACCTCTTTCAGTATAAGTATAGCCTAGATTTCTCCTACTCTGAGCTGTAGGATCTTACACAGTTATGTATATATATTTAAAGTCAGCTAATGGAAAACGACGAATTTAACTCTGCTAAGTCACCGCATCAAAAATCAGAAATAAAAAGTTTCCCTCTCTTTTCCATATCGCCGACTACGCCCAGGTCCAAATCCAGCCGGAATTGCCGAGTAGGTTTTCATTGTGGGTTGGATTTAGATGGATCTCTGTGCCGATTTGAACTGAATTCCGCTCGAGTGCTTTCCGGATCGAGCTGCAGGAAAGCTCACGAGCCGGTTAACAAGGCTTTGATTTGCTCGATTAATTGAAAGTTTACTGCTTTCAACAAAAGTTACTACCGAGGAGTTGAGGGAAGTGCTTTCGGGATCTTGGGAAGGTGTTTGCGTGGAGCGCGAAGCCGTGAAGAAATTTGTTGGATGGCAGGAAAACTCTTCAAGCAAACACCAGAGAGTTAAAAAATATACAAGTTTCCTTTGTTAAATATACAAGTTTCCTTTGTTCCCATACCAGCTTAGAAAGATAGTTCCAAAAATATAGTTTTTTCGGACACCTTCCACCGAAAAGAGCTGAAACCTAGTAATTTTTTTGTGCTATTCTTAAAGTTTCCAAAGACCTCAGATCGAAGCAGGCTTTCCTATAGCTCAGAGTCGCTGCCTGTAGATTTATCATTTCCAACAAGTGGGAAACATTTCCCTAAAGTAAAAAAGAAAGAAAGAAAATTATTTATAGCTCAAACTTCTCAGGTTTAAAATTCGTATGTCCTCCTTCTCCTCCTCTCCCTCTCCCTCTCCCTCTCCTTCCCTTAAACTTCAGAAAGAGAGTCGTCGGCTGGATTTCTCTTTTGGATTTCTCACAAGTAAACCTGAAATGTCCTCGACGTTCGAGCGAGTCCACCCTAAAGTGGCGGTAAATTAAAAAAATCGCGGCCCGAGTTTCTCCTCCGAAGCCAGCTTCCGCTTTCGGAGAGTTAAATTTGTCCCTTTGACAATCAACAGCAACTTTTGCCTTCCTTTTGAAAGCGCAACAAAAAGATTTCACGCCCAACTTGAGCGGAACAAAGAGACCTCGCGCCGCTTTGCTTCGGGACCCCCCGCCCCGTCCCGCCCGCCTCCTCCTCCCGTGTTAAACGGAGGGTGAGTCGCTTGTTAGGGGGGATGAGAGGAGAAGACTCAATTTTATACATACTTTCTTATTTGAGGGAAGGGTGTCCCTGAGTTGAAATAACGAGAGGACTGCGGGTTTGAAAGGAAAAGGAAAATTCGGGGTCTCTCCATAAAGCACGTTAAAAGCTTTTAGTCTCATTGGATTATTATTATTTTTTACTAAAATGTAAAGAAAGAAAGAAAGAAAGAAAGAAAGAAAGAAAGAAAGAAAGAAAGAAAGAAAGAAAGAAAGAGTATAAAATAAGCCACGTAGATAAATAAAAGTATAATTAAATAATCCATATGCAGAAAGTATATAGAAATAAAATGTAGACAGAGGTATGCATAAGAATATATAAAAGGGGGTATAAATCTACACATATAAAGTCTAGTTGTACAGTCTCACAAATAAAGCATGCATAAGATAAAATTGGGTATGTTTAAGAAAGGTACTGCATGAGATGTAAGAATGGGAAGGTTCTATAGCTGGGTTAAAGTGGCCTTTGAATTTAAATAACTAAAACGCATTGTATTGTATTGTATTGTATTGTATTGTATTGTATTGTATTGTATTGTATTGTATTGTATTGCTATCACCAACTTGCGTGTGCTCCTGGGGAGTCTGGTGTATGAATGCATACATGCAGGTCAGCATAGGGGTACACACACCCCGCGTACACAAGCCTCACACGGTGGGGTCAGCACCCCAGTTAAACCAAATTCTTTGGCGTTCAGCGGATAGAGTCCTCTTGCAAATATAAACAGCACCGGAATCGAATCAAGAGGAAAAATACGACGATGGTCTGCTGAACTCCTAGGGTGTCTTCAGTTTAATGGCAGGGACAGGGGCAAAATGTCACCTCTCTTTCACCATACACACCCACCCCCTTCCATTTCCCCCCTTGAGGCTTTCAATTGGGAAGTTTTCCTCTGTTCATGAAGGGAGACTGCTCCCCCCCTCCGCCAAGTGCTCTTGCGCCCAAGCGGCAATCGTATTAGCGACCAGTACTGTAAATCGCATTTTTCCTTTTCCAAAGGTCTACGGGATTGACGCCAGACTTAAGGTCATACTTCGAGTTAGACTCGTGGGTTTTAATGGGACTTAAGTAAGCCATGCCTAACTTACTTTATGCGCGACTAAGTCTGGATCCAGCCCTAGATCTTTCCTCTGCTTTCAATGAAACCTGTGTGACCTTTTTTTTTTTTCCTTCCACGCTCAAAACCCAAAATAGTATAATTGAGCTATCTTGATGCAAGGATTTGGAAGGCTGCGCTCTCTCTCTCTCTCTTTCTTTCCCCCTTCTTTATTTCTTTTCTGTCGAATTTGAAACTCTCCCTGATGTCCTCCTCGGTGGGTTAGAATAGAAACAGGATTAACTTTCTCTGACCTTAAAAGAAGGTGACATTTCCATCTAGCGATTCCCAGCAGCAAGAAACAGATTCCTGGAGGAGGGGGGGGGGCGGGTTGGTGGGTTGGTTGGAGGGGTTGAAAAGGGTGGAGAGGGCGAATTGAAAAGAGGGCAGCTTTAACAAAACAAAAGATGGCCACAGGGTTGCCAGAGATAAGATTGTCCCGCCAAACAAGGAGAGAGAGAGAGAGAGAACTCCTTTCGAAGTTACTGATTAAAAACTGAGAGGTGGAAAATAAGGGGGTGTTGGACGGAGAGAAAAGAGACCCTCACACATATACGAAAAAAATAATGTTAGTCTGTGGCAATTATTATTATTATTATTATTATTATTATTATTATTATTATTATTATTATTATTATTATACAGTGGTCAACTGTACGGACGTTTTCCTGGACTGGAGCGTCAGAGGATGTGGAGCCCGGTTACAGGAAAAGCTGGTGGTGACTGACACCACAGTAATGTGTTAGCCTTGCAGGTGACACAGGACTCTTGGGTTGAGTTTCATCCTCCGAAATGTGCGATCTTTCCTGGTCAACTGACTTGACTCACCAGCCTGTGAGTCAAGGAACTTCGAAGCTTTTCGGGGTGGAGGCTCAGTCTTGTCCTCCCTTTTCTCTTGCGCCCATCTCGGTTCTTTGCACCCCCTCTTTTCCCCCACATCCATTTCTTCCTCCCCCTCCCACCCCAAGCTCCTTGGAGTGGAGAGGGGGGTGGAGAAAGGAGGGCACCGTACCCCAAAACCTGACAGGTGGCCAGTCTTAAGACTCACCATTTTCAAGGCCACCACCGCCTTGATCATACCTTTGAGGCCAGATTTGCAGACCACCTCGTTTTGCACACAAAAAAACACAACTCCACCCAAAAAAGCGCTTCGGACTACCAATCCTGCCTCTCTCCCTCCAACCCCAACTGCATTCGCCTTCAATAGGAACAGGATCCCTCCCTTGTCCAGTCTCTCTCTCTCTCTCTCTTTCTTTCTTTCTTTCTTTCTTTCTTTCTTTCTTTCTTTCTTTCTTTCTTTCCCATTTTTCCTCTGGCATTTACAGCCGCATAAATCTTGCAATTCACACCCAACTCTTTCTGCCCTCATCCCCCCCCCCCCCGCCGCCTTTCTCCAACCAAGAAAGCTATGAAACTCTCAAACTCCACTCCGGACACATTGCAAAACTTCTCCCTCTTCCCAGAAGAAGAAGCGAGCCTCTTCCTCACTTCCTTACCTAGATCATTTCCTAACGATGACCCCTGGGGTGGTGGCCGGAAGTAATAGGATTTTAAATTCATTCACTTTGAATTGGCACCCAAGATCTCAGCGCCTCTTTTGAGTCTTTCTAAAGGGGCGAGCTCATTTCACCAGCCAAACCCTTCTCCCCTTCGCGTTCACCGTCCGGACATGTCACTGGGGTGCCTGCTTTAAATACATCCACAGAGAAAGCGAGCCCACCTCCTCTTCCAGATGTTAAACGCAGCGCCAGGTCTGGGGGGGGCATCTCCCTAGGCCTTCCTGCAAACTCCTTCCTGCTATTAATTCGTCAGTATTATTATTATTCATGTTCCACGAAGTCAAATCGGAGAGGCTCGCCAAATGCAGAAAAGCCTGGTCTACGGCATTTCGGTCCTTTCTCTCCCCGCCAGCCCCCACCTCCCCAAAACAAAATGTGAAGAAAGGGAGAGAGAGAGAGAGAGAGAGAGAGAGAGAGCATGACTTACCCCTGAATGGAGGTTGAAGTTGGGGCAAAGGGGGACCTGAAGGAAGGATCAGAGGACTGTTTGGGAGCGGTACAGGGCAAGCAGATGCGCTTCCTAAGCAAAGCTGATGGCCAGCAACGCTATAGATTAGCATGGGGTCACCAGCACACACGGATTTGATCAATACCCCCGCACTCACGTGCCAGATGGTTTTGGAAGAGGAGAAAGAAAAGGAAGAGAAGGGGGGGGGGACAGGAAGAAAACCTTTCAAACTAAAAAGAGAGAGAGAGAGAGAGAGAGTTCAGGTCCACCCAACGCCTCCCTCCCTAGTTATCCCACAGACCTGTGGAAGGGTTTTAAAAATAAATAAAGACATTTCACCCACAAAAATTACCAGTGACACGTTATTCTTTGCTTCTTCACCTCCTAGAAAAAAGTACTGCCCCTGCCCCCGGATTAAATGTTGAGATTTCACCCTCTCCCCCCCCCCCCGGCCTCTGTAGCAAATACAAACTCGCTTAAAATATCTATTGCATGCGTGTATCTATTGGGCTGCGTATTTAAACACGTGTGCCCGAGGATTTAGTTTGTTTCAGAGGAGACCAAGGGGTTAAAAAAAAAAATCAGAGGGCACCGATGGACATTTACAGAGAATCATCAAGCACACCGTTCCTTTTGGGTTGTCCCAAAAGGAATGGAGGCTTTGCACACGAGGACACAGCCATTCGTGCTGCACACGAGCACACGCGTGTGTATATGTGGGGGGGGGAGGGTTACAGCCTGGGATTTTTCCACAAACCTCGACCAGGACGCCAGCAAAAAATACTTCTAGGTGCCTGAATGCCTATCAGATAAAAAACATATACAATGTATGTCAACACATTTCTCGAATAGCATTAAAATGTGTTTGTGTGTGTTTGAACATTTCATTGTTTTCAATCTACCTCACTGGAATGAATGGGACTTGAGTGCTCAAATTTTACTTCAATCTACCCACGATTGCTCCTCGAATATTGCACGCTGGTGTAATGATGACATAGATTTTTTTAAGAAGAGACAGAGAGAGAGAAAGGTTAAGTATATATGGAGAAAACACACACACACACACACACACACACACACACACACACACACCCCTACCTAACAGGAGAAAGGTTAAATTCTGGCACAAGCATGCAGCATTCCTCTTACAATTACAGAAAGACGTTGAGAATATTTGATATCAAAACAGTATTTTATATCCTTCCTCACGCTTGCTATTGGATGCGTAAAAACAGCTGCCTGCAAACCCACGTCTCCTATCATTGGGGTGCGTGCAATTTTTCTCAAATATTTAATAAGGGGGGGCCAATTCCTGAGTCACTCTTATTTACTGCTTTTGGAGGGGGGAGAGAAATTAAAATAGCACGGTAAAAAGCAAAACACATATGCAGTTCAAAGTGCATGTTTCCTTTTTTAATCGAATATTATTATTGCTGATAATAAAGGCACATATATAGTGACGCTTACAGCTGAGGTTCCCAGTACTCCTGTGAGCAAGGCGTCGTGTGTGTGTCAGTCATTTAATGCCCTGGATAGGAAACGATCCTAATCTGAAATAATCCTGTGTCGTGTGCCTCTTTCCCTACAAAAGGGGTGTTGGAGACTGTTTTCATTTCGCCTTCGAGACGCTCAGCGTGGAAATCCAGAGCCGAGTCAAAGGCATATTCAGCACACAAAGAGCCGCTTGCCTGCCTGATTCCATACAGAAAGCAGAGTATTGATCCGGAGGTGGGAACATGCAACACCTCACCTTTAAACTCTGGCCCACGTGATCAGGGAGCTCAGCAGCCAGAAAACAGGTTTATTTTTCCAGGTTGATCTTCTCCCACCCTAGAGAACCTCAACCCTCCATGCCCACCCAGGTTAAGAGAATAGGGGCACTCACTGCTCCCCTTTTTCCCTACAGGAAAATGTAGATTAAAAAGGCCGCTGATATCTTTAAAAATCCAGCCTTGGGGGGTCCTGGGTGCTGCATGTTTACGCTTTGCTCCAAATAGGGGGTCCACCCCCCAAGCCTTACAAACGGATGGATCCGGATTTTGAGAGATTGGAAGCTTGGCAGCGCAGTCTAAGTCATGCCTACTTAGAAGTAAGTCCTATTGAATTCAGTGGAGCTTACTCCCGGGTAAATTGGCGTTGGGATAGCAGCGTGAGTGGCACAAAAGAACAGGTGGCGCGATCTGCTGGGGCATCGTCCGATTTAGCGCAGCGTCACGTGTGAATGGAAGCACCTTTTCGAGTAAGTCGGCTAGAGATCAGTTGGACTTAAATTTCCGGGAAACGGGTTTAGGAGAGCGGAGTGCTGCTAATCCTAGCTAATCGTTTCTATGGGCTGCGGTGGAGCCCCCTGTTCTGAGGCGAGTCAGAGGGGCTTTCTTTCAGGAGCAAAGCGGATTCGCGCCCAGGAATTGCGATTGGCTCTTCTGGAGTCAGCTGTAAAAACACCTCCTTCTTAGTTTAAAACTGACACGTGGATGGATTTCCCTATTTCTACCAAACAGGAGATTCCCCCTCTCACGTCCCAAACTGAGCACGTCTCAAAAGTGTTCCTCCCACCACAACCCCCTTTTTAGAGGATTTATGTTGTTGTCAGGATTCAGATTTTAATGGGGAGGAGTTGAAATAATTCTAATGGCTTTTTATTCTGCTCTGACATACAAAAAAAAAGTCTGGAATTTTTTTTTTTACTAGAAATGTAGATGTGTGCCCATAAATTAACACACATTCCCTATCTAAAAACGTTTATGGTGACGTTTCTATTCTTTCCTCGCTCCTTGGAGAAGTCCCCTTTCCAACCTCTGTTTATCCTCATAATAACCGTGTGAGATAGACTGGGCTGAGAGACGGTGCTCGACCAACAATTAAAAAATGCAACAGGGTAAGGAACTGGACTCCTGTCTCCCTGAACCCAACTCAGAAAGGTTGCATCTCAAAGTGACTTCCTTCAATTTAATAATAATAATTATTATTATTACTACTACTACTACTACTATTAGTTTATGGAAGGGGTTATACTACCCACATCAAGATACAGGTAATCATTAGAGAGATTTATTTTAGCACAAAATATAACGTGTGGTTTTTTGTTTGTTTTGCAAGCCTAATCCTATTTGATTATTTAATGCTACAGAAATTAAGAAAAGGCTATCTGGAAGGACTGATACCCGCAACGTCTTTTGAGTTTACCTTGTTGCTTTACCTGAGAAACTGGGAGTTTCCTTCCCACCGCTGTCTATGACTCTTGCATCCACGTAGGGCTTCAATTCTGAAAGCGACTGAACCTCTCTATCCTCAAATTATCCACTTATCATCATCTTCATTATTCCTATCACTACCGTTGTTAGCCTACATTCAAGAGGACTGCTCCAGAAGTGAGTGGTTTGAGAATTTACCGCTCCCAAGGCCAATACTGAATCAATTTCAGGTCTTTGTAGTCTTCATCCTAGGCATGTTTACTCAGGAATTAACCCCGTTGGGTTCAGTGGAGCTGCCTCCTAAGTAAGCGTGCATAGGATTGCAGCCTATGGCTTCCATTTCCAGCCAATTTACGTGGGAGACAGGTCCCAGTCCACGCAGGGTTTACTTCAGTATAAACACGCTTGGGCTCAGGCCATATGTATTCATACTAAAGGCTTTACGTACGAGTAACCCGCCCTCTCCTATACGCAAACCTTACTTAGGGGCAAATCCCATTCAAATGACCAAGAGCACAATCCCAATGAAATCCTATTGAGTTCAGCGGCCATTATTATTATTATTATTATTATTATTATTATTATTATTATTATAAACTTTTGAGTAATCACGTCTCGTTCGAAGCCCTGTTTTTTTGTTTTAGCACGAGGATTTCAAGCGTACTTAAGATTTGGGGGAGGGGCGCTACTATGCCCCCCCTCCGCCCTCCCAAAAGCCCCACAAGACCATGTCACTGGTCCAAAGATTAATTTTGCAAGCTTTTCTCAAGTTTTTTGTTTTGTTTTTTTAAAGTAGGGCTTCTCTTTCTCCGCCCCCCCCCACCGCAACCCACCATTGTTTTCCGAGCCAAGTTTTCTCTAACAGCTGGAAGTGGTTGGAAGGGACTGTCTTAGAAGACCCCCCGCTCTTCCTTTGACAGCTGATCAAAAGAAAATAGGTCACGCTTTTCAAACTTATGTCCCTCCTGCCCTTAATTACTGTCTCTTTAAACAAAGGCAACATCTGCGCAGCCTCAACCTGCTCTCGCCGCCCCCCCCCCCCTTTGGAGAAGCTGTTACTTCTAGAAGGGGCTGCGCGCTCTCGTTCTCTCTCTCGGCGGCTGGCTAGTCCAAGGGGGCTGGCACAGAAAATGCGAGGGATGCGGTGTGTACTAGGAATGAAGTGGGCGGGCAGGCAAGGGCGTTGCGGGGAGGATCCCAAAGCTGCAATCCTAAGTAAGCATCACGACTGGGGCAGAAATCCCAGGGCACTGAATGGGGCTTAACTGGTGGATCGATGCGCATGGGATGTGGCTGCAAGCAGCCTTGCTAGGGTGTAACCCTCGCCATGCTCAGTGAGGGAGGAAACGTGCATAGGATCCCACTGCGAGGACGCTTGCTAGCCGAGCTGGATAGGGTTTACTTCCGAGTAAGCACGCTTAGGGCTGCACCCTCTCAGGTCCGGAATTGGCCCAACCCAATTCAGCGGAAGCCCTCAATTTCTGAATGTTGTGGGGAATGCGGGGGGACGGGACGATTTGGGGCTGGGGAGCTGGGCCGCTTTCGAGATCGACTCCTTACTCGGGAGTAAGTTCCTTAGACATCAATTTTACTTGATGTGGGTGATCTACAGGAACACTTCCCTTGAGTCAGCTTACAAGCGCCGTCCTATATATTTACTCAGAAGTAAGTCCGACTGCGTCCAATGGGCGCATACAGTATACAGGTATACAGTACTGTGTAGAACTGCAGTCTTCATTTGTGTTTGTGTCTCGGTCCTTTCAATAGCCTTTTATTTCTCTTGTATCTCAATTTGAAAGCATGCTTACTCAAAAACTGAGTTCAATGAGGCTTACTCACAAGTGAATGTACATTGGACGGTAATTTTTTTTAAAAAAAAGGTTCGGTGTAGAACGTGCAGCAGGATCTTAGACATATTTGCACTCAGAAGGGCAACCCATGAGCTTATTAGGGCTTACTCCAAAGTAAATCTGTAAAGGATTTGATTGCACGAAGTCAATTTCCTCCTTGCAACCTTGGGCGAAGTGACCATAGGAGGAAGCTCTGTCGAACTTCAGGAGAATTTGCTTTGGAGTAAATAAGCCAAGGAGCAGGTTCCATGTCTTGAACTGAGTCGGGACAGCTTTATCCCTTGGGGTTAATCTTCCGGAGTCTCTGTGTTTCTGGTTATTAAGAGCTGTTTGGAAAGTAACCACCAAAAGCACAGGTTTTTAATAATCATAATCACCATAAATTTGTATTTTCTTTATTATCTGCTAATTAAACTTGAGGGTGTTCAAGAGCAGGCCTTTGGCATTTGTTTTGACTCTCTCTCTCTCTCTCTCTCTCACACACACACACGAAATCTCATTAAGCTTCCTAAAGGAACAGCTACTGCAAAGCTTGTGTCATGTTGGGGGTCCCTAACACAAGACAGCCAAGCGTCTCCTTGGATTTTCTCACATTAGTGAGGTTTACATTCGAGGAAACCGTGCTTTTATAAGCTTGGCATCCTTTCCTACTTCAGAAGGAGGGTTTGTGTGGAGCTGAGCTCCACTAAAATCAAGGGTCTTGCTTCCAAGGACAGCTAAGCGCATTGGCCACGATCCAGCCTAAATTAAATGCCTTGTAAGTCCCCATTGCAGGCGCTGAACTTTCCCATTGAAATCAATGGGCGTTTTAGCAGCGGCGCATAGCTGCGCCCGAATCTTGGCCGTTGACTTCGCAACTGCAATACACTTCGGATGTAAGTGCGCAGCTCCAACGCGTTCAGGAGCCGGTGTGCATACATAGGATTGCGATACTTGCATATGCGCGCGCAAAAAGGCGACCTGGGAAATTTGTAAATTTTATGCTTCGTGCCTTGGGGCAGAGACCTCTCTATTCCTTGCGTCAGTCTGCTTAAGCTCCATGCGCCCTAACAGTTTAAGGATCGAGATGCCAGTTTCATAGTCCATAATTGCAGAACTCATTCGGCGCAGACTTCCACGGAAGCCTCTTTTTGGAAAGAGGCGAGGAGGAGGAGGAGACTGGGATGGAATGGCGAAGCAGCCCAGCTATAGGCATTCTTGGGACTGCCGAGATCTCCATAAAGGGTCATCCCCTCTCCATAAATAGCGCACATATTATGCATATTCACACACACACCCCTTGTTGTTGTTTGTGGTTGCAACGAGGCAGGCGGCGCCGCTGCTGTCTACCTCGCTGGGAGCTGCAGCCTCGGCCGCCAGCGCTCCCTCGCTCACGCTCCGCAGCGATGATCAACCCGGCCGCTAATGAGCGTGGCTACTGCATAATGAAGCCAAGTTTGACTAAGTTCCGTGGCGCTCCAGGAAGGCGACGCAGGGTGGAGGGGAGAGAGAAGGCTGAAAGATTCTCAGGATCCAAAGGCTATCGGCTAGGAACACAAGCTCTGTTCTCTCCCCCGCCTCTTCCTCCCCAAGAGACAGTCGGTTTTATGCATTTATTATTATTTACGATTTTTATTCTTTCTAAAAACCAGCCACCCAGCAAAGCCAGCCCAAATATTCCCAGGGGGAAAAAGAACATCGCCTTTGACGGACTTTGAGCTGGTGTAGAAAGGCGATGCTTGGGGAGGGGGCTGGGTGTTTGGTGAGGAAGAGCCGGATCCTCTGCCTGTCTTACTCGAAGGAAACCCCCAGGGACTTCAGGGAGGCTCGCTTTCAGGCAGGTGCACAGAGGTGTTGCAGCCCTGGACACCTAGGTTGGCAGTGGACGGGCTCCCTAAATAAAGACCGACCATGAAAATGGGCGGGGGATCACTAACAGTGGGGCGCTACATAGACGTGTGTGTGTGTGTGTGTGTGTGTGTGTGTGTGTGTGTGTGTGTTGTAGCCTTTAGACCAACGTTGAATAGCTGGTGCCTGTGCGTAACAGAAAGAAGAGCTGGAAAAGAGATTTCTGTTGAGGCTACCATGCCGGGCATCGCCACCCCTTTTAGGTATCCACTTAACCGCCTCTGATTACTGCCTTGGCGGTACCCCGTTATTTTATTTTTATTTCCGAGAAGGGAGGCAGCTCCCGGGCGTGGCTCTCCTCTCCCCCATCTTCACAAGCTCCCTCTCCCGCGTTCCCTTTGTGCGCGCCGTGCGCCCTGCTTGCGCCTGGGCGCGGAGAGAGAGAAAAGAGAAAAGGAGGGCTGGCTAGCTCCGTCTCGAGACCAAAGGCAGGAGGACGCTGCATCTTTAAATTCTCTCTCTCTTTCATTCTCTCTGCCTCTCTCCTTGGCGTTTGATTCCAGTGCCTGGGAATCTTCAGGCAAGCTTGAAGCCTCCCGGCGCGTCGCTCCTCCTCCTCGCCTCTGCCATTGGCCGGGCTCCCGCAGACCTTGAGCCGGCTGGCTCGACGAGGCGTCCTGAGTGGGCGATCGCCTCGTCCATCCGTCCGCAGAGCCCGCCTTTTCCCCGGGGCTGGGCTAGGTTGATGGGAGGCGAGCCTCGATCGCAACTCTGGACAGCTCCAGCTACCCAAACAGACGACGTAAGAGCAGGAAAGGGCTCGGACATGGCGAGGCGGCTGCAGCGGCGCTGGCCAGGCTGACGGAGAGGCTGGTGGCTGCCCTCCCTTCTCTCTCTCTCTCTCTCTTTCTCTCCCCCCACCCCCCTTCTTTCTCTCTCGGCTCCCCTCCCGCCCCCCACACGCACTCACCACACAATTCACACACGCACACAACTGAGAGGCCTTATATCGACACCCCCCCCCCGTCCAAAAAAGAAAAGAAAGAAAACCCCAACACAGCAGGAGCGCCAACAGCAGCAGCAGCATCCAGCATCCTCCTCTGGCAAAGCGCCGCGGCTGGAGCTTTTGACCCCCCACTTCCTCCCCTTCCCCAGAGCCGAGCGACCCCCGGAGCTCCGTCTGCCTGCCTTTCCCCTCTGCACACAGCCCCGCGAAGCCCCCTGGTGCCGACCACCCCTCTCCATGGACTGAATGAAGACTGCGTGCACCTCCTATCGATGCCTAACCAAAGAGCTGGACAGCTGCGCCATGAACCCGGAGATGACAATGGAGACGCTGGGCCCCTTGCACGGGCCCTCGAGCCATGAGCAGGAGCTGATGGGCAGCCCCAGCCCCCACCACCACCCCAGCAGCCGGAGCGCCGGATCGCTCCGGGTCCACCCGCCGCCGCCTCCGCCGCCGCCGCCTCCAGGGCCTCCGCCGCCGCCTTCCCACCAGGACTTGGCGTCCGCCTCGTCGCGTTCAGCCATGGTGACCAGCATGGCCTCGTTGCTGGACGGCGCGGGGGACTACCGCGCGGAGCTGTCCATCCCGTTGCACCACGCCATGAGCATGCCGTGCGACTCGTCTCCTCCGGGCATGAGCATGACCAGCACCTACACCACGCTGACGCCGCTGCAGCCCTTGCCACCCATCTCCACCGTGTCGGATAAGTTCCACCACCCGCACGCGCACCACCACCCGCACCACCACCACCACCACCCGCACCACCACCCGCACGCGCACCACCACCACCACCAGCGCCTGTCGGGCAACGTGAGCGGCAGCTTCACCCTCATGCGCGACGAGAGGGGCCTCCCGGCGATGAACAACCTCTACAGCCCTTACAAGGAGATGCCCGGCATGGGCCAGAGCTTGTCCCCCTTGGGCGGCAGCCCTCTGGGCAACGGGCTGGGCTCCATCCACAACACCCAGCAGGGCCTGCAGAGCTACGGCCCCGCGGGTCACGAGAAGATGCTGAGCCCCAACTTCGACGCGCACACTGCCATGCTGGCCCGCGGGGAGCAGCACCTGTCGCGGGGCCTGGGCACCCCTCCGGCGCCTATGATGTCTCACCTCAACGGGATGCACCACCCCAGCCATCCCGGAGGCCACCCTCAGTCTCACGGGCCGGTCTTGGCCTCCGGCAGGGAGAGGCCCCCGTCTTCTTCCTCGGGAACCCAGGTCAACAACTCCGGGCAGCTGGAAGAGATCAACACCAAAGAAGTGGCGCAGAGAATCACGGCCGAGCTGAAGCGCTACAGCATCCCTCAGGCCATTTTCGCCCAGAGGGTGCTGTGCCGTTCTCAGGGGACCCTTTCAGACCTTCTAAGGAACCCTAAACCTTGGAGTAAACTGAAATCGGGCAGGGAGACCTTCAGGAGAATGTGGAAATGGCTGCAGGAACCCGAGTTCCAGAGGATGTCAGCCTTAAGACTTGCTGGTAAGCCCTTCCCACCCCCCCGGGTCTTTCCTTGTGTTTTCTTGGAGTCAGTGGGGGGCAGGGAGTCACCAGAATATTCACTCTCCCAGGGAGTCAGCGGCCAAGTCTGTTGGTCATCGGGTCAAAACAGGTTGGAGGCTAGGGAGAGAGGTTACTTCGCCTGTGTGTGTGTGTGTGTGTGTGTGTGTGTGTGTGTGTAGGGCCTGAGTGCTCCAGATCATCTGCACAGGCTTTTGAACTTGGCTGATGGGTTGTCCCAAGAACCAACCGCCTTGGTTTTCGGGAGAGGATGCTCGCGAGACAATGCCCAGGCCCTTTGCTCTCCTACCCACCTCCCTGGGCGCCCTATTATTATTATTATTATTATTATTATTATTATTATTATTATTTATTCGGTGGTCTCGGTTTGGGTCTCTGTGGTACTTTCTGGATGGCGACACCTATAAACAACCCCCGAGGTTTCAATCTCCGGGCAGGAATGCTCCAAAATTAGACATCTTCTTTGGAGAGGGTAGTGTTGTTGTTGTTGCTGTTGCTGTGTTGTGCCCCTTCTCTCTCAGGAAAGTTCCCTGGAAGATGGAGAAAAGGGAGCAGCTCTTCTCCCCTGATCAGCTTTTAGGATGCGCGGGGAGCGGGAGCGGGAGAAGACAGCTACTGCTTTGTGTATGCTTTGAAACAGGGGTCGCCAACCTAGTGCCCCCTCCCCAGGTGATGCTGGACTTCATTGCTGACCCACTGTCCATGCTGTCTGGGGCTAATGGGAGTGCAAAAAGCATCTGGCGAGCGCCACGTTGACTATCCCAGCTTTGGGAAAGGACAGTGCCTTTCTCAGCTCCAATCTCCGAGTGCTGTTTGTGAATTCATTCGTCTATTTATTACATTCGAAATGAAGCACAAACCCGAAGCCTTCCTCTTTGGGAGTCTGCTAAGGTGTTTGCAAGATAAATAAAAGCGTGTGTGGTTGTGTCGAGGTGGAAATCTTCCATCCTCGTCTCTCCCCCCCCCCACCTTTCCCTTCAGGTATGTGTGTGTATCATTTAAAAGTCATCATAACTGGAAATGGAGAATTTTTGCTCTGCGAAAAATGAGGCGCTGAGATTGAAAGCTACCAGATGAACGCATCAGAAAGCTTGGAGACTCTTTGGGGAGGGAGGGAAGGAAGCAGGGGAAAGGGCGCTATTTTCTGCAGAACAGATTGGATATATTTGAGCGTGGGGGGAGGGGGGAGGAGAGAGAACAATCACATTTTTTTTTTTTTGCTATATTGTTCTTTTGATGTGTGCCGAGTTGTTTGCGGGCGCCCTCTAGTGGCAGCTAAGGGAAACCTTCTACCCCTTCTATTGTTCTAAAGATGGCAAGGAATTTCGTCCATTTGTGCGTAATGAAAAAAATATTACAGTAGGGATTGTTGACAAATGAATCACCTGGATAAAGGTGGGCAGGGGGATCTGGTCGGCAGATCTTACTATGCAAATCACGCTGAACGGGCTGAAGCTGGGAGACGCCAGAAGAGAATGTGTATATATATATATATATTTAATTCCATCCCATATACTGTATGCATCAGAAGGGGAAACTGATTGCACCACGGTTTTGACAGCTATTTTGCGGTGCAGCCTCGGGTATGGAAAGATAACCCTGCGCGGGGATTCGCCTCTCATCCTTTCATCACCCTTCATCACAAGGTAGTTAGGTGCCCAAGGCTAGAGTCACAGAGGAGCGTGTTGATTTCTGGTACATTGAGATCTATTGTTTCCTAGACTTGCTCCGGCTGGGCATTTTTAAACATTCTCACACAGTCTAACGCCCCCGTCCAATGTTTACAACCGCGTTTAATAAAAGGAATCCCTCCTCCTCCTCTATCCTTGACAATTGCCTCATTCACCTGTAGTTTGATTGATTCTGGTGTGTTGCAATTAATCGTTGGCTGGTATTGATTAGCAGAGGGGAAAACTACTACACAGGGATACCTCCCCCCCAAGAGATGACTCTTCACTTCCAAATCCTTCTCACTCCCCCCCCCCCCCAATTTCCCACCCCACCCCATCCCCAAAATTACCCTTGCCTTTTACTATAGATATACCAAAGGACTGATCGATCCTTTGCAGATTTCAAATCCCTCTCTCCTCCTTCGTGGAGGGGGCGCTAGGAGTGTGGGGAGTGGGGGGGGTTGACGCGTCTCCGGCGATTTATTAATAATTAGCATTTCTGCTCTCTTATAATTATGAGCCGCGTTACCAGCTCCTGGAATACTAAGGCAGGGGAGAAATTGAGTGTGTGAATGTTTTGCTTTCCTGGTGAGGATGGGTGTGTGGCTACATCCTTTGTTCGTGTGTGTGTGTTGTCACGTCACTCTTTCCCTAACAAGACAGTTTGTGAACACCACGTCTCCAAAGATGAGCTCCGCTTCCACCCCCTCCTTCCCTCCCTCTCGGCCCCCCTCCCCTTTCTCATTGGGTCTTACTGATGATAATTAACGTGAGAACCGTCTGAATTGGTCTATCGACCCGCCTTTTGCATGGTATTCCCCCTTTTAATAGCAAGGTTGTTTGCGGTAATAAAGCAAAGCGTTGGGAACGAAGGGCGGGGGGGCCGGAGAGAGTCTTACGGTGGTGTTTTCCTCTTGGTTTAACGCGGCGTTATTTTAGATTGGGGTGCTGTGGGGGGGGTCCCATATTTATTTCTGATTTTTCTGGGAAGGGATTTACGTAGAGCCGAAGGAATTTCAGGATGGGGGGGGAGCGTTGGAATGCACCCCCAAGCCTCTTGCTTTTTAGGATTCAAGTCCTCAACGCCCTTATTTGGAAGTAAATCCTATGGATTCCAATGGGACCGCACGCACATCTTGTGTCTAGAAGCTCATATTTCAAAGCATTAAAAAAATAGGCTGACCTTCAAAGCTGCCCGATTATAATCCAAAATCAGAGGTGCAAGGGTGACAATAGGTGGGAAATACATTCCTCTCCTGCCTATTAAATATCAGTAGGTTAAGATACTATTATGAACATTTTTGCCGTCGCGATCCCATTTAGGTTGCACTTTTAACTCCACAGCGACACTTACTTCCGAGTAAACATATAGAGAGGCTTGTGCTCTTAGGCTGCTTCCCTGCAGCAGCTCGCCTCTGAATGCGCAACGCGAAAGTAGGGCCCATTGAAATCAACGAGCTTTCCTTCCAGCAGGTGCGTTGAAGGTGCGGCTAGGAGTCAGTTAAAGAGGAGGGAAAACTTGATTATTTGATAAGGTTTCTGGTACAGCCACAATCTCGTTCCCTCGTTGCTTTCAACAGTATGCGGGTTGCACCTTTTGAAAAATCGCGTGTGGACGCGCTCCGGCTCCGTTTCGGATGTTGATCCGCCGTTTTATTCCGAGTAGCCCTGGCACACTTGTTGCAACGCAGCCTAAGGAGTTCTCCACGGTGCGGGGATGGCCAGTATTGCCATATTCACCATCGCAGCTTGTCTGTTGGAGAAGTTGCTGGCATTGCTCGAAGGATCCAACGGAGGGAGGAGATATTACCATGGACTTTACGCGTAGCTAAAGACACCAGCAAAAGCGCGGGGGACGCGTGCAGAGAAAAGGAACAAAAGCCCTCTTTCTATGAATTATTAAACTAAATCTGGGTGCTTATGGAGAGCCGGGGGAAATGGGGAATGCTTGGGGGTGGATTGCGAAGCACACTCTGGTTTGGGTTGGGGAGTCACAGAACTGCAGCAAACCAAGGATGGAGGTTTCTCTGCGTATTTCAAGGGAGTGACAACCCACCGTTTGGTCCAGTCAATTTCACAGCTGCAACAGCAGCGACCTGTGCAGAGGGGTGGGGGAAGGTCTGGTCAATTTCAAGAGCCGCGTTTGAGTGATGATGGAAGGTGACTTGGTTTATTCTCTCCATCTCTCTCTCTGAGCTATTAAAAATTCATGCTCAACCCCCACAGGGCGAGATGGGCCGCTGTGCCGGGGTGATTTCTTTACATATTTAATGTGTGTTAGGCTGTTTGCTCAAGCAGAAAGCAGCCTGCAATAAAATAATAATAATAATAATAATAATAATAATAATAATAATAATAATAATAATAGGCAGCCACTCGAAAAAGAAGCAGCAGGAAGAGCCGACGGGTTTCACTGGTTCGAAATTTACTGTTAAAATTAATCCACACACAGAGAGAAAGAGAGAGATGCAGAAGAAGGCAGACGTTTCTCCTAAGAAGCCTTTTCTGGGCTGGGCTGGTAGTGGTGGTCTCTCTCTTTAGCCTCGCGTAACCATCGCCAGCCGGCCTGCCCTCGCAGGCAGAAGATCTGAACACGCCAGTTAATTGTTTTCACCTTTGCGATAAATATCACTTATGCAAAAGTCGCCCGCCACTCTCTCCATCCACTTCCTCGGCGCCCCCTCCCCGTCCCTAAATTTAACGATTTTCAATTAAGAGGCAGAAACATAACAGGAAGAAGGAGGGAGGGACGGAGGGGGAGAGAGAGAGGCCAGATAATCACTATAACGCATGCACTGGTTATATTTGTGTATCTGGTGTGTATCTAGGCATACAACACATGCACACATTTCGCTGGCTGGCCAGCAGTGCAAGCTGGAGACATATATATATTGCTCCACGTATATATATATATATTCCTTTTCCATTGCTGTGCGGCGCTGGTTATTAATGAGCGCCCACATTTGCCCACATTTCCCTCAAACGGCTAATATTAGTGCTATCAGGATGCGTTTCGATTAACACCCTGTGTTCCTTAATTACCATTCCCTCATTTGCCCTCCCCGCCTCCCTCTGGGGAGGATTGGGGGGGGGGAGAGAGAGAGAGAGACCTTCAGCCCCCGGCTGACATTTTCTTCTCTTGTTATGGCGACTTCTGAATGCGCAATGGCCGTTGCGCAATTCCGGAGCATCAGATGTGCGCCTAATTGGCACAGGAGCACATGGTTGGGTTCCCACTCAGATCAATGCAAATGCTTCTGTTTGCAAACAGGAGGACTCTGTCCTCTGCCGCCGCTCCTCCCTTCCCAGAAGACACCTATTTCCTACAGAACATTCCCCTCCTTTAAAAAACAAAACAAAAAAACCCAGCATTTATTTGTGTGACTGTTTGAGGTTCTCCTGCTGTCCTAAAGACCTGTTAAATGATAATTTGGGGATAGGGTAACTAGTAAGAGCACACTCATGGAGGTAAAACAAAACAAGACAATGGAATTTTGACTTCTGCCAGATGTTCCAAGCCTCCCTAATGCCGAAGGAATAAGGGCATTGGCAGATGATTTAAGGGTGGTTAATTGTGGGATATGCAGATCGTGGAGTAACAGAGGGCACAATTATAGTGGCAATTAAGCACCTCTGAAGTCTCACTGAAATCGGTGAGAGAGCAAGCCTTTGTGTGCTTCAGTATTCACATAGGAATCAATGGGATCTGAGAGTGCTTAACAGTGGCTGAATCAGCCCTGTGTCTGCTTCGTTGAACACATGCTTGTTTATAGATCTCTGCTATTTGCTTTATTCATTCATTTATTTGGCTTGCTTGCTTTAATTGCAATTTTTGTGTTGCCTTGCGATTTCATGCCATGAGATGGCTGAAGAGTCTTTGGCCTCTGAATATGGGGTGTATATATCATATATAAGAGAGGAGAGGCAGAGCAGACTGGGATTTTCTCCAGTGCAGACTGGGAACTGCACAAAAGTGGTGCAAGCATATTCATTAGGAACCATACAGATTAGTGAATACAGCTGAAATGAAATGGTCAGTGAAATGGGAATGGGCCTAATCACCATTGAAAGAATCTGGTAGTGCCCTTACACACCTCTGACTTATTTCTATGGAGCTTTTGCAGGACCATCTACCAGTGGATTATGTTCATATATTGTGCATGATAGTTACAAAATAGGCTTACTCTCAATAATTTATACCTGATTCCTGCAACCTGATTGAATTATTGCCCCCCCCCATTTAAACTACAATGCACACTCTACCAAAACCAGTGACCAAAACCCCCATTAAATTGTTGTGAAATTCACCCTGTACTAAGGATACAGACCTATACAGACTTGCTTTGGAGTCAGCCCTGTTAAATTCATTGATACTTATTTCTGAGCAAATTTTAATTACCCTTAAATACTCCTGAAACTTATATCAATGGACACAACCCAAGAGAGTTTGGAGCATATTTAAAACCAGTGAACTTAAGCATGAGTAAGAGTTACAGTTCAGAAATATGTTTAGAACCAGAGTGCTATTATAATATACCAATGCCGAAAGAATACAGTGTCAGCAATAATAACCCAAGAATAATGTAATGCAAACCACTCTGTTGGTTGAATACTGCACGTTTTGGCTACTCTTTTAAAAACAAACTTATTTGTCACAATGTGCACATGCGTTGTGCTATCCTGCTATAAAAATGGTGATGCACATGTGGAAAGAAGATTCTGCAGACAAATAATCATTTTGGATCCTGTGCATGAAATAGTGTGTTGTGCAGAAGGAGGGGGATAAACACTAAGTCATATTGCCATTGTCGAACAGATCACCAGTCCTAATCTTTGTTTGGTCATGCCTATGGAACGAACACTTCCTGAACAAACTGAAATACATATTTTCTTCAATTTCTTTGCACTCATCCAAACTTAGCAATACAGCTCTCCACCCCAAAAGTGCATACAAAATTGCACATATTATGGGGAGATTGCACAAAAAATGCCTGTATTCACAAAAATAACAAACAAAAATGGTGGGTGTGCATCTAAGTGGAAACTACTAGCAAATATATATATATATATATATATATATATATATATATATATATATATATATATATATGACAAGGTTGCATACAAAAATGTGTGCAAGTGTTCATGCAAACTATATTTTAAAGATAATGATGAAAAAATTGCAAATGGATATGGAAATGGGGGAGAAGTGACCTTAAGGCTGAAGAAATGAGAAATAGAAATTGACCAATCCATCCATTTTTACTTATCACATATAGATTCTATCTCTAGACTCAGAAGGTGGTGAAACCTGTCCAAAATACAGAACATAGTTTTGAATGTTATGGTTTGAGGGATTTTGGATGTTATGGTTTATGCAGTTTTTAATTCTATGGTTTGTGGGGAGACAGGGAACTGTGTCAGTACTTACATGTAAAGCACTGCTTTGTTGCGGGCTTTTTGAGTTCAGTAGTCTGTATGCAATATCTCTGATTGGTGCCTGCATGTATATTACATGTATTTTGCTTAATACATTCATATTCCTACCCTTTTTAGCAATTTCAATGAGTACATTCCAAAATCTGCCTGGATTTATTTACACATCACTCTCTGTTTATTCTGTAGCCTATCATTGCAACATGCAGATATAAACAACGAAAACATTATGAGAGAGAGAGAGAGAGGGAGAGAAGATTTGGAGCACCTGTTCATATCAAAGCCTTTATAACAAAACACACAGCTTCCCCTCTTCCAAAACAAACCATCTTGCAATACCATAACATTCAATACTATGTTCTGTATTTTAGACAAGTTGTCACATTGCAATTTCTTTTTATTCATAGATATTGGTGGGCAAAATGTTTGTGTGCACAGATACATTGTGGAATATGCAGCAATAGAGAATATGCAGCCAAGAATCATTTGACCCAAATCAAGATGCAAAATTCTGCCCCACATCTTTTTCTTCCATTTTCCCCCCAGCCTAGCACACAAAGCCACCTCTCTGTCCCTTGAGTGTATGGGAGGTTTTGCTTCTAGCCAGACCAACAATTTCTTGTTCCCTTACAGAAGCTGGACAGGGACTGTAAACATTCTGACAGTTTTTGAGTGACTGGAATGTTTATGAGCATTCTTGGTCATAATAACAACGCAATCAATTGGTGTTAGAAAATTCCTGGTCACAAGTGGAATAATGATACTTAGCCACTGCTGTGTTTGAAACACATGCATACATGATAACGATCATGTATTAATAATCTGCCTTTTAACCAATTTGTTGAATAAAAATTAAATAACTTACATACTACAAGAACGGAATATGTAGTTATTTTTCAGACCTTGAAAAAACTTGCAATTTGCAGTGTAATCTATACATGTCTACTCAACTAAACTCCACCGATTTTAATAGGAATTACTCCTAGATAAGTGTGCCCAGGGTTGCAGCCTTGAGAAACAAAAGCTACTTCCCATTGGTAGTACCATGGACATACTTAATGTTATAATTTCCTTTGTTTGTTGCAGTAACACAGCAGAATTTTAAAAAAAGGTGTATGGGGGGGATAAACAGACGCACCAACTCAAAAATTGCCCTCGCCCTTTAAAATTAGCCCATTCCCAATCAATCAACTAGGGTTCCAATCCAAGCACACTCACTTGCAGAGAAACTATTATACTTAAGGCTTACTTCTGACTAAATATGCATAGAATTGGTCTATAAAGGCTCGGTTGATTAATCTAATGATCAGACTGATTAAAGCTTGCTGTCCTTATATTACCAACTTTTTAGCTAATCGAAAAAGTTTTGATTTACTGGATGTTGGTATCCGTCTTTCTTGGGAGGCAATGGAAAAGTGTCTCCCTTTGGGGGGTGAAGTCAAACTGTTGGAAGGTTGCAGTGCCTGCTGTGGCTGCAGAGACTGACAAAGGAGAGACATGTGTTGTTGCAGCTGGGGCAGATGAAGGCATCTGGTTGTGCTGCTGCAGATGCACCATGGCGTTTCTTCTCTCTGCATTCCTCCCAGCAGTTGTTTCTCCTCTGGTCACGGCTATGAATACATGACCTGTCTGTCTGTCTGTCTGTCTCCATACTGTATGTATTATGTGTATGTATTATTCCCCCACTGTGAGTACTTTCTGAAATGCAGTCTCTTGAGTCTCTGGTATGTTTCTGCATCAGGCTATGCAATGAAATGTACGTGCACAGAACTACGGAGGGGCCATAACTTAGCAGGTATTTTGCATACAGGAAGTCTGGATTTTTATCCTTGGCATGTTCACTTAGGAAGGTCAGAAGTGTGGTAAGACTCAGAACAACTTATCCCTGAGATCTTGGAAAGCCACAGGCAGCAGTAGGCTTAGAAGAATCAATGGCCTAATTTGAATTATTATTATTTTTAAAAGCTTTATGTTACACTCCTGTATTATGACATGCTGCACTAAATATTGCTTCCATAAAATTCACTCTAAAAATATGAGCATCCTAAGCTCAAGAGAGTGTGGTTCAGAGAAAAATGGGTATTCTAGATTCAAATTCTAATTCAGGAACTTGTTAGTCAGGACCGGGCCTGTTGTTGTTTATAGGTTTGGGCAAGTTGTTCTTTTGACTTGCCCATCTGTAAAATGGGAGCAATAATGAACTACCTAGAATCGTTGTGTGGCTCAAGAAGCAGTGTTTGTGTGTGCGCATGTCATGCTTGCTTTAATATGAATTTTCTTTCAAATAAAATAATGTCGCTTGGCTTGTTATAAATCCATGTCCTCATTGAACCCCTTAAAGGTAAAGGGACCCCTGACCATTAGGTCCAGTCGTGTCCAACTCTGGGGTTGCGGCGCTCATCTCCTGTTACTGGGCATGGGAGCCGGTATACAGCTTCCGGGTCATGTGGCCAGTATGACAAAGCCGCTTCTGGCGAACCAGAGCAGCGCATGGAAACACCGTTTACCTTCCTGCTGGAGTGGTACCTATTTATCTACTTGCAATTTGACATGCTTTCGAACTGCTAGGTGGGCAGGAGCTGGGACCGAGCAACGGGAACTCACCCTGTTGCGGGGATTCGAACCGCCGACCTTCTGATCAGCAAGCCCTAGGCTCTGTGGTTTAACCCACAGCGCCACCCGCGTCCCAGTATTGAACCCCTTACATCCCACCAAATTTTACACTGGAACCACAACATGAATGATTTCAATGTGTGTGGGGCTTATCCCAGACAAATCTAAGCACATTTAATCCTCAATTGCTTCAAATGGAAGAGATTTAAGCACATGTAACAGGTAAGGACTCTACTCTTCACCCCATGTACAAAAAAAAGCAATTGAGACACATGGTAGTAGGAGCAGACCTTATCCCTAACCTATAGCAGTGCCCATGTAACTTCCTTAAAAGGAGTATGAATTGGCTCTAACACCACAGTTCTATGGAAGTGAGTTTATGCACGGCATGACATAGTGTTCCCTTTGGCTCTGTTATTCACTGCATGAACAGAAGACTCAGATCCCACTGCTTCATTCTGCTTTGGTTAGATACCTCCTTGTTTGGAGATCTGTCTCCAGTCCTGGGCCCTTCAGTTTAAATGACATTGGCCACATGTGTCTGGAGGATGGCGACAGCGCATTGCAGGGGATTGGACCGGATGACCCTCAGAGCCTACAATCCTATGGTTCCTTTTCCTTGGAAGGAAATCAGCTTATTGTGGTTATTTTATGCCAATGCATCCAGATAAGGCAGTCTCTAGTCTCATAAAACCAGAGGGGGACAGACGACCTAATTTAGTGGTATGGAACGAGGTGTTCTTGGGCTACACTTCCCTGCCCACTGGCCATTTCAGCTGGGGCTGATGGGAGATGGAACCCAACAACAGCTTGGGCACCAGAGGCTTCCCCCCACCCCTGATTCCTGTGCCTTGAGTTACTCCAAGTCCCATGGCCAAATGAAAGGATGGAGCTCAGGAGAGTATCTGGCAGCGAGAGCTCCTGCCATTCCATGCAGGCAGTACTAAACTAGATGGGCCAATGGTCTGGCTTGGAGTATGAAGCAGCTTTCTATGTTCAGTTCCACTGTTCCCCTTAGCCTCTGGATTCAATATTGGAAAGTTGGATAATAAATTGGTGGTGGTCTCATTTGACCAAAAGTCTTTCAGTTCCTGATCCATGGGCTATGGAACCATAGAGTCATAGAACCATAGAGTTGGAAGGGATCACAAGGATCCTCTTGTCCAATCCCCCTGCAATACAGAAATCTCAATTAAAGCATCCATGACAGGTGACCATCCAACCTCTGCTTAAAAACCTCCAAGGATGGAGAGTCCACCACCTCCTGAAGGAGACCATCCCACTGCCAAACAGCTCTCAATTTCAGAAAGTTCCTCCTGATGTTTAGTCGGAATCTCCTTTCTTGTAACTTGAAGCCATTGGTTCGAGTCCTACCCTCCAGAGCAGGAGAAAGCAAGCTTGCTCCATCTCCTATGTGACAGCCCTTGAGATATTTGAAGAATATTATGCACTCGCTGCTCTCCGTGTTTCCTTTTTATAGGAAATTCATGCCCTTCTTCCACATTCTTTAGTGTGGTATACAACCAACCAGTCATGCTAGCATGAGTTGGTGTGGAATTTAACCTCCCTACCCTATCGCATCCCATCCGTGTGCCCTCAGCGGCCCCTCTGCTCCAGAGGACTGAGGAGAAACACAGAGCAGATCTGGAGGGGTAAGGGCAGTGTGGGGAGAAGAGGGAGGAGGAAGTTTCATTGCACAACTCAAAGGCATTACACTAGCATAACTGTTGGATACTGCCCAGTCTGTCATTCTTGTGTTTGCCTTATTCCCTGGGCCTTTGTCCCTCAACATAAATTTACTGATTTGAGGTATCTGCATGCATTACTATATCAAACGAATGACCAGGAGGGCTGCCTTATCACAGTTTGATATTAGTGAAGTGATACACACTGTTCTCTATAGAGGACAGAGGCCCTGTTAAGACCACTTGGTCCAAAGTCTAAAATTACCTAACTTCACCTCTAAAGCAAATGGCCAAAAAACCAACAACACATCCTTGTCCATGCCAGTTTCAACCTTCGGTGTGACTGCCACTTCTGTCTCCACAGTCTGTTTGTAGGTGGGTCTTGTAACTGCAGAGGGGCATGTGGGAACTGGAAAATGAGGCCCCAGCGAATTGCTCCATACATGTTTCCAGGAAAAGCTGTTGTCTGAATGCAGGCCATAGGTTGGTGGCAGAGCACATCTGTCCACAGAAGGCTCCCCGTGACCCAGCTGTGCAGGGAAGGGCCATAGCTCAGTGGCAGAGCAGCCGCTTTGCATGCATAAGGTCCCAGGTTCAATTCCTGGCAACTCCTGATGTGGCTGGGAACGATTCCCAGTCCGAAAACCTGGAGAGCTGCTGCCAGTCAGTGTAGGCAGTGCTGTGCTAGATGCACCATTGGTCTGGCTCAGTACAAAGCATTCTATGCTCCTACAAAGGAGCATTCTATGCTCCTACAAAGGCTCCTACAAAGCCTCTTCCTGAGTCCTTGCTGCTGCCAGTCAGAGCAGGCAGTACTGGGCAAGATGGGCCAATGGTCTAAAGCAATTTTATGTGAGTGTGTCTTCTTGCAATGCTAATTGTATGATTTATGTATGTTATTTCCCCAGTGGGAAACATCTTATCTGGAAGTAAATCTGGCTGGTTGCAGTAGGACTTTGTTTTTGTATAACTTACCTGACACAGCCAAGAGTGTTTGTATTGGCTCCTGTTCTTGCCTGGTTTTTCTGGATGCTGTTTAGAAACCATAAGCCACTATCAGTTCTGTAGGCCAAGCTGAACTCATTACAGTATCTGGCCTTAGGCAAGCTGTTAGATTTTGGCTTGCAACATGGGGTGGGGGGGATAACTGCAATGACCCATCCCACAGAATCCTAGAAAGGACATATAGAAGCACTTAATTTGGGCACTTAATGAAAGCTGTCTACAAATACCAGAGCATGAATGGGAATGACTGGGACTGATGGAAGTCCAACCACAGAATAGCCATAGCAGGTGTGCAGGGTTTGCAGCCTTATTGACTACGAAACCCTCTTAGATCTGAGTAAGCATGCACAAGACTGGGTTGAAAATTTAATGGAACATACCTAACACCCATGAACTTTTGATTGCTTAGCAATTGGTGCAGCAATTAAACTGCTAGCACATTTGCAAAGCTAAGCATGATTTCACATTGGATGGGGGACATCGTGTCCTGGACTGGTTGGACGCAGAGGAATGTTGGGAAGAACCAGCTGGGGAACCATCAAAGGAAGAGGGTCCAGAGCCCGGCAAGTGGTGGCGGGTTGACAATGGCTGGTCGGAGGGAGATGACTGAGAAGACTAGGTGGTGAGCTGGGAGAGTCTGTGGTAGAGAGAAGTCAAGAATCAGAAGCTGAAGCTGGCGAGTGGGAGGAGAGAAACCAAGAGGCAGAGATTATTCAGGCCAGTGAAGAATCATGGGTATGACAATCTCCTCTCCCCCCTGCATCTCAGAACCAGGAGAGGCATGCAAAGGGCGGAGGAGAGATTGGCTGCCCCTATGTAGACACAGTCTCTGATTGCTTGGGAAAAGGAGACATAGACAGCTGTGGGGAGGGGAGGGACCTTCAGTCTCAGCAACTGATTTCCTGGAGGAAGACCCACCAGGAATGAACTGCCGTGCTAATAAAAAGTGTTGGCTCCAGCTTTGGACTGTGATTACTTGCCAGTGTGCTTTGTGACACCTCGTGTTGAGATTCCTGTATTGCAGGGGTTGGACTAGATGACCCTTGGGATCCCTCCCAACTCTGAAATTCTGGGATTCTATGATTCATCAATCCAGCCAAAGTTAAGCCTCCTAAGGATGCACCGTTATGAACTTCCTAGAACATGTGTACCAAATGGGGCAGCACTCCATTGATTTTATTGGCTGGTATTTTTAGAAGTGTGTTTTTAATTCTCTCTTTGGAGTAAATGAGACCAGGTGGGTCATGCCCATCATTTATTCTGATTCTCCGCATTCCCAGTGCTTTGACAGCCTTGAGTCGGAGCTGGGAGAGGAGAGTGTAACTCAATGATAGAGCACTCAGGTCCTGAGTTCAGCCCTTGCCTTCTCTAGTTGAGAATAGCCAGGGGATGTGAAAGACCTCTATGCCTGGGACCGGTCCTCTGATCTTTGTGTGTGCCAGTCTGCAGGCCGGATTAAGACCTTTAGAGGTCATAAACAGGGAAAAGACTATGGTGCGCTCCCTGAATGTGCCATTCAAAACAAAAGAACAGTAGACTGTTAAAGAAAATATTTTTAAAAGTGACACAAAACTTCTATGCATGCAGACATTAAAACAGTCGTGTCCCCCCCCCCCCCGGTTTTCTGATTGCAAACTTATTTCCAAGAGAGATCCTTCCTTCCTTCCTTCCTTTTGGTGCCCCTGCTTCGCTTGCCTACTGGCTGCTACTCCAGCGCTGCCAGTCAGAGCAGGCAGTAAGAAGCTACCTAGGTGAGCAGCCTGGCGGCCAGGTCTCTCAGGCAGCTTTTGCATGGGCGAAGCAACTGTGTACGAGCGAGCACCTTGTCAACAAACCAACGGAGGTGTTCGATTTGGCGCAGGGCCATTGCAGACCCCCCCCTTCCCTCTCCACCTCCCTGTACTTGGCGGCTGTTGCTTCCTCCTCCTCCCCCCTCCCCTCCCCTCTATTTGTTTCTATTTATTCCCGCCTGCCTTCTCGCTCGCCCCTGTGGTTGTGTCACTTTCTCGAGCCGATGTGTATATGGAGCCGGATCGATGCTGATAATGTTGCGAAGATTAAAAGCGCATTAATGCTGCCAACGACGGCAGAGCGTGCGCGCCCGACTCGCCATTGATTGGCCCGGCAACTCGAGCCGGCGCCTTTCCAGGAACTGCGAGCTGGCGGCGCGCGCCTTTCCCAGCAGAGGCATCAAAGGCTGCCCCCCCCCCAGCAACCCCCCCCCGCGCCCCTCTCCCTCCCCCGACTTTCCCAGCCTGGGTGGGTTTCTCGTCTGGCTCGGGCTGGCCCCCTCCCTCCCTCCCCTCTGGCTTCCCCCCACCCGGGGCATCGCTCCCTCCCCTCTCCTCCCCTTCCCAGTCTGGGTGAGTTTTCTTGTCTGGCTTCCGCTCGCCCCTTCCCCACCCCCGGGCATCGCCCACCACTCTTTCCCCGAAGTCTGGGCCGTTAGTGGGGGTGGGAGGAGAGAGGGAGAGACAGAAGCTGCAACTGACAATGTGGACGGCAAGGAAAGAGGGAGAGAGACGAAGCGAGCGTTCACTCCGAATTAAGCGCCCGCGCCGAACCCGAATTGGTCCCTTTCTCCAAAACAGTGTTTCCCAAACTTTGGTCTCCAGCTATTTTTGGACTACAAACCCCTAGTTAGCAGGACCTGCAGTCAGGGATTATAGGAACTGTAGTCCAAAAACATCTGGAGACCCAAATTTGGAAAACACTGCTCCAAAGTCCCCCCCTCCTGCCAAACAATCATTTTACAAAGTATTTGCCGCCGCTTACTCGGAAGCAAGCCTCCCTGCGTCGTTGACCAAGGACCTATTTCGGGCGCGTAGAATTGCAGTCTTGTTGCTTTCATTCGTTTAGAATATTCGTTTAAGAATATTCATTCATTCTTAACCGGGAGTTAAGGCGCTAGTCCCTTTGAAGTGGATGGGCAGTCGATGGGAATTTCGTCGATCCGGGTGTGTTTGCCTTTACAAAATCCAGCGCCTCAATCGCCAACCCGGTTTCCTTGGAAATAAATCCGCTTGGTTTCAGTGCAACAGGTTTCTAAGTTCACGTGTTTTGAAGGGTGGTAGTCGGCATAGCTGCCTTCTGGATCGCACCTGAAATCCAAGCAAGGCAAAATAGGGAGCAGAATCCGTGAGCCATTTCCTCGGTTACCCATTTCCAGCCCAAAACGCCGAGATGCAGAAATATGTATATACAGTTCTATTTTTCCTTGCAAGTTAGGTCCAGAGCGTCGTTGCTGCTTTTAATCCAAGCCCACCAATCTATGCTCATCCCAATCCTATGAATGTTTGACTCGGAAGCAGGGGCTGCAAAGTTGTGACCCCGATCATCAATCGCTTAGATGCATTATTCATTAAATTTAAAAAAACCTCTCGGTCTGTTAAAAAGCACCACCCGCGTAATCGAGCAACCGATTCCCCCTCCCCTTTAAAGAATTTTAAGTGGAAATGAAATTGCAGATGGCAAAGTGTCAACTTAGAGGAGACCTCCCCCCCCCTTTAAAAATTTCCTGCGCATCTATTTATTTATTTGCCACCAAGCGGTTTACACAATACTCAATAAAACAAGCCATCAAAATGAGAGGGGGGGGGAGAGAGATTGACGGAACGCCCCTTCTAAAATGGTGCTGGTTGTGACAGATCTGAGTATCCTAAAAATAAAATAAAAACTCACCCACCCCAAAATATGCCATTTCCTTCAAAACTGTTGCTTTTCCCACAGGCAGATCTATTTATTAATTGACTTGCAGTTGAAAACGAATACAGTTAATCGACTGAAGAAGCCGCAATCCTATGCGCACAAAGAGACCTACTTCTGCGTAAACAAGCCTAAGATTGGGCTGCTCGGTGTTTTTCAGTCCGATGATGCTCGGAAGTAAATCCCACTAGGCTCAGCGGGGCTTACCTTCAAGTAAAAGCCGTGTACAAAGACCTCAGCTCTTTATTGCGCGTTAACTGAATTGTTTTCAGTGGTCTTTAGGCAGGTTTCAAACCTCAGCTGCACCCATCGCAGCGGAATTGTCACTGTATTCAATGGAAAGAAATTCCATGGGAATCAATGAGGTTTACTTCTGAGTAAAAGCACCTAGGATCAGGATGTTAAACCCCACCGAGTGAATATAATAAAATCCTTCCCTGGGCTGTGACTTCCTGCTTGATCTGGTGTGTTTGGACTGTACTAAGGCAACTTTCCTAAGGACGCTTACTTGAGAGTAAGCCCCATCTGTGTGCTGGTTTAAGAAATCCTGCGGTCCCATCCTGTGCGTGTTTTCTGTGCACACATCGTATATTTAAGTCTTACTCCCTTCCCTCCGCCAAAAAAGAATAATTGGAATTATATTTTCTTAAGGGTGCTGGGAATTGTAGCTCAGTGAGAGGTAAACTACAGTTCCCACGATTCTTCTTTTTTGGGGTGTGGGTAAAGAAACGTGCTTTCAATACATGGGATGTATTGAAAAGTGATTCCCAATGCATGGGAATCACTTTCACCCTGGTCTTCTTTACAAATCCCTATCAAATCGCTTCAATGGAATGTAACTCTCGGTTTGTGAGTTTGAGGTCGCACCACAAATTTAAATACCTAAATAAAGACTGAAAGAAAGAATTAGTAGAAGAGGCCTCCGCCTGCAAAAGCCGGTCGCCGCCGTCCACTTTAACGCTCAGCAGCGGACAATTCGGATTGCCCTCCGCCGGAAGACAGGGTCTAGGCTTGAAGCTATGGGGAGTCAGTCACTTTTATCTGCCAGCACGCCGCTCCGATCCCTAAACTAAGGCTTGATGCTGATGCAAAGGGGCTCAGCCCCTTCATTCCACCCCCCCCCCCACACACACACGAAGGGAAGAGAGTCTCAGGGCATGCACAGAGCGCAGTTCACTGAAAACCGCATCACCACAACCTTTATTGGGGACACCTCTCGGCTCCCAAGGTGTCTCATTTTAGCAAGCAAACGTATGGACACCACCAGCCCGTCCTCAGGGTGCTTTAGTTGTTTAAATATGTTAAATGCAAACTGCGCGGGTGTGTGTTGAGAAAATAAAGCTAAGAGATTTCCAGTCCAACGTGCCGTCTACTTTCTACATTCCGCCTCCTAAATGCAACCGCCGTTATCTCCTAATTGCTGCTTAAGAATTGCAGTGCGCTGCTTTACCAAGAGGACGGTAGCAAGCCCGTTCCCCCCCCCCCCCGCCCCATAGCCCCTCTGGCCCCGCAACCCTTTGGAAGGTCAAATAGGTTGAGAAAGAGGAGCAGAGCGAGCGAGAGCTTTTGTAAATTTCATACTGCCCTTAGGAATTGATTTTTGGGGGGTGGGGGTGGGGGGGAGGTTGTCACGTGATGTGGCCGAGCCCAGTTAAGCATTCAGGTTTCCAAGCCTTTTGTTTCTGTTTGCTTTCTGGATCCACACAGCCCCGAGAGCTGGGGCTTGGATTTTGAAGATCGGTGGCCACACCAGTTGCTAAGGTTTCAAGCAAACATGAAGGGTGTTGAAAAGGGAAGGGTGTTGAAAAGGCCTTTTGGTGGAAACGTAAGCACACAGCTTATTTTCGCGGGATTTCCCATTTATTTATATAGAGATTTCTGCTCTGCCCTTCTCGTGGTGCCACTGTTTGGTGTGGCTTAGGACAGATAGCACCACAATAACACAACCTAATAACAGTACAGTATTGGATAAATTGCATTGGGGTTCAGCTAAAAGGAGGTACTTCTTCACATTGTTGTTGTTCAGTCGTTCAGTCGTGTCCGACTCTCCGAGACTCCATGGACCAGAGCACGCCAGGCACGCCTATCCTTCACTGCCTCTCGCAGTTTGGCCAAACTCATGTTAGTAGCTTCGAGAACACTGTCCAACCATCTCATCCTCTGTCGTCCCCTTCTCCTTGTGCCCTCCATCTTTCCCAACATCAGGGTCTTTTCTAGGGAGGCTTCTCTTCTCATGAGGTGGCCAAAGTACTGGAGCCTCAACTTCAGGATCAACTTCTTCACATAGCATGGAGTTAACCTATGGAATTGTTTAAGGTAAAGGGACCCCTGACCAGGTCCAGTCTGGCGAACCAGAACAATACACGGAAACGCCATTTACCGGTACCTTCCCGCCGGAGCGGTACCTATTTATCTACTTGCACTGTTGTGCTTTCAAACTGCTAGGTGGGCAGGAGCTAGAACCGAGCAACGGGAGCTCACCCCGTCATGGGGATTCGAACCACCGACCTTCTGATCAGCAAGCCCTAGGAATTGTTTATATGCAGTTATTAAAAACAACAACAAGCCACCTGAGTTATAAGAAGAACTGACACATTGAATCATACAGCTGTAGAGTTGGAAGACACCACAAGAGTCATCTAGTCCAATTCCCTGCAATGCAAGAATCTTTCGCCCAACATGGATGGGGGAAGCACATTTGCCTTCTCTTTTGCATCCAAACCAACTGGCAAGGAAGGAATTTTTGACTATACGTTTGTGGCACAGTGTTTAGAGTACTGTACTGGACTAGGATCTGGGTGACCAGGGTTCAAACCTTAACCCCATAAGGCTCACTGGGTGACTTTGGACCAGTCATGAGAATGAACATTCTTCTGGATCAGGCCATTTGGTCCAACACCCTGTTCTCACTTTGGCCAACCCAAGGATGCCAACTTGAATAAAATATTGGTCAGGGGGACAGGAAAAGCCCTGCCCCAAATAATCTATCACAAGACAAGGTGCATGCACACCACTTGAATGGCGATGCTGCCTATCAACTTTGGGGGGCCCAGACTCCTCTCACATATTTTATTGGGAGGAACAAAGGGACCTTGACCCCTAGGAGTTGGGCCAATTACCGGTAGAGGGCCATGGGAAGTCTTCAAGCAAGACCTGAGCTCAACAGCATTCTCCCCTCCTGTAGCTTCCAGCAACTGGTATTCAGAAGCATTAGTCTGCATATGTGGAGGGAGAACGCAGCCATCAGGTTTAGTAGGTGTTGAGAGTTTTATCCTCCGTGAATTTGTCCAATTGTCTTTTAAAGCCATCTAAGTTGGTGGCCATAATGATACCCAACTGTTAGGCTGAGAAAGTCCTTTTCTCTCTGCCTAAACCTGGTCTCTTGGGTTGTTGCAAGGACAAAATGAAAGGGGGGGAGAACCATGTATGCTACTTTGTGTTCCTTGAAGAAGCTGGGGTATGAATGTAGTTGTCATAGTGGTAACAGTTCCACAGTGCAAGTTCGACTGCAGAACAGGCTGCCTTAGTTGTGGAGTCTCCATCTATCAGGGATCTGGAATCATAGAATCATAGAGTTGGAAGAGACCCCAAGGGCCATCCAGTCCAACCCCCTGCCAAGCAGGAAACACCAACAAAGCATTCCTGACAGATGGCTGTCAAGCCTCTGCTTAAAGACCTCCAAAGAAGGAGACTCCACCACACTCCTTGGCAGCAAATTCCACTGCCGAACAGCTCTCACTGTCAGGAAGTTCTTCCTAATGTTTAGGTGGAATCTTCTTTCTTGTAGTTTGAATCCATTGCTCCGTGTCCGCTTCTCTGGAGCAGCAGAAAACAACCTTTCACCCTCCTTTATATGACATCCTTTTATATATTTGAACATGGCTATCATATCACCCCTTAACCTTCTCTTCTCCAGGCTAAACATACCCAGCTCCCTAAGCCATTCTTCATAAGGCATTGTTTCCAGGCCTTTGACCATTTTGGTTGCCCTCTTCTGGACACGTTCCAGCTTGTCAGTATCCTTCTTGAACTGTGGTGCCCAGAACTGGACACAGTATTCCAGGTGAGGTCTGACCAGAGCAGAATATTAGTCGATTTCCTGCTTCAGCAGAGGGCTGAGCTAGATGATTTTTACAGTCCCTTCCAATGCTACGACTATGTGATGGCTGTGCGACAGGGGTGCAGTTATTAGGCCCGAGAACATCTTTTAAAATATACAGTCTAAAGCACACTTACTAGAGGGAGGGAGTCTCATTGTAGGATTTCCATCAGAGCGCACTTGCTTAGGAGAAGTAAATTAGTAACACAAACTCTCTTTGAACCCGTGATTAAGAGCGGGGAAATCTCATCAAGAGTGATATAATATCTCTTCTAAATTGTAGTAAAATCTCTTGATTACTCATATCTCAGCAGTGATTTGCTTTGTCGTTTTATTTGGGTAAAACCACATGCAGTATTTCTCACTTCTAATGGGCAGATAAGAAGCTCCCTCTATTACACAAGAGATTTGTTTAGCTCTATGCACATAGTTAAAACTCTTCCTTGGTTTTTAGCAGCATCCATTTCATGGGACCCCCCCCCCCATTCTACATTATCAGTTGTCATGGCAGCTGCAGCAGGGGGAGGGCCACTTGATATCACGGTGACAAACATGCATTTCAATAACTGTATGTTAAGGGCAGAGAAGGAAACTCAGCGAGGTCTCGCTGTTTTCAGCATGTACTTATGATGTTCCTTGTCTGCCCTAAGGCAAATGCCTCAAGAATTCACAAAATAATGTGTGGAAACCAGATTGTTCAATGCACTTGGTTCCTGCTGATTTCAATGCAATTAATGGGTGATGGATGGCTTAAGAAAATGAACTTAATGGTCCTTAATGGTTTTGAATCTCTCTTTAGCCTTTGGGATGTCACACTCATAAGAGTTTCAGAAAGGGACCAAGAAATAGCTAGAAAAAGTTTTGACACAGAGAACTGGAAATGTTACACCGGAGTCGGATGCATGCAGGATTGTTAGCACATGTGCTGCCTACAACAGGAGTTGTTTGCTTCCACTATGTTCTGCCAATGCCCTCTCATCCAACAGAAACTAAACTCTAGCAGGCATGGCCAAACTTGGCCCTCCAGATGTTTTGGGAAATTGGGACTACAACTCCCATCATCCCTAGCTAACATGACCAGTGGTCAGGGATGATGGGAATTGTAGTTCCAAAACATTTGGAGGGCCAAGTTTGGCCATGCCTGCTCTATAGTGTTGTCCTTGACTCACCTACTCACCCTGGTCCCCTGCCAGGAAAGTGGGAAGCCTAGAACAGCAATGCCATATGAACATGCAGCATGTAGCATGTTCACATGTTCATGTTGTGCCAAGAAGCACCATCCTGATGCCCTCCAGATATTTCAAGATGACAAGTGTGATCCATAAATTGCAATAGCTACAACACAAACTATTTCTTCCTACTGTTTTAAGGTAAGGATAGGGGGTGAAATCGGATTCAGTTCTCATTGAATGGCAGGCTTACCCAATTTTCATATTCCAAACTGAAACAAAAGCATCTTTCAAAATTGGTGCTTCTCCAAATTTTGCAGTGCAGCCTTCCAGCCAAGCAATGTGTACAAAAATGCATAACTAGGCTAAAGTATGCATATAAATATACATATACTCACCCCCCACCCCCACCCCCACACACCCCAGTGACAATAGCAAACAAAACTGCATTATGTTGGAGAAAATTGCTTTGTAAAAATGTGCACATTAGGAAAAATCTACTCCAAAATGCTGATGAATTTCCTGATGTGGAAATCTGGAGAACTGAACATCAGATTGGAAAAACAAGAATCCAGAATTGACATATTCACCCAACCCTACTAAGGAATGAGGCACAGTGAGACGTGGCTGTCTCTATGGAGATATGAATAGATGTTAGCAAAATATGCCGTGGAACATCAAGTCAATTCCCATCCCTGCCCTGCCATTGGTTGTCCTAATCAGTCCCCAGGGATGCAGGAGGTTAATGGGAACACATTTCCTTTTCCCCTTAATGGTATAGCACACTGAAGGCTGCCTTTGACCTCTAGCCTAATATTGTCCACTCTGGGTGGTAGAGGCTTTTCACATCATCTGCTGCCTGAGAGAGATCCTTGTTTAACTGGAGATACAAGAAACTGAACCAAGGGACCTTCTGCATTCAAAGTAGCTGCTCTACCACTAAGGTATTTTGTTGTTGTTCAGTCGTTCAGTCGTGTCCGACTCTTCGTGACCCCATGGACCAGAGCACGCCAGGCACGCCTATCCTTCACTGCCCCCCGCAGTTTGGCCAAACTCATGTTAGTAGCTTCGAGAACACTGTCCAACCATCTCATCCTCTGTCGTCCCCTTCTCCTTGTGCCCTCCATCTTTCCCAACATCAGGGTCTTTTGCAGGGAGTCTTCTCTTCTCATGAGGTGGCCAAAGTACTGGAGCCTCAACTTCAGGATCTGTCCTTCTAGTGAGCACTCAGGGCTGATTTCTTTAAGAATGGATAGGTCTGATCTTCTTGCAGTCCATGGGACTCTCAAGAGTCTCCTCCAGCACCATAATTCAAAAGCATCAATTCTTCGGCGATCAGCCTTCTTTATAGTCCAGCTCTCACTTCCATACATTACTACTGGGAAAACCATAGCTTTAACTATACGGACCTTTGTCGGCAAGGTGATGTCTCTCCTTTTTAAGATGCTGTCTTTGCCTAAGACTGTGGTCCCCTCCTTACAGTACCCAAAGCCTAGTAGGTGGCTTTAGTAATCTGGAACCACTTGCCATGCCAAATCCAATGCCTTGCATTACTGCAGCCCTCAGTCTGTGGCGCACTGTGGTGTGGGTTATTTATGTGAAATGCATGTGTGAATGGTGTAGACATCACACCAGTCCCTTGAAAGTCCATAGGTCCCATCTTACAATACACGGAGAGCGCACATGAATGCAGTAGCGCTCAGAAGGTCTTCCCCTGGCATCCATAAAGCATCTGGACCCCCGCTCCATACTGCCTCTTGGCCACGAGGTGGTGAGGATGTTCCCTTCCCCCTTGAAAACCATAGAGCTCAGAGAGGAAGTTGGAAGAGCAGCACTCTTTCTCACTTCCTCTTTCAGCTCTACGCACCTTTCAAGGCTCAGATTACAGTGGTGCCCCGCTAGACGAATGCCTCGCTAGACGAAAAACTCGCTAGACGAACGGCATTCATCTAGCAGAAGCTGCCCCGCAAGACGAAAAAGTCAATGGGGCTGGCTCGCAAGACGAATTTTTTTTTTCGCCTAGCGAAAACCGCTATTTGCATTGGTGCTTCGCTAGACGAAAAAATCGCTAGACGAAAATACTCACAGAACGAATTATTTTCGTCTAGCGAGGCACCACTGTATACTGTAATGTAAAAATACAAAGAGCTCGGAGAGGAAGTTGGAAGAGAGGCACTCTTTCTCACTACCTCTTTCAGCTCTATGTGCCTTTCAAGGCTCAGATTATAATGCATCTGACATTTTCCATTGGAAGAGAGAGGTGTGCCTGTGGAGTCTCTGTCTCTTAGCGGGTAGCTGGTCTGATCGAGGGTGGGGTGCAAAGTAAAAGAGGGGGGAGAGATAGTGTCCACGACCCCCTGTAGTACACTATAATAACATCTTTTATTCAGTCTCAGATTACTTTTATTATCAAAAAAGTGTTTGATGTCTGTAGGCACCAACCAGAAGATAACCCCACAACTCCTCAGTCAGCCACTCCTGTTGTGTAATTTCAGGGACGATCCAAGCCAGGTCTCAGGTGCAGTGTAATAAAGGATGAAGATAAAGGAACGGGGAGAGAAAAGGGTTGCCTAGGGGGACTGAGGGAGAGAAAGAGAGGGAGAAAGTGAAACGAGCACTGGAAGAATATTACGACATTTGAAAATACCTGCTGCCAATGCTTTTTTTTCTGGGGGGACGCGTACCCCTAAACATTTTGTGAATCTTTGTACTTTTGTCCATGTACTGTGTTTATTTCCCCCGATTTGAACTATAAAATGGTGATTTTCTTGAGTCAAAATGAGAGTACCCCTAAACATTTTTTAAAAAGAAAAAAATCACTGCCTGCTGCCGTATATACTGCAGTAGTACAATGCTGTCTATTACTGTTGTTTTCATGCTTAGAAGGTGGCATACATGGTTCTCTCCCCGCTTGTTTAACCCCCACAACACCCCGTGCGGTAAGTTAGGTTGTGAAGCAGTAACTGGCCCGAGGTCACCTAGTGAGCTTCACAGCTGGTGGGTATTTGAACCCTGTTTGGTCCCTCAGGTTGTTGTTCAGTTGTTCAGTCGTGTCCGACTCTCCGTGACCCCATGGACCAGAGCACGCCAGGCACGCCTATCCTTCACTGCCTCCCACAGTTTGGCCAAACACATGTTAGTAGCTTCGAGAACACTGTCCAACCATCTCATCCTCTGTCGTCCCCTTCTCCTTGTGCCCTCCATCTTTCCCAACATCAGGGTCTTTTCCAGGGAGTCTTCCCTTCTCATGAGGTGGCCAAAGTACTGGAGCCTCAACTTCAGGATCTGCCCTTCCAGTGAGCACTCAGGGCTGATTTCTTTAAGGATGGATAGGTTTGATCTTCTTGCAGTCCATGGGACTCCAAAATTCTAACCATGCTTCAAAGTGCTTGACTTTGACCAGACCACGCCATTGGATTTTTGGATGCCTCTCTATCTACCCATGGTGCAGCTGCGTTTTGAACGCTGTGTGCCATTTTGCTCACTTCTTCTCTGAAAGGATATTGGAGGAAATCAAAGTGATCAGCAGGTTGGAACACCTTCCCTGCAAGTGCAACAACCTAAAAAGTTTGAGGGGGGAAAGAATGAGGGGGAGATAGGGAAGGGTCCATCAAGTTCAGGATTGTTTACCCTCTCCAGGGTTTCAGGTAGTGATCTCTCCCCCACCCTACCTGAAGATGCTGGGGATTGAATCTGGGACTTCCTGCATGAGACAGAGAAACATTTTTGTTCCTTTCTCATAATATTGAAAGTGGGAGCAGCCAGTGAAATAGAATGGCAGTACATCTGGGATATACTTCTTCACCTAGCAGGTGAGTTAATTTATGGAATTCAGGGCCACAGATGTGGTACAGCAGGGCTTTAGATAAATTTAGGTAAAGATCTTGTTGGAGGCATTTCAGTGCTCCGGTGATCTGTTGGGAAAGGACCTTGTGGCTCAGAGGTAGTGCTCTGCATGCAGAAAGTCTTGGAATCAAATTCAGGGATCACCAGGCAGGACTTGGAAAGACCAATGCCTGAAATATTCAACAACTGCCACCAGTCATTGCAGACATTGCTGAGTGAGATGGACCAATGGTCTGATTTAGCTTCCTATGTTTCTCAGTACAGATGAAGGACACATTGGTCCCAAGATGGCTGTGAGAACCTTGCAGGAAACTGGGGATACTGTGCCCATTGTCTCTTCCAAAACGCCTGATAAATGCTTCACTTAAGTGGCTATCATTAAGGAAGATTACTGTAGGATTGCATAGGTCTCACCTTGGTGCAGGATTTAAATGCAGGGTACAACTACCCCTGAGACTTGGCCATCCATCCTCTACTTAAATACCTCCACTGAAAGGCAGCCCACTACCTCCCAAGGCAATTTCTTCCATTGTTGGACAGCTTTTACAGTTAGAACGTTTCTCCAGTGTTCAGCCAAACAGTGCTTCCTTGCAATTTCCATCCATTAGTTCTAGCTCCTGCCCTCTGCGGTAAAAGGGGAGAAGTTTGCTCCATTTTCTGCATGACAGCCCTTCAGATGATTGAAGTTAGCTGTCAGGCCTCTCCTTAATATTTGCTTCTCCAGACACAACATACCAAGCTATTTCAACTGTTCCTCACCAGTCTGCTTCCAAACCTTTTGCCATTTCGTCTTGGCCGCTCTTCTCAGTCAATGTCCTCCTTAAAATGTGGTGCTCAGAGATGGATATAGTGTTGTCCTGATATTCCATTCTCCACACCATTTGCCTTTAGGAATTAAGATAACATTGGATGGGCCGGTTTCAAAGCTAGCATCTCCAAATTAGTTGGCCCCAAATTCTCAAGCCTCAGTGGCTAGGTCTGATTGGTCAAAAGTCCAAAAGCAAGTTCTGCATTCAAAACCATCTCACTTTGGGGGGGGGGGAAACCAAGGTGTTTCCTATTGGTGAGGGTGTGGGAGAGGAGAGAGAGAGTGTGCAAAATAAATGCTATTGGTCATGTTTCACATTACAATGGCAGGGCTTTCCTTCAAACTTCAGGACTGGCCATATCATTAGGAAGAGTGAGGCAGGTGCCCCAGGTAGCAGAACCTGGAGAACTAACTTGCAGTGGCAAGATGCTGGAAGAAAAAGCCATCTGAGTCATGTAGCTTGACCTTCACCATCACCCCATTGCCCTCAGGTGCAGTAGAGGATATTGCTGTAGCCAGGGTTGAAGTACGATTAATCTGCCACTCTGGTCAGCTTTCATCCATGGACTAGGGCACTATTTTATTCTTTGCCTCAGACAGCAGAATGTCTGCTCAGATTCTTTTGAAGTGCATTGGCAGGGCAGCTACGGCAATGGCTCGTCTCTCCCAAAGGGTGTGGGAGGATATGATGCTAATGTCCGATACCAAGATGAAGGTCTCCAAGGCTTGCGTGTTGAGCACACTGTTTTATGGAAGTGAGTCACGGGCAACTTACAACCGCCAGGAGCAATGCCTCAATGCCTTCCACATGCGCTGTTTCAGGAAGATTTTGGGCACCACACGGCAGGACAGAGTCTCAAACAAAGATGTGCTCTACGCTGGCTTGGCCATGTCCGCAGAATGGAAGATGGCAGGGTCATCAAGGACGTGCTCTATGGGGAGCTGGCTTTAGGCACCAGGGGAGTTGGCAGACTAACTCTGTGTTACAAAGGTGTCTGCAAACGTGGCATTGTGGGAATGTTCAGGGTGGCAGAAGAGGATATATTGTTTATTAATATCCTTCCTAACTTGCACTAGCAAGTTCCTTTACTTAGCAGAGTTACATTCTCCTTTTACACGCACAGCAGATAGCTGGTTGCAGGCTTGTGTGAGCCTCTCCAATTGTGAACTGATGTAAGTAAACTTCTTTTATTGAATTTGAATAAAATTGTGGCGTCTTTGTTCTTTTTAAGAGGGATTCAAGGGAACTTACCAGGAATGTACAATTCAGTCCTGGTAAGTTCCCTTGAATCCCTCTTAAAAAGAATAAAGACGCCACAATTTTATTCAACTCCAATAAAAGAAGTTTACTTACATCAGTTCACAGTTGGATTCCTGAAGGCAGACTTAGTTACAAATATGTACATGGGGATCTACCCCATATGGGGGAATAATCCCAGTGCTTCTGCTAGCTGAGAGCTAGCAGAGCAGTCCTAGCTAAAAGCTGGTCAAACCAAGAAGAAAGTCAAAAAGAGGAAGGTTGCTGCATGACTCGTCCTTTTGTTACCTGGACAGGTTAGGTTATACCAACCTTCTATCACATACAAAAGGAAGGATGCTCCAGCTAGGAGGAACAGGAAGTTTCTACTGACTGGACCAAACATTCCCTCGCATGTCTTCTCTAGCATTTCAAGGAATGTTGTACTTGACTGCCTCTCATGGATCACATGCCACAGACATGAAGGTTGGCAGCATCAACCCTGCCATGTGGGAATCCCTTGCAGACAATCACAGTGCCTGGAGACAAGTCAGTCAGGTTGTGTATCCACAGCAGTGACAAGAGGAGGAATCACTGCTGGGAGAAGCGCAGAAAGAACCTGCAACAGCACAACCAGATGCCTTCATCTGCCCCAGCTGCAATAAAACATCTCTCTCCTGCATTGGTCTCTACAGCCACAGCAGGCGCTGTAACTCTTCAGGGGTTTGATTTCACCCTCAAAGGCACACTCCTCCATTATCTCATTAGATAGACGGTTGCCTGCAGCATATGTATTTATGGCGGGTGGCGCTGTGGTCTAAACCACTGAGCCTCTTGGGCTTGCCGATCGGAAGGTTGGCAGTTCAAATCCCCACAGCAAGGTGAGCTCCCATTGCTCTGTCCCAGCTCCTGCCAACCTAGCAGTTCAAAAGCATGCCAGTGCAAGTAGATAAATAGGTACCGCAGCAGCGGGAAGGTAAACAGCGTTTTTGTGCACTCTGGCACTTGTCATGGTTCTCCGTGCACCAGTAGCAGTTTAGTCTAAGGATACAGTACCAGATTTTTTTCAAGGAATCCGGGGAAACCTTTCTTTTCTTTTTTTGAGATCTGAAAAAAAAGTTTGTTCCCCCAGTTGACACGCCCCCGGTTCCCCCTCAGCAGTGGCAGTGACAGCAGCAGTCTCAGCAGCCCAGAGCCAGCCTGGTAGCACAGTTGGCTCTGGCTGGCTTCAGAAACTGCTCGCTACCATGGTGCCCTCCAATTTCATAGAATCATAGAGCTGGAAGAGACCACAAGGGCCATCCACTCCAACCCCCTGCCAAGCAGGAAACACCACCAAAGCATTCCTGACAGATGGCTGTCAAGCCTCCGCTTAAAGACCTCCAAAGAAGGAGACTCCACCACACTCCTTGGTAGCAAATTCCACTGTCGAACAGCTCTCACTGTCAGGAAGTTCTTCGTAATGTTTAGGTGGAATCTTCTTATGTTTAGGTGGAATTTGCCTCACCGGAAGTCCCCATATGATGTGTCTTGTGCCATTAAACCAATCACACAACATTCATTCCCTACTAATAAAACTACAACACTTAAAACATCCAGGGACATTAAATGAAATCCAGGGACGGATTTTGTCCGGGGACAGATTTGTGAATCTGGGGACTGTCCCCGGGAAACCGGGACGTCTGGTAACCATAGTTTAGTCATGCTGGCCACATGACCCAGAAAGCTGTCTGTGGACAAACACTGACTCCCTCCGCCTGAAAAGTGAGATGAGCGCCACACCCCATAGTTGCCTTTGACAGGACTTGACTTTCCAGCGGTCCTTTACCTTTTACCTTTTAACCTTATAATAATGAATTGTGGTAATTACAGAAGAGCACAAGGAAGGGGGGGGCTTCCAAATGATGATCTAACAGAAGTTTTGCAAACCCTCTAATGTTTAATAAAATACAGCATGCACAACCTGAGCCAAATATTACTGTATTCAGTAGTAGCATTTTCCCCAGGCACTGGAGCCATAGGCCAAAATACTAATACAGGCAGGGGAAATATTAGCATTCATTCCTTGCTGCACTGTATCATTTTAAAGATGAATTATTCTCATAGAAACAGGTTGGCTTTGTCGGGGTTATAAGCATACCTCGACCGTAATTTAATCACATTTGGACTTTGGCTCCGGTAATCGAATATACATACACATTCTCCTTCAGGAAGAGAATAATTTAAATGTATATAGCCAGTATTGACTTTGGAGCATGTCGTAAGTACTAATCATATGAAATCAGGATGGAGCAAAGATACATTAAGAGGAACGAATAATTTAAGACATTTGGTAGAGGACAAATTATATATACATACATACACACACACATACATAAACACACACACACACACACACACACTTCCTAGAACATCTCCTCCAAACAACCTAGAACAGAATCTCTCTCAGCCTTTCCATTCTAAGTGTTTAAAATGAAAACAATAATACCTGATGCATATTCTGGGGGGGGGGGGACCATACAAACCAAAACACAGCTATCCTTTGAAACTCACACTTATCAGAATTTTGCAAAGCAATTCTCCAGACAGTGTTTTTAAAAACGCATATATTGGGGGAATGTGCCCATAAAAATTAATATATCACAGTAAAAAATAACATTGAAATGCATTATATCATGGGGAATTGCTTGCAAAATGTGTACACCAGTCAAAACTGTGTATAAATACGTGTCTAGTATGATAAATTCACGCTAAAATGCTGGTGAATTTTTGTGAAGTTTTTTTTTTTTAATTGCAAATTGCTGCCAAATGTGGAGAGCTGAACTGATTTATAGGATGAGAGACTGAGATCACCAGAACTGACAGGTCCTTCCAAGTTCCATCCACTCCTGGTGCTTACAGGTACAGGCTTAAAAACCAAAATCCTTGGTTCAACCAAGACTCTGCTTCCCACTTTCGGCACATTGTAGTTCCTCGTCCCTCAATGCACCACCATCCTCTGCTGTTTCGTGTGCTGATAAGCTCAAGAGATATTCTTTTCTGGGAATAAAATCAAAATGGGAAATAAACTCCTGGAAATGTCTGGGGGGAAACGAGTGCCCGCGTTGACTAATGAATTCCCTAGTAAGTTTTCACAAAGGAAATATTCTTAACATTAAGAAGACATTGAACCAGTGCACATTGAAAATAATAATACAAGAGAGCAAATGCCCCCCCCCCACTTTTCAGCATGAGCCGATCAGTGGGTGGGTGGGTGAAATAAAGTCAAACAACATCGGGGGAATAAATAAAGGCAGGGTTGTATAATATGAGTGGAGAATGCAGTGAGGGGCAAAATAAAATGTGACAAAGGGTATTGATGTGCAGACAGCCTGAGGCAGAAAATCCCCACTCTGGTTGAACCACTGGGAATCTTGTTCAGCCAAACACAGCAGGATAAGGTCTGTTTAATAATTAAGGATCCATTTACATGGCGGGAGCTTTTCTTGCAAGACCTGACTGGCATGTTATCCTGGGCAGCCTGATTGCTGACCGCTGCTTGCGTCTCGTCAGTGTCATTCTTCCCATCAGGTTGGATGCTCTAGATACACCAGCTGCTGGGTTTAAAAAGTAGGGTGAGTGGATGAAACCTGCCAAGGGGACCCTGTGGCTTCATGGTGGAGTGGTCAATATGCTTGCCACAGGGTTTGCACCGGGCATGGTTTCCCCTTGATGACTGATCTCCGCTCTGGACCCAGCAGCGGAGCAAGCCGATTGGGCGCCTGCCCAGCTGTCCACGGGGGCAAGGCCAGCCACCCACAGGGCGGGGCAAGCCAGTGCAGGACGCTCTGCGGGGCCTCTGAGGAGTCTGCCTGCCTCCTCCCACTCAGCCGCCCTACAGCTGGGGGGGGGAGGCAGCAGGCGAACTGTTGGGGGCAGCGCAGAGCCTGCAGGCTCCCAAGCCACCGCGTCACTCCCAGGAGAGATGTGTGCCTTGGGCATACTGCAGGCCCCACGGTGAGTTCCGCCCAGCATTTTGTCACCCCCCTCAGTGGTGACACTCGGGTCGGTCCGCTCCCACCACACACCCCCTTCCTCCGCCCCTACCTGGACCATAATGCTTGCAAGTTCTCACCACATGGATTTGGGGGCAGGGTCGCCATATTTTATTTCAACAAGGAAGAAAAGTCGAAGGCATCTAAAGAGACTGGCATGGCTGTGCAAGGAGCTTTTGGAAGAGCTGTGGTTTTAAAAGGGGCATGTATAAGAAATGGAAGAAGGGGGCAAATCACAAAGGAAGAGTATAAAATGAGTAGCCAGCACTTTCAGAGAGAAGGTCAGGTGCGATAAAACTCTGAACAAGTTCAGGCTTGCGAGAGAAGTTTAAAATGGATTTTCTCCCCCCACAACTATGTTATAAGCAAGAGGAAGAACAAGGAAACAATAGGGTCCTCTGCATGGAGAAGACAGAGAAATGCTATTGGGTGACAGACAGAAGGCAGAAATGCTCAGTGCCTACTTTGCCTGTGTCTTCACCCAAAAGAAAAGCAGTGATCAACTAGGTTATAACAGAACAAGTGATGATGCAGAGACAGAGCTGTGGTCCAGGAAAAGGATCTAAAGGGCTGTCACATGTAAGATGGAGCAAGCTCATTTTCTGTTGCTGAACCTGAACCAATGGATTTAAGTTGCAAGAAAGGAGATTCCGACTAAACATCAGGGGAAACTTCCTGATAGCAAGAGCTGTTCAACAGTGGAACAGATTCCCTTGGAAGCCCTTGGTGGTTTTTGCACGTAGGTTCAATGGCCATCTGTCAGGGATTCTTCAGCTGTGATTCCTGCATTGCAGGGAGTTGGGAATCCTTTCCAACCTACAATTCTATGAGGACCACAGGTTCCCCATTCTGTCCTAGACCACCGTAATTTTCTCGTCCCTCACTGTAGGTTTTTGAGAACGCACAGGCAAAAGTTCTACCTCTGTCCCCCATCTTAGCTGTAATTCTGGACTGAAACTTGCAGTCCTGATTAGATGCAAAGAAGAGTTACTAAATGCAGTGGGAAATAGATCGCGATACATAATTAGTACGTGGCACCATGCATCTATTTGAAAATTCGGCATCTCCTGTTTTCTTACTCTGCCATGTGGTGGTTCATGGGGAGCTATGTTCTGTTGTGTGCAGAGGTGATAAAGAGGCTGGGGGGGGGGTAATGTATGCAAAATTATAAGGTCCCCACCACTGACACCGCACGGCCTATTCTTCATTTACAGGTGCTGTGGATGCAAGGCTTCCCGCCTGCTTTGGCTGCACTGTAAAGTTCTGTGTACATTGATGGCATTGCATAAATTATTGCAAGCATCTTTTTTTAAAATCCAATTTGACTCTATTGCCTGCCTAAGGTTTTGAAGATGGGTCGGGAGGCCTGTGCAGTGTTTAGCCTGCATCGTTTCTGCCGAATCCCCAGAGCCTATTTCCATGTTAAACGTAAGGGCACCTTCAATGTTTTCCATTTTATGTAAATTGGCTGTGACCCAGGGGTCTTCTGGCAGCTGTCCAGCACCATTGTCTTTGCTGGGTCTTTTCTTTCTTTCTTTCTTTCTTTCTTTCTTTCTTTCTTTCTTTCTTTCTTTCTTTCTTTCCATTGGCTTAAGTGATGGCATCCCCCAAGTCCAGTCTGTTAGCAGAATCTGTTGTAAACACACATCCATTGATTTGCATTTGTCAGGGAAGGGAAGTTAAACCATCAAGAAAAGAAGGCTTCCGCCAGTTGTGTGTGTGTGTATGTGTGTGCATGCTTTATGCAGAGCCAGGGAAACCTTTTCTATTGATCCTATTGATCCAATCTTTCCCTTTAAGGAAACCGCATAGTTAAAAGGCACCCTTCCCCCCCCACTCCCGCCACCCAACACACCCATTCGATAGATTTATCCTTTATGTGCCTGCAACATTCTTTTAAGTGGTTTCGTCTGGGTAACAGCGGATGGTATTAAACAAGTGGATGAAATGGAAAGCGAGCTACTTCCGCTGAAGAAAGAGATCTCAGAATTATTAGCAGAAGCTCCCTGAAGATGACCATGCATTGGCTGGCTGCTGTCAAAAAAAAAAGCAGCAAGGGTGTCATAAAAGGCATAGAAGAAGAAGAAGAAGAAGAAGAAGAAGAAGAAGAAGAAGAGGAAGAGGAAGAGGAGGAGGAGGAGGAGGAGGAAGCAAGACTAAACATAACACCTTTTTGACCTGGCTCTAGGATTGGCTAACCTGCAGCCACTGGCCAAGACTGATGGGAATAGAATTGCAGGGTTGGAAGGGGCCACAAGAGTCATCTAATCCAACCCCCTGCAATGCAGGAATCTTTTGCCCAACGTGGGACTCAAACCTATGACCCTGAGACTAAGGCCTGCCCCCCCTTAATATTCAATTCAAGTTGGCACCCCTGGCTTCCAGGCCTCACACCCACACTGGTCCCAGGTTTGTGGGAGTGGAGTTATTGGTTTGCTTTTGTATTTATTATGTATTTTGGGTTGTCATTTCGTATTTTTATGCTGTGAACTTCCCTGTGATCTTTGGATGAAGGGCGGTGTACAAATTTAAACAGCAGCACCAATTCCAGATAAGGCTGGAAATTACTCTCCGCCTTAAATCCAGGGAGCCACTGCCAGTCGGTACAGAGCTAGATGGATAAATGGTCTGATAAGGCAGCTCCCCACACTCCTATGGTTTTTATCAGAACTTGGATTATCTGAACATACTTCAGGCCAGAGTTACTCAATCTTGGGTCTTGATGTTGTTGGTCACCAACCCCCTTCAGCACCATCTTTGCCAATGGTCAGGAATGATAGGCATTGACATCCGACAATATCTGAAGATCCAAGATTGAAGAAGGTTGCCTCAGGCTATTTACACAACGAGGCATTCTGGATTACGCTCTCTTTCGAGCTCCTGTGTTCACGTGCACCAGCTATTCCCCCACCCCATCCTGGCACCTGGGCCTACATTGCAAACGTCTGCAAGGAAGGAGGCTTCGCCTGTACACATCACATCTCCTTCCCTATGAATGTCCAGTGTGGTGTAGTGGTTAAGAGCAGTAGACTCGTAATCTGGTGAACTGGGTTTGCGTCTCCGCACCTCCACATGCAGCTGCTGGGTGACCTTGGGCTAGTCACACTTCTCTGAAGTCTCTCAGCCCCACTCACCTCACAGAGTGTTAGTTGTGGGGGAGGAAGGGAAAGGAGAATGTTAGCCACTTTGAGACTCCTCCGGGTAGTGATAAAGCGGGATATCAAATCCAAACTCTTCTTCTTCTTCTTCTTCTTCAGATGTGAGAAGGTGGGGCCGGACGGCATGTCCTGTCGTGGGGAGCGGGTTACTCGGTGCAGGTGCACTTATGGGTTGGGACCCGAGTGAAACATCTGCATAGGGCTGTTGTGCATTTTTAGAACTTCTCAGCTGATTTCATGAGCAGGAGGAGGGGTGGTGGTGGTGGTGGGATTCAGCAGTGTTGTCTGAGGGAAAAATATTTTAGGAACAGATAATTAAACGGTTGGTCTGTGAGCACATAGAAAAGGATGCTGTGATTACTAAGAGCCAACATGGGCTGGACGAGTTAACTGTTTGGCTGATTTGTAGCTGGTTGACTGACCGAACCCAAAGAGTGCTCACTAATAGTTCCCCATCATCTTGGGGGGGGGGGAAGTGACAAGTGGGGTGCCACAGTGTTCTGTCCTGGGCCAATTGTTGTTCAACATCTGTATAAACAACTTGGATGATGGTATTGAGAGGATGCTCATCAGATTTGCAGATGACACCAAACTGGGATGGGTAGCCAATGATGTTGAAGTTACAGGTGGGTATCCGTGTTGGCCTGCCATAGTCGAAACAAAATAGAAAATTCTTTCCACTAGCACCTTAGAGACCAACTGAGTTTGTTCTTGGTATGAGCTTTTGTGTGCATGCACACTTCTTCAGATATTTTGTTTCAATGATGCTGAAGACGTCCTTCTCGGACCAGATTCAGAGCAGCAATGCCAATGGCAAACAGAAACCCTTATGAACAGGCCAGCACAGTCAGTGGCAGCCAGAGGCCGTCCCAGTAGCCCATGACAGGCAAGCCACTGAGCTAGCCTTTGCCAGAAGATCCTAGATCCCTGCCACCTCTAACTGTTTTGGGATCTTTCCACAAACTGCACGGCTTTTAGTTGGTGCAACATTTTCTGGAAATCATTCTGGGATAATTCTCATGGATGGAAACATTAAGCTGTCTCCAGCTTTGGCTTTGCAGAGGCACCCTTGCCTTGTTAGGTCGAAGGTCCTTTTAGTTGGATGAGAAGCAAGCAAGGAAGTGGGTGGGATGAAATGGTCAGGAAATGGTTCTGCTGTCTGGTTAACAGGGCTGGTATTTGTTTGTTTTAAAACCCAGCAAAACCAGTTCAACCAGGAACAGAAGAGCGACAGTCCTGGGTCTGATGGGAATTGTAGTCCAAAGTAGCTGGAGGGCACCATGTTGGAAAGCTGAACAAAATCACTGCTGGTACCATTCTGGGCAGAGTTCAAATTAATTGCACACAAAGCCAGGTTCCTAGATTCTGTATGTTCCTGCAAAGCAAGTAAAAAAAAAATTCAGACAGAGGTGCTGCATCAAATCCAGGGTAGGCAAATAGCTGCATTTCTGGGGCAGTGCCACAAGGAATTACGTTTACAGAAATGGAAGTGGTAAGACAGGCTCACGCTGCTTGGTGATAAAATTTTGTTTCGTTTCATTTGTTAAATACTTCTTATTCTTGAGGGTTTGAACCCCACGTTGAGCAAAATATTCCTGCATTGCAGGGGGTTGAACTAGATGACCCTTGTGGTCCCTTCCAATTCTACAGTTCTGTGACTCTATGAATAAGAAGAAGGTTTTTCTTTTGCCACTGGATAATTGGTATATTGGAACTACTGACGTGCAGAGGAGAGGCAGAAACTGGAGAGAGAGGGCGGGCAGGGGGACACTCAGACCGATGAATAATAAAAAGTGGTTCTGTTAGAATGGAGAGAGCTTTTTGTTTATGCAATTAGGGGTTCCAGCAAGTGTCATTAACCTGTTTCTCATTTGTTGGCTATTTGCAGAAGCCAGGGGTCAAGGGTCAAGTAGGCCTACTGTATAAACAATGATAGTCCATCAAGAGCCAAAGGCAGCAATACCCTCTTCTGCAATCTACAAACATTGCCGTATTTCTGCATTTTCCCTCCCCTCAAGGTTGATGAGCAAAATGCTTGCATAAGTTGAATATGGATCCCAATTGCTGAACCGTGTGTTTTTAAAGTACATCTCAATAGAGCAGGAAAGGGGAATTTGTGGCCCTGCAGGTTCAACCTGCAGCCAGCTTGGCCAATAGGGATTATGAAAGGCATGGTCTGACAGCATGGGGGGGGGCACGGGTAGACATGGGGGAGAAAAAAAATGTGTTCCGGTTGCAGGTTCATGCGAACCTACCCGGTTCACATTTCCTGAGTCAGCAAGCAAACCAAAATGCAGTCATCCCATGAGTATTGCACTCCTCCAAATTTTGTGGTGCATTTCTTCAGCCAAAAAGTGTGCAAAAGGATGCATGCATTAATGAAAATAATGTGCGAAGCTGCATTCAATAATGTGCGAAGTTGCATGCGTGCAAAACTGCACATATGATTTGTGTGTTTTGTGCAAAAATGTATATGGATCTTTGTCAGATTTTTTTAAGAGAAAATGTTACAAATGGATGCAGAAATGGGGAAAACTGAAAGTTCGCAAAATGAGAAATTGAAATGGGCTGATTTGTCCTTCCCTACCCACAGGTCCCTCGCCCCTGCCAGAGGTGCTGAAGGTGAAAGCTGGTGCAGCATCATGCCTAAGAATGGGAGCCAGGCAACTCCATGGCAAATATTACCAATAGCTTAGGAACAAAGATATGTTTATTTTCGGTACGTTGCAAGAAGATTTAGCAAGGTCCAAATTCCTGCTTTTGGAAATGTTCAAGGTTAAACTACAAGGGGGAGCAGTTAAGAGTATCATTGTGTGCCCAAATGTTTGTGTATGCCGCAATAACCGTTGCGGCATTATTTACACAGCGCTCCCACTTTTGGTTTTGAGTTGTTGTTGGGCTGTGTGTGTTTCTAAGCAATGGGATGGGTGGTTTTGGCTAAACAAAAGCAAACAGCCCTGCTTCACAGTTTTCCTGTTGTACGCAAACCATGGCATTCAGTTCTTAAGTCTGATTAGCGCAAACCACAGTGGATCTGATGTCTTACCTGAGCCCAGTAATCAAACCATCGTTGTAGGTGCTCTGGCCAAAGCCAGGCAAGAGTTCTGCACCTCCTTAGATACTATAATTGTGACAAAAGCTTTTATGGAGTGGAACCCACTTATCCAGATGTCTTTCATACCTAGGGGTATTTTTGTGTGTTATTAAGTAAACCATAGAGCCAAAAGGACATGACATTTAAGAAATGTAGAGGAAGGCTCAGTGGTACAGAATCTGCTTTGCAAGTAAAAGGTATCTGCAGGTAGGGCTGGGAATGTCCCCCACCTAAAATCTTGCAAATCTCCTTCCTTGGAGGTTTTTAAGCAGAGGTTGGATGGATGCTTTAGTTGAAATTCCTGCATTGCAGAGGGTTGGCCTAGATGACCCTCAGAGTCGTTTCTAAGTCAGGTTGTCCACTAAGGAATATGTCCCTAGGGCTGAAAAGGGTTCCCTGGACCTGCTCTAAACTAACCAGGTATAGTTTCAGACTCTGTTCTGCTGCTGGTTGGAAGTAAGGTTCAAATGCGAATGAAATTGAATTCCACACATGAAAAGGCAGGAGCACCTTGGCCTTTGACTCAGGCAGCAAAAAGTCTTGGGTGGTCAGCCCTGCTTCCCTCTCCCAGTTGGCTTCCCTCCCCCAGATGATGTTGTGCCACTAATAATGGGTAACAAAGGAATGTGTAGCTGGACAGACAAGGTGTTCTGAGCTTGGCAGCTCTGTAGACTTAATTGGAAAACAGATGCAAAATACACTTGGTACTGTCTTGTGCTCTGAAGAAAGTTTATACTGTCTCTGTCTTTGCCAAACCTGGTGTCCTCCAGATGCTCTGGACTACAACTCCCAGCATCTAGGCTGATGGGGGGGTTGTAGTCCAGAGCATCTGGGGGCACCAGGTTGGCAAAGGCTGCCCTATATCTTAGCCATTAAAACAGAGAGCCAGTGTGGTGTAGTGGTTAAGAGCGGTAGGCTCGTAATCTGGTGAACCGGGAAAGGAGAATGTTAGCCGCTTTGAGACTCCTTCGGGTAGTGATAAAGCGGGATATCAAATCCAAACTACTCCTCCTCCTCCTCCTCCTCCTCCTCCTCCTCCTCCTCTTCTTCTTCTTCTTCTTCTTCTTCTTCTTCTTCTTCTTCTTCTTCTTCTTCTTCTTCTTCAACAAAGCGATATATCTGGTTTTGTTTTAGTTGTTCAAGACTGGGTGTCTTCCAGGATTGGGACACTTGTTGAGCTGTTTGTGAACTGTGCAAGGTGCAGAAGGCACATCTGCCATGCAAGGTTTTCTAAATATTATATTATGCAGCTCTGGATTGCATTGCACGCAACTTGTTTAAACCCCAGTGAAGAAATGGGCTTTCAGCTGTAGGTCTGGCATCAACACTTGGCATTCCTGGGGCCTGATCTTGGGATCTCTTGGTGTTGACCTGTGTAGGACTGGGGCCCTCCTGCCCTGGATTTATGTGGTGGTGGGCAGCTGCTAGTATTGTAATTCACCTGCTCTTAGGAATTTCCCATAATGCTTATTCCATTCGGGCATTGTGGGAAGTCCTAGTGATGTTGCCTTGACAGGAGAACATTAATCTTAGAAGGATGTCAACAACTGAAACACATGGGATATTTTCTTGTTTTATAACGATTATTATTTGTTAGAAAGTCATTTTCGGGAGCATACTGAGGCCTGAATCTTTTTTCTTCCTTTGGTTTTTTTTTAAAATTTCATTTTCATTTTTTAACAATATTCTTATACATTCACATCACATTCAGTTTCTGCAATTCTGGGACTTCCCCACCTCCCACCCCTGGTTTCCAAGTTTCCCATATTTTTATTGAACCTAATTACATTTTTCTAAGACATTTTATCTCCTTTTTTACCTTCAGTGGTGTCCAAACCTTTTTCAAAGAGGGCCAGATTTGATGAAGTGAAGGGCCAACCTTTTCTTTTAGGATTGAAGTTGTTGAGCTTTTTTATGATTTTACCCCAAAGTTGTTGGGCTGTTTTTAGGATTGAAGCTGTTGAGGGTGGTTTTTTTTTTTTAGGATTTTACCCCAGGAAATAAACTGCCACAAGGGCCGAATTAAAATGACCGGTGGGCCGGATTAGGCTCCAGAAACGAACTTTGGACATGCCTGCTTATAAGTGTTATAACAATCCTGCTAACGTTTTTTAAGTATCTATAGTGGTCTTTAAGGTATTCTACAATTTCCCCCCACTCTTGACTAATTTTTTTATCATCTTGGTGTCTGATCTTCACTGTCATCTTTGCCATTTCGGTGTATTCCATCATCTTGGTTATCTGCTCTTCTTTGGTTGGTACTTTCTGCTTCCTGTAGTTTTTAGTGGTGTTCTTCTTTATGCTGATGTGGGCACTGATGCATCACTGACCAGAATTTAGCAGTGCCACTCGTAAATGTGCACTCAGGATTCGGATACTTTTTCCTTTCCTTTCCTTTCCTTCCCTTCCCTTCCCTTCCCTTCCCTTCCCTTCCCTTCCCTTCCCTTCCCTTCCCTTCCCTTCCCTTCCCTTCCCTTCCCTTCCCTTCCCTTTTTTTTGCAATTTCAACAGGTTTCGCAAGTTTTCGTGTTTCACGTTTATTTGGTTCCACCGGAATAAATGCCATATTAACACTTTCTCAACATAGTTGGGTTTTTTAAATATTAAAAACAAACCCCCTGGCATTGGGAAAACGAGGAATCCTCTCACCTCATTTTCCATATTGCACAGGGGTGCACAGCAGGCGGGCCAAAGGTATCTGAAGAAATGCACCTCCTAAAAGAGGTGGAAATAAGAGCCCTCTGGGTCGAGCCAACACCCTTTGCAAAGAGGAGAGGGCAAGAAGGGAAGGACAAAAGGGCGATGAAAAGACACCCACTGGTTCCCCTCCCCTCACAACAGTTGCAACCAGCCAGTTCCTGTGTTTAATTAATGGGTAATATTTAGTCGCTGCACACTTTGTGTATATTCAGTCAATCACAACTCCTGACACAGAGAATCACAGACCCTCCAAGTGTCCCTGTTTTCCAGGGACAGCCCCAGATTTACAGAAGCCGTCCCAGTTTCTCATTTGATCCTGGAATGTCCCTCTTTTCTTCAGGACATCACTATTTCCATCGGAGAAATATTAGAGGGTATGGAGTTATGCAACCCCCCCACCCCCCACCCCGAGCCAAGGAGATAAGTAACTATACAATCTTTAGAAGACATCTGAAGACAGCCCTGTATAGGGAAGGTGGTGGTTTTTTTTTTGTAAGTTTAATGTTTTATTATGTTTTTATATATTTTGAAAGTTGTCCAGAGTGGCTGGGGCAACCCTGTCAGATTACAAATAATAAAATTATTATTATTATAGAATACGACATACCTGTTTTCATCAGAGAAGTGTTGCAGGGTATGGAATCATATGATGCTTTCTGCAGGTGGAGAGTAATTTTATCAGCTTTTTTCCATATATAGCCTATCTTTTCTTCAATTATGGACCCAGGTAGTCACACCAGAGAGTGTGGCACCAAAATACACACACCTTTGTGCATATTTGCTCTTGTGTTCCAATTTTCATTAGAGGAATGTTGGAGGGTATGGGAAAGAGAAGGTTTCAATACAGAAATTTCACCCCCCAAAACCTGAATCATGGCTTTCACAAGTGAATTGTGATATGGGACAGGATTCTGATGTTTTATAAAAACATCACAGGGCTCATAGGCAGTGGCTCTTGGAATCCCATCCCTGAAAGTGCTTTAGTCACACACACCCCTCCATCTTGCACCTCAAGGGAATTCAGGAGTTGTAAAGGGGCTGAAAAAAATGTTGTTGTTGTTGTTGTTGTTACTACTACTACTACTACTACTCCGCCCATCTGGTTGGGTTTCCCCAGCCACTTTGGGCAGCTCCCAACAGAATATTAAAAACTTGATAAAACATCAAACATTAAAAACTTCCCTAAACAGAGCTGCCTTCAGATGTCTTCTAAAATTCAGATACAGTCGTACCTTGGATCTCAAACGCCTTGTCTCCCAAACAAATCGGCTCCCAGACCATCGAAACCCAGAAGTGAGTGTTCCGGTTTTCGAACGATTTTCGGAAGCCAAATGTCCAGCACGGCTTCCATGGCTTCCAATTGACTGCTGGATACTCCTGCAGCCAATCAAAAGCCGCACCTTGGTTTTTGAACAGTTCCGGGAGCCAAACAGATTCCTGGAACACATTCTGTTTGAGAACCAAGGTATGACTGTAGTTGTTTATTTCCTTGACATCTGGCGGGAGGGTGTTCCACAGGGCAGGTGCCACTACTGAGAAGGTCCTCTGCCTGGTTCCCTGTAACCTCACTTTTTGCAGTGAGGGAACCATAGAAGGCCCTCAGAGCTGGACCTCAGTGTCCGGGCTGAACAATGGCGGTGGATACGCTCCTTCAGGTATACTGGGCCAAGGCCGTTTAGGGCTTTAAAGGTCAGCACCAACACTTTGAATTGTGCTCAGAAATGTACTAGGAGATATGTAACAACAACAACAACAACAACAACATTCTTAGCATCTTCTGCAGATGATAATATGATTGAAATCATGTTCATACACATGTTGTGGGTCTCCAGACACAAGCTAGCTCATCCTTTTGTCAAAAAGAAAGAAAGAAAGATCCATGCTCAGCGTTGTTCTGACAGAAGGGAATGCCATTCAAGTTCTGAAAGCAGAACAGGTTTGTGTGTCGAAGTGAAGGGTCTTTTGTCTAAGCCTGTTCCTGCCAGGTTGACTCCCCACCCCCACCCAACTCCTCCACCCCCGCTGCTTTCAGATCCCCAATTGATCTCTGGCGGAGATTTGCATGTGCAGAGTGTCTGGCATTGCACTCTCATTTGGTAGTCAACCAGACTTTTCATTGATTTAAACTGTAAGAAGAATGATGGGCAGTTGATAGATGGTGAGGGATACAGAATCAAGCTGCTAGGGTGTGAAAATATGAGGTAGCGAGAACATCAGGCCGTGGTGGTGATGTGCACATTGTGTCGAGAAAAGAGAGAGAGAGAAGACAGATCGGGCATTTTTGGCAACCCAAGTTGCTCCATAGCTGCACAGAGCACTTTGAGAACAGCTTTGGACACTCCAGAATGGAAATGGAAGAGGAAGCTTAATCTACTCTCTCCTCGCACTTCTTTAGAGCACGTTCAGAATGGCAGCAGATAACTTTCATCTCAGGAACAGTGAATGTTGTTTTGGATTCAGGGCCATAACTTACAACCGTCTTTGCAAACCTGGTTTGCAGAATATTTTGATTGCAGCTTCCATCAGTTAGTCCGCACACGCTAGCTGGGAGTTCTGGTTCAAAACAGCTGGAGGGCACCAGGCTGGCAGTGGCCCTTCAGCGATTCAGAAAAGTTCAAGTTTGAAACATGGCAACCCTACTGGGAAGTAGAAGAGTATGATGTTTCCCCATAATATACTAGGTCATTCAGATACAGGTAGGTAGCTGTGTTGGTCTGCCATAGTCAAAACAAAATAAAAAATAAAAAAAATCCTTCCAGTAGGTCATTCAGATGTATGGATATGCTCCACGTGGCCTTGGTTGGTGAGACTGGTTTATGCTTTCATTATATTTTATCTCATTCTGTTCTCGTGCATAAGATACACAAAGGAGGTTGCTGCAACAAAACACTGTGATACATTTTTGCCTCCTAAGAACAGCTCCTCCAAGTGTCCCTATTTTCCAGGGACTGTCCCTGATTTACAGAAGCTGTCCCAGTTTCTAATTTCATCCTGGAATGTCCCACTTTTCTTTAGGACGTCTCTATTTTCATCAGAGAAATGTTGGAGGGTATGGAGTTATGAGCCCCACGAACCAAGGAGATAAGTAGCTGTATAACCCTTACAAGACATCTGAAGGGAGCCCTCGATAGGGAAGTTTTTTTAAATGTTGGAATCCACTGGGGCAACCCAGTCTGATGGGTGGGGTGTTGTTGTTGTTGTTGTTGTTGTCGACGTCCCTATTTTCATCAGAAAAATGTTGGAGGGTAGGTAAGAAGCATGCTCCTGATCAGGGTTCCAGCCAGCCAAACCATGGCAACTCCCACCTGGTTTTCCATTTCTCTTTGCCTATGAACACCCAGCGTACTAAAGCTAGACTACTGAGCATGCTCAGTCTATATTTTGAAAACCGTGAGTATGCTGATGCCACTACTTAGTTTCTCTATCGTCCAGTTTGGGCTTCTTTTTTAGTCTGCACTTGCCACCTGAGTTCACTCGTATAAGCTGCCTTTGGTGGGCATTTCACCAAGAAAGATGGAATAAGCATTTTAATAATGAAAGAATGACTGGATGAAATATTTGCGGCTAACTTCACACACACACACACACACACCCCACTTGGAGATGTTGGGAAATTCCAGTGGAAATGGAAACAGGAGCGGGAACGGTCGGTGTTCACGTATTCATTCCATGCCCGGAACGGAAATCAACCCAGCGAATAAGATTGCTCTTTGCTGTCGCCGCTGCTTTCGGTCTGTAAATTGATTATGTTCCACCCCGTTGGCATTTCCTTTCCTTGTTTGCATTGGTACAAATGGGATGGAGTAACGTAACAACGTAATTTATGCAATTAAATGATGTAAGCTACGTAATTTCACCACAGTGGACAGCAAGACGAATGATGTAGTATTGGGTGGCAGATGAACTGCAGTGCACTAGAAACAGCGCTGCGTGCGGTGGAATGGGGAAACGATGCTTTCTTACACCCCTGGCGCTGGTGTGTGAAGTACCTTATGCAATCTGGGTGGCCCATATGGTAGGAAACTTCTCTTGTCACCAGTGCAACTTGAGCTGACCTTGGCATGGCAACGACACTCGCTAGGGCAATGTCTGAACTGGGCTTACTGTCTCTCAGTGGTCACCAAATCAGCTTGAAGTTCCAGCACCCACCAGGCATGGGAAACTTCTATGCCGGTAGGACGACTGCTGGCTTGACTAACGGCTTCCGAATGCCTGTTTTACAGTGATGTGTAAAGTGTCTTTAGAGGGTATTCCTAAGGTTAAAAATAACAGGCAGGCTTAATGGGCAACTACCTGGCGGAAATAAGCAGATAAATATGTTTACCGTCCTAGCCTCCCCCCTTACGCTATGTTTATTTGTGTCTTCATTCCAATTGTTCCCTGTTACATAATGGTTTTGTACACAGCGGAGTACTTAACCTAATTTATATCGATCTCAATTGCTCTCATTTGTGCATACTTAATTCAGAGAGGTAATCAAATTGATTTCTGGGGCCTACTTTTTAAGAGATTGTACTAACACAGATATACAAGAGGTTGCTGTAACTAAATTAGAGGAAAAAAGGAAAACATTTTAAACCTTTGGAAGCCCCTTTTTGACAGTCATTTCATTGTGTTCAGCATTACGGACGTAATTGAATTTCTCTTCACATTGAGGTCTGTTTGAAATCAAATTGAGAAACTGCTTCTTCTTTTTTTTTTAGTTCCATTGGGCAGATAACTCGGCTGAGCTAGATGCACTCTGCACACGCAGAAAACAATGCATAATAAACCAATATGCAAACCTTTCCCTTGCAAAAAATGCAGAGTGACTTAGGAATGTATTGGCTATGGATATGATCCAGGCGAGGGTCGCTGGGTTTTAGGCATATGGGTAAGGCTGCACTCCACACGATACTTCAAAAGCGGTTCGCTGGGTGGAGGGTGTTGCTGTGATAGCGTCCCAGTGAATGGGTTACTGTTGCTTACCAGTGTGGTGTAGTGGTTAAGAGTGGTAGACTCATAATCGGGTGAACCGGGTTCGCGTCCCCGTTCCTCCACACGCAGCTGCTGGGTGACCTTGGGCTAGTCACACTTCTCTGAAGTCTCTCAGCCTCACTCGCCTCACAGAGTGTTTGTTGTGGGGGAGGAAGGGAAAGGAAATTGTTAACCGCTTTGAGACCCCTTCGGGTAGTGATAAAGCGGGATATCAAATCCAAACTCCTCCTCCTCCTTACCAGGAGGGAAAAGCGGGGAGGGGGGCTGAGGTGGTGGGGAGGTCAGCATGGTGCAAATGCACCAGCAGGAACACCAGATGGGCAAAGCACTTCACAAACTGCTGCAATCACACTGGCTTTGTTCACACCCCACTTTAAATTACACTTTAAGCTTAACTATGGTTTTAAGGTGAAGACACAGCATGCTAGTGCACGGGGAGAAAATTGCAGCCACTCTGCTCTCTCTCTCTCTTCCCCCCCCCCCCGCACTTCTGCTGCTACAAAGAGCTAAAACCATGGTTTTGCTTGGCATTCTATCCAAGCCAGCCTTGCCTCTCTCCAGGACTGGTGAGCTAGCCTTGGTTACAGCCTGTGCTTTGTTTGGAGAGAGGCAAACCATAAACCCCTGGGTTTGGACATCATGCTGAGCCAAACCATGGCTTAACTCCTGCTAGCACAGAAGGAAAGAGGGAAGAGGCTGTGGCCTTTTCCCTGTGCACCTGTGTGCTGTGCGTTCGCCTGTAAACCATAGTTAGGTGTAACTGTGGTTTTAAGTGATGTGCGAACCAACCCGGTGAATGCTCCATTCCTAGGTCTCTGCCCTAGGTGTTTCTATCTTAGTTGTTTTTAGTTGTGTGCTTTATAATTGCCTTGAGGCTTATGTGAAAGGTGACAGAACAACATCAATAACAACAGCCGCCCTCAAGTGCATGTCCTGGGGCACTGTGAAATGTGCCTTCCCAGCTGATCACAGCAGGTGGACAGGAAGGTATGGAGAGAAGTGGTCCCTCAGGCAGTCAAGTCCCAAGTTGTTTAAGGCTTTATATACTAACAGAAGCACCTTAAACTTGACTCAGTAGTCCATTGGCAGTAAGGTGCCACATGCAGATGCTAAGGCTCGCAATTGTTTAATTTTGGATACAACACGCTCAGTGGTGGAGCAAGCCAATCGGGCGCCTGGGTTGGCTGCCCACAGGGTGGGGCAAGCCGGGGCAGGACGCTCCCTCCATGGAGCCTCTGAGGAGTCTGCCTGCCTCCTCCCACTCAGTCGCCCTACAGCTGAAGGGGTGGCGGCAGGTGGACCGTTTGGGGCAGCGCAGAGCCTAAGGGCACCCAAGCCACTGCATCACTCCCAGGAGAGACGCGTGGCTCGGGCGCACTGCAGGCCCCACGGTGAATGCCACCAGGCATTTTGTCACCCCCCTCAGTGGTGACACCCGGGGCAGCCTGCCCCCCTGCCCCCCTTCCTCTGCCCCTGAACATGCTCTGTGTGAAGACTTTTCTATCTCCAGTTTCCCACAATTATGCCTTGACTTGCTTTGCATTGTATGCATTTATTTTGAAATCTGAATCCTGCTTTTTTACTTCCAGAATTCTAGGAGACAGTGGTGCAGGGGGAGGTGGGGAATCTCCTGACCCGTCCCTGTGCGCCTTCCTTGGACTGCCCTGGCTCTCCCTCCTCCCCTGGCTCCTGCCTTGTGAGTGGCATCACAACCTACAAATCACAGGTCCCCTCTCCTGGGTCACTCCCCTGGCCCCCTCCCTTTGGCACACACTCTGCAGAGCCCTGCCAATCCCCGACAGCCTGTTGTGGGATGTACTCAAGAATAAAGGGTGACATGGGTGGAGAACCTCTGCCTGGCCCTCAAGGACTCTGCTTAGACCTCTTATTGGCCCTGCTCCATGCCCCCCCCCCTGTATTCTTTTGCCTGGCTGGAAAGAGTCCCTGGGTGGTGATAATGCTTCTTGTTTGTCCGGATGGATGATGCATATTTGGGGTGGGAGATCATGAAGACACCTCTGGCTTTTGCGTAGCCTTCTGTACAAAGTTCAGAGTTACATCTCTCATTCTTCCCGCTTCTGCCTCTGGCCTTGCTCACCACTGGCATGCGCCCCCCAACCCCCCGTGGAAGGATGCACACAAAGGAATATGACCCTTGGTTCCCTGCCCCTCATTCCTGAATTGCAGGGGGCTAGACTTCCTTGGGGGTCCCTTCCAACTCTGCAATTCTACGAAGCATGCCAAACCATGGTTTTCTTTGGCAGTGACAACAGCACAAATAGGCCATTGACTGTGGTACAGATCCGGTTCTGGAAAGGCCCCTGATCTCCAAATAATTTGGGCTGTAGGTAACAGGCCGGGTTTTTGGCTCACCCAGTGGTGAATTCACCAGAAGCAGACTTTCTGAGCATATTGGAACTTGGCAGCTTGAATGCAGAGTTGAGACATGACCTGTGAAAGAAGTAGGAAATATAAGTATAAGAAGTGTCAGGATCTTCCCCAGTACTGCTCATGAGTAACGACAGAGCCTCTTTTGAAAACTAAGGCTATTTATTAAGCATTGCTATTTACAATGGGAGATAGTCAAAAACATGACCGTTCAATCACTATCAAAATCTGGAAGTACATTCCTTCGGCTCCCCGCCCAACACTAAATTTTCGGCACCCTGAAACTCTGTCTCCTGGGTCCCCTAGCCCCCCTGCTCTGTGCCTGTGTCAGAAGCTGTGAGCTTCTTTCCGATCTAGTCTGGCTGGTGGTGCTGGGTCTTTCTGCAGCATCACGGAGCCCTTGCTCCGCTCCCTCGCTTGGAGACAATTCCTGGGATTGGCTGGAGGAGGAGGAGTCTGTTTGCAAAATGGGCTCGGTTCCCTATAGCTTAGCGAGCTATCTTCCCTTGAGGAGCAGCTCTCCCTGCCCTGCTCCTGAGCAGGACTTCCTCTCTCCCTCTCCTCGCGAGGAGCCGGGCTACTCCTGACAAGATGTGAGCTTGTTAACAAACAAACAAAGGTGTATAATTCCAGTTACAGGTGGGTAGCCGTGTTGGTCTGCCATAGTCGAAACAAAATAGAAAATTATTTCCAGTAGCACCTTAGAGACCAACTGAGTTTGTTCTTGGTATGAGCTTTCGTATGAGCTTTTCGTGGTATCTGAAGAAGTGTTCATGCACACGAAAGCTCATACCAAGAACAAACTCAGTTGGTCTCTAAGGTGCTACTGGAAATAATTTTCTATTTTGTTTCAAAGGTGTATAATGTTGTTTTAGAGTGAGTGAGTGTGTGAGTGAGTGAGTGAATGAGTGAGTGGTTAAAAAAATAAACGGGGAGAGCAAAAGGGGTGTTTTTTTTAAAAGCACTTGCTATTGTTGCTTTTTAAAGCTTCATAATAATTGGTTGAAAGGTGATGAACCAAGAGTCACCACAGCCACCCTTTGCACCGAGGATATGTGCCCATTTAATTGTTTGTAGAGATAGCCACTTAACATGTCGAACCAGTGAAATATCCATGCTGCCGAGGAATGATCACATCAGGAACAAGGGGAAGGGAGGGCACTTCTTCCCCTCTGTCCTCCTTGAATGATGCCCCAGTTTCCATGCAGGGATTTCCTTTTACTGGATCAGGGGAATTGCATGTGTAAGCAGCTCCAGCTTCAGACAGCTCCAACAGATAGCCTAAGAAAGCCTGAACTTCCCTGCCCTCCATTAATCTTGCAACAGGATCAACTAAAATGCTAACACTTTTAATGTCAGCATTAAGTGCGATTTTTTTTTTTAGTATTCTGCATTGGGCAGGCTTGCAAGCTTGTTTCATTAAGGATCTCACGCTAATTGAACTAGCTTTCCAGTTCATACATATAGAGTGATTCATTAATCACTCTTCCTCATTACAGATCTGATCACTTCTCCATAATGCATCCAAGGGGACATTATGATGCTTTGCTCAGAGTTAAGAAATGGATTGCACAATTAGTTGAACACAGTCACCCTGACTTGCTGCAAAGAGATATGCAGCTGCTTCCTATTGCGCCCCTGGCAAACCTGCTGTCACGCCTCTCAGTCAACGGGGGTGTTTGCCATTGACTTGCTTGTGTGCATGACTTGCTGACTACAACATCAAGTGATGGCTTACAACAGGAGTGGGAAACCTTGGGGCTCATTGACAAATGCATGTACATCACCTGATGACTGCAGCATCAAGTGATGGCTTGCATCAGGCATGGGAAACTCTTTAGATGTTGTTGTACCACAGCTCCCATCAGCTCCTGCCAGCTGATGTTGGCCAGGGATGATGGGCGTTGTAGTCCAGTGGCGTAAGGAGGACCACAAGTTCAGGTCTCCTGGCATGACGAATAGGCCAAAGGTAGGAGCTTTCAGATCAACCCAATACTTTCAATGCCTGCCATTCAAGTGCACTGATGCCACGGATGTCACCATCTATTGCTGTGCCTTATATGCACCTCAGCATTTTACACCTCTAATTAAAATATGCAGTAACAATTCCACTGGAGTATTGAAACACCCTTAATTAAAGCGTATAATAAAACACACAATCTAAAAGCACGACAGTTTAAACAGATAAAAGGACCTGTTACAACAATAAAACCAGGAGAATGCTTGCCTTAAAAAGTTTGCTTTCAGGAGCCGGCGGAATGCCAATGTTGATGGGGCATCTCATATTTCAGCAGGGAGGGCACTCCGCAGCACTTCATTGTGTGCAAACTAGCCTAAGGATGAAGCAATTAAAAAAATTAATTAGAAGTGATGTGAAATAATATGAGAACACAACTGCATTTGGAGCAGTGTGTGTAGTTCTGACCACCTCACCTCAAAAAGGATATTGTAGAGTTGGGAAAGTTTCAGAAAAGGGGAGCCAAAATGACCATGTGGGATAGGAAAACTCCCCTATGTGGGAAAGTTGCAGCATGTGGGATTTTTAAGTTTAGAGGAACACAAGTAAGAGAAGACATGATAGAGGTGAACAAAACATTGCAACTCTCTCTCTGTCTCTCTCTCTCTCTGTCTCTCTCTCTCTCTCTCCTTGGCAGCAAAAATACAGTAAGAAAGGAAGTTACTAACAATTTGCTGCTATTTTATGACACCCAAAGTCGTGACTGCTTCACTCTGCCTAATGGTAGGGTCTGTGCTGCTTGTAAAGAAGCCCAGATGAGCCAGATTAAGGTTTTTGCTTGGAACATTTGAGTCAAACCCAAATCTGGCCAGCAGAGTTCTCAGATCCAAATTTTAGGTCAAAGCAGATTGCAGAAGCCATTCAACACGCTTGCAGCTTTACTGAGAAATGCAAAATGGGACCTGTACTCCCTGGCATGAAAATCCAGCTGCTTCTGTGGAAGCAATGCAGGTCTCTCGGTCCCCTTCTTTCCTTCCAAGGCCTTGGGTCAGCAGGTGGGGTAGGTCGCAAACAAGGTCCCACAGGAGGTCTGCAAGAAGCAATGCCTGCCGCTCTGAACAGAGACTAATCTCGACAGCCAATTCTGCCTTATACACATGCAGAGGCGCACACACATTACGCCAGTTAACAAGGTGTGCAAGCTTTCCAAAACCTTCCCAGCCTGCAAAAATGGCTCAATATGCAGAATGCAAATGTTGCAGGTTTGGGGGGGACATACATACCAGATTCTGTCTCAATTCTCCTGGCAGTGGGCTCTCCATATCATCACTCACCTTTGCAGCCAATCTCTTGTCCTCTAGTTACCAGAGTCTGCATTGTTAGATGTCTGGTAAGAACTAAAAATGTTCTTGTTTGACATGACTTTTCTTCTCTTTTTTCTACCTCTCGAGGCTTTTGCTTCTGAGAAATCACCTGATGCAATGGCAGCTTCTTTCTCTGGCTGTGAATGCTAATGAGTTTGCAGGGCGTCCCTCCGAGCCTTTCGGAGATTTCCTCGACAACGTTTTCCAAATTTCCCTGGCAAGTAGCTGACATTTCCTTATTCCCTTCCAGGGACAGCCTCATGACAATGCATCCCAGAGACAGCTCAGCTCAGCAGTGATAGTCTAAGACATTTTGTTTCCTGAACCAAAACGCCAAGCCATGCCCCATGCCCACCCGCCTCCATAGAAAGGCCAAACCTTTCACACATCAATGACCACCTTCATCTGTCTCCTTCATTTGGAGGGCTTCCTTGGGACAGGGATTTTACAACTGCGGCTGCCCTGGTTGAAATGTACGCAAATGATGTTACTCTAAGCAACTCGCTTCACTTTGTGCTATGGTAGAGCTGGCCCTTTAACCCACAAATTACAAATGATTATGATTATGATTATACCCCCCCACACACACACACACCTGGCTGGGTTGCCTAAGCCACTCTGGGCAGCTTCCAACACATATAAAAACATAATAAAACATCAACCATTAAAAATCTCCTAATACAGGACTGCCTTCAGGTGTCTTGTAAAAGTTGTATAGTTATTTATCTCCTTGACATCTGATGGGAGGGCAATCCACAGGGCAGGTGCCACTACCAAGAAGACCCTCTGCCTGGTTCCCTGTAAGGTCTTTTTTTGCAGTGAGGGAACTGCCAGGAGACCATTGGAGCTGGACCTCAGTGTCTGGGCTAAACAACGGAGATGCTCCTTCAGTTATGCAGGACCAACTCTGAAAAGGGTTTTGCAGGTCAGCACCAACACTTTGAATTGTGCTTGGAAACGTACTGGAAGCCTGTTTTAGACCGGTCCACACACACTCAAGAGTGCTTAAAGCGGAAATGCCATGGGCACATGTGGATTTCTGGGTGAATGTGGGTAATTATAAAAACAATTAAAAAGATCTAAAAACATATAAAGGGAGGAATTAAATGTAGCGCTATGGCAATCGTTCTGTCAGTGCAAGCATCTTGCTTCGCCGGACAGGACCATCTCCCCTGTCCTCCCCCTGCACAACATTCTGGGGGTTCTCCCAAGACAATTTTGTGGGGGCGTATGGGGGGAGGAGAGCAGGGGGACAGTCCCATTGAGCTAGCAGAAGTTTTCTGCTTAACGGGACTCGTTAGTTGAATCCTGCCCAAAATGCTTTTAAAATGATTTGAATGGCTAAGTTGTTATAAAACCACAATCTAAAAATATTATAAGGAAGGAAGCTGACAGGGCTATGTCCATTGCAGTACATTTTAAAACTTGGTAAATGCTTGCCAGCATCTTCAAACCCCAATCAAATGCAGCTGCATGGTACACACATAAACACAACCCTCCTCCCCATTTAATAGGAGGGAGCATAAAGGGGGGCAGGCATGCATAGTGGCTATGTGTGTTGTTGTTGTTCAGTCGTTCAGTCGTGTCCGACTCTTCATGTTCCCATGGACCAGAGCACGCCAGGCACGCCTATCCTTCACTGCCTCTCGCAGTTTGGCCAAACTCATGTTAGTAGCTTTGAGAACACTGTCCAACCATCTCATCCTCTGTCGTCCCCTTCTCCTTGTGCCCTCCATCTTTCCCAACATCAGGGTCTTTTCCAGGGAGTCTTCCCTTCTCATGAGGTGGCCAAAGTACTGGAGCCTCAACTTCAGGATCTGCCCTTCCAGTGAGCACTCAGGGCTGATTTCTTTAAGAATGGATAGGTTTGATCTTCTTGCAGTCCATGGGACTCTCAAGAGTCTCCTCCAGCACCATAATTCAAAAGCATCCATTCTTCGGCTATGTGTATACTGCAGCAAGTTATGCCTTGGGACGATGGTTGTCTGCACTCAGAGCTGTGTGCGATCATACAGGGAAGGGCCATAACTCAATGGAAAAGCATCTCCTTTGCAACATGCAGAAGGTTGCAGGTTCATTCCCCCTGCATCTCCTGGTAGGGCTGGGAGAGACTCCTGCCTGAAACTTTGGAGAGCTGCTGTCAGTCAGTGTGTGGACAATACTATGTGTCTTAGGCTCATTGCAAGGTAATTTATTGTGCTTCTTTCCTCAAACATTCCTGCCTCAATCCCAGCGCACTCTACAGTCTGCTCGGAAACAAACCCTGAAGATTCCTCGTGCAAATTTCACACGCTTAGCCAAACATGTATTCCTGGTGTGTAGTGTGGCGATGGATTTTTTTTTTGCAGCCGTGAGGTGTGATTTCAAATTCAGTGATCAGGGCAAGGGGAGATGAGTAGGGAAGAGAAGACCCCCCACAATTCCTTTTCCAGAGCAAACTTAACAGCTGGAGGAAAGTATTTACCGAATCGCATCGAGACGCATTCAGCCTTTGCATTATTTATTGTTCGCTACTGAGAAGGATAAGGCCATGAATTAGTGATGTGATAAAATAACCTCCCAAAAAACCTTTTAGGAACTACAGTGAAAAGGTAAGAGCTCCTGATCATATTCCGTAACTTCTCTTGGCTTTTTGCGGGACCATATTGGAGACAGGCATCATAAATAAATAACCTAAGTGAAGCAAAAAGAAATGGGGTGTGTGTGTGTTGAGGTTGAGGAAGAAATCTCATACGACCCTATTAAACTGGTAATTATTCGACATATACACAGTTTAAGTTGGGGGGTGGGATTTATTAGAACCTTTTAAAAAAGCCTCTCTTAGCTCCTGCCTCATAAAAAGTACAACTAGGAACAACAGGAATAGAGCGAGGTCTTTTTCAGTGGTGGCCCCTCATTTTGCAATGTCAGGCTCATCTTGCACTTTCAGGTGCCTGGTGAATACCTTTTTTATTTTCCCAGGCCTTTTAAATCCGTTTTAGACTTGAGCCATTTTTACTCTTAGCAAAAGAGTATATTGCTGCTGCCATTTGTTGAGGGTTGGGGGGATTTGACTAGATGACCCTTTGAGTCCCTTCCAACTCTGTGTGGGTTTTATGATTTTTAGGTTGTTTTATTTCTGGTTGTGGAATGCTCTGAGAACTTTATAAGGCAGTCCCACTGTAAGTAAAATAAAAATGAAACTAGATAAAAGCCACAACGTTGTCATTTAGGAAGTCCTTACCGCTCATCTTGGAGGTGTAATTGCTCAGTGGCGAAGGCAAAGTGCTATTCATATGCTCAGAGGTACTCTTGCCTTCAGTAGGACTTCGCATGTTTGAAGCCTGAGTCTTGACAGTGAAAAGACCTTATTTTTCCATGTATAAGACGATGTTGTTGTTTTTTTAGGGTGTTGTCTTATACACGGATAGTGTAGGCGGGGAACGAGCGATTGGCGGCATTTGCGAATTGGAGATTGTGATTGGCGATTGGGCGGGTGATTGGTGGCTGCGGCAAGGCCTGCTGATGATTGGCTGCGGCGGCAGCAATTGGGCGTGTGATTGGTGGCCGTGGCAAGGCCTGCTTGCGATTGGCTGCTGCTGCAGCAATAGGGCGGGCGATTGGCTGCTGCTGGCGGCGAGTGGGCAGACGATTGGTAACCTTGTCGAGGCATGTGATTCGCAGTGGTGGTCAGGCAGGTGAGGGGTTGTTGGCAACCCCCCCCCAAGAAAAGGGGCGTCTTAATACACGGAAAAATCCGGTAGATTCCAGAGAGACAAAGGCAGGTATTGGTATGGTTACATAAGAATAATAATAATAGACTGGCTTACTTTACAAGGGGAACTGTAAGGGTAACTGAAATAACATTTGTGATGATAGTGACTTAGTAGGAATGTGTGTCGAAATGAGGCCACAAATACAGGCCATCATTATAATGGTGCTAGGGACTTCTGGCTGCTGCTTCTCTCTGCATGCACTCGTTCCTGACCATTTGCTCCCAGACTCTGACTTTTCTTTGTCCTGCACTGGCCTGCCTTTTCCATTTCATCAGGGAAAACAGCAACTAAGTGTGAGATGAGGGCAGGGATTGGCTTGATGGCTGCTGATGTCGTATGATTGGTTATCAGCAGTGATTTGTTCCAGTAGGGAACGGGTATTTTGGAAAGGGGAAAGGTTGCAAGCTTACCGAGCAGCTTGTTACCTTCCCTCTCATCTTTCTCCTTCCCAAGGCAGAAAAGAAGTTTTGGAGAATGTGAACAGAAACTCTCCTGAGTGTGCAGGGCTATTTGTACTACTGATACTACTACTAGTAGTAGTTGCTAGTAGCAGCGGTGGAGCAAGCCAATCGGGCGCCTGAGGCAGCACATGTGCCCTTCTCCAAGGGGCGGGGGCTAGCCAGGGCAGGACGCTCCGTGGGGCCTCCTAGGAGTTTACCTGCCTCCTTCCACTCAGCTGCCCTACAGCTGAGGGGTAGGCGGCGTGTGGACTGGGGCAGAACGGAGACACGTGACTCGGGCGCACTGCAAGCCCTGCGGTGAGTGCCGCCCGGCATTTTGTCATCCTCACCCCCAGTGGTGACACCCAGGACGGACCGCCCCTACCGCGTCCCCTTCCTCCGCCCCTGGCTAGTAGTAGTTGCTAGTTGCTAGTAGTAATGACTACTAGTAACTTGGCCCTCCAGCTGTTTTGGGACTACAACTCCCATCATCCCTAGCTAACAGGACCAGTGGTCAGAGATGATGGGAATTGTAGTCCCAAAACAGCTGGAGGGCCAGGTTTGGCCATGCCTGATGTAGATGTTCCTCACGGGCGTTCCACATTTCATCCAGGGAACTTCAGTTCCGCAAATGTGCATTTGGCAAGGCTTTCCACGCTCAAAACAAGGAGGGGAGGAGAATTATGTTGGCTCAGCTTTGTCTCCAACCATGTGCATTAACTTAGCAGATTAATGTTGCATTTACACAGCATAGTACTGCCGAGCAGAGCAGGAAATATAGCACTGTAGAGTTCATGGGAGTAGATATAAAATATTAGGTCAAGTTTGTCTGACCCACTATGCTAAAAGAGTTATTTGTTCTGGATTCATTTCACAGCCGTTTTCACTTGCTTCAAGAATATGCTATAGTTTGCCTACCAGATTATGGACCAGGGCTGCCTCCATACCACCACTATTTTGTAGGAGGGATTCGAGAGCATACTAGGTTTGTGCAATTAAAGCACTTTAAAGTGCTCTGGGGCTCTAGTGCAACCGATTCACTACTATTTAAAAAGCATTCCAGTGAAATGCGCTGGAAATTATGAGATGAATGAATGATGAACGGGATAGCCACTACCATATTTTGCTCTGCAAACAAACCAGAATAAATGCTCAGTAATTACCAGGCATAGTCTAACCTCTGCATAAGCTTTCTGCAGGCAAATCTGCATGAATGCCCAATAAACAGATCATCTGGAGGAGCCCTGAGGCTGCCAATTCTAACCACAGCTAGTCAGAAGTAAGTCCTGTTGAATAGGGACATGGTTGGCGCTATGGTCTAAACCACTGAGCCTCTTGGGTTTCCCAATCAGAGGGTCGGTGGTTCGAATCCCCGCAACGGAGTGAGCTGCTGTTGCTCTGTCCCAGCTCCTGTCAACCTATCAGTTCGAAAGCATGCCAGTGCAAGTAGATAAATAGGTACCGCTGCGGCGGGAAGGTAAACGGTGTTTCTGTGCACTCTGGTTTCCGTCATGTTGTCCCGTTGCGCCAGAAGCGGTATAGTCATGCTGGCCACATGTCCCGGAAAGCTGTCTGTGGACAAACGCCGGCTCCCTCAGCCTGAAAAGCGAGATGAGTGGCACAAATCCATAGTCGCCTTTGACTGGACTTAACTGTCCAGGGATCCTTTACCTTTTACCTGTTGAATTCAGTGGGGCTTACTCCTGAGTAAGTGGCATTAGGATTGCAGCCTAACACAGGGCTGGATTTGAGGGACATCAAACCCACAGCTGTAAGAATCAGGCAGAGAAGCATGTCACGTGAAGAGACCTTGTAGGAAAAGAGCGAAATGCTTCCATTTGGGAATATATCCTACAGCGTTCAGATAACCAGGTCTCTTAATTTTGGGGGTGGAGTAGCGTAAGCCAAAACTAATAGCTATATCTTAACTGTGTCTGTGATAATTCTTCCCAAGGGATTAACAGAATCCATTTTAAGACCTGCTTTTCAGTTTGTTTTGCACGTAGATTTCTCAGTGTTCGTTTCCATGAATCTGTGACTGCCCAGCTTTTGTTTAGGATTGTGAGGAAGATGTGAATGTGTCCACATGGCTGTTGCCCATAGAAATCAGCGATTGGGATTTAACACACTTTTATATGTGTTGGGGGGCAGGTTGAGTTATTGTTTTCGCTTGCATGAGTTTTTATGTCTTTATATGTTATGTGTTTTTATGTTGCAAGCTGCCCTATGACGGCAGTATATAAATTTAATTTTAAAAGCTAATGCTATTTTAGGATGCATCAATGGAAGTACAGGGGCCAGACCAAGGGATGTAATAGTCCCACTCTATTCTGCTTTGGTCAGACCCAACCTGGAGTACAGTGTCCAGCTCTGGGCACCACAATTTAAATAGGATATTGACAAACTGGAACATGTGCAGAGGAAGGCAACCAAGATGATTAAGGGTCTGGTAACCAAGCGGGTGACGCTGCAGGTTAAACCACAGAGACTAGGGCTTGCTGATCAGAAGGTCGGCGGTTCGAATCCCCACGACAAGGTGAGCTCCTGTTGTTCAGTCCCAGCTCCTGCCCACCTAGCAGTTCGAAAGCACATCACCGTGCAAATAGATAAATAGGTACCGCTCCGGCAGGAAGGTAAACGGTGTTTCCGTGCACTGCTCTGGTTCGCCAGAAGTGGCTTAGTCATGCTGGCCACATGACCCAGAAGCTGTACGCCGACTCCCTCGGCCATTAACGCGAGATGAGCGCCGCAACCCCAGAGTCGGACACAACTGGACCTAATGGTCAGGGGTCCCTTTACCTTTACCTAACCAAGTCTTATGAGGAATGGTTGAGGGAGTTGGGTATGTTTAGTCTGGGAAAGAGGAGACTGAGAGATTATAGCCACAAAATATCTTAAGGGCTATCACATGGAGGATGCAACAAGCTTGTTCGGAAGGAGGAATTTTGATTCGGCTCACATGTAAAAGTGGAGCTTTTAAATTCACACTTTCTGAATCAATACACAAAACCGAAATGCACTCGCCCTTCAAAATTCACACTTCTCCCAATTTTGCAATGCATCTCTCCAGCAAAGTAACGTGTATAAAATGCACATACTGGGGAGAAGTGTGGGGAGAAATGCACATATTGGTGAAAAGGACATGCAAAATGCATTACATTAGGGAAAATACACTAAAATGCTGTTGAATTTTCACAATGACTTAAAAAAAAAGACAAAAACCAACCAACCACAAACTAATGTGCAAATCTGGATAACTGAACTTAAGGCTGGAAAAATGAGAAACTGAATTTGTGAGATTCATCAAATTTGCCTAATATACACATTTCTGCAATTCAGTTCCCCCTAAAACAATTCCCTTTTGTATGTTATTTTGATATGCTTCTTGTACACATTACTTGGCTGGAGAATTCAGTGCTGCAAAATTCAGAGGGGTGCGAATTTCGAAGGATGGCTGTTTGCATATTGTTTTGGAAAGTACAGAATAGGGTAGGTTCCCTTTGAAATTTGAACAGAACAGGGTTTCTCCTCCGTTCCTAGGGCAGAGCCCTGGTAGTCTGCCTATATGCTAATGCCAACCTGGTTAATTACACACTCCGTATTAACGGATATGGTTTTTACTATGCACTTTGCCTGCATTAGTCACTCCCAGTCAGGAAAGATGGGCCTGGGCAGGTTGCATATTGACGTTTCTGCAATTTGCACAATAAAAGTTTAACAGTTTACATCTACTCTACAGCTTCATCAATGTTTTCAATGTATCACCTGCTCAGTTGACTAGTGCTTATGCATGCATTGATTCTTTTTTTCTCTCTCTCTTTCTCTCCTCTCTCTGTTTCTCTTTCCTAAGCATGCAAACGCAAAGAACAAGAACCAAACAAAGATAGGAACAACTCCCAGAAGAAATCTCGTCTGGTTTTCACCGATCTCCAACGCAGAACACTTTTTGCCATCTTCAAAGAGAACAAACGCCCATCCAAAGAAATGCAGATCACCATCTCTCAACAGCTGGGCTTGGAACTTACCACTGTCAGTAACTTCTTCATGAATGCTAGGAGGCGGAGCCTCGAGAAATGGCAGGATGATTTGAGCACCGGGGGGCCCTCCTCAACCTCCACCACTTGTACCAAAGCATGATCGAAAATCAGAATCTAAATTGGGCACAACTCAACTAATATATATGAAAAGGAATGGATTCTTACTGGGGCCCTTCACTGGTGATTTGAAAGCACAGTCCTCTTAAAACAGTAATACAACACAGGGCATTTTAATTTTATTTAAATGGTTTTTAGGGTTTGTTTCTTTTTTTAAAAAAAAACAAATAAATAAATGTGCAGGTCAAAAATACATTAAAAGGCAAGACTAAGCATGTCTCAAACAGAAGTAGGTCGTTCGTGAACCAAATTAATCCAGGGCTATCATGCCAGAGCCAATCAAAGCTGAAAATATTTATCAGCTTCAAGGGCCAAGGAATCGGCCAACAAGACAGCACCAATGTTGCTAAGATTTGTTCACCAAAGGAAATCCAAACACACAGGACCTGTTTTTGTTTCCAACATGCTTAGTTTATCCACACTACTATACCAAAGCTCACAAGCATTGAGACATATAAGTACTGAGCACAAACTTAATCTAGACCTAAGAACACGGGGGGGGGGTTATTTTAGAAACTCAGGCATTGTTATGTTAAACATTTTCAGAACTATCCGACTTGCTTTCTCTTAAGGGGGGAAAAATGTCAATGAAGATAAGGTCTTGGATCAGTACGATTCGGTTCCCTTGAACCCAAACTATCAAGCACAAAGACACCAGAAAACAGGAACAGCTCTGGACTCTTTGCCTGTTCTTACAAGACGTGCTCGGAGTTAGGGGGTGTTAGCGAACACATTGGTTTCAAGCACACTTTTGCAGGTCTTCACAATTTCTATTTGTACATAGTGCAGACACACACTCAGGAAGCCAGTTTAAGATGCTATCACAGACAGAGCAAATGCAACACTTGAAATGCTCTAGACTTTATTTTTTTAAAAAACTAAACAGTTATGAGACATCCAATTTCATCCAGTCACTTATTTTTTAATTTTTAATTTTTTTTTTTAAAAAAATTGCCACATCAATTCTGTGTTTGAGTTAGTTGGTGTTTCCAGGCAGGAAAATAAAGCCAATGACTTCACTGACCACTGGAGCACATAATCCAAGTCTGTTCCATAGATAAAAAAGCATCCCACCCACCACTTCATGTAAGAATGCAACACACCAAAGATGCAGGATATTGCAAGCCAAAGACCATTATAACTTGCCATTTTCCAATGTCATTGTCATCGCCATTGTCCTTGTCACCAACGTAGTCAGGTTTTGAATATGTTAGAAGTAAACACCAGTCAATGCACAGCTCTATTCCAGTTCACCTGTCCGGTGAGCTGAAAGAGACCGTGTTCTCGAGTGAAGCATCAAAGATAACTTTTAATCTCACTAGGGTACAGTGTTCACCTATGGATATCCACACACTCATCAGAATTGCTATGGTCACTCAATGTGCATATTCACCAGTGAATAGCCCCCCATTCCTTGGAACACCACTTGAGTGTTCAAAAGCAAGCCAAATGCTGTAACGATCCTTTAAAGACACTTGAGACTCTTTTATGTACTACTTAATCGAAACCAAAGAAACTTTTTCTGCACCTACTTCTTCTGCAACAAACTGTTCCATTTAGGGGGAAAAAAATAAAGAAATGAATAATAATTTAAATAAAATAAAATAAAAAACCAAACCAAGGAAGCACGTCAGGAAACAAACCAATGCTAACACACTGTGTTTTGACAGACATCTTGGGACATTTTTAGGAAGCAGAGTTCAAAGAAAGGGTTGACAAGAATGGAAACGAATGGAAAAGCCAATGGGGATTGCTGCTTCATTTTGACAACTCAGTAATCTTAAAGTTGAAGATTGTCTTTAATTTGTGCCTATGCAGTTTTTTCAAAAGAACAAGGAACAGAGCAACCGAGACCTCAACAGCTACAATACCAAAGATGAGGATTTCTCACGACTTTTAGTTCAGTTCATTCTCCCCCCTCTTGCACAGCTAATATGCGTATAGCACGATTGATCTGTGCAAAGGTAAATTGATTCTGTTTCTTTTGAGCAACAAAAAACAAACACACAAAAAGGATGTTATTTTTTTTTAAATATTAAAATGTTCTTTTCTTTTTTTTCCAATTTCTGCTCTCACATGGAATCTTCCAAAGGATTCCATGGGCTCCAAGTATAAGATGTTGGGATACTAAGCTAATGGATCTTCTCCAACCTGTTGTTGTGTGTGCGTGGAGGGGAGAAGCATCTTACTCTTTAAATGATAATTTTGGCTCAGTGGGGTTGCATATGTTATGTGATTTTTAAATGATAGCCTAGGAGACAGGGGTTAGAGGACAACTTTTGTGAATGCAAATGAATGGTATGTGTTCTTGTTTCATACTTGAGGAATCTCATATTGTTGGAAAGGAGCCTGATGCATATAATCCAGACAGTGAATAGTTAGCTCTTTGTAAGACCTTCGGGCAATTTAACTTCACTACCCAGTGTTCTGCACATGGCCATTGAGTCTTAACCACTCAGGTCCAGATCTTCCCACCAGACCAGTGTTTCTCAAATTAGAAAATCATAGACCTTCTCGACCTTCTAGCTCGTTGGTCCCCAGCACCACCAAGCAGGCCCAAACAATCCTATGCCTAGCTCCTGCTCACACAGAATACAGCTCTGATTCATCCATGGTATACAGCTTCTTCCCTCAAATTCATATACATTTACTCTTCCTGGGAGAACTCCTCTCTGAACTCAGGAACTAGACGTATAACATCAGAGATGCATGACTCTACCCTTCTCAGTCATCAATGTGAGTGGAGTGATAATCCTTCCTTTGGAGAACCCAGAATATTGAAAGCGTATTAAGTAATAACACACCACCACCCTGGTTGAGAAACACTGTTCTTGGTGACTTTTTAAATATTGCGGACCCACCAATGGTGTTCTGTCTCCATTGAGAGCCTGCATTCTGCTAATTCGAGCTAGTAATGAAATTTTCATAACCACTATATGCAAAATCGACCTCCAGTCACCCCACTTAAAAGGTGAACCACCCGTAAGGCACCTCCAACTCCTCTGTGGGGTGTTGATTTTCTGTTTGGGAATCAATAACTTAAGCTAGATGAGGAGCTGGAGATGTTGACTTGCAGGTATCATCCACACCCGTTAAAATTGTTGCTAGTATTGCTAGACTTTGGTAGCAAAATCCACTCCCCCTTTTTAACAATTCTGGACTAAGCTCTCAGCTCAGATCCATCACTATAACAATAACAGGGTAGTTATGATTAACCTCATTGTAAGAAAGAATTTGGAACTGTTGCACCAGTAGAACAAACTTGGGATTCTTCCATGAGAAAGAGTTCAAGACGAAACCTGAAGATATAAAGGAAAAGCACCCAAAATTCATTCCAAAGTGTTTTGGTGTGAGAGGTGGATTTTGCTTTTATCAGAAGGGAGTGTTGGCCCTAAAAGTCTTTGAGCCGAAAACCTAAATTTCCCCTTCTAATTATTTTAAGAATTGCCATGGCAGAAACTGAAAGCCTGGCTTGAGGTCTAACCATTGCCACAGTGGCATCTCAATGGTCACAGAACATTAACACTGCGTGAGTTTTGCAAAGCCTACAGATATACCCTCTTGTGCAAATGAAAAGGATCACGAGGTCCATGTGAAAGTCCGGGTATTGTCAGATCCAGGCATTGGCAGGATTATAGGTGTGGCCCATCCCTACAAAGTAAGGTACACACTTTGCATCTTGGGCCATGTTCTATTCAAGAATGTTCACTGATGCAATGCCGCCGATTCATTCTTGCATTTGATTTGCTCATATGTCTCAGACGTCTAACAATCTCTTATTGGGATGAACGTGGTACTTGAGCTGAAGAACAAAAGGTCATTTCCAACGTCTTCAAATGCTGCTCTCTGTTTTTCCTTCGCTTGTCAGGGTGAGATGGTTGATTCTGGGGAACTTCATAGGCAGCACAGTCCGTTCAAGCAGCTCACTGGCCAAGACTGTCAGGCCTCACTCTTGCCCTGCATGAACTGAGAGTGTGCCCTATATTTCAGCCGCCCCTTCCTTCCCCTGTGGCTGTGTGTACATTGCAGGGAAACATTAGCAGCGATAAGCAAGCTGTCTTTCTCGGAATGCTTGTCTGCCATGCTGGCTGCTCTTAGGTATCCAGGAAGCCCTGATAAGACTTCCAAAGAACCCCAGAGTGACACAGATTGAATGCCACTGATCTAGAATCCATTTATATTGCCTTTCTTAAGGAAAAAAAAAATTCCAGGTGCTCACACCATCAGACACACTCTGGAATGCAGAAGATGTTTCTGGATCATTTTTTTTTTATGCAGCATGGCCAGCTATCCAACCCTGTCAATTGATACCATAGATCAGGCATCCCCAAACTCGGCCCTCCAGGTGTTTTGGGACTGCAGTTCCCATCATCCCTGACCACTAGTCCTGTTAGCTAGGGATGATGGGAGTTGTAGTCCCAAAACATCTGGAGGGCTGGGTTTGGGGGGGTGTCTGCCATAGATGCTACAGGGAAAAGGCCACATGTTATGCTCAGTCACTTGCAGAGTCTTTGCATCAGTGTAAACAGCTGCAACAGGAGGGATTTCCTAAATTGCAGAAGTCCGCCTTTGCCCAAAGAGTATCTTGCGTTGGTGTTACAAAGAATCAAGCAAAGGGGTGGAGGGTACACACACATAACTCTGGTAAGGCAGGGATAACTAAGTGCTCCCTTATTCCTTGAGCTAGAACTGGGTTTCCCAGGCTTGGGTTTCCAGCTGTTTTGGACTACAACTCCAATCATCCCTAGCTAGCAGGTCAGGGATGATGGGAATTGTAGTCCCAAAACAGCTGGAGACCCACGTTTGGAAAACCCTGAGCTAGAACCGCCCACTGAGATGGTATCAGGACAAATCCCGCCCGTCCTCTGTCAAAGATGCGGACAAAATGCAACTGTAGTCACACCATGCAGACAAGCAATGGGCAGAATGCACTCACATTATCTGTGGAAAGGCTAGACAACATTTTAAACATCTCAGTGCTAAGATTGCTGTCCAAAGAGGCTTGTATTCTATGCGAGTCACAAGTCATGAAAGACCCCACACCCCATTTCTGTTATATGCAGGCAAAGAAGTCACAGTCAAATGACAGCAGGAAATCTAGTTTAAAAACCAAAAAATGTGGATGACGCAGGTTTTGCATGTTAAGGGGAGTGGAATTCAGTTTTATCCAAGCACTTAGAGGCACCAGGGCTCAGGATAATTGCTGGTATTGTACTGAGCAACAGCTCAGTCCAAAGGATACACTTGATGCAAGAGCTCTGCATTTTGACTATGTTCTTCTTAACTAGGACCTCCATTTCTACACAAGCAAAATATGCATGAAAATATTTTACGTGGCAAAAGGTATAGGCTGCAATCCTACATTCGCCTACTTGGGAGAAAGTGCCGTTTAACTCAGTGAGACTTACTTTTGAGTAGATGTGTATAGGATTGCGCTTGCAAAGCAGTAAGCCGGGAATGGGAAACCTGTGGCCCTGCAGCTATTGTCAGAAACCCATCACCCTCATCCAGCAAAACTCAGGCTCCCCATCCCTGCAGTAAGGCGTACCTACATTACAAATTTATAGTGGGCTTCCCCTAAAAATCCCATGAAAGGTAGTTTGGGAAAGTGCAGAGAAACTTCCTGTAGAGATCCTTAGCTCCCTGCTACCTGGGGACAAGTCAGAGATGTGACTTTTGCTTATCATCACACATTAGGTCTTCCATTTACTCCAGGCTTTAAAACTCAGAACAGTGGAACATGCATGTATCTCATTGGGCTTTTTCACATAGTCTGTAAAATCAAAATTATTCATCAGCATTGAACTGCATTCTTGAGGTCAGCACTAGCATTATGTGTGTGTGCACATGTGTGTGTGTGTACACACACACACACACACACACACACACACACACACACACACGGCAAGCCCTGGAGGGCAAAGCACCAGAGCAGGAGTCCCTAGGGATGAGGAGAAAGAGTCAGGTGGAGAGCAGATACATTGCACACAATTAAGGTTGCTACAGCTGTGTTTTGCTAGGATCAGAGTGCCCAAGTGTTGATAAAATATACCTTATGCAGAATTATGTTTCCGTGTGTGTGTGTGTGTGTGTGTGTGTGTACCCATTGCACATGGATATATACATATATAGACACACACATTCAGACTTACCTGCGGTCTTACTCTAAAAAGAACTCTGACAGAATTTCTGGCATAATGGTCATATTGGCGAAAAGGGATAATCTCAAACTTTACACTGTCAAATCCTGTCATCTGGTATATCTACTCAGGCATGAGGCGCATATTCTGTTTTAATTATATGAATACGGAAGAAAGTGGTTACCCTGTTTGACATGACATTTGTAGCTCCACCAATTTCTGCCAGTGATTTCTTCTCACATTCTTCCTTCTCTGAAATTATCCAGTGTCTCTGTTCCCATTACAAACAGCCGCTTCTGTTCCTAACCTCTTGTGGTCTTATTTTGACTTGTCCCCAACCATATTTCCTTCGTTGCAGTTGCACTGCTGGTAAACATTTATGTAACTTTGCCACCTGCCCTTCACCAAATGACAAGGGCATGTTGGAGACATGGCAGCCATTGTTAAGATTTTTATTTTATTTTAATGTCTTGGCTTAAACTTTTGTATAATTGCATTGAGTACTGCTCATTTTTGTGTGTTCTGCTCCACCGAGAAATGGTAGCGATATAGTATCCCAACATCTTCATTACCTTTTATACTTGGAGTTTTTTTTTCATGGGCACATCCAAGATGAATTCAACTTTCAAGAAACCTTGGATATTGTTTAATCATCTGTGGAGGAACAAAGAATGTGCTTGATTACTTCGGTTGAATAGCTTTATACTGGATCTCTCTTAACTAAAGCTAAATCCAAAGACCTACGGAGGACAAAAACCAGCAAAACGTAAAGCTCAGACCGACTTACGGGAATAGCAACCTCCTTTTTTTTAACCCAAAAAAAACAGGAGAAGTGGCAATGACATAGCTATGTGGGGGAACAAAAATTCTGGTGTTTTTCTTGCTTGTCACCATATTTAAGTATTTTGTGATTTTTTTATATAGATTATGCTTGGCCTACTCTATATTTATTATGGGAATTATTATTTTTGCTATTGTTTAAAAGTTACGCCAGCCATCTTCAAAGCCTTTATTCCTTTCCTGATACGTTGGGGCTATATTGGTGGCTATTGATGGTAAGATTTACTTTGATGAGATCAAGACCTAAGCCGAAAGCCTTAGCTCCAGTTAAATCTTCATTCCGACCAAAGCTTCTGTTGGTTCCAATGGAGCCAGTGCGCCATCTTGGGTTTTCGGATGCAACTTTAGCTGGAGCTAAAACGGTAGCGGGTCAGGGCTTCTGTTGATTACCCTTTGTGATTATTTTGATGACGTTGCTGATTATTTTGGTCGCAGCCCACTTGGATGTGCTCCCAAACGTGTCCCACTGAAATGAACCAAAGTTGTGCAGGAGTATGGATGCATGCTACTGCCGCAGATTTCAATGGGTAGTGTGCAAGAGCCTTTTCTGCTGGGCAGTGCCTTTTCGTTAGACTTAATTTGCTTCCCCCTCCCCCACCCCTCTTATTTATCAATCCTAGAATCGTAGTGCATCCTAGATGCAAATCTGAGGTTAGCACATAAATTTAATGGGGAGGGAGGGAGGGAGTATTAGTAAAGTTCTGTTACAGACATGGGGGGGGGACAAGGTACCAAAAATATTAAGGAGTCCCCCAACCCCTCTCCCCAAACTGGAGCATGCTTTATTTCTTATAATCAATCTCAATGGTTTTATAAAATGATTGACCCTTAAGTTATTTAATTTAATTCCTCCTCACCTCACTCAAAATAATGAAACCAAAAAACCCCAGTGAGGGATACCTTTTTAATTATTATTATTATTATGGCACATAAGAGCCTTCATAATATAACTTATTTATTTAACTTATTCAGCATCTACTGCAGGTGCCCTTGTATAGTTTATATTTTTATTTTTTTTATGAAATCAACTTAAAGCACTACAACTTATTTGCTGTCAGAACAACAGAGTGATGATTTTTTTTTTTCCCTTTTCTCTTTTTGGACAAGCAAGGAATATTTTGTCTAAACCATGCATTCAGGAACAACAGGGGATTTTTTAAAGAAAAAGAAAAAAAAACCAAGACACTGCAACACTTTGCCTGAACTTTGTGGCTTTTTAAAAACTTAAGCTGGGGGAAAAATATAAAATAATAACAACAAGCAAAAAATAATAATAATAAACGAATAAAAAAACCTAAAAAGAGAGAAACCCTTAAAGTAGCTGCTTCCAAGAATGAACTTTGTGTGTGTGTAAAAAAAATAAAAATTAAAAGGATTAAAAAAAAAACTGAAAAAGGAAAAAAAAACTTTCTATTTCTAGTGAGAACCAAAGAGGCTACCTCACTGACTTTTTCCATTTGTAATTTTAATCGTGTTGATGATACCAAAGATACCAAAGATTTCTTTCTCTGTGCGGTCTGCATTTTGCTTGTGCTCTTTATAGTTTTAACTTTTCCTCCTTTGCATCCAGTATGTACAGCTGCAACTCAGATGCCCTGTCCTCTGTCCCGACAAACACCGTTATCAGAGGGAACTGCTAATTCTGACAAAGTCATTTTCTGTGTTTTATCCTTCTGCCACCCCCTCTTCCCCCTACCCCAGTCCGTACCCACTGCCTACAAAAAAAGGGGACCCACAGCTTGATCTCAGGCACAGTTGCCTGCTTACAGCAAGAATGATCCACATGCAGAAAAGAGAGGGGTGTGGGTGGGTGGGTGTGGGTGTGTAGCTGATGGAATTGCCCGGCAATTTTTGCATCATGATGCTCACGCTTACTACACTGAAGGATGGCAGTGTGCATCCCTTTCTGGAATGACCTGAAGCAGAAAGTTGTACAAAATCTAGCATAGCGCTCTCTAGAGCGGACTCTCCAAGTGCCCCTGTTTTCCAGGGACAGTCCCTGATTTACAGATACCATCCCAGTTTCTGAATTGATCCCAGAATGTCCTGCATTTTCCTTAGGACATCGCCATTTTCATCACATAAATGTTGGAGGGTATGGAGTTATGTAACCTCCAAGCCAAGGAGATAAGTAAACTACACAATCTTTAGAAGACATCTGAAATGCATAGGGAATTTAAAAAAAAAAAAATTATATATGTTGGAAGCTGCCCAGAGTGGCTGGAACAACACAGTCAGGTGGGCCAGGGAATAAATAATAACATTATTATTGTTATCATTGTAGAATAGGACATCCCTATTTCCATCAGAGAAATGTTGGATGGTATGCTGGAGTGGCCTTAGCCAGCTGAATGGGAATGTGAGTCCCTTTCTGGAATCTAGTTAGTTTAATGGATCTAGTTGCCCATGACTACAACTTGATTGGGCCTATTGCCTGGGAGGACCAATGGGGAGAGGCAGTGGTTTGGTGCTAGGACACAGGCTATGCACCCAGGAGGGCGCAGGTTCAACCACTGCCATCACCCGTTAAATAATGTATCGCTGCTGAAAGAAGCATGAGATACACTACAACTACTACTGTGAATTACAATTGATGGGACACTGGCCTCGGCCACTGCTGGTATGTGGCCTCCAACAGCTTAATTCCTGAGAGAATTCAGCTCTTGAAGACCAAAAATGTTGCCCGCTACTAGCTAGCTGGATCGGACCAATGGTCTGACACGGCATGATTTAGCTTGGTTTTTACATAGACATGCAGCAAGCGCACCAGTTTTAAGGGGACTCACATTAACTTGAAGGGAGCATTCAGACTCCGTGTAAGACTATGATTATAGATTCCCATCCTTGGATGTAAATTCCACTGAGATCAATGCAATCTCCAAGCAGGTGTGTTTAGGATCCAGGTCAAAGAGATGAATGCGCTAAACGTACCAAATCATACCCTTAAAGCAGGTTTTGCCTAAACCGGCATCCTCCCAATGTTTTGGACTACGATTCCCATCATCCGGGAATGATGGGAATTGTAGTCCAAAACATTGGGAGGGTGGGCAGGTTGGTGAAGGATGTCCTAAAGTATACCCTTCCTTGGAAGTAAGTCCAACTAACACCAGTGGTGCTTACTTCAGAGAAACTGTGGCCGGACCATCAACCTATGCATTTTATTAACTTCAGTTTGCCCAGTGTTCTTCCGGCTTGTGGCCATTTGGAGGTGGAGCTCCAGCCATGTGGGCTTCTGTGCATACACAAACTTCCAGGGCGATCACGTTTCACTTCAGCAGAAGCTCAGCAAGGGATCTCTTCAAATGCATTGAAGAGCTTGATTCTCATGCAAGCTTCTGCACGAAGATCAGGGTAGATGTGTTTGAGATCAAGCTGTGGGATCTACAAAGTAAAGAAGGCAAATGTGTTGAACGTGAGTCATCTTTTATTACTATTCTAGTTGTTCCTAGGAAATTACCTCAGCTATTGTTGTTTTTCCTTCTGCTAGCTGCTAAATACTTGTTGGAAATATATGAGGGACTTCACCCAAGATTTGTTAACACCATTTCATTCTGGCATACTCAGGATGTCTGTGTGTCTTACTTTACAATATATAGTCATCTATTTCAGGACGGTCCTCTACTAGAAATCCAGTTTAAAGGGGTAAGAAAAGAGAGTAAACAAAAAAAATCACAAATAGACATCTTTTGCTTATTATTATTTATTTATTTTGAAAAAAGCAAACCACAGGCAGATTAAATCAGTATAGTTTACTCAGTAGTAGAACATCTGCTTTGCATGCAGAAGGTTCCAAGGTTCGATCCAAGGCATCTCCTTGGGGAGTTCCTTGCCGCCTGAAAACCTCAAGAGCTGCTGTGCTGCCAGTAAATGTAAACACTTCCAAGGTAAATGGAGCAATGGCCTGACTCGGCGGTATAAGGCAACTTCCTGTACTCCAAAATATTCAAAAGGCCTTGTGAAATTTGCTTTTAGAAGTTCCTCACAAACTCTGAGGAGAACTTGCTTCCAGGTTTTCCTTGGGCTCGGAATTCCATAAAAATGACGCAGGAGAAGACCCTTTCCTAGCCATCACCAATTTGGCCTCCCCGAAAAGAACATCGGAAGCAGGAACTCATTGTCCCAGGGAAAAAACCCAGCTGCTTCTTAGAATACCGCTTAAACCAGCTCTATTCTGCCATTTCCCAGTTTAAAAATTTGCAAAGCTCATCTTACCTATTCCCAGAGTTTGTTTAACAATCAACCCCACCCTGGAAACAATAGCCCTGTGAGGCGAAAAGGGGTGTGGGGGGGAAGCCATGGCTGTTTAAAATAGTATATAAATGTATAGTGCAGATGAGACCTTGGTTTAGTTTATTATTATTATTATTATTATTATTATTATTATTATTATTATTATTATTATAATTAATGCCTATTTCTAAGAAAGATCCAAGGCATCTTACAGCAGATTAAAATATACAAAAAGTAAAATGGGACAATATTGTATGCAAATGTAATTAATAATAATAACAACGGTTCCTCTACCATCTTCCACTTTGCTTTTTTCCAACAAGGTTTTAGCAGATCGGCATAGATTTTTTTGACTTGCAAACTGTGCCCTTTGTCAGTTCAACACAATGAAACCCCAATCCCGTCACAGATTCCTTTTTGCCTTCGCATCCTCTTTCCGCTCCTTCTTCCCACCCCCTCCAAATGACATACTTCACCCCCCCCCTCCCACCGCCACCAGTTTCTTGACTCCTATTGTGTAAAGTTTTATACATTGCGTATGGCGATATGCCTTCAACATAGAGCTATAATAATTCTCAGGATGCCTTCCATGTGTGGAAGACAATGATTGATCCTTTGTGTTGAGCCCTTCCTGGCCGGGCCCTCCATCGACCTCTCGCCCCTGCAAGGGAACGTCGAAGGAAGTCCCAGAGCCTAGACACAGAAAATGATCAAAATTGGCAGGGCCCTTTGATGGCAAACCACATTTCCTATCAGACTCATGCTTCACGTGCAAAGTGTGAACTTACCACAGGATGAGTGCCTTGCTTGAACCAAAGCAACGATTTTGCCAGTCTAGACCTCTCTGTGCTTTTTTTTTAAATTCTTCCTGTGATTACCTCAGCGTCAACTGGGCCGCCATATTGTACTGGTGGGCTTATTGTACTGTGGTGCTTTGCAATGCAACCCTGCAAAGAACATGACTTGTAATAATAATACCAAAGGTCCTTTCCTTTTCTTCTTCTCCTCCTCCTCCTCCTCTTCCTCCTTTTCCCTCCTCCTCTTCCTCTCTCCTCTCCTCTCTCTTTCTTCATGGTTCCAAAGCTTTAAAATATAACCATGGGCATGTTGGCAACGCAGACCGCTCAATTCCTTACCGAATTTTCTCAGATATACCTCATAGATGATAGTGTTTAGAGTAATGTTATTATAGCGTATGTAATAAATTATTCACTTGTTTCATTTTGGTAACTGTGATTTAAAAGAAATAAAAAAAAGCTTTATACGTTTTAGGTTGTGCTTTTGTAATAGACAGGAAAAAAGGTGCGCTTAAAGTTGTATGTCCGTCTTTCTTCCCTTTGGATTTTTATTTATTCTGGATTGGGGAAAGTTGCAGAATGAGCCCAAAGTTTACAGTTTTTCATATTTTGCTGAAGAAACAATCTGTGTTAATTTGCTCTGTTGAAGAAGAAGAAAAAAATTATGATTTATTTTCTACATTTGTGCTACTTGGTCTGAACAATTAATTGTTCTGTGTTAACGGTGTAGTATTATAATTAGCAACTGCTATAATTTCAGTGCTATAATTTTGATGCATGAGGCAAAAGAGAAAAAAAAACTTAGCAGTGTAATGCATTGTGGTTCTTAATAGCAATTTCTTTTTCATTTGGAAATACAGTAGATGTTTCCCTTTCATTTGATGAAATTTATTTATGCATGAGAGCCTGTTATCCGTTAGCGGTTGTGAAACAGTTTGTGTATACATTGCATTTAGACTGTGAAAAATGTGCACAGTTCTGTCTCATACAGTTGAAATATTGGTTTGCAAAGTGAAGGTATTTCCGTTCTAATATGCATTTAGATCAGTGCACATTGGGGAGAGAGAAAAAACCACACCCAGTCCAAATTAGATTCAAATTATAATGTTAACAAGAAAGATTGGCCAATCAGTAGTTCCCTGTTTCTAAGACAAATGTCTCTTATTAATTGGAAATATGAGTCAGCTGTGCATTGTTTTCCAATACAAAAGGAGTTCCTTTGGCTTTATGGTTAAAAAATAAAATAAATCTCCAGCAATACATGAAATATTATAGCAAATTTATATAGCGATTCTGAGAAGATGAAGAAGAAAGAGCAGCAATTCCCCCCCCCCCCAGCTCTGCCGAGAATGAACATCATACTGATGGTTCAAAGCTTTGTTTCTCTTGGGGTGTATACAAGGTGGTCAATGTTTGGCATGAGCCAAACCCCACCGGAATTAGCAGGGTCTGTTCAAGTCTTGTTGTCTGCTGTGGTTGACAACAGGCTCTTTCGGTAGTTCAGTCTTTTAAAAAAAAAATTCAATTAAAAAACAACAACCACCCAACATGGTTATAATAGCTACTCATCTACCTTGCCTATGCAACTGTATTTCAGTTTTCAAGTGTGTCCGAAGGGTGTTTGTCCGTTTTGTTTTGTACCTCACCAAAGAGAGAGAGAGAGAGAGAGAGAGAGAGAGAGAGAGAGAGAGAATGGGGACAGCCTTCTTCACAGGACAAAGTAAGGTGCCACGGCTTATATTTATGAAGGTATATTTTGGAGACGGGTCAAGAATGCTGTGCGCTCTATTCTGACTCGGTGCTTTCAGAAGCATTTTGTTAAGGAGGGCGGGCAGCAATAGATTTTGGTCCTTGGTTGGGGCACCTTCGCTGATTCCAACCATGAACGCAAAAAAATTGGACACCCACAAGATCTGGTCCAGCATTTTGGAATCAAAGGCTCCTCAACCATATAGGCAGGGTAGGCCTTGGGCCTGCCATCATCAGATGTCAAGCACGAGTTCTTGCATCTGTCTCGGCCAGCTCCTTGCAAGAGCGCTTTGCAGAATCCTTGCGGTTTAACAAGAACGATGGGGTGCACTCTCAGGTTATGAGGGGAATTCCTTTTGGCCCAATCCCTGCAGCACACTCTCCTGTCAAGGGTAGCACACAATACTTGAACCAGCCTTGACCAAATTAAAACAAAACCAAAACCATAGTATGTGGCAGAACTGGCTTTTCATTAGCACACTGGAACTCCTTTGGGTTCGTTACTGATCCCATTTGCTAACTTTCTGCCTCAACCCATCCACCCGGCCACACCATAAAGCCAAAAAAACTGCTGAGTACACTTGACTATGTTTAGGAGAGTGCCACTTAGGAAATAGGCCGTGTGTGGAAAACCGCAGTCTGCTATACAAGACGACGTCCAACATGAACATCCGTAGTGTGTTTCTATGTCTTTTGTCATTAAGAATATATTGGACGTGTGCTTTACATTAGTGCAAAGGAACATATTTTTTATTTGGCCTTATAAAAGTAGATTGTGATAAACGAAAGCTTTGTACTATAGTCTGTTTATTTTTGTTTTCCTATTTATCTGCCAAAGATGGTACTGGATACAAGGATTTTAAATAGGTTTTTTTGTAAGACAGTTAATGATTGTAATAGTGTTTAAAAAGAAAAAGGAAAAAAACTTCCCAAAAGCTTTATATGTTCTTCCGCAATAAGCCGAACCAAATATCTGTTTCAAGTGAATTCCAGTCATGCTAACAGATTCACAAAACATAGTTATCCAAAATGCAACCGTTTGTTGTAATGTTTGCATAACACTCAAATGCATTTATTTTATTTTATTTTATTTCGATCCAAAGGAAACAAGGGGTATGTGAGAGAATGGCAATGCCAGCTGCTGTTTAGCCAAACAGCAGGTGGTCCAGCTTACTAGGTTTTGCCAAGAATACTTGTAATTTAAGGTATATTTTATAATGCCATTATATGTCTTGGGTTTTCGTTTTCGTTTTTTTCGTTTTTCTTTTGTGAAGGTGATATGTTAAATCGAGTGTTCCAGACAAATAAAAGTAGCTACAGAATGAATGTTATTTTATTATTAAATGGTTTTTACTCAATTATTTGTGCCAACAGACATCCTTTACCTTAATAACAAATTACTGTATATGTGTCAAAGTCTTAATTTATAGTTCTTGATGTGAAAATAAAGAGAAAAACACGTATGGTTTGTCAAAGTTGAATAAATGAAGAATGCCTACTCTTTTTTATTTTTTATTTTACTTTACTTTTATCTTGTTGCATCCCCTTACACAACAGAGACGCACCTTGTGCCACAAACAGAAAGGGGGCGGTTGCCTGAGACCCTGCAGAGCCTCTGCCAATCATTGTAGACACTGGTAAAGGTAAAGGACCCCTGACAATTAATTCCAGTCGCAAACAACTCTGAGGTTGCTGCGCTCATCATTACTGGCCAAGAGAGCCGGCGTTTGTCCGCAGACAGTTTTTTTGGGGGTCATGTGGCCAGCATGACTAAGCTGCTTCTGGCGAAACCAGAGCAGTGCACGGAAACGCCATTTACCTTCCCGCCGGAGCAGTACCTATCTATCTACTTGCAATTTGACGTGCTTTCAAACTGCTAGGTTGGCAGGAGCTGGGACAGAGCAATGGGAGCTCACCCTGTCATGGGGATTTGAACCGCCGACCTTCCGATCGACAAGCCCTAGGCTCAGTGGTTTAGACCACAGGCCCACCCGCGTGTAGACACTGAGTTATGCCCAAATATTGTAAGAAATGCTACAAAGCCAAGCTGGTGGGAGCGAACATAGGCCTGCATCCAGGCAAAGTTACTTCCCATTGAAGCCAGCAGAACGGAAATTAAGTCAGGACTAACTTGACCCAACTGATTTCAATGGGAACTAAGTTCAGCTAACATGGTTTGGATGCAACCTACAATTGTACAGTGGACCCTCTAGTTACATAACACTCTGGATACGTAACTTTCGGGTTATGAATGTGGCAACCCCGGAAGTGTATACTTCCATGTTTCGCTGCGCCCGCATGCACAGAAGCACTCAATCGCGCTGCCCATGTTCGCAGAAGCAGCGCCTCTGCCTACAGACTTTTCGGGTTGCGGACGGACCCCCAGAACGAATTTAATTCGTATCCAGAGGGTCCGCTGTATAAGGCTGCATTTCTAAACACAAATGCCTGAGAGCAGTGTTTTTTTCTGGGGGGGGGACGCAGGGGTACGGGTACCCCTGAACATTTTGTGAATCTTAAGTTTGGCCACATTGAGGGGCAGTATTTCAATATGATGAGGATAATGGCACCCGCTAAACATTTATTTATTTTTTTAAGAAAAAAAGCACTGCCTGAGAGTAACTCCCCCTGAATTCAGCGGGGTTGAGTAAGCATGTAAACTACAGTTCCCAGAATTCTTGGGGGGAGTGTTTTAAATGTGATTTAAATATATGGTGTCTACGCCACCAATATATACTAAGTGTATTGTCAAACAAAATAAAAAAATTTAAAAAATTCCTTCCAGTAGCACCTTAGAGACCAACTAAGTTTGTTCTTGGTATGAGCACACGAAAGCTCATACCAAGAACAAACTTAGTTGATCTCTAAGGTGCTACTGGAAGGAATTTTTATTTTATTTTTTATTTTGTTTTGACTATGGCAGACCAACATGGCTACCTACCTGTAAGTGTATTGTGTAGCTTTTGACCTTCCTCACAAGTTCCCAATCCAAGATTCTCTAGAAAGAAAGATTGTTAAATCAGCAAGTCCAACAGGTGTGTGTGTGTGTGTGAGAGAGAGAGAGAGAGAGAGAGAGAGAGAGAGAATAAAAGGGCAGCCACTTCAGAGAATTCAGTTGTCTTTTAAGAGTTGAGCGAAACCATCCAATGTAGACACACAAAAAATTTCCCCCAATAAAAGTGTTTTAGTTACCTAGAAGAGAGTTGAAGGCTTTCTGACAATGGATTCCATTGACCTTCATTTTACTTTGAATGGAAAAGTCCAGCATTTGTCTCTCGAGTGGCCTCATGCAGAGTAGAACAGATGCAATTGCATCAACAAACAAGGGAAAGCACTTAGAAGTGAACTTTCCCTTTGTGTCTCTCGGAGCTGCTGCTTTTTTTCAAAAGGGGGGGGGAGTTTAAGCGTTTAGAGAAGCCATTTCCTCTGTTATCAACTGAAATGGAAAAACAGCACACACACACAAATACATACACAGGACCTTAAGTCCATTTCCCTTTGAAGTTAGATGCAACTGGTCTCAGGGCTGACAGTGGCTCATACTAACCTGCTGAAGCAATATTTAAATCATCCCCAAGCCGGTGTGCCAGGGTACAACAGCAGGCCGTGAGAAATAAATCAATTGAATAATAAAAAGCCCCCCCCCATATCACCCCAAAACTGCCCACCCAGAGAAACGATTGTCTTCTGTGCTCCTGGGTTCCTCACTACTCTGGGCTTGCAAACCATAGAGGACGACTTGTGTAAACCTGGTCCAAGGAATCTCACGGTGACTGTTGCCCCCCCCCCGGGGGGGAGAGCAAACTTGCATGTGACCTAAAGCAAGGGTGAATGATGCCCTGAGTGGCTGGCAGGGAGGGGCAGTGCTGTGGGGCCACCTGGAAGCAGCATCAAGGTGAGGGGGGGGCTCCAGCCAGGTGTTTTGGTTACAGGGGCACAAGATATGGCCCATGGGTGGACCTGAGCAACACTGAGCATCAGATTGTCTCTGTTGGTGCAACTGCATGATGCTGACCTCTCAACTGCTTCACACACCCCTTTCCACCTGGTAAACAGCAGCGGCCCATCTGCTGGGAAGCTAACACAGAATTCCACCTCAGCCAGGCAACCATTCTGCATGTCTTCCCATAAGGGTTTGCTCCATCTTCTGTGTCCCCATTTTTGGAGAGGCGTTTCCTCTTCTTTTGGCAACGCATGTGACATTCTACCAGCCCAGCAACTGGAAGGACCCACCTGTGTTGCCCTTGCGTTTGTGAGTTCAGTTTTGTAGACTTTGGATGCTTACAGAGCCTATATTTCGCTTGACCTGGTGTTAAGCACAGACCGCGAAGATGGATGGCAGTTCAACCGGCTGCAACCAATTGTCACTTCTGACTCCGAGCCACTTGACTAAATCTTAGAAACCACTTCATATTTTTTTTCTGGAGTGGATGACTGGAGCAAACCAAATGGCCATTAAGAGGATCTGAAGTGGCAATTAACTGATGGGATCAATTCACTGTATTAATTACCCTGCCCTGCATTGTGCGGCTTGATTGACAACATCCTTTCTGAACATTTCCATTCATTCCAACGAGCACCCCACTGGGAACAATATTAGGCCTGGTTTACACATACAGCAGGATAAGGTGGAAATTTGGGAGGGGAGGTGGGTAGGGTGTTTGCCCTGCTTTGCTAGGTACAGGAAGTTTGTGTGTATTTTATAACACAGCAACAAAGCATTCAATAATGTGACTTGTACTCTGAAGTGGTAGAGTCCATTCTACTAGCTTTGGCTTTCCAGATGTTGTTAGACTATAACTCCCCACAATCTCTAACCAGTTGCAGTGCTGGCTGCTGGACTCAGAGGTGGAGTCCAACAATGTCTGAAAGACCACAGCATCCCCAGCCCAGATCTAGAATTGTTCGGTCTGATGAGCAGCCCATTCAAGACGGACAAAAGGAATTGCTTCTTCACACTCAAGATGCAATTAATTTATTGCATTGACTGGCTTCGCTAGCTTTTAAAGAGGCCAATTTATCCGCCAACCTCTCATCCAAGAAAGCTAAACGGAGTCCCCAAATTTAAGACACGCTGCTTTTATTTTATTTTACTTGTTTACGTTAAGGCATCTCTGTGCCGCCCTTCCATTTAACAAAACTCCCAGTCGTAAAAAGCAATATCAAATATAAACAAACATAAATTAAACACAGCAGAGCAATGTAAAAAAACAACCCCTAAGTGGAATTAATAAAAAAACAACAACAAGCCAGCAGAATCAATAAAGCGTAGAGGCAGAGGCACACACGCTCACATTAAAGCCAGCTTAGTTGGTAGAGCACCTGATTTGCCTGCAGAAGGTCTCGGGTTCAGTCCCTGTCATCTCCAGGCAGGACCGGGAGAGTCTCTTGTCTGAAACCCTGGGCAGTCCCTGCCAATGAGTGTGGGCAATAATGAGCATAAAAACATGAGAAAACACTGTTGGATCAGATCAGGTGCCCATCTAGTCCAGAATCCAATGTGGTGTAAGAGCGGTAGACTCGTAATCTGGGGAACCGGGTTCGCGTCTCCGCTCCTCCACATGCAGCTGCTGGGTGACCTTGTGTTAGTCGCACTTCTTTGAAGTCTCTCAGCCCCACTCACCTCGCAGAGTGTTTGTTGTGGGGGAGGAAGGGAAAGGAGAATGTTAGCCGCTTTGAGACTCCTTCGGGTAGTGATAAAGTGGGATATCAAATCCAAACTCTTCATGTTGTTCTACTTCTTCTCACAGGACAAACCAGATTGTTGTCGTTGTTGTCATTGTTAAAATTTGTATACTGCCCTATACCCACAGATCTCAGGGCGGTTCACAACACAAAACAACCATATTTGTTTATTATTTATTTATTGAATTTACATACCACCCTACATCCGGGAGTCTCAGGGCGGTTCACAAAGTAAAATCAAGATATAAAACCACAAAATACATAATAAAAATAAAAACCCAATAGCCTCCCCCCCCACACACACAAAACACATTTTAAAAGGGCATGGGATGTAAATTAGATCAACCAAAGGCCTAGTTATAAAGGAACGTTTTTGCCTGGCACCTAAAGGTGTATAATGAACTTCCCTGGGGAGAGCATTCCACCGCAGAGAAGGTCCTGTTCTCGCGTCGCTGCCCTCCGGACCTCTCAAGTAGGTTCATATGGAAAGATAAAAAATACAAAATACATAATAAACAGGGATTAACCTCCCTTTCCCCAAAACAATAGCCATTCTTTGATGGTACAAAGATGTCCCTTGCGCTCAAAACAGAAGCAATACATTTGACTTGAGTAGGACAGGTGCTGATGGGAAACCTGCAGGCAGAAGCTGAGTGCAGCAGCACTCTTGCCCGCTCTGCAATTCCCAGCAACAGGCATTCAGAGGCTTACTACCTCCAACAGAAGAGGCAGGATGCGACGAACCTCCACCTCAGACTCTCCCCTTGTTACTAAGTTACGTTTTTACTCAGGTGTTCTGGGTTAAATTAACATTCACCCCACCTGTCCCTTTGAGGTCCGTCTGTTAGTGTCTTTCCCTTTATTTAATAAACAGGGAATTTCTTAGTAACAGGGGTTTTCCTGTCCAGCGGCCGTGGCCGGTTATTTCCACTGCTCTGGGCTTTGGGGTTAAACCTCTCTTTTGCCTATAGTTCGGGGCCTCTCTTTGTTAGATCCCCTCACTATACCAGTTGACTAATCCCTCTTAGCAACTCTGTGGCAAACCCAGGTTTTTTTGCCCACTAGCCCCTCCTGAGGGAACTCTAAGACACAAACTATCGCCTTTCAGAATAGTTTTGCCCTTTTACCTGAATTCCCCTCTTCAAGAGCTTATATAACCTGCTGGACCAAAAGAACGACGACTTGGCTCAAAAACAAGAGATCTTTATTTAGTACAGAGCATAACGGTTTCAGTATAGGTTCATAAGCTTAGTGTGTTAACAGTGTATATTCTTTGTTTCATCAACATAAACATAAACACATCTTTAATGTTCCTAGCCTAACCTAAACCTAACCTCTCCCCACACCCTCCTTCTTCAGTCACCACTCTCCAACCCCCAATCAACCACCCTAACGGCTGCTCCCTCCTTTTAAATAGCGGAATGTCCCGCCTCCCAAGGGTGTCTGTCACTCTAACTGGGGATTCCATTAACCCTTAAAACTCCCTGGGTCTCTAAACAGCCCCTAACTATAACCTGATTCATCACACAGGACATAGCCATTGTGGCTGGTAGCCATTCTCATCTTCCAACTAGACGAACAAATGCCCTGTCTCGGCGTCCTCTGTTTCTAAATAAAATGGCCTTTGCTAGCTGTGTGGAGAAGACATCAAATTTGGCTTCAGATGAGTGAACCATTTTGGGATCGTGTCCTTATACTCAGGAGAGCCCCAAGGTTTCCAGAAGCACACAAAGTTTTAAAATGGAGCCCTGTGTCCCAAAAGCAGCCCCATGGGGACTGAACATGCAGGAATCTCAGCTAAGGTATCCATGGCAGATGGCCACCCAACTTCTACTTAAGAACTTCCAAGGAACGAGAGTACATATAATAATACGCAGGCAGAGGCGCCGCTTGTTGTTACAAGTCAGGCAACAAAATGAGTGGCATTCAACTAAGTTTTAATCAGAGTAGACTAAGGTTATCAGACGTCCCTGTTTCCCGGGGACAGCCCCCAGATTTACAAATCAGTCCCCTGACAAAATCCATCTATTTAAGTAGGAACCTGAAGTGTCCCCGGATTCACTGGAAGAAATCTGGTAACCTTAGAGTAGAGTAGACCCACTGACATTAAGGGCTCGTCCACTCTAACACTTGTCCTCTGATTTTTGGACACGGGTCTGAGAGCTTTTTCTTTCATTCTGCCGCTTTCCCCAGGAAAACTCGCTGTTTACCGCTAAATTGGAACAAACATCCATCCACAGAAAACATCTGTGTACCTGGTAACAGCAGAACACTGCGAAGAGTTGCACTTTGTTTTCTCCAGAGCATGGGGGGGGGATGTGCAGCCACCCTACACAAAATATATTATCTTCTTTGCCAGCAGTGAGACAAGAGATTGGACAGGAAATCTTTCTAGGATGTTTATAGGCTTCTTTAGATTGGTTGTCATTATAAACCACTTAGGACGAAGACTTTGGAGTCTAATTAGTCTCCCCACAATGTATGTATTTAAAAGCCGATGGATGTGAAACGCTTTTTGTGTGATTATTTCCACACACGCCCCCGGATGATTTAAGCTCCCTTCTGAGGAATCTCAGCTCACTCTCGGAACGCTTCAGTAAAAGAAGCAGAATATGTGACAGAAGATCCACCATTTCCCAAGCCCTGCAGGTCTAACACCTGCCAGGGATGGATGGCAAGGAGGTACTGGTTGGAAGTCCAGGAGGGGGGGGGGAATAAGTACACCCGAAATTCTGCAGCCGATTCAGGTAGCAAAATTAGGGAGGCAATTTCACCAAACATGCTCCAGGAGAGGACTGGAATTCTCCCAGCTCTTCAATCCCTAGCAACTCCAAGGGGACTGAGATAACCAGACAACCTTTAAGGCTTCACGGGCTAAATCCTGATTAGGATCCAAGTTTGACAGGTAGACGGGGCTGCCCACCAGTCAATCCTCTGGTGTCACAGTGCTCAAAATGGCGGCCAAGTTTGACCAGAAGACTGGAGGCTCCCCACCTTGGTAGAGGCAATACCTAGTTAGATGGACCAATGGGTCTGACTCTGTATTAGCCAGCTGCCCATGTTCCTAGATTGTTCCATAATTTAATTATGTGGAGATGTCATTACTTTTTTACCCCATCCTGAATGTATTGCCAATTCCGTCCTATAGTGGAGGGCGTGTGGGGTAGTGAGGATTTCTCCCAGTCTTCCCATCCTTCATAATTTTATATCCCTCTGCCATTCCTCTCGCCTCCCAACCATGTTTTCCTACCAAAAAAGCAAACATCGGTGCCACCTTATAATCTCATTCCAATTCTTCTCTCTGTATTCTTTAAAATCAAGGTGCAGCTCAGGGGACTGCAAATATAATTTTCACTAACACCACCAGGAGTTGTGAGGAGAAAAAAAATTCATTTACCACACAGGAAATGCCTTTCCCTCTTGGCTGGCAAACATCAATAATATATATTTTAAAAAGCCTTCTAAGACAAAAATTACATTTCTGTCACACGGTTGTTTCTATCAGTTTAAGGTCATGACATTTATACTCCATTCTCCATTAACATTTTACATTCCGTGCCAGCCAGATTAACTTCACTTTGTGCAATCAGTCTATTCCTATGACCTTGCCCTGGTCTCCCTGCTTTTTGACCCGACAAAATCTTGCATGATTATTTCAAGTTAAACCGCTTTCTCTCTCTCTCTTATTTTATTTTAAAGAAACGAGAAACAACTCTGACCTTGAACAGAGAAAAAACAACAACACAAATGATTAAACACCTATATGGAAATATGTATTCAGAGGAGTGATTAGTTGTTTCAAAGTATTATTATTATCATTATTATTATTATTATTATTTGATTGATTTACCACACTGTTCCTCAAAGATAGGGCTGCATATTCCATGCAAATGCAGCACAAACACAGAGTTTTGATATCGTGTCTAGAATTTGGTATCAGGAGAAACTGAGAAGATTAGGTTTGGCTTGGTGATTCATAGCATTACATAAATAAACTGGGTCTGCCTAAACCTGGTGCCAGCCTTAAAGCCAAATCTTGGGCGAAGTAAGGTTGCAGTGCTCTCCATAGTTGCCCCTTCATATTCTGAGCACTCTCCATTTTGAGAAACTGTGCAGTAGGGAAAGAGGAACCGTACAGCCTGGTCTGCATCATGAGGCAGAGCAGAACTGCTGGAATGTACCAGGGGATACAACAAGGATGACGTGGGAAAACACAGTTGCACCAAGACAAGGAATGGACAGATATGTCAAGTTCTGGTTTCTCCCATTCTCTCGCTTTTGCAGTCTTCAGTTTATTCACATTTTAATTAATTCATAAAATTTATATACAGCTTCATTGTACAGTCGTACCTCGGGTTACGTACGCTCCGGGTTGCGTACTTTTCGGGTTACGAACTCCGCTAACCCGGAAGTGCAACCTGACGTGTGTGTGATTTGCACATGCGCAGAGCGTTTTTCGCGGTTTTTTCCTTTTTTCAGCCTGCGCATGCACAGAACGAATTGTTCGGGTTACGTCCTTTTCGGGTTACATACTGTAACCCGGAACGGATTAAGTACGTAACCCGGGGTACCACTGTAAAGCAAAACCTCAAAGTAGTTTACAAAAAGAGTAAAACAATAAATTTATCAGTAAAAACAGTTAAAAACAACTCTTTAAAACGTGTTTTTTTTAAAAAAAAATGAAAACCAGAGGTAGACTAGAAACAGATTAAAAGTCACACCAGCGTTCCACATATATGGGTAGCCTTGTCTAAACAAAAATGTTTTTAGCAGGTGCTGAAAAGAGTACAGTGAAGGTGCCTGTCTGATGCAGAAGTTCAGTTTGCTTCATGAAAAACCACCAGCATTTTAGTGCGAATTTCTGCTAATATGCACATTTTTGTACGCAATCTGGTCTAATGCACACACTTCTGCTAAGAACGTTCCCCAACACGTTGCATTTCTGTATGTTATTTGCCTGAATGTACGCATCCATATACACACCTCACCCTAGTACATGCATTTATTGTACGCATTACGTGGCTGGTAAACTGCAAAATTTCGAGGTGGTTGAATTTCAAAGGGCAGTGGTGGATCAGTTTGTGCGTTGTTTAAGAAAGGGTGCCGTGAAATGGAGTGGCAGATAATAAGAGTCCGTCGCTGGGGTAACCAGAGCCAATAATTGCACCAGGGTGGAATAGTAAAATATTTATTCAGAATGCAGTGAGAAGGTACAGGGGGATGGATTCTCAAGCCTGCATGAGTGCCCATTTTGCTTACATCAAGCCATCAGTAGGGTATATCATGCTATCTGCTGGATGGTTGTAAAGCATTGACGTATACGTTGCTGTAAAATCAAGGTAAAGGTAAAGGGACACCTGACCATCATGTCCAGTCGTGTCCGACTCTGGGGTTGCGGCACTCATCTCGCTTTACTGGCCGTGGGAGCTGGAGTACAGCTTCTGGGTCATGTGGCCAGCATGACTAAGCTGCTTCTGGGGAACCAGAGCAGCGCACGGAAACGCTGTTTACCTTCCCGCCAGAGCGGTACCTATTTATCTACTTGCACTTTTGATGTGCTTTCGAACTGCTAGGTTGGCAGGAGCTGGGACCGAGCAATGGGAGCTCACCCCGTTGCGGGGATTCCAACCGCCGACCTTCTGATCAGCAAGCCCAAGAGGCTCAGTGGTTTAACCCACAGTGCCACCTGCATTTGCAAAATCAAGGTAGCTGCACCCTATTCAATTGTAAAATCAAGGTAGCTGCACCCTATTCAACCCTTTCTACTTGTTCTTCAGTTCGGTGGTGTGTGACTTCCTGATCTTCGCCCTTGTTCCAGGAGGATGTTCTGCTTGCTGTTCCTTGACAGTGCATTCCAAAGATAGGGGTAGGGATTACAAAAAAAGCAGAGTAAGCAATCTGTGACCCTCCCGCCTCAGAATAGTGGCCTAAATTGGTGTTTGTCTGGTCCTGATCCTCTACAATAGGAACAGATTCATCTGAACCAAGACACATGCAGATCATGGCTGTGAGAAGCCTAAGGAACAATTCACACCTCCAGGCAATCATGCCTCCATAGGGAGAGCTGCCTCACAGTGTGAGGCCCACAGCCATAATGCATTATCCGATAATGTGTAGAGGGCTCTTTTAACCCACACAGCCCATTACAAGCACCCACCACATGCCTCTCCATCTCCTGCTCTGCATAAGAGCAGCGAGAGAGCAAGAGTAGTGTTCCTTCTTATGGTACATGGCCATTTGGAGTGGGGGGTGGGTAGGGAACGAGGGGGGGGGGAGAGAGAAGCTTTACGTTTCAGCCTATATAGAAACCATTCCCAATTACTCCAGGGTCCATCTCTTGGAGAAGCTATAATGGCAGGAAGCCATAATATATTAAAACAGTAGATTAAAACAAACAAGAGCCTTTTGGATCGGATTACACATCACTTTCCTCACGTCTGACAACAGACGAGATCCAAGGCAGTAAAAGACAATCGTCGGCCATAATGGTCTAATAACTCTGTGCTAAAAGTACTTGTGGGAGTAGTGCGCGACCAGCTCAGCACAGCCTCCAGGATACATAGTGGGCCTTAAAATCCGCAGCGGCGTACTCTGGAGCATTACTGCATAAGTGCTCGTTTAAGACTTCCTCCGAAATGCAACACGCTCACTTAAGAAACGTAATTAGGCCTCACTTGTGGGTGGCGTTCACACATTGTGGATCATCCTTAAAAATGACAGGGGAGGGGTGGGGTTAGGGAGGAAGGGGAGGGGGGAATGAACGACCTAGAGAGCTCTGAAAGGCCCATTACGCCTCTTGTTCCATTACATTGCCACGTGGGAAAATTACCACTTTATGACAAATGCAACGAAGGAGCATAGCACGTTTTGAGTGCGCCAAACCAACCGATGGCAAGAAAACAGCGCATCTCGGGGGCACCTTCTCATATAAGGGTGTGGTTGCCGGCGCCCATGTGTTTTCCGCACAGAAAATGAGAAAGGTGGTAGCCTTGGCAATGCTTTCCCCTTTATCTCCCACATAAACATGCCAAGAACTGGCTGAGTTCTACTTGTTGAAAACAGAGGGGGCAGATCCACCTTCCAGGGAAGGCCCCATAGTTCAGGAGTACGAGGCAGCCAGCATCATGTTTTTTTTGTTCAAATAAGAGGCTTCAGGTGAGCGTGCTTACTTCTTAGTTGAACATACTCTGGAGGGCAGGACTCAAACCAATGGCTTCAGAGGTTACAAGAAAGGAGATTCAGCCGAAACATCAGGAAGAACTTTCTGACTGTAAGAGCTGTTCAGCAGTGGAGCGGTCTCCCTTGGGAGGTTGTGGACTCTCCTTCCTTGGAGGTTTTTAGGCAGAGGTTGGATAGCCATTTGTCATGGATGCTTTAGTTGAAATTCCTGCCTTGCAGGGGGTTGGACTAGATGATCCTTGGGTGCCTTTCAACTCTACAATTCTGTTCTGCACAACTGTTTTGGTTCCCTTCAAGGAAATCTAACCAATCTATATCTATCAGTCTGTTTAATCAATCCATATCTCTATCTATCGAGAAACAGATATTCTAGGCAAGATCCCTGTAAGCTTAAGTGCATGGCCTAGAAGGACTCAAAGGTTTATAATGGGAAGCTGTAGCTCAGTTGTTATGAATGCAGATGGTCCCAATCCCCAGCTGGGAGAGATTCCCTGCCTGAAAACCCGGAGAGCCACTGCCAACCAGTGTAGGCAATCCTAATCTAGGTGGACCAGTGATCTAACCCAGTATAAGACAACTTCCCATGTTCTTATATCATTGTGAGAACCGCATTCTAAATGAGGAAACTGAGAGGCAGATTATTATTCAATCATACTTCTGCCCCACTTTTCTACTCAGATTAACACCTAGAGCAACTCAGAAAACAAAAATACAGGTGAAACTCGAAAAATTAGAATATTGTGGGAAAGTCCATTAATGTAAGCAATTGTTTTCATTAGCTACTGGAGTTTAATATATGAGATAGACTCATGACATGCAAAGTGAGATATGTCAAGCTTTGGCTTGTTATAATTGTGATGATTATGGCTGATGAAAACCCCAAAGTTGAAATTGTTAATTTGGGGTTCTCATCAGCTGTATGCCATAAAAATCACAATTGTAACAAATAAAGTCTTGACATATCTCGCTTTGCATGTCATGAGTCTATCTCATATATTAGTTTCACCTTTTAAGTTGAATTACTGAAAGAAACGAACCTTTCCATGATATTCTAATTTTCCTAGTTTCACCTATACAATAGGCAATATTAAAGCCACCAATTAATATAGCAGTCATTTAAAGCAGGAGCAGAGCTAGACACTGACAGCCTCTGAATTAAAAATAAAATCAATTCAAGCAATGTATTTCTAACAGAGAACAGGGAAGGGTGGAACCAGGTGAGAACCCCACAGGGAGGGCAGTCCAAAGTCTCTATCAAGCAGGCTCTGTCTTTTCTACTCACTCGCTTAGCCACCTATAATGAGGGCGCAAAGAGAGCAGAGATTCTGGAGAGAATAAAGTCTGGGCAGCAGGGCCAGTCCAAGAATTTTTACTGCCTGAGGCGGAATAGCAAATGGCACCACTCCAGTACATAGCGCCTAGATAGTCTAGTTACGAGGGTACTTGAGCAACTGCCCTGCTTTCTAGCAATAGAAATGCAATGATAATAAATTTTAAATGAAATGAATGATTTCCTGCTTTTTCGTGACACCCAAAAATTGCTGAGGCAGTCACCTCACCCTGCCTAATGGCAGGGCCGGCTGCTGCTACAGAAGCAAGTGGGTAATGCCTGAGGTGACTGACACCTTGACCTTTTTTTGTTTTAAAGGCCAATACCGAAGTTTTAAATTGAGCCCAGGTAACCAGTGATGCTGGAACAAACTCAGAATGATATGCTCTCGTCATCTAGCACTAGGCAAAAGTCTGGCTGTCATTTTTTGAATTGTTGAATGTCCTGAGCAATTTTAAAAGGCACACAAAATACCATTCTGTGCGATCCTATTAAAGTTTCACATTGCTCTGTGCGCCATGTCAGAAAGAAGTCTGCCTTCGTAGTCTTCTGCATCTGTTTCAGAGATATCTCGGCCTTCTCTGCATACATCACAGTCCTGAAATGTGTGTTCACCATGACTCAACATTAGAGGGAAGTTTCACCTTTGACGAACAACTCAGAGTTCCTTTCTGTGAATAAGGTCAGTCCTCTGTGGTCCATAGCGTTCTTTCTACCACCTCATCCTTTAATGATTATAGTTAATCACGGTCCACTTAGCCTCCAACTCGATGCCAAGTGTGACGCATCTCCAACATGGTATGTGAACACATACCCCTCAACTGTTCCAATAATTGGGACATTCTGTTTTGAGGGGATGTGCTCTTTGAAAGCATGATCCCCCCCCCAACATGCATTTTGGGGCGCCGCAGGAAAAAAAAGATGTGCTTCTTTCGGGGCAGCACGAGATTGCAGTGCCCGAAAAATCCATAACTGCCTAAACGTAACAGTGCAATCCTACGCAAGTCCACTCAAAAATGCAACGGGCAACTGTTATGTATTGAAGTTCTCACCCTAGCCCACTAGAGGTGTTGTGTATATAGTTCCACTCTGCCTACCGTGGCTGCAGTTCTCACTCAGGTCCCCACATGCAAATGAAGGATTGAGATTGCCGCTCATGGATTGGGTAGCTAGAGAGAGAGTCGTTACTGTTGCACGTTACTGAATACAGTGGTACCTCGACTTACGAATTACTCGCCATACGAATTTTTCAACTTAGGAATGAAAAAAGTGCCTGCACGCCTACGAATTTTTCGACAACCGAAGGACATCCATTGGCGGTTTTAGATGGGGTTTACTCGACTTACGAATTTTGGATACGGTTTACTCGACTTACGAATTTTTCGTTTCCAATGCATTCCTATGGGGAAATCGCTTTTTTCGACTTACGAATTTTCGACCTACGAATGTGCATTCGGAACGGATTAAATTCGTAAGTTGAGGTACCACTGTACTATATAAGCAGGCTGGCTCAGCCCTTCAGTTCAATTCTGTTCCAGCCTGAGAATAAAGAGAGCTGCTTGGAGAATCACTGTGTCATCTGCTATGTCCACCCACTACTTAATAGCAACAGACTGTTGCACATCACTGAATGTGCCAGAATAACTTTTAGGGACAGTTGATTAGCCTGCCTGTTTCAGAAGCCAACAGAAGGCAGAGTGGGCGACTACATTACACAATAGGTGCTTAGGAAATGTCTAAACAAGGGGCAGGGGAGGGGAAAGGAAGATCTTAGTCCTTGATAGAGAAACATTGCAAATACATGAGAGTTTCCCTCTCCTTTACCCCTCCATCTGAATTGTTGGGATATCATCTATGGCTAGGGTGTGTGTGTGTGTGTGTGTGTGTGTGTGTGTGTGTGTGTGCGTGCACAGGCATTGCGTTTCAAAGCACTTTTGGCACAGAGGTGCACTATCATGACCGTCAGGGGATATTGTTTGAGGAGAGATTTCTATTTATAATGGCTCTTTTCAGACACGGCTGTGCACTTGCTGCTCTTAAGCTTTCAGCTTCACTCACGTATTTTGCTTTTCTGCTGCTGTATAAGGTTTTCCGGACCTCTGGGGAGTGTAAATGTGCCTCCATGTGCATTTCCGAAGAGATCTTTGAAGCCTTGGCATAAATCAGCAGAAGTTAATTTTTTGTAATGTATTTTTGTAGTGAGACAATGAGACACTTCCCTTGTACTCCGTGGAGGCCTGGCTTACTGGGAAATTCTGAACACCCAAGGCGTCCATAAAAAATCTCTGGGAGCACCTGGGGGGGGCACAGTTCTTCAAAGCGTCAGGAACACTAAATGTGTTCGGATTCACTTTATCTGGTATTTGTTTTATTTTGCTGTGTATTAAGAAGCTAGCTCTTATTCCAAATAGATTTTCTCACCTCAAATTAGGGATGGGGTAAACATTTGGATCAGTTTGCATTGCAATGCTAAATTCCTTATTTCATATACCCCGAAACAATACGCAAACTGAACTGCATTTATCTTTCAAACTTTGCACATCCCCAGATTTGGTGATCTCCTCCAACCAAACAATGCATGCAAAATGTGTACACGAGAGGAAATTTCATTCAAAAACGTGTACACCCAGAGTGATTTGCGCTAAAATGCTGATGAGCTTTCATGGCAACTTAAAAAAATATTATTACTTAGCAAACTGGTAGGGAGGTTCGAAGAACAGAATTTATGAATAGAAAAGTGAGAAACTGAGAGAAACCAGTGTTGAGAGAGTCGTTCCTCTAATGACATCTCGCTGTGTTTTGAAGCTTGGGTTGCTGCCAGTCCTCTTGGGGGGTGGCTGTGTTGTGTTTTTAAAAAGCAGTAATAGTTACTATTATGACACTTTAAAAAAAGCTTTTTAGTCCATTGCTTGAACTGTGAGGGTAGTTTCTCTCTCCCTCCTTCTACTGCTTCTCTACTTCATTCTCCCCATTACTTGTAAGACAAATAGCTCTTAAAAGAGCTTTTAGGAATATCTGTATGGGCCTAATGAACCTCCTAAGATCTTTGGTCAGGGAGGGAATATCACAGCAACGCTGATGGTGGGGGGCGGGCAGGAACATAATCAATATGTGGGTTGGTGGAAGGATAGTAAAAAGCACCTCAATATTCACTAAGGAACAGCCCAGTTACCCAGGAAAATTGAGTGTGTGACAACCAAAGGTTCAGATTGTGTAAACTGGAAACATTTGCTCTGATAATAAACAAGAGAAGGAGAAAGGTTGGTGTGTTTTGTTACTTTAGTTTAGTGGCCACCCTCCAACATTTTTCTGATAAAAATAAGAGACGTCCCATTCCATAATGATAATTTTACCAACAAAAACAAAAATAAAACAGTAACTATATAAAATCAAAACAAATTGACTTCCCCCTAGTCCCTTCCTTGGTTCCATCAACATACCGCAATCGCATGTCCATTGTAAAGTTATAAACCATTTGAATTACTTATTGTCCATTCATAATTGAATTACAAGTAGTCTTTAATCCCTGCTAATGTGTACATTGCTTCCATATATATGCAATAAAGTCCTCCCAATCTTCCTTAAATTCATGGTCATCTCTTCCTCTTAGTTTCATTGTCAACATACCGGTACCCCACACATCTTGCTAGGTTGCTCCAGCCACTCTGGGCAGCTTCCAACATATATAAAAACATAATAAAACATTAAACATTTAAAAAAAACCTTCTCTACAATAAAGGATTGCCTTCAGATGGGTCAGGGGTTGGATAACTTCATACCCTCCCACATTTCTCCAATGAAAATAAGGATGTCCTAAGGAAATGTGGGACATTCTGGGATCAAATCAGAAACCGGGATGGCTTATCTAAACCAGGGATGTCCCTGGAAGATGGGGGCACTTGAAGGTTGTGTTAGTGCAGTGCTTAGAAGACTAAGCTGAATCAGTGTGGTGTAGTGGTCAAGAGTGGTAGACTCGTAATCTGGTGAACCGGGTTTGCGTCTCCGCTCCTCAGCATGCAGCTGCTGGGTGACCTTGGGCTAGTCACACTTCTCTGAAGCCTCTCAGCCCCACTCACCTCACAGAGTGTTTGTTGTGGGGGAGGAAGGGAAAGGAGAATGTTAGTCGCTTTGAGACTCCTTAGGGTAGTGATAAAGCAGGATATCAAGTCCAAACTCTTCTTCTTCTTCTTGGATTCTCCAGTTCAAAGAATAGTTCCTAGGATTCTCTGGGGGAAGTCATGTGCTTTAAACGTGCACTGAATATGCTTGAGAGGCGTAGTGTGGATCTGCTCATCCCTTGTATACCCAAATGATCACTGAGCTCTGCAGGTTCCACACAATGTAGGAACAGGGCCTTTAGCGCTTGTGACACCCACACTATGGTATTCCCTCCTTAGATAGGCACTGCCACTGCGTTGTGGGATATCTATGGGAGAAGAAAAGGCCAAGGAGTAAACCCTACACAAACCCATCCCTAAGATCGTTGGATAATGCCTTGTATGCCTCCTCCTGGCAACTCCTGCAGCCAAGCTGGTGCCAAACGTCTTGCTCTGCTTCCCTCTGGACCACATCAGCAAGGCCAAGGGGGGGGGGTCCTTGTCATCTGGGCATCCCAAGACCTCCATACACACTGCCCAGGCTTGCACCCCGGGGGGGGGTCACTTTGGTGCTTCTAATGCAGGGGTTTGACTTCACCCCTGGACTCCATTGTCTCTCAAGACAGACAGATGCCAGCAGCAACCATCATTGCTGTTATCCTTTTCAGTGCCTTCTGAAGAACTTCCTCCTTCCCAGTCTGCATCTACATTGGAATTGTTTTAGGGATGTTTTTATCATTTTCTTTCTTTCTTTTTTAAATTAGAGTTACCTTTCTTTCTTTCTTTCTTTCTTTCTTTCTTTCTTTCTTTCTTTCTTTCTTACTTTCTTTTATTTAATTTTCCAAAAGCCAAAAAGATATAATAATAATAATAATAATAATAATAATAATAATATAAATCACAAAGAATACAAATAAAGGTACAGAAATAACGAAGAAAAATAATAATTAACAGATCACACCAACCATTCCCCCCCTTTCCCACCCACCACATTGCCATATACTTATAACATATTTTAACATAAATTGAACTAAAATACGACTTCCTTCCATCCATGCCACACCTTGTTTTACATTCTTGTCTTTATTGTTGTGTTATGTTTCGTTTTATAGATATATCTTATTTTTATTTATTTTATTCCTTTCCCCCCTTACAAACCTTATCATATGCATATCACGATTTCTGTATCTGAGCAATGTTTCATTGTTTTCATCACTTGTTGTTTGCCACCCTGGGCTCCTTTGGGAGGAACGGCAGGATAAAGAAATAACGTCTACCATTGTAATGGAGAATCAGGATGAAGTTGCCTGGGAAAGAAGCTACCACACCCAAGGAAGGAAGCAGGTGTACAAATCAACCACTTCCAAGCCAGGGAGGTAGTGATTAAAAAAAAATAACAACCATATAGGACTCTTTTATGTCCCTGTATTTGGAATGAGTGTGCTTTAAATCCTTTAACAAGGATCCATTGGAGGCCAAGTCTGGTGCCAGCAGCCATGGTAATTCCAGCCGCAGTAGTATATGTTAAAGTTGCTGCAATTTATAAAGCTCATAGTAAAGCACGATATAGATGCTGCGTATATTATCTGTTCAGGAAACTGAAGAAAAAAATTGCAAATCAGCACTCTTTTTCTTTTGAAAAATTCTCATACAGCCATTACTTACATTGGTTTTCAAACCCTGGCAGAGAGAGAGAGAGAGATCAAAGTATTTCAGGGAGGGATGCTTTTGAGGTTGGCTCCAGCAAACATCACAAAATGGATCCTAGCCAAAGTGTTTATGCATTTTTAAGAATCAGACACGTAAAATGCAGTGTGGCCACAAACGTAGGCATGGAAGCTGCTGAAATCTAGTTTATATCAAGCGACTAGGAAGGGGAGGGGGCAGGGAACCGCGAGAAAGTAAAGAGAACGAAGAAAATGTCTGTTTGAAGCAACACGTGTATTCTGTGGGAATCCATCGCTTGTGGGTGGGAAAACAAAATTGGTGGCAGAACTCCTCCTGAGCCACAACGAGGCAGAGGATTAGTTTGTAAGATTCCCGGCGGGCAGCCATGCTAGTTGGTTGTAGCAAAACCATCACCATGGTGGCATCTTAAAGGCCTACAAGTATATTGTGGGGTTTGGCCTGCAAAACTTTATGCCGCAAGAAATTTGTTGCTCTTTATGGTGCCACCGGATTCCTTGTACTACTACTACTATTTAACTGCTAAAAGAGTTCCGTTCCTTTCCCTGCTTTTGTGTACCATCCTTAAAAGAACATAAAAATTGCTCCGGCGGGGAGTGATGGCTCCTTTATTATCAACAAGCTCTGGACAGTCCAGACCCAAAAAAAGAGAAAAGCACCCTAGAGAGTTAACCACCTCGGCAAACCCTTTCTGTACATGTGCGAAGCAGATAAAAAAAGAAAAGAAATGTCATGTTATTGGCTTTAGATAGATACGAAAAGCACAACAGAAAAGAACAAACGTTTGCCACACCCTTGTTAAAATGGGATGCTTATAAGAATATATGTGGGGTGCGAGAGTGACCCCCAAGGCTCAACGCCAGTTCTTAATCACAAGGCAGTTGCGGGTGCCGTTTCCCCTACTATTCCACCCAGTGTGAGCCATGTGGTGCAGCCTTAAACTCTTCTCCTTCGAGAACAATGGGGATGACACTCTCGGTGCCTTTGCCTTCTTCACTGGCCTCATGACCTCCTGGCCTTTGCGGTTCATAGGTCACCTCAGGCAGCAGGCAGGCAGTTTTTGATGTAACCTCTGAACTCCAGAGAATAAAAGACTGTGAAGCCCTGAGAGACGATCCATCTCTGCGCGGTCACAATAAAGAATGCCATTCAATCAGGGCACGGCGTACAAATTAAATGACGCTCTCTCTCTCTCTCTCTCTCTCTCCCCGGCGTTCGCTCCTGAATCTAAATTTGCCTTGTGTATTGGGGACTGGGACAGGGAAGTGTGGGGCGAGGTGTTGGGGGGGGGGAGAGGGAGCTGCAACAGAGCAGGGGAGGGCGACCCTCCGAGCCAACTCGGTGAGGTGCAAAAGCAAATTGGTGGCGTGGGACAACGGGGAAGGCTTTCCAAGCCGTGACTGACAAGCGCGATTAATTTGCAAGCCGTTCCTCGCTGTGGTTTGATGGGGAGAAAGATGCTCATCGGTGGAAGGAAACGTTCTCTCCGTTGCCTGGGAGAAAGAGTAGGTCTTCACCTGGCGCTGGAAGGATGTTAATGTTGGCCTTCCATGAATGAGATTACCCAAGCGCCATTCCTTGTTGTTTTAAGTCATCCCTTTTATCATCCTGTTCCAATAAATATTACAGAAATACAGTGGTAGCTCGGTTTAAGAACAGTCCTGTTTACAAACGTTTTGGTTTACGAACTCCGCAAAACCAGAAGTAGTGTCCCGGTTTGAGAACTTTACCTCGGCCTAAGAACAGAATCCGAACGGTGGAAGGGCACCGGCGGCGGGAGGCCTCATTAGGAAAAGCGCGCCTCGGTTTAAGAACAGACTTCCGGAACAGATTAAGTTCCTAAACTGAGGTACCACTGTACTTTGTCAGCAGAGAAAGGAGAATTTCAGGTGCTGAGCCTTTACCACTAGGTAGGGTGAGGAAGGTGCCATTTTAAGTCAACAAATTGCCCATTGCATATTGTACCACAGTGGAAGGGCACCGTGCAGGTTGGGTTTTTGCAACTCGGGTATTGTAGCACCACAGTGGAAGGGCACCGTGCAGGTTGGGTTTTTGCAACTCGGGTATTGTAGCACATTTCTCTGGATGCAATAAGCCGACGTGGGGTGTTTTCTTAGCTGCGGGCAAGCATTTTCCAATCTGCCTGTGGTGTGATGAGTGGGAAGAATTGACATGATTAGGCCTGTGACAGCCGGAGGGGTCCACTATTCACTCTTCCCTGCAATAAAGGGGGAAGCTGCCAGATTCAGAGCTGTGACAAGGTGAAGCATCTCAGAGTGTTCTTGTTTAAAGGATCTCTTGCCTGCTTCCTCCCAGATGTGCCGAGTGGCTTTTGTGAGGCTGGATAGCTAGCTGACCAACAACACAATGAAAGCAAGCACCACTAAATTCAATAGGGCTTCCTCCCAGACCATTGTTCATAGGGTTGAGGCCTAAATCGTTTAAGATTCGTTAAGTTTAGTTTCAAGACCAACAGACAACACATATCCTGTTGGTTGTACTAATTAGCCTTGTCCACAATTTACAGCAAGAGTAAAGGAAGCAATTTATGATGAGTGTCAATAAAATGACTGACCGCTATTATCAACTGTACTTCTCATTTCCATATTGAGCGACCCAAATCCTATTTTCTCACTTGTCACCCTTTTCTGATTCTAATAGTTTGAGAACTACTTTATTTCCATATTCCACCCCCACCCCCCAATATGGGCATGAATGGTGGAAGATTCCCCACTCCATTAGCCGCCACACTGATCTGACTGAATTTAATAGATTCATAATAAACCCCCATTTTAGGACCAACAGAAACCTCAAACACAGTTTATCTTTAATTAATGCAATTAGCCTTGCCCAGCAATTCTCTGAGCTGCATCACAAATGTGTATTGCACCTTCCACTTTCCTCTATATGTTGGTTCAGCCCATGGATGGAATGGAAGGACTTACATATCCAGAATTGTCACGTGAGGCTCAGGTGGCCTTGGTAACCAGGACCACCTATTTCTCGCTTCAGCTGATTGATCTGCTATGCGTTGGTTGGCAAGGGGTAAAAAATAGGTATAAAAGGAACCACCATAGAGCAGTAAACATGGTCTAATCTGTGGGATGTAAACAGAGAGCAGTCAAACTCAACATTGCTAGAGTGGACATGAAGGTAACTCGGTCCTCCAGGCATAACTTCCTGCTACCTGGACTGAGTTAACTTCCTCTGTGACCAGAAGTAGGTGTGGTCTCACCTGGGAACAAGATCCCAAGACCAGTCACCATTTTTCTCGTCTCTTCAAGGAGCAACAAGCATGTTCTCCTGGCTCTCAGCCAAGAGAACAAAGGGAGCTACTTATCCCTATGGAAGTAGCAATCACATGTAAATACTTTTTACTAAGCAAGCCTGCCTTCTGAGAACACTGTGTAACTCAGGAAGAATGTGAGTAAACTTTTTATTCATTTAAGATACATTGTGTCGTGTGCAGTCTTTTAAGAGGGATATAGGGGAATTATACCAGGAATATATATATATTATTTTAGGCTTTAGCAAGCCTGTGCAAGCGCATCTGCTGTGTGTGTTTTAAAAGGGAATTCAACTCTGCTAAGTTTGGAGCTTGCTAACACAAGCTGGGATAGGATATATCTGACAATATATCCTCATCCACGTTCCTAATCATTCCCACATAATCCTCGTATTTAGAGTTTCAAAATGTTAAGATTTTTCTTCCCTGAACTCTTGCAGGGGGTGGAATATAAATTAAATATACTACCATTCTATATTTCCTTCCAGGGGGTTGGGGAGGGCATAATTTTCAGCAAACTTTTGAGGCTCAATATTGAATCTTTATCACTTAATTAGGAGAGTGGGTCTTCGCTGAGAATTTTTTATCAGCAAGAAAAAATAAGCTCTGTGGAAATTTGAAATGGCCCAGAAATGGTAGATTCAAGAAGTCACTGGATGTCAAGACAATTTGTTGCAGGTGTGTGTGTGTGTGTGTGTGTGTGTGTGTGTGTAAGTAGTTTAAAAACTGTTTCCTCTTCTAATGCAAAGGGATCTCTGCCTTTGGCGTCCCAGCTCTCTAGTACATATATTTTTTTAAATAATTTTTATTAAAAATTTTCAAAAAAATGACAAACATTTTAAACATACAATAAACAAAAAAGAAACAAAATCAAAATATAAAAACTATTACAAAAAATATATATAATATTATCTTAAAACTTAACTTTTCCTCACATCTTACTTGGACTTCCTCCTATTTCCTCCTACTGCGTCCCTTACAAAATGCTTTAAGTAACTTCCCACTTAACATTATCAAATACTTAAAATTATCACAAAAGAAAAAGAAAATACCTTTTCTAAATCTATCTCTAGTACATAGGCCCACTGAGCATAGCTGTCAACTTTTCCCTTTTCTTGCGAGGAATCCTATTCAGAATAAGGGAATTTCCCTTTAAAAAAGGGAAAAGTTGACAGCTATGCCACTGAGCCTTTTATAACAGAAGAATTAAATTAGTCAGAAATCGAAATACTCCTCAGGAAGTATCTACATAAGCTTTAAAAAAATAAACAACACAGAGCCCCAAATGTCACCCCAAAAGCTTGTTAAGAACAGATAAACCAAAATTAACTAGTACAGTGATACCTCGGTTTACAAACAGTCCTGTTTACGAACTATTCGGTTTACGAACTCTGTAAAACCGGAAGTAGTGTTCCGGTTTGCGAACGTTACCTCGGTCTGCAAATGGAAGCCGAACGGTGGAGGGGCACCGGCAGCGGGAGGCCTCATTAGGGAAAGCGCGCCTCGGTTTAAGAACGGACTTCGGGAACGGATTACGTTCGTAAACCGAGGTACCACTGTAAACCTGAAGAAACGTTTAAGAAGGCTACTATATAAAGAGGTTGACAACACTGGTAATGAGAGATATGCTGCCTGTTGATTCTTGCCTACAGATTCAGGCTCCCTATAGGTCTTGGTAATGTACGAGGTTTATTAAACAGAAATTCAAGCAGTTCTGTGGCATGGCTCTTAATACAGGCCTACATCTGGGTTCCTCCTAGGGCAAGGGTAGAAAGCCTTTTCAGCCTGGAAAGCCAGCTCCTTATCTCCTGCCCTTAAGAGGGCATTTTATGGTTAATTTGCTCTGATTGTATGCAGCCATGAATGAGGATCACAGGGTCATGTGTGTGGGCTTCCATATGTACGTACGTACACACACACACACACGTATACAGCAATACATTCATGTTGGACCTGCATTTAATGGCTAATCAAACAGAGCATCCGTACAGCATCTTGAATCTGAGCTCACCCTGGTCTTCCCTTCACCCTCAATGCCTTTTCTACATAAACACACACACACATGCCAGAGATCAGTAATGAGAGCTCACTAATGGATTGGCTTAAGTATAGAACAACATCCCATCACTGTTCCAGAAAATAATCAATCAAGCACTTAATTTTAAACGTAAAAACTAAGCTGCCTAGAGACTGTTAATAGATAACCAAATAAATTAACAGTTGTGGGTGGGTTTTCATTTGAGACAAGGTCAAATTGCCTGCTCTCCCTTCCCCCTCCTCCTTTTGCCATCCTTTTTTTTTTTTTTTAAAGCTCTTTGTTATTGCTGTCCTTGGGTTTCAGCTGATTTTTGATAAGGGAATGGGAAACTGTGTGAGGCAGTCATTTCCAAAGGGTGCTCTGCAGGAGCGCGTTAGGAGTTTCCAACTGAGTAATTGGGGGGGGGGGAATAAGCTTCTGCGAATAATAACTTGCCCACCTTTTGCTAATCTCCTCCACGTAATATTCAGCTTCAGATGGGTTTAGGTAGGTTTTTGAGGCTCACAGTCATAGTTATTTATTCTTATTTATTGACTTTATATACCAGGCCTATACCTGGAGGTCTCCGGGCAGTGCGCAGAACCCAGGGTGCCTTACAATTTTAAAACACTAAGATATAAAATAGGGACGCGGGTGGCGCTGTGGTCTAAACCACAGAGCCTAGGGCTTGCCAATCAGAAGGTTGGCGGTTCGAAACCCCGTGACGGAGTGAGCTCCCGTTGCTTGGTCCCAGCTCCTGCCCACCTAGCAGTTCGAAAGCACGTCAAAGTGCAAGTAGATAAATAGGTACCGCTCCGACGGGAAGGTAAATGGTGTTTCTGTGCACTGCTCTGGTTTGCCAGAAGCGGCTTAGTCATGCTGGCCACATGACCCGGAAGGTGTCTGCAGACAAACGCCGGCTCCCTTGGCCTATAGAGCGAGATGAGCGCCGCAACCCCAGAGTCATCAGCGACTGGACCTAATGGTCAGAGGTACCTTTACCTTTACGATATAAAATGCAGAGTAATCAAGAGTCCTCTCAGACCAACTGGGAGCCAATGGCATGTGTGGCCCTTGGTCTGAGCCAACTTGAATAAAATCTGGGGGGGGGGGAGGCCCTGCATAAACGACCAGATGACATGGTGCACACGCACTATTTGAATGGCAATGCCCATCAACTGGGGGTGTGTGGCCTCCTCAAATATTTTATTGGGGAGGCCAAGGGACCTCAGCCCCTAGGAGTTGACTCCTATGGGTCTTCAGCAGCAGCAGGGAAGGTGGTGGAAGAGCTGCCCCAATTGGGGTCTCACAAGCCGTTGATGGTTCTGCCAGAAGCCAATGGTTTTATGTCCTTGCATCCTTCAACAATGATCCTTCAGAACATTGCAAAAAACACACACCTGTTTTGCCTTTGACGTTTGGAAAACGACATAGCGCCAGAGGTTCAGCCTGCTTTTCCCAAGCAAAGACAAGCAGTGAAGGCAGCCAATGCGGCTTCGCTATTTGTGCTTTCATAAAAGGGTGAAGACATCACTTGCGTTGAAGCTGCATGTCAAGCTGCACATTTTCTATGCGAGCGGGACTGGTTTTTACACCAGGTCTGATTCGGTGATATTGATGCCGACACACCAGTTTCTAGAAGCAAATAGCTAAGGTTGAGTGAGTCCCATAAACCAGCACGACACAAGCTTGCCCTGCTATTAGGCAGACTCTATCCATGTGCCTTTACACTGGCAAAGGACACATAAGAAGAGCCCAGCTGGATCGGACCAAAGGTCTGTCTAGTCCAGCATTTTGTTCCCTCATTTGCCAATCGCCTATGAGAAGTCTACATCCAGGGCACAAGTGCCAGTAATATTCTCCTGCTTGGGTACCCTAGCAGTTACTGTCTTGGATACCTGGGTTAATTAGCCATTGTGATTAGTAACCTTTGCCAGCTTTATGCCTCACAAATTTGTCCAGTACCCCTTTGAAGTCATCCAATACAATGGCCATTCCTATCTGTACTTTCTGTTCCACTCTACAGCTAGTAGAGCTTCTCTCCCACGCAGCCTCAAAACTGATGCGCCTTCAGCCTACTATCAAATAAAGCTGTGATACCCTGATATTGCCTTACAATGGAGTAAGTTTAAGAGATTTAGTGATTAGGCTAGGCAATTCGTACAGTGCACTCAAGGATTTGCTTTGCCATCCCTTTCAGATGCAAATATGAACAATTATAAACTAATGCTACCGAAAAGACGTCAGCCAAATAGATGTGGCAAAAGAAAGCATCTGCGCTAATTATACACTCCCTGCTAATCAAAAACCACCCGTGTTTCTCTCCCCATCACCGTCATCTGCCTGCCAGAAGCTGGAAAATTAATTGTTATCTACATGATGGGCTAACAGCAAAAAGTAAACCAAACAGGTTGGGGTAATTATCCCACTTGAGGTTAAGGATACATAAAAATTGAATTTTAAATACCTCCTGCTACCGTGGGATAAAACACGATGCCTCATCGTTAATGCCAGCTAATTCTTCCTCCCTTCTTTGGTACGAAGATAAAAACCCCAATCAATTTTTATAGCCATTATAACATTCCCACAAAACTTCACGTCTGGGCAGATTCTCAGCCGACAGCCAAACAATCTGCATGAGCCTCCAAGCGCTGTCTGTTGGGGTTTGAGGAAGAGGTAGAAAGAGAGAGTGCAGTCCTTTTGTTTTGAGTGCTCTGCATTGCCATCATCTTTTCTATACTGCTGGCTTACTAGCAAGCCAAGGTTAAGGTGTAACTATTGATATATCTAAAGCCCTTAGTGGCTAGGGACCACATGCGTCCATTCAACCAGTTACAGATTCTACACAATGCTCATTCTGCAGGTGTAAGAAATCCAAGTCTTTTTGGTGTGGCTGTACCCGCACTTTGAAACTCCCTGCCTATTGACATTGGCAGGTGCCTTTATTGCTTGCTTTGTTTGGGCAAGCCTATCCCTGTCAACGAGCTTTAATCTCTTTTAATTTTGTGTTTTTGCTTTTTATTGATAATTTTAAAACATCTTGTAAAGGACCTAAGAGATTTTCTACAATTGTAGAATTGCAGAGTTGGAAGGGACCTCAAGGGTCATCTAGATAAGCAGTCTGCAATGCAGGAATCTCAGCTACAGCATCCATGACAGTTGGCCATCCAACCTCTGCTTAAAAACCTCCAAGCAAGGAGAGTCCACAACTTCCCTATATCAAATAGTAAACCCGAAGGAGCGTCTCCACTCCCATTGTTCAGCCCGGATGCTGAGGTCCAGATCCGATGGCCTTCTTCTTAAGATTTAGTGTCAGGAAATAACGTAGTCCTGGACACAGCAGAGTGATCGCAGGTTTTCTGGAAGCTTCTGGCTGTAGAGCATTGACTGGACAGCACACGCAGGAACTCAGCAACTCACTTGGATAACTATATACAGTATTTATTGAAGCAACTAGTATCCATAAGTTACTATGTACAGACTTTGGAAACAAAAGAAACAAAAGTAAAACCTCTCCTCTCTCTCTCAACCTTCATTAACCAAACTACAAACACCACACCCAGCTCTCACACAGAGCTCATTCTTTAGGAACTCCTTAACCAATCACAAGTTGTTGCTAAGGGTCTGGAGAGAGAGCAGATCTTGGCTTTCAGCCAACAGTTAATTGCCAAAAGGTAGATAGCTGACTTTCTGCACGTAGGCACTTTGAAATCTCTAACACTTCTGGTGGTTCCCTCACTGCAAGAAGTGAGGTTACAGGGAAACAGGCAGAGGACCTTCTCGGTAGTGGCGCCCACCCTGTGGAACGCTCTCCCACCAGATGTCAAGGAAATAAACAACTATCTGATTTTTATAAGACACCTGAAGGCAACCCTATTTAGGGAAGTTTTTAATGTTTGATGTTTTATTGTTTTTAATATTCTGTTGGGAGCCGCCCAGAATGGGGTATTATTATTAATAATAATAATAATAATAATAAATTAATATTTAAATTTTGTTAACTTTTCCTTGCAAAGATGTAAGTGTGCTTTATAAATTATGATCAATGTGAAGCTTTACGGAACTTTATCTTCCTATATACATAAAAATCCCGCCACCCAGAACCGAAGCTTGCTCATGTCTACAGTTACATGGTTGGCATGTGTCTGTCTCTGGAGAGCATTCCAAGCTTACAGGTCTGGCCTTTGGCAACTATGAACAAGATTATGCTGGCAAGTTGATTTGTGGGTTTCAGTCACCCTTCATTCCATTTCTCCCTAAGGCCTGGAGAACATGTGGCTCTGCAGGAGTTGCTGGGACTCCAACTCCTATCAAACAACAACTTGGAGAGCCAGGGTTTCCCCGTCCTGGTTCTAAAACAAAACTAGTTACTGATGTGGAAGCAGGGTTAGTTTCCTAATCGTATCCCACAGCATAAAACGTACTTCCTCACCCAATCCATAAAGGGTAAAGTTAAAGGGACCCCTGACCGTTACGGCTAGTCGTGTCCGACTCTGGGGTTGCAGGGCTCATCTCACTTTACTGGCCGAGGGAGCTGGCATACAGCTTCCGGGTCGTGTGGCCAGCTTGACTAAGCAAACCAGAGCAGCACACGCAAATGCCATTTACCTTCCCGCCGGAGCAGTACCTATTTATCTACTTGCACTTGACGTGCTTTCAAACTGCTAGGTTGGCAGGAGCAGGGACCAAGCAACAGCTCACCCTGTCGCGGGGATTCGAACCGCCAACCTTCTGGTCAGCAAGCCCTAGGCTCTGTGGTTTAGACCACAGCACCACCCGCGTCCCTCCACCCTATCCATACTTACCCTTAAATAAGAGAGAGAGAGAGGAAAAAAAGAGAGTCCAACATTTTATTTATTTGACTCAAGGAAATTTATAATCTTCTGCCTGCCAAGAACCAGCAGTACAAGCTTGCCACCAGCAGTCTCGCGTGTTCACCACCATTTGAAAAAGAAAAAAAACGCTCCAATAGATCATTTGGAGTTTAATTGACAACATGAATTAAATCCAGATCAATTTGCATCCATAGAAATACCACAAAAACCACAGTGGCTTGACAGCTAGAAAGCGATAAGCAGATCTATAACGCAGCTCTGAAGAACGGCCTCATATTCCCGCTTGTTCAAAGAGAAGGAAGCCCTCCGTGAAGACAAGAACGCTGGTTTAAAAGAGACAAGGCTCCTCACACAGGAGCAACGGGGGGGAAATGGGAAGGGCACTCACTTCTCACAATAAGTGTACATTCAACAGGGCAGCTTTCTGGAGTAGAGCAGTTACTGTACCATTGGAGTACAAACGGCACCTGCTGTGGGTAAGCGTCAACAGTCTGGTGAATGTTTTACATTTACTGGCAATTCTTAAGAGACCCCTGAAAGCATTTCAGACAAAGTTGACATTTCCCAGGAAGCATCAAAACTTTGCTATTAAGCAAGTGCCGAGGTGTCATTCTTAGTTCCATCATTTTACCAGGCACCTGACGTAACGTATGTCAAGAACAAACAAGTCCTTCTGACGCAGATTTCTAAAATTCCCCACTGGAAACCCTCCTCACATCCTCACCTTCCTACCAATAAATGGCAACATTCACCAGATCCGACATGTCGCTTGTTAACAATCTCCAAGAACAGGAATGATCTAAGAGTAAGAGGCTGTCGGAAATAGAGCTTGAATTTCTTGACGGTTCCAGTACAGAAGCATCAGCCAGGCAATCTGCAACATCCATTCCAATGAGACACACGCACATTGCGGTTAACGCAAGTTCAGAAATTTAGGTTTGCGAATGCCAATGGCCGTACGCATAATCAGAGGTGTGCAGAATATGCACAGGTCATCAATAGTGGGTTTTTATTGTACCATGTCCAGATCACATTGGTACCAAGCATAGCATAGCCGTGGAGAATACGCAAAACGGACAATGCTCACCAGGTAACGTTCACATTCTCCCCCTAGAGTAATTTCCCCCCAAGTGGCATACAAAATTTGCACACAAGCTATGTGTATTAACTGAGCAATGTAAAAAGACACCTCTGATCGATTCACGCATTCTCTGACGTCAGTTGGCAATTACCCATACTGAGCAGGCAAAGCACAGCATTTCCCATTGATTATCTCAAATTTGCACATATTCTGTACCTTTGGTGCGTAGAGCTGCACAATCACCAGTGTTTATGCACATAGATATGAAAACATTGCCTGCACAAATTGATCACCGAAGGTCTCCAACTGAAACTAGCCTCAGCTTATAGGAGCTGGGATGGGGGTGGCTAGCCCCAATTTTGGAGGCCTGATCAGGACCCCCCCCCATAACGTTTTACGCTCCAACAACCACCTATAAATTTGATTTGGCAGCAGCAAAAACAAATCATAGTACGTATGATGTGGGGTGATAATCCCCACACCTCAGCTCATCTGCACAGATCAGGGGGACCTGTGTGCCTTGTTCCAGGTAGAGTGGGTGGCTGGCCACACCCACTGCTGCAGACCCCAAAGGATTGGCCAAGGCTGAATGCGGTTCCTGGGTCAGAAAAGAGTAGTCACTTCTCAGGTCCAAGCATGGATGCAGTACTCCCCTGAGTCTCATCCAGAGGTTATGGAGAGACATTTGTACTCGTTGAACCACAATACACACATTGTGTGTATTGTGTCTCCCCTCTCTCTCTCTCTCTCTTTCTCTCCTCTCTCAACGTAGCTTCCTCCCACCCCAAGCTAGAGGCTACGGCAATTTCTTTACAGGTTATGCTTTCCAAAGGAAAAAATAAATAAAAGCCTTCCCTTTGTACAAAGGCCAAGTTTGACCGTGATGATAAGCAGAGAATCCTGGCTTAATACGCCATATTGTGGACCAGCAGAATGCCACTGTATACCATGTCGGAACCAGGGATCACGGTTGGCTTCTCCCTAACAATCCAAACTTTGTTGCTGGCTTAACGAATCCTGGCTCCTTAAGGAGAAACAAACCATGGATGTCAAGCTAAGGCGGTTTGTTTACCAGACTGGGGCAAGGGACAAGCCTGAATGGGAGGCCTGAAATTACAGGCTTATGAGGCCAAGGATCTGGGGCTGTTTGTAGGAATGGAGATTCTCTGGCCCTCCCAATACTGTTGAGACTGCAATTCCCATCACCCCTGACCATTGGGCCATGCTGTCTGGGGCTGATGGGAGTGGGAGTCAAGCAACATCTGAAGAGGCACAAGTTCTCGATCTTTGGCTTATTGGGCAGACGCTGCCACTGAGACCACCGAAATCGCACAAAACTGAACAGCTCCCAAAAGAACACCGGGGGGGGGGGGAGCGCACTGTTAGGAAACGTCCCGCGGGGGCAAGTTGTGAGACTGACCCCCAGGTAGGGACGAAGCCTGCGTGCCCTCCTGGCTACTCGAGTCCAGGGGCACATTGATATGCGATTGTTCCCCAGCGTGAAGAACAACACACACAAGCCATTAAGGCTAAAACTACTTTATTGTAGATAAGATGCAGAATATGTTTCTGCTTGCCAGCTCATTAAGTCAGAGCTGTGCATTAGCGTGTCCGGCATCTTTGAGCCAGAAACGAAAGTAAAAGGTACAATACAACACATGTGTTGGGAAAGCTGTTAGGACTAGTGGCTTTCTCGCAGGAGAAACACAGACACATAGTCACGTGGGCCTCGCTGCTGCAGCTTTTGCAGCTCGGCTTGTAATAATATCCTGACACGCACGTCCGTTCACTATGGATCACCCTGCTGTCAAAGGAACTGAAAGCTGCTGGGCTAGTGCGGAATCAATTCTGCCTTTTTTTGGGGGGTGGAGGGTAGAGGAAGAATGAACCCCACAAAAAAAGAAAAAAATAAGCTTCATTTAAAAAAACAAGTACAAGCTTTAAAAAAGGTGTCAGTTGATTTGAAACAAACCAGTATCATGATGGTCAGTGTTGTTAGTTGCAGAGTTCCAAGTGCGAAAACAACAACACCCCACATAGGAAAAAAAGTAGTATCCTACATGGAAGGATTTTTAAAAATATTATTTTTATGACAAGTATATATTAAGAGATCTATGTTGTAACTCTCAGGTCTTTGGAGTAGTTCTTTTAGATGTAATCCAACTAACCTGGACAGCAACCAGTCCCTGCAAGCTGAAATCGAGCCAGTCGCTATTATTCAACATCACTGCTGAATCACGAAGCCTACTCCAGTATATATGCAGCTCATAAGTATCAGAAGTTTTTGCTCGTTTTTCAGTGCCTAGTGCCAAGCTTGATGCTGCAAGGTGCTAAGAGTCCCCTGAATGCCTTTATAGGAAGACAAGTGTGTTCTCAGCAACCCCTGCAGGATGAAGCCCTTTGATATGTTACTTCCCTTCCAACGCAAGATCCCTCCATAGAAACAAAAAAATAAAAAATATTTCAGATTCATCCCTCCTTCAGCCCAGTGCTAACCCAATTTGGGACCCTTCTTAGCATACAGAGGAGTATAATCGTCCCGTCTGAAGCGGCCCTGAGCGGGGCAAAAGAAAGCAGTGTAAACGGGCGCACGGGGCAGGATCCGCAGGGTTATACTCTCTTGTCAGGTGAACCCACTGCAGATGCGGCATCACAGCTCCTGGCTGGTAAAGAACGATTTTGTCTTTCGGCAAGTGGGATTCACGCAAAGAGGGCAACTGAGGGTTAACTGCTTGGAGCAGATTTCGTTTGACTTGAGATGGGAAGAGACCAAGTCTGCGAGGGCCTGAAAATAAGTAAAATAAAATTAAAATAAGACAAAAACCAAAGGACAAAAACCACAAACATTAGGCTTCCAACTAACAAGGTAAGTGCAAGTTGGTGATATTACAACGTTTGTACATTGTTACTGCAAGCTGTGTTTATTGATGCAAGGGAGTATGAAAGGCCAAACTGACATTAAAAAACGTATGATCTGGAAAATTCCCTTCTTCACAAGCTTTTCCAGGTGTGTTTCAACAGACCATTGAGTATCTTGGGCATTTATTACACTAATTATACCCTGGTCCTTCTGGGAAACAGAAACAGAACTCCAAATCATGGTAAGAAATTGCATACACACCCCAAAACCAACATCACAGTAGCAAGTCCAGTCCCAGAGCACAGGCCAGCCAAATTCTCAGGCCACTCCAACAAGCTACTCTTAAGAATAAATTAAGTGCCTGGATGGCACTGGTTCCACTGGTTGATGGAAGTCAGGGAGGGAACAAATTGGTGTCAGCTTGGATGACACCACTGAGAAGGCCCTGTTTCATGCCCACCCCACAGAGGAGACCCTCTTTAAGTCTGCCTGAACAAAGTTGCTGCATCTGTTGCTCTTATCCTGAGCAAGAGTAGCAAGTATCCTGAGTTAGTAAATGCTATTTTTTAAAAAAGTCTTTTACAAGGCTATTTGTGTAATCATTATTTTAAGGAGTAGAAAAGGGAGAAATACCGGGAAATTCCAGACTGCCTTAAAGCATCTTGGATTACTTAAACTAAAAGGCTAAAACTAAGCTTCCCTTTTAAGCTGCAAAGGGATGGCACTCTGTCTGCTGAACTCACAAACGTGATGAAGGAAGAATTAAATATCTAATACAGTTGCAATCGGAATTATTCAAGTGGTTCCCCCAAATTCAGCTGAAAATGCAACTTATATTGGCTTCTGCAGTTCTCACTATTATTGGCATTTTCAGCTGAACTTGGGGAAACCGCATGAAGCATCCGAAGTTTCATTTGCTTTTGTTTGATTTGCTCATTGCAAAACAGCTGAAAGTCTGACAATTTTGAGAATAAACCTGATTTGCAATGGGGGTTGCATTATTCCAATTGCAACTGTGCATATAGCCTCCCCTAGCACCTATTCACATCCCAACTAGAGGGGGCTTTGAATTTGCTGGATCCAAGGCTGCCCCTCAACGTGCCCCCAGAATGGGCCCTTCAGTTATAGAAGCACTGATGGTTGGACTCAGCTATACTGTGGAACTTTCCATGGGTGCACTGGGGGGGGGGGTTGCTAGCAAAGCCACTCCTTTGTCCCATCCTAATCCTCCCCCCTATCTCCACTGGGGTCAGGATCGCTCTGCCAAACTAGAAAACCAACTCTCAACAGCACAATAATTTCTCCGCACCTGAACAAGAGATCAGTGCTGGTGCAACTGCATTGCATGCAGAAAGTTGCAGGTTCAATCCCAGGCGTGTCCAGGTAAGGCCCAGAATGGCCCCATACGAAACCCTAGAGCACTGCTGCCAGCCAGTGTAGACATTACTGAGCTGTGAGGGACGAATCCCCATCGTCTACCGATACAATAGTTTGCTTTCTGGCTTCAACATTGCTCCATCTCTGTGCATGCAAAGCAGATGATCTACCACTGAGCTACATCCCTCCCCTTACTTAACAGGAGCTGTAGAAAAAAAACCTGAACCCCTGTAAAATCGACAAGGATGGGAAACATGTCGATTCCGCCATCCCTAACTAGGAAACTGGAGAGACTCAAAAGGGGTTGGAATTACCTTGGCAAACAATGGGTTTCCATTAAGGGATTCTGCTCTTCGGATGTTTTCGACTCCGCACTGGAGAAGAAGAGAGAGGGCAAACGGTTTAACACTTGATATCATCTCACTAAGTCCATAGCCCCCAGACGAAGCCCTTGTTTCAAGGATGATGCAGAGAGCAAACGGAATTAACGAGTCAGAATTAAGCCCAGTTCGTACGTTATTAGAGCAGCAGTACGGGAGCTTTCCTGCAGTTCCGTCATGGCGAGCCTATGGCACCCCCCAGATGATGTGAGACTCCTGGTTCCCATCAACCTCAGCCAGGCTGGCCAACAGTCGGGGATGATGGGAGTTGTAGTTCAGCAACATCTGGAGGGCTACGTATTCCCCGCTGCCTCATGCCACTCCAACACCTTGGAAATCACTTAGGAAAAATCTGCAAACACACTGTCGGATCGCCAAGGAACTGGGGAAGTTGTCCCCCCCCCCAAAAAAAAACCCCAAACCAACCCACTTACATCAACTCTTTTCTGCTACCCAAACCCCCAGATTTTTATCCAAATATGCTTTTTTATTTGCAAACTGCACTGATATTTAGTGCTTGCGCCCAACCAACAGCACATCGGTGAAAAGGGCTGCTTCTATTGATGGTCATTTTAACCATCACAGCCTACCTGCTATTTCACATGTAGCTCCTAATGTAGCTCCTAAATAACCTAAATCTTGGACTGTGTCATCCGCTAACAGAGAGCAGAAGAACACACCCTTTTGTCTTTAATGTCTAGTTCCTTGGTGTTGAGTTTTAATTGTTGTTAAGACATACACAACCAATCCATGTTCAAGGTTCTTGTTTATATACACAGAGCGCTGAACACTTGGGTGTCCACTTAGTAGTGTTTTAGGAATTAATTGTATATGCATTGCTGTAAACCAGCCTGACATTTAATCAGATAGAAACATTTCCGCAAATGAGGGCAAAATCTCAGGGGTTAGTCTTGGCTGTAAACAGACAATACGTAAAATATAACCAAGTATGGTGGCGCTGTGGTCTAAACCACTGAGCCTAGGGCTTGCTGATCAGAAGGTCGGCGGTTCGAATCCCCACAACGGGGTGAGCTCCCGTTGCTCGGTCCCAGCTCCTGCCCACCTAGCAGTTCGAAAGCACGTCAAGTGCAAGTAGATAAATAGGTACCGCTCCGGCGGGAAGGTAAACGGCATTTCCGTGCGCTGCTCTGGTTCGCCAGAAGCGGCTTAGTCATGCTGGCCACATGACCCGGAAGCTGTCTGCGGACAAACGCCGGCTCCCTTGGCCTATAGAGCGAGGTGAGCGCGCAACCCCCAGAGTCGTTCGCAACTGGACCTAACGGTCAGGGGTACTTTTACCTTTACCTATGGTGCCAGCTTAAAGTCTAATAAATTTCTAATGACATGAACTTTCATGGACTACATCAGAAATGCTACCCTGAATTACTGGTACATACACTCAAACAGGGTTGGGGATGAGGGATTATCTACACCAATCTTCACCATCCTGGTGCCTTCAAGTGTTTTGTACTACAAAAGCCATCAGGCCTGGCAGGGGCACCTGGTTGGCGAAGGGTGCCAACACAGACTCGCAGAACCTACCTACCTGTCTTTAAATCATGATAATACTTCATGCAGGCAGCTGATGAAAGTGGAGTGTAATCCACAAAAGCTTGCGCTGTAATGAAACCTGTTAAGTTTTTAAGGCGCCGCGTAGATTCTCTGCTGTTTTTGCTGCCAGCTGATAAACGCAGCTGCCCCTTGGAAACAAAACCTACAGCCCTATTTTAACTATGGTTACACAGAAATAAGCATCATGCTACAAGAAAGGAGATTCCAACTAAACATAAGGAAAAAACTTTTGACAAGTATTTTTTTTAATAAGAATTTATTTATTTTTTCCATAACAAACAAATAAAACACCAACATTAACCCAATACCTAACTAAAAATAGACAATTACAAATATACCAATACATCTTCTTCTTGTACCATAAAAAAATTTCTTGTTCGAATCTTGGCACAGACTTCCCCTGCCTTTTCACCTTCGGTTTTAATTCCAAATATTACTTTAATAACATCATATACTGACAAAAAAAATTACAAATTCATTTTAAAAAAATTCCTTCTAAACTTTCTTCATCAAAGATTCTTGTTTTATAATATACAATATTTTTCCCATTCTTAACTTAACAAAAGTCAAATCATACTCTAGCTTCATATTAGTTCCACACAAAATTCTGGTTCTTAGTACATTATTCTCAAAATACATCATAACAAATATCCTCTTTCTCTAAAACTGCTGTTAATAACCAAGATTTAAATATCCCTTTTCTTGTTCAAAAACTTAAAGTCTTGACACACCGATTACAGGGTACCATAATATATCATTTTTTCTTTAACCTTAATACAGTTCATCCTATCCCCCTTCTGTCCATTTTCTTTGCTCGTCTTACTCCGGAGCCACTCCTCGAGATATCCTTTTTCTTTGTAGATCCACAGGTCCAGACAAAGTCCGAAACAGTCCTTGCATAGAGCATCAGGGTACACGCATCCTCTTCTTCCAGCTTCTCCGATTCACAATACCATTCTTCTTTTATTCGTAAACATAATAAGTTTTTCACCAACGCTCCCGAGCTCTCACCTCGAGAGTTAGATATAACAATTCTCCCCGTCCTGGGTCTGCCACCCCCGAAGGACGTTTCGTTTTCCCAGAGTCGCCAGACCATTTTGCCCTGTTCTTCAATCATCCCCTTCAGCTCTTTGCCAAGGCTCTCTTCCAATGCAGCCATTTCTTGAAAAGTCTCCTCTGTGGGATATATCTTTTCTGACATGTCCTGATTCAAAATCACCAATTTTTGATTGAGCAGTTCCAGTCTCAATACAATAATCCTTTGATCGTCGCTTAGCTCATAGTTCGTAACCAACTCAAAAACAGAACCCAGCATGGCAGAAGCGGGCATAGGTGTCAAATTACAGCTTCGACTTCCAAACTTCTCCATCTTAGTACCAGTAACTTTCCACTCAATCACAGTCTTTCGCAGCCATTTTCCCTGTAACCAGGGCGCAAGAACCACAGATTTTAAAAAGAGATATTTTCCACGGACTTACTCCCCAAAGGGAGATCAAAAAAGTCTCACTTGTCAAAATTCAAATACTTTGTAGCCATCACTGTAACAGCAGTCTCTTAAACTGGTTATTTTTCTATCCACCGAGGGGAGGGAGGCAGGCTTCCTTTCCAAATACCTCCCGGATCGTTAGAAAAATACAAAAACAAGTCCAATCCAATACTCACAACCACCGGGTTTTCTTTAAGTCCAATCTTGACAGGTAGAACATTGACGCTCGTCGCGGGCAGCGACCGCCGCTTCACGTCCCGGTTGGGGCATGTCCCCTATAGCCCAGCTCCGTTGTCCCTTCACCCCCACTCCCCCTTTACAGGGGGAGCGAGGGAAGGGTTCAGAGCCATAATGGGCCCGCCGGGGAGCCCGGGGTGCGGGACGCTCTTCCCGCACCCCACCGGAGCCCCGCTTTGCGGTAGCGGGGCTCCAACCCCCGGGACGGACTGGGTCACCTCGCAGCCGAGGCAACTCACGACCGCCCGCGATGGCGTCGCCACCGGAAGTCAAAAACTTTTGACAAGTAAGAGCTGTTGGGACAGTTGAACGGTCTCCCTCCGGAGGTTGTGGACTCTCCTTCCTTGGAGGTTTTTAAGCAGAGGTTGGATGGCCATCTGTCATGGATGCTTTAGCTGAGATTCCTAAATTGCAGAGGGCTGGACCTTGGGGTCCCTTCCAACTGTACAATTCTATGACTCTTATGTTTATAATGGGATCTGCTTTCTTTTACAGGCAGGTAGCCGTGTTGGTCTGCCATAGTCAAAACAAAATAAAAAATAAAAAAATTCCTTCCAGTAGCACCTTAGAGACCAACTAAGTTTGTTCTTGGTATGAGCTTTCATGTGCATGCACACTTATCTGAAGAAGTGTGCATGCACATGAAAGCTCATACCAAGAACAAACTTAGTTGGTCTCTAAGGTGCTACTGTTAGGAATTTTATTATTATTATTTTGCTTTCTATTAAGCAGGCTTAAAGCCTTCAGCATACAACTGTGCAGAATGACACTGAAAGCAGAACAGTTTACCTCACTGGCTAAGACTTGTGCGTATTCGATGTCCAGTTCGTAGAGTGTTTCTATGTGGTCACTAGTAAACGCTATTGGAACCAGCAAAATATTCTTCTTTCCCCTCTGGCAAAGCCCTTTGATCGTCTCATCCGTCTGAGGACCCAACCAAGGCATAGGACCAACCTAGGGTAAAGGAGACACACACACACACACACACAGAGAGAGAGACAGACAGACAGACAGACAGACAGACATTAGATTATTAAGCTGTGATTCAATATATACACCACATTTTAAAGCAGGCGTGGAGATCCTTTTAAACTTTGTGGGCCAGATCCTTAACAGGATCTACTCTCAGGGCCAATTCCGACCGCTGAACAAGTTTATTGCTAACTGTCAGTGAGAGCTGGACCATAAAGAAGACTGATCGCCAAAGAATTGATGCTTTTGAGTTATGGTGCTGGAGGAGACTCTTGAGAGTCCCATGGACTGCAAGAAGATCAAACCTATCCATTCTGAAGGAAATCAGCCCTGAGTGCTCACTGGAAGGACAGATCCTGAAGCTGAGGCTCCAATACTTTGGCCACCTCATGAGAAGAGAAGACTCCCTGGAAAAGACCATGATGTTGGGAAAGATGGAGGGCACAAGGAGAAGGGGATGACAGAGGACGAGATGGTTGGACAGTGCTCTCGAAGCTACTAACATGAGTCTGACCAAACTGCAGGAGGCAGTGGAAGACAGGAATGCCTGGTGTGCTCTGGTCCATGGGATCACAAAGAGTCGGAAATGACTAAAGGACTAAACAACAACAAAATGCCAATGATGTCAAATGAAATAAAAATATACCTTGGACTGCCACACAAGCCTATATGGGTTGGAGTGGTTGAGTTTCTCCATAACCCTCTGAACGGTTGCTCCCACCTCTTGTGGGTATGGATCGCCACGATTAACTACCTATGGCACAGAAAGGGCAAGTTAGCTATAATAGCTCAATCAGGGTTAAAACAAACACTGCAAATGCTCCCCCTACACTATCAAACCACCGCAATTAGTCCACACTTTGCAGCAACACATGCCAGTTAAAGAGTTCCCCTTACTCATAAGGAGTCCCATCAGATGCAGTCCCAGCCTAAGCTTAGAACCAATTGTTTCTTATACCCAATAAATTATGGCCCCCGTCTGCACTATATACGTTTAAAGCAGTATCACGCCACTTTAAACAGCTATGGCTACCTGCAAAGAATCCTGAGAAATGGAGTTTTGCCAAGGGTGCTAAGAGTTGCTAGGAGACCCTAATTCTCCTTACAGAGCTACACTTGACAGAGTGGTTCTGCCATGCATCCCACTTGCTAGGGAAATAGTTTAATACAAGACACAAGGCATTTCAAGCAGATGTAATACATTATTGTATCACTTAAAAAATAATTTTAATTGGGTTGTTCTTCCACTGAAGTGGCATTTGTGCCTTCAAACCCCAGACAGCTTAATTCAGAAGTGCGGTGTTGCAAATTATTTTTGGTGCTAAAGAGAACCACTAGATGGCACCAAATTTCCACAGATCACAAAAATCCCTGTCGAAATATATATAAAAATAAAAATATCCAGTAGCACCTTAGAGACCAACTAAGTTTGTTTTCGTGTGCATGCACACAGCTTATACCAAGAACAAACTTAGTTGGTCTCTAAGGTGCTACTGGACAATTTTTTTATTTTCTAGATATTTCGACTGTGTCAGACCAACACGGCTACCTACCTGAATCCAAAAACCCCTGTGTTACACCACAGGAAAATGATATGAGGAATAACCGATTATTTATGATGCTCCACATAATTTTATTTTTGTGCCGCCTTCTCGGCAGTTCAAACCACGCCCAACATGAGAAAAAATACATAACCACAACATAACAAAAGTAGTCATGTACAATAAATAAAACATTTTAAAATGCACAACCAAGCTGAACAATTTCCATATAAATCACAAGATCTAAAATAAAGATACAACAACAACAGCCCAAGCCAGGAGTTGGTTCAGCAGCCTCAGCTTTTGTAGCTGGAGTCAGTCCAGGCTCCACCCTCCCAGGCCAGGTGGAAGAAGGCCTGCAAGGCAGGGAGCAGGTCTTGTGCATGGACAGGCAAACTGGTGAATGGATCATTAGATCATACAAACAAGGATTTTAAAAAAAAAACAAAAAAAAAACACCCCTCTAAGAAAATATTTTGCAGCTTCGGAAATGGATTGCTGTTACTCACAGACATTGGCAGAGAGTGAGCGGAGAACAGGATAACTACATCTTTCCTTTTGTCGGGTGGAAATAAGTCCAGTTCCTTCTGGATGTGGTCTGCAAAGCACTGAAAAGCAAAAGTTGGGAGGGAAAAAACAAATCCAAATACCAGCCTCCCCTATCACGACAGTGATCCTCAAGCACAGTTGAGAATTTGAATGCATTTTTTAAAATAATAATAATAATAATAATAATATCCTATGTTACACCAAGATTTTCTTCCAACCTTTCGAGGCATGCACCAACTAACAACTATGCATTTTTACATATGAATAAAACAAAAAACTGATTGTAAAATACGGTAAAAGGTTCCAAGTAAGAACCCTTACCCATTCGGCCAACTATTTGTTTCACAAGTACAGCCTCGAGCTCCTTGAGGAACCTACGTTCTCAGTGCACATCAGAGAGATCCTATCAGTGTTTCTCCAACTTGGGGTCCCCGCTGGTTGTTGTTGGACTACAACTCCCATCATCCTGCTGGCTAAGGCTGATGGGAGTTGTAGTCCCAACAACAGCTGGGGACCCGAGTTGGAGAAACACTGTCCTGCATCCTGCCCCCACAGACACGAACAGACGCTTGGCGCTTTGGCAAACCTGGCCGGTTTCCGCTGCTCCTTTGCTTTGATTCCCACCAAGAATTCCGTACCTGAATGAGAAGGGGATGCGTTGGCCACCTGTCAATTGTGCTCCACTTCATCTTTGGCTTATCCCCCTTTTTGTTATAGTAGCGATAAATAGCGTTTAAGCTGCTCCCTGAAGGGGACAAAAGCAATGAGCGCGTCAGAAAGGCAAAAACAAGAAGAAGAAGAAGAAGAAGAAGAAGAAGAAGAAGAAGAAGAGAGTTTGGATTTGATATCCCGCTTTATCACTACCTGAAGGAGTCTCAAAGCGGCTAACATTCTCCTTTTCCTCCCCCTCCCCCACAACAAACACTCTGTGAGGTGAGTGGGGCTGAGAGACTTCAGAGAAGTGTGACTAGCCCAAGGTCACCCAGCAGCTGCATGTGGAGGAGTGGAGACGCAAACCCAGTTCACCAGATTACGAGTTCACTGCTCTTAACCACTACACCACACCGGCTCTCGAGCAGAAAAGGCGACTTGTGGTAAGGAAGGAGGGGATACAGAGACTCTGCAAAGGAGGAGTCCCCTGCCAGATCAGACTCAAGGCCCATTTAGTCCAGCATTCGACCCTTCACAGTGGTGAGGCTGGTGTCTGTAAGAAGATACGCCGCTCAGATAGGACGTATTATTCTTGTTAATTATTACTGTTACTGAATTTACATACCGCTTCATTGCCCAAGTGGCTTCGAAGCCGTTTACAAGTATAAAGACAGCTACCAGAAAATTATAAACACACGTTGAAATACACAAGGCAATTCCAACAAAACACTGAAACGAGACACACACAATTAAAATGAGCGATAAAACAAGACCTTAACATTAGCAAGTTAAGAGAGGAGGTTCGGGGGGGGGGGGAGAGCTCATGTAATGAAACATGTCTTCAAGAGCCGGCGGAATGCCAATGCTGATGGGGCCTCTCGTATTTCAGCCGGGAGAGCATTCCACAACATGGGTGGTACCAGAGAAAAAAGGCCGCCTCCATGTTAACACCAGCTAATTTTGGGGGGGCTGTGGCACAGCTAAGCAGGTTCCATATTTCCCCTGCCTATTGTTCCTCAGAAACCGATATTCAATGGATCTAAACCATTTTAAAAAATAAATAAATCAAGTTTTGAATACCCTTTTCTGCTGCATACCTGCCTGGCTGCTTGCTGATATACAGGTGAAACTCGAAAAATCAGAATATCGTGGAAAGGTTCATTTCTTTCAGTAATTCAACTTAAAAGGTGACACTAATATATGAGATAGACTCATGACATGCAAAGCGAGATATGTCAAGACTTTATTTGTTACAATTGTGATGATTATGGCGTACAGCTGATGAGAACCCCAAATTAACAATTTCAACTTTGGGGTTTTCATCAGCTGTACGCCATAATCATCACAATTATAACAAACACAGGCTTGACATATCTCGCTTTGCATGTCATGAGTCTGTCTCATATATTAAACTCCAGTAGCTAATGAAAACAATTGCTTACATAAATGGACTTTTCCACGATACTCTAATTTTTCGAGTTTCACCTGTAACCGCCACCTCACTTTCACATAAAGCAAGACCAGAATAAATTGTGCAATGAGCCAAAGGAGAACCCTGTACAGTATTGCTGCTGCTCCTGCCCAAGTAGAGCTCAAGTGGCTGAGTACTTGCTTGGCACGCAGAAGGTCCAATCCCTGGCAACCTTGAGGCAGCGCTGGGGAAACCTCCTGGAGGACTTGTGTTGGGGGTTCTAGCAAGCCTAGATGCTAGTACCTGACTTGAGCCTGCTCTGTAGTACTAGATGTGCAGAATGGACTGCGGCTACTCGAAATCAAGAGGAAAACACTCTAGATATGTTCGTGGACTAACTCTTTTGCGTATTCTTGCTGAAGCATAGAATAAGCCGATTCCCAGAGCTGGCCCCCGGATTAGACCAAGGCCTGCCTTTGGAGGCCAGGCATTGATTCTGTCCTCCAGGTACGAGCTCACCTGTGGTGGAGCAGCTGTACTGTGGGTACTGCGTGAAAGCAACAGCCCGTTCAATGCCATCCTCCTCCATCTCTTCAATGGCTTCTTCCGTCAGAGGGTGGACGTAGCGGAAACCGATGTAGTACTTGTGCGGAGCTGGAAACAGAAGACAGCTGGTGACCTTATTTTGTGGAGCTACACGGTCTAAACATTATGCAAGGCAGCCTTTTGCTAACCCGGCACCTTCCAGATGTTTTGGATCACACACGTCGATGGGAGTTGTAGTCCCAAAAACACGTGGCGGGCACCAGGTTGGCGAAAAGCTGGTGTAAACTTTGCCTGTACCTTCCAGTTGCAAGAACGTCTGCACTGCAGTCTTTTCTACCTTATTAATATTTTAAAAAACAATAAAGAGGGGGCTGGACTGGATGACCTTCGGGGTCCCTTCCAACTCTACGATTCTGAAAGGCTCTCCAAGTGGTGTATTTACAACAGTGTTAGAAACTGAGATATGAAAGCTAGGAGCTAAACGGCACCTTAAACCAAGGTTATGGGTGCAACAACGGCGTGTGTTTTTTTTAATAACAAGAATACAAAGCTGAAAATGAATGAACTGCAGCTAAAATGTTATGTTCAGTTTTCACATGGTCCAGAGTCCTACCCTGTCCACACCCTAATATTCTTAAGAGGGTCTCTTCTCCAGTCTTTGGAGAGTAGCTGGAAGTGGGGAGGCAGAAAAAGGTCCTCTTTTCTTTCCACTCTGCAGTTTTAATCTGAAATCTTGGATGCGGTACTGCACCCAGAGCTCAGAATCTCCTTGTGCTAATGAAATTCGCTGTCGCAAAATGCACCTAGAACAATGGGAGTTTCGAACTTACACTAGAGGGTTTGTGTGTGACCTAAATCCTCAAGCTGGAAAAACAAAAACAACCAACCCAGCTGGTCTGCACATCTTTTTAACAGAAGAGGAGCACTTTGGACAAACATCATAGCAACTCCCAATGACCCACTAAATCAGTATTTTGCCATATAGGTAACCTTGACATCTGGAAAGGAGAAAATAGACAAACTGGCCATTTTAAACAGAACCCCAAGGAAGCAAAGACTTCCATCACGCTGGAGTCGCAGACTTCAGCATGCTTCCAAGAAGTGTTGCTCCCCTTTCCTACCCTGCTTTGTACTTATCTTTAAAAAAAAAACCCACTAGCCTGCAGCCATGGTAGAAGCAGAAGAGGCCTGCCTGACATAACAGGGAGTGAAAGTTAAGATGCAAAGGATGTACGAATAGATAAAAGACAGGGTGGCTTTCACTGGGGAAACCAGACTGCAAAATCAGAGGGAGTGATGAGGTCTGACAGGAGCAGATAACACTCCCTAAACCATTAACTTAATGCTCCCAATTCCCCCAGCCCTTTTAAACACACTAATTTTACTTTTTAAAAATAAATAAATAAATAAAAAGCTACTGATTTGCCTGACAGGGCAAGGGAGTGTTGGAGACTAGCCTTCAGATCTTTCGCAGTTTGCTTACTCGTGCCAAGAACATTATCTACGTGCGCTAGTCCAATTACCGCAGTCCGCACGTGCAATTGCTCTGCAACGCACATCCTCCTGTGTCCCACGCTAGCAGTTTCCTTTAAAAGCCGCCGTGCTTGCGGATAACAAAGTTCCGCCTGGGGGCTCTGATCTAGAAGGGCTGATTGACACATCACCAAGTCAAGAGATGGACAGGCAATGCATGGTAACCAAGCCTATCTGCGTCTGGGTTCAGGTGCAGTTGTAACTTGGTTCAACCTTCTGAGTAATACCCCTCCCCACTCCCTCACTATATTTAAGGGTCTGGTGACTTCCGTTTCAGTGTATCTGAAGAAGTGTGCATGCACACGGAAGCTCATACCCAAGAACAAACTTAGTTGGTCTCTAAGGTGCTACTGGAAGGAATTTTTTATTTTATTTTGTTTTGGTTCAACCTGTTCCATCTACCATAGAACCCTGGTTATTTGGGTGCCTGACAAATGGACCATTTAGAGAGTGGGGAAGGGTGTCTGATAAGGTTCCCATTTTGCCAGACTCCCCCGGCGCCCTCAAGTCGAGCAACTGTCATGGGCCCCACCCAACACTTGCGAGGTTCCTCCCTTGAGTTCAGGCTGGCTGATAAGGAAGGAGTAACGGTTTCGGTGGGAACGGCAAGCCACACTCAGATCTGCTTGTGTTCAGTGGCCAGGGGGACTTGTTGGAGCTGGTTCAAACATGAACAGGCAGCGTTACAGCCATGCTACAATCCGCCCTTCTCTTTCTTTGAGAAGCATCACTCACTGTTCCTCACCACATCCGTTTGATGTCTGCCATGAAACGGGCCGCTTAACGCAGCAACTATACTGCGGAATTTGTAAGCTCTGCGTATTAGGCAGGTGCCTTCTGCGTTTACCGAGCAAAACACTGCTCCATCTAGCTCAGTACTGTCAATACAGACTGGCAGCAGCTCTCTGGGGTTTTATGCAGGGGACATTCCCACACCGACCTGGAGATGCTGGGGACTGAACCTGTGACCTTCGGCCTGCAAAGCAGATGCTCTCTACCACTGAGCTACAGCTCTTCCCTAGAGGGCTTTGCCTCTGGTTATAACTATATTATTTGTACCCTGCCCATCTGAGTGGAGCGGCTTCCAACGTATATAAAAACATAATAAAACATTAAACAACTTCCCTATATAGTGCTGCATTCATATTTCTTCTAACAGTTGTATAGTTACTTATTTCCTTGACGTCTGATGGGGGGGGCATTCCACAGGGAGGGTGCTATTTCTGAGAAGGCCCTCCTGCCTGGTTCTCTGTAACTGCGCTTCTAGCATTTTAGGACACGACAGTCGTACCTCGGAAGCCGAACGGAATTCGTTCCAGAAGTCCGTCCGACTTCCAAAATGTTCCAAAACCAAGGCACGGCTTCCAATTGGCTGCAGGAAGCCATGGAACCAGTGCTGTCAAGTATCCCGTTTTCCCCGGGAATCTCCCTTATTTCAAGCAGTTTCCCGCTGCTATCCCTTATTTTTTATATCCCTTTAATTTCCCGTTTTTTCAAAGGAAGCAGCTCCTCTCCCTCCCCCTGCTGGCCAGGGACTGGGAAGACCTTGCCTCCTTGCAGCCTCAAAGCAAGCGGGAGCCATTTCCCGCGCTTACAGGCGTCGTAGCCCATGGGCAGCGTTTCCAAAATACAGTAAGCCTACTGCGCGCGTCCACACCAGTGCCGCCCACTTTTGCTTCTGGCTCCGCCCACCACTGCCATGTGACTGTCCCCGGGATAGGTGAGGCTGCTGATCCCTTATTTTCAAATCCGAAACTTGACAGCTATGCATGGAACCCACGCTGGAAGTTTGGGTTCCAAAGAACATTCACAAACCGGAACACTCACTTCCGGGTTTGCGGCGTTTGGGAGCCAAAACGTTTGAGTCGCAAGGAGTTCGACTTCCGAGGTACCACTGTATGTGGATTTTTTCACATGCACCGCTTGGACAAGAATATTTTTCTTGGCTTTGCTGTGCCGTACAAATGCGGGCATAGTTGGTTTTTTTTAATAAAGTATTTGTAGGACATGCCTAAAGGAAGGACTCACGTACCGGAGTGAGGAGACATTTCATCCAACAGCTTCACCATGCCTTCTCCTTGCATAGCAGTCCATTTCTTAATAGGCGATCCTCCACCAATCCGACTATACTGTTCCTGGATTTTGGGCGTACGTCGCTTGGCAATAAAAGGCGCCAGCTTACTGAAATGTCAAGAGACGGCTGTTAGTGATAGCAACCTCACATTACCTCCGTCCCACTCACCATAATAATAAAGGTTTTTGTTTTTAAACCAGCATCTTGTATAATAATAATAATAATAATAATAATAATAATAATATTTATACCCCGCCCAACTGGCTGGGTTTCCCCAGCCACTCTGGGCAGCTTCCAGCAGAATATTAAAATACAACGATTCATCAAATATTAAAAGCTTCCCTAAACAGGGCTGCCTTCAGATGTCTTCTAAATTTCAAATAATTATTTCTTTGACATCTGATTGGAGGGTGTTCCATAGGGTGCCACTACCAAGAAGGCCCTCGGCACTGGACCTCAGTGTCCGGGCAGAATGATGGGGGTGGAGACGCTCCTTCAGGTATACTGGGCCGAGGTTGTTTAGGGCTTTAAAGGTCAGCACCAACACCTTGAACTGTTCCCAGTATACTGGGAGACAATGTAGGTCTTTCAGGACCGCTGTTACGTGGTCTCGGCGGCAACTCCCAGTCACCAGTCTAGCTGCCGCATTCTGGATTAGTTGTAGTTTCCGGGTCACCTTCAAAGGTAGCTCCACATAGAGCGCATTGCAATAGTCCAAGCGAGAGATAACTAGAGCACGTACCACTCTGGCGAGACAATCGGCGGGCAGGTAGGGTCTCAGCCTGCGTACCAGATGGAGCTGGTAGACAGCTGCCCTGGACACAGATTTCAGATTTGGCCATCAGCAGCTATGCACATCTTAGCACATCTGGAAACCACAGACTGGCTGGCATGGCATGGCACTGAAGGCACCGTTTCAACGTTACCAGACATATGCAACACCACACAAGGTGTCAAATACTTTCCGCTTACCTGCATCACATTTAAGTTAGCGCTAACGAAAATTCCAACCAAGGCAAGGAAGTCAACCATCGCCTTTCCTGTCCAAAAGCCTGCTCAGATTTGTAGACTGTTGATGTGTGTTTTAATCTGCTTTTAGCTTATTGCTAATTACTTTTCGAGTGTTCTAAGCGCAGTAGTTGTTTTTTAACTGCTTTTGCCGGTCATTTTATTGCTTTGCTCTCTTCATGAATTGCTTTAAGGGTGTATGTTTTTAAACAACAACAACAACAATCAAATGGTGTATACATTTTATGAAACAATAAAGAAAGAAAGACAGGTGTTAAGAAAGAAAGAAAGAAAGAAAGAAAGAAAGAAAGAAAGAAAGAAAGGGTTCCTAAGCCTCCTAAATGAACAGGAAGCAACTCAGCGCGGCGTCTGGCAGACCAAAGCACTAAGCCTTACTTTTGGACCGGAAGAGTCATCAGGTCTCTGTCGAGGAAAAGCCTTAGCAGAAAATCATGGACGTCTCCAAGTGTCTCTGGGCCTCCCATGTTTAACATCAAGATCCCCGTTTTAGGTTTCCTATAGGGAAAAAAAAGAGAACAGGAGGATAAGTTTAACACATCAATTTGAAATAAAACAAGGGCTGCTGCCTTCCACTTTCCATTTTTTGTTTTTTTCCTATTTGGCTGACGGCGAGATTATTTTAACCTGGGGGTAACCAGCAGGGTCCCTGCCACATAGTGCTAGGACTACAACTCCCAGCATCCCCCAGCTACTCCTGTGTCCCCAGATATTGGCCATGCTGGCTTGGGCTGATGGGAGATGGAGTCCAACCCACGTTTGGAAGGCATTGTAATGGGTACCCGTTTTAAATTGGATTTGATATCCCGCTTTATCACTACCCAAAGGAGTCTCAAAGCGACTAACATTCTCCTTTCCCTTCCTCCCCCCCCCCCACAACAAACACTCATGTGAGGTGAGTGGGGTTGAAAGACTTCAGAGAAGTGTGACTGGCCCAAGGTCACCCAGCAGCTGCATGTGGAGGAGCGGAGACGCGAACCCGGTTCACCAGATTACGAGTCTACCGCTCTTAACCACTACACCACACTGGCTCTCAAATTATTGTTATTTTATTGAAACTATTTTATTTTACGTCCAAATTGCTTCAGAAAGGCCTTCTCCCCGCCCCCCTTGAAAGGCAGCCTAGAAGTCATCTGAAGGCAGCCATGTTTAGGGAAGTTTTCAATGTGTGATATTTTATTCTATTTTTAATCAGTTGGCAGCCGCCCAGAGTGGGTGGGATATAAATAATTTTTTATTCATTATTATTATTATCATCATTGCAAAATAAGTAAGTGCCACCAGGGCTTTTTTTTGTCAGAACTCATTGGAACTCAGTTCCAGCACCTCTCAGGTGGGCTCCACGGCCATTATAAGAGAACAAGGTAGGCATTAATATTCACTCCTCAGCAGCCAACAGGTAGCTTAACAGACACCAAAATCCTAGCCATTTTTATTTCCAAGCAAGCCTCGCTGTGTTCCAACTGGGCTTACTTCCCGTTAAGTGTTTGCACAGCCTGATATCACCCCTGACTGTCAGCTGTGTTAGCCAGGGCTGAGGGGAACTGCAGTCCACCAGTATTTGCAGAGCCGCAGGGTCCCCCGACCGTTCTCAGAAAAGCATGCCGTTTCTCTGAGGTTCTACAGTTTAAACTACACCCATACGTAGAGCTTTATCAGTTCCTGTGCAGATGAACCACCCACACAACAGCTCCCTACCTCTTTTCAGGTTGGGTCTGAGGCTTGGTTTTTTTGGCCTGCACAGCTGCCGTTGCTGTTGACCGACATCTCCCTTGTAGCTGGACTCTTGCCCGACTGCAGCCATTGCTTGCTGTGACTAGACAAGAGCAAGGGGAAAACAGAACAACCCACAATTAGTTTATTATTCGATTTGTTTCTTTACAGTGCGGTATTTGGTTCATTCAAAACCCACGAGAAGCTGCCTTATACGGAGTCAGATTATTCGTCCCCACCAAGCCCAGAACGGTCCACGATGACCTCCGAGAACTGACCGTGAGACTTTCTCCATGCATAAAACGGCCTCTGCCACTGAGCTATGGCATTTCCTCAAAAATGCACACACGGATGCAAATGCAATCAGAAAATAAACACAACAGACAATCGCCCAATAAGCAGGTGTCAGGCCTTTAGGAAAAAATTAAGGACTGGTTTATTTCACCCTACAGTTGTTAAATTTAACCATATTTCTAGATTTTTCCAGTCGCACCAACTATAACGGACTGGCAAAATTTAATGTTAGAATATCTGTACTTGGCAAAAACAACAAGTAAAGTTAGGAATCAAATGTCCCAAGAAGTATGGAAGGAATGGAGGATATTTAAAGAATACTTAAGGAATAATGGTATAAGTGAAATCCTAATGGCAGATGCAGACTGAACCTTTAAGGTAAATAAATAGAGACTTACGGGTGGAAAATTATGATTTGTAAATGAAATATATAACTGTATGCGATATAGGTATAATAGTTTAAAAATGCAATGAGGATAATTGGAGGTACAAGAATTTGTTTGTAAATAAGAAAAGAAAAGGACAGTATGTATATGTCTATTTTGTTGTGTTTGTGTTTGTGTATATGTGTATTTGTACTTGCATGTGTATTTTTTTAAATAATAAAGAGAGATAGTGGGGAAAAAAATTAACCATATTTCTAGGGCTTCTCTTGTGTTTTTTTTTTCTGTCTCCGCAATGCCACCTACCCACTTAGTGATGCCTGCACAATGGGCATCACTTTAGTAATCTGTTGTAATATGGTGCCCTGTGCGAGTTCAAAACTTGACGCCCCCAAACGGAGCTTCTCTATTATGTATCTTCTCAAATTTGCCTATAAAACAACAACAAGGGCTGCATTTGTAGGCAGTTGACTTGTCTAGAGCAGGGGTCGGCAACGTTTTTGTGGCTTGGGCCGGTTCATGGCCCCGCAGCCGCCACGGTGGGCCGGAGTGCGCACGCACACTATTTCCAGCGCTCCTTCCAGCGCGGAGGAGGCGTGCGCAGCTCCCCATTGGCTGCCAGAGCTTCCTGCAGCCAATGGGAAGGCAGCCAGCATCACAGAAGGCGGTTCCCGCTCTGTTCTGTGCCGGTTTAGCATGGCACACGGGAGCCGACCAAGCGGGCAGCGGGGATCCATGAGCCGGTTAAACAACCCCCATGGACCACTTGTGGCCCATGGGCCTTAGGTTGCCAACCCCAGGTCTAGAGCTTGGGGGAGGAGGGGAACCAACTTCACAGCTGATAACAGGAGTGCAAAGCTGCTCACCTTCACTTGTAAAGCTGGCAATACTAACCTTCGTAGTCCAGTATCACACTTTCAACATTTTGTGTTTTGGTCAGTGTTAGAAACTGAGGTATGAAAGCTATAGGAGCTAAAGGCCACCTTAAACCTAGGTTATGGGCGCAACAATGGAATGTCTAGGCGAACTAATACAAAGCTGAAAATGAATGAACTGCAGCTAAAATATTATGCTCCTTTTTCACATGGTCTAGTCCTTCCACTGCCCACCCCCCTAATATTCTTAAGAGGGTCTCTTCTGCATTCTTCTTCCAATCAGCTGGAAGTGGGGAGACAGAAAAGGGTCCTCCTTTCCTTCCACACTGCAGTTTTAATCCGAAATCTTAGTCGCAGTACTGAGCCCAGAGCTCAGAAACTGCTGGAGCTAATGAAATTCCCTTCCGCAAAAAGCGCCTAGAACAATGGGAGTTTCGAACACTCGTTTTGGTAGAAACTTTTCACCAGCGCCCATTCACCAAACGTGCAAGTGAGAGACTGTGATCAATCCTAGCCTTCAAACATACGTGACAGGGATAATCACACATACAAGTTCAGTATGAAAGCCTTGAAATGGGCTTCAAATTCAATTATAGGGGTTAGATTTGCTGCTTTGGTTTCCCCTCCCACCTTTTAAATATTTTTTGTTCTGAAAACTTGGGAGGCTTCCCAACATGCTGAAACCTCCCTTTTTCGCTACAATTCTTTTGACATTCACCACCCGAGTTTTCCCTTAAAGGAAAAGATTATACCTAGTGGGGGAGGGAGAAGACTCACACATACCAAATTTAAAAATGAGCCTTGCAACATCTAGCCAAGAGGCAGGTCAGCAAAAACTGCATATCCCTTTGGTTTCTTAACATGTTTACAATATTGATTCCACAGTATTTATTCCTTCGCCCTAAGGTTCCCAGGATGGGTTACAGCACCATAAAATACAGCTATTAAAAAAAACACCCCACCAGATTAAAACAGTTGCAATTATTTAATTTAAACTTAAACACACACCCCAAGTGAAACGGTTCCAAGCGGAACAACAATCAAACTCCCTGCAGCTTGCACTTTCCAAACTCCCCGTCTCCCTGATGCTGCACGCCGGATGCAAAGCTCTCCAGAGGTGGTGCTAAGCCCTTTACGCAAACTCTCCTCTCCGGCGGCCACGTTGTGTAACTAGATCCCGGCGTCAGGAACGCGGATCCCCTTTCGTTTTCGCACCCAAACCAACGACCGCTTGCACAAAACCAACCGCGCGCACTTTAGCCTTACTTGGGAGGGCTATGTAGTCCGCGCGCATTCTGCGGGTCTCAGGTGGGCGTGGATTTTTAATGTTTTAAAACAATTATCTCCCTTTTTGCTCGCTCAAGTACTAGCCTTGTTTTGCTGATTTATGCAAGGCGTGCTGAAAACCCTTTTCTATAATAATAATAAAAAACATTCTCCTGCCCAGTCTGTTTATCCTGATTCCGCGTAAAAAGTTGCACAGGGTTGCGAAAAAGCCGTTTCAGTGCTGTCACTTTAACAAAATAAAAAAGCAATGCATTTGCTAGAAGTCCTTATATAAGAGAGACGCCGGACAGAGCGCTCTGCAACATACCGCTTGCATAACGCCGTCTTTCCCTTTTCCCACCCACCCCTCCAGTGACCCCCGGGAGATCGACCTCCGCAGCAAAGGCGCATCTCTCGCCACCCCGGGGAAAGGAGAATGCAAGAGCACCCCCAGCCTCATTTCTCCCTCTCCAGGCAGCCAGCAAAACCCAGTTAAAAGGTACTCTCCCCATTCCCCCTCTGCGGGGTGGGGGGTGGGGGAGAATCATCTTAGTAAGGAAGAGAGGGGGAAGGAAACAGGCATTGCAACAACCCTTTGGAGAAAGATGCAGCCGGTTGTTCACTTACATGGGTACAAGGCTCGGTTTGCAGCTCTGAAGGCAGCAGCCATGTTTGTGTTAACTAAATGCATTCCGTTACTGTGCAGCAGCCCGAGTGGTACAGTTCCTTCCTCAAGTTAACTGAGCTGCTTTGTTTTGCATGCCTTCCCCGGGAGTCTCGCCCACTCTGGTGGGTGTTTTATTTTTTATTTAATCTCTCCAGAAGCACTTTCTGCTCGCCTTGGCTGTGACAAGCCAGCGAGAGGGGCGGGGCGACGAAAGAGAAAAGGAGAGAAACCCTTTGTGCGCAAAAAGGGGCGGAAGGCGGCGCCTCCTTCTCCGCCCTTCCCACAGTCTGCAAGGCGAGTCATGCGCGGGGACGGGGACTCGGGGCCAACAGCCGCGCAAAGGAGAGAGTCGGCGCTTGGGGCTAGGATGGGACTACAAAAGCCCACAACTCTTTTTAAAAAGGATTTTTGGACCATAAGGGGGGGGGGACTCAACCCCCAAACCTGACCTTTATCAGGTCAGCTGAAATGTCATAAAAATACGAGGTTGCCTCCAGATGCCATGCTTCTTGAGCATCCACAAAGTTTGGCCGATTTATTTAGCAGTTCTTCTGATGCGTTTGCTGGAAGGTGGGACAATGTTAGGCTACTCGCGGAGGAGCATCCTTCTGGTGTGTTTGCAAAAAAGTTTCCAGAGTGGTTCAACAATGTTGACTTTATATTACATATTAAACATTCATTCTGACTCGATTGTGAGGACCACATAGAATCATAAGAGTTGGGAGGGACCCCCCCAGGGTCATGCAGTCCAACCCCTTGCAATGCAGGATTTCTGCCCATAGCTGTCCCTGGGTGGGTTTGAACCACCAAACTGCTGCTTAACAGCCAGACACATTGACTCAATGTGCCACAGTAAGAAGACAATGGAGACACAGGTGGCGCTGTGGTCTAAACCACAGAGCCTAGGGCTTGTTAATCAGAAGGTCTGCAGTTTGAATCCCTGCGATGGGGTGAGTTCCCATTGCTCGGTCCTGGCTCCTGCCAACCTAGCAGTTCTAAAGCACGTCAAAGTGCAAGTAGATAAATAGGTACTGCTCCGGCGGGAAAGTAAACGGCGTTTCCGTGCGCAGCTCTGGTTCGCCAGAAGCGGCTTAGTCATGCTGGCCACATGACCCGGAAGCTGTACGCCGGCTCCCTCGGCCAATAAAGCAAGATGAGCGCCGCAACCCCAGAGTCATCCGCGACTGGACCTAACAGTCAGGGGTCCCTTACCTTTAAGAAGACAATGCCGGCTCATTATTTAGCCCTCATTCTGATGTGTTTGTGCAGAGTTTCCGGAAAGAGTTAGGCAATGACTTTTTGTTGCAAATTCATTCTGATTTGTTTGTTAGATGGCAGTGCGTCAAGCAGATGTTATCCCACGCTTTCCAGTAACAGTAATAGAATAATAATTTATTATTTACACCCTGCCCATCTGGGTGGCTTCCAACAGAATATTAAAAAACACGGTAAAACATAAAACATTAAAAACTTCCCGATACAGGGCTGCCTTCAGGTGTCTTCTAAAAGTCAGGTGCTGTAGTTGTTTATTTCCTGGACATCTGATGAGAGGGCATTCCACAGGGCAGGCACCACTACCGAGAAGGCCCCGTGCCTGGTTCCCTGTAACCTCACTTCTCGCAGTGAGGGAACTGCCAGAAGGCCCTCGGAGCTGGACCTCAGTGTCCGGGTTCAATGATGGGGGTGCAGATGCTCCTTCAGGTATACAGTGCATTTTTCAACACTTTCCTTTTTGCCAAAAGTTTTATTTTGGTGGGAGAAGTAGGTTTGTTGGGGGAGCTCCCAACCGTTTTAATTGCACAACTTAAATTTGCTGGTATGAGATCGAATCCTACCTGAAATCAGCAACAATCTGGAAGTAACCCTGAGAAACTTTTTTGAGTCTTCCAGAACTCTTCTGTCTGGTTCCCCCCCCCCTTTTTCTGTAAACCATCCTGAGATCCTGATTCCCAGCCATGAACCTCACTGGATGGCCATGGGCCAGCCACTGTCTCTCAGCTTAACCTACCTCCCAGGGTTGCTATAAGGGTAAAAATGGGGAAGGGGATAAAATAGGGGAGAGGGATGTATACAAGATGTCTGCCATCTTGAACTTCTTGGAGGAAAGGTGCGATAGAAACGTAGCAAATAAATAAAATAAGAAACAAACCTTCGCCATTGGGCGGAATGTAATATTTGGAAATAAATAAAAATGATAGCCTGGTGCCCAGATTCGGTGTTGCGAGACTGGAGATAAAGCCACTTTTAAAACAATTCTGTTTTGCTGAGATGAGGGTCAGTATTCTAGTTGCTCATTTCATATACACACACACACACACACACACACACACACCGCCCAGTTTAACATCCCAGCCAGCTGTGTTTTTCCAGATGCTGCACACGGGGTGGACTTCAGGCCACAGGGTATTTAATCAATCCTGTCATGTCATGTTTGGGGGGGGGGCTACTGTAGCAGGACATGCCTATATTCCAGGGTATTAAGCAAGGGTAAATGTGGTGATTGTTATCAGGTCAGTAAGCACATCATCCACTACAGTTCCATTGTATCCACCAATCCAGAAAACACTTTTAACTAGTAACGCGTGAACTGGCGTGTCTCTGAAGGACGATGCAATAACATTTTGTTTCAGGTAGACACACAGGTACCCCCACTGGGAGGCAAGGTGGAAAGTGTTTGCCTCGGGTGGCAGGCTTGGGGTGTCATATTTGTATGTTGAAACAAAATTTAAAAAATTCCTTCCAGTAGCACCTTAAAGGTAAAGGGAACCCTGACCATTAGGTCCAGTCGCAGACGACTCTGGGGTTGCGGCGCTCATCTCACTTTACTGGCCGAGGGAGCCAGCATACAGCTTCCAGGTCATGTGGCCAGCATGACTAAGCCGCTTCTGGCAAACCAGAGCAGTGCATGGAAACGCAGTTTACCTTCCCGCTTGAGCAGTACCTATTTATCTACTTGCACTTTGATGTGCTTTCAGAGCTAGTCGCGGGGATTTGAACTGCCAACCTTCTGATCGGCAATCCCTACGCTCTGTGGTTTAACCCACAGAGCCACCCGCATCTATGGCAGACCAACACGGCTACCTACCTTTAACTATATTTGTACGTGAGGAAGTTCTGCTACAGAAGGAACTTAATTTCCTCAGCTTCCATTCATTTACATCAGGTTTTTTTTGCAGAAACTCCTACTGTTGCTCTTGTTGAGTTATAGACAAGATGTAGGGGAAGAGGCGATGATGCTCTGTGGTTTGGAGAGCGGAGGTTTGCATTTCTGCCTCAGGCACCAAAACATCTTCATCCTGCTCTGGATAGTCATATGTAGATAGAGGGAATACCAGGGCCCACCGCCATCACATCCTAGCATTTTTTATTTTTTTAACTAATCACAATGGGCCTAACTAGATGGCCAGCAATTCTTTATTCTATTGCTAAATAAATGGAGGTTGGGGAGTGGAGTCTCTAAGGGACCAGGCCCATCCTAGCTTTTGCACGAGCGAGTTGTGCATCAATTCTATGCTCGGCGAAACTGCTGTTGAGTCCCAAGATGGGCAACCTTGCAGACAAGCACAATGGCTAATATAATTGTGTATATTCACAGAACCTACCTACTCCTACAAGTGGTGCACTGCAGATGAGGGGTGGTATAGAAATTCAATAATAGCTACAATAATTCTAATTTGATTTTTTACCCACCTTCCACCCTAAGGTCCCCAGGATGAGCCACAAACAGTTTAAAATACATCAAACCGTTTTAAACAAATTGCAATTGCAAGAATAGGATGGGTTCTAAAATACACATCTTAAAAGTGTCAAGGTCAGGTTAAAAGTGGGGAGGGGGCCCTACAGCCAAAGTTTAATTTCACATAAAACTGGCAGATCGCTGAATTTTTATTTTTAAAACCTAAAGCAGCCTTTCCTAATCCTGGTACCTTGTAAGATGTTTGGACTACAAGTCCCCTCGCCCCCAGGCATCATGGCCAATGGATGATGGAAGTTGTAGTCCAGCAACATTTGGAATGTTATCATGTTGAGCTAAAGAATTCACTACTCAGATATCTGACATGCTTGTGAATCTGGGATCAGTTTTGGGTTGGCTTTCAGGACTCACTAGGCTAGCCATATTTCACGCTGGCACCAAACACGGTCACAAAATTGCTTTTGTTTACATCCAGATAGATAGTGATTTTTGGATATCAAAGTCAAGAATAACAATGGCACATCTGTGCGCTACTTTTAATATTTCGCTCAGGTATCTTTCTGGCCCTTTAGCTTTCTTGTGTAATTTTAGCAAGGGCTGCTGGTAGCTTCTGTGGGTTAGACAAGAGCTTTCTGAATGCCCAGGGCAAAACAAAGAGCCACCGAACAATAGTGGGGTTTTTGTTTCAAGAATCCTTGCAGCACAGATATCTCATTGGTTAACCAATCAGATCAAGTCCCTGATTTTATCAAGTCAAAACTCCACATTCTGTGCTTGGGTGCACTCAAATGTCACACAACAGGCCACAAAGGGAAGAAAAAACAGGAGACTAAGAGCCCCGTCCTTCTAAGGCCAGTAGAATAAATGCAGATATTTGATAAATACAAGAACCGCATTGTGAATAGGCTGAAGCAGAGGGAAAAGGCTGTGCTCACTTTACCCTGCTTATCTCCGTGAAAGGGGTTTGGAAATAATGCAGTACATTTAGAGCCCAAATGCACCATCAAGCTTCACTGTGGGCCTGGGGCATTTTTCCACATTAAGGGCAGCAAAGCGGACACAGCCGATTTGCACGTGGCGAGATCTTGCACATGAGGAGGACTTGCACACTGTCCTCCGTTTTGCAGCAATGGGCTAGGGAAGCAACAAGCTTCTACTGGAGCCAGGCCTTTGCGTTTGACAAATTAATGGAGCTCCACGAAGTTGGCCTAATCCAGCTACCACAGCTCTGTATACAGATAGGACAGCCTCAGTCAGTAGAACATGAGACTCTTAAACTCATGTCGGTGGGTTTGAGCCCCACTTTGGACAAAAGATTCCTGCACTGCAGGGGGTTGGACTAGATGACCCTTGGGGTCCCTTCCAAATCTATGATTCTATCCTAAATTGGCCTGATCTTAATAAATAGGAGGCAAGATGAGGCAGGACAGGATTTTCCTACCGTATGTGAAAATGAGCAAAATTAGAACACGCAGTGCAGTAACAGAACCAAGACCTTTTCCCCGCTCCAGTGCTATGAATTTATTGATTGCGAGATCCAACCAGCTTTGAAAACAAGGCATGCACAATCATCACAAAAATGTTAACAGTGAGAAGAATAAGAGAAATATGACCAGGCAAGGTCTTACAGCAACAACCCAGAGCATCCCTAGTGTCGTCATCCCCCCCCCCCCTGTTAAATTATTCTGATAACTAAAAACCATTTTCACAGCACTTGCTGGAAAGAGGAGCAACGAAGACATCAATCAGCTTCATCACCTGAAAGCTCCTCTAATTTTCCGTTGGCCCCTCTTTCCTAAGAAACCAAGACATTCAGTGGGTAGGATGAGCAAGAGAAGGATCAGACACCTTCTCAAAACTACAGTTCCCAGGGTTCTTGGAATGCAAGCTGTACCAGCCCATCTTTCTGAACTACGTAACAAGAGGCGCGTTGAAAAGCAACTTAACCGAGTGTGAAATACAAGAGGCTTCTGCCAAGAGAACATTTGCAGAAAACCTTTTGATGGAACTGGGAGCCTGGGCAGCAGCCATCCTTATTTGGCAAGTGAAGTCATCAATAAGTGCCAAGTTCAAAATGCAGATATAATGATTTTCACATGAAAGGCTAAAAAAAGAGGCCATCATATTCTCCACCCTAATCTCACCCATTAGGAAAAAGTAGGTTACTACAGCTTAGAGCTGTAGTAACTTTAGGGCAGCATTTTGTTAATGCGCCTCTCTAAATAAATTTTCAAGGCAGAGTTAAAGGGTCCCCCTTCTGCCCAGCCACCACGTCTAAGAATTCAGGCTGAAAACTTTCAAGGAAGGAGACAAAAGGTATCTAGTGTTTGGGTTCTCCTCTCAATTGGGTGGTTCTTTAAACTATAATGCTTTTATCATTCTAGTCACCGAAAAAGGAATCCCTCTGCCAAGCTGAGTGTTGTGTTGTGGAGGAGAAATTATATTATGTTACATTGTGCACTTCCTAATGAATTTTGTTTTGGGGAGAAAACTCAAATATTCCCTTTTCAGAAGCCCTGCTTCTGGCTCCTTTTTACCAAACGACCCAATTATTTTATGGGCTCTGCGCTGCTACGGAAGTGCAGTTCTTAAGTACTGCACACTGCTTGTTTATCCTAGCAATCAATAAGTTAAAATATATCAATAGGATTGATGAGGGGAGAAAATCTGGGCAAGGGGGAGAGGGGGGGAGGTTTGCTGAAATCAGTGGACTGCAATTCAAATTTCCAGATTCTCATTTGGAAAAGGTTGGAGGTAGAAAAAGGAAAAGAAGTTGATCTCTTGGATTTCCTGTCAGGGTGGCTTTATAAGGATGATGAGATGTTGCTCTCCGGAGCTTGAGGGGAGGAGGGTTTTGCTTAAAGACTGCTGGACTTTTGCCGCCGAGCAGTATTGGTTAAGGTTTGCAGCGCTGGACAAATCGTGGGTACAGACACACATCCCGGATATGGTGCCTGTTCAGGATCCAGGTGAGGAATCTTTCCAACCCCAGGCCATAGCCACCGTGAGGACACGTGCCGTATTTACGCTGCAAAGCGAAACGAGAAAGCAACAAGTCACTCGACGGACGGACAGATGGAAAACCCTATGAGCAGAACACCCACAAACATGCTTGTCTCCAGCCATCTCGCAGCCTGATCCCAAAAGCAGTGCCCTAGCGCCAGCATACCCAGAATTATTTACATTTACACCCCCAGTTCATCCTCAAAAGTGGCGCAGTGGCACCAAAGCGAGCAGTTAGGAGGGCACCAGCAACTCAAGCTTTTGCCTAGCGCTGGTAATCGCAAACAAAATCTGCCCCCTGCACTCCACCTACAACCCCTCTGTCAGCCCTGACGTGCTGCCGCCTTGGGTCACCGGCTGGGGTTAAGATCAGCCCGATCGGCCCACGCTCTCTAGACACACGGCGTTTTCAAAACCAGCGTCAGTTCAGCAAATTATGAAACGAACAGGTTAAGGAAAGACAACGCCTCCCCAAGGTTTTGAACGCTACAGTTGAGCCGGCACAGCAGAACTCCGTGTCAGGAATGGCAATGGGGAAATTGCACGAATCGGAAGGAATTGCTCCTTCGGAGAGCGTGGAGGGGTGGGGTGGGGGTAGGGGAGCCACCCCCTGCCACAGAAACCAGCCAACTGCAACGTACAATGTGTCAAGCATGACCACTTGGGTCACCCAGCAGCTGGAGAAAAAGGAGGCAGCCCCTAAACAAGAGAGAGATTCAAATTCCTCCTGCCAGATGAGCCTCCAAGTTGCAATTCAGAAGAATCTGAAGGAGCAGCAGTTCGTAAGAGAGGGCAGAAGCTGCCAGGAGGGAGGAGCGGTTCCCTTCTCGGTCCTCCGTCCTCCTTACCCAGCATGCTATGGGTTTGCGAATATGTTGACATGGTTTCAAATGAAGAGGCATGGCCGTATGTGGTGTCCACAGTCCAAAATAGGCGAGACACCCTTCCGGGGAAACTCCCAGCGCAAAAGATCAGGGGATAACATCCTAGACTCATCACTGCCTCTGGCTTGGTTGTACTCAGCAAACATAAAAGCCAGCTGGAAAACGTGAAATTCAAAACCTTTTAAGCCCTTTAAAGACTAACTGGCCCGCCAAATGTTTGTTGTTGCCTGCCTTGGCCTATGTGTTGCATTTGAGCATCGTGGCTGCGCTGCAACAGTTGGCAGAAAGCAACAAGACCACCAACACTCACCTGGTCGGTGTACCAATAATAAGGCGTGGGGTCAATGCCTTCTCTCTTGTAGCCTTCCAGCAGCTCATCACTGTCCCAAATACGCATCGAGCCTCCAACGATCTCGCCGACGTTAGGCATCAACACATCAACCTTAAAAGAGGCAAGACGAAGCATGTTTAACAGTTTTAAGCAAGAGCCAGATTAGCTGCTGGACCATTTAAGGCATTTCCTCAAACCCAGTTTCTGTGGCTCCCAGGTGGGTGGGAGACTTACTACAACTGGAATGAAAGCACAGCTCCTTTCCCTGCCTCTGCTCCCAGGCTGGTTCAAAGCATGCATTTTCATCCCTTGAGGACTGCGGCATCAGCTGCTTTCATTCATTCATTCATTCATTCATTCATTCATTCATTCTCTATGCCACCTCTTATCAGAGGATCACAGTGTGTTTTACAATATAAAAACACAAACGTGCATACCATAGTAACAAACACAGTTGAGAAGGCCTGTGGTGGCTCCCTATTTTTGGAATTCTCTACCCGAGGAGGCTCGCCTGGTGCCTTCATTACATATCTTTAGACGCCAAGCAAAAACATTCCTCTTCGTGTGTGTGTGTCCCCGACCTCTCATGGAGGAGGGACATGAAGAAGAGCCTCAGATGATGATCACAGGGTCCAGGTCACTTTATATGGGGAGAAGCGGTCCTTGAGGTATTGCGGTCTTGAGCCATTGATGGCTTTATAGGTCAAAACCAGCACTTTGAATTTGGGCCTAGAAACTATTCGGCAGCCAGCGCAGTCAGACCAGGATTGGCATTAAATGCTCAAACCATCTTGCCCCAGTGAGCCACCTGACCGTTGAATGCGCCAGCTGAAGTTTCATTGCGAGAAGTGAGGTTACAGGGAACCAGACACGGAGGGCCTTCTCAGTAGTGGCGCCCGCCCTGTGGAATGCCCTCCCATCAGATGTCAAGGAAATAAGCAGCTATCCTATTTTTAAAAGACACCTGAAAGCAGCCCTGTTTAGGGAAGTTTTTAATATTTAATGCTGTATTGTTTTTAACTCTCGATTGGGAGCCGCCCAGAGTGGCTGGGGAAACTCAGCCAGATGGGCGGGGTATAAATAATAAATTATTATTATTACAGTGGTACCTCTGGTTATGTACTTAATTCATTCCGGAGGTCCGTTCTTAACCTGAAACTGTTCTTAACCTGAAGCACCACTTTAGCTAATGGGGCCTCCCGCTGCCGCTGCACCACCAGAGCACGATTTCTGTTCTTATCCTGAGGCGTCATTTCTGGGTTAGCGGAGTATGTAACCTGAAGCGTATGTAACCCGAGGTACCACTGTATTATTAATATTATTTCTGAACAGTCTTCAGAGACAGCCCCACATATAATGTGCTGGAGTTACCTATCTTAGAGGTTACCAGAGCATAAATGATAGAATTTAGGCTATCCCAGTCCAGATAGGAATGCAGCTGGGCCATCATCTAAAGCTTATGGAAGGCACTCAGCACCACAAAGGCCAGCAGAGATTGTATCACGGGTAGGCAAACGAAGGCCCAGGGGCCGGATCTGGCCCAATAGCCTTCTAAATCTGGCCCGCGGATGGTCTGGGAATCAGCGTGTTTTTACATGAGTAGAATGTGTGCTTTTATTTAAAATGCATCTCTGGGTTATTTGTGGGGCATAGGAATTCATTCATTTCCCCCCTTCAAAATATAGTCCGGCCCCCACAAGGTCTGAGGGACAGTGGACCGCACCCCAGCTGAAAAAGTTTGCTGACCCCTTGATATACAGGAGCCAACACAGATTAGAACCTATGTGTCACTAGAAACACACAATGGTTTTTTCTATGGAGTAAGAGCTACTCTACACAGAACTGAGTGGCAGAATTCTAAGCTATCACTTCAGACTTCAGGTGCAGCCATTTTTAAACGCCTGACCATATTTTAAAAGAGATTCCCCTGCATGTAGAAAACGAGCCCATCAGAAAGAAATTTAACATAGCTCTCTCTGATGTGCTAAATTACTACATGCAGGGAACACTCAAAACACATAGCAACCCTCCTACCTGCAATTTGACATGACGCAGCCTTACTACTTCTATTCTGCAGACTGTTCTGACCAGACCTCATTCAGCAAGTGCCAGAAATCAAGGGATGCTCATGCATGTGTGATGTAACCCTTAAATAGCAGCGTTTCCCACACCTGGGTCCCCTAGCTGTTTCTGGACTACAATCCCCATCATCCCTGAGCACTGGTCCTGCTAGCTAGGGATGATGGGAGTTGTAGTCCAGAAACAGCTAGAGACCCAAGTTTGGAAAGCCCTGCCTTAAAAGTATAGCTCAATGACATTGTGCATCAGCCTCTTAACGTGGTTAAAACCAAGACTTGCCTCGAGAGGCGTGTTCTGCTCTAATGATTGCACTGGTTGCGAGAACCTCTAACCGGCTTGACAACCCTTACGATCACGCCTCTCTTAAAATGTATCTACGGAGCCTTTTAACAGAGGGCAAAAAACACCCATTAAGAAGATGTCTAACAGCTCCGTCCCTCCCCAGGCTCAGCCCCTGCATGGGATACGTGTGTGGGGAATGCAAACTGACAGATTCAGTAAGGCGGGTATCCTCGGGGCAGCGCTGCATGTAGAAGGACTTTATCTCAGCAGGAAATCGACACAGCAAGATTGGCTCATTAATGGCGTCCGTCATCTGTCTCTCGGGGGCCTCTGGAATATCCTACGGACAGGGAACAAGACTTATTATTAGCTCATCTACTGCCTAAGAACACCTCTGCCATGTTTCCGTTCATTAAGCCACTTCCCTGCTCAAGGGGCCAAACTGTTTCTCGAGCCACCCTGGCATTTCGCGTTACTTATTTATATGGAGATTGCGAACTCAGCTTGCGATTTGGAACGCCTGTTGTTTGACTAGGCAACCAACAAATCAGGTGTGTTGGGGAGCCTTTGGCCGTCCAGGTGTTGCTGAACTACAACACCCATCAGCCACAGCAAGCAAGGCCTGGAATGATGGGAGTTGTAGTTGGGTCACAGCTGGAGGTTCCTTTACCTGCAATATGTGCTTAGATATACATGCTGGAGTGCCTTTTCAAACCACTTGTCACCCGGAAGCCGAGAAGCAAATCGGGGTTGGGGCTGATGCGAGTTTGAATCCAAAATACCTGCATGGCACCAGGTTGTGCAAGGCTGCAGGTTGTGAGAGCCAGTGTGGTGTAGTGGTTAAGAGCGGTAGACTCGTAATCTGGGGAACCGGGTTCGCGTCTCCGCTCCTCCACATGCAACTGCTGGGTGACCTTGGGCTAGTCACACTTCTCTGAAGTCTCTCAGCCCCACTCACCTCACAGAGTGTTTGTTGTGGGGGAGGAAGGGAAAGGAGAATGTAGGCCGCTTTGAGACTCCTTCGGGTAGTGAAAAGCGGGATATGAAATCCAAACTCTTCTGCTATAGGCTAATAGCAAACTCATTCTCCTAATATGCCTGAGAGCTAAAACAGCTACAAGAGAGAGGCACCAGCAGGCTTTTTCGTGGGGAGGCAGGGGAACCTACATAGTTTACAGGAATACAATAAAATATTTGAGGGGGAATCCCTTAAAAAGAGGCGGGAGACTTGAAGTAGAAACACAGAACTGTATTTGCTGTCTACTCCACCTGGAAATGGACTGGAAGCCAGTGTAGCTGTTGTTAACTTGGGAGTCACATATTCCATTTAACTGGCCTTCCTGGTCAACTGCTTGGATGCAGAATTCTGCCGAGGTTTGCGAACAGCCTTCTTCTGCATGGCAGCCCCACACAGAACGCTTAGCAAGTAATGCAACAGATTTTTAAGGAACAGAAGTGGGCAAAAGCAGGCTGGACAATGAACCAAGAGGCTCACCTCTCCAAATTCGTAGAATGTGCCGTCTTCCTTCTTCACGTTATTTTCCTTCAGCCATACAAGGGCATCTGTGTAGTTCATCCGCCTGAAGGGGCGCTTCGGGGGCTCAAAGTTCTGCAAACACAGAAGAAGGAAAAGGCCTGAGGTATCCCAAAAGCAACAATTTGTCCTGCCAATCTCCCAAAGTTGTAAAGGCAAGTTATGGTAGCTTGTGGACCAAAGTATACAAATAACTTAATAATAATAATAATAATAATAATAAAATACACATTTATTTCACCATCTTTGTACCCCAACCATCCTCACAACATGGGAGCTCTGATCAGCTTAACAGTATAAAGTAGGTCTATTTGGGTTGTAAGCAGTGTTTTTTTTCCTGGGGGACGACACAGGGGTATGCATACCCCTAAACGTTTTGTGAATCTAACGGGAGAAGAAACTAAAAATATTTAAAATTTTAGTTTCTTCTCTAGCACGGCGAACCGTCAATTCCGTTGCTACCCCAATGGCGGCCTCGTTTCCTGTCACGGTGTTTCCTGAGCCTCAGATGGAAGCGAGCGTTTAATGTGTGAAGCAGTGTGGAATGTGGATGTGTGGTGTTTTACTGATGAAAGTTTGGCCTCATTGAGGGGAAGTGTTTCAATATGAGATGTTAGTGCACACAACCTCATGCCGATGTGGAAGTTACTGTGAGCTGTCGGCTACGTAATATGAGGTAATGCATGTTCTTTTTTGTACTTTTGTCCATTTACTGTATTTATTTCCCCCCCCCCCCGATTCGAACTATAAAATGGTGCTTTTCTCGAGTCAAAATGAGTACCACCCCGAAACATTTTTTTAAAAAAAGCTCTGGTTGTAAGCCACTTTGGGTTGCCTTGGGTCCCTGAAGATTTAGAAGCAAAGACGCTGAAGTAAAAGGAGGAGAACTCTTGCTTTTCACGCTGCCACTTACTGGGTTGAGGGCATAAAGCATGTCAGCCGCAGGGGATTTCAGGACTCTGTCCACTACATCACAGACAAGGTCCTCGAGACGGTTCAGCAGGTCTTCAAATGTCATGAAAGGGCATTCTGCTTCAATGTGTGTGTATCTGCAGAAGAACATTGACGCCTTCAGTATAAAACAGGTTGGGAACTCGCGGTCTTATTGCCTGCAAATTGCTTCTCCTCACCCAACACCAGCTGAGCACCTTTTCTTTAAACAGAGCCTTGCAAACGGTGGCTTATTAGACTGAGATCACAACATGGGAACTGCGCTAAACCGGACTCAACGTGGCTCACAATTTTAAGATAGGCGGATGCCCGTCTCTTCGTGGCGCTGCTGCAGAGGTCGGAAGAGCCACCTGCACTGAACTTCTCCCTTCTATGCAGCTATGAAAAGCCTACAAGGCTAGGCCCGAAAGCCTCTGCAACTCAGCCTCATGACCCCAGTCAGTCAAATACTTTTTTTTTTTTAAGTCGACGTACACAAAGTGTTCAACAGTCAGTTGTCACTAACAACCTGCAGGCCACTTCCTTACTTGCTCTGAAATAGCACAAAACCATACTCTGCGCAAAATTCTTAGGGGGAACAACATTTCAAAAGAAAAAAGCAGCAGCAATAATCTACTGCCCCTTTGTTCTAGCGTATCAGTTGGCGGTGCCGATAATACTGTACTTGTTTTGCCCTGGGCACTAGCAACCCACGCTACAGCACTGTTTTGCCCCATAAATCAGGTGTGATGAGTCTTTGGCCCTCCAGGTGCTGAACTACAGTAAGCCCTCTACATACATGGGGGCTAAGTTTTGGGTATCATGCCTAAAGCCAAAATCGTACATAGTCAATGGCAGGTGGGGTCGCCAAAGTCTTTTTTCCTGGGTGCTCACCCCCTTTTTAATTTTCTCGTTTTGGTTTTGTTTTGCCAAATCAGAACACGCACAAGTTAAATGTGTGCGCGCGCAAGTTGCAGGCTTACTGTTCAGTTCTCACCGTCCCTGGCCATTCACAGGGCTGAGGATTATGGGGGTTGTAGTTCAGGAGTATTTGATGGGCTAAAAAGTTCCCCAGCTCTGCCACAAAAAGGGTCTCTTACTCAGCCAGATGCCTGCGGGTCCGAGACAGCTCTGCTCGGTAGGACTGGGCTATGCAGAAAGTGTCTCCCAGTGCAGGGATGCAAGTTTCCAGATACAGCTGGGAGGACTGTGTCAAAAAGGCTTCTTCGCCAAAATAGTCCATCTTGAACAGAGTGGAGCCTCCTTCAACCTGCGTTTGGACCAGCGTTGGAGGGGTGACCTAGAAGGGAAGCAGAAATGAGATTATGGATGTACTGAGTAACACCACTTCCTGTCCCCCAAGAAGAGCTAACTTAATCCCGAGAGCTAAATGTTGGATTCTTTGTGTACAGATCAGAAAGAACAGGGCAGACGTAGTCTGCTGTATCAAAAGCAAGCGAGAAATCTAATAAATAATAACAACAGCAGCAACTATAGGAAAACAAACTACAGTCATACCTTGGAAGTCGAAGGGAATCCATTCCGGAAGTCCGTTTGACTTCCAAAACATTCGAAAACCAAATTGCATCTTCTGATTGGCCGCAGGAAGCTCCTGCAGCCAATCAGAAGCCGCGGAAGCCTCTTCGGACTTTCGGGTTCCAAAACGACATTTGCGAACCCGGAACAATCACTTCCGGGTTTGCAGCGTTTGGGAACCAAAACGTCTTGAGTACCAAGGCATTCAGGATCCAAGGTAAATCCAAACAGAAAATAGTAAGAAAAGAAGAAAGAGGAAAAGAGCTAATAATAACTTTATAAAAGGCTGCAGGTGTACTTCTTTGAGTGGGAAGGGGGACCCCAGAGACTGGAGAGCCTTCCTTTAAGATCAGCCAAAGTAGATGATCTACTTACTTCGTAATACCCTCGGTCGAAGAAGTGATCCCTGAAGCACTGGACGACCACGGAGCGCACTTTGAAGATCCTGCTCATGTTCTCTCCTCGAATCATCATGTGCCGGTTGTTCAGCTGCACGTCCACATCTGATTCTTCATTGACAAGGTTATCAGCCCCACCAGCGGGAGCCAGGCCAATGAGCTCCCAGTAGTCGCAACACAGCTCATGGCCTCCTGGAGCCTGTGGTTGGGTATGTGCATGGGTTGAAAGAGAAACAAATATTATGCTCTGTTAAAATCACCTGCAACTCACTACCAACAAGGCTCTCTGTACCAGCAAACAACAGGGACACGGGTGGCGCTGTGGTCTAAACCACAGAGCCTAGGGCTTGCCGATCAGAAGGCCAGTGGTTCGAATCCCTGTGACGGGGTGAGCTCCCGTTGCTCGGTCCCTGTTCCTGCCAACCTAGCAGTTCAAAAGCACGTCTAAAGTGCAAGTAGATTAATAGGTACCGCTCTGGCGGGAAGGTAAACGTCGTTTCCGTGCGCTGCTCTGGTTTGCCAGAAGCGGCTTAGTCATGCTGGCCACATGACCCGGAAGCTGTCTGCGGACAAACACCGGCTCCCTTGGCCTATAAAGCGAGATGAGCGCCGCAACCCCAGTGGTCCCTTTACCCTCTTTACCAGCAAACAACAGCACATCAGGTGGTCCAAAGTCCACATGCAGAGATGAAAATGGGATGGGGACACACCTGCAAGCCCCTCCTCCTTCCAAGGTCCACACAAGCCCTTTCTCTTCTCCTGAACTTCACACAAAAGACCACACAAAGAGGGAATTCTAATCGTGTTAAGCTGAAACCTTCCTGCAATCAGGCTTCCCAATCAGTTGAACACAGTTGTAAGACTCTTCCTGCAGGTCTTTATCTTTAAGCTAAATGTGCAAATGTCAGGAGAAGATGAGGTTCATTAGGAGACTCCCTACTCCCTTTACAGCGTGGTTTATCGACCAGTCCCTCTTCCCAAGGAAATCTGGGAATTGTAGCTCTGGGCGGGGAACAGGGGAGTACCAAGCACTCTTAACAAACTTCAGCTCCCAGGATTCTTTCCTTTTGGGGGGAGGGGGGGAGCCATGACTGCTAAAGTCGTCTGATACTGCTTTAAATCAACAGTTCAGATGGAGCCGGAGATTCAGAAAACAAGAATTTGGGTGTGGGAGGCGTCCCCTGACAGTGTGATTTTGCATTGTTTTATTCATTATATCTGAGTGAATAGTGCAACATGTCTAGTACTAAACATATCCCAAAGGCCAAGGCATTATTTCTCACGCAAATTAAATTCTTTCTCTAGATAACTCCACGAGCTCCCCCTGCTGGTTCATATTACAGATTTCATTTCCTGCCAATTTGTAAGGAGCGTCTCCACCCACATCATTCAGCCCAGTCACTGGTCCAGCGCCAAGGGCCTTCTGGCGGTTCCCTAATTGTGAGAAGTGAGGTTACAGGGAACCAGGCAGAGGGCCTTCTCGGTAGTGGCGCCCACTCTGTGGAACGCCCTCCCATCAGATGTCAAGGAAATAGACAACTATCTGACTTTTAGAAGACATCTGAAGGCAGCCCTGCTTAGGGAAGTTTTTAATGACTGATGTTTCAATGTATTTAACCTTTCTGTTGGAAGCCAGCCAGAGTGGCTGGGGAAACCCAGCCAGATGGGCGGGGTAGAAATAATAAATTCTTTCCTTCACTGATAATAAATATAATATAATATAATAACAACAACAACAACAACAACAATAATAAAATTATTTATAACCCGCCCATCTGTCTAGGCTTCCAAGCCACACTGGGCAGCTTCCAACAAAATATTAAAATACAATAATCCATCAAACATTAAAAGCTTCCCTAAACAGGGCTGCCTTCAGATGTCTTCTAAAAGTCTGGTTGTTGTTGTTGTTCTCTTTGACATCTGATGGGAGGGCGTTCCACAGGGCGGGTGCCGCTACCGAGAAGGCCCTCCGCCTGGTTCCCTGTAACTTGGCTTCTCACAGTGAGGGAACCGCCAGAAGGCCCTCAGCGCTGGACCCATTTAAGCAGCCTGGCAGTCCTTTTGTTCTTGAGATGGCGGGGTGTCGGGGGACTTTCAAGGAATATATTTAGCAGGTGAATAACACGTGTGATGTTGACACAGGGCTACAGCAGCACTTAAATGCATGCTGCGTTTCTGGCTTTGAAACTGAGGTAACCCACAGCTTTGTTTGCATTCGCATCTCCACATCAGAGCTATATCGTCAACAGAATTATGCAGTCTAAGGTCTTCGGGACTAAATGACTTCCAGCTGCTAGCGGCAGAAACTGCGTGTCTTGAGCACTCTTCTCGCTGTCAAAACATTCCCTACTACCGGCAGAACCGGGAGGCCATTTCAACTGGCAGCGACTCTCCAGGGGTTCAGAAAAAAAGGGGCTTCCCCAGGAAATGCCAAACGGGAGAGCAAAGCAAACGCTCTACACCTCCAAGCTAGAGCCCTTCCCTTGGCAGGAGCAAGGAGAGTGCAAGCAGACTCCCGTACTCACCTGTTTGCCTTCTGGAAGAAGGTTGAGCATTCCATAGATAGCAATTGTGCTCTCGGTTGAGAGGATGACTCCATTGTAACACTGGCACTAGAAGGGAGAGAAACAGAGGGGGAAATTCAGGATGTGTGGGCTAGGATTTTACCTCTTTAAAAAAAAAATTTAAAGAGCAGATGGGAGCACACTTAGAATGCTACATCACGAGAGCCAAGAGTTGTCTCTTGCTTAGGGATGGAGGAGGAATCCATAGATTGTGAATTCCAAAGACGATTCGTCTGATTTGATGTGGGCAGATTCATGATGCAGATCAGATCCCGAGTCCAGGCGGGTTGCAGTCGGCAGGTTTCAGCGCTGCCACTCCCCCACCCCCCACCCCTTTAAATTGTTCTGCAAAATCCCAGATATCACAGAGGAGCTAGCACACCGGGATTCGTACTGCCATTTTCACCTTGAAGCAAGTTCCTCCAGGGAGAAAGAGAACTTGACAATGTTCCATTGCTCTCAGAAGGAGCTGTCTAGAAAAAAAAACATGCAAGAACTTGGGGCAGCCATGTTTGATCCATAGAATTCCGTTCGAGAACAATGGAATGCCGTCAGCTCCCATCACTCCCTTTTGTTCTCTCTTAGTGGTTCCCAAACTTTCTTCTCAACTGACCACTTGAAGATTGCTGAGGGTCTTAAGAGATCTTGATGGACCACTTAATTATTATTTTTTTCTGCCTGTTTTAGCAATTGTAATGCACCGTGTTGGATGATCTCTGCCATCTCGTCCCACTCAACTTCTGGTGGGCCACTAGGTTCTGAGGACAGAGCACTCCAGAACTGGGACGGGCTGGGTCGTAATGTGTCCTCTTCTAATCTTTCCACATCGGAACATTATTAAATTTCCTCTCCAAAATGTGTGTTGACTGCACGGCGTTGCTGGACCACAACTCCCATCATCCTTGGCCTATGAAAGGGACCCAAGGATGCTGCGCACCCAGACCTCCTTCTCAGCGTCTCTTTCTACGTATTTCCTCTTTGTAAACCTGTGGCCCCGGGAGTGGAAGAAGAGTAAAAGCAAGATGTGTGTGTGTGTGTGTGTGTGTGTGTGTTAGAGAGAGAAGAGGGGAGAGTACACACACAGGCACACACACAGTTCAAAGCAGCTTACCAGTTCGTCTGACAAGACGCATTGAAGGAATCCTGTGCCATCTCTTAATACAACAAACATCAAGTTCTTCCCTAGCAAAAAAGAAGAAGTGTTAAGTGTTAGGATTTAAATTTCCTTTTGTTGAAAGCCATCCTTCATCCCCTTTCCATCCCAAACCATCAAAACTATTTCTACTATTAAATAACAAAACAAAACAAAACAAAACAGGGAAGATAAATATTTCCAAGGGAGAAAAGAGAGAGAGAGAGAGAGAGAGAGAGAGAGAGAGAGAATCCCACGACACCTTAAATACTGTATATGCATTTATTTTGTGGAGAAGACCTTGGAACTGCATATGAAAGAAGCATGGAGAGAAAGAGAGAACAAGCTTGTTCACATATTATCATGAACACTTGTACAAGTGCTTGTGTGAAAAAGGGTGTATACTGTATTTTTCCATGTATAGGACAAGCTGATTTGACCCAAAAATGAGGTTCAAAATTTAGGATCATCTTATACACGGGTAGTGCTGGGGAGGCATCTCCCGCGCCCCAACAATCAAGCGGCCATTTGCCGCTTAAAAACTCAGGCTCACGCTTTGTTCTAGTGGGTGAGCAATTTTTGGCATTGGCCGCTTGATTTTTTTTGGGGGGGGGGGATCCAGAAAATCACTCACCCGCCAGAACGTAGCACACAGCTGCTCACGCTGCAGCTGCCTGATCGCCGCCATTAATCACGCTGGCAGCGATCGGGGAGCTGATAGGTGGTTTCTGCGACGCAAATGGAACCAAAAGGTTGTGGTGGGGAGAGAATGATTTACTGGTTCCCCACATCCCCCAACAGAGACCCCTGGCGATTTGCAAGTGCTCCCTGCGGAGAGGTGAAAGTTTGGGAGGAAGGCACAAGCCTGAACGGTACAGCGGCTGTGCGACGAACCCCACCCTCTCAATTACTAAAATCGTGTCCAAAAGGGTACAGGGGTGAAACCAACCCCCCTCCACTTGGTTCGCCTCAAAACAAACCCCTTACTTCAAGGGCTTAATAGTAATGAGAGTCTTTTTCCAGCTTTCGTGGCCTGGTATCCTCACTACTCTGGGTTACTTAAATGAACAACCTCTTGCCTACAGTAAAGGGCCTCCCTCAGCTCGGATCCCCCCCCCCCCCGTCTCGATTTGCCTCACCACTCTGGCAACTTCGTGGCACTCTAGGTTTTCACCATCTAAACCCTTTTCTGTGTGACTCTAGGACACAAACTATCACCTCCCTTTCCTCAGGTAAGTTTTGCCCTTTCTTGAGTCCACACCTCTGTGGGATTTGATACCCTGCTGGACCAATGATGACGATTCCTCCTTGGCACCAAAAAGAACTGAACTTTATTTTCTTGAGAACATAGCTGTTTTAAAGATTCATGCATTCACAATCTTAGTTGCGGTAATACAGAAACATATTTCGATCTATAGTTTCTAAACCTAACCTAAACCACCAGTATCCTGGCCCCACACCCTTCTTCCTCCCTGTCTCCACACACACCCTCCCTCTCAACTGCCAAAAACGGCTGTTCCCTCCTTTTAAACCGGGGACCGCCCTGCCCCCAAAGGATGAGCTGTCAGTTAAGATGAAGGTGGATTAACTCCTTCTGAGCCGGGAGGTAATAACTCCTCCACTCTAGGGCCAATCCGTCACAGGTTGTAAGCGGGCTCCTATGCTCTGCCCAGGACAGGCGGGGCACTGTTCCTTTATGGAGGAGGGTGCCTGGCTGGCTGTTTTGCGCTCTCTCTCCAGGCCTCATCAACCGCCTCCCTTCGCTGGGATTCATCGGCCGGTTGGGCTTCCAGCTGTGGGAAGCCGGCGAAGCCCCTGCACGGCCATGCTCTGGCTAGAGCGGCCACGCCGAAAATCACTCACCCGCCGGAACAAAAAATTGCTCACGCGAACCTGAGATTCTAAGCAGCGCGAGCGGTTGTGTGCTGCGTTCTGGCGGGTGAGCGATTTTCGGCATTCCCACCCCCCAATAATCCTCCCCAAAAGCTCAATCCCCCTATTTTCTAAATTTTGAGGCCCCCAAAATAGGGAGAGTCTTATACAAGGGGGTGTCTTATAGACAGAAAAATACAGTACTTGTTAATTTGTGTAGCTCGCCTACTGTGTACACAGATTGTACACTCGTCAAATGTAGTGTGAGAAGACTGAAAGCGAGCGAGCGAGAGAAACTAAGGATGAATCTACACACAGGGAAAACCCGGCTATAACTAAGTCAGAAATTAAATTGTTGTAACAAAAGAAAAAAAAGCTATGGAAAATCGCAATTTTTAATTTTTGCTCTCCAGCTCCATCTGCTGTCGCATGTTTATACCACATTCAAAACACTGGTTTTTTTTTAACTAATGTAGCCAAGTCCTAACAAGCCAAGCCTTCCAGGGTGTTCTAAGAAACAAGTGAAGTCAAGGAGCCTGCTGCAATCACTATGTTATCACCGGAATGCGGCAGCTAGACTGGTGACTGGGAGTGGCCGCCAACACCACATAACACCGGTCCTGAAAGACCTACATCGGCTCCCGGTACGTTTCTGAGCACAATTCAAAGTGTTGGTGCTGACCTTTAAAGCCCTAAACGATCTCAGCCCAGTATACCTGAAGGAGCGTCTCCACCCTCATCGTTCTGCCTGGACACTGAGGTCCAGCACCGAGGGCCTTCTGGCAGTTCCCTCATTGCAAGATGTGAGGTTACAGGGAACCAGGCAGAGGGCCTTCTCAGTAGTGGCACTCGCCCTGTGGAACGCCCTCCCATCAGATGTCAAGGAAATAAACAACTATATGACTTTTAGAAGACATCTGAAGGCAGCCCTGTTTAGGGAAGTTTTTAATGTTTGATTTTATCGTGTTTTTAATATTCTGTTGAAACCTGCCCAGAATGGCTGGGGAAACCCAGCCAGATAGGCGGGGGTATAAGTTATAAATTTATTATTATTATTATTATTATTATTATTAATCACTTAATGCCAAAATAGGCTTCTAAGCAGTTTGCATAGTACAAAAACACAAAAATATAAACATCCATAATTCAAGATGCAATACAACAACCCCATTAAAGTATTACTTAAAATATGCATAAAAATAAGCCTATATGCGCAGATGCAAAGGACTATGGAGCTCACCGGGGACCTTACGCCCTCACAAGGAAGTTTAGCTAACTGAGGTGCAAAGCTTCAGCTCTGAATTATTGGTTTCAGTTTGCAAACAGCGGAGCTGAAAGGCCCATGAAATTAAAAAAGGAGTGTCGCATTCTGTGCAGAACCCAAATGCATGCAAGCTAAGAACTGAGTCGTTTTCTGAGGGGAAAGTGCTCTGAAACAGCAGCCCAAGTCTTAACTAAAGATAGGCTGCTTTGATAAGATACCTTCCACAAACTACGTCAGTGTACAAAATTAAACTGCCTTTCCCTAAGGAAGCTTCAACTTGAAGTTTTGCAACAATGCTGGGAAATTTCTGACTAATTCCCCTAGTTCTCTCACAATTTTTTTAGGCTTCGATCCTTTTGAGGGGCAGTTTACAGGTGGTCCTAGAGTTTGTTGTTCCCCCTTTACAGAACTGGTTCCTTTTAACATGGCACTCACCTTGTCTACGCAACCTGTGGACCCAGCCAAAGACCTTGACTCTCTCTCCTCTGTGGGCCTCTAGGTGACGAATTTTCACCTGTTAGAAAGCAGCCAAGTAAGTTTTTTTTTCTTTGAAATTATTATCAAGATATAAACAGAGATTGCTTGCCTAACACTGCATCAAGAATATGGAAGAAATTCTCCTTGCGTGTCAAGGTAGATTTGCTTTATATCAAATTGATTTAAATCACAATTTAAATCATGATTTAAATCACTAGTCAGTAAGACTCGATTTAAATCATTTTTTTTACAAAAGGACACATTCTTGCTGGTATAATCTTAATATTTGCAACCAGAGGAAGGTTTCATTTTTGGAATAATAAATTTTAAGAGTAGTTTTTACAGTTATATCAAAAATTACTGATTTGGTTAAACTATTAGAAATACATAGACAGGTAATTATGAAATTCTTGTGAGCTTTAGTAAGTTAACTGCTTATTTGGACAACTTTTTCTGCCGTACTTCGTTGGAAGGGGAAAAATAATCATTTCCTTAATAACAATTTAAACAATTTATTTAACTAAAACAATAACATTATAGCATATGTATCCATGTTTGTTAACTGATGTGGTTAAACATTTATTTATTTATTTTAAACCAGACTGAGTTTTAGCACACATGAAAAACTTAAAACAAATCCTTATTTCCTGATGAATAGCCTTTGGACTATAATGTGACTTCAAAAGCACGTCAACGTGCAAGTAGATAAATAGGTACCACTCCAGTGAGAAGGTAAACGGCACTTCTGTGCACTGCTCTGGTTCGCCAGAAGGGGCTTAGTCATGCTGGCCACATGACCCGAAAGCTGTACGCCAGCTCCCTCGGCCAGTAACGCGAGAGGAGCGCTGCAACCCCAGAGTCGTCCACGACTGGACCTAACAGTCAGGGATCCCTTTACCTTTACAAAAAAAAAAAATCCTCCAAAAGCATTTTATTTTAAAATTCCGATTTAAATCAAAGCAATCCGATTTAAATGTTTAAAAAATCCATTTAAAAAAAAAAATGTTGATTTTTATCCACCCTGTTGCATGTTCTTCCTTTTTTCCTCAGATACCATTTACAGTACCTTACACATGAAAAGCAAAGCAAGACACATTAGAAAAACTCCAAATCTTGCCAGTTGTATCAGGACCAACCAATCTATGTCACGAGACAAGGTGCAAATGTTTGAGTCTAACCTCAAATGTGTCAAAATCTACCAGTAGATGGATTTCCTGGTCTGCTTTTTGGTGGAAGAAAAAAATCTTTTTTTCCAGTCCAATTCTCCTGCCAGAGGAGGTGGAACCTTTCGGTGAGCTGGGAAGCCAATGCCATGCATTTCTGCTAGCTAAATTTGGCAGCCTGCCTGGACGCAAGCACTCAAGGTCACTTTCCACAGCTGACACGTGACGGCTGCAACCCCACGCACGCTTTTTGGAAAGAAAGCCCTAAAGCACCATCATCAAATTTCTGAAACCCCGCTTCACCAGCAGGTTCCAGGGTGGAGTTACAACAATTGGAAATTCGGTATCAGCGACAGTTAAAACCGATTACAGCAGCAGGAACACGTCTCACTCAGGTGCTGAAGAGGTGCAGCTTCAGCATTCGCAGAAAGCTGCATAGCACAGGTGCACCTCTGTGGGGAGGAAATTCTACAATTCGTGGGCTGCCCGAGAATGCCATCTCCCAAAAAACTTGATGGCAGCAGAACTACTATGAGGGCCCCTTCTGCTGATTTTAACACCCAAGGTCTATAGGGAAGGAGGCAGTCTCTCAGGTAGTGGGGGCCTAAGTTGGAGCATGCTGATAATTTTTTTTTACACATCACTAGGGAAGACAGGCGAATGAATGCCAGTGTACTGGAAGACCAAAAAAGTATAAAGAACTCAGCCGTGACAATCCCTGAAACGAGATGGAGATACTATAAGGATATAAACCGAAACTAAACTAAACTCAAATCCAAAAAATTCGGGTGCGAACCCCTAAATCGCTATGTGACGAGTTAAACAAAAATATATAACTTATAAATCAAACTAAAAACCCTAACGAGATGCCGGCTCTTTTCTCGTTTCACTGGATGTAGTCTGTTTCCTCAGAGGGAAATTAATCCTAGAGACTATAGGAAAATGAAAAAGGCTTTCGAGGCTGAAGAGCAGTAGGGGGAATTCCTCCCAAACTTTTTAATATACTGTATATTCTGGCGTATAAGACTACTTTTTAATCCACACTTCTTCATGTCATGTGGATGCCTGTTTATTGTCTTCCAAAGCAACTACTCTATTCCGAACTTAAAAATGGAAAGTGTAATGCCGGTGGTCAACAAAAGAGGTTTAAAGACTCTCTCAAGGCAAATCTTTAAAAAAGTGTAGTATAAGCACCGACAACTGGGAAACACTGGCCTGTGAGCGCTCCAGTTGGAGAACAGCCTTTACCAAAGGTGTCATGGGCTTTGAAGACACTCGAACTCAGGACACAAGGGAGAAATGTGCTAGGAGGAAGGCACGCTTGGCAAATCCACACCGTGATAAACTTCCACCCGGAAACCAATGCCCCCACTTTGGAAGGATGTGTGGATCCAGAATTGGCCTCCACAGTCACTTACGGACTCACTATTAAAACCGTGTTCATGGAAGACAATCTTACTCGGGTACAAGTGATCACCAAAGAAGATAGTTGCCTTGCTGGCGATGTGGAAGTAAAAATGTGAACTTAGTACATATGTTGATTAACTACCTGATGATAAGATCATTTTGGTGCGAGGTGAGGATATTTATAGCAAGAGTAATAAAAAGAAATTGTTATTTAGGGGCACTGAATTTAATTCTAAATTATATTCTGGAAACATGGGAGATTTCAAGGGGTCAAAAAAATGGATGTACCGTGCTGTATTAGAAGCAAAAAAAACTTGTTTTGATGAATTGGAAGAGCCGCAAAAAGATTCCATTGAGCACATGGATTGATAATATGGACAGATTAGCTACATACGAACGAATTGCATGTCGATGCAAAATAAGAATGGATAAATATGAAGAAATCTGGAACGAATACTTAAGCAGTAAGGCGGATAGTGGTGGGAAGTAGAGGGAGGAGAGAGAGGTGTAGTCATAGGTATATCAGTGTATCCAAATCTGAATTGTCAAATTGTGTTATTACTGTTATTATGGTTTTTGTTGTATGTGTCTTTTGCGGTTGATGTTTCTATCGAAAAATCTATTAAATAATTTTTTTAAAAAAGAAGAAGATAAGCATCCAGTCATACCATCAGGGAAGGGTTCCCCACTACTATTTCAGGGCATGCTTGGGACTGAAGAAGAGATTTTAATCTGTGTTAAGGCATGGATCCAGAGGTTTACATAATTTGACAGCATAAAGAGACTTTGTGGATTAGGCCGTAAGGTCAATCTAGCCCAGCATTCTGTTCTCACATTGGTCAAACCAATGCCTAGAGGAAGCCTGAAAGAAGGACCCAAGTGTAACAGTCCTCTCCCCAAATGTGATTCCTACATTGCAGGGGGTTGGACTAGATGATCCCTGAAGTCCCTTCCAACTCTACGATTCTCAGCATCTGGTATTCAAAGGCACACCGACAGCGGAGGTAGAATATAGCCGTTGTGGCTAGCAGCCATTGTTACACAGTGGTACCTCTGGTTATGTACTTAATTCGTTCCGGAGGTCCGTTCTTAACCTGAAGCACCACTTTAGCTAATGGGACCGCCCACTGCTGCTGCGCCGCCAGAGCACGATTTCTGTTCTTATCCTGAAGCAAAGTTCTTAACCTGAAGCGTTATTTCTGGGTTAGCGGAGTATGTAACCCTAGCATATGCCATTTACGAGTGCTCTCCCCCACCACCCGAAAAGAGCTGGCTAAGGTTGTCTGCACAAGCATTCAAGCTTTACTCACACATTTGGGCTCTGGGAGACTGGGGTCATTCTTAATGACAATCTTCTTTGCTTCCTCCAAGTTCTTTTCACGGCGCAAGAGATCTTCTTCCTGCGGATTGTTTTAAAGAGTGGTTTAGTTGAGACTCTACTCTGAATGCAAGCGTGTGGGGAGTGATCTGGGAACACTAGAACCAATGGGAACATTAGCATTAAGGCCCCATTTGAGCTACAGTTCCCAGAATTCCCGGGGGGGGGGTGGAGGGAGAGAAGGACTGATTGTTAAAAACCTCCACTGGGAGTCTTGAAGGTGCCACAAGAAAAAGGAGCAACGTTTGCAAACCTTACCTCTTTCTTTTCTCTAGCTTCAGCTTTTTGTTGTTCTCGGTGCCACAGCTTTTTGACATTCTTCAACTGGGTCTTGGAAATCGTTTCCCATCTCTAGGGCAGATGAAAATAAGGGAGTTACACTTTCACTTTCCGATGAAAACATAAAACCCCAGGGTTGATCTAGTAGCCGACCAGATGACTCAAAAGTTCCTCAGAGCTATCATCCCCTTTCCCCAATGTTCAGACAAATAAGTGCAATTATTTACACTGTCAAAATTGCACCATCCAGGGACAAGAGGAGTTATCCAGCAAGATTGAGAGAACCCCAAAGTTTTGCAGAAACACAATATATTAGGAAAAGCAGGAGGAGGAAGAGAACAAAATGCAGTCTCAGGGAAAGGGTGTGGCTTGCTGACTGTTATAGTGAACAGAGTACTCCACGCTGCAACATTTTGTCGCAGGTACCTTTTTGTCACCATTGATTAATCCTCCATCAATTTGTTTAATCCCCCTTTACAGCTAACTGAGTGAGTGCCATCGCTACATCTTGCAAATTCTCGTGTGTTGGTATGCAGGCTCTATATTTTGTCTGTCCTGAACCTCCTGCCAACCAAAACCAAATCCTTTCACCGTGGAAAAGGCAGAAAAAAAACACCCATTAATACTCAACCTCGTCTTTTTTCTGCGAGTCCACGTAGATCGTAGGAAACGGCTCCTTTCCAGCAGACAGCAAAGCCTTTAAAAAGAGAAAAGGATGAAATAAGTTTTATTTTATTTTATTAAGACAGCTAGTTCTAAAAGCAGGGGCAGACATTGCACTGTCAAGGCTACAACTCCCAAAATGTGCATGGCAAATTTTGAACGCTCTTTGGAACCCCATTGTGCAGACAAATGTTAAGGATGCACGAAGGAGGCAATCACAAACATTACGCAAACTGCTGCAAGCACTGTTGCACCAAGCACTTTCCAGCTGCCATAAGCTCAGGAACCGCCACAGAATAAGCCCACTGATTGGCCTTGGATGTGAACTCCGGGGGGGGGGGGAATGGAGAACCTAAACTGGGCTAGTCAGGTACCTTCAGAGCAGTTTTGAAAGGCTTCTCCTGTGACCCGTCTCCAGTAGCGTCACTTCCCTCTCGATCAGAGACATAGACCTCTCCTGTAAAAGCAGGCATGGAAATTAGGAGTCTTACACACACCACACAAGAGATCCACTTACCTGTACACAAAACTGTTGCTTTGCACTCGCCAACCTCTAAAAACTGGCGGGGAACATCTGTTGCTGTTCTGGAGGCTCTAAGAATCTCAGCTCCCTTCACAGCCGGCCACTGGCCAGGCTGGATGGGGCTCAAGGGAGCTGGCAGTCCAACATCTAAAGATGGAGACTGTCGATGGATCGGACTTGCCTAGGGGCGCATGCAGAGAAGAAGGTGCTAATCTCCTCTCTGGAATGGCTACCAATGAACTCGTTCTCGAGCGACAACTCTTAAGTAGCCCAAACAGCTCCACCCATACACAACAGAATGGCGTTAGTAGGTGTGGAGGGAGCATATAATAAGGCATCCGAGACCCTTCTTCAAGGCCCTCACCAAGTGAGGTAGAGCAAGCTTTTCTATTGCGGCACCATCCTTCCCAAACAAGCCCAGTATTAAAGACTTTTTGGCTCTAAATAGTAGACTCTGTACAGTTTCTGTTTTATTATCCATAATGATTTGTTTGTTTCCCCCTCCACCTCTATGTCTTTAGCTGTTTCTATTTTACCTTCCAGATTCAGGTAGGTAGCCGTGTTGGTCTGACGCAGTCAAAATAAATTAAAAAATTGTCCAGCAGCACCTTAGGTAAAGGTAAAGGTACCCCTGAGAGGCCAACTAAGTTTGTTCTGGGCATAAGTTTTCATGTACATTCATGTATTTGAAGAAGTGTGCATGTACACAAAAGCTTATACCCAGAACAAAGTTGGTCTCTAAGGTGCTACTGAGTCCTTATTAGGCTCTTTTTTGGGGTGGTGAGGGTCGTTCCTCTTAAATATCTGTTATTTAATAACTCCCCACCCACCCCCCAAGCCTATGGTATAGCTTCTCCTTGTGCCTACATGTCGCTCGGCACACCCCACCCAACATGAGTAATATAGAAGGAAGGAAGGAGACCCGTTTCCAAGCGCCAGAACATGCCTGGCAGGTTGAACCCCGACTTTCCAAAAGGATGACTCTCGTAAGCTGCATTTGTTTAACTCATTGCTACAAACCGCTTTTCCCGACACAGGCTGGCTGGAAGGAGACAGCAGCAGCAGAAGCCCATCCTCCCTCGCATCGATTTCCTGCGTTGCAAAGGGGGTGGGGGAAAGGGACGTGGCTATAGAGCAGGCAGGGGAAATGGGTGACTTACAGAAAAGGTCCCCTGCCCCGAAGCACCAGCAAACCTATACAGTCGCGTGCAGCGCCTCTTTCCAAGGAAAGCAGGGGAAGAAGGGGAGGGGTGTCTATAATTGGCCTTTTAAATCCTTTTAACACCAGCCGCCAACTGATCTTTTTTTAAACAGCTGCCGATGGGGAAGGAAAGGTCTAGGGCGCCCGGAGCGCGCAGCCAAACGACTCGTGGCCTTGAAATATGGTTCCGACGACTGCGGGGTCGCGCGCACGAACCGCGCGAGGAGATGGCGGGCCCCTCATTTACCCGAGGCCAGGGCTGCAGTTCCTATAATGGCAAGAGGAGGAGGACGCGGTTCTTTTGTTCTTGGGCCCTTTCTTCAGCTGCACCATGTCACCCAACGTGAATTATTTCTATTATTATTGCTTATGAATGAGACAGGATCTCCGCCTGCCCTTGCCAGATGCCAGGGCCTTTTTTCTGAAGGCTTCCATCCCGGGCGATCCTTGGGGGGGGGGAACCCACACATACACACCCGCACCCCACACACAAACTCACCCAGGGCCAGCGCGCCCGTCTGCTTGAGGATCTCCAGAGACATTGCTGCTCCTGCGTAAAGCGCCGGGCGCCCCTGAAACCAGACAGGTGGCGGCCGCCTCCTCTTTCCCTTTCCTTTTCAAGAAGGGGATTGCGCTTCCCGGCAGGGAGATTGCATCAGGCCTTGCCCGCCCACAAGCCCGCCCTTGCCGCAAAGCGAGGCCGGCTGCCGCAGCAGTAGCTGCTGCTCCGCTTTGCGCTCCGCCCCGGCGTCTCCGCCCATTGCGCGCCGCTTACGCCTCGTTGGGGAGAGCTGGTGGCGTCAGGAGCAGGATGCGGGGATGACTATTATTATTATTATTATTATTATTATTATTATTATTATTATTATTATTATTTCTATTACCGCTTTATAATTTCAAGTGGGGTTGGGGGGAAGTCTCGAAACGGTTTGCACCAGTTAAATCCGGAGTGAAACGTCGCTGGAGAAAGCCAAAGTGTATACGTTCAAAGCAAATGTAATGAACAGGAAGCTAAAATGTTATATTAAAACAGCGTTTCCCAGGGCCGGATTTAGGTTTGATGAGGCCCTAAGCTACTGAAGGCAATGGGGCCCTTTATATTTTCAGCTGTCCTTTGTCGCTGTTTTTTGTGTTGGATATATGCTATATGGTAATTTGCGGATGTTGCCATGCAACCAGTCCATGCAGAATGTAAAAAGGTAAAGGGACCCCTGACCATTAGGTCCAGTCGCGAACGACTCTGGGGTTGCGGCGCTCATCTTGCTTTATTGGCTGAGGGAGTTGACATACAGCTTCCGGGTCATGTGGCCAGCATGACTAAGCCGCTTCTGGCGAACCAGAGCAGCACACGGAAACACCGTTTACCTTCCCACCGGAGCAGTACCTGTTTATCTACTTGCACTTTGACGTGCTTTCGAACTGCTAGGTGTGCAGGAGCTGGGACTGAACAACAGGAGCTCACCTTGTCGTGGGGATTCGAACCGCCAACCTTCTGATCAGCAAGCCCTAGGCTCTGTGGTTTAACCCACAGCGCCACCCACATCCTTCATGCAGAATGTTGGCACCCTATATATAGAAATGAGCAAACCAGTGATATTTTAGGGAGGAGGCTAGCAGGCAGGGCACATTACTTACATCATAGGAGCCTACACAACACAAAACACTGTTGCTGTAGGTAGGTTTTATTTTATTTGTTTTTTTTATCTTATATTTTGGAAATGTACATCCAGGTTTGGTTTTTTCCTTTAAATTTTTGGGGGGCCCCAAAGAGAGTGGGGCCCTAAGCTATAGCTTGTTTAGCTTATACGTAAATCCAGCACTCGTGTTTATCAACCTTGGGTCTCCAGCACCTTTTGGACTATTAAGTCCCATCATCCCTGATCACTGGTCTTGCTAGCTAGGGATGATAGGAGTTGTAGTCCAAAAACAGCTGGAGACCCAAGGTTGGGAAACACTGTATTAAAAGATTTCAAAGTTAAGCATTGCAAAGGTGGTCAGCTGCAGAATGTACATTTAAAGCAGCAAAGTTAAAAAGAAATGTTTAATCTGCCAAAAGCCTGGGTGAAGAGGAACGTTTTTGCCTGGCGTTTGATAGATATACGTATAATGAAGGTACCCAGCGAACCTTCCTGGAGAGAGCATTCCACAAACAGGGAGCCACCACAGAAAAGGCATGTTCTCATTGTGCATTCGGATCTAATGCTTAATTTTTGCTTTGCGCACTGGTAAGCCCAAACGAGAGCTCTGTGTTTCTCTGAAGATTAAAGATTTTATGTACACACAGAGAGCGTGGGGAGACTGGTAGTAGTTAATAATGGAGCCAAATGGCCATAAAATACCCGAAAGATAAATTTTCCAGCCAAACAGGATGGGGGGGAAATTGAGTGTAACAAAATTCTCATACTTAAGATTCATCTCTCATTGCGTGGCATCCATGCCTCCTGATACTATCCTGTCTCCCTCACTGCTCCTATCCAGAGCATTAATTCGGTTTGTTAGCTCAGTGGGAAAGAGAGACCAGCCTTGTGCCTTATAAAGCACTGTGTACATTGAAAATGCTATAGTGTTAATAATAGGAGGGGAAATATTAGCACCCTATTTTTCTTTGCTCTGTGTAAAAGGATTAACATATTAGGAGGGTTAAAAAACAAACTAACAAACAAAGCCTGATTGACAATCCTATATACTTAACCAGCCCCAAACATTATGCTGGTTTTGCAAATTGCAGAATATGAGAGTATGCATGAGTTTGTGTACGTGCTTGTTTTAAACTTGCATGCTTGAATCATGAAAGTTCATGTTGTAATAAACCCCTGCAAGTTCCTTGTAATTTTTTGTTGCAGCTGGCTTAGCTATTCTTATGTAGTTCTTTTTTTTAAAAAAAGCAGCAGCTGTCTCTCTTAAGGGGGAAAGCACTGTATATGTACTGTATTAAACACACATTTTTCACTCCTCTGTAACAAGGAAAGCAAGATGCTTGTGCATCATCTAGCACAGTCGTCCCTAATTAAATACTGCGGGCTCCATGTTTTTCAGAAGCCGAACCATGGACCCCCTACTTTTGAACATTTTGATATTTCTACGGTTGTTTTTGTTATGTGAATGATGCCACAGACCTCCTGGGGAGGTTCTGCAGACCCCCTGGGATCCACAGACCACCAACTTACCTATTATATTCTAGCTATCTAAAGTCAGGTGTGTGGGGAGACCTCTAGTGGTAAAATATTAGACTTCACTTTCAGCAGATTTTTGAGCTGGAGCAAAGACTCAAGCGGCTAGTCAATTACAGTTGTACCTCAGGTTACATACGCTTCGGGTTGCGTACTTTTCGGGTTACGAACTCCCATAACCTGGAAGTGTAACTTGCCACACACGCAATCCGCGCATGCGCTCTGTGCACTTTGCGAATGCGCTAAGCGCGTGTTTCGGGTTACGTACAGCGACCTGGAACCAATTAAGTACGTAACCCGAGGTACGACTGTACTATATCGTTAGACCTGCCTTATAAACATGCAACACCAGATGGCACTGTAGAGCAGTGATCCGTCACCAATGGGATTTTCCTTTAAGAGCTTTTATAACATGTTCTTCTGTAGCTTTTTTTTTTTTAAAAAAAAAAATCTGTATAGATCCAGCCCAAGTGTTCTCAAAGAATCATGCAATTGTGGAGTTGGAAGGACCCCAAGGGTTATCTGTAGTTCAACCCCCTACAATGCAGGAATCCCAAATGCACAGTCTCCCATCCAATTTGAATCCATACCGTACTCTGCTTAGCTTTGCAAATGTTGTAGCAGTTTTACTGCTGCACCCTGCAGAGAGTATACAAATTGGAATAGCAAAAGGTGGTGCTCGCAATCAACTAAAAACTCCTCCTGTGCAACATCTCCAGCTGCTCATATCTCTTTAAGCCCTTTGACAGGAGCGAACGGCAGTAAATCACCTGAGTGAATTGAAGTTAACTATTAGCAAAAGAGGATCTGTACAGGAGGGTTAGGCCTAATGTGCACCACAGCTCAACTCTGGCAGGTCCCCCATGATGCAGCTGCCAAGAATAAACATCCCCAACTCCCCACAGTCACCTATGTCTCTGTCTCTCCTGGGTCCCGGTCCCCACCCCCAAGCAATCTGAGACTGCGCCTGTGTGTCTGCCTTTGCTCCTCCCGATTCATGCCTCTCCTGGTTCTGGGAGAATAGCGGGGAGGGGAGCTTTTCACAGCACAAGGGGGAGACATCTGCGCCTCTTGACCTCCCTTCTCTCCTGCTCCAGCTTCTGATTCCGGACTTCTCTCTGCCACAGACTCTCCCAGCTCACTAAGCCCTGTTACCTCTTCAGCTTCCAACACCTCCCTTTGACCCCCATCGTTGTCCCACCACCACTTGTCAGGTTCTGAGCCTGCTTCCCTTGGTGGTTCCCCAGCTGGTTCCTCTCTTCGTCCAATCAGTGCATGACACCGACTCTCTCTGGCGCTGTCTCTACCTCTGCACCTTCCTGCAACTTCTTCCATCTCTGACTGCCCAGACTCTTCCCCTTTTCCCTGCCTCACAGAATCCCCTTCTCTTGGTTTGTCCTCCTGCCCCCTGCCTCCTTTGGACTCCTGCCTGTTCCTGACAGATGGGGAGAACTGTGTGTGCTACTCTTGAGTTACTTGATGGAAAGGGAGAACATAAACATAGCAAATAAAGTAACAGTTGCACTCTCACAAAAGTCGCTGAACACTATATGAATATATACAAATACATATTTGAAGTATAGTTTAATAAAAATATTTTGGACCAGTGAAAACAGTCAAAAGCATTAAAAATTAAGGCCTGTTAAATATGTACATTATCTTTAAGCAAATAAAATATTTACAATTTATGGTTTGGATACAAGTGTATGGCATATCTATCTCAACCAGCACGTTAAAATTAATATTGCACCCAGAGTAGGAGCTTAAAACGTGTGGCTAGCCACCTCATCTTTGGATGGAGAGAAATCAATCTAGGAAACTAAAGTCGTCATCTCCCACCTACTGAAAAAAAAGCTGTAAACGTTTGCACATTAAATAACAATGATAATGAAGAAATGTATGAATTCCATGCTCCTAAAGGACGATTTTAGACACCGGGCTGCATGGTTTGCAAAAAAAAAAAAAAAAGTGGAACTATATAATGAATATTTAACAAGACACATTGGTGTATGCCGACATTTTTGAAATGTAAACCATTTATATGTCCCAACACAAAAACCTGAAGATCTGTACATTAAAAATCTCAAACTTTTTTTTTTACTATTAAAACATAGTGAAAAGGAGTCATCCTTGATGTGGTCAATTCTCTTGTTCCAATTTGTGCTTTGAACCATCACCCAGTGGGGGGGGGGGAAACATTTTATTCAGTTTAGTCTGTTTCACCCATGACTTGTAACATGGGTCTCACTTAAGCATGCACGTTATCATGTATGAAGAACCCATGCACGACTGGTTTTAGCCACATATACATGTGTAGTAAAATAGACAACGCATGTGCCTTTTAAGTACAATGGTGTCCACATGTTCTACATCAGGTGTGGGGAACTACAATTCCCATCACACCCAGCAAAAATCAATGGCTAGGGAGGATGGGAGTTGTACTTCAGCAACATCTGGAGGGCCAAAAGTTCCTCACACCTGTTCTACAGGTGAAACTCAAAAAATTAGAATATCATGGAAAAGCCCATTTATGTAAGCAATTGTTTTCATTAGCTACTGGAGTTTAATACAGTATATGAGATAGACTCATGACATGCAAAGCGAGATATGTCAAGCTTTCGTTTGTTATAATTGTGATGATTATGGCGTACAGCTGATGAAAACCCCAAAGTTGAAACTGTTAATTTGGGGTTCTCATCAGCTGTACGCCATGATCATCACAATTATAACAAATAAAGGCTTGACACATCTCGCTTTGCATGTCATGAGTCTATCTCATATATTAGTTTCACCTTTTAAGTTGAATTACTGTAAGAAATGAACCTTTCCATGATATTCAAATTTGTTGAGTTTCACCTGTACATGGAAATAATTCCCATAACGTGAGAATCATTGACGTCTACCTTGCATAAAGGTTAAGCAGGTAGAAAATCAAGGAAGTATGCCAATAATACACTCTTCACTGGTTTGGTATCTCTTCCCTTTTTTTTGCAGAACAAGATACAAAGAGCACAGAGACTTTTAAAAAGAGGAAAGGCAGTGGTATAAAACAATACACCAGATAAGAGATTCGATTCACCAAGTCCTGCTGGTGAACAATTGGTGGTGATTTCAGTAGAGTATCCCCCGACTGAGTGTATGTGGCAAACTAGCCATGACTCCTGGACCAGGCCTTGATGTCCCTGGAACAGAGATAGGGAGCTTGTTGCCATCCAGATGTTGCTGAACTACAACTCTCATCACCCCTGACTATTGGCCATCGTGGCTGCAGCGGATGGGAGTTGGAGTCTCAACAGCATGCACACAGCCACAGGCTCCCTATCCCCAATGCCAGATTAAGAGGCTAACCTGATTAAGATGCTTTGCATATACTGACCTGTCCCCACCAAAATCCCTGAAAATTATTAAAAGCATGCTGCTTTGGACCACAATACACCCATAGATTGGTGAATAATGGTTCTGAATGCTTGCGAAGTAAAACTGCACACCTTTCTGTTTTAAACAAAAAGAGGACATCTTTGGTTAGCTAAAAAAAACATCATCATAGCTGAATTAGTGGAATGAAGTGGCACACAGAACCGTTTTGCTTCTCAGCTAAGTCCATCTTTGGTGTTGAGGCACGAAACATCAGTTGAAACTGTATTTCATGATGGCATTTTTAAAAAAAGAAAGACATGAAGTTCTAAGTATCATTTTAAAAGAACAACAACTGTTGCAATTGTTGGTCTTTAAGCCCATAGATTTATATCCTTCAATTTCACGTGAAACAAAATATACAAGGATCAAGATCTGAAAACACTGCTCAGTTCTTCAGTTCAGTTGTCTCAAACGAAGTAGCTTGAGGAGGAAATCAAGCTGTCTTCATAATCTTGAAATCCCCCCCCCCCAAAAAAAGAATCCTGAGTTTTTCATTAAAAAATAAAAACTTTGTGCAATTGTTTTTCAAAGCGGAGGGGGAGGAACCCACTTCTTCTAGGACACAGAAAATCATCAGCTGGCTTCTTCAGCTTGCCTGACTTCTGCTAAATTGTTGCCAAGGACTGCGGTTAACGAAGCTCTCCTTTTACGAATGATCCGCCCAGAAGCTATGAGGTCAGCGTAACCCCGCTGGTGGGAGAAGGCATAAGCAGAACGGCGGCCCGAGATCCCGCGGCGGAAGACGCTTTGCCTTCGCTTCCACTTTTCCTCTTCGGCCTTGAACTTCTTGCGATTCTTCTGGATCTTTTAAAGCAGAAAGTTGCATGAAAGGTTAACGATGAAGCAGGGAAAAGGACCCGCTTGCTACGGACAGAACATTAAGTGAAGTCCTGTGGACTCCTGGAATATGCTGGGAACCTAAGGTGCTACTTTGCATTGAGACGGACCAGTGGGCTCATTCGAGCTCAGCACTACTCGCCCTGTTTTAAGTTAACGCCCTCCACATTTCTCATACGTACCTTCTCGCTTTCCGAAGGCCAAATGGTCATGCTCAAGAAACGGAGAGCAACCACTGGCAGCAAGCAAAGTGCAACTGATAGGATTATTGTCAACCAGAGATACGGTTGCCGGAGAGCGTTTGGAGCAGTACCTGTAGGAGGAAGAAGAGAGGAAAGAGTAATGTACACATAGCTATGGCTGTGGCGCTCCCCTTCATGCTAATAGTATCACACAGAAAGCAAACATGCTTGCAATGTTATTACTACAAGAATTACTGGCGCTTTTTATTATTAAGGCTTTGGTGATGGGTTTATATTTTGAGAAGTAACTTGCAGAGCATTTGTCTTGAGCATGGTGTCTTGGGGCCCAAATACTATGACTCTTTGCTGCAGCCTTCACCAACCTGGCACTCTCCAGATGCAATGGACTACAAATCCCATCAGCTCCAGGCAGCACAGGGCTGGTGGGAGTTATAGTCCAAAGCATCAGGAGGGCACCATGTTGGTGAAGACTGAAGTGGTGTGTGTGTGTCTAATATATGAAGCTGCCTTGCATCAAGCAAAACCATTGGTCTACCTCAAGATTTCCCTAACTTGGGTCTCCAGCTGTTTTTGGACTACAACTCCCATGATCCCTAGCTAGCAGGACCAGTGGTCAGGGATGATGGGAATTGTAGTCCAAAAGCAGTTGGAGACCCAAATTGTCCTACCTAGTCTGACTTGCAGCAGCACTTCTAAGTCTCCAGCAGGTGTACCTACCAGCCCTGCTATTTGAGGACCTTTGAGATGCCAAAGATTTAACCTGGGGTCTTCTACAATGTGTGCCCTTCTACTGAGCTCTGCGGTCCCCAGCCCCCGCTCCATCTCTAAAGCCACTTTGAGGATGACTGCTTTTGTGGAAAGGTGGTAGCGGAAAAGGCAGGGAGGGAGGGGGTTATTGGTTTGTTTTCGTTCTTGCTTTTATTCTGTATTTTGTGTTTTTTATCTTCTACTTTTATGTTGTGAACCACCCTGTGATAATAATAATTTATTATTTATACCCTGCCCATCTGGCTGGGTTTCCCCAGCCACTCTGGGCGGCTCCCAACAGAATGTTAAAATACAATAATCTATTAAACATTAAAAGCTTCCCTAAACAGGGCTGCTTTCAGATGTCTTCTAAAAGTCTGGTAGTTGTTTTTTCTCTTTGACATCTGGTGGGAGGGTGTTCCACAGGGCAGGTGCCACTACCGAGAAGGCCCTCTGCCTGGTTCCCTGTAACTTGGTTTCTCGCAGTGAGGGAACCGCCAGAAGGCCCTCGGCACTGGACCTCGGTGTCCGGGTAGAACGATGGGGGTGGAGACGCTCCTTCAGGTATACTGGACCAAGGCCGTTTAGGGCTTTAAAGGTCAGCACCAACACATTTGAATTGTGCTCAGAAATGTACTGGGAGCCAATGTAGGTCTTTCAAGATCTACGGGTTAAGGGCAGTATACAAATTTAAATAATAACAATAAGATGGTGATATTTTTATTGTGATTTAAATGAATGCAAACAATAAATCTGATTAGAAACCAGATACAGATATATGATGTCCCAACGCAAACTCGAATTTGATGATTAATAGTTATTAGCAACAGCCCCATAAAAATTGCTAGTGTACGTTTGGTTTGGTTCCCAACCATCCATTTTCTATGGCCTCAAATATGCCTGTGATATGTTGTCAGTTTTCTGAACGTCAGCAGCTTCAGCAGAACATAAAATTCAATGAAATTGTATAAAATGGAGCCCCTCCTTACCAGGCCCAAACTTTAAACACTTGCTTCTCTTTTAAGACGGCCTTTGCCAAATGCTGTTGAACTTTCAACTCCATCAGCTCCAGCCAGCATGACTGGGGATGATGGGGTTTTTAGTCCCAATGACATCGTGGAGGGCACACCAGGATAGTGTAGCCTCTTTGGGGTCACATGGCATTTGTAGTCACTAATGTGGCTACAGCTATGGTGAGATAGTTAAGTACTGACCTGTAAACTGAAAAGCAGAAGGAAAAAGGACATGGATCCCAGAACTGTGTAGATCAAACATAATTCCGAAGTAAAGTGCAATACTCCCAAATATTGAGAAAGCATTCACAAACGTCCAGTAAGATGTATCCAGCCCCATCTAGAAGCAAACAGACAGACACGCGGAAGTTAGAAAGAGGACAGATCACGGTGCAGGTGGGAGGTGTCAATAGATTCTGCAAAACCTTGAAGACAGTTCTCCAATGGGCAAGATGAACACAAGGGAGGGGAGGACAAAGGAGACCAGCATCTCCATTTGCTACTTTCTCCCAGCTATGTCCAAGCTGTTCTTCAGGTTGACTTTCTGAGGAACTGCATGCTCAAGTAGACAGAGCAGCGAGCCATCCCTCAGCCCTCCTGGTCTACTGCAAGAGCAATTTCTCTCTGTTTCTCCCTCTCTCTGTCTCTCCCTCATTTCCTTTCCCTCATACCATTTCCCACAGCCAACATTTCACCTCTCCTGCTTTAAATCTTTTGGGTTTGCTTCAAAGAGAAGCAAGAGTTGCTTGTGCTCAGAAGACAGCATGAAAGAGTTATCATGAAGCTCCCTCTTTAACAAAAATCTGGTCGAAAACAAAATTTTTAAAAAAATCCTTCCAGTAGCACCTTAGAGACAACTAAGTTCTAAAATCTTAGTTTTCAACTAAAATCTGGTTATTGTCCACACACTGTTTGCACATAGAAGTATCAGCTAAAAACCTCCTCGTTCCTGTGGCCTTAGTTGGAACACTGTGGAATCTGCTTGACCTGCATAACTTACTTACGATGTGGGTTGTGATTTTTGCTTTGGGTTTTTAGTGCTGGGTTTTTATGATTGCTGTAAAAGCTGTGTCCTGGTCTCTCACGAGAGGAGGGCAGGATTGTAAGAAAAAGGAAGAAACAATTGCAAAAAGCCCAAATCGGTCAGCACACTTGCACTCTTGCCAGATGCTTCTTCTGGTGATAGGGGCCACGCAGGTTTCCTGCTCCTCTTGCAGGAGTTCCAGTGGTTAAGATGCACAGATGTGAGGGACAGATGAAGGCAGAGTTGCTACGAGACAGAGCCATAGCAACACTCTGGGCTCCATCTGCACCATACATTTAAGCAGCATCGTGCCACCTGAAAGAGTCATGGGCTTCTCTGTAAGAAATGTAGTTTATTGAGGCTGCTGAGAGTTGTCAGATTCCTATTCCCCTCACAGCGCTACAGTTCCCAGAGTGACAACGGTGAAGAGGGATTGATTCTTAAACCACTCTGGGAATGTAGCTCTGTGAAGGAATAGAGTTCTCTTAACACAGGCATGTCCAAAGTCTGTTTCGGGGGCCTAATCCAGCCCCTGTGGCAGTTTATTTGCTGGGGTAAAATCCTAAAAACTGTCAATAACTTCAACCCTTAAAAAGGTCAACAACTTTGGCTGGCCCTTCACTTCATCAAATCTGGCCCTCTTTGAAAAAGTTTGGACACCACTGTCCTAGCAGCTCTCAACAAGCTACAGTTCCAAGGATTCTTGTTGGGGGGGGGGAGAATAAGTCAGGACAATTTTAAAGTGGTATAATACTGCTTTAAATGTATAGTGCAGGACGGGGTCTCTCTCTCTCAGCCCTCCTCACACCCGGTCTCATATCACACAAAACTTCTCCAGGTCTACAGAAGAGAGTAGAATTGTTTTGGATTTGATATCCGCTTTTCACTACCCGAAGGAGTCTCAAAGCGGCTAACATTCTCCTTTCCCTTCCTCCCCCCACAACAAACACTCTGTGAGGTGAGTGGGGCTGAGAGACTTCAGAGAAGTGTGACTAGCCCAAGGTCACCCAGCAGCTGCATGTGGAGGAGCCGAGATGCGAACCCGGTTCACCAGATTACAAGTCTACCGCTCTTAACCACTACACCACACTGGCTGAGAAACGGTCGTTCAGTTTCTCAATCTCCCACCCGCACACACAATGTCTGGCCATAAATCTCTGTGTTCAAGCATCAGAGAGAGCCTGGTTACCAAGCTGCCCATTTCACTGATGCGCTTTGGGTACAGCAGACAGAGGAGCTATTTGAGATTCATCTACTTGCCTGAAAGTTGACAGCGATTATGAGAGAGGAGGACGCTGTGACAGCGAAGGACTGGTAATCCGAGGGCGCTTCTCCATCTTGCCCCATGGTTTGTAGGTAAGCACCGTACGGTATGAAGAAATAATCAGTGATGATATGACACCGTGCAGGAGGCTTATGAAGAACTCCTGTAGTGAAAAGCAAATCTCTCTGTCCCGATAGGTACAAGGCAGGAAAGCGTATGCTCAGCTTGTCACTCACGTCCTAAAGAAATCATTACAATTTTATAATCACAGCAGGGTTTTTGTTTTTTATCTAGATAGGTAAACTATAAAACATGCACCCCCCACAACTACTCTGTAATACTCATCAGAAACATTCCATGTAAAACAGAAAGGTAGCCATATCTCGATTACAGGAACAGTGAGAAAAATTGGTCCCCAATAAAAATGGCCCAGTTTGCATGTAACACTATGAACATGTGAGCTCCCAGAGAAGCAATTGTGGCCCCTTTGCTTCTTCTCTGGTCCTGCCGCACTGCACATGAGCAAAACCATGATTTGGCTTCATCTACCCCATGCTCATGATTTGTCTCCTCTGCACAAACCACAAGCTGAAACCCAAGAACAAGCCTTCGTACAGCTTTGGCTGTCTGGAACATGACAAATCACCATCCCTGGTACAGATGACGCACTAAACCATGGGTAGGCAACGAAGGCCTGGGGGCCGGATCAGGCCCAAACACCTTCTAAATCCGGCGTGCGGACGCTCCGGGAATCAGTGTGTTTTTACATGAGTAGAATGTGTCCTTTTATTTAAAATCCATCTCTGGGTTATTTGTGGGGCATAGGAATTCATTTTTATTTCCCCCCCAAATATAGTCCACGCCCCCCCCCCAAGGTCTGAGGGACAGTGGACTGGCCCCCTGCTGAAAAAGTTTGCTGACCCCTGCACTAAACCCAATCATGGCTTGCCCCACAACAGCAGCAGGACTGGAGGAGGAGCAAAGCAGCCACAATCTTATCTCCAAGAACCCGCTAAGCAAACTGGGTCAATATTTGCAGGCATTTCAATATAAATAAGGACATGTTTCTGCTTTGACCAGTGGAAGGTGACACCCTTATTCCCATACTGTTCAACAAAAGCTCTGCATAATATGCAGTGCATATACCTGCACTATGAAACCAGAAATGCATACCCTTCCTCACTGCGGACATCCACACCCAATGTACAGATGTCTAGGAGGTGGGCCCAGTGGCATGCTTAGCACTAAGGGTGATGTCAGCAGTAAAGTTCTGCTTCTGCAGCCCTTGTCAGTATATAATATACGATGGAAGCTCAAGTTGCTCAGAAGCAACCTGGTGCCTAACGTAAGACACTAAGACTTTACAGGCACGGGGCTTTTATATAGCTCCCTGATAAGTCTTGAAAACACAGGCATTTTGCAGGGTTTTACCTCGCCTCGGAGGCACGCTCCATTGCCTCTCAAGACTGATTGGATGCCAGCAACAACCTCATCCAAAGAGGAAGAGGAATCTGGAGGCTGGTTACTACAAGAGTTCCATTCACTGAACACCCAACCTCACCTAGAGTCACATGGTTTTGTTTTTTTTCTATGATAGAATTAGGCAGGTCTGAAGGTGTGGCCTTGATGTGGGAGGTAGCTACAGGATTTGTTCTCCTAGTTCTACAGTATACCAATAGAGCCAACCATGGGTAAGTAGTTTTGAGCAGGATGGAGGTCACAACACAGAGTTATTCAGGTCAACTGTTTCCATGGCATCCAAAAGTCTGCACTGCTTTTAAAAGAAAGAAATTCTGACTTGTTGGCATACCTGGTCAAGCAACCCAACGAGGAGAACTGGCAGGCTGGAATATAATACGTTGTATGAGAGTGATAAACCAATCTTCATAAGCTGTCTGCAATAAACAATGTAATAATAATTCGGTTACATCATTTTTCTATCTCCCAAGCACTTATGTAAAAGAGAAAGATCGAGTCAGTCAAGAGATTGTAACTAGAATGGAAAGAACAGGCATGCACACACAGAATTAACTGCACATCCTATTTTTCTCTTGCAATTCTCAGTTGTTGAAAAGTTACGCAGCAGTTCAGCTGCAATTGTAGGCTCTTTTCATAACACAATAAATTAGGTCACCAGGAACTGCTTTGACTAGAACACCAATTAAATCTTCAGCACAATTCTAGAAAATTCACCTCGGAGTAAACTTCATGATTATTATTTGGTACTGATGTTCCTGTCTCTTAGACTATGAGCCAACTTGGACATTTATGAGGCACCCCCCCTCCCGCGCGGCCGCTTCTCTCTCTTACCTGGGCAGAATAGCCATTGAAGAAGGAGTACCAAAAGTGGACTAACGTAAATGCAAAGTTTTTGTAGAAGAAGTACCGAAGGAACTTGCACATCCTTATGTACGACCATCGGCCGTGAACAAGCAACAACTTTGGAGGAATCTGAACTGGCCAAAAGAGTAGTCGCTGGACATGACTGCTTGCATCCCTTCTTGTCCACTTATGCCAACACCAATATGGGCCGCTAGAACAACAACAATGAAAACACAAAGTTGAAAGTTCCTTCCACGAAAAGCTGTCACCAAGGGAGGGAGTTGAGGGCCAGGTTTGCACATAATGCTAGCCAATGATTAACATTAACCAAGCTTTATCAACTAACAACAAACCATGGGTTAAGAGTGTGGCTTGTTCATGGTGAATAAACCTTTGTTAAGCTCCTGGGTCGGGTCTGGATGATTCAGATAACAATTTACCTTAGGATTATATGTAAACCAGGTGTAAGCATCATAGAGGCTTCACATTATAATAAATCAATCATATCTGTATTTTCACCTGCTGTGTAGAAAGATTAAAAACAATCATTTTCACTGCATGTGAGGCTATGCCATCCATTATTTCCTGCTTTCCCAACATTAAATTCTGACATGAGTGAACTGTGTCATCTAAAAGTTCAGAATTCTCAAAAATAGCAGAAAGGAAAAAGTAGAACCCAGAAAAAAAGGAATGTGGGTGGCAGACTGGGTCAAGAAAAGAATTTGCAGCATTAAAACATTACTCGGTCCTGTATACCTAAAGGAGCATCTCCACCCCCATCATTCAACCCAGACACTGAGGTCCAGCGCCGAGGGCCTTCTGGCGGTTCCCTAATTTTGAGAAGTGAGGTTACGGGAACCAGGCAGAGGGCCTTCTTGGTAGTGGTGCCCGCCGTGTGGAATGCCCTCCCATCAGATGTCAAAGCAATAAACAACTATATGACATTTAGAAGACATCTGAAGGCAGCCCTGTTTAGGAAGTTTTTAATGACTGGTGTTTCAATGTATTTTTAACCTTCTGTTGGAAGCCGGCCAGAGTGGCTGGGGTAGAAATACATATTATTATTATTATTATTATTATTATTATTATTATTATTACTACTACTACTACTACTACTATTACTACTACCACTACTTGTCAGGGAACTGCCTCCTGGCCCGCTGAGGGGAATGGAGGGTCCGTTAGCATACAGAGAGCCCCAACGCCAATTGAGCAGCAGCACCTCCAGTGGGGAGGAAGGGGAAGGGGCCAGCCGGGAGAGGAGAGGGCTTGGGGATGCTGCACAGAGCCCCAGCACCTCACCTCGCTCAGCTGGTCATGAGGGAAACACCCCGTTTCCGGCGCCCCAATTGCGCAGAGGGGTGAAACGCAAGGAGGGTAGGAGGAGATTTGGGGTGCCAAAGCTCTTATGCTGGGGAAGGGGCCGGAAGGGGCCACTCCCGGATTCTGCCAGCGACTGAGGCAGACATGCTTTTTGTAGCTCTGCACTGTAAAGAGTTTGCACAATAAAACTGCAAAGACTGTTTGGGCTCTTGCTCCATTACTTGTGGAAACCACCATCACACGAACCTTACACTACTACTACTACTGCTGCTGCTGCTGCTGCTGCTGCTGCTGCTGCTGCAAGAATAAAAGATGGGACATACCATTGCCCAAATGCACTTGGATGCCTCCCCCCCCCAGCAAGTTAAATTGAAAAACCAATGGAGGTGAGGGTAGCCTTCCTGTTTTTCTGTCTTAACTGCACCAGTGCAGCCCTGTTCCATATGTTTACTGCGGCCTTTCCAGGCTACTGATGACAGGCATCTGTCGGAAACTGTTAAAGTTACATTTTGTACAGGCTGTTAATACCGCTGGTATTCTTTTATTGTTGTTACTGAATTTTTATTGGACTTTACTGTAACCCGCCTTACAACAGGAGACATATAAACATTTAAATAAACAAATGTGTTTGGGCAAAAATAATAATAATAATGCATGCACCACTTACTTTTTATCATATTTACGTCGTTAGCGCCATCCCCGATGGCCAAGGTTATGGCTTTCTTGTACTTCTTCACCAGGTCAACCACCATGGCCTTCTGCTTTGGCGTTACTCTGCAGCAAATCACTGCACTGCACTCGCAAGCTAAGTCAACAAAGTTCTGCTGCTGCTGCTCCTTGACCAGCTCTGCTCTCCTTTTACTCTCCATCTGCTTTTGCTTTTCTTCTGCTGTCTTCGGAAACTTCAGTTTCAAGAGTTTCTTCTTCTTCTTTTTCTTCTCCAGTAGAATTTCATTCTGTAAGAAATAATTGTCCTCGGTAAACTTCCAGTTGCTATAAAAATTAGCACTGTGCACAGGCTCTCCATAGGGGCTGAATAAAGAGGCAAATATCACCCTGCAAGTCGCATCAGGTCTGCCAGAAAGCCACAGAGCCCTCTGCCAATACAGCTCTACACTTTCCTATATAATACCTTTACGTTGGACTAGGTCTATGCGCTTTGCAAGAAGTGAGGCTGTCAGGAAACAGTCAGCACCCAGCGTGGCGGTGCAGGGGCTGTCAAGGGATGGGGAGCCACAGCACTGAGGGGATAGCAGGGGGATTTCCAGCGGGAGTGACAGGAAGGAAAGCAGCCCAGCGGGGAGAGAGCTGGGGGGGGGTGCTTCAGAGACCCAACGCTCCCTCAGCGGAAGCAGCCCAGCGGAGAGAGAGTTGGGGGGTGCTTCAGAGACCCAACGCCCCCTCAGCGGATCCAGCCAAGAGGGAGCAACGACAGTTCCGTCGCCCCAATTACGCAGGGGTGTGAAACGTAAGGAGGGAAGGAGGAGACTAGGGGTGCCCAAGTTCCTATGTTGGGGGCGCTCCAGAAAAGCGCCACTTCCGGGATCTGAAAGTGACTAAGCTAGTCATGGACTTTTGACCTCTGCACTGTACATATCTGCACAATAAAACCTGTAAATATACAGGACCTGAGTTGAGCCTCTTTACTTGCAAGGAACCACAGCAGAACCCTTACAGAGGCTGTAATAAATGTTACCCATAGAACACTGAAGAGTTCTGGATTTCTTTCTTTCTTTTTTTGTTAAAATACAGCAGAGGAGTTTGGTTTTTTGGTTTTTGTTTTTTTTAAAAAGTAAAGTTAAAAGCACCATTTAACTTTTTTAAAATAAAGATTCCACACTTCACTTCTTTAGCAACTGCTCCCCCCTCCCAAACTTCAGAAATCCACATGTGGAATTCTAGACAGCCTCATACTGTAAGATCTGTAAAGGCTGATTGGGAAGGCTGAAAAGTTTTTTTTTTAATGTCCCAGCAAGAATATATACTTTGCCATCTCTTAATTATTTTGAGCTAAGAAACCAACCAACCCACATTTCCCCCCCCCTCCACATCCGGTGATATGGAGGAAAGTGAATCCCTTTTACTTCCTCCACAAAAAGTCTCCAGGCCTATTTGACTGCAATTTGGGAGGATTGATTTACTTTTGAAGTGGTCCTATAAATTTCATCCACTTTGGTTGAAAAGAAGTCTAAATAAAGGCAGCAAATGCAAAGAGCAACTCAAAATCTGATCAGAATTCGAAAACACCACCACAACAGAGATAGAAAGTGAATCTGGGGTCCTGTGTGTACCACCCCTATAAAATGGCATGTTGAGGTTTCCCCTGTTTTGTTTGTGTAAGGTCCTCGGTTAGTTGCTCATGAGTAAGCAGGCAAAACTCCGAGTTTTCCTTTAATAGTTTTATTGTGCAAACTATGTACAGTGCAGAGCTAATAAGTTCATGTCTGTTTCAAGCGACGGCAGAATCCGGGAATGGCCCCTTCCGGTTCTGACACCAACAAAAGAGTTTCGGTATATGAAAACCCTGCCTCCCATCGTTTCATCTCACCCCTCAACGCCTTTGGGGCGACGGAAGCTGTGTTCTCCTTCATCGCCCCTTGAGCTAGGGGAGTGCAAGGTCTCTCCAGCATCCTCAGAGCCTCTACCCTCCATTCCCTGAAACGCATGCCCCTCGCTGCTCCCTCCGCTGCCAGAGGAGGTGCTGCTGGTCAGGTGGGACCAGGTCTCTCTGTAGCATCCCAAGAGCCCTTCCACCACCTTGCACTGCGCCGGGGACAGTTCCCTGACAGTTTGCAATGACTTGAGACATCTAAAGTCATATATCACCAGTAAAAATGCCCTAAGGTTGCTTATGAGTATTTGGGTTAGTAGCCACATTGATTCTGTACTGCAAGATATGTCTGAAAGGGGCTTATAAACATCTCTGTGGATCAGTTGCAAAGACCTTCTGCAATGCCATTCGCCATCAGACATATCTTCTAATAATTCACAATCATTAGCAACCTTATTCAGTAACATATCCTCATGGAAAATGCTGCCTGCTGTCAGTGGTATGGGTGTTTGTCCAAAAGGATGATTGATCTGATCCTGTACGCCTGTTACACTTATTCAAATGGCCAAATATCTCACTGAGCTGGGTAAACAAGCTAGATAAACAGAAAGCAAATATTCTAACTCCATGACTCCACAGGAAGCAGTAATGAAAGGCAAAAAGCTTTGACCCATTAAAAAAGGAGTAACTTTATGAATATTCTCAGTTTCCTGAATGTGAAGACAGTTGGTATAGTTTTTGTTCCATGTGAGTGTTGGTGGCTTTGCAAGACCATGTGCTTACCTGCCTTGGTTTTCTAAATTCTTAGCATTTCCCCCCCCCCCCGCTATTTGGGTATGGAAAACTCTCACATCAAAGTAATCAGTGTACCTCTAATCCATACTTACCAGCCATGAGCCAGTGATAATTAGGGCACGGTTTCTACCCGACTCAAAAAAGGGATCGTTGCTTCTTTGGGATGAATTCGTGTTAGATCCAACTACGTTCCTCTGGTTTTCCAACCTTGTCTGCAGAAGAGCACTAAACAGGTATAGAGGCAAAAGCTGAATCTCACAAAATCTTACTATTTAACCGAGATGGGTGTAACAATTCAAGATGTCCAAGAAAATGCCACTAGGATTTAGCAAGAAAGGCCACTTTGCAATTGAAGGTGTATGAAACCTACAGCATATTTCAAGCTGGTCTTAGTGGCATTTGATCCAAAGTCTTCTATAACCTTGGCATATTACACTGACTGCAAGGCTTCTGAAACCTCTTAGTCTTGATTGTGAAATTCCTTAATCTTACCCTAACAAGAAATCCTAGGTATTTCACCAGGAACTAAGCCCCTGTAGCAAAGGCGAGTCTACAAACCTGAGTCATTCTTTCTCTTAGTGGCAGGAGAAAGCTGATTCGAAGCAGAGAAGCTGCAGGAGAGAGGGGGTGCTTAATCCTCCCCTCCACAAACTTCTCTCCACCTGTAATTCACCGAATGTTTTCTCTATAACTGGGGTTCCCATGTATGTGTCACATTGATTGGGAGAGTGGGGACAGCAGTTAGAGGAAGAAGGGAAAACTGTCTCCAGGCTCAGATAACTTCTTGTGCATTGTAATATTCTGTACTGGACTTGTAGCACAAGTAGCCAGAAAAACAGTTCGTCACCACTGTTTTTATAGATCGATAGCTCTCCAAGTTAGCAGTGCCAGTCCTTAAGAAGAAACCCTTGGAATTATCCTCCTAAGCACAGGTTACTACATCAACCTAAAGTACCATTTCTCTCATTCATCCATTCCCCAAAATTTCTATATTCCACCCTTCCTCCTAAAAGCTAACGGGAGGTGTGCGTAAGAGTTGTTGTTGTTTGTTAAATTTGTTAGTTGCTTTATCTTGCCCAGGGCATCCCAAAGCAACTTACAACAAAGCAGACAAGACAATTCCCTACACCATACATACATTGAAACCAAGATGAAAAAGAAATGCATTAAAAAAAAAAATCCCACCCAGAGATTGTTAAAGACCAAAGGCCCAGTTATAAAGGAACGTTTTTGCCTGCTGCCTAAAGTTATATAATGATGGCACCAGGCTTCAGGAAAAATAGTTATCCTATTTTGTCCTCACAACTGCCTTGTGAGGTAGATTTAGGCCAATGAGGATGATGGTTGCTGTGCTCCATTTGTCCTAATGGACCAGCCTACACTGTGACTCCATTCATTAGAGATCCCTTGCATGCAAAAAGAAAACCCCAGGGTTTTTCTTCCTGTTTACCTGATGTCTTCTCCATAGTGGATAGTTGTTTCATCCGTTAAGAGTTCACAGGAAAACCCGATATTTTCTGCAGTTTCTGCAACAGAACAACAAAATGTCGGGTCATGGTTTGTTAAGCTCATCTGACTTTTTCACAAGCATATGCCGACACGGCACTTACGACAGCAATTCAGACCACAAGGAAAAAACCCTGGAACAGAGCTATTTGCTTCTCATTCACACCTCTTAGGTAAATAACAAGCAGCCATTTATATACATGTTACCTTTCTTGTCGCCTGTCAACACCCATATCTTAATATCTGCCTTCGCCAGTTTGGATATCGTTTCTGGAACGCCGTCCTGCAACTTGTCTTCAATTGCTGTGGCACCCAAGAGCTGCAGGTTATTTAAAGAAGAAGCATTTTTAATATGCCCGTTGTCAGATCTGAAGCCTATGACTCCTCACCACCCAAGCATCCTGGGAACTGTAGCTTCCCCCCCTCTACTGGGCTACAATTCCCAGCATCCTTAAACTACACTTCCCAGGATTCATTGGGTGAAGTCACATGATGGATGTGTTTTAAATGTATGGTGTGGCTATGCTAGAAATGACTAACAGAATCTATCAGCTTACATTCAAAAGCCAGAGGTTTCCCTACCCAGACATAGGAGGTTGGATAGCTCAGCTGGCAGAGCATGAGACTCTTAATCTCTGGGTTCAAGCCCAAAGTTGGGTGAAAGATTCCTGCACTGCAGGGGGTTGGACTAGATGGTCCTTGTGGCCTCTCTTCCAACTCTACAATTCCATGATCTCGGCATGAAAAAGATCATCCCAAAGTGTCAGGATCTTCCCCAGTACTGCTCATGAGTAACAACAGAGCCTCTTTTGAAAACTGAAGCTATTTATTTAGCATTGCTATTTACAAGCGGAGATAGTCAAAAACATGACCGTTCAATCACTATCAGAATCCGGAAGTACATTCCTTCGGCTCCCCACCCAACACCAGATTTTCGGCACCCTGAAACGATGTCCCCTGGGTCCTCTAGCCCCCCTGCACTGTGCCTGTGTCGGAAGCTGTGAGCTTCTGTCCGATCTTGTCTGGCTGGTGGTGCTGGGTCTTTCAGCAGTGTCACGGAGCCCTTGCTCCGCTCCCTTGCTTGGAGACAATTCCTGTGATAAGCTGGATGAGGAGGAGGAGGAGGAGTCCGTTTGCAAAAGGGGCTCGGGTTCCCTATAGCTTCGTGCGCTTTCTTCCCTTGAAAGAGCAGCTCTCCCTGCCCTGCTCCTGAGCAGGGCTTCCTCTCTCCCTCTCCTCGTGAGTAGCTGGGCTACTCCTGACACAAAGCAACTTACAACAACTTTTAGTATGACAAAAGCAGCTTCTACTGCAGAGAAGTTGTTCAGCCGTCTGTTCCCCTCAGGATGCGTGTATGTGGGTGCCAATGGAAAATAAACATGTAACCATCCAAGCAGTGAAGAGAGAGGGGCCCAGAAAATACATGTGTGCATTTAAGAAAATGCAATTTAAGATGACAGCCTCATAGGAAGTATTGCAAGGTCAAGTGTGGAAGCAGACAGCAAAAGCTCCCTTCCCCAGCCACTCCAAGGTAGACTTACAATTAGATTTCTTTCAATTTCTTCATACACTTTGTCCAGAGCTTCGTCACGGTTTCTTGAAGCAACACTAGCAGCCATGAATTTTTTATTCCATGCCTCATACTCCTCTTCGCTAATGTCCTTGTAGCAAAGGCACAACGTTCTAAGGGTTTCATTTGCAAAGATCTACCAGGGGGAAGGAACGAGAATGTCTCAGGTTTTAAAGCCGAGGTTGGACGGCCATCTGTCGAGGATGCTTTAGTTGAGAGTCCTGCACTGCATTCCAACCCTGCAATTCTGTGATCTGAGAAAGCCCTCTGTGACAAAAGCAGATTGACAGGTATCACTCTGCCAAGCAGGAATTGTGAATAAAATGGAAGGCATTTTAGAATAACTGAGAGAGATGCAGATAAATCTAAGTAGAAACAAATGCAGCAAGTCTGCCAATTGTTTGGGGGTGGGGGGTGGGCAGCATTTGTTTCTACCAGATGATGTTGGACTACAGCTCCTATCATGCCCAACCACTGGCCATGGTGGCTAGGACTGATGGGGATTGGAGTTCAACAACATCTGGAGGGTCACACCTATAAGTGTCACCTAATCCACACTCCTGGATGATTAGGCTATATTAAAGGTTTCCAGCCACAATGGCTATGCTCTGCCATGGTTGGAGGCAATAATGCTTCTGAATGCCAGTTCCTGGAGACAGTAGGAGAGTCCTGCTTGCAGGCTTCTCACATGCATCTGGTTGACCACTACGAGAAAGGAATGCTGGATCAGGTGTGCCACTGGCCTGATCCAGCAGAGCTCTTCTTATGCTCTTCTATAATTGCCGACCTATTCCTTTACTAAATACGATCGAAAGTCATCACATCAGTGGCTGGAAAACCAAAGGATTAAGATCGGAATTGTGGGACTTGGACTAATTAAGAGAACTGGTGCAGGACCAAGGAATGACATCAACTCCTGGTAGCCGGAACACAGGAAGTCATCCAAAAATGTTTAATTCGGAACTGATTAATTGGCTCTTTTGGTTGTATTGTGATTTGGTATTGTGTTAATGCGGCCTGCAATGGATTGTTATTAATGAAAAATTAATAAAAAAATAATTCTATAATTGCCAACCTATTCCCGACTTCAACAGTGTTTAAACTTTATGGAATACAAAAAAGAGAAGAGAAGAGAAGAAAAGAAAAGAAACATGGCAAACAAAGCAAAACAGAAACACATGGAACCCAACTTACATCCAATGCTTCCTGTGTTGCATGCTTCGTAGGATTCCTTGGATGCAGCCGTTCATATATCACTGTATCCGCTCCTTTACAATAAAGCTTGATTGCTCCATCTGGTTCTCTTGCTACAAAAGCAACAGATGGATAGGAACACAGTGTTATAGAAAAGTGCGCACCCCCCTTCATGTGGCCTATGCTGGAATCAGATCATACTGTCTAATTGACTGGCAGTCCCTTTGCAGCAAACTATGGTTAATTTGCAGGATTTCAGATGGGGGTTTCTCCTAGCCCTACCTAGAGATGCTGAGGATTGAACCTGGGACTTTCTGCATGCAAAGCAGATGCCTCACCACTGAGCTATGACCCCTTCCCAAATTGCCTCCATGCTTAGACTAAAATGAGAGGAGGAGGAGGAGGGAGTACTGTATTAGGAAAACATGTGGGAGATTGGTTTGAAGACTGGAATCTGAAGGGCATCAGTGCTAAGATGATGGGCTGGGTCTGCTGTTACACTGGAAGTATACAAATTATTTCTGTAAGGAGGTATTGTTAATTCTTTTGTTATTGCTCCTTTAAAAAAGAAAGGGCAGAGAGCACAGTTGACGTGTTTTTCCACTTCCAGCAGAGAGACCTTCTAGTACATGGTTTTAGGGTTTTCGAACTTTTTTTTTGCAGCTTACTCACTGATAACAGACATCCGCTTTCTATCACTGTTGAAATCCAAATGGCAAGAACTTCATAAGTTTTCACAGTTCCCATCTCGCTTATTGCTACTAGTATTCTGTGTCCGTGAAAGAAAAGCGAAACCAAAGTTTCGGCAGCAGTTACCAATGCTCCTCGTCAGGGGAGGCCGCCTGATAGTTGAGCTCACCTAGAGTATTAAGACAAAAATTAGAAAGCCTTCATAGATGGGAGAATTCCGTGCGCCGGTCGATGCGCGAGTCTCTTGTCCATGTGTTCTGTTCTCACACTGACCCCTCCCTTCTTGACATGCTGAAATAACCCTGGAAGTTTTCAATTAATCAGTTTCCCATTACATCTGAACCTGTATGCTTTGGTTAGCAGGTGCAGAATAAGCCAGACCTTGAACCATTTTTTTGTGGGGTTGGTATAAGGCTTTTTCCTTAGTCTGGTAACCATCGTTTCCCAGTTCAGACAGAACAGCAAACTATGGTTAATTCTAGGCTTCCAGGATTAATTGTTCCAAGAAAGGAGGGAGGAAACAGGATGTGGGCAGGTGCAAGACTAATTCATATGCCAGTTTATTAAGCCGAAATATAACCTGACTAGAGTGTGGAGAGGGGACTGTCATGATATTAGGGATGATGAAAAGTCTTGAGCACAGATATAAGTAAAGGGAATTCTTGGCAATGTCATTAGCATGTGTATTTGCCAGCAGTTTGCAATTTCGTAGCAACACCTGAAGCAGAAAAGTGCAGCTATTGCTATATAGATGTATAATTCTAAACAAGGCTGTCTTGTAAACATTCAATTTCAATGAATATTGGGTCAGCTCAGTGTATATAAGAAGATGGCGATTCTTTGTGGATGCAGTACTTACCATCACAGGCATCCACCATCACCGTGTGGCAAATTGCAAGCAGGAAGAAGAACTGTCGAATTTCAGGTTCCTTGCCAGACCTAATTTGTTCGATCAGATACTGATCATGAAAGGTGAGCTTCCCATCTGCATACATATTCCAGCTGAAGTCAACTTGCTACACAAGAAGGGAATGTGAATAATGTGTTAGTGCACACAATCTATCTTTCTGGCAATGCACAACCAGTTCAAAGTATAAACAGTACGTAGGCCACATCCTGGGACAGTTGGGGCAGCTTCACCTTTGCTGAGAAAGCTGTAGGTCCAACTGTACCCCACAAAACATAAAAACATTCAGAAAAACTTTCTGACAGTAAGAGCTGTTCAACAGTGGAACAGTCTCTTTTGGGAGGTTGTGGACTCTCCTTCCTTGGAGATTTTTAAGCAGAGGTTGGATGGCCATCTGTCATGGATGCTTTTGCTGAGATTCCTGCATTGCAGAGGGTTGGACCAGATGACCCTTGGGTCCCTTCCAACTCTAAGATTCTATTATTCTATATTTTGGCACTTTGCCCGATTCAGCTAGATATGTATGCCATTTACTTATTTGATTTGCATACCACTCATCCAAGCAAGTCATCTGTGTTGTTCACAATCAACAACAGCATGCAATTCGCAGCCAAACCAAATCATGAAGCCAAAAGGCCCAGGCGCCCCCACCTAATATCAGCATTAAAAAAACCAAACAGCTGGAACCATTAAAACCAGCCTAATACCCAGCAATGGACAACCTGGTGCAAATTGGAAGCACCCAATGGATTGTACTTAGCAGTAGATCTGTCCTAACTAAGTAAATATGGCATGGGTTTCTTTGGATTCTGATTTGTAACTTAACCCTCTAAGGTGTAACACAAAACAAACACCTCTTCTTTCTTGGGTATTAATTATCAAAACGTGTAGCCAGCCTCACTGACCCTCCAACTACCTCCCAGGTGTTTCACAAACTCCTGCTTCCTTTTATCATTGTGGCATATATGTCACAGGCTGGCCATCTGGGGTTTACAATTTGTTTGTTTGTTTGTTTATTATACCCCAGCCACTCTGGGCGGCTTCCAACAAGAGATTAAAAATACATTAAAACATCAGTCATTAAAAACTTCCGTAAACAGGGCTGCCTTCAGATGTCTTATAAAAATCAGATGGTTGTTTATTTCCTTGACATCTGATGGGAGGGTGTTCCACAGGGTGGGCGCCACTACCGAGAAGGCCCTCTGCCTGGTTCCCTGTAACCTCGCTTCTCGCAGTGAGGGAACTGCCAGAAGGCCCTCGGCGCTGGACCTCAGTGTCCAGGCAGAACAATAGGGGTGGAGCCTCAGAGAAAGTTATCTTTGGAGTTGGTCAAGGGTCATATCTCTGCCTCTTTTTATAGAGATGTATTGCTTGCTACTGCAAGTCACCTACCTCAGGATGATGCAGTTCTTGGCCCATTTTATCCCTGCATGTTCCTGCAAGGAATATATATATATAAATATCAAAATTTGATACAACCAATATTTGTTTTCAGGAGCCTGCCAGTGCCTTTAAAGAAACATACAACCAGCAAACGAAGAGAACGGATGGTTCCTTGTTCCCAGGATCTGGTTTTCCACAGTCCTGGCATGTGAATGTTTGATTAGCCACAGTGCTTAATGGTATTGGTCAGCTCAGCCTCTATTCATTTGTTTAATCCTCTCTTAAAGTCATCTAAAAGCTGGTGGCCATCACCATGGTTTGCATCCAACAAAAGGCTGGTCAGAGCAGATACACTGAAATTAAAGCACCTCGCAAGGAGCCAATTTTTTTTCGTGTGGCAGCTCCCATGGAACTCTCTGCCCACTGACATCTTCCATGCCTGTTGACAGCTTTTCTGCTTTGGCAAACGCACCCAGCCATGTAAGGCTGATGCGCATTTTAACATTTAAAAGTTTACACTGCAAACTAAAATTAAATGGTTATTTTATTTATTCTGATTTTTTAAAATAAACTTGTTTTTAACATTGGTTTTTATTGAAAATGTTAACGTTTATTTTGCGTTTTTGGCAAACCACTTAGAGGTTTTATTTACGGTTAAGCAATAAACAAAATGTTAAATAAATACACTTAAGTTAGTAATATCCACTAATTTCAATGTGTCTGCTCCAAGTATGGCAAACATTGGACACAGAACCATCTTCTGCAGTTGTGAATTCTACAATTTTTGATAGCAAGTGAAGGAGCACTTCCTCCTGCCAAAATTTCCGTGGCATCCAACCAATTTCTTTGGGAATCTCCAGTGATGCCTAGACTTACCATAGGATTGTCCATTTATGCAACACTTTTTGAATGCCATTATGTTCTGCGTCAGTGTGCCCGTCTTATCTGAGAAGATGTAGTGGATCTGTCCAAGCTGTTCATTCAAAGTGGTTGTCCTGGCTCTTGCCGCTGTATCCTTCTCTGGGTAATACATTTGCAAGTCCCAGTTGATGAAGTAGCTTTGGCCCAAACGGATCACTTCAACACTGAGGAAGTAATATGTAAAAGTGATTACTATCCTTGCTTCAATGTACAAAAGCAGGGCATTTAACAAAACTATGGAGTTCTGGAATTTTAGCAAACCATACAAGCTTCTTAACTGTTAAATCTAGGGAGGCTGTTCAGATCAATGCAGTTATGAGCATTGTAAAAGTAGCCACTGAACATGCACTCGCTCTTGGCATGCATCGCCAGAGTGGTGCATGCTCTAGTTATCTCCCGCTTGGACTACTGCAATGTGCTCTACGTGGGGCTACCTTTGAAGGTGCAATTAATCCAGAATGCGGCAGCTAGACTGGTGAGTGGGAGTGGCCGCCGGGACCACATAACACCGGTCCTGAGAGATCTACATTGGCTCCCAGTACGTTTCCGAGCACAATTCAAAGTGTTGCTGCTGACCTTTAAAGCCCTAAATGGCCTCGGTCCTGTATACCTTAAGGAGCGTCTCCACCCCCATCGTTCAGCCCGGACACTGAGATCCAATGCCGAGGGCCTTCTGGTGGTTCCCTCACTGCAAGAGGTGAGGTTACAGGGAACCAGACAGAGGGCCTTCTCGGTAGTGGCACCCACCCTGTGGAACGCCCTTCCATCAGATGTCAAGGAAATAAGCAGCTATCCTATTTTTAAGAGAGATCTGAAGGCAGCCCTGTTTAGGGAAGTTTTTAGTATTTAATGCTGTATTGTTTTAACACTCGATTGGGAGCCGCCCAGAGTGGCTGGAGAAACTCAGCCCGATGGGAGGGGTACAAATAATAAATAAATAAATAAATAATAACAATAATTATATGCACCAAACTTGCCACACTTTTTTCTTCCCCCATGCAACTTGGTGCCAAGATGAATGAAGTGGTTCTATAAATATGTCCCACCTCCCTGCCACCAAGACCAGAAATGCACCACCAAAGGACTGCTCAGAAAGAACAGGCAAATATATCTCCATCATAGGCTTCTTGTACGCTCACTAATCGATTGCATTGACTTATTTGCAGAGAAGGTATTTGTAAAAAGCGGCAGGATTGCCAGGGGGGAATATCTGAATCATGTTTACACTTACAAGAAAAACAAACAAACAGATACTGTTGCAGCCTTGCACTGCTTCCAAACTGTCACCCTTTTGTGGGTATGATTCTGTAGTATACCCACAATTTTAGGTTACAGAATTGAAGTGGATTTAGCGCTCTTCTGTTCTTGGATTTTTTATTTTTTTAAAAAACCCACTTCGCTCAAAATTGATTTTTTTTTTTTTTTTTGGTAGTAGGAAAAGTGATGGAGAAATGCATTAGGAATTGTGAGATATTGGTCACATCAGGCAATATTGTACCTTGGTTCTCAAACACCTTGGTACTCAAACAACTTGGAACCCAAACCCAGCAAACCCAGAAGTAAGTGTTCCGGCTGCAAACTTTTTTTGGAAGCCGAACGTACTCCACTTTGAGTGTTATGCTTCCAATTTGAGCGCCACACTTCCGTTTTGAGTGTTACGCTGAGGTCTGCCTCTATTTGCTATTTATTTTGCGTTTTTGTTTTTTGCGGCATTTTTCTTTTATTTTTGTGACTGTGTGGAACCCAGTTCAGCTCCTGATTGATGGATTGATTGATTGTGTGACTGCAGTACATTGTTTATTGCTTTCATTTTATGGATCAGTGGTCTTGTTATATAGTAAAATTCATGTTCACTTGCTGTTTTAGGGGTTGTTTTTAAAAGTCTGGAGCGGATTAATCCATTTTGCATTACTTTTTATGGGAAAGCGTGCCTTGGTTTTGGAACGCTTTGGTTTTGGAACAGACTTCTGGAACGGATTAAGTCTGAGAACCAAGGTACAACTGTATAATCTCTATGCAAACTAATTTGAAAAAAAAACTCAGCAATGACATAATATAATCTCCACACACGTTGAATAAACAAATCTGGGTGAATGGTCAATAAATGGCCATTTGGAAGAACCCATGGTCTGCGGGAGAAACTAGTTATGTAGGAAACTTCTTGGACAGACTGAGATTTCATTAACCTATGACAATTTCAATGCTTGCATACAGAAGTGCAAAGAAGTTACATATATTTGTTACCTCACGTAGAGGGAAATTGGAACCATAGTGTTAAGGACAATGATGTAACCCCAAAAGTTGAAGAAGCCTCGGGTAGCAGGGGTCTCGTCCTTCCCATCGTAGAGGTACCAAGAAGAATTACCAATCTGCTGTTCCCAATAGGTGTGCCCAATAGCCAGGCCGGCTGACACTAAGATGAGCAAAACGAAAATCTGGAGGAAAAAACATTAAGACGACAATGCTTTGTTAAAGATTAGCTGAAGTTCGTGCATTTTTTTAATCCTTTCCTGCTTCCCAGACTAACTACCATGAAAAAGAATTAGCCATCAACTCGCTGATACTTGAGAAGAATAGAAATAGGAGTCATTGACAGCTGAAGCAGAATTGTTTTATTTTCTGTTACGTATAGGCTACCAAGGTTGCTGCTCTCAAAGTGGTTCTCAACTTGTTTTTTTCTTTAAAAAGCACCTCAAAAAACCATCCAGCAATTATTTTATTACACCCATGTGTGATAAAACAGTACCCTGGAGGACTCAGCTACATTAGTAAAAAAGAAAAGAAAAGAAAGTTATAAACATGCAACACCAGATGGCGCCAGAGAGCAAAAGAAATTCTATGTGATTTTTACATAGCATTTTTTTCTTTTATTATAACTTAATTTCTGACTTATTCATAGCATTCCCCCCCCCCGTGTGTAGATCCACTCAAAGTAAAGCAAAGCCATTTAAAAAACCCGAAGCATTAAAAAAACAAACAGCTATTAAAGTTTTAAAACAAGTTTAAAAACGGTTGTACCCAAATCTTGTGTCTGGATAGGCCCACTGAAACAAGAAAAGGTTTCAGCAGGCATTAGAACAGTACAGGGAAAGCACCTTCCTAATGTCAATAGGCAGGGAGTTCCAGTGGACACTAAACGAGCAATCCTGTGCAAATGAGAAACCAAGGCTGTGCGGCACTTGTAAAAGTACAAGGGATCAAAATCGATCGAATCAAATAAAAAAAGGTGTTCTAAAACAGAAAGGTCACATTCAGATGCAATGCTGACCATGAACAACAGTTGGGAAATTAGTGCACAAGCTTCTGAGGACTCCTTGCTTTGCTCCTGCATTCGTAGAGTGGGGAAAACAAATCATGGATCAGCTAGCTAGCTTAGCACCAGGGCTTTTTTTCAGTAGGAACTCGCTGGAACTCAGTTCCACCCCCTCTCAAGTGGGTGCCATGGCCATTCTAAGAGAATGAGGGAGGTGTTTGTGGTGAGTTCCAGCACCTCTTTCCCTAGAAAAATAGCACTGCTTAGCATTACATGTGCACCAGTGCCCATGGTTTGTTTCTCCCCCCCAAAAAAAATTATGAGCAGAAAACCAAGGGCAAAACCTTGATTTCTGCTCATGGTTTGTTTGGAGAGAAACAAACAATAACTGCTATTGGAACATAGTGCTAAACCAGCCACCCCATAGCTTGGCTTCTGCCTTCCGTGAATGGAGGGTGGTGGTGGTGGGGGGGATAAAGCTAAGTGCACCAGCATGCAGCTCAGGAACTGGTTAATTTCTCTAATTAATTTATGGCCATTGTTACATGTGAATGCAGCCAAGCTAAGGAGCATCAGAGCACCTGATAAAAGCAATAGCAACAGCCCAGACTGCTACACATATAAAAGCAGACAAAACAGCAAAAAATAGTACATCGGCAGACCAGAAGCAGAAAAGTACCAATTATAAGCAACGTGGAATGAAACAAAACAAAGTCTTTAAGGCCACTTTAGGAACCATCAGTGTAGGGACCATATGCGTCAAACTGCTTAGGTCTTTAAAGGCAACCACCAGTAGTTGGGCCAAGGAACAAATTGACAATCCAATGTCGCTGATAGAAAATTAGTTGTGTGTTCTAACTGCCAAGCTACCCAAAGCAGCCAAGCAGCTGCACACTGCACTGACCACCCCAACTTTATGCTTCTAGATGTTGCTAGTCTACAATCTGCATTGTCTTTTACCACTGGCTATTCTGAACGGGGCTTGATGAGAACTGCAGTCCAGCAACCGGAGCTTCCAAACCATCTTTAAAAGCTGCCCATACTGCAGAAACTATAGTTTGGATATAGCCAGCAGCAAGTATCTGTGGCAAAACCTGTTTATCCAGGTAGGTTTTATTTATTTATTTTAATGCCGGCCGTGACCCTAACAAAGCACATAAGGCAAAGTGCTGAAGGGTTGCCTAATGGGAAAGCCAGACCTTCAGATCTCTGCGTGACACTTCTCTGTGTTTGCAATTCCTGGCTTCTCTCTACTACCTGCCTCACTCACAGAAAACCAACAGCCCACACAAACTTCAGTAAGGAAGCAAGCAGGGAGACTTTGCAGAGCCTGTGCTAGGTACACAAATGACTATGTCACTGCGCAAAATAAATATTTAATTTGCACAGAACTGCAAGCTAGCAATCAGTAAAGAGCCACAGCTCTAAAAGCAAAAAAAGCAAGCACAAAACTTCTTACCGTATAAACCATGTAATTCATAAGGGAGTCAATTTTAGTCCTTTTAAACCGTGTTTTCCCACTGTTTTTCATTATTTTTGTGTCTGCTCCTAAAATCACATTAAAAATTGCAGTGTAAATGTCACTGAATTTTAAACAAACATGAATACTTTAAAACTGCTTTCTTAACGGCTAAGCACAACTATGAACATGAATAATTTTAAATAATGTAAGTACATTTGGTTATCTCTCATAGATTTAGGCGAGGGAGTAGGATCCATTGAACACAATGAGTCTTACTTCTAAGTAGAAATGTATATACTTGTGTTGTTAATATAGTGGCAACTCTAACAAATGATTTTTTTAAGCTGCTTTTTCTGTTTCCAAAAAGAAGTAAGCTGAATATCCCAGGCGCAATACACTTTCATAGTAATATTCCTCTCGTGCAAAAGTGGTGTATTGTGTGACTTAGATAGAGGTGTGGGGAGGATTATAAGACATTTTGGGGTGTCTCTTCGCATGAATGTGCAAGTAATTTCCTTTTCTTAGTTTTTTTTTTTAAAGACCTTACCAATGCTTCAATTAGTTTGGCTTCTCACAAGAGCCTATGGCATTCCAGTCTAAAGCAGAATCCCCCATGGGAAAGATGCAAGCTTCAACAAGCTTTTTGTATTTTATTTTATTTTTTAAAAAAACTCACTACCTTGTGTTAAGGTAAAAAGACCTCCCTTCCGCAAATAATTTCATCCCTGCCTGAATCAATCTATGGACGGGGCATTACATACACCACAAGTGTCCCAGAAAAACCGGGATAACCCATTCCCCCCCTCCCCACACAAGATCTTGGCAGCCATTTTGGGTGCTGTGATCTCACAAGACTTCTTGCCAAGATCTCGGCCCCACCCCACCCCAAAAAAACCACCCCACTTTTTTAGAGCAGCGATCTCTTGCAGCACCCCAAAACACATTTTTGGGGCTCCATGATCCCGCATAGGTCACATGACTTGTGTGGGAGCACATACGGGCATGTCCCCATTTTGGGACTCAACATGTTGTAGGGTATGGCATTAGGTGACGGAGAAGGTTTTGGGTTTGGGCTCCAACAAATCCAGGCTGGGCTAATAAAGACCCCTGAGGAGCCAATGCCAATCAATGTCAACAATTACACCCCAACCGCAGGAAATAATAATAATAAAAAAAGAAAAAAGCTGGGGTTATTGCTTTGGTCCAGCGCTAATTTAAACAGGCAACAGCATTCCATTCCCAACACAGATACCTGCAAATATGACAAGCCCGTGACAAACATCCGTGTTCCGGATTTTGCAGCCACGCAACAAGATTTTATCAGCATCCAAAGCATAGCTTTTTCCTTTCCACTTCAAGGTCCCTGTAAATTTATCTAGCCGGTTGTTGGGCTCTTCGCATTCTATCAAACCTGGTGCGATAGTTCCCAAAAAAAAGAACAAGGAGGAGAGGGGAAAAAGCACCACGTCACAAGAATGTATTAAAACATTTTCACGGTAAGCCATTCTCTTTAAATATTAAGCAATGAATTCTGCGGAAGTACATTATTTAAAAGGAGGTATTTGAAGGAACAACACCCCTAAGCTTCCTACTGCATCAACTGTGGCAGAAATGCCCTGCATTTTTTACAAAAACTTATGCACCACTTTTAGAGTCGGTCTCTGTGGCAGAAATGTTTCAAAACACTGGGGGTCATTTAAGTGAATTCTTTTTCTGCCTCCCCCTCAAAAAACAAAAACAAAAAACAACCCCAACCCCGAATGACTACCCTTGTGTGAAAATTACTACAGATACAGCTCTGAAATTTGTCAGGATTCATGCCTTCAGAAGGGGCAAGCTTGCCTGAAAAATTCATCCAATTATCTCCAATTAAAAAAAAAAACCACAGGCAGTTCCTGTTTGGGAGGAAAAAGAACACATTTTAGGAGTGTCCAGAACAAAATCCTCTGCCCCTATTTGCCTGGAATTTAGCAGGCTGCATCCATTGAGAAGAGAACTATGTCTGCAGATGTCATCTACTTCTGTCAAAAAGGGGGAAATGTTATTGCAATTGTTTAGTTTCCCAACAATGAATGGGGTGGAAATTAGCCAGACTCAGATGAACCACACGCCAAATAGGGCAGCCTATGATGTAACTCAGACCGAGATCAGCTGTTTTCCAAAGTGCTGAATTGGGTGCCAAACCAACTTGTACGGTCTTGTGCACATCCTTGTTGCTTATTTATAGGTCACCTTTCAGGGCTACCTGCTTCAAAGTGGCTCACAACGTATTAAAACACAAAACAGTCCAAGCCATAAAAACCATAGTATAAACACAAAATGTCTAAAAATATAACAGCAACAGCAATTGAAAACAATGTCAGCGTAATAAAAACAGGCCCAGACTTTTTCAAAAGCTGACTAGATGTTTCCCCCCTCCCCCTTAAGGCTTTTGTGTTCTTCTGGAAACCAGTAGAAAGGGTGCAAACATATATCCTTGGGAAGAGACTTCTAAAGTGATGGTCCCATGAAGACATGACTCTGCCATCAGCTTAAGACTGTTCATCTACCTAGCCTAGTGCTGCTGACTATGACTAAAGGGAGATTGCATTTGGGGCAGCAGGTGGCAAAGCCTTTGCTGGGACAGTCTTCTCTCAGGATAGGTGCACAGCACAGGTGAACAAGGGGGAAGAGAAGACACAACCTTGCTCCCCCCACCGCTCATAGGAGAGCTACCAGGAAGGAGTATTGTGCAAACCAGGCTTTTGTTTTTGAAAGAGACTGGCTTTCCCCTCTTTTTGTAATTTCAATGGCATTAGGTACTTGCAGCTATAGCTCATTAGTAAAGCACGGGCTTTGCATGCACACAGTTCTCAGCTGAAATCACTAGCTGGGAAAGTCTCAGTTTGCAAACCTGGAGACCTGCTGCTGGACAATCCTGCATTAGATAGTCCAGTGGCTTGACTTGGCACAAGACAGCATATCCATATGTAATTAAGAAGAAATGCACGTTTGTACAAACCATCAAATGCTGCCAAGGCGCTCTCTTGGTGAAGGTATCTGTCAGTCACCTCCAGAGACATCTTGAACTTCAAGTTGGTTTCACTGAAGCACAGGAGGGAAATGCAAAGTTGTAATGTTGCAAATTCTATAGGGACAATGGACCATTAGGAATAGTACTTGAAAGAAACCTTTGCTTAGCTGTGCTTCTGCAAAGGTCCTCTCTGTTCTGCTGGCTTTCGAATGAAACAGCAGCTGAATAACACGCAAAGCAAACAAAAATGACAAAACCCCTGGGCTCCAAAAAGAGAAGAAAGAGAAGAAAGCTAAAATGCTGGGCATGAGCAACAGGGTGTGCTTTGTCACACGGTGTTCTTTGCTACTGAAGTATGAGAATACACAGTAGTGCATGTCCATTTGGGTCAATCAGATGATATAAAATGTTAACCCCAACAGGGCAGCAGAGGTTTTCCTAACACATTAGTTGCACATCGATTTTATTAAGCACCGCTTGGGGAAGCTAGCTGGAGCCTGCTTAGACACGCAAGCAGGCATTTTCTTCATTTCTTTGATCACAAAGGGAGAATATGCACTGCGCCATGATTGCAGAAACAGATGATCAGGGGGAGAAATGGCTGTATGAAGCCAGGACCACAGAAATGGCTGCACCTGTCCCTGTGTAAGCCCCTTATCATTCAGGCTAATTTGTCTCTCTATAGTCAAGTTTTCCTGCAAATGCTGAAGGTCACTTGGCCATCTGCACTGCAGGGGATTGGATTAGATGACCCTTGGGGGGGTCTCTTCCAACTCTGTAATTCTATGATTCAAAACAACAGAACCAATTAATAGTTTTTATCCTTCAGTAGAAGAAGTTATCAGTAGCAGCCCTGGCCATGGTGAGCCATCCCCTACAAAAAGCACAATTTATACAATGGCTCGATGGATTTGGCTAGGTCTGAGTGTCATATCACTCAGCTAGATCCAAAACCTACAACCAGGATGTAATGGTAAAGAATAGCCCCACCTCTGCTGTTGCTATTCCCAGAAATCAATATTTATATACAGTAGTGCCTTGGTTCTCGAACAGCTTGGCTCCCGAAGAAATTGGCTCCCGACACCGCAAACCCAGAAGTGTTCCAGTTTGCAAATGTTTTTCGGAAGTTGAACATCCAACGTGGCTTCCGCTTGAGTGCAGGAAGCTCCTGCAGCCAACTGGAAACCGCCCCTTAGTCTTCAAATGCTTTTGGGAGTCGAACAGACTCCCAGAACGGATTAAGTTCAAGAATCAAGGTACCGCTGTACAACCTAATTATGTTTAAGATCAGTATTTCTTTATCCTATCAGCATGTTGGGTCAAAATGTGCCACCTTAAAATGGACAGAGCAAGTTTTAAAACATAGCACACAAAAAACCATTTTGACTGGGAATTTAGCATTGCTAAGGCTGAGACTACAAACAAGAATAACTTGTTAATATTATGGGAAGCTAAACGTTAGGAGAAAGAGCCCTTACCCATCTAGTTCAGCTGTCTCTACATAGCAAAGGCTATTAGGTTCTGAAGTGGACAGCAGCAGGATATCAGCCTGATTAAATAAAGAAGAAAGCAAATTAAATGCATGTGAATGATACTGCTGTCACAGTGAAAAAATAATAATTCTCTCTCTCACACACACAAGCACAGCATTTCACTTACAGGAATAAATGCATTTTTCCTGAGACGGATGACATCGCCAACTTTGATATCCTTCCATTTTGTATTTTCGAACCTGAAGTAGCGAGAAATAATAAATAAATAAATATATATATATTTAAAAAATGAACTGGATAACATTTAGGAAAAATGCTGAATGCTCTCTAAGAATATATGGCATTTCTACTAGGTAATATTAACTAATAATATTTCAACTCTCTCAGTTTCTGGCTGTGCAGATAATTATTAAAAACAGCCATGCTAGCTTTCCACAGAAAACCTTTTTGAAACATGTATGCAGAGAAGAAGAAGGAGAAGAAGAGTTTGGATTTGATATCCCGCTTTTCACTACCCGAAGGAGTCTCAAAGCGGCTAACATTCTCCTTTCCCTTCCTCCCCCACAACAAACACTCTGGGAGGTGAGTGGGGCTGAGAGACTTCAGAGAAGTGTGACTAGCCCAAGGTCACCCAGCAGCTGCATGTGGAGGAGTGGAGACGCGAACCCGGTTCCCCAGATAACGAGTCTACCGCTCTTAACCACTACACCACACTGGCTGTTCACTCAGACAATTGTTAAGGTGACACCGATGGAACCATACCTGCCCTCCTTGATTACATCACACGTGCGGTTGTTAATTTCATTGTCCATCCGATGCCGAGCCTAAAAAAGAAAGAAAGAGGGGGGAAAGATTAAAAGAACCTACCGGTATATCGTTGTTGCTGTTGTCTTAAAGCACAGCTGGGCAACTTGTATGAGGCCCTCAGACTCCTTCAGCACAGCCCTTACGCCCAGAATAGAGTTGGAATGAAGGAGTCTGTGTTTAGAACCCCAATACCTTACAGAATCTCACCTTCTAAGTGAGCATTCCCATGTCCCAGCATCAGAGGCCTTCTCTATTTTCCCCACCCCCTAGAAACTATCCAGGGGATGGCAACAAGGCTTGTGTCCTTCCCCTCTCATCTACGGAATTCTCTCCCCCAGGGAGCCTCGCCTGGTACCAACATTGACATCTTTTCAGTACCAGCCAAAGAAGTTTATCTTCTCCCAGGAAACTGAGTGTTGTTTGGTTTTGCTTTGCTATCTATGGTGGACAGGGAATGGGTTGTTCATATGGTATGATCTCCTCCTGCTTTGCTTTCAATTAATGTGCATGTTACTATTATTTGTAAGACCCATTTTTTGGGGGGGGGGAGATGTTTGTGTAAAATGGCTCCTAAACTTAAGAAACAGTAATAGTAATAATCATCCGTTCTATTTTAAATGAACTTTAAAATTAAACTTTGTACATTCGTTGATAGGTCAGAAGGCAGAGAATGGGAAGCCCCAATTGCGGTGAATAATCATGCTAGGAACAAAGGTTTCGCTGATTCATTCTTTGGGGTGGCATAAACACAATTCTCTATTTATTTGTTGTAAAATAAACCAACCAATTGGCCTGTTGTTATAATTATAATTTGTCATTTACACTTCTTGTTCTTTGGTTCAGGAAGGTTTCTTGTGACAATTATTTTAATTACCCCAATATAATGCGGAGGGACGGGGACCCTGAAATGTAAAAACAGGAAGAATAAATAAATAAAACAATACTTACGATATCATCCACTAGGTCTTTTATCGCAGTGATGCCAAGAACCAAGAGTAAAGGTATCAGAGTTGTATACCATGAGAGGGTGGTTATCTGAGGAATGCACTGCAAGAAAAAAATAAATAGGAATATAAATTTATTTATTATGCATGAATAAAATCTACCCTGCATTTATGTCCAAGGTGTTTTACACATCTGTAGATGCCATATCTCAGTAGTACACCACATGGGCTTTGCATATACAAATTTTCACATAGTAAATATCTTTGAAATGTTAACTCTCCTTGCCTGGCACCATGGGGAGTTCCGTCCCCACACAACCTCCACTAAGGTACGTTTTGAAAAGCAGCAATGGTCAGAAGAAGAGCTGTGCCAGTAAGTAAACAGGCAGGTGTAATGGGAGAGCAGAGCATGCTGTTAACCGAGACAAGCTTGCATCTACTCTACACGTTAAGCTCAAAACCAGTTCCAGCATCACAGCTGATCCTCCAGGAATGAATGGAATTGCAATTACGCAGGGAGGACTTTAAAAGGTTGATATGACAAAGCTGTAGAGCCATTGTTCTCTCAAGTCAGGATGGAGTGATTCTCTGATCCCTAACACCTACATGCTCCATCTTTCATGCAGAAGAAGAAGAAGAAGAAGAAGAAGAAGAAGAAGAAGAATCAACCCAGATATCCTCTTTAACCATTTCCTACTGATAATGGTACCTGACTTTCCCAACCATTCAGCTTCAATAGGCTCAGCTGCAGGAGCAAAGGCAGATTTAGGGGAGCACAACCAGTTCAACCACACTGGGTATGGAGCCTAGGGGGCACTGCTGAGGGCACTGTAACTACGATTCAGAATGAGGAGCGATAGGTGGAGGGGTGCTGAATTTTGGCATCACACAGGGTGCCGCTGAAATTTGAGACCCCGAGATCCGCTACCTATGAAGAGTTGTACTTCATCGCACACCTGCTTTAAATGGGGCACAATGGGGTGGGGGTGGGGGACCCAGTCTCCATAATGAATCGTACAGTCATGTTTTACCTGTAAAATAAGTAGAACCAAGAAATAGAAGTTGGCGACCCTTTTAAACTGTTCAAATAAATTCAGTGGCAAGAAGGTAATGGGATTATACTTGTAGGTTTTGATTGCATTCCCCTGTTGAAGAAGACAAAGAAGCAAATTACAGAAAAAAGCATTAAATATACTAATAAGGTAGCATTTCATGCGGAACGTTATCATTTAGTGAAATCATCCTTCAGTTAGGCGAGTGCATTACACTTTTCCCATTAGTAACCACCTTGAACAAGTCATATGAAACGGATATGGGGGGGTGTTCATGTTCTGCGAAAGGTGTAACCCATGGGTAGGCAAACTAAGGCCAGTGGGCCGGATCCTGCCCAATCACCTTCTAAATCCGGCCCGAAAACGGACCAGGAATCAGCGTGTTTTTACATGAGTAGGATGTGTCCTTTTATTAAAAATGCATCTCTGGGTTATTTGTGGGGCATAGGATTTGGTTCATTCATTTATTTTTCAAAATATAGTCTGGCCGCCCACAAGGTCTGAGGGACAGTGGACCGGCCCCCTGCTGAAAAAGTTTGCTGACCCCTGGTGTACCCCATTTCATATTATCGAAGAGTTTGGTTCTGTCATTATTTAAAGAGAAGAGAAGAGGAGTTTGGATTTGATATCCCGCTTTTCACTACCCGAAGGAGTCTCAAAGCGGCTAACATTCTCCTTTCCCTTCCTCCCCCACAACAAACACTCTGTGAGGTGAGTGGGGCTGAGAGACTTCAGAGAAGTGTGACTAGCCCAAGGTCACCCAGCAGCTGCATGTGGAGGAGCGGAGACGCAAACCCAGTTCCCCAGATTACGAGTCTACCGCTCTTAACCACTACACCACACTGGCTCGTTTTAGAGGGCTAAAACGAGGCATTAAAAAAAAAAAAAACAACCTGCAGGAACTTTTCCCTCCAGGTCAGGTGTTGAATTGGAATGGATGAAGGATAAGGAACTTGTGGTTCTCTAGATACTATTAGACTCCAACTCCCATCAGTCCTATCTAGGCCCAATGCTCAGGGATGGTGCGGGTTGTACTCCATTAACGACAACCAAAGAACCACGACTAGCTGATCCCTGGACTAGGTGAAGGTCCCCTTGGACACCATGATTTTAAATCCACTTACTGCATATTTACTTTTCCTAAGGCACAGATAAGTCGTTTGCATAAATTGGGGCTGTTCATAGAAGGCACGATCATTTGCTTTAACTTGCCAGCCGCATTCTGAAAAACAAAAAAATTATGAAAACCATAAAGTGTGATAATCATGAACTTAATAACCAAGTGACTGAAAGCAGGAAATTTATTAACTCCCACCGGCGTATGAAGGCTAGAATGGTTAGGACCCCCATTCCGTTCCCCAATTAGTAGTCTTTGCATACCCAAGATCAAAAACAAACTACAAATGCAACAAAGATGAGCAGTGGAACAAATGGCGAGTGTACTGCTTTTAAACATTTACTCCTTGTTCAAACAATTAACAGAACAAGGGAACCCTAAGGGATTCCAAACAACTTCCCTTGATTTGCATAATTTCAAAACTACCTACAAGCTGCTTACTTTTGCTTCCTCTAAGGCAAAAGTGGGAGAACAAGTTAACCATAGGAGAGAGAAATAAGCTTTACTACCGGAATGACCTTGGGGAGAACATCCCAGGTAAATACGATGCAATTTGTGGTGATGTCAACCATTTGTCTTTTAGAAAATTAGTAAAGGACAGACTGGAAATCTCGCTTAAAGGTTATCCTTATGACTCATCTACTGGTGGATCCAGTGGAGATAAAAGTCAATTTACTGCCACAACTGTTTTTCTTCATCTCAGACCTACTTTTCACATCAGCATGTAGAGCAGGCTTCCTCAAACTCGGCCCTCCAGATGTTCTGAGACTACAATTCCCATCATCCCTGACCATTGGGTCCTGCTAGCTAGGGATCATGGGAGTTGTAGGACAAAAACATCTAGAGGGCCGAGTTTGAGGAAGCCTGATGTAGAGCCATTGGCAGGGTGGATAAAAATAAATGATTTTTTTAAATAAAAAAATTGGATTTTTAAAAATTTAAATTGGATTTTTAAAAATAAAATGCCTTCCGAGGAAAAATCTTTCTAAAGATAGTTTTCTATTTAACTTACATTATAGTCCGTCAGGAAATAAGGATTTGTTTTTAATTATGTTGCATGAGGCTTTATACGCAATGTTTTAATTTTTTGGTAAATGAATTCCATTAATCCGTTCACAATGTCATGCTCTTCCAGAGGTTTCTGTAAGATTATTTGGGGCAGTTTTTCTAACAAGAATATATTATCACAGACGCTTGTTTTTGCAGTTTTCAAAAGTGTGGATTTGTGTCTGCAGAGATAACATGCCTTTTCTTCAAAGGAAAAAAATGTTATAAAACAAACATACACAGAGTTGAGGGGGGGGGAACCTTAATCCCATTGTTCCTTTGCAAATTTATATACACAGAATCAACCCCTTACCTCTTAAATGCTAAGTTCCAAGAGGTTCGATTAACAGATTGTTTGGAGTGGAAAAGATCTGCACAAGTAGCTAAGTGTGAAGCAGTAAAAATGAAAGTGCAAGCTTGTGAGCAGAATACTCCACAAGTCTTGGGATCTTTCTGCAATCATCGTGCAAGTCAGTTGCATGTCTGTGCAACTGAGACTTGAGGCAAGTGCTGAAGGCACTTCAGGGCTGGCAACCTCTTCCCAATCCCACTGGGTTCCAACAACTGCACTAACGCTTAACTGTACAGAATAGGCACCTGAATATAGAAGCAAATCCAAACGGGTGGTGGTGGTGTAAATAGTAACTGAAGAAGAGTTTGGATTGCTTTATCACTACCCGAAGGAGTCTCAAAGCGGCTAGCATTCTCCTTTCCCTTCCTCCCCCCACAACAAACACTCTGGGAGGTGAGTGAGGCTGAGAGACTTCAAAGAATTGTGACTAGCCCAAGGTGACCCAGCAGCTGCATGTGGAGGAGTGGGGAATCGAACCCGGCTCACCAGATTACGAGTCTACCGCTCTTAACCACTACACCACACTGGCTCTTGATCTAGGATCTGTAAGTCCTTGGCAAGACCTTGAAGTGCTTGCCAGTCAACTAATAGTTCGCTAGTTCCAGGCCCTTCTTCCCATTTGTAAATATTAACACTATACCAGGAATAATGAGTCTTTCTTTTAAAAAAATGATTAAATCAAGTCTTACTGACTAGTGATTTAAATCGTGATTCAAATCAATTTGATTTAAATCAAATTCACCCTGGCTAAAGGTTTATGCATAAATGCCCCATAAAGAGTGTGCCAAGCTTGTGTGAATGCACTGTTTGTGTCAAATTGCACCGTGAGCTTGATAGTAGGCTATATATCCCTTGCAAAGTCCTGAAATTATGATTATGGGAATTTCCATCACCACCACACCACAGACAAAAACTAGCAGCGAATAGTTGTAGATCTGGGGGTTCTCATCATTTACTGGAACAAATTTCAGAGCTGCAGCTAATATCTTTGCTGAGTTTTCTGTTGAAAAGTGGGCAAGTCAATCTAAGCAGAATTTTTTTAATGTACTTTTGGAAGTACATTACATATTCTAGGGGGATTTTTTCTGGAGTGCCAGAAAAACTAAGTTAATAAAAGTGGAGAAAGTATGCTTTAAAATGTGGTGGTTTATGAGGGTTAAAAGAAGGGGGAAGTGATAATTTTTACAGTATTGCTTTGCATCAACTTGAAAATTCAAGCTTGTGTAAAACAGAGTTGGAAATAGTTGGGACAAGGATTGTTTATATGCAAGTGTAAAATATATAGGAAATTAAATATTGCAACCAATTTATCCACATACCTGTTTCATATTTTCATGCACAGACTTATACTCCTCATTTTATATTTATAAGTTAGACTAATAGTTTTCTCTGCATCCATATCTTATCTTGATTATATTACTATGCATTCTTGTATATTTATAGTATACTTTATATGTACAAATAAATAAAAATAAGAAAACCCATGCATAAAATGTGGCTTGTGCATTTTCAGCCAGCTGTTTAGAGGATATGGTCAAATAAATTTCATTTTAAACAGGCTTATGCCACTTCCAAACCACATTGGTAGTTTCCCTGTTGGATCAATCTAGGAATGCCCCTGTGGTGTTTTGGAAACTGAACAGCAAAAACATAACGCTCAGAGTAATTACTTCCAACGAAGCTGGCTATTGGAAGATTTAGGACAGACAAAAGAAAGTACTTCATGCAGTGCAGTGATGGCCAGGGCTGGCCCAATAAATTTTGCTGCTGCCACCACACCAGGGAAGAAGGGGTGAGTGAAGATCTCCATCAGAAACAAGTTGGGAAACTCAAATCAGCCTTACTCAATGGTCAAGTGGAAATCAAAGGCCATTGCAGTGATGAAAACGGCACCGCTCTGAATCTTGTTGGGTGGGTGCACAGCCCAGGAGACACCAGAGGGCAGCCCCCAAAATTTCTTTCCTAGGGGTGGGAGCCACATCTCCTATTCTCCAAGAGGCCACTGTGGGGGCAGCACTGGATGGGGAGTCAGCCAAGGAGGTGGCAGATCCATAGAATCATAGAAGAGTTGGAAGAGACCACAAGGGCCATCCATCCAACCCCCTGCCAAGCAGGAAACACCATCAAAGCATTCCTGACAGATGGCTGTCAAGCCTCCGCTTAAAGACCTCCAAAGAAGGAGACTCCACCACACTCCTTGGCAGCAAATTCCACTGTCGAACAGCTCTCACTGTCAGGAAGTTCTTCCTAATGTTTAGGTGGAATCTTCTTTCTTGTAATTTGAATCCATTGCCCCGTGTCTGCTTCTCTGGAGCAGCAGAAAACAACCTTTCTCCCTCCTCTATATGACATCCTTTTATATATTTGAACATGGCTATCACATCACCCCTTAACCTTCTCTTCTCCAGGCTAAACATACCCAGCTCCCTAAGCTGTTCCTCATAGGGCATCGTTTCCAGGCCTTTGACCATTTTGGTTGCCCTCCACTTCCAAGGAGTGGGCCCGACTATCGCTGCCACAGTGGAAGCGATAGCAGCAGGCGAAGACTTCCTTAGAGCTGCTGCTCCTGTGGATCACCTTGCCTCGTGTGTGGGCCGGCCTCCGGTAAAAGAGGATTAGACAAATTCAAGGAGAATAATGCTATCAATGGCTGCTAGCTATGTTCTGTCTGCTAGCTATACTAGTTAATGGGGGTGTCACAAGTGGGGAGAGTGCTGCCATGCCCAGGCACTGGTTCCCATTGACATCTGGTTGGCCACTTCACACAGAACTGCGTGGACCTTTGACCTGATCCAGCGTGGATCACCTTACATTCCCCTTCCCCAACTCACCTTTTCTAAGTGTATCTCGAGTCACTTCCACCTCTCTGTTGATGCGGTTTTGCTCCGGCTCGACAGGAGGCGGAACGTCCAATTCATCCTCTGTCTCATCATCACTATATGGCACCTCTTCGTCGTTGGGCTGGGAGTCCTCGTCAAAGGTAGTTTCCGAATCTCTTTCCGAATTCATCCTCCTAGCCGTTCCTAAAGCCGGAAATGAAAGCAAACCCGAGTTCAGCCTAGCAGGATAGACACAGGACACAGCTCCATCCCTGCTGTTCCTTAGTGAGAGACTTTGCAAGCTGGAACAAAGCTCCCTTAAAGATAAAGGGACCCCTGACCATTAGGTCCAGTCATGTCTGACTCTGGGGCTGCAGCACTCATCTCGCATTACTGGCCGAGGAAGCCGGTGTACAGCTTCTGGGTCATGTGGCCAGCATGACTAAGCCACTTCTGCTGAACCAGAGCAGTGCACGGAAACGCTGTTTACCTTCCCGCTGGAGCAGTACCTATTTATCTACTTGCACTTGACGTGCTTTCGAACTGCTAGGTGGGCAGGAGCTGGGACTGAGCAACGGGAGCTCACCACGTCGCAGGGATTCGAACCGCTGACCTTCTGATCAGCAAGCCCTAGGCTCTGTGGTTTAACCCACAATGCCACCCGCATCCCCTAAAAAAAATCACCACTTAAAAATAATAATAAAAGGTATTAATTTTTCTGAATCTCAGTCATGCATCTGTTTTCAGTTGTCTGTCTCCTGAAGTGTCTGAAATCCCTCACCTAAGACATAGTCCCTGGTAACAAATTAAACTGCCAAGAGAGGTTGGGCTGAGAGTTCTGTAGTCTTGTGCAAATACACCTGGGAGTTTACAGGCAGTAAAATATAATGGTGGTGGTGGTAAAACGTTAAAGGATCATTTTCTAAGTGAATATGTATAGCTAAAAACTTCATGTATTCCAGACTCGATTGTTCTTGGCTCACGGTGCCAACAGACAATCAAGCTCAAGGTGGACTACTGAGGGGAGGGCATATACTTTACATCCAAAGGGAAGTCAATTCACCCATCAAATTCCTCTCAAAGAGCCAGAGGGTTTTAGCTGCTTCCATATACGTGAGCAACACACATGCTTTCCAGGTATTAGATCATGGTCCTGTGCCCTTACAGAGGACACTGGACTCCCAACACGCATCAGTTCCCAGCCATAATGGCTCATAGTGAGGGATGTTGGGAAATGAACCCCAGAAACATCTGTAGGGCCACAGATTCTTTATCCCTGAAACAGGACTTCCATTTGAACTATCAGAGAAAGGAGGGAAATCAGCCTGGATGTGCACATCTGCCACAGTGTCAACAGTTGCCTAAACTTGGGAAGAAGAAGAAGAAGAAGAAGAAGAAGAAGAAGAAGAAGAAGAGGAGGAGGAGGAGGAGGAGGAGGAGTTTGGATTTGATATCCCGCTTTATCACTACCGGAAGGAGTCTCAAAGCGGCTAACATTCTCCTTTCCCTTCCTCCCCCACAACAAACACTCTGTGAGGTGAGTGGGGCTGAGAGACTTCAGAGAAGTGTGACTAGCCCAAGCTCACCCAGCAGCTGCATGTGGAGGAGCGGAGACGCGAACCTGGTTCACCAGATTACGAGTCCACCGCTCTTAACCACTACACCACACTGGATTTCTTATTATCTCCCGTATTAAAGATGAGGAGAACTGAGGCTGAGAAAGAGAGAGAGAGAGAGAGCAGTGTGCCTAGTGAGTTCACAGCAGATGTTAAAATTTGATCCAAGGACTTTCCGATTCATTGCTCTGGTTCCTCACCTACCCTACACTGGGATTTCTGCACTCATCCCTTTTTAGCCATCATCATCATCTTCATGGCAAATTTAAACACATCAGAAAAATTCTCAAAGTAGTGTACAGATAAAATGCAGCTAAAATCCATTAAACCAATGAAAAGCAACATCAACCTTGGGGACAGAGATAACTTTTTTAACAAATGCAGGCAACTGAAAGATGTGCTTTCAAAAACAAACAAAAAAAGTGTAACTGTCAGATTGCATAAAGCTTCAGACAACTTCCAGTTAAGCAATTTTAATCATGTTGAAAGGTCAGGTTCATCTGCAGCTCCAACCTTATACAGGCAGAGTTATACATACAGTATTTGTTTCCCCAACACTGTACACAAGCAAAGACAATCATAGATTTCTTCTCAAAATCTGCATCCTGCTAATATACCTTATTCTCTCATTCACTTGGAGACGCAAATTTAGTTAATCAATGCATTAAAACTCAAATGTTTAACAAATCTTTCTTTCAACAAGTGGCAGCATCTAATAAAATTACCACATGCTCCTATCCTGCATGTGTACAGAGGCTGGACAGCTATCCATCAGAGATGCTGGAGCTGCAGTTGACATTACAGATCCTGCATTGCACAGGGGGCTCGGCTGGATGACCTCTGAGTACAAATTTTCATCTCTATGATTAAGGATCATTTGCCTAAGGCACAACCCTGGCATTGCCACCTGCCTTCTGCCAGAAGTAGCTTGCACTCAGTCCCCAGAAAACTCCTTAGAATGAGGTGTGCAATTATGCAGCCATCTCTTTCAGTACAGCAACTGAATACTAAAAAAACAGGCCTTTGAAGAATATGTTATTAAATAAAATTTCTGTGTATTTGTGTGTGGAAATGCATAATAAAAGGGAGAAAGCTCACATATGTGCTTCAGAGATGACAATAATGAATTGATGTTGATTTTCATATGTTTTGTAACTTCTTTGCAATGTTGTTGTTTTATTTTTTTCTGCATACTGCTTATATTAACAGTATACAAATTAAATCATCAGTCAAATCAGTTTGTGGGGTGAGGTGTAATGCTTGGTATTGGCAGAGGGTAAAGCTGTGTGTCTTCTTTAAATTACAACTTTCTGCTGCAAAACCATTGTTCAGTTCCCCTGAGAGAGAAGGATTGTAGTCATACTTCGCAATACAACATATTCTGTTCTGTTCGGCTCCGTTAAGAAGAAACAAAACGGTCTATAAGATAGAGGTACCCTTCTTTGTGCTGTTGTGTTTTAATGGAAAATTGTCTTTTTCCTTCTGGCACACCCTCTTCCTCTCAGCCTCTGGGTTCTCCCCTAGGCCACAAACAAACTCTCAAGCTCACCCACAAAAGTCTCACAATAAGAGTTCCTGGAAATAGTCACCCTAGTCTTTCACTCCAGACTTGCATTTTACGGGCTGGCCCAAGGTGGATGGTACTTCCTCAGGCTGCCCGCAATTGTGTTCCATTCAGTTGCCCTCTCCACACCCAGTTCCAGGTGCAGCACAGTTTGTTGAGTTTCCCAGGGGGTCCAGAGGATGGGTTGAGGAATCTATGCTCCTCCGAAAAATTGCTGGATGGCAACTTCCACCATACCTGACCACTGGACCCTGCAGGCTGGGGCAGGGGCAGGGCAGGGAGTTTGGAGTCCAACAACATCTGGACAGCCACAGGTTGCCCATCCCTACAATAATGCTTGTTAAAAACTACTAAAAAGGTACTATTTCATGGGTAAGAAGCATATGCAATGGGAGTACAAAGCTCAAGGGATACTCATTTGAAAGTGGAACGAACTTAAATAGTGTTGAAATTTAACACGAATGTCGCTACGCTTTAGGGTGCTTAACGGACAAATTAGTTGGATTAGATCATTACATTTAAATTTGAATTTTATCAAATATAAAAGCTGCCTTTCTGGGATGTATAAAGGAGGTAAGCTTACAATTCCACAAGCAGTTACTATTTGCTAGAGGGAAGGGCTGTTGTCATTGCTTCATTTCCCATTACATTGACTGGAGCGCCAAAACAGACTGAATAAATAAAAAAGCATGTTCTAAATTCAGAGCCCTGACAATTAAGATTTGGGTTTAAAAGGAACTTGAGTAGGAGAATGGAGCTCCACATCCCTGGGCATGAATCACAGCCTGCAGAGAGACAGTAGTCATAACAGCACAATTCCAGTCCTCTGTCCTCAATCATCCATGCCACAAAGACTTTAAATCATGATTTTCCATTTGAACTCTAGTAAGGCTACATAATTGTGCTTCCACATCTGCATATTCTAGGAACACTGTTTTTGCTGATACAGTCTAGGCTAGGGAGTGGCCCTGTTAATGCCTAACAGGGTAGTAAAAAAAACAACACACAAACCAAAGCCTTTTAGCCGCTCCCCTAGCCAACTGTTCAACAAACTCTTTGTGCTGGATACCGGATACTCATAAAGAAAAGAGTATTATGACCCTAAGCAGTTCCTTTACAAAAAAAATAATGAGAGAGAACCGTTACAAATCAGTTATGCTAACCACCCACACACAAGATCCCCATTTTATATGAAAGATGTATATTGATGTATAGTAAGAAGCAAGGCAGAATGCTTGTAAAATATGTAAAATAGCTTTCAATTATTTATTTATTTATTTATTTTTAATTGCAGACCACTGGGTAAGTTGAGCAACCCACTCCAAACAGGCTTTTTCTCCTTCATCTCAAAACACAACAGGCCTAGATTGCTAATAAAGGCAATAACAACAAACTCAAAGGAATTGTGTATTATGCCTGTTATGTATTGAAGTTCTCACCCTAGGCCACTAGGGGTGTGTGTATAAAGTTCATTCTGCTGCAGTTCTCACTCAGGTCCGCACATGCAAATGAAGGATTGAAAGTGACGTTCAGGAATTGGGTAACTACAGAAAGTTGTTACTGTTGCTTGTAGCTGAGTTCTATATAAGCAGGCTGCTGAGCTCTTTAGTTCAGTTCTGTTCCAGCCTTGGAGAATCACTGTGTCATCTGCTATGTCCACCCACTGTTTAATAATGCCACTTAAATCAACAGTCAAGAACTGAAGCAACATGCCAATTTCAAGGATACAACCTCTTTCTCTAACTAGCTTTCAAACTCCATAACTGCTTTTTTGTGTTGTTGGTTCAAAGGCTAAAGCAATGAAATGTGTTTTAGGTCACTTGGAGACCTTTGGGTAAGCAGGCAGCTAACAAGTTTAATAAATGATGGTGGGGGTAAATAATAATGAAGCAGAACATGGGACATAACGTAAGTTACAGGCAAGAGAGCATCTGCATATGCTTACCGAACTTGTGAATGCGCCACTCTTCTGCATCAAATGATTGCCAATCCCATAGATTTGTTGAAAGGATATGTAGCAGTGGGTTTTGTTGATTCTAACTAAGCAGAACCTAAGTAATTCATATTAACTATCATTTTAGGAGGTACAATTAGGAATGGAGCGCTTCCTTTGAAAATGCAAGAGTTTTGCAAACTCCAGGATGGCAGCAACCCCACTTTCCCGGAACCATTTCTAAGGACCACAACACAACAGTGTCTTTGCCTCCCCACATTCAGCAATCCCTTTTGATTCAACGGTTCCCATCAGGTTCAAAAGAAGAATCCTTCTAAAAACTTGGAACTCATGGAACTTTCGTCTGCCAATCGTCCAGACAGAGAAGGTCACTGCTCGAAAGCAAACCTTGATCAGTAGCCACCAAGAGTTTCATCATCCACGTAATATTACACAGACCAAATATTTGCAGCGGACAAGATGATATCATGTTCTTCTAAATCTTCATAGGAAAAACTCTTTTCTATCCATGGGTTTCCTCGCTTTTGTATTTAATAGCACCCCCGAAGACACACTCTGCAATTAATTATGCTCCTGAAATAAGCACCTTTTAAGACAATCCCACGTCAAGCACAGGACAGAGCTATTAAGAGTTTAAGGCATCTAATTCTTTTCTGCCACTCAAGTCAATGGCTTTGCTCAACGCAACAATCAAATCTGGGGGGGAAACCCCACGTTTTATCTCTTTGTAAAGGTAAAGGACCCCTGACAGTTAAGTCCAGTCGCGAACGACTCTGGGGTTGCGGCGCTCATCTTGCTTTACTGGCCAAGGGACCAACGTTTGTCCGCAGACAGTTTTTCCGGGTCATGTGGCCAGCTTCTGGCAAAACCAGAGCAGCGCATGGAAATGCCGTTTACCTTCCCGCCAGAGTGGTACCTATTTATCTACTTGCACTTTGATGTGCTTTCGAACTGCTAGGTTGGCAGGAGCTGGGACTGAGCAATGGGAGCTCACCCCGTCGCGGGGATTCAAACCGCCGACCTTCCGATCACCAAGCCCAAGGCTCAGTGGTTTGCACCACAGCACCACCGGCGTCCCTTACCTCTGACTACATTGTATAGCCTTGCTCCTGAACCATGCAACTTTACTAACTTCAACAAAATATTTTATGTAAGGTCATCCAGGAACCCTACCCTTTGTACAGGTGACAAGGTGATCTCCTATGTCCTTTCTCAGTACCCAAAAGCTCAGCCGACTAAGCCCATGCATGCTGCATCGTCATCCCACCCTTGGTAGCACATGGCAGTACACAGGGGGTAGCCTTCAACCCACTGAGGCGAGGGGTTTCACTGGCACAGGACAAGCAAGCAGACTCCTACTTGCTTCTTCCTGGTCTGGAAACCGGTTTGCTGGCCTAGGTCAGCTGAGCCCAGCTATGCTGAAGACTCAAATTTGAACAGGTTGCAGACTTGTTATGAGCTTGAAGGAAGTGTGACCTTTTACACACCCCTTTACCCTCTTTCCCAACAATCATTTTGGGCATTGCGGTGGGGGGGGGGGACTATTCAGGCTCAGCCTACTGTTGCCTCTGAAATGACTGCAGGTGAAGGAAGAAAGATCTCAGCAGCGCTATACCTCTCTCTAAGCTCATTCTCCCCACCCCAGCCTGACTGATAAGGTGGGAGGGAAGGAGCAAACAAAAAGCCAGTCATTTTCCTTTCCTCTGCAATTACACTTGTGTATGCATATAGATAACATGGACTGGCCTAGAGATGGATTAAACAAGTTTCGAATTCTGGTCTCCAGGCATTAGCACACCAGGTGAATAGGCCACAATCTATGCAGCAACAGTGCTTGCTGAAGGTATACCAAAAGCTTGCTGGTGCTGCCTAGTGTACTTCCAAACATAAATGGCAATCGTCCATCCTCAAGTGGCTGTGTACATGCCTCAGGGAACATGTAGCTCACTCAGGACTTCCCAGCACATGGATAGAGCTGTTTAAGGAGACATTTGAAAGATTATACATTTTTTTGCTGCAGTCTACAAGAAGGCACTGGTGTCCAGACTTGTCATTCCAGCAACAAAACAAAAATAAGTGGGAAGTAGGAATCAGTGTTTTACTGAGCCAGTAATCACTGACTTCACGGTGCAAGAACAGCAGCAGCACAGCATCCATTTTTTAAAAAGTTATATACAGTCATACCTTGGTTTTCAAACAGCTTAGTTCTCGAACGTTTTGGCTCCCAAATGCCACAAACCCGGTAGTGAGTGTCCCGGTTTGCAAACTATTTTTGGAAGCTGGATGTCTGACAGGGGTTCCGTGGCTTCTCGTTGGTTGCAGGAGCTTCCTGAATCCAATCAGAAGCCGCATTGTGGTTTCCAAACATTTTGGAAGTCGAACAAACTTCCAGAACGGATTCCGTTCAACTTCCAAGGTACAACTGTACTGTGTTTAAGTCCTTTGCCTTTATTTCTGAACCCTTAAGTTACATGCACTGAAAACTAAGTAGTTTGTAGGAAAATGAAGTTCTGTAGCAAATGATCCAAAACAGGATGCCTAAAAGAATTCATGCTCATTCTTTCAATTACTCAGGCATTTTGCTATTTCATTATTGCTATTCACTTATGGCTATTTTTTTTAATGCCAGCTTTCTGTAGGGTCAAAAGGACAATAAAGTGCCAATTCAAATTGTGTTCATTGTTGCACACTATCCTGGTACTGAGATAGATAGATAGATAGATAGATAGATAGATAGATAGATAGATAGATAGAAACAAACAGCAGAACTGCTGTATATAAAATAAATTAAAAATAGGTCCCAGGGACAGCTCTGCTTTCAAAAAAAGGAGAGGCTGCCCCCCAGTTACAGCACCAGTGGAGCAAAGGTCCTCTCTTTGGTTTTCCATCCATCTCACTTGACAATGATAGGAGGCTCTCCACGGTATCTCAATGTCTGTGCATGCCCATATGGCGAGAGGAAGTCTTGATCCAAAGCCATTAAGTGGCATACAGCACGGGTAGGCGAACTAAGGCCCAGGGGCCAGATCCGGCCCAATCGCCTTCTAAATCCGGCCCACGGATGGTCCAGGAATCAGCGTGTTTTTACACGAGTAGAATGTGTGCTTTTATTTAAAATGCATCTCTGGATTATTTGTGGGGCCTGCCTGGTGTTTTCACATGAGTAGAATGTGTGCTTTTATTTAAAATGCATCTCTGGGTTATTAGTGGGGCATAGGAATTCGTTCATTTCCCTCCCCCCCAAAAAAATATAGTCCAGCCCCCCACAAGGTTTGAGGGACAGTGGACCGGCCCCCTGCTGAAAAGGTTTGCTGACCCCTGCCGTACAGAGCACAGCCTGCCTATGTGTACGCTATGGAGGCTCATTTGGGATTGTTTGCAAGAAGAGAACATAGGACAACTGTGTTTTCCTTACAGATCCTTAATTCAAAAAAGTGATAAAATCTTAGCTTAACTGTTCTTTCATTGAGATTACAGATATAGTGTAAAGGAGATGGAAAAGAGCTTTCAGCAATATGTGGGAGGTTTTATTTGCCTCAAAAAGTGAACTTGCCAATTCACACTTTCTAAAGCGATAGGTGACCTGAAGCACAGCCAGCCATCAAAATTCACACTTCTCTGTATTTTGCAAGTCTGTTACCCAGCCAAGCGAATGTGTACAAAATTGTATTTACCAACGTATGCATATAAATGCATATGTTCGTGAAAAATCACACTTTATCAGGGGAAATTGCCTTGCGAAAATTTGTATACGAGGCAAAACTGCAAACATCACATGTAAAGAGCAGGAGAAATTTGCACACAAATTCTGAAGTATTTTCATGGGGGGGGGGATTCGCAAACCGATGTGAAAATGTAGACAACTGGACTGAACAAAGAATGGGGAAATTTTTTAAGTTACTTGAAAAAACACTGCAAACAACTGAAAACATTAGCAGGATTTTGAAAACACTTGCAATGAAGAGAGAACTATGATTTTTTTAAAAGTGAGTTTATTGGAGAATACGATATGATGCAGTTTGAAAATAATATCTGGGGAAACCATGGAGGGGTGGAGGGGAGTTCGGGGATTCTGAGAATCCTATTTGTAAAATGATTGTGATTTATGTATAAATGTTAAAAGTGAAATGTTAAAAAAAATGTTAAAAGTGAAAATGAATTTAAAAAAATTATAAAGAAGGCTGGAAGAATGAGCAGCTGATACTGGCAGATCCCCAGCACTATGGAATGAGGGGGAGAGGAAGCTCAGACAGCCTTGGTAGAAGAAGCAGGTAGAATTACAAAAGTGTCCCTATTTTCATCTGTGAAACATTGAGCAGCATGTACCAACCTTTCCTTCACACCTGCTTGCTGGCACAAATGCAATTCCACTCAGCATGCACAGAGAGCCTTTTCCTGTACTGTGGACTGTCTCAGACAACTCACCCACCCCCACCCCCCGTGTACATGTATGGATCTGCAGTTTGGGGGCAAAGGGCTGTTTGATAAGATGACATGCTCTAGCCTACCATGCATATACAAAAACCGAGTAATGAAACTATACAAGACAGGCTCATATATGTACGGCTGGCGCAAGACTACGGTGAAAGATGGCATTCACATTTATGAGTATATTCCACATGCAACTGGAATTCCAAGAACCATGCACACAATGCTTGCTGAAGAACAAACATTGCAATAATGGAGCAGGGTGCGGAAAAGTAAACACCATATCTTTTGAAGTTTTGGAGCCTAAAAGGAACAGGTATTCTCTCTCCTGAAGTATTCTCACTTCTCCTGAACGTCTTTCCAATTCCAAACTTGCTCTAATCATCCTTTTTCTCCTTGCCATTCTTCCTTCTGTTGAGTGACAACAGTGCCATCTGGGCACAGGGTAAGGACGCCAGAGGGAACCGTAAGCCGAATGCTAACAATGCCCAAACTGGGTCACATTTGCCACTGATATGAAAGGCAATTAATTGAGGAAATGCAAAGTGGCGAAGACTCCCACAGGAAAAGAAGCTCTTCTGGTACGTCACTACCACCTTCTCTAGGGTACTGATTTAATTCTACCTCCTCCACGATCCTGATTTACCGCTTAACTACCCCCACCCTGGTCCAACTACCCGCAAGGAAACTTTCCCCACAAAGTACAGCAGCTGTCGCAAGAGTTGCAGCTGGAATCTGTTTCCTGGTTTACAACAACTTAGTGCCAGCAACACGACCTAGGGCGCTGTGATCACAGATCCATACATCCCCAAGAACCTGAAAAGTAGTTATACACAGGAAAGTAGGTCGGGAGAGCTTCAGGCACGTTGCTCTCGAAACAAAAAGCGCTTTTCGAACCAATGACGTTTTCAAATGTAGCTTAGGATAAGGATATAATGGTCTCTTGACCAAAGGCAGTGCTCAGGGAGGCAAAAGTTATTGGCCACGCCTAAAGTAACTATTTGGATCCTGGCCTCTTATCATTTAACTAATAAGATTCTCAATAATTGTGATGGAGAGGGGGCGGGCACTGCAGAAAGAGGTCAAATATATTACAGATATTGTGTTGCTGGAGAGGTGCGATTCCAGAATCAGTAGTACAGTTGTCTCTCATTCACTAGAGCAGGGGTAGTCAACTTCTTTATACCTTGTTGTTGTTGTTGTTGTTGTTGTTGTTCAGTCATTCAGTCATGTCCGACTCTTCGTGACCCCATGGACCAGAGCACGCCAGGCACCCCTATCCTCCACTCCAAACTCATGCTAGTCGCTTCGAGAACACTGTCCAACCATCTCATGTCGTCCCCTTTTTATACCTACCGCCCACTAATGCATCTTAGCCAGCCAGTGTGGTGTAGTGGTTAAGAGCGGTAGACTCATTATCTGGGGAACCAGGTTCGTGTCTCCGCTCCTCCACATGCAGCTGCTGGGTGACCTTGGGCTAGTCACACTTCTCTGAAGTCTCTCAGCCCCACTCACCTCACAGAGTGTTTGTTGTGGGGGAGGAAGGGAAAGGAGAATGTTAGCCGCTTTGAGACTCCTTCGGGTAGTGATAAAGTGGGATATCAAATCCAAACTCTTCTTCTTCTTCTTCTTGATGGTAAAATTTCCTTACCGCCCACCAGTGCTCGATGGAAGGAGGATTCAGCTTGTGCCGTAGAACCCCCTACCGCCCACCAAGAATCCTGAAACGCCCACTAGTGGGTGGTAGGGACCAGGTTGACAACCCCTGCACTAGAGTCAAGACACACAGGACATTTATGTGCTCACCTAATATACAAGGCAGAGGAGTGTCTGTTCAGGTGGGGAAAAAGTTCAGATGGGATCTTGGAGAATCAGGTGGCAGCAGAGGAGTAGACATGATAAACTGCAGTAGCTGAAGAAAAGATGCATTAAGGACTGCAATGCACTCAAACGTCAGCCAGTGAAAAATGCAGCCATGCAGGTAATGGCTGGGACCAGGAAGTTGATTCGATACACTTCATGTGTATTGTACCAGTTGCACTGTGTGACAGTGTGTTCCCAGGCCCAACACAAAGTGCTGGTGGTGACATTTGAAGCCCTAAGAAGTTTGGGAGTGGGTTACTTGAAGGACCACTTTCACTCTCACCAACCTGCCCTTATCATGCCATCCACATTACAGGCCCCATTCACGTACCCACCTATGAGGGCAAGCAGAGCGGCAGGCACACAGGACAGGGCCTTTTCAGCAATGGCCCCACTTCCTGTGAAATATGCTTCCGAGTGAGATTGGGCTAGCCCTATCCCTACAAAATCTCAATCGGGGTCTAAAGATATCTCTGACATTTTTATAGAATGGTTTTAAGTGAACTGGGGATATGGAAGGCTGTTTTATTCTACTCACATTGTGTCATTTACACCTGTGATGGGCAGGCTCTTATTTTAAGGTGCTAATTTTAAATTTAAGTAGGTTTAGTTTGCAGCTGTGTTTTGCAGCCTTAAACCACATTTGTCACGCTTTCCGGCATTAAAGTATATTAAATAAAAAATTGATACTGAGAAAGAAAAGGAAGACATGAGAGAAAGCAGCTCTAGGTACAGACAGCAATTAGTTCCAGAGAGAATGAGTGGAGGTAATGTTAAGAAGCAGATAAAGGAGGCCAAAAGTAAAATATAAAGACGGCAACACAAGATCTCTAAGAGTTTACATCAATCACAATATCAAGCAGCTAACACAGGCTGAATACATACTTCTACAGTTCCCTCTTGTCCATTTAATTCTTCACAAAAGGATCCGTCAGATATGCACAACATATTGAAGATAAGCAATTGCTCTTGTCATTTTGAGCAATCCCTAACCAAACAGCCTCGTGGAATATTATCCTTCATTAAAGTTGTATTAGTTGCCTTTAATTGCTTAAAGATGTATTAATTGCTCCTGTAACAGGAGATTCTGCCAGAAAAAAAGAGTCCAATTTGCACAACCAGATATGCTTCGAAAATATTAACAAGAGTTCAAACCAGGTCAAGCACGACATTAACATGTGTCAATCTGAAGTTGAGTGTTCAGCGATCTTCCCGCTTTATCACTTGGATCAAAAAAAAGGCGATAGAATACCCAACCCCCAGAGAAGAAAGGGACCTCCTTCGCGTATCACAGTCAATCTTGGCACTGAACTGGGAGATTCACAGGTTAGGCTTCTTCTACCACCTCCTTTTTTGAAGGCTGGAATCTCACTTCTGAAATAGCGTGAGCGACTCTATGGATTCTAATTTCACAAAACACCACAACAACACTTTCTGTTAGCCCTAACTAGTATAAAATAGCACAGAAATACAAAACATAGGCTTCTGAACTTAAAAAGGATTTTGGAAGCCGATATGTTAATATAATTTTATGATGAATTACACAGATAATTTCTTCCACCAGTGTATTTCTAGCTGTAGTGCTGGCTGGTGCCTAAAACAAGGTGGCATTCAAAAGCCCATTATCTTCCCACTCACCAACCCACGGCCAAACCCATCAAAGCTGACAGTGCCCTGTTTCCCACACCCCTCTTATTTCTATCCTTAGCTACCAATCCTATTGCACATCTACTTAAAGAGAGAGAGAGAGAGTGTGTGTGTGTGTGTGTGTGTGTGTGTGTGTCCGCGCAACACACACACACATTCTCTTGTCAAATTGCTCAACAGTTCTCAGAAGTTTGGGGGACGACGACGACGACGACGTACTTCAACAACATTCCTCTAAACGTTTCCCCCAAGAGGGAAGGAACCAGATTTGCAAAGCTTCAGGCATAGATTGTGCATAAAACCCAAACGCGAACCAGGAAAACTTCAGAAGAAAAGTCGGTTAATTTTTGCACCTCATAAACCATGAGCTAGGAGGGTTATGTCCACACGCCCTTCCGATCTCAATCTATTTGCTCTTAAAATACCACCGAGATATAGATTTATGGATCCGTAGGCAGGTACGGAACCAAGTTCGAAAGAAAGCAAGTCTCCCCAAGGCCATCTGATTATATATAAGCAGGGACCAGAAACCATATTTCCAAAAGGCTGTCAAATCACCAAAACTCATGCATAAAGCAGTTGAAAGGGGGGGGGGGAAACAAACAGTGAAACTTATAAAACACCTGCAATTGTTCTTCCTGGAGCCAATATATATCCCCCTACCCACCTGTTGTTCTAAGATAGAGGAGGGAGAAAGGTTGTTTTCTGCTGCTCCAGAGAAGCGGACACGGAGCAATGGATTCAAACTACAAGAAAGAAGATTCCACCTAAACATTAGGAAGAACTTCCTGACAGTAAGAGCTGTTCGACAGTGGAATTTGCTGCCAAGGAGTGTGGTGGAGTCTCCTTCTTTGGAGGTCTTTAAGCGGAGGCTTGACAGCCATCTGTCAGGAATGCTTTGATGGTGTTTCCTGCTTGGCAGGGGGTTGGACTGGATGGTCCTTGTGGTCTCTCCCAACTCTATGATTCTATGATATGAAAATGTTGGGACAGAACTGATGGTGGGGGCTGCCATAGCTGTGGTGGCCGAGGGGCTGACACTGTAGGATAAGGTTCTCACATGCAGGGGGTCACAGCCACACCATACATCCAAAGCACTATTATACCACTTTATCACCAGCACCCAAAGGGCAAGAGAAGAACCTGGTCAAGGTGGCCTTACCCTTAAAGAACGCAAGTTGAACAAAACTGGAAGTGGTGCCATACACTCCACTCCAAAGCTGCCCCAAAACACCACTAGTACCCTATTTGGGCTCTGTTCAGCTCAACTTCAATATTATTATTGTTGTTTTGTTTGTGTGCAAAAAAAAGCATTTCCCTCTAGTTTTTTCCCTCCCTCGCTCCGGACACTTCAGCCAAAAAACACCACATTCTAGCTAGCACTTGAAGTGCGTTGGGGAGCAGGGAGGGAAGAGAGAGCTGGGATCACATGCCCTGAATTGCAGAAAGAAGCTTGAAAATCTAGTTTGGAGCTATCCGAAAGGCGTCTAAACAAAACAAAACAAAACAAAAAACCTATTTGTCTCCAAGTGGTTTACGGTTGCCAACTTTTTTGCAACACTGTCTGTCTGGAAGACCCGTTAGACTGGATTAAACTTGACTTACCTGATGAGAAACTTGTACAGAATTGGAGATACTAACGAAGCCACTCTTGACTGTTAAAAATGTGGAAAATGCACCGCTTACCAGAAGGTATGTGAGACTGTGCTACCTAACATCCTTAGTTAGAGATTTGTGTGCCTATAAAACAAATTACAATTCTATAGGCACACAGCAACATGCAAAAAATCAGGTAAGTGCAAGCATGCCAATATTCACTCAGCATAGAACCAAGGCACACCTAAGGCAGCTCAGGAAAAAACACATCCTGTTATTTAATTTTATACCGTAACTGTTTATTCAGGCTTTCCAGCAGAAGCCTGGTGCCTTTTTACTGTATTTGGCAGCATGGATTGTTGATTTTAAGCCTGTTCTAGCAAACCAGGAAATATAAAAAACCCCTAAACAACAGCAACACTGACAGAACTGAGCTAAAAGCTACCAGTCCAAGCCTGTCCACATTTTTTTCCGATTTGTACAAAAATAAGGGTACAAAATAAGATGGTTACTACTTCCAGCATTTACTTTTCTTTTTCACCTTATGTCTCTCCACATTATGTGTTCACAGGAGTTTACAGCACAAAAGCTTAGGTTAAATTACTATAAAATGATAGATTAGACTTAGCTCCACAGAAACAAACCAGCATCAAAACCATTAAAAGCAGAATTAGCCAAAACACTCAATCTCACTGAAGCAGCGACTCCGGAAAAGAATATACAGTACTCTTCGTTTAGCATCCAAATGATGGAAGCGTAGCCATCAAGAACCCTGGGAAGGGTGTTCCCGAACAACCGCTTAGCTGCAGACTAGCACATCTGATGGCACTGCCAGCTAAGAAAAGCTGCTCTTTTTTCTCCCTTATGGCTCCCACGTGCTGAGGTAGTAATGAGAAAAACTTCAGACGCGCATACTGGAGACAGACAAGATCATGAGCTGTTGTTGTTTTTAGACCAACTGTGCATTTTAAGAGCATGAGAGGAGCAAAGAGTAATGGGAAATGGTAGCAAATATGTCTGTTTGCAAATAGTGGCGACCAGCATCAATCATAAGTGTGAATGCTCCTGCAATCCAAATCAGTGATTCAAATTTATAATTAACAAACAAAAACGGACCATTACTGTTAAATGCTACATAAATGACTTGAAGCTGATCTGCTTTGGAGGCCCTGTTCCAGGTACCTGTGTTGTTTTGAGGGGCATATGGCAAATGGTTAGGATCTCTGCCATAATGGCACCACTGTATCCCTTCCAGCGGCAAGTCAGGGTTATTTATGGTGCTATCCACCGATAACAAAATGATGACTGAGAAGCTCTGCAAAATGCTTTTGCAACTGTAATTCATGCAGAATTAAACCAATTCATTTAAAACAGAAATAACCAATTGCCACTATGCTCCAGTTAGGAGGTGGGATATCCTAAAGGGTGTTTTCTTCAAGCCTATAATAAGCCCAATTAAAATAACCATTGTATTAAATTTTGAAGATTTCACATCAGTTAAGTATTTAAAAATATATGGGCATAGAAACCTGGCTTATGCATACACTTCTCATGTGTTTTCCATTAACTAGACCAGTGTTTTTCAACCTTTTTTGGGCAAAGGCACGTTTGTTTCATGAAAAAAATCACGAGGCACACCACCATTAGAAAATGTTAAAAAATTTAACTCTGTGCCTATATTGACTATATATAAAGTAATTCTCTTGAATTTTTCAATTTTTCCCACGGCACACCAGTGTTGAAAAACACTGAACTAGACTATAGCTATGGCATGTAGATTAATCTCATGTAATAAAGCACATTTCTTCAGTTTTTCTGAAAATATTAATAATTTGAAAATTTGAGTACAGTCAAGGTAAGCAAGGTGGTCAACAAAACAGAGAAGGGTTGTATTTGTTATAGGTGGGGAAAATGAATTTTTGTGTGCTGTACAGCAAGGAACAGAAAATTCTGTTAATTGTAGCAAATTAAACTCTCAACAAGTTAATTAAAACTCAGAATAAGAGCCATATTTTGTGAAATAAAAGTATTTTAATGTGGAAAAAATATTACTTTGTCTTAAAGGACAATTGGAGACTTTTCTCAGGATGGTGGAGGGCATGTGTGCTGTGTCCCATTCATGTAGTGGTGGTAACACACACACCCTTCTTCTGATAGGAAATGAGGGGGCAAAAAAAGGAGCATCAGTTGTGGGGAGCATCAAGGAGCATCAGTTGTGGGGGAGTGAGAAATGTCCCTATTTTCATCTGAGGAATGTTGGATGATATGAAAGTCTGAGACCAGAGAAGGCAGGGAAGAATGGGAGGCGTGGTCTACTTTACATTGTGTGTGTGTGTGTGTGTGTGTGTGTCTTTGATAAATAAAGTTGCAGGGAATCCAGAGCTGCAGAAAGCGAGTTCTCACAAAATCAACCCCAGCACATACATGCAAGTACTGACCAGAGTGAGCTCTGCCCAAAGAGCATGTTGGAGCCAAACTACTTTGCCAGAAATTAAAATGCTTGGGTGCGACCACTAGCACCCATAAACCTGCCTCTCGTAAACAAGCAAGCAGAAGGTGATGTTCCAGATGTTCCTCTTCTGAGTAACATCTGGCTACGCAGTGCATCTGCAGAGCCATACTGTTCACAGTGCACGCGGATTCCACAAGCAGTTAGGCACATTTCAACAGAACGCACGTTCCGCTATTATATAATTAACATTAGTCACATCTTGGCTCAGCGTAGCCAATTCACATAGACACCGGGGAGGAGGTTAACTAAAGGGTAGCGTGAAGCTTTGTCACTTGGAATGTGTCATGGAAAGTTTGCCTACAAAGCGTGAATGCAGTTCGCTAACCAGCAATGCATCTGCCTAAAGAATGGAAGTCAGGAAAAAAAGAGGATCTGAGCAATTGGTAGTACTGTCGTTTAGTATCACATGGGAATAGATGTGCTCCTGTAAAAGGAAGCTAGCCTCATGTTTAAAGGGAGTGGCCTGGACCCAGACAGCAGGTAGACCTGCTTGTGCTTCCATGTGTGTGTAGCCCCTTTTATGTTGCACAGGTGCCCAAGCATGCCTTGGGAGACTGCAACTTCCACAGAAACGTCAGGGTGTGTGGGAGCAGAGGAGGAAGCAGGCGTTCCAAGTAACAGCATGCCCTTTTGAAAACGGTATAGTCTGAAGGTGGGATGATGCAACTTCAGAAATTAAGGTGCAGCGAAATACCAGGAAGAGAAAGCATTTATTTCCACAAACAGGGGTGTTGAACAACAAAAAAAAGAATATAATTTTTAAAAATAAAATAAAATAATACAATGCAGTTAAATATTCAGTCTTTTCAGATCCACTTTTATTTTAACACTACCTGAAACATGGGATCCACTTTTAATATTTGTATCATGCATGCCTGATGTTGCCCTTCGCTTTCCAAGGTGAACCAGATGCAAATGAGGTGAGGGCAGGGATATTGTACCTGTAACAGCTTAGCAGAGGAAGGAATTTTCGCAGGTACAGGTTCTCTCAAACCCAGCTTAATAAGTCGCACCTGCCAAAATTCTCCTTTATAAATCTTAAAAGAGCCCTGTACTCATTTCCTTCTGGTCATTCTGTCTGTTTCCCCTTTGCCTTCTCTCCCTCACTCTATTTTTTTCCTTATTTAAATGCTGTGTCAATTGAACCAAGGTTGTTTGTTCCTATAGTAATTTTAATTTTTTTTAAAAAAATAAATCATTATTTGTACCCCGCCCATCTGAAAGCTTGAAACCAAGTGAAGATGTCTGGGTGCCATCATGGCACCTGAGATCTGCACTACCTGGAGGTGCATGCTTGGATTGTGACTGTTTTCCCACACTAATAACACAACCTGTAGAATACTGCCTGGGATCTAGGGGCATAGGGCGGTATACAAATTTAATTAAATAATTGATAACATATCCCAACTCCTCTGAAGTCACAAAATGTTCAGGAATGTTTTAATAGCTAAACAGTTGATCCAATTGTTCAGCAGCACACATGGTGCCTGTAACAATATTAAAGAGCCATTAAATGCGATCTTGTTGTCTTGCGCTTCCTTAGACGAACCAGGAACTGAGAAGCACCTGCTTAAAACTTTTAGCGAAAGGTTGTGTGGGAAAGCAAAGATGCTGTGATCCAACACAATCTGTCCTGATGGATTTGTAGCCACCTCATGAGAAGAGAAGACTCCCTGGAAAAGACCCTGGTGTTGGGAAAGATGGAAGGCACAAGAAGAATGGGACGACAGAGGACGAGATGGTTGGACAGTGTTCTCGAAGCTACCAACATGAGTCCGACCAAACTGCGGGAGGCAGTGGAAGACAGGAGTGCCTGGCGTGCTCTGGTCCATGAGGTCACGAAGAGTCAGACACGACTAAACGACTAAACAACAACAACCACTGGAGGGTACATTAGGGATGCGGGTGGTGCTGTGGGTTAAACCACAGAGCCTAGGGCTTGCCGATCAGAAGGTCGGTGGTTCAAATCCCCGCGACGGGGTGAGCTCCCGTTGCTCAGTCCCTGCTCTTGCCAACCTAGCAGTTCAAAAGCACAAAGTGCAAGTAGATAAATAGGCACCACTCTGGCGGGAAGGTAAATGGCATTTCTGTGTGCTGCTCTGGTTCGCCAGAAGCGGCTTAGTCATGCTGGCCACATGACCCAGAAGCTCCCACGGCCAGTAAAGCGAGATAAGTGCCACAACCCCAGAGTCGTCCACGGCTGGACATAACGGTCAGGGGTTCCTTTACCTTTACCTTTACCACCGGAGGACTGATTGCATTAGGACAAAGACAAGGAGGAGTCACACTGAAGACTAATAGATTTACTGCAGAATAAGCTTCTGGACCAGAGCTCACATCATGAGACACATGAAGGGTATCTTATATCCTCACTTATGGGAATCATTCTGCCCATCCCAATGTAGCAGAATTAAAATAGGCATTAAACCATTTAGGCAACGAAAAAGGAGACAAAAAAGCAAGACAAAAAAATTCAACAACGATATACAGATAAATAAGCAGAGGCGATGTATGTTGATTTAGTGGGCTACCACTAAAGAAACAGTCTGTACGTATTTTGTGGAAGTGGGTTATATTATGGAACTGAAAAAACAAACTGCAGTCATCTGCTTAATTTGTGCATTTTTAAAAAAAGAATAGGGATGTGGGTTCTTTTCTTGCATCATGAAGTATCTGAGTGCTGGCACTGAAGGTTAATGCACTGTTCACTGTACACAGTTTAAGATATTTATAAAAAGCATAACCAGAATTTAATTTTTTGAAACTTTGTCTTACGATACATTTTAAAACACACCTTTATTTACATTACATTGCTTCAGTGTACACTGCTAAATATATGGAAGACTTTCCCAGCCAGATGGGCGGGGTATAAATAATAAATAATTATTATTATTATTTCCATTATTTTGGTTTTCAAATCCACAGGTGCATTTTGACTGTGCCTTGTAACCAAGTCTAAAGATGTGTTTATCATGCATTTTAACAAAGAATTAACAACAACACGGTCCTAATTGTGTCTATTCAGCAGGAAGTTCGTACTGAATTCAATGGGGTTTATTCCTGGGTAAATGGGGTTACAATTACAGTCCCAGTTTCCAATCTAATCCTAGATCTATAGCAGCACTGTGGCTTTCTTCTTGCTATAAATCATCTAGACTTCTTATAGACGTGATTTAATTGTTGACTTTTTTTTTGCCCAGCAGAACAGAATGTTTATTATATAAAGAGCAGGGAAGAAAAAGATATAGTAAATAGGGAATTACTTCCCTTGGGGCAGAATGAAATGGGGCTAATTAAAAGTCTCTTCCAGCACTAATGAGAATGCTTGCAGCATTCAAGTCAGTTCTGCACCTATACAAACTTTCCAGGGCTTAAAAGAAGTCTAATGATTTCTTACTTCCAAATTGCTATAGACATCAGGACGTATATAAGTACCTGCATTGAAACTTCATGTAGAAAGGATCAGAAGCAGTCTGTTACAGCATTGCACAGGATGTTTTAAAACAGGAGTGGGGAGCCTGTTGCTCTCCAGATGTTGAACCTCCCACATCAGCCCCAACCAGCTTAGCCAATGTTCAGTGGGACCAAGAACATCTGGGGGGGCACAGGTTCCCTATGCTTGTTTTAAAACTGAACTTACTGACAGTTCTAGAAGAGAGTTTGAGACTGTTCCTACTGAACACTATCATGCTACAAATGGTTCAAAGCCTAATTAGCACAAATTTTCTACCACCATGCCTGGAGACAGGCAATTAGGTTGTGTATCCACAGCAGTGACCGGAGGAGGAATGGCCGCTGGGAGGAGTGGAGAGAAGAAACGCCATGGTGCAACTGCAGCAGCACAAATGGATGCCTTCACCTGCCCCAGCTGCAACAAAACATGTCTCTACAGCCACAGCAGGTGCTGTAACCTTACGACAATTTGACTTCACCCACAAAAGCACATTTCTCTATTGTTTCCAGAGATGGACAGATGCCAACAAGCCACCAGCAATCATTCCTGGTCACCTAAATTGTGTCACCAAGTAATTTCTGCCCCCTTCACAGTCTATCTTTCTGCCAGCGGTGATCAGATGTGGTGGTGGTGTTTTGTGGTAACCATAAGCTAAAATACATTTTTATTTGTCCAAACCTTTGGATCATAAGTGACTATGTCTTTTACTGAGTCCCACCAGAGAATATATATTGCAGATGATGATTTAACCATGATTTTATTATTGTATGTTTTACTAACTTTATTGTAAAAAAAGTACACAGTCTCACTTGGTGTGACAAAGTTCTTTCACCAAACATTTCCCATCATGACTTTTATAGAAAGCAGACATTAAGTAATACACTGGACAATATGCTTTGTAGCAGAATGAAGGTTTGGCTTAGCATGTCATCTGCAATCCCTGCTTATGGTTCAGCTCTGTCCTCACAACCATGAACTGTAGCCAAGGTTTCTTCTAGACTACTGCGCTAGGGACGCAGGTGGCGCTGTGGTCTAAATCACAGAGCCTAGGGTTTGCCGATCACAAGGTCAGCGGTTCGAATCGCTGTGATGGGGTGAGCTCCCGTTGCTCGGTCCCAGCTCCTGCCCACCTAGCAGTTCAAAAGCGTGTCAAGTGCAAGTAGATAAATAGGTACTGCTCCAGCGGGAAGATAAAAGGCGTTTCCGTGCGCTGCTCTGGTTCGCCAGAAGCAGCTTAGTCATGCTGGCCACATGACCTGGAAGCTGTCTGTGGACAAACACTGGCTCCCTTGGCCTATAGAGCGAGATAAGTGCACAACCCCAGAGTCGTCCGCGACTGGACCGAACGGTCAGGGGTACCTTTACCTTTACCTTACTGCTTCTGCTAAGTGAGGAGAGCGTTTAACCACAAGCCCAGATTCAGACAACGTGCTAAGCCAAACCTTGACATAGCTCAGGAAAGCTCGGGGGGGGGGAAGGCCCACAGAGCAGCAAAATGGTAGTAAGCCATGGTTTGGTTTATCAAGTCATGGAGCCAATTCCAGCAAGTTATCAAACCAGACCCCCTTCCCTGCAGGCTGTAGTCCTAATGAAAACAGCCAAAGAACCCAGACGAGGTTGCTAACCGCACAATTAGAGTAGCATGTAGCTTTTGCCTGAAAAGGACTCGTGAAAGTCAATTAATCATTCATACATAGTTTTCCCTGATCAACTCTGCATGCACCAACAGGATTGAGCAGATAGCAAGATATCACATAAAGGTGAGATAAGATATGTATATTGGAACCATTCAAGTACTGGACAAACTGAAAACGCCTATGACTCATGAAAAGGGATGGGTAGTTTGTGCACTTTAAACAGCACTTTTCCAACTGTGTTCCCTTGTACAGGAAACTTCGCTGAGGCAAGATGTTTGAACTTTACACTTGTAAAGTTCAACAGAAAGCAAACCAGTTCTGAAGACATTCGTGTAAAGCCAAAGGCTGCATCTCTCAAGAATATTACTGACGGGAACAACCTGCTATACGCACAGAAGTAAAGCATCGAGACCTTATAAAAAAATTAGAGGAATGGGTAGGGTTGGAGATATATGTGCATGCAGAGACCTTTGACTTTTTGTGCAGCCTAGTGCACAAAGGTAAGTATCACGTCTGTGGCTCCGTCCACTTTTGCCTATGGCCCCGCCAGTGTTAGATATGAAAGCTAGGAGCTAAATGGCACCTTAAACCTAGGTTATGGGTGCAACAACGGAATGTCTAGGCATGCTTTTTAATAACAAGAATACGAAGCTGAAAATAAACGAACTGCAGCTGAAGTATTATGTTCATTTTTCACGTGGTCTAGTCTTTCCCCTGCCCACCCCACTAATATTCTTAAGAGGGTCTCTTCTCCAGTCTTCAGAGAGTAGCTGGAAGTGGATAAGCAGGAAAAGGTCTTCCTTTCCTTCCACTCTGCAGTTTTAATCTGAAATCTTAGGTGCAGTACTGTGCCCAGAGCTCAGAAATTGCTGGCCCTAATGAAATTTTCTGTCGCAAAATGCACCTAGAACAATGGGAGTTTCGAACACTGGGCCCTCCCACCACAGGCAAGTGGCCCCTGGAAGTTTGCCTATGAGGGAATGTGGCCCTTGTGCTGAAGAAGATTCTGCACCCCTGTTCTATAACTTTTTTTTTTAATTGCAGAGTGTGTCTATTGAGATCAGATATTTATCAAGGGAAGGAGACAATAGTTTCATCGTAATTTCACTGTGTTTAAAAACACAGCAGTAAAAACTCATTTAACTCGGAATGGTGTCATCGAAAAGGACGAAGCCAAGAAGAGTTGAATGGGGTTTTGTACTCTTAAAAGAAAAAAAAAACGAAACACACACACACACACACACACACCCCTGCTTCACAATCAAATCTGTCATCTCAGTAAAGAGCTCTCAGGCTACAGCAGAAACTGCAAAATTAACCAGGAGGCCAAGACATTTGGCAGGCAAGTAGCTCACCTAAGTCTCCATTGTAACCTGCAAGCCTGGGGACTAGAACATTGGTAGATTGCCCAAAGGGAAAACAAGAGAAGAAAACAAGTTATAAAGATTGAATAAAGTTAAGGTTGCAAGGCTGAGCAGCAATTAGGAAGCAAACTTCCGAACAAGACACTAAAAGTGCATTTAGGAACATAGGAAGCTCCCTTATGCAGAGTGATTGTACTATGGCAACTCTCAGTATTGTCTACGTTGACAAGCAGTAGTTCCCCGGGATTTTGGTGGTGGTTTTCCCCAATCCTACTTAGAGATGCCAGGAATCTGGGGTCTTCTGCATGCTCAGCAGATGCTCTTCTGCAAAAGCAAAGCCCTTCACCCAACAGAACATCTGTAGGAATGATACAAGCGCTGTTCTGCTGGTGGTGAGAGAGGCCTGATGCAAGGATGGAAAGCTCTCCCACCAGCATCACTGTTGATGAGAGTTTAAGCAGGGCTTGCTGAGGCAAATAAGAATCTGCAGGATCCTAAAGCCTGTTTGTTCCCTGATATGCCCTGCAAAGGAGTCCTCAGCAATGCCAGCCTTAAACCTTGCAATGCTAATTTCCTTGCACTACCCACAGGAGGGAGAAAATATGGGGAGAGAAAGGAAAGGTAAGTGAAAAGTCACACACATCCTCCCTACCCTAGCTGCAACAAGACAGCAGGACCCACAAACGCTGGCACCCGAAACTTTTAACAATCAGATGGAGGACACCTAGATGGGCCAGCAGTACATGTGAAAAGTATCTAGGGATCTTAGCAGACCACAAGCTTAACGCGAGCCAGCAGTGTGATGCAGCAGCAAAAAAAGGCTAACGCTATTCCAAGCTGCATCAACAGAAGTCTAGTGTCCAGATCGCCGAAGAATTTATGCTTTTGAATTATGGTGCTGGAGGAGACTCTTGAGAGTCCCATGGACTGCAAGAAGATCAAACCTATCCATTCTCAAAGAAATCAGCCCTGAGTGCTCACTAGAAGGACAGATCCTGAAGTTGGACGAGAAGGGGACGACAGAGGATGAGATGGTTGGACAGTGTTCTCGAAGCTACTAACATGAGTTTGGCCAAACTGCGGGAGGCAGTGAAAGATAGGCGTGCCTGGCGTGCTCTGGTCCATGGGGTCACGAAGAGTCAGACACGACTGAACAACAACAAAAGTGTCCAGATCAAGAGAAGTAATAGCGTTGCTTTATTCTTCCTTAGCCAGACCACACCTGGAATACAGTGTCCAGTTCTGGGCGCCACAATTCAAGAAGAATATTGACAAGGCAGGACATGTACAGAGGAGGGTGACCAAGATGATCAAGGGTCTATAAATCAAGCCTTATCAGAATGGATGGGGGAGTTGGGGATGTTTAGCCTGGAAAGGTGGAGGCTGAGATATCATAGCCATCTTCAGATATCATGGAACATGGAGCAACCTTGTTTTCTCCTGTTCTGGAGAGTACGGCCCGAACCAATAGATTCAAGTTGCAAGAAAGGAGATTCCGACTAAACATCAGGAAGAACTTCCAGATGGTAAAAGCTGTTCAACTGTGGAACAGACTCCCATGAGAGGTGGACTCTCCTCCTTTTGAGCTTTTTAAAGCAGAGGTTGGATGGCCATCTGTCAGGGATGCTTTAGCTGAGATTCCTACATTGCAGGGAGTTGGACTAGATGACTCTTGGGGTCCCTTCCAACTCTACAATTCTGTGATTCTATGGTTTAACAGATGTCATTTGGCTTTGCATACTGATTTTATTCTATAAATAGACTAGATCTGGGTAATCAGCAACCAACCTTTCTTCCCAAGGTAATACTGCTTTGAGGTATCAGAAGATCTACTCAGACTGGATTGAAACAAAGCATGAATCACCCATACCTTGTTTGCTTTAGTTCTACTATTTTTAAGTCAGATGTTTTGGCACGTGAGAAATATCAAATATTGTCTCATAAACGTGCTCTAAAGAATTATACAAGGCTTGTGTGAACTGTGACTAATTCCTATTTACTGGTTTTAGGTGAGAAATTTTCCATTCCAAATCCAGTGCTTTTTACAACAGTGGAATCTGACGGCAGCTTGAGAGAATGGTCACATTTCATATGCCTGGCCACTGCCTCATCATTTTTATCTATCTCCTCTCCTTCTTGGAGTTCGGTACCACAGGATGTGATGATGGCCATTAGCTTAACTGGTTATAAAAAAATAGATCATAAGTCCTTCCATGGCTATTACCGTATATACTTGAGTATAAGCCTAGTTTTTCAGCACACTTTTTGTGCTTTAAAAGCTGCCCTCGGCTTATACTCAAGTCAACCATTCCTTAAGAAGTGTACAAGAACGGTGGTTCTTTACTCTCCCCAGGCAGCTTGTTCCATTCCTGAACTGCTCATATAAATGCAAACTTTAGACCCCAGAAGGCAGAAAGCCTATCAGTTAAGGAAGTATTAAAACCCCACAGGTGCTCACTTTCCCTGGCTCCTGCTTAAACAGGACAGGATCCCAGCCTTCTCTGTATAACACAAGGGAACATTGCGCTGTGAGTTAAACCACAGAGCCCTAGGGCTTGCTGATCAGAAGAATGGCGGTTCGAAACCCTGCGACGGGGTGAGCTCCACAGCAGCAAAGGAGGAAGAGGAAGGAGCAGCCCAAAGGGCTGCTTTGGGCTGCTCGTTCCTCCTCTACCACAGTGGCAAAGGTGAACCGGCTTATACTTGAGTCAATAAGCTTTCCCACATTTTGGTAGGGAAATTAGGTGCCTCGGCTTATATTTGGGTCGACTTATACTCGAGTATATACGGTAGTTATAACAAGTCTATGGAAGTGCCACATACCATCTGAGGGCTGGATCCAGCTAATCTCTTTTCATTGTAGACCCACTGAAATGAATGGACCTAAAGTTAGTGATATACATTAATATCAATGGGTCCAGCCTGACTACAGCTTAGTTGGATGCAACACCAAATTTGGATGTCAGGGACACTAAATCATAGTTTAGTGTGACACATATGCCACAGTAAACATCAGCCTTGTGTACTCTCATCTCCCCCTCTAATGCAGTCAAGAGAAGTTTTCAAGCTTTTGCTATCGCAGCAACTCTTCCCTACTTCTGTGAAAAAAAACATGCTGGTGTGAAACATCTCTAGTGACTGCATAATTTAAGTCTTTTGCAAGAAATAGAGTGGAACACAAAATCCATATCCAGTCAGAAAGTGTACATGTGTTAAAAACAAAAAAACAGAGGACATTCAGCAGGAATTCTTATATGATGTTTCATTATGGACATGTCTGTGTGCACTGTTATGCATGACCAAACAATGTACATATTGAATATATCCTGCTAAATTTCCAAGTGACTGGAAGACAAGAGAGTAAGCTTGCTTTCTTAAATGGAAATTTTGTTGGTTTCTCTCCAGTGCAGTATCACACCAGCCTACATAGATTAACCCTTCGGATTCTTAACATTCAAACACTAGTTTTCCAGTGCGGATTAAGACAGGATTAAGCAACAGGAACAGAGAACAGAAATGCTGTATATATGTCTGCTTATGATTGTATTCTGAAGGGAGAAATATTCTGGGACCAAGGAAGCTCAAGGAGTTGTCCTGTCATGATGTGGCAATCCTGGTTAGCGGTGAGACAAGGTGACAGGTTCTGAGAGGAGAGAGAGATACGATTGCATTGAAAATTCATTAGGTGAAGGTGGAATCAGATGAATTTAGACTAATCAGTCTGGGTGAAAGGAAACTCTGATTGGCCAGAGGTTCTAGTTGTTTGAGAGTTAACTGCCAGTTGAGGGAGAGGTAGTTGAGATTTTGTCAGCTAAGGAGTTTAGGGGAGAATGGATTTGATGAGGGTAATGTGAAAAATAGACCAAAGATGAGCTGAGGAGAAATATTGAGGCCTGAATTGAATACCCAGGTATTGATACCTTTTCTGGTGAAGACCAGGAGAAGGGAGCCAGTGACTGAGTTGGTCCGAACAGCTGCCCTGTGTACCAGAGGAAAGTGACACCAGCAGGTTTTTAAAATCTTCCTAAAGTGTCCAAACAGTCAGGAATACAGCTAGAGGAGTTTTGGGGTACAGAGGGAGACTGTCCCCAGTAGCAGCTGGACAGGGCTGTGGGAGCATTTGGTCAGGGCGGAGGTGTAAGGGCTTGAGGTAAAGGCCACTTAGAGCCTGGTGTCAGCAACAGTGTCCCTTGAGTCTTCAGTAACTGTCAACAAGCACCTTTATGGTCCCAATAGAAGTATCAGTATTCCCTTATGTGCCCAATATTCCTTTAATAAACCAACCATCTTAGTGTAAAGTTTATCCTGTCTCTAGCATTGGTGTCAATCTTACACCTAAGCTACCAGGTGGTTCAGAAAGCATTCTGAGTGAACTGATGGCACCAGAAAATTTAAGAAGTTCAGATATCTCTACTTTTGTTTACTCACAAGTGAGGCCGGGGGAAACCGAGTATCCCTGACAATAGTAAACAAAGTTTTCTTTTTAAATCCCAATGCAGAACTTATAATGTGTTCAGAGCTGACGTGGGCTGTCTTCTGATCATCGTGCCTCAGCTTATTAAGTCAATATATGCACAAGTCTTTTATTTAACCATAGTTTTAACATTTTCAATTTTGACTCCCTTCCCCCTCTTTCTGTGGTTCCTTACATTTATTTTTGTCCTTTCCTGAATACTCCAAATTGCCTTATTCTTTAATCGTCTACAGCATTTAATATCATATTGAAAACTGCAGGTTTTTAACAATAATCCTGCCAATGTCTTGATCTGTTTACAGTTTGTAAGTACTCAATAAACCACTTCCGTTCCTTTCTAAAATAAAAATAAAAATTGTTGTCTTGCTTTCTTTCCCCCCTAGTAAGTTCCGTCATTTCTGCATATTCCATTAGTTTCTGTATCCAATCGTCGGGAAGATATATATGCACAAGTCTTTTCCCACACATGTAGCCTGTTCACTATAACCTGAAGCTGAACAGGAAAGTCTCATTAACCACAGTTTAGTGTTGCTCCAAACTGGGAAACTATGGTCACCAGCTTCAAAACAAGCCAGGCTCTTAAACCATGGTTTAAAGTTGATGAAAGATCCTGGCACCTTCTGTAGCTGGTGACTATAGTTTACCACAGGAGTGTGAAACTATGGCTAATTAGAGGCTTTCTAGTTTAATCACAGCTCATGCCAACGGGAGGAGTGGAGGGGTTCTGCGTGGAAGCAAAAGGATCATGTATACCTTGGCTTACTAAGACAAAGTGGCTTATAACAGAGTTAACAGTTGGTCTATTTCCCTACCCCGCATACAAACTCAAAAAACAGTAACATTAATTGAGTATGGAGAGGTGTTTCAAATTGTTTAAACAAGCAAGTTAACAAAACAAAAAAAAATCCCTGAACAGCCACAAACTATTATTCCTTATCTTCTCCATTTCAGGTGCAATACGAACTGTGCCAGCCCAAATTATTCTAAAGGAATCTGAAAGAAGCTGCCACATAGAGTCATTTTACAAGCAAATACCCCAGAGACAAGCAAGTAGCCTGTAGCCACATAGACAAGAGGTGGTGAGGAGTAAATTTTTGCTCTGCCCTTTCAAAACGGCACTGATGTTGTTTGATGGAAAATAACCCGATTTCACTTCGGAACAGCACTTTGTGTTTACATGCCATGTCTACCATGGAAAGATCTAAATCTCTGGGCAAACAGTGCACATATTTGAAGTAGGATGCTCTGAATTCTGGAGTAAAGGGTGGAATCTCCAGACTGACCACACTCTGCAGTCTGGTTGTGACCTGTTTGAATTCCTGCTCTAGTGAATCACTTATAGATATTCGGTGTTGTTCTGGCCCAAGCAATATCCAACCAGGAAGGGGTCATTTTTATCTGGCACACCTAGAACACGTATTTCAATCACAGAATAAAGGTTAAGGCACATAACAAGCATAGCAGAAGTGCTAATGCCCAAGGCAGGCAGCCTACTCACACTTTCTTGGAAATAGACGACATTAAGCACAGGGAGACTTATTTCCAAATAAACACTGTAAGGAACAAGTTATTAGCCAATTCTTGCATTGCAAGGGGTTGAACTAGGTGACATTTCAGGGTCCTTTCCAGCTCTACAATTCTATGATGCTCTGAATTCTGGAGTAAAGGGTGGAATCTGCACCTCAAGACCTCATTCAAGGAAGATCCATGACAGTAGTAGTATATTGAACTAACACTATTTTCTGTCTTTCGGTTGCAGCATCCCAAATAGCGAAATCCCTCCCTAGAGAGATTTGGCTAGTTATTAGAAGCTGTTTTTGGGGGTAGAATGCAGATATAGGAGCTCTTAAATCAGATGATTTCCGTACAGGCGACTCTCAGCTTACATGGGGGTTATGTTCTGGGGATTGTACGTAAAGTCCAAATTGTGTATAGTCAAAGCACATTGTGTTCAATGGCTGGTGGGATACCCAAAGCCTTTCCCCTCCAAATGCCCATGCCCTTTCCATCCTCTTTTTATTTATTTTGCCCAGCACATAAAGCCGAAGACAAGTTCCCACCACAGAAAATACTCTTCTTCTAGCGGGCGCCTAATCTTTCAAGGCAGTGAGGCCGCAGGAGGTTCAAAACCTGTAACTGCCCAGCTCTTGGACTCCCAACTTTCTTCAGCCCCCAGCCAGTGTGGCCAATGGATGGCAATGATGGGAGTTGCAGTCCAACATCTGGAGGGCCACAGGTTTCCCATTCTTGGCTGGCTGGGCCTGATTAAAGCTGTTGTGCCAAACATCAAGAGCACACCAGGTTGGAAAATGACTGCTTTCGGTATTGTGCATACCCAGAGGATAGAGGTAGAAAATGGTGGGTTCTACTATTAGAAACTGAATATTAAGTCCTTTCTCATTTGTCCATGGAGCATAAACAAAAAATCTGCTTTGATCCAAATTGAGAAGAACAAAAATCTGGCTATGTTTTAAGTCAGTGAGATGTACACAACTCCGCTGTTTGGTATCTTATTTTACCTGCTGAGTACATAGGTAAATCAAGAAACTAAACAGCGTATCCGGGGCTGTGGACACCTCACTGACTTAAAACATAGCTAGGTGGTTCTTCTTCTCAATTTGGATCAAAGCAAGTGGTTTTGGGGAGGGGGGTTGGAGAGAAACACATCAAAACTTTGAGCTTTGAGGTTCTTACAATCAAGCTGTATATAAACTTTATGAAATAAATAAATAGAGCACAGTATTTAATCAGAAATGACAGGACAGATATTTTAATAATTATTATTAAATAAATAGGCTAAAGGCAGTAGATCAGTGCCACCCTGTGTCACATTCCGGGGGGGGGGGACAAAATTCTGAGCCCCAGATCCTCCTCCTGCAACTAACTCACAACACTCTCTCTCTCTGCCTTTGTGTCTTCAAACTAGAGTTTCCGCTTTCTCTGCCTCTACCTATAACTGGTTATGTGCACATGTCACTGTCTTCTAACTCTGACGGGTACCTCCTTCACAAACAGAGATTCACAGCTATCAGAAGACCGTCCCCCAACAATTCCCTCCATCAGTGAACACCGGCACCGATTTATCTCAGATCATGAACTAAGAATCCGCCAAACAAATTTAACAGGCAGCCTGCCATCCCTAAACATCATCCGGATCTGAATTAAGGAAAACCCATTTGAGAAGTTGTGAACGGGAAATGAAAAGGGTGTGGGCTGCAGACATTGTTTATGTCTCCAAATCTACTTGGAGAAACAGTTAGATTTGTGAGCAGGAAAACAAGTTGATTGTAATATGGTCCAGAGCATGTGCGCTTTCCTGAATTCATCTGTCCACGTTCCGATTACACAGCTGAGAGATGCAAATCAAAAACCAACCCAGACATGACATGCCACATACACAACCTTGCACAGATTGAAAACGGGGGTGGGGGGGACGACAAACACAACAGGAAGTGAAAAGGCAAGAATAAGACCCTCTTCAAAAACAAGGTCGGTCTTTTTTTTTGAGGGGGGGGGGGAGAAGGAAAAGAGGAAACGAAAATGAAGTTTGAAGGCTTAGGTCTCAGAGGTACAGTCCGACCTCCGCCCAGCATCTGATACAACTTCTTGCTGGAGAGATATGGAAAAGGAGGAGTTGTGGCGCTGTCATGCCACGGGCAGGTGAGAAGAACAAAGCCCAGGGACTCTGCCCCGAGTGCTGCAACACACCTGGAGCCCCTTCCCCTCCCTCCGCCTCCCAACATCCCTCTCGCTCCCAAACAATAGCCACCCCTTTCGCTTACCCTCTTCTCCGTGTCCAGGCAGAATCCCAAGCAGGTGGGGGTGGGTGGGTTGTTTTGCTCAGCTCGCTTTCATGCTTTTCTCGGCCAGTGGCTCCCTCTCCTTCCTTCCTTCCCCCCCTCCCCACACAGTTCCCCTTTTAAAACGAGCTCGCTCGCGGAGAGTCAGCCCGGGGAGTGGACAAACAAGTTTCTCAAGTTTGCTCTCTCTCTCTCCCTCCCTTCCTCGCTTCCTTCTCCCGGCAGCGCACAAACACACACAGAAAGAGAAGCGCGCACCAGGTGTCTTCCTCCGCGCGGGGAGTGGAGGCGAGAGAAAAGTCGAGTGAAACGTGGAGAGGCTGAGGGAAGAAGAGTCTAATTGGGATACTCCTGAGAGAAAGGGAAGCCAAATTAAGAAAGGAGGCGGAGACAGAGAAAGAGAGAGAGACACACACACCTCTGACAAGAAGCCCCGCCCCTTGCCGGAAGGCGAACACGTGACTCGCAGGTAAGGGCGCGAGCGGCTCTGGGGCGCCGCCCCCTGCCTACCAGCGCCGCTAAGAAAGGGCGCGGCTTGGGAGAGCGGCCGCTTCTCCGGCTTCGACAGCTGCTGCGTTTTCAGGCCGTCTTGGCGCGAGAAGGCTGGGTGGGAAACGGCGCACCTGGCGAGGAAGTTTGCTGGAGCAGCGCGCGCGCGCGCCCTTCCTGAGGCAAACTAAATTAGGTTACCGGTCTTGTTAATTCAGGATTACAGTATCTGAATTACCTCCCCCATCCCCCACTCCCCGCGCTATGTAAGTGGTAGATAGGTGCCTCACACGCGTCACTGTCGCCCTTCCCAAAGAGTTTTTTTTTAAAAAAAGTGGTATTGCAGGTGCTTTGCAAAGAATAGGGAAGTTGTAAATCTATAAGATGTAATCAGTATAATTGCCTGGAAATTACCTGAAAGGAAACGAAATCCACCTCTATTTTGTCTTCATAAGAAAAGCTTGCCCATCTAGTTCAGCATCCTGTTCTCACAGTGGCCAGCGTTGGGACCTTTGGGAGGCCAGTAACCAGGACCTGAGGGCAACAGTGTGGTGCAGTGGTTTGGGCTAGCCATGAAGATGAATGTAACGTGTGAAGCAGTGCTTAGTTGACACTTATTTCTCTATGAGTGCTTCCATGTGCCTACTGGGAGTTCTAACTTGCCCTTGTGTCAAACTCCACCACTCCAGCTATGACAAACTATATTGAATCTAGTGGCACAGCAGTTTTTTTGAAAAACTGCTAGCGCATTTGCAAAGCTAAGCAGGGTCTGGTACGGTTGCAAATTGGATGGGGGTGTCACATATTGAGATTTCTGCATTGGAGGTTGGACTAGATGACCCTTAGGGATCCCTTCCAACTTATGGACTCATTGTTAAAACCGTGTTTATGGAAGACAATCTTACTTGGCTAGAAGTGATCACTGAATAAGAAGACGATTATGTCAAACTCAGGGTAAGAGCCTAACACCACATAGCTGGGAAGAAGCCCCACTGAATTCACCAAGACTTGTTTCTGAGATGCAGCTTGTTTCTGGTATTTTATGGGTTGGGCGTCTTTTCTGAAGTGAAAGCAAGTCAACTTTCCTAACAGGATCTATTCAATCCTCGGGTGTGCCCAGCTTTTCTCTTTGGGTTTTGTTTGTGCAGCTGCACAAACATCAAAGAATGAAGTCATATCTGCTTTTAATAACACAAAATAATGCAATAAAGTGAGTGGGCACTGGTTCTGGATCTAGTGATCTCGTTTATCGGTTCCTGCAACTGCAACTTTGTCCTGTTTGGCTTTCCATTTCCATACCTTAAGCCTGTGTCCTTTATTCAGAACCTTACTGCCAAAATCTTTCAGTTCAGACCATGTGGTACCCCTCTTTAAACCCATACCCCGGTTCTCTATATAATAGCACTGCATGCACCCTAACAAACAAACAATGTCCTTTCTTCAACACCCTCCATGCTTTGCTCCCCTTATAGCTCTTACCTCATAGCTCAGTTGGTTAGAGTGTGGTGCGGAAACACCAAGGTTGCAGGTTTAGTCCCCGTGTGGGAGAGATGCATATTCCTGCATTGCAGTGGGTTGGACTAGATAATCCTCAGGGTCCCTTCCAACTCTATGATCCTATGATATCTCGGTACATTAAATGGTTTAGAAATGATTTCAAATAAAATAGACAAATGACCACTGTCTGCTACCCTCACTCTTGCTGCTCCTTTGGTTGTTTGGAACTCCCTCCCAGAACACCTATGCAATGTCACTTCTTCCTTCACATTCCTCCTCAAAACCTATGCTTTCCAGGAAGCCTTTGTCTTAACCTACTGTGCCTCATCCTTTGAGGGAAACTGCGCTTAAGTAAAGGCGGTTGCATTTGCACATACTCTTCTATTGTTTAATGCTTCAGTCTCCTCCCTCTAATTTTGATAGTCTTTCCCAATATCAAAATGTAAATTGCAAAACTTCTCGGTGAATAAACCTGTATTTTCGTTTATGTTATTCCATAAAGTACTTTTACACCAGTGACGCTCTGTTAATAACTAGCAGCCTTATACCCAGCGTTGCTGGGAATTCAAAGAAACCAAAAGATCAATGCAGTTTTGAAATCAGTGGTTAAAATCAGTACAGTTTTGAACTGAATGACCTCAAATAAGTTCAGTAAGTACAGAATATGAGCGGTTTTTGTTTCTTGTTTTACTGTTTCAGAAATTTCTGCAAAAAGCCTCCCAAAATTCTTGAACTTCTTGGCATTCCCACCACATGTGCAGGTAGGTGCCTATCAATGAAAAGAGATTGCTATCCTTGGAGGTAATCTTTTTGGGGCTAGAGATGGGTAGGTCCACCCCCTTTATCTTCTGCCACCGCCTTTCCTGCCTCTCTTTCTGCCACTTCTTTTTAACTCTCTCAGTTTCCCCCACTCACCATTTTTTAATCATTGCCACCTGCATGAATTAGGAAGGGCTCCATGAAATGAGATCCAGGGGAAGTACTAAGCGGGCTGACAGAGGAGTGTTGTGATCCTGCGACACTAGACATCCCTACTGAGATACTTCCCCTGGTGTAGCACTGCCACCTGTGCCTCCACCTGCCAGTATTTTACATCCCTCTACATACAAAGCTTTATCTGTCTCCCATTTTCTTACCTTCTCTTTCTGATTTCATTTTTTTTTTTTTTGGCCTGCTAAACTGCATGAAAGGAATTGTGCGCCTAAATGCAGACAATTCCCAGAAAATATGTAGCAGCATTGCTACATCTAATCCATGCAAGCATTCCCCACACTTTAAATGAATGTAAATTGGACAAATTGGACGAAATGAATTTGTGCTGTTTTTCTCACACAAATATCTGAAAGACTGCCTCCTTCCCTACAGACCCTTGGGTGCTTAAATTGGCAGAGGGGCCCTCAGAAGCTGTGGGTGTGCGTGTGTGCGCGCAGTATTTGACAGGGCATTCTCTGTGGTGGCCCCTAAGCTGTGGAACTTCTTCCCCACAGAGTTGTGTCTGGCACCTTCTTTGTACAGCTTCTGGAGAATGCTAAAGGCACACTTCCTTTACACTGGCTTTTGGCACTTGAGGTGTATATTTTTAGGACCCACGTTATCTTGTATGGTTGTAAGTCATTTTAAACCTGTTTTTAATCTTGTGTTTTAATGTCGTAACCTGCCCTGGGACCTTAGGGTGAAGGGCAGGTAATAAATAAATAGTACAGAAATCCTGTTTTCGTAAGCAGTTTCCTCACCTATCTATAACCTTGCAATGAGTGTGAGTTGTCCATGTTACTGTTTCTGATTACATGACCATCTTTTCGAACACCATGATGTGGCCGATTCACCTTTTTCTCTGTAGGTTCCTCCCTTGTTTCCAAGCTATTTATAGCACCTTCCAAATGTGTCAGCACAGCATTCCCTCACCACCACCTCCAGGTGACTGGTAAATTAATTTAGTAATGGGTTACTTAAGAGTTATTATAGCCCAGCAGTGTGGAATGTTGTGACTCTTCAAAAGGCGAATGCATGTCAGGACTAACAATGGGAGAAAGAATTCAATTCATTTCATATTTAAAGTTACAGGTAGGTAGCCGTGTTGGTCTGCCATAGTCAAAACAAAATAAATAAATAAATAAAAATTCCTTCCAGTAGCACCTTAGAGACCAACTAAGTTTGTTCTTGGTATGAGCTTTTGTGTACATGCACACTTCTTCAGATACACTGAAACAGAAGTCACCAGGCCCTTATATTCTGTTTCAGTGTATCTGAAGAAGTGTGCATGCACACGAAAGCTCATACCAAGAACAAACTTAGTTGGTCTCTAAGGTGCTACTGAAAGGAATTTTTTAATTTTTTTTTATTTTGTTCATATTTAAAAGCAAACATCTCTCATTCGCATTTCACAAAACAATACGGGAAATGAGACACAACTATCTTTAAAATTTCATAGCTCTCCGAATATTGCAATGTCATTCTGCAGACAAGTAACACATACACACACATACACAAATATGCACCTATTGGCCCAAAGTGTCTACAAAAATGCACTGGATTATGGAAAATTGCTTTTCCCAAAAAAAAGGTATATTAGGCAAAAGTGCTTACAAATATTAGGAGAAATGTGCGCTAATGCTGTTGGATTTTCATGAGGACTTTTCTGTTTTAAAAAATTGCGAACAGATGTGAAAATGTGAAGAACTGAATTTAAGACTGAAAATGGAAAAACTAAGAGTAAGCAAAATTGACAGGTCCCTTGCTGAGACTCCTTGAAATTAAAATTACTGTCTTGTGTCTACTCCCTTCCAGATATTCCGTCCTTTTAAAAAAACAAATAAATAATTTTAAAATTAATTTTCCATTTAAGCATATATAATCACATCTTATTATCGACTTTACTTCTTTGGCTCTTTAGAGACTGTTGACTTCCTTCCCTCTCACCTCTTGGCTTTCAAAAGTAACCTTTATATCACAGCATTTTATATATTTTCCAGTTCTAATATAACTCATTACAAAATGCCTCAAAGTTTAAAGAAATGTAGAAAGGTAAAAAAAAAATCATTACAAGTATTCAGATACCCCTACTAGTGTTGTTAATTGCTTACAATGGTCTTTCAAATACAGGTGATACCCCGGGTTATGTAAGCGATCCGTTCCGGGTCGCGGTACGTAACACGGGCGTGCATATCACAAACACACACACACAAAAAAACAAGCCCGGAAGCACAATTTGAGCGCTTCTGTGCATGCACGGAAGTGCGCAGAACGCTTCTGTGCATCCGGGGGTCGCACACACTCTGGAAACACTTCCGGGTTGCAGGCGGTCACAACTCAAAGGTCTGCAACATGGGAGGTACGTAACCCAGGGTTCCACTGTATTGTATAAATTTACTCCAGTCTTTTTGGAATACTTGATCGTGATGGTTTTGGATTTTTCCTGTCAGCTTCGCCAGTTCGGCAAAGTCTATCATTTTCATCTGCCATTCTTCTTTCATTTGTCCTTCTTGTTGTTTCCATTTTGGGGCTAAAAAGGATTCTTGCCGCTGTTGTTGCATACATGAACAGTCCTTTATCTTTTTTTGGTATCTCTTCACCTACTATACCCAGTAAAAAGGCTTCTGGTTGTTTTTTTTTAAATAAAGGTGTTTTTAAACATTTTCTTTAACTCGTTATATATCATTTCCCAGAAAGCCTTTACCTCTTTACAAGTCCATCCAGATATTCTGTCCTAACTGGAGGAATTCTGTCTGGTGTAGGAGGGTCTAACCACAGGGCAAGACAAAGTTATTTATCGAGAGGGACACGCCAATCTCAGATCCTAGAAGATAATCTAAGGCAGGGGTATGTTGTGATATTATTACAAGCCGAGCTGCAAAAGCCTCAGCAGCGAGGCTCACATGACTGTCTGTTTTCATCCTGTGAGAAAGCCACTAGTCCTTCCAGCTTTCTCACACACGTGATGTTTTTGTACTGTACTATTGTACTTTACTTTCGTTTCTGGCTCAGAGATGCTGGACACCTTAATGCACAGCTCTGACTTACTGAGCTTGCAAGCAGAGACATACTCTGCATTTTATCTGCAATAAAGTAGTTTTTAGCCTTAATGGCTTGTGTATGTTGTTCTTTACTCTGGGGAACAATCGCATATTATTAACGTGCCCCTGGACTCGAGTAGCCAGGAGGGCACGCAGGCTTCGTCTCTACCTGGGGGTCAGTCTCACAACTTGCCCCCGCGGGATGTTTGCTAACAGCCAACACGGTGCCTTCTAGATAATTGGAACTACTGTGCCTTTGGCCTAAGAAAATGTTGTTGCTTCTGCTACTGCTTAATCACTTGCAAAAGAATAATATGAGCGAATATGGTGTGTTTACAACTGTAGACTAGGGAAGGATCTATGAGTTATCTAGTCCCGCTATGGATTCTGAGCTAAACCCAAATGTTCCTGGTTCTCACTGCATCTGTTGGAAAATAACAACTCCTGGTTCAGGGTCGGGGGAGTCTTGATGAATAAATCTTAATCACTAGAGGTGTTTGAGTTGGATTACTTTGCTGTTTAGCCCTTTCAGTTTGCAAACAGATTTGCAATCTGTATTAACCCTATTTCCTCATAACTATTCTGTGGAAGTTCTCAGGATAATGTCACTGGGTATACTCTTCCAGGGAAGTTCCTTTCCTCACCATCTGGTGCTTTGCATTAGTTTCTGCTGTTATTACTCAATCACAATCAAGAAACTGAACTCCTCCATCAGGATCTGATGGCAGCCAGAAGGCAGGGTTGGAGAACTAGTTAGGACTCAAGAGCAGAAAGCATTCAGGAGCAGAGGGCAAACCAGAAGACAGGATTGGGGAACAACCCAGGAGTCAGGACCAAAGCGCAAGACTAGAGCACAGAGAAACCTTGTTGCTCAAGCAAAGCACCACTGCAACCCAAAATCCTATTATACTCTTGCCTGTCCAGAAAGAGCCAGCAGTCAGTTCTTGGCACTTAAGTGAAAAACTGCAGTAACATGGCTCAACACATGAGGCTGTAGTCAGAAGCTCCTGACAGTGAATGCCATTGCTATAGGTGGAATCTACACACATATAAAAAAACTCTTGTGAAAGTGCTTTTAAAAAAAACGTTTTGGAAAAATACATTGAATTTGGCATAGCTCAATGTCTCCATCTAGTGTCACATTTGTATATTGCACATTTAAACATTTTATTTGCAGCTGTATAGCTGAGTCCATAGTTATAGCCACTGTTTTAGTTCGCTTGTTTGCAATTTATTATACATTCCTGTACACAAGGATGTTTAGGAGTAAGCTCCATTGAACACAGTGGGACTTACTTCTGAGAAAGTATGCACCTCTCTCCCAAAAATGGGCCTCATTGAAAAGGGCACCGCTGCTCCTTCTACCACATGTGGTGGACATGCCCAAAAGTAAAGGATTTCTGGGAAAAAATTTATAATGAATTAAAGAAAGTGTTGAAAAACACCTTTTTAAAGAAACCAGAGGCCTTCCTCTTGGGCATGGTTAATCAGGTGATACCTAGCAAGGATAGAACTCTCTTTATGTATGCCACAACAGCGGCAAGAATTTTGATGGCTAAAAACTGGAAAACAGAAGATTTACCAACAGTGGAAGATTGGCAAGTTAAGATGATTGAATATATGGAACTCGCGGAACTGACAGCGAAACTCCGTGACCAGAGGGAGGAGAAGGTGCAAGAAGAATGGAAGAAATTCAAAGACTATCTAAAGAAACGAGAAAAAATAGAGATTTAATGGGAATTAGATGAAAGAATAGGCGAAAGTAATAAGTTGTTAAGGTGAAGTAGGATGTAAGGAGGTAGTATTGTAAATTATGATGTTCTAATTTTGAGATAAAAGTGTGACTAGAAGATATTAAATATGAGGTAGATAAGTTTGTTAAAGAAGGTTTTAAAGAGGTTACAAAGTTACTACAGTATATTCGAAATGAACGCAGAAGAGAGAGTAGGGGGAAGTTCATCAAGATTTTATAAGTTTAACATGTATGGATGCAATTTTGTTTTGATATAGTATTTTCTTTTTTGTCCTTTTTTGTTTTTTGTTTCTTTGTATTGTTTTGATGTTGTGTAGTTGTTTGTGGAATGTTTTTATTTTATTTTATTTTTTTTCTATTTTGGAAAATCTTTAATAAATTCCTTTAAAAAAAAAGAAAAGGGCACCGCTGCTCCTTCTCTTTTTAGCAAAATTTGTCAGGGAGCAGCTTTTCATAGAGTTGACCAAGATGCCTGCCTGCACTCCCTGAGTGTTAGCCTTTGACTCTAGTACAAGGGTAGCAAAACTAGAAAATCTGGGTCTGTGCTAGACCAGAGGTGGATTTAGGGGAGCATGACTGGTTCAGGGATGCCACAACTATGATGTAGAATGGAAGGTGAGAGGCACTAAATTTTGACGTTGCACAGGGTGCCAGTGAAATTTGAGACTGTAAGATCCGCCACTGTCTAGGCTATTGGTCAGAAGTGGCTAGTGGTCACAACCCCTCCTCTACTCCAATACCTGTTGCTGTGTTTGCCAAAAATCAAGCTTTTGGGAGCAGAAGGGTTGCCAAATAGTTCTGTCTTTTCTAATACACTAAACAGAAGGCTTCTTATTCTCAGTGAGAGAGCAGAATTCTTGCTAGACTCGTTAATGGAAGTTTTCGAGCTAATAATACCTAACTATAAATAAGGCTGTAAATTCTTCTCAGTATGGGGGATTTCTATTTAAAAAATCCAGCTCTGCAAGGTTGCTTCTTCTCAGCGAGAGACTTTCTGTAACATCTGCTTCATGACATGAGATTGTTTTCCCATGCATATAAATATTGTGCTGTTAAATCACGTCGTGTGTGCTGTTATTCTTAAACAAGCGTAGCACTATTCTAGTTAAATTATTATAAAATAGGAGTAAATCATGTTAATGAGCATATTGTCTAAGGTGGGAGAATATTTAACCAAGTTTTGTATCAATTTTACTTTTTTATTTTCACTAAGGAAGAGTTAGGCAAATCCTTAATTCTCCAACTGAAACAAAGGGAGAGTGTAATTGTGCAACACTCAATGGATTGCACCTATTTTTACTGCTGGGAGTTGTGTAACAATAGGTGCCAATCTGAACTTTTTCTGTGGTTCATTTTTGTCAATCATGGTGTCAGTATAGTGGACATTGCTTTAATATAAAATACACCCCTCAATGAACTAAACCCGGTGCTGTTACCAGTTCTTCGGTCAAATGTGACCTGGAATGTACAATTAAATATTCTTGCTTCCTAATATTTAATGTGAAGATTAGCAGACTAATCCTGTGCTACCAGCAAAGTTTAATCAGCACCTCCTATAAGAAGGAAATAGATTGTGCACAGACAATGAAATCTTCCAAGAGTAAAGAAATGGTGCAGGAAATATATAGACAACCACTCAGACATTTCTCAGTACAGTCAAGGTCCTTCAGCTTCAAAGTTATTTCAGTAAACAAAATTGTAAATGGACAGGAAATTGCAGGAAATAAAGCAATGGTTCAAAGGAATAAAGATGTTACAGTATAACCAATCATATGGGTGGGGTATTAATCATCATCATCATTATCCCCTCACTCAGTAAGCCACCTCCTCACTGCATAGAAGTACATCAACCTAAAACTGTATTTAAACCCCAGATGTTAAATCACTGGTTAGCTCACAGCTCTAATGGGACCCCCCTTTTTGCTCTGTGATCTCAAGGGTTAATTTTCATGCTTCCTGGATGGCAGACCAAGGAACAGGTGAGGGAGACTATAGCTTTCCTCATACGTTCTTCAGGCTTGGATAATTAGGAATTCTCTTTCTTTCCCATAATTAAGAGGGACGCGGGTGGTGCTGTGGTCCAAACCACAGAGCCTAGGGCTTGCCGATCAGAAGGTCGGCAGTTTGAATCCCTGCAACGGGGTGAGCTCCCATTGTTCGGTCCCTGCTCCTGCCAACCTAGCAGTTCGAAAGCACATCAAAGTGCAAGTAGATAAATAGGTACCGCTCTGGCAGGAAGGTAAACGGCGTTTCCGTGCGCTGCTCTGGTTCGCCAGAAGTGGCTTAGTCACATGACCCGGAAGTTGTACGCTGGCTCCCTCGGCCAGTAAAGCGAGATGAGCACCGCAACCCCAGAGTCGTCCGTGACTGGACCTAATAGTCAGGGGTCCCTTTACCTTTACCCATAATTAAGGTGTGTATTATACTGCATCATTTACTGCATATTTCTACCTTGTCTGAAGCAGCATCTACATATTCTGCCTCTTTTCATTTCATGTGATGAGCCAACCTTTCTTTATTCCTCTAGTGTGTCAGCTTCTTTATTGGACATAGGTTAAGACACTTATTCATAACAGACAAACATATTGACTCCAGCAAAAGGTTTGAACCCGCTTGTGTGTTGGAGACACCTGGGTGCGTGGACAACCGACCCTCGTAACAGCAGAATAGTAACAATTACTGAGCTGACAAGTAGCATTCCTTTTATATATAACCATGCTGCCCAGGGAGATCTCTGGCTCCCTATCTCAATCTAAGGTCAGCTCTGGATCTTGTTTCCTACATTTGGTCAGAACATCACTTCTGCTTTGTTCCTGGGCCAGCCTGCTAGTTTTTATTTGCAAAGAACTTGGGCTTGCCTAGTGATCCATAAATCCTGCTCAAATCCGTACTCATCCCTTTTCACACCAGCAAGCTGTACTATCTCTGGTTATCTTCAGACTTCCTAAAATATAAACAGACAGACGCCAGGTGGAACATTTGCGGCACCAAGTGTGTATATCGTCCAAACACACACATACAAAAAAAACCACAAGTAATGTCTATCTCTGGATGAAACATTTCAGGTTTCCATTTTTATGTCTTTGTTTTTCTTCCGTATGCAGGGCTTTTCTTGTTCAAGGTGCGTTTGTACAATTGCCTTTGTGTAAAAGTGCAGCTCACAGAGTAATCAAAAGAAAAAATCAACCCTTATGCACTGTCTCATTCATATGCTGAATACTTCGCTGAACCAAATGGCAAAGCTATCCTCAACGAAGGGCAATTGTAATAACAGCACTGTAGCAGCTACAGTAAATATATACAAAGATCTTCCTGTAACTGGCAGTACCTCTTTGTGGTTTAACTAGCAGTGCTGTCCTATACCTATTGGATTCAATGGGGCTTACTTCTTACAGGGATATGATTTCACCAGTGGTTTTCAACCAGTGTGCTGTGGCACCTGGAATGCCTTGAATGATGGTCAGGGGTACCACAGGCAACACTGGCCTCTGACCCTCTTTCTTTCCTTCCCTCCCTCCGCTGATGCCCTCTCATGTCTCTGGCTTCCAAAGGCTTGTGTGGCTGTTTGTTACAGCAGCCCTGGCTACAGGCTCCCCAGATGAATGGTGTCCAGGCTCCTGTTGGGCAGTGTGAGGGTGTCTGAAAAAGGGTGAGGGGCTGCCTGTTCTGCAGGCAAGGGGTGACATAACTGGGCTCCTGAGCCCCACAGGGGTGTCACAGAAAGAATGCTGTTGGTCAAGGGAGCTGTGGACTCAAAAAGATTGAAAACCTCTGGATTGCCCCATAATTGGCTGATCTTCTTAGGGTTCACCTAAAGAGAACCCTGCTGGAACACACTAAAACCCCTGTCAGTCCAGCATCCTGTTCTCACACTCACCAACCAGATGCCTATAGGAAGGTCACAGTCATGACATGAGCACAACGGGGCAACAGTGAAGACAGAGTCACAGTAACATAGAGAGCTTGTTGCATGTCTCTTAGCAGTGCATCACCTGAAGGCACAGTCCAGATTCTTCCCTTGTTTTGCAGCTGAAATCATAGGCATACATTAAACACTGAGCCATCAGTCTCCCCACTGCCATCCCAGACATGCTATTTGTTTCTTTAAAAAAAAAAACCAAAGCATTATATGAAAGTTCATGCATTTATACATTAATTTGTATTTTTGTTAAAAACACTGGAAACACTATTTTTTAGTAAGCAAAAGTGTTTCAGGGATCCTGGGGAGGTTTCACAGAGGCCAGCCAACCAGTACCAGACAGAGCCAGATTCTGCTTCAAACTTGCAGAGCCATTTTCCAATCTTCCCCACTCCCTTTAGCTCAACCCCAGAGACTACATGTACATTTGGGCCAAATGCAACGAAGGTGCTGCCAGATATTTTGCAATCTCTTGTATTTGCTTATACAGTAGCACCATCCTAAATATTTGTACAGAACAGCAAGTGCCTCTCATTTCAAAGGGATATACTTTTAGAATGAGTTCTTGGAATTGCAACACACACAAAGAAAAAACAGAAGAAAGGGGTCTTTCAGCTATTTAAAATGCTGTACCAGAGCATTTTCGGTGTGCACAGAAAAGTGAAATAATGGTCTGTTCTCAGAGCTAGTACTACCATTAGGCAGGGGGAGGCAATGATCTCAAGTGGTAGGTTCTGAAGGGCACCAGTGGTTGCCTCCCAGTCCTTCTTTCTGAGCCTCCTCCATGACCCCTCTTTTCGAGATCAGAGCTGTGTGTACCACACAGCCTGTCAAACAGCCCTTTGCAAACAATGCAGAGAAGGAAAGTGTTCTTCCAGAGACGAAAGTCGATCCAACCATGTATATACGACAGGACTTATCTTGTTGGCACGCGCCTATCAACCCGATGCATATCACATAGTCCCCCTGTTCCAAGGCCAAGCTCAGGTTAAAGTCAACACTGCGTGAAGAACAACGGCCAAGAATCAAAAAGCGACTTACGAACTTTGCCAAGTGAAGAGCACTTAAACACACCATATCTGCCTGTGCAACAGTCCCATCCTCAAGCACGGTTTATGATAACGTGCTGTTGAAAAGCAGCCCTCCTTGACCTTTGAACATGCTAACAGAATTGGGCACGGCAGCCTATGCATTTGGTGGAAGAGCAGGGAGCACTGGGCAAAGAGAAAGGCACATAATCACAGGTCTGAAGCAGCATCAATAGTTCACTGCAAAGTTTATTTTGCTTGTTTTAATGTTTTGGATCTTTAAGATACATTAGAACAAAATTGTTGCATGAAAGCAACATTAGATAGATTTTGTGTTTATACTCTTCTCAACACACTTATTATTTAGCTTCAGTCTTCTGCTTATAGTGGCAAAATGTCAAAGTCTTATCACTAAAAGATAAGTACTATACAAAATTGTCTAGCAAGCTAATTTCTCTAACATATCTTGCAGGATATGTAATCATCCCTGTTTTGGTTGTTTGTTTGTTTTGAAGCCCTATTGTATACCCAAAGAACTTCTTAGGCTGCAATCATCTGCTCATTTATCTGGGAGGAAGACGCACGGAACTGAGTGGAACTTCTTTTTTATAAGACATGTCATGATCAATGCTTTTTTTAAAAAAAGAAAAATAAGTGCCAGAACTCACCAAGAACACCTCCCTTGTTCTCTTAGAATGGCAATGGCGCCCACCTGAGAGGTCCCAGAACTGCAATACAGTGACAGGTGGGTAGCCGTGTTGGTCTGCCATAGTCGAAACAAAATAGAAAATTCTTTCCAGTAGCACCTTAGAGACCAACTGACTTCGTTCTTGGTATGAGCTTTCGTGTGCATGCACACTTCTTCAGATACACTGAAACAGAAGTCACCAGATCCTTAAATATAGTGAGGGAGTGGGGAGGGGTATTACTCAGAAGGGTGGTGGGAATGGGTGATCAGCTGATAGGTGTGGAAAACCTGTTGACGACTCTTAACAGCAGTGGTACCTCTGGTTAAGAACTTAATTTGTTCCAGAGGTCCGTTCTTAACCTGAAACTGTTCTTAACCTGAAGCACCACTTTAGCTAATGGGGCCTCCCGCTGCCGCTGCACCGCCAGAGCACGATTTCTGTTCTTATCCTGAAGCATAGTTCTTAACCTGAAGCGTTATTTCTGGGTTAGCAGAGTATGTAACCTGAAGCGTATGTAACCCGAGGTACCACTGTATTTCTCAGCACTTCTGCTCACTGGAGGGACCTGTGTGTTTCACTTTAAGTTTGGGACAGGTCTGAGTTACAAGCCAGACTCAGAAATGTGGAGCAGACTTTGCTTCTTTGTCCATAGAATCCTAGGTGTGAAACCCAATTCCAGGTGCAACTGGGAGGGACTTACTCAGCCTGCAATCTCCATCTTGGAGCTGCATCTGGAAACTGACCTCATGACTACAATATCCAGCCTGATTTTGTTGTTGTTGGAAATTTTGGGTGGTCTTCTCATAAAGGTATTGCTCAGTTCTGAATTCTGTAAAAGGAAACATGGAAAAAGGAAGAATCCATGTTTTCTGAAAAATAAAATCGAAAATTCTTTCTAGTAGCACCTTAGAGACCAACTGAGTTTGTTCCTGGTATGAGCTTTCGTGTGCATGCACACTTCTTCAGATACACTGAAACAGAAGTCACCAGATCCTTAAATATAGTGAGGGAGTGGGGAGGGGTATTGCTCAGAAGGGTGGTGGGAATGGGTGATCAGCTGATAGGTGTGGAAAACCTGTTGATGACTCTTAACGGCTGTAATTAGTCTTGCAGGGAAAGGCAAGTGGTGAGATAGCTTTGTTATGTATAATGAGATAAGAATCCAATGTCTTTGTTCAGACCAGGTTTCTGCGTGGTTTTAAGTTTGGTGATTAGTTGTAATTCAGCCACTTCTCTTTCTAGTCTATTTCTGAAATTTCTTTGTATTAAGACAGCTACTTTGAGATCTTTTATAGAATGTCCTGGGAGATTGAAGTGTTCTCCTACTGGTTTCGAAACAAAATTGAAAATTCTTTCTAGTAGCACCTTAGAGACCAACTGAGTTTGTTCTGAAAAATAGCCACTAGAGGGCAAAAGAGACCACACATATTCAAAGTGGGCTTTTAAGAAACGAGTGCACATCTGGGTAAAGCCTATGCATGTATATAATATTACCTGGCTGCTTTTCTCTGTGTGTGGTACTCCACGCTGCTTAAAGAGGCACACCTGAGCAAAGCAGAACAGCTACACTTTTGGACACAAGTGATTTATAATCTCAGATACGAGAGCCATCATGGTGCAATGGTTAGAGTGTTGGGAGTAGGAGCTGGGAGGCCTGGGTTCAAGTCTCCATTCAGGTATGAAGCTCACTGGGTGACCGGTGGCCAGCCATAGTCCCTCAAGCTTATCTACCTCACAGGGCTGATAGAGACGTTATCTGATGAGCATGGTGGAATATTTATGGACTACAGCAACTCCTCTTCCCCAGCCCTCCAGTTGAGGCTGATGCTCCACTGAATACCTGGGTGGAGCTGAATGAGAGGGGAGCTTTTCCTGCAGCAGGATACATCATGTTCCTACAGCCGTATGGGGACAATTCATGCACACACAGAATAATTCCACCGACCCCTGTTTCTCCACAATTCCAACTGACAGTGAAAGTGTAATAGTTGTAAAAAGTCAGAAGATGGGGAGGTGCTTTCAGGATTCAGCCTACTAGCAACTGAAGTCCCATGAATTAAGCTTCTCAGCAGGCTCACAGCTGACACTCTGGTGTGCCCTTCCAGCTGGAACACCAGCATCTGACCAAGCTGTTCAAGCAAATTATTTTACAGCAGATTCAGCAAGGATTGAAAGAAAATCTCTCTCTCTTAAAATGCATTATTACTGTACGGCAGGTGTGAGTAACTTTTGGCCCTCCAGATGTTGCTGAACTACAACACTCTTCATCCTTGGCTATGTGTGTGGAGGCTGATGGGATCTGTAGTTCAGCAGCATCTGGAGGTTCCCTGCATCTGGCTATGGCCTTCACGGCTGCAACACATGACAATGGACACCAGGCTAGGTTGCCTGTTAAAAGGCATAGACCAGCCTTCTCCAGCCTGGTGATGGGATGGGTTGGCTTGTGGCTGTTGTAGTCCAAAACATCTGGAGGGCACCTGGTTAGTGAAGGCTGGTGTAGATGAACATGTGAAGGACAGGCGACTTGAGCTATGGCAGCTAAATCTTCAGCCTTTGTTTTCTGACCCAGTATGCCTCTGTAATAAACAACAGCAGGGAGTTATTGTTTTCCATCATGCCCTGTGTTTGTCCTGGTGGGACCTTCACCTTCCTATTAGTGGAGACAAAGAGGGCTGAAGTAGACATTCCTTTTGTCTGTTGCTATAAGGTAGTTATAATGTGTGTGTGTGTTTTTTTTAAAAAAAGTATTTCTCTTTCTCCTTTGTGACAGCTTTTTGCCATTAAGCTGTTCACCGCACATTTCTGTTAACATCTCCCCCCTGCTACTGTGCCCAATAAGCCTTCCATAGGAGCAAATCAAAGGTCATCAAGTTCACCTCCCTGCTGTTGTTGTTCAGTCGTTCAGTCGTGTCCGACTCTTCGTGGACCAGAGCACACCAGGCACCCCTATCCTCCACTACCTCCCGCAGTTTGGCCAAACTCATGCTAGTCGCCCTGCTGTTAGGAACAACCAACCCAGCATCAAGCTGCAGCCCTTCCCCTCCAGCCTCCACAACCCATCCCCTCCTTTCAGCCCCATCTCCCCCATATTGTTCCCAGCCTGTTTATATTCCTGATATGGCAGCCTAAACTGGAAAATTCCTTCTTTATCCCTAAACCGTGCCAAATTGAGCAATCCATATTATCTTTGGAAAAAGAAAAAAAACAATGCTTCCCTTAATGCAATCCAGAATGGCTGTGTGTGTGTGTGTGTGTGTGTTTCATAACCTCATATTGCTTATTCATATTTCCCTGGTGGGCCCCAATATGCAAAACTCTAGCCAGTTTTCCCATTCCTCCCTCCGTTCCTCCCCCTTTCCTGCAACACACACACACACACAGCATCAGCATCTGCATCCTTCCCAAAATTAAGGAAAGTGCTAGCTCTTAAGACACTTGGATCTCGTCCTTGAGCTTGTCGCTGCGGTTGTGAAAGCTAGCTGCTGGCTTTTTCAAAGAGAAGATTCCCAACCAAACCACATGATTTCAATTAATGAACAACAATAGTCAGTACTGAAACTATTAACACTGGAAGGCTTAACGGCGATTGTATAGTCAAGCTAGGGAGCCCAGCTGAAGGACACGTTAGGACAGGCACCCCCAAACTCGGCCCTCCAGATGTTTTTGGACTACAATTCCCATCATCCCTGACCACTGGTCCTGTTAGCCAGGGATGATGGGAGTTGTATTCCCAGAACATCTGGAGGGCCGAGTTTGGGGGTGCCAGCGTTAGGCTATTGAGAACCCTGAACACCAATTAACCCCGAGAGCATTATCTCAAAGGAAAGCACTTCTAAACCCTTTTATAGTAACTGCATACTGTTACAAGCACTATCTACATATAAGAAAGTTAAATTGATCTTCAGCGAAAAATTGCGTTCTTGAACAATGGTTATTTTGTAGGTGCACCATTAATGCAGATAACTTCTGGCTCCATGTTTGAGGGAAGGCGTCGGGCAAGATGTCCTAAGTGGGTCTCCCTCGTCACCACTGTCAATGCTACATGCTTCTTCTTCTTCTTCTTCTTCTTCTTCTTCTTCTTCTTCTTCTTCTTCTTTGCCCTTGGCATTCCACACAACTTCCTGGAGGGAGATGGCAAGGGGAGGGTGCAACCAGGCAACTGGTTCTTGCCCCTATTTGCCCTTGGTTGGGCAGGTAAGCAAACAGCCAGTGGTGTACGGAGCCGCTTTGCTGCCTTGCGAATTGCCGTGCGAGCAGCCACCGCACAGATGGGATGCTGCCGCACGGAAGGGGTGCCGGGCGGTGGCTTGGGAGTCGTGGGGGGTGGCACCGAGTGTCATCCCCCTCCAGGGTGGAACACAGGGCGCTATGCCCCCAACGCCCCCTCCTTGCTCCGCCCCTGCAAACAGCCCTACTGAAGAGAGACAGCAGCCAGACCACAGGGAACAGTGGTCAGCAGCAAGGCCAACCCCCCCCCCCCAAAAAAAAACACACAAGCCCATGAGAAGACTGGATCAGGGCAAAGGCTCGTCTGTTCTCACAATGGCCAGCCAGATTCCCATGGGAAATCCCAGAAAAAGGGTCTGAACAACCCAACTCCAGCTGCATGTCCAATTGCTCAGACTCCCCCCCCCCCATCCTCCAGCTCTGTCTCCTGCCTCGCATGAGGCAAAAGCCCTGTAACCGCTTCCCGCTCCCCCTGGATCAGCCTCTGGTCCTGCTGCCTCTTCCACTGACTTCACAGAGCCCTGCCAGTCCCTGGCACACATAGAGAGTCATGAGCTATGGTCAGCTACCTGAATGCACAGTAGGCATTGTGCAGAAGTGAGAGAGAAGCAGAAATGGTGCCTCTTGGATGGGAGACCAGGGTTAATAGAATTGTAAAACTGGAAGGGATTCCAGGGTTCATCTTGTCCAACCCCACCACGTAGGTTCGAAACCCTATGAACGCCTCGTCGATCTTCTTGGAGGAATATTCGTGAAATATAAACACAATATTTATGGGAACGCCTATGAACGCCTCGTCGATCTTCTTGGAGGAATATTCGTGAAATATAAACACAATATTTATGGGATATAAATGTAACAATTGAAGAATACATGATATTGAAATGGAGGGAAGCAGAGACTGCAATAACTATATAAACTTTTGCCCTTTAAGATGATTATATCTTTGGCTTTTAGTTCGGTTTCAGTTTGTAAGTTTGTCGTTCTAGCCAAAGGCCACGACAAACTGGTTTTTATAATATACACATAAAGAACAAAAGACTGGGTGTAAATGTAACCCCATTCGCATTTGCAATTTGTCAGTACTTGGCAATTATGGCCAAGTGGAAAGGACGTGGTCAGAAGCAAAGAGTTTGCAATAATAAAGACAGCATTTGAACCTCACTCCGCTGAAACCTTCAGTCTTTTCAGGAAACTGTAACAGCAACAATGGAAATGTTGGAAGCAACACTTAAATTCCACATTAGGGGACAAGAAAGTTGCATTTATCCTAATTCTATTGGACACTGATGTGAGATTTGTGGGGGGGGGCTTTATACTAAGCTAGTATAATATAAATGGAATGTCTGGAATTAAGAGGAATCACCAATAGAAGAAACTTTGCAGTCTGCTTTATTTAGTTTCCTTTCTCCACCATGCACATATACACAGACTGTGTAAGACACCATTTTCCAAATGGATACAAGAAGGAGCTGTGACTGTAAAGCAGCTGGGTAAATAGGATTTATGCATGCATTTCCCTTCCTCAATATGGTTGGAAGATATCAATTAACATGGCTTTTCTAATTCAGTGCAAAATTAATTTGTCCTACCGTATCATTGCGATGCGCCATCTGTTCAAAGTTGAACAGAAAACAAAGAGGTGCATGGTGCCATGACTCCTCCATTCACGAATGATAAGGCTATCAGTAGCTACTAGCCATGTGGCTACATTCTACCTCCCAGCATGCTTCTGAATGACAGCTACTTGGAATTGCAAGTGTGCTGTCGTGTTCATGCCCCTCTTGTGGGCTTCCCACAGGTATCTGGTTGGCAACTGTGACAACAGGATGTTGGACTATGTGGGTCTTTGGTCTGATCCAGCAGGGGTCTTCAAGAATGCTGCTCTGAAGTGCTCCCTAGTTCCAGGGTTGGGAGGGGAAGCCCACCACACCTCTCAAGGTGTCTATTCCTGGTCTGCCCTAAGTCTTCAGCCAGTCAACCTCACTCTCCCTACCTATGTTGATGCATATTCCGGTGACAGGCTCTCTTTGATCTGAGATGCTAGCCCCTGAGGCCATCTCCTGGAATGTGACACCAAGCCAAGACCATTTGCCCACTGACAGGTAGTAGTGGCGCTTTGGGTTTTGGGGCAGGAATGTTTTCCCAGTCCTACCTGGAGATATTTGGGGACTGAACCCGGGACCTCTCACAATGCAGGCAGGTGCTCGGTCACTTAGCTATGGTCTTTCTCAACAGAGTGGCTGGCCTGATGTCACCCAGGAAGCTTCAGGACTTGAACCTGGGCCTCCTCACTTCTAGTCTTACATTCTTACAACACACTGACTGTATATGTAAAAGAGGTTTATGCTATAAGTTGGAGCTGGTGTGTGGGTGGGGGTTCCTGAGTCATTGAATCTCTTGGAGCTATTTGGGTGGAAGCCAACTCAAGTGTCCCATCAGTGCAAGGATTTCTGCTTGTGCAGCAGAATTTCCTCTCCCTGAGCATTCTCTCAAAATCTGAGATTTAGGGCACATGGGGGAGATTTAGGGCACATGGGGGAGGCGGGGGGGGGAATCCTATTGCACAAGTGGAAGTCCTTGCATTGATGGGACTCATTATGTGCTATTTTGGACTGGGAGTGCCGGATCACCTCATTTGTCTCCTGAGAAATCTCTATGTGGGACAAGAAGCTACAGTTAGAACTGGATATGGAACAACTGATTGGTTCAAAATTGGGAAAGGAGTACGACAAGGCTGTATATTGTCTCCCTGCTTATTTAACTTATATGCAGAATTCATCGTGCGAAAGGCTGGACTGGATGAATCCCAAACCGGAATTAAGATTGCCGGAAAAAATATCAACAACCTCAGATATGCTGATGATACTACCTTGATGGCAGAAAGTGAGGAAGAATTAAAGAGCCTTTTAATGAGGGTGAAAGAAGAGAGCGCAAAATATGGTCTGAAGCTCAACATCAAAAAAACTAAGATCATGGCCACTGGTCCCATCATCTCCTGGCAAATAGAAGGAGAAGAAATGGAGGCAGTGAGAGATTTCACTTTCTTGGGTTCCATTATCACTGCAGATGGTGACAGCAGTCACGAAATTAGAAGACGCCTGCTTCTTGGGAGAAAAGCAATGACAAACCTAGACAGCATCTTAAAAAGCAAAGACATCACCTTGCCGACAAAGGTCCGTATAGTTAAAGCTATGGTTTTCCCAGTAGTAATGTACGGAAGTGAGAGCTGGACCATAAAGAAGGCTGATCGCCGTAGAATTGATGCTTTTGAATCATGGTGCTGGAGGAGACTCTTGAGAGTCCCACGGACTGCAAGAAGATCAAACCTATCCATTCTCAAAGAAATCAGCCCTGAGTACTCACTAGAAGGACAGATCCTGAAGTTGAGGCTCCAGTACTTTGGCCACCTCATGAGAAGAGAAGACTCCCTAGAAAAGACCCTGATGTTGGGAAAGATGGAGGGCACAAGGAGAAGGGGACAACAGAGGATGAGATGGTTGGACAGTGTTCTCGAAGCTACTAACATGAGTTTGGCCAAACTGCGAGAGGCAGTGAAGGATAGGCGTGCCTGGCGTGCTCTGGTCCATGGGGTCACGAAGAGTCGGACACGACTGAACGACTGAACAACAACAACAACAACAACAATTTTGGACTCAACCTTTTATTCTGTTTTTTTAAAAAATGGCACCTCCCATGCGCTGCAGAGATGCCAATGTTTACTCATACTTTCAGTGCAATGGCACAATCCTGATTAGTTAATGGGGTGCCTAAGTATAATTGCAAGCTGTGAAATTTTATTACTATACGCTACTGTTCTGGGGATTTCAAAAGAGCTAGGTAATTTATATTGCTAACATTCCCTCGAATATTAGTCCCGTGCCTTTAAGCTTTAAGTGAAAGACTGTAGCTTTCAGAAACATGGGGCTGGTCCATGTCTCATCATTCAGTGGATGACTGTGATTTAATAGCAGGTATGTCACAGTTCCAAACTTCCTTGCAACATCTCACAATAGTAGCCAGTTCACACAGTCAGCCACCAGTCATCAAATGCAGAAAACTTAAGTCGTGTGTGTGCTTGTGTGTGAACCAGATTATTGCCCTAAGTATTTGGCTACCATGACCCCTCCCCAAGAAATGTCCATTGGAACAACCCATTCTCTTCTCATTGCTTTGCTGCAACTTTCAGAGAGACATCTGTGTTCATCTGTAGGCTGTGCCATTTTAGGGGGTGAAACTTAATGTTTGCAAATTTATTCAATGAGTGGTCTTTAAAATATGTCTTGGAGTGTGAGGAATTTTGAATCTGCTATTATTTTTGTGATTGGACAATATTTCATAGAATAATAGAGTTGGAAGGGATCCTGAAAGTCATCTAGTCCAACCCCCATTTAGCTTGGTAAGTCTACATTTGATGAAGAAGCACATAAACTGCTTTAGGAAAACCAGAGTGTTTTAATTTTACCTTCTGCAAATGTCAGGGACTGCAACAATAGCAATAACACATAACACACAATAATACTAATATATAATATAACCAGGGCTTTTTATTCATCTGGAACTCAGAGAACAAGGTGAGTTCCCGCATCTCTTTTTTTAGAAAAGTAGCACTGAATATAACTGCAAGTACTTGGCAATCCTCCTGCCAACCTAGCAGTTCAAAAGCACGTCAAAGTGCAAGTAGATAAATAGGTACCACTCTGGCGGGAAGGTAAACGGCGTTTCCATGTGCTGCTCTGGTTCACCAGAAGTGGCTTAGTCATTCCACATAACCCGGAAGCTGTACGCTGGCTCCCTCGGCCAGTAAAGCAAGATGAGTGCCGCAACCCCAGAGTTGTCCATGACTGCACAACGGTCAGGGGTCCCTTTACCTTTACCTTTACTTGGCAATCATTTTTAATGATTTCTATGAGAAGAGAAGACTCCCTAGAAAAGACCCTGATGTTGGGAAAGATGGAGGGGACAAGGAGAAGGGGACGACAGAGGATGAGATGGTTGGACAGTGTTCTCGAAGCTACTAACATGAGTTTGGCCAAACTGCGAGAGGCAGTGAAGGATAGGCGTGCCTGGCGTACTCTGGTCCATGGGGTCACGAAGAGTCGGACACGACTGAACGACTGAACAACAACAACAACAATGCAATTTTGAACACATTTTATTTACCAAGCGTATTATTTGAATCCCCAAGTCATATTACAACTTTTTAGCACCCCCTGGTTTTGGGGATTTAAGAGTTGAAAAATTCAACAAGGTAGCAGTCAACACACCAAAGAAACTCATGGTGCCTTAAAGACTAATAAATTTGTTATGGCATGAGGTTTTATGGATGAGGACCCACTTCATCAGATGCCTGAAGCACTATCCTCAGTTGGCAGCCACACAAACACGCTTGTGATGGTACTCACTGGTATGGAGCACCAACACCTCTTTGTTTCACTGACTTTTTCTGCTGACACCTCCAGCACTTTTATCAAGATGGGGATTGGCAATTCATCTTTTTACCAAAAAAAACCCCACACAGTGTATGTCAGGCATAGGAAAACTCGGCCCTCCAGATGTTTTGGGACTACAACTCCCATCATCCCTAGCTAACAGGACCAGTGGTCAGGGATGATGGAAACTGTAGTCTCAAAACATCTGGAGTTTGCCTATGCTTGGCGTATGTATACAGACAGAGATGGCGGTATATAGAGACCAGCCCATCCGAACCCCTTTCATGCAGGTATTTCAGATCTACAGCCATGGGCTTCATACTGGGAAGTATCAATAAATGGACAGTAGGAGATCACAAGTATCAGGAGTAGCTTGGAAAAATACTGTGAAGTGAGAGCTGAAGCTGTTGTCCCCCCCTCCCCAATGGGCTGCTGAAAATACACACCCTAATCCACAAAGTAAATAAATGGGAAGCTGGAGGGAGAGTAACTAGGGAACAATAGAAAAATGAGAGTTTTCAGCCTGCACAGCACGGTTTCCAGACCATGCACGAAGCACCCGCCTGAGGTGGGATACTGTCTACTAGAAGTTGAGGCTTTCAAGCCACGGTTCAAAGGTTAATGATGTGGAAGGGCAGGGAAGTGCCATAGAGCTGCAGCAGCGTTTTCTGAGTCAGCAGTGCTATTTGAGAGCAAAATGGTCCTGTGACCCTGGGTGCTGCGTGGAAGCTGAACTTATCTGATGACCCCATTAGTCAGAGAAACATCCACCGCCATCTCTTCCCTTGTTCAAGCAATTTCAGGCCATACTAACGCAAGCCTTCATTGGCGCAGCCTGTTCTTTGGCCAAAATCATAATAGCACTTACATGGTAACGCTTGTGTGCTGAACCGCTGCAAGTATGGGTGGGGGAGAAATCCATTTCAGTTCACATTCAAAGGCAGACTCACCTAATTCACACTTTTGAATATGCAAACAGCCAGAATATGTCACAGCCACCCATTGAATTTCTTGCTTCTCTGAATTTTGCAATAGAGTACTCCAGCCCCAAGTAATGAGCACAAAAATACACTGTGTACATAGCAGTGCTTGTACTGGTAAAATTACATACAAAAGATGCATTATATTAGGGGGTAATGCTTTGCAAAAAAAGGGGGGTATATTGGACAAAATTGCATGCAGACATGTATATTAGGGGGAAATTGCACTAAAATGGTGAAGAATTTCCATGAGCGCTTTTAACAAAATGCAAATAGATATAGTGGACTGAAGACTGGGGAAATGAGAAACAAAGAGAAATTGAAATTCACTGATCCCTAAGGAGTTGTTCTTAGGAGAGCTGAAATCAACTTTCCAAACACGTGAATTTTTTTGTGGCAAATTTCCCTTGGAATTTGATTGAAAAATTAAGTTTTCCTTGGCGAACTTTAAGTCAGTTTTGTTCTTTATCCTTACGAAAAACATACAAAACCACGCAGACATAAACATTAAATATATCACGTGTTACAATTTCATTATTTATAAAGCAACTATATGATTGTCTGTGCTATAGATCACTAATACTCTTTCAACATTTGTTACATTTCAACCCGTTTGTGGAAAAATAATTGTTTCCTTTAATTTTGCTCCCTATATTTGTTGTTCCTGTTCTGCCCACCCCCCCACCCCCGCTCAGCCTGACCAAGCTGGTGAATTCTGCTATGACTGTATATATACCGTGATTCCATAATACATTCTGCTGCTGTTTCATAACCCACCCTTCTAACTGTATTTTGACATTTGTACAGTGGTTGGTGACTGGCAATATTCTGATGTTGCAGGATAAATTTCCCACCAGAATTACAAAACTCAGAACATATGTCTTTCTCTATATCTCCCAGAAGAATTAACAGTGGTATGAGTGGTACTTGATATTCAACATCCTGAATTATTTTAAATCACCAGCACCCCAGTAAACTAGCATGTGTAAAGTCAGCGCAGCGCCCCTATTTCCGCATTTCTTGCTAAGTGGTGGGATGTTAAATCCCCGCAGTCAATTGTTTTATAGTAATTCTCTTTAATGCTTATACATTATGATAATTGTAAATTACTTTTAAAAATGTAGCATTCTGTGATACTCATTTGAGTCATCTGCCACTTTACTTTAAAGTCATTACCCTTAATTTCACCCATAGACAAAAGATCTAAATGATGTTAACTTTCGCATCTTTCTTTAAGGCAATTTGTCACAAGCACTTTCATTTTAGGGCTGCGATACAATTAAGGTTCCCCCCCCCCCCAAATGGATGAATAACTGATCTATTTTCTGGGTGATTTTTATTTATTTATTTTCTTAAATTTATATACAGCCCTTACATCCGAAGACCTCAGGGTGGTTCCCAAGATGAAAGCACAAAATAAAAAAGCTAAAATGAAAACAAAACAGTAGCCCCTTCTCCCACAACCACATTGAAAAGGCTGTAGAATATTAATCAGCCAAAGGCCTGGTCAAAGAGTTTTCACCTGGCACCTAAAGATGTATAATGATAAACCTCCCTAGGCAGAACATTCCACAAGTGGGGAGCCACTGCAAAAAAGGCCCTATTCTTGTGTTGCCATCCTCCTCTGAACCTCTCATGGAGGAGGCAGGCGGTAGGAGGCACACAAAAGAAGGGCCTCAGAGGCTGATCAGTTTATATGGGAAGAGGCGGCCCTTGAAGTATTGTGGTCCTTATTCTAAAGAATTAAAACTCCCCTTCCCACTTTAAATTCAACCCCCAAGTGGAGGAGGGATGGACACACATAAATCTATCTTCCCCTCCTAGATCCTTCAGAAAGAAGCTGGACCTGTTTCAATAAAATACCTGGGCTCCACCTAGTGGGCAGAACTGTAACCATTCAGGAATCCTCTAGGGCAGAGTTTCCCAACCTGTGGGTTGTGACTTGCATGTGGGTCACAAAGTCTGTGCAAGCAGGTTACGTGATTTATAAGTAAGCCCAAAGTAATTGCTGCTTTTAATCCTTAACTGGTACGATGGATATCTCTTACAACTCCTTGTTTCGTTGGCATATTATGACGCTGTGTTGACGCTTGGAACTGAACGTCAGTAAGGCTCATGCCTTACACCTGTAATGGTTCGGGAACCGCTCTTTGGTGGATGGTGGTACATCAAGAGATGGTTTGCTAGAAGGTGCTTATATGGGGACCTTGAAGAACACCCCCTTCTCACCAAGTCTCAGCAAGTGAAGGAGAAGCCCTTGCAGATCTGTGCTACCGGGAAGGAAGGGAAATTCAGCAAGAGCTTTTCTTTAAGATGCCAAAATGTCTCGGGCTGCCCCTGAGGATATCTATACTAATAAAGTGCAAGTGTCTCTGCGTCCAGTCCCTGTGTCCATGGGATTGCGCTACTGCGCATGTGCCCCACGGACAGCCATTGGGACTTGGAACACAGAGACTTCGGGCGGCCGGGCGAAACTGTTGAAGCGGCGGGTGTGCGCGTGGACGTACTTCTAAGCGGCAGCGGCCGTTACAAGTGGCGGCGGGCGAGCAGTCTGTTTTTAAAAACGTTTCACCACATATGTTCTAGTGCCCGTTAATTTAACGGGTTTAAAGCACTAGTGTATTAATAATTATCTAACAGCCATCAAACCCCATATTGCCAAAAGGCAAGCTCAGCCACCTCACTTTCCAAAATGGACTTTATCGTGAATTAAACTATTTAGAATATTCATAGTTCATTATTCCTAACACTGCCATGTGTCCTTAGAATAAGTTTTTATAGCTTATGAAGCAACATCCTGCAATCAGATTATTGGTGTTCTTGCTTTCCCCTTAAAAAAAACTGAATAACTTTGTAAGTGCTACAAATATTTCAACAAATTCCACATTAATAGGGGCGCTGAGTAATTTTTTTGCGTGCATGCCTCAAGTAATGGTTATAAAATAGGCAAAGTTGCAGCTAAACCATTGGCTGCCGAAGACCTGAGGTCCAAAATTCATGTGACAATAAATTGATGGGTCAGCATACCAAGTAATTTTGGATTTGTCGGTCACCATACCAAAGAGTTTGGGAGCCACAGCTGAAGGGAACTCCTCTGTGACCATATCCCATTGCTATGAATGGTTCACTAATGGTGGTGAGCACAGACAAAGGGGAGTGCTTCACAATGCACATAGTTTAACTACGGAATTTGCTCCTAGAATATTTCTGATGGGTGTCAATTTGGACATCTTTAAAAAGGGATTTGACAAATTCATGTAGGATAAAGGTTATCAATAGCTGCTAGTTCATATGGCTGCGTGCCAGAGACAGGTGTGTATCTCAACATGGGGAAGATGAGCAGTAGAGTACTACTGTGTTCATGTCCTGTTTGTGTGTTCTCTAAAGGCACCTCGTTGGGCAGTGGGTGAACAGGATGCTGGACTAGATAGGCCTAATCTATCAGGGCTTTTATTTCCTCCTTACGATGCAGAAGGACAGGGTTTGGTCTCCAGGATGGGATCAAGTTCCAACTTGCAACTTTACTAGAAACTAGGCATTTTCACATAGGAGGCTTAAACTGAGTCATGGTCCCGTGGGGTTTACAATGCGAGTGCAAAGCCTAAAGTGGCATAAACACTAATTCCCATTTCAAGTGTGCCATGTTTTCATCTCTTTTCTATGTGAGCAACAATCCACTACTACTGACGCCAGGAAGGCTCAGTGTCTATTTAAGGACTCTGTTCTCATGCACCACAGTCTACAGTGTGAGAGCCACTTCCCGAAAAAGTGCCATCCCACGCCGTAAAGGTGCACATGTGCAGGATGAGATCACATGGGTGGGTCCAGTCATGCGGCTCTTCCTCATACAATTGCCTCCTTGCTGGAGGGAGAGTCCAGTCAGTTGGGAAAGACCTGTGTCATTGGCCCTGCCTACACAATCACATTAGCCACACTCATGACTCTATAGTCTGGAATCGCAGCACGTGGACTCCCACATTTCTAGCTGGGCATATGAAAGAAGCTTAAGACATTCATGAAACCCTCACTGCTAGTGTCTCTTTAGGGCCGTCGTTTTCACTCCTTGTGAGGAGTGCAAGACCAGAGGTCAGGAATGATCACAGGAATGTCAGGAATGATCACAGTTACAGGTGGGTAGCCGTGCTGGTCTGCCATAGTCGAAACAAAATAGAAAATTCTTTCCAGTAGCACCTTAGAGACCAGCTGAGTTTGTTCTTGGTATGAGCTTTCGTGTGCATGCACACTTCTTCAGAATTGCACACTTCTTCTGAAGAAGTGTGCATGCACACGAAAGCTCATACCAAGCTCATACCAAGAACAAACTCAGCTGGTCTCTAAGGTGCTACTGGAAAGAATTTTCTATTTTGTTTCAGGAATGATCACAGTGTTTCTGAAAAGCAAATGTGGCTGTTGGTCCACACTGTAAACAAAAGGTGTCAGAGAAAGCAGCCCATTGATTTTTAAGCCTGTTTCACGCGGCATAAAACAGTAAGAGATGGTATGGTGGGAGTTTATAAAATTATGCATAGCTTAGAGAACTTGTGAGCATGCAATGAAGCTGAATGTTGGAAGATTCGCGACAGATTAAAAAAAAGTATTTCTTCAAGCAGCTCATAGTTAAACTATGGAACTCACTTCAGCAGGAGGCTGTAATGGCAACCAACTTCAATGGCATTAAAAGAGGTTTGGACCAATTAATGGAGGATAAGAGATGGCTACTATCCACAATGGCTATGTTCTGCCCCCATGGTGGGAGGCAGCAATGCTTCTGAATACCAGTTACTGAAAACCACAGCTGGGGAGAGTGCTCTTGTGCTATGGTCCTACATTCAGCATTCCCAGAGGCATCTGCTTGGCAGCTGTGAGAAGAGGATGCTAGACTAGATGGCCAGCAGGCTCTTACGTTCTTCCCAACAGCATGATGCTGGCAACAGTGCTCTGGTGTGGAGCTCTCCATTCCGCCTGCCAAGAGAGTATATGGGCATAAGTTCTCACTGGAAGTAGCCAAGGGCTAGCCCAGGATCCCCTGAATATCAAGCTGGCTCTGCAACCATCGCTTGATGGCACCAGCCTAATCTTGGCCCTATCACTATGCTAATTGCAAGCTGGCAGAGTGTGGAGCAACATTTTGCCTGTGCCCCCTCCATGTGGTTTGCAGGGTGGCTACACTGCTCAGTCATGCCCCACTATGGCCCAGCCAGGGTTCCAATTCCTCTGTTAAGCATAGCAGCTACATCTTGTGGAACATGCGGCTTCAGTAATTTGGGAAGGGCTGTAGCTCAGTGGTAGAGCATCTACTTTACATGCAGGAGGTCCCAAGTTCAATTCCCTGGCGTCTCCAGGTAGACCTGGGAGAAACCCCTCCCCTGAAACCCCGGAGAGCTGCTGCCAGCCCGTGTTGGCAATACAGAGCCAGACAGACTCAGTATAAGGCACTTTCCTATGTGGTTTAAAAGCAAAGAAGGCATTTGTGCTTTTGGTTAAAGATATGCTAATCAGCCTGATCACAATCTCGAAATATGTATGATGATAAATGGTAAGTGTTGTGTGTTTATTCTGGTGTTATTGTTCAAAGGCGTGTTCTGAAAAAAAAGTTCAGATGACACACAATTTCAGTGGGCTCCGCTATGCAGTGTAAAATAGACTCCAAATTGGTGAGTCATATTCTGCTCGCTCTCTCTCTCTCTCTCTCGCTCTCTCGCACACCCCTACCCAGCTCACTAATCGCTTATGCCCATCTTGCTAGCATACCTAGCAAACGGCTATCTTATCATGAATTTCACCAGTTGCAATGAACGTTCTGGTTCTGCAGTCTCCTTCCACTGCGTTCAGGCTTTTACATGCAGCAGCCCTGGAGTCAAGAAGCAAATAAAGTATAACATACACTGCATAGACATACCCACATGAAAAAGAAAGAAAGAAAGATGAGATCAGAATCTTAACTCACTGGTACAATTTGATTATACGGTTGTCTGCACCTCAACCTCCAAACCAGCAGGGTTTGGTGTCCTTGCAATGAAGGTCAGCGGAGACTGCGACATCTTGAGTGCCTGCGGTTTTATTCACACATATATACAACCTGAGCATAGGATGGAAGGGCTCACAGTATTAATGCACCAAGAGAGGTTAAGTTTGCAGGGAAAGCCCTTGGGGTTCAGTATGGAGGAAGAAATGTCTGTGTCTCCATCATCAGCCAAAACTCAGACATCAAAATCTAACACCCCTGGTTTAGTGTTCTCCTTTGTAGGGTGGTGTGGCATCCAGCCAGGTAAGGGTGGAGGGATGCTTACTCCTTCCCTGGATAGCATAATCACTTAGCTGTCACTATGGCAACAGAGCTCACCCTTAGAGATGCTAATGAGAGCACATAACTGGCCAGCTAAGGCTATTACTTTAGAAAGAGGCTAGTCTGACTGGTTCAGCCATTTCTCCTGCTAGATTTTCACACACACACGCACACCTATAACAATTTATTATGTTCCAGAGTAGGGTATGGAGACATTCCCATCAGAAAAAAAAAATATGATTGCAAGAAGTCGTTCCATTTTGACTAGAATCTGTGCATATAGAATGTAAATTGTGTAAGCTCTCTCCCCTGTAACCTGCTAAATGAGTAGATGGTACCATGATTAATGTGTAGTGCATCCATTTTAAACAGTCATAAATGTCACAGGGCTTTCAGGCAAGGAATGTCCAGAGTGAGGAATTAGCTCTTTATTGTTGAAAGTACATTTCCAAGTTATGGAAAGGCATTTCCATCAGTCCCACATCTCTCAGCTACTCCTAGGTGTGTACCCAGTGAGGAAGTGGCTGCAACAGAGCCCTAAACGGCCTCGGTCCAGTATACCTGAAGGAGCGTCTCCACCCCCATCATTCTGCCTGGACACTGAGCTCCAGTGCCAAGAGCCTTCTGGAGGTTCCCTTGCTATGAGTAGCCAAATTACAGGCAACCAGGCAGAGGGCCTTATCGGTAGTGGCACCCACCCTGTGGAATGTCCTCCCACCAGATGTGAAAGAGAAAAAAAACTACCAGAGTTTTAGAAGACATCTGAAGGCAGCCCTGTTTAGGGAAGCTTTTCGTGTTTAATATCTTGTTGCATTTTAATATTCTGTTGGAAGCCGCCAAGAGTGGCTGGGGAAACCCAGCCAGATGGGCGGGGTATAAATAAATAAATAAATTATTGTTATTATTATTATTATTATTATTATTATTATTACAGAGAGGCCCCGCCCCCAACCTCAACTTTTGCATCTCTCCCGCCTGAGCTGCATGCAAGCAGACAAAGGCTACACCTGCATGTAGCCTCCACCTGCTCCTCCCTCTTCCATCCTAGCCTGGTCCTGAGAGACAGTGGAGCAGGGGAGGTGGGAGCAGCAGTAGCAGCAGGAGTTGTGGAAACTTATGTCTCCCCCCCCTCCCACCTCCTGCCACAGCCTGACCCAGCTCTTGCACCTGTTCTTTACTCTCCAGTCCTGCACCTTCTTCTGCCTCTGCCTCTCTCCTCTTGACTTCCCCAGATCACAAATCCCTTCTTCCAAGCCAGTCTCCGACTGAGCTTCTCCCAGTGCCCATTCCTCAGTATCCACCTGCGCTGGGACCTTCTAGTGAGGGGTGGGTAATTAATCTTATTAATTTTTACCCAGTCAACACATACCTTTCCATGCAGGCAGGCAAGAAGCATTAACAGAGTTCAAGGACACATTCCAGCCAGGTAAAATTACTCAAGGAGGGTGAGAAGCAGGGCCACTGAGAGGTGTGGCCTGGTGAAAGTCTTGAGGGCCAGATAGGGAGGATTGGAGGGCCACTTCTAGACAGCGGGCCTGAGGTCTCAGTGCCCCCCTGATTTATGCAGCCCTTTAAAGTGATTTCCTTTGAGAACCACATAGATTCTGATATTTCCAAAAACCTTGGACATTTTCCCTTTCATCTTAGACACTTTTTTTCTACCATTTTAAAAAAAATTCTACCAAGAAGAATATAAAATGTTGATAGTATTCCTGTTATATATGGCTCCCGAGGAGGTCAGCTGAACTCTGCCATCACTGAACACTCTCATTATATCTTGAATAATATGCCTAATGTTAAATATGGACGGAAACATTATGTTCCCCTGCATTGTGATGGTTCACCTAATATTTCAAATTAAGCCAGAGTGTCATCCATAACAAAGTCTATAATTCTAGAGAAACTGTGATGTTTCTTCCTTGTAAAGATCCCCCAAGATTATTAACACGGGTAAGTTTTATCATTATGAAAGTTACAGGAGACGGTTTGGTATCTTCATCTGAGCTTGAATTTCCCCCCAAACTGTATACTCAGTAATGGATTTCTGTACACCAGTTCTGCTTCCTTTAGCATAGCTGCATATGAAACCTACACCCTAACCCTTATGCATGTTTACCCAGAAGGCAGTGCTACTGAATTCAAATATTCCCAAGTTGGCATGCATAAAACAGCAACCTTACTTTATGGAATGGGCAGCTGAAACTTCAGATCAAGCCCAAGGATGCCAGGTTCACACAGATCCACCTCTTTGGGGGTGGAGGAAGAAGCAGATTTATGACCATAATGTGGGTTCTGCTAAATCCATTCCCTCTCTCCTCAAATCCCTTGCACTGTTCTTTGGTCAAAAACCAGCAGGAGATCTTAATATTCAACCCTCCACAAAGGTGAGCAAAATGAAGACTGGGATATACTGGTACTCTCTAATTTGCAGTAGATCTGCAAGCATTTTTCTCCCAATTGTTTAACAACAGCAACAAAATTTATCTCTCGTGCCCTGAATTACACTGCTCAGATGGGGCAAGGGGTGGAACCAAACACTCAAGGTGAGAACTAGGAGTAGATTTTTGTGTGAAAGGACTCCATCCAGTTATGGTACACAGAACAAAATAAATTCCTTGCTGCATAATTCTTTGGTTCCTTGTCCTTTGCACCTGTCTTTGGTTTTGGTGAATCTTGGGGTTCTCCTAATAGGCAAAGTAGATCCCAGAAGTCTGAAGTCTGCTCACTCCTGCCTTGACCTAAAGGATGTTCTGGAAGTTGAAGGAAGTAGGCTATTGGTAGAGAAGAGAGAAAAACAAATAATGGAAGAGGAAAAAGAAAGCTCAGTTTTCCAAATCCTTTTCATGATGGGTGTTCTATCAAAGATGCCTCCCATCAGAGACTGAAAAGGTCATAGAAGCAGCCTAAAATCCCCCACACACTTATTCATTTATTTAATGGTGCTTGTACAACACCCCCCCCCAAATAAAGTTCTCTGGGTGGCTTACAATAAATATCAAAACTATTTAAATATAACATATTGCTGCAAGGTAGGCTAAGCTGAAAGAGAGAGTGACTATTCCAAGTCCACCTGCTGAGGTTTATTGCTAAGTAGGAATCTGAACACGGATCTCTCCTTTGCCGGGGTCTGGTGCTCTCACCTGTGGGATGGGCAACCTATGGCCCTCAGCCTGTTTTCATAAGGTCCTTGACCTAATTTCATGAGAGTGGTGAGCAAAGAAATAATTGGGTACCACTGGAATATGGCTCTTGACGGATCCCACCTGATAAAGCACAACCCTGAACAGAAAATAAGAAGAAGAAGAAGAAGAAGAAGAAGAAGAAGAAGAAGAAGAAGAAGAAGAAGAAGAAGAAGAATTTATTATTTGTACCCCGCCCATCCGGCTGGGTTTCCCCAGCCACTCTGGGGGGCTTCCAACAAAGATTAAAATACATTAAAATGTCACATGTTAAAAACTTCCCTAAACTGTCACCTACCTTTGCCATAACAGTAAATGTACCACTGCATTGCCTCACTGCTCCAGCATATGTAGTCAACCATCCCCCCGGAATTGGGAGAAAGAGACCCAACTCATTTTGGATAGCAGGGTCCTTCCATTGAGAATTTGGTGTCTGTCCATAAGAGAATGAACTTGGAGTGCCTGATTTAAAACCAGTTTAGGTCCATGGGAGTACACAGTTGCTCACTCATGAAGATGGGCCCACTTACAAAGGAACATTCAGACTCCTCAAAACGCAGACTGGCAGGTTGTTCATCATTGGGCAACCCTCTGTTGTCACAAAGTAGTCCAAGATTTGCACTGCACCAGCCACTAAGGGTGTGGGGTGTGTGTGGAAGAAATCTGATTCAATTCGAGTTTGAAGGCAGTTCGCATTTTTGCAAAATGGTAGGAGAATCAAAGCATGACCGTCCTTCACGTTTTGCACTTCTCTGAATTTAGTACCTTGCCAGCCAAGCGATTTTTGCAAAGAGTCGCCCATCCCCACCAACCTCATGCCAGTTTCCTCAGATTAGAGATCAAAGTTCCGCCCCCCTCACTGAAATATGCCCAAGTTCAGTATTCACTTATGGTCTGACTTGTTCTTCTGTTGCCTGTCTTTCCTTTATTACACATGCATCACATTTTGAATGTATGCAGCCTCCAAGAAAAGAAAGTCTATTCTCGTACAGACAGACACCAGCAGGGTGATTCACCCATCCATTGCCTAACCCATGGTGTTGAATATTGATTTTTGTGTAATGTATTTTTGGCTGTGAGAGCTCCTTCGCAGAAAGCGGATCATCTTCGTGCATTTTTAAAATCTAAGTAGATGGGATATACCTTCTGTGGTCCTAAACATCTTATGATTCAGTGATTTTTTTAAAAAAAAATAATTACTCACACTTTTCTTCCTCAAATGTGGTGCTTCCTATTTCCCTCCCACCTACATCACAGCTCGCTTTCCCTCCTACTGAGACTCTTGCTCACCACATTCTTCCCAGACATTTCTTTGTTGCTTCCTTTCATCTGCTCCTTTTTCTTATTCACTTGCTTGCCTTCCGATTGCAAGTGGGCCCAGCAACAAAATGTTGAAGTGTCAAGTGCTCCTGTCCAGAGTCCCAGCTAGCCAGCCATGCCCTCTTCTAAGAGACTCCATTCCACCACCACCCAGTTCCCCATTCCTCCTCCAACAGTCAATCGTCATCCCATGGTCACTGAGCAGGCTCACTCCTCATTGGGCTCTTTTGGGGGTTTCACCCCTTAAGGAGTATGTTCTTGTGCATGAATGATGCTGTTTTGGCTGCATAAGGATTGGCACTCAGCGAACGAGTTTCTTGTTAGTATACAGTGTATAGATATATACAGTAGATAGTTATGCCTATCCTAGTTCTAGCAACTGCATGAATTATCTCCTTCCAAATTCTTCATGTAGGCTTCATTTTCCAAAAGCCAAGAGGGCCCAGAATACTGAATTTTAAACTTTGGGGCCAAGTATTGTGCGCTTTATACCATTGTATGCTTTCATTCAGGGGCATAGGAAGGGAAGGGGGGTGCGGGGGTGCAGACCGCTCCGGGTGTCACCCCTGAGGGGGTGACAAAATGGCACATAATGGGGGGTTGCAGAAATTACCTCGGGGCCTGGTCTGCAGTGTGCCTGAGCCACGCATGTTGAAGTGTCAAGTGCTCCTGTCCAGAGTTCCAGCCAGCCAGCCAGCCAGCTAGCCAGCTAGCCAGCCATGCCCTCTTCTAAGAGACTCCATTCCACCACCACCCATGGTGACTCAGGCCCCATGTTGCCCAAAATGGCAGTGTGGGGCTTGTGTCTGCTAGGCAGACTCTGTGGGCAGCTCACTGCACTGCCCCCCTGGGTGGATCACTGCGCCGCCCCCCCTAGGCGGATCGCCGCGGCGCCCCCATGCACAGATCGTCGAGGTGCTCCCATGCACATCCGCCACAGTGCCCCCATGCACCGGGGGCTGGAGCACCTAGCTACGCTCCTGCTTTCATTGACTTGTCATTGCTCCCTCAATGTGTTCAGGAGAAAACAGGTAATACAATAAAAGGAATAAATGAGTTTCTTTGTTTGATGGCATTTAAAATACCATTACACTCGAGTAGCTAGCTAGTGAATCCTATGGGTTGATTGGTTGCACTTATATGCCACTTTTCCACAAGCTGTGCCCAAATCAGCTGACAGCAAACATCCAAAACATTAAAATAGAGAACATTGGAATTGCAAATATAAAAGTTACAGAACATGTCAGTAACTTAAAAAAAAAAAAAAACAGATTAGCAAACACAGAATAAATCCAACCAATCTAGGCTGAAGTACATGAATGCAAAGCAAAAATGAAACTTAACAGACAATAAAGTTTTTGGTACTGGTGTTCCTGCCCTCTAAAGAGCATGGCTTACATACAGTTCAGAGGTGAGGGATACATGATGTACAGCTGGCTCCCACGCCTCTCCTCCAAAGGAGGCTGGCAGCACCAAAAGGCAAATATTGAGGAGAGCCATGAGGACAAGTCTCTTCCGCAGCCTCTTGCAAGTACCAACCCACTGCTGAGGCAGGTTATAAGCAGTCGCAACGCTTTCTGTTCCTTGCCTCTGAACGAGGTCATTTGGCACTAGGGAATGGTCAACCATCCTCAGGCTACAGAGAAAGTGGACCACAAAACTAATTTCAAGGGGAGGTTTTTCAAGGAATGTCCTGGGAAACGCAGCCATGACAGCAAAGCAGCAAGAACTTTCCTTTCGCTGGCTAGAAAATCTCCACTTTTTCCTCTTGGCTGCATATCCGTTCAAAGCCGCAAACTGCTGATTATCTCTCTTGCACACATGTCCTGCAGAACCCTGAGATCCCGTCCCCATTCAGAAGACCTTCTACTGCAGGTGTCACCAATGTTTTTGTGTGTGTGTGTAGGCATACTTGCGAACCAACGAAACTGTCATGGCCACCACACATAGCACAGCAATCAAGCACATCCTCCACCTTTGTTTTATTTGAGACAATATCATGCTTCTTTCAGCAGGGGAGGAGACCCCTGTGGGCACTACAGAAGGTCTCTCTAGGCACCTGGGCACCATGTTGGCAGCTGCTGCTCTACCCCCATTAAACATGCAGTGGAGGCTGCTCCATTAGGGTGAATAGGACCCTACCCCACTCACTCTCTCTCTCCATATAAACCTACCTGGAGACCCTGAAATCATATTCTGAGGCCCTTCTTTGCATGCCTCCTTCACAAGAGGTTTGGAGAGTGGCAACACCAGAATGGGCCTTTTCTACAGTGGCTCCCCATTTGTGAAATGCTCCCCCTTCATTATATAACTTTAGGCGCCAGGCAAAAATGTTCTTTTTTAACAATGCCTCTGGCTGGTTGACATCTGATGCCCTTTTAAAATATGTTGTGGAAAGGGGGGGTGGGGTGATTGGGTTGTCTTTGCTTCTGCTTTTATTGTGTATTTTCAGTTTTTTAATGTTGTCAACCACCCTGATATCTACAAATAAAATAAATAAATTTGTTTGCCCTCTGCTGGCCCTCACCTTCTTAATTGCAAGTTGTCCTAGCAAAGGCATTGCCTGTCAGGTTCCCTCTCTTCCTTAGTGTCCGTGTTGCCATTGTAGAACTCATCAGGGAAGAGGGTGGAGAGGGCCGAGGTCGAGTTAAAATTATAAGTAATTAAGTTGGATGTATAAATATGTTTAAAAGTGATAAGGAGGAAAGTTATAGTGTGTAAAATAGAATGGATGATGAATTGGGAAAACTGGGAATTAGGTTCGATTTTGAATTCAACGGGGATCAGAGGATGTCAATCGATGATGAAATTAGGAAGAGTAAGAATGTCTGGCCCAGGAAAAGGGCCAGGCCTAAGCAATGATTTATACAAGTTAATTGGTTAAATTTGAAATGGTATTGTATGTGCTCCTGTGAGAGGGGGGCTTGGATATTTGCTCCCCTTGGTGGGAGAGGGGGGAGTATGGAAAAATTTAACCATGTAATGTTTTGTGCTTAAAATTGTAAAAACCCTATAAATTTATAATTTAAAAAGGGGGGGAAGAGGGTGGAGAGAAAACCTAAAGGTGTTTGTTTTTCCTTTCATTGGCCCTGGGCTGCATCTACTCTTTCGGCTCCCTGTCTTCCACCCCACCAGTCCCAAGAGGTACCAGCCACCTCTGCATTAAGGGAATACAGGCGTTCTTTTGTCGGTGGCCTTGAGCAATCCTTCGCACAGTACTCAAGCTAGCCACCATCGTAGCCTCCTCCCCCCCTGTGAGTGGAGAAGAGTAAGTGTGTTTGAGAGATGCACAGTCTCATTCCGACTGACAAATACCTGGAGCCCTTATTCAGCTCCCTTTTCCGGCTCGCTGTGGCCCGACTTCCTTTGCTGTATACCCAGAGGAGAATGCCAGGAAATGCTTGTTTGAAAAGCCACAGCTAACAGATTGGGAAATATACCGTATTGGCCTGAATATAAGCCTCACTTCCCCCACCCCCCAATTCCGACCGTGAAAATTTAAAGTGTGGTTTATATTCGCGACCTTACGGTATGCAGCCAGGAGCACGGGACAAACAGTGCCAGGAGCATGGCAAAGCAGCACCCGCCCCGTGCGTAGCCCCCCACCCTCTCCCCCAAGGCCGGGAAGGGAGAGAGCGAGGAAGGGGAAAAGCCACCGGCAACGCAGTGTGGCTCCCACCCCCGCCCATTATGCAGCTAGGAGCAGTGAGGAATGGAGCAGCTTATATTCGGGTATTTTTTTATTTCATTTCCCCCCTCCAATTTTAAAGGTGTGGCTTATATTTGGGCCAATATGGTATACAGTGGTACTTTGGTTCTCAAACTTAATCCGTTCTGGAAGTCCGTTCCAAAACCAAGGCGCGCTTTCTCATAGAAAGCAATGCAAAATGGATTAATCCATTCCAGACTTATAAAAAAAACACCCTAAAACAGCAATTTAACACGAATTTTACTATCTAACGAGACCCTTGATCCATAAAATGAAAGCAATAAACAATGTACTGCAGTCACACTATCAATCAATCAGTAGCCGAACTGGGTTCCACACAGTCACAAACACACACAAAGAAGAGCTGCAAAAACAAAAATGCAAAATAAATAGCAAAAACAGACAGACCTCAGTGTAAGCGGAAGTGTGGCACTCCAATTGTCAGTGTAACACTCCAATCATCCAATCATCGGTGTAACACTCAAAATGGAAGCGTGGCACTCAAAACGGAGCACATTCGGCTTAAAAAAAAAGTTCGCAAACCGGAACACTTACTTCCAGGTTTGCAGTGTTTGGGTTCCAAGTTGTTTGAGTACTAAGGTGTTTGAGAACCAAGGTACCACTGTATATAGGAAGGATCTGGCCATTTCCCTGGCTGCTTCCAGCATCTCTAGGCTCCCTTTTTATTGGCTCGAAAGCTTTGTTCAAAAATATCTTCAAAAAATGAAGTTTGTTTCTTTTGGAGAAGCTTGTATCTGCAACAAGAGGCAGTCCAGGCCAGTCTTCCCAATTGTTTGTAGTGAGTCTCCCATTACCCAAACTTGCAGTTGCCCTAATACTGTGCATTTCACTCTTTAACATTTATATTGTTTTGACTATAGGATGTGCATTGGAACCTGCCTTGTACTGAGTCAGATCATTGGTCCATCTAATTCAGTACACTGACTGGCAGAGCAGATTTCCAGGGTTTCATGGTAGGGGTCTATCCCAGACTGATAACGTGTTATGCTCCTATGTTCTTTTTTATTATATGCATATATTAACATGATAAGATGATGCAACAAACAGAAGAAATTCAGTTGAAATAGCAGGCCACTTCAGAGGGTTACAGTTTTAGAAAGGACAGCATGGATGGAGTGGCAGTACATTCTACTCCTCTGTAATAATTGCTCGCATTTTCTTCACATATTGTGTGGAAGAGTCTGATACGTCATAGAAGAGAACCCAAACATCCTACAGTTTTTCTTGTAACCAGTAATTTCCCTTGTTAAAGTTTCCAAACATAAGCATTTTCAGTTTGTATGATTGTGTGGCTGTTGTTGTAGTTTAACAAAAGAAATAAATCCACGCCATGCTGTGCAAAATGAGTCTGCGCCTCCAGTTCTTTTTAAAAGTCTGCAAATGGTGCCATCAGTTTTTAACCCCATCCACATTAAGGACCTAAGGCCCATCTGCACTATACATTTAAAGCAGTTTTATATCACTTTAAGCAGCCATGGCTTCCCCCCAAAGAACCCCCAAAGAGTTTCCCTGGGAAGAGAGATCGGCTGTTAATTCACTCTGAGAATTGTAGCTTGGTGAGGGGAACAGGGGTCTCCTAACAACTCTCAGCACCCTTAACAAACTGCAGCTCCCAGGAGTCTTTGGGGCAAGTGGTACGTCAGTTTACAAACATAATCCATTCCAGAAGTCCATTCTTAAACCAAAACCGTTCTTAAACCGAGGTGCGCTTTCCCTAATGAGGCCTCCCGCCACTGGTGCCCTTCCACCATTTGGATTCCATTCTTAGACCGAGGTAAAGTTCGCAAATCGGGACACTACTTCCGGTTTTGCGGAGTTCGTAAACTGAATCATTTATTAACAGGAGTGTTCTTAAACCGAGGTGCCACTGTACTGTTCAAAGTGATTTGATACTGCTTATAGTGCAGACAGGGCCTTAAACTACTAACTTATTTCCATTCCATTGAGTTTAGCTGTCTCTGAACTGATTTCTTCCAGACTTTTGCATCAGAAGACAACCGATTAAATACCGGTATTAACCCTTGGAGGGGGAAATGTAAATGGGGTGGATCCAGGCTTAGTCATGCTTAGAGCAGGCTGATTCAAACTAACGAGACTCAGGTTGGCTAAGCTGACTTCCACGAGCCCATTGTATGTATGACTAAGCCTGGGTCCAGCCCCATGGCTGCTATCCAAGGGAGGGGCAATGCATGGGAGAAAGCAAGATGCATGGCTGAAATTTGGATTGTTTTCACTATTGTGTGGTAGCCAGATACCAAGGAGGACAGGGATCGTGCACCTTGAATAGTAAATATAATTATTTAGTACACTTACAGTCTCATCTTTCTTCCACCGGGGAATTCAAGGCAACAAACAGGTGGCCTCCCATCCAGGAGCTGGTCAGCTTCGAACCTTCAGCAAAGTGGCTGCATCTTGTTCTTTCAGGCCATGCTGGGATAGATGGCCCAAAGAATCCTAGGAAATATATTATGTTGAAAATGCTGGGAATTGTAGCTCCATGGTGGGTAGCTACAGGATTTGCAGGATTTGCAATGTGCTTTAAGTATATGACGTGTATGCAACCTAACACACGCTACTAAAGATTGCCTGTGAGTGGAAGTGCAAACCTACATCCAGGGCTGACATAGACTGCCTATTAAATTGCAGAGAGAGTTGGGTGGGGAGACCTCAGCCAGCTCTGGGGAAGAGAGGTTGGCATCCTGCCCCCTGTACTGTAGTATACAGTTGTCCACATTTGGTCTGTTAGTTGGTTTAAGCTAGACATACAGTGGTACCTCTGGTTACGAACACTTCTGGTTATGAACGCTTCAGGTTACGAGCTCTGCTAACCCGGAAGTAGCTGCTCCTGGTTGCAAACTATGCCCCAGGATGTGAACAGAAATCGCGCGCCAGAGGCACACACAGCAGGAGACCCCATTAGCGAAAGCGCACCTCAGGATAAGAACGGTTTCAGCTTAAGAACGGACCTCCGGAACAGATTAAGTTCGTAACCAGAGGTACCACTGTAGTGTCTATATTAACTCTGGTATCAGAAGTAGTAAGCCCCTTTCTGCCAGTTGTTGGGATTCATGTTTACAAGAGTGCAGTTACGCTCAGGTTTTGCTTGGTGGCTTCTCACAGGCAACTTGACTGGCCGCTGTGATAACAGATTGCTGGGCTTTGGCCTGATCCATCAGGGCTCTTCTTATTGGATGAGAAGCTATCATGCTGTTGGCACTCCTGGGTAGCATTAGGAAGAATGTGGCTAGTGCAGAAAGGCTCCATCTCCTGGACCACATTAGCTAATTATCTCTCAAGTCTCTGGCTCAAATCTGATCCGGTCCTTGGCTGTTATCTTTAATGGATCTCCCCATTATAGTTTATGTTCTGATTTCACTTTAAAAACATATTATTATATAAAAATGAACCTGCAACTTGTTTTATGGCATTTGCTCACTTTCGGTGCTGAAAACGTTAACTGGCATATCATATTGCAGTAGCTGTCAGATGGACGCTATGATTAATCACTTGCTAATGGTCACTTGAGATTTCTGTGACAAGGCTTAATGGTTACTGGAGAGGGCATGCCCCATGTTGCTTGGAAAGACAATGGAGAAATAGTTGGGGGGGTTGTAATTAAGTCTGCAAATGAGAATAGCTGTTAGTAGCCCAAATACTAATCAGCCAAGATGGGCCGCATGCAAGGCTGATAAGAGGCTTGGAAATATCTAGGCTCCATATGATAAGAAGCCACAGAGGAAGACAAGGGAAGGAGATGCAGGAGAGGATGGCTGGGTTCTTTCTCCTCTCCCAAACTAGGCTGACAGGAAGACAAAGAAGGGAGGTCAGTCTGCTCCTAAAGGAAGCAAGGAGCAACTGCCCAGGACTTATGTGATATATCTATCTATCTATCTATCTATCTATCTATCTATCTATCTATCTATCATCTATCAGGGGCAGTCAATGAGGTGCCCTCCAGATGTTGTTGACTACAACTCCCATTAGCCCCAGCCAGCACAGCCCTTGGTCAGGGATGATGGAAGTTGTATTTCACAACATCTGGAGGGCAGCATGCTGGCTATCCCTGATTGTGTGTGTGTGTGTGTGTGTGTGTGCGCGCGCAAATCTCCAGTAATATGTCATTAAAGAAAAACTAAATAAGAATCTGCCATCCTCAGAACTTCTCACTTATCATGGAAGTGGATAGGAGAGCGATAGCCTGTTGCATAGACCCCAACTCTCTGAGCAGTTCTAAGGATAGCACTGCAACTTGATTTCCTTTAGAGGAAAGAGCACTAGAGGAGGTGGTGGTGGTGATATATTTATACCCTGCCCATCTGGCTGGGGTTAAAAACATGACAAAACACCAAACATTAAAAACTTCCCTAAGCAGGGCTGCCTTCAGATGTCTTCTAAAAGTCAGATAGTTGTTTATTTCCTTGACATCTGATGGGGGGTGGGGTGTTCCACAGGGCGGGTACCACTACCGAGAAGGCCCTTTGCCTGGTTCCTTGTAACCTCACTTCTCGCAGAAAACTCACTCTGGATCAAGACTTTGCTCTAGGTGGGGCAGCTATAAAGCAACTCCACTGATGCTTGCCTGTTGCTGATGCAACACTTCCTCCTGCCCGTTCCTCTGACTTGAAATGTCTGGTTTCTTTAACTTCACTGGACAGCTCCCAGGCTATCTCAGCATCCTTGGTCTGAAAGAACACCCAAAGAACACTACTGCTGGACAGCTCCACTGTCTGAGCAGTAGAAAGGGGACCATAGCCCCTCAGTTCCAGTTCTGTTGGAAATGAGACATTTCTTAAAAGCTTTGTGCATTTGTCATATAAACAAGTTGCACATGCATATTTATAATAATGTGGGTAGATTTTTTTTATGTTATTGCGGAACATAAGGAACAAGAACAGGGCATTAAAAAAAATCATATCCGTTGCTGCAGAACTATGAGATAATACTGTGATTTCTTTATTTTTGCTTTGTCAAAACCTCCCTTTCCCCCACATATCCACTCCAAGGCTGGAGCTGCTTCTTTGAGGTAGTATTGACTTTTTGCAAAAGGGAGTGGCGGGCAAGTGCTGCCTTCTCGTCTCAGATCCAGCACTGTTGTTTTAATGCTGAGCTTGAACGGATTTTTTTTTTTTTTTGTATTTTTATGAGTTGCTTTTGGCAACAGCTGGCATCGTTATTTGCTGGGCTCAGGCTCCGCCACTGCAATTCAAATGATATCGTTTCACTGACAGAGCATATGCTCCTGCTTTTTATTAATCCACAAGCATTAGCTATGCATGCATACATATACTCTGTAATTAACAAGCAGCCCTTTCCATGGTATGAAGCATTTTTTAACAAAGTAAAACCCTGCGACAAGCAACTTTCTATTGAAGGAAGTGTAGCAGATCCTTTTCAGCATGAATGTATGCAATGGCAGCTCATTATGATATTGTTACAAAAGAGAGAGAAAGAGAGGGGGGGAGGAGAGAGGGTGACTCAGCTCACTTCCCAAACAGTAGGACATTCCAGGAATGGCATCTTTACAAGGTATATTTCTTCGTAATAAGAAAACACTGAAAACCTACCATCTTTTTTATAATATCTGGTTGTTTACAGACCTACAGATAGAGCATATTGGAGGCAAGCTGAATCATAAACCAAGCCATACTGCTGCCCAAAAAGTCACTGCACCCAAGGACATTTTTTCCCTGCAACCAACTACTACAAAATTGCAGCTTGCTCTGAATTCAAAGCAGCAACAGTTTTTGTGCGATTCCTACTGGGGCATTCCATAGGCTTGGCAGAAATTTCCAGCCATTAAGGGCCATTAATATCTTATTGTTTACCATCCACTGCTTTCAGTGATTCATCTTGTTCATGGAAACATTGAGTTTAGCACTTTAGGAGTGAATAGCTAATAAAACAAAATACAGAGAAGCCCTGGAAGCTTGGGGGGTGAGTGGGAATCTGAAATCTGCTTGCTGCTGTGCATCTGTGTAGAGGAAGACAATAAGGTTAAGGATGAGCAGTTGCTTTGCATACTTGAGTGTTCTGCACCAAATCTAGTGCTTGCGCTCTGCTTGCGTAGAAAATATACACACAACCTGCCCTAGAGAATACCTTTTAGAGGTTCTCTCATATACTGAGATACTCAGCTCTCTAAATCTGAGGGTTTTTTTAGGTGTGAGAGTCACCCAGCACCTGTTGCCATCATTCTTCAGAGGATGAAACCCTGAGTCAGAAGAGAAATTGTATACTCCAGAATCATGTCCACAAAGTCAGTCCATGGTACGAATGCACAGAGGACACCAGTACAATTAGACACCCCATCACTGCCGCTGATTAGCTGGAGTAAAAGGCTTCTAGAGCAGGCTGTGCACCTTTACAGTAATTAAAGAGCAAGGATAGAGCAGAAATGCAATTCACTTTGCATTTAAAGGCAAGCCTACCTATTGATATTGTCAGGTTGATTTTGTTTCTTTTATTCTTCACCCCTGCTCTAGAGCCTCACGACAAAGGGAGATGATCCAGACTACTTTCTCTTAGCTAAGTCCAGGGGGCCGAGCTCTTTTGCCCTCCCCCCCAATGTTCCTTACCATTGGGGGCAGAGGAGTCCAAGTCAGCACAGCTTCAGCGGCCTCTTCTTCCTCCTCCTGCTGCTCCCATGAAAGGAGGCCGAGCAAGATAGAAGAGGAGCCACTGGCCACCACGTTTGGTTCTGGCCCACGCTCCTCCCAAAACGTGACGCAACGCCGTGCATTGTGTGTCTGACATCACAAACATGAAGCCAGCCCGCTCAAAAGCCATTGTGGTGTAGTGGTTAAGAGAAGTAGACTCGTAATCTGGAGAACCAGGTTCGCGTTTCCGCTCCTCCACATGCAGCTGCTGGGTGACCTTGGGCTAGTCAACACTTCTTTGAAGTCTCTCAGCCCCACTCACCTCACAGAGTGTTTGTTGTGGGGGAGGAAGGGAAAGGAGAATGTTAGCTGCTTTGAGACTCCTTAAGGTAGTGATAAAGCGGAGTATCAAATCCAAACTCTTCTTCCCTTCTTCTTCTTCTTCTTCTTCTTCTTCTTCTTCTATCTTTGGCACAATCTTCTGGTCAAGTCAACAGTGTATGCAAAAGGCTCTCTTGTCACCCTACTTCTGCTTGAGAGAACAGCTGCAGACTGTGGCAAAATTCACTCCATATGCACCACACAATCCATATGGCCTATGTCTTGGGGCCCACACAGCTGCTGCTGTTCATGCTGAGTGTGGGGCACAGCTGAGGAGCTCTTTACCTGTGACAACTCAGGAGAAACTGAGGAATTAGGAAGCCTAACTTTTAGATTTCATAGAATTGCAGAGTTGGACGGGATCCTGAGGACCATGTAGCCCAACACTCTATAATGCAGGGATATGCAGCTGTCCCTTATGGGGATCGAACCTGCAACCTTGGCATTATCAGCACCACACTCTAATCAACTGAGCTATCCAGGGGATATGTTGGATGTTGCCGGTCAGGAGTTATACAGAACAGGCATTTTAAATTAAAGAAGCCTGTTTAACCCCCACTGTGCCCTCTGGTTGACTTGAGGTGCTTGCTGTTTCCTCAGCTTGTGTCATTGAGTTAAAGCCTCCTACCTGCTTTCCGAACTCTCTTAGTTCCACCTATGCTGATGTAAGGCATGTTTGCATCCTGTTACATTCAATGAGTGAACCATCTGTGTTACATAAATAGTTGAACTATATGCTCATCCAGTTATTCACGTGTAACATTCAAGAATCGTACCAGCTGAGTCGCTGTGTCTATTACAGCTAAGCTGTGCAAATCAACCAGTGTACAGCTTTTCACAAACACGCTTCTATACATGTAGAGACAGCTTATAGCTGTGTTCACTGTAAGACCAGTTGAGAAGGTGGTGGAAGTCTTCATGTGACCCTGAACCTTCAGGTACTTGTCCATCTACCAGAAGCTGCTATGGTCAGTCAGAATCTTCTCTGCAACAACCTCCAAGCTGCCGCCACCTCTCTCTCTCTCTCTCTCTCTGCCTGCAGCAAAATTCAAGATTACAAAAAGCAATTTTTTTAGCCATTCCCCAAGTAGGTAAAATATGACACAAAGTGCAGGGCCATGAAATAGCCACTAGCCATTAAAAGGCCATTTATCAGAACTCCTTTGTCCACTACCGAGTGTCAGGTACTTGAAAATCCAAAAAGAGCAAAAGCAAATGCTATTTTGCAAAAGTGAAGCACATATTTATGTGTTTACAAAAAAAGGAGTATGTAGACAAATAACAGAACATCAAAGTTAATTTTTTATTGCCTGGAGTTGCTTTGTATTATGTCGTTTTCACCAGATAAGATGTTGAATTGGAGCAGATAAAATATTCTCATGAAGGCCTTTTTATTATAAAATGTACACACAAACAAATCCAGTCAATATGACCCCTTGATTGCTGAATGCAATGGATTTGATTAATCAAATATGTGACTCATATTTGCTTTTGGTTCCAAACTTATGGTTCCTGAAAATAAGGGAAGAGAATAGGGAATAAAGCACCAATAAGGTGGTAAGCAGCAGGAGGCTGCAAAGCCTATTAAGAATGAAGTGAGATAACTCAGCACTGGCTTTAGAGTTGTGTGAACATTTCTCCCACACAGGGCACCAAGCTGAGGGGGCACATCATCATCACCACCATCCTATATTTATTCAGGTACCTACTGAGAAGATCCATTTAAAAAGCAACTGTACCGAAAGGAATTATTGTGAAAATAAGGGGGAGGGGGCAAATTTTGTCCTCACTCAGAGTGCTATATTACCAAAGTCCCCCACCCCCCTGCTAACTGGACATCTTTTATACAAAATAAAAATAAAAATCTGCCAACTCTGAAGCAAAGACATTGGCCAGATGAAGAAGATGTCTAGGCCAAGCTTAATTCAAAAAGTTGAAAGAAGTGGATCCCACTGAAAGGTAAGCTGCACCTTTAGCCTGAAGCAACTGCCACACAAGTAAGTGTATCTGAAGAAGTGTGCTTGCACACGAAAGCTCATACCAAGAACAAACTTAGTTGGTCTCTAAGGTGCCACTGGAAGGAATTTTTTATTTTTTGTTTTGTTTTGACAAGTAAGTTTGTGTGTGTGTGTGTGTGTGTGTGTGTGTGTGTGTGAGAGAGAGAGAGAGAGAGAGAGAGAGAGAGAGAGAGAGAGAGAGAGAGAGAGAATGAACCCATTTCAGCTCTCCTGGGCTGGCTCCTGTTTTTTAATAAAGAATCTTGCATAAATCAATGCACAGCGCGAGACTTTTGCCTCCAGCTGTGAATCAAATGTATGTGGGTTGATGAAAGAGCCTTCATTATGCAGGGGTGATAAATACATCACCTTCCCTCCCTCTCCCACCCGTCAGAGTCGGATGGGAAGACAAAAGGTGGATTGGCATAATGGGAACTTGGAAGCATCAGTGTAGCAGGAGGCTTAGAAATGCGAGCACATGTCTCTGGCTGGCAGGAACCGGGTGTTTCTCCTTAAGGGCATCAGCTGTGAAACGGCAATCAGTTAGTCTGGGGAAGCGGGGTCGTGATTGGGGTAGGGAAAGAGCCTCTATTATCCTCTCTTGTGTATCCCTGGCTCTTCAGTCATTAGTTTGCCATTCCGTGCAGGGCCCTTTTCCATATATGGCTGTGGAGAAATCTCTCTCTTTCTCTCTCTCTTGCGGGAGCTACAGGGGGGGTGGGAGGCTCATGTCTCCATCAAGAGCAATGGCCTGCCCATACTTTGATTTATGGCCTTTTCCATCTCAATTTGTCTGCAGTAACTTTAAAGACCAATCTACTGGCATTCATAGGGGTTTATTTATTTTTTGCTTCTTTGGGCTTTTGGGGATGGGCTGAGAAGGCACAGCTTGTTCTATAACCGGCTGATGCAAACAGGAGTGCTAGCCATATTGCAAAACAACAACAGCCCTGTTCTATATACATTTCATCCTAACTCAAAGAGCTTCTAGGACGAGGGCTGTCAGTGTTAAGGATAATGGTTTAATTTCCTGAAATGGGAATGTTGGTGTGTATTTATTTTTTAATTTTTGCACGGGGTTTTTTCTTTGGCAACAGCTCTCTCATGTGATTGGCTGGCTGTGAGTCACATGAGAGAGCTATTCCATTCTGTTGTGACTGTTATTCAAGTAACTGTCATTTTTAAACTGTTTTCTGTTCTCCCTTCTCTCTCTGTGTGAGGGAGAATGGCTGCTGAGTTTGGCTTCTCTGGATGCTGCTGAGGGCAACACGGTGTTGGTGTGCTCTGTCTGGGTTGAAGCAGACAGAGGAAGATCCCTAAATGTTAACAGGGAGAAAAAACCTGTGCTCTCTATAAGGAACGAAGTGAATAAGCATGAGGTTGTAGATATGTTCCTCTTAGTTATATGAAAGTAAAGTTCTTTCAAATATGAAGAGTCTTGACATTTCATAGTACACACACACACACACACACACACACACACACACACACCAGTCAAGATCAACCAAGACTGGAACCAGCATTCTCTCCAGCAGCCTAGTCAATGTCTTCCTTTGGGGTGAGCCACTCGAAGCAAGAAAGAGCCAGTCCTGTGGCGACAGAGTAAGATGTTGTTTGTGCCATAACTAGGGCTTCTTGCTGCACACGACAAGATGGCACCCTCTACCCATTCCATGCACTGAGGCTGAACCTTATTTCCACACTACCAATGTGGTTTCCTCCACTGTATCCGAGATCAAACCTGCCGAAAGGCATGTGCATCTCTGTAAAAGCCAAGTAAATTAGTAGTTGTGTGTATTTGACCACATCCATAAGCACTATTATGGCACATTAACAGCCATGGCCTCTTCCAAAGCACTCTGGGAGATGTAGTTTGTTAAAGACACTGAGAGTTGTTAGCAGGCCCCTATTCCACACGCTGAGCTACGGTTCCCAGAGTGGTTTAAAAATCAGTTCCTCTTCCCCAGGAACTCTGGGAAATGTAGCTCTGCGAGGGGATCGAGGGCCTCTTAACAACTTTCAACACCTTTAACAAACTACAGTGGTACCTCGCCTTACGAATTACTCGACATACGAATTTTTCGACTTACGAATGAAAAGAGTGCCCACACGCCTACGAATTTTTGGACATCCGTTGGCGGTTTTAGATGGGGTTTACTCGACTTACAAATTTTAGATGTGGTTTTCCGAATTTTTGGTTTCCAATGCATTCCTATGGGGAAATCGCTTTTTTCGACTTACGAATTTTTCGACCTACGAATGTGCATTCGGAACGGATTAAATTCGTAAGTCGAGGTACCACTGTATAACTCTCAGGCTTCTTTGGGGAAAGCTGAAAGCAGAATGATAGGGCTTTAAATGCATGGTGTGAATGCCCAATGCTGACATATACACTCCCTCTGGAATGCAAAGGGCTCAGAAAGTTCAAATGGAAAAAGCATAACGTTTTGAGCCTAAACCAGCAAATTCAGGACAAATCTCCTCAAGCTGTATATCATCCAGGCTCTCTAACCTTTGTGCAGATTCCCCCCCCCCTTCAGTGATGTTATTCAAAGACGGACTGCTTTCCCCCAAAGCTTTGTACTTCCTTCTGTTAGGTCATTTTAGATCAACATCTAAATTAAGCAACATTCTAGCATGGTGCATTCCTGGGTAATTAGTGTTGTTGTACACCTTGCCACAGCAAGGTAGGGAGCAGTCACACCACCCACCTTTCTGAAGGCTGAGGATACTGTACCTTTGTTATGTAAGCAAGGATGTAAAATGTTCCATCTTCTCTGCTCTAGAGATCCCACACGTTGAGCTTTCCTTGGAACAGTCCGTTTCCAGCCTTATATTTTGCAAGAACTGCGTAGCTGAAGTTCAGAGAGCTCTCTTTTCTTGTTGTAGGGGAAGATAGCTGAAATGGCGTATTGTACACAAATGGTGTTCCTTCGATTTATTAATGGGTCACATAGAACAGGAAATGGTCATTTTTCATTATGAGGAAGTCCCTTGAAATGATACTGTTCAAATGGAGCAATCTGGTGGGTGCATGTCTTCCTGTTTCTGTGGAAATAACAGCCTTCCCAAAATGACATCATTGCTGGCTACTGGTCACCACTTTTTTGCCACAGCACAACTAAATATCCAGGGTCTCCTGAGTAAGAAGCGGGGAAGAGAAAATCTCCCAGGATGAGGAAAGAAAGGGAAGCTCCCAGGTGAGAGCTGGGAGGGTTCACCTTTCTCTGTGTGTGGGACAAGCTACAATTTATCTGTGAAAGAGGACTTTGTATTCTTTTTCTCTCTTTTTGTGTGTTTTTGTTTATATTAGTTCTTTTATTGTAATGTCTTAATAAAACTTTATAAAATAGAAATAATACCCAGAGTTTCTTCTATCTTATCAGTTTCTGAACTGAAATTCTGTATGTGTTGACACATAAATAATGTGAATTTAAGGTTTGCTAGTGAACTAACAATTTTGATGGGAAATTGATGAAGTAGGCATGGTGTATACATTCAATGATTCTGCACTGGGTATGGCAATGATTGGCTAAACTGTCCTTACATCACAGAAGGGCTGGATAGGCAAAGGAGCATTCAGAAGCAGTGCTAAAAGAGGCTTAGAGAATCTCAAGCTACAGGGCCAAATGTGGCCCTCTATTTGGCCTTTGTGACTCTATTCTTCATCTCATCGCCAATACAGTCATACCTCGGGTTACGGCCGCTTCAGGTTGCGCGATTTTGGGTTGTGCACCGCGCCGAACCTGGAAGTAACGGAACAGGTTACTTCCAGGTTTTGGCACTTGCGCATGCACAAAAGCACTAAATCGCACTTTGCGCATACGCAGAAGCACCAAATTGCGTCACGCGTGTGTGCAAATGCAGCAGCGCAGGTTGTGAACGCTGTGGGTTGCGAATGCTGTGGGTTGCGAACGCGCCTCCCGCACGGATTGCGTTTGCAATCCGAGCGTCCACTGTACACACTTCTTACTAGTTTTGCCTGGCTGGAAAGTTTCCTTGCTAGGATGGATCTGCAGCAGCAGATCTGAGGTTATAGTGAAGGAAAGCAACAAGGTTTCTCCCCTATCAAATGTTTAATTTGTTTGTTTGCTTTTAAAGCTGGGGGTGGGGAATAAAAAGAGGGGCACAGCTATACAAGACTACAGAGAGGCATGCAGATGGATTGCAGCCTTTTGTAGAAGGGTCATACCTTGGGTTGCCACAAAAATTGTTGAAATTTTTAAGGAAAAACCCCAAAGATCGTGATTGTAAGCTTTTGGAGCTTTTTTCATCACGTTGCCATACAGCCGGGTTTTCCCTGACATTTTGCCAATTTAGCAAGATTCCCCCCAGACACCATTTTTACACCCATTTTTACACATGTCAGGGATTTTCCTGATATATGGCAAACCTAGTCACACCTGTTGCCCTGAACTCTTTTGCCTTTGGTTCTACCCATCCCTGGCATCCGTCCCCCAGAAGGTTGCCCTTGAGGGAAAGAGGCCCTCGGATTGAGAGATGTTTCCTCCAACTGCTCTGGACTAAAAGAAGCAGTCACAAAGGTCAGGGGCCTTGGCATGGGACACTGAAATTGGATGGGTTAAGAAGAAAGAAGGGCTTGGGCAGTTGAAAGGAGGGAGAGGGAGGGTAATGAGAATCCAAGAGGTATGCATGAAGGAAAATGGGCACAGACAATGGGCAAAGAGAAGAGATGCACGCGGCCCGGATCTGTGGAAGCAAGAGAGGCTACATTTTGTGTTGAAAGAGCTGGTCAAGTCATTGGCTGCAGAGCATCTGGCTAAGAATTATTGGCAGTTTCCAAAAGGCCATCTGCCAGTACAGCATCTGGCTCGCATGTGTTCTTCCACAGTATTGCACAAACCCGGATGATGTATTGAAATCTTTTCCCAGCCCCAGATTCTTCTATTATTTTGGCATCCCCATTATCCACAGTGCTGACACCTTGTTAATTTGATTTATCCTGTACTATATCACTAGTTCAGATATATATACACGTATACCTAGGTCAACACCTTTGCAATTTGCTTCATGCATCTAATGATGCTGGCTTATTATGGACATTAATGCTACAATGAACCAGTTAAGTATTTAAGAGGGAGCACCACACCCTCTACAGGAGGGCTCAGCAAGCAGGTCTAAGGTAAGGTCTACATTCTGACTTGCAAACACGTATTTCCTGCAATGTGGAAGGTGGGTTTTTGCAGGAGGCAATCTGTATGAGAGAGTCACCCAAGCCTTTCACCGCCTGTTTGTTCTTCCCAGCAATCTCCCCACCTCTAGGCTTCCCTTGCTGCATTTCCAGTTATGGAACCAAGTGGGGATCAAACAGATGGGAAGAGGAACTCCAGAGAGTTGGGGAATACTTAAGCAACTCCCTTTTGCAGACTGCCCTCTGCAAGTGCAAACACTGCAATTTGCAGGGGCACTCCATGTTTGCATCAGAAAATGCTGTGTCCATAATCAGTATATATCTCAACTCCTTTTGGCTGTTTCCATCCAAAACAGAGTCGAGAGTGGGGTTGCTTTTGCAAGTATGTTGCTGAAAGTTAAACTTGTGTTTTAAAGGTTGCTGTTTCTGCTTTCTGTTCCGTCTAGGTGCCCCGTGCTGAGCAAATGCCATTTTGTGACTGATGGGGACATGCCCACCCCCACCCCCAGAAGCCTCTATCAAGGCGATTGTATTTTTTAAATATAACGTTGTCCCCCACTCCAATCTCGAAGCAGGGGTTCCAGACCCTTACCCAGGGTTCATGTTTCCTTTTGACTGAACCTAACCGTCGAGGTGTCTTTTACCTTTTACCTTACAGCAGAGACTGTGTTGTCTTCATGATATATGGTTTATTTACACACGTATATAACCTGACCGTACGGTGGAGGGGTTCACAGCATTAACACTACAAGAGGGTCTTGCTTCTCCCATAACCACAGCCTTGGATTCAAACAGAAATCAGGCATGGCTCTGACTCCACGGCTTCCAGGCCTGCAGGCTTGCTTCCAGCTCACATATAACTCAAACTCTGCCTTTGTCTTTCTAATTACCAGACAGCTGAGGAAGGGGGCGGGGCTCCCCTTTGACCTCTGGCACAGAGCCCTTCCTTTGTTACCTTAATGACCCATACTCAGGGGGCCATTGCCTCACCAGGAAGCTGGCTTGGCTATTCCAGGAATTTGAATCCTTGTTTAGATTTTAACGTTAGCTGTATCCAGGAATAAGAAGGGTCTCAGCATACAGTTTACCCGCTGCCAAAGTCATAACAATAGCATTTCCCCCTTCCTGGTTGTATGGAAAACTGTACCCAAAATGCCTACATGACCATCATGAGAAACTAAGATATATGTGCTTGTAAGCACCTCCCCAAACCCCAGTAATCACATAAAAATAGATATGAGTTGATACGTACATTAAATATGGAGCAGTGGGAATGTTAAGCAATAATAAGAGTATCTCTGAGCATGTCCAGGCATATCCCCCTCCTCAACGCTGTGGAACCCTGCTGGCTCCATATGGGAAATGCCTTCAGGTTAGAAGCAAGGCCTCTCTGTAGTCTTGTACAACTGTGCCCACTGGCGGAGGAATGGGGGGTGGGGAGAGCACACTGATCCCGGCACCATTGGGCTGCATCCCTGGACATGCACCGCGCACCCACCCCCAACATGGTGGACGCCACACCCCCGGGACACATGCCACGCCCCCACCTGCTCTCCGCCCCCAATGCCAGAGCATACAGCTTTGCCACTGACTCCGCCCCTCTTTTTATCCCCCCCCCAGCTTTAAAAACAAACAAATTAAACATTTGGTATGGGGAAAACTTTGTTGCTTTCCTTCACCGTGACCTCAGATCTCCTGCTGCTGCTGCAGAAGTAGTCATGTTTTTTTGCCACGACATGCTCAGTGCCTGCATCCTGAAGGGAACAAGCCACACTGCAGTCAAAATATGAACTAGGAACAAATTTTCCCATTGTTGTTCGGATAACCTTTCGCTACTGTTTCAACTAGCATACTGTGGCATTCATGAGTTGCCAGCAGATTGCTGCTCAGAATTGCAAAGCGCCGGGAAACTGCTCATGTTGAGACCATTTGTTTTTAATGGGTATTGTTTGGAGATAACAGATTGCCAGTTTGAAACCTCCAGTGCTTTGACACTTAAAAAATAATAATACCTGCCATAAGCTTTCAAAGCAGAGCAAATATATTGGTCTCCACAATACCTGTGGCTGGGGGTAGGCTGAAATTCTGGGAAACAGAGATCTTAGAAGATGATGTCTGTTTAGAATTAAACCAACTACGAATGAGCTACTTACAGAGCTGAGTTGGCCATGTTGACTAATAAATTTTGATGGTAATGTTATCATATCCCTATCACTATGGAGTAACTGGATTTCTTAATTCCTTAACAAATCTTAGGTAAGGGGACCCCTGATCGTTAGGTCCAGTCGCAGACGACTCTGGGGTTGCGGCGCTCATCTCGCTTTACTGGCCGAGGGAGCTGGTGTTTGTCCGCAGACAGCTTCCAGGTCATGTGGCCAGCATGACTAAGCCGCTTCTGGTGAACCAGAGCAGCGCACGGAAATGCCGTTTACCTTCCCACCAGAGCGGTACCTATTTATCTACTTGCACTTTGACATGGTTTCGAACTGCTAGGTTGGCAGGAGCTGGGACCGAGCAACGGGAGCTCACCCCATCGCGGGGATTTGAACCGCCGACCTTCTGATCGGCAAGCCCTAGGCTCTGTGGTTTAGACAACAGCGCCACTTATTAAATAGTTTAAAAAAATTAACCCATCCCCCATCTGGTTACATTTCCCACGCCCCCAAAGAGCAAATCACTCATAGCATAATCATAATGTGACTTATTGCTAACCCTTCTCTTGAGACATAAAATACCCGTGTCAGCATTTTCTACTGTCACCAGTTCTGACATGGCAGGAAAGAGATGAGTCACTTTGTTTCTTGGTGCAACATGGGATGACTTGATCCAGAACTGTATGTATGGCACACAAATGGTTGCACTGGCATATGCTCAGTTGTGTCATTAGAATTTCAAAGGTTCTTTGAAATTGGGTAACTATTGCACTAACCTGCTCAGGATTATGGGCCATTAACAGTTTTATGGAAGGTAACTGCAATGGGTTAAGAAATGGGTAGGCAAACTAAGGCCCGGGGGCTGGATCCAGCCCAATCACCTTCTAAATCTGGCCCGCGGACGCTCCGGGAATCAGCGTGTTTTTACATGAGTAGAATGTGTGCTTTTATTTAAAAAGCATCTCTGGGTTATTTGTGGGGCATAGGAATTCGTTCATTTTTTTTCCTTTTCAAAATATAGTCCACCCCCCCACCAAGGTCTGAGGGACAGTGGACCGGTCCCCTGCTGAAAAAGTTTGCTGATCCCTGGGTTAAGAGCTTCAGCTTCTCTGCCATGATGTGGATTCTGGTTTGTTTTTTTCTTAAATCCTGTTCTTTCCATTTCAGCATCCATTTGCAATTTATTTATTTTTTGCATGAAAATTTGAATACATTTTCTTATTCAGTTTTGTCTAGTTTGGATTTTTTTTTGCAAGCAATCTTCTCTGGCATGGTTTTGTATGTTATTTTCATTAAAATGTATGCATTTTGTGTGCAATTTCCCTGAATATTTGCATTTTCCCTACCTCTTTTGATGGGGGGGCGGGGTTTGTAGAACTGCATCACAAAATTCAGAGAAGTGCAGATTTTTCAAAGGACAGCTGCATCTTGGTTCATGTGTTGCTTCAGGAAGTGCAAGTTCGGTAGGTTTGCATTAAAATACAAACCAGACAAAGTTCTTTCCTATGTGGAGGGAGGGTTGGTGACTGGGAAAACAACAAGCCAATGTGTCCAGCATGGTGGACTAACCCTCTATTTCTAGTCCATGTCTCTTTTGCCTGTAATTATTCCTAAAATCTGGGGAAGGGGAAGTGGGGGACTTAGGAGGTACTCACGGGATATCAGAGGACATTGCAGGGGCAGCCAACGGTTCAGGGGAGCCAGGGAAGAGGGACACATCACCAGAACCAGAGGTGCCCCCATCTCCATGAACATGGCCGACTCTGAGGCACCAGGACAGCAGGAAGCACACTGCCAGGAGACTGAGGCACGCAAGGGAACACAGCCCAGCTCATTAGTGGACCAGGTGGAGATCATGGGACTCACTAGGTCTGGGAGAAGGTATGGCATGGTCACACAGCTGGATTAGGCTCAGGGCAAGTGAGGTTCACAGTGGAAAGACACAGCTGCTCAGCTGGAGCAAACTAAGGTGCAGCAATCCAATATGGGAAGGATAAAAGTGAAGCAAGGCAGAGAGACTCTGTATCTGCTAAACTTTCTCTGTTGATGGACCACGGTTTGACTGCTTGAGGGACTCCACTGGACTGTGACTTCTGGACTGTCTCCAGGTGTTGTCAGGCTTCAGAGAATTGGTTTCCTCCTCTGTGCAGCAGTAAATAAGAAGATCAAACGAAAGGAACATCTTACCAGTTAGATTATTTAATAATCACAGTCAGAGACAACAGATTGTGTCTCACTAGAAATGACATTGCTCCCAATTAAGGCTCACTCCCCCCTTCTGCCCCATTAATCAATTTCACTCCTACATCTTGTAGTCTGAGCTTGTACCCTCTGTGCTTTCTGTTCTGAGACTTTGAGCTCTTCTTGACTTTGGGGAGGGTGGTGGAGGTATGCTGTCCAATGACTGTGAAACTGTTAACCCTCCCTCTCCTAGTGTTTATTCTTCTTCTAGCTGTTCCCTGTCCAGTATTTCCCAGCTTCTGCCTTCTGAACTATGCCCACCCCACCCCACCCCCGCAAACCACTGTTCCAAATCTACGCTGACCTCCTGTTCCTGGGAAGATTCAGGATCAGGGCGAGGAGGGTAGCTCCCACCATCCCTCCTCAGTGCAGCCCTCCTCAGCACGGTCCCTGACAGGTGTTCCCAACCTGGATCTTCTGCAGCGGCAGAAACCTGACTTTACGGATTGTACTTTGGATGTTGCTCATTGTATTGGACCTTGCCGTTTGGACTGCCTGACTATTCCCTAGTGTTGCCATTGGGACTGTGTGTGTGCTATCAGGACTTACCACCAGGTATGCCAGAGTTCAGGACAGAATGGAACCACTGTAATAAAGTCCACCCCACCAAGTCTGTCAAAAGGAGAGATGGAGCAGAAGTAAACAGGGCTGCACTCCCGCTGTCTCTCTCACAATAAGGGTCATCCTCAGAGCGACCTCCGGACAGACATGCCACCTCTGTGCTTCCTGCATGCTTCACAGGCTTCATGGCCCCTCTGGAGTTTATATCCTACCTGATTCCTGCCTGGGAACTGTGAATAATTAATGGGCTTATGGTACAGGAGAGGATGTAAGTCACCCGACGTCCTCGCAGACCTGCCATCAATCACCAGCGTGGATGTCGGCAGCGCCGCACAAGGCAACGGCAGGCCTGTATTCACTCCAGTGCCATCCATTACCCTAAATATAATATCTAAAGAGGAATTATGCATGTAGTCCCAGCAAGAAAATAAACCAGTGATCTCTGTGATGAATGAGGTGCTGAGGCACCAGCCAGCCAATCACCCAGCTGTTGTGTGCAAGAGAGAGCTAATTTCTCTGCATTTGTATCGTAGACCCATTCATCAGTCAGAGACGTTCCACCTTTCTGCAGGAAATTCTATCCCATCCTGTTACAGGGGACATTGGGAAATGGGGTGGGGGACAACAGAGAAACTCTGTCTCCCCCTCCTTGCCTCTCCCTATGTCTATATGTGAAGCGATCATGTGCTTCTCTCTTTCAGCCTCTTTGTGCGCATGTTTTGGTGAATCGTCACATTCTTACCCTTCAAATGCAGAATTAAAAACACAGGCTAATTCAATGGAAGCATGCCTTTCAATAGCTATAAAATTCAGGTTTTCAATTGACAGGCTTCCATTTCTCTTGGGTGACAAGCAAAGGCAAGAAGCAAACAACACACCATTGCTTTTTTTATTATTATTCCAATGCTGTTCATATTGCCATGAACCTTGCCAAGCAGTGAGAAGTTTAGGGATTGCAGCACTCATCCCGGATAGCTTCCCTTTGGAAGCAGGTCATAGAATTGTAGAGTTGGAAGGGAACCCCAAGGGTCATCTAGTCCAACCCCCTGCAATGCTGGAATCTTGGCTAAAGCATTTGTGACAGGTGGCCATCTAAACTCTACTTAAAAACCTCCAAGGAAGGGGAATCCATAACTTCCTGAGGGATTCAGTTGCACTACCGTCCGAATGGTCTTCTTGATGTTTAGTCAAAATCAGGGGCTCCATTCTCAGCTATCGTATCTCCCCTCAGTATCTTCTTTGCCAGGCTAAACATACTCAGGCTAAACATACTCAGCTTCCTCAACCATTCCTTATAAGGCTTGGTTTCCAGACCCTTGTTCATCTTGGTCGCCCTCCTCTGCACACGTTCCAGCTTGTCCATATCCTTCTTAAATTGTGGCAACATCCTGCCAACACCCCTGGTGTGAACAGACACAGAACCAAATCTGACACTAAGGAAGTCATGCTGATGTGAGCAGCTAGAGGGCGGGGGAGGCTGGAAAACACACTGGAAAAAAACAGCTTCAAGACACCAGTAGTGCAGGAAGGCAGGAGCTGGGGGTGGGAGGTTGAAGGGTGACAATGGAAATGCAGAATGACACAATTTTGGTGGCTCTCCTAACCAAAGCTCAACAACTTTGGGCTCCGGCGGGGGTTGCTATGCCACTGAAACACACCAAGAATATCTGCATCATACTGAAGTCTGTTCCATTTCTCTTACAGTTACCTGGATTACATGTTGTTCAGTCGTTCAGTCGTGTCCGACTCTTCGTGACCCCATGGACCAGAGCACGCCAGGCACGCCTATCCTTCACTGCCTCTCGCAGTTTGGCCAAACTCATGTTAGTAGCTTTGAGAACACTGTCCAACCATCTCATCCTCTGCCATCCTCTTCTCCTTGTGCCCTCCATCTTTCCCAACATCAGGGTCTTTTCTAGGGAGTCTTCTCTTCTCATGAGGTGGCCAAAGTACTGGAGCCTCAACTTCAGGATCTGTCCTTCTAGTGAGCACTCAGGGCTGATTTCCTTCAGAATGGATAGGTTTGATCTTCTTGCAGTCCATGGGACTCTCAAGAGTCTCCTCCAGCACCATAATTCAAAAGCATCAATTCTTCGGCGATCAGCCTTCTTGATGGTCCAGCTCTCACTTCCGTACATTACTACTGGGAAAACCATAGCTTTAACTATACGGACCTTTGTCGGCAAGGTGATGTCTTTGCTTTTTAAGATGCTGTCTAGGTTTGTCATTGCTTTTCTCCCAAGAAGCAGGCGTCTTCTAATTTCGTGACTGCTGTCACCATCTGCAGTGATTACATAGGTAAGGTAAAGGTAAAGGATCCCTGGATGGTTAAGTCCCGTCAAAGGCGACTATGGGGTTGCGGTGCTCATCTTGCTTTCAGGACGCCAACCTTCTGATCAGCAAGCCTTCTTAACCACAGTGCCATCCACTTCCCTTTCACCTGGATTACATAATCCTTAGTTGGGGAAGAGATTGAGGAAGGGAGAAGAAAAGTATGCCTTTTGGTCGCAGGCAGTAACTTCTGAGTACCACTGCTGGGAAATGCAGGAGGGAAAACTGCTCATATGCTTGAAGGTTTCCTACAGTTGTTGGCCATTCTAAGAACAGGATGCCGGACTAGACAGGCCATTGGCCTGATCCAACCTGCTCTTCTTATGTTCTTATCTCGGGCATGTTTACTTGGAAGTTACCAACCCCACTGTATCAAATCAGGCTTTACTCTCAGGTAAGTGCATAATAGGAGTGTAGCCTAAGTGGGGACACGAAATAGATATACAAAAAATATGCAGTGTGAAGAAAAATGAACTCTCTCTCTCCTACACTCACTCTTACATTCATAATACTAGGAACCAGTGTCAACAAGTCAGTTAAAAGGAAGCATTTGTTGAAACAAAGCACAATGAACTAGTTTAAATAGCTTTAAAAAGAGACTAGACAAGTTGACAAAGGGCAGGTTTAGCTGCCTGCTTAAAGCACAATATTTAGCATGTCTACTCAGAAGTAAGTTCCATTGTGTTCAGTGAGGCTTAGCAGGTGTAGGATTGCAGTGTTAACCCATGGCAGTTATAAATAGAAATGCAAGCTCAGAGACTGTACATTGTGGGGAAGATGATTGCTCTTGCTCTCTGCTTACGTATTTCAGAGTCAATGTGCTGGATGCTGTGGGGAAGGGGATGTTATTCAGTAAAGCTCTTCTCATGTTATGTCCTGGATAGGCAACCTGCAGCCACTCAGCTTCCATCATCCCTGGTCATTGGCCATGTTCCCTAGGGCTGGTGGGACTCCAACTACAGGTCCTCCATACCTAGTGCACCACCGACCTGAGGCTTGTTGAAAACCGTGAGTTATCTAACAGTAAGGCAAATTGCTTGTAGCTCACCAATCTTTGGGAGAAGAATAGGTTAAAGAGTAAACCCTACACAAATCTGGAGTGGAGTCCCTAAGGTGGTTGTGCCGACTCCGGCAGATGCCAAATGTATTGCTATGCTTTCCTTTGGAGCACATCAGTGAGGCCGAGACGGGTTCTTATTGTCTGGGCAGCCCAGGACCTCCATGCACACTTGCCTAGCCTTGTGCCCCAGAGGGGTCACTTTGGTGCTGCAAATGCAGCAAAAAACAACGTGGGAGGCAGCAGTTATGGATTACTCTGCTGTCACAGCCGGAGCTGTGAATCTCCAGTGGTTTGACATCACCCCTGGAGGTGCACTGCATTGTCTCTCAAGAAGACAGACAAAGATATCTAGAAAGGGGGATTGGTTTGTAACACCGTTCTGTTCCATTCCTGTTTGGAGAACAGAGTGGTCCCTAGGAGACACAGAAGCTTCCCATTCCTGGTTTTTAGAAAAGGTGAGGAAATTGCTTTCTATAATAGGGATGAATCACCAGTTTTGCTCTCTGGTGCTTTCGGAATCCAGTTTACCACCCCCCCCCCCCAAAAATGTCATTGTTCCCCCTCCTTCTTCCCACGTATAATCTCAGTGCAGTCAACCTCAAACAAAAGCATGACAATGAGACAGACTCCTGAAAGTTAGTGATCAGTGAAGATGTTTGCAGTGTACACCGCTATGCGAGCGTGTGTCCAAAATAAAGGTTTTGTTGGCCCAATGAATATTGTGAATAAAAGTGCTTTAACAGACTGAAAAACAAACACACGGCAGCGGAACTTGTTTGTCGTTCAAACACCGTCCTCCTTTGTTTCTAACTCAAACATTGGAGCGCAGGAGGAACAAGGTGTTTTAAACAGAACCTAAGAGATTTGCCGACCTGATAAAGGTGCCATGTAAACACAGTCCCACAGAGCCCAAAGCTTGAAAACAAAAGAGAGCCCTCCTAGGTCAGCCCAGATTTTTATAATCGTTATTATTACACCTATCTGGTTTTGCATTGATTTTCCTTTAGAAAAATGAGAGAATTTCACCTTCCCCGGGCTACAGCTTGCAATTCCTCACCGTGGCCATTGGGAGGCGCCTTCTCCTCTGGAGTCCGCCTCGGGAAGCCGAACGTAGCGCTGTATGAGTTCGGAGTGCGCGCGCGCGCGCGTGTTGGAATGAGAAACCGTGTGCTCGTGTAAATAAAGGACACGCAACAATAAAAATGAAACAGAGCAATTGCTACTTCTATTTAAGAACAAAGCAAAACACCCGCACGAGCTCGTTTACGGGAGGGGAGCCTAACCATGTTTCTCAGGTGCACATTTATATTTGTATCCGGGCAACAATCTTACCAAAAGTGCAAATTTTGGAAATGTATCCCACGCCTTCCGATCTGCAAACCCCGCACCTTCCCCTCCCCTGCAGCCCAGAGCTATGCAGCCCCCCAGCTTTGCATTCAATCCCTTGCCACCTTTCCCTTCCTTTGAACCTTAGCGAGCCTCCCCTCCCCTCCCAAACTCTTCAGGGGGAAAAAGAAGAAGAATCAAAGTGAGAGAGCTGTACAGTAGTTGGGGGTGGAAAACGAGGCAACCTACCCCACTGGTTACTCCAAGCTCCGCCTGCCATTATTGATAGCGCTTTCGATTGGCCCGGCGGGGCTCTCTGCCCGCCCCCCCCTCCGCGAGCTGCTTGGGAGCTCCGCCCCCTGCTTTCTCTTAGCTCCGGAGCTCAAGGAAAGGTTTTTTTTTCCGCTCTTGATTGCGTGCTGCTCGCCAGCGGCTGCAATAGAACCGTTCTAGCCCGGGCGCAGAAGCAGGAAGAAGGGGAACCTTTAGGTCGCGGGTTCGATTCCCCGGTGGTTCAATCGCTTCCTCCCACCACTCCACTCCCACAGCTCGGGTGGAAGAGGAGAAACAGCTGCAGGCTGCTGACCCCGCATTTGCACGCCGCGCTCCCACGTACTTCTTCCCTCTCTTGTTGTGGGTGGCCGGGAAAAAGGAAAGCTGCACTTTCCCCCAGCCCCCAACCCCACCTGGATTTGGCCGTCTGACTCTTGCTGGAAGAGAGAAAGCTCCGAGGCTCCTTCTCCTCTTTGTCGTGCTGGTGGTGCATCGCTTGCCTTGCAGGGACACCCCTCCGCCGCTGCTTTCCTTTCGTTGGCTGGCTTTCGCCTCGCTGCCCGAGGGGCCCCCTCCTCCGCAGCCCTCCGGATCCATGGCGACTGGGTTGGTGGAGCCGGTCTATGGACTTTCGGAAGAAGAGGTAAGCCGGGCGCCAGGAGAGAGAGAGAGTGGCTGAGCAATGCACGCGTGTTTCCGGGGTGTGTGTGTGTGTGTTATGTGCGTGTTGTCCTTCGGGTGTCGTTTTGGAGCGTCTCCCCAGCACTCTTTGTCCCTGCCCGCTTTGCATTCCGGTTTGCAAAACAGGGAAGTCGTCCCTTCCCCCCATCCCCGCCCTCCCCACCCCCTTTTTTTTGCAAACGGGGTGGGGAGAAGAGGGGGGAAGAAACCAGGGTGGGGGGCAGGAGAGGAAGGGGGGGCAACGAAGGCTTTTCTGTGGCTGAGGTTGCCTTGCAAAAAAACAAAAAACAAACCCAGAGCATTGCATGGGCACGGTAGACGAGGTGGGGTTGGGGAGAAAGAAAGCGAAATGCGTGTTTCCCTTTCTGCAAAAGAGATATTGGGACTTGAAAGAAACCTTTTTTGTTATCGCTTCATCTCGATTTTTTTGGGGGGTGGGGGACGGGACCAGGGTGGTATCTTGCCAACAAAGCTGCTCGGAGCGAAAGTCTTTCGAGCTCCAGTTCCTCCGGTTGGGAGCGGTGTGTAAATGCAAAGCCGGGAGGGGGAGGGGTCCCGTGGGGGTTTCCCCCCGACAAGCTCTGCACTCCCCGCCCCGCCACCCCCACTCTGGATTAAGCTAGCCCTCCCAAATCGAAAACGCAAAAAAACAAAATAAAACGCAGAGTTAGGAGGAGGGAGACGAACGGGGCTTGCTGGATGGTCCTTTGTCAATAACAGGTTCTGCTTCCTAGCAAAGCCAGGGGCTCTAGAGTGAAAGCTGGGAAGGAAAGGGGCGGGCGGACGAGCCAGGTGAGCGGCCTCTTTATGACTGCACAGGCAGGTGAATTGGGAGGTGGGAGAGGAGTAGCATCTTTTCCATTGTTTCCCTTGAGATGAGCTGCGAGGACTTGGAAGGCTGTGTGCTTCCTATAGCACGTGTGCAAATAGGAGAGAGAAATGCTCCGCATAGTTTAAATCTTCTCTTTTCCAGGAACTCTGTTCCTCTAAGGAAGCTGGTGTACTTAATGAATCATATGAAAGAAACGATGGGCATGTGTGTGTGCGTGTGCATGTGAAATAAATGTACGGACTTTCCCAGGAAGAACTGATTGTACACGCAATTGCACAGAAATGCTTCCTGGTACCCATTTAGTCTTTCGCAGCAGGTATTGTTGACATGGGCGAGCGCCTTTTGGTTGGTTGCCACCCAGATGTGCCACAACCCATGTTTTGCGATGGTTGTGTGAATTTGGATGCCCATGTGTGCACATGGGAGATGAGCAAACGGAGGGATAAATGATTCTGTCCTTCCATTAGTGTACAGGTACTGTTTTAAGCCTTTGCTTTAAAAACAAACAAACAAAAAACCCGTTGAGACATAGTGGGGTAGGTCTAGGAAGGGGGCTTCGCTTGGTGGCAGTGAGCACCCAATGCAAGCTTATTAAATCACCACACCAGTGAGTGGCATGCCATGAAGGGAGTGAATTCGGGGCTAGAACAGAGACTGGGAACATAGGAATGGCAGGCAAGAATCATGAGCCAAGGAAACAGGAGTGGTTGTGTGTGTGTGTGTAGATGCAGAAGACTTGGCGCTGATTTCCTTGCTCCTCCCCCTTACCAATCAATATTGTGCTCACTTTGCTTGCTTCTTTTTTCCACCTCTTCTTCTTGCTCCCTTTCCAGTCTGTGTAGGTGAAGCTGCTTCCAGAAGCTGCTCACATCTGCACATCTTCCGTCTCCCGGGCAATGTGCATTTCCAGATGTGCGGTAGGAAAGCGTGGGTGTATTTTGAAAAAGAAAAGAAGAAGAAGAAGAAGAATGATCAGGCCAAGCTGGGATAGCTCATTTGCTAGAGCATGAGGCTCTGAATATCAGGGGGCGCAGGTTCGATCCCCATGTTGGGCAAAAGATTCTTGCATTATGGGGGTTTGGACTAGATGACCCACAGGGTCGCTTCAAACTCTACGATCCTATGATTCTAAAAAGCTGACCATAGGATTGGGTGGGGGGAGATTTGTAAGCTGCAGTTCGTTTGCTGAAATGTAAATACAGCAGGGCGAGAGGGTTGGGTGACAGCTTTGGCTTATCAGAACTGTGAAATTGCACTCTTAACATGTCAGCAAAATTAATAGGAACAGGTACTGCTCTGGTGTTGGGGTGGTTTTTGTGAGGAAAACATCTGGAAATGCACAATTAATTAATTAATTAATTGAATTTATATAGTGCCCTTTATCAGAAGATCCCAGGCTGGCTCACAACATAAAAATACAAAATGGAAACACAAAATACATAATAAAACAAAAGCAGAACAAACCAGCAACCCCCCCCCCCCCCGGCCGCCGCACAAATACCTTTAAAAGGCCATAGGAAGTTAAGCAGCCAAACAGCAGCTAGTCAAAGAGGAACATTTTCTCCTGGTGCCAGCTGAACCTCTTTGGGGAGAGCATTCCACAAACAGGGAGCCACCACAGAAAAGGCCCTTTCTCGTGTGGCTATCCTCAAGACCATAGGTAGGCAAACTAAGACCCGGGGGCCAGATCCAGCCCAATCGCCTACTAAATCTGGTCTGTGGACGGTCCGGGAATCAGCGTGTTTTTACATGAGTAGAATGTGTCCTTTTATTTAAAATGCATCTCTGGGTTATTTGTGGGGCATAGGAATTCGTTCATCCCTACCCCCTCCCCCCCAAAAATATAGTCCGCCCCCCACACCAAGGTCTGAGGTACAGTGGACTGGCCCCTTGCTGAAAAAAGTTTGCTGACTCAAGACCTCTCATGAAGGAGGCACATGAAGAATGTAGATACTGGATAGAAAAGACACTTGGATGGTGTCCCATTGTAATCAATGGGGATTTGAACCCTGATCTCCCAGGTCCTAGTCTGATGCTCCAAATACTATGCCAATCTGGCTCTTAGTGTTTTTTGCAGGTAGACATGTGTGTAGGGATTTGTTTGATGGCCTCAAAGTGCAGGCAGGTTGGTAGTGGTTCTTAAAGTCTGGTGGTTGCAGATTTAGCTGGCATAATGTTTTCTCAGTTTCATGTGCGGAGAGACATGAAATTGAGCCCGATCAAGCATATTTTGTTGCATATATAAAATTCCAATAGTTGGCGCTCAGTCCTTGGTCCTTAAAAAAAAAAAGTTATCTAATCAGCTTTTTATGTGCCCAATCTGTAGGGCAAAGATTGCTTCTGCTAATGTACAATCTTGCAGGAGCCTTTTGGGTGTTGCTGCTCTGCAGATAATGCCAATGCAATTCCGCATCCAAATTCCCTGGTGTTGTGTTATTAGCCATAATGGCCAAGGCAGTAAAAATCACAGCAGATAAAAGTTCAGTCTATTCAATTGTACATGGACCTTTTGTGCAAGATCAGAGTCTAGTTTAAGACTCGATGGTTCTGAAGAGGAAGTGTGTCCCAAACAATTGCTGGCATTAGAGCCACTGGATGCCTTTTTAGATGGAGGTCGGCAACTGGAAGCCCCCCAAGGCAAATCTGCCTCCCTGGGGTTGCCAACTTAGATGTCTTTAAAGGAAGATTGAACAAATTCATGGGAGAAAAGGCTACTAGCCATGATGCAACAGGCAGAGGCTGGTATTTCTTCTGAATACCAGTCGCCAGCATTCAAAACTTGCCAGGTGCTAGGAACATTTTGAAGATGCCCGGGCTCCAGGATGGCCCCTGACGTCTCCACTGTCTGGAGGCGCATGCCTGGGGATCCTCGGTTCTTGACAGTTTTTCACATGCTAGCAACGCATCCTGTAGAATTCTATCAGTTGTACTTCATCTGCACAGTCGGAATGAATCTCAGGATCCGAAAAGCCGTATTGAAAAAATAAGACTTTCGAGTCGTCTGGCCCCCAAACTAGACATTCTGTTTTGGCGACTGTAATCCTTATGTAAGGGACTGGGACTGAGGTACTGACCTACAACCTTCAGAGTTTCTATTGGGTTCTATATCATTAGCGGGTACATCAGAGGTGGGCAAAATCAATGGTTCTTGACAAAAGAACCAGTGTAATGCGGTGCATCTGCTGTAAACTGTAAGCCTGGACCAACCCCGTTTCAGCCTTGCAGAAGCATATATGCCAGGAGTGAGTTAGTCAGTATATAGGGTATGTATGTGGTGGCTGAGGGACGCGGGTGGCGCTGTGGTCTAAACCACAGAGCCTAGGGCTTGCCGATCAGAAGGTTGGCAGTTCGAATCCCCGTGCCAACCTAGAAGTTCGAAAGCACGTCAAAGTGCAAGTGGATAAATAGATACCGCTCCGGCAGGAAGGTAAACGGCGTTTCCGTGCGCTGCTCTGGTTCGCCAGAAGCAGCTTAGTCATGCTGACCACATGACCCGGAAGCTGTATGCCGGCTCCTTCGGCCAGAAACACGAGATGAGCGCCGCAACCCCAGAGTCATCCAAGACTGGACCTAATGGTCAGGGGTCCCTTTTACCTTTATGTGGTGGCTGAGCTTGATGGGAGTTGTAGTCCAAAACATCTGGTGTGCACCAGGTTGACAAAAGCTGCTATATAGAACCAGCGTTGGGAGACCTGAGGCTTGGAGGGTTCTATTTGGTTTCCACTAGAACCAGAGTTCCATTGACTGAATCCATGCGCAGAATCATGGCTCAGGAAAAAGCCCCGTCCCCCCCAAAATGCACTCAGTCCACAGTATTGTTTTCACTCCCAAAACTGGAGCTTTCACACAGATCCTTTCACATAACAAACCTCCTCCTGCTTCTTTTTAATATTTTCATTAGCCTATTTTTTTTTTTGGGGGGGGTAGGGAGGCTTTTCGTTTTCATTTTCGTTAAGCCAGTGGAAGTCAGAAACACTTACTGATCTCCTGAAAATTACCTGGAGTGCAGTTGTGCTTTGACATCACGCCTGAATGGAATGCTTAACGGAATGAAATTGATGTCTGAATCGGGGGTTTGTCTCCCATGATAACTGGCTGTCTAAATCGGTGGCTCCAAGCTCCCTTGCGTTGGGGCAGCTCTGTTTACATTGATTTTTGTCCCTGGAGGGGGCCCTTGCACATCTTCTGAATCCCTATGCAGTCCAGGATTTGGGATAGCATTCTAGGCCAGTGGTCAGTGCATATGCTGCATACCAGCGCGGCCTCATGGACTTTGCTGTTGCTGTCTGCAGGCTGACAGAGCACACCTAGAATGTGTCTTTTGTAATTGTGTACTGCAGGGTTAGGGTGTGTGTGTGTGTGTGTGAGAGAGAGAGAGAGAGAGAGAGAGAGAGCGCTTTCTGTTGAGAACCTTCATCTGCTGATCTTCTTGCTTAGGAATGGCGACTAGGCTTCCAGAGAACACAGTTTGAAAGCTACTGGTATAAACAGAGCCTGCATCTATCTGCCCGAGTGCCAGTGTGGTGTAGTGGTTAAGAGTGGTAGACTCGTAATCTGGGGAACCGGGTTCGCGTCTCCGCTCCTCCACATGCAGCTGCTGGGTGACCTTGGGCTAGTCACACTTCTTTGAAGTCTCTCAGCCCCACTTACCTCACAGAGTGTTTGTTGTGGGGGACGAAGGGAAAGGAGAATGTTAGCCGCTTTGAGACTCCTTCGGGTAGTGATAAAGCAGGATATCAAATCTTCTCTTCTTCTATTTCAAACCAAGAGGCTGAAAGTATTTTGAGCTCGGAGACAATTGGTTGCACCAAAGGTGGTTTATAGGCTTTCTATGATGGAATGCAGGATTCTCTGTGTCTCCCCCCCTCCCCCAGTATGTTTTTTTTTGGGGGGGGGTGTGAGAGAGAGAGAATAGGATGTATTTATATACAGTACAGGGATGTTTGCCAGAAGTCAAATTCATGCTCAGTGCAAAAGGAAACATGTCTTATCAGCCCTTTGCTTGGAGTAAGTCAGTACAAGAGAGGTGTTGGCTGCCCTTGGGAGGCACAGCCAAGAGTCTCGTGGCACCTTGAAGGCAATTAAGGCTCTGAATCTTCTACAACAGAATTTCCTCCTGGGAATTTATCGCTTTTAGGAACAAGGGTGAAAACTGCAAATGGAAAAACATTAGCCAGAAAGTCTGTCTGGAGTATAAATCGGGAGTAGAGTTGACTGCTTTTCTGGGGAAATAATTTACAGGGAGGGGAGGGGAGGGGTGTGTTGGTTAGTGGTGATTGCTAATAACCATTACTTTGTCAACTTAAAAAATAAAAATAAATCAGTGGCTTTCAAACTGTTGCGGTAAACCCTGGCGCTCTTATTGGGGGTTCCACAATTTGAAAATCAGTAACTGTGGGCAAACTTCTTGAAGGACAGCTTGCCCACTGCTTCTGAAAAACGTAGAGATGGTAGGAAATGTTGTTGTTGATTAAATTTCTCCTTTGAATGTGTTCTAGGGGGGTCTGTAGTTAATCAAGTTCTAGAGATCTTGGAGAAGATGCCCCAGAATTGTCTGCAGTGAACGGGGCTCATCCTTTGGCAGTCAAGTCAGTGGAAACTGTTACCTAAAGGCAATTACAGTGGTACCTCGGAAGTCGAACGGAATCTGTTCTAGAAGTCCGTTCGACTTCCAAAACGTTTGCAAGGCTTTTGGGGTCCAAGGTACGACTGTACTTAAAAAAACAAACAAACCACTCTCCCAAGAGAGAACAATGCTAGGGCTCTGCTCCTTCCAATGACATAAAACAATACGGTGTGAACTGGGTGATGTAGTTTGCAGAACTTTGGCTTGGCTCAGACCTCTGCCTCGCATGGAGCTCACTGGACAACCTTGAGCCTGTCACTCTGAGCCCGAGCTGCTTCACAGCCTTGCTAGGGCCATAGGAAGCTGTCTTACAGCGAGTCAGCTTACACCAGGTGTGAGGAACCCATGACCCTCCAGGTGTTGCTGGAGACCACTGGTGATACTGGCTGGGGCAGATGGGTGTTGGAGGATCATGGGAGCTGTAATCCAGCAAGATCTGAAGGGCCACAGGTTGGCTACCTCTGCCTTATAGCAGGGGTGGCCAACTTCCAAGAGACAGCGATCTACTCACAGAGTTAAAAACTGGTAGTGATCTACCCCCTTTTGGGGGGTTCAGGTCAAAGTTGATGAGCTTTTTTTAGGAAGGAGGAAGGCCCATTTTTTTGGGGGGGGGTTTCAGGTTGAAGTTGTTGAGCTTTTTTAGGAGAAAACCACGTTTTTTAGGGATCCAGGGCAAAAATGTTGAGCTTTTCTGGGGGGAGCCAAACTTGTTGAGCTTCTTGGGGGGGGCAGTGATCTACCACAGACGCCCAGTGATCTACCAGTAGATCAAGATCTACCTGTTGGATGTTCCTGCCTTATAGGAAAGGCAGAGTCCAAATGTGACCAATAAGTACTAAGCGTTGATGCTACTCGTCTTGATAGCGATGAGCTAATCTTCTGAAAATTCTATTGTCCTGCCAGCACAAAAGTAGGCATGATGGAGCACCCCGAGAGGGTAAACTTCAGCGACTGAAGCATTCACGATGCATATTTCAGTGAATGGGGTGAATGTTCATTGCTATCAAGCAGCAGCTGCGCCATTTTGTTCTAACTGGATTGAACAATGTGTGTGTCTGTGTGGGTGGAATGCAGAGGGTTGCTTAGTTCATAATTCCCAGAATAAGATGATATATTTTTTTAATTTAAAAAAAAAATGCAAAATATTTTTTATGCATGAGGCAGAGGGGGGGGGGAAGCATTCGCGGAACTGTGATGGAGATAGGAGGAAATATATCAGTGCGTGTTTTGTGAAGAGGTTTGTTGCATGTGCGATCCTGGTTACTTCTGAAGGCAGGAGAAAATGTCGCAAGAAAATAGGCACCGACTTGCAAAACAGCATCTCTTTGCCCCCCCCCTTCCCTCATTATGTCTAGTAATAAGATGTGCTGTAAATTGTATTTGCCCCTATAATGTCTTTTGATACATGGCTGGTTTTTAGGCAACAGCCCTGTGTTTTTGCTCATGCAACTTCTTAATTCCACCTTGGATTGCCTGAAACAAAATCCAGAGTGTGTCCTGTAATCTGATGATAAACCAGCACGCCTCTTGGATTTATAGGCTGAATTAGCTGGATACTTCTGCTGTTGCTCCAGCTGTTCATTTAGCCAGCTTTCCATTGTATTCTGAAGTATAAGAGGTTGAGAGAGGCTTTCCTACATTGAATTCCTTGCTTCTGTTCTGTCAGGGCTCTTTCTAACTGAATATGTGATGGTTTGCTCAAGTGGTTTTAGGAGATGGGCATGACCGAGGGGAACCTGTGGTCCTCCAGATGTTGTTGGATTACAATTCCCATCATCCTTGGTCAAATTGGCTGGGGGTGATGGGAATTGAAATCCTGCAGCACCTGGAAGGAAGCATTTTAACTACCTACGTAGTAAAGGTTCCTTGTAGGCCAGTTCTAGGACATGCAAGAGAAGAAGCAAACACCAATGTCCTTGTGGATTCATAGGAACGTGAGGCTAAGGTGAACTCTGAGGTCCCTTCAGCTCTAAAATTCTGCACTTCCCTTTTTAACCAAACTATCTAGTTCAGTGCTGAGTGCTCACTAGAAGGACAGATCCTGAAGTTGAAGCTCCGGTACTTTGGCCACCTCATGAGAAGAGAAGACTCCCTAGAAAAGACCCTGATGTTGGGAAAGATGGAGGGCACAAGGAGAGGGGGACGACAGAGGATGAGATGGTTGGACAGTGTTCTCGAAGCTACTAGCATGAGTTTGGCCAAACTGCGAGAGGCAGTGAAGGATAGGCGTGCCTGGCGTGCTCTGGTCCATGGGGTCACGAAGAGTCGGACACGACTGAACGACTGAACAACAACAACATCTAGTTCAGTACACATACTCTGACTGTCTACAGCTTTCCAGGATTTCAGACTGGAGTCTTTCCCAACCTCCCACTGGAGATGCTGGTGGTTCAACCTGGGACCTTTTGCATGCAGAACACATCCTCTGCCACTTAGCTTATAGTCCTCCCCTAAAAGGAACAGAATGAGATGTTTGTGTGTGTCAGGCTGGTAAACATTTTTCTGTCTTGTCAGCCTTCAGGTGAGACCAAGCAGGGCAGTTCTTATCAATGGACTGTCCCTTCCATATTATAACAGAATAGAAATATATTTATGAGCAGGTGGGCTATTCCTAGGGTCTTCTGATGGTTCCTTCACTGCGAGAAGTGAGGTTACAGGGAACCAGGCAGAGGGCCTTCTCGGTAGTGGCGCCTGCCCTGTGAAATGCCCTCCCATTCGATGTCAAGTAAATGGATAACTCTCTGACTTTTAGAAGACATCTGAAGGCAGCCCTGTTTAGGGAAGTTTTTAATGTTTGATGTTTCATTATGTTTTATACGTACTTTAAGTTGCCCAGAGTGGCTGGGGAAACCCAGCTAGATGGGTGGATTATAAATGCTACCACCACTACTACTACTATTACTGGTACTACTACTAATAATAATATGGGATGCGGGTGGCACTGTGGGTTAAACCACAGAGCCTAGGGCTTGCTGATCAGAAGGTCGGCGGTTCGAATCCCTGCGACGGGGTGAGCTCCCGTTGCTCGGTCCCTGCCCGTAGCTCGGTCCCTGCTCCTGCCCACCTAGCAGTTTGAAAGCACAACAAAGTGCAAATAGATAAATAGGTACTGCTCCGGCGGGAAGGTAAACGGTGTTTCCGAGCACTGCTCTGGTTTGCCAGAAGCGGCTTAGTCACGCTGGCCACATGACCCGGAAGCTGGCTCTGTGCATTCTTCCCTGGCAGTAATCCCAGGCAGAAAGGGGGGTTCAGTGGGACTTACCTCTGAGCAATGTTAGAAATTTTTGTTACTGGCGCAGGTCCAATTGAGACCACATGGAGATCTCTGCAATGCCAGGTAGGCGATTGACATCTCTGTCTGTAAGCAGAAGAGCTTGTTTATTCCATTTATATCCCACCTTTTTCTCCAAGGAATACAAGGTTCACCCTAATGCTCAGTTAATCCCTACAACAGCAGCAACAACAATCCTGTACGGTAGGTTTAAGAGGCTGTGACTGACCCAAGATCACCCAGTGAGCTTCGTGGCGGAGTAGGAATTTGAACCCAGATCTCCCATGGTCCTAGTCTGACACTCTAACCACTGCACCCCACTACTTCTATGGGGCAACTATATAAAAATATCACTTAGAGAAGGTTCTGTTTCCACACACCCCCTTGAAGCTAGTTTTTGTTTTGTTCTGGATTGTTTTGTTTGATGTTTTAATGCATGGTTAGGCAAACTAAGACCCGGGGCCCAGATCCGGCCTAATCGCCTTCTAAATCTGGCCCGCGGATGGTCTGGGAATCTGCGTGTTTTTACATGAGTACAATGTGTGCTTTTATTTAAAATGTATCTCTGGGTTATTTGTGGGGCATAGGAATTCGTTCATTCCCCCCCCCCAAAAATATATAGTCCGGCCCCCCACAAGGTATGAGGGACAGTGGTGAAAAAGTTTGCTGATCCCTGATTTAATGTGTTGTAAACAGCTTTGGGACGCGGTTGGTGCTGTGGGTTAAACCACAGAGCCTGGGGCTTGCTGATCAGAAGGTCTGTGGTTCGAATCCCCGCGACGGCGTGAGCTCCCGTTGCTCGGTCCCTGCTCCTGCCCACCTAGCAGTTCGAAAGCACATCAAAGTGCAAGTAGATAAATAGGTTCCGCTCCAGGCGGGAAGGTAAACTGCGTTTCCGTACGCTGCTCTGGTTTGCCAGAAGCGGCTTTGTCATGCTGGCCACATGACCCGGAAGCTGTACGCCGGTTCCCTCAGCCAGTAACGCGAGATGAGCACCGCAACCCCAGAGTCGGACATGACTGGACCTAATGGTCAGGGGTCCCTTTACCTTTATTACTACTACTACTACTACTACTAATAATAATAATAATAATAATGGAAGGCTAACAGTTGTGGAGCTTTTTACAGTGCCAGTTTCAACAGCAGCAGAGGAGTGAAAAGGCTTGCTCCTCAGTAATTCCCACCACAGTCCCTATCCAGCCTTCATTTCATTGGCTGCGTCACATTTGTCCGGCAATGGCAGCCCTCCAGAGGCCGCACTGTGCGGTTCGTTGCCTTCTGGGAACCATGCCATGGCGGTGCTGTCAAACAGAGATTTGGATAGCAGGTGATGTGGAAATGCTGTACCCGAGAATCCTGGGGCTGCAATAGCAGATCCACACCATACGAATAAAGCGCTTCCAACACACAGGACTTTCCCCCAAAGAATCCTGGGTACTGTAGTCTGTTAAGAGTGCTGGGAAATTTAACTCTGTTCAGGGAGAACTACAGCTCTCAGGAAACGTTGGGGGAAGTCTTGTGTTGGATGTGCTTTAAATGGGTGGTGCTCGTTGAAAGAGTTAATCCAGGGCTAGATGGAGAAAATCCTCACCTGGAACAAATCAGCATTCAAAAATGGCTCCATTCTGCTGTGGCCTCTCTCTTTTTTTTGTGGTGTCCTCCACAGTGAGATCAGCAGCAACATGCAGAAGAACATTTTGGTGCTGCTTTCTTGCCCTCCAGCCCATGGAGGTCTGGGTTAACATTTCTCTTTCCAAAATGATAGTTAAAGGTAAAGGACCCCTGACAGTTAAGTCCAGTCGCAGACAACTCTGGGGTTACAGCGCTCAACTCGCTTTACAGGCTGAGGGAGCCGGCGTTTGTCCGCAGACAGTTTTTCCGGGTCATGTGGCCAGCATGACTAAGCCGCTTCTGGCGCAACGGAACACCGAAACCAGAGCAGCACACGGGAGCACCGTTTACCTTCCCGTCGGAGCAGTACCTATTTATCTACTTGCACTGGCATGCTTTCGAACTGCTAGGTTGGCGTCCCTAAAAATGATAGTTCGTAGCTCTTAAAAAAAGGGGGGGTGGCGGGAAGGAGAGGGATAGAAATGAGAGAGCAAAACTATTTTTCTTGGCTATGTTATCCCAACATTGGCCGTGCTTGCCAGACATGGCATTAGAAGGAAGGGAAAGTGAGGTCACTTTTATTTCATTTTTGCAAGAGGAAGTGAACGCTAACAACTGTTCTGCTATGATTGAAGCTAATTTTTATTGCAGCCCTGCAAGTTCACTGATGGGTGGGTGGAGGTACAACACGCTGCCCTTTTTCATGGGAAGCCCAACCTGCGACAGCAAATGCTTCTGCCTTTTTGCGCTCCTAATTTTCAACTTGTTCACAGCTCCTCGTGGTGAGGCTTCTTTTCACCAGCAGTGAAGCTGATGCCTTCTCTTGAGTTGCTCTGACTAGTGCAACAGTCTGGGTGTTGCGACTTGCTAGCATAATATTGCCAGGAGGACAGACGTTGCACCAGTATAACGTCCTTTTGCATCAGTTGCTGCCTATTCTTGCGCCTTGAGTAAAGAAAGTCAGGTTGATATGAGTGTCTATGCCCAACTCCAGCTGGTTCACGACCTGTGGCCATTCCTGGACTGGGACACCTCATCCTCAGCTACCCATGTGCTGATAACCTCCTGGATAGATAACTGCAATGTGCTCTACATGGAGCTACCCTCGAAGACTATTCAGAAGCTACAGCTGGTGCAGAATGCCATTGCCCAGTTACTGTCTGCAATGGTGAAGGGGGATCCTATATGACTCCAATAAACTAATCTCTACAGTAGCTGTCTGTTAGTAATGGCCTGATTCAAGGTTATCGGGTACCAAGAGTTGAGCAAATAGGAACCCACATACCTGAAGGTGTGCCTTCTTCACAATTGCCCCACCTGACCACTACAATCAGCAGTGCATACCCTGCTTGCCCAAGCATTAACTGCTGCTATCTGGGCAGCAAAATGAGCAGGGCATTCTTGGTGGTGGCCTCCTGGTTTATGAAACTCTGCCATGAATGATGCTTGGTTGTCTATCACATTGGCCATATTTAGCTGTAAGGTAAAGCCCTTTCTGTCCGTCCAGGCCTTTTGGATGTAACTAATACTTCGACTGCCATTCTCGTTTGATGTTCTGTTTAGTTATGTTGCATCCAGATTTGTTGCCGTTGTGTTTTATTTGATGTGTTGCAATGATGCCTCGTTGCTTATTATGATAGTACAAATAGTCACACTGAGCACCTGCTGGAAGGAAAGATGGGATCTGACTATGAGGAAATAAACCAGTATATAGTACCGCATGATCTCTGAACCGCTTTGTGATGCCACCTCAGGTAACCTGTCTTGTGCAATGCCCTGATGCTGATGCCTAGGGTCATAACTGAATTCTACAGAAGTTATACGCATTGTGGTGCTCTTTCCACATCCATAGCAAGAACATGCTTGTCCTGCAGGCTGGTTGTAGCTCCACTATCTGACTCTTGTTTCTCTGTGGGGGAAACCTGAATACCTGTAGTTTGCAGCCATTTCCCTAGCTCTTCATGGGAACATCTATGGCCTACACAGTTTTATCAGCAGTCAAGAGTGGATGGGATGCATATATTCTCCATGAAGTGCGCAAGGGAGTTCATGCCAGAACCTCCTGCCTACCACAACCATTAAAAAAAAAAAAGTACGGCAGGATCATAGTTTTGCCAGGCGCGTTTTGCTACTGCCGCAGGTCCAATTGCGACTACGTGGAGATTTGTGGGTGGTAGGTTGGCGACCACAGTTTAAAAACCTCTGCCTTAGTCCATCGTTAATTCCATTTCCACTGTGTGTGTTTCTCCTTCTTGCATAATGGGACAAGTGAACTGTTGTAAGAGGAAGCTACAGTCAAGCAATGTAGTTGAGATCATAGAATCGTAGAAGTGTAGCAGCATTGGAAGGGACCCCCAAGTGTCATCTAGTCCAACCCCATGGTGAATAGACATTCTGTTGTGGTGGCCATTACCTAGATTTAAAGTGCTTATACACCTGAGTTTCTAACACTGGGCAGGGGGTTCAATATAGCATGCAAGGCCATTTTCCCCAAACCGCTCCCACCTGTCTCTGGGTGATGTCAGCAGGTGAACGGGATTTGGAATTTAGTTCTGCTAGGTGCTGGTTGGCCGGCATGTTTGCTTTGGGGAACGAGCTGACAAAGCTGACCTCTGCAGCCAGAAGGATGGAGGCCCGCTGCGAGCAAGGTGAGAAGCAACTGGGGGTGGAGGTAACTGAAAGGAGTGGAGAGGATGAGCAGGGAAATTAATGGCACGCTAGAAGTAAGACATTTAATCTTGGTCCAGTTTAAAAACAACAACAACATGCAGCATCTAGCACAGTGCTTTGCAATTGGTGTAGTAGGCAGAAAAATCATTAAGTAGTCTGCCAAGACCCTTACCAGTTTTCAAGTGGTCCATGGGGGAAATTTTTGAAACCGCTGGACTAGATTATGCTTGCAATCAGCAAGCTATGCTGGAGAGACACCACTTGCCTTTTCCCTACCCCGCCCCCATTGCCACTCTCTGAGTGCAAAAGATATGAAGGAAACAGTGACTGGGTGGATCTACACACAGGGAAAAACCCACTATAAGTAAGTCAGAAAGTAAATGGTTATAACAAAGGGGGGGGGTGCAAAGAATTTCTTGAATTTTATTTGTATGTTTCTTGAATTTTATTTGTATTTGGTGGTGTATGTTTATAACACGTTCAAAATGCTGGTTATTTTGTTTTATTATTGTTTTGGCTATTGGAGCGGAGTCCTCTGTTTAGGGGAATCCTAAATGTTACAGTTTAAGGTTTGAACCCTGCTTTCCATGCCCGCTTTGCAGTGTGGAGGTTGTTTACAGGACTGCTGTTGCCTGTATGGTTGGATGATGTTTCCCCACCCCCTAGCTTTTACATTAACTTTTGCCTGGAAATAATAAACCGATTGAGTTTTCAGTCGATGATCAAGATTCTCATCTTCGGGGAGAGAGGGAGTGTATCCGTTTTGGTCACATGCGCTTAATAAGGAAATGGCAAAATTGTAAGTGTCAAGGGATGCAAGTGATTATGTATAATAGTGTTTATTCACTTGCTGAGACATAATAACAAAATTACTACTTTGTAGTTGTCTCCGAAGTACAGCAATTCTGCATTTTTACAAAGGCAGCTTTTAATGAGTCATCAGCTTTTTGCTTCTTGCCAGCTGCACGTGTGCAATGTACAGTAAAATCTTGGTTAGCTTCTAATCTGGGTCTACTCTGTAACAATTACGCTTATTCCTAATGTCTCTAAGTTATGGCCTGAATTTGTAAAATCAGCCCTTTTCAGGTCCTGCCTTAACTTCTGTATGGTCACTGTTTTGTCTAGACAGCACAAAGGCAGGCAGGACAGTCTATACCACCTAATGCTTCATAAGGCATTCTAATAATTGCCCAACGGTAAGAACTTCCTGTGCATGGAGCTGATGTGCTCAGATAGTAGGAGGGTCATTGACTATGGACACGTGAGGAATGAATGTGCTTTCTGGCTTCAGGAGGCAGGTTTTGGACATGGTCCTTATCCTTTCAAGAATGTACACGAAAGCAGTACAAAGTAAATGTACATGAAAAAGATGCAGGACCTTAGTGGTTTGGTTTTGCATGTAACACTAAACCATGGTTAAGTGTTACATGCAAAACCAAAACCACAAAGGCCCTACATCTCATCCATGGTTTAGTGTTACATTCATAAGACTTGCGGCTTTTGTACTTCCTCCATTCCCTCTCCTCTGCAGTAGAGGCAAAGGGAGATTAGGTCGTTTTGCTTCTATTTTCAACTGGATCAAGTTGTGTCCAAACTTGGGCAAATAGTGGTTCATGTTAACTCTGGTTGTATGGCAGGGGTGATGAACCTTTGGCTCTCCAGCTGTTGTCGGACTCTGCTCAAGCTAAATGACAAATGGTTGAGGATTCTAAATTATTTTACAGTATTTGAAGAATTTTTATCCTGCTCTTCAGCCAAAAATCAATAGAAATGCTCCAAGCGCAGCTTGCAGATAATAAAACATAAGGGAATGCCTGCTGTCAGGGTTACATTCTTAAAAGTCACAACACACATGGTGGAAGTGGTAGTCCTACAACATCTGGTGGGCTGTAGCAAAGCACCTCCTTTTTGCATGCAGGAGGTTCAGTTCCTGGCATCTCCAGGTAGGGCTGGGAATGCCTCTGTTCTGAAACCCTGGAGAGCTACTGCCGGTCAATGTAGACCAGGGTTTCCCAAACCTGTGTCTCTAGCTGTTTTTAGCTCCCATCATCCCTAGGATCCCTAGGGTCAGGGATGATGGGAATTGTAGTACAACAACCGCTGGAGACCCAAGTTTGGCAAACCCTGGTGTAGACAATACTGAACTAGATGGAATAATGGTCTGATTCCATATAGCACAGCTTCCTATATTCTTCATTCCAGGTTTAGGAAAACAAGCCAACTACAAAATATTGTGGGCATTGCCGGCTCGTTTTCCTAAACGATAGCTAGTGCTAACCACTATTCTTGGTTTGGGCCATGCTAGTAAATGTAGAAAATAGTTGTAAGTAGAAGCAAATGGTTCTGAAGTCCACATTGTAGCCGTGCCAGGCAGAAAGGAGGATTACATAAGCAGAAAACATGTCCACGCTCAATTCCCATAGTACTTATTAGCATCATGTCTGGATGCAGACAGTTTATCTCTCTGTAAAGTGAAGCTAGGATCCAATAACAACCCCATTCTATCTTGGTAAGGCCACTTGGGAAGGAGGAAAGTTGCTAGTGGTCCAGTCTGCCCCATGAACCGAAGGTTGGCAGTTCCTGGATCTAGTTTGAGTTCTTACCCTGAAAACAGGATGCTGTGCATACAATAGAGCCAATTCTATTGTGGTTTTAAGCCTCTGATGATCCGCACGACGATGTACCATAAGTAGAAAGAAGAAAAGGGGACGGTGCTATCATGCCAAGAACAGAGGAAGTTTGTTTATTCCAGGTCTGGCTATTTATCCATCTGGCCCAGCATTGTTTATTGTGACTCAGTTTAAGTTAGGCTGCCACCCAGATGTGAGCCCTAGTCCATCTGTTGAATGCCAATTATCAGCAGTGACTAACAGTCTCTCTGCAGGATCTCAGGCCCAAGGTCTTTTTCATCACATTCGTAAAAGAGGCCAAGCTACCAGACCCAGGTGGCAAATCGTATCCTGTGCAGGTATACCGTATATACCCGAGTATAAGCCGACCCGAATATAAACCGAGGCACCTAATTTTCCCACAAAAACCTGGGAAAGCTTATTGACTCGAGTATAAGCCGGTTCACCTTTGCCGCTGTGGAGAAGGAGGAGGAACGAGCAGCCCGAAAGCAGCCCTTTGGGCTGCTCCTTCCTCTTCCTCCTTTGCCAAGTTTGCATTTATGCGAGCAGTTCAGGAATGGAACAAGCTGCCTGGGGAGAGTAAAGAACCGCCGTTCTTGTACACTTTTTAAGGAATGGTTGACTGGGGAGAGTGGGTGGCGGCGCGAGCGGAGAGAAAGGGCTTCTTTCTCGCTGCCCCCACCGCCCGCCTCACTCAAGTATAAACCGAGGGCAGCTTTTTCAGCACAAAAAATGTGCTGAAAAACTAGGCTTATACTCAAGTATATACAGTACTTAGAATTAGGGAGTACAGTGCTCAGTCCAGGGATTTTTGTTTAGCCCTAGAACCAACTCCAGTCATTTTTACCCCCCAATTGAGTGGATCAGTGTTAGAAACTCAGATACCGGTAATATAAACTAGTCTCCAAATGGCACCTTTTTGGTATGCGGCAGCAAAGGATGCTGTGTGCCAGCCAGCCACATGGTGGAGATGTCAGTTGCCAAACCTGGCGACAAGACCTCTCCACTTGGTCACAAGTAAACAGCCAGCAGTTGCAAAAAAAAAAAAAACACCACTGGCGACCGGGGAATTTTGAACACTGGAGTGGATAGGCGGGAGTTGTTTTATGGTCAGTATTGTTCAAAATGTGGCCTTCACAAACGCTGTCTGATTTAAACATTAAAGTCTTGGGCAGAAACCGAACTGGTAGTTTGAGTTCTTTGTCCAGCAGTGAGCCTAGGACACTCTGCATATTTTGTGTGTGTATTCTTGGTTTTAGTAGCAGCTGATCAGTTTCTCTTTGTGTGTGTGTCTGTAGGCACAATGCCAATGTACATGGTGCTTTTGGGCTACATAGGCAACCCAGACACACAGATAGATTATACATTCATATATTTTAGTCAAGAGTTTATATATATGAAAAAAGGTTAAATGAGTGCAAATAGAAGTGTTCACACGCTAGAGTGATTGCAATAAATTGGGAGTTATTTATTATTTGGAGTGAATGTGCGGTGTGAACCCCTACGGGAATTGGCAGGAAAGCGACTTAACCGCTTTTTTGCGGTTGAACACTGCATCTTATGTGCTCCTAAAATGCTCAGGGCAGATTGCAGAGCTGATAGAAACGCCAAGAGACTTTCTTATTAATGATCGGAAAGGGCGTGTAACAATACTAAACGTTTCAATGGCTTTAAGTATATTGGGCAGTATCCGATGAACTCATTCTGTTAGCGTAAGGATTTCTGCTTGCTCATTGGAACTTCCTCCTTTTGGCCTTCCCATGCCCTCCCCAAATCTGCTCTGGAGGTTTGGGGAATACCCAGAACAGATTTAAGGGGGGAACATTGAGAAGAGGGGACAGCATTCTGCAACCTTATAGTCATTGTGTTAAAGGAAGGAGCTGGTTGAATATTGCTCATTATCAGTAGCCCTTAACAATGATGGATAACAAATGGATAGGTTCTTGGTGATACATGCCTGGCTCTGATGATCATATCTTGTCTTAAAAAGCTCAGATGTGCACAAGCTTCTTTCCTCTTCTCTTTTCCCTTTGCAGCACACTGTAGTTAAGCTAGTAAGTCCCCAGTCGTTTCTGTTTTGTCTGAATTGGGAAGGTGTGGCTATCAGGTTCAGAACAAGCCAGGATCCGAAGCTAAGTTCAAACTGCGGTTCAAGATCCTAGCTTTTCCCGCAATGCGGAAATCATGGTTCCTCAAACTGCACAAATTGAAGACTTCTGAGTTTAATTGCTGTGTGCTAGAAAGGGAGAAGGGAAGTGGTGATGTGTGTGGACAAAAGCCTTGTGCACATTTCTGCTTATTGTGATTGTCATTCTGAACATCCCCGTAGTGCATCAACTGTTGTGTGTGCGAAAGGATTTGTGGGTACAGGAGCAGAGACCACAAGGGAAGCCATCGCTTAGTGGTAGAGCATCTCTTTTGCATGCAGGTTTCATCTCTGGCATTTCCAGGTAGGCCGGGGAGAGATTCCCTGTCTGAAACTCTGGAGAGCTCCTGTCAGTCAGTGTCGACAGAACTGGTCTCACTCAAAACAAAGCAACTTCCTACGTTCCTGAGATGGCAGAGTTTCTTACAGTGCCAGCAACCAAATGTGGTATTCGGACGTCGTACTCTGGAGGTGGAGAAGTGTTACTGTCTGCACAGTAGCAGGTTGTAGCAGTAGTTGATCTAGGACAGTGTTTTTCAACCACTGTTCCGTGGCACACTAGTGTGCCGCGAGATGTTGCCGGGTGTGCCGTGGGAAAAGAGAGAGAATTACTTTATATATAGTCAATATAGGCACAGAGTTAAATTTTTTAACATTTTCTAATGGTGGTGTGCCTCGTGATTTTTTTCATGAAACAAGTGTGCCTTTGCCCAAAAAAGGTTGAAAAACACTGATCTAGGATAGATGCAGAAAGTTCTCAAATACCATCATGGTTATAGCTGGCAATCTCTTGGCCATGTCTGGCCTGCTGTGCAGTGCCCTCTGACCAGGTCTGGCGTCACCAAGCAGCATTCTCAGGCAGCTGAGGCACTTCCCATTGCTGCCCCCCCCCCCAGGAACCTGCCATCTCAATTTCCCACAATGCCTCATAGCGAGCACTGTAGGAAATCAAAATGGCGGCCGCCCAGTGCAGACCGCCACTTGATAAGCCAACAGTGGGGCACTTGTCCTGGCGAGGGAGCCATTGGGAGGTACCTGACGCCAGCCCTGGCCTCCACTTCTCCAGTTGCTAGCCCCAAAGGCAAATGGGAATGAGCAGCCGTGGGATTTGGCTCTGGGCTAGGAGAACACTTGCCAACCCGCTACTTCCTCCTTGTGGTGGTCTTCGGGCAACGCTCATTCATGATGAAGGGGTGTCACTTGGTTTATAGCACAAAGCTGGGGGCCGAGTGATGGCGTCTGTGACCAGCCCCTGGCATAGAGGCTGGAGATGGAGCTGAGCCAGGAAGGACAAAGGAGCTGGAGATGAATGAACTCAAAAGGGAGGGGATGCAGCTCTTGGGGTGCCCGGATAAACTATCCCTGAGTTGTGGATCTGCATTTGGAGTTCTGCATTTGGAGTTCTTCAAAGAGATCTCTCCAAGGTCTGGGTTGGGTGGGATCCTGATAGGAAAAAGCAAACAATATATTACAACAATATATTACAGTACAAGAAGGTTGATCGCCGAAGAATTGATGCTTTTGAATTATGGTGCTGGAGGAGACTCTTGAGAGTCCCATGGACTGCAAGAAGACCAAGCCTATCCATTCTTAAAGAAATCAGCCCTGAGTTCTCACTATAAGGACAGATCCTGAAGTTGAGGCTCCAGTACTTTGGCCACCTCATGAGAAGAGAAGACTCCCTGGAAAAGACCCTGATGTTGGGAAAGATGGAGGGCACAAGGAGAAGGGGACGACAGAGGATGAGATGGTTGGACAGTGTTCTCGAAGCTACTAACATGAGTTTGGCCAAACTGCGAGAGGCAGTGAAGGATAGGGGTGCCTGGTGTGCTCTAGTCCATGGGGTCACGAAGAGTCAGACACGACTGAACAACTGAACAACAACAACAATATTACAGTACATTCTTTCCCCTTAGATTTTTAAATATTTTGAAACTTTGGAAGCTGAGATGAGTGACTTTTTAAAAAATATATAGCCAGCTTCATCTTAAACTCTATTAATATTCTGCAACTGGAAAACTTTTAAGGAGAAAGCATTGCACGTCTCCTATGCTAAACTAGAATCCATTTTTCACTTGTGTCTTATCTCCTTTTGTTTTTGCTTTTCTCTCTGTGTGTGGTTTCTCTTCCTCCTCTTTTCTTGGAGACTTTTTAGTAAAACTAGCCTGCTCGTGAGAGCACATATTTCTGTTCCCTGGGGACAGAATTGGCTGTTGCCAAGGGTAGCCAGATATTGAGGGCAGCCTAGCAGTTCAGAGCCTGTCTCGGTTTGCCTAGTGCCAGGCAGTGTCTTCGCTGCGCGGTCTCTCTCTCTCTCTCTCTCTCTCTCTCTCTCTCTCTCTCTCTCTCTGCAAACTTAACTTCAGTGACCTGTTCTCTCAGCATTTCATTTATATGGCGGTTGAAAAGCTGAACAGATTATTGGGTGATGCTCACTTAATGGCCACTGGTGACTTGCTTTGGATTTCAGTAGGGGGTTGCTCTCTCAAATTAGCTGTGTTTAGGTTTGTCCTATATAACCCATATGCTTGTAAAATGAAAAAGACCAGAATCTCTTTCTGCAATCTCTTCTGCAGTCCTGTCTCATGTATGTGGAACTCTGCTGAGTGGCACAGTGTCCTTGTAATCTGTATTGCAATCTGTAATTTAAAAACTAATCTGCAATCTGAAGTTTAGCTATTATGCAAAAACCAAAATCCTGTGCTAAAATAGCAGCAATCTGATAGTTGTACGAGAACCTGAAGCAAGCTGGATATTTCTTCTCAGCTGGTGTGTGTCGTGTGAGGCGGTGACGTTGGGTCTGTGGGAAAATTTCTTAAGCAAAATTGGCTAATTTGCATTTGGAAAACTTCATTTTGCAATGAAAAAACTGCCTGGTGCCTTAGAGAGATCTGAATTAGCATATTTATTTCACTTGAAATTTAGCGAAAGAGAGCGGAAAAGGTTGAAAATGGCCAGGCTTGCCTAATAATGCATTTGCAGGCAGCATCCATTAATTGCTTGCTAATGAATGTATGAAATGTAAAGCTTTCCATGGAAAAATAAAGCACTGGAAGATTTCCTACCCTGCATCACTGAGATCAGGTACTGAAAAGGGCGTTGTCCTGAATAGTAGAATCCTTATCAGGTATTGAAAAGAGTGCACAAGACCTCAAACTAGGTAGGGGATGTGGGCACCATGCCTATCAGCTTGTGAAGGTATTTATGGGGAGTGGGAATGCATGGGAAGTTGAAGTGGACAAATGGGACAGAGCTCTCCTGTCTTGTATTCAGGGTTTTGCACACAAGAGCATCAGAATAGGACTCTGGTTGAGTGGGGGAAATTCCAACCATCTTCAACAATACACTATTAGAATCTCTCTGCAGACTGTCATGCATAATATGTAACGGTTAGGAACAGGGAGATTGTGGGGGGCTAGTGCTGCATAGAAGAGAGGGTACTGCATAGAAGTGATGCTAATTACAGGCAGCCCCCCGTTTATGCGCAGCCAATATTTGTGTGGTCGTGTATACGAGCATCACGCCGAACCCGGAATCGACCCGGAAACGTCATAAAGATGTCACTGAAACTGTGCTGGCCCCAAGGGTTTGTCCGTGAAGCGAGGTCCAAGTCCAGTCCTGGGTCTAGGGGTCCAAAGGAGGTCAGTCCGGCGGGGAGCGAGGCAGGGAGCAGGTCAAGGTCCAAGGCAGGTTCAGGCACAAGGTTGCAGGTTGAGCACACGCTTGCAACTAAGTTGCTCACGCAACTTGGGCTGGGTCTGTCTGGCTTTTATCTGGCCCTATGCTTAGGGCAGCCCCGATCCTCCGGAGACTCGCCTCTCCTCCGGGCCTGGAGGCAAGCACTCCTCCTGTAGGCACTTAACTCCCTTCGCCTCTCTGCCCTGAGCCTCTGTAGCTCAGGAGAGGCTGGTGGGTTACTGGACCCAGGGGATGCCTCAGCCTCCTCTGAAGAGGCTGGGAGTGGAGCACCTGCAGGCAATGGGTCCTCCCTCCCATCAGGAGCCAGAGCAGACTCTGCTGATGCCTGATCCAGCACAGGTGGGGATCCTTCAGGCTCAAGACCTGGCCCCGGCTCAGCTGGTTCTGGAGGCGGGGAATCCTGTGCAGGCTGGGATCCCTCAGGTTCAGCATCAGAGTCTGACTCCCAGGCCATCACAGAAACATTAATAAAAGGGCAGGGTGGGGTGTTTGCGAGCTTTTTCAGGTAGATGCTATTTCACCGACCCATGTGGATCCACTATGGCAAACTCTGCCTTCAGATCACCATTTTTTAGTAGTAAACAAACCATAGTTAAAGTGCCAGGCAGAGTTCTCGCGTAACGCTAACCTTGGTTTAGTGTTACACGTGAACCAGCCCAGTAAGTAGCATGCATTTCCCCCCTAGCCACTTCCTAGGCTTCTTCTACCTTGAGAACTTCGACTCTCCTGGGTGTGTCTTCTCCAGCCATTCTTTCCCTTTTATCTGTCCTTGCTATTTTTCCAGCAGAACTCGCTCCGTCAGTTCTCTTCATTTCTTAGTTGCCTTTTAAATAGTGATGGAAAGTTAATTTCCACCATGCGTTATCCTAGAGTTTAATACAAAATCAGATCTTCCGCCAGAGCAGCAGTGACACACACACACTCTCTCTCTCTCTCTCCTTTGCTTGAAAGGCAATTTATTTTGAGCAACCCTTCGGCACCACTTTTAACATTTCGTTTATTGGTGTTGCGGTGTTGAGAAACGGAGACCGAGGGGTCCCCAAAGCAAAGCTAACACGGCTAAAAAGGGGCATTTTGATTAAGACTAGCATTTCATTAACAATTGTAATCAAACTCTGAATGTAGGTGTGAAGAGTTGCTGTGGAAACCTGACTCTTGCAGGGGGTGTTAATTGTCCTTAAAAAGATAACCTCTCTTTCCCTCATTCAGTTTCAAGGCTCTATACAGCGACTGTACAGAATGGCTGATCGTGTTGGGAATTTTGCTAAAGCATATTTTAACACAGGCTCTCCTTTATGTATAGTCCTGGCCTTGCTCTGGAGCAGTTTCCCCAAGCCTGGTACCTTTCAAGGTACCCAACTTCCATCAGCCTCAGCCAGCAAGGCCAATGATCAGGATTGATGACAGTTGTAGTTGAAAACATTCAGAGGGCACCAGCTTGGGTCTGCTGCTGTAACATAGGAAGCTGTCTGAGTCAGAGTCAGGCCATCGGTCCTTCAAGCTCTGTATTGTGTATGCTGACTAGACACATCTCCCCAAGGTTTTCAGGCAATTGAAACTGGGACAATTTGCAACTAAGCTATGGCCCTTAACTTGCAGCTCCTTGGAGACAAACCACCTAACCATGGTTAGCACTAACCGTGGTTTGCCGCCTTAAAACTGGTAGCTCAAGATAGGTAGCTCAAGAAATGAAACCATTCTTTTGTTAAGCTCCGCTTCTCAGAAGGTGTGGGGAAATGTCAACAATGCCTCCTTGTCTTCTTGCCAACGGAGACTGGAGAGGTGGGCAAACAGCCTTAATCATGTTTTGGTTGCTGCTTCTGTAATTATAGGTTCACATTCCAGCTTGGGGCCAAGCCTTTGGCTGTGGTTTGTGTATTTGGATATGTTTAACCGTGGTTTAATAAAATAAGCAAACCGTAGTTAAGTCTGCATCGGTCTTGGGTGTGAAAATATCTCCCCACTGGCATTGTGAAAACGGATACAACTATCACCTGTTGAGTGTTTATGCACCTGGCTTCATGGTTGAGTGGGGATTTGGACCCTGGTCTCCCAGGTCTAACACTCAGAAGTAGGAACATAGGAAGCAGTGTTTGAAATTAGCCAGGCGCCAGGCACATTTTGCACCTGACTGTTGGCCGCTTGCAGTGTTAGAAACAGAGATACGAAAGCTAGGAGCTAAAAGGCACCTGAAACCTAGGTTATGGGTGCAACAACAGAATGTCTAGGTGTGCATTTTATAACAAGAATACAAAGCTTGAAAATGAATGAACTGCAGCTAAAATATTATGTTCATTTTCCACATGGTCCAGTCCTTCCCCTGCCCACCCCCCTAATATTCTTGAAAGGGTCTCTTCTCCAGTCTTCTTTCAATCTACTGGAAGTGGGGAGGCAGAAAAAGGTCTTCCTTTCCTTCCACTCTGCAGTTTTAATCTGAAAACTTAGGTGCAGTACTGCGCCCAGAGCTCAGAAACTGCTACCGCAAATAAAATTAACTTTCACAAAATACTCCTAGAACAATGGGAGTTTTGAACACTGGCCACTTGAAACCAAGTGAGACCACTGGTGCATCTTACTCAGTAATGCCTGCACTGACTGAAAGCTGCTCTCCAGGGTTTCATGCAGGAGCCAACCTTGAGATGCTGGGGATTGAACCTGGGACGTTTTTGCTTGCAAAGCAGATACTCCATTGCTGAGCAAATGCCCTTCCCCAATTTTTGTGCGACTTACTCCCCATTATTTATTTATTTATTATGATTTACTGAATTTATGGTTCGCTTTATCTTGCCAAAGGCAACTCAAAACAACAAAACAAGGAAACAAACGAAATCCCCACATAGATACAGTAAGAGAAAACAAAGGACCGATTAAAGCAATACATTAAGGATGCATTAAAAACATCTCACTCCCTCTAAGAGGTCACAGATAGAGGCCAGAGAGCTGGTTAAAGAGGAGTTTCTGCCTGGTACCTAAATATATGTAATGATGGTGCCAGGCAAGCCTCTTCAGGGAGCCACCACTGAAAAGGCCCATTCTTGCGTTGCTATGGTTTAGGGCTGGTGACACACCAGGAGGGAGTCCAACCCTCTTTCACAGAAGGGAGCCCGAGGGTCTCTTAGTGACCTTGTAACAGGCTTCCTCAAACTCTGCCCTCCAGATGTTTTGAGACTACAATTCCCATCATCCCTGCTAGCTAGGGATCAGGGAGTTGTAGGCCAAAAACATCTGGAGGGCTGAGTTTGAGCAAGCTTTCATTATAAGGTTGCAACCTAAGAATCCCACAGTGCCTCATTAGGATCCAGACCTAATTTCTGGGGTTGCAAGTTCCTCCTCCATTGAACCTCTCAACGGATCCAATTTTAAGCTAACCAGTAGTGTAAAAATGCTGCTCATTGCTCCCTTCCATCCCCAAGAAGAGAATGAAACAGGATTCTGTTGGGCGCCTCTGCCTGCTTTTCTGATGAGGCATTTAATAGATTGAGGTTTGTCTGTTCTGCCTGAGCAAACTCTGAGCTGCCGAGAACTTTTTGCCAGAAGCTGCAGCTTAAGCATGAAGATGAAGATATGCTTTAAACTCAAGTGACCTTCTAAAAATAACAGGAGGGAGTATGCGCAGGAAATGTCCATCTCTTCTTCCGGCCCTGTCCCTGGCTACTCAAAGCCAGTTTTGAATAAAAGCACTGCACAGTTTGGACGTGTTTAGTGAGGCCTTGCAAGGGTGCTGGGCCCTTTGTGTTGTGCTTCTTTTATATTTGTGTTCATTGGTAAGGCTGGAAATGATATCCAGATAAGCTTCCAAAGGTGTTCTCCCATGTCTGCCCATAAGGTGGGTTGCCATTCTAAAAGGGCGTTTGGAGGATAGTCTGCATTGTATCAGCTCTTCAATCATGAAGAGACAGCAGCATCTATGAAGGCTTCAGAAGAAGTGAATGAGTACAGTTGTACCTTGGATCCCAAACGCCTTGCGAGTTGAATGTTTTGGCTCCCGGATGCCACTAACCCAGAAGTGAGTGTTCCAGTTTGCAAACATTCTTTGGAACCCAAAAGTTCGACGCGGCTTCCAATTGGCTGCATGACCTTCCTGCAGCCAATCGGAAGCCGTGCTTTGGTTTCTGAACGTTTTGGAAGTTGAACGGACTTCTGAAACGGATTCTGTTCGACTTCCAAGGTATCACTGTACTTGGGTACCATGATTGGATCATCTGCACAAAATAGTAGCCAAATATTCCTGTAGCCAAATATTCCACAAATGCCGCATTCCTAAATACAGAGCTCTCCATTGAGCAGAGCATAATAATAATAATAATAATAATAATAATAATAATAATAATAATAATAATATATTATTTATACCCCGCCCATCTGGCTGGGCTTCCCCAGCCACTCTGGGCGGCTTCCAACAAAATATCAAAATACAGTAATCCACCAAACATTAAAAGCTTCCCTAAACAGGGCTGCCTTCAGATGTCTTCTAAAATTCTTCTGGTAGTTGTTGTTCTCTTTGACATCTGGTGGGAGGGCATTCCACAGGGCGGGTGCCACTACCGAGAAGGCCCTCTGCCTGGTTCCCTGTAACTTGGCTTCTCGCAGCGAGGGAACCGCCAAAAGGCCCTCGGCGCTAAACCTCAGTGTCCGGGTAGATCGATGGGGGTGGAGACGCTCCTTCAGATATACTGGACCGAGGCAAGGCTCCTTATTTTTTTGCTACACCAAGAGCAAAATTTTTGTTACAAATGTTGAGATTATGAATTTATCTGATTAGTCTGCCCTGTTCCCAGAAACGCATAGCAGCAGTCAGATTTCAGAAGTTATCTGCGGGATTTTCCTACCCTCCTTTTGACAGCTCCTCCTCCTCCTCCTCTGTTGTACTTGCAGAGTCTGAGGCAGATGCTGCGTATTGCAAATAGTGGCTCCCAGGTGTGCTAGCCTTCTGCTGCTGCTGTTTTGTCAGTTTTTCATGTTCTCCTCTGGCTCATCTGAAGCTGATGAAATGGGAAAGGAGGCGAACAGAATGGAGGTGGCATTCAATTTGTGCCGAAAGTAACCGATCGTGGCATAGAGTGCTTTAAAGGGATTCTGCTGCAGCAGAGGAGGTGATGAAGATATTGTTCTTCTCTGCTGCCTTGCCCGTCTGCAAAGTGTCATCCGGATGAGTTGTTATGGGTGGTTAATAGCATGGGAAATCTAGGCTGTCACCACCTGGAGATAGAGCTGTTTTAATAAATCCTGCTGTGGTTTTGTTAGCTCAGATTTTGCTTTATATTTGGCTCAATTTTGGGTGTGTGTGTGTGCTAGTTTAAGGCAGTGGACCCGTTTGTGTGATCATGTATCAGTTTATTAACTTGTGGCTCCCCAAGCTGATTATTGCTATGAAGGGCAGCTTGCCTGGAGTAGCCACCCATGTGTGCTGCCTGCCTGGGACTGCAAAAACAGGGGGTGGGGTGGGGGGAGGCTGAGCCCCAAACATGGCTAGCTGGCTGGCTTTATTTGCCTTGGTTGGCTGAAGGTTGGGTGGGGTGAGAAGGGAGACTGAATCTTCATTTTTATTTTGTTGATCACTTTCCCTCCAACAACAACAACAAAAAGCACATCTGTGGTTCTGCAAGGACAAAGTCCTGCTCTTTTCTCATGAATGATTGAACTTGCTGCCACCTTCTGCAGTGTGCTGATTCTGAATGTGGTTTTTCTTCAGCTTGGATGATCTGCATTTTGTAACCAGAATGCCCGGCCAATGCACAGAGTTGCTGCTTTTGTCTTTAGTAACAAGGGCTGGTTTTTCTCATGAGTGCTTCCCAGTCTAGTCAGTGTCAAGTACCATTTTATCAATGAGTGCCTGAGTGTAACCTCTATTGAATTCGTCATGAGGGAATTCAGTTGTGGCTACAGTATTTTTTTCTCAGATCCTAATGAGTTCATTATATTGCAAAAAATTCATTCTATTTAACCATAATTCTTCTCTGTAAAAGAAGCTCCTTTTTTATAATAGAGGAGGAAGGAGAAAGAGGCTGTTTTGCTTGTTTCCAGGGTTTGGTCACATGTCTCTCCGGAGACGTTTAAAATACCATTTCTCTGGCCTGAGCACTGCTGGCAGTGTTAGCTGCAGCTGAGCTGCATGTTCATTGTTGGCCGAAATGAGGGAAAACAGACACTGGTGTTCAGTTTGGGACTCCAGTGGGATGCTTGTACTTTAACTCTCAGGATGCTTTGATGGAACTTTAAACTGGTTCCAGTATCCCCAGCACTGGAGACTCCCAAGGCATATTTTTTGTGGAATCATAGAATCATAGTTGGAAGAGACCACAAGGGCCATCCAGTCCAACCCCCTGCCAAGCAGGAAACACCATCAAAGCATTCCTGACAGATGGCTGTCAAGCCTCCGCTTAAAGACCTCCAAAGAAGGAGACTCCACCACACTCCTTGGCAGCAAATTCCACTGTCGAAGAGCTCTTACTGTCAGGAAGTTCTTCCTAATGTTTAGGTGGAATCTTCTTTCTTGTAGTTTGAATCCATTGCCCCGTGTCCGCTTCTCTGGAGCAGCAGAAAACAACCTTTCACCCTCCTCTATATGACATCCTTTTATATATTTGAACATGGCTATCAGATCACCCCTTAACCTTCTCTTCTCCAGGCTAAACATACCCAGCTCCCTAAGCCGTTCCTCATAAGGCATCGTTTCCAGGCCTTTGACCATTTTGGTTGCCCTCCTCTGGACACGTTCCAGCTTGTCAGTATCCTTCTTGAACTGTGGTGCCCAGAACTGGACACAGTATTCCAGGTGAGGTCTGACCAGAGCAGAATATAGTGGTACTATTACTTCCCTTGATCTAGATGCTATACTCCTATTGATGCAGCCCAGAATTGCATTGGCTTTTTTAGCTGCTGCATCACACTGTTGACTCATGTCAAGTTTATGGTCTACCAAGACTCCTAGATCCTTTTCACATGTACTGCTCTCAAGCCAGGTGTCACCCATCCTGTATTTGTGTCTTTCATTTTTTTTGCCCAAGTGTAGTACTTTACATTTCTCCCTGTTAAAATTCATCTTGTTTGCTTTGGCCCAGTTCTCTAGTCTGTTAAGGTCATTTTGAAGTGTGATCCTGTCCTCTGGGTATTAGCCACCCCTCCTAATTTGGTGTCATCTGCAAACTTGATCAGGTCAAGCCCATAATCCAAGTCATTGATGAAGATGTTGAATAAGACTGGGCCCAAGACAGAACCCTGTGGCACCCCACTAGTCACTTCTCTCCAGGATGAAGAGGAGCCATTAATGAGTACCCTTTGGGTTCGGTCAGTCAGCCAGTTACAAATCCACTGAATGGTAGTATTGTCTAGCCCTCCCATCAGATGCCAAAGAAATAAACAACTATCTGACATTTAGAAGACATCTGAAGACAGCCCTGTTTAGGGAAGTTTTTAATGACTGGTGTTTTAATGTATTTTTAATCTTTTGTTGGGAGCTACCCAAAGTGGCTGGGGAAACCCAGCCAGATTTTTTGGGGGGGTATATATAATAAATTATTATTACAGTGGTGCCTCGCAAGACGAAATTAATTCGTTCCGCAAGACTCTTCGTCTTGCGGAAATTTCATCTTGCGAGGCACCGTTTCCCATAGGAACGCATTAAAATTTAATTAATGCATTCCTATGGGGGGGAAAGTCCGGGGGTCCCTCCCGACCGGCACCGGAGCCGCGCGGTACCACGTTTTAAGGCTGCAGCAAGCGAACAGCAGCGCTGCTGTTCGCTCGCTGCAGCCTTAAGACGCGGCGCCGGCTTACAGTGGTACCTTGCCAGACGAATTCGTCTTGCGAAAAATGGCCATAGACGAATTCGTCTCGCGAGTCAACTAAAAAATCGCAAAACCCTTTCGTTTTGTGAGTTTTTCGTTGTGCGAGGCATTCGTCTTGCGGGGTACCACTGTATATGTTATTATTATTATTAAGTTTAGGGAAGTTTTTAATGCTTGATGCTATATTGTTTTTAATGTTTGGTTGAGAGCGACCCAGGGTGGCTGGGGAGGTCCAGCCAGATGGGCAGGGTATAAATAATAAATTGTTACTATTATATATTATTATTATGTAGCACTGCAAAAGTTGGCATATGCTTAATATCAGGGCAACGCCCAACAGAATTGCCTTCTAAAACAGGTCCCCCGAATGCCCCTAGGCTGCAATTTATATGCCTACGTTTCCCTGCTGGCTGTGAAGGAGGGGAAATTAAATATGTACACGGCAGCAGCAAAGTCTGAACTCATGGACCTTTCGTAACACCGGTCCCAAAAGATCTACATTGGCTCCCAGTATGTTTCCGAGCACAATCGGCGTGGTGGACCTTTAAAGCCCTACGCAGCCTTGGCCCTGTGAACCTGAAGGAGTGTCTCCACCCCCATCGTCCAACTCTGACACTGAGGTCCATCTCCGAGGGCCTTCTGGTGGTTCCCTCACTGTGAGAAGTGAGGTTACAGGGAACCAGGCAGAGGGCCTTCTCAGTAGTTGCACCTGCCCTGTCTAATGCTTTCCTTGGAGATGTCAAAGAGTTAAACAACCATATAATTTTTTGTGGACATCTGAAGGGAGCCCTGTTTGCTGAAGCTTTTAACATTTGTTGTTTTTGCTGCTGTTGCTGCCGCCGTTTCCCCCCCTATATTTTTGTTGGAAGCTGCCCAGGTTGAAGCTGGGGAACCCAGTCAAATGGGCGGGGTATAAGAAATAAATTATTCTAGAATCATATATTTTGCCCAACATGGGGCTTGCAGAGATTAAGAGTCTCATGCTATTATTGTTATTGTTATTATCGCCATAAGAAAGTGTTCACATCTTCGCTCTAGATTTAAAAATAAATAAATGGAAACAGACACCTTTCTGGGTTTGAGCAAGAAATGGAACTTGAGTGCAACTTGGGGTTGCCATATTTCAAAAACAGAAAATCCAGATAGTTTTTGAGCTATGAAAGGAAATCCGCCAAAATCTAGACTTCCGAAATCGGTTGCCATACGTCCGGATTTCCCCAGACATTTAAGTGATTTCTGCCAGGACACTGCTTCCGACTGTGGTATTCTGGCTGTGTCCAGGAAATTCCGGGCATATGGCAACCCTAGATGTAGATGGGGGGCTGTTTCACTGACACCCATTTACTTCTACAGACAATGTTGGTTAAATAGCCAGAGGTGTGCTTTCCCTCGGCTCGGAAAATTGGTACTCATGACGTGGGGAACCCCGTAGTTATAGTGAATGTTGTGAGATTGCAATTATTAGGGAATGACGTAAGAGCAGACGGGGGAAAGATGAGACGGGAAAGTGTTTTGCAAACACCATGGCTGGAATCTTAACATAAAATGTAGCTTTCTGAAACAGCACCAGCTTTGTTTTAAGGATAATTGTGAAAGTCTCATTTAAAGTATTAAGAGATATTTATGGGAAAGGACACGTCTTAATCCGTCATGCAGCAGAAGAATGTCCAGAATAAAAATGAGTATATTACCCAATGTTTTATTTTTGGCAATTGCAATTTTCATGCCTAAACACATTACAAGGATGACAGAAATGATTAAGAAATTTGTCTGGCTTTGTAAATACCAATGGGGAGACTAAAAAAGAAAAAAAATGGGAGGAGGAATTACATAAGGAAAAGTGGAAGGACCTGAGCAGTTTCAAATATTTATAACACAGGAAGATTCTGTAGCATAGCATAGCTGCTACCTTTTAGGAATCTCACATATAGGGCATCCCAGGGGTTCAGTACTGGAAATACTGTACTGGAAAATAATTATGTTTATAAACCCTAGATTGATTTCTCCCTCTTTCTGTATCTCTCAGGCACACCATGCTCTTTAGGATTCTGAAACTGGCACCAAAAATATATATTCTTAAACCTAACATAAAAAACGACCTTTTTTTTGCATAGAAAGGAAATGGAATCCAGAAGAATGACTTACAGCTAGAAGCTGAAGGAAGTCTAAAAGCCATAGCATCCATAGGTCACAGTGCTGCATGCTACTTGCGCATGGTTTTTAGAGAGCAGCAAAATGTTGATGTGTTTGTAGGCTGATGCACTGCAGTAGAAAGTTGGTAGGCATGATGAGGGAAGCAAGTCGGAAGATTGCTGTGATTTGTTTGCATCTCATAAAGATGTAAAAGCTTTCTTTCCTATGGATTGTTTTCCTCCCCCCTCCTCCAAATTAACTTTGCGCGATCTAGTTGGAAATGGGATTTTATGCTGCAGTGGAATAGAGCAGTGTTTTTCAACCTTTTTTGGGCAAGGGCACACTTGTTTTATGAAAAAAATCACGAGGCACACCACCATTAGAAAATGTTAAAAAAATTAACTCTGTGCCTATATTGACTATATATAAAGTAATTCTCTTGAATAGGAATCAAATAAACACAATTTTTCCCACGGCACACCAGGCAACATCTCGCGGCACACTAGTGTGCCGCGGAACAGTGGTTGAAAAACACTGGAATAGAGGTATTATAACAAGCCAACCATTTCTAGCTCAAAATGGCATGCTTTTATTTATTTTTTTAAAATTTGAACCGGCTTCCTAATGACATGCTGTGCATCCATCTGGAACAGGGCTGAGGAACCGGTGGTCCTTCAGATACTCCCATCAGCCTTAGCAACCATTGGTCAGGGGTGGTGGGAGCTGCAGTCCAGCAATAGCCCGAGGGCCACAGATTCCCCATCCCCGATCTACACAGGTTATGGACACCTTACAGTGGCATCAAGTTAAGCCTAAAACTTAATGTGTCCTCTGTCCCCCCCCAAAAAAATCCAGTTCCTCTTTAGTTTTATTACAGGAACCCTGCTACAAATGAAGGCTTAAGAGATTTAAGGAGGAGGTTCCATCAAATTGTTGGAGTCATCTGGGCTGAACCGAGACCCTACTGTGTTTTTATATTTTGCTGGAAGCAAAGGAAATGGACAGCTATCTGACTTTTAGAAAATATCTGAAAGCAGCCCTGTATCTGGAGGTTTTTAATGTTTGATGTTTCATTATGTTTTATATGTACTTCCAAGCCACCCAGAGTGTCGGGGGCAACCTAGTCTGATGGGTGTAATAGGTAAAGGGCCGTTGGTCGATTAACTCCAGTCAAAGGCGACTATGGGGTTGCGGAGCTCATCTCGCTTTCAGGCCAAGGGAGCCGGTGTTTGTCCACAGACAGATTTCTAGGTTATGTGGCCAGCATGACTAAACCGCTTCTGGCGCAATGGAACACAGAAACACCCTTTACCTTCCCACCGCAGCGGTACTTATTTATCTGTTTGCACTGGCGTGCTTTCAAACTGCTAGGTTGGCAGGAGCTGGGACAGAGTGACGGGAGCTCACCCCGTTGCGGGGATTCGAACCGCCAGCCTTCTGATCGGCAAGCCCAAGAGGCTCAGTGGTTTAGACCACAGTGCCACCCGCGTCCCCTGGTGGGTGTAATCATCATCATCATCACCATCATCATAGCAATAGTAATAATATATTGCTGATCCATGAAGCAAAACTTCTAATGTATCAGATATTTAAGTCCCAAGGCACGAAGGCTTTGCATACAAAACTTTTGAATAGTTGGAAGAGCTGGATACAAAAGCTGGATACAAAAGCAGCAAGGCTCAGAGGAGCCCATAGTTCAATGGTGGAGCCCCTGCCTTGCATGCAGAACATCCCAGGTTCCGTCCCAGGCAAGTCCAGGCAGGGCTGAGAGACCCTCCTGACTTGAAACGCTGGGAAGTCAATGGCAGAGACTGCTGGCTGTATGAACTAGGCGGATCAATGGCTTGGTGTGATATATAAGGCAGCTTCACATGTCCCCATATTGAGGGAGTGGGAGGCAAAAGCTGAACAAAGAGAAGTGCGGATCGGATTTGAGCCGAGGTTTAGCTACATTTTGCGCAAAGCAGCACTTTCTTTCACCTGCCCTGAATAGATAGATGGAATTCGTAGAATCACAGAGCTGGAAAAGGGCCACTAGGGTCATCTAGTCCAACCCCCTGCAGTGCAGGAATCTTTTGCCCAATCTGGGGCTCGAACCCACAACCTTGAGATTCAGAGCCTCATGGTCTGCCGGCTGAGCTATCTCGGCAGTTACCTTCCAGCATTCAGCTTCACTGGACGCTCACAAATTTTAGTGCTATGTGAGAGGAAGAAAAGCTTTTCTCTAGCCACTTTTGCCACACTCTGTATAATTTTAGACACCCTGACCATGTCTCGTCTACATTAAAAAGGCCCCAAATGTTGTAACCTTCCCTCATAGGGGGGGCTGCTCCAGCCCCTTAATTATTTGGGTGGCCTTTTTCTAAACCTTTTCCAGTTCCACAGCATCCTTTTTGAGGTGAAGTGCCATTGTTTGAGGGCTGCATTTAGGAACTTGTTTGTGTCTTGCAATTGATCTGCACTTCAAATTAAGCAAAGGGTACATAACTTGGCCATTAATCCAAGGAATGCACTTTTTTTTGCGGCTCTGACACACCTGTCATGCCCTCCTCTCAGTGTGATGTACCTATTTTCCCCCCTGTGTGGCTGTGTTCCTTAATCACACCAAGACAGAAGAAATTGGAATGCATTTAATCTAAACCAAATAATCCAGCGGTAAAGTCTCGCTGCTGGAAGGTATAATTACTGACACACACAGTTATACTTAATCAGCAGGTTGGAAGGCAAAGACTTAAAATGCTGATAATGAGCATTTTATAAAGAGGAGAAAGTGTCATCGCAGGGGTATGTCTCCCAGGCTTCTCAAACAAATTTGCTCAGCCTGCATGTATATTACCATATTTTTTTCCGTCTATAAGACGCCACCTATTTTGGGGGACTCAGATTTAAGAAAATGAGGGGAGATATATCTGTATAAGATGCCCCCCCTAATTTTTTACATTCTTTTTTAGGGGGGAAACCTAGTCTTATACAGTGGTACCTCTGGTTACGAACGGGATCCGTTCTGGAGCCCTGTTAACCCGTGACGTGTGTAACCCAAAGCGCCACATCTGCGCATGTGCGCGATGTGATTCGGCGCATGCGCATGACGTCATTTGGCGTGTCTGCACATGTGCGGACTGCCAAACCCGGAAGTAAGGCGTTCCATTATTTCCGGGTTCAGCGAGTTCATAACCTGTGTTGTACGCATCCTGAAGCATTTGTAAGAAGAGGTACATGGAAAAATACGGTATTTTAAAATGCGAGTCCAAAGCCTAGGCTGATCCTTGGATACTTATTAATGTAGCCAAGTAGCAAAGAAGTACTATTGCAATAGTGCCTTGCAATAGTAGGAACCCTAGAATTGTAGAGTTGGAAGGGACCCTGTGGGTCATCTAGTCCAACCCCCTACAATGCAGGAATCTCGGCTAAAGCATCCATGACAGATCGCCATTCAATTCCGCAATGTTTCTGTCTCACTTAATTGTCTAGGGAACGGTCTTTTTAGAAGAGAATGCCCCAGTGAGCCAGAACTACTAGCTTTTACCTTTATAATCCAGAGGCTTCAGAAGCCTATGTAAGCATCTTCTGTTGCAGGCGAAAACAAAAATCTTCCTTTGCTCCAGTGGGTTTTTCTGTTTTCTTTTCTTTTTCTTTTTTTGTCTGACTGGGAATCTTGTCAACAAATGAAAACCTTGCTGGGATTTTATTCCGACTCCAAGTTTCTCTGTTTTCTCAGATAACATGGGCCCTTTGCTTATCCTGGCACCATGGAATAGGCTTTCTGTATTTAGAACTTGTTGGCAAGTTCGGCTTCAGTAGAACATGTCACAGGCTCCTTTTTCAAAGTAAGGTAAACAGAGGCTGCTGGGAGGGAGGGAGGGATGCAATGCTCTTAGGTGGCTGGTGGAGAAAGGACCTTAGCACAGTTGCGGAACATGCGTCCAGCATCTTGCAAGACCCCCTCTTCAATGGCTCTCTCATGGGGCCGTGGCCAGGAAAGATCTACACTTCATAATCTTGAGGAATGCTGACAGACAAAAGGCTGACCTAATCTAGCTTCATCATATAAACTCACATTCAGATCGGATTGTTGCAGTGCACCCTACGTGAACATGGCTCAGAAACTTCAACTGGTCCAAAATTCAGCAGGATCCTTTCAGATCTCATATATAACCCTTGTTTTAAAACATCTGCACTAGTTGCTGGTCTAGGTTTTTTTTTGGCCCAATTCAAGATACACATGTTGGTGTTTAATGCCATAAATGACTTGGGCCCTATGTATCTGAAAGGCCACCTCCTTCCCCACAGACCCTCTCAGGTGTTAAGATCGGCGGGGCGGGGGGGGGGGCAGTTGGTAGTTCCACCCCCTCAGAAGTTTAGAAGGCGATTGGGCCAGATCCGGCCCCCGGGCCTTAGTTTGCCTACCCATGTGCTAGATCAGGCATAGACAAACTCCGGCCCTCCAGCTGTTTTGAGACTACAATTCCCATCATCCCTGACCACTGGTCCTGTTAGCTAGGGATGATGGGAATTGTAGTTCCAAAACATCTGGAGGGCCAGAGTTTGCCTATGCCTGTTCTAGAGGGTGGTGACCCAGAAGAGGCAGATGCTTTGTGGCAGCCCCTAAGTTGTGGAATTCAACCCCCCTCCCACAGTTTTTTGTAATGTTGTCTGTTAGTCATCCCTCCTGAGAGCAATTTTTCCGCTGCTGCTGCTGCTGCTGCTGCTGAGGCTGCAGCAGGCCTTGGGGAATTAGCTGCTTGTTTGGAAGAAATAGCCCAAGCAAGGCTTCCCTCACCCTGCTAGCGCAGTAACGGACATAAGTAATATCTGCAACAGAATGTTGCAGTGTGGGGAGGTTCTATCCAGGTTTCCAGCCGGCCATGCCCTCTCCCAGTGTCGTTTGTTTCATTTCCTCTACCCACCTGGTTTTCCATTCGCAGCCCACCCCAAACAAAATGTTGCCATTCCATGTCCTCTAAGCATGCCACCATTGGGCTGTTTGTGGTTTGGTCCTCTGCCCTTAAGGGTTTCCCTAAAGATTTCTTCATACTTCTTCAGACCTTGGCAGCTCCCCTCCCGCTAAGCCTGCTAGTGCCTCTCCTTGTTTGGGATATTGATGATGCCGTTTCAGGAATAGGCACTTGGATAATGAGTTTGCTTGTGACATACAGAGCTTCACCTTCAAAACCTGTACTTTATTGAAACTGATGTTTGTTTTGGCTCCTGAATAGAATGGAGCTGGCAGTGTTGCAGTTTTAATTATGACTTCTTTTTAACAATCGCAATGCAGAAATGCCAGGACCTAGCAAGTTTTTGCTGCTTATTTTGTTCTGACCCAATCTAGAAATGTTCCGGCATAGGTCAGATGGCATCCTGATTATGGTCAGACTACCAATGTGGATTGTCTCCAATTCAAAGTATGCCATCACTGTGGCAGCAGTTGTAGAAGTTATTGGACAGTGGAGTGCTTCACTTCCCAGTGGTTCATATGAAGGTTTCTTTAACCAAGATGGGAAATTGGGGGAAAAAAGCTCATTGCTAATAGCAGAGAGACACTAGGCACCACGACCTCGGAATTATTGGAGGAGGATGCATTTGGTTTGCAGTGGAGGTGGGGAGAGGAGTCAAAACTCATAATAATTCAGCAGAGCAGATGGTCGCTTACAGCTTGGAGAAAATAATCACCAACACCATCACTGTCAATAATAAAAGCACAGAGTTTTTGCAGTGAGTTGGTTTCAGCTCTGTGTGGTCAGGTTTAAGATGTGTGGTAGGCTACTTGCATCTGGGGAAAGTGCTCACCCATCAACAAGGCCAGATTAAGACATGATGACGTCCTAATCCATGGGTAGGCAAACTAAGGCCCGGGGGCTGGATCCGGCCCAATTGCCTTCTAAATCCAGCCCGCGGACAGTCCGGGAATCAGCGTGTTTTTACATGAGTAGAATGTGTGCTTTTATTTAAAATGCATCTCTGGGTTATTTGTGGGGCATAGGAATTCGTTCATTCCCCCCCCCTTCAAAATACAGTCCGGCCGCCCACAAGGTCTGAGGGACACTGGACTGGCCCCCTGCTGAAAAAGTTTGCTGACCCCTGTCCTAAATTATATCAGGTTTAAGAGGTCCCCTTGAATTACCCTTCTCCCCCCCAATGTATCATTCTAACAGAAATAATAATAATAATAACAATAATAACAATAATAGTAACAATAATTTATTTATACCCCGCCCATCTGGCTGGGTCTCCCCAGGACAAGGAAAATGAAAATAATAAACTTTTATATTTCAATGGCAGGTATACCATCTAACTTAAAATATATATCCTGCAGTAAGTCTATTCACATATGAGACACCTTAAAACAATAGTGCCACATGATATTTTACATACGTATATAAAAACATAATAAAACATTAAAAACTCCACCATGCAGGGCCATACAGGCCTTCGGATGTATTCTAAAACTTGTAGTTTACTTATCTCCTTGTCTCCGGGGGGGGGGGGGAGGTGTCACATAACTCCATGCCCTCTAATACTCTCCAATGAAAACAGGGATGCCCCCCAAGGACCTGCTGGGGTCAAATCAGAAACCTGGACAGCTTCTGTAAATTCGGGAGTGTCCCTGTAAAATAGGGACACTTGAGAGGGTCTGCATCTTGAAAGCAGCACCATGGCTAAGCAGAGGTTTCAACTGAGAACCAGTGTGGTGGTGTGGTTAAGAGCAGTAGACTCGTAATCTGGTGAACCGGGTTCGCGTCTCCGCTCCTCCACATGCAGCTGCTGGGTGACCTTGGGCTAGTCACACTTCTATGAAGTCTCTCAGCCCCACTCACCTCACAGAGTGTTTGTTGTGGGGGAGGAAGGGAAAGGAGAATGTTCGCCACTTTGAGACTCCTTCGGGTAGTGATAAAGCGGGATATCAAATCCATTTTTTCTTGTATAAGACAACTTAAATACTCTATCTGTCATATTGCAACCGAAGAGAGGAATTCTGGCAGCCATGACATGAAACCAGATTGACCTGCGTTGTCAAAGCCATGCAGGTTTTGACAGGTTGGGGGCAATTGGAATTGTGACAGGTTTTATATCAGATGCAGACCTTTTTACCAGCTGGCATATACGGGACTTTTATCTGTGTTTATGCAAAGGACTGAATTCTGGAAACTGTTGAAGATAAAGCAACTTCTTAATCTTATTTCACTCCTTTTTCCTGAGGTGCACGGCTCCTTGTATAAACACTTCCGTATTGTGTAAATGACGGGACACCGAAAGAAACTTGCCAGGCCTTTTACAGGGAACCCTCAGAAAAACAATAGCTCTGACCTACCAAGAGCACGTCATTTTGAAACTCGCACCTTTCCCCCCTTGCTGTATTTTCTTAAAGAGTTTCGTGTGACCCACCCAGAGGAAGTTAGTAATGGGCTGTGAGCGAATGTCTGAATAAATAAATACCGTTCTGCTCACTTCGAACATACCAAAGGTGGCGTAAAACCTGAATTGTTGTAGTGCAGGATTCTTTAAAGCCGAGGGTAGGAGAATTTTGTGATATGCCAAGGGAGCAAAAGAGCTGCTGTGCCAAGTCATGTTCTGGAAAGATCTGTTAGTTCTGCTGATTGAAGAGAATAACATTTCTGCCAAGATGAGGATGGGAATTAACTGAGGCTCTGTGCATTTTTCCCTGGGAGTAATCCCAGGCAGAAAGGGGGGTTCAGTGGGAGTTACCTCTGAGCAATGTTAGAAATTTTTGTGACTGGCGCAGGTCCAATTGAGACCACATGGAGATCTCTGCAATGCCAGGTTGGCGATTGACATCTCTGTCTGTAAGCAGAAGAGCTTGTTTATTCCATTTATATCCCACCTTTTTCTCCAAGGAATACAAGGTTCACCCTAATGCTCAGTTAATCCCTACAACAACAGCAACAACAATCCTGTAAGGTAGGTTTAAGAGGCTGTGACTGGCCCAAGATCACCCATTGAGCTTCGTGGCGGAGTAGGAATTTGAACCCAGATCTCCCATGGTCCTAGTCCGACACTCTAACCACCGCACCCCACTACTTCTACTATGGGGCAACTATATAAAAATATCACTTAGAGAAGGTTCTGATTCCACACACACCCTTGAAGCTAGTTTTTTGTTTTGTTTGGATTGTTTTGTTTGATGTTTTAATGCATGGGTAGGCAAACCAAGACCCGGGGCCCAGATCCGGCCTAATCGCCTTCTAAATCTGGCCCGCGGATGGTCTGGGAATCTGCGTGTTTTTACATGAGTAGAATGTGTGCTTTCATTTAAAATGCATCTCTGGGTTATTTGTGGGGCATAGGAATTCGTTCATCCCCCCCCCCCAAAAAAAATATAGTCCGGCCCCCCACAAGGTATGAGGGACAGTGGTGAAAAAGTTTGCTGACCCCTGATTTAATGTGTTGTAAACAGCTTTGGGACGCGGTTGGTGCTGTGGGTTAACCACAGAGCCTGGGGCTTGCTGATCAGAAGGTCTGCGGTTCGAATCCCCGTGACGGGGTCAGCTCCTATTGCTCGGTCCCTGCTCCTGCCCACCTAGCAGTTTGAAAGCACAACAAAGTGCAAGTAGATAAATAGGTACTGCTCCGGCGGGAAGGTAAACGGTGTTTCCGTGCACTGCTCTGGTTTGCCAGAAGTGTTAGTCATGCTGGCCACATGACCTGGAAGCTGTACGCTGGCTCCCTCAGCCAGTAAAGTGAGATAAGCGCCGCAACCCCAGAGTCATCCGCGACTGGACCTAACGGTCAGGGGTCCCTTTACCTTTACCCTTTAAACAGCTTTGAGATTTTTTCTTTAAAACAGTATAGAATTGAAATGAACAACAACAATGATTTTTTTAAAAACTCCACGGGGGGTGGAGGAGAATGGGGCCTAGAAGACATACTGCTGTAGTGACTGCAACCCAGGTTTAAGGTGCTATTTGGCAATTATCTTTTATACCTGAGATTCTAACACTGAACAAGATAGTGCGCATCTTTTCTGATGACTGAGAGCACTCCCCCCCCCATCTCCCTCCCCGCCAAATAACAACAGATACGCTTCCTTGCGAGGAAAGAAGTGGATTTTATTTATTACTGTGGTCTAACGGTACTAACTGGGTGGCAAGGAAAGGGGCAGAATCTAGTCGAAATCCCACCATCAGAGGTTGAAAGAGGGAGCACGTGAAGGCTTGCGGCACCTGTGCTGTGTTGCTCTTTTCAACGGTTTGTGACCCTCCCTTTGCTTTTCCTTTGCCCCCTCCGTGTCAGGGGAACAAAGGAGCGCCAACCCCACTTACCCCTCACACAAGCCTCCTTGCCTTAGACCAGGGGTCGGCAAACTTTTTTAGGAGGGGGCCGGTTCACCGTCCCTCAGACCTTGTGGCGGGCCGGACTGCATGCGCGCACGACGGAGGAGGGCTTCTCTCTCTCCCCCAGCCCCTCCCCTCCCCCGCTTTCCCGCCTCCTCTGCCGCTCTGCTTGCGGTTGGGAGCCGGCGCCTCTCCTTTCCAGGCCAGTTTTCCCACTATGCTCACAGGCAGGTGGGCGGATGGCGAGTCTGGGCCGTGCCTCAGCACGCGGACGACGAGGCTTTGGATTGGCTGGCACCAATCAAAGCCCAGCTCCCTTCTTCTGCAGGGCAGGGAGAAGCGAGGAAGGACGAGGCGCTGCCGCGTTGTGTGTGTGTGTGTGGAGGAAATGGCAAAAAAAAATGGTGCCTAAAAAATGGTGCCCAAACGATCATGCCGATCCAAGCGGCGATTCGTAATCTGGGGAACCGGGTTCGTGTCTCCACTCCTCCACATGCAGCTGCTGGGTGACCTTGGGCTAGTCACACTTCTATGAAGTCTCTCAGCCTCACTCACCTCACAGAGTGTTTGTTGTGGGGGAGGAAGGGAAAGGAGAATGTTAGCCGCTTTGAGACTCCTTCGGGTAGTGATAAAGCGGGATATCAAATCCAAACTCCTCCTCCTCCTCTTCTTCTTCTTCTTCTTCTTCTCCTTCTTCTTCTTCTTCTTCTCCATCGTGCTGTCCCACTGCCTGCTGCTTCCCCCCCTCCCTCCTTGTCCTCCGCCACTGAAGGTGAAACGGCACCAGTAGTGAAGCGGGGAATGGCAGCAACAGAGCAGGGCAGTTGCTGAGTTGCTGTCCCATCTGGCTGTGACCGTTCCTCCACCGCTGTGCTGTACAACCTGCCACTGCTGCCCTCCAGCGCTGCTGTATGGCCCAGAAGCTCCTTGAAGCGGTCGTCGTGCTGCAGTTTGAAGCGCCACCTGTTGGCAGCCAAGATAACTGCTGTATGATGACAACCTTAGAGACAAATACATTATTGTATAGTTAAATTCTAGGTATACACCCAGTACAGTTGTCCTCTGAGCTGCAAGCTTAGGACTTAGACTTCCTAGGAATTTAGGGCAAATGCCCTTAGGTCTAGAAGACTTTGGGGGAATGGGAAAAGGAATACAGTAGGTTTTTTTCTTCATCCCCTTGTGCTTGCTGCCTTCTTCCAGAAGATGTCACTGTTTGGCAGGCACCCAAGGGGAATGAAAGCCTTCCTGCCTACTTTGTTCTCAGCTGTGTTTTGATTTAAGTAAATTTGCGTTTGCTTTGATGTTCTTTAGCAGACGGATCAGATTGATGCTGTTCCAATAAGGGTGTGTGTGTTTGACCGCCTCCCACCGAAAACATAATTTTTCTCCAAGCTAAGAATCAAGAAGCCTCTCTCGACAACCCTGTCCTTTATATGTTTAGAAATCAGCATACACGCATTTAGAAGCTCACCTCCTGGGGAGACTTGATTTCAGTGCAAACCCTTGCATGTGTGACCTTTACATTTCCCCTGTACTTAGGCAATTTTCAGGTGCCTCACTGTTTAATATTGTGCTGTTTCTCCACCACCCTGCTAGTCCCTGAGACTGCCTGGGAAAAATTCTCCAATCCTAAATTCATAATAATAATAATAATAATAATAATTTATTTATTTATTTATACCCCACCCATCTCTCTGGGCCTCCCTAGCCACTCTGGGCAGCTTCCAACACAATATTAAAATACAATAATTCATCACACATTAAAAGCTTCCCTAAACAATGACAAATTATTTATCCAGCACTGTTAAACTAATGTGAAACTGAGGCAGCGGTGATTCAGTGCAGGTTCTGATTTCTTCTGTAATTAGATTTGACACATCAGATAAACAGTTGTTTAAAAAAACAATGTATTGAAAGGATTAGGAATGATACCCTGTCAGAATTCGTTCCGTGTTACGTGTGCAGCTACATGGTAATCTGTGTTGCCCAGTACCTAATTAAATGAAGTTCTTCCTCGATTTCAGACTTTGAATTCTGGTTTTATTATTTGTGAAAATGCACCAAGTATTTGGCTACTTTAAAAAGGGGGTCCTCTTATTTGAGACCTGCATGTTGTAAGATTTTTAGAAGAAGAAGAAGAATGCTGGAATTATAAAGAGCAAGCCATGTTGCTTTGGCCGCACAAACTTTGGCTGCACAAACTTGAGTAGCCTTTCAAAATTTGGCCCTGTGGATCTTCTGCTCCAGCTAGGCATCGGAACTGCAGCTGAGAGCTGGAAAGCTTTCCCAGTGAAACTTGTTCCTCAACTCCCAGTTCGAGAACATGATCTCCTCATACCCTGAAGGGTCAACATCTTCATCAAGAAGTGGGTTGAAGAGAATCACTTGAACCTTGCAGTGTTCTGCAGAAAACTTAAGAAGAACATGGCAGCATGCCACTTAATTCCAGTTATGGGGACATTATGAGGAAGAAAGCGGGTGTGTGTGTGTGTCACTTTTTTGTATTCCTTTTTAGTGTTTATACATATCATTAACAAAACCAGGATACTCCAGGTTAAGTTTTAATTCTCAATGGAAAACAGTTAGCATTTACCATTTTTTCTAATATATTTTCCCTGGTTCTACAGGGGCTATACCTATATTAGATTTATAAAGCTTTTCTATATTGTCTTTTCAGTTCTAAAAAACACCACCAAAGCAGTTTGCCGGGGGGGGGGGGGGCGGATGGGACAACAACGCATTCAGTCTAAATGAAACAAAAAATGATCGGCCTGGCAGAAAGAAATAAGTTTTTCTTAGTAAGAACTTTTGTTCTTTTCTTGGTGATAAGATTTGTCTGTTGGCAAGATGGGGATAGCCATGACAAAGAGCAGCAGAGACCCTTTCTAAGAAATGGGTTGCTCAGACAGGGGTCGTGAGCGGCTTTATAGGATCTGGTGGAACCCCATTGGTGCCTTTGTATCACCTGATCCCTACTGCTTCCTTCTAGGCATCCAACAGAGCCTGTGTCGTTGGCACAGAGTAAGACAGCCCGTCCTCCCTTAGCTTTCTGAAAACCAGTGCTATTTTTTCTAGAAAAAGAGGGAATGCCTCCCTTCTTTTATAATTACAATAGGACCCACTTGAGAGGTGCTAGAACTCAGTTCTGTCGAGTTCTGAAAAACCCTTAAGCCACTAGCACTTAGCAGTCAGGCACGAATTGCCATGTTCCAAAAAGTGAAAATCCAAACACACAAAAGTGTAGTGTAGTGTTTTTGTTCCTTATGCTGAAAAATAATAAAATAATAAAATAATTTTTTTTTTAAAAAAAAAGTTGTGGGTTGTTTTTTTTTTCAAAATCGCAAAAAATGTCATTTTTGAGCAACTTTTAAGGAAATTCGCCAATGACACTGCCAGCATGGGTTGTCTGGATTTTCCTGAAGAATCTGAAGAAGTGTGCATGTATCTGAAGAAGTGTGCATGCACACGAAAGCTCATACCAAGAACAAACTCAGTTGGTCTCTAAGGTGCTACTGGAAAGAATTTTTTTATTTTGTTTCGACTATGGCAGACCAACACGGCTACCTACCTGTAACTGGATTTTCCTGGACATTTCAACGATTTCTGCCTGGACACTGCTTCCGAATGTAATATTCCAGTATGTCCGGGAAATTCTGGACATACCTGTATGGCAACCCTAATGAATGGTGGCTCTCATCTTCTTCATCGCTGGAGGATGATGTGGAAATGACAATGGGGGGCGGGGATTGACCAGTACCCCAAAGTGCTTGGCTGTGGGTCAGATTCACCTGCTGCTGCTGCTGCTGCTACTGCCGCCATTTTTGCAGTTTTCCTGCTCTTTTTGAGCTGTCCCCAGCCCCCTTTCGCTCCTTTTTTTGCAGCTTAAATTGACTCATCTATTTATTTCCTGGTGCTGCTAATCTAAGTGGTTGTGCGCTAGTGGCAACCTGTTCCTTCCCTTCTCTCCCTGGCCAGGTCCCCTGCTGTGCTTTCCTCTCACGTTCTGATCTCACCCTGGAAAACTGGAGCTGAAAGAGGAAGTGGGAAAGATTGGCATTTCCCCTTGCTTCCTCTCACAACTGCCTGTAGTTTCCCAGGCAGAGATAGCTCGCTTTCCCACAGCCAGAGAGAGGGAGGAAAAATAGGGACTCCTGGCAAAGGGGACAAGTGGGGTGTACCTATGAGTGCAGAGGCTTCTCGGATGTCAATGGAAGCTTAATGTTGTCCCTGGACCCACATGATATGTATTGGGGACACTGAGTATAAAGGAACTTGCTGCTGGCAGCGCTGGATTGATACCTAGGGAACATTAGTCATAGGAGTTCATTGTATGGAAATGAAGCAATTGGGCCTGGCGTAAGAGCTAGAAATTTGCAGTAGGCAGCACAGAGAAAGGAGACAATATTCCGTAACGCTTTCAAGCTTGGTTTTGTGTCGAAATACTGTATTTTTCGCTCCATAAGACGCACTTTTTTCCTCCTAAAAAGTAAGGGGAAATATCTGTGCGTCTTATGGAGCGAATGTTGGTCCCTGGAGCTGAATTGCCCAGGGGCCAAAAGAGGATCATGCCTTTTATTTTACAAAGAGAAAAGGGGGTGTTGAAAGGACCCCGCTTAGCAGCTGATCAGCAAGAGATCGGGAGAGAGATAAGAGTCCCCGGCTCCCTTTCAGCCCCACCCTCCTTTGCTGAATGTGCTGCAGAGGGAGGGTGTTTGTTTCGCCAGCTACACGTGACTGTCTGATTAGATTATCTGTCTGGAAACTGTAGAAAAGGCTCCCTTTCCATTAGAAGCTGCAGAAATGTGAGTTGAACCCCATAAAAACAGAGCTTTTCCTCTTTGCTTTTCCCCCTTTGCAAAAGGAGCTTTGCTTTTCCCCCTTTGCAAAAAAAGCTGCAAAACTTTTAGCTGATCCTCAAAAAAAAAAACACCAGGGCTTTTCCCTTTGCAAAAAAGCTGCAAAACCTTTAGCTGATCCTCCAAAAAACAGGGCTTTTCCCTTTGCAAAAAAAGCTGCAAAACTTTTAGCTGATCCTCCAAAAAACAGGGCTTTTAGAGGAGGAAAACCAGAAAAAAAATATTCTTGTTTCCTCCTCTAAAAACGAGGTGCGCCCTATGGTCTGGTGCGCCCTATGGAGCAAAAAATACAGTACTTTATTCCTCTTGCACATCTGAAGTTTTCAGATGTGTTTTTGAGAGAGCAGCGGCTTCCAATTTAACTTGTGTCACTTCCGGACTTCCGGCGGCGACGCCATTCCGGGTGGTCGTGGGCTGCTTCGGCTGCGAAGCGCCCAGTCCATCCCGGGGGTTAGGAGCCCCGCTACCGCAAAGCGGGGCTCCGGTTGGGGTGCGGGAAGAGCGTCCCGCACCCTGGGCTCCCCGGCAGTGCCCGCGGTGGCTCCGAACCCTTCCCTCGCCCCCCCTGTAAAGGGGGAGTGGGGGTGAAGGGGCGACGGAGCTGGGCTACAGGGGACATGCCCCAACCGGGATGTAAATGCGGCGACAAATCCCGAAATGAGCGTTGAAGTTCTACCTGTGATGCATCGATATGAAGAACCCGGAGGTTGTGAGTACTTGATTGGACTAGTTATTATGCTTTTTAGACGACCCGGGGGAAGGAGAAAGGCAGCCTGCCTCCCTCCCTTCGGATGAAAGAAGGTAACCAGTTTGAGTGACTGCTGCTTCAGAACTGGATACAAAGTATTTGAGCTTTGATAAGTGAGACTGTTACAATTTCCCTTTGGGGAGTAAATTTGTGAAAGATATCTCCGTTTGAAGTGTCGGTCTTTGCACTCTGGCTACAAGAAAGATGGCGACGAAAAGTTTAAACCGAGTTGAAAAACAACTTTCACAAAAGGAAGAACATAGAGACAGGAACTGTAATCTGACACTCACTCCCTCCCCCTCTTCCACTATGCTGAACTATGTCTTCGAACTTGTTTTGAACTTTGGATTAACGGATGAACAAAGACTCACCGAGCTGAGACTGGAACTTCTTTATCGGAGAGTGAAAGTCTTGTGTGGGGATTTGAAAAGAAATTTATTACCCACAGAGGAGGCTTTTAAATATTTTAACACGTTGGAAGGAATCCTGGGCAAGGAGCTGAGAGGGTTGCTTGAAGAATGGAGAGAAATGACAGGGCGACTCCGGAAAGAGAATTCGTTTTTTGGGGGTGGCAGCCCCAAGACGATGACAAAATTTGTTATATCCAGACCCCGAGGTGTGAGCTCGGGGGCAAGGGACAAAGAATTAAGATATTTACAAGAAGAAGAAGAAGAATGGTTTAAAGAAATGGAGCAGCCGAAAGAAGATGAGTTGGATACCCTGAAGCTCGCTGCAGGGAGTGTTCTGAACTGTGCCTGGATCTGTGGTTATTTGGGAAAAGACGGTAATTGGGAATCTGGCTCTGGTGTCTCCAGGAAAAAGACATTGGACAGAGGGGGAGTGGGGTGAAGTATTAAGTAAAAGTTAGAATGGTTTGTTATGGTATTTTGAAATCGGAGTGGGAAGACCGTTAGTTTTATTTAGCTTTCTTGTTTTTAAATAAGAAAGGAGATATTTGAAGATTTATGTTACTAGCAGCAGGTTAAAGGATAGAGGAGTAAGAATCTGACAAGAACAATTCACGAAGATTTATGATGATGTATTATTACGATGATGTATTATTAGTAAAATTTTAAATATATAACTGTGTTTAACTTTCAGAAGAAGTGGTTAAAAAATAGATCAAGGATATAAAACCGAAGGTGAAAAGGCAGGGGAAGTCAATGGTCAAGATTTGGAAATAGAATTATTATTTTTTTTTTTTTAGGAAAGATTTAAATAAGAAAACTTGGCAATGTTTGTATCTGTTTTATGAGTGTATTTGTTTTGTATTTGTTTAAATGTAGGTGTGGGTGTGGGTATATGTTGTTATAAGAAAAAAATGTCAATAAATTCTTATAAAAAAAAAATAACTTGTGTCACTTCCAAGTGGAACCTGAAAGTTGGGATGACATTTCCTGCATTAAGAATCACTGTTGATGCAGATGGCCCTCCCCATCCCAGCAGGACTTTGATCTCCATTAAACTTTCGTCAGCCATTATATTCGCTAGATACTTGGCCTCACCCATTGCTTGGCTATATCCCTTGTGCGATGAGGCCGTGATAGATAAAATCCATGGGTCTCTCCTCATTTTCTGCAGGAGTGAATCCAAAAAGAGGTCTCTTTTTATAATTCAAGAACCTAGTTATGATTTGCATGGATGCGGCAATGCTATCAAGAGAGCATTGGGGACTCAACTTTTGGGTACCTGGTGGCTGGCTGCTGCTAGAGAGGTTGCTTGCCTCACTTCCACCTCTGCACAGTGCCCCATCTGGGAGCGTGGAGACCAGCCAAGTGCAAAAGCTGGAATGGGCTGGACTTTGCATCTTTGTACCGCATGGCCTGCGAGGTCAGAGAGGCAGTAAATACGTCTCTCTAAATACGTCTCTCTAAATATGCCTCTCTTCACCAAGTGTGAGGCTCTGCTGCTATGGATTAAGCATGCTCTGTTTCCTCTTCATTTCAGAAATGTTGACAGGGTGATAAACACCTGTGTGTACACCGGGATTCTGCAGAAGCGCAGAGAGGGGAAGGGCTGTAGTTCAGTGGTAGAGCATCTGCTTTGTCTGTAAATGACCCTGGGTTCAATCCCAGCCATCTCCAGGTAGCAAAAAGAGAGGCCTCAGTCAGCGGAAAATTCTGTGATATTTTGAGCTAGATGGATTCTCACTTGCTATAAGGCAGTTTCCTATGTTCCTATATGGCTGGTTTGGGGAAACTGGCGCCCTTCGTATGTTGTTGAACTACAACTCCCATCTTTCCTGACTATTGGCCATGCTTGATGGGAACTGTAGTTTGCCAGTCCAGGGCTAAGGGTTCCTCACACCTGCTGTGTGGGATTTGTCCGAGAACTTTGACCCTGATATTGGTGACACTTATTCCCCATGTTGTCTCTCTTCAAGCATCAATTGAAGATTTTTTTTGTGGGGGTGTGTGTCTGGGCTTTTGGATCATAAATGCAGACTGGAGCCCAACAGTTTAGTATTCCTGTCTGCTGTGCTGTAACATTAGTGTGGGGTTTTTTGACACACAGTTTTAAATTGCGTTTTGAGAGTGAAATTTTATCGTGCTGTGAACAGACCTGGGCTCATATGGAAGGAAACGTGATACAGAAACACACTCATATGGATAAAATACATTAAACATAAAATTTATAGCTTTTAATATAGCAAGTGTGTGCCAACAATGTGTGACACTTCTGAAGCTGCTGTAGTTTATTAAGATTTATAGCAATCTGGGTCCCCGGCTTTTATCCCTGCCCAACTGACTAGTGGAAGCAAAGCCATTGTTATTTTATTGGCCAGTGTGGTGTAGTGGTTAGAATGTCAGTCTAGGACCTGGGAGAGCAGGGTTCAAATCCTTCACTCAGCCATGAAACCCATTGCATTACCTTGGGACAGTCATGGCCTCTCAGCCTAACCCAGGGGTCAGCAACCCTTTTCAGCCATGGGCCGGTCCACCGTCCCTCAGACCATGTAGTGGGCTGCACTAATTTTTTTTGGGGCGGATGAACGAATTCCTATGCCCCACAAATAACCCAGAGATGCATTTTAAATAAAAGCACACATTCTGCTCATGTAGAAACACCAGGCAGGCCCCACAAATAACCCAGAGATGCATTTTAAATAAAAGGACACATTGTACTCATGTAAAAACACGCTGATTCGCGGAGAAGGTGATTGGGCCGGATCCGGCCCCCATGCCTTAGGTTGCCTACCCCTGGCCTAACCCATTCCACAGGTTAACTGTGAAGACAATAAGGCACGGCCCTTCCCTTAGACTTGCGGTCTGAATTGCACCCTTAGCTTTTGAGGTTAATGACAGATTTTTGAGTTGTGTTTAAACCCCAGAGCACAGACGAGAGTCTGTTTAAAAAGTAGGAAATAGCCTTTAATTTAATGCAAATAGCCTGTATAATTTTTTTCAGGCCACACAGTTTGCATTGCGTTGTTGCAAAATCTGCGCCCCGTTTGAAGTACCAAAGGCCTTGACTAGATCTGCCGTTCAAGGATCGTTATCCTACATCACTTGCTTTATAGCTCTGTGCTCAAGTTCAGTTTCCTCTTCTATGACTCTAAATGCATTTGACATTTCTTAGCTGTGAATAAAACATGAATTCAGCACTTTACCACCCTCCCACCTTTGCGCTGTCCCTGAGCCAACTTCCTTAAGCAATCTGCTTTTAATCTGCAGCACTTTCAGCCTCACAATTTCATTGCAGTCACTTTCCTGGTGTGTGTGTGTGTGTGTGTGTGTGTGTACGCGTGCTGCTGCTGCTGCTGTTAGATAACAGCCCCAGACTCTGAGACGCTGCCATTCCAGGGCCCTGGAATGCAGGTTTGCAAGTGGTTTCCGCAAATAGTATCTACTCTCTGGACAAGTTAAGCTGAAATGGCAGCAGGTGAGAGAGGATAGCTGCAAAACAGGAGCTTTCTGCTGTGTGTTAATGATCAATATTGTCCCTCTCATTCAGGACTGTCTAGTCCTGTTTCCAGATGCCAGCTCGGAAACTCATGAATAGCCATCACCTATTTGGAGGAATCTCCTGCCAACCTAGCAGTTCGAAAGCACGTCAAAGTGCAAGTACATAAATAGGTACTGCTCCAGCGGGAAAGTAAACGGTGTTTCCGTGCGCTGCTCTGGTTCGCCAGAAGCGGCTTAGTCATGCTGGCCACATGACCCGGAAGCTGTACGCCGGCTCCCTCGGCCAGTAACGCAAGATGAGCGCCGCAACCCCAGAATCCGCGACTGGACCTAAACGTCAGGGGTCCCTTTACCTTTACCTATTTGGAGGAATACTACTTTTCTCTTTCTGTAGTAGAGTATTAGTAGAATATACTTCTGGCATATGCAACCAGGGCTTGCCCTGCCATCTGGTAAAGTGAGGTGGTTGTTTTTGTAGTCAGGGGTAGTGCAGCAAATTGTTTAAATTTGCTATTATTCCATTTACAATGCTAGTGGAGGAGGGCTTCTGGGATTCTTTGGCTCATGTGCCGACATTACCTGACTGGCCTTCGGTACTGTGCACCTTAATGGTCCGTCAATGGCCCATCTTATGGTGGTTCCTGAGCTGTCACAAAGGAGTTCACCTAAATACCCCGAACCCACAAAGAGCTTTAATATCAGACACCTTCTAATTAAATGTGCTCAGGCCAACCTGTGACTAGAGGTTTATGGAAAATGTGGGGTCGTTTCCATCCAAGTTCCACTCAATGTAGGCCCATGGAAATTAATGGACCTTAAGAAGTAAGGGGATATTTGGAATTTTTTTTGTTATTAGCAGCAGTTTAATGGGAAAAAGAAGTTAGTTTTGATAAGATATAAGACTAAGATATTAAGAATGTATTGTTATTAATTACTATGAAGTTCACAATTTGATATGATTTTGCTCAAGAGAAGAGGTAAGATATAATTGTAAATGGAAAATAAGAAGAAGTGAGATATAACTGTAATGTGAAAACAAGATTTTAAGAGATCTGTCTAGATTTTTGCTTTATAGAATTTAATCTTTTTTTTGAGAGATGAAGTTATTAAAATAGTTTCTGTATTTGGAACCGAAGGAGAAAAGGCAGGGGAAGTCACCGTAAAAGATTCGAAATAAGAATTTTTTTTATGAATTTGGATAAGGAAAAGAATCTTGTTATGTATATGTTTGTGTTAGTATTTGTTTTATATTAATGTGGGTGGGTGATGGTTTAGGTTGATGTGGGTGTGGGATTCTTTGTTCTGAAAAATACCAATAAATTCTTCATTAAAAAAAAGGAAATTAATGGACCCATGTTACTCGTAGCCATTAATTCCAACGGGTCTACTTTTAGTAAAACTAGCATTGGATACAACCCTTAGAATTGGAAAAAACGTTCAGCTCCCCAGAGGTCCAATTTAGTTTGTTCGTAAACACGACTAAAAATGAGCACCATGTTAATGCACACCTGCTGTATAAATATCTGAAAAGTTTATCAAATACCCGAAAGCAGCTGAACCAAAATATTTGCTTTGGGGTTGAAAATTCAGCGGAGCACATTTTGTGTGGTTTATATTTTGTGTTCAAAGAGACGTATGGTGGGAATTATTGGGATTCTCGTAAACATGACATCACAACTCAATAGCAAGTGCTTATTTTGCATTATTTAGATCTCAAGGGAGAACACTGGAAATCCTTAACATTAATTATAGCAGGCCTGCAGAGCTGTGTACATAAATATATGAGCCTCCCAGGGGCTATTTCATCTGAAAATAGTGAATTATAAATTTGATTTCAGATTTGTATCTAGCCTATTTGCCCAATTTGACTTGCATCCGTTCATTATGTTACGAATTAATTTTATGACAAATAAGTCATACCTCGGGTTATGTACCCTCCGGGTTACGTGCTTTTTGGGTTACGAACTTCGGTAACCCGGAAGCGCAACGTGCGGATGTGCAGAAGCGTTCTGCGCAGTTCGCGCAGATGCGTTCGCGCATGCACAAACCACTACTTCTGGGTTTTTCGCGCGCTTGTTCGGGTTGCGTAATTTTTGGGTTACGAACTGTAACCCGGAACCAATTACGTACGCAACCCGGGTTGCCACTGTACATTTCTGAAAGTGGAAACATTTCTATGTGGGAAGGGAAATACTGGTGGAAAAAAATGTACAGCTCACATCACTGCAGGTAATTTTATTTGGGGTGTCATGTTCTTAGAGAACCCTGGTAAAATTTGGATCTACATTGGCCCAGTTCACATGACACAATAACTGTGGTTACCCCTGTTCTGTCGAATAGCATTCTCATTGGGATACAACAGGCATCCATTATCTGCACTTTCCAGAATCAACTGGACATTTCTGTTCAAACAACCTTTCCCTGCTGGGTGAATGGGTCTACTTGTTTGGGTTTTAGTCTTGTTTTAAATGTGTTTGTTGTTCTGTTTTTAGCTGTTTTTAAATCGCCTTGAGGTGGTGATTTATAAGGTGATTAATAAACCAGTGATGATGATGATAATAATAATAAGAAGAAGCCAAACCAAGGTTTGTTCTTGGCTATAGCTCGTGGTTAGCATTCGTGCAACTGTCCTGGAAAAACTGGGACCCCGTTTTTTCCTGCGAGAACATAGCGGCCATTTTGGGCACTTTGCAATTTCGCACTATGCAAATGCCTGTATGACTGGTGTTCTCTTTATCCTGTCAGACATAGGAGGCTTCTGAATACCAGTTTCTGCTGGCAACGGTGGGGAGGGGAGATGGCCCTTGCCCTCAGGTCCATGCTTGGGATTTCCCATAGGCATTCTGGTTGGTCGCTGTGACCTGATCCAGCATTATATTCTTAAATCTTGGCTTAGTTCCATGCGGTGCAGTGCAGAAGCAAACGGGATTGGTGGGAGCAAAGCTGCTGTAAGCTGTTCTCTCAGAAACCATAGTTTGTGCAGTCCCCAGAAATCATGGTTTGGCACCCTGTGTTGTGCCGATCAGGTCTGTAAACCCTCTTCTCCCTTTAATCACCACAGTGTGGGGCCCACACTGTATAGAGTGGTACCTTGGTTTTTGAACGTAATCCGTTCCGGAAGACCGTTCAAGTTCTTTTAACGTTTGAAAACCGAAAACTCAATAGCCGACAGCTAGGCCTCAGGATCTTGTACTCAGTGGAAGCCGCGTGGCATGTTCGACTTCCGAGGCGTGTTCGAAAACCCAAGCATTTACTTCCGGGTTTATGGCGTTCGAAAAACGAAACGTTTGTCAACGGAGACGTTTGAAAAACGAGGTACCACCGTACAGGCTTTCACAGCTGTTTTCCACCCCTACAGAATCGATACTTTCTGTTTTTCTGTACTGGTACCAGCTGAATAGTTTCCCCCAACAATATATGCTTCTGCTGATTTTTGTGTGTGTTGAAGTATTTTTTTTAATTGCGTGTTTTCAAGGGGAAACTAATCTATTTTTAGCTCCTACGAAAAACAAATCCTGCTGCAAGCCAAAAACTGAATTGCAGAAAGAGCAAAAGTCAAGAGAGTTGAAACGGCTAGAAGTACAAGTTGACTTTCTTCTTCCCACCTGTTCCTTGTGAGACATCCTTTGCTTTCCCGAAGATCGAATAAAGCTGTATTATTGGTCCATGAACGCGGAGGCAAGATGTACAGCTGGCAAAGGCTTTGGAATCAACCAAAAATGCCATGAAATAGTGGGGGAGCTTTTGAACCCTCCATCAGGCTGGATGCTCAACAGACAGAAGTGTGGGTGGGCGATTGGCTTGGTTTTGAAAGCATGGCGTCTGCAATTAGTCACGGTTCTAAGATTGAGGGTGGGAAGAGACATTCTGAATTAGATTAGGGCTTGCTAGTTGTTATGCAAGTTACATGGAAGACTCTCTCCAGCTCTGCTGGGATGTAAAAGCATAGATTGTTTGATTCCCCTGCCCTTTTTAAAATATATATATAAAATCCAGCGGTTGCCTGGGTTCCATTTCCATGCTGAAAATGCAAGTAAAGAGAAAGTTGGCAACTTTTTGTTGGCCAATCTGGAATGTGGAGAGTGCGATTGGGCACTAGTCACAAAATGGCTGCTTGGGATGGCATGGTATAATGGCTTCAGTTGTAGACAGGATATTTACTGAAACCTTTCCTGGATGCCATGGGAGGTTCTGGCACCACGCTGGTGACCCTGATTGTCTTTGGTGTGCCAGGTTAAAAAATAGACAATACAAGCAAAATTGTGTAGGTTGTAACCCTCCATGTTCCATCTTCAGGTGGTAGAAACTCTGTGATAGTGGGAATGGTCAGGCCAGGCTCTTAGGCAGCTCACGCTGTGACAACTAGTGTAGAGGCAGTTGACCTCATTGTAAATTGGGAGGTTCATGGTTCGAATCTTGACGTCTGCTGCCAACTTACAATCTTTGATGTTAACTGTAGTTTGGCGTTGCCCAGGATCATTCCCACAGGATAGGGGAACGGCAACATCTGCTTTGCTTGCAGAAGGTCTTTGCTTCAATTGCCATTGTCATCTCCTGGTAATAGTTAATTCTAATTTTATTATTTGTAACCCCGCCCATCTGACTGGTTTGCCGCAGTCACTCTGGCCAGCTTCCAACAGAACATGTAAAAACACAACAGAACATCACACATAAATGGACTTCCTTCAAGTGTCTATGGAAGGTCGTATAATTATTTATAAAAACGTAATAAAGACCCCTCCCTAAAACCCTGGAGAGCTGCTGCCTGCCAGTGTAGGCAATGCTGAGCTAGATAGACCCAGTGGTCTGACTCTGTATAAGGCAACTTCTATGAATGTGCTTGAGATTCAGGCACATAAACCCAAATTTGTTTATTTGGCCTTGCATCTCAACCTTTCCTTTGTCCAAAACATCCACCGATTAAACATAACAAGGACCCAAAAGACATGCACCCGGGCTTTTATGTTCAGTAAAAATAAAATAAAAACCGCCCGCTGAACTCCAGTCTGTTCTTTCCATGCTGTCGCCACTGTTTTTAAAAGTGGTTTGTGGTTGTAGGGGCTGCTGTGACAAACACTTGAAGATAAACCTCAGGTATGCGGCCAGATATGGCAGGCTCTGGTCTCTGCACTGCAGTTGCTTGATTTTATCCTCTGGCCCTGCGGCAGCAAAACATTCTGTGGTGCTTCACTGCTGTTATCCATTTATCAGTGGGAGCTATTTAAACACAGCTGTAATCCTCTAATGGTAATTTGGTTGGCCGCTCAGGAAGTTGCTACTTGGGCTGAATTAGTCAAGGATACAGAACTCCTCCTGCATTTCCTTGGGACCATTGACCAGGAACTTTCGAACTTCCTTCCGGGAACACCCTTCAGAGCCCCTAAAATGGAAGATTCTGGGCATGCCCTTCAGTGCACCACGGACTTGTAGAAACCTTCCCTGCCAGATGCAGTTGTTGGCATCTGTCTCGAGAGACAGTGGAGTGCGCCTCTGGGGGTGAAGTCAAACCACTGAAGTGACCTCCCTGGGGTGCAAGCCTGGGCAGTGTGGAGGTCCTGGGCTGCCCAGACAACAAGACCCCCCCTCTTGACCTGACTGGTGGGGTCCAAAGGAAAGCAGAGCAGTTTGTTCGGCACCAGCTTGGCTGCAGGATTTGACGGAAGGAGGCGCACAAGGTGCCATTCAACCATCTTAGGGATTCCACTCCATATTTGTGTAGGGTTTGCTTCTTAGGCTTTTCTTCTCCCGAAGACACCCCACAAATATGCCTCTAAAATACTGCTTGCTGAGAATCATAAATGGGCACCCACTGTAAAGGAATGGCTAAAACTATCGGACTAAGATGAGATGGCAAAGCTAACTTGTTTAATTAGAGAAAAATCATTACTGACATTTTTTAAGGACTGGAAACTTACTATGGACTTTTTGCGTGAAAGAGGAAATGAACTTGCAATATCTGGATTTGAAGATTGAAAGAATACTGGTTTATAGACGACAGAATGGCTGGACATTAATGCGTGAACACTATGTTTAGCTGCAAGAATGAGAACCGGAAGTCCTTTTTTTACCTTCCTTCCTTCCTTCCTTCCTTCCTTCCTTCCTTCCTTCCTTCCTTCCTTCCTTCCTTCTCTCTCTCTCTCTTCTCTCTCTCTCTCTCTCCTTTCTAAATATTATTTCTGCCTCTGTTTTTTTTGTTTTTGATTAAGTATTCCAGTGTATTAAATATATATATACTTTGTGACAAGTGGCCGGGAAGGTAAACATCGTTTCCGTGCGCTCTGGCTTCTGTCACAGTGTTCCATTGTGCCAGAAGCGGTTGAGTCCTGCTGACAACATGACCCGGAAAGCTGTCTGTGGACAAATGCTGGCTCCCTCGGCCTGAAAGCGGAGATGAGTGCTGCACCCCATAGTCACCTTTAACTGGACTTGACTGTCCAGGGGTCCTGTACCTTTTACCTTATCAATAAAAATACGAGAGAGAGAGAGAGAGAGAGAGTATCACAGCAGAGTGCTGTTGTGTGCATGTCCTCCTTGCAGGTTTTCCATGACTATCTGGTTAGCCACTGTGAGAACAGGATGCTGGACTAGGTTGTTCTTAATTCATAAAATGAGTGGGGACAAGCTTCTAAGCTCTGGTCCCCCTCCCCAGGTTGGAGTGCCAGCTTATGTAACACCTGCCAGTAAGCTTTCCAAAGGGGAGTAGAGGCAGGAATGCGAACCATATCTCAGCATCGAAAGTGTATGCTTTGAAACCGAGGTCTTCTGCATGCCACTGTCTGTGGCATCCCAAGCACAGCTGCCAACTTTTCCCTTTTCTTGTGAGGAATCCTATTCGGAATAAGGGAATTTCCCTTTAAAAAAAGGGAAAAGTTGACAGCTATGATCCCGAGGTAAAAGGAGCAAGTGATTGGGGGAGGGGGCGGAGCTGTGTTAGAGACCACACTGGAGAGCTTCTGTCTGTCAAGAGTGGATCAAATAGACCAAAGGCAGCTTCATTTAAATAAAATAAATTGCGAGGGTGCTGAGTGGGGCTGGAATGGGAAAGTGCTGCATTGGCTACGGGTCAGCTTTTAGGTAGGTAGGTAGGTAGGTTTATTTCGGCCATGTGGCCCATATCACATCACAAAACACATTCATCGTAAAACACACAGAGTAAAAACAATTTAACAAATTTAAACAATACGGTATGAAACCAATTTTAAAACGACCCATTTACACCCTTCAATCAAAGTCAAACTGAAATCTAAGTAGTCCAACTGAACAAGTTTTTTTAAAAAAAAAAACCGTTAAAATTAATTTATCACCTATTTTATCACCCCAATAATAGGTCTTAATTATTTTCTGCATTGGGTCAGCTTTTAGGCCCAGTTTAAGGGGTTAGTAATTCCATGCAAAGCCCTAAATGGCTTGGAATCCAAGTACCGGTACCTCCCCTAAGAAGTACCACTTGGGTCCCTAGAATTGGTGATCCCGTTGGAGGGTGGTGCTTTCTCAACACGGACCTTATTAATGTCTCGCTGTTTGTGGAATGCCCTCCCTGGCGAGGTGTGTCCCTCCCCCTCCTCCTTATTAGCATTCAGGAGGAATAAGAGAAAAACCCAAAACATTCCTGTTCACCCAGGCATTTGATGCTGCTCCCGAAAATCTGGAAACTATTATCTGTTGTGGGTATGTGACTGTTTCAAATGCTTTTTGATGATTCTAATGCTTGAAATGTGTTTCTGTTGTATTATTTTTCTCATTCTTTGCTGCCTCGGGCTTTCAGGAAGTCTAGGATCTGTGTGTGTGTGTGTGTGTGTGTATAGTATCGTAGAGTTGGAAGGAACCGCAATGGTCATCCAGTCCAGCCCCCTGCAATCTTTTGCACAAAGTGGGTCTCGAATCCTGAGATTCATAGCATCATGTTCTACCAACATATGCAGGCGTACCTTGGAAGCCAAACACCTTGCAAGTCGAACGTTTTGACTCCCGAACGCCGCAAACCCGGAAGTGAGTGTTCCAGTTTGCGAATGTTCTTTGGAAGCCGAACGTCCGACGCGGCTTCCGATTGGCTGCAGGAAGCTCCTGCAGCCAATCGGAAGCCAGCCTTGGTTAGCAAACGTTTTGGAAATTGAATGGACTTCCGGAATGGATTCCGTTTGGCTTCCAAGGTACAACTGTATATGAATTTGGCCTGGGAGGGCCTGGTGGGTTGGAGAGGACAACACAGATTTAGGTTTTTAGTGGATTGCTGTGTCTGAGTGCCTTAATTGCTTCAAGTTTTACCCTTTATTTCGTACGTTTTCTACAATCAAGCCAGTATATAAAGTCCATAAAATGATAATAAATCAGTAAGTTGCGCTGTCTCCCCACCCATGGCCAGGGAGAGGGCTGTGTCCCTTGGTCAGCATTACCATGTGGAAGACGTGGAGATCAGTCACAACTCTTTGTTCCCTGCCCCCTTGCTTTCCTGCTCCCTTTGTTCAGAATTCCCCTTTCCTGATTAACTATTCCACAATGGTGGTTCGTGTTAATGTTTCTGTAGGCCAGGGGTGTCCAAACCTTTTTCAAGGAGGACCAGATTTGATGAAGTGAACATGCGTGACCAAAGTTGTTGAGGTTTTTTTTTTACGATTTTACCCCAGGAAAAAAACTGCCACAGGGGCTGGATTAAACCGACCGGTGTGCCAGATTAGGCCCCCAAAACGGACTTTGGACATGCCTACTGTAGGCAAAAGGACGCGGGTAGCGCTGTGGTAGCCTAGGGCAGTGTTTTTCAACCACTGTTCCGCGGCACACTAGTGTGCCGCGAGATGTTGCCTGGTGTGCCGTGGGAAATTACTTTTTATATAGTCAATATAGGCACAGAGTTAAATTTTTTAACATTTTCTAATGGTGGTGTGCCTCGTGATTTTTTTCATGAAACAAGTGTGCCTTTGCCCAAAAAAGGTTGAAAAACACTGGCCTAGGGCTTGCTGATCAGAAGGTTGGCGGTTCAAATCCCTGCGACGGGGTGAGCTCCCGTTGCTCGGTCCCAGCTCCTGCCAACCTAGCAGTTCAAAAGCACATCTAAAGTGCAAGTAGATAAACAGGTACCACTCCAGCGGGAAGGTAAACGGTGTTTCCGTGCACTGCTCTGGTTCGCCAGAAGCGGCTTAATCATGCTGGTCACATGACCCGGAAGCTGTACGCCGGTTCCCTCGGCCAGTAAAGTGAAATGAGCGCCACAACCCCAGAGTCGTCCGCGACTGGACCTAATGGTCAGGGGTCTCTTCACCTTTACATTTTAGGGGGGCCACAGTTGTTCAGCTTCTTTGGGGGGACCCAATGATCTACCAGTGATCTACCGGTAGATCACGATCTACTTGTTGGACATGCCTGCTGTAGGCAAACAGCATAAAGGCAGCTGGCTTTTCACCTGCATCCCTTCGCAGTGGAAATTTACAGCTTTGCTCACCTTATCTTCCGCATACCAGGCACTCGAAACACTTATAAACCATTGGAGTGCTTAGCAGTACCCTTCAGAATGTATTAGACCAATGCACAGACTTACAAAGCTGTGAAATTTCTTCACCGGAAAGGTTTTATTTTGTGCGTGTGTGTTTATTTCCCAGTGAGAAAATTCTGCAGCGGCGTAAGTTTTGGGGGACCCACCAACCAGAATTGTGTACTACTCTGCTCACCAGGGTTGCAAGAAATCACCTGTTGTTGTTTTTTACTGTTTTGCCCAGGAATAATTTTAAAAAAGGACTTTGTCAGACACTTTTGCAGGTCCAGTTCATGGCTGGAGGACTGAATTTGGTTTGATTTGTTCGTTTGTTTCTTTAACAGAATTTATATACCAGTTTACAAAAAAGATTGAGGCATAAAATGATCACATATATTTATGATCATAATTTAAAATATTTGGAAAATTAAAATCACAATAGAATAGGCTAAAGCAAATTAAAACTCATACAAATTTTCTAAACATCTGGGTAGGCTTGTCTAAATAAGAATGTGTTCAGCAGGCACCACAAAAAATACAGTGAAGGCGCATGTCTGATATCAATAGGCAGGGAGTTCCAACATGCTGCTGCCATTACACTAAACAATCGAGTTTTTACCCATGTGTTGCACATATTATTTGACACCTGTAAAAATGTCAGTTCCACTGATTAAAGCAGTTGAGTGGACACATTTGGGGTAAGGGCATCTCATAAGTAAACTGATTCCGAGTTGTTAATGGATTTATATACATTACTAATAGTAATAACTTGAACTCTGCCCGGTAACAGATCAGCAGTCAGTGCAGATCTCTGAGCACAGTGTTATATGCTGTTGGATGTTGTTAGGTTTTCTGTTTGTGCAGGTCTGGTAAAAGGTAAAAAGGTAAAGGACCCAGGGACGGTTAAGTCCAGTCAAAGGCAACTATGAGGCTGCGGCGCCCATCTCGCTTTCAGGTTGAGGGAGCTGGCGTTTGTCCACAGACAGCTTTTCCGGGTCATGTGGCCAGCATGACGAAACCGCTTCTGGCGCATGGAGAACCGTGACGAGTGTCAGAGCACACAGAAATGCCATTTACCTTCCCGCTGTGGCGGTACCTATTTATCTACTTGCACTTTGACATGCTTTTGAACTGCTAGGTTGACAGAGCAACGGAAGCTCACTCTGTCGTGGGGATTCGAACCACCGACCTTCCGATCAGCAAGCCCAAGAGGCTCAGTGGTTTACACCACAGCGCCACCCGTGTCCCAATCTGGTGCCAAAGGCTAACAGCAAAAGTGTTGTAGATTTCTCCCTCTTCTTTTTTTTCTCCTACATCTCGTTTTTCCGAGGTTTAGTGTGCCTGTAATCCTAAATTTAAAAGCATACCATTTATTTCAACAACTTAAAAATATTTCTTGCACTCTGCCCCTACCCCACACCTCATGAGGACTAGACACTTAACGTCCTCAAAAGTGAATTTCTTGTGGACCTCTTCAAGGGTGCCTCAAAATACGCTGCTGTTATCAACATGGGTTTGGGGCAAATCATGTTTCCAGTGTTTTTTTTTTTTTTATAAGAATTTATTGGCATTTTTCTATAACAAACATATACCCACACCCACACCTACAATTAAACAAATGCAAAACAGATAAAACAAATACAAACAATGTCAAGCTTTCTTATTGCATCTTTCTAGAAAAAAAAATTTCTAATTCCATATCTTGACTTTTGACTTCCCCTGCCTTTTCACCTTCGAGTTTGTATCCTTGATCTATTTTATAACCATTTCTCCTACAAAAAAAAAAAACATTAACTTCAATTGTATAATTACATTCAATTATATCTTCAACATTTACTAAAAATGCATCATCATAATAATACCTCACCATTTAATCTTCTAAATCCATAAACTTAATCCACTTAAATTCACTTTGCTTATACTCCACCTCATAGATCTTCGCAAATCATTCGCATCTAATCTATCTCTTCTATCCTTAAGGTTGCTGCTAGTAACGTAAAAACTTGAAATATCTCCTTTCATGTTCAAATAAAAAATATAACAAAGTGTTGTTGACAGTATTCACCCTCCGATTTCAATTTACCATATCAGGCTGCTTAGAGTTTTACTTAATGCTTCACCCCACACCCCCTCTGTCCATTATTCTTCTCCTGATGGCATCGGCACTGAACTTCCATATCTCTTCCCTCTCCAAGCGTCCACAGATCCAGGCACAGTCCAAACCTCTCCTTGCCGCGAGTTCAGAGGTGTCCCTCTCATCATCTCTCAGCTTCTTCGGTTCTTTGTAACATTCCTTTTCTTCTTGTAGATGCCTTAATTCTCTGTCCCTGGCCCCCGAGCTCACACCTCGGGGACTGGATATACGAAATCTTAACGTCGCCTTGGGGCTGCCACCCCCAAAAGGCGAATTTCTTCTCCGAAGTAGCTCATTCATTTCACTCCATCTTTGCATCCATCCTCTCAGCTCTTTGGCAAGGCTTTCTTCCAAAGTATCAAAAGTTTTGTAAGCCTCCTCTGTGGGCAATTGGTTCCATTTCAGACCCCCACACAAGACTTTGACTTTTCTATAAAGCAGTTCCACCTTCAAGGCAGTGAGTCTCTGTTCGTCCGTTAGTCCAGAGTTCAGTGCCAGTTCAAGGACGAAACCCAGCATACTGGCAGAGGAGGAGGAAGCGGGTGTCATATTTCTACTCCCCTCTTTGTTCGTCGCCATTTTCCTGAACTGGAGCGCAAATACCGCAACTTTAAAAGGAGATATTTTCCTCTAGTTAACTTCCCAAAAGAAAAGTTTGCCAGTCTCCTGTGTCAATTTTAGATACATTGTAACCAGTTCTGTAGCAGCAATCACTCAAATTGGTTAGATTCTTGAGCTCGAAGGGAGGGAGGGCAGGCTGCCATTCTCCTTCCCCCCGGATCGTTCCAAAAGCACAATTTCTAATCAAATTCTTTACTCACGACCACCGGGTTCTTTTAGCTCCATTCTTCACAGGTAGAACTTGGACGCTCACCGCGGGCTCTGTCGCCGCATTTGCATCCCGGTTGGGGCATGTCCCCGAAGCCCGGCTCCGTTTGCCCTTCACCCCCACTCCCCCTTTACAGGGGGGGCAAGGGAAGGGTTCAGAGCCTCCGCGGGCGCAGCCGGGGAGCCCAGGGTGCGGGACGCTCTTCCCGCACCCCAACCGGAGCCGCGCGCTGCGGTAGCGCGGCTCCTAACCCCCGGGATGGACAAGGCGCTTCGGACCCGAAGCAGCCTTCGACCACCCGGCGATGGCGTCGCCGCCGGAAGTGCATGTTTCCAGTGTTGGGGTTGACTGCTTGGAGTATGCAACATGATCAGGAAGAATGCTTTCTGAGCAGATATGCATCCTACACACTGAGATCTGGGGCAGAAGTGGGTTTAAACTCCAGTTCCTCTGTTTTTCCAGATGAAGACCTCTGCTAATGGCTGAAGCCTCTGTTAATGGCTGAAGACCGTTTCATATCAGAATAAACAAGAATGCTTCAGTCTGGTAAACCCCACCCCGCCAGATGTTTTTGGACTACAACTCCCATCATTGCTGGCTGGTGCTGACGGGATTTGAAGTCCTGATCACCTCTGGAGGCCACCACATTAGCAAAGGCCAGAACAGACATGGAACCGAATTTTAGGTCTGGATCCCATTTTGAGCTGAATTGCATGATGTACCTGAGCGTAATACGTTTTTTTCTAATTAATTAGTTGGCTGTTGACTTGTCGCGGAAGTTGATTCACTTTAACAGCTTAATAGAGAGTTAATGAAACGTTTTGCCAAGGCACGTGTCTCAAAAGCCAACAATGGACGTTGCTATCCTGCTCAATTGGTTATGAGTGAGGAAAGTGTTTTTTTTCTTATTGCTCTTGTGTCTGTTTACATAGCGTAGCTGAGAGGATTCAAATAAAATAAATAGAAAAAGATTAAGAGCATATTAAAAGGTAAAGGGACCCATGACCATTAGGTCCAGTCACGGACGACTCTGGGGTTGCAGCGCTGGCCTCGCTCTATAGGCCAACGGAACCGGCGTTTGTCCGCAGACCGCTTCCGGGTCATGTGACCAGCATGACTATGTCGCTTCTGGCAAACCAGAGCAGCACACGAAAACACCGTTTACCTTCCTGCCAGAGCGGTACCTATTTATCTACTTGCACTTCGTGGTTTTGAACTGCTAGGTTGGCAGGATCAGGGACCAAGCAACGGGAGCTCACCCCATCGCGGGGATTCAAACCACCAACCTTCTGATCGGCAAGCTCTAGGCTCTGTGGTTTAACCCACAGCTCCACCCGCGTCCCAATAGTATGCACCAAAGACTTCAATTGTTTCTACAGAAGAAATGAAGGGATCGTATTCAACTGAGTGGTGCCAAAATTCTGAGCAATACTGTTTTTAAGGGAATGATTAGATGGACCTCAAAGGGAGAGTTCATTCCTTTTCCTAGGAAAGCCATAACTAATTTCTGCGTTTGAGGAACATTCCCCTCTCCCCCCATGCTCACAGATCCCAAAAGACAAATATGTGATTCTAGCAGAATAGAACGGGAGTTGCCCATAGTCCTTGTGGGGAGCAATTAGCAACATCTGGAAGAAGTTAAGCTTCTGCAGGCAATTCTGATAAAATCCCTAGTTCTCACTTCTCTTGGTCAGGAACGGTTGCTTGTGTGTGTGTGCTTTGACAACTGTTTCAGCTGGCAACTGCTGATCAGCGTCTGGTTGTTGTTGTTGTTTTTCATTCTCCCGTCAGGATTACGAGGGGTGGTTTCACTGTGCTAAGCTGGCAGTACACGGGCCAATGAAAAGCTGCAACAGTACCGCTCTGCCTGGCTTGCTGCCCTCGCCAAGCCTCTAAGCAAGCTGCAATCTGGCTTTTCCTCTGCCGTCTTGAAACCATGCCAAATTGTTCCATGCGGAAAAGATGATGATGATACAATTATTATTATAATTATCATACCCTTCCAAATTTCAAGAGGGCAAATCAGGACAACCTCCCCCCCCCTCATCCTGCCAACCCCGTCACTCACCTGCAACAGGGTAATTCCCTCCCCCTGTTTTTTTTAGTCCTGCACTCTGGTGTGAGCCAGCTGACTCACACCACAGTATGGAACAAAAAAACAAACAAACCCCAACCACCCATCTTTTGGTCCTGCATTGTGGGATCAAAAGCCAGGGCGGGATGTCTTGCTTAAAATGGGACACTTGGAGGGTATGCAATATGTTAGAATCATAGAAATGTGAAGTTGGAAGGGACCACGGGGGTCAATCTAGTCCACCCCTGCAAAGCGCCCAACGTGGGACTCGAATCCACAAACCTGGGATTAAGAGTCTCACACTGTAGGGACTGAGCTGTTTTGTCCCACTCTCCAGCTTGCACCTAGGCCATGGGTATTTCATTTCTTCAGATTGCCCTTCACCACCTGTTAAGAGTATAGAAGAATTGGCAAGGCTGGATTGGAGCTGCGATGGGTGGGAAGTATAGATTATGGGGTCCTTCTGCACTTGCTTCCCAAAAGCGGCTTTTGGCTACAGTTTAACTGCAGGCTGAGGATATTGAACCATGGGGAGACATTTTAGTTCTTGGTATGGTTGTGTTTTTGTCCACTTCCTCAACTGTTTTAGGAAAGGCTGGTTCAAAGACCAGAACAGAGGCAGATTCCCTCTCTGTGCTGGCCCCAAGGGTTTGTCCATGAAGCGAGGTCCAAGTCCAGTCCTGGGTCTAGGGGTCCAAAGGAGGTCAATCCGGCGGGGAGCAAGGCAGGGAGCAGGTCAAGGTCCAAGGCAGGTTCAGGCACAAGGTTGCAGGTTGAGCACACGCTTGCAACTAAGTTGCTCACGCAACTTGGGCTGGGTCTGGCTGGCTTTTATCTGGCCCTATGCTTAGGGCGGTCCCGATCCTCCGGAGACTCGCCTCTCCTCCGGGCCTGGAGGCGAGCACTCCTCCTGCAGACACTTAACTCCCTTCGCCTCTCTGCCCTGAGCCTCTGTAGCTCAGGAGAGGCTGGTGGGTTACTGGACCCAGGGGATGCCTCAGCTTCCTCTGAAGAGGCTGGGAGTGGAGCACCTGCAGGCAATGGGTCCTCCCTCCCATCAGGAGCCAGAGCAGACTCTGCTGATGCCTGCACCTGGGGATCCAGCACAGGTGGGGATCCTTCAGGCTCAAGCCCTGGCCCCGGCTCAGCTGGTTCTGGAGGCGGGGAATCCTGTGCAGGCTGGGATCCCTCAGGTTCAGCATCAGAGTCTGACTCCCAGGCCATCACACCATCCCCCCTCCCAGGCCTCCCCCTCAACCGAGGGGCCGGACCAGGCTTGCTGGGGTAAGCTGCATGGAAATCACGGAGGCAGGCAGGTGCGTGGACGTTTCCCGCTGGTTCCCATGAACGATCCTCAGGCCCATACCCCTTCCAGTCGATGAGGTATTGGAGCTTCCCCCTGCGGTATCGTGAGTCGAGAATGCGCTCCACCTCGTACTCAGGCTCCCCCTCAACCAAAACTGGCTGCGGTCGTGGATTGTCCGGGTGGAACTCGTCGGGCGGGACGACTGGACTAAGTAGGGACCGGTGGAATACTGGGTGAACCTTGAGCGATGGAGGTAACTGGAGGCGAAACGCCACCGGCGACACCTGCGCAGTGATGGTGAATGGGCCGGCAAACCGTGCATCCAGCTTTCGTGAGGGCCGAGAAGGATGCAGGTGACGGGTAGAGAGCCACACCCGATCGCCAACATGGAGTTCTGGCCCCTCCTGACGATGTCGGTCAGCCTGGGCCTTGTATGCGTCCTTGGCCTGGCGCAGTTGCTCCATCAATAATTGTTGCTGGGACTGAAGCTCCTGAAGCCAGTCTGTCACTGCGGGGACCGCGGAAGCTGGCAGCACGTCCGGGAACAAACGTGGATGGTAGCCGTAGGAGGCCTGGAACGGGGTCTGCTGGGTGGAGGCGTTCACTGCATTGTTGTAGGCGAACTCCGCCAATGGCAAGTGATCGACCCAGTCATCCTGCTGAAAGCTGCAGTAACACCGGAGGTACTGCTCCAGCACCGCATTTGCCCTTTCCGTCTGGCCATCGGTCTGCGGGTGGTGGGCCGAAGATAGACAGACCTCCGTCCCAAGGGTCTGGTGCAGGGCTCGCCAGAAGTGGGATGTGAACTGGACGCCGCGGTCAGAAACCACACGCTCGGGCAGGCCATGCAGGCGGAAGATGTGCTGCAAGTACAGCTGAGCCGTTTCCTTAGCTGTGGGTATGGACGGGCAGGGGGCACAGTGCACCATCTTAGTGAAATGGTCCGTGAAAACCAGGAGGCAGGTACAGTGACGAGATGGGGGCAAGTCCACCACAAAGTCCAGCGAGACCGTGTGCCAGGGACGCGGTGGGACTGGTAATGGCTGGAGCAGACCGGGGGGTCGCCCGGTAGGACCCTTGGCCCGCCGGCAGACGTCGCAACCAGCAACATAGCGTGCCACATCAGCCTTCAGGCGGGGCCACCAGAACTCCCGGCTTACCAGATGGGTGGTCCGGTACCGCCCAAAGTGCCCTGCTGCTGGGGCATCGTGGGACATCTGGAGAACCTCAGCCCGCAATGGTCCTGGTGGGATGTATAGACGACCCTGGTGCAGCAGTAGGCCCTGGTGCAGGGCCAGCCCCGGATATCGAGAGCATGACCCGTCAGACAGTTCCCGGAGCCGTTCCTGTGCCCAAGCATCGACCCGTTGCTGTTCTCGCACCCGAGCCTGCAGCGGCTTGGCCTCCTGAGTGGCCAGGAATGCGGCTGGTGGTAAGATAGTCGTCGGTACTGCCTGCTGTACAGTGTCTGCGACGTCCTCAGGTTTCCGGGACAGGGCATCCGCTTTCCGGTTTTGGGAGCTTGGGATGTAGCGGATCCGGAACTGGAACCGGGAGAAAAACAGCGCCCACCGGATCTGCCTTTGGTTCAACTTGCGGGTGGTCTGGAGGTACTCCAGATTCCGGTGGTCCGTTCTCACTTCCACCGGGTGTCGTGCCCCCTCCAGATGATGGCGCCAGACCTCAAAGGCCACCTTGATGGCCAGTAGTTCCCGCTCCCACACGGTATAGTTACGCTCCGCCGGAAGGAGCTGCCGGGAGTAGTAAGCGCAGGGTAACAGTGGCGCATCGGGTCCGTGTTGCTGAGACAGGATGGCACCGAGAGCCGTACTGGAGGCATCAGTCTCCACCACGAAGGGACGAGAGGGATCAGGGTGCTGTAAAATCGGCGCCCTCTGGAAACAGGCTTTCAACCCCTGAAATGCCACTTCAGCCTCCTCATCCCAGGAGAAGGGCGTCTTGGGGCGCAGCAGTCGGGTTAATGGGGTGGTGCGATGAGCATAATCTGCAATGAAGGTCCGGTAATAGTTGGCGAACCCTAGGAACCGCTGTAAGTCCTTGCGGTTCCGGGGCGCTGCCCACTCTCGAACCGCAGCCACCTTCCCAGGGTCCATCTGCACCCCGTCAGGGGAGAGTCGGTGTCCAAGGAAGTCCACTGACCACTGGTGGAACTCGCACTTGCTGAGCTTGGCGTACAGGCGGTGCTCCCGCAAGCGCTGCAACACGGACCGAACATGACTCTCGTGACGGGCTGGGTCACGGGAATAAATCAGAATATCATCTAGGTACACCACCACGTATTTGTCTAGCAAGTCCTGGAACACGTGGTTGATGTACCGTTGAAACACGGCGGGCGCGTTGCATAATCCGAACGGCATAACCAGGTATTCAAACTGCCCATACCGGGTCCCGAATGCAGTCTTCCACTCGTCCCCAGCACGGATCCGAATCAAGTTGTAGGCCCCTCGGAGGTCCAGTTTGGTGAACATCTGCGCCCCCTGCACCCGCTCCAGCAATTCTGCAATAAGGGGCAAGGGGTACCGGTCTGGGATGATGATCTTATTCAGGGCCCGGTAGTCATGGCAGAGGCGAAGCTCCCCACACTTCTTCTTAACGAAGAGTACAGGAGCGGCAGTGGGTGAGGTAGAGGGTCTAATGAACCCACGTTCCAGGTTCTTGCGAAGGAAGTCCTGCAAGGCTTCACGCTCTGGCTCCGAAAGAGAATATAGGCGGCTCACAGGCAGGGGCGCCCCAGGCTGTAGGTCTATGCCGCAGTCGAAGGACCGATGAGGCGGCAGCTTGTCTGCTCCCTGTTCCTCGAACACGTCTAAATAGTCCTGGTACACGGCAGGGAGCGTTGACACAGCCTGCCCCATGGGGGCAGCTGCTACTAACTCGGACTGAGCACGGGAACCCGGGTCTGGGAAGCGTACAGTCCGATTGACCCAGTCGATCTGAACATTGTGTGACTCCAGCCAGTCCATCCCAAGCACCAGGGGAAACCGGGGCATGGTGGCAATGTCCAGGGTTCGCACCTCCCGGTGCTGCTGGTAGCACAGGACCAAGGGCTGGGTCTCCCGAGTAACAGCGCCCGAGCGTAGGAGCCGTCCGTCAATTGCCTCCACCTGTACTGGTTCCGGCTTGTTCTGAAGCGGCACCTGATGCTGAGTGGCGAAGGCAGAGTCCATATAGGAGCGGGTTGCCCCCGAATCCACCAGAGCGTGGGTGAGAATCCAGGGCCCACCGGGGGGGTATAGACGCACCGGTATCATGAGGTGTTGCAATTCCACTGGTGAGGGCCCATCATGCGATGCTTGGGTCCCCAGGTAGCCTGGGCCATCGGCTACTGGGGTTGGCAGTTTTCCCTGCGGCTGGCGTTTCTCAGGGCAGGTTCGGGCGTAGTGTCCACTCCCACCGCAGTAGAGACACAGGTTCCCCTCCCGACGCCGAGTCTTTTCCGAGGGGGAGAGGCGAGGCCGCGCTGCCCCGAGCTGCATCGGCTCCTCCAATGACTCAGCTCTGGCCACGGAACTGCAGGGAAGCACCGGCGCCGGGAGCCCGGAGTGCCGGCGGCCCCGGGCCGGGCGACGGTCCTCCAACCGATCGTCTATCTGCAGACTCCGTTGGATGAGGGCATCCAGTGTGGCAGGGCGATCCAACGTGGCCAGCTGATCCAGTATCTCGTCTGAAAGTCCCTCGAGATACTGGTCCCGCAGGGCAGAGTCGTTCCAGGTCAAGTCCTGCGCCAGCAGCCGAAATTCCGTGGCGTAGGTGGCCACTGTGGACTTGCCCTGTTTCAACCGCCGAATTGCCCGATTGGCTTGACTCCCCTTCTGAGGGTTGGCGAACGTGGTTTCCAGATGATTGCAAAACCCCGTATAGTCTGTCAGCAAGGGGGAGTCTTGCCGGAGCAGCGGCAACGCCCCACTTGGCCGCCTGGTCCTTCAGCAAGCTGATCAGGAAGTGCACCTTGGTGCGGTCGTCAGGGAAATCCCGAGCTCGCCCCTGAATATACAGCTTGGCCTGGGCGAGAAACATGGGAAAGCTGGCTGGGGACCCATCAAATTTCTCTGGCAGGGCCACTGGGTACTTGCCAGGAGCTGGGGCGGCGGCCCCAGGAGCCGGTAGGGCATCCAAACGCTGCTGAAGCGCCGTAACCGCATTGCTTAGCTGCTGCACGGTGTGGGTCAAGGCCTGGTTCTCCTGGGCCAATGCCACTAGCGCAGCCGCCTGGTCAGCCATGGCTACTAGTTCCTCCCGAACGCACCCCAGCGAAGGGGGAGTGCGGGTGTGGCGTGAGCAAACTGTGCTGGCCCCAAGGGTTTGTCCATGAAGCGAGGTCCAAGTCCAGTCCTGGGTCTAGGGGTCCAAAGGAGGTCAATCCGGCGGGGAGCAAGGCAGGGAGCAGGTCAAGGTCCAAGGCAGGTTCAGGCACAAGGTTGCAGGTTGAGCACACGCTTGCAACTAAGTTGCTCACGCAACTTGGGCTGGGTCTGGCTGGCTTTTATCTGGCCCTATGCTTAGGGCGGGTCCCGATCCTCCGGAGACTCGCCTCTCCTCCGGGCCTGGAGGCGAGCACTCCTCCTGCAGACACTTAACTCCCTTCGCCTCTCTGCCCTGAGCCTCTGTAGCTCAGGAGAGGCTGGTGGGTTACTGGACCCAGGGGATGCCTCAGCTTCCTCTGAAGAGGCTGGGAGTGGAGCACCTGCAGGCAATGGGTCCTCCCTCCCATCAGGAGCCAGAGCAGACTCTGCTGATGCCTGCACCTGGGGATCCAGCACAGGTGGGGATCCTTCAGGCTCAAGCCCTGGCCCCGGCTCAGCTGGTTCTGGAGGCGGGGAATCCTGTGCAGGCTGGGATCCCTCAGGTTCAGCATCAGAGTCTGACTCCCAGGCCATCACACTCTCTGTGCCTTCAGTTGCTTGTGCAGCTTCCCTGCAGCCTTAGAGTGGCAGTAGCCTTATAATGTGAGGGCGTTACTAAGCACAGACCCACAGCGTGGATTTACATAAAATGTGCATGTGCTGTGTGCATGCTGATTTTATGTGCCTGAGCGATTTAAGTTGGGGGTTGGCTGGGATCTCACCGGCATGCTCTTTGCAATTTGCCCAGCAACTCTGCAAGCAGACAATTATTTTTAAAAAAAAAACGTTTAAAAGAAAGTGGGGGAAAGGAGGTGAGATCTGGGGCCCAACACAACAGTTCTGTGGTTCAGGGTTCCTGAGCTATCCCTTAGCAGCAGCTCTGTTTACAATCAAACCTCGGTTCTTGAGCGGCTCTGTTTTTGAACGTTCCAGCTCCCGAATGCTGAAAACCCGGAAGTAAATGCTCCGGTTTTTGAACATTCCTCGGAACTCGAACATCCAAAGCGGCTTCTGCTTGAGTGCAAGAAACTCTTGCAACCAATTGGAAGCCACGCCTCGGTTGTTGAACGGTTCTGCAGAACAGATTACCGTACATTCGACAACCGAGGTTTGACTGTATTAGGCAAGGGAGGTTGCAACCAAAATCTCTGGTAGCTTGAGAGGGCAGATATTGGCTATCTCTGCCTCTTTATCTACATGCAAGTACAGTGGTACCTCAGAACTCAAATGTAATCCATTCCAGAAGACCGTTCGACTTCTGAAACGTTTGGAGCTCTGAGGCACAGCTTCCAATTGGCCGACAGCTCGGTTTTTGCACAGCAGAACACTCGTGTTCTGAGGAACTTTTGAAAACCAGAGCACGCACTTCCGAGTTTTCGGCGTTCGGGAGCTGAAACGTTTGAGAACAGAGCCGTTCGAGTTCCGAGGTACCACTGTATTGAATTTGCCTCCGTTCATGGGCAAACTGCAATCCAGCCTTCCATGCAAGTAATTGTTTGCAAATGTGTCTCTGTCACCTTTAGGAGTTTTAACCCCAATTGCATCTTGTTGTCCCATAGAAAACGCCAAACTGGCATGAATTATTTCTATTCAGAGCAAAGCCGAGCTATGGAAACAGAATTATGGGCCTGGAGCCCACAAGCAGCAATTCTCGCCTTGGTTTGTTAAGGCTGTTTGCATGAATATCTGATTAATAATTGGCCAGAGTGCGGGCAAATACATCTGTGCCTTTGCATAAGAATGCTCAGGGCTGGTTGGATATTAATGCTGGGCGTCTGGAATCCATCCTGCAAGTCTGACGCAGGCATGAGAGTACAAAAGAGCAACATTAATGTTTCCTGAAATACAGTGGTACCTCTGGTTATGAACTTAATTCGTTCCGGAGGTCAGTTCTTAACCGGAAACCGTTCTTAACCTCAGGTACCACTTTAGCTAATGGGGCCTCCTGCTGCCGCCAGCACGCGATTTCTGTTCTCATCCTGGGGCAAAGTTCTTAACCCGAGGTACTACTTCCGGGTTAGCAGAGTCTGTAACCCGTAGTGTCTGTAACCCAAGGTGTTTGTAACCCGAGGTACCACTGTATACAAAAGACATAGGCAGTAGTGGTGGTCCATGGGCCGGGGCAGAATCCAGAACACACAGTAGGGCAGTCTCTTCATTGAACCAAAGAAAATGGTGAGCAAATTCTCCAAGCAAAATACAGTGGTACCTTAATCTGTTCCAGAAGTCTGTACTTAAACCGAAACCATTCTTAAACTGAGGTGCACTTTCCCTAATGAGGCCTTCCGCCACTGGTGCCCTTCCACCATTTGGATTCCGTTCTTAGACCAAGGTAAAGTTCGCAAACCGGGACACTGCTTCCGGTTTTGCGGAGTTTGTAAACCGAATCGTTCTTCAACAGGACTGTTCTTAAACTGAGGTACCACTGTAAAGGAGAGGAACAGAGGGAGGAATAGCTGCCCAAGATAATAGAACGCAAGAATCTACAGTTGCTAATAGTCAACCCATTCCATCAACCGGAAATCTGTTTTGCCCTTAGCGGAGAACACCAGTTTCAACATTTCCAAAGTCAGCACCCCAGAGTTGAGCAGCAACAACGGCTCTCTTTCTGAAAATGCAAACGCCCGCAGTTTTTCAGATCTGCCTCTCTCACTGAACAGAATAAGCAGGCTGCTTGTAAGACAAGAGGACAGAAATAAAAGAGAAAACATGGTTTAGGATGCCTTTTCTTGTATTGTCCTGGCTTCTTTGCGTAATAGCCTGACATAGACAAATTAAGCAAGTGGCACGTTTTCCTGGCATGAGGGTGATTTTATTATTCGGACCCCGCCCATCTGACTGGGTCGCCCCAGCCACTCTGGGTGGCTTCCAGCAAAATAGAAAAACACAATGAGACACCCAACATTAAAAACTTCCCTAGACAGGGCTGCCTTCAGATGTCTTCCAAAAGTGAGATAGTTGTTTATCTCCTTGACATCTGATGTGAGGGCGTTCCAGAGGGCGGGCGCTGCTACCGAGAAGACTCTCTGCCTGTTACCAAGTAACATCACTTCTCGCAGTGAGGGAAATCTCCACAGGGGCCTTGGAACTGGATCTCACTGTCCGGACTGAACAACGGGGCTGGAGAATGAAGGGATGGGGAAAAGTTTCAGGCGGTTAAATTGTGGATTACTAACTCAGCGATAGAGTATCTGCAGAAGGTCCCTGGTTCCATCCCCTGTTTGAAACCCTGGAGAGCTGCAGCTAGACAGTACTGAGCTTAGACGGACCAACGGTTTGACTCTGCCCAGTTTCCTACGTTAGGTTGCTGTGAAAGGCACAGGAGAGTTTTTTGGGAGTGGAGGTCGCTGGAAAAAAACCCACACACATGTGACTTTTCAAGAGCAGGTATTGCATTGCCTACTTTTGTACTCTGTTCAATATCGGGCACGCTCTCATTCCGCAGCACAGTAGCTCTCTGTTCAAGCACCTGGCCTTGTTCTATGCCAGGGCAGGTTCCAGGATTTTCGAGTGCTGCTGGAGAGGTGGCACACCCAGCTCGGGGGTAGGAGTGGTTTCTGTTGCTCAACTCCCAGCTCTCAAGTTGATTTGGGAGTGGCGGCTCTCGGCACTCCGAGGGCACCCTTTAGTTCTCCGCGCGTCGCTGGCTGGTGTTGGATGCGGCTTGATGCTTGGGAAAGGTAAGGAACGAGGGCGAAGAGAAGCTCTGTCCATTTTTGGGGGGGGTGGGGAGAGAGAGAGGCTTACTGATAGGGGGAGAAGTTTCAGTCCTGTGCCAATATAGAGATGAGCGCTTCAGGTTATAGTTTCAAAACCATTAATGCACTTTCGCTGGCATAATCCTGCCTGGCTTTTCCGACACGAAACTTACCTGTTTGCCAACTGGCAGGTGTGTTTGCTGTGGGGCGGGGGAGCTGCTCAAAACTTTGCAAGTCATGGTTCATAGGTAAGTGTGGTTCACCGAGAGGAAACGTTCCCAGTTCTGAATTGCTCCAGTAAGACTGTTGTAGTCGTTCTGAGGATGGTTTTTTATATATGTTGTAAAAACTAGGACATTTGCTCAGAATGGCTTCGAGTGCTTATATAACCAGGGTGGATTTCTTCCTTTCTCTTTAAAATGTTAGGCTGCCTCTGCAAGTGTAAGAATAGAAACGTTGCAGAGTCTCGCCGTGCAAACTCCTTTAGATTAAAGGGCCATTTCACACCGTATACAGGCAAGGAAGAGTCTGCACTTTCAAAAACTCAGAACTCCCTGACATACTTAGCTTTCTTGTATCAAGCCAGACCATCAATCCATCAAGCTCATTATTGTCTAAAACGACTGGCAGCTGTCTCTGGGGTTTTAGGCAGGGGACATTCCTAGCCTTACCTGGAGCTGCCGGAGTTTAAATTTGGGATTTTCTGCCACTGGATTACAGCCCTTCCACTGAGAAGCACATCTGCTTGACATACATGTTTGCAGGCCTATATGTTTGTTGCTTTTCACCTTTTTGGGTGTCCACCTTTAGTAGATAACTAAAACTGCAAAGTGCAAACTGGCCATACAGAGTTTTGTTTAATTTGCCACAGGCACAAATTTAGGCAACAGAATACTAATACTGGTCTCCTGGGGACCGGGTGCAAGTGCTGCTGTTTCTTAGGGCACTATTGCGGTGGTGTGTCAATTAAATTCTGAAGTCCAAAATAACGAAACAAGCATCTGGAGGCATGCACGTGCTTAAATAGCTTCTTATTGACTAATTTTTTAAAAAAATAATAAGTAAGAAAGGATCATCAAAAAAACTAAGATCATGGCCACTGGTCCCATCACCTCCTGGCAAATAGAAGGGGAAGAAATGGAGGCAGTGAGAGATTTTACTTTCTTGGGCTCCATGATCACTGCAGATGGTGACAGCAGTCACGAAATTAGAAGACACCTGCTTCTTGGGAAGAAAGCAATGACAAACCTAGACAGCATCTTAAAAAGCAGAGACATCACCTTGCCGACAAAGGTCCGTATAGTTAAAGCTATGGTTTTCCCAGTAGTAATGTATGGAAGTGAGAGCTGGACCATAAAGAAGACTGATCGCCGAATAATTGATGCTTTTGAATTACGGTGCTGGAGGAGACTCTTGAGAGTCCCATGGACTGCAAAAAGATCAAACTTATCTATCCTTAAAGAAATCAGCCCTGAGTGCTCACTGGAAGGGCAGATCCTGAAGTTGAGGCTCCAGTACTTTGGCGACCTCATGAGAAGAGTAGACTCCCTGGAAAAGACCCTGATGTTGGGAAAGATGGAGGGCACAAGGAGAAGGGGACAACAAAGGACGAGTTGGTTGGACAGTGTTCTCAAAGCGACTGGCATGAGTTTGGACAAACTGCGGGAGGCAGTGGAGGATAGGGGTGTCTAGCGTGCTCTGGTCCATGGGGTCACGAAGAGTCGGACACGACTGAATGACTGAACAACAACAAAGAAAGGATGCTGTGGGATCTGGTGCATGTTTGCTACTGCCCGCCTTCCCTTCTGCTCCCTTAATGGCCATTGCAGATTATTGATTGTAGCTGTTCTTTATTACTGCTTAATCCAGAGGTTTTCAACCTTTTTGGAGTCCATGGCTCCCTTGACCAACTACATTCTTTCTGCGGCTCCCCTGTGGGGCTCAGGAGCCCAGTTATGTCACCCCTTGCCTGCAGAGCTGGCAGCCCCTCACCCCTTTTTGAGGCTGACTCAGTTTCTGGCAACCAGCACCCCCTAGCCCAGCCCCTTAGGCACCTGGGAGGTTTGTAGCCAGGGGCGCTGCTGCAACCAACAGCCATGCAACCCTTTGGGAGGCAGAGACATGAGAAGGCATCAGAGGAGGGAGGGATGGAAGGAAAGAGGGATGGACTCCTGTGTTGCGTGCGGCACCCCTGACCATCATTTAAGGCAACCTGGTTGAAAACCACTGGCTTAATCACGGGAGATTCTAAGTGTAAAAATTGCAAAAAGCACACAGTGGATAAAATAAATTAACATTAACTGCAGAAAAAACAAAGAATACTTCTTTGAAATGCCTCTAAAATAGAAGATTTAGTATGGTTATGTTTGCATAAGACTCTTATTTTGTATCTGATTTTTCTCTTTCTGGTCAAACAATGTTCCCTTACGACTATTAGATTTGGAACGGATCAGAGGGTGGCTGCGTTTTGACTTGCACAGCTTTCCTTACTTTTTTCCTTTTTAACCAGCACAATATGTGCTGTGTTACAGGACTTCACAGCGCTGTGTGGAGTGGGCATCCCAATTGGAAACAGTGGGAGAATGAAAACTAATGGCAGGCACAGAAAATGAGGAATATTATTTATGGTGGAGGCTGGCCACATCAGTACAGTAGTGGGAGAGAATGTTAGGGTGGTGAATTCTGGCAGATTTCAGTATTATTGTTTTTAAGGCAGAAAGTTAACTTTACGGTTAGTGAGAGTAGTTGTGGGCTGCAAGAGAGGGCAAAGTTTTATTTGAGCAGTGTTATGAAAGCTTAAGTGTTTCTACGATTATGACTCAGAAATCGTGGCCTGTGCATCAAGATGGTAATGCTATTTTGCTGCTAGCTCAAGTCCCATCAACTGCCTCTTCTATCCTGGTTCCTGGCCTTGTGACTCACTAATGCCAGCACACAGAATAGCATTGTTGTAACAATGGGAGTGTGCCTTATCTAGGAACACAAGGAGCTGCCTTATTTACAGTAAATTGAATCAGATGTTTGGCCCATCTATCTCAAGGCTGTGTTCAGACGTGGGGTTTATTGCGTTAAGTTTTCCCGGTTTATAATGCAAGCTCTTCTTTTCCTGTTTTCTAACATTCTTTACGCCGCGTTACCTGTTGCGTTACGGGAAACTGGCTTTTGGGTTGACACGCTGCCACGTTGTGTTTTTTTTTTATGGTGGGGAAGAACTGTATGCAAGGATACCGCCCCAGATTTCAACCGGTGAGTGGCAGAAGTGGGATCATGAAAACCGTGGGGAAATGGCAAGACAAAGCACTTGCGATTTTCCAAGTTGATTGGGTTGCAGATGGGTTATTTAATGAAAAAGGTTAGTGCAGAAATGAGTGCTAAAGCTCGGCTAGATTCCATTAGATTTCCAGAAGTGGCTTTTGAAATATGTGCAAAATACAACATAAAAAGCTAAAATGATCAGGTAAGGAAAGGCCTCATGTTGGGCAAAAGATCCCTGAATTGTCCGACTCTGGGGTTGCGGCACTCATCTTGCTTTATTGGCCGAGGGAGCCGGCATACAGCTTCCGGGTCATGTGGCCAGCATAACTAAGCCACTTCTGGCGAACCGGAGCAGCGCACGGAAATGCTGTTTCCCTTCCCGCTGGAGCAGTACCTATTTATCTATTATCTACTTGCACTTTGACGTGCTTTCAAACTGCTAGGTGGGCAGGAGCTGGGACCGAGCAACGGGAGCTCACCCCGTCGCGGGGATTCGAACCGCCGACCTTCTGATCGGCAAGCCCTAGGCTCTGTGGTTTAACCCGCAGCGCCATTTACAGATTAGCAGCTGTTAATTGCTGGGAAAAAGCAGGTCCATGGGGCAGTTTCAGAGATATACACATTCCTGGTGCCCTGTCATAAATGCTTTCTTGGAAAGAGTAATTTACAGTAATGGTTTGAAATAACTGAGCTGCCGTCACCAAATGATCAGACCCTTTTTATTGATTCGCTGCCTGAAGAAAATATCTTAAGAAATCAAAGTACGCAACTTTTTTAACCATTAAACCACTGGAAAAAAGTGAGGTGTGCATTTGTTGAGAAGGAAGACCAAAGGCACAAGAATCTGGATCCACTGCAGATCTCTGATGCTGTAAAAGGGTAGACCATTTTATTTGTTCTTCTTTTGACTTTCTGACAGGATATGGCATTTTGGTCTCATGGGGATAGCCCATGTTACATTCTGATAACTGAAGGCATTTTTTGTTGGGAAGCACACAGTAAATGTGTTCTCTGCTGGAGACAACTTGAGCTTTATTTCATTCGAATAGCATAAAGCTGATCTAAATATCCATCTTTTTATTTGAAACAATGCTGTGCTCTTGTTCTGCATGGAAGGTGATCTGGCTTTCTATTTTATCTCTTTCCCCACCCCTCCATATTAGTATTTTATTATTTAAATAATTTATACCCAGCTGCTCTTCAGCCCTAACATCTCCCAGAGCAATTTACAGATTAATGATCTAAAAAGACATAGCACAAAAGAAAAGGAGTTGGTAGGGAGAAGGAGATAAGCAAACTCTGGTACTAATTCTTCGTTGCATAGTAGTATTGGTTGCATAATACTATTATTAAAAATTCTGTCGGTGCAATAATTTTTCTTGCAGAACAAGAAGATAGATGTGTGTGTGTGTGTGTGTGTGTACACACACACACACGCATGTTTAATGAATGAAGGTATGAACATAGGTGTCAGGAAACCCCCCTCCCTGCGGCTGGTAGGGTCGCGGGAGCGTTTGCACTATAGAGAACCCCCTAAGCTGATTACCAGTTCGTCCTCCCCCTCCAGCGCCAGAAGCAACCATTCCTCCAGCGGGGAGGGGGAGTTAGAGGCAGGAAGGCGGTGCAGGGGCTCTGAAAGGATGGCAGAGCCTGAACGCCAGAGGGATAGCAGTGAACGGGGTCAGGTTCCCACGCTCTGAGGGCGCAGACGGGAAGGACGTGGCAGGGGGAGGCGTGGGTTTAGAATCTCGCGCCTCTTTTGCTGGACAAAGAACCGGAAGGATTCATTCCTGGACTCTGCGGAGGGATGAGATGGACGTTTGGTCTTTAGCTCCACTGTATATAGCTGTGCACAATAAAGAACTTAGTTTTAGAAGTTCTGCATCTGGTGCTTTACTCATGAGCAACCACTGAACGTCCTTACAATAGGAAACTGCCTTATAATTTTAAAGGCCATTGTTTCTTCTAGTGCACCCTGCTCTGCCGCTCACAAGAGGTCTTTCCCTTTGCTGCTAGATGTGACCCTTGTACTGGAGATAGAAGAGCTTGAACCCGGGACCTTCTGTGTGCAAAGTGCACACTGTTATCAGGGAACTTTGGGACTTCCCATATCTTCCTGTATACATAAAAATGTAAGGCTGTCGTCACGCTGAATGTGATGCACACGAAAACACTTGTGATCACAGGACTTGCTACTCTAGAGGCAAGAGGCACGAGTACCACACTGTAAAAGGCCTACAACTTCTACCCATTATAAACTGGGAGTATTTGGGAAGAGAGCTCTTTCCAGCTGACCAAGTGGTGCCCTTTTGGAGATGTATGTTGAGCACCGGTCAGAGGCGTAGCGTGAGGGGTGCTGGGGGGGCCAGTGGCACCGGGCGCAAAATCTGGGGGGGCGCGCTCGCACCGACGACGACGACCCCTCGGCACCGCCTCCCATGACAGAGGCGCCCTTCTCTTCCCCTCCCGCACCTGACGCCGCCGCTGCTGAGGGAGCTGCTGCTGCTGAGGCGTTTGCCGGCCGACGGCAGCCACGGGGAGCCTCCGCGGCGCCTTCTCCGCAGCAGCAGGAGGCGGCAAACGGGGGCGCAGGTCGCCGCCGTCGCTGCCGCCATATCCAAAGGCCGAAGACATCGCCGGCCTCTCGCGCCGGTCCGGGTCGCCAGCCGGCTTTGGGGAGGCTCCGCCTCCGCCTCCGGCTCCTCCCCGCACCCGCCCAAAGGCAGGCCTCACCGCCGCCGAGAGAAGCACAGGGGCGCTGGGGGGCAGGCCGAGTGGGGTGGCTCAGAGGGGGGAAGGAAAGAGGGACTGGCTTCCTCCGTATCAGGGAGGGGAGCTGATCTCTCTCTCTCTCTCTCTCTCTCTCTCTCTCTCTCCACCAGCCCCCTCTCCCTTTGCTCCCTCCCTCCATCTCTGCCTCTCTCTCTTTTTTCTTTCTTTCTTTCTTTCTTCTTTCTTTCTTTCCATCTCTGCCTATCTTGCTCTCGCTCTCTTTCTGTCTCTACCGCTTTCTCTCTCTCTCTCTCTCTCTCTCTCTCTCTCTCTTCTCGTACCTCTCTTTCTTTCTTTCATCTCCACCTCTACCTTCCTTTCTTTCTTTCTTTCTTTCTTCTTTCTTTCTTTCTTTCTTCTGTCTTCTTTCTGTCTTTCTCTCTATCTATCTATCTATCTATCTATCTCCACCTCTACCTTTCTTCTTTCTTTGTCTTTCTTTCTGTCTTTCTCTCCCTCTTTATTTCTTTCCATCTATATCTACCTCTATCTCTATGTATCTATCGTTTAGCTATATTTCCCTACAGTATCTCTGTCCTCCCTCTCTGTTTCTCTCTCTCTCTTTCTTGACTTACTGTAGTTTATTAAATTGTCACATAGCTCCATCCAGATCACATAACATTTTTTTGTTTTTTCCTTTGACTTCCCATATCACTTCCCAAAATCTCTTTACTGCTTTATTGTTTATAACAATACACCCGATATTAACCTAACAATAGGAAAAAAATATTGGGGTTTCACCCCCCCTTGCTTATTATGCTAATCCATTTTGTATTGCCAAAAAAATCAAAATATTTACATCGGTAATCCAAAAAGGGTTCTTCTACAAATGCTTCATTCTAGGGGTCTGGAGGTTCATTCTCTCTCTCTCTCTCTTTCTACCCTTTCTATCTATTCTATCAATCTACCGGTATATTTTATCTCATTCATTCTCTCTCCCCACTCTTTCTATTGTAATCTACCTCCCTTTCTCTCTCTGTCGCTCTCTATATCCCTTTCTCTCGTTTTTTTCTCCACCTCTACTGTCCATTTATCTAATTATCTATCTTAGATAGCTCAGCCAGTAGAACATGGGACTCTTAATCTCAGGGTTGTGGCTTGGATCACCACATTGAGCAAAACGATTCCAGCATTGCTGGGGGTGGACTAGATGACCATTGTCCCTTCCAACTCTACAATTCTGACTCGAGTGCTAAAATCCACGGGTTAGGGGGCGCAAATTACTTGCCTTGCCCGGGTGCTGACAACCACGCTACGCCACTGGCACCGGTTATAATAAGCAATAGCGCAAAATTTTAGGCATTCTTATGTGACGCAATCTTATCCCCAGAGTTCACAGGTTTAAATGAGAGACTTAAGTCTCATCTACACCACAAAGCGCTCTAACTAGACATAGCTTTATCCAAAAAATCGTAGTCTGTTAAGGGTTCTGACCTCACCAAGCTAGAATATCCAGGATCCTTAAACTACAGTTTCCAGGATTCCCTCAATGGTTAAAGTGATATCAGAGTGCTTTCAATTTACGGAATAGATGTGATCTAAGGCAGGCTTCCAAACTTCCTGCCTTTCTGAGGCCTGTTTGACACTGACTTGTTTAGGGCGCGACTTTAATTACTAAACGGGGCTGCCAGATCCTACTGCCACCCTGTAAGAACAGAAAGTGTCTAGCACACGTCTGGGTGACTTGCAGCAGATTCACGAGGTTTTCTGACTACCAACTGTTAAACATTAGCAATAACAAAATGTCCCATCCTCCCCTCAGGCTGCTGAAATGAAGAAAGCTGGCTTTTATTTTTTTGGCGGAAATGGGGGACGGACTAGGAGCGGGGTTTTTACATAAGAGGGCCATGAAGTCATTTCTGTTATTGGAAAAGAAATCTTAAGCTGAGAAATGTGTTTAGATGTGCTGAATTTTAAGTGTGGTTCTCTCCTGGGCCTGCCCCCAACTCCGCACTTGGCTCATGTTGATTCAAAGCTCTATTTAAAAACAAAAACCCTGATGTCTGACAGCCCAGGGAAACTTGTTTTCATCACATCTGGCTGACCACTATTTATTTATTTCTTAATGTATTTGTATGTTGCCTTTCTGCTGAGGCACCCGTAGTGGTTTACAATTGGAAAGCACTAAAAAAAATTTTTGAATGGTATGCAGTACAGAGCTGATAGTCCTTTCAGGGGATGGTGGCTCCCAAACTCTGTGAGCTGGGCACCCTGGCCTCTGCAATCCCTCAGGGCACTCAAGCAATGTTTGAAATTCACCAGGTGTATTTTGCACCTGGCTATTAGCCACTTGTGACCAAGTGAAGATGCCCGGGTACCAGGATGGTGCCTGATATCTCCACCACCTGGAGGTGCATGGCTGGAGATCCTTTGATCTATCTTGTGATCAGGAATCACAATTACAGGTGGGTAGCCGTGTTGGTCTGCCATAGTCAAAACAAAATCGAAAATTCTTTCTAGTATGAGCTTTCGTGTGCATGCACACTTCTTCAGATATCTGAAGAAGTGTGCATGCACACGAAAGCTCATACCAGGAACAAACTCAGTTGGTCTCTAAGGTGCTACTAGCAGGAATCACAAGACAGAGACAGAGAAACCAGTAGGAGAACACTTCAATCTCCCAGGACATTCTATAAAAGATCTCAAAGTAGCTGTCTTAATACAAAGAAATTTCAGAAATAGACCGGAAAGAGAAGTAGCTGAATTGCAACTAATCACCAAACTTAAAACCATGGAGAAACCTGGTCTGAACAAAGACATTGGAATCTTATCTCATTATACATAACAAAGCTATCTTTAGCCATCTCACCCCTTGCCTTTCCCTGCAAGACTAATTGCAGCCATTAAGAGTCGTCAACAGGTTTTCCACACCTATCAGCCGATCACCATTCCCACCACCCTTCTGAGTAATACCCCTCCCCACTCCCACTCCCTCACTATATTTAAGGATCTGGTGACTTCTGTTTCAGTGTATCTGAAGAAGTGTGCATGCACACGAAAGCTCATACCAAGAACAAACTCAGTTGGTCTCTAAGGTGCTACTGGAAAGAATTTTCTATTTTGTTTCGACTATGGCAGACCAACATGGCTACCCACCTGTAATTTGATCTTGACTGTTTTCTCACATTATCGACACACCCTGAAGAATCTACCTGTGATATTTTATTTGCACAAAGTTGTATTGAAAAATGACTTTTGAGACACCTGGCCCCCCCAAATGGCAACTAGACGTTCTGTTTTGGCGACTGTAACCCTGGTTTAGGGAGCCATTTGGCACCTAGCTTATATATCTGGGTCTCTAACACCGCACCCAAGTCTTAAGCAGCCCTAGGGAAGATGGGGAAGGGACTGCCACCATGTTGACTGCTGCTTGATGGGGCATATTCTGTGACTAGGCAGGTTCTTGATAGACAGGCAAAAATGGGAGGGTTGGGACCTATGACCAGGTTCAGCTGTGTGGGTTCGCAAGTTGTACAAGCCCATCTTGTCTTTGTGGATTTCCGCAAGGGTGGATTGGCCACCCCTGAACTGAAAAAATAGTTCTGCGAGGGGAGAAAACAGCCTTGCCCCCTTTTTTTCTTGTAAATGGTCCAGAGCACAGAAACTTGGCCAGCCAGGTCTCTTCTCTCCGTGTGTCCCCTCATTCACCCCCACCACACACACTGACTGTCAACTTTGCTGGAGTGTACAACCAGGTGTGTGAAGGTCTTGCTTTCCTTCCACAGAAATGCTAATTGTGTATCTATATTAACAGTTCCTTTGTCCCACAGTTGCACTGGCTTGTGGTGAAACAATGGAGCTATTTTCTTGAGGCGGCATATAGCGCCATCTTGTTTAATTGTGTTTTGGGTCCGAAGTTGTAAGCGCCAGATTCATTTATTTATTTCAGCCCACAAAGCAAACCGGCGTTACTATGTGGTGCAAAAGTTCACTTTGCCCTCGGCGTACAATAGGCATAATCAAGAGGGATCTCGACTGGCTCAGAGTAGTTCTGATTGTTTCGATAAAATCCCCGCAGGGATTGTGCACATTTATAAAGGCAATTTGGAAAGGTACATTTTCCAAGAACAGGACGGCCAGTGGTTTGTGGCCTTGTCCTTCTTGACATGTAACTTTTGAGTGTGGTTTTTTTGGTCTGTTTGTTTGTTTTGCCCCTGAGGTGCTGTTAGGCAGCTAAAACGTCACAGTAGGTGAAATGTAAAATGTAAGCAAATACAACCAGGAATAGCAGTGCCAACATCACCAGATGGAGAATAAAAAGGGTGCCAGTTTCCTGAAGGTCATTAATAGGGCTGGGTGATATATTGATAAAGGTACAGGGATCCCTGACTATTAGGTCCAGTTGCGGACAACTCTGGGGTTGTGGCGCTCATCTCGCTTTATTGGCCGAGGGAGCCGGTGTACAGCTTCTGGGTCATGTGGCCAGCATGACTAAGCCGCTTCTGGCGAACCAGAGCAGCGCACGGAAATGCCGTTTACCTTCCCGCCGGTGCGGAGCAGGGACCGAGCAACGGGAGCTCACTCATTTGCAGGGATTCGAACTGCTGACCTTCTGATCGGCAAGCCCTAGGCTCTGTGGTTTAACCCACAGCGCCACCCATGTCCCATATATCCCCCAAAACTGGTTTGAAGTCCGTATTGTGATATCAGTTTCATAATTTGTGACCTGGCGATATATCATGATGATGATGGTGTGTGTGTGTGTGTGTGTGTGTGTGTGTGTTTATGCAAAAATCACAACGTGGGGAAAACCATGAAGCCAGCCAATGACTCTATGTAACTCCATCCTTATTTCAGGCATCGCGATATATCGGCATATCGCGATATTCAGCTGGTGATATATCGTGATGTTGAAAACCAGATATCGCCCAGCTCTAGTCATTAAAACATAGGAACTTGCCTTCTGCAGAGTCAAATGGTTGCCCATCTAGCTCAGTATTACTGACACCATCTTATCAGTGACTTTCCAAACAGGGATCTCTCCAAGCCCTACCTGGAGATGCCTGGATTTGAACCCATGCATTTAAAGCTGGTGCTCTACTGGGCCACTGCCATACTACCACTGAGCAATGGCCCTTCAAGCAGATGTGTAGCGTGGTCAGGGCGGGGGGGGGGAGAGGCTGTTGCCCCGGGCACAGTTTTCTCTGGGCACATTTTGCTCCTCACGCTGCACCCTGCCAGCCCTGCGCTGCTTTGCGAGTCTGATTCCAAATCCCAGCCTTGCAGGGTGTTAGGAGGACGCAGCAGGCATGTGGCCTTCCAAACGGTCCGATCAGACTGATGGGAAGGGCGCACATGTCTGCCCTGTTGTGCTTCCTCCTCATGTTGCCCTCTGCCCCACGGTGCGCCATGGCGACACGCTCCACCAGGGTTGAATATAAATGAAGGCGGCATGCACAACCTTGTCGTCAACAGGTTTCCCACACCTATCAGCCAATCACCCATTCCCACCACCTTTCTGAGTACAGTGGTGCCTCGCTAGACGAAAATAATTCGTTCTGCGAGTGTCTTCGTATAGCGAATTTTTCGTCTAGCGAAGCACCAAGGCAGAATAGCGGTTTTCGCGATGAATTTTTTTTTCTTTTCGTCTTGCGAGGCAGCCCCATTGACTTTTTCGTCTTGCGGGGCAGCCTTCCGCTAGCGAATGCCTTTCGTCTAGCGAGTTTTTTGTCTAGCGAGGCATTCGTCTAGCGGGGGCACCACTGTAATACCTTTCCCCACCCTCTCACTATATATAAGGGTCTGGTGACTTCTGTTTCAGTGTATCTGAAGAAGTGTGCATGCACACGGAAGCTCTTACCAAGAACAAACTTAGTTGGTCTCTAAGGTGCTACTGGAAGGAATTTATTATTATTTATTATTTTGTATTGTTTTACAAAGATAAGGGACAATTGAGGAAACCGCGCCCTCGTTTTGAAAACCCGTGTTGGAGATTTCTTGACTGTCTGCCCCACCGAAAGAAGGCTCGAAATTCCGCAAACCTTTTTCCTCTGTCACTTCTTTGTCTATAACCAGGCAGGTATGGCAAGGGCCGAGCAATTCCTTCCATTCCCCCCACCCCCAGGTGCTGCCATTTGACTGTCCAACAGCAGGCTTAGGTTACCGTTGCTAACGCTTGTGGTCACGCTTTGTTGGAAGGCTGCCCGGCAGAAATAAAGGTGCAGTTTATATGAGCAATGGCAGAACTGGTTTAAACAGGGCCCAGCTCTTCTTTGCTTTTGCAGCAGCCCCTGGCATGTGTGTGTGCTGCCTCGGTTAGTGTGCCAAAGGAGTTGAAAGTTCATCCGAGAGAGATGATGTTTATAGGGGAAGCGGTTCATAGCATGCCATGTTTGTCAGAGGCTTTTGCAAAAGGGCTGGAAGTTAGGCTTGGGTGTCTTGCTTTCAATTAGGCTATCCCTTGCCGGAAAAAAATATCAACAACCTCAGATATGCTGATGACACTACCTTGATGGCAGAAAGTGAGGAGGAATTAAAGAACCTTTTAATGAGGGTGAAAGAGGAAAGCGCAAGATATGGTCTGAAGCTCAACATCAAAAAAACTAAGATCATGGCCACTGGTCCCATCACCTCCTGGCAAATAGAAGGGGAAGAAATGGAGGCAGTGAGAGATTTCACTTTCTTGGGTTCCATGATCACTGCAGATGGTGACAGCAGTCACGAAATTAGAAGACGCCTGCTTCTTGGGAGGAAAGCAATGAAAAACCTAGACAGCATCTTAAAAAGCAAAGACATCACCTTGCCGACAAAGGTCCGTATAGTTAAAGCTATGGTCTTCCCGGTAGTAATGTACGGAAGTGAGAGCTGGACCATCAAGAAGGCTGATTGCCGAAGAATTGATGCTTTTGAATTATGGTGCTGGAGGAGACTCTTGAGAGTCCCATGGACTGCAAGAAGATCAAACCTATCCATTCTCAAAGAAATCAGCCCTGAATGCTCACTAGAAGGACAGATCCTGAAGTTGAGGCTCCAGTACTTTGGCCACCTCATGAGAAGAGAAGACTCCCTAGAAAAGACCCTGATGTTGGGAAAGATGGAGGGCACAAGGAGAAGGGGACGACAGAGGATGAGATGGTTGGACAGTGTTCTCGAAGCTACTAACATGAGTTTGGCCAAACTGCGAGAGGCAGTGAAGGATAGGCGTGCCTGGCGTGCTCTGGTCCATGGGGTCACGAAGAGTCGGACACGACTGAACGACTGAACAACAACAACAGCACCCCAAAATTACAGAGCTGCTGTGTGCTGATAATCCAGAATAATGTATATTCAGGCGAAAGGAAGAGTACTGCTTAATTGTGCATAAGTAAACCATGGAATTCACTCCTGCAGGAAGTAATGATGCTAAAGGTTAAAAGGACCCCAGGACGGTTAAGTCCAGTCAAAGGTGATTATGAGGATGTGGAGCTCATCTCGCTTTCAGGCTGAGGGAGCCGGCGTTTGTCCGCAGACAGCTTTCCGGGTCATGTGGCCAGCATGACTAAACCGCTTCTGGCGCAACGGAACACCATGACGGAAGCCAGAGTGCACGGAAACGCCGTTTACCTTCCCGCCAGAGCGGTACCTATTTATCTACTTTCACTGACGTGCTTTCAAACTGCTAGGCTGGCAGGATCTGGGACAGAGCAACGGGAGCTCACCCCACCGCGGGGATTCAAACCGCCGACCTTCTGATCGGCAAGCCCAAGAGGCTCAGTGGTTTGGACCACAGTGTCCCCTGTGTCCCAGTAAATGATGACCACAAACTTGGATGGCTTCAAAAGAGGATTGGGCTGATTTTTGGAGAAGGCTGTCAATGGGCACGAGCCTCAATGGTTGTGGTCTACCTCCACTATCTTTGAATGCCAGCTGCCTGGAATCGTGGGCGAGGAGAGTGCTGTTGTGCTCACTTTCTGCTTGCAGGCTTCCCATAGGCTCTTGGTTGGGCATTGTGAGAATAGAATCTGGGACTAGATGGGCCTTTGGCTTGATACAGCTGTATTTTATATTCTTCTGTGTCCAGTGTTATTTTTTTATTGTCCACGGTTCTCCTCCCTCTGTTGTTCTCCTCCCTAAAATTATTTGAGGTAGGTTAGGCTGAGAGGCGGTGACTGGCCCTAGGTCACCCAGCGAGCTTCATGGCTGAGTGTGGATTTGAACCCTGGTCTCCCAGGTCCATAGTCCAACACTCTATCCACCTTGGCAATGAGTTGATTGATTGATTGATTCTGTTTCTGTGCTGCTTTTTATTCAAATAAATCCCAAAGTGGCTTACAAACAAAAATAACACAATAGAACATCACAAATATAGCATAAATCATATAGAATACTTAACAAAACACCAGTAAAACAATCTCGCAAATAAAACCATTACTATCTATGTAACACTATTAACAAAACAACTAAGAAAACTAAGCTAAATGTCACAGTTATACCAAAAATCATAGGATTCGCAGAGTACGACAGCATTCATATCTATAAAACAATATTAAAACAAAATAGCAACAAAGCTCTGTTGAATTTGTACACAGGCTCTCCCCTTCACCATGACTCAAACTTTCATTCTGTTCAATGCATCAAAATATACCTGAACATAATGCTCTCCAAGTCAGCAGAAAAAACATTATTTTTTACATTCCACCCTCTACAAAAGTGTTTAAAATTCTGTGTTGTTGTTGTTTTATGAGGGGACCCTTGCAAGAATAATAGACTGGTAGAGCTGGAAGAGACCCCAAGAGTCATCTAGTCCAACCCCTTGCAATGCAGGAATCTTTCACCCAACATGGGGCTCGAACCCATGGCCCTGAAATTAAGAGTCTCATGCTCTACTAACTGAGCTATCCTTGAGTGCCCCATGTCCAAAATGCTGTGCTTCTCTCCCACCCCATGTAAATTAATCTGAAACAATGACCCTGTCCTTTCATTGTACATAGAGAACGTCCTTCATTTTCCAAGATGCACACCCATCTTGGAGAAATGGAAATAATCAACGGGTTTGGCTCATATTACAGTATGCCCAATTGCAAATACAAAGAGGCAGTTCTCTTTAGAAGACCCAGGCCTGTTGTAGGGTGATGCAGATGTATAATTTTTCCTGGCCTTCCTAAAAGGCAGAAGTAGAAGCATTTCTCTGCTCGGAATTAGGTCAAATAATTTTTGACTGTAGCTGAAGACCGGTGTGCATGTCTAAGGCCTTTTGTGGTTTGGGTTCCTGTAATTAATCTCTTTCTGTATTCCTCACCTTGTCTGCAGAGTGAAACTGATACTCTCTCTTGATGTATTAGCTACTTTAGAATTCAGAACAGGATTTTTTTTTTAAATGTAAATATTGCACATAAAGAGCTTGTGGTTAGGATAGATTAAGTCACTCTGGACTTAATTATTTGTAAGGATTTTTATACTTCCCTTTTAGTTAACATTCCCAGAAGTTTTGATGGTTTTGAGCAGACATGCAGCCCCTTATCAGGGGCATTTGCTGTAAGGGGCAAATCAGCTGGGCTAAAAATTAATTTGTTATTTTATTCTCATTCTTCAGCCAAATCACTACAAACAAGACTGCCACCTCCTCTCAGGCTTACAGTCTTAATGAAGACACAGCGCTATGAAGGGGAATGGATTGTGAGGTAGTTGGGAAATAGTGTTCAGATGTGAGCTCACACAAGGGATGTGTATGGCGGAGCAAAAGAACTACTGATAGATCTCAAGAGTAACTGGGGGAAAGGCTGTATAGCTCAGTGGATAGAGCCATCTGCTTTGTGTGCAGAAAATGCCAGGCTTAGTCCCCAGCATTTTCAGTAAGGCTAAGAATGACCCCTGGAGAGCTGCTGCCGGACAGTGCACACAACACTGAGCTAATGCACCAATGAAATAAGGCAGCCACCCAGTTTTCCTGTGATTTCCAACAGATCCGCAGTGGTTTCTGATTCCAGATGGTTTAAACCAGTGGTTCCCAGTTAGCAAAGAACTGTGGGAACCCCTGTTTTTCAAAAGCCGAGTGATGGACCCCCTACTTTTGAAATGTTTGTGGTCCAGGCCGCCATGCGCATACGTGAAAATTGTGTAAAATGGGGAGCACCCTGGAGGGTCCTAGTGGCTTGCGAGGAGACCCTCCCTGGAGCCTGAACAGGACTGTATGGGGAGCATTTCCTCGAAAGCAAGGAGGACGCGCTGTTTTCAGTTTCCTGGCACCACGCGTGTATGTGCAGTTGCATGCAAATAGATTGTGTGTAAACTGAGTTGCAAATAGACCTCGTATAAGCTGAGTTGCCTCAGTTTAGTATCCAGAAATGTTGTGGATGAGGAGTCATCACAGAGCGGTCAGAAAGTCTTATATATTTAAGGTTATTCGGTTTTATTGATTTCTGGTTAATTGGGCAGAATGTAACCTGAAACCCCAGGAATGGGGAACTTGTGGCTTTCCCATCTGTTGTTGCTGGGCTCCCAACTCCCATCAGTATGGCCAGCGGTCATGGATTCCAACAATGTCTGTAGGGCTGCTGGTACTTCATCCCTGCTGCACACATCCCCTTGTTCCTCCACAAGTAAAAGGGACTAGACACTTGGCATTTTAAAATGAAAGTTTGAACATTCAGCGAGGAGCCTGTGGTAATCTGTGATGAGATCTCTTCCCAGTGTCCAGAACCCTGCTTCACAACAGTTTCATGTTTCTTCCACATTGCAGATATTTTCCTGTAGAGGGCAAGTCTCCCTATGACTTGAGCACTTGAGGGGCAAATGGCCGGCAAACATAAAAAGTGTTGAAGGAGAGCTTGGTGTCCGATATCAATGATGCTTTATTGACCTGATGGAGGTAGACAAGGCCAGCCCAAGACATTTTGGGACTTGAGGCAGATCCCAAAAGAACAACCCCCTTCCCTGCTAGGGAAGATTTGCATCAGGAACAAGGGGAGAAAGAAAGATCAACTTCTGGATATGTTGTCCCGGTGGATCCTGCCACCCAAGGCCATCGCCTCACTTTGCCGCACGAGTGAGCCGGTCCTAGAGGCAGATCTTGGAGCCATATAGTTAGTAGCAGTGACATGGGATCACCTACCATGGTCAAAAAGGTGTTGAGCATCCCAGCTTGAGTTGTTTGTACAGTGCTACCTCTCGATACGAACGGGATCCGTTCCGGAGCCCCATTTGCATCCTGAGAAGTCCGCAACCCGCAGCGCCACTTCTGCGCATGCGTGGGCCGCGATTCGGCATGTCTGCGCATGTGTGTGACGTCACTGTGCGCGCCTGCGCATGTGCGACCCGCCGAACCCAGAAGTAATCTGTTCCGTTACTTCCGGGTTCGGCGCATTAGTAACCCATGCCGTTTACAACCTGCAGCGAACGCAACACGAGGTATGACTGTAGCTTTCTCCTCCAGTGGGTAGACCCGGTAGTCCCTGAAGTTGGGAATCAATGTCAGGAACTCAGAACTCCCTTCTAATTGTACTCCCCCCCCCACACACACACAAATGTGTTTTTTGGGTTATAAGAGCTTTAATGGAGATTTAATCTTATTCCACTTAAATGCTGCTCGCATTTGTATTTGCAAACTTTAACAAGCCTGTTTTAAGACCTTGCTCTTTTCGTTTTCGTTTTCCCTACAGGAGGAGTCTCGTATCCTTAGAGTTAAGGTTGTAGCTGGGATAGATCTAGCCAAAAAGGACATCTTTGGAGCCAGGTATGTACATTCCTCTTTTTTATTGCTCCTGTGACAACAGAATCTAAATTACTGGGGCAATTGCCTCTTTTGTGTTGGCAGCATTAACTTTTCGAAAAGGACAGGAACTAGTAGTAAACTGGGAAAAGAACCTTTATCTGCTTCCTTTAATTTATGCCCTTCAATGCAATTCGATTGGTTCGCATTTTGCTTGGATTTATATGCCGTGCTGTTATGATGATGGGGTGGTTTTTTTCGGTGCTAAAATAATAATAATAAAAAACCAACCAATTTGCCAATCATTTGTATCATACTCCCTTTCATTTCTTAAAAAGGCACCTATATTGAGGTTTGGGTAATATGCATATTTATTATAACGATAATTGGGGTGTGTGTGTGGAGGATTCATGAAATACAGTAACTTGTGTAAAGTAGCAGCTAAGTATAGAAGCTGAGAACAAGGAAGATCCTGTTCAAACCTCATTTGATTCATGTGACTTTCAGAAATCCTGAAGCTGTGTTTTGCATGTCATAATAAACCATGGTTTATCATAACAGGAGTGAACCTAGCCTCTCCCACGGGCTCATGCACTCTCTTTCCTCCTCTGACACAGCTCTGAGAAGTATTTCAAATGCTTTTGCTTCCTGTTTTGGATAACACAGTTTGCAGTGTCAGCAAACCCAACAAAACGCAGTTAATCTTAACTGTAAAAAGGTAAAGGGACCCCTGACCATTAGGTCCAGTCGTGTCTGACTCTGGGGTTTGCGGCGCTCATCTCGCATTAATGGCCGAGGGAAGCCAGCGTCCAGCTTCCGGGTCATGTGGCCAGCATGACAAAGCCGCTTCTGGCCAACCAGAGCAGCACACGGAAACGCCGTTTACCTTCCCGCCAGAAGCGGTACCTATTTATCTACTTGCACTTTGACGTGCTTTTGAACTGCTAGGTTGGCAGGAGCAGAGGCCAAGCACAGGGAGCTCACCCCATCGCGGGGATTCAAACCGCCGACCTTCTGATCAGCAAGCCCTAGGCTCTGTGGTTTAACCCCACCAGCACCACCCGTGTCCCTTTATCTTAACTGTAGTTTGTCTGAAAAAGCAGACTTCAAACCACGGTTTATGTGTCTGGCGAGTTTCATCATGAAGCGTGAATAAGATTACAAACTGTTCAGGGTCGGGATGTAACATTAAGCCGTAGTTTATCAAAAACAGAACGTGAAAGGTTTAAATTCTTTATGAGCAGGGGAGAAGGGGAGAAGTGAAGGGGCGCATAGACTTGTTCATGTCACCAAAACCCCATAGCTGAGGGTGACACTGAAATTCAGCTAGTGTCTTAATCCTACTTCCCTATGTCCAATATGAGGATAGTACTTAAGGAATTACATTTATGGGTTGTTAGGATTATACTGAAATAATATACGTGAAATGTTTCAAAATCATATCATTGCCATTTAAAACTTTTAATTCTTGGTCAACTCTATTTGGTGTTAAAGAATGTGTTGTTGATGATGGAAGGACCTAGGTTTTTGTGTGTGTCTTGGTTGGAATAGTTGTGCAGTTGTATGCACCCAAACTGTTAGATTTACAGACTTTGCAAGTACTGTACAGTGCGCCCCCTCTCTTGTATTCATGGCGCATGAAGCTCCCCCTGGTGGCCTGATGAAGAATAGGTAGAATGCTTAGGGGACTAAGTACATGTGGACGGATGAATTTGCTCCTCAATTATTTCTTTGCTCTCTAGGCATTTCCCCCCTTTGCCCCTCTGCTCTGTTCCTGTTTGCATCATGCTTCTTAGATTGTGAAGCTATTATTTTAAACGTCAAACTTGACTTGAGCGCTTTGCCAGATCGGTGGGGTATAAGTGCAGCAAGTATTTATATAAATGAATTTATATAAATACAGATGCACCAAACAATCTGGAACTTGCCTTAGTGGGGCCTTTTAATGCAAAGCTGATCTTCCTACCAAAATGATAAAAGTTTCAGCACATCCTCTTTTTGTGCAAGCTTCCTGGGTGAGGTTCTAGTTTTGGACCCACAAGTTCCTTTGCTGAAATCTTCTTCCCCTAAAACCAAAGGCTGCCTCTTCTGTTATGTTTCTCCCCCTGCCCCCATCTCTTTTAATGGCAGGATTGTTCCATTTTGCATAATTACCAAAAACACTATTAATTAGGCAACCCCAAGTGATTGCAAACACTTTTTTAAAATCACATAAATCGTCTGGATATCTATGGCGCACAATATGATGGTTTGTGTGTGTGTGTGTGTGTGTGTGTGTGTGTTTGTGTGTATGTGGAGGAGGGTTTGGAGAACATGATCAGGCACAGTGATGAATCAGACCTTCAAAATAGCTAGGTATTTAAGATTGCAGCAATTTCAAGTCCATGAAGCAGCACCTCGCTATTCCTTAATATGCCTTCTCCAGAATGATTTCCACTTTGGGTCTGGATACCAAAGCACAAAAGACACTCACTAGGCATCGGGTATGAAGAGGGCGCACCTTGTAACTCTCTTATAAATTTAGAACTTGGGCACATCCAAGCTGAATGTTGGAAGGTTCAGGAGAGACAAAAGGAGGTATGGTTAAGCTATGGAATTCACTGCTTATAGTCATAGTGACGGCCAGCACCTTGGATGGTTTTAAAGGGATCTGGAGCAATTCATGGAGGAATTTATAGGCTATTATATGTTCTATTGACCGCTGTTGAAGACAGTATGTCTCTGTATCAGCGTTCGAAATTCGCCAGGTGCCAGGCGCATTTTGCACCTGGCTATTGACCACTTGTGGACCAAGTGGAGATGCCTGGGGCGCCAGGATGGCGCATGACGTCTACACCACCTGGAGGTGCATGCCTGGGGATCCTTGGATCTTGGTTGCTTTCACACAGTAATGTCCACATCCTGTAGAATTCTATCCATCTGCACAATCAGAATGATTTCAGGAACCAAAAATTGTATTGAAAAATACAGCTTTAGAGCTGTCTGGCCCCCAAAACAACAACTGGACCTTCCATTTTGTCGACTGTAACCCTGGTTTAAGGAGCCACTTGGTGCCTGGTTTATATATCTGAGTTTCTAAACACTGCCGTGTATATTTCTGGAAATAACATGTAGGGTGACCGTGGTGGTACTCACCGTGAACTTCTCATAGGCATCTTTGAGAACAGGATGCTGGACTAGATGGGCCTTTGGCCTGATCCAGCATAGCTCTCATATTCTTAAAGTAGAGTGCAGTGCTAATGAGCAGAGGATTATAGAGAGAAGTGAGTGCTGGGAAATTGTTTCTTCAGATTAAAGGAATGGCCTGGTGCTTTTCAGGTCAAAACCATTATTCAGAGGCGATTAGGTGTATATAGTAGTGTCTCACAATAATTCTCCCTTTGGTGTCTGCAGGACTTTTTGGCAGATTTGGCTTTCATCACGCACCTTGCAATCGCTGCTGAGCTTTTAAAAATCCCGTCGGCTTTATTGCTGTCAGTCTGGAATATGCAACCTGAATTTAGTTTTCATGGTTCAGTCTAACGAAGGAGTGAGTCCACCACCTTCCAAAGCCGTCTGTGCCTCTGAGCTTTATAGCACCAGGCATGCCTTCCTAATGTTTAGTCGAAATCCCCTTTCTTGTAACTGGGATCCATTGATTTGGATCCTGCCCTCTGGAGCAGTCTTCTGCAACCTGCAGATGTCTTGGACTACGACTCCCATCAGGCCCAGCCAACATGGCCAACAGTCAGGAATGATGCGAGCTGTAGTCCAAACCATATGGAAGACACCACATTGGGGAAGACTGCCTTGGTTCCCCATCAGCTAAGTTCTGTGGATCCCCTACTTTTGAAACTTTTGGTATCTCTATGGTTACATGAATGCTACCACTGACCCATAGGCAAGTCCCCCCAGGCCATCAATTGGGAACCACTGATCTATGTGACTGCCCTTCAATTGATGGGGGCTATCATATTCCCTCTTATGATTATCTCTTCTCCAGGATAAGCACGTGCCTGCTATGCTTCTCAGATCTCTCTTTGTATAAAAGCGTGTAATTTTAAAATAGCTTGTGCCCTTTTTCTTTTTTTTATTTTACCATAAATAAATATTAATGGTGACAAAGTGGCTTGAGTTGTGCGGCATTGCCTTCAAGTCTACCAGCTGCTCATTAACTAATAATAATAATAATCTTTATTGCGGTCCAGCGACCCATAACATGGATTCAGAATAAAATACAGATTCATACAGACAACCCCCAGGGCAGGAAGACCGAAGTGTTATTTGTTTAGTCATGGGTATGTTGATCTTTGATTCGTATGACTACTGAAAGAAACTTTTGCCATGGACACTGTGATATCATTGGATTTGTCATCCAGAAGATATTTGATATAGTAGGCTTCAGATTGACCCGGCTGATTTGCCAATAGTGGTTTAATCAATAGTTCCCTAGCTTGATCATATTGTCCGCAGTGCAATAAAATATGCCTCATGCACTCGACGTCCTGAGAGCACACACAGATCCTATTTTGATAAGGGATACCTCTCAGCCTGCCGTTTAACACTTCTGATGGGAATACATTTAATCTGGCTTTGGTGAAAAGACGCCGATATGTTGGCACAGACAAATTTCTAAGATATGCAGGTGTCTGAAACTCAAACCCATAGTGAATTCCTACTGCTAATGGGCCACAGATAACATGAGATTGAGATTGGAGATCACTATGTGATATGTCCCAGAGCTTTTGCCTCAGAGATTCGAGGGCGGTATCATAGCCTAGATGGTACAGGAGAAAAGGTGGCATACCAATTGAAGTGCTTTTCTAACCATAATTTTCATCCAGCTCGTTAAAGGATCACAAGGTTTTAAGCGGGAGCAAGGTTTGTTCTTAAAACTAAGGAACACACTTTACAAACTCATAACTGCTACAGGCCTTATGGAACTGGGTTAGCATTGGCTGTAGCATCAAAGCTTGATGCACCTCATTAGATCTCCACATTTCAACCTTCCATGACTGGAATAAAAAGAAAGAGCAAACCGACTAGGAAGTTCAGAAGGTGACACTGGAGAGGTTTAGCCGGGAAACCCCCGTGCCCTTTTAACATATGTAAAACCACCAATAGACATAACAACAAGTAATATGAGAGGGAGGTTGGGCCTCTCTGTCCCTCTCTAGAAATCTGAGTTGGCTTGTTACATTTGCGGTATCATTTTACCCACTAAAGGATGGGGATGCTTGCAAAGCTTGAAGGTGTTGGTTCATCAGAATGTGTGCCAGTTCATCGAAATGTTCAGGCAGGTGCCTTGAGTGAAGTCGGTGCAAATCCTTTTAACAGATACAGTGGTACCTCGGGTTACGGACCCAATCCGTTCCGGGGTGCCATTCGCACCCCGAAAAGTCCGTAACCTGAGCGGTGATACCGTGCATGCTCAAAAGTGCGATACCGTGCTACTGCGCATGTGCAAACTGCTTCTGCGCATGCTCGCCAGGCGAAACCCAGAAGTAAACACTTCCGGGTTTTCCGCGTTCGGAACCCAAAAAAACCACAACCTGAAGCACACGTAACCCGAGGTATGACTGTGCCTTCCATGGAATGTCTCTAGAATGATTGTCTGCAAAACAATACTATTTACCAGAACAGTGCCATTTAGAAAGTGTGTCTTTCCCTTCTCACCTGACTGAGTGCATCCTGCTCCCAGGAATGTTTACGTGGAATTAAGTCCCACTAAATTTAATAGTGTTTCCTCCTGAGTGAAGAGGGGTTGGTGCCTTAGAATGGATTATTTCCATGACAGGAGGTGGGATTCCCGTACAAGCCTGAGGCTCCCTACATGCCTGTTAAAAATTAAGCAGCTTCCGTAGAAATGGGGAGGAAGGTGGGAGAGTCTTGTTTTAAAGCCTTTGGTGACAGTCCTGAACTTCTGGTGAATCCTTCACTGGTGCTCCAACACCTGATAGCATGTTTTGTCTCTTTCACCATTGAAGAGGCTCAAGGGCAGACCGGTTCCACACTGCAGCGCTGATCTGTTTTGGCCAGTGGAACCTCATGCCACAATAAACCTGCTAGGTGCTATGGGGTTTGGCCTCCCGACTTCCTTCAGTGATTTTGGTACACTAAGGGCATTGCTCCTCAGCTTCTGCGAAGAGGCAATATGAGCCGGCCAGCAAACCCGATTGTGCCAGATTGTTGTGCCTTTCTCATCATGGAAGAACAGGTTCTCTCTGTCTTGTTCTTCCGAACGTTGTCCTCGATGCCCTCTTTCACTTGATCATTCATTTTTGAAGCAGTTATGATTTGAGCACATTTCAGTTGACGCACAACACTGCTTGGATGGAGAGCCAGAACAAAACGACTGTTTACTATGTTTTATGGAGGGTTATTAAAACAGCCCGAATCAGGAGCCCTTGCTTTACTTCCCTTCTCCTTGCCCTTGTGTCCTTGGAGGTGGTTTGTTCGTGCGCAAGAGATACGGACTGCCTGGCCCATGCGGAAGTTAAACCAAATGATTTCAATCCAGGCTCCTTTGTAGTACAACCCCGTCGGATACACACAGGACTCCCAACTTCTTCACCCCGAAGCAGTGCCTCTCTATCCACAAAGCCCATACTCTGTACCAGTGTGGGCTTGGTATCTGCAGCATCCTGAGGGTTGCTGTGCTATCTGCTCCAGAAGGGACCTGAGCAAGATTTTCAGTGGATTGGGTAAGATTTTCAGTGTCCTGATTAAAAACCTAGGAAATAGTCTGCTGAACCAGACCAATGGCCCATCAGGTCCAGCATTCTGTTTTCACAGTGGCCACAAAATATGCCTTTTGTCGCTAGCATAGAAATGAGTACAAGTGTGCTTTAATTGCGAAATGTAATTTAAAAGGCTTCACTTCGATTTGGCTCTTCTTTGTATGGAATGTGAGCTGCTTTGGCCAAGCGTCCTAGACTTCTTCTTAAAGCTCAGATGATTCCATTGCCACCAGAGACAATGACTCAGAACAGGCTTTGTAGATGTTTGGAATCGCATTTTGCATCTGAAATGCACCCAGAGTTATTGGAAGCAATCGCGACACTGTGCGAACGCTTTAAAATTCTTGTTTTGTTTTTTTTTGGTTTGCAAGTTTGCTGCTGCGTCAGCTCTGTGTTAACATTAAGCCATGAGTAATACCATTTTATGTGGACTTGGGTCGTCACCAGGCAGGTCTGAACACCAAGGCAGCTGCTCACTTTTCAATTCCGCTGTAGTGTTTCTCACATAAAATTCTGGTATTTCTTGTCTGCTGTTGGATGGAGGCAGGGCAGTGGAAGCTCTGAGGATGAGAGCAACTTCCTTATTCTTGAATATGTGTAGGAGCAATGCTAAATTAGCAGGAGGTTCATAATAGGGTTCTCTGCAGCCCTGTTTGACTCAATCGCCAGGCTAAGGGTTAGCTAGGCCTGTTTCGGTTCCACTGGCAGTAGCCAATGGAGTGCCCTGTAGCTAGGTGAACCTGGGCCGGCCGGCCACAAAATCCTAATAATTCACAGGAGAGGAACCGAATCAGGGCTGCCTTGCTGTGCCGGCCTGAAGCCAACACTGTGAAAAAGTCTCCCACCTCCCACTGCTCCATGTCCCTGCAGCCTCTCATAGGATTGCTGTAAGATAAGCCCCGCTTGCTGCTAGGTCCCATCTGCACTGTATGTTTAGCCTGGAGAAGAGAAGGTTAAGGGGTGATATGATAGCCATGTTCAAATATATAAAAGGATGTCATATAGAGGAGGGAGAAAGGTTGTTTTCTGCTGCTCCAGAGAAGCGGACACGGAGCAGTGGATTCAAACTACAAGAAAGAAGATTCCACCTAAACATTAGGAAGAACTTCCTGACAGTAAGAGCTGTTCGGCAGTGGAATTTGCTGCCAAGGAGTGTGGTGGAGTCTCCTTCTTTAGAGGTCTTTAAGCAGAGGCTTGACAGCCATCTGTCAGGAATGCTTTGATGGTGTTTCCTGCTTGGCAGGGGGTTGGACTGGATGGCCCTTGTGGTCTCTTCCAACTCTAGGATTCTATGATTCTATGCACTAAATATTTAAAGCGGCGTCATACCATTTTAAACAGTGATGGTTCCCTGCCCCAAGAAACAATCCTGGGAACGGAAATTCACTCAGGGTGGTGAGAATTGTAATGAGACCCCTGTTCCCTTCACAGAGCAGCCATTTCAAGAGTTCCCTAGAAAACAGGCGTGACAGCTCAATATTTGTTTCAAGGGGGCCGGGCCCCATTCATCTCCAGGTGGCGCTGTGAGCACTGTGTCATGCGTATGACGTGTGATTCAGGCCCAGTGGCCGGCTCCTCCAGAGAGCGCTCGGCCTCCTCCGTCGTGTGTGCAGTGTGTGCCGCCCTCGCCCCCAGTCTTGGGGACCACTTGGTGCCTCTGCTGGGAAACAACAACAACAACTACTACTACTACTACTACTACTACTACTTATTATTATTATTTATAACCCGCCCATCTGTCTGGGTTTCCCCAGCTGCTCTGGGCAGCTTCCAACAAAAGATTAAAAATACATTAAAAACATCAGTCATTAGAAACTTCCCTAGACAGGGCTTCCCTTCAGATGTCTTCTAAACATCAAACAGTTGTTTATTTCCTTGACATGTGATGGGAGGGCGTTCCACAGGGCAGGCGCCACAAAAGAGAGAGATGGCTAAGCCATGCAGGGAATTGTAGTTTTATGAGAGAAATAGGGGTCTTCTGACAACTGCTACAATTCCCAGGATTCTTTGGGGAAGCCAGGGCTGTTTAAAGGGGCATGATTGATGCTGTTTTAAAGGGATAGTGTCATTGGGGGTCTCGAGAGATATTCGTTGATCGATGGTGTAGCTCGATTAACTGCTTTCATTTGCTTACGAGAGAAATAGTTCTGCTTTCAAGTGATGCAAATAATCTTTGTGGTAGACATCTTAAAGGCACCTCCCCCCCCCACTCTTAGTAGGATATGTGTGTTTCAATACGTTGCTTCCCACTTGCAGTTTTATGTAAGTTTTACCTGTATTGAAAATAAAAAATAATAAAATATGCACTGTTGCATCTATTTTAGTCAATGTGTTTTGAATAGAGCAGTTGTCATCAAGTGTATGGGCTTATTTGGAATTATTCCCTTCCCTAGGTCAGGAGAGAGAGAGAAAGAGCGCACATAAACTTGCTTTTCCAAGGAAACTGGATAAAAGGGTGATACAGTATAATTGAATCACATAGAGCTAGAAGAGGAATTTCCTCCTTCATCTCTCTGTACTTTTCAAGGGAGAAAAGGATGACCACACTCACGAACTCACAGCCAAGACAGCAGTGATTGGGAGAAATTGGGGGATTTCCTGGGTTCTAGGGGAAGACCTCAAGGCCACCAATGGTGCCTATGAAGTCCACGCTGGCAACCCTTGGAATAGATTAATCTGGTTCAGCTACTGAATGCCTCCTTGAGAGTTAAGTCCCACTGAGGTCAGCAGAACTAGGGTTCCATGTACATGGGCACAGGATGGTTTGTAAATGTTGCAGACCCAATTTCAGAGAGAGCAGCTTAACATCTAAATAGTAAACATCTCATGGCGAACTTAAGGGCATTTCAGGTGTGTCGTTTCCGCTGTTGCGTGGGCAGTTGGTTCTAATTGTGCCATTCTGCAATGGGGCTGTGCAGGAGAAAGGTTGGGTTTCTCTTGCCTCCTTATGTCCCCAGCCCAGTTGGAATACTTTATAGGTTACACATGCAAATAATTCACCCTGAAGTCAACAAAAAGAGGTAGGTCTCCCTCCCTCCCATGACAAAACACAGATGGATGTTTAAGATATGGGAGGGCCAGGGTTTACAAGAGGATTCCTTTCCCGCAGAGTCCGGCAGCGGTGAATTTATAGCTTATACGTGCAGTTTGCTGTTCCTCTCTGCCGTCATCTTGGTGCAACTTTGAAAATGCATCCAGCAGTCCTGGTTTAGGTATTTGCTCACCCAGTGCCTTTGGAGTCCAGCCTGCCGCCTTAAGCATTTGACTGTGGGGCCCGTAAGTATAAATTTCTAAGAGCCCTTCTAATTTTCTCAGCAAGACCAGTGAAATAGACCCATTAAGGAATGAATAGTAATGGGTAGCACTGCTTAGGTAGAAGTTCTACAGCAATTTTAGTCTAGAAGTCGTTCAGTGTACAGCATTTCATATGAAATTCATTTCTTTTCTACTTCAGTAAACTTGCATTGCTGCATAAGCCCAGTTTCATTACTGTTTTATGAATTGTACCCAACTAAGAGATAATGTAGTTACAGTTACTCATGTCCCTTAATTCCAGTGGGCCTACTCTGAATAAGCCCAAATTGGATTCAATCTTGTGTATGTGTGTGTATCTGCTGATTAAAATTTCAACAAACTTATCATATTTCCTTGTATTTACTACTCACTATCTGAAACCAGTTTCATGATGTTCAGATTGCAGGCCTTTCCCTTCCTTACTGTCCTGCTTCTGATTCTCTCTTGTGGTGCCGTAATGTGCCTCTTGTGTCACATGGCTCAGCTCCCTGTGTGATAACAACAGATGAAATGGCAAGCATAACATGAAAACAAGATTGCTGCATATTGCTCTAAGGGTGTAACGCTGTTAGGTAATATTTTGACCAGCTCATTTGAGTCTTCAGATGCAGCAGTCTCTTAGGGCTAAACCACAAAGCCAAATTACAGGTTGCCTTGGCCCTCCAGATATTTTGGGACTACCATTCCCATCATCCCTGACCACTGATCCTGTTAACTAGGGATGATGGGAGTTGTAGTCCCAAAACATCTGGAGGGCCAAGTTTGGCCATGCCTGCCTTAAATGCATTATGACACACACACACACTTGCAAACACATCTCCACCCTGCCACTAACATTATATTGGTTGCAGATGTGTGATTTGACATTCTGCTCAGCGTTGCCAATGTAGAAGAGGAAACTGAACCATAGTAATGCTGCATTACGTATTATATGTGCTTCACAACAACAAACTACTACTACTACTACTACTTTATTTATATGCCATCCATCTGACTGGGTTGCCCCAGCCACTATGGGCAGCTCCCAACAAAATATTAAAAACAATAAAACAGAAAACACTAAAAACTCCTCTATACAGGACTGCCTTCAGATGTCTTCTGAAAGTCAAGTATTAAATAAGTGGTTCTCAAAGGGTTTTTTTTTTCTGGACAGCTTGAGAATTCTCTGGAGGAACTGGTGGACCACAACTTTTTCCTTCTTCAGTGTTGCTTTCAAAAGCAGACCTGTATTATGAAATTCATGGTCACTAGGATAGCTCAGTTGATAATGCCAAAAGTTGCAGGTTCAATTCCTATATAGGACAACTGCATACAGTGGTATCTCGAGTTACAAACATCTCAGGTTACAAACGCTTCAGGTTACAAAGTTGGCTAACCTGGAAGAGTTACCTCGAGTTACTTTGCCCCAGGATGAGAACGGAAATCGTGAGCTGGCAGAAAGAAGATTCCACCTAAACATTAGGAAGAACTTCCTGACAGTGAGAGCTGTTCGGCAGTGGAATTTGCTACCAAGGAGTGTGGTGGAGTCTCCTTCTTTGGAGGTCTTTAAGCAGAGGCTTGACAGCCATCTGTCAGGAATGCTTTGGTGGTGTTTCCTGCTTGGCAGGGGGTTGGACTGGATGGCCCTTGTGGTCTCTTCCAACTCTATGATTCTATGAAGAGGCCCCGTTAGCGAAAGCACGCCTCTAGTTAAGAACAGTTTCAGGTTAAGAACGGACCTCCGAAACGAATTAAGTTCATAACTAGAGGTACCACTGTATTCTTGCATTGCAGAGGGTTGGACTACATGATCTGCAGGGTCCCTTCCAATTCTATGATCCACCTCACTATGAACAGGCTAACACGGAAGAATCTGTTTAAGTTGGGGGGGAAATGAGTATTGTTATAATAACTTATATACACCTGCCTTTCATTTTGAGAAGAAACACAAAGGTGGTTCACACACAAGTGAAAGCCAACACCGAATTAACAAGTATAAAGCAATTATAAAAAATATAGCTACGCGTAATTAAAATACATAGCAAAATGATTCCATCAAAACATGTACAATTAAAACGTATAATAAACAAGCTCGTTAAAATGTAGCTCCAGTGGTTAAAAACAGTTAAAAGAACAATTTAAACAGAAGGTTGAAGCCTGGAGATCAGGGAGCGATTGTCTAAACAGGTGTGTCTTCAAGAGATGGCAGAACGCCAGTACTGATGGGGCAACTTGTATTTCAGCAGGGAGAGCGTTGCACAACAGCAGTGCGACTGGTGAAAAAGTGCATCTCTGTGTTGCCACCAACCCGAATAGTCATCAGGCCATGGCAAAACTAACTAGGTTCAATTTCTAAATTGCTATACTGCCCTTCACCCAAAGATCACAAGGTGGTTTAACATACAAAACATTTGTTATTCTTAATACCCTTTCTGGGCAGTAAATGGGAAGGAGGTCCTAAGGATAACCCGGTCCAGAGTTTAGGGCTTTGTATACAAGTAACAAGGGACGTGGGTGGCGCTGGGGTCTAAACCACGGAGCCTCTTGGGCTTGCCGATCAGAAGGTTAGCGGTTTGAATCCCCGCGACGGGGTGAGCTCCTGCTGCTCGGTCCCTGCTCCTGCCAACCTAGCAGTTCAAAGTCCAAAGGTCAAGAAACACAGTCCATGGTCAATCCAAGTAGGCCGAGTCTTTAGTCCAGCAGTCAGGATACAGTCCAGAGTCAAACCCAAAGCCCCGTCCCATAGAGCATTCAAGGAAAGGATGCCCAGACACAACCCCTCAGCTCTGCTTCCCTTTCGCACTTTGTAGCATCTGGGCTTGATGAGGCCTGTGACCCTCACCTGTCCTGAGCCTACTCTAGCTGAGGAATCATACACCGTCTCCCAGAGCTAGCGAGCCCCACCTGGCCAGCTAGAGATCTGGGTTGTGGGCCCTTGCCTGCCTCAGCCCCCTAGTTCACTCCTCCTGCTGCTCCCTATGCCTCAGAGCCCACCATGTTTGGGGAGACAGGGACCCTCTGCTGTTCTGGTTCCTGTGCATTGACCTTCATCCCCTTGTCATCCTCCCTCACCCTGTGAGTATTTCCTTTCCCACTCCCTGCTTTCCCTGGTGTGTCCCAGTCCCAGATCCATACCTTGTCAGGATCCTCTTCCTCCATTTTTAAAAACTTCCACCTTTTTAATTCTTACCAGCACTTGCACTTTCTTGGGTATTTCATCACTAAACCTTCTGACCTATCTAGTGTCCTGGATCGGAACATAAAGACACCCAAGGCAGATTTTTAATTGAGGCAATTTCGATTGCAAGGAAATGGGCCACTTTAAGATTTTCCTTTTTGTATGCAACATTCAAAATATATTCCATGGGGGAGACGTTTGGACACTTGACTTGTCAAGACAGAGACTGCAGTTTTGGAGAAACCTGGTCTGAACAAAGACATTGGATTCTTATCTCATTATACATAACAAAGCTATCTTTAGCCATCTCACCCCTTGCCTTTCCCTGCAGACTAATTGCAGCCGTTAAGAGTAGTCAACAGGTTTTCCACACCTATCAGCTGATCACCCATTCCCACCACCCTTCTGAGTAATACCCCTCCCCACTATATTTAAGGATCTGGTGACTTCTGTTTCAGTGTATCTGAAGAAGTGTGCATGCACACAAAGCTCATACCAAGAACAAACTCAGTTGGTCTCTAAGGTGCTACTGGAAAGAATTTTCTATTTTGTTTTGACTATGGCAGACCAACACGGCTACCCACCTGTAACTGGAACTGCAGTTTATAGTTATGCAATTCTTCTTTTTACCGCAGTAAGCAGCAGAAACATCAGATCCTCAGACTGAATACACACACACACACACACACACACACACACACGTTTTGTAAATGACTAAACACAGATTCTGATAGTGGGATGCTGTTTATGCAAGAGCACGGAATAATACCCACTGGATTATTTGTAGCACAGTCAAATCGATTTTAGAATCAATGAGACTAAATAGGTTTAAAGTCAGGCTACATCAGCATAACTCACTTGTGAATTGGACTGCTTAGACCAATAATACATGCCACAGAAATAATCTAATCCTTTTAACCCTGCCTGCGTGCATTGATACTTGGGGATTTGAACTCTTAACACAGCCAGTGAGATATATTAGCACTGAAACTAAAGTTCAGTGCACAGAGTTGACGTTTTGGTGACACAGATTCTGATTGCTAGGCTGTTGGTTGTTGTTGTTGTTGTTGTTGTTTTTGTTGTTGTTGTTGTTGTTTTTAAAGTGTTCACGGGTGACTAGAGGGCCAAGCCTGACGTTATATAGTAAATCAGACATTGTACAGAAAACATGTGTAACTATTTCAATGTTGATGCTTAAAAATGAAAATAGCTGTGAGAGGCTGCAGACTTTCCTGGAAGATATTCGTATTTCTCTTTGTGGGTGGAAATGCAGTGTTTGAATTTTGCACTTCTGCAAAATCTGCTTGAAAGAGGCAAAATTGGGACGAGTGCACACACCATAAGCAGTAGACCCACTTTCAAATTACATTCCACGAAGAAATAACTACCTGCCACTCCAGTGTTCGAAATTAGCCAGGCGCTAGGCGCATTTTGCACCTGGCTATTGGCCACTTGCAGCCAGGTGGAGATGCCTGGGCGCTAGGATGGTGCATGACGTCTCCACCATCTGGAGGTGGATGCCTGGGGAATCATTGGATCTTGACTGCTTTCATATACATCCTGTGGAATTCTATCAGTTATAGTTTATCTGCACAATCAGGATGAACTTCAGAAACCAAATTGCTTTTTTTCTGTGCAGGCTGAGCAGGAGCGGTGAACAAGGTTATAGTTAATTGTTGCCACTTTTTTCCACTTACCCCACCCCCCACTGCCTTGCTCACATTGTGAAGAATATTCTTACTTTATGACTGGTCCGTGTCACCCTTAAGAAAAAGAGGTAGAGATAGACCAATATATATGTGGACTGTCCCTGGATAAAGTGTCTTTTCTTCTTTAAGTTCTCAAAGCCCTTACCTAGCTCGTGGTTGTCATCTGAACTAGCCAGATGTTCAAAATTAATCACAATCAGTCCATCATTTGAAAAATAAGACTTTGGAGCTGTCTTGCCCCAAAATGGCAACTAGACTTTCCATTTTGGTGTCTGTAACCTTGGCGCCTAGCTTTATATATAGGAGTTTCTAACACTGCTCTTGGCCTAATTTCAAAAGTCCTCCGCAAGTGATCAGCTCAGATCTCTGGCAAGACTGATCTGCCCCCACCCCAAACTGGCAGCCTACTTGGCAGAAAGACCAGAGGATAGGGAGTTGGCCCCACCCACCAATAGCTGCAGCTCCTCCCACTGACCGCATGCACCCCCCTATAATAAGGGAATTTGGCCCTCAACAGGAAAGTGATTTCTTTGTTTCACGCTCCTGCAAAGGGATTCCAATTGAATGTTGGAAATACCCCTAGCTTTGGCCTGCAATAGCCATGGGAGTCTATCCCATTTGCTGCATGTTGTGATTCATTTTGCGTTTTGCAAGCCTCCCTGTGGATTTAAATTTGGCTTCTTGCCTATCAGAGGAAGATTTAGCAATAGGCACGTCTTTGTAGTGTTCCTAGGCGATCCCCAGAGCTAAAGGCAAAAGCGTGGCTCCCATTTTCGGGATTTCAACACAACCACTTCTGTTTTCATGCACAAACTGGTTCAGCAGAGTTCACCCTTTCTCCAGATGGAGCATCTGGTGCGCAAACGCTTCAAGGAGCCTGGGATTGCCACACATATTCCGCTCCTCCCCTCCCCCCCTTTGTTATGATGTATGCTCATGCCATAGTTACCATGGGAGCCGGTGAGCTGGTGGGAGGGGGGGGGAGAATAAAAGCCTTTTCTTAATTGCTAAATGTTGCAGCTTTCCATGTGCGTTAGCTGACATCTCTGGTAATTGGATTTCACAGATATTGTCTCTCTCTCTTCCCACCCCGCATTCTGCTGTGGCTTTCTGTGTTTTGACTAATACTCTACTGCGGCATTGCCTAGCATCCAGAACGAGGCACGTTTTGGTTCTGTTCCCTCTCGCCTGGTTCTGTTACTGCTGCCAGTGTGCAAGGCTTTGTGAGTTGGACTGAGCAAGATTCAGCTTACAGAAGGCTGCACAACTTAGGTCTTCTGCTAGTGCAACAACTTGCTTCTCCCCTAGTGTGCCCCCCCCAAATAGGTTTGGGGTGTGTGTCAGGAGAATCACCGGGACAGCACAGGGCAGATCATTCCATCAGGCAAGCAGAGACGCTTGCGCTGAAGAAATGACCTGCTTAGCGCTATGCTGAATTCCTCCCACCGTGTTTTGTGTTTCTGCCTCCAGCACACAGCTGTTGCCTCTTAATAATAGAAAACTCTGGGAGTATCGTGACTTGAAGAAAAATCCCACCAGGCTCTTTAAGGACCATTGCATTCAGATGCCCACTAGAACAGCCTTCCTCTGTTGAATGGAGAACATGCATCTTATCTTTGTAAGCTGAAGAAAACTTGGTGTGGAGGAAGACCCGTTGTAAGCATTCAGGTTTCCCGCCATTCCTGAAACCTGTTTGATTGGTTTCCAGGCCCAATTCATAGTGCTGGTTTTGACGTATTAAGCCTAAAGCAGCTCAGGACCGCAATTCCCCAAGGACTGCCTCATTCCATATGAACCTACTCAGTCCCTGAGATCATCTTTTGAGGCCCTCCATCGTGTGTCTCCTCCTGAAGAGGTCCGGAGGGTGGCAACACAAGAACTTGGCCTTCTCTGCTGTGGCTCCCCATTTGTGGAATGCTCTCCCTAGGGAAGTTCGCCTGGCGACTTCATTATACACCTTTAGGCGTTCCTTTTTAAACCAGGCCTTTGGTTGATTGGCATCCCATGCCTTTTTAAAATGTGGCTTTATATGTTTTTTGGGGGGTGTTATTGCGTTGTTGTGTTTTATTTTGATTATGTATTTTGTGGTTTTATATTGTGATTGTGTTCTCTGAACCGCTCTGAGACCTCCGGGTATAGGGTGGTATATAAATTTGATCAATCAATCAATCAATCAATCAATAATAAGTTTCCAGTTCCCACTGGAGCAGGGGCTAAACCCGTGCCACTGAAACTGGTGACCCCAGCCCTTGTGAGAAGCAAGCATGCTTCTCACAGAATCATAGAGTTGGAAGGGACCGGGTGGATCAACCCTGTGCAATGCAGGAATCTTTTGCCCAATGCAGGGCTCAAACCCACAACCCTGAGATCAAGCGTCTAATGCTCTACTGACTGAGCTATCGGCAATCATCCAGGGAAAGGCGGTAGCTCAGTGCTGGAACAACTGCCTTGGATATAGAAGGGCTCAGGTCCAATCCCTGGCATCTGCAGGTAGTAGGGATGGGAATGTTTCCTGTCTGAAACTCGAGACGGCCACCGCCAGTCACTGTAGAGTAGACAGTACTGAACTCGATGATTCTGTGTTCTATATTAGGTGCAGGGAACCCTTGGCCCTCCAGCTGTTGCTGAACTACAACTCCCATAAGCCCCAGCAAGCATGACCATGGGCGATGGGAGTTGTAGTTCAACACCATCTGGAAGACCAAGGGTTCCCCGCACCTGCTCTATAGCTTCAGCCCTGCCTCTAATTTCGCTAAGTGGATTTAGGCACGTCTTATTCTCTCAGAGTCATCGTGAGCATTGTGACGGGGTAATGTTTTGTTTTATTTATTGCGTTCTGAGGGTGGCGTACACGGTCCATCCCTTTCCAATTGTATCCTTGCAGCAACCCTGAGAGACGAGTTAGCCTGAGAGAGTGAGCGCCACATGCCAGAGTAGGATTTGAACCCAGTCAAGTCCTGGTCCGGTGCTCCAACCACTACACCACACTGCCACCTGACACATAAAGCACTTTAAGCACACAAGAGGAGCTCTTCAAATGCCAAGCGCTTTTGCTCTCCCCCCCCCCCCTTTCCTGTCTTCCATTTCTGAAGCATTGGAAGGGAATTTGTTTGAAAAATCAGTACTGTACCTTGGAATGGTGGTGGAAGCAGCATAGGTGGAGTCGTGTGTGTGTGTGTGTGTGTTTTCTAAGCTCCCTTGTCACACAGACAAGGTTTGCTGTCTTCCCTGTGACTCATCATTATAGCTCGCAGCTCCCTGAATTCCAGCTTAGCAGCGTGAGAGCGAGATTTCTAAGAGGAGGGGTTGGTGGTGGAGAGAGGTGTGCCTTTGCTTTCCAGAACCTAAAGGGGGAAAAAGAGGGATAAATACATATGCAGTACGCGCAAGAAGGAAGTTGCTTTGGAAGAGGAAGTAGCAGATTCAGGGCTCCAGAATCCAAATTGTATCCCTGCCGCCTGTCTGCAGTGAGGGAAGAGGAAGAAGGTAAGGACAAAAAGAAACCCTTGTGATCTCTTTCCTCCTGTTAGAGAGAATTTGTCTTTGGGTTTTTCCTTGTTATGCGGTTGCCTCCACCTTTGCGGCGACAGGCCCGTTGCTAAGATCCTGCTGCCGAATCAGATGTGTGCCTCACCCACCACCACCCTCCCCCCCCCCCCGATTTGCACCACAGTGCCTTTCTTATTTTGATCTGTACTTCAAACGTAACACAAATAAATATATATAAATGTAGTCAGGCCTTAACGACAGCTGTAGAAGCCAGGGAATGGGGGGGGGGGGGTAGTTGCTGTGTTGCACCTGAAGCTTCCAGATTTGTTTTTTTAAAACAGAGATGTTAGGTACTGGCTGCCGATTTATTCTTCCATTTTCCCTTGGGTGGGTGGGTGGGAATATCGTAAGAATTTCGCCCCAGCATTCTGTCTCCCAACAGCCAAATATCCCTGGGAAGCTCAGTGTTGGGTGTAGGTGAAAGCAGTTCATTCCCATGACGTCATTTTCAGCACCTGCTAATCCTAAATTAGGGTTATTCTGATGTTGCCGCTTTTCACTGGCAGTCCTTAATCCTTTTTTAGACCCCCTGCCTTTAATTTTTTTTTTAGTGTTATTTAATTTAAACAGCTCCACATAATGTCTTAGTGGCATCGCATCCTTCTTCCCTTGGTTACCCCCTGAAATCTACTACCTGCCAGTGTCATTGGATGACATTGGATTCCAGTAATGATAATTTTTTTCTACAATATTTTTTATTTCCCCTCTCCTTTTCACTCCACCCTTGTGGCCTCTAAAGTAGGAAGGCTTTCTTTAAAAGGATGTTTCGACCCTCTGATCACCCCTAATTGAACTTATTTGCCCTTTTCAGGTTGTCTGTAATATCCCTGCACGCAGTATTCTGACTGCATCTGTGCCTTTAGGTATCTTTTAAATGTCCTTAAGATGCTTGCTTTGTTTTCTTTCCCTTGTAGTCGAGAACATTGGGTTTAACCGTGTTTACTCCGAGTCTGTAACGCGCCATCAAATCTAATGCGCACCTCAATTTTCAGAACCTTGAAACCCAAAAAAACTATTTGCTGGTGAATGTAAATGTGCCATCGAATCTAATGCACACCTTAATTTTCGCAGCATAATTGGGCCAAAAAAGGTGAGCATTAGATTTGAGTAAATAGAGTACCTTTCACTTACTTACTTACTTACTTACTTACTTAACTTACTGTGGCAGCCTGCCTGACATTGTCATTAAGCTTCCTACTATTGCCCCAAGGTCTCTCTGCTAGATATTGCAGATTCTAGTTTAGACTCCACCACTAAAATGAATATAGGTTTTTGGCCTTGCTGCCTATTACCATTCTTCTAGTTTGTACGAGTCCAGGAACATTTGTAGCCTTCGCTGTAGTGAGTTTTTAAAGCAGATTTAAGCTGTAGTCCTAATTTGGGACCTTGTGAAGTGTTTTCTGCACTTGGAAGCCGGTATAGATTACCTGGGGTATGCCAATACTGATGAGGTGTATAGCATATATACTGCAGTATATGATTTGTCTGTCTGTCTGCCTACTATAGAAAACCTTGAACAGCTTAGAACCAGTGTATTTGTGCCATCTCCTTACTCCAGGTGCCCACTCGACCAATTCAATCTGCGGAACTGGCACTCTTACAGGTGCCACGGAATGCTTGTTCCACACTTAAAGGAAACGGATATTTTAGTGGGGCAGCAGCTGCACTTTGGAACTCCCTGCCACTTGACATCAGGCAGGCACCTTCACTGTGCTCTTTCTGGTGCCTGCTTAAAATACTCTTGTTTTTCTGCCCAGACATGCAGAAGTACATGTGTTTTATCTCTTTTTAGCTATAATTGATTTTAATTCTTCTTTCGGATTGCTTATATTGGATTGCTGTGAACCGCCCTGAGATATTATGATGAAGGGTGGTGTGTGTGTGTGTGTGTGTGTTGTTTTTAACTGTTTTTTACTGATAATTTTAATGTTTTATTTTATATTGTTGTAAACACTTTGTTTTTGTTTTTTTACAGTCAAAAGGTTTCTAAATTGCATTATTATTATTTTTTTTAAAAATAACTATCTGCACACTTAATTTTTTTATTAAATAATTTATATTAATTTTCAGTTGCAAAAATCCAATATTATATTAATCCAATATTAATATTATATTAATACCAAATAGCAATACCAATTCAAATACAAATCAATTAGATAGCCGATTATAAATTTTGTGTGGCTTTCCACGTGCTTCCCAAGGTCTGCTTCCCTTTAATTCTGCCTCCAGATTGTTGCTCAGACCAAATACAATCCACTCTTGATAAAATCCCTTATATCACAGCTACAATGATTAACTTCAGTTTGCATAAATACATATAGTAATTTGTAAATTCACAAGTGAAGTTCTCCTTTCTTCTTCCTGTGTGAGTTTTTAACCAATGGTTCTTTTATTCCTTTTTCAAATACTATGTGCATATTAATTATTCCTGATTTCCTTGTTAACTTGGAGTTGCTCACTTAAAAATGTTCAGAAGCCATGCCCCAATAATAGAACCATAGGACAATAAAATCGTAGAGTTTGAAGGGACCCTGAGGGTCCTCTAGTCCAACCCCTGGCAATGCAGGAATATTTTGCCCAACGTGGGGCTTGAACTCACAATGCTGAGATTAAGAGTCTCATGCTCTACTGACAAGATGTTTTGTATTTCCTCCCGCAAAATGCTGATCGGTAACAAATAATGCACAGTCGCAGAAATGGGCACAACACGTCATTCAAGTTAAATAACTGGTTGTTGGCACCTGTCTGTCTCGGAGACAATGTCAAACCTTTGGAAGGTAGCAGCGCCTGCCGTGGCTGTAGAGACAGATGATATGGGAGAGACATGTTTTGCTGCAGCCGGGGCAGATGAAGGAGTCTGGTTGTAACGCTGCTAATGCAATAAAATTAAATAACTATGTTTAAGCTAAATTTGGAAATTAGGTGCAAAATTGCGTTGGAGACGAAAATGTGTGATTTGGATGGTCAAAAAAAAATCAAAGTACTGGGCTGTATTCAGCTTCCCTGTTCTACTAGTGCAAGCTAGCACAAGTATTCCCATTAGTGCAGTGGGGCTCCCCCCCCCCCCCCGTTTTCCTCCAGCTCCTTTTGTAGCTCCACTCCAGAAGATCAGGAAAGCCCCCCAGAACAAGCTCAAGGTGGGCAGAGAGGGGAGATGGTTGGATAAACAGAGATGCTTGCATTGAGTGAACAACCTCCCTGGTGCTGTGTTGAATTCCGCCCACTGGCTGGGACCTTACCTTACTGTGATGTGCGAACCAGTGTGTATGGTTTGTTTATTATTGCATTTAGGGTCGCAGGTGGCGCTGTGGTCTAAACCACTGAGCCTCTTGGGCTTGCGAAAGGTTGACGGTTCGAATACCCACAACGAGGAGAGCTCCTATGGCTCTGTTCCAACTCCTGCCAACCTAGCAGTTCAAAAGCACCCCAGTACAAGAAGATAAATCGGTACCGCTGTGGCGGGAAGGTAAACGGCGTTTCCGTGTGCTCTGGTTTCCGTCATGGTGCCCCATTGCGGCAGAAGTGGTTTAGTCATGCTAGCCACATCACCCGGAAAGCTGTCTGTGGACAAACGCTGGTTCCCTTGACCTGTAAAGCGAGATGAGCGCCGCAACCCCATAGTCGCCTTTGACTGGACTTAACTGTCCAGGGGTCCTTTACCTTATTGCATTCATATTCCACCTTTCCTCCAGGGAGTTGGAGGTGATGCATGTGGTTTTGCCCCTCCTTGTTACATCCTCACAACAAACCCTATGAGGTAGCTTATTCCAAGAGACAGTGACCAGCCCCAGGGCACTAGTCTGTTTGATGGCCACATGAAGGATTTGAACCCTGGTCTCACAGGTCCTAGTCCCCACACTCTTAACTATTGTACACCTTTCAGGCTTGTAGCTTGTTGCTCTCGGCTTGAAGAATGGGATGCTGACATGTTCATGGTTTATAGGGTAACCATGATATGCAGATGGGACCTGGGTGGGTGGGTGGGTGTGTTTGCTTTTTCCTGTTGCTTAGCAGCACACTTCATTTGTCAAACCCCAGTTTACAGTGATGTCCCGACCAACAAACTGTGACCTCAATAGCTCCTTCCAAGCCAGTATTGCAATTCAGGATCGTTCTGGTTTGGACCTTGCTGCGGATGGTTTTGACAAACAAGGAAGTGTCCTATCAAGGAGAAGGAAACTGCCAGCGGTATCTTATTCATGATCCTTCAAAATATGTTTTGGAAGTTGGGAGATGTCTCCATGTAGCCATTATTTCTCAGAATAGGGTGGGCCTAGAGGAACGTGGCATACCAAGACTGTGTGTGTATGTCCACACAAGTATTTACAGTTTCACATGTTAAAAGAGTTACACCCAGGATTTAGCAAATAGTGTCATCACTATGCTATTGGTTGTGATGGTTGGTTGGTTGATTGAGTGATTGATTGATTGATTGCAAATATGGTTTATAAATCTATTGAATACCTAAATAGAAAACCGTGGGATTAAGAATCCCAGATTGTTGCAGGGCCAGTTAGTGTAGATTGAAAGTGAAATAGGAGGAAAATGTGAAGATGTTGGGTGTCGGGTGCAAGAGTCAGGTGGAACTTAAAGTTAGTTTTTGTATTAGTATGTGGTCATATAAAAATAAACTTACCATGAAGTCATTATGCACAACATGAGAATCAGACTATTGTGATGGAGCACCTATCTTCTGGCATTTCCTCTCATTAAATACTAGATAGGCACCATCTCTGCTGATGTTTTGGTGCTTACTGAAGACCTTCCTCTTCCAAGAAGTCTTTTAAGTAGGTATTTTCCCAGGTCTACCTTTGCACGGGATCTGTTTTTAGATGTTCAGTTGCTTGTATGTTTGGTGCCTTGGGCTCCTTTTTGGAGGGAAGGTGGAATATATATTAAAATGACAACAACAGATATATCATCATCATTCACAACTTACGGTTTTACTTACATTATCGGGATGGAGATACAGAACAATGAAGGCGAGAACGAACCGTCTCAAGAACAGTTTCTTTCCTAGAGCAATTCTGGCCTTAAATGGAAACTCTGGACTCTGAAGTCATCTTATTTTATTTGTTATATATTGTCCTGTATTGCATTGTGTTTATCAGTATTTTTAAATTATGTGGAGTGCCTTATTTGGGTTGATATAGCAACCGAGGAATTTTGTTGTTTCCCGCAAGGAGACAATGACAAAAAGGATCTGTTCTGTTCTGTTCTATTCTATTATTCTATATTATGAGCTTTTTAGGTCAATTTTGTTTTTAAACCTCTGGCTGTTATTGATAATATTAATGTATATGTAAAGAGGTTTAAGGTACATACAAATTACGTTAAATAAATGAAGCACGTAGTTTGCCCTCAGTAGTCAAAGGTCACATCTTGGTGAACTAGATAAGTCCTGGATTTGTTTCATCATGGCTTGACTCATATCAGGGTCATGCAGGTGGGACAGCCCCAGAGGTAGTCTCCAGGAAAAATGCCAGGGTGAGGTTTTGCAAGATACAATCTGTAGGCAACCAAGCCAGAATCAAGACTCCAGGCTGCAGTCAGCTGAGCCTCATTCCATTTCTCCTGGCTTAACAGAAAAGGAAGAGGTCTATTGGTAATTATACCTATTTACTAGGTCATGATCCTCCTTTCAGTACAGTGGTACCTCGGGTTAATTCATTCTGGAGGTCTGTTCTTAACTTGAAACTGTTCTTAACCTGAAGCACCACTTTAGCTAATGGGGCCTCCCTCTGCTGCTGCGCCACCAGAGCACGATATCTGTTCTTATCCTGAAGTAAAGTTCTTAACCTGAAGCATTATTTCTGGGTTAGTGGAGTATGTAACCTGAAGCGTATGTAACCTGAGGTACCACTGTATAGGCACTCAATATGAATTACATCTTAACATAATAGGTTATCGCCTAAGGGGCACAATAAGAAGGTGGGGAGGAATGGGCTGGGAGGGATAGGTGCAAATTTGAGTTTGCTGCATCTGGCATTGCCGAACTGTGGTCTATAGACCGCTAGTGGTCTGTGAGATTTATTTGGGTGGTCTGTGGTTGAAGAGGAAAGATGGTGCCTCCATCATATTAAATATCCATATTGTTTTCTTATTGTATTTTCATTGCTTCTTGTGTTTCTCGTATTGCTTGTTAGAGCATCAGCATTTGAATTCTATATATAAGAAACAAAAGCCGCAACAAAAATGCAATTCATCGTGAAATAATAATAACAAGAACAACAATAATAGCAAATTTATTTACCTCCCTGCATCCGAGGATGACAGTGTGGTTCACGAGATAAGCATACAGGATAAAAGCACAAAAGAAATTGTTGTTCAGTCGTTCAGTCGTGTCCGACTCTTCGTGACCCATGGACCAGAGCACGCCAGGCACCACTATCCTTCACTGCCTCCCACAGTTTGGCCAAACTCATGCCAGTCGCTTCGAGAACACTGTCCAACCATCTCGTCCTCTGTCGTCCCCTTCTCCTTGTGCCCTCCATCTTTCCCAACATCAGGGTCTTTTCCAGGGAGTCTTCTCTTCTAGTCAGAAGCAAAGCAGAACAACCCCTCCCTCCCACAAACACATTTAAAAGGCTGTGAAATGTTAATCAGCCAAAGGCCTGGCTGAAGAGGAATGTTTTCGCCTGGCGCTTAAAGATATATAATGTTTGAAATAACGTTTGTAAAAAACAAAACAAAACACCAGAAGCTTTTCTTTTGGGAATTATAGGGACAGAATTACCTCAATTGTATAGAAACTTATTCATGTATGCTACTACAGTGGCAAGAATGTTACTTGCTCCAAAATGGAAGGAAGCAGAAGTCCCAGCAAAGGAAGAATGGATACAAAAATATGGATTACGCAGAAATGGCAAAACTTAACAGAAGAATAAGAAATCAAGATAAAAAAAAAATTAAATAAAAGATTGGAAACTGTTTATTGAGTATTTACAGATAAATTATAAACAGATAAAAACATTGGCAGGATTATTGTAATAACCTGCAGTTTCATAAGAGTATATATTTAAAGAAGATGAATAAGGAACCGCAGGAAGAGGTGGAAGGAAGTCAGGTTTTGAAATGTCAAAATGATTGTAAAATTAGTGAAATGTATAAACTTGAAAAGTATAAATAAAACAAATAAAAAAGAAGAAGAAGAAGAAGATACATAATGAAAACAGATGAAGCTCCCTGGTGGTTGTTCAAGACCCTTGGGTGATTTTCAGGTGGTCTGCGGGGGAGTAGGTATGGGAACCACTTGCATAATAAAGGCACATACTGAACAGATGGGACACCCTGTGATGGAAGGAGATCTGAGAAGAGAGGAGTCTCATGGGAGATGGTCCCAGACAAGCTGCTGGAGAGGGTTTCGCTATTTCATCCTCCCCAGTGAAAGAACCAGGTGGAGTAAGATCTCAGGTGGGCCAGGCAGAGACATGTGGAGCAGGGGCAGGCAAGATGTCTGAAGCGGAGTCCAAGATTTAGGGAGAAAAACAAAGATCTGGAGAAATAAGTGCAGCTGGGAGGAGTCCATTGGCACCACCTGAGAGGCTGAGTTGCCAAAAGCAGAGCCACCTTGGAAATCCCACCGCCTGGGCCCCCTTGTGCAATTTTTTGTTTTATTTTATTTATGCAACAAAATTTAAGTAACAACTGTTTTGCAAAAAGAAATAAAATGAAACCGTAAAATGTACATTAATGATCTCAATAAACATTGAAGTTGTTGTTGTTCAGTCATTCAGTCGTGTCTGACTCTTTGTGACATTGAAGTTAGGAAATGTTAAAAAATTCGAAATGCAATTGAAACCAGCAGTTAAAATAAAATTGCAGATTAAAACATGTTGGCATTTACAAATATGAGTAGGCTTGCAGAAAAAACATTTAAAAACAAAACAAAACGGGATAAAAACGGTTTAGCAAAGATGTTTGCCTGAGGTCAATAGACAGGGAATACTCTAGTCTAGGGGCTCCTGAGCTAAAATATCTATTTCTGATAAGTGCAGAATGAATATTGCGTTTCAGTCAGGGTCATTTAGTGTCCACCTAATTTCATTCACTCTTCAAGTGTGCTGCTTTTACTATTAAAACACAATTGGCTGGTTTCAGTATGTTCTTCTCAGAAGTAGCCCCCTTCAGATAAATCAGGTTTTCTTCCTACTAAGAAAAATACATATGCAATGTTGATGTCCACCACTGCCTTGATAATCTGTTTCCCACGCAAAGACTGCTAATCTGCTTCTCACCATTATGTTGTTACTGACTAATTTACAGTCACCATCTTGGCTGTTGGCATCCAAGATGCGTGTGTTTTTAGGACACGCCCTATTCCTGAGAATGGGATTTGTTTTGACTGTTTTAATAACTGCATTTGAAATTGTTGTAACCTGTTGGTGAAGAAGGGTGGGAAACAGATTCAGTAGCAGTGGTGGTAGCAATAATAATCATAGCAAAAGCATAAAATACAAAACGAACTAATAAATACGACTATATAAGTAAGTAATCACTTTACAGCTTCAGCAAGGTAAAATACCTAGACTGTAATTCATCCCAATGTTGTTGTTTTTATATCAAAGTTGGCAAAATGGTCTGTGTGTGTGTGTGTATTTCTCGTGGGAGTTGTGAAATTGCACATATTTGCCTGCTGTTGTATTTTAGTATCTTGATTTTCCTCGGGTCTATGAAAAGCTAAGGGAATTTTCAGGTACATCTTGGAGCATGGGTAGGCAAACTAAGGCCCTGGGGGTGGATCCGACCCAATCGCCTTCTAAATCCGGCCCGTGGACGGTCTGGGAATCAGCGTGTTTTTACATGAGTAGTATGTGTGCTTTTATTTAAAATGCATCTCTGGGTTATTTGTGGGGCATAGGAATTCGTTCACCGCCCCCCCCCCCAAATATAGTCCAGCCTCCCATAAGGTTTGAGGGACAGTGGACCGGCCCCCTGCTGAAAAAGTTTGCTGACCCCTGTCTTGGAGTAAGAGAGCCAGCACCTTTTGCTCTCTCCAGGCTCTACTTTTTTTAAAAAAAAACAAACCCACAAAAAAACGATAGCCATTGAGATTGCCAGATGGTTCAGATATTTGTTTGGCTGGTTGCTCTGCTGCACACTGATGTGGGGATGAACGAATTTGCCTAAAGTATCAACCCTTGTGAGGGTGGAATCCTTGTCAGATGGCAGTTATGTCTCAGGTCAAAGTTCTGGCTCTTGGAAACAACTTTATGTAAGTGCTAACTATTTTAGAGAGAGAAGAGGTAGACCAGTTCATGCTGCCATTGAGAAATCGTTGTACTAATCTGACCTGTAAGATTTGCACGTGTTAATGGTGGAATGCAGGACGCTCTCACCATCGAGGCAGAGTCTTAGGCAACAGGCACAACTACCGTAGATACTCGAGTATAAGCCAACTTTTTCAGCACATTTTTTGTGCTGAAAAAAAACCCTTGGCTTATACTCGAGTGAGGCGGGTGGCAGCGGAGGGACGAGTGGCCTGAAAGGAGCCCTTTTGGGCTGCTCGTTCCTCCTCCACTGCCGCCAACAGTGGCAAAGACGGAGGTGGAGGAGGAAGGAGCAGCAGCCCGAAAGGGCTCTTTTCGGGCTGCTCGCTCCTCTGCCGCCGCCGCTGACACACACACACACACACACACACACACACACACACACACACACATTGGCCCACCAGGAGGTTTGTGGTGTGGTGAACCGGCTTATACTCGAGTCAATAAGCTTTGCCAGTTTTTTTGTAGGGAAATTAGGTGCCTCGGCTTATATTTGGGTCAGCTTATACTTGAGTATATACAGTAAGTATTGAAAAAAGACCTCCATGTTTGTGTGGAATCCGACACAAACTGCATTTGCTGTGCTGTATTCCTCGTGGGGAGAGAGCAGGCCCAAACGGGGGGGGGGGGGTCATATGGGCCACTTGGCCCGGGCCTCCGGTTCCAAAGGGGCCCTCGGTCAGCATATTCACAATCGCTCACCATTATTTAAATGTAAATACTTTAAACAATCATTTTCCCTATATATTTTTTAAAAGCACTATTGTATATCTATATTTTCCATTTTGTCTTCATATGCAGATACGGTTCAAGCCTTGAAATAAAATTATTTGTCAGCATAAATTTTGTGAAAATTATATACTTACTTATTTATAAGACTTCGGAGATCCCCAGGGTGAAAAAAAAAGTGGGGCACATTATCTAACTGGCCTGGGCCTCTGCCTGGCCCTGCAAGGGCCTGGGAGAGAGAAACATATTTCAAGTACCTTCTCCTTTCTAGGACTTTTGAGTCCTCCATTCCTCCAGGCAACATTGTCTGCTTTGATTGATTATTAGGACATAGACTCACCTTCTCCACTCACTGAGTTTCGACTTGCGTAGGTGGCAGTGGGATTGCTCCGCATCTGATGCCTGCATGTTCAGCAGAAGGTTCTGTGTGCCTGCAGCTGCATGTGGGCAGTCCCTTTGGCATGGCAATCTTGAGTTCCTGCTCATGCGGTGGAACCGTCTATGCTCATAAAGATGTCCCTCTTTCAAGACGGTTGAGTTAAACAGGTGGAAGATATAATGGTGATGATGAATCATGTGTTTAATACATACACACAGGTACTGGTATGTATTTAAATGGGATTGTTTTAGTATGCATGTTAATGCTTGTGCAATTAGCTTTTAAATTTAGAAACCATACAGAAACTAATTTAAATTATATAACTTAATTGTATATAAATTGATTTAATACTACTAATAGTAGACAGTGGTCGGGGACTGGCTGGCCGAAGGGGAGTGGTGGGAGGCACCCAGTGTTCAAAATTAGTCGGCCGCATTTTGCACCTGGCTGTTGGCCACTTGCGACCAAGTTAAGGCGCCCGACACCTCCACCATCTGGAGGCAGAGGTGAAGGAATCCGCTTGGGCACCCGGAGCGGCAAACATGACATGCACCTGGGGGCTGGGCGTCGCTACGTAGCGCGCATGGTCAGCGTCACTACGTAGCGCGCATGCGTTGTATGTAGCGCCACTGCACATGCGCTGTACATAGCGGGGTGCCGCTGCCGGTGCTCCAGCGCCATACGGATGGTGCCAGGATCCTCTGCTCGCGGCTGCAGCCACGAACAGAAGATCCTCTACATGCGGCTGCAGCCGCAAACAGAGGATACTGCCCCATGCCTTGTCACCCCCGGAGACGTGGCACTGGGAGCGCACCGCCCCCCACCGCCCCCGTTGCTATGCCCCTGTCTGGAGGTTCACGCCTGGGGCTCCCTGGATCTTATTTACTGTTTGGACAAAATACGCAACTTTTGCATTTTCTCTGTGTGGTAATTGGATAATATACATATTTTAAGGAAGAATGCTGTGTCTTGCTAGAGAGTTGGAATTTTTAATTTTGTTTATGCTTGTATTTGGGCTTATGCAAATTTTATTTATTTTACTTGTATGTGTATTCAGGTAGGTGGTTCCATTGGTTTGTTAAATGCTTGCTTTGTGATCCTCTGATGACTAAATACAAACAATTCTGGATCTATATGACTGTGAAGGATGTAAAAACAGGATTACTGTTAACCGTGAATGATTAATTAAATGGTTGTGGTAGACAGAATATGTTCTGCCTCTTCCCACGCAAAACTAATAATTTCACCTATCATTTAATATTCCCCAAATGTTCAGTTTCCAATATATATTTAGTTGCTAGTGTATCTGTTTAAAGCAATATGAGACTGTGATACTAAAGTGATGAGCATTTGGGGGAAATGTTCTCTCCTCACCACCCTTTTTCAAGTTATTCATGTAAGACTTTCCCTCTATATTGTTGTTGTTGTTGTTCAGTCGTTCAGTCGTGTCCGACTCTTCGTGACTCCATGGACCAGAGCACGCCAGGCACGCCTATCCTTCACTGCCTCTCACAGTTTGGCCAAACTCATGTTAGTAGCTTCGAGAACACTGTCCAACCATCTCATCCTCTGTCGTCCCCTTCTCCTTGTGCCCTCCATCTTTCCCAACATCAGGGTCTTTTCCAGGGAGTCTTCTCTTCTCATGAGGTGGCCAAAGTACTGGAGCCTCAACTTCAGGATCTGTCCTTCTAGTGAGCACTCAGGGCTGATTTCCTTGAGAATGGATAGGTTTGATCTTCTTGCAGTCCATGGGACTCTCAAGAGTCTCCTCCAGCACCATAATTCAAAAGCATCAATTCTTCGGCGATCAGCCTTCTTGATGGTCCAGCTCTCACTTCCGTACATTACTACTGGGAAAACCATAGCTTTAACTATACGGACCTTTGTCAGCAAGGTGATGTCTTTGCTTTTTAAGATGCTGTCTAGGTTTGTCATTGCTTTTCTCCCAAGAAGCAGGCGTCTTCTAATTTCGTGACTGCTGTCACCATCTGCAGTGATCATGGAACCCTCTATATTAGATGTGGCAATAAAGCATGTGCAGGAAAATTCCTCTGTTATGTGGACAGAGGGGCCAGTCCTATCATTAGGCAGATTGAGGCAACTACCTCAGGCGGCAGATGGCCAAGGGCAGCAGTAACAGCCTCTGGCTTTTCCTCCTGAGCTCTCCATCATTCCCCTTCTGGGGCCCCTATCCTGGCCTGCTGCCTTGGGCACAATGGAAGATGCTATCATACCACCAATGCTGATGTACAGTTTTGACTGCCAGACCAGTTTACACCTGTACATGGAATTGAGAAGGGCCACCATCTTATCATTTGACTCAGGCAGCAAAATGTCTTGGGACTCAGGTGGCAGAATGAAATATATTTTTTTAATTCTCTTGCATATACTTTCTTATGTTAACCATTAAAAGATTTTGACATTTGTTAAGTATTGAGAACGATTATTGGGGAGAAAAATTATCTTCATTTGAAATTAACATCCTGAATTAACTTGCTAGCAGTTAAAAATTTTCCGTTACTACTATGATTTTATACAGTAATTTGAGCTTCTTGTGTGTGCGTCAGCCTTTTTTCCACAACATCGTTTCGATTTGTTAATTGTTCACAGGATGAGCTTGCTTCGTCTTTTTTTAGCTTTCTCTCCCCATTTTTTCCTCTTTCAAATGACTGTGGAAAATAACTATTGTAGAACAAACTGCCATATGGCGGGTGGCCACTTTCTGTGTTTTAACTGTGTTAAGTTGTAACCACTAGAGGGTAGCTGACCATTTCAGTTACATTAATTCACAAGTTTTTTTCCTCTTTGGAACCAAGCAACAGGTGGTCCGTCTGTTTAGGAAAAAATGCAAGTGTTCGGGGAGACCTTCTGGTGTGTTGATGTTGTTCAAACGCTTGCAGATTTTTTAGTGCCGGTGAATTTAAATTTATAGCATCTGCAACTCTACATAATGTTTGCTCAGAAGCAAGCCCTACTTGATTCAGTGGGTCTTATTTCTTAGTGAGCATGTGTAAGATTGTAGTGTAAAACAACAATTAATGAATGGAATGGCAGTAATGAATGGCAAAGAATTCTCATTCATTGGAAACACTTAACATTTATGTAGTTCATTTTAGGTATCTGCATTACCCCCAGCGTGCTAAGCCAAATTGCAGCATCCTATAGCAGCTGATGCAAACATATTTCAGTAACGATGGACGCAGGTCGTGCTGTGGTCTAAACCACTGAGCCTAGGGCTTGCCGATCAGAAGGTTGGCGGTTCGAATCCCTGCGACGGAGTGAGCTCCTGTTGTTCTGTCCCAGCTCCTGCCAACGTAGCAGTTCGAAAGCATGCCAGTGCAAGTAGATAAATAGGTACCGCTGTGGCGGGAAGGTGAACGGCGTTTCTGTGCGCTGTGGTTTCCGTCACGGTGTCCTGTTGCGCCAGAAGCTGTTTAGTCATGAGCCGGAAAGCTGTCTGTGGACAAACGCCGGCTCCCTCAGCCTGAAAGCTAGATGAGTGTCGCAACCCCATAGTCACCTTTGACTGGACTTAACCATCCAGGTGTCCTTTACCTCTTACCTTTTTTATTTCAATAACGGCTTATTTACACATGGTTTGGCCATCATTAGTTAGCATAATGTGTGTGTGCGTGTGTGTTAAATTTTAAATAAAAATGAATGAAATTTCTTTCATCATGTGTTCTTTATGGAGATTCGGAACATTAACGGCAAGTTCTTCTTTTGCAGTGACCCGTATGTGAAACTTTCATTGTATGTAGCAGATGAAACCCGAGAACTTGCGCTGGTGCAGACAAAAACTATTAAAAAGGTAAGTGGTAATAATACATCCTTAACTGCTGGACAGTGTTCGAAACCAGCCAGGTGCATTTTTCACCTGGCTGTCGGCTACTTGTGGCCAAGTGAAGACGCCTGGGTGCCAGGATGGGGCCTGACATCTCCACCACCTGGAGGTGCATGCCTGGGGATCCTTGGATCGTGATTTTTTCCTCCACACTAATGCCACACCCTGTAGAATTCTATGTGTTCTATTTCATGTGCACAATCAGAATGAATTTCAGGAACCCAAATGCTTTTTCTGTGCAGCCTGAGTAGGAGCAGTGAACAAGGTTATAGTTAAAACAAAATAAAAAATAAAAAAAATCCTTCCAGTAGCACCTTAGAGACCAACTAAGTTAGTTCTTGATATGAGCTTTCGTGTGCATGCACGCTTCTTCAGATACACTGAAACAGAAGTCACCAGACCCTTATATATAGTGAGAGAGTGAGGAGGGGTATTACTCAGAAGGGTGGTGGGAATGGGTGATTGGCTGATAGGTGTGGAAAACCTGTGGACGACTGTTAACGACTGCAATTGGTCTTACAGGAAAAGGCAAGGGGTGAGATGGCTAAAGATAGCTTTGTCATGTATAATGAGATAAGAATCCAAAGTCTTTGGTTTTAAGTTTGGTAATTAGTTGCAATTCAGCAACTTCTCTTTCCAGTCTATTTTTGAAATTCCTTTGTAGTAAGACAGCTACTTTGAGATCTTGTATAGAATGTCCTAGGAGGTGGAAGTGTTCTCCTACTGGTTTCTCTGTCTCGTGATTCCTTATAGTTATAGTTAAATGTTGTCGCTTGTTTTCACTTACCTCACTCCACTGCCCAGATCACAGTTGTGAAAAGTATCCCTGTGTAATGCCCATGTCACAAAATGCATAGCATAACACACATACACACACTTATGAGCCACCTTGAGGGGCTCGCTTAAGGGTTTTTCCCACTTGTTGCCTTAATGACAGGCTATACATTTTTAAAAAAAGACGCGGGTGGCGCTGTGGTCTAAACCACTGAGCCTAGGGCTTGCCAATCGGAAGGTTGGCAGTTCGAATCCCCGCAATGGGGTGAGCTCCCGTTTCTCAGTCCCAGCTCCTGCCAACCTAGCAGTTCGAAAGCACGTCAAAGTGCAAGTAGATAAATAGATACCACTCCGGCGGGAAGGTAAACGGCGTTTCCGTGCGCTGCTCTGGTTTCACCAGAAGCGGCTTAGTCATGCTAGCCACATGACCCGGAAAAACTGTTTGTGGACAAACGTCGGCTCCCTCTGCCAGTAAAGCGAGATGAACGCCGCAACCCCAGAGTCGTTTGCGACTGGACTTAACTGTCAGGGGCCCTTTACCTTTACCTTTTTACATTTAAAAGAAATGAATAAATGAATATCAATTTTGGCCACAACTTTAAAAGGTTGTCGTCTGAAATACTTGGTGCAAAAAGTGGTTTTCTGTGCCGATCATAAATTTATATTTGGCATTTGTACCAGCGATTCTGCTTCAGAGATCCAGATCTCTACTTGTACACACTGACCATGTACCCTCTCTCGCTCTCTCCCCCACTCCCCAGTAACGTGTTGAAGAATTTTAATAATGAAATATTTAACTGCCTTCATTAAGACATCTCTGCCCAGGTCATCAGCAATCTGCCTCCCACTGCGAAGTTCCTATTTATAGTTGACGTCTATTTCTGGCTCATCCCACTTCACATGCCCTCCCACACGAAGTTTGTTCAGCAAATGAATTTGAAGCCTTTTGACGACAATGTCTTTATTGCGGATGAAAGCTGTTGCTATGACATTTTTTTTTCTCTCTCTCTAGTTCTTTTTTACTTTCCTTTCTGATATTCTTAACAAGGAATGTCACTTTTGTTTTAATTGCAGCGAAATGTCAGACCTTCTAAAGCTCTTTAAAGATTTGGTGTTACTAAATGTGGTTTCCCCTTCTCCTTTTTTCTTGCAGACACTGAATCCGAAGTGGAATGAAGAATTTTATTTTAGAGTAAGTGTTCTGTTTTTAAATGACAAGCGTATTTCCTGTGCGATCAGTTGGCATCTGGCTCTGTGCTGTTGGCAATGGAATGTTGAATTAGATGACCCATAAATCTAATGATCCAGCAAAGCAACGTTTATTTTCTTAAGCATGCTAAACCAAACGTTTTCAAAACATTTCTATCAATATGAAACATGGCCTTCTCTGGAAATGATTTTGTAATATACAATAGCGCTTTTAATTTGCAACGTGTTTTATAGCCTGTTTTATCTTTTCCCACAACATCCCTACGAGGTGGTTCAACTTAGGGTGTTCTACACTAGTGGTTATCCCCATTTCCATTCACAGGATATTTTAAGCCAAGGGGAAAAGAAGGAGGCAAATAAACATATAGAGGAAGCAAAAGGGCTGTGAACAAAAAAGGCTGGAGGTGAGGGAGAGGAAGTGGGTTTCATTTGCAGATTGTTGTTTATAGATCGGTTCAAGCTTTTTAAACGGTGAAGATTGCTGGACTAGTATTCCTGTTTTGTGGGACAAGAGTACTGAAGCTCAGGAATGAATCTGTTGCATTGGACGAAGACTTTAAAACAGGGATGCAGAACCTAAGGCGCTGGGATGTACTGTAGTTCCCATCATCCCTCTTGGCCTTGTTGTCTAGGGTTGACGGGAGTTGCTGTCCATCATCTTGAATACATCATCTACCCACCACTATCCTGGCCCCACGCCCTCCTTCTTCCAGTCACCACTCTCCCTCTCTAACGGCTGCTCCCTCCTTTTAAAGAGCGGAATGTCCCGCCTCCCATGAGGTATCTGCCACTCAAACTGGGGTGCCCATTAACACATAAAACACCGTGGGTTTCTGAAAATCCCTTAACTTAGGTCTGATTCGTGCTCCAAACATCGTAATAGGGTGCTCCGAGCACAGCACACTTTTTAGTGATAGCTGATCCTTGGCCATTTGATGTACCTTTGGGGACTATTAATTTGTTCATTATCCTGCAAGAACTGTACTGTCTGCTGCTGGAATATTTATTTGATTCTTATTAGTTTGGGACTCCATGCACATATTATATGTCTTCTGTTTAAAAACATTGTCAGTATCTCACTTGTTCTGGCTTATTCCAGCCTAGAAAACCTCTATACGAACATGACCACATGGACGATTTCTCTCCTCCAGTTTAAGAGGTTCCTGTGTATTTATTCCTAGTTTAGTTTTGTTGCCATACACATTTTACAAGTGCATTGTGGCCAGCCATTTTTTTTACTGTTTCACCTGTCCAGATACTCACCTGCTCCACCCTCACACAGCCCTTTCCAGGGGTTGGTAGCACTGAAGTTTTGACAATCCAGTTAGTGGGGAGAGTGACTGATTGGGATGATGGAAGCAGTTCAACTGATTGCTTTAGTCAATAAAGGCAAGAGGGGAAGGACTAAGCCATGGGTATGCAAACTAAGGCCCGGGGGCCAGATCCGGCCCAATCGCCTTCTAAATCTGGCCCACAGACGGTCCGGAAATCAATGTGTTTTTATTTAATGTGTGCTTTTATTTAAAATGCATCTCTGGGTTATTTGTGGGGTGTAGGAATTGGTTTGTTTTTGTTCTCCAAAATATAGTCCGGCCCCCCACAAGGTCTGAGGGACAGTGGACCGGCCCCCTGCTGAAAAAGTTTGCTGACCCTTGGTAAGCAGTTGTTGCCAGGATTAGATTAAGTGATTAGTGGACGTCAGCACCCCAACCGTACATGTGTTATAAATACGATGGGTAAATTTTGCATTTCCAAGTTCTAATCTTTACAACTTGGAAAATTCATTTTGAAAACACTGGCTTTAAGGGACCGGTCTTTACAGCCTAATCCTCTAAGGGGGCACAATATGTAGGCAAAAAGGATTAATTTCACAGTTATGGATGGCCAAAGCCATACCAGAGAGGCAAGTATATCATGAATGAAACTGCAGAGCAGTTTGTATTTTTAAGGATCATTTTTAGAATTTGTTTTAAAGGTGCATTATTTTACACTTAATTTACACGATCCATGAAAAAAACAACCCACCACTCATTTGCATTATACTTTTCCCAGGCTGGCTTACTCAACAAGATGAAGGGAAAGCAGAAAACAATATTTTAAATGATTTCTCAGATTTAATATTGCAAGTGAGTGGGACTTTCATATTGTTAACCAGTTACTATAGAACGTTGTCTACACTCTCGGATGTCTTTCTTTTAAAAGAGTAAGGCAGAGAGAGAGAGAGAGAGAGAGAGAGAGAGAGAGAGAAAGGGAGGCAAGGTAAAATTCCAGCAGTTTAAATTTAATCTTTTGGAGCAGCTGCCTGTAAACACTGGGGCATTGTAGATTGTTAAAACTGTAGTATCTTTTTCAAATAGTGTCCGTGCAGTTGGACTTTTTTTTGTTAGCATTTTGGAAACAATATTTTTAGCAGTTTCTCAATTTGGAAAGATCGTAAGTGGTTTTCAAGTTGATTTTTATAGCATGCTTGAACAGGGAAAATAGAGAAGGTTTTGTTTCTGCTGCCTTCCTTGCTGTCCCAGACACATTGATCTCTTCAATGTTCTCTATAAGGAAGGGGGCGAATGGTCCAAGCCTGTTTTGATTAGTAATGCACAATCCCTAGGAACTGTCTTGGCACTGAACCCCACATGTCTGGTCCCAGCTTTTTCCATTCCAGTCACAACAAAGTTGTAATACATAGGAATCTTTCTACCAGAACTTACGTCTGGCCATGCTATACTTCAGGTTTCTAGTGCTCCAATCCTAAACACACTTACAGTTGATCAGAGAGGGGCTTGCACCACAATCTTATTCATGTTGAGTTTTTGCACCCTTAATTTGGGAATAAGTTCTGTTAGACAGAGTAGGACTTAATTCCGAATAAACACGCATTCATCACGTAACACTTTCTATCGATGACACAGTGGCTCAGTTTGCACGATCAAATCCTTTGGTCCTGTTAAAAACTGTTAATTACCGCTTTGTACATCACTGCAGTTTCAAAACCTCGAGTGTTGCGGGGGTGAGTGGGGAAAAATATATCAGCCCTGAATTCAGAGTTGTCTCAGTTTTAGGCCTGGGTCTAAAGGAGGAGATTCCCCCCTTAAGATTTTATTATATTAAAGCTTTTTTTAGAATACAACAAGATGAAAGAAACTAATCTAAATAAAAACAAAAACAGAAAAAGAAAGAAAGAGAGAAAGAAAGAGGAAAGAGGTTACCTTCCTCAGAGGTAATTCTTAACTCTTGTCTTACACAGAAAGTGATGGAGCCTCCCAGTGCTATTTTTCTAGAAAAATAGGTGCCGGAACTCACCATGAATGTTTCCCTTGTTCTCTTATACAGTGGTGCTTCGCAAGACAAAATTAATTCGTTCTGCGAGTGCTGTCGTCTAGCGAAAATTTCGTCTTGCGAAGCACGGACGGGGGAAGCGCGGTTTGACGGGGAAAAAATAATTTTTTCGTCTTGCGAGTTGCGCCCATAGGGAAATTCGTCTTGTGAGTCACCCTTTCATTAGCGAATGCCTTTCATCTAGCGAGTTTTTCGTCTAGCGAGGCATTCGTCTTGCCAGGTACCACTGTAATGGCAATGGTGCCCACCTGAGAGGTGCCAGAATTGGGTTCCTGTGAGTTCCAGCTGGGGGGGGGGAAGAGCCCTTGACCCTCCTAGCTCTCACCTGGGAACTTTCCTTCCACATCCCAGTTTCTAACCCTTTAACATATTGTTACAGCTGTTGCAAACAGCAACAGGGGCAGCAGGAATCATGAGAGTTTTCCCCACGTTGCAATTTTTTTAAAAAAACATAGCACATGCACTCATCGTGATTTGCGATATATTGCCGTGTCGAATATTATGAAACTGCTTCCACGATGTGGACTTCAAACTGATTTTGGACGGTATACCTCCCAGCCCTGCCTGCCAGTATAGAAAATAAATAGAGCTTGGTGAAGCACTCATTATAAGGTTGCTTCCGAACTTTCATGGTAGAGTATACCAGGGATGGGGAACCTGTGACCCTTCAAATGTTGGACTCTCAGCTCATCAGCCCCCCAGTTAGTAATGGGAAGTGCCAGCATCTGATGCTTTGTGTGGGAGATGTTCCCTGTCTAACCATGGGACTGTTGTTACAGCCTGACTTTATGTTGGCTGTGTCAACACACGCATGCTGCTGTTTTTCTTTTAAATCAGGCTTCATCAAATCAATGTTTCTAACAATAAGAGAAGCTCACCAGCCGGCTTTGCTACATCTCTCTCCCCCACATTGGGGTGAGGATTGGCGGGGAGGGATTTGTCATGGCTAACTTAATGCTAATCATTCGCATGGCAACCCTGTGCAAGATTTTCAAAGGCTGGTTTTTCTGTCGTTGAGATTAGGTATATGATCACCAGATATTTGTTTGCTGAAAATATGGCGGACAGTAAGTGATTATCCCATTGGATAATCTGCGGTTGAAGTCCGTTCGACTTCCAAAATGTTTGGAAACCCAAGCGTGGCTTCTGATTGGCTGCAGGAAACTCCTGCAACCAATCGGAAGCTGCGGAACCCGTGTCAGACGTTTGGGTTCCAAAGAGCGCTCACAAACCGGAACACTCGCTTCCGGGTTTGCGGCATTCGGGAACCAAAACCTCCCGAGTACCAAGGCGTTCAGGATCCAAGATACGACTGTATGTTCCTAGAGGGAAATGATGTAGCCAGGTTGTGATCTGGAGATCATACCCGTTTTGTTAACAGATCCTCTTTTTCTCTCCTAAATTATAGGTGATATTTGGGGGGGCAGGTGGGTCGACTGATACAGTCGTGATAAGTCCTTAGCTCCGCATAAGCAATCAAAACACCCTATTTTTGGGGTGCGTTTTCTTGGGTTCTGCTGGGCGATGGGGAGAAAGGTGGAGTTTGCTTGTCCCTAGACCTGGCCCAAGGCCTCTGGCTTGCCTTCTCTTTGCTCTGCCCTTGGAAAATTCAACTCTGTTTCTTCATGTCACACCCAAGATTCATTTAAAAACAGTGTAAGTGAAGAACATTGAATTAAGTAACTGCTAAATAACTGTTAGTCTGTTTCTAAACAGATAATTCCATTAAATTCTTTATTATATCTTGTAGGTAGATCCATCTAACCACAGACTACTCTTTGAAGTATTTGATGAAAATAGATTGGTAAGTGTTTGTTTATCTTTAGGGTACATTCAGTGGCTGTGCCATAACCACACCCTTTTTTTGCAGCCGACATAATGCGAAAGCGGTGTAGTATTTATCGAATGGTTGCATGTGGGGATATGAATTGTGACCTTTTTTTAATGGATTGCAGGCTTATAAACCGTTCGGAGTTTCCTGTTGGAATCGCTGAAAGGCAGAAGTGGGGTCAGTCAGAAGTCTCCCACCTTCTGCTCTGCTTTTATTATAACGGACTGTTTTGTTTTTTAAACTGTTGGTTGCTGCTTTCTCAGAGATAAATATATTAGTAGGGAAAGGAACATTTTAAAACTTTTTTTAAAAAATAAATGACATGGAATGACATGACATGAATACATGCTGTGTGGAACGGAACCCCAGTACATTGGTTTTAAACCCATTGGAGTTGGTTAATAGGTGACTAGTAAATTATGTAGGCAAATAAATAAATGACAGCTTTGGGTGGTGATGGAAGGAACTGCATATTTAGCCCTTTCTTTGCCCACTTCTCTGAGTCACCATAGAGTCAGTCTCCCCCCAATTTCAAACGCCTATTTGTGAGGTGAAAGGACCCAACTCTGAGCAAGATGCATGTGGTGCTATGTCTTGATTGAAGTGAGTGTGGAAGCCCTTGGGAGAGGTGGGAGCTGTGTTTATATGGAGCCAGTGTGGTGTAGTGGTTAAGAGTGGTAGACTCGTAATCTGGTGAACTGGGTTCGTGTCCCCGCTCCTCCACATGCAGCTGCTGGGTGACCTTGGGCTAGTCACACTTCTTTGAAGTCTCTCAGCCCCACTCACCTCACAGAGTGTTTGTTGTGGGGGAGGAAGGGAAAGGAGAATGTGAGCTGCTTTGAGACTCCTTAGGGTAGTGATAAAGCGGAGTATCAAATCCAAACTCTTCTCTTCCAAACTCTTATACATCATATTTCATTACCTATGAGGACCTCCTGGATTAGGGATTGTGTATATATGAGAATAATTTCAGCACCAAACTTTGTGCCGTGTGTGTGTGTGTGTGTGTGTGTGTCTATCTCAGACCCTCCAAGTGCCCCTATTTTCCTGAGACAGTCCCAGATTTACAGAAGCCATCCCAGTTTCTAATTCAATTCTGGAATGTCCCGCTTTTCCTTAGGATGTACCTATTTTCATTGAGGAAATTTTGGAGGGTATGGAGTTAGCGACCCCCGCACAAAGGAGATCAGTTACTATACAACCATTAGAAGACATCTGAAGGCAGCCCTATATAGGGAAGTTTTTTTAATGTTTGATGTTTTATAATGTTTTTATATATTTTGGCAACCCGGTCAGATGGGCAAGGTATAATAATAATAATAATAATAATAATGGAATAGGACGTCCCTATTTTCATCAGAGAAACGTTGGAGAGTATACTCTATCTATCTAATAGAAATATGTCCTGCATTTAAAATGCCGGATTCCCAGAGATGCTCCAGACGATGTGCCTGTTCTTTTTATTATTATTTTTGTGTAGCGAGTAATCATGGCGACTGTTCTTGTTGTTGTTCTTGTTGTCATCATTGGCAGAGTCCAGTTTTCCTAGTATAGATGATAATACTTAACCTCATCAAAATTTATCATTTTAAGCTACTCCTTGTAATTGGGCTGCTTCCTCCCCCCCCCCCCCCCGGTATGTGAAAACAAGTGCTTAGAAAACAGAAGCAGAGATGCGAAGGATATGGTTTTGACTCAACACCCACATGATTCCCCACAACTCTTGCTCCAAGGCTTTCTTTTATAAAAGCAGGTTGTTCTGTTTACTTCTGCAATAAGACTGTTTGGTTTCATTGGCCCTGTTTCTAATTCGCACTGGAAGAGCATTGTCAGACTCTGCCTCGGCTATAGTTCCTACCTTCTCCCTCCACCCCCTCCGGCATTTATCAAAACCGCCATGTGTAGCAGAGCCGAATTCGGGCATTGTTTAATGTTGAGTCTGTTTGTTCTTCTGGAGCCTTTTGGCTCTTAACAAAGCAGAGCTCTATTCCATGTGGCAATCTGAGCTAGTAATATTGCTAACTTTCTCCCTGGGCGCTTGCCAGCGTGGGGCAGCGTGTTTTAAGTCAGATCAGTACAGCTCTTCACAAACACCCCTGCGCTCCAGATCTCAGCTGCCTTCTCAGCCTCCCAAAAGCCGAAAAAGGAAGATTGTTGCTTGCTCCTGTCTGCTGCTTGAAGTGTGTGTGTGTGTGTGTGTGTGTGTGTGTGTGTGTGTGTGTAAGAGTTTCTTTCCCCCACCCCCACCCCCCAAACCACTTCTCCTGGAAAACGCCGGGTATAGCTGGAACGGGTTATTATAGTTCGTTTACAGTGGCAATATGATATCTGTGTCTAGTACTCCAGCAAAAAAACAAAAAAACCTTGCTACTTAAATCGCTTTTTAAGCATAAGAGGAGAAAGATATAGTTCCTAGCCATTCTTTAATATGTACGTTAGTCGAATGACACTCGAAGGCTTCAGCCAGCTTTGAGCAAACACAATCTCCGTGTGTACCCTCCTCTGGCCATTTTTGTGACTCCCCAATCTGCCTGAGGACATCAATGCAATATCAGCCAGGGGGTTCTGGTTGCTCTGTGTCTCGCTCCCCCCCCTCCTTTTTTTTTTTTTTGGTCTGGTTTAGTACAAAAGAGTTCTGTGAATATGATGTACTTTTAGATTTATAGCAGAGCTTGAGTGTGTTTGCTGCCTCGGTCAGCTGTGAGAGATCTCCCGCTGGGGCTGCTCCTTTCTGATGGAAAAGGAGCAGCTGTGAAGGTGCTGTTTCAGGCTCTTGCTGGTATTAAAGAAGAAGAAGGAAAAAAAATAGCTGCTTGCATTGGAGAGGGGGAAATGGGTCATGTGATGCCAGCCACCCTACCCTATGTCACAGTGTGGAGGAGCGCTGATTGCTCTTATCCAATCATGCCTGGAATGTTGCTTGCCACTTGGGCTATTTCTGCTATCTGTCGCTATCAGTACAGCAGTGCTAACAGTTTGGCAGATGGGACACTTTTCCTCGGAGTTTATGTCTTCAGTTCTTAACTTCTGGCAGTGCCTGGACTCGTTGCCGTCTCCCCCCCTCTCCTCTCTCCCGAAACGATGGCCCATCGGCTGCGGTTTCATTTTGGCTCCGGGCGAAGCAACACAGCTCCCGAGTCGGAGATCTTAGACCACGAGAGAGAAGATGATGACTTTTTCATGTCATTCCACACTTTACCGAGAAGAAACGGGCCTCACCCTTTCTCCAGGCGCAGAATGGATTACGGCGGCGACAGCAGCAGCAGGGATCTGCGGGAAGACAGTTCCTTGAAAAGGAGCACGTCCATGTTTATCCCCCAGCTTCTGAACAACATCGATGCACGTCCGACAAGGAGCTCGTCCATGCAGATCTCCCTCCAGCGTAAGGCAGTAAATGGACATGCTGATGAGTGTGGGGGCCCAGAGTCCCCCCTGGAGGAGACAGGTAACTTTTCAGATCTAGGGGAGCATTATGAATCTCTGGTTGGAAGCCATTCTTCTCCAAGTAGTCCGCAGGTGACTCCAGATAATTCTCCACCGAGGCAGACGGAGAACATGGGGCACGAGATTAACGGGGGGTCCTCTAATCATACAATATTTTGTACAATACCTTCCAATAACTGGAATGATGGCAGCGCAGCTGCGGCTCAAGATGGCGAAACGAACCCTGCATCAGGGTTAAACATCAGCGGGGTGAGGATTCAGCACCGAGCTTCAAGTGTGGACGTTCCTCATGTTACGCTGATGCCCTTTGGTTCCGAGGCTCAGAATGCCTCTTCTCCCTCTGAACCCAGGCGCTGGTCTTTGCAGCACCTGCCCGATGGGTCCTCCAGTTCGGGGAAGAAATTGTTTGTTTTCCAGTTGCAGCAGTCTCAGTCGAACAATACACAGGCAGGAGCAGATTACAATTTTGGTTTCACCGGAACAAAAGGGGATAGGTTGGTCAGGTACCCACGGATACGGCTGGAAAGGAGCACCTCGTACCCAGTTCAGCCCCATCCGGCACGAGTCAGCCCCACGGAGGACGACGGCGTGAATCCGGCACTTCGTGGAAATTGCAGGAACGGCTCTGAAATATCTCGAAGCGGTTCAGTGGAGCGGGTTTCTCCAGGGCAAGGGTGCACCTTTAAAATCCGTCCCGATCAAAACTCCAGGCAGCAGCATTTCAGAATCCTTGTGACTCGTGGGACTAATGAGAGAGGCCAAGGTTCTGGACAGGAAAACCCTAATGCTCCTGGTTCTGTGGCAGCCAACTCCTCAGTAAGTAGGAACATTAATGTGCTGGCGATAACTTAAATTTTCACTTACGGTGATAACTTAAATTTTCACAAATATGCTTTGCATATTTTGCATAATTGGTTTACAACTCATAATGCTAGCAAGAACTATATTCCTCCAGAACAATCTCAGAGCATCTTTGGTTCATTAAGCTAAAATAGCTTTCAGCTATGACTGCATCCATTGCAATGTTTTGAGGTCTCCTAGCAACTCACACGTTACTTAAGTCAATGTTACGTCATCCTGGGTTACAATAGGATTTAGTTTTACGGAAATCTGTAAGCCACTGTGCTGTTGTTTATAAATAGTGCCCACTTTGTTAAAAAAGAAAGAAAGAAGTTGCTTCTTGAAAAATAAATACAGCGTGTGCACACACACACACACACACACATGGTAATCTGAGTAATTCTCTATTGCATGTATGAAAGAACCTCAATTTTGTGTTGGGGATTGTAATATCTTTAAGTGAAACACTTCACAGGGACTGTATTTCTTTCTGTCTAGTTATAACTTTGTAGTGGCAGAAGCGAAACTGTTGTGAAACGCCAAGCGCGTTTGTGTGTTCTGCTCATTCCACTTTCATTTTATCTTTTCCTCCATTAGCGCTAGCGTTTTGATTTGAGGCAATGTACATCTTCGGAGGGATAATAAATGCTTTCATATTTTACATGCATAATGTGTCGAAGCCGAGCTTCAACCCAAATAATATTGCGTAAGAGAACGACAAGCGAAGAAGCAAATAATGTGTCCAGTTATTGCACAGTGGCATCTGGAACAGCAAATACTATGTGAACAGAACTTTAGCCGTTTCTTGCTTCCATCACCCTATGGGCATCGTTCTCTCAGGCGTGCTTAAAATGTATTTCAACAAAGGAAAGCAGCGCCTGACTATGGGAGGGCAATGTGATGGCTGCTGCTTTATTAGCGAGAGCTGCAGCACAGGAGATTCTTCATCCTAATTTTACTTCTTGGAATGTACATACATCTACATGTTGAGAAGGCTGAAGGTGCATAGCACAAACAAGCATTCCAAATGAAGAAATATACTTACAAACAATGCCACTTTCCTTCTCTTTTAGGAATGGTGTAGTCCTATATAGCGTATGTAGAATTTTCTCTATAGATTTTTTTTTGGGGGGGGGGGAGTGGTATCAGGAAGGGACCAGCAAACATTTTAATTGGTTTGCTTTCTCCTGGGATTTTACTGCCCCTGCCAAATCCTCCAGGTTTTATCGCAGACCTATCGAAATTGCATTAAAATGGTTATTACGGGCACTGGAGATTTTAAAGGGGGAAAGGGCCCCTCTGCACTGATGCTACTACAGTAGCAATAATTTTGAATGAGCAATCTAAAGCAGATATATGGGGTGTGAAGTGTTAAGTGAGCTTTACATATTCCGGAGGGTGACTGAGAGAGGCCAAGGACCGTGTTGGAATTAGGAACCAAATTCTGCTCTAACTCTTGAGCCTTTGAGTGGGGCGAATTTCATTATTTTATGTGTATTAATTCAGAAGTGATGAGAGAGTGAGCGGGCATGCACTCTCCACAGGATCGTGTAGCAGCCTTGTCAAAGAAATTTAAAAATGTTGAACTTCAGAGTGTGTATCAAAAAATATATATATGATGCATATTTTATTAGATGCATGTCCTTTGCTATTCTGAGAGTTGGAGGAGGCTGAGCACTTTTGAATTAAATAAATGTGTATGCCCTTTGATTTGAAAGAAAGCTGACAATAGAACCAGAGCAGGAAAATGCAGCTGGGGAAATTAAAATTGACAGCTTTTTGAAACACCATCTTCATTCCGAGTGAATGTAGCCTACATATGTACACACAGATAAATGAAAAAGGGTATCTAAAGGCTGTATGTCTTTCAGGGAAATATTTGATGCTATACTGTATGTGAGTACAAAATAAAGGCTTAAAAGAAGTCAAATATGCATATCTGCATCCGCTTAGCCTCTTCAGAACATAGACAATAATCGCATAGACAGTAATCGCATACAATCAAAGATTGAAGTTTCCAGCGGTCATTGCCAATGATATAAGTATAAAAAAATCTAAATGGCAGAAACAACAACAAAAAATGCACAGCGATGTATGAACATTTTTTTATTACCTGTGGATCCTGATTATTCAAAAATATTCACCGTATAGCAGACAGCACTGGTTGTTCCTTCAAAAAGTATTATGGGTTTGCGCTGCAGAAATGGCAGATTGGACAACCCTCCGGGGGACTCATTTAACACAATTAAAGGCATCACTATGCTCTGTAGACCAGTCTATAATAGTTATTAGATTCAATAACGTGCTTGCCAAACAAACACTGTTAGCGAGCAAGCCTTGATATTAGGTACAAATTGCCACCTTTCAGCAACTGGCAAATATAAAGCATGTTGATGATGCATGTACACTTTGGACTCAGTTGCATTATACATTGAAAACTGTGCCATTACCACTTTAAGCAGACATGGCTTCCCCCCAAAGAATCCTGGGAACTGTAGTTTCTTAAGGGTAGTGAGAGGTGCCAGGAGAGCCTGCACAGAACTACAACTCTCTTGGAATGGTAGCTCTGTAACTCTCAGCACTACAGTTCCCAGGATTATTATTTTGGGGGGGGGGGTCTGTTTGTTTGTTTGCATCTATTTGATATTCATAGAATCAGAATTGGAAAAGTTGGAAGCACCTACATTGAAACTATTGGTCATCTAGTAAGCTTGCAGAATTATATGCAAACTGCAACTGGGATATGAAATCCCCACTTCTAATTCTAAATTAGATGGGTGTGCAAATATGGGACACAACCTGTTGGACGCAACTTTTTCACATCTGATGCATGAGAGTTCCCATCAACACACATTTTCATAGAAAAGTATGTTGAAGGGAGGACATTCTTCGCACTTGAGTCTGATAGACCGGTAACTGTGTCTTTCCTACACAAGTGTTCCATTCTTTACTTTGTGACTTTGGTTTGTTTTTAGTGTTTTAAAATGGTAAGCTGCCTCGGGTGCCTTGGCAGAAAGGCAATATACGAAATACAATAAACAAGTAACGCTCAGGCACATACAACGGCACAAACCCGCACTTCCTTAACCCTAATACAGTCAAAGCTGTGAGGAGAAATTCGGTGTGGGCTTAATGGATTGACATTTTCAATTGTATATTAACATTCGGGCGCTTGAACTGAGGCAACGAGCCACGGCCAGAGCATTCTTTAAGTAAGCATTTTCCAGATATTCATCTAAACTGCTGCTGTCCCTCATCCAAGTGGCTGTCTGCTTTTTTGCTTAGCTTAGTTGCGCAAGAGAGCTGAGTGCTTAGAAATGAAAAACTCTCTATATCGAATACACTTAGCTGTGGACGCATGTGTGCTGTATACGGTATTCTGGAGGCTGAGAGCGGCTACTGTGCGGAAGCTCAAGTTTAGACACTGAACCAGAGTGAGCTGTGGTAAGTCTTCAAGTGGCCTGCCATCATCCCATTAGCTTCTGTCGCTTGACAATGGGAGGTAATGAAATTCGAAGGTTCCGCTTTTGGTTTTAAAGAAGCCACAGCTTTCTTATTATATTAGAATTTTGGGGGGCTGGTTTGTTCTAACTGTGGTTAGTTCAGACAAAGGAGGATCAAGCAATGGTTTCAGATTCTGGTTTGTTAGCTAGCCCGCAGTTAATTAAAAATGGAAGGAGGGGAGAGTGTGAGGCTGCAGCTTGTTCTCTTATCATAACACGAAACCATAATTATGTGCTATTATGTGCTTTATTTATGAACTGACCATTAATAAATGTTAATCCAAAAGTGGGATGTTGTCTTTTTTTAAAAAAACAACAACACAAAATTGGAGCTTGAATTGATTAGTAAAAACAACAACACCTTGATGGACTCTGTTGCTACTACTGCTAATAATTTTAACACTGTCTGGTCACCACATAAGACTGCTTAGTCAAGGAGCAATGCCTACGCAATTTTGTTTTCTGTTTATCATTCATGTTTTGTGTTTCCCATACTGCACCAGCTCAAAGAATGTAGGAGAGGGACGCCTTGACTATTCTTCTACCAAGGAAAAAAGTATAAAATACTCAGCCGTGACAATCCCTGAAACGAGATGGAGATGTAGTAAAGATATAACCCAAACTTAACTAAACGCAACTCCAAAAAATTGGGGTGAGGGCCCCTAAACAACTAAGTGGAATTAGACAAAAATATATACAACTCAAATGAAAACCCTCATAACAAAAACCCTAACGAGATGCCGGCTCTTCCTCGTTTCACTGGATAGAGTCTGTTTCCTCAGAGGGAAATTAATTATAGAAACTATAGAAAGCTACGAAAGTCAAACCAAAAGAATGAAGAGCAGTAGGGGGAGAATCCTCCCAAACTATTTCATGTTAGTTGAACTCAGGTTAGCTAACCTAAACAATTTTGATAACAAAACTCATTACTTTGAAAAAAACAAAGCCGCACGGGCTCCTGTGACAAGATGCTACAAAAACATGATTAAGACTGCTACTGGTAATGCCTAGTTCCTGGTTTGTATACCTGACTAAAATGGTTTCTTAAAGGGATAGGGTCATTATATCTTAGGCGTGTCCAAAAGTATTCCAGCTGATACAAACATACTTGTAAATTCAAACGGGCTCATTTTATGAAGAATAATAATGGGAGAAAAATAAGACATATAATTGTGAAATGGAAATGGAATTCCTTTGTATTTTAAGGGGAAAAAATGGTAAAACTGTGACCTTGTGTAATGATAATTGCTAATGTAGATTTTGTGTTTCCCATACTGCACCAGCTTAAAGAATGTAGGAGAGGGATGCCTTCACTTTTCTTCTAGCATTCCCCCATCGTGGTCCATTTTCTGCAGATTTTTGTCCTTCACAGAGAGCTGGCTAGGCTAGGGCTGTGCCTCATGCATGCTTTATCGTAGCGCAAGGAAACTTCCAGTAAGCTCCTTAAAGTGTAATGCCAGTAAGGAACAGCGTTGCACTCGTACGCACCTATCCCATTTCAAGTGGATGTTAGCAGAAGGGGAGAGTCACTCCATTAGAAAGCCACCTCAGTCTTATTTTGGGGGACCCTTTAAATCCGTGGTGGGAGAGGCTTCTGCGTTTAATCAAACCAAACCCGTAGAGAAGAATATATTTTATGAAAGCTGTTTAGGCAAAATAGCTTCCAATCTCTTCCCCGGTTCAGCTAGTTTGTGATTATTTGATTGATATAGGACCTGGGATTTGGTCTGAGGGCAGCAGCTGCTTCAAGGCTTATTTATCTGGAGTGAAAACATTCATGCGGGCGTCTGTAGTCCTATTGCTACTGAGTGTTTATGACCTTTCAAATATCTTCTCTTTTGGTCCGAGCAGCTTTCACACTGGCAGGATGCATTTCATTAAGAGTTATCATAAAACTAGAGAAGAAAATAGGAGCGCGTTGACCTAATATTTAAGCGCAATGCCTAATCTGTAGGTGCATGTGTTTGGAAGGCCCGTTCTGGATTCTGTTGGGCTGATCTTTTGCAAAGAAGTCTCTTCCGTATTTGTCTCTGCTGATATTAAAAACTGGGTTGTGCTGTATTTTGGTACACTGGGCGGCATCTGTGTTCACGTCTGCTGTATCGGTCTATAAAAGCAGCTTGGGCGAGGAAATGTTTTCAGTGGACGGGGGTCTGTCTGAGAGAATTCCAGACACCCTTGGCAAATAAAAGACCCTAGAGCTAGAATTTCAGAGGAGCTGCTGACGAAGACATGGACCCTTAGAGGGCTTTAGAACATGGGTCTAGCTTGGTCACAAAATGCCCTGTGTCTTTTCCCCATTCTGTCGGATTAATATCAAACTGTTAAATACCTATGCAAGGACTTTCTGGTGACGGCCATGGCTTGTCACGATTTGTATACCAGCGGTGGAGGGATGGCTGGTGCTGGGCTGCCCTTAGCAGCAGTTCTGTAGGAATCCTTTTGCAGCCACAGGCAAAGCTTAGCAGGTGGCCTGTCCCAATTTGCCTTTGAGCGATGACGCTAGGTTGCAAAATGAGAGTTCCCTGTCCCTGCAAAGACATCACGTATTCCAGGCTTGTGGTAGAGGTCTTAGTGGTTTCTCCTTCATTGCTAATTCCCCCCACCTCTTGTTTATTTAGTATTTGGTGACATACTGTTGCGGCAGTCTTCTTGCATTTTTACTCTTTTCTTTTAAATAAAAGGTAATTTTAGGCAACAACCTTTCCTCCTTTTTTTTTTTTTTTTGAAAAATGGAAACAAACAAAAAGTAAGGTCCATGTATAGTTACTTGTTCTTTCTGTATAACTTTTCAGGCATGAAAGCTCCTTTTGTTAGTAGGAAATATGAGTAAGTCATATTGCCGATAGGGAAGTTGAAATTAGCTGTTCTTGCAGTTCCCTTGTGAAAGATTACTTGTTGATGATGGGTTTTTAGGAATGCCATGTATCTGCTTTTGCCTCTCAACTTAAGCTAGGTGTATAATGCTTCCATAAATCAAAGAGTCAACCCTGGCTTTTTAAAGCAAACATTCTGGGTTCAAAGTATACAGATTATATTTGGCATGTACTGGTTTAAAAGTAGGTAATCAATCAATCACATTAAGATACCAGATGCTCGACAGATATGAATTTATTTATTTATTTATTTATTTATTTATCATACCAAGAACAAACTCAGTTGGTCTCTAAGGTGCTACTGGAAAGAATTTTCTATTTTGTTTTATTTATTGAGGCAACCAAGCAAGTAATGAACTTCCATATTAACAGAAGCCAGCCCTTGAAATAGCTTCTGAACCATCATGTCTCCTCCCTATACCCAGCAAATTATATGCCACACACCTTCACATTAAATTAATTAACTGGATGGAATCCGAGGCAATACTGGCGGAGGAGCAAGCCGGGTTTAGACAGGGCAGAACGACAATAGACCACTGCTTCGTATTAGCACACCTCATCGATAAATATGTCATGGACAAATGTTTGTTTTTGGATGTTTAGCCTGAAAGTGCATGCTACCTTGGATCTCAAATGCCTTGGCTCCTAAACAAATCTGCTCCCGAACGATCAAAACCCAGAAGTGAGTGTTCCAGTTTTCTAAGTACAGTACCGTATTTTCCGGTGTATAAGACGACTGGGCGTATAAGACGACCCTCAACTTTTCCAGTTAAAATATAGAGTTTGAGATATACTCGACCGCAGATTCTCCACCCGGCGTATAAGACGACCCCTGACTTTTGAGAAGATTTTCCTGGATTAAAAAGTAGTCTTATACGCCAGAATATACAGTATTTTCAGAAGCCGAACGTCAGGTGCAGCTTCTGATTGGCTGCAGGACGCTCCTGCAACCAATCGGAAGCCGCGCCTTGGTTTTTAAACGGTTCCGGGAGTCGAACGGACTCCCGGAATGCATTCTGTTCAAGAACCAAGGTACGGCTGTATATTCTGCGGTGACTCTATTGACTTCATTCCCAAATCTGTTGAATTGCTGTCAAGTAGTTGTAAAAGGGACCACATTGAAGCAAAATAGGTGCAGACATAAAGGGGGTCCCATTGGAAAAACCAAAAGTGATCTCTCTGACTAATACATGTATTTAATTTTCAATCAATTTCAGAGTGATGGGCTTTGAATAATGGAGATCTTTCTTCAGTAGTTTGTTTCTGCTCTTCATGTAACAACATTTTAGTGAATCAGCTCAAATAACACTGTGGCAATATCATGGCTGGGCTGGACTTCTGGATCGCAGAAACTAATACTTTTGCTTTTTGTTGTTATTAAATTTCTATACCGCTCTTCATTTGAGGATCACAGGGCAGTTTCGAATATAAAAACACAACATACATAACTTTAGTAACAAACAAGCAAAATACTCCCCCATGGTTATCGAACCTAGCCTTATTTGGCATACCCCCTACCTCCCGCTCTCTGTTATAAAATTGCAGAGCTGTGATACAGAAAGAGAAGTTTCTCTTCATGTAGTAATACATGTTGTGACCTAGACGTACCGCAGTGCATGGATAGAGGATGTGAAATTTGTAAGTTTTGGGGGGGTTTTTTGGTTTTTTTTTTTGCTTGCAGATTTAAAGGGTTCCTAAATGGACAAATTGAGGGGGGGGGGGAAACACAGTTCTGTAACTTCAAGTATCCCTGGGATAGCTCAGTCGGTAGAGCTTGAGACTCTTAATCTCAGGGCCGTGGGTTTGGGCAAAAAGATTCCTGCATTGCAGGGGGTTGGACTAGATGACCCTCATGGTCCCTTCCAGCCCTACAATTCTATGATTCTAAGCGTGTAGAAAAAGTTGAAACATGACACTCCTGCTCACTTGTGCTTGTGGCCTTTTGGACACATGCTTGTGGTATTTCCAATCATTCTTTTTCAGGCTGAACCTCTTAAATCTAGAAGGTAGCTGTGTGTGGCCTCTCTAGTAACTGTCCTGTTTAACATAGTTTTATGATGTAGACTGGGGATAATAAGTGTGTGAAGCTTTCTCACAGTGGTGTGGGTGATAGGCCAGCAACAACATGGGCAGGAGAACTGTCACTGACAAGAGTATGAATGTATGAAGCTGACATATAGAGTCAGTTCATCTAAGCTGCTCTGACTGGCATTGGGGCTCTTAAGGTCTCAGGCAAAGGTATTTTCCAGCTGCTAGTCGGAGATATTACGCTTGTAATATGCAAGGCCATGAGCTCTGCTACTGACCTACAACAGCATGGGAGGGACGAAATGGAGAAGATGGTGATTGCCAACAGCTTAGCAAGATTCAAGATGCTGCGTTACTTCTTCTTATTTCAACTTTAAAACCAACATCTTTATTGGAGAATTGGAAAGTATCAAACATAAGGAATAATTTAAAAAAAACGAGTCCAAAGGTGAACTAGATTACTACAGGACAGTTATAGCATAAAGTCTACTGTGGGTAAACTGGTGGAAAGCATAATTAAAGAAGGAAGTGAAAGCATGAAGAAGAACAAGACTTGCTTTTCTACAATGAAAAGTCCTGCCTGTATCAATATTTTGAAGTTCATTAGTATAATTAATAAATATTTTGATCAGGGTGGTCTGTAAGACCTAACAGCAAACTAACAACAACAACATAACAACAACAACAACAATGCCTGAGCCACTCTTATATACTTGGACCTACAAAAGCTTTGGTTAAGCCCCTCACCAAAGGCTTCTGAGTAAACTTAGCAATTGCCCGGTAAGGGGATAGACCATTTTGCGGACAACGGAAAGCAGAAGGAATAAGTGAATGAACAATTCTCACAGTGAAAGTTAGCAAACAATACTATTCCTGAAGGATTTGTATGTGAATCATGGCTTTTAACTTGTTCATAAGTGAACTGGAGCCAGATGAGCACTGCAGTAGCACAGTTTGCAAATGGCATGCAGGCAATGACTGATTTACCATGTTTGATAGGTGCACGACTGTGCATGTGTGTGTCACGGCAACCCAGAAGTGGCCAGAAGAGGCGGCGGAACAGGCTTATTGCACTCTGCTGTCACCCACAATGACCCGAAATGCAGCCTCCACACAAATCAGGGGGTGCCTGTATAGCTGTCCAGGATAGGGAAAGAGTCCTAAAATAATTTATTTAAACTGGGGGAATAGGCAACAAAATGACAAATGAAGTGCAGAGTGTAAAGTCTGAACTGGCAATGACTCTCCAGGAAAGAGGGATTGGGGGTGCTGTGGATTACTCAGCGATAAATGTCAGTTCGGTATAGGGCTACTCTGAAAAAGCCAATGATGCTAAGGATTGCTAGGAAACTAATTGAAAATAAAATGATCAGTATCACAATGTCTTGTTATAAATCTATGGTGCAGCTGCGTTTGGAGCAATGTGTACAGTTCTGCTTACCATATCTGGAAAACAAAAAAATAGGGTAGAGCAGGAAAAGATGCAGGAAAGCAGAATGATTGAGGTGTCTTTCCTGTGAAGAAAGTCTAAAGTATTTGGGGCTTTTGAGTTCAGAGAAAAGGTGACCCAGAAGGGGACATGATAAAGGTTTGTGCACAGTACAGAGAAAGCGGATAGGAGAAAGTTTTTCGACTCCTTTCTTACTTTACCTATTAGAACCTGACCAACGAAGCTTTATGGTGAGAGATTCTGGACAGATGAAAGGGAAGTATTTTTCCCACGCGTAGCATAGTTAATTCGCAGAATTCACCGCCACAAGATGTGGCGGTGGCCACTAGTTTGCATGGTTTTACAATGCATGGAGGAAGAGTATATAAATGGCTATTGGCCATGAAATCTTAAAAGAATGGCCAGGTGGCTGGGAGGCCACTCAGTGATTGGGAAGGATATGGAGCCACAGTTGGAGACAGCAGGGCTTCTAGCTGTCTGTGCAATGAGACGTCTCTCTCTGTGTGTGGCCCAAAATGGCCAAGCTGTCTCTGTGCCCCGCGCTTCAATAAATCTGGCTACGTCGTTCATTCAGAAGCGTTTCAATGTGAGACTCAAGCGCAGCTTATGGACTCGTATCTCAGTAGCTTCCTTGTAAAACTCACTGCAGAGTTAAGTATGCAGCCATACAATGCCAAACAAAAAGGTTTCTGCACGTTGTTTTGCTTGCAACTTGCCTGCTCTCCAACCTCTTGCAGCCTGATGGCCTATCTTCATTAAGTTAAGAGTGTGAAACAAAACAAAGGAACACAACAGATCTATTTATAAGGGTGTGTGTGTGTGTGTGTGTGTGTGTGTGTGTGTGTGGCAGGGGGATGGAGAGAAGGTTTGGTTAAGCTAACTAAAAGTTTTCGGCGGCGTTGTCAGAAGAAAGCTGTTAGTTCAAGCGTCCCCCCAGCTTCTGTGCTCTTGTATGCCTTTTTCTGGTATGTATTCCTCTTGGACAGCAAGCTACAGCAGCCCTGTGCTGGCTAGGTGACATCAATCAGGATGCCTGTGTCTGACGCCAGCCAAAACAGATGTTGGAACAGGAGGAGGGATAAAAGAATTCAGTGTCCTCAATTTGTGCTGCCAGCTTCATTTTCCACGGGGCTGGCGTTATAGGGGTAGCTGCTCTTTTTCTACTATTTAGATTTTTTCCCCCTGCACCGGGAGCAATGCAAAATGTTAACAGCCCAGATTTAATCATATCCACCATAAATATCAAGTTACCCATGCACCATGATGAGTGTGTACGCATATATAAGTTTGCGTGTGTACATAGCGTTTGTGCGTGCGTGCATAATCGTATGCATGCATCTGAGTGGATGTCGGCAACAACGCTTCCCCTGTTGCATGGCTTGATTGCATAGCTGTGGTGGGGTTGTAGCACACATTCAGGCAGCCTAGAATACCAAGTGTGTCCTATCCTGTAATGACTGAGGTTTACCACATAATGTGCATGCCATCTGAGAGAGGGATGTGGCCAGCTGCCCTGAATTAAACAGAAATCGGTAATATTGCATATCGAGCTGCCCATCATAATTAGAAACTTGGGAATTTCTAATTCAATCTAGACCAGGATTGGGGAGCTGCTCTGGTACAATTTTATTGATGTTGTTGGGCCACAACTTGTATTATCCCTGATTATAATTTAGACTGGTGGGAGTTGGGTGGGGAGTTGGGTCTAATGCAGGCATAGGCAAACTCAGCCCTTCAGATATTTTGGGACTACAATGCCCATCATCCCTAACTAACAGGACCAGTGGTCAGGGATGATGGGAATTGTAGTCCCAAAAGATCTGGAGGGCCGAGTTTGCCTATGCTTGGTCCAATGGCATTTGGAGGGCCACAGATTCCCAAACACTGTTCTGGACACCTGTAACTCTTGTTGTCTCTGAGAGAGTGGCGGTCCATATGGCCCCTCTGTGTGTTGAAAGTACGTGTGAATGGAGTTCCGTCTGCTTCCATTTCCATTTCCAAATTCAGCGTGTGAAGGGGTTGTGTGAAGGAGATCCTGCTTAGTCAGGACCTCCCTTGTGGAGGAGCTCTAGGTGTGTAGAGTGAAACCTTGGGTCCCCAGAGCTTATTGGACTCTTGTCACTCATCATTCCCAGTGAATTTGGTCCATGGTCACAGAGGCTAGAAGTTGTAGTTTGTCTGGAATCCCAGGCATCCTGGGACCCAATGTTGAAAAACACCAATGAACACACACCGTCTGAGTATGCAACAGTGGGAGTTGGGAGCTGGCAGTTGGGATTCTGCAGGGGCCCCCACTCATTCTTTCATTCTGTGTGTATTTGGGGTGGGTGACATCTGAATCTCCTTTATGTTCAGCTGCCCGTGTGGATGATGCCTTCAGATTCTTGAAACAGCCAGGTATCTAAGCTGCTTTATCTAATGCAGCTTTTTACTAACACAGGGTCCTTGGTGGGAAAAGTAAAATGAAAATAAAGCACAAATGAAAGCTGAACTTCATGGCCTGTATAAATCACACAAATAGAGTATATTCCCCAGTGTCTGCTTGTTTTGCGGGATTTATTCCTGATTGCTATTTTCTGATCATCTTCCTCCTTTACAATATCTATAAAATAATATTTTTGAATTGCAGTGACCAGAACTGTACACAGTGTTCCAAGTGCAATCACATCAGCTTCATGATATTGGCAATTTCATTTTCTATCCCTTTCCTAATCAACCCTAGCATAGAATTCAATTCATTCATAGCTGGCACATTACACTACAATTTCAGTAGCCTTTACCTGAACAGACACAATGTCAGTTTAAACCCCACAATATGGTTATATTTATTTTGACACAGTACTTCACTTCCTTACATACATAGAATCACATTTGCCATCCAATGCTCATTCATCCAGATTGGAGGCATCCTTTTGGAAATCCCTGTTTGCTTTTACCAACCTGAACAATTTGGGGTTATCAGCAAACATGGCCACCTCACTACTCACTATTAACTCCAGGTAATTTATATATACCCCTCGGTGTTGTTGACTACAAACTCCATCATCCTCAACCAGTGGTCAGGAATGATGGGACTTGTAGTCTAGCAACACTATTGGAGGAGGCTGCTCTACAAGAAGCTTGTTTTAAGTATCTGCAGAAGGTAGGTGTGAATCAAAGTGCACTCCAAAGAAAAGGCATAGAGGTTACATTCCAGAGAAAATAGTACCATGTGTGTGAGGTTGGAAAGTATCGTAATTCATTTGCTAATAGCTATATCTCATTCCATATTGTATCATACCTCCATGCCATATCAGAACCCATGGATGGAAGTATCTTACGGCATGGATTGAGTTGAAAATAAGTATTAAGAAATATTGATTTATTGCATATGGTGAATAATTAAGACTTGGACGAGTTAATCGGTCAACACTAATGCAACATGTCATGCAATGTGAAAACTCGTTCATCTTAAAAATAAATATTGAGATTTCATCTTACTAGTAATGTAGGCTACAGCCGTTCTCCCACAGGGTAGCAAAGTGACTAATCTGTGATCAGAAATGTGGTGATAGATAAAACCTTACACACTTTTTGTGAAGATAATTCACATGAAATCCTTTAAAGTGTGCAAAATGATGCCTGACTTTCAACTCTTGCTATAGATCAGGGGTCAGCAACCTTTTAAAGCCTTGGGCCGGTCCACCGTCCCTCAGACCATGTGGTGGGCCGGACTATATTGGGGGGGGGGTGATGAATGAATTCCTATGCCCCACAAACAACCCAGAGATGCATTTTAAATAAAAGCACACGTTCTGCTCATGTAAAAACACCAGGCAGGCTCCACAAATAACCCAGAGATGGATTTTAAATAAAAGGACACATTGTACTCATGTAAAAACACACTGATTCCCGGACCATCCACAGGCAGATTGAGAAGGCGATTTGGCCGCATCCGGCCCCTGGGCCTTAGGTTGCCTACCCCTGCTAGTTACTGAATATAGTATTTGAAAGATTCTTTTTTAAATTACATTATGTTATCTGGTGGCGGTTTCCTTCCTTATTAGCCTCATTTTAAAGCACAAACCTGCGTCTTGTAGGGGTAAACCTTGAATTTATGCATAGTTAATACCCTATTGTATTTCATTACTCTGGAGCACTTGTGAATTTCAACCAGCTTATAAATAGTGCAGTCACTTCACAAGAATAAATCTACTACCAGTGTTGCTGATCAAAAGTGTTTGAGCTATAAAATGTCAACTGTCTGATCTGAGACTATTTGTGCTTATACAATATCCTTCCACTTGAATAGCATGTACTAAATGTCTTGGTTTCTGAACAAGGAGATAAGAAGGCCAGTTCTATATGTGGCAGAATGAGGGTGGCAGGACAGACCGTACCAATTTAGACTGCAAATGGGAGATACCACTTCTGAAACAAAACACCCAACAGCCTGCAAGTACCCAGTAAGGGCTGTATTAGAACCTTTCTCCCCAATTCACAGAAGGCATAGTTTTATTAGGACCAACCAATGTGTCACAAAATAGTGAGCAAGGTTTTGACTTCTTCATGACGTCAGGCTGGATGCTACACAAAACATGGTGGGGTGACAGGCAGTTAGGCCTTATCAGGGAGCACCAAAGTGCAAGAGTAGTGGATGCAAAATTTTTGATTAGCCTCTGCTTATGCCAGGCATGACCAATGTACGTTTTGGGGGCCCGCCGGTCGGTTGAATCTGGCCTTTGTGGCAGTTTATTTCCCGGGGTAAAACCCTAAAAAAAACCTTCAACAATTTCAAGCCTAAAAAAAGCTCAACAACTTTGGTAGTCTCTCAGTTCATCAAATCTGGCCCTCTTTGAAAAAAGTTTGTGGACACCCCTGGCTTATGCGTACCAAGGGCTGCAGAGACAAATAAGATGATGATGATGATGATGATGATGAAGAAGAAGAGGAGGAGGAGGAGTTTGGATTTGATATCCCGCTTTATCACTACCCGAAGGAGTCTCAAAGCGGCTCACATTCTCCTTTCCCTTCCTCCCCCACAACAAACACTCTGTGAGGTGAGTGGGGCGGAGAGACTTCAGAGAAGTGTGACTAGCCCAAGGTCACCCAGCAGCTGCATGTGGAGGAGCGGAGACGCAAACCCGGTTCACCAGATTACAAGTCTACCGCTCTTAACCACTACACCACACTGGCTCTCCATGATGGCCCACCCTCTCATTCTTATTTCCACCAAAGTTCCTTTTCCTGGGATCATGCTTGTTGCGAAGGCAGAGCACGGTTATTTGCAAAAAGAGAGTCTGAAATCTTGTTTGATCCAGCTCCAAGTCTTTGCCATTCTTTTTATTCAGCTTGGGTGGAATTTGCTGTTTGTGTGTTATTGATAGGCTTTTACAATTATATATAAACTTTTGTTATGGAAATGTTCTCTGACCTCAAGGCAGAAACAGATTTTGTTTTCTGTTGGGTTATTTCAATTCTAGAATTATAACAAATGAATTATGCTCTCTGCTTCAATAAACCAGAAATGGGTGTTTCGCGGACATCGGCATCATGCACAACCATAACAAATAGAAGCAGCTATAAAACATGTCTGGTTGGCTGGCAAGCAATACTTGGAACCTTGCAGATGCTTTCAGATCACAGGCAATACCAACGGAAGACAGATCATCCAAACCGTTGCACTTCTAGAGATCCGCAGTATCATGGTTTATGAGAGTTGCCCAAATCTAGTGGATTTCAGGGACATGTTTGAGGGCCCAGACTTCCCAGGGCAGCCTGGGTGGTGTTTGCATGCTGAGGACAACATACAGTTTGCACTGAGCTCAGTGAACACATACGTGTGCATGCAAGTTCATGCCTGTGTGTGTGTGTAACTTATATAGGACTTCCGCAGATTTCTCTTTGGGATGAGTAGGTGGACTAAAATCTTCTGCATCCTTCCCAAGAAGCAGAACTGAAAAGGTCCTTATTTCTTTGTCTGACTTTAAATATCGGTTCATTGGGAAACATTCTGAATTAGGTTTCATTTAGGGACTGCAGTTCCAAACACACTTACCCAAATGTGGACACAGTGCAGGTTACTTTTTAGTAAGCAAGCATGCATCATAACTCAAGCCTCCAAATACTCAGTTTTCTAAGGTTATTTTTGAATTATTGCTTTCAGCCCACAGTGTCCTCTATAAAAATGATTAAGCCCTGCAGCATGTAAGATACTTATCTCATGTCACATACAAATGCATCACATACTGTATATTCCTGAAATGTACCATGTGGTGTTATAACCTGCTACTTATGATAGGCTCTTCTTTAGCACTGTTAACCAATTAAAAACAAAAACAAAAATCTTTTGTTGATTATGAGTATTGAGTTTTAGTCAGTTGATTCATGAATTGATTTGCAGACTTTCGCATATGGGTAAAAAATGGTTCTGATGCTAACTGTCCGTTCCCGTCCCCCCCACAATTTTTAAACCTATTGTATGGTTTGCATTTTGTATCTTTTGCACATTTTAGATGTTTGGCATTCAGTATTACCTCCTTCCTGGTCATTAGGCAGGTTTTATGTTGCCTGTGTTAGCTTCGCACTGATTTCTGCTCATTTTATGTTGATAGTACAGTGGTACCTCGGGTTACATATACTGCAGGTTACATACCCCGCTAACCCAGAAATAACGCTTCAGGTTAAGAACTTTGCTTCAGGATAAGAACAGAAATTGTGCTCTGGCGGCGCAGCAGCAGCGGGAGGCCCCATTAGCTAAAGTGGTGCTTCTGGTTAAGAACAGTTTCAGGCTAAGAACGGACCTCCGGAACGAATTAAGTACTTAACCAGAGGTACCACTGTATCGACAGAGGATGAGATGGTTGGACAGCGTTCTCGAAGCGACTAGCATGAGTTTGGCCAAACTGAGGGAGGCAGTGGAGGATAGGGGTGCCTGGCGTGCTCTGGTCCATGGGGTCACGAAGAGTCGGACACGACTGAACAACAACAAACCACTGTATAGATATAATAATAGTTTTAATTGGACTATATTCTGTGTTTTACAGATTTTAAATATTTTGTGAAATGTTCAGAGGTTGGTAGGCAGCAAAAGATGCCATCAGTGTTTAAAATCTGTCCAGTTTTTGCTAGATTGATTTTTGTTTGTTTGTTTGTTTAAACCCCACCCTTTTTAAGGTAACCAATTCTTTTTTTAAAAAAACAAAACACCACCTTTGTAGCCCTGGTTACCCTCTTCTGTTTCAGGCACCTACAAACAGGGTTTTGGGTTGAAGCTTTCCAGCAGTAACATTGTTCCTCTGGTTCTGGTAACTTATTGCAAAATGATAACTCTTCAATGGGAATTGTAGCTTGCAGAAATACTAGCCAATATATCCAGCTGGGTGATTGAAACATTTAATGACTTTTCCAAACCGTCTCTGGTCATTTGATGATGTTGTGTTATGTGGTCGTGTTACAGTGAATCTCAAAGCACCGTTGGGATTAACCGGTGATTCTATGTGCCTTGAACTGTTGACAGTGGCAATTGCCCAAGCTTGTGGCATGTTAGAGGAGGATACAAAACAGAAGAAATTAGTCTTTAATCATTTGGAAAACGGGAGACCCTTTCTCCCTCAAGCATACTATTATGTTTTAGTGCTCCCTAATTAGATTTTCTTTCTTTCTGTATCTTGCCATTGTGCCTTGAGGATTATAGTCAATTATCAGTGGCGGGGGGGGAAAGGCATTTATGCCAGGAGTTGGGGAAATGTATATGCAAGAGTGTTGATGTTAGAAGCACTTGGTTGCAAATTATTTTAATAGAGCTGCCCTTGGCAGTATTGTTTGGACCTGGTTTGCAGATACAGTGGAACCTTGGTTCTCGAATGTCTTGGTACTTGAACATTTTGGCTCCCGAACACCAAAAACCCGGAAGTACCGTAAGTGTTCTGGTTTTTGAACGTTTCGGAAGTTGAACGGACTTCCAGAACGGATTGCGTTCGAGAACCAAGGTACTACTGAACTGCCTATTGTTAAATCTTGGATAGCAGTACACAGGTCGGGCTAAACCATGGTTAAGGTTAGGGAGCTAGTGGAAGAGAAACATGCAGTGGAGGTGCAGGGAAGGAGAGTCAATACCAGCCATGGTCATAGCAAGCGCTTTCGGGTTTGATTCATTTGAATTTCCCAAAATTGGGAGCCAGCTTAACTGGTATAACAGAAGACTCAACGTGCTCCCAATAAGCAACCGCTAGCTCATAGCAATCTGGACCAGCTGAAGTTCAAAAACAGTTTTAAAAGGATTTTAAAGTAACTAATGCCCAGAAAGAACATTCTGAAATATGTGTTCTATCCAATGCTCCTGTTGCACCAGTGGAACAGACTTCTGCTAGAACAATGGGACTTCTCTGTCCTTTACTGTCTCCTGCAGCCTCCATGAACCTTCAAAACCTGCTCAAGAAGGTTTGGGGTAAACTCTCCAGGCTGAAGCATTGGGGGCTGCAGCAGGGGGGGGGGAGGGAGATAGGGACAGTCTTCTTGTTGCAGCAGTGCATGCAACTCAGTGAACATATTTAAAAAGCGTAACACCACCCATTTCAACACAACTTCTTTTAGAACAATTGTGGCAATAGATGCATTTGAAAATTGGTCTTTAAAAAACAGAAAGGAAACAAACCAACCAAAAAAAAAGACCTTTCCAACTTGCTTCTAGCTAAAGAAGATCAAACCTATCCATTCTTAAGGAAATCAGGCCTGAGTGCTCTCTGGAAGGACAGATCCTGAAGCTGAGGCTCCAATACTTTTGCCACCTCATGAGAAGAGAAGACTCCCTGGAAAACTTCCTGGAAAAGACCCTGATGTTGGGAAAGATGGATGGCCACAAGGAGAAGGGGATGACAGACGACAAGATGATTGGACAGTGTTCTCGAAGCTACTAACATGAGTCTGACCAAACTGTGGGAGGCAGTGGAAGACAGGCGTGCCTGGCGTGCTCTGGTCCATGGAGTCACGAAGAGTCGGACACGACTAAACGACTAAACAACAACAACAAATAAGTTTTTAAATAAACAGTTGAATGACTGTGGGCCAGAAAGAAAAAAGAAAGAAAGAAAAGCCCCCCCCCGGGGGGGATTTTACTCCCCCCCCCCAGAAATGAACTTTGTATCATATGAGAAACTTGATATGGTGACGAGATCGTACTGGCCTATTTATTTTGAATGTTTGTAAGTGATGCCAATAAAGGTTTTGATACTGATATGAGAAACTGTGCTTAAGGTTTAAACTGATACACATTGCCAGCATGGAAATACACTCTTAATCAGCAATAGTTAAGCATTTTTTTAACAACTGAAGTGAACAATTTTGAATGCATTTACACACACATATGGTGAGCTTGATTCTAAAATATTGTATGCAAAATGACTTTACAATTCAAATTCATTTAGAGCAGTTTAGAGGACACTATTTAGAGTAACAGCCCAATTCTAGGTTTAGGCTGCAATCCTCTACATCAGGCCAGTGGCGGAGGAAGCCTCTGCACCGCCCAGGGCGGTGCGTGGAGGCACCCCCTGGGGCGGGGTGTCGTAACGGGCTGCGCATGTGCCGCGCATGCGCCGTCCATCGGCCCGGCGCTGCTGCTCCTGCAATGACCGGGCGGAGGCAGCTTGTGGGCTGCCCCCCGGCTGTCCGTGGAGCAGCACGGATGGGGGGCGGGGAGTGGCGGGAGGGGCCACCAAATGTCACCCCCAAACTTGGCCCTCCAGATGTTTTGGGACTACAATTCCCATCATCCCTGACCACTGGTCCTGTTAGCTAGGGATAGTGGGAGTTGTAGTCCCAAAACATCTGGAGGTCCGAGTTTGGGGGTGCCTGCTCTACATGGTTTCCATCATGGAACTAAAGGTAAAATAGATAGGGTACTCAGTTGATGTCCCAGTGACCAGACCCGGATTTGCTTAGCTTCAGCCAAGCCTCGGTGTCAAATTGCCATGCAGACATGGCCTGATTGAGGGATTCTTCCCTTTCCTTCACTGGAAACATGATATTTTGATTAATGCCTTTTGCCTTAGGAGGAGCATCTCCCATCCTTTATGTATGTTCATCTGGCTGCTGAGCTCTGCTGGCCATCTCAATGAGCTGAAACTTTATAAATGTTCGCGAGGTTTTGTTTTGTTTTAATCTTCTAATTCAGGGTTAGCCAACATGGTGCCCTGCAGATGATGATAAGACACCCAACTGCTATGAGCCCCAGCCAAGATCGCCAGTGGTCCAGGATCATGAGAGTTCTAGTCCATCCCCATCCGGAGTGCATCCCACTGGCTACCTGTGCTCTTAATTTCTTAAGACATCCTTTCAGTCCATATGAGAGGGATTCCTTAAGCATCTGTTGTCATCAACTAAGTCTTTTCTTGGTGTAGGAGTCTAGTGCTGGTGTATTTATTTATATTTATATTATGTAGTTTGTCTTCTCATTTTGTGTTTTTATCTTGTGAACCACCCTGTAATCTTCAGGTGGATGGCAGTATACAAACTACTACTACTACTACTACTACTACTACTACTCTTGGCCAGTCACACTGTTCAGCTATGGACTACCGTATTTCCTCATTAATCCAGCTCTTCAGTTTTTCCCCTTTTAACTATAACCGATGCCGCTTCACATTTCTCTCTTTGAACATGGGCAAGTGCTTTTTCTTAAGGCAAAGTTTCATTCAGCTGCAACAGAAATGAATAGTTCTGCAAACAGTTGTTTTCTTGCTGGCTGGGTTGCTAATAAGGCATGTTGAAGTTTATTGTTTCGTAACGTCTTTTTCAGTGTACTTGACAGACAAACAGAAAAAAAGGATTATGGAAATTAAAACACTTGACTGGCAAAGCCATTCTTCTCTGATAGTTTAACTGTGTGTAGATGTCTTACAGCATTTTCTGAGAGTGTTAAAAAGAAACGCCCATTGACTGCATTTGCGTAGCCTAGTCTTCTCAGCAGTCTCTTTCTGCTTGAAAGCAGGAGAAAAGAAATTGCCGGGTCATTTTTCTAAGGCAATGCATTGTGCTCTTAAGTGTATGCAAAGCAGTAAAAACTCTCTAATTCCATAGTCAAAGGGCATTTAAATGTGATCTTCAAACATTGGACTGGATAATGATGGAGTTAAGTGCCTCTGATCTTGTGGCTGGGTTCAACTGTCTTTAATTTCACCCCCAAAGGGCCAGGAATCTCTGTTTTGGAGTCAAGGCAATGTAGGAACCTGCATTACACTGAGACAGGCCCAGTACTGTTGCTGCCGTCTTGACTGGCTGCTTATATTACCGTGAAAAGGCATGGAATGAATTCCTCAAGGCTCAGAATACATGTGAACATGTATAATGCCCACTATATATACCCAAAGGAGCGTCTTATACCTGAAGGAGCGTCTCCACCCCCATTGTTCAACCGGGACACTGAGGTCCAGCGCCAAGGGCCTTCTGGCGGTTCCCTCACTGCGAGAAGCGAAGTTACAGGGAACCGGGCAGAGGGCCTTCTCGGTAGTGGCACCCACCCTGTGGAACGCCCTCCCATCAGATGTCAAAGAAATAAACAACCGTCTGATGTTTAGAAGACATCTGAAGGCAGCCTTGTTTAGGGAAGTTTTTAATGACTGGTGTTTTAATGTGTTTTTAACTTTTGTTGGAAGCTGCCCAGAGTGGCTGGGGTAAAAATAAATTATTATTATTATTATTATTATTATTATTATTATGGAGATGTGGGACAACATGTAAAGCAAAGCTCTAGCATCAACTCCTTACTGCATAAACAAAATAAAATAAAATAATTCCTTACAGTAGCACCTTAAAGACCAACTAAGTTTGTTCTTGGTATGAGCTATCGTGTGCATGCACACTTCTTCAGATACACTGAAACAGAAGTCACCAGACCCTTAAATATAGTGAGGGAGTGGGGGGTGGGTATTGCTCAGAAGAGTGGTGGGAATGGGTGATCAGCTGATAGGTGTGGAAAACCGATCACCCATTCCCACCACCCTTCTGAGTAATACCCCTCCCCACTCCCTCACTATATTTAAGGGTCTGGTGACTTCCGTTTCAGTGTATCTGAAGAAGTGTGCATGCACACAAAAGCTCATACCAAGAACAAACTTAGTTGGTCTCTAAGGTGCTACTGGAAGGAATTTGTTATTTTTTATTTTGTTTTGACTATGGCAGACCAACACGGCTACCTACCTGTAACTCCTTACTGCATGCAACTCCTCCATAAAAGAAATCTTCACGTTTTACATTTCCAGCAGAAACTCTAAAATGACTGGCAGCAGTCTCTCCTGGATTTCAGACAGGAGTCGTTACTACCTCTATAGGAGATGCCCAAGGTTCTACCTGGGACCTTTCACAGGAAAAACTATGTCCCTTCCCTTATCTAAAGAATGTGTGGCTCAGTTTGAAGCTTGCAGACAGGGCTTTCTGAACCACTCAATCAGAACTACCCGTAACACCAATCAGGTTTTACTTGCAGGTTGACTTGCAGTTTATGGGTCTTGTGCAGGAGGATATGAGATGCTCATTATCTGTGGAAAGAAGGTCCAGAAGTGACAGGAGAGGAAGTATAACTCGCTCAAAGCTCCCTTTCCTATTTTTTAATCTTTGAGCTTTGTTTGCCTACCCTTTGACCAAATATGCAATTAAGGTTGTTTTTCATAAAGAGGACTGTAAATACAGATTGCCTGTAACTAGAGACCATTGGAAAATATACATGTAGAATACCTATTAACGCTAATACAAAACACAAGCAAATATTCTACCTACTTAAGCTAAAACAAAGTTATAATAAATCCATGAAATGTCCTGGAATTACACTGAATTTTAGCTTACACAAATTAACGAATCCCCTTTCAGTTCACTGGTACAAATATTCCTTTGCAGCAGTTGCAACTAACATGACTAGATAAGATATAGAATAATATTCTTCGGGTGGGGTGAGGTGGGGAATCACCGTTTGCTTTCTGTGGCGTTTATGACTATTTCCACTTCCCCAAATATTTCCACGTCAGTATGCTCATCATCCAGAATAGCATAGTGGTTGGTGCTAAGATTATAACTGAAGTGTTCAAGGATCCAGTCGTACACTCTGTTTGGCCTTGAAGCTCATTGGATGAAGCTGATCCAATCACTATGTTTTAGCCTAAGCTACCTTGCAGGGTTCCTGTGAAACTAAAATGGGGGAGACAGCACATAGGGCAGGGTTGGGGAATGTGTGGTCCTCCAGAGGTGGTGGTGGGGGCATCATGCTGGCTATCCTAAGGTACCAGTAATCAGTACCGGCTAAATGGACAAATAGTCTGGTTTCATATAAGGCACCTTCCTGCCCATTCTCCATGGCAGCATCGCTGTTCCCAGGCAATATCTGGGGCTCCACACACGCTCCTCATCTCTGATGTTGGGGCTGCTGCCCTCTCATTACACACACACACCAGTTATTGCTTAAAGAATTCCACATTGGAGAGACAGGGAGAGAAGTTTTGGAAGCAGAATTAGTTATGCAAGAAATGTCATACAAGAATAAAACAAATAGAACCCAAATAGTGTAATTTTAGATTCCCTATTCGGACCTCAGCCTTGGCTTTTCGCCGGGATGGAGTCTCAGTCAGCGCCATGTGGTGCAGAATTTTATTTATTTGGAACAGAATACAAACCCACATTTAGACGCCCAGTGCTTTGTGCTTTTCCAGCAAGCTGAATCGCATTTAGTACGGGCCTAATTGTCGGTGCTGGCTGCCGTGGCTGCGCTTCATGCTTATTTTCACTCCGCTGTGCCTATTTTGGGGGCCCCTATTCCCCTGGTCACAGTAGCTTTAACATGTCTTTTATTCTTGCCTTAATCCATGTGGGCCCAGTGTCTGGATGCTAGGCATTGCTAAAGCATGGCAGGGTATTACTCTCCACCAGGCATGCACAAGTGTACGTAATATCTTGGGAGCCAATGTTGCAGCGGCTCATAATTAACTGCCCTTAATGGGCAGAAATGATGCCAAGGGATTATGTTAATGAAGACTTTTCACATAATAGCTCCTAGTTGAGAGTGAGAGCGGACTCACTCCAGCAGCGTTCTAGGGAATATTCAATCATTTGGCAACACAGCAAACTCTGTTAGTGCTGCTTAGATTGTCTTCAAAAGACTGTCAAGACTTTTTTGTTTGTTGGTTGGTTTCTAATTCTGGTTTTTTCTCTCTCTCTCCCTCTCTCTGTGCTCTCTCTCTCTTTGTCACTAGGTTTGATTTGCTAGCAGACTTGGAGGTCCTGTTTTAAACATGTTTTTCATGTTTAAAGCTGAGCCACAGCTTAGGGAATGCTAAGCACTCTGTGGGTTTTAAAGACTGGAGGGCCAAAATGCATCGATTGAAAACATTATGAGTCATGTGGCCATGTTATAAGGGCCCCAGAGTTCTTCGCTTGGGAATCGCAGATAGTTGCCCTGATCTGCCCAGAGGCAGCAGATGTTGTGCTACAGGTCACATACAAATAAGTTTTTTTATAGGATCTTTTCGTGAAAAGCTCAAAGGAAAGATTCCGCAGTTCCCATTACTCCCCCAGCAGCCTGTTTCTCACATGGAAGAGGATTGGATGGGAGACAAGTACAGTCGTACCTCTTGTTACGAATGCTTCAGGATGCGTACAACATGGGATACGAACGCGCCGAACCTGGAAATAACGGAACGGTTTGGTGGTTCGCACATGCGCACGCGTGTCAAATGACGTCATGCACAGAAGCACTGAATCCCGTCGCACACATGCGCAGACGCGGCGCTTCAGGTTACGCACGTCACGGGTTACGAACGGGGCTACGGAACGGACCCCGTTCGTAACCAGAGGTACCGCTGTATACACTATCCTAGCTCTCTGGGTGCGTAGAAATTTCAGGCGTATATGCTCTTAATTTATTTATTTTAAAGTTTTATTAATTTTTATTATTTAGATCAACAATAACGCAGACAAAAACAGTGAATCCTCCCAGGCGGCCGATACATTGGATATACATGAACAATGAAACATATTCAAATCAACCATATGTACAATTCTATATATGTTAACAATCCGCAAGGTTTATTTAGCTTTTAACGTTTCGATTACCCCAAATTGTTCAAACCTACCCAAATAATTCCGTAGGTTCTCAAGCCAATCCTCCTCTTTCTCTCTGACCTTAAACCCTTTCATTCTGCATATCTTCGCAGTTAGGTATTCTAAAATTACAATATTATTCAATTTTTTTCCTCCATTGGTTCACCCCTAGCTCTTCTGCATTTATATGCTCTTAATTGATTCCCTGCACTTCAACATTTCTCCCGGCTGCCTTACATAGAAAACCAACATGAAACAGGAATTAAAAAGAAGAAGAAAAAGAGTGCTCAGAGGAGTTCTATCAATCAATCTCCTGGCATAGAACAAATTCACCGTATTCATGGATCAGAACACAACACAGTTAGCAAAACATAGTAGGAGATACTTTAGGATAAAACTGTCGAGACATCGTGAGGTATGAAAAGGGCTCTTAGGGTGTAATTTCATGGCGTCACTCAAAAATCTTGCCACATTCTCCACAACCCTGGAAGAGTCAGTGCAATAAATCATTAAGGGGGCTAAATAATTATTGTATATTTTTGCATAAAATGGACAATAAAATACGTGTGTGATGGGTTCCACCTGTTTTGTGCCGCAAGGGCAGTATCTTTCAGAATATGGGATTTTTTTTTGAAAATCTACCTTGCGGTAAGACTTTAAATCTTGTGAGGGAAAGAGCTCTGTGTAGGTGGGGGATTGTAAAGCTGGTGCAAATATGGAGTGTCCTGGCCAAACGGTGGAATTCCCAACCCCAACAGGGAACAGGTTTTATTGGCTTCGCTGCAAAGGGTTTTTGGAATTCAGTCTCTAGGATTCTGCACTTGATTGTCTGGGATGATTCCAATTGTGGGAGAATGAGCAGCGACTCGAGAGATAGGCTCTGATAGGTTCTGATTTTGCTTTCAATGGGAGCCAACCATTTGGAGTGGTGGGATTCTGCCAGCACGTGGAAAGTTTAAGAAGACGGATAGGACATGAAATGTAGGCAGAGCCAGAATTTTATAGTGGTGAGCCACGCTTTGGTTTCCAGCAGCCCTTGTCCAGTTTCTAGACAGACAGATGTATATAGCACACAATTTGGCAGCCTCGGGATTTTGCACAGAAATTTGGATTGGATGCGCTCCAATGATTGGTTAACTTCACCAGTCCGTAATGGAATGCCGTACAGGAGTTTGGGGGCTACTTTGGTGTTAAAGACCTTTAGTGGCTCAGAGGAGTTAAAAGCCCTGGGTGGGTGGGTAGGGAATAGAAGCCTTTTGCCTTGCATCAAGATAGGCACAAGGTGAGCCTCCCTCTGGGGGAGAGCGGGAGCAGTTCCTAGTCAGGGTGCCACCACCAAGGAGTCCCCTTTCCACTTCAGTCAGCCAAAGCACCTCACAAGGCAGGTTCACCCCCCCCCCCAAAAAAAGGGCGTCTGTCTAAAATATTGGTGAGCAGGCAGTTACATAAGAGAGTAGCAGAACACTGGGCTTTCTAAGCCCACGGCATCAAGGTCAAATCCAACACTTTCCATTACTTAGCCTGGAAATGAACTGGGAGCCACTGCAGCAGGTGAAGTGTGGCATGTGATTGCAATACCCAGTTTCAGTCAACACCCTTTCAGCTGTTTTCTAGGCTAACTCCAGTTTTTGAGCCACCTTCAAAGACAGTCACATGTATAACACATGCCAGTAGTCTAATCTGGAGGTTACCATAGGCTTCCTTCCCACCCTAAATTAAGCTTTTGAAAGCATGGAAGAAAACCAAGCGTGGGTTTTTGTCCTGGGCACTGAGCATGTGATCAAAGACACCTTGTTCTTAACACTTAACTAATGTCCTCTTTCCAAAACCACTATTTTGTACCTAGAACTGTGGACATCATAGTTATAGTACAGTCGTGCCTTAGAAGTTGAACACAATCCGTTCCGCAATTCTGTTCGACTTCCAAAACATTTGGAAACCAAAGTGTGGCCTCTGATTGGCTTCAGGGAGCTCCTGCAGCCAATCGGAAGCCACGCCGGACGTTCGGCTTCCAAAAGAACATTTGAAAACCACTCGCTTCCGGTTTTTGATCATTCGGGAGCCGAAACATTATGCAACTAAGCCATTCGAGATCCAAGGTACAACTGCATTTAAAGAGCAGATTTCACAAGCCTTCTCACCTCTGTTGTAGAGGAGACTCTCCTGGAGGTGTGAGCATATAATTTCAGGTGGTGACTAGAGTGGATTAAAAACAACAACAACAACAACAACAACAACAGGGCTAAATGGACCGATTATCTAATTTATTATAAGGTATACAGTCTTATGATTTGTGCTAACCATGGTTGAAACCTCCACTGAGGGTTTGAGATTCTAAAAGTACCTCAGACATACCGTGTTCCCAAGCGCCTTGTCTCACGTCCACCTGCTCAGCATTCGTTTTCAAAAGTTCACTCCCATCTCCAGCAGCCTATTCTGCTAGAGCAGCGCCCCTGCTATTGGTTTGCAAATTCACATGTGATGGCAAACAGCAGCATATAAACTTTGGTTTACAAGCCAGCTTCAACTGTAGCTTGATAATCCTGATTTGGCATCTTCTCGCAAACCCTGGCCTGTGGGCTGTTGCAGATTTGAGCATAGAAGCACATGGTGGGACGGGGCAGTATCTGGACGCAGCCAATCTATGTGAAGAGAACCCTTGAGTATTCAGATTTGCAATACAGATTGCAAGAATTAATTCCATTATTTATCCTAATAGTACTGACTGGAACAAGAGCAGTGTGGCATTATGCAAATCTAAATTCTGTTTTTGTTAGAAGCAGCGCTTTTAGTTTAGCATTCGGTTTACATTATCTAAATAATGGACAAGCTCCCTATTCAGCTAAATAAAGCAAATGCATTGCTTTAGGAATTTAATGAAATCTTGTCCCTGGAGCTATGTGGTGTGTGTGTGTGCGCGTGTGCGTGCGCGTGCGCGTGTGCGTGCGTGTGCGCGCGCACACACACACACGCCTTAAGCTTGAAAACAGGGAAGCTCGATTAATGATACATTTCTGTCCCTGTAATAAATTATTTTGTTCTCTGTTGAGCTGTTAAATCCTCATAATTAGCTACTGCGCTTAAGTGCTGATTCCTTTCTACGCTCACGGAAATCTTCAGATTATGCTCACTTAGCCCCTCCTCACCCAGCCCAGTGCTCCTCCCTCCTCAGACAATGTGTAGAATTACTTTTAATGAATTGAAAATGCTTATCTTTTGCTTTTCTGTCATGCATTTGAGGCAACTCACTGTTTTTTTTAAAAGTAGCTATTGCAGCTAGTTGTTCGGTCCTAGAAAGAAGTACAGTGGAACTTCGGTTTTTGAGATCCCCGGAAGCCGAACGATTCGCAACCCGAACGCTGACAACCTGCTTCCATTTTCGAACGCACCTCAAAAGAAGATTCCACCTAAACATTAGGAAGAACTTCCTGACAGTAAGAGTTGTTTGACAGTGGAATTTGCTGCCAAGGAGTGTGGTGGAGTCTCCTTCTTTGGAGGTCTTTAAGCGGAGGCATCTATCAGGAATGCTTTGATGGTGTCTCCTGCTTGGCAGGGGGTTGGACTGGATAGCCCTTGTGGTCATCCAACTCTTTGATTCCATTCGAATGGCTTCTGAGGCGCGTTTCTCAATTTCCCCCCTTGAACTTGCTGACAGCCCATTGCGCCTCAGTTGTCGAACGTTTCGGAAGTCGAACGGTCTTCCGGAACAGATTACATTCGACAGCCGAAGTTCCACTGTATTTGGGTAGGAGAGCTGGGGGGAAATTCACATCTGGCAACCAATGCACCCCTTGGGTTTCAGATAGTACATGGGTAGACGAGTCTAGAAAGCCGGGACACAAATTTGCCCTCTAGCAGCTATAGTGGCTCATTTACCAGAAGTAATGCATTTAGCATTAACTCTGGAAGTGTATACTCAATTCTGACCAAACTAGAGCAAAATATATACGGTATCAGAGATTAGGAAAGAGTTAAAAAAAAGTCCTTAAGAGAAGATGCCTATTTGGGAAGTAGATCAATGTGTGTGAATAAAGCCACTCGATTCCTTTTGCGATGTTAATGTTATATTTAAGGTCCCCCACAGAAAACGGGTGCTCTTTTATTCTTTGTTCCAGTAGAAAGCTACACAGTACACAAGCCAGAAAGACCTTCAAAATCCTACTCATTTAGACGTGAGAGAGTGCTTTGCTTTCTGATTGATAGTGCCCACGTTTAAATTTAAAGCACTGGGGGGAAATCCATTTTGGAAAACCTTTCTGACCCTGCATCACTGTTCCACGGGAGTAGTCATTCTCCAATGGAGATATTGTCTTGCATAGAAATCTTCGTGTTACGCATTCTGAGTGAGCAAACCTTGTCTGAGAAAGCATTTCTCTCATTCTAAAATACTCTTTTTTTCCCCTCCAGAAGACATTTTAAGGTTCTCCAAAATCATGGCGTGGTGGTGGGTTCCCCTCTCCCCATTTCTTCCGAGTCTCCCTTCTGTGGGACTCATATCCTCTTGCAGATACCATTGAGTAGATAGAAATCAATGTCAGCCTTGCAATACTCTGTGCTTTGCAAATCCTTGACTGGATAGGGATGGTGTGGTTTCTGAAAGACAATCGCTTATCAGGTTTTCATAGCATGGAAGTGGATTTTTATGGCTGGAATGCTGGCACCCTAAATAAATAAATGTAGAAGTATACAGGAGAGCTAAACTGAAACCCTGCTTTGCCATTGATCTGATGTCGCCCAGTCCTTTATACAGGCAAGGTATTTGGGTATCGTCTACCTGCTCACAGTTTGACAGTGAACCGTATTACCATCCAGCTGCTTTTAATTTAATTATTGTTATTTTTCATCCAGTCAGTAGCATGCTGAGATGGCTCAGTCAGCAGAGTATGGTGCTCTTAATCTCAGGGTCGTGGGTTGAAGCCCCGCATTGGGCAAGTGATTCCTGCATTGCAAGGGGTTGGACTAGATGATCCCCGTGGTCCCTTCCAACTCTGAAATTCTGTGGTTTTATTTTTCTATCTGAATATGCAGGTGACAGGAAAAGCAATTGCCTTTCATTATTCTTGCAAGAGGTAGTTGGATAATGTATATGGAGCGTTTGGACACTAGACATATGATGATTGCTTTTAATTGCAAGCTGACTTGGGGTTTTTTTTTTAACCCAATTTATGAAATAGTACATTGCATTTCTTTTTCATTTGACACACTGGACCTATCTTGATTTTCTTATTCCTTTCCCCTTTCCATTTCTATCTTTCTTAAACATGACTTAGCATGCATTGCTAGAGGCGTAATACAATATTTGATGACGGGTGATCTGATTTGCTATGGCAAAGAGCATATTGCATGTTGCGATAAATCTTTTCTCTCTCCTTCGCTAAAGTATAAAGATGATCTCATTTCCCCCACTCCTTTTTTTCTTGTGGGTGCAGAAATGATAGATACTCATGGCAATGTGTTCATGGTTATCTGTCTTATGTATTTTTCTATATATTATTTCAGATAGATAGATAGATAGATAGATAGATAGATAGATATAGATATGGGGAGTTGCTCAGGGATGAAAAGCAGAGGGTTCTGCAGAGTTGGAAATCATGACAGAGACCCTTGCAGGAAAGAAAACACCTGTTCTTGCAAATATAAATCAGGCAATCATAGGATTCTCACCTCCCTCCAGGCATTGTCTGTAGCAAGTAGTCACCTAAATATCATACTGCTGGTTTGGACGCCTTATATGACTCAAGACCTCTATATATAAAGCCTGCCTTTCCCCATATAAACTCTTGAGATCATGGCAGGCAGTTCACTCCACTCACCTGCCTGGAACCGTGTGCCACGCAAACCGCAGCATGACGACAGCCTTACAATTTTATTACATAGTGTACTAAGATAACCCTATAACAACTTGGCTAAAGCCTAGTTGGGTTAGTACCCACTCTCCCACTTATTCTTTTTCTTGCCTCTTAGTGCATATATTTGCCACTGCTGCTGGCTGAGTTTTACTTGCATTGTGATTGCTGATAAGCACTTTTGCAGAACAGACCTGATCACGAAATGCATACATGATCATTCCAAAGTAGCAGCAGGAAGGGAGCTATTCAGAAATGACAATTGCTGTCATTCAACCCAGGGCAATGCTCAGCTGACAATTGCCATGATAGGGGGCTGTCATGATTGAAATGCAGTGCAAATGATTGAAATGCAGTACAATATTCCCAGGTCTTTCTATTCCCTGTAAGCAGCAAAAAACTGTTGGTAATGGCTTAGATATGAACAGCATGCCTTAGGGATACTGTATTTTACGCTCCATAAGACACACTTTTTCCTGCCTAAAAAGGAAGTGTAGGGCTTTTGGTTTTAACTGAAAAAGCCTTAAAACCAGTTTAGCACTTGGAGTGGTGTCCAGCAACGCTTCCTTCTGCGTTCTCCTGCTTCTCCAGTGCTTTAGCAGAGTTTGTTCAAACTTCTTACTTCTTACTTCTTCTTGCGCAACGGTGTGTGTACCTTTCGTGCCAACAATTAAACTCCCACAACGTCTGGGCTGTTTCAAAGCAAGTACACTTTATTACAAGCATATAAATTACAGCCACTTTCCTGGAGAATGGGAGGCCATCATGGCTCCGGTCTCTCCGGTTCAGAACCGAAAGTAAGACTGACCAGAAAATAAACGGTGCGTCACATAAATCACAAAGACATCACATACAGCAGATAACCCCGGGTGTTGTGACACATCCTCCTCCCTATGGGAGGAGCAAACTGTTGAGCTTCTTTAACTCTGAAAGCTCCAAACAACCTCACAGGAAGGGAACATCCCTGTCCGCCTTATGGAGCGAAGGCTTCGCTCCCGCTGCCTCCCCCCACCCCCCGCCGCGTTCAGCGGGAGGTGGGGGAAGGCAGCGGCGATGTTGCTGGATCGTGCCAGCACCTCCATTCCCCGAAAGAACGGCACAATCCAGCAACATCCTCTGTGCTTCCCGCTGCCTCCCCCATCCCCCGCCGTGTTCGGCGGGGGATGGGGGGGACGCAGCTGCGATGCCTGCTTTTGGGATCGGTGGGTGGCAGGGAGGTTGGTGGAGGATTTCCTCCACCACCCCAAGCGCTGCCCGCCGATCCCAAAAGCAGGCTTTTGGGATCGGTGCAAGGCGCAGGGTGGTGGAGAAAACAGTGGGGATGCTGCTGCTTTCTCCACCACCCTGCGCCCCGCGCGCCAATGCCAAGAGCAGGCTCATCCCCGCTTGCTTTAAAGGGACATGGGGACGAGGGGAGAAATGGAGCGTTCTCCCCTCGTCCCCATGTCCTTTTAAAGCAATCGGGGATGAGCCGCTGTGAAGGGAGAAGGAGCTCCCCCTCCAGCTTCCCCCTCCCTGCCTTTTAGAGGAGGAAAACCAGGAAAATATTTTTTCCTGGTTTTTCCCCTTTAAAAAAAACAGCTGCGTCTTGTGGTCCGGAGCACCTTATGGACTGAAAAATATGGTATTTCTGGCTTCTGTCAGTAAAAAGAACAACAAAGGACTTCCTTTAGTGGTGCAAATGAACATAACCACACATACTGCTGTTGATGCTTTCTGTTAAAATGTGCCTGGGTTGGTTTACCATATCTTTCCCTAGTGATACCAGCTGTGTCTTGTCAACATTGCAATGAAGGAGAAATTACTATCCTAGAACAAAGTTCTCAAATGATTTCCTTTGGATGTCCATGGATTTCCTGTGGGACTCTTTTTTTTAATATTGGAGAACAAAACTTGTGATTAGGGCTGGGCAATATGGTATATTGCTCCCCAAACTGCTTTGAAGTCCATCTTGTGATAACAGTTTCATAATTTTTGACTTGGCAATATATGTTTGTGGCTATGCAGAAATCACGTGGGGGAAACCGTGAAGCCAGACAATGTTTCTCTTGGTTTCTACAGCCCCTGTTAACTCTGCCAGCTCAGATCTCCCCTGCCTCATGAAGGGGAAAGTAAACTAGTGAAGACAAACCAGGTCATAAAATCATGGGCATAAATGTGCCACATTTCTACTCGGTGTTGGGACATCTTGGCAGAAGAATTGCAGGGAGTTGTAAAAGTCCTCAGCATCTTACTCATGTCAACAGCACATAACTTTAGACAGCTTAGGGTGGTGGTGACTAAACAAGAAATAGAAAGAATCACAAGAGCAGGCACCGGCAAAAATCACGATGCGGGGAAAACTGAGAAGCCATCCGATGTCTCTACATAACTTCATCATTATTTCAGACATCATGATATAAAGCCAGGATATTGCAATGTTTAGCTGTTTATATATCATGGTGTTGAAAACCAGATATCACCCAACCCTACTTGTGATCTTTTATTTAAAAGGGGATTGTTGTTGTTTAGTTGTGTCCGACTCTTTGTGACCCCATGGACCAGAGCACGCCAGGCACTCCTGTCTTCCACTGCCTCCCGCAGTTTGGTCAAACTCATGTTAGTAGCTTCGAGAGCACTGTCCAACCATCTTGTCCTCTGTCGTCCCCTTCTTCTTGTGCCCTCCATCTTTCCCAACATCAGGGACTTTTCCAGGGAGGCTTCTCTTCTCATGAGGTGGCCAAAGTATTGGAGCCTCAGCTTCAGGATCTGTCCTTCCAGTGAGCACTCAGGGCTGATTTCCTTCAGAATGGGTAGGTTTGATCTTCTTGCAGTCCATGGGACTCTCAAGAGTCTCCTCCAGCACTATAATTCAAAAGCATCAATTCTTCGGTCATCAGCCTTCTTTATGGATTAGAGAATAATACAGTATAGTCTTTCTTGACTGACTCTCAATAAGATGGTGTAAGGAAGACAGCTGTCTTGTGAAAAGCAGTTCTTGTGTGACCAGTTCCCTTTCCCGTTGTTCACTTGGCATGGATTCACCCCTTTTCAATCACTGTCCTGTTCAGCGCCTTGCCAACAGGATGGGTCTCGCCCTGCTTCAGGCCTTACTGTTTACAAACAAAAGGACAGCAGAGGGTGAAATGCTTATTTTAAATATTCCAGCTAAAAATAACTTTGAGTAATTGGATAGCCCGTGTTAGTACAGTGGCCTACTGGCAAAATGTGGAGACGAGCGTAGCAACACAGCACAACAAAAAAACCATGGCACTGGATGAAACAGAAAGTTGACAAGTTGAAAGTGAGTTCCTGCAATTAAAGTATCTCTTCCTTTACAACGCAATTACTGTCGGAAACAGAAACTTGAAAAGTAAATGCACTGTGGTCTCGTGTGGTTGGGGTTTTTTAATTAAAAAACCACACAGTACGAAGATAATCCAGTGTTTGGGCTTTTATTTCCTTCCCAGCAATTGGCTGCAAGGCAACTGGGAAAGTCAGCTCTGGGGGTGGAAAGACTCACAGAAACACGTATCTTGGGTGTCTTAACACGCTCGCCACACTTTCTTCTTGACTTCTGGTTATCCAAATAAACCGTTTAATGAGACGAATGAGGCTGTAATATGGAAATTCCTCGTGTTAAAATCCTTTTAAATCTTATTAATAAGTTGCTTGAAATAATTTCTTAAAAGGCCGTGGGTGACGCGTTGTAGCTCAAGTGTAAAATGTAGGTTAAATGGTTACGCAGGTTACAATTTGTGATATTGCACAGGAATCAGTTCTATTTGTGGATACAACAGCTCACAGGATCAGGCTGTACAATGATTGGATTACTCTGCACAGTCCCTCCTGGTGTGTTTCCCTGTGGTTTTTTTCAGATTTAAAAGGCGAGGACGGAATAAAATAGCATTATGGTTTAAACACATTGCCACTTTTTTGATGTGTTGTTGTTGTTGTTGTTTATCATGATTGTCTCTCTCCTCCCTCCATGGTTTCCCACCCAGTAACATGTGTTCTCTGGGTGGTTCACAAATATTTAAAAACAAAATGCAAAGCTAAAGAGAACACAATTGAAACAGTTAAAAAAAAAAAGCACGGCTCTCATGTGGAATTATATTGTACGCTTTGGGGCATAATGAGTAATCCAGTTGTCGGCATACTGGGGGATGAAATAATAGCGAAAAGTGAATTTTGCTCAAATTATATAATCGCTGAACATTCAAGAGCAGCTCTGTTTCAACTGTGCTAAGACAAAAATGTCAGTGGAAACCCGATACTAAACCCACAAAGTGCAAATGAAAAATGTGCCTTTTGAGTAGAGAGACATGAAACCTGGCTTGTGGGTGGGGTGGAATAGAAAAAGTTTAATTAGAAACTTTTCCCGTTTCCCTCCTTATCCTCTGGGCTTGATATGAACAGATAGGGAGATGGGTCTGAGTGAGAAATTATGGTATATTTTTCTCAAAATGATCATTGAAATGGCATTAATTGAAATTAATTGAAATAGGGATGCTGTGAATCTGAGGTATTTCTCCCTTAGGACTTGCAACATAGTTTGGCAATTTTTAAGCACACTCACAAAATTCTCCCCCCCCCTAAAGCTTTTGCTGGAATGATTAACTGTGTGATATCTGATCCCCCACCCCATAGCCCCTTTCCTTGCGGCAGCAACAGGAGGTGTCTCTGCACAGCCTAATTTTCCCTTGCCACCTGGTATATTGAAACTGCAGCATCTCAGGTGCCAGGGAACCTGGGAAATATAGTTTTCCAGATTACCTGAGTGCTCAGTAGGACTGCAAGAGTTAACAGCTTTGGGTTTACATGTATTTGAAAAATCGCCTTACGCCATAGATGACCACTCAACCACTTCACTCTGTGGAACTGGCGCTTTTACAAGTGCCAGATAATGTAAAGCAAACGTCTGATAATGGGCAGGGTTAGTAAGGAGTCTTGGGATATAGAATTATCCAGGGCACCCAATATGGGCATCAGGCACTCTGGGAGTTACAGATCCCAGGACTCCTTGCACCATATCTCTTTTATTTATTTAACAAAATTTGCATACCACTTAATCGTAAAACTTATAAGTGGTTTAGTAAGAATATAAAACTTGCATTAAAATGGTCACTAAAAGTCAAAGCTTTTAAAAAAAAAAACTCAATGCAATCATACCTTGGTAGTAGAACTCCTTAGTTGTCGAACAGATCGGCTCCCGAACATGTTCTGGTTTGCGAACGCTTTTCGGAAGCCGAATGTCCAACGCGGCTTCCGATTGGCTGCAGGCCACGCCTTGGTTTCCAAACCTTTTCGGGAGTCGAATGGACTCCTGGAACAGATTAAATTCGAGAACCAAGGTGTGACTGTATAAATAAAATCAGTGGCTTAAAATATTATAATATAGAATCATAGAATTTTATAGTTGGAAAGGACCCCAAGGATCCTGTAGTCTAACCCTCTGCAATAAAATTTCAGATTAAAAAGCGTTCCAGCTTTCCACGTCTGGGTTGGCTTGCCTAAACAAAACATTTTTAGCAGTGCTAAACAAGTGCGAAACAAAAATTCCAAACTGAAGGAGATCATCTTGGGGAAAGTATACTCAATTTTACAGTGCAATTGAGCTTTATTATCTGGTTAAATTGTACTATGGGCTAGGTAATCATGACAGTGACATCATTAGCATTGCCCAATCCAAACTGGGAGAGATGCAGCAAATGACTTGCCCATGCAGTGTGCATTATCAGCAGTAAATGATAACTATAAACTCGAAATGTGCCCCAAATGTGCTCTTCCCAGGGGATATATTCCACAAATATTTACAAACGCAATTTCCCCTCTTCCCTTGTAAACAACACCATCTTTTGTTGTATGTTTTCAGTATTTGTGTCCCACCTTTGCATAAAATAGTCAAGGCAGCCCTGTCACCGAGTAAAATGATACACAATAAGTACCATCATAGATTCATAGAATCGTAGAGTTGGAAGGGATCCCGAGGGTCATCTAGTCCAACCCCCTGCAATGCAGGAATCTCAGCGAAATCATCCAGGACAGATGGCCATCCAGCTTCCAAGGAAGGAGAGTTCACAACCTCCCGATGGAGACCATTCCACTGTCAAAGGATCAATTATTGCTATAACTGTTTTTGAGGACAGACATTTGTTGGGTTGTTGTGGGTAGATAAAAGAAAAGCAGAGGTCTTAATGAGTCTGTGTGATGAGTGTGTGCTTAAAACACAAAGCTTGAAGTTTGTTCTGTGGATTCTGTTGTTCGTATCGGCAGACTCTCACTTAGTGCAGGCAGATAGTATGCAGTCGTAGAACCCTAAATTAATTCTGTCGTTTAATTGCTAGGAACAAATGTGCTGGTCCAGGTCGGTGACCTTAAAGTGTTGTTTCCTCACACAGGCAGAACCCTGTCTCGGGGAATTTCAACACCTCCCACCCAAGCCTGTAGTCTCACCTCCAGCCTCCAAGCCATATGCTGCTGTTATCTCCATTGGCCCACTGTAGTGACACAGAACAGAGAGGAATGCCAAGAGGACAATGACAGTGACATTTGCACAAGGAACACGTCTGTTGTCTCACTGCCAAGTCTAATTAATGGCTGCATTCAGTCCCTCGCTAGCCCTTCTCAGCTGAATGTATGATCATTGCCTTGATTCGGGGCTTTCTGTCACAGAACAGCCGTTTCAGTCCAAAGCAAGAGGCAGGTCGTAATCTTAGTTCCTCCTGCTGTTGGGGCCGTCTAATTCCTCTGCAGGAGAGGCCTTGGGTTTGCAACAGTTCCCAGTGTGAGGTTTTGTTGGGAAAGGGTGTGGGCAAGCTTTATAAGGCAATGCCAAGAGATTTCTGTGCTCTTCATGAGGTAGGGTCAACAGCCAGGGTGGTGGTGGTGGGGCTAGGCAGAATGGATTCCTGTTGCAAAATCTCCCTGTCAAAATGGTAAATGGCAGGGGAAACGACAGGAGAGAAGGGAGTGGTGTAGAAACGCTGAACGTTTATCTGGATCAATAATCTTTAAACAGCCTTGGCCCTGTATACCTGAAGGAGTGTTTTCACCCCAGACCTTAAATCCCAGCACCAAGTGCCTTCTGGCGGTTCCCTCACTGTGAGAAGTGTTACAGGGAACCAGGCAGAGGGCCTTTTCGGTACTGGCACCCGCCCTGTGGAACACCCTCCTGTCAGATGTCAAGGAAATAAACAACTATATGACTTTTAGAAAACATCTGAAGGCAACCTTGTATCGGGAAGTTTTTAATGTTTGATGTTTTATTGTGTTTTTTAAATAGATTTTGCTGGAAGCCGCCCAGAGTGGCTGGGGAAACCCAGTCAGATGGGCTGGGTTGTTGTTGTTGTTGTTGTTGTTTTTAGAATAGGTTTCTGAAATTATTGCCTGTTGTTAGGCAATCCCCACTACAAAAGTGAAAGGAGTGGTACAGGAGAGAGGCAATGAGGGATGCTGGGGTGGTGCCAGCAGAGGAGGCCTATCTGTCAAAATGCTGGGTGTGTGTGGATTGGTCACTTAATGTCACTTGGTTGACCAGGCTTGGTGACACAACCCATAGTATGGAACATGCCCTGTGTCTCCCACCAACCCCCAATGGACTGCCTTGTACGCCTTGGCCCATTGCACACCCAGAAAGTTTGGCCGTTGTGTGGTGTAAAGTACCTGGTGGTGAGCAAGAAGAGTGTCAATGCCCCATCATGCTCCCTGGTCCCTTTACAGTCCCATTCCAAGGCCTTCTGAAGCCAGACCAAGAAAGTTCTTGGGGAAATCCCAAGCAACAGTAAAATCCTATAGCCCCTCAGACAGTGAATTGCACCCTTAAATCTCCCTTAATATTTCATTCAGCATTGAAGACTGGGGTGGGTGGGGAGGGAATATCCATCTGTAGAACGCACTAGAAACACTGCGAAGATTCGCACCTTAAATTTAATAACCGTCACTGTGTTCGTGTTGACATCTTGTTTCCATGTGGTGTATTCAAGTAAATTCATGTATTGGGAGACTACATGGAAGTAATAAGAAAAAAATAATAATGATAAAGGTATTGGAATGGGGGTAACAATATATTCGAATTCTGATCTGGTATTGCGATAACTCCCCCATGTTGTTGTTTTTACTGAAGCAAGGGGGCTGAACCGTATTTCTATGCCCATTCACTTCAGTAGCCATTGTTGTTGTTGTTCAGTCGTTCAGTCGTGTCCGACTCTTCGTGACCCCATGGACCAGAGCACGCCAGGCACGCCTATCTTTCACTGCCTCCCACAGTTTGGCCAAACTCATGCAGTCACTTTGAGAACACTGTCCAACCATCTCATCCTCTGTTGTCCCCTTCTCCTTGTGCCCTCCATCTTTCCCAACATCAGGGTCTTTTCCAGGGAGTCTTCTCTTCTCATGAAGTGGCCAAAGTACTGGAGCCTCAACTTCAGGATCTGCCCTTCCAGTGAGCACTCAGGGCTTATTTCTTTAAGGATGGATAAGTTTGACCTTTCCACCTAAAGGAATTTGCATGCTCGTGAATAGCATGATTGTTAAGCTGACTGGTTAAAACGTTTGCTTTTCCTTAGAGCAAGTAATGGTCTTTGAAGCCTGATGATATGGATCAGAGAAAAAGAGCCCCTCCCTACTCCCTCTCTTTTCTTTTCTTTTCTTTTCTTTTCTTTTCTTTTCTTTTCTTTTCTTTTTGTTTCAAAAGACTTGCTTTTACTATCAAGGTTGGAGCAAGTTCCTTTCCTGTTCATTGAAAGAGTCTCCTAATCACCTAGTTTGAACCATGTCATGGTTCTAGGGACAAAAGTGAATGTTCGTGCTGGACAAGGAGACACACAGACATTCTTATTGCTCAGTGCAAGTCAAAACTTGCTTTGTGTTGCCCACCTTTAGTCTCCCAACTTCCTTTGCCACTATAATGTTCCATGATTGGCTGTCCTCACGGCTTGGTGACATGATGGGCACACCCTAGGCCTTTCTCCACCCAAGAGCAACCAGGCCATTCTTTCTCCCATTGTTATACTTACGCGGATGTCAGGGAACTGTCCCCAACTCAGCGCAGAGTGGTGGAAGGGCTCTCGGGATGCTACAGAGAGCCTCGGCCCCACCTGACCAGTAGCACCTCCTCGTCCAGCGGAGGGAGCAGCGAGGTCTCCAGTGGGGAGGGGCCGGCAGCCCAGGAGCTGGAGAGCCAAGGCTCTGGTGATGTGGGAGAGACCCTGCACTCCTCTCGCTCAGCGGGCAAGGAGGGAGACACACTATTTCCGTCGCCCCAAGTACGCACAGGGGTGAAACGAAAAGAGGGGAGGCGGAGATTTCGTATACCGAAACTCTTATGTTGGGGTCAGAACCGGAAGGGGCCACTCCCGGATTCTGCAGACGGTTGATACAGACATGCACTTTTAAGCTGCGCACTGTTCATAGTATGCACAATAAAACTACTAAAGGAATGGCTGGAGTTTTGCCTGGTTTCTCATGAGCAACCATCCAAGGACCTTACAGCAGTAATACACCCCACTGGTCTGGGTCTGGCAGTGAGTCTTGTGACATTCCTGGCCACGTTGGAAACCTGAAGACAAGTCTTCCCACAGTAGGACACATTGAATTTTTCAACTTTCAAATTCCAAAAATACGGGGTTCTGAAAAGTTGCAACATGACTTGGGAATTCTAAAAGATATCCGGGTTAAGTTAATAAATTTACTTTTGCTTGGTAAGTAAAATGTGTGTAAAAATCCATAGTAGAAATATTTGCTGTTGCATATGCTGGGTTTTATAATGGTTTTATTGAAATGTTGCATATTATTATGCTATGCCTTTGGCTCTTGATTTTTTGTAAGTCGCTTGAAGACTTTTTTCTTTTGTAAAATAACTACAAAATATTATTATTATTATTATTATTATTATTATTATTAACAACAACAACAACAACAACAACAACAACAATACCTCAATCACAGTGGCAATAGTAAGAACCCAAAGTCTAGCAGTATTTGGGTCGTGCTAACCTGTAAAAATCTACCAAATGTTTGGGGAATTTACTGAATGGATGTTAAAAGGTATCACAGAATGCTTTTACAACTTCAGAGTTTCAGAACCATTTGGTTAGATAGGATTCGGGAAATGCAAGTCCAATATATGTTTGGACACACAGATCTACCGTAATTGAATGGATCTTAGTCACAGTTGTATAAATGGATAGATTTCATGCCTTGTTTAAATTGGGAGGATTTGTTGCTGTCCAAGAAATTAGCTAATGAATGACATTAAACATTGCCTAATGAAGCTATAGCAAAGGCTGCCCATTCCAGTAACTTCTGTTTCTACAGAACTTGCTCCAAGGTATAATTTGCATATTTCAAATAATCTTTCTTGTTATCAGTATCTCCACATTTTTTTTGTCTCCCTGTCCTTCAGTTTGATGGAACAAGCATTTCAAATGTCAGTCAGTTCACTTTCTGCTAGTAAGTGAATAATGGGCAGTTTCTAATTTGACATAATAATTAGGCATTTTAGAAGCCTACGGCTAATTTCGGTTTCTATCTTAAATGAAGCAGCAAGAGTACAGCGCATTTAGATCAGAAGTTTAAATTAATGTACCAGTTAGAATTTGGAAAGCATGTTCAGTATTCCAACTACCATGGGGCACCAGGTAGTGAAGAAGCCAGTTTGTGCACTGTTAAAGGTTTTCCTTTTCATTTCCTTTTCATTTGTACCACACCATTAATATACGAGATGATTTACAGAACAACAAAAAAACAACACAGGACCTAGTTCGGTGGAGGTTACAGTTCAAATATTTGAAAATAGGAGAGACAATTGAAGGGAAGGGAAAGTCACAGGGGTATAGGGTGTGATGCAGAAATGGGGAAATTGGAGAAAGAAATCCCCCACCTTTATATAGAGTTCATTTAATTTTTTTCCAGTGGAAAAAGTGGACATTTGGGGGGAGGTTGGGGAAAAATAATACCACCCCTAATTCATGAACTAATCTCTCTTTTAAACTGAAGGTTGGAATTCTTTTAAAGCGAAGTTTGAAAATGCTGCATTAGCTTTCACTTTACTCCTCCAAAATGCTACACCCCTGAAGACGCAGTCTTCCATTGTCTCCCAAGATGGACAGATGCCATTAAGAACAATGCAATGCAATCTATAAGCATATTGAATACCTATACAGTGCTACCTTGGTTCCCAAACTTAATCCGTTCCAGAAGTCTGTTCCAAAACCAAAGTGTTCTAAAACCAAGGCGTGCTTTCCCATAGAAAGTAATGCAAAATGGATTACTCCAGACTTCTAAAAACAACCCCTAAAACAGTAATTTAACATGATTTTTATCTAACGAGACCATTGATCCATAAAATGAAGGCAATAACCAATGTACTGTACTATAAAATAAATAAGACAGTATTGTAGATGATAAAAATTAAAATTAATTATTTTTTCTTACGTGCACTGATGTTAGTCATTGTTTGGATGGAGGGCTTTTATCCATTTCTGCAGTCACACAATCAATCAATCAGTAGCTGAACTGGGTTCCACACAGTCACAAAAACAAGTCACAAAAACGAAGTCACAAGCCACAGTCACAAGTCAGTCCCATAAAACGAAGAACAAGTCACAGTCAAAAAAACGAAAAAGCAACACAAACAAAAATGCAAATTTTTAAAGCAAAAACAAAAGCTCCAAATACCACCTCTGTGCTGCGTGGGTGCTTGGGACTCAACAGCTTCAACAGATTCAACAGGAAGCCCCTGATTAGCAGTAGAAGACTCAATTTACAAACGGAACACACTCAACAGGAAGCGGAACATGTTCAGATTCAAGGCAAAGTTCACAAACCGAAACACCTACAGTGGTAGGTTACATACGCTTCAGGTTACATATGCTTCAGGTTACAGACTCCGCTAACCCAGAAATAACACTTCAGGATAAGAACAGAAATTGTGCTCTGGCGGCGCAATGGCAGCAGGAAGCCCCATTAGCTAAAGTGGTGCTTCAGGTTAAGAACAGTTTCAGGTTAAGAACGGACCTCTGGAACGAATTAAGTACTTAACCAGAGGTACCACTGTACTTCCGCGTTTGCAGCGTTCTGTTTCCAAGTTGTCCGTAAACTAAGGTGTTCTAAAACCAAGGTACCACTGTATTCTTAGAGGTGCACTACTCTCAGGCTGTTGACTTTGGGTCACCAGGCACCTCTGGTGTACTCTTTCTGTTGCTTGCTTAAAACATATTTGTTTAGGCAAGCCCTTCCCGACAGGTAGAAGTTACATGTGTGTGTGTGTGTGTGTGTGTGTGTGTGTTTATGTATGCTACTACTGCGGCCCATGTTTTGTTAGCCCAAAAATGGAAAACGAGCAAGTTCCCAACTAAAGAAGAATGGCAACTTAAACTGATGGAATATGCGCAGCTCACAGATTTTAACTTATAGAATAAGAGAACATGAAGAATGTACGTTTAAAGAAATCTGGAAAATGTTTAGAGTATATGGGTGACAATCGAATAGCTTAGTTCATGTAAAATATGCAGGGATGTATGGTATGCAAAATGAACCATGGAAAGAGAAGGGAAGTTATTGATTTAAGGTTGTCTAAATGAATACTTTGAAATGTAAATTTCAAAATTTAATAAAATTATATATATATATATATATATATAGAGAGAGAGAGAGAGAGAGAGAGAGAGTTAGGTAAAGGTAAAGGGACCCCTGACAGTTAAGTCCAGTCGCGGACGACTCTGGGTTGCGGCACTCATCTCGCTTTACTGGCCGAGGGAGCCGGCGTACAGCTTCCGGGTCATGTGGCCAGCATGACGTAGGTCGCTTCTGGCGAACCAGAGCAGCGCACGGAAACGCAGTTTAGCTTCCCGCCGGAGCAGTACCTATTTATCTACTTGCACTTTGACGTGTTTTCAAACTGATCGGTTGGCAGGAGCAGGGACCAAGCAACGGGAGCTCACCCCATCACAGGGATTCGAACCGCCAACATTCCAATTGGCAAGCCCTAGGCTCAGTGGTTTAGACCACAGCTATTCTTGGCTTTAATTCATCTTTTGACAACTTGTATATACTTACTTTTAACTGTTTCTCCCAATTTGCTTTTAACTCTGCTGATTCTAAAACATACTCCTGGTCCAGGATTTGTTTAAGGACATGGGAGGGCCATAGCTCAGCGATAGAGCATGTGCTTTGCATACCAGAAATCCTCATTTCAGCACATGGCATGCCTAGGTATGGTTGCCACATTCTCCTGTATGAAAACCTTGGTGTCAGCAAATGTAAATGATACCGAGATAGAAGTACCAATTGCCTAACACAGTATAAGGGATCTTCCTATCTTCCTAATATGTGCAGGTAATTAATCTTTGGACAGTAAGTCATTTATTGTCCTGAAGAAATTGGCCATCACTTTGCATGCATGGACCAGATCTGTCCATTGCAATGAACAGGGAGATCTCTACATTGAGGAACATTTAGTGAGGATGAAGGCACTTATATAACTCTTAAAGGGGGCATTAACCTTTCTTTCAGAAAGGATAACTTGCTTTTGCAGCAGGAAGTAACATCACCATAGAGTGGCAAGTGCAAAAAAGGCTAGTTGTTTTAACCACATCTGAGGTTCGGATGCACTTTTCACTGACTTTGAATCGAAGAAAAACATTGCATAGCTTTTGACTCTCAACTTTCATTTTTACCGACTATTAAATAATCATGTGAACCTGCGTGAGGACAGAAACAACGTTAGAAATAACTGGAATGCTTTTACTAACAGAAGATATAGGCTCCGTAAGGGGAGGCGTTTTTGGGGTATGCAGTTGATAATGTTCAAGGCTGCTACAGAAACTAGCATGATATAATGTCATCAGTTGGACTGATTTAATGAGCAAATTATATCTTAATAATGATTTAATGTCTTTTCTGTTTCATTAACAGACCAGAGACGACTTCCTGGGTCAAGTGGATGTGCCACTTAATCATCTTCCGGTAAGATATTTTATTTACAACCTTCTCTACTTCATCCAAGCTTCTGGGACAATGGCTTAAACCAAGGATGGGGAATCTGTGACCCTCCAGATCTTTCTGGACTCCAATTCCCATTGACCCCAAACCAACAGAACCAACTGTCAGGGATTATGGGAGTTGGTAGTCTAGCAACATCGGGGGCGGAGGGGTTCTACAGGTTCCCCATTCCTGGTTTAAACAATTTCTTCCTATATACATAAAAATGTAGTAGTGCATCACGGTCCCGAATCTGCATGATGTCAGGGTAGGATAGAGGAACAAAAGAGAAGGCAAGATAAAGCTGCCCATATATTTACAACTTCCAATCAACTGATCATACATCTGTTTTGAAGGTGGGGATGCAGGTTCTCAGCCGCTATTATTGTTCCTGGAGAGGAGAGGAGCTCCCAGAAACCCTTATCATCTGGTTCATGTGTGGAGAAGACAGGCTTCCACTTCCCCTCTGTAAATTTAGGGCAAATTTCTAAAGCCCCATGATAGGCCTTTGCAGATTACGGAAACACATAGATACCAAGCCCATATTTGGTAACTTACTCTAGTATCCGTAGTAGTGCATGTAGGGATGGATGGAGTTAGCCATTCAGACGGTGCTCAGCCAAGGAAAAGATAGGCAGGAGTTGCACCATATTTATACATTAGGAGGATGTGCAACACCCAATGTGAGCTGATGACGTAACTTGTGCTGTTGGCAACTCTCCAGGCAACGAATGCAATGTACCATATAGCAGCGGTTCGCTTCCACGGTTCTTTAGCATTTAAAGCAGCCTTCCCCAGTGTTTTGCTGTCCAGCTGCTTTCACCCATGACCATTGGCCATGTTAGCTGGGACAGAGAGGAGTTACAGTCCAAAACACTTGAAGAACCCCACAAAGCACTGGTTAAAAGCTTAGAATTCAAGTGTGTTGAGTACAGTCACACCTTGGATCCCAAACGCCTTGCAAGTCAAATGTTTTGGCTCCCGAACGCCACAAACCCAGAAGTGAGTGTTCCGGTTTGCGAACGTTCTTTGGAACCCGAACATCCGATGTGACTTCTGCAGCTTCTGATTGGCTGCAGGAGCTTCCTGCAGCCAATCAGAAGCAACGCCTTTGTTTTACGAACGTTTTGGAAGTCGAACGGACTTCCGGAATGGATTCCGTTCGACTTCCAAGGTGCCACTGTATATAAAAAGAGTAAAATAATCACGACATGAGATTAAGTAACAGGAATTCTTATTCTACTGCTGGTATTGATCTCAGTTGTGTTTTTAGTGCCGAGTTTTACAAATGTGCTTGACCTTCAACTAACTGGAGATTAGTGTCCTCTCCTGAATTGCACCAGAGCACAGCCAGCAGAAAACTTGTTAAACGTTCCTAATAAGCTCTAATGTTTTAACTCCATTTGTCAAACCGGTTGACAACCACAAAAGTGTTTTCAGAAAGGTTCCCCGCTGCTGCTCTAAAACTAAACCACTTGGGACCTAGTTAGAAGTAATACTGTTCCAAATGATTCATTTAAAAAAAAATTAGCTCTTTGCAATTTTCTATTCCTTGTGGAAAAACTACGTGCGATGCCACAGGGCTCTTTTGAAATAGCTGTTTCCATCTTGCGTCAGTGGCATCAGCCCCCCCATGAAGCTGCTATATGTAGGAAAGCAACATGGTTGCCGTTGAAAGCTTCTGGGTTTTTTCAAAATTAAACCTAAAATAACAACATTGAATGTGCTTTGTCGCTGATAACGAGAAGTCCCCGTAACAGAAAACATCACCTTTAAGAGCAGGAGAACAACACATTCCAGGAAGTGCGTTTAGTCTAACTTTTCTGCAAAACACACCAAGAAACCCCAAAGAATTGATGGGGAAATGTTCGGGTCGTGACGCCCGCAACGCCACCTCCTGCTCATGTGCGGAAGTGGCTTTCCACAGCCTCCCTGGGATTTGTAGGTAGAAAACAGAGATAGCACTGCATCGGCATATTACTGATACCTCAGTCCAACCTGCCAAATGTTACTAATTTATTTAGAATATTTATAAACCTCTTAATCAAAGAGCTGTCTCATCGGCGTACAAATGACTTTCTCCAGTGGTTTTCCTGTAGATGTTAGAAAGCTTAAGGGACAAGGTGGAAACCTGAAAACACATATGCCTAAGACCACAGGGCAGAACACAAAATTCCCAGCACCACCTAATGAGACCATCTCTCCAAGCTGATCACAGCCGCCACATTGCATCTGAACCAATATTAATGCCAGCTATGGCTTTGATCCAAAATTAGTCATTCTTAGAAACAGGTCCATCATAATCAATGGAATTAGTCATTATTAGCTGACGTCCCATTGATTTCAATGGTGCTTGTCAGCGCCTTGGATGTAACCCAATATTTAAACCAGAGTTTGCAACCCCTCTGGCTGTCTTTGGACATTTGTCCATGGTGTCATAGTGCCATGGACACACCCTCCTCCCCCTCCCTATTGTGTGCTGGGTCCATGCAAAGATACAACAAGGAGCCTTGACTTAATGCAAGCCAGGATCACTGATCCAAAGCTAATAAACAGGGGAAGGGAAACACATCTGCGGTGCTTGTCGACAGGTTCATAAACTGTGGCATACGAAGCCATAGTGTAGGGATCACCAATCTGCAGGCACCTGGGTGGTCGCCCTTGAATTTTTATTTTGAGGAGAGGATTTTTTTAATTTCAAGGGTAGGTCCTCCTTTGGGGGGGTTTCTGGATGTTTGTGTGTGATTGGGAAATATGCACCTGGACAGAGAGAGGGATAGATGCATGTGTGACAGAGGGATGACTGCTTGGGTTGAGTGTGTTCATGTGTTGTGTGCGCAAGAGACAGCTGCTGAGGTGTGTCCACCTTTGTGGCGTTTGTCCTTCCTAGAGATATATATGTATGTGCAGGAGTAAGTAAGGGGTTAAGTGGCTGACCCTAGGCGGACCAATAAACAGAGGGAGGAGGAGCTAGGGGCAGCTGAACAAAGGCAGTTGGAGTTAGTTGGAGTTAGAGAGTTGGTTAAGGGCAGTTGTCTGAAGCAGTTGGTTGGTGGGTGGGTGGTGATTGTGAGGGTTGGTGGTGAGGTAGAGTGGTGAGCGTAGGATTAGGACAGGGTTGAGATAAGAATAGTATATACCAATGTAACCAATATCTTAAGTTTGTTGATGTTTTAAATAAACACTTATTATTTTGTTTAAAATCACACCCTGACTGTGACAGTGATTACCAGGGAGGGGATCCTGGTTGGTGGCAGCAAAGCGCCGTGGTGGCACAGGGATCAATAGTCCGTTAAACGACCGGGGACCCTGTGTGATCGCCACAACCTTCTATATTTTTCTGGTACTAGGGAATGCTCCCTGTTATTGGAGAGCATGGGCATTGCTCTCTGTATCTGATCAATACTGTTGTGGTCGCCACAATCAGAACCAGCAGGTTGTACCAGCATACATTTCTTGTCGAGTGGTGGTCGTGAAGCAGCAATGATTGTACTGTCCCTAATTTTTTGTTATCGCCATGCCCCCCAATGATAGCCATTTTGTAGCTGGCAGCCGCAGCACTTTCTAGGCAAGCGTTCAAACATGGGCAGATGAACACCTGCAAACCCTGGTGTGAAAATAACCATGGTTAGAGTTAACATTGGTGCAGATGTAAAGCTACATGATAGTTTACTGCGGAAAGTGAAAGGAGAGAAGACTTCAGGAGGGAGCCTGTGGAGGCTATGGATCTCCCAGAGTTGTTAATCCTATTGGGAACATTATGTCATTTAGACAGGACCTTTTTAAGGCCGAAACCCATGGGTCTATATTGCTGCACCGTCTGTTTTCGTAGTCTTATATCAAAGTTCACATCTATTATACCGAAATAAAAATGATGTAAAGCTTCCAGTTCTGGACCATTGTTAGAGAGAGCAGAACTAGCGAATTCGCAGCCTCTGCATGTTCTGTTCTCTTTTATATGCAAGACACAAGCTTATGGACTTCACTGATGCGCTCACCAAGAATAAGGAAGCGTTAAAAATGTGTCAACAAGCAAACAGTCAAGCCTACCTAGAACAGGGAGAAACTTTTTAAGGCCCGTCTTCCCAGTGTCAGACAGTGGCACTGCTTTTTGAGACTCTTAATGCATATTAGTCACTTGTCTGCTCAATGGAAATTCTCCTTTTGCACAGCGAAACACTCTTTTGCTGAAAACTGTCCAGAACTGAAAAGCAGACTGTGTTCCATCCCAACAAATAAGGGTTTTCACATCGAGCTGCCTTTTAAAGAAAGCTAGCTAAATATTTAGCTCTACAGGAGACTCGTGGGTAGAAATGCTCTGTGGATATATCGCTTGGGAACGAGAACTGGGTGGAATGGCTGCTCAATGCTTCTCGAAGGCTAAATTGGGTAAATATATATATTTTTTGCATGACTTGGTTCCTGTTGTGAACGAGTGGAAGAGGGGAAAGTCATAAATTTGATAAAATGGTCATGCTGTTAACTTGACAGGAAGCAGTAGAAATCCTTCTTCCTCCAGAAATACCAATTCACAGGTAGAAAATGGATACTAAAAAGACAGAGCACAGCAACTGATTTTCTCCTCTGCATCCATACCTATAAATGTCCACACGGCTCCCCACAGTCCTGGGAGCCACACAGCTGCAGAGTGCAAACCACTGCAGTGGGGCGTAACATAATATTATATAGAATTTTTGAGAGGGGGGTATTAGTGGCTAACATCTGTGCAATATCCATTTACGCGTCCATAAATGAGCACGTGGTGTGAGTTTTCTGACAAAACTACCAGTGCGCTAATTCTCCCCCCCCCCCAGTTTTGAGTTAGCATGTTATTTTGACTCCGCTAAGTAACACTGGAAAAAGCATGTGCTGTCAATTTTACATGCTGTTTAAATACCAGTATTTGTTGTTGTTTTCCTTCACCACTTGCCCAGAGTACCTTAACTGAAACGTGATGCGGTGGGGATCATAAAAGCACCCTTTTATGTCATTTCTCTCCATACTGTGTACTTGGCGCTTGTCTGTCACCACAGAGTGGGCAGACAAGTTAAAATGGCGAGCGTAGCTCAAGAACATGGGTAGGCAAACTAAGGCCCGGGGGCCAGATCCGGCCCAATCACCTTCTAAATCCGGCCCACGGACGTTCCGGGAATCAGTGTGTTTTTACATGAGTAGAATGTGTGCTTTTATTTAAAATGCATCTCTGGGTTATTTGTGGGGCATAGGAATTCATTCATTTCCCCCCCCCTGCCCAAAATATAGTCCGGCCCCCCACAAGGTCGGAGGGGCAGTGGACCGGCCCCCTGCTGAAAAAGTTTGCTGACCTCTGCTCAAGAATCTCGGAGTGAGTGGGCAAGTGGCCAGCCCAGGTAGGCCTTCCCACAACCCCGCTCTGCCACAAATGGCTGCAGGGGAAGGGAATGAAAGTGAGAAAGTCTTTCTCCTCCTGCTGCTAAGAGAAGAAAACCTGTATTTTAAAATGCAAAGTTTTTTTTTTATAAAGAATTTATTGGCATTTTCATAACAAAACATAAACCCACACCCACACCTACAAATATAAAACAAATACAAACATAGCCATGATTCTTCTTCTTGTTTACATATATAAAGAAAAATTTCTAGTTCCGAATCTTGACGGTTGACTTCCCCTGCCTTTTCACCTTCGGTTTTAAATCCAAAATCTACTTTAATAACATCCTCTCTCTAAAAATTAAATTCATTTAAAGAAAATTCAAATCTAAACAATCATCTTAATCCATAATAGTTAATAACAAATCTTTAAATCTTAACAAGTTATTCTTATATCAAATCTATATCTAAAATGCAAAGTTACTTCACTTGGTGGAGAGGAACTCACTTCTGCGGCAGCAACAGAGCGAGCACAGGGATGGGCGGTGGCGGGGGGTGGTTGTCGGATGAGTTTGTAGAGGGGTGGGGATAGTTTTGGGGGGCAAGCTGTACAGAAAGAGGGGAGAGGGTTTGGGGGGCAAAGCTGTAAGGGGAGGATTATTATTTTTTGCAGGTTGTAAAGGGAGTGGGGTTGGCAGAGGGTAGTGAGTGGGTGGGCAGCAAGCAAGAGCGATGGCCCCTAATAAACATAGTATTCATACAAATGCAAACTTTTCGCTGGAAATTGCTTTTAGTAGAATATTTGTAAGCGTTTTTAGATTTGACAACTCGACTGTTGTAATAACCCTGTTGAGAGAGAGAGAGAAAAAACGAAGGCACTGAAAACTGTTAACAAGGTAACTTTAGCAGATTTGAAGAGCTATGTTCATAAATACACGGCATTCACAGGGCCGGTCGGCCAAAAATAGCGTACGCCTTTGATTTTAGATTTGACTGTTTTGCAATGCAAGTCTCCCAGTTTTGCTTGCGTTGTATCTATCCATTATGTTACTGTTAGCAAACAATGCATTTCTTCTTTTTTATCAAAAAAAAGGGGGAAAAAAGAAAATTTTGTCCAGAAAAATACAGAAGTGGAGAAGCTTGTGGAAAATGTTGTACCGCACATCAGAGTTTGTAGCTTAAGGATTTTCAGGCAAACGAGACTCTGAGATAACATTATTCTATTAAAAGGAAGAAAGTGAAACATATAGTAGTACTGAGGTAATACATACTACTAATACTGCAGCCAGGAATTTAATTCTGTTTACTTTGTCTATACTTATCTGTTTCCTGTACCACAGACATGGGTGAGTAAAATGTCAGCTTTAAACCATGGGTTATGAATCTGGTTCATTAATCTCATCGGAATCTGTTTTAAGCCAGGATCCTCGGTTTGAACATAATACTCAGTAACACTTAATTCAATAAAAGCGAAATTGAATTCTTCTCACAGCTCTGTTGGAGGAGGGGTGGGTGTGTTTGAGAGAGAGAATTTTGGCTATATCCACTGGCATGTAACCCCTGATCACCCCACCCACTGTTGCTTACAGCCCTCGGGGGCAAAGCAGAAAGATTTATCTACCCATGCACTGGACCACGGTTTAGCATTTTGTGTGGGCATGACCACTGCAGGCTTGTAAAGACGTCTTCCTTTCTGCAAGATCATACAAACTGTTGTAGCCCTCCGCGCCTGGCTGCATATGACTGTCTGCTGGCATGAACTGAATGTTGATCGGGATTAATAAATAGCAGAATAGATGGAGGCTTTTCACTCCTTGGGGCTGCCAGGCAGCTGTTGTACAAGAAGGGAGTTTGCTGTTTTGAGTTTTCTCAGCTGCTTTTCTTGGGATGCTACTGTTTACCTTTGAGTTAGCGTTCCCTAAGAGGTTGGTAGCCTCTGAAGGGTTCCACGGGGAAAGGGAAAACCTCGTTCCCATTGTTTTCCAGCAGCAAGTATTTCTCTGTTAGGTTCCAGCCTACAGGGCTTTGTTAGTCATGTAAAATGTGCTTGCTTAGATCCATTTACAGAAATTCCCTCAAAGGTTTCCGTGTAGGCAAATGGGCATTCTCAGAGCGGATATATATTTTGGCAGGCGTGTTCAGGGCAGTACTAGCTAGGGTCTGTGTGGCAGAAGAAATGTTGTGTTCTGATCTCTGCGCATAATATGCGAGCGTGCAAATTTGGGTGGCATTTTTTCCCCCCAAGCAAACCATCTTATTCTGTAATGGTTCTATCGTATTATTCTCCTTTGGGCTGGAATCGGCTGGTCGGTGCTTTGATAGAAAAATCTCTAGCAGACAGCCTTAGTGTCAGATCAGGCCAGAGTGCCGGTCTTTCCAAAGGTTCCCCCATCTAGCAGTGAATGGAAACGAAGAACAATCCCAGACTGTATTTTCACAGTTTCTGCTGATGTGCTTGGTGTCCTGAATGCAGCAAGTTCATATCCGTCTGGGATTTTAATACGGCTTCAGTGCAGCTGTTCTAGTCCATTTGCTCTCATAAGGCACGTTTTAAAGAAATGTCTGAGCAGTTTCATTCTTGGGTTAAGTATCTGCATTAAAAATTTACAGCGTAGTTGGAACCCTTCCAATATGCTCAATCAGCACACACCATTTTATTACTATAATTAATCATTTCTGTTAAATGTACAAAGTACATTATAACACTTATCTCATTTATTCTTGCAACAACCTTGTGAGAGACGTTGTTGGCTTAGGGAAGAAAGGGAATAATTTTACAGGAAACATATTTCTCTTTCTACCTAGCTCACCCTTCACCCCCTCCTTTTTATGGCTCTTGATGGTCTGCCAACCATTATTTCCCTGTATTAAACGGATTCGCTGTTCTAGATTTTCGTATGTTGTCCAAAAGCTGACAGTCATTTGGTGTGAATTTGCCATTATCATGTATTGATAAATTATCATGTACAGTGGTACCTCGACTTACAAATTACTTGACATACGAATTTTTCGACTTATGAATGAAAAAAGTGCCCACACGCCTACAAATTTTTCGACATCCAAAGGACATCCGTTGGCGGTTTTAGATGGGGTTTACTCGGTTAGATGCGGTTTACTCGACTTACAAAATTTTCCGAATTTTTCGTTTCCAATGCATTCCTATGGGGAAATTGCTTTTTTCGACTTACAAATTTTTCAACCTACGAATGTGCATTCAGAACAGTTTAAATTCGTAAGTCGAGGTACCACTGTATTGATATATGTCAGCTGCTGTTTCGCTCTTTAAACAAGTCAAATAAGAATTTTCTTTTTGGCTCAGCAAGCCCTATATTAAGCCATGATTATCAATAATGATGACAAAATGCTTTCCCAGACTTCCCATGGTGCTTCACATGAATTATCTTTCATGTAGAACCTTTACGAAAACACTGTAAGATCAGTATTACTACCCTCATATTTTACACTGAATCATACCACTTTCCCATCTTCCTACACTGGCTGGCAGCAACTCTCCAGGGTCTTAACTTCCACAGACCTGTCTGGAAATACCAAGTATTGAAAATGAGATGTTCCACCAGCATCCTCTTCTGAGGAATAGTCTTGTACACTGTCATCACATCTCTCCTCTAAATATCTATTGATTTGTATTTGAATGTGTTTTCTATGGTGAGATAGTGCCATCACATCTCTCCTCTAAATATCTATTGATTTGTATTTGAATGTGTTTTCTATGGTGAGATACTGAAGGAACATGCAGAGTCACATCAGTTTTAAAGATCGTATCTTTGAGTTCTAATGCTAAAGCACTTGGGTGCCCAGGGCAAATGCACTTACATAAGACAGGGTTCCTGTGCACAAGTAGGGTTTATAACACACTCAGCTGAATGCGCATGGAACAGGGGTAAGCAACCCAAGGCCCATGGGCCAGATGCGGCGCAATCGCCTTTCTCAATCTGGCCTGCAGATGTTCCAGGAATCAGCATGTTTTTACATGAGTAGAATGTGTCTTTTTTTTTTTAATGCATCTCTGGGTTATTTGTGGGGCATAGGAATTCGTTCATATATATTTTTCAAAATATAGTCTGGCCCACCACATGGTCTAAGGTACAGTGGACTGGCCCACGGCCGAAAAAAGTTGCATGGAATCTCCCTTCAGACCTGCCCTCTCAGCTTGAGATCGACTGTAGTCTAGTCGGTGTGCTCAGGGATGTTTGGGGCAGAGCTCAAAGCAGGCCTTCATTGCAGTCCCCATTCCCTGCCACCTAAGTAGGGCCATTGTCATTTGCATGTTCATAAATAGAAATCACCAGGCAAGTATAAATTAAGATGCTATATTGCTGAGAAGAAAATCTTTGTTTCCTGTTAAACAATATAAAAGTTCATATCAAGGTTGTAAGATTGATTAATAGTTATTTTTTAAAATGGTAACCTGAATATGTTTTATTCAACCGAAGAAAAGCCTGCATTCTAGGACCGGCCCAAATTCTCTGTGCTTCAGCTACACAAACACAAAGATTGTGGAGATATCTTGATGTTGGTCGTCACTGTTTACATAGCACATTAAGACCTTTAGCATTTTTGTTAGCAACTCTACAATGAAATTCTGACCCCTACTGCAGTGCATGCTTAGCACTAATAGGTATTTTTTCCCCCTTCAGAAATTGTCCATTTAATGCTTGCACAAAAACTTGATATTTCTGAGGAGGGGAACTGCTTCCATTAATTCAACCCCTTAAAAAAAAAATCCTATATTTTTAATCACAAGTTCCGAGAGGGCAGTTTTCAATGCGAAAACCCAAACTATCAAATATCAGTTTGGTTCTTCTGCGTATATATTTAATACAACTGTTTTATCAAATCTATAACTGTCACCCCAGATGAATAAGAAATGTCTGCAAAATTTCCTCGACAAATTTGGTTATGGCTCCAGATTATCTTGATTCTGATCGATATGACTCCTTTGTCAAATTTATTGTTGTCACCCCAGATAAATAAGATATGTCTGTAGTCTGTCCTCAGCAAATTTGGTTATGGCTCCACGTTACCTTGATTCTGATAGATGTAGACATCTAGGAATTCAAGTCTGTCGTTTTAATCTTAGGACTGTTGACGATTGGAGACAATGATGTGACCACTTCATTTGGAACATAAGCTTATGGTAGGGCTAGGTGGGGGGAAATTGTTGACAGTAAATACGGTACCCATGGAAACTTCATATTTTTGGTTTGTGGAATGTCTCATAGAACAAGCCATGTGGGCTATCTTAGACTTAGGAGCTAACTCTGACTGCTAAACCAAAAAAAAATTGTGCATGTCGTTCTCAGCGCCTTCGGTTGTCGCAGTTATCATGCTTCTTGGCACTTTGCAAATGCGCGTTCTCAAAGTTGGTGATTGGAAAGCAGGCCTCTGCATGTGACTTTGACCGTTGCTTCATTGAGATTAGTAGTAAACAACTTTCTGCATCTGTAACTACTTTTGCGTCCTGTTTTTGTACACCACAGCATTGATTGTTGGGCTGAGCTATTAGCGGTGTTGAGAGCGACACCTGGTGGAAATGCTCAGCTGACAATACACAATGGTTGCAAGAGCGGCAGAGTTCTTCGGAATAATGCGATTTCTGTAGGTCTCCTGTTTACATTTTACTAGAGCGGGCCCTCATGTGCTCGTGAGCATTAATGATTTGATTCTTTCCCCCGATAGACTGAAGACCCAACCATGGAAAGGCCGTATACTTTTAAAGATTTCCTCCTCAGGCCAAGAAGGTGAGAATATGGACATATATTATAGATGAATGATATGATATAAGAATAGTAAAACATAGTATGTGTATTGTATAATTTACAGTTTACGTATAGATTGATAGATAGCTAAAACTAAGTGCTTTTCAAGTTACAGGTGGGTAGCCGTGTTGGTCTGCCATAGTCGAAACAAAATAGGAAACAAAATAGGAAATTCTTTCCAGTAGCACCTTAGAGACCAACTGAGTTTGTTCTTGGTATGAGCTTTCGTGTGCATGCACACTTCTTCAGATACACTGAAACAGAAGTCACCAGATCCTTAAATATAGTGAGGGAGTGGGGAGGGGTATTACTCAGAAGGGTGGTGGGAATGGGTATTACTCAGAAGGGTGGTGGGAATGGGTAAGTGCTTTTCAAGTTCAACATGACATTATGCATCACTCCTTTTTTTTTTTACTATTTCCTCTGTAGTCACAAATCTCGAGTAAAGGGATTTCTGAGGCTGAAGATGGCATATATGCCAAAAAATGGAGGGCAAGAAGAGGATGGTGATCAGAGGGAGGATTCTGAGGTAAATATGAGATTTCCAAATTTCTTTATTTCTCTGTAACTGTTGCATATGTGATAGGCATTCTGCTTCATTGATCATATTGCTTAAATGTATTCTTGTTGTTACTTCTTTCATTTAATTGTCACTTTCCACACAAAAAGTCTCGCAGCGACTTTCAGATCCGTAAAACACCTGAAGCTTACAATTGTGTAAAAAAAACATTAACACTGGTCTGAGGTCAAAAGTTTCAGAACAATAGTGAGGACCCCCCAGCTACTCCAGATTCAGATAGTTGAGCCAAGTTTGTTTTGGTATTCAACTCAGGCTCCCATCTATAGCACAGCAGCCAGATTCTGCAGCTATTAACAAAAATGAACTTTGATGGCCGAGCTCAGTTTCAGTAATGGAAAACCGTTATAGTTTTAATCAGCAGTACAGTTCTGCAAGAAGGGAGGGAGACACCGTATTCTATCAAGCACTTTGTCCCTTGAAGAAGTTGGGCAGAATTTCCTCATATCTAGATTTTGTTGCTAAGAGCTAATACATGATGCTCTGCTAAATCTTTGCAGCGATTTCTGTTCTTCTTCTTTACTATTGGTTCTGTCTTGTCATTACGTGCTTACATTTTTAAGTGTGCTTCTGAGCTGCCCTGGGAACACGATTTGTTGGTGGCGGTGCAGGATATAAATTTTCTAAATAAACACTGAAATGCATAAGCAAGCAGAGCCGATTCCGCAGGTGTGGGCAAGAGAGATAGTTTCAGGAATGAAGCACCAAGTTCATGGGATCCTTTCAGCAGAATATGACGTGGTTTTGCTACGGCAGGGAGAACGAAATCTGCAGGAAAAGCTTTCATCTGACTACTCAATTATGCTACTTCAATCGCAGCTTACAATGCAACTGCTTTCTTGAAGCATTGCTGCAGCGCTGGTGACCTGTGGCTTGAGTGGGTGGCAGTGCATTAGGGTGGATGTTACTTGTAAGTTTGTCATTTGCCGCAAGCCAAAGAGCCCACGCTGTTAACACATCCAAAGTGTTTTATGAATCAGCCGTGAGAGCTGGAACAGCTTCCTATTGAAATTGTATCTTTTCATGATATGAGTGAATCAGATACGAGCTATTTCAGTCTTTCTTCCTAGCGATGACCTCGAGAACGAAGCATTGTTTTCAGTCCTAATTGGATAAATACCAGTTCTGGGTTACGAAGCAAGCATAGAATTCCTTCCCATTTTTGCTATGTCACATTGCAGAACAGAGCTGTTCTTTGCAGCAATGTTCCAGCAATATTGGGCAAACTAAAATAACTCTCTCACTCTCCAAAGTTTGACATTAAGTTTATCAAGGAAAGAAGTGCTTTGTGTTTTCGCGGGAGGGGGGTATCAGCCTCAACCTTGCTTTTTCCATCGTTTGCATTTCACTAGTGAGATGTGCTTTCTGTAAGGCTGACTTTTGAAGGTGGTTAGGAGATGGGGGCTAGTTCAGGATGTTGCAGCCTGTCTCTTTTCTTGAGAAATGGCCCCTGTATAAAAATGCCACCTTCCCCATCTGCGCTATAACTGTCTATATGCTTCTATGTCCAGTTCAAAGTGCAGTGGTACCTTGGTTGTTGAACTTCATCCATTCCGGGAGTCCATTCGACTCCCAAAACCGTTCGAAAACCAATTTCGACTTCCTATTGGCTGCAAGAGCTTCCTACACTCAATCAGAAGCCACGTCGGAAGTTCGGCTTCCAAAAAAAGTTTGCAAACCGGAACACTTGCTTCCGAGTTTGCGGTGTTCGGGATCCGATTTGTCCGAGAGCCAAGCCGTTCGACAACCAGGGTACCACTGTACAGGTGATAAAGCCGTACGCCATCTGCTCCTGGAGTGCCTTCTTCAACATATTCTCCCCCATTCTTTAAATCTTTATTTGGAGGTGATGCTCCTCAATCTAGCTTTCATGGAAACAAGATGTTTGGAGGGATGGAGTGAGTCCTTGTTGAGTGCACTGGGAAAACAGCTTACCATAAACAAATGCTTGCTGTGTCGGTGCTACCATACACCATATTTCGCTGCTACTATATTATGTGAAATTTTGACTACTGAAAGCCCTGTTGCTTCTCTTCTGTCGTACTAGAAAGTTGCATACACTTGAATAGGTTTTTTCAAATTGATTTGCATTTTCCTCTCCCCCCCTCCTTCAAAGCATGGCTGGGATGTGGTGGACTCCAATGATTCTCCGTCTCAACGCCAGGAGGAGCTACCTCCACCTCCTTTACCTCCTGGGTGGGAAGAAAAAGTGGACAACCTTGGGCGTACCTACTACGTCAACCATAATAACAGGACAACGCAGTGGCACCGGCCAAGTTTAATGTAAGTGCATGCCTCCATGCAGCGTATAATTAACTTATTATATTGAGCACTGCAAGATGTGCTGATGGTCAGTAACCCAAATGGCTTTCTAAAGTAGTAGTAAAAATTAATGGTGGGAAAGCCCATCAACAGCTATTAACCATAATACAGACATACATAATTTTATTTATGTGCTGCTTCTCCACAGTTCAAAGCATGCTCAAGGTGGCTTACAATGTGAACAAAATACACGTTTGTGACAAAAGTAGTCATAAGCAGCAAATATAGACATTAAACACAAGCAAACTGAACAATACCCACATAAATCACAAGTTCTAAAATAAAGATATAAGAAACCAACAGCAACCATCTCCCCACAACAAAGGAGCCTCAGCAACAACTTAGCCCAAGAGTATGTTCAGCAGCCTCAGCTTTTGTAGCTGGAGTCAGTCCTGACCCCGCCCTCCCAGGTCAGGTGGGAGAAGACCTGCAAGGCAGGGAGCAGGTCTTCCAGAACTAAAAGCCATAATAACTAAATGGAATCTCTGTATTCAGATTTGGTGGACAAACAGCAGCAGAGGTCTTTAGCTTTCTTGTCATGATCACGGGTTTTCTGGAGGATTCTGACTCATCACTGGACTGAAGCTTAAAAAGTTTGTGCTTGTTCTCACTTGTAGAGTTGATGTTTGATAGTTGAGGGGTGAAATATGAGACCCCTAAAGTAATATTTGTTGTTCAAGATAATGTTAAGGAAGGAGAAGTTAGCAATTTAAATGCCACACATTTCTGTTAGCTGTTTCATCTGCGTTTATTCCACCCTTTAAAATTCCAGGTCATTAGAAATAGTCATTATTTTACAGTCACCCTGTTTGGAAGTTTAAGAAGTCAATATGTGAACAACTCTTTTGCCCATGGATGCAGATAATTCTCCTCTCTTCTTGAAAGAAAAATGAAACCTGACCCTAGCTTGTTTTAAAACTGGTAACCATAGTTTCTCGGTGCAGATGTAACAGAAAACTATGGTTACTTAGAGACTTACTGGTTTGATTGCTCACACTACAAAGGGCTGCATGCATCAGTTCATCAGTCCAAGATGTGATCGTCCAAAATCGGCCTTTGTGGTGAAAAAATTAAAGTGCTTGTTGTATACAGTATCTGATAAAAGGGGCAGTTGTTTACAAAACCTCCTGCTGCACTTAGTGTAGATCTCCTTGATGGTTCTGTTGCAACAAGGTGACTCTTTCAGATTTTTAAAAATTAATTTTAATTTTAATTTTTAAGGGTTGGGTTTTTTGTTTTTTTGGACCAGAGTGCTTAGATTTGCCATTAGTATATGTCTTAGGGTTAGTTTACAGAGAAAAGAATCCAGCTATATTGGCTTATGCTTGATTTAATAATAATAAAAAAACTTTAAAAACAATATTACAGTAAAAGTCTTAAGTTAATGTCTTCTTTGACCTACTGTTATGAATGTTATTTTGCTGATGCCTTTTCACACCAGCTTTATTTGTACTGGTGATTGCCTCTTCTATTATTCCCGCTTCACCTTCATGAACCTAATTCACTGCTCAGCTTTCCCACAATTATTAAGGCTTAATCTGATGCACTGGCTGCAATCCCAAACACGTTTAAAGATTAAATCCAGTTTTCCACCAGTGGGTTTTACTTCTGAGTAAGGATACATAGAATTGGATTGTTAATCCTGTTGACTCTAGTGGTCTAACACTGTGTGATTTAAAACACTATTTAGAAATGAGTCCTATTGGAAATCAATGCAGTCGTCGCATAGCATATCTACAATATAAATAGACTTAAATCGGAGACCTTTACATTTACTGGGTGGAATTCAGCGCCGTGCTGGGGTGAACATTGCAGTCCCCTCTGTTCTCTGCCTGTAACCATTTTTGGGGTTCTCACACACCACCCCCAAGCTAATTTTGAGGGACACTGGGAAGCCAGGAGGGGGAAGCCCTATTGCGCAAGCCTTCTATACTGCAGGTTTGTTTCCTTATTTTGAACCAGAGCCTATCATGAACATTGCTGAGTCTCTTTAGGCTGAAGTCCTGTGTACACTGAACTTCATGGCGCTTACTTCGGAGTAGACATGTGTGGGACTGACATGTAAGAGACACATCTTTAGCTTAAAGCCTGCTGTATCTTGAGGTCCCCTCTCAGCATCGCAATTTAATTCCATGCAATACAGACTGCCTAGCTGGTTCAGTGCTTCACTCTGCTGATTAGTCTTCCAAAGTTTTTCAGCGCTGTGAAATTGAGGAATGAAGAGATGGTCCCTTCAGGACATGGGGACGTTTTTTCTCCTGTAGTTATGTTTACACAGTGGGGATTTATCACATCTCATTATCTGATATTTCCCTCTTGTGGGAGTTTCCTCCATTGTACAAAGACATTTTTGATTAGAGACTCCACAGCAGATGCTGATTTTCGCAAGTTTCCCATCCATTTATAGAGCAGAGTAGCTCTGTCGTAATTTGTTTGTAGACATTTTTTTTGTGTATGTATGTGTATCAATGTTGTTTGATTTATTGGATAAAGGGGGAACGATACCACTGGCGCGACATTCTGTGCCCGTCTTTTAAAAAAAATCTCTCCAACCGAACCAAGGACTCTCATTTCCCCACGACTAGTCCAGCATATATTTCCCATGCTTCCCATTAATCCACCATAATGAAGTTTTAGATGCTAAAATCTGTTTAGCCCTGGCCAGAAGGAAATAACTCGTGAGTCTCACCTCTCCTACTTCTCCCACCTGACCAACAGCCATAAACACTCATCTCCATAATTGCCCTTTCCCATGTCACCTTCCCATTGAATTGGTTCCATCAAGGAGTCAATTGACTATCCTCCTTGTCACCAAGATGAAAATAGACCAATCTCGTAATAATTTGATATTTGACCTAACATCTTGCAAACCAATGCAGTTCCGACATGCAAATGAGAAACTTGTTAGCTGGATGGAATTTTGCATTCTCCCCCCCCCCCCCGTATTCTGCTTATTTCTCACTCCTTCCATTCTCATTTTAATAAAATAAAATAAATCCTTTCTGATTCAAATCTTTGCGGTTATCTGTTTGTGGCCGTGAGCTCAGTTGAGCCCTTGCGGTCTTCCTGTGGTGCTCATGAAGCTTCTGAGCCCCTCCCCAAATTACTACCCCCCCCCTTGGTCTTGCGGTAGTGAGGGTGGTTTATACCCTTTTCATCCTTGATAATTATGTAGAGCTGAAGCAGGACGTTGAAAGAGTGGTTCTCTTTCCCACGTTTGCTCTTTCAGCTTAACCTAAGCCTTGGAATCCATGTAATTTTACTGGGTCTGGGTTTTATGCACATCCCTCCGGAAAGTGTGCTTGCTCGTGCCTTTTCCTCTTCAGGTGGGGGAGCAGCAATCCAGGGTGGGGGGAAAGAGAAGTGACTAAAGGAGATGGCATGCCCAACACCTGCTCAAATATCCAGGTGTCCCTACAGCCCTTAAAAGGTTGGCAGCCCCTGGTCGGAGTCTTTTTTTTTACCAGACGTGGAAAACAAAATGGTCTCATTAAGCTTAAGCAATATCACAGTTAGTTCTCCCCCCCACCCCCACCCCCAGTGTTTCACTGAAGTATATACACATGTAATTTATGTAATCTTCTTACCTTGGTGATGGGAGTGCTTTACATGTTCACCGCTGAGAATTTTTTTTGAGCGTTTCTTAGAATTACCCTTCGAAAAATATGAAAAGCTTAACTTCAAATGCCATGCATAATTGAATGGGGGGGATATCAGCTGTACTGACACGAGGCATTAGTTTAACATCCAGTTGCGTTTCACTTTTTGACAAGCAACTACGCTTTCTTTCCACTGCGACATAAATATTGCAAGTTGGATGTTTGTTTTTTCCTTTGGATTTATAGCCGTAATTTCGGTCATGTACTCTCTAGCTCCAACCTCCCTTGTTGCATTGTCTTTTGACGCTGCAGGCAATCCTTGTTTTGATAACTTACTTGAATAATCAGATTGTTAAAACACCAGCTCTGTTTTTCAATAAGATGGGGAAGTTGATTTATTAAACTCAAAAGAGTTTTGTTTTCTGAGCGTGAACGAGTGTGTTGGAATTTTAGGCTTCTTGATATGGAGTATGCTTGGTAGTGGACTGTGTCTCCTCCCTCAAAGATCAATACTTTTAACATACAGGAGCTAATTTCTACTTAACCGGTCTAGTAGTGTTCCTTGTCTCAGCAGCTTTCCAGGGTCTTGGGCAGAGGTTCTTCCTAGCCCTGTTCCATGAGGTCACGTAACTGGAGATTCCAGAACCTGGGAGTACATGCTTGGGGGGGGGGAAAACATTTTCAAATATTACGGTGTGGCTCCCTCTGAAATCTATGGCTCCTTTTCCTTGTTAGGAGAAAAAAGAAGTAGTGTGGTGGTGGCATCTGACCCATTCCCCATAACTTGGAACAAGCTTGTCCAACCCTTTGATGCTTTAAGTTGTATTCAAAGAAACCAGCTGTAGCACACTTCTGCAGCTTTTAAGTTTGTGTTAGTGGTTGTAGAGCTGGACCATAAAGAAGGCTGCTCACCAAAGAATTGATGCTTTTGAATTATGGTGCTGGAGGAGACTCTTGAAAGTCCCATGGACTGCAAGAAGATCAAACCTATCCATTCTGAAGGAAATCAGGCCTGAGTGCTCACTGGAAGGACAGATCCTGAAGCTGAGGCTCCAATACTTTGGCCACCTCATGAGAAGAGAAGACTCCCTGGAAAAGACCATGATGTTGGGAAAGATTGAGGGCACAAGGAAAAGGGCACGACAGAGGACGAGATGGTTGGATAGTGTTCTCGAAACTACCAACATGAGTCCGACCAAACTGCGGGAGACAGTGGAAGACAGGAGTGCCTGGCGTGCTCTGGTCCATGGGGTCACGAAGAGTCAGACACGACTAAACGACTAAACATCAACAAAGTGGTTGTAATGATAAATAAATAGGAACTACGGGTAGTCGTTCCCCACTCTTACCCGAAAGCCAAGGAGAAAAGGGGGAATTCCCAAGCAAAGGACCCCTAGGTAATTTCCATTTCAGGTGCACAATCAGTTCCTTATTAAAGGGATGACAATGAATTAGATTTTCAGCAGAACAATTAAAAAGCCTTTTCTGTCAGTCTTCTCTGACAGAAGAATGAGCAATGGAGCTTGGGGTATCCTCTCTCACCCCATGAGATAGTTTTTCTTAGGTCATCATCACTACACAGTGAGGAGAACTGAACCAGTGGGGTTATATCCAGTAATGTACTGTGCTTTAAATACTGTACATGCTTCAGCCTGGACTCTGTTCCTGCTGCAAGAACTGAAATTTGCCCTTAATGAAGTTGACTGCTTGAGACTGGCTGCAGGCTTTATTTGCTTTGGAGTACAGAAGGATCTCACTTTAATCTAGCTTGCAAGAGACCTAGAGATTCATCACTAGCTGTGATATGAGATGCATAGAGTGGACTTTATAGGTCCCGAAATGTTGCTTTTAAATTTGGTGCTAATTTAGGTGTTGCTGCCACTTACAGTGCTCATACTTGCCTCCTCCGACCTAACTCATTACTCTTTTGTCAACCTAACATTTCAGGGATGTGGCATCCGAATCCGACAACAACATCAGGCAAATAAACCAAGAGGCGGCTCACCGGAGGTTTCGATCCAGGAGGCACATTAGCGAGGATTTGGATCCAGAGGTACCGCCCTTGGAGGGTGGAGAGGCACCTGAGGTATATGCAGGACTTAAAACTGGCTTTTCATTTTGGCGCTCTATGTGATTTTAGAATACTTGAAATGCCTTAGCATTAGTGCATGTGTGTTTACATCTTTAATGTTGATTGAAATTCTCTGTACATTTACTGTGGTGGTGTAAGCCCTATTGAACTTGCTGGGATTTGCTTCTTGGTAAATATCCAGAGGATTCACAATGGCAGATTGTGGTTTTGTTGTCTCAATTTGATCCAGAAGGCACCTTAAATGTCCCATGTCTTCCACCAACACCCACAAATTGTCAAATATTCATTTAGCCCATAGTTTACCAGTGATCTAGAAGATGGAAAGAGTGGGTGGGGGAAGGCACAACTGAGAAAACTATTGCCACTTTTGCTGAATGTTAATTAAACATTGTTTTTATTAGATCAAATAATGCTTGCAATTTAAAAAAATATTAATCGGCAGCGCTATTGCAAAATTCAGTTTCCAGGCTACTGGTTTCTGGCTACTGGAGTCTTCTTTCTTGACTTGATGTAAACTTGGTTCCTTGTGTGTAATCTGCTTTGTGCCTCGATAGCTTGATTTTGATAACTTGAATTCCTTTGAGGTGGGGGCTCACAATATAACATTGAGGGTTTGGCCTCAAATCAGGAACAGCTGGCAATTGTTGCAAGGGAGCCTGGTGGGTGGACTCACAGCATGTTTTACAGTCACTAAATAATGTATTGCATGGGAAACACCACCTCTGCATCTTAAAAAAAAATATGATGCTGCAATTATTCTCAGGTCAGTCAATAAAACACAAGCAAGGACCCCACCCCCACCCCGCTGCCTGCATTCCCGCTTACAGAGATGTGGAGGAACTTGCATGTCTTCTATAACTGCACTTCCTTTCCCTTTAGAAAACCCGGTGCTTCTGAAATTTTGCGATTGCACTTCCGCTACCTGCCAGCTTCACCCTCCCCAGCTCCCTTCTCATATCCATAGTACAGTATGTTAAGAGCAAAGCTGATTATCAAATGCTAATCACGTTTTCGGGAGACTTTTAAAGTACATATTGGTTCTCTTAAGTTCATTCGATAAGCAGCCCAGCTAAGACGGTGTACACGTTATGTGGAACGGTCGCGTAGGGACGTATGGCAGGGAAGGTTTCCGTTTTGCATATTCACTGTAGATTCTGTGCTTTCGTTCAGCCCTGGGAAACCATTTCAGAAGAGGGTAATGCAAGCAGCGATTCCTTAAGCCTGTCCTTGCCACCCCCGCCGTCATCGCCCATCTCTCGGACCAGTCCTCAGGAGCTGTCTGATGAACTGAACAGAAGACTTCAGATCACTCCAGATTCAAATGGGGAACAACTCTCTTCTATGATTGTAAGTAACCTCAGTATGTGCGCTGCTATCTTATGTATGCTGTTGTTTTAACATTCGTTTGGGAGCCGCCCAGAGTGGCTGGGGAAGCTCAGCCAGATGGGCGGGGTACAAATAATAAATTATTATTATTATTATTATTATTATTATTATTATTATTATTATTAATGCTGCTGTCCGTTCTGACTGCTGAAATTCTTGCAAATGCTAGAAATGTTTTGCACTCAGAGATTGAGGTAATCAGTTTTCCAAAGAGCTGCTGCCTTCTACACAAGAGCACGCAAATGTGTGCGTTCTTCTTTAATTAAAATCGGACCGCTTTACAATGCAGCAGGGTTGCACTACTCTGAATATTTACTGGGGTGCAATTCCCATTGAATAAGTAAATCCTTAGCATGCAAACTGAATATGGAAGCGAATCCTGCTGGATCTAATGGACCTCTGAGAAAACATATTTAGAATTGGACTATCACAGTCGTCTTTTATTTATGTGTAACTTTCAGTATGTTTTTCTGATAAATTACTACAGGTATAGCTAGCCTGGACTTTGTTGGGTCAAGTATTCAGTGGATATAAGTTAATAATTTTTGATTGGGAGCAATGTGCTAGCATGTTAGAAGTTTAGCATCTCTTCCCATAACTCGGCAGTTGCATTTAATGCTCAACGATGAATATTGGCAGGGCGACAGTATCAGTGACTGTGGATAAGGGTACTGCTAAGTTATCTATTTAGTTAAAGGAAGCAATTTCAAATATTGCATATCACAGTTTAATGGGACACCTTATCAGCTTGCCTTTCATTGTTCAGGAGATAAGGAAGCTAAATATAGGAAGGTTTCATTTATGAATAACTTTGAAATATTCACCAGATATGCTTATTGGGTTCAGATACAAAGAAAAACTCGGATTTCTTTAATACCAGTGCGTGATTAAGTCCTGTTGAAATGACCATTTCCGTGCATGATTCTCTTAAGGGGCTGTTACAATATCAGAAGCAGTTAGATGAAAACACTTTCTCTATATGAATATAACCGTTTCTGATATTATACGTAGGTGAAATACTGTTGGGTTTGCATAAGAAATTTCTTGCATGATCACTGTGGCTGTTGCAAGCTTGCCTCAGAGGTGTGAATCATTTACAAGCTGCTCTCCTAATCAAGTCAATTCTGTGTCCCATCAAATGGGGGCACCTGGATATGTGATAAGCCTATCATGCATTTTTCTGTTCCTGCTGATCATGTGATCAGCATGAACCTAATAATCCTGTAAATGTGGCTTAATCATTTTTGGGCAACAGACAACCCGGTTGAAACAACCCCATCCATAATAACATTCGCATGTAGGCTGGATAAGAAACCTTCTCCAAAACGTACTGACGAACCATAACCCATACACGTCTACCACAGGAGTCTTGGTATGGATATGTAACTCTACAGTTACACACGCATTGCAAAAGGTCTTTCCAATACCTCTTAGACTTTTCAGGGAGCGTCCTAGCATTGCGAGTCCCATCAATATGCAAGCTTGGAACACCCTAAAGCACATTAAGAGGGGACCACCCTGTCCTCCTCTCCACCCATCCTGTCTTCTGCTACGACAGGGAACAAGAGAAGAGGAGACCTATATGTGGCAGGAGCTGCTGCACTGAAACTCTCCAGCTCTGTGAACAATAATGAAGCAGGCTGCCTTTGATAGGGAAAGCTGGCTTGGGGAATTGAGGCATCTAGAATGTTTCAGGCGGCGCCGATCCCTCGGCCAAGGGTACTTGGCATCCGTCTGCCCCGGGAGACGATGGAGGAGCCAAGGGTGGGGAACCTTTATCAGCCCAAGGGTTGCATTTTCTTCTGGGCAGCCTTCCAGGGCTACATGCCGGTGGTGGGTGGGGACCAAAAGCAAAAAGTGGGAAGGGCAATACAGAGCTTAGACTTCTGTTGTTATACATTAGGTGGCATTCCAGCCGTGGCAAAAACCAGAGATTTCTACTCCTGCACCTTTCCATCCAGAGAAGCGAGAGGTGTTATCACAATGCAAGTGCAGATTCTACCATGGGAAAGGCACTCAAGGAGGACATAGAACAGGGCTGGTTGAAAGCCCCATTGCCGGATGGAGAGGCTGCATTTGCTCCCCCCTGGCCCTGAGGTTCCCCACACACAGCTCTCCAAGGCAGCCCTCCGAACCCCTACCATTCCTTGTGATTTGGGATGCTGCTCCCCAAGGCGTACCAAAGGTCTAAATACCAGGCCAGATGCCTACACCCTAGTTACAGTGGGAGCCTTGCAAGACATTAGGATGTTCAAACTACTTCGTGTCCATTGGTAATCTTCACACTGCCCTGTAAGGTACATGGATATTACACTGTTTGACTTTCTGGTAGAGAGGCAGATGAAGATAAATAAATTTCCCCATTTCCCCTCATCTTCTTCACTCATTGCATTTTTGTTGAATAGCATCCATAACAGATATCCCAACAAATGCTCTAGTTATCTTCCAGCCTCCCATTAGTCTCTCCCAATGCTATATTAATGTGGCTGGAATATTTTTCAGCTATACTTGATATTCAGGGAAGCCAGCTTTCTTGAAGTTGGTCAGGAGAAGGGGGGTATTTCATTTCTGGTGATCGAACTGCAGAGGGTGGAAGAAAAGAGAATACAATATCAAAAAGTATACCTAATTGATTTTGATTCGAGGGGAAAATGCCAGTGTACATTTAATAATTCAGTGTGTCCTTTTTCCTTCAGCAGAGAGATCCTTCTGCAAGGTTAAGATCTTGCAGTGTGACTGATGCAGTTGCTGAACAATCCCATTTATCACTGGTAAGCAAGATTTTCTTAATGGTTTTTTTCTGCCTCTCTTTTTTCTAATGTAGTTTTGTATTTTTGATTTGCGTGGGTCTGTGGCACCTTCTCTTGCGGAAATCATTTCATCTGTGACCCCAGTTATATATTGACTGCTACAAACTTTCTTAAACCCTCTTAAGAAGGGTAGGAAGCCTAGATCCCGGAGAAGGGAGTGTTCTCAGTGCAGGTTGGAGAAGATGGAATGAAACTGCATGGTGTTGGTCAAGATACTTATTGACCAGATGATCTGAACAGTTTTCAGGCATCCTGGGATTTAGCATGGATATTTCTCAAGAATGGATATGAGCAAGCTTAGAACAGGCCACACAGCTGTATGGCTGTGCTACACATAATCTGTGGCAGGATGGGTGCCCTCATGTGCTAGATATGTGAAGATACATGTGTATGAAGGAGAGGCTACATAAATAAAACTTGGAAACACCGGATTAATAATTTACAGGTCTACCCCTAACCATGCTTACTCAGAAAATCACATAATTTAATGGGGTTTCCTTTCTAGTAAGTGTGTTTAGGATTGCAATCTAAGGCTTGCAGTCCTTTCTGTGCTTACCTTGGGAGTAAGCCCTCTTGAACTCAGTGGGATTTACCTCTGAGTAAATGTAACTAGGATTGTGCATTGGATTTTATTTTTTTAAGTACATGCTATGGAGACCTAATATTTATATATTAATCAGGCATCATAATGATATGATCCATGTCATTAAGTGGGGTAATTTATGTATTCATTGAAATTGCATGAGGGGGAAAGAGGAAAAGGTGCCAAAATTTCCTGAAAATTTGTTTTTTGTTTGCTTTGCTTTGCATACTAACTGTTTTGCATTGTTCCTGTTTCTGTTTAACCTCCTTTCCTTTCCAAGTAGTATTCTTTCAGCTATAATCCAGAGAACTCTGTAACTTCTACTCGACATAAACATGCATAGGATTATGTTGCATGTCCATGTCAGACATACCTAAAACAGCTCTCCGGTTTATGGCAAGTCACATGAAAATAACTAATCATAACACCACAGGAGAACTTTTTCCAGTTTCTCTCCGTGTCAGAAAGAGCTGGTCTGTGTGAGAATACATTTGAGATAACTTTAACACTAGATCGTTATATGTAGCAGAATGCATGGACAAGAATGAATTCTCATGGCGAATTCTTTTTCTTTCAAATGTCAATTGAACTGAACACTGTCACAATGGAAGAAAAACAGAAATTTAAAAAAATGTGGTCAAACCCCTCTGGAAAACCTTGCTGCTGGTTTTCTTCTCTTAGCGATTAAGCTCTCTTCTCCTCTTCCCCCTGCCCACTGCACCACCGTTTGCAGACACTTGCCCTTTCCTTTCCCGGTAGGGCGGTATAATGAACTGAAGATCCATTACTTCATATTCTTGATTCTTGGCTTAGATCATTTCTTTGTTTTCCTGCCTGGAGAAAAGGAATAGATTTAATTGCCCTAGTGCTTTGGGTGCAGGTGTACACATAGTTATGCTTGTTTGGCATCCAATGGTATAATATTGTTCTGGAGCTGCGGTCGAATTATGAAGTCATCTCTAGGTGGAAATAAAAACAGAAGTATTTTGGATGCAAGTGCTGGTTGTTTCAGGCCGACATCTCATGTCTACCGTAATAAGTGACCGACATTTTCATTTCATTATCAGCGACTGATAGCTTCTTTGCTCACCTTTAAAGTTTGATATGGTATTTCAAAATGGCTTTTGTTTCTTCCGGAAGAAATACACATCATCTGTGACCTCCGTTCCTGACCACCCCCTTAATTGTAACAATTGTTATTTAACAGCCGAGCGTCCCATCTAGGAGAGTTCGTTCTTCAACTGTCACTGGAGGTGAAGAGTCAACGGTAATCATGCCTTTATCAAGCCAAATATATCCAATTCCTATAAGCCCAGACTCTGTCCTGTTCTTTTCTCTTCTCCTGCCTTCTCTCCAGAATGTTAGCCTTTTAGGTCTTTTGTGGACTATTCATTTTCCCCCCCATCTCTGCATGTAACTCTTTGGCTGCAGGGTGTACAGATGTCAGCTTTCCTTGTTGTGCCTCTTTTGTGAGATAGATCACCTTTTCCCAGCACTCACGGTGTAAATTGTGGATAAACAGAAAACAGACTTCTTCCCCCCCAGTCCTTCAGTTTCTTACGCCGCCCATCTGACTGGGGTTTCCCCAGCCACTCTGGGCGGCTCCCAACAGAATATTAAAAACACGGTAAAACATCAAACATTAAAAACTTCCTTAAAAAGGGCTGCCTTCAGATGTCTTCTAAAAGTCAGATAGTTGCTAATAAAGTTGTTCCTTGACATCTGATGGGAGGGCGTTCCACAGGGTGGGTGCAGCTACCGAGAAGGCCCTCTACCTAGTTCCTTGTAAGCTCACTTATCTCAGTGAGTGAATATTACACACACACACACACACACACACACACACACAACCCTCACCTTTCAGCTACATAGACACCATACAGTAAAATTATAATATAATTTTAATATAAACAACTGATACAGTTCAAATTATAAAGCCCCACATCAAAAAGAACCCACAATATGATAGGCACCATTTTTCCTACCCCCCCCCACCCTTCTTGTACATCATTTTGGACCTGGCATTTGAAGTTTATTCCAATGAATTTTTATTTCTTGGAAGGCTGCTTCCCAGCTTCTTCTCTTACCAAAAGAGGAGGAGGAGGAGGAAGGAGAAATGTGTGTAGGTGCAGGAATTTATAAGAACTAGGAGCAGAGCATTTATCTCCGTGGCCCCCAAAGGGGAAATACTTGCTGCAATTTTGACTTAATTTTATTGGAATGCCCACCTGTGAATTCTCTCCGTTTGGACCAGTGTAAATAGGGATGCCATTGGTGATGGGCATGGGGGGGGGGCAGAGAGAATATAAGCCCAGCCAGTAAGCAGAAAGCATGAGTGACCACAATCAATTCCACCTACATACACTCTAAAGGTAAAAAGGAGCGCGTGGCACTGTGGTCTAAACCACCGAGCCTCTTGGGCTTGCCGATCGGAAGGTCGGCGGTTCAAATCCCTGTGACAGGGTGAGCTCCCATTACTCTGTCCCAGCTCCTGCCAACCTAGCAGTTCGAAAGCACGCCAGTGCAAGTAGATAAATCAGTACCTCTCCGCCGGGAAGGTAAACAGCATTTCCATGCACTCTGGCACTCGTCACGATGTTCCGTTGCGCCAGAAACTATTTAGTCATGCTGGCCACATGACCCAAAAAGCTGTCTGTGGACAAACAGCGGTTCCCTCGACCTGAAAGCGGAGAGGAGCGTTGCACCCCATAGTCAAATTTGACTGGACTTAACCGTCCAGGGATCCTTTGCCTTTTTACGTACACTCTGTATGGGGCTTAACAGTGGACTGGTTCCAGGTTTGAAGAGACTCACAGCATGAGGTCCTTAAAGCAATTTCATTTCTGCATGAATGTGGTGGTGAATGGACAGGCTTATATAGGAGGAGAAAAGGGGAGCAGAGGTGCTCCTACAGTGACTGCTAGGGACCCACCTTTTAAACTGTCCACTATGCCCTGCAGTGAAATAGCATTAATTCTGGGTGTTGTGGGCCATTATAACAGCAGCTGTCCATCACTTACCAGAGTGCCAAAAAGGGGGGAGGTACAGCAATGCCATCATCAGTGGCTGCCCAAGAATCCATTCAATATTCTAACTTGGTCCTCACAACTTTCTTATCTCTTCTTGGGCCATGGAGGCACATACTGTTTTTCAACTTGGCTGCAAGTACTTTGGGCATTTTAAGCATAGTGGTTTTAATTAATACCCTTAGCATTGGCAGTGGTACTAATCTGAAAACAATACAAAAACCTATAAAGGACAGCAGAAGTTGACAGAGGTTCTGGTTGTTCACTTTTTTGGAGAAAGCTATGTGTTGCAACAGCATATTAAAGATTATACCGGGCGGTCTAGAGTATTGGCACTCATTCTTCAATCCATTGCCATTTCTTCACCGACTATTTCAGGTAGGGGGCTTACATTAATATAAATTAGCTGGAAACAGAGAGGGATGGGTAATGGCTAAAATGCATGAGAAGTGTTTTCTTGGAAATTAAAGCACGGCTTTATTGATTTAAATCTTTGTGGACCATAGGTTTAAAAACTGATATAGCCCAGAAAGGAAATCTAGTTACTTGAATAGCAAGAGATAACTTTTTATTCCTAGGCAATTGCATTATTCCTTGTCTCCGTTGACATTCATATTGAGCCTTACTAACTTTTCACATGGGCCACTTAAGCACTGCTAGGGGGAAAAAGAAATGCATCACACAACCCCCCCAAAAAAAATTTTTAAAAAATAATTGCTTGTGCTAATTTACATCTTTTTGATGTACATATAGAAATAGTTACTATAATTTATATATAAATACAAAGAGGAAGGCTGAGCGCCTGTTGAGTGTGCTGTCTGAGTGTTTTGTTTTGAGGGGCAACTTCAAGACCCCTGCTCCACCTTCTTAGGAGTCTTAATCTGAATCCAGACTAGAACTGGACAAACCCCTCAAAGAGAGGACTGCCCAGAAGAAGGGGACTGCCCCATTGCGTAAGCGGAATATGCTGCGTTGGATACAGGCCACAATCTCCTGAATTATTTAGGGTTGTATCCAACTCACTTAGCAGCGTAATTTTTTCACTGTCAGAATATTCCGCGCTAGGAGAAAGAGAACGCATTAGCAGGTTGCTGGTAACTTTGATTGTGTGATACATTGCACAATCTGGTTTCACGACAAGCTTCCGCTAGCAAAGCTGGCGTGTTGGATTCCCCTGTTGCACAACGTTAAGACTTGCCCTTCCACTACCACAAGATCCCTTTGGAGACAGGCCCCATCCCTTTTTGCACATTTAATGTTAGTTTCCCCTCAACTTTTAATCAGTGGAGACATTTTTAGAGCAAAAGGATGTGCAGAAAAGGGAGAGTGTACCAAACTGTGATGCCAGCTGAGCATAAAGTATCTGTTGGCTCTTAAGAGGATTTCACACAAGACTGCTTGGTTTCTTTTATATATGTGTGTGTGTGTAGAGATATAGAGACTGCTGAGCAGCCCTTTCTGGCATTTCCATCTTTTTCTCTCTCTAGTCAACATTAATTAATCATCATTCTCACGACATGCATTTTTTTTTAAAAAAAAAAAGCACCATGTTTTTCAGAGCAGGAGTTACCTCTCACCTTCTTTAAACAAAACAAAATTCAAAACAATTTTCAAAACTGTACCCACAATTCCATCTGAAACTGTTCCGGAGAACATATAAATGTTCATCAGCACCCACAATCAATTTTTGCTTCAGCTTCCTGAATGCGTGATTTTATTTTTACATCCACAGAAAGATCGCAGACTTTGATCCACGTAGGTTGTTACTGATGCATAGCAATTTCTTCCCCAACTGTGACCATCTCTGAAATTCTCACTCCATTTACAGTAAACCAAAAAACCACCTGGCCTTGGTAACAAGGGGAGCTTTTTCACTGTTTCTAGCTGCTATGGAGACTTGGTTTAGTTCCTGGTGTTGTGGCCGGGGCTCTGATCCAAATCCCCGTTGCTTACATTTGAGTAAGAAACCACAGGTGTAGCTACCTGCTACATATTAAACGTAATGTATAGTTTGACCTTCATTGACTCTCTGTGTGTGTACAGATACATTCCTTTGTGAATATAGGGGGAAAGTTCATAAACAGTGAAACCTACGTTGTTTGCACTCTAGCCTGATTTGGCATATGTGGTGCTTGTTTAGTTTTCCTGTCTTGTGTTGCCTTTATTGTATTGCAACCAGGGGATCTCAGATTCTAGGTTCACTAGTTTGAGGAACACCTTGACAAATGGGGGGGAGTATCCTATGAAACCTCAGAGACCAAAGTAGGGCTCAGCAGTTGTCAGCAGGGGATTAGTAGGTGGTTTGCAGTGTCAAAATTTCTGCCTGAGTGTTCAAGCAGCAGAACAGATGCCTGCAAGAAGCCTTGGCCTTAAGGAGGAACATAGAAACTACTTGAGGACTTAGGAAGTTGCTGCTGGCAACTTTCTAGGGTTTCAGGTAGGAGACTTCCCCAACACTACCTAGAGATGCCAGGGATTGAACCTTCTGCATGCAAAGCAGGTGATCTGCCACTGAGCCAGTGTGACTGTAGTGATTAGAGTACCAAACTAAACCTGGGAAGACCCAAGTCCAAGTAAGTTCACGGGGTGACTCTCAGTCTAACGCAGTGTTTCCCAAGCTTGGGTCTCCAGCTGTCATTGGACTACAACTCCCATCATCCCAAGCTAGCAGGACCAGTGGTCAGGGATGATGGGAATTATAGTCCAAAAACAGACCCAAGTTTGGGAAACCCTGGTCTTAACCTATCTCAGAAAGTTGTTTTGAGAATAAAAAGCGGAGGCAGGGGAGGTTCATGGAAATAAGACATCATAAAAACAAGAATACAGTGCTCAAATATTTGTAAATCCCATATATTAAACAATGGATGGTGACATATCTGAAAGTCTGTTTCATTATTAACCAACGTATTTGGATTCAAGGCTGCACAGCCTGTGACCCAGCAAAACAGATATTGCCCACAAGCCATGAAGGGTTTGACAAACCTCTTATTTCAGCTAGGGAAACAAACAATTGTGCATTATTTGAAGGAATGCTGGTTAATGGGAGTGAAATAATTTTGTTCTCGGTGCTCCTGGCAGTAGTGTTTGATTCTGCTAAGTCCTTTTATACTCTTCCGCTCTTCCTGTTGCCTGTCTTTCATGAACAAACAGTATCTTCAGTGAGGATAATGTAAAATATGCTTCTCTCAAGCTGGACAATGTTTGTATCCCTCTTGATTTCAGCACATTGCAATTTTCTTGTCACTTTTGTGACCCATGCTCCAGAGGATGGAAATGAACCCTTTGTGTATCTGAACGTGAGCCTGCCTTCTAAGAGGGAGTTGCTGTGCCGGCACACACTTCCTGGTTGTACTGCTGCAATTGTTGTTTGTATGAATGACCCGCTGTCACATAGTAACACTATGGTAATTTCTTGCATAAACAGCCATCAGTGGCCTATGTACATACTACACCGGGCTTACCTTCGGGCTGGGAAGAGAGGAAAGATGCTAAGGGTCGTACTTACTATGTCAATCATAACAATCGAACCACAACTTGGACTCGTCCTATCATGCAGGTACGGAACTTGCTATCCAGAGAAAAGCAACAGAATGTTTATCGGGTGTATGGAGTCGTTTCCATTCCGCGGCCGTGTCAAATTTCAGAATGACAGCTATCCGTGGGGGAGGACAGTTTCTGGGGAAGTAATTGGTTTTAGCTGAGGAGACATGCATTGATTAAGGAAAGATCTGCTGTGTTTGGCACAGGCCGATGCCAGTTTCAATATGCATCAAACCCGGGGAGGTGCGCATCGTGACTCCTGTCCACCCTTCCTCTGCTTAATAGCATCTGCCCTCGGGGGCGGCGGGGCGGAACTGGGTCATTGCAAGGCAGTGATGGGCTATTTTGTAACTGGGTGAAGAAGAGCAAAATTCTCTGTTTCTGCTTGCCTAAATGAAGCTGTGGTTGTCAACCTGCGGCAAGAGCGCTCACCGTTTTTGCTTGTTGAAGACAAAAAGTTACCTGCATTATAACAAAGTAGAACCCCATCCCGAAGAACGCAGTGGGTCTTCAGTGCAGCTCTTGCTTTCCTTGGAGCAATTTCTCCCCTTTCCCTCACAGTGCTAACATAGCCTCCAACATTTCTCTGATGAAAACTGGGACGTCCTATTCTATTGTTATTGTTATTATTATTATTATTATTATTATTATTATTATTATTATTATTAATTTTGCTATTTATACCCCACCCATGTGAGTGGGCTGCCCCAGCCACTCCTATATAGGGCTGCCTTCAGGTGGCTTGGGAGGTTGGATAACTCCATACCTTCCAACATTTCTCCAATGGAAATAGCGACATCCTAAGGAAAAGCGGAAAATTCCAGGCACAATTCAGAAACCGGGACAGCTTCTGTAAATCCAGGGCTGTTCCTGGAAAATAGAGACACTTGGAGGGTCTGTAAAAGGCTAACCTGTATTCCCCATAAACCCCCATTAAAGCTACAATTTGAAGTGGGTTTCAAATCCTGACTTAAGGGGATGCTGGTTAACTGTAACCACCATTAACACCAGTGCCAATGAATTGCTTAAGCTGTATAAGTCAGCAGCCAAGAAAGCAAGTGAAATTGTACATGAGCTGACCATGGCCAGAAGATAACGTTCGAAAGCAGGCAGAAGCAGTAAGCGGGTTATGTGAACAAACAGGGGCAGAGAATAAGCAGTGATTTAGGTAACTAAGCCTTAACTAGCTGGTGGGAGTTGTATCACTGAGTGTTTTTCCTAAGAGCTTGGTGCCATTCCTACATCAAGAGACTGGTTCAAGCAGGAAGAGCTGTGAATGAGCCTGTGGGTGACTGTGTAGCAGCTGTCTGTTCCAACCACGAAAAACCAGCCCTTTTTCATACCTGCCACTCACCTGCTCACCCCGCAACAGGTCCTGGGTGCTTTTTTGCAATAGCAAAGAGGAACAAGGGAATTCTCTGCGACTTGTTCTTTTCTGCTACTCTTAGACGTCAGGAGCTGTGGTGGAATGGGGAGGTGAAATGACTGCACCGAGAGAAGCCAGTCTTGAACTTAACTTGAGCAAAAATATGCCATCTTGGGCAGCCAAAAGGTACCCCACTTAGGGAACCTTTTGGAAGCAAGTAGGTAAGCTACAGTAAATGTGGTAGATGAAGAAGCATTAGCCACTGGGGCTTATGTACCTGTTTCATACCAATAAATAAACTGGTCCTAGTGTTGTACTATATTTAACTTTTTTTTAAGGGAAAGTAGTACCTGTAATGGGGAAACCTAGTGTGCACATTATGAAGGAAGAAGTAGTAGAGGCCTTAAATCCACAAACAGACCCCCTCCCAACCCCTGGATTTTAGATCTTGTGCACACAAATTGTAGCCTTCCAAAACAGTGGCTAAGAGTCAAAACAAAATAAAATAAAAAATTCCTTCCAGCAGCACCTTAGAGACCAACTAAGTTTGTTCTTGGTATGAGCTTTCGTGCTACTGGAAGGAATTTTTATTTTTATTTATTTTTTATTTTGTTTTGACTATGGCAGACCAACATGGCTACCTACCTGTAACAGTGGCTAAGAGGTTTGGGCTTTTTCCTCCCTTCCTCATCCCCCATCGCCCCGTAATTTGAGCTGTCTAAATGCCTCGCCCACATTGGTTTCGTATAATAGCGTTAAAAGCCTTCACTCTTCAAAAAAAGGTACTCCTGAACATTTAGAATGCAATTGAAAAGCAGGATTTTGACAGCATGGCAGAAATTGTTCCAGGTGTGATCCTTTCCCCCCACCCCCCTCTAGGCAGGGATGTTATTGCCGAAAAAGTTATTTAATAATTCACCGACCGGTACGAACGTTTGTAAATTGTTTGATCATGAAATGGCTCGTCTTTTGGCGAGGAAGGTCATAACATGTAGCTAACTTTTGTTTGCCTCTGAAATAGCTTGCTGAGGATGGTGCGACTGGGTCAACATCAAACAGTAACAACCATCTAAGTGAGCCTCAGATCAGACGGCCTCGTAGCCTCAGTACTCCCACAGTAACATTATCTGCACCACTTGAGGTGAGAAGTGCTATCTCCAATTCCCAAACCTTCCCTTCCTCCTGGATTCCCATTCTCTCTATCTTGTTATTCCTTACTTTAACTTCCAGTTTTCCAGTCAACTTGTCAGTCTTTTGCAGAAACTCCTTTGTGCGTCAAAAAAATTACGTTTGCGTCTTACAGGTTATTTTTCCCTCCTGTATCTTTATTTTGTACATTTACACGTTGCTGTTCTGACCAGTTCTTATGCTGAACAGTTGGTAGTTGTGCTCCTATTTTTATTTCAAATCTTGTAGGATCATCACGTAAGAAATATTCACATTGTTTATTTTAATTTCCTTCTTTTTTTGTTGTTTCAGTCAACAAAGCAAGGGCATGTAGATTGAACGTAACTTTTCAATTTGTCTCTTATTTTCTGTTTTGCATTTGAATATAAATCCTTTAGTTCAGTTTGTTCTGTGAAGATGAGCTTTCGGTTGTAAAGTAGATATTGTTGTTCACTGCCAAACATTTAGCATAGCTACATTTTTGTGCTCAGTGGTCAGAAAATCTAGGCACTTTCAATGTGATATAATTCTATTCAGTCTCTGCATTGCTGAAAACATTTCTGGTGAAGGGAAGTAATTTCCCCGATGGAATTAATTCTTTTGACATAATACAAAGATACCCCTTTATAATAGTAAAAAGCAATATCTTTTGAAAAAAACTCATTTGATGAACCACATGCAACCCCCTCTCCCCATTCAGATTGGCCCAGCTTTCAGATCTGCTGCTGCTTTCTGTTTTTGGACTTTCACATACTGCTGCTTTTCTAAGAAGTGATTTATTTATTACACTTATTTCATCCATTTGATGAAGTATTTGCTCAAAAATCATAGGTGCACATCAGAAAAAAAAAATAGCCAGCTACAGAATCAAAGCAAGTGAATATATTTTGTATTCTTCATTTAGCCGATGGGGAAAATATTCATGCTTTCTGTATTGTAAGTGACAGCTGGGGAGGGGGAAAGCACTGCAAGTTAAGTTTTTAGCAACTGAGTGTGACAACTTTGCACGAATTAATAATCACAGTGGATGAAACACTGAAAGGTTGAAATCGGAAGTAACAATATTTGCAATTACATGAAGTCAGATTCTCAATGCACCACATATTCAAATAATCACAGCTCAGAGTGTGTTGATCAGTGTGAAAAGCATTGCAAATATACCTGTGCACACTTTGAACACTAGACAGACCCTTAGTTTAACTTTTTAAGTAATTAGATGGCATCACCCCAATAGCAATCAGATTGTTGGACACCCCCTGTGCCTAGAATGCCTGGGGGAGTCTTGTGAACCCTCCCAGGAGGCTCAATATTGTCTGTACTTCAAGGTTGCAGTCCTCTGTGGTTTCAGACATTCCCAGTCCAATCCCTGGAGATGGCAGGGATTGAACCTAAAACCTTCTGTGTGCAAAGCAGGTGCTTTACCACCGAGTTATGCCCTTTCAGTGAACAACAAGACCTGCACACAAATGAGGCCAGCATATGCAACCTTGCTTTACAAAGATAATGAGTAGTTGAAGGCGCAGCTGCTTCCTTACTTTGAAAACCCGCAAATGAGATTTCTCATTGCCAGCATTTTATGGCAAGAAGGATTCAGGTGGTGAATCCCTTTTTGCCACTTCTTTGCCTAAGCAGGCTGGGAGGCCAGTGTTCACAACCCCTCGCCACCAAGAAATGGCCCGCTGCTGCCAGCTTCCCAGCTCCGAACACCTGTGCACATTATACTCCCCTGTGTTACCACATCCATGCGCACACCTGCTGTGTGCACTCTATGAATGATGCATGCGAGTCCTCATTTTAAACACATACTCTCAGATCAGGGCAAGGTCTGAAGGCACCTAAAGCAGACAGCTCAAGAAGGTGTGGGTTTGGTCAGTGCCTAAGTGGGGCACTGCCTGGGATCTTCACGTCCAACCCCCTAATTTCTGCACCCACTCCAATGTACTTCTTGCCTGCATACAGTATACAGTCTGCATCTTAATATGAAAATTTAGCTCCTCTCTCTTCCTCATCACATTGTAGAGGAGAGGGTTTGTTGCCCAACAAAGTGAAACTTACCTGTATATTTGAGTGGCCCAGTGATAAGATCAGAAAAGGTTTTTAGTTTTAATTGTTTTATACATGGAATTGCTTTTATTTGTTTTTGCGTTTTTCTTGTTTTAGGGTTATAATTGTTCCGTTTGTTTTATAATTGCCTATTTCATTGCTGCAACCCACTTTTGGGGCTTTATGGTGAACAGCAAGTAAGAAGTCAAATAAATAAGGAAGGAAGGAAGGAAGGAAGGAAGGAAGGAAGGAAGGAAAGAAAGAAAGAAAGAAAGAAAGAAAGAAAGAAAGAAAGAAAGGGAGAGAGGATTTGGGGCTCCGGAAAAATGGCCGGAATGAACTCCTCTCCTCAGTCTCACCCCCACTCCCTTCTTCCTTAAAGATAAAACGTTGCTTTTATTTCCCTTTTCATGCTGTGGTTTCTGAGCGTTTAGTTAAAACTGTGGCGTTATACTTGGTAAGAAGAGGCAGGTTGATGCTGTAGTGCAGTGATGGCCAAACTTGGCCGTTCTGCTGTTTAGGGACTACAATTCCCATCATCCCTGACCACTGGTCCTGTTAGCTAGGGATGATGGAGTTGTAGTCCCAAAACAGCTGGACGGCCAAGTTTGGCCATCACTGCTCTAGTGCAGTGTTTTTCAACCACTGTTCCGCGGCACACTAGTGTGCCGCGAGATGCAGCCTGGTGTGCCGTGGGAAAAATTGAAAAATTACTTTATATATAGTCAATATAGGCACAGAGTTAATTTTTTTAACATTTTCTAATGGTGGTGTGCCTCGTGATTTTTTTCATGAAACAAGTGTGCCTTTGCCCAAAAAAGGTTGAAAAACACTGCTCTAGTGCATTGAAATGCCGGTACCTATGCTGAGGATTTTGGGGTGATGGGATTGCATTGTGGTGGGTGGTGGGAGTTTTGGGTTTCTCCTCACTCGCTTCCCGAAAGGGTATGCCCTCGGAGGTGAGATTCAGGGCTTGCACTGTCTTCTGCATCTGTCTCAGCCTAACCACAATAATAACTTTGTGTGTGTGTGTCTGTGCTGACTGCGCTGCACATGTTTATAGTGCATTAGACAAGGAATAACGGCTGATTTCCAGGCAAGGTAGTGATGGGGACGATTATGCGCTTTCAGTCCTTTTATCCCAGGTGAAGATCTCTGCGGTGTAGTGATTAGTGCACTGGACTAGAACCTGGGAGACCCAGGTTCAAATCCCCACTCAGCGACATAAAAGTCCACTGGGTAACCTTGGGGCTAGTCTTTTAGCCTAGCCCAGGGGTCTGCAAGGTTTACCTCGCCTGGGCTGGTTCACTCCAGCGGAGATCCCTCCGTTGGCCGGATCACGCATGTGAGTGTGCACGCCTGCGATTTCTGGCACCTGTGCAGACACGATTTCCGGCACTGCAGAAGCGAGTCCCCTCGCCGCGCCAGTTTAGTGCAGCACACAGGGACTCGCCAAGCGAACGGCTCGGTTTCGGGGCGGCTCGTGGGCCGGTTAAACGACCCCTGTGGGCCGCTTGTGGCCCATGGGCCTTAGGTTGCTGACCCCTGGCCTAACCTACTGAACAGGGTTGTTGTGAGGATTAAATGGAGAGGCAGAGAAGAGTGTGTGTCACCGTCAGCTGCTTCAAAGTGGGATAAAAACGTTATAATGATTTTTTTAAAAAAATTAACCTGGCATCTTTCACACTATAAGATGACCGTCTTGATTCTTACCGCTGCTTCTTCCCACAGGGACTGATCAAGGACTCTCCTGTGCGAAGGGCTGTGAAGGACACCCTTTCCAACCCGCAATCTCCGCAGCCTTCTCCCTACAATTCTCCAAAACCACAGCATAAGTTGACCCAAAGCTTCTTACCTCCTGGCTGGGAGATGCGAATAGCACCCAATGGCAGACCTTTCTTTATCGATCATAACACAAAGACCACTACATGGGTAAGAGGAATTCCAAATGTGTGCATCTTTGGGGGGAGGACCTGGGGGAGTTATAGAGGTTCACAGCAGAGACCAGAAAGCACGTGAAAGTTGGGGTGGAAGCGGCAGGGAGTGGGGAGATACCAAAATAAATTTCAGCAGAATTCAATGGAGGGTAGTCTACAGGCTTCTTCTACACTTGTTTCATTTTTGAACTATCATTTCAGCCTGTATTTTTTTCCCCCTGATAAGCTGCTCCATGGAACTTTAAATATTATGTTCTCCTGCTTCTTAGCAGCAGCTCAGCGGACGCACATTATGCTTTAAAGCTTTTGCCCCATAACCCTATATTGTATGCTCTGTGCTGAAAATAGCCAGTTTCTTCAACTTCTCCAGTCAATTATTGTTGTTGCTAGGCCACGGTACTTGGCATTTTAGAATAATATTTTAAAAAGACATGTCCTTTCCCTAAGGAGCTTACGGTGCATTCTGAGCTCATTTGGTTTACTCTCTAGATGTCGTCGTTTACATCCAGGGATAGCTCAGTTGGTAGAGCACAAACTCTTAAATCCCAGGGTTGTGGGTTCAAGCCCCACCTTGGGCAAAAGATTCCTGCGTTGCAGTGGGTTCGACTAGATGGCCCTCATGGTCCCTTCCAACTCTACAGTTCTATAATTCTTTTATCTCTGTGATCTCTGCACGCACAACACCATCTTCAAAGCTTCTCTCTGTGTCCCGCCGTGCTGCTTTCTGTTATTCTCTTATCGGCATAGAAGGCTGCCTTTATACCAAGTCAGACCATTGGTCTAGCTAGCTAAGCATTGTAAATGCTCACTGACAGCAGCTCTCCCAGCCCTCCTGCCTCATGTTCAGCCTCCCGGGCTGCTCCAGACACAGGAAATAAAAAAAAAATGTTGTGCAATATCAGCCTGCATATCTGGCCATCTCCAGAATAACTGAGGTGGATTGAAACTGCGTAGCAAAAAATAAACTGCAAACCTCTGCCCAGCTGCACACAACCCTGTAGGTTTTAATAGGCTGCAATCCTGTCTAGTCATAAATTCAGTGGGGCTTACTGCCAGCTAAGTAGGTTTAGGGTTGCAGCCCTTAGAGATATACCGAAAGCCAAGTATGAGATTTCTAGCTATAAGGTTTGAATGAAGCCCATTGCATTATTTAATAGGTTGCTTGAAAGTTCAGCATGCAATTTTCTAATTGGCTATAAGGAATGTTGTTTTCGCGGGAAGGGGGAAGAAGCTAAAACAGCCGCATGAGTTACTGTTGAAAATGGCTTGCATCTGCTCATTTGAACCATGCATTCCTAAAGAAAACATTCCCTTAAAATAGTTGTGTACGTGGTTTGAGTTAAGCCACAAATGCAATAGTGGGTTGCAAGGTTCAGTCTACAAAGTGACTACTTCTTCTTGGAATCAAAGAATTAGTGAAGAAATGGCTTTGATAGGAGAGGTCCAAGTAAAGGTGTAAATATGAAATGGATGTGTGTGTGCAGATCCAAGCTATGGCGTTCTTACAGCAACTTGCTTGTCATTACAGGAAGATCCGCGGCTGAAATTCCCAGTACACCTGCGTTCAAAAGCTGCTTTAAACCCTAACGACTTAGGTCCCCTTCCTGTAAGTATCCATCTTCACACATTTGTACAGTTTGATCTAGGCGCTTGCTGCATGTGTGGATAGATTTGTGTGCCGTGGCGGTTGTGTCTGTTGTTCCTGCTGCTTTACTGTGAACAAAAAACGTGTCCCTCACAGTCTTTCTAACAGCACTTTTGAAGCGTCCAGTCACTTGACTGCTTGGCTGCGATGCCTGCCCATTTAGCTGTGGCATATGAAAGGACCAATGTAGCCATCGCTGAAGGTTAAATCACTGCACGGTCTCTGGATTCCGGATGGTTGCTACCAAATCAAAAGCAGTTAGGCTTTAATGAGAGGGAAGACTTGCAAATGCCAACGTTAGGGAATATGACTCATTTCATAATACATTCTCAGCCTGCTAATGGAGATCTGTATATATGTACATATTCTTCTCCCCCGTTCTTTCATAGGCCTTCACAAATCCAGCTTAATGGTTGGATTCTTTTCTGCAGCATGAACGGAAAGTCTGCTTCATGGCTTTAATTTACACGAGTAAATGACAACTTTGCATTTCAGACTGTCCTCTGAGAGGCAGGCAATTTGTAGGATTGCAGGAAGATGCCACTGGTTTGCATTCTAGTAATAAGAAACAAGGGAACTGATTTTGTTGCTCTCTGTGGTCTCTTCCCCCCCCCACCCCAACGCACATATTACATTTACCTCCTGGGAAAAGCTGTGTTGTGTTCCATTTGTACGTGCCCCTATTCTAAAGGCTAAGAATAAAACTATTCTAAGAAGCTGCCTTAACACGGAGTCAGACTGTGGGTTTATCCTTAGCCCCATACAGTCATACCTCGGCTCCCGAACGCCTTGGGAGTCGAACATTCTGGCTCCCGAACGGTTGAGAACCGGAAGTGAGTATTCCTGTTTTCGAACGTTCTTTTGGAAGCCAAATGTCTGACGAGGCTTCCGCGGCTTCCGGAACGGATTCCGTTCGACTTCCGAGGTACGACTGTACTGTCAGTTCTGACTGCAAGCAGCCCTTCTGAGCCCTGCTCCCTGAGAGTAGAGAAGCCAGGGGGCCAAATCTGGACCCTTTAGCTTGCAGCGTATGCCCTGTCTGTCTTTCTCAACTCTGGCAATGTTGACTGCAATGGAGGCTTTGATGTTGGGAACACCTCCGTCCAGACCTAGAATCCAACCATTCTCCAGGAACGAAAGCAGCTTCCGTTTGGCTTTGACATTCTCCCTGCCCGTTGGTTTGATGGGGAAGAACCAGATCCACATATCATCATTTGGTATGCGCAATCTGGTTCCCTTCCCTGGAATAGGTGGCGTCCGTTGTGTGCAAGAGAGCCATGCGTTCCTCGGGTCGCACATGGCTCAGAATGCAAAACCGAACCTCAGAACAAATGTATATATACCACATGGAGCATTCTTAAAGGGAGAAGAAGATAGGCTTGCCTGCTTGAAATAAGTGCACATTAGTACATCAATAAATATTAATTCTCCTGCTGATGTTGTTTTGTTTATTTATTTTTGTTCTTTAATTACAGCCTGGTTGGGAGGAAAGGATACATTTGGATGGAAGAACGTTTTATATAGACCATAGTAAGTAGGCACGCAGGTTCTACAGCAAGTAGATGGAGGGAGGTAATCAATATCGAAGTGAAAGCTTTGTAATTTTACTCTTCATTTAGGAAGCCAGGTGTTGATATGTGGCGACATTCATACCCGAGAATTAGTGCCTTCCTACGGTACTGTATAATTCACCAAAAGCTTGCTTTTAATTGGCTCATCAAGCTTTGTCCCTATTTGATCTTGTGAAGCATTAACATTTCTTCTTTGTGGTTGTTTTTGTTGAACTTCTTTGGATATTTTTATTTTATTTTATTTTGGTGTTGTGGATGGATCCCATGGCTTATATGCACTTATTAATAAACGAAAGCACACTCTAGGAATAGAAAATAAGATGAGAAAAAAAATGATGTAGCCACGAGTCTGTCTATGTAGGCAGTGGAAGAAATTTTCAATAGAATCTTCCCCCCCACAAATTACTCAAAGAAGGTCTTGGGGCAACGCCAGTTCTGACCTTATTTTCTATTTGTGGCATGTTAATCTTGCACTCTCCCTGTTAATCTCTCTACACTTCTGTTCCTTGAAGTTCCAGTGTAAATGGTGTTTCATTGTAGACCCTGTCCTATTACAGCACCTCTGAACAAGTGTGTGGGTCTTCGTTGTGTTTTGACTATCAAGTGGCAACAGAAATAATTTGTTCTTCTGCTGGGAGTGTTTGTGGTTTTTTTCCTTTATATCTTCATGAATACATATTGCTCATTAAATATCTTCTAGAATTTTTTTTTAAAAAGGAAAACAGAAGAAAGTAGTATTGAACTTGTAAAATTAACTTTTGTAAAAAAAAAATTTTTTTAATGCGCCATTGTTGTGTTCTATGTTTTCCTTGGAACGCCATAGAATTAACCACTAGAAGTATCCGTAGTTGTATGGTGCCAGGTTTTTTATTCTCAATTAAACTGCTTGGGTAAAGTAGCTTACATATTTTGCAAGGGCATGAATAGCTTTTAAGTAGTATCATGGCTTTAGTATAAGGAATAGAATCCCTACACTTTCAGGACTAGATTGGCCCATTTGTGTGTGGCGGGGGGAGAGAACACCTGTATTTAACTAAGAAACTGAAGCTTAAAGTTGCCAATTACCCCTTAATTTTGTGTATCTTCCACCTGTGCCGGTATAATATGTCTTCAGTGTTGAAGCTTGTGGCACAGGGGTGGATACACAGCAATCCTAAGCATTGATTTGTTGCCACTCTCAATCCTAAATAGCTGCTTTTTGTTGCAGCCCCAGGAATAGATTTTAATTCTCCTGTCACAAACATGGTACCCCAAGCATCGAAATCTGGGTACAGGGTGATGCCATGGTCGCTTACCATTGCCAATGTTTTAAAACCAACTCACTCTCACATTGAGCATAATATTCCTGCATTGCCTGAGGTTGGACTACAGTTGATGATCCCTTCCAACTCTACAGTTCTATGATTCTATTATTCCTTATGGGTGTTGGAAGTTCTTAGGAGGCTACTTCATACCTACGTTCCCTTAAGTAAGCCACATGTTTACGCAGCTGTGCTATGGTATCATAGAATTTGTAGAGTTGGAAAGGGATCCCAAGGGTCGTCTAGTCCAAACCCCTTGCAATGCAAAGAATCTCAGCTAAAACATCCATGGCAGATGTCCATCCAACCTCTGCTTAAAAACCTCCAAGGAAGGAGAGTTCTGTACTGGCTGAAGCAAGAGTGTTGGCACTGGTGGCTCTGCCAGTTCTCCTGCTAGAGCCAGGCTCCATAGTTTGTTCTGGGGCACACACACACACACACACACACACACACACACACCGATACCACGAGCTACTGCTTAACACAGGCATGTCCAAAGTCCATTTCGGGGGCCCATTCCAGCCCCTGTGGCAGTTTATTTCCTGGGGTAAAAGCCTAAAAAAGCCTCAACAACTTCAAGCTTGGCAGGGGGTTGGACTGGATGGCCCTTGCGGTCTCTTCCAACTCTATGATTCTATGATTCAATCCTAAAAAAAAGGTCAACAATTTTGATGGCCCTTCACTTCATCAAATCTGGCCCCTTTGAAAAATGTTTGGACACCACTGGCTTAACAGATGACCTTTTATTCTCAGACATTTCCAAATTCATTGAAACCACGAAGGGCTTTTAAGGCTCTTTCCCCCCACCCTCTACAAAATTGTAGCTGGCAAACTTCCAAGATCCATCTTTTTTAAAACAAACAAACAAACAAACAAACAAGGATATTTATTTCAGTCAAATCCCTCTTGCGTCCATCACGGTTTCAAGCAACTCTGCCTACTTTACCCATCGGCAAAGGGCAGAAATTGAGCCATTTGCAGTTTCTCTGTGATAAAGCTGTCCTCAGTTTTTGAAAGGTCGAGCAGTGCAAAAAAACGTTGCCGTGTTTGTATAGTGTACGCTTCCAACCACACCGTTGTACAGTGATTTCTTTTGCAAATAAATAAATATTACTGTTGGGAGCCGCCCAAAGTGGCTGGAGAAACCTAGCCAGATGGGCAGGCTATAAATAATAAAATTATTATTATTATTACTACTACTACTACTACTACTTTAAAAACATACATTTATGCTTAAAGAAGCCATATCAGTGAGCTCTATGGTCAAGTTATTTTAAGAGTTCTGCCATGATTCCCACCCCCTAATTTTGTGTGTTTGTGTGCTGCCAAAGGGTATATTGTTTTTGAGAGCCTAAAATTGCACTTGTGCTCTGTTATCACTTAACGTGTGTTAGATAGTAAAAGTTTGTAAATATGTTCCCAAAGGCAATGCTTTCCAACTTATGACTACTATTGCTGAAGTTTTTGGACTTTAAAAGAGCCCCAAATAATTCCCAGGACTTTTAGCTCAGTCGGTAGAGCACGAGACTCTTAATCTCAGGGTCGTGAGTTTGAGCCCCATGTTGGGCAAAAACATTCCTGTATTGCAGGGGGTTGGACTAGATGACTCTTGTGGTCCCTTCCAACTCTACAATTCTATGATTCTGTGATCCCCCTGGTTCCGTATTTCCAATTGCTTGCTTGTATTAGGACCCTCATGTCACCCTTTGGAAGGCTAGAAGGCCTCGAGCCTTAAGTTGCTTCATGAACGCAACAGGATGGCAAAAGGATATTAAGGAAAGATTATCCACTCTTTTACACATAGGCTTGCAACATAAATCGGCCTTGTCACACTGCACCCTGGCTTCGGTGTACCCCAAAACATACAAACACATTCCTTCCAAAGGGTTGCACAGACCTGTACACAGTCTTAATATGTGACACACACACATACACACACACACACAAATAAAAAAACAGACCTTAGACACTGAGAGCACCCATATATAAATGAAGTCTCTGCATTTCAGAGTCTTGATTTAAAGTCTATATGGGCATTGTGAGAACTTCAGACATACGAGTTGACCTTGCCACCATCCTAAATGGCACTTTTTCCTCCAGGTTGGGGAGCATAAGGACGTTGAGGAATGCTTCTCATATACACAGTGGTCAGATTCCAGACCCAGGGCAGACCGCAAAATATAGTTGTGCTGAGAGTGCGAGAGAGAGAGAGAGAGAGAGATTTTATATATATCTATCCCTCAAAGGGATTAAAAAAACCTAAATTTTCTCTATGTGAGCAGGAGATGCCTTTATAATTTATGCCATAGGTTCTGAATTGCCTTTCTTCTTCACAAAGCTGTTTCCCAACACATACAGCCCTCTTGTTTTCATCTAGCTTTCTCCGCAACAGTGCATATACCCCAATAGCTGCCTGCTCCAGTTTTTTTTCTTTTTTCTTCTCTCTCTCTCTCTCCGCTAGTTCCAGTTACAGGTGGGTAGCCGTGTTGGTCTGCCATAGTCAAAACAAAACAAAACAAAAAATTCTTTCCAGTAGCACCTTAGAGACCAACTAAGTTTGTTCTTGGTATGAGCTTTCGTGTGCATGCACACTTCTTCAGATACATTCAGTGTATCTGAAGAAGTGTGCATGCACACGAAAGCTCATACCAAGAACAAACTTAGTTGGTCTCTAAGGTGCTACTGGAAAGAATTTTTTATTTTATTTTGTTTTCTCTCCACTAGGATTGTCTCCCATGCCCTATGGAATAGCAGGACAGCTTAAAAAAAACAACGTATAACTGAATTGATATTTTAAGGGTTCTAATTAAGTCTACTCTTGAATTTGACAAACAAAAAAAACAAATTAAACAGGTTTAATTTCTGACCTTCTCCATTCTCTAGGGCTTTACCCATCCCACTCTTTTCCTCCAGCATTTCATTGCAGCCGTCCGTCCTTACATTTATGAGCTAGTGGGGTAGCCCTAATGTCTATCCCGGAAATAGTTTTTGAATAAGTCCATTTGCACAAGTCCAATGCAAACCCATTTGCATTGTAAATTTAGTCAGGTGTTTGGAGCAGTTCACCAGTCTGCATTTTTGCATATCTAATCTGAGCTGAACACAAATTATAAATCCCTGGAAAGAGGGGTTTATAATTTGTATATGTGATACTATAAAGTCTGTTAACTAATGAAGTGCTAGATTATAGATGGTATTTGCATTTTTGAATGGATGTTTCCCACTAAACAGTTGTGATGGGGGATTTAATGGATGGGGTGTACATAATTTCCCCCCTAACACTGCAGAATGTATATAGAGATAGGCAAGAAGAGGAATGTTTTGTTGTTGTTGTTGTTTTGTTGTTTTAAATCTCAGTTTGGATGTAAAAAGGATTCTAGAAGAGAACTCATGTTGTGGTTTCTCTTGTTAACTTACAGATAATAAAATTACCCAGTGGGAAGACCCCAGACTGCAGAATCCTGCTATTACTGGTCCAGTAAGTACTTGAATGTAGAATTTTGTGTAAATTTGAGTTGAGGCATCTGTGATTGGCAGCTGGTACCCTGAGGATCACTGTGAGCAAAATAGTCCTGCTTGCTTTGAAGGAAAACTGCCCACCCACTTTTCTCATTTAATATAATAATAATAAAAACTTTATTCGCATAGCCAGCAGCCATTGCAACAAAAGATACACAATGTACAGTTAAAAAAATAGTGGGTAAAAAGATCAGTCAAATGGTTATTGTGGCCCTTAATCTCATTGCGCCCTCAATAAATCTAGAAACGTTTGTTGTTGTCAGCTCATTTAGATCAGATAAGAGAAAGAACAAGTGTTCGCAGATGGACGCTCTGGGGTAGTGAGTAAGAGTGGAGTAATAAATGCGGACCTCAGATCTTTATAGAGTGAGCATGACACTGTTACTTTTCTCATTATCGGCTCTTGGCTTCTTTTTCATCATCTGTTCATCAGCCCCAAAATCATATCAATACCTATTCAGGGGACTTGATTCCACTACACACAAGCAATCCTGCTAGTGCAACGAGCCTTTTCTTCCACTTCTCCAGTGCCCTCTGTGCTACCTGCAATTGGCTTTGAAGGGTGTTGGGAGTTCCCCCCAGAACGGTGGGATGGGGTGGGGAGCAGAGGGAGAATTGTTCCATCTGGCAAGCTGCAAAGCTTGCACCAATGGAGCAATTGCCATTAAATATGTCCTGGAGTTCCCAAAGCCACCTTGGGGTTAGCAGGTGAAAAAGAGAGGTGGTGCTGTGCATGTCAGCTGCATACTGGTGGCACTCCAGATGAAATGTCTGAATGGCTCCTTGCAGCAATTTAATACAGATACTTAGAAGCATGGAGGACAAGATGGAACCTTGAGGCATCCCATTGGCCATGAAATGGAGCAGAAAGTCCCCCCCAGCACCATGTTGCGAAGCCCATTCCCCTCAGAAAGGACCATTTCCATCATAACACTATGCCTTGAGCCGAAAGAAGAGGCACAGATACCATAGCAAGTGGTATCAAACAGGGTTGTATTTTGCCTAATCAAACTAGAAGCCAGACTGGAATGCACCCGATAAATGGTATCATCCAAGACTGCCTATAGACTTGAGAGAGCTGCCACCTTCTCCAATCCCTTTCTCAGAAAGAGGTAGTTTAGATACTGGGTTAAAGTTATCCAAACTAGAACTATAGAGTTGAAAAAGGACCCTGGTGGCAATCTTCCCGCTTAATGTAGGAGCCAACAATGCAGGGTGCAACCGCTCTGTCTGTGACAGGTGGCTGTCTAGCCTCTGCTTAAATGACCTCCATCAAAGGAGAGCTTTCTGAAGTTGCCTGTTAAAGCAGGGTGGAACTTGGCTTTTCCAACAGTGGCCAACTGGGAACAAGCTTGCACTCAAAGATGCATTGGCACCCTCTGAGGTCTGGATGGAAAACCCAACTCTGCCTGATTTTAATAAACATGAAGAGCCAGGGATCCAGTTGGCAAGTGCTCTCAGATCCTCAGGCTACACGAGCTGGAAAGAATACTCAATAACAGATGTCTGTAAAAGTGGACTGAACCTTCTGTTTATTTTATTCTAATTGCAATAATGTGCTCCCCACAGTAATTGTTCTTTGTTTCTTGTGTGTGTGTGTGTGTGTGTGTGTGTGTGTGTGTGTAAAACGACCTATCTGCTTCCAGATATATTGTATGTATACAGATATATTGCACTGCCATGCCTAACAATATATAACAAATCCAGCAGTCAGAAGCTTGCAGAGCTTAAACCAAGGGAACTGGTTTGTTATCCCAAGCTTTTATTTGGGGGGGGGGGGTTGCAGTTGTCTATAAGCACAGTGTCAGGCTACAGTTTCAAATCAGGCATAAAAGAAAACAGTCAAAGTTATGACAGTGGAGAACTTCCAACGTTTAGTGTAATTCAAACTCACAAAATCTGAAGGCTCCAACTTCCTCTTCGCATCTTATCACACTATGGCTTCTTTGTAGAGTTCAAGAACATCTTGATTCCTTCCCCCAAGAAAACTAATCCGTCCCCTGATTTAAAAAATATATTATTTCAGTTCCCTGAAGAGAAATTTTAACTTGGCGGCCGTACAGCCATTTTATCCACATGAATATCCTTTGTCGATATTCATTTTATATTTGGGGACCTGGCATTTCTCTTTTAAAATGCCAGATTGTAGAGTGTGGCGTTTTGGTGAGTAAACTTCCCCCTCCAAAAAGCGTTTTGTCTCCTGAGAAAACTGCATTAGCAAGCAGATGGATGCTTCCAGCTTCAGCAGGCCTGGAAGAAGCCTGCTTCATCTGTGCTTCCTTCTGTTCCTCTGGATCGATGTCAGGCCAGCTTTTCCTTCCCCAATCCGAGACGATAAAACTTGTCTCCTAGTCCACAAGATGATTTTTAATCTTCGTTTTTTAAAAAAACTATGCAATTCCAAGGCAGCAGGAAATATGCTCATAACCCACCGTCACCCCAGTGCTATGAATGAAAAAGGAGCACTTGACTATATTTCTTAATTTGGTATGCCTGATAAATAAGACCGATTATTTCGGCATTAGAAAAAGTGGGATTTGGAATACATTGGTATACAGTGGTACCTCGGTTTATGAACTCAATCCGTTCTGGAAGTCTGTTCTTAAATCAAATCCATTCTTAAACCGAGGCGTGCTTTCCCTAATGAGGCCTCCCACCACCGGTGCCCTTCTACCATTCAGCTTCCGTTCTTAGTCCGAGGTAAAGTTCGCAAACCGGAACACTACTTCCGGTTTTTCAGGGTTAGTAAACCAAATAGTTCATAAACAGGGCTGTTCTTAAATTGAGGTACCACTGTATTTATAATGGGGTGACGAGAGAATCTGTGGGAAAAGCCCAAACAGGCCAATGGTTTAAAAATAGATGCATATTCCTTCAAAAATCCGTAATGTAATCGTAAACACATATTCTAGGAAGCATCTAGTTTAATTCAGTAGGACTCCTGTTCCTGACACCTTTTTTGGGCCACAATTTCCATTCTTGACTATATGGCCAGCCAGAGAAGTCCCATTATGTTGGGGTAATGACTTGGATCCCACCAGTGGGCTAGACCCTTATCTCCCTCACAGGCCAACTTTGACAGGAAGGCAGCACCATCCCCCTGTCAGTCATCCGAAATCATGATGCCATGTGGTTGTCAGCTATCAAAGTTCAAAGGAGGTCACTGTAAATCACTCATCAGCACAGGTGTTTTATCATGTTTTCCATTAAACAGCAGCCTAACAGGTGCATGTCAGCATCACAGTTTGCACCCATGCATAGGGAATGTAAGGCCTTCACCAATTACCTCCAAAAGGGTGGGGGGGGAGCCACCCTCTTCTATATCCACACGTTCAGATTCTGGACATCAGAATGTAGAACTCACTGTCAGTCTGGGCAACTTACCGGTAGTCGCTGATTTTGCTTGAGTATTTTATTTCAGAAAAATCTGCTATAGGCTAGTGATCTGCAAACGTGTTAGCAAGACATTTTGCGAGCAGAATTTTGTCCCACTTACAAACCCAGATGCCACACTCCCCCAATGCCACGCTGCCTTGACTGGTTACTTCAGGGCCGGACCAACCTTGAGGCAAGGGGAAGTGGCTGCCTCAGGCAGCAGGATCCACAAGGGCAGCAGATCCAAGCTCCAAAGGATGCATTGCCTGCTGCTGCCATTGCCATGGTGGCAGTGAGGGCAGCAGAGTGCTCCTTAGAGGCCAGGCCTGCCGCCTCCTCAGCATCTCCCCTGCCATTTCACCTCTGCAGCAACCTCTCAGTGAATCGTAGGTGCTGCTGTACCTCTCGCACCGGTAGGGAGCAAATTCTGGGGCTGCTGTTTGGGTCTCCAGGAGTCTGCACCTGCCTGGCATGATTCAGAGCAGCTCCCCCCCCCCCACCGATTATTCTCACTTCAACCATTGGGTAAGGTCAATATGATTCTCCCCCCCCCAGCTTGTTCCCGAAGTTGTTATTCCCTCACCTTTTTGTTCCTGGTGTAGATTTTTATTCACCCCTTCTCTCCTGTTGGGGTGTTGCGCCGTTTTATAGTTTGCTTCAGGTACCAAAATGTCTTGGGCCATACTTGTTAGTCTATTGCAGGGATCAGCAAACTTTTTTAGCAGGGGGCCAGTCCACTGTCCCTCAGAACTTGCTGGAGGGGGACGGACGGACTATATTTTGAAACAAAAAATTGAACGAATTCCTATGCCCCACAAATAACCCAGAGGTGCATTTTACATAAAAGCACACATTCTACTCATGTAACAAACACCAGGCAGGCCCCACAAATAACCCAGAGATGCACTTTAAATAAAAGGACACATTATACTCATGTAAAAACACCCTGATTCCCGGACCATCCGTGGGCTGGATTTAGAAGGCGATTGGGCCAGATCCGGCCCCCGGGCCTTAGTTTGCCTACCTATGGTATATGTAGTGGATGAGGAGAGCAAGTTCCAAGACAAAAATCCCCACTCAGCCACTGTCTCTCAGCGTGATCAATCTCACAGGATCCTCGTGAGGATAAAATTAGGGTGGGTGGAGAGCCTCGCGTGTCGCTCTGCATTCCTTGCAGGAATAATGAGATAGAAGCGATAACAACGACCACCACCACAACAACAACCACAAGCATGGGCTGCTTGGAGAGAAGCCATAGTTGTTGGCTAGCTTTGGGGTAAATGAATTGTGCAGGGCATGAAACAGAAAGGTCAAAGGAAGAAGGTGGAAGCAAGCAAAGTGCCAGGGAATATTTTCTGTTGATGCTTCTTGCTAACATATAGCACTTGCCTTTCTTCCAGGCTGTTCCTTATTCCAGAGAATTTAAGCAGAAATACGACTACTTCAGGAAGAAGTTAAAGAAACCAGTAAGTACGGTTGGAGCTGATAGTCTTCAGAGAGGGAATCATAGAAGTGTAGAGTTGGAAGGAACCAGGGGGTACCTACTTGAATAAAAAAAATTTTGAGGGGGGGGTTGATGATGCATGATGTGATGCATGGGGGCTGGAAGGAGCCAGGGGGCGGAGCCAGGCAGTGGTGGCTGGGAGGGTGCTGGGCTTCACACACAGTCCCCTCTTTCCAGCAATACTCCAGTGCTTATCTTGCAGACTTGCCCTTTCAATTGTTCAATCATGGCGAAGGATCCTGTTTCCAAAAAGGACGGGTGGGGTGGGTGGGTTTTGATCTCTCCACCACTTTTAACTGTTCTCTAAGATGTGGAGGGGAAGGGTGGGGAAAGAAGATAAAGGATAACTCTTCAGCCCTTCCCAATACTCAAGCACCCACCCACCCCAAGGCACCCCCATAAGCATGGCTTCGGGGGGGGGGCACTTTCCCGTTTCACCTCCGGTGGCAAAATGGGAGGGGCCAACCCTGGAAGCATTGCCTAACAATTAGCATTCTCAAGATGCTGTCCAGATCCAGCCCCGCAACTGTGCAATTTAGTGTGCAAGTAGATTTCCAAGTTTTCTTAAAGTGGAGTCTATAGCTCTGTGCGTACCTGTGTAAAGTAGTTTCCCCTTCCATTGAAATGAATGGGGATGGTTTGTGAACTGGAGAGAGATGCACACCTGAGCTTATGAGCCTCAGTCCAAGGAATCATCGGGTAAGGTAGAAAAAGTGTAGTCCAAATTAAATGCTAACTACATTTAAGATCCATTGATTGTGGCAGAACTTTAAATGGGATTTTGCCTATTATTTATATTTATGTGTATTTATTTTTATCCTGGCTCTTTCCCAGTCCGGGACTCAAGGAAACTTACATAAATTGGTTGGAAGTTAGACTTCCATCGAAATCAGTGTTTAAGGTTAACATATTACCAATTTTTTTTTTAAAAAAAATGTGATAATGATGTTGCTGAGGGGATTTTAGAATATTAGACACACATTTCCGGCACATGTTTACATATAGCAGGTGATAGCTGTATGTGAAACCCCACCCCACCAAAATCTTGTGATGGAGGTATATAAATTTAATAAATAAAAATAGACAAATAGACAAAATCATACTAAGATATCAGTGGGCTTACGTTACTTCAGTGGGTCTCATCCAGAATCTCTGGCCCCATCTAGTGCAGGGAATCAGAGTAGGGGCACACAGAAATACCACTTAGCTCAAATTGAACAACTTTTAGCATTGTGGACTGAACTTTCCTTGTTGCTCAAAGCTAACCCTGTTCCCAATTTTCAGCAGCAGATCCTTGGAAACTGTAAAAATACTTCTTTTTATTCCTTACACTTTTCCCAGTCAATGTTATAACAAAGGACTATATTATCAATGTGTTTTCAAACCACCTCTAAATAGGCTGCATTTGGCCACCATATATCATAGAAGAGGACAATTTTAAGCACTTAAGTGTTTTATCTCCTCTTAATGATGCAAGCAGGGAATGGTAAGTTAAATGCATTCAGGTCAGTGACTGAAATATGTCTCTCTCCCCAAAGGCTGATATACCAAACAGATTTGAGATGAAACTCCACAGAAATAACATTTTTGAAGAATCGTATAGAAGAATTATGTCGGTGAAGAGACCAGATGTGTTGAAAGCCAGGCTCTGGATAGAGTTTGAGTCGGAAAAGGGCCTTGACTATGGCGGTGTGGCCAGAGAATGGTTCTTCCTGTTGTCCAAAGAAATGTTCAATCCTTATTATGGCCTCTTTGAATATTCAGCAACGTAAGTTCATCATATACAAAGTGTTTTCCCTTTTATTGTCTTGTAATTCAATACACTCAAAGACCTGCCAGGGGGTTCTGTTTATCTTTTCTGTCTTTCAATGTGCGTTTTTGTTTTTGTTCAGAAATGATTTGGCTATTGAGCCGAATATGAAGATGTATTGTACTATACTTAGAGCAGTTCGTTTTACCAAAGATTGCTGCACATGATCAATCTCCCTTGACTTCTCCTGTTTTTCCTTGCCTGGGTAAATTAAGTAGTCTGTTCTCAATTTGCTGGAAAGATTTTCCTTCCCAGCCACACAGAATTAATGGGGGCTGGCTGCTTGCACTGGAGCTCACTTTGTACAGATAACTTGGATCCTATGTGCATTTAACTTGTGTGCATTCAGCTTTATGCACTTGGCAGAAAGGGGCGGGTGTCTGGAGAAAAAGACTTTGGGAATCCTACCTGCCATGGAGCCCAATGTTTTTAGACTACACAGGATTTTGGCTTTATGGTCTATTCGCGGAATGTAACCCCAGCCTAAGTTGAGGGTCGCCGTGAGTTGCTACTGCTAGATCAGGCACCCCCAAACTCGGCCCTTCAGAAGTTTTTGAGACTACAATTCCCATCATCCGTGACCACTGGTCCTGTTAGCTAGGGATGATGGGAGTTGTAGTCCCAAAACATATGGAGGGCTGAGTTTGGGGGGTGCCTGTGCTAGATGATCAAACAATTCCTGGGGATGGAAGCCAAGTGTTAAAACACATTTTAGGGGAGAAGGCAGAAACCTGGTGTAGAACAAAACATCCCAATGTTTCTCTCCAAGATCAAAAGGGGTAGGGAGTGTTTGCAAGTTTGCAGTACTGTTTATAGTTATCCTCCTACAATGTTACAAAAAGAGATTCCCTTCCACTTATAGGAATGGATTTTCACATAATAATAATAATAATAATAATAATAATAATAATAATAATAAGCTGATAAATGAATGGATAAATACATTTTTTTAAAAAAAAATTAAAAGACAGCTTGTGGGTGTGGAGAGTTGAAACCAGTGGTTCAGCCAGCATTTGATTTGGTGCTATGCATACTGTAGTATTTGTATTTTCACCCAATGGCTGTTTTTTTTCTGTCCCACCCATCTATAACTTTATTATTATTGTTGTTTGTTTGTTGAATTTGTATATCGCCTTTCACCCGAAGATCCCAGCCCAGTTCACAACAGAAAACAGAAAAAAATGCAAAATGAGAATACAAAATACATAATAAAAACGAGCCAATAACTCCCCTCCCACAAAGACATAGAATGTGAATCAGCCGAAAGCCTGATTGAAGACCTTTCGTATTCATTCCTTTTATAACTCTTCCTCACTCATGAGACAAAAAATAAAAAACCAAATGTAAAGGTAGAACCATAAAAACTACGTTCATATCCAGAGATGATACCTGGACATATACAAGGCCTTGCTTAGCTAAGTAGCCAGAGAAAGGGGAAGGATGGAAAGCGTGCTTGGCTTGCAGAAGGTCCTTCATTCAGTTGTTGGCATCTGCGGTTCACGGGATCTCAGGTAGCAGTGCTGTAAAAAGACGTCTCAATAACATCATGGCATTAAAAACAGGAGTGATTCACATTTATGTCAACTGTTAACTGCCCTTTACCAAAGGTAATATGAGGGAACCTTAATTATAATTGCTCCCTCTCTTTGGTTTCACACATTCGAAATCATTCTAGGTCAGTTAATTCACAGTTAACTCTGAGAAGCTTGCTTAAAAGATGGAATAATTGATTACAGAAAACACTTGCCATGCAGGGCGTCAATACCTGTATCGCTTCCCTTTATGGGTTCAGTACACTGAGACAATGGATTAATAGGAGCGTACTGATTTCCTTTCGCTGGCTGTGGGCACCAAATGAGGCCAGGGCCTCAGAAAATGATTAGAAAGGGAACCAGCAATGGTGTAAACTGTCTTCCTCGTTTCTTCACGGAAACCTTCCCTTAGAAATAGCGGTGCTGTTACAGGGTCTTAAGAGATGCAGTGCAGGAGCTCTTAAGGTTTTCTTGCACCAGACAGAGAAGGGCCCCTTTTTTCTAGGTCAGAAGGGGTCTTTCTCCCCTTGTTCTTCCATCTCACAGCAGCGCTGCGGCAGGAGGAGAGAAACTTCTCCTCCTAGCTCAGCGCTGTTATGGGGAGAGAGAAGAAGCAGAGTGGGTTTCTGCAGGCAGTGACTGTGTGTGGAGGGGTCATTTTGGCCAAGCTCCTTTTGGCTACTTACTCCTGCCTCGCATGTAGCCTTCAGAGGGGTGGTCAGCCCTCGGGCAGAAAAATAATATACACACCTTCTCTGGAGGTGAATAATGGAAATATTCCCAGAGGGGTAGCCGGGTCAATCTGCTGCAGCAAACTCAAAAGAGGATTAACCATTAAGTTGTGTGCCATAAGTTTCCATAGCCTTCTGCCTACTTCATCAAATGCATGAAGTTATTCACACAGAGAAAGGGGGGAAAGAGGCTGAAAAGACGCTGAAATGCAAGAATGCATAGCCTACAGTAACATAAAGAAAACTCAACGTGTATAAAGTATCAGTACAGTTACTGCACACAGCAGCGGGATCTTGCTTGTTTATTTCATTTGCACCAATAAGCCAGTTGGTCTTTAAGGTGTCACACAATGCTCCTGTCTATTAGCTTGATGTGGGAGCAAGTATTTGAATAGCTTACATGTTCCCGTTGTGTGTATCTCTGAAGGAATATTGTGCCACTTGGCAAAAAGTGAAAGCCAGCCAGATGTGATGCCAATTTCTTATATCCTTCTTCTTTTTGAAATTAAGGGACAACTATACTCTGCAGATCAATCCTAATTCAGGTCTTTGTAATGAAGACCATTTGTCTTACTTCACCTTTATTGGACGAGTTGCTGGGCTGGCAGTGTTTCATGGGAAGCTTTTAGATGGTGAGTAATGTACAAGAATGTGACTGTAGAAGGAATTCATAACATGGATTAAATGCTATATTGCCCTCTCGCTGTTTTATGGCCATACCGCTTATCACTGGCTTTTTCATGGAGCAAAATAAAATGAGCGATGTAAATAGTTCAGAGGTTCTGCTGAGTAGCAATATCTTTCCTCCATATAAACGCCTTGGGGAAAGCAAAGAATTTATTAAGGTAGCGCTGCAAAAGCAGCAGCTGTGTAAAACGCCCTACCAAAATGGTGTCACCTTTAAAAAAAATCTGTTGTTTGTGTAACCTTATGTACCTTTCCCCTTTGGAAACTGCCCTTGGTCTGGTTTGCACCTCTTAATAAGTCAAAATATGGCTTACTGAGATGGTGCACAGTTTGCAGCTCCTGAACGATCTTCTTAACCCATGGGTAGGCAAACTGAGGACCAGGGGCCGGATTTGGCCCAATTGCCTCTAAATCCGGCCCGCAGACGGTCTGGGAATCAGTGTGTTTTCACATGAGTAGAATGTGTGCTTTTATTTAAAATGCATCTCTGGGTTATTTGTGGGGCAGAGGAATTTGTTCATTATTTTTTCCAAAATATAGTCTGGCCCCCCCACAAGGTCTGATGGACAGTGGACCGGCCCCCTGCTGGAAAAGTTTGCTGACCCCTGTTCTTAACCCCTGCACGTACCATTTCATAATGGTATGCACTTTATGCATCAAATGGCGCAATCACTCAGACATGAACGTTTATACCCAAAATCTTTAATCCAGCATCTTAGATCAAGGAACAAAAGTGCTAACTCATTGCGGGCTAAAGCAAAGCGGCAGTTATGCAAAACATCGCTAGGCTATAAACTGACATTTTAACTTTGCTTTCTGAAGAGCTGTGTAAGTTATGTAGGTTCAGTGACTCTCTGTTCCACCAGTCTCCATCTTCTCCTTCCCCTGTGCTTTGGGCTTGCGGCAATGGGGCCCTGCCCCTCCTCCCACCTGCCTTTCCCAGAGATGCAAAAGGGCTTCCTTCCCACACGGCTATTGTTTGCCATTTGGGACCCCCTCCCAGGCAGCAGGCTGCTGCTGTTGCCACGTTAAGGCACAGGGACCCCAAAAGTGCAGTTCCCAGGGCAATTGCTCCGATTCACACACACACACGCACCCAGGACTGCCCTGGGGAGAGCAACATTCTTGACCAGGATTCTACCTAAGGATTAGAGGGACCAAGTGCCTGTGTCCCATAGCTCTTGGCTTCACTTCAAGTTATCACTCCGTGGGTTGTTAATCCCTGCAAAATGTCCAGTGTTGAATATACTGCTTGGATATGCTGTCCCTTCAGCTGACAATGATGGGTGTGTTGTTTTTCTCTCGACAGTCTGCCGTCATATTTTTGTCTTGCTTCTCTTTTTCTCCAGTCCCGTCGGCAGCTTTGCTATGGCTGCCTTGCCTAGATATTTGAAAACTCCCCTTTCTTTTATATATTGCTCTAGAGAGAGGCTACCATTTTAAAATTAAACTTTGTTACTTTGCCTGTGTGCAGGTTTCTTCATTAGGCCTTTCTACAAGATGATGCTGGGAAAGCCAATAACCCTAAAAGACATGGAGTCTGTGGTAAGTGGAACACTTGGAAAGCTTATTAGTGTTTTCATTTACGTGTGTTTCTCCTCCTCCTCTGGGGAAATTATTAAATGCCAGTACTTCCTGGAAGCTTCACAGTTTGAGGCACAAGGGTAGCATTATTGAGGTTCAGGACAAAAGTGCTCCTTAGCTTTCGTTCTTTCTCTTTCTTCAGTGAGCTGTTCCCTTGCCTGACAAGGTAGCAATGTGCACCCCTTAATGCAATTAAATTCAACAGTAAAAGATTTATGCAATATTTTTTTTGCTCGGTACTTTCGAATGTGCAAGCGGCTCACTGTAAAAACCTCGGCCTTTCCAGACAAACCACAAGCCGCTGCAAAGATTTGCTCCTGGCTTACTGCCCGTGCTTTTTCTGGGCGAGACGGATCATGATTCCTGGTTCACACCTAATGCCAAGCCGAACGATGATTTTGCTATTGGCATCGAAGCAGCAGCAGCACCAGGGGAGGAGGCAAAGCAGCCATACGCTTAAGCTCTGCTTTGGTTTTGCATTACATGCCATGGTGATACACATGGGCTGGAGAGGCCTGGGTTCAAATTCTCACCCAGTGGTGCTGAGAAGTCTTATTTCTCTGCCTATTGAGAGGAAACCTAGCTGGGGGGGGGGTGATTTAAATCCTACTTTTTAATCTTCTAAGCTGTCCAGAGTGCTGCTTTCGCACCAGAAAGTTGGAATATAAATGTGTCAATTAATAAATAAGCCATACCTTCTTGGATGAAAGGCTAGGAGTGTGGTTATAGCTCTAACCACGTGGTTAGAGTATGCTACTGATAATACCAAGGTTGCAGGTTCGACCCCCCTATGAGACAACTGCATTTACCTATATTGCAGGGGGTTGGACTAGATTAACCCCCAGGGGGGGTCCTTTCCAACTCTACAATTCTATGATTCTGTGTGTGCTTATTAAATAAATATAATAAATAATAAATTATTTTTTATTTATACCCTGCCCTCCCTGGCCAGGGCCAGGCTCAGGGCGGCTAACACACAGATGTCAACTTTTCCCTTTTTTAAGGGAAATTCCCTTATTCCGAATAGGATTCCTCGCAAGAAAAAGGGAAAAGTTGACAGCTATGGGCTAACACCAAATATAAATTACAATAAAATGTAATAGAAAAAAGAAAAAACAATTAATTAAAATAAGGCTTAACATACAACTTAAAATGCAGCCTCCTTCTAGTCTTTGCGGCAGTCTGACTTCACTCCATTGTCTCTCGAGACAGACAGATGCCAGCAACCCCAAATAATGCACGCACAGAGCAGAAAGGCGCCTGATTCAAATATTAATGGATCAGAACAAAACAAAACAGTGGGTGGTGTATGCCAGTATTTTTATTCTTGCCGTGCTACATCATATAGGTTTGTACTGAATTGTTTTCCTTGCATTGAAAGGAGGCTCTTTGATCCAGCAAAGGCTTTCATCAGTGGAACAGCGCGAGAGGCAATTCTTGCCTATTCCCCCCTCCTTCTGGCACTTTCCTCTCCGCCACTTCCTCTGCTGTTCCAAAGGGTCCTTTAACCCGCTGGAGGTGGAAAAGGGGGGCGGGAGGGGGGCGACTGCATGAAGCAAAAACCAGCAGAAAGTGCCTCTCCCCCTGTTCTCTGATGGAAACCCCTGCTGGGTCAAAGAGCTCTCCATCAACACACAGGACACCACTGGATCCCTCCATACTATAAACCCTTTGCTGGCCGTGCCATTGTGAATAATGGCAAACCAAGGCAGAATAAACACACATTTTAAAAACAATGACAAGGTATCAGAATAACTAATAAGATCAAAAAGCTGTTTTCTGCGCTAGCTGAGACATGCTGGAAGCTTCAGATTATCAATCCTGCCTGTCAGGAGTTGCAGTTAACATAATAAAATTTTGTTATTTTTCTTACCCACTAATTGCTGTAAAGTCTTTTGCTGTCTTTTTGGGTGGAAATGATTAATGGGAACCGCTACCATTACTTATAGGACAGTGAATATTACAACTCCTTGAAGTGGATCCTGGAAAATGACCCCACAGAGCTGGATCTCATGTTTTGCATAGATGAAGAAAACTTTGGGCAGGTATGTGACAGTTGTTCCAATTACTGCATTTGTTCTTTTGAGATGTTTCCCTGTGGTATGTATTCAGCATCGCATCATAAGCCATTGAAGAGCATGCCTCACCCCAGGGATGGAGAACCTGTGCCCTCCCTGATGTGTGACAATGGCCTCGATGTGTAAACTTGAGGCTGATAACATCAGTAGCAATTTTCCTGTGATTTCAAGAGAACATTTTAAAACTGCTAGCCAGAAGATACTTAACAATTCCTCAATGACCACCGTAGCAGTTGGTTAAGACTGTTGATGGGTTCCCAAATGAGACAATGTGCAGTCCTTATTGGGGAAAGAAGTTAGGATTGCAACTGAGATAAAATGCTTTAATCTTGGCGTCGGAGAATGGCAAAGCATCGTCCCGATTTTCCAATGAAGGCCTTTTGTAGAAGACCAGAATGAATAATGGGCGTGTAGCAAGTCGAGTGGTTTTGCATTACACACTGCATTTTCCAAATAATGAATGTCTTCTAGTGCCTTCAAGATAGTGTCAGATTTTTTTCAAACAATCTCAAAAAAATGCTGCTTTCGGATGGAGTAGACTACAGCAGAAATACATCCAGTCCAAAGTATTGTTGGAGGCCCCTGTTGCCAGTGTGGGAACGATATATAGAAATGATGTGTCTGCATAGTGAGAACGACTTAATGGCGTCCCACGAGCTTCTGGTTGGCCACTGTGAGAACAGAAGCAGTAGAATGAGTTGAGCCATGGCCTGATCCAGCAGGGTATGTTCTTGCATTCTTATGGCAGACGCGACATACTTTGTTGTCTTGTGTCAAGAAAGGTTTAGGGGCTCTGATTCCTATACCCTTATGTTCAGGCCCATACTGTGTGGTTGAGGTCTTGGTTTGTTCAGTTCACCAGGTTCTTGATAATGGAAATCTATTATTTTATATTTGACTTTCAATCATTTAAAAGTTAAAACAGCAATTCTGAATATTTAAATCTGAGTTTCCCTCCCCATAATGATTCAGACAACCATAGCATAACGTAACACAGTGCATTCAAAGTCTGTGTTTGCTTGCTTTTTGCTTTGGCTTCAACAGTTTCTCATTTTACTTTCTTACCACCGGGGAGCTGAAGGCTTTGCACAAAGGGATTCTTGTTGAGAGAAGCAGTGTGCAGTTTAGGAGACAAAAGTCATAACAACTTGTAAAGGTTTTGCAAAATTAGAACTGTGTTGTCGGGTGCAATAGTTGCCGTGGTATACACAGTACCTGTAGTCTACAACTCATTCACTCCAGAGAAATTCAGCTGGCTTTAATGCAGAACTAATTTGAAGTAAATAGGTTGTGAATTGCAATCACATGCATGTCTTGGGCAGGTGCATTATAGGAGACCTAGTGAAGTGTACCCTCAAATGTGGCCTTAAAGATGGTTTGCTGCTACCTGAGCAGCTGCTTGCTTGCCACATCATCTTCACAATTCTGTGTATAGGTTTCCCCCCTAAAAAATGTCAAAAATTAGGGGGCGTCATATAGACAGAAAAATGTGAGAGCTTTACCCTCCTTTCTTTCTTTTCCATTGCCCTGGGAAGATGAACAGGGACACAAGATAATTGGAATCCGTCCTTGGCTCTCCTATGCCTCTTGTCATCATCCTTTTCCCTTTCTGCTTAAAGAAATGCTCAAGTCTCATTTGTTCTCTCTTTGCTGCTCTCTCTCCTCCAGATAACAGTTCTGGGGCTTTGATTCTTGCTTGTGGTTTCTCCAGGCTAATTATTGCTAAGCATTTGCCCCATTAGGCTTATGCTTTCTTTCAGTCTGCTGCTTCCTCTTTTAATTATCTGTAAATTTTTGCACATCGTTTTTCTTTCATGTTTTTTAAGTGGCTCTTGCATTGGGGGAGGGGGTGATAATAATAATAATAATGAATGAGTAAGGAGCAGTGCGTGGCATGGTGCTCAGGTTTATTCTAAGCTTTTTGCCATGTGGTGTTCCTCCTCTTCGCAGACAGTGTTCTGGTAGCAAGTGTTCATACAGGCAGTACCCAAATACATTTTGGGGGTTATTATTTCTTTTAGAAACCAATCCATGTGTTGTTCTTCATTCTAATACATTTGACATTCTGTTCTATCCATTTTGACCATGCATTTGGGTGTGCGGGACAGAACCTCTTTTTTGTGGTGGTTGTGGGGGGGGGGGTTTTGCTAATTTTTTTATCAGGTTTCCATCAAGTGTTTAAACTCCAAACATTGCTGCCATGCAATCTCCATCCATTTCAAGAGGTTATAGTACTGCAGGCTTGACCCCAGCGTGGTGTCGCAACTAGAGTGTTGGACTGAGACATAGGAGACCCGGGTTCGAATTCCCGCTCTTTCATGCAGCTTGCCTGGGCAAATCATTTTCTCTCAGCCTAACCTATCTCGTGAGGTTTTTATGTGAGGATAAAACCCAGAGGGGGAGAGGATACAGTGTACCCCACCTTGAGCTCCTTGGAGGAAATGTGGGCTGCCAGTGTCACAACTAAATAATAAATAAAAGCAAATGTTATCCCAAAGCTGGGCAAGCCCTCGATTGTAGCTTTGCACAGGTGAGGTGGGAAATAAATAAACTGAGAGTGGGTTTCCTCCACTCTCCTCCATTCATTTATTTATTTCAGCCCCCCCCCCCCCAATGCAAAACTACGATAGTGTAAGCAAAATAAGCATAAGATGCAAATTACCTGTACTAGGATTCCGGCATCCAAACACCACTATAGATTAGCCAGTTTTGGAAAGGTTATAGAGTGCCACTAGTGGGTACCAGAAGTGACCATGGTTTCTTTTTTCTTCTTTTTTATTGGTTTTTGCACATTTTTTTCAACATAACAATTCAAAAACAACATAACAAATCTTTGGCTATCACAGCCTAAGACTTCCTTCAGCCCCTTCTAATGGTTTTCTAAATTCCTTTCTAATTCTGCATTTTGTTACTATGCTTATTGCTATGATTCAAACTTACCTCCACAATTCTTAGTCCTGTTCACAATAATTTGTAAAATCCTCCCTACAAAACTTCCTGTAACCCTACAAGCGACGTTAAATAATTACAATTGTCTTTCAAATACAACATAAAATCATAGAGTTGGAAGAGACCCCAAGGGCCATCCAGTCCAACCCCCTGCCAAGCAGGAAACACCATCAAAGCATTCCTGACAGATGGCTGTCAAGCCTCTGCTTAAAGACCTCCAAAGAAGGAGACTCCACCACACTCCTTGGCAGCAAATTCCACTGAGATGAATTTCTTCCAGTCCTTCAGGAAAATCTGGTCCTGCTGGTTCCGAATTTTCCCTGTTAATCTCGCCAGCTTGGCATAGTCCATCAATTTCGTTTGCCATTCTTCCTTTGTTGGCATTTCTTCCTGTTTCCATCGTTGGGCTAATAGTATTCTTGCTGCAGTAGTCACATATAAACAGAAGTGACCATAGTTTCCTACATATGTAGGACATATGTATCACAACAATAATATGAGCATGACATAACAATTACCAACTGTTAATGTGATGAGTTGGACCCCTTATAAAAACACAATCTACCCAATGTAGAGGGAGGGGTATTCCTTCTCCTGGCCATGACCAATATCAGATTATGATTCATCATAGAGCACACTTCATGAATATATCCCCAGTTTTTAGGAGGACATGAGTGCTTTGCTTCCACTATAGTTGAAAGGAGGCTCATCTGTTTCTCCTTTCACTTTTATCTCGCTTGATCTAGTCTACAAATGCCGGTCTGAATTTCTATCAGGCCATCCAGGAATTGCAAATCATTGTGGGATTTTCCTGATTCAGCATTCTGCAGCTCAGAATAACTAGTTTACCAGCTTTAGATCACTCCTTTGTGCTTCATATAATGTAAATATTGCAAGAACTTCTCTAGTTTAATGTTCTCTTTTCTCCGATTCTACTTTGGAATTATTATGCTGAAGCAATGCGTATCCGAAAGGAAAATCAACACTAGCCTTGCGGGAAAGATATATGAGCAACAACTAATTTGGTTAATGGGTTTTCCCTTTAAAAGCGATATGGATTTTAAAAAAAAAATGTTGCTGGTAAAGGGTGCCAAGCATATTCCTCCATAAAAATTACTCCAAATCGTTAAGTATGAAGTATATATTTCATCTTGGAAACATCCTTAAGGCTCATTTCATGTATTGACTTATCTGGTGATCGCAAGGTAGTTCACAACATAAATATACAAAATGAGAACACAAAATATGTAATAAAAACAAGAACAAACCACATAGAATGTTAATCAGCCAAAGGCCTTGTTAAAAAGAAACGTTTTTGCCTGGCACGTAAAAATATGTAATGAAAGCAGCATTATATAGGGGACATTTTTCAGGCTGAGGACCACATTATTCCAAGGGCGACCTTCTGAGAGTGATCTGTAGGCCAAGGTCAGGAGGAACAGATGCAAATCTTAACCTTTATCCAGTAGGCTATATCTCAACCATGCAAAAGTCAAAGGGCTTCTTATTCACAAGCAACCAACACATATCGCCATCTTCTATGCAAGAAACCAAGAGGAATTTTCACAGTTGGACGGGCACATTCCAACTAGGTAGAATCTAGGGCTCGGCAATATCTAGTTTTCAATATCACAATATATCACCAGCTAAACATTACTATATACAGATGTATCACAATGTTGGGAATGATGGAGCCACGTAGAGGCATTGGCTGGCCTCACGGTTTTTCCCACTTTGTGATTGTTGCATATCACACACACACACAACCGTGGTTTGCAATATATTGCCAGGTCAAAAATTATGAAACCAATATCACTATATGGACTTCAAACCGGTTTTGGGTGAAAATTGATATATCACCCAGCCCTAGTAGAAGCACTCAAGGAGAGAGGAGAGCTAGCAATGGGTATAGCATGGGGAGAGTCTCAAGCCCAGGACTGAAGGGGGGGCTGTATTTGTCCACCAGGCCTGAGGTCCTCCATCCCTGCGTTACACAGTGGCAAGCTCAGGTTTGCCATCCAATGCATATTCCAACATGTGAGCTGCAGTCCATCTCAGCTGCCTGTCAAACATTCACCTGTCTTATTCATATGTTTGTAAACACGTTTTCCCATATGCATGCCTTCAAGCAGAGGTAGACAATGTGGGGGTGGGGGTGGGGGGGTGGGCAACGCACAGCCCCCAAACTGAGAAACCTCTCCAGGCGTCTTCCCTCTTGAGCGCAGCACAGGACAGTCTATAACTCTTCAGTCCCGGTGCGCAGCAGCGACACATATCCGAAGACATGTTCACACTCAAACAGCATAGTAAAGCTGGAAGCTGAGGTTGTGAGGTGTGGCTAGAGATGTAAAATTTCTGGAAATTTTGAAGCTCGGAAAAAAACCCTGGTTTTTTCCGGGGGGGGGGGGTTGAACATTTTCAGAAAAAATGAAAAAAATGCTACATTAGCACTTCTTTTTTCTTTTCCAGATTGAAAGCCATTCTGTTACTTTAGAAACATAAAATATAACTATGGACAATTTTAATGGGCATAAAATTATCACAACTAGCATATTAAAAATATAGTGTATCCAAACAGAATTTACTTTTAAAATAATATTTATTTGTATTTGTAACAAATGGAGCAACAATCTCCTGAGCTGTTTACTAGTTTATGTGGAACAAAAAAAAATCCACAAAACAATTTTTAAAAATCCAGAAGTAACAATTATTCATATTTCCTCTCCACAGTATTTAAAAAAACATTCTCATAAAAAGAATTGAAGAAGGAAGTGGGACTAAGTTTCAATGAATGGGCATGAAATTTAATCAGAATCATTTTCTGAGCTATAATTATCAGTATCAGTTTCAGTCTCTGCTTCTGCATCTACTCTGTTGTGTCTGTCATTATCACAGTTATTATGGACTTCTAAAAACTGAAGGTTTGCTCGGATTGAAACAAGCTTCTCTACCCTTTCACATGTCAGCTTATTTCTTGATTTATTGTGAGTGTTTCCAAACCTTTTTCTTTTCTGGTGACAACAGCACCTCCTAAAGGAAGAAATGTATCTTGTTCTTGCATTGGAGAGTTCAGTTTGTAACCTAGGACTTGCTTGTCCTCACAGAAATTAGAATAATCTGATACCATACTGTCCAACCATCTCATCCTCTGTCGTCCCCTTCTCCTTGTACCCTCCATCTTTCCCAACATCAGGGTCTTTTCTAGGGAGTCTTCTCTTCTCATGAGGTGGCCAAAGTACTGGAGCCTCAACTTCAGGATCTGTCCTTCCAGTGAGCACTCAGGGCTGATTTCTTTAAGGATGGATAGGTTTGATCTTTTTGCAGTCCATGGGACTCTCAAGAGTCTCCTCCAGCACCATAATTCAAAAGCATCAGTTCTTCGGTCACCAGCCTTCTTTATGGTCCAGCTCTCACTTCCATACATTACTACTGGGAAAACCAGAGCTTTAACTATACGGACCTTTGTCGGCAAGGTGATGTCTCTGCTTTTTAAGATGCTGTCTAGGTTTGTCATTGCTTTCCTCCCAAGAAGAAGGCATCTTTTAATTTTGTAACTGCTGTCACCATCTGCAGTGATCATGGAGCCCAAGAAAGTAAAATCTCTCACTGCCTCCATTTCTTCCCCTTCTATTTGCCAGGTGATGGGACCAGTGGCCATGATCTTAGTTTTTTTTATGTTGAGCTTCAGACCATATTTTGCACTCTCCTCTTTCACCCTCATTAAAAGGTTCTTTAATTCCTCCTCACTTTCTGCCATCCAGGTTGTGTCATCAGCATATTTGAGGTTGTTGATATTTCTTCCGGCAATCTTAATTCCGGTTTGGGATTCATCCAGTCCAGCCTTTCGCATGATGAATTCTGCATACAGTATAAGTTAAATAAGCAGGGAGACAATATACAGCCTTGTCGTGCTCCTTTCCCAATTTTGAACCAATCAGTTGTTCCATATCCAGTTCTAACTGTAGCTTCTTGTCCCACATAGAGATTTCTCAGGAGACAAATGAGGTGATCCAGCACTCCCATTTCTTTAAGAACTTGCCATAATTTGCTGTGGTCGACACAGTCAAATGCTTTTGCGTAGTCAATGAAGCAGAAGTAGATGTTTTTCTGGAACTCTCTAGCTTTCTCCATAATCCAGCGCATGTTCGCAATTTGGTCTCTGGTTCCTCTGCCCCTTCGAAATCCAGCTTGCACCTCTGGGAGTTCTCGGTCCACATACTGCTTAAGCCTGCCCTGTAGACTTTTAAGCATAACCTTGCTAGCGTGTGAAATGAGCGCAATTGTGTGGTAGTTGGAGCATTCTTTGGCACTGCCCTTCTTTGGGATTGGGATGTAGACCCATGGACCAATCCTCTGGCCACTGCTGAGTTTTCAAAACTTGCTGGCATATTGAGTGTAGCACCTTAACAGCATCATCCTTTAAAATTTTAAATAATTCAGCTGGAATATCATCACTTCCACTGGCCTTGTTATTAAATATGTATACCATACATATTTTTTAGAAATGATTTATAAAATATTTGAACCCCTTATCTGAAAATATTTTATTCATCATGTTAAAATAAAACATTCCATAATCTATGTTTTCTTTTTTTCAAATTTTTCAGAAAAAAACAAAAAAGGCTTTTTTTCCAAATTTTTCCGGTTTTTTTCCCAGGCCTTCACATCTCTAGGTGTGGCATATGAGTTTATTAAGTAATATATACATGACAAAGCAATCATGGCATCCCTCACACATCTTCTCCAAGAGAGAGAGAGAGAGAGTACAAAAGTACAATACATGGAAGAGATAGGACTGGCTTCCGTTTCCCACACTTTCCAAGCATGGAATGTACACATAGACATGTGATGTATCACACATCTAGCAACTGGAGAGAATGAAAATACTGACATTCCCATCAGCCCCAGCCAACATGACCGATGGTCAGGGATAACAGGAGCTGTAGTCCAACAACATCTAGAGGGCACCCCGTTGACTGTGTGTTTATATCTAAAATGTAATGTGCGAAATGGATCTCCCACTGCCTGCATTACATTATGTAAACTTCTTGAACAGAGAATCTGTCTTTTCCTCCTTAACGTTTGTTACTCTGCAAGGCTGCCAGGTGTATATTGGTGGGAATAAATAGATATGGACCTGCCTTGTGTCTAGGAGCCTTTGACAGCAGGAGGCCTCTCAATCACTAAATTGGGATGTATTTATTTATGGGATGCTCGAGCCGTTCTGCAAGAGCCAATTCCATGGGTACCGTTGATGCTTTTTATCCTGGGACCATTAGAGAGCAGCTGTGTCGAGTCTTCTGAAGAGATGCCAAACAGCACATGAAGAGGTACCACAAAAGCTGCCTTCCAAGTCCCTGCTGAACACTATAAAATTCTTTATAACTGAGCAGATGACATGCCAATCTGCCTTCCCTTGAATTTGCTAACAAAATTGTGGTGCTGAATTCTGATTTATCCATTACTTCACATCCATTTGTCCTCTTCGAGGTCATCCTTAAGCATAAAACATTTTGACCAACAAAACACAACCCTCCATAGACATTAAAAATTCAGAGAGCTTGTTCATTAAAATGTAATAAATTGGTGCCTGAAAGCTGTAGCAATACTTTTCTACAGACGTCTCCTTATAGCTAATGCATTTTTGTTTTGTTTCGTTTACAGACATATCAAGTCGACTTGAAGCCGAATGGGTCAGAAATCACAGTCACAAATGAAAACAAAAGGGAATACATTGAGTATGTGTGTGTGTGTGCGTCTATGTATTCAGTGTGGTGTTTAATAGCCATAGCAGTTTAGCTGTTCTAACTGGACTTCCAAGGTGACATCACTAGAGGCCATTCCCAGATTAAAACCCATTTTTTCTTTTAAAATAAAAAGCAACCATTGGGAGATGTACGGAGGAGAAGAAGAAAAGTTGAAGAAAAATCGGCATTTTTTGTGGAATAGCAGCCAGAAAGCCACAGTCCAGAATGAAGCCTTCCAAAATGGAAAAGAATGACCTGGAACTCAGCAAAACATGTTGTTTGGTCCTTCCTCTGAAATACAGGCATGTTAACTGAAGGGAGGCACCAAATTCCCAGCAGTTTTTTTAAATAAAGAGATTAATCTTCTTTCAGCCAAATAATGGTAAAACAGACTACAATCTCCATAGGAACCGCAAGATTAACTTCATGCCATCTCTGCATGGCATACCTCTTAATATGGAAAGGGCATATCTGAAGCACTTTGAAGCATGTGCGCAAAGCTATTTAAATGTCAAACTGTAAAGTGAAACAGAGTTTCCTTTGAATTACTCTTTTATGCTCATCAGTAATTTTCCTCCTCCACCATCTCATTGGTCTCCCAAAGGAAATCTGAGAAATTAATGAAGAGACACACATATTCATGAGCTCAGCAAATGATATCGGAGCTGCGGCTGAAATGGGAAGGATTGTGTTTGCCTCAGGATTTGTTCTGTTTACATTTTTTCTTAGTTTGATGAAAGATTACTGGAGCTGTAAATGGGAAAGCAGAAAAGCATTAGGGTAGTTAAGATATTTAAACGATCTCTCTTACTCCTCCTAATAAAAGTGCTATTTCTCTCTCTATTTGTGTACTGCAGCTTAGTCATCCAGTGGAGGTTTGTCAACAGGGTGCAGAAGCAAATGAATGCATTTCTTGAGGTAAGCTCCTTCGGTAAACCCCCTTCTGTTTTGCAATGTGGTCTGTAATTATTGGAGCAGGACAGCCAGACTTTGGTGGCCTTCAGATAATCAGCAAAATATGCCAGAGATACAGCACAGAAAGCAATCATGGCCAGATTAAGACATGCTGAGGCCCTAAGCGGTGTCAGGTTTAAGAGACCACGTAACACTACTTCCCAAAAGGTGTGTTACTCTAACAGAATAGACTACGAAAATACAAATACAGTGGTACCTCTGGTTACGTACTTAATTTGTTCTGGAGGTCCGTTCTTAACCTGAAACTGTTCTTAACCTGAAGCACCACTTTAGCTAATGGGGCCTCCCGCTGCCGCTGCGCCGCCAGAGGACGATTTCTGTTCTTATCCTGAAACTAAGTTCTTAACCTTAAGTGTTATTTCTGGGTTAGCGGAGTCTGTAACCTGAAGCGTATGTAACCCGAGGTACCATTGTAATATTATATATATATATATTTGCACATATACTGGTACAAAGGCGAGGATGCAACAGAAAACAAACTACAAGTGTATCTTGCAAGAAGCCTACTTGCAAATTAAATATCTTTATAAGAAACTGCCCGATGTTTTTTTTTAGCATATGAAAACTATATTCTAGTCATTTCTACAGATGTATAAACACAACATGGCAAAGAGTTGTGTAGCCATTCAGTATATTTTTGTCACATCAGAACGATAATGTCTGTTTTCTCTGTTTCCTTGTTTTGTTTTACTTTACCAAAAGTAAAATTTGCATTCATTGCACTGCCCACTTTTATCTCTGCTCCCCCACCTCAGACATGTAACCCCCAGAAAAGGAGGGTTGCCCAGAAGCAAATCTGCCCCTCAGGCAGAAAAAAGGTACCCCACCCCTGCTTTTATACTAAGAAATAAGCTGCTTAGGTCTTAGAGGAAACACAAAGTTTCTAACTTAAAAACTGTTTGCTGTAGCTTTCGTCTTGAATGAATTGTTTTCTCATGTACCTGCAACTGAAAAACCTCAGACTCTGCCTTATTTAATGGAGGAACCTTGTCATTCATTCAGTATGTATTTGTGCTTTTCAGGGTTTCACAGAGCTCCTGCCTACTGACCTGATAAAGATTTTTGATGAAAATGAGCTGGAGGTTAGTTGCCTTTCATTCTTACAGCAGCATCAGAAAGCTAATTGTATTATTTTTATTTGGTGATAGTGCATGGGTGTGTTTTCAGAGGCTTCAGTCCAGCTACACATCAGTGTAAGTTAATTTTTCATGCTTTGTAAGAATCAAGACAGTAGTATTTGATGAGTATGACTCCATATGTATCTTGCTGGTAGAAATTCTGCAAGAACTATGGCAGAAGGTGGCAGGGTGGGAGAATCTTCCACATATATCTTGATAAGCCTGTTAAACCTATGGCAAATGCTTGTAGTGTAGCAGCTGCTACCCGTCTCTCAAAAACTTCATTCATTCCTCCGCAGTTGCTAATGTGTGGCCTTGGCGATGTTGATGTCAATGACTGGAGACAGCACACCATCTACAAGAACGGATATTGTCCAAACCATCCTGTCATTCAGTGGTACTGGAAGGTAACACTGTAATTCTCACTATAAACTGTTGCCTTCTTTCGTAACTTTGATTCTGTCCTCTAACCATTTGTTGACCTTTGGTCACTTCTTAAAATGTGCATGACAGTTCGTGGAAAGACCTCTCTGCCCGTTTCTCAGATTGCACTATCAATGACAACATTGGGGGTTTTTTGGGTTGTGCCTCCGTAAGTTTCCACAACTGTCTTGTCTTATAGGCTGTTCTGCTGATGGACGCTGAGAAACGTATCCGGCTATTGCAGTTTGTAACTGGGACGTCAAGAGTGCCTATGAATGGATTTGCTGAACTTTACGGTGAGTTAAACCAAATGCATCCTGCTAGCTTTTGACAAGAGATTCTGCAAAGATAGCAAACGCAAACCCTGAACAGCCAAGTTTATGCTTCCACTGACCTTTTCTAAGCTTGTCGGCATCCCTTTTTTGTCAGGTTGTTGCTCATCACTGGGGTCACGATGGCATGAGCATTTTTCCACTTTGTGTGGCACACACACACACACACACACACACACATTGCAGTCAGGGGGAAACCTGTAACCCTGCCCAGCAAGAGTGCACACCTTCCTAGAGCCACTGGTGTGTAGACCATAACAGGCTGCAACATTTGCAAAGAGACTCTTTCACATCCGTGTGCTTTTTACCCTTGATCCAGGTTCAAATGGTCCTCAGCTGTTTACAATAGAGCAATGGGGAAGCCCTGAGAAGTTACCCAGAGCTCATACATGGTAAGTCACAAACAAGGAGCATTAAGTCATTTACAGTGATGAAATTTAACATACTAGATGAAGCTACTTTTAGCTGTTTGTGAGGTTGGGGTCCCCCCCCCCACTTTACATTAGGCTTACACATTAATTAACTATTACATTATGGAGTGCAAAAGCAAATATGAATGATAATTGCCATACAACCCTGGCTTCCTCTGAGCTGATTCCTTGGGGGGTGCAGAAAGGAACCCAAGCCAAGCTGCCATCTGCGAGAGATGTGGCTTTGACTTTGAATTGCAAATATTCATGGAGTTCAGAAAGAAGAAGAACAAGGAATTTGAAATACGTTGTTGCTTTTTAAAGGATGCCTTGGGATTCCAACTGTGAAAGTGCCATTTGTTGCCACAAGTCTTTTCCCTTAGTGTTGCTACCTGAAAAATGCATGCAGATTTGAAATTAACAGAACACGATAATGACACCTTCTCTCCCCTCTTCCTGTTTCAGCTTTAATCGCCTTGACTTACCTCCGTATGACTCCTTTGAAGAATTGCGAGAAAAGCTTCTTATGGCTGTTGAAAATGCTCAAGGATTTGAAGGGGTGGATTAAGACGGCTCCTGTTCCTTCTTATTGCTACTATTGTTATTATTTTTGAAACAAAGATTCTGTTCACGGAGCAAGTTCTGTGTGCTCTCTTCGATTTGCCTGACAAGACGTTCACAAGACCCAGAGGCAGAACAAGTTGCACAGTGGTTGGTTCATGGAGCAAACTCTTGTACAGTGCAGACGTCTAAATTGGAAGTAACTTTCTCTCACCTGTGAATAGTATTTCTGAAATTTCCATGGCGAGTTACCAACTGGTTGATGTGTACTCTTGACTACATTTCAGCAGGACTTGTTCTATTTATGTTGTGCCTCTAGGCAAAAGCCCTTAATAAATGTTTTACATACTTTCTAACGACAATGAATGGAATTAATCCTTTTACAGGTAGAGTATTACAGCTCATGTTTACTTTCTAAAAATGATTTAAGACATTTTCAAATTTTATCTCAATACAATTAAACAAAAAGAAGTATATACTGGGGGGGGGGGAATGAGCTTACTTCTTTTCCTCATAATTTGTATTGAGACGATGCCTGTGGCATTTTAGTTTCGAAAGTACCTCTTTTCCCCCTATTATTTTTGTGTTCACCTTCATGTCCCCCATCTTTTGGAATCCTAGGAGCAACGTTTTTATAAGGAATTTTCTGCAAATTGGAAGTATTATCGGAATATACCTAATGCCTTTTAATTACACGCATTGAGCTTTCACAGACAACAGAGAGAGAAACAGTGATTCGGATGTAAAGTATTTTATACAAATCAACAGAATATTTACAAGAGGACCGTAACGCAGCATGCCAAATCTCTCATTCAATAAGGAAATTGTTTCATTATTCCTTAATAATATTGATATGTATTATATAGCTCTTTTGGTGATGGAGATGGCATTATTGTCTTGGGGGGGTTATGCTTAATCCTGCTGGTTACTTTTGTACAGTGACTGTTTAATTCTCTACATTTTGCAATGGAGGCATTCTGAACTAATCCTGGCACGGCTTGATTTGGACAAAGGCTGTGAAGAGCAGATCCACACAAACTCCTGTCTCTATACATTTGCTAATGGTCTCTAAATGAGGATTTATTTTATTTTATTTTCCCTTTATTTTTAACTGCACCGATTCTAGAAGCACTTTATTGTACCACATTGGAGCTCATCTCTTTCTCCCTATCTTCCCCCCCCCCCAATCATAAACAATGTGACGATATACCTACTCACCGCCCCCTGTCTTTTTGGTGCAATAATTTTCAGTTGCGAATTTGGATGCAGCTGACAAAGTGAAACAAACCTACAGAACTGAATCTGCAGACACTAATTGTATTTTGAGGGGCTGGGTGTTTGGGTTTTTTTTTTGTTTGTTTGTTTGTTTTTGTTTCTTCCCCTGACCAAGATTTATTTAATATATACAGTTATCTAGTCAGTTTTGTAATCTATGACATGTTGCATGATTAAACGATAATGCTTGACTTGTAACTGTTATGTACTAGATTAAAGGGGGAAAGAGCAGGTATGGTACCTGTGATCCACTTGAAAGGGAATGGTAGCAGAACTAATCGGATAAATCACATTGGCTGGTTTTAGTCATCCAGCTAAGGGAGGAAGCCCTATTGAACATAATGGGATTCGATTCTGAGTAAGCATACAATGAACTGAGCTACTTGGGCATTTCTACAGGTGAGGTGATCTTAAACTGATACCTGATGCAACTATAAAAGATGACAGCACTCTGTTTTTCTGTTCATCCGTCCTGTCTTCCTGCCTCTTCTCTCCCCTCTCCTCAGTGGCGTAGCAAGGGCGGGGAGGGGTGGGTTACACTTGGGCCTGCCCCGCCTCGCTGGTGGGCCCCGAGCAAGCCATGGAGCGAGGCAGCCTCGCCCTGCAGCCTGCTTGGCGGCCTGCAAACAAGCCATCCGGGACCCGCCCACCAGTGCCATATGGGGCTGCTGCGCACGATCGGCGGCTCATATTTTATTTTCATTTTCAACTATTTTTCTTTTCCAGTTTTGTTTTTGAGTCCTCGCCTTTCATTTAGCTTTGTACTAGATTTCCAGCCATGTGCAAAATCGGTGTTGGGGGGGGGGTCAAACTAAATTCTACTCAAGAGCGGACCCACTGAAATGAATGTATTCAAAGTTAGTCATGCCCATTATTACTTTTTCTCTGTTGAGTATGGCTAACATTGAATATAACCCATAAAATTTGAGCTCTAGTTCTTGATACCATGTAGCAAACTTCAATAATAAACAATAATGGTAAATTTAAGCAGTTCCTTGCTCTGTTTGGGGGCTAAAACGTAAGGAGACCACAATTTTGAAATTCGGAACATAAACGTGGATCAGAAACCAGACACTGAATGTAAAGTATAATTGTTCTCTTGGCCGGGCTGCTAATAACTAATAACTGGCAATCTTTATATTTGGATCAAGGTAGGGAACCTTTTTAAGTCTAGGGGCCGTATTACCTAGCGAGAAACTCACACAAGAGCCACATGTCACTGGTGGTGGGAAAATGGAATTGATTCCTTTCTTTGTACAGTAAGCACCAGTACAGCCATACTCGCTTCTCTCCATCCATCCAGACAAGTGTGTGTGTGTGATGGTAGCCTAGCAAGGACATGTAGCCTGTGTGGGGACTGGCTGGATGAGGAGTGGTGGGGGCCTCCCACCCAGGGAAGACGAGGACTTAGACCCCGGGTCTTGGTGGTGGGACAATAGGAAGAGGCTGGGGAAAGGACAAGCTGAGAGGTGGCGGAAGCAGGAGGTTGGAGTCATCAAGCGGGGTCAAAAGAAGGAGGCCCTTACAGGACAGTCTCAGCCCTGCTGGCTCTCCTCCTCACACACCCCGCTCTGGGAGAGTCCTACATGTTGCTGAGCAATGGACTAGACAAGCCCAGAGGAGGAGCTCATCCCCTATATTGCAGACTCTTGTCTGTTTGGGAAGGCTCCAGAGTGAGAAGCTAGAGCGGAGCTCAGTTTGCAGCAGCATCTCAAGCTGAAGGAGTCCAGCCAGGGAGACCATGCTGTGTTACTTTCTGTGAATGACAAGTCAACAGCATTTCAAGCCCCCAGCCTTTTCCTGACCTGCAGGGTCCCAGAACCTTCCTGTCAGCCCTCAAAACACTGTGGAGAGTCCCAAGGATGCAGGACAGAGAAGCCCAGTGGGCCACATTTAGCCTGAGGTTGTTATTCCTTTGACATAGAGGCAAGCCCACGCATGATGCGTGTCTCTTGTCAGGTAGGTTATCGGCACCTCACTTCCTTTAAATTTTTCCCATCCATGGGCCCAGTTTTGATAAGGTGGGCCCACTGCTGTTGCCCCTAGTTTGGCCCTGTAGCAATGTGGCATCTCACTCACTTGATCACATGATGTGAGGCGTTGAGGGATGTTGCTTCCAGTTGACGGAAAAGAGCAGGGAGGTGAAGGGAGAAAGCAAACCTCACAAATGTAAATAGCTTATAAAGTCAAAGGAACTATTTAAAATTAAACTATGGCACATGTTTTCAAATCAAGCGTTTAAAAAGGGGGGAGGGGCAAATCACCCCTACACAGAAGGAACATTTTGGCACATAGGAAAATAGTGACTATCTAGCACGGTTATGATCAGGAGGGAAGGGAGTAGCTGAGTTTGATTGCAAAATTATATCAACAAACAGGAGTTTGCTAGCATCCTTCCCGTTCCATTCCCTAACAAAGGATTATACAAAACAAAATAAAAAATAAAAAAATTCCTTCCAGTAGCACCTTAGAGACCAACTAAGTTTGTTATTGGTATGAGCTTTCTGAAGAAGTGTGCATGCACATGAAAGCTCATACCAAGAACAAACTTAGTTGGTCTCTAAGGTGCTACTGGAAGGAATTTTTTTATTTTTTATTTTGTTTTGACTATGGCAGACCAACACGGCTACCTACCTGAAAAAGGATTATACAGTTACACAATCAAATTGTCAAGTAGGCTAAGTCATGGCCACATGCCCCCCCCAATAACACCCGGCACCCTACACCAGGGTCTTCTGGTATAAATTTGCAGAGTAACCTTCCAGGAGATCAGTGAAGGCGTTTTTGTTTTTTTTCATTCCCGTAAGTTTAACAATGGCAAGCCACTTTGGAAATTAAATCTCTTCCAAATTGCTAATTCACCAATTCCTTAGCCACAGTGCTCCTCGCCTGTAAAATACGAGTATTAGTTGGTTGCCTTTGGGAGCTGTACCAGCTACTTTGAGTTTTGTGTTAGAAACACTGGCTCGGGTGTAGGCTTGTATTTGTAAATACAGTGGATGAGTCATGCAGTGCAGTACGTAATTGACTCTGCTGTACACTCGCCCCTATTATTCTACATGTGCCTCTAATTAGTGGTTAAAAAAATTAGAAATTAGATCCCAGAAGCCTGAGGTGTTCCTAGCAAGCTACTTTTGTGAAATGACCCTGGATCTTATGGCGTGGTTTGGAGAGGGTACAAACAGAGCAAAGTGTTAGGATGCACTGCCATAAAGACAGGCTTTCTGATCTTGCTATAGGACTGTTCCTTTGCGACCTTCCATTATGTTTGCTGTTTTGTGCTTTCCAAACCTTTTGTTGTGCTTTTTTAGTCACTTGTTTCACAGCAGCCCATTTCTGCCATTTTTGCTCGTCGGTCTGCATTATAAGCCTTCAGGCTGTTAATGGGAGAAAACTTATAGACGGGGATTTTATTTTATTTTTATTCTGTGGCGTGAACGGAGTCTGAAACCTGAGCATCTATAGATATGCCTGGCAACTGTAGCAGCTCTGATTAAAATGGGTGTTTTAAAATGTTTTCAGATTAGTTCCGTTGTCACTTTTGCCTGACCAAATACAGGAAAAAAAATGTTCCATTTCATGCGATGTCAAGCCAGTTTTCCAAACAAATCAAAATCCACCTGCTTCTAGATTTCATCCCTATTGGTGGAAATATGCAGCTTTTCTGCCTTCCTGATTGTTACCTGCTTGGCCTCAGCTTCAGTCCCTGGCAACACTATTTAAAAGCTCAGGTAACAAGCAAAGGTGAGCAGATGCACTAAGATAACATGAGATTGCTTCCGCACCAGTCCCAGAATGTGGTACTGGCTATGAATAATCATCTGCTTGTGACCCTAGGCTCATAGCAGCATGGTGAAGGTAAATGCACCGCACACCTGTGGCCTCCTTCCCATATAAACTGGAGCTTCTGGTGTTTTGGAGCAGCACGTTAAGAGAAAAGTAGTGTTGGAAAGAGGAGCCAATATGGAGAGAAGGCTGAGGACTAGGAGGTGCTGGGCCAGATCCAGCACTGGAGAGTCCTGGGCAAATTGTCCTTGGGGGTGGGGGCCCTTTTCCTTGGTAAGTGGGCTTACCTGGCCCCAGTGTACTGCTCTGGACAGCACAAGGAAGATGCGTTGAGCCACCATTTTAATTTCCCACAAATGGCACACAACAATGTTCTTCATATTCCTTACTTGCCCTTCAACCATAAGGTTTCAGGACAGGTTGCAGCAGCATAACATGCAGTTACAAAAAGCAAAACCATCCCAACCAAACAATATAGATTGAGCAGGAGAGGTGGGTCCTTCAAAACAAAACACCTTAGAGGAAGTGCATTGTGGGAAATTTAAAAGAGTGGGTAGATTCAGTTTCCTGGCATAGGAAGCCTGAAAATAAAGGAGGCAGGCACAGCTATGGGCCGCCAGGTGTTGCCATAATCCCTGTTGGGAAGCAATCCTTCCTTCTCGCTTATTTATCTTGCAGCCAGTACTGTTCCTGAAGTCTTTCCCCCCCCCCCTTTTATGTTTTTGAGCTTCATGTATTTGACCATTTGCTGACAAATCAGTAGAGGACGTTGCCGTGAAGGCTAATCACATGCCTCCTTGTCAGAGCCCATTCCTCACCTCCCCACTTCATCCCAATATAGCAAGCCAACCTAAATGACCTGTTGGTTTTGTTTGTTGCCCTTTGCACTGTGGCGAGTGAGCATGACTGCAGGAATTCTATCTCAAAAGTCACTGTTTGTTAGCATTCCACCTGTGGAAGAACTTAAATCTGTACACGTTGGTGGAGAGATGAGTAGTACAACCTACCCACCTCTGTTACTATACTTTAGTTTTCTGTGAGTAAGTCGAAAACAAACCAAGATTGTGGTGGTTTGAATGCTCAAATGCAGATGTAAAATTAAAGCTTTTTTTAAAAACAAAACAAAAACGGAACAAGTTTGCTTCTCTGAAATTCTGAGGGAGAACACTGGATGAAAGATGTTGCACTACAAATGAACTGTAAAACCTGGTTATGTTTCTAAAATCTGGATTATTCCCCAGCCAAATATATTATTTATTTTATTTAAGCAGTCTATATTCTGCTTATATTTTAAGCAAGGGTGAAGGGATCACTCGAATTAGTTCACAACGTATCATAAACAAAGATCAAATACAAAAATGCTAAAGGGGGGGGGGCGAGAATCCACATTATAAAACACCCCTAACTAGATAGGCGCCCTCACCAACATCAGAATGAAACACCCGAAAATCAGCTACAGTGGTATCTCGGTTTTTGAACATCTCCATTGGCAAACGTTTCGGAACTTGAACGCTGTAAACCCGGTTTTCGAACGCGCCTCGGAAGTCAAACTAGAAACGCGGCTTCTGTATTGGGATTTCTGTTTTGAGTTTTCGGTTTTTGAACATTTCAGAACTAGAAGGGTCTTCCGGAACGGATTATGTTTGAAAACCGAGGTACCTACCAAAAAATACAATGAAAACCCCCTATTTTAAAATACTGTAATTCGCAACTGAGCAAAAGAAAAGAAAAGAACTCTTTCTGACCCACCATACGCCCAGTCAATGATGTAATTAAACAACCCAATCCAATTAAATTCCCAACCCCATAGTCAACCATAAGCATAGCTTAAACTGCAGCTAAAATTGCATTCCACTCAAGCACACATTAGCGCACTTCTGGTGCTCTGCTTCACTTCAAATGGATGAGCTGGGTTGCTATTAGCTGCATCCATGGGGGACGCAACCAAAAAGAGTAACAAAGGGGGGCTGGAATGGACAGTTGTTGGGTGTGAGTGAACTGGAAGCAGAAAGATGCTGCAAGATCTGAGGAGAGAGATGCCTTGCTGGGGCACTGATTCTGTGAGGCCCTCCATCTTATGTTCAGGTTGTATATATGTGCAAATAAACCCATATATCCTAAAGACACCACAGTTTCTACTGACCTTCCTTCCAATTCTCAGATAAGCACTGGAACGCCTGGTGACTCTCATTTTCAGAGGTTGGAGAGACGTGTAACAATATTTGCAGCACATACTCAAAAGAGGTAGCAGACGCCTTCTTCGGCTGCAACATTCAGTCTCCAGCTGTAAAACATATGGATAATAAATATATTATTATTATTATATTTATACCCCGCCCATCTGACTGGGTTTCCCCAGCCATTCTGGGCAGCTTCCAACAAAAGATTAAAAATACATTAAAACACCAGTCATTAAAAACTTCCCTAAACAGGGCTGCGTTCAGAGGTATTCTAAAAATCAGATAGTTGTTTATTTCCTTGACATCTGATGAAATGGCATTCCACAGGTGCCACTACCGAGAAGGCCCTCTGCCTGGTTCCCTGCAACTTGGCTTTTTGCCGGGAGGGAACCGCCAGAAGGCCCTCGGAGCTGGACCTCAGTGTCCGGGCTGGACAATGGGGGTGGAGATGCTCCTTCAGGTACACTGAGCCGAGGCCGTTTAGGGCTTTAAAGGTCAGCACCAACACTTTGAATTGTGCTCGGAAACGTACTGGGAGCCAATGTAGGTATTTCAAGACCGGTGTTATGGGTCTAGTGAGACATTAAGAGGATAATACATCTGGATATGAAATTGGAGGTGAACCATTTTAGTGCCACATCGTATGTTGGATGGGCATAAGGCCCAAATTCAAGCCAATAAACTCCCACAGGGAGAGCAAGAGGAAATAAACCTGATAACAAAACTATGAGGAAGTTGCCAGTAGATATAAAGGGAATGAACAGCTGATCTTCTTAAACCACATTTGCTGGAGCAATAAGGACCAGCAGAGGCACTGTCAAGGGGGTGGGGGAATAAACTTTGTTGTAATCTCGCCTATTTTATAAGAACAAACAACCTGCAATATCTGTGCACATTCAGTGAAAGGTGTGTTTCTTTAATTTTGGTAAACCAGCTTAATGGTATTGTTATTAATAAAATTTCTACACCGCCTTCACATGAGATTCCCGGGGCAGTTTACAATATTAAAACACAAAAATACCTAACATAGTAACAAACCAAACAATAACCCCCCACCCACCCACAGTTTAAAAGGCCATAGATAGTTAAATCAGCCAAAGGCCTGGGAGAAGAGGAGCGTTTTTGCCTGGCAAAAAGGGTCCGGGTCAGTTCATATGGGGAGAGGCAATCCTTGAGAAGGTATTGCAGTCCTGAGTCTTTTTAAGGCTTTCTAGATCAAAACCAACACTTTGAACTGGGCCAGGAAACTGACTGGAAGCCAAGTGCAGTTGGGCCGGGTTTGGCGTTACATGTTCAAACTGGTGCCTCTGAATTCTGCACCAGGATTGACTTTCAAGGGGAACAAGAGCAATTCCCCCCCCCTTCACTTTAACTTCTCCTGAAGTTATGATTCGCTGAAGTCAGGATTCTTGGAATTCACAGAAAACCTCTCAAAGAGGACACTGTTGAGTTCTGAAACTATCTTTCATCCTGAACGAAGACAACTTCCGAATGGTAAAAGCTTTCAAACGTTACAGAAGAAATTTGCTGTGTTTCCAAATCCATTAGATTGCTAAACTACTTCTGGACCGGGGGGGGGGGATAATGAGCTCATCTGCCATAATGAGCTTGTAGATTTGTGCGTTAAAAAAAAAATAAGCAAACCAGCAAATGCAAATGTATAAGTCAGCTATCCTAAAAACTTTGTTATAGAGTAGTCTATTGTCCCCCAAGACAGATGGATGACAACAAAATAACACACTGGATGGTATTCAACACTCATTTTAATCAGAATAGACCCATTGAAGGTAATGGACATGGTTATCTTACCAAGAACAAACTTAGTTGGTCTCTAAGGTGCTACTGGAAGGAATTTTTTTCATTTTTCATTTAGTTTTGGCTATGGCAGACCAACACGGCTACCTACCTGTAAATGGTTATCTTAGGTTCGTATATTTCAATGGTCTGCTCTGGGGAGGCCTTGGCTGAATATAGTTACAGGTAGGTAGCCGTGTTGGTCTGCCATAGTCAAAACAAAATACAAAATATAAAATCAAAATATAAATAAAAAAAATAAAAAAACACGAAAGGTCATACCAAGAACAAACTTAGTTGCTCTCTAAGGTGCTACTGGAAGGATTTTTTTGATTTTATATTTTGTTTTAGCTGAATATAATCCACAGTGAATATAATCCACATTTTCATAACTGGAGTATCTTTGAAAACATGCTATATTTGATACACAAACATAAATGCTGATTTGATTAAAGATCATGTTCCTTTTCCATTTTATTTTCTTAAGATTTATGAAGGGATTTACTGGCTATTGTTCGCCTGATGGAGAACAAAAATTTAATAAGAAGTTATGGAAATAGGCACATATTGGACTTTAAATTATATGGCTTGTTTCCTTGAAAGCTTAATATTTGTATTTCAAACTAGAGATGTAAAATTTCTGGAAATTTTGAAACCATGAGGAAAAAACATCGTCCTGTCCCGTCCCCCGTTTTTTTCCGGGGGAAATGGCAATTTAGGAGAAATTGAAAAAAAAGTTCAGTGTGGAGTAGTTTTACAAATTGCATGCAACGCAGTGTATATAAAAGTATTATGCTTGCTATAAAACAGGTAACCACCCCCCTTTCCCTCAAAAGCAACAAAAAAGCAAGAAACCATAAACATAAATAATAATCAGATTTGCTCCTTAGCACCAACAGCAAATAAAGTTAAGGTCCACCTCAATATTTAAGCTCCATAGAAGGTCTACCCTATGAGTAGTGCTTTATATATAAAAAAGAAGACACAACATATACATGCAGTTTATTCTATCTCATTTTCTGAACTACTGCTATCATTTTCCATTACTTCTTCCTCTTCCTCTTTGTCATTTTTCTCATGGACTTCTAAAAAACGGCTTTGGGGGAAAACAGAAAAAAAAACCTGGTTGGTTTTTTCCCCAATTTTTCCAGATTTTTTTTCCAGGTCTTACCATCTCTATTTCAAACACTACTCTTTTTAAAACGTACTATTTGGAAATTTAAGAAAAATCACAGTGCAATCACACAAAATCAGCAGGAATATCAACAGAGAAAATGTACAGTGATCAATCAACATAGTCCTGCTTGATCTATGACTGTATTCAGGTGTGCATTTCCAAACAGTGTATATTCAGAAACAGTGCATTTCTAATAGCAACACAGAAAGGATTCACACCAAACACAATTTACACATAATGTAGACTTTACTTTTGCTTTATCCAGGAAATAAACCATCATTCCAATGTACCCAAATCTTTAAAAAAATCAAAAATGTTATTTCCATGGAGCTAATGTCATTTATGAAGCAAACTAGACCTCATCAAAATTCAGATGTATGCGGTCTAGAAGTTACAGGAAACATCAAAATGTATCTATTGTTGGAGCAATCCCAACCTCAGCTGTAAGGCAGCTAATAGACCTCAAGAAGCAGCCCTAACTGCCATCCCATTGGTGGAGACAGAAGCACCATGATGGAACTGACATGCTACACACCAGCAAAGATCTTCCAACAGCAAAGCAGGAGGAATTGGGGTGACAAGAGATGCCACCACCCAACACTCCTTTGTTTCCCTGAGATGTCTGCAGAGATGATGAGACTCCTCAACACCATCTCTTGAGGCTGGTGTATTTAACACCCTCCCATTGACTACTCATTTGGGGGTAAAAAGGATGAACACATCCTGCAGAACTTTGCTGATAGCTACAACAGACCCTCCAAGTGTCCCTATTTCCCAGGAACGTCCATGATTTAGAGAAGCCGTCCCAGTTTCTGCTTTCATTTCCTTAGAATGTCCCTATTTTCACTGGAGAAATGTTGGAGGGTATGGAGTTATCCAATCCCTGAGCCATCTGAAGGCAATCTTGTATAGGGAAGTTTTTTAATTTTTTAATGTTTTATTATCTCTTTTATATATGTTGGAAGCTGCCCAGAGTGGCTGGGGCAACCCAGTAATATGGGGAGGGGGGTTATAAATAGTAAAATTTTCGTGGGAATGGGACGTCCCAGTTTTCGTTGGAGGGTATGCTACAATGGCTGAACATGAAGTCATAATCAACTAAGGCCACTTTCACACTATATATGTAGAGCACAGTTATGCCTTCCCCAAAGAATTCTGGGAGCTGCAGTTTGTTAAGGGCACCACTAGTCATTAGGAGCCTATTCTCCTCACAGAGCTACAATTCCAGAGTGGTTTCACAATCAATAGCCTACCTTTTCACAGGGAATTTCGGGAACCATAGCTGTCATATGAGGAATAGGGATCTGCATCACCCTGAACAAATTATTGCTCCCAGATTTCTTTGGGGGAAGCCAAGACTGTTTATGGAGGGGTAAGCAAACTTATTCAGCAGGGGGCTGGTTCACTGTCCCTCAGAACTTGTGGGGGGCCGGACTATTTTTTTTGGGGGGGGGGGGTTGAACTAAATCCTATGCCCCAGAAATAACTCAAGAGATGCATTTTAAATAAAAGGACACATTCTACTCATATAAAAACACGCTGATTCTCAGACCATCCATGGGCCAGATTTAGAATGCGACTGGGCCAGATCTGGCCCCCAGGCCTTAGTTTGCCTACCCATGGTTTAAAGTGATGGTGTAAAAAATTAAACCCCCTGAAATCAATGGACTTTTCAATGAGTCTACTCTGAGTATGTTGTCCTTGATCCAGGAAATCCAGTTAACCAATCCATGTTCATTTTCATTGGTGTGACTAACAAAATATTTTATTAGAAAATAAAAATTGCCCCCAGCTATTTACTGACCACCACAACAACAAAATCTTAGGTGTGGGATCTTTCCAGAACCTAGTCCTGATCCTCCCTTCGGCAAATTTGATGAAAACAGTTTAAACATGTGTTATCAGCAGTCAGAAAATGGTGGCTTCAAATTTAGGAAACACTCTCGTCCTCTTTCCCCACCCCCTCCCCCAGAGCCTCCAAAAGTGCAATTTTGTTGAGGGTTTCCAATATTTAATCAAGTTAATTGCTTAAAAGATGGGTGGTTAATTGAGGTATATCAAATTTTATCATTTAACCGAATAGGTCATTATACTAATGATCAAATAAAACATAGTAAGAAAATCCATTTAGAACTGGCTTATTTCCTTCAGAGAGCATTCACGGTGCTGCTTGTGTTAAAATGATGAATGGGTCCAGTTAATACATATTAAAAATCGATCTTATTATTTAATATCTGGAAGTGCCTTAGATGTACAGTACTAGGAACTGGACGTTTTGAAAATGGCTCCAAACCTATTAAATAAATGAATGAAAAGGACAGATTATGATGGTGGTGGCTGCTTTTATTAAAAGCATCTACATACCACCCTCCATTAAAAGAAACCCTAGGGCAGTTTGGAAAGGAAAAAATATATATACTGAATATATTGAAAAATACACTAATACTCCATATTATAATGCATTTTTAAAAAAACCATTTACCACAAAACAAATCCACAGTCGAAAAAACCAGGTCAATAAGAATAATTACTGACAATTATTGTTAGTAACAATGCAAATTGGTAAGTGTTTCCATGAACAAGTAGCTCTTCAAAACATGTCAGAATGATGATCAAGATGGTCCCTGCCTAACCTCCAGAGAAGTCATCCCAAAGCCTGGGTGCCATGGCGGAAAAGACCTGGTTGATACAAGACATACCTGTGCAAGAGGCAGTATAAGCAGGATGTATTGATCTGCTTGTTGTTGTTCAGTCGTTCAGTCGTGTCCGACTCTTCGTGACCCCATGGACCAGAGCACGCCAGGCACGCCAGATCTGCAGATATTGGTAAACAAGCACGTCTACAATGGGAGAATACACTGACTTTCAAATTACTTCACAGCCCCAAGCTACTAAAGTGGTGTACAATAAAATAATACAAAATACAAAAAACTACAGTCTCAAATCAACTAAAAGCAATAAAACGGTGGAGAAAAGCAAATAATTTCCTTCTTTTGAGCCTTTAGCTATTGCATGTGTTACTTCAAACCACACAAGCCCACTCTTTGTCTAGCAATCTAGCCAACACTTTGCTTGTAGCCCCTCTGTCTAAGTTCATCCCTAAAACCTGGGCCATTTTGTTTTGTCTTGCCTAACATGATGAGACAAGATGCCTGTTATTTCTCTCCTCTACTCATCCTATAAACAGTTCCTTCAAAGAAAATCTGCTCCTGCATGAATAAAGCCTTTGAACTTTCAGTTCAAGTCATCCAAGCTGCATGCTCTCCTAACAACAATTTCTAGTCAATATTCCTTAAAATGACGGGGTCACACCAGGGAAATCCCTCTTGAACCAAAAAAAACCACATTTGGTAGCTGTCTAAATAGCAAGACACTAGGCCTTGTTTCAGCTGGTAACTGATTCCAGGGGGGAGGGGCAGAGCCCAGGCAATGCTTGGCAAAAAGGGCTCCCTTGAACACTGAAATCAGCATGCAGTTACTGAGAGATAGTTCACACACTGCTTTCTGAGAGGTACACCTTAAAGAAATAAGGTGTCTCCCTCAGTGTGTCCAGTAGCACTGCCAGAAATATGTATTCGCAAACACGCCTGTTGTCCACTATGGTTTGCTGCAGCTAACTGGCAAGAGTAGAATCTGAGACGAACTAGGTTTGCTGCCATTTTTGCAATGTGTGAAACGTAATCCTTATAGTTTGTACTTTTAAGATCCTTATAGTCAGTATTTTTATCTTTTATAATGCTGGACTATTTCCTCTGTGGCATGGCCACATGTTGACACTTAAGCATGCATTTTTCTTCTGCCTGCAAGCAGCAGAAATTTCCACCTGGTCAGTTCCCTCCTCCTATTTCCCCCTCTGGCCCTCTATCACTTGTTAGATTAGCTGGAGGACATGCCCTAGCAATGAAATCAGTTTTTAAACAAATGACAGAACTTTGAACCTCACGCTGAAGTTAAAGAATAACAGCAAGGGAAGCCGGATCAATGGCTGGCAAATATTAGTTGTGGCTGAGCCACGGACATGTAACTTTGAAAAATGTCAGCCCTTCTCCTTGATGTCGCTACAATCCATCACCCATGCCCCCAAGGAAATCACATCTTTGAAGTTACGGAAGCCCCAACCCTTTAAAAGCAAAAGGCACGGTGAAAATATAAAAGATTAGGCAGATATACAAAAGGGCAGACATTTTGGTCTACAGAAATAAAAACAGAAAGCGCTAAGAAACCCTATTGGTGGAGACCTTCAAACCCAAAGTCAAAAGGTGGCTCTTGGGGGCTTTCCATCTGACCCTTGGGACTGTTACAGGCCAGACCCACTCTCCCCAGGATGCAGCCTTCACTGGTCCTGTTCCACAGCCTCCTCAAGTGCTTTTGCCTGGCTGGAATTTCTGTGTGAACTGTGATGCTTGCCTGGAGGGACAGATGTTGGCACAGCTTCTCTTCAGCTTCTACATGGCTGGTAGCTAGCCTGACTGTACTGTTATGTCCATATATTGACGGTGACTGTTGTTGGGAATCACAAGTGGGTCTAGTGCTGTTGCACTGAGGTCCTCCCCATCAGCACCTGCCAGGCCATTGTGATAACATGATGCTGAACCAGAACGGTCCATGATCTATCAAGGCTCTTCTTGTGTCCTTACATTTGCCCCTCTCCCTTCCTCATATAAGCCCATCTTTCCTTAGAAGCCTTTGGAACAACGGCTAGTCCTAATGCCCAATGTTGTCACTGAGCCAAACTGCATGTAATTTGAAATAACAACACACTCCTCCTCCTGCCTCCTCCCTTTCCTGTACAGCGGTACCTCGGGTTAAGAACTTAATTCGTTCCAGAGGTCCGTTCTTAACCTGAAACCGTTCTTAACCCCATGCATGCTTTCACTAATGGGGCCTTAACCTGAGGTACTACTTCTGGGTTAGCGGAGTTTGTAACCCGAGGTGTTTGTAACCCGAGGTACCACTGTATTTCTTTTCAGATTCTAAGATCCTAGAGCCAGGGACCTATCGGACCTGTTATTCGCAAAATGCCACGTTCTCAGATACCTTAATGTAAATAACAATGATTCATGCTTTATTATATAGACAATATTTGCTATGCAGGGTAACACAAAAGAGAGAGACTAGCCCTTGAGCATCCCATCTATTGCCCACAACAGTCAGGAGTAGGCCTCAGGCATCCATGTCAGAAAAACCAAGATAAGTGATGAGGTAGATTCAAACCACTCACATCAAGTAAATCTGTGCTAAGTTCCTCTCATAAGAAAAGGGATGTGTGAATTGACTCTTTAAAAAACCCAGAAGCCTTAACATCTCCTTTGATTTTCCAAAAGGTTGAAAGCAGGTATTAACATTTCCCAGCTTATCTGTGTCTTCCAATCGCTATCTCCTTCCATATTCACTTTCACAGACATGGACCAAGCCTTTTAGCTCCCCAGGGCAGATAATCTTTGTGTCGCCCCTCAAGAGTAAAACTGCAGCTAAATAATTCACCACTTCCTGCCTTTGGATTCCTAAAAACCTGCCTTCTAGGAGAGGGCTGCCTCACCCTACAGCAAACTCACTGTTCCATTTTCTTTTTATTCCAACATCACATGTAAATGTGTATTTGTCTCCTCTCTATAAAAGCTCCTCACCATCATCTTTCATCTGCAGCAGCAGTTAACAGTCCAATTCCCTCATGTGGAATCTCCTGGGGGTCTCAGTGTATTTTTTAAAAATAGTACTGTTCTGAGAATTGACTTTACTCTCCCCATCTTATGTTTACTGCTAACTCCTCTCCCTCCTTCTCATTTGCACCGGGAGGAAATCCTGCTCATTGGCACCAGAGGGGAGGCTGCTCTTGGGCTCAGATCCTGCTTGCAGTTGCAGGTTTCCCACAGGCATCTGGCTGGCCCCTGTGAGAGCAGGATGCTGGCCTAGATGGGCCACTGGTCAGATTCAGCAAGCTCTTCTTCTGTTCTTAGTGTGCGGCGTTTCCCTCCCAATGCAAATGGTGGCTTCAGAGGAGAGGTTTCCTTCAGGACTGCTGGAGTGAAGGCACCTCTTCCTGCTGATAATTATCACAACTGCCAGCTGATGGCGAACTTTATTTGCATTAAAGGGGGGGGGACCCTGCATGCTAAATGCAAGCAGGTACTTAACACCAGTTCTGGATTTGCAACCAGTGGGTCTTACTTTGAAAAAAGGCGTGCATGGGAATGAAGTCTTGTAGCCGTAATGATAGGCATTAGCAAAACAGAAGCGCCTCTGCATTCAGCTCTAAGTGCACCTGACAAGTAGCATTTACATCGCAGCTAACACACCTTCCCTAGAATTAATGTCCATGGATTTGAGGTGGGGGCGGGGGGGGGGTGGGGATGCAAAATGACCAGGAAATTTTACATCTTCGTTGCAAAAGAGATCGGAGAAGTTACCTCGTCATACTGAGGCAGAACATGAGAGCAACGACTCCCCGTCGGGGATTAACAGCAAGTGCGTCTGAAATAAATGAAAGGAAACATCTCTGTCCCCAGCGAAGCAACTCATCCAAAGCAATTTACTAACGCGGGAGGCGGAAGAGGGGAGGACTGTCACTGGATTTGAAAAATAGCTGAGCAGCTTTGACAGCAGTGGCTGTTATTTTTGAAGATTGCGGTGGATGGTGATTCTGATCAGCCTTCATAATTTGTCGTATTTAATAAGAATCTAAGTATTTATCAGCGTGGCAGAACAATGAGGCTTTTATCACTTGTCTTGTCTTAGCTGAAGTGCAGTCTTCCTAGGCAGGCATGGGAGAAACAGAGAGAGAATTCTTTAACTGGAGACAGGTGATCTTCTTTTTCACAGGGTTGATGTTACGGTGACAGGAATGAGTGTACAAACCACAGGAAGTGTGAATTTTGGGAATCGCAATAATAATAATAATAATAATAATAATAATAATTATTATTATTATTATTATTATTATTATTATTATTATTATTATTATTATTAATACCCCGCCCATCTGGCTGGATTTCCCCAGCCACTCTGGGCGGCTTCCAACAAAAATCAGATACAAAAATATCACACATTAAAAACTTCCCTGAAAAGGGCTGCCTTCAGGTATTTTCTGAATGTCAGGTAGTTGTTTATCTCCTTGACCTGTGATGGGAGGGCGTTCCACAGGGCGGGCGCCACTACCGAGAAGGCCCTCTGCCTGGTTCCCTGTAGCTTTGCTTCTCGCAGTGAGGGAACTGCCAGAAGGCCCTCGGCACTGGATCTCAGTGTCCGGGCTGAATGATGGGGGTGGAGACGCTCCTTCAGGTATACAGGACCGAGGCCGTTTAGGGCTTTAAAGGTCAGCACCAACACTTTGAATTGTGCTCGGAAACGTACTGGGAGCCAATGTAGATCTCTCAGGACCGGTGTTATGTGGTCCCGGTGGCCACTCCCAGTCACCAGTCTAGCTGCCGCATTCTGGATTAATTGCTGTTTCCGGGTCACCTTCAAAGGTAGCCCCACATAGAGCGCAAGTGGGAAAGGAGCTGTTTCGTTCGGCTCCTGCGTGTAGGCTTCCCAGATTCAAACTGTTTGGCCACTGCAAGAACAGGATGCTGAACTAGGTGGGCTTTTGGTCTGATGCAGCAGAGCTTTTCTTATATTCTTTTTCTGCTTTCAGCTCTCCTAAGAGCGCCAGTGAGTGGATTCAGCCAGGGGCAGATGTGAGGGAAGGAAGCTTGCTTCCACACATCCATGCAGACCAATATTGTAAGGGGTCACATTGTAAGCTTTTGCATATAGTCTCAGCTCACTGAGAATCATCCTTTTGAGATGGAGAAGCAGAGAGCACACAACATGTGTTGTGGGCCTGAACCAGAGGACCCAGAAGAAACGGGGTTTGTATTCAACATAGCACTAAGTATCTCTTTGGGCTGTGTAATGTCTTCTGCTTCTACAACGCGACTCCTCCTGCTTTCCTGTCCCGGTACACCCCCAAACTCTGTCCCTCAGCCCTTCAGAGCAGATTAGTGATGGTGCATGGCACTGATAAGGAAAGTCCCATTGCACAAGTGGAAGTCATTCTGCTCATGAATTTCCCTGGATTCCTAAACACCTGATGCCTGCACCCAGGAATCGAAATATTACTTTAGCCTAGCACAGTGCTCCAATGTCCCAGCATTTGAAGCTCTAGAATCAAAGCAGTTTTTTCACCCTGGGTGGCCAATGACCCAGTTTCCTCCTTGGAATTTACAGCTATCCCATCCAATGCCTGGGAAAGCTCAAAAGCCAGTTCAAGGAGATAGCCTCAAGTGACTAAGAAATATTATATAAATTATATTTATGTAAGCCTTATATAAATAAAAGCTCTTATATAAAAGTATTAATAATAGAGGTGCTCGTTTTGCCAGCCAGTCCTGGTTTATTTGTTGGGCTGTTGTCATTGGTTTTAAAAAAAACAACACCAAAAAAAAACACCATTGAGTTTTGTGGACTCTTAACACACTTCTCTTTGTGGCCTACTTGCAGCCTGCTGAGACCTCATTTTTATGCAATAGATCCAGGCGAGGCTCTGATATATAACCCACTGTGGAGGAAGAGCCTCAAGACATGAAGGACTAAACACACACTTACTGGAAAGTGCCTTCCCTTTTGACCAGTTGGGCACATGTGGTAAGCAGGTTGATCTGGGGTAACCCAGTTCCAGGCAGTAATTTGTGTGTGCGTGTATATATCTGTTTGTGTTACATGTTGCCTGCACTTTCGGTCTCTGTTTGAATAGGATTGTTTGGACAGCGCCGTCACAAAGGGCTGGAGTCTGATGAACGAGGGGTCACACTGTCCAGCCAACCCGTTATTTCGGGGACTGGCATGATCTGCCCCATCGCTATCAGCCCCAAGCAAATAAAAGGGATTTCTTCATCTCTCTTTCATCACAGGGCATCAGCAACATTCAGAATAGTTGTGCAATTAAGATGCTCGAGAAATCTAACAGGGATAATGGGGAACATTTTCAACTTGTGGTTTTAGCTTCTTCTCGGAACATTTGTTGAGGTTGCGTGGGGGCACAGCAAATGTGTGGGAATGCTAAACATCCACAATCCTGCCCGCTCGGTCCCGAGACCCTGGTTCCGCACTGCGCCATTCCATCAAATGCAGCCTTCCCAAAAGTGAGAAGGGGTTAGTGGCATGACTCTTTCTCTCCTAATTGCAACCCTCCTTCTGGGCTGTGAGATGGCTAAGTGGGAAATAGAACTATCCACTTGCGTACCAGAGCAGAAAAAAGAGCTGGCCACATTTCTCAATGTCACAGCCCCATGTGGATGGAGCCCCTGCCCCACAAAGCGTTCATTTTAGAAGCTTCCACAATGAAGGGAGGGATAGCAATGTTGGGATTAGCTCTGAATATCAACAGGGGAACATTTGGGTTCGGATGACATTTTAATGCGAACCTGCCTTAAAAACCCCATGGTTCTCCAAGTGAATAATGTGCCCCAAAAAAGGGTGCACTGCTGAAAATAATGTACCAAGATGCATTAAATTGGAGGGAATCGCTTGGCAAAATTGTGTATGAAATTGCATAAAAAAGTAAATATTAGAAATGTTGATTGGTTTTCATCTGATCCCACCCCCCACCCCCCAATCTTAAATTGATGTGGAAATGTGGAGAACTGGACTGATGCTTGGGAACATGAACAACTGAAAGAAACCAAAGCCAACACATTCATTCATCCTATGCCTTGAAAGCCCTGCATTCATACAAATTCCCCTTTATATGAGCCTTTGCTTTCAGGCCACATTGGCAGTTCTGATTTTGTTTTCCCTTGGTTTGGGGTCATGATTTGCTACTCCATCCTGCATGTCTACTAGGAAAGAATTCCCATTGTGCTCAATAGGACCAACTTTTTTAAACAGGTGTTTAGGCTGCAACCCTAAACCCACTTACAAGGGAGCAAATACAGTGGTGCCTCGCAAGACGAAATTAATTCGTTCCGCAAGACTTTTCGTCTTGCAGAAATTTCGTCTTGCGAGGCACCGTTTCCCATAGGAACGCATTAAAATTTAATTAATGCGTTCCTATGGGGGGGAAAGTCCGGGGGCGCCGGTTGGAAGGGGTGCCGGCCTATCGCGCCCGCCATCTTGGGCCTATCGCGCCCGCCATCTGCTGTTTGCTCGCTGCAGCTTTAAAACGCAGCACGGCGCGGTACGGTGCCGGCTTACAGTGGTACCTCGCCAGACGAATTCATCTTGCAAAAAACAGCCATAGACGAATTCGTCTCGCGAGTCAACTAAAAACTCGCAAAACCCTTTAGTTTTGCGAATTTTTCATTGTGCGAGGCATTCGTCTTGCGGGGTACCACTGTACTAATATTATTGATGTGTTTGCTGCCCTGGGCTCCTATGAGATGGGATGTAAATCAAAATAATACAGTGTAATTCAAATAAGTGTAAATCAAATTAATACAGTGGTAATTTGGTTCTCAAACTTAATCCGTTCCGGAAGACTGTTCCAAAACCAAAGCATTCCAAAACCAAGGCACGCTTTCCCATAGAAAGTAAAGCAAGACGGATTAATCTGCTCCAGACTTTTAAAAACAACCCAAAAACAGCAATTTAACATGAATTTTACTAACGAGACCATTGATCCATAAAATGAAAGCAATAATCAATGTACTGTAATATAAAGTAAATAAAATTGTATTGTAGATGACAAGAATTAAAATTAGTATTTTCTCTTACATGCACTGATGATAGTCATAGTTTGGATGGGGGGAAGAGCTTTTATCCATTTCTGCAGTCACACAATCAATCAATCAATCAGTAGCTGAACAGCTTCCACACATTCACAAAAACGAATTAACCGAAAAAGCCTCAAAAACGCAAAATAAATAGCAAAAACAAAAGCTCCAAACTTAATCCATTCCAGAAGTCCATTTGACTTACATTCGGCTTCCGAAAAACGTTTGAAAACCAGAATACTTACTTCCGAGTTTTCGGCGTTTAGGAACCAAGGCGTTTGAGAACCAAGGTACCACTGTAATGAATGAATGAATGAATGAACACAGTGGAATTTACTTCCATGTAACATGCCATTGGACTGAACGATTCATTCCCTAGTCATAGCTAAGATAATGCCCTTGATTCAAGTGCCAACATATAGAATAAAAAATGAATTATCTCATGCAAGTGATATTTCAAACAGGCCTGAATGGTAGTGGCTTGTAGCTGGATAATTAACAAAAGCAGCACATGAAGGCTGTCGAAAGTAGTTGCAATTGTATTTTATTTTTTAGCAAAAAAAATATATGAGATGAGAATCTAAATTGCTTCTGCCAGCCTGTCAGGCTTTTCTAAGGGGAAAAATACCCTACTTAATAATAAAAGCTTAAGTGAGAAATGATAGATGCTTTTGATTGCAAGAGGAAAGCAGCAGCAGCAGCAGAGTTAATGCCGTCCTCTTCTCTGAACCTAAGCGACCATTTTCTGTGAGTCATCAAGCTGGCAGATAAATTAGTAAAACTCCTTGAGAGAGACAGCCTCATTAATCGGAGGCCTTTGGTTTGCTACTCTTGCCTAGTTTTATATTGCAGTACAGATTAAGCGGCTGAAATGGCTCCGTCTGTATACAATGAGGAATGAAAGGCCTGGTCATTTAGTTCTTGAAAAGTGGGGGGGGGCAGGGGACGCCAAAGAAAAATGGTTCAAGCCAGCAGGGAACAAAGAGATGGCTGTCAGAGGAGACAGAATGCCAAAGGAAGCGATAACTAAGCAGGCATAAGACAACTGTGCTTTGTTATACCTGGGAGTGCCTCTGAAGGCAGTTTGGAAACAAGTGGCAAGTTTGGGATATGGCTGCTATGAGGCTGCTACACTGGGCATCATGCTGATCACATTGTGCCAACTTGCCCTGGCTCCCAGCCTGCTTCCGGGCCCAGTTCAGAGTGCTGGATTTTACCTTAATGACTTTTGTGGCTGTGCGTCAGAGTACCTGAAGGATTGTGCTGTGTTCACATGCACCTGTTCATACTTTGGAATCAACCCTGGAGACACTCCTCTGGGTTTCCCAGCCAACTGAGGAAGGGTAGCAAGTTATGGGTGGCAGGTCCTTCTTCATGGTGGCACCCTGACTTTGGAACGCTTAGGGAAGCTTGCCTGGCATTTCTTTCCGGCACCAGGTGAAGGCTTCCCCCCTCCAAAACCTTTAAACTCATTCCTAGTCTCAGCATGTATGCACATTTTCTGCTTTTTGTTTATTTTTTCTATATTTAGTTATTCTAAACTTAAATAACAATAGCTTTGATTCCACAAGGTGTTTCCGTGGCCACTCCTCACCACACATTTCATAGAATCATAGTGCTTTAGCAAGGTATAATCACAGAGTTGAAAGCGAACCCTGAGGGTCACCAGGAATCTCCCCCACTGTCCTGAAACCCTGGCCTACCTGGCAGCAAGTCAGGACGTCAAGTCTGGGGTCATTTCATTTGTCCAAATCCAAAGCGAAGTCTTGCAGAGATCCTGGAGACTTGCAGAGACCCAGCCCCTCAGCTCAGCTTCCCTTTCGCACATTGCAGCAATCTGGGCTTGATGAGGCCTGTGACCCTCACCTGTCCTGAGCCTACTCCAGCTGAGGAATCATATACCTCCTCCCAGAGCTAGCGAGCCCCACCTGGCCAGCTAGGAACTGGGCTGAGGGCCCTTGCCCAAGGTGGCAAACAAAGAAAAGAAAATCAAGACAATACAAATTGAAAACAAAGCAATTTAACAACAACAACATATTGTAAGTGATATTTATTATAAATAATATAACTTATTATTATTTTAAAAAATTAGAAACATACTACAGTGTCCCCATCTTCAAGAGGCAGGGTGACTGCCGCTGTCTCAGATGGATTCCTTGACATCAAAATGGATGCAATTTCCCCGAGGGAAGGAAGTTTAGGAACCACAGGACAAAGGCAATTTAATTCATCTAGGCACAAGACAGGCATGTTACTGCCTCTCCTCACCAGCTGACAAATGGGTTTATCTGCTGGACATTAAGGTACTTCAGACGGGTAGATTATTTTTCTTCTCGAAAAGAACAGCGGGGCTTCTTTCTGAGGGAACACGCATAAGATTGTAATTGGTTTGCAGCTTTTCTTTGTTTCTGGTTTTATTCCCTTCTGCTCAACACTGACATAGTCTCTTCCTGTTCCCGCTCTGAGGCCTATTGTCTCAAACTTTATTAGTAAGTGTCGTCAGGGATTTGGTACGAATTGTCTTCACGTTTTCATGCCTAGTACACGTTAAGTGCTCTGGAAATAATGATGCATTGTTATGCTCTCTCAGCCACACCAAAAGACAGTTCAGGATTTTTATGCCTTTAGTATTTTAAAGGCTACTTCCATATGATATAATAGGAAGCCAAGATTATAGGTGATGCAGCCTGTACTAGATGTGATGTTCACAGGTCCCTGAAGCCACCATTATAGATGGTACAGCCTGTATGCAATAAAAAAATTAACTGGTCCCTAAGCCTTGTTATTCATGACTATCTTAAGTTCATTTCATTTCAATGAGTCTTGTCAAAATAACTTTAGTTAACTTTGACATCAAGAAGAAAAAAGTCCTTGTGGCCTAGTACAGGAAACTTGTGGCAGACCCTCCAAGTGTCCCTATTTTCCAGGGACAGTCCCCAGATATACAGAAGCCGTCCCAGTTTCTGATTTGATCCTGGAATGTCCCAATTTTCCTTAGAATGTCCCTATCTTCATTGGAGAAATGTTGGAGGGTATGGAGTTATGTGACCTCCAAGCCAAGGAGATAAGTAACTATACAACCTTTAGAAGACATCTGAAGGCAGCTCTGTATGGGGAAGTTTTTAAATGTTTCATTATGCTTTTATATATGTTTGAAGCTGCCTAAAGTGCCTGCGACAACCCAGTCAGACAGATGGGGTATTAATAATAATAATAATAATAATAATAATAATAATAATACAGTGGTACCTCGGGTTAAGTACGCTTCAGGTTAAGTACGCTTCAGGTTAAGAACTCCGCTTAAGAACAGAAATCGTGCTCTGGAGGTGCAGCGGCAGCAGGAGGTCCCATTAGGTAAAGTGGGGCTTCAGGTTAAGTAGGCTTCATGTTAAGAACGGACCTCCAGAACGAATTAAGTACTTAACCCGAGGTTTGTTGTTGTTCATTCGTTCAGTCGTGTCCGACTCTTCGTGACCGCATGGACCAGAGCACGCCAGGCACGCCTATCCTTCACTGCCTCCCGCAGTTTGGCCAAACTCATGTTAGTAGCTTCGAGGACCCCTTCATGGATCACTGCCTTGTCGTGGCGAAGGGGCTTGAATTACTCAGGGAAGCTATGGACAGGTCAAGATGGACAGGTCATAGTGGAGAGTTTGGACCAAACGTGATCCACCTGGAGTAGGAACTGGCAAACCACTCCAGTATCCCTGCCAAGAAAACTCCATGGACAAAGATAACCCGAGGTACCACTGTAATAATAATAATAATAATAATAATAATAATAATAATGGAATAGGGCGTTCCTATTTTCATCAGACAAGTGTTGAAGGGTATGCTGTGTTTCTCCAGATGTTGTTGGACTCCAACTCCCATCAGTCCAAGTCAGCATGGCCAGTGGTTAGGGATGATAGGAATTCGAGTCCAACAACATCTGGAAGGCCACAGATTTTCATCTCTGGCTTAGTGTCTGGGAGAAATTAGCAACACTGAAGACCCAACTCCAGTCCTTTCATCTATGACAGAGAAGATCTCTGAGCAAAGCACAGAGTTCCTCTCCAGTAACCAGAGCTGTAAGACCAAGCAGCCAGGCTGGAGAAAACTCAAAGGAAGTTTTTCTCCACGTATCCCCTAAAGCAGGAATGGAGAAATCTATTCATTTTTGTTTCTCTCCATCGCTCATTTCCCCAGTCAGTTCACCACATATCCATGATTTTGTGATTTATTTATTTTTTAAGTCCTCATGAAAAGTCATCAGCATTTAAGTGTGCAATATACCTGAAGGAGCATCTCCACCACCATCGTTCAGCTTGGAGACTGAGGTCCAGCTCTGAGGGCCTTCTTGCAGTTCCATCACTGCAAGAAGTGAAGTTACAGAGAAGCAGGCCTTCTCGGTAGTGGTGCCTGCCCTGTGGAACATCCTCTGACTTGTAGAAGAAGACATCTGAAGGCAGCCCTGCATAGAGAAGTTTTTAATGCTTGATGTTTTAGGCTGTTTTTATATTTTGCTGGAAGCCGCCCTGAGAGGCTGGGAAAACTCAGTCAGACAGGTGGCATATAGATAATAAAGTACCGTAGTAGTTAGTCTCCTAATACACACATTTTTGCAAGCAATTTCCCCTGAATATAATGCATTGATGTATCTTACTTTCACTAATTCAGTTGCTTTCACTCTAATTGTGGTCCATAAATACTGATTGCTGGAAACCATGGAAGTGGAGATTGTTGTGGTGCTCAGATCTTGCTTACGAGCTTCCCATAGGCATCTGGTGGGCCACTGTGAAAACGGGATGCAGGACTACTGGCCTGGTCCAGTAGAAACTTCTTATATTCTTTTAATCACATGCAACTAAGCACAACCCATGCCATATTAGGGTCAATGACTCTGGTGGGCCTGTGGCAGAGATGGGCAAGTCACCCTATCCTCAGTCCACATCCGCTTTCAACTTGTTCATTTTGCATATCACACACTTGCACCAAAACAGAGCGCTTTGTTCCTCAAAAACTTGCTTCCTGCATTTCCAAAACCAGTTGGCGCAATGGAAAGTCCCCTGACACTCTTGGTTTATGTTTGCTGAATGGGGTTTAAGAATAACCAACTCTTATCTGTGCAAGGGTTGATAACTAAGCATAACTTTGAAAGATTCCTTTCACCCTTGAAACCCCATGATGATACTTCAGCATCACTCTTTGTGACCTTTATCTTCTGATTCATTCAATACCTCCAGAAACCCATCAGGCAGAAGTTTTGGCTTGGCTTAGTATCCAAGCTTCTATATGTGATCAGTGCTGACCCCCTTCCTTTCCTGAGTCATGTGCATTCACATGTGAGTCCAAGCATTCGCCAGAAGACTGAGAGGTAGTGGCTGCTGGCAAGCAGGCAAGTGAATTCATGGAATCGGGACTACTGTTTCAAAATTACTTGGCACAACCTTCCAAAGAACTGGGTCAAGCTGGGAACACCTGATGTTTGCAACCCTAACTTTTGGGTTGGCAGCTGCATGCGATGCGGGAAATCCAAACCCTTTGCAAAATTTTCATTGCTCAAGTCTTCAAAAGTCTCATCTGTAGCAACAAGGTGGGCAAGCAACCAAAGGCGAGATGCCGTATCACCATGAACTCACACAGGGAAATTATTAACACAGAAAATAAAGGGCACAGAACAAAAAGATCACCAATGGCAAATCACCCAAAGGAGGGTAAGTGTAAGTTAGGGATGTGTCCACACCAAATAACCCCCTGGTTTCGATTCTGCTTCAAAAGTAGCACATTTGTTGCTGGTGAACAAGATATTGCGAAGAAAAAAAGCCACACAATATTTGTATTATATTGATGCTGCTCAACATCTCCTCTTCCCCTGGTCTTGTGTTCCTTCTCTGCTGTTTTTGTTCTTTGCTCTCAGTTCCTCAGCTGTTTCAAATCTATTTGGCTGCATAACTCTGTTAGGCTGCATTCACACGACAGATGATTCCACTTTCCTGATGTTTCCCTATCTGTTAATTTCTGCATTGTATGTGTGCTTTCATGGGACATAAAGGCCACTTCTGGAAATACAGCAGACTAGACAGCAAGCTTAGCACTCATCTCTCTGTTATTTCCTTCGGGGGGGGGGGGATCTGTTTGTAAATAACACAATTGTCAGGAAACTAATGATAAGCCAGCCTATGAATGCTAAAAACATAGGGGGAAAAACAATCATTAAAAACACTTAAACATTAATAGAATTAAAACTATCTACATACAATATATAAAATCTGCTTAAAACATACAGATAATTACAATAACAACTTTTGATGAAAGGCACCAGTCCTTTCATCAAAAGCAGTCAGTTCCTCAAAGCCTGCTTGTTTAGATGAACATAACCCACAGTAATGAAAGTATTATTTATTAAATTTGTATAATGCCCTTCATCTGTAAATCTCAGGGTTTGCTAAAGTGTGTTATCTTTTTTTGAGTAACAGAGAACTCAAAAAACATTGAAATTCATAAACCCTAGTCAGTCTTGGCCACTACTCTGTGTAGCGCTAGAATTGACTGTGGCACTATTTCAATGCCAGCCACTGGCTGCAGAGCTATATCTCATTTGAAGGAAGTCCCATTTGACTCAGCAGGGTGTGTTCTCAAGTAAAGGTGCCTAAGTTTGGGCTGCACAAGTGCACATCCCATTCCAACCATGAAACGGGGATACGGTTGTGACTAACATCTATGGATTTCAGTGGAATTTGAGCCTGGTCCTCACAAACAGCCCCTGGGGTGGAAAAGACTTGTTTCTTGATACTGTAGGTCAGGGGTGGCCAACTTCCAAGAGACCGCAATCTACTCACAGAATTAAAAACTGGCAGTGATCTACCCCCTTTTGTGGGGTTCAGGTCGAGGTTGTTGAGCTTTTTTTAGGAAGGAAAGCCATCCTTGTTTTTTTTGGGGGGGTTGCATCAAAGTTGAGCTTTTTTTTAGGAGGGAAAGCCCTGTTTGGGGGGCTTCAGGGCAAAGATGTAGAGCTTTTTTTAGGGGAGCCAAAGCTGCTAAGCTTCTTTGGGGGGAGCCAGTGAACTACCAGTGATCTACCACAGACATCCAGTGGTCTACCAGTAGATCACGATCTACCTGTTGGACATGCCTGCTGTAGGTGAAGGCTCAAATGGAAGCTCACTGTAAGAAGCACTCCAAGCACATTTAGTAAATTAGTTATTACCAATAACTCTTTCCCATATGTGCTTGCTTACTATATGGAGAGGTTTTTTAAAAATATATGCAGGAGTTTTCGTCATATTTGCCCCGACCTGCAGTCTAATCGGTGTGGTCCAGAGAACAGGTTTGCTGTTTCATCTGCTGTGTTACGGAACAAGGCCTCTGGGATTATCACTACCTTGTTCGTGGTTGCATTGAGATACTCTAACCTTTCTTGTTTCTTTTTCCAGTATTTTATTTAGGGGTTTTTTTCCCCAAGATTTTGAAATTTACAAACAATTATCAAACAACCAACACAGAAAAGGAATTCCGAATACTCGAACCTTCGGAATACTCTAACCTTTTTTTCAGTAGGTCTGGCATAATCTAACAATTCCCTTCTCTTAGCCCCCGATTCCACTTTCTCACTACAACTCTGTCCCAAGCAAAGAGGATAAATAACTTATAGTTATCCCCTCCCCCCCCCCCCCACTTGGCTTACTACGTCCAAGCAAACCACCATCGGCCATGCAGAGGAGCAAAAGCCGTCCCACATGGATCAATATTTTAATGTGACTTATCAGGCTGGGTTGTTTACTTAAAAACTCCGGATCCCATAAAGGCCAAGGGGGAGCCAGTTTGGCGAACAGATGCTCTGAATGCCTCTTCTAGTAAACGTATAGACAGAACAAGAGCGTTCAGCATTTGAGAGAAAAGCAAAAACAGAGGAGCTTCAAAGCACAAGACCAAAATAAGATCGTGCTGCAATCCCACAGGACGGTAAGTGAAATCACTTTCGTGTGTTTCATTAAAAAGGAATGAGGGGTTCAAACTGATGGGTAGATAATTGGTTCCGAGAGGTACACGCCATTAGTGGCAACTGCGATCATATATCCTCAAATACTTTTCAAAGCTTTCCTCCCATAAATTGTGTTATTATGCTGACTTGAGGAAGAAAGGCAGCTCCTGCCAGTGGCCCACTTGCATGGGCCGTGTTAACATCAGAGCCATTACCCAGAATCATAGCTCTTCACCCGCAAGATGCAAAACCGCAAGTTGCAGTTTTCTCCGCAGACAGACGAGAAGGCAGGGCGCTTTGTGAGTTTGCAGCAACTCCCACCCTACCAAGCTGGCTGCCAAATTTTAATATTTTAACTAACTCTGAATGTGCAATTTTTGGAAAGGAAGCATTACTTCTATTGGCTCCAGTGAGCCCTGAGAACAAAAGCTAGCTGCAAATTTGACAAAATAATGATACTAATAATAAGCATGATTGGATTTTTATCAGAGAGTATATTAGATTTATATAAACGACAACAGCTTTCTTCAAATCCTTTCCCCTGCATGGAGCGCAGTCAGCTACGCAATTGTTCCTCGCTGATATTTTCCTTTGCCGGGTTCAGCAATTGCTTTCACGCCGCTCCCACGCCATCCTTCAACCATGAAATCCACCAAAGGGGATGCCAGGGGGACGTAGGGGGCACTTGTTGCCATGGGGCTACCAGCAGGCCTCAGCAGCCCTCTCCTCCCTTCTGCTAGCAAGCAGCCGTCTTGTCACCTCCACGGCTAATAACCATGAGGTGTGGAAAGAATGACAAGCCCTAGGAACCAATATTTCTCTGCTGTTCGTTTTCTGTTTCCCTCTGAGTAATTGCTATACTATGACAAGTCCTTGATAACGCTGTGGGGAGGGTGGAAGTTGAGCTCTCCCTCACCCACCCACCCCAATTAGGCTTGCCACATTGCTGGTCCATTTTTTCACCTCTCAAACTAGACGTTTGATGAATTTTGCTCATTCATCTTTAATTGCTTATAGGTGCAGAGGGGTGATTCTTACACATGGGAAGTGGAGACTTATCTTGTCACTCTACCATGAGTGGACTGGAGATTAGTTCTCTCTCGCACACCACACGCAACATGACTTGGAAGGGAGTCTCCATTGGTGCTAATGGGGCTTTTTCTAAGGCTCCTTCCTATCTGTGTGGACAAGGAGTGGGGGCAATCCAGTCAAGGTGGGGGTGGGTGGGAATGCAAGCTACCATTTCTCACTCACTTACTTCTTCATAAGAATCATCTACCCATACGAAGTACTTAAATTATTATTATTATTATTATTATTATTATTATTATTATTATTATTATTACTTTGAGACATTTAGGGTCAGACTCAGCTAATCGGTCCCAGTAGCAGAAGCCTGTGCAAGGATTTCTGCTAGTGCAACTGGGCTCCCTGCCCCCCTTCTCTCTGTATCCCTCCAAGTTGGGTTGGGGGAAAACCCTAGAATAGCATGCGTCTGGAAGAGAGGTGAGCTAATTCTATCAGGCAAGCAGAAATTCTTGCACCGGTAGAGCAATCTCCTTAGCGCTGCATTGAATTCTTCCCATAGTACAGTATCCTGTTAATGCATCCCGTCACCGAGCAAAGATTTCCACTTTCACAGTGGGACTTTACTTCCTCTTCTGCCTCTGTGCGTGACCTGAACTCTACCTGGATCTGCTGCGGAGGGTTGAGGGGAAACTCTAGAACAGATTTAGGGTGCCTGGAGGAGGAGGAGGAGGAGGAGAGTGGGGAAATGTTCCATTGCACAAGCAAAAATATTTTCAATGGCAAAATAGCTTTCTTAGTGCTACCAAGGAATTTTCACAGTGAAAAGCAGGATATAAATGCATTAAATAAAGAAATAAAATTAAATGCATCCTGTGCCTTTAAGCAAACGTTTAGTTTGCCCTCAAGATAACTCACTCTTTCATACCTCCCACTTTTACCAGATTTACAGGGACTGTGTTTTCCCAGTGTGAGCGTTGTTTACTAGTGCAAACTGGAGCTCTACTCTAGCTCACTTGACAACAGTGCTTACCTGTGAAAATGCTGAATGGCCTCTCTGCAATGGTTTCCAAGCATTTGTTTCTCAGGCCTCACCAGAGTTCCCTGAGAAGAGAGATTGTTTGTTAAAGCACTCTTCAGAATTGTAGCTCTGTTCATGGAATACGGTCCTCAACCAAATCACCATTTGGCAGACTACAGTTCCCAGGATTCTTTGGGGAAAGCCAGGACTGTTTAAAGTGGTATGATACTGCTTTAAATGTATGGTGCAGATGAAGCCTTAGGAAAATCTCTGGAAAAATATATTTCCGCTTAGATTTGGCTGTCAAGGAATTGTTTCTGCAGAACCCCCCATCACTTGACGGGGATTCTGGATTCAGGCCACACCAGATACTCAGAAAGCCTCGCTATCCCATTGGGGATTTAACATGAAATCTAGTGTGTCTCTGCTCTGGGTTGCCTTTCACATCTGGAGGAGAGGCACATGTCTAAATTCAGTCATGTTGCTCTAATTTTGATCCCACTTCACTATTTACCTTTTCCTTTTAGTATGTCAGGTTTTATATTGTCCTTTCCGTTCAGCTGTATTCATTCTCCAGTTTATCTCTCATCTCTGGTTCTACTATAATTGCCTCCTCTACCTGTGCATTCCTCTGGTTCATTGTCCCTAGTTAAAGCTAGTTAAAGCTTTTCTTCTGTTCCATGCCCTCGACCTTTCCCTATCCTTTATCATTTTCTGTGGAACTCTTTATACTCACTGATATTCATCAAACCGCTTATCTTCCACTTTAAAAAAAAATGCCTCAAGACTAATTTATTACAGCTATCGTGGGGGGGGGGCTGGGGGGGGAACCCTCCCTAAAACCCAGGAGAGCCACTGGTTCTGTATAAGGCACACTGTTAGTGGTTCAGCAGTAAAACTGCTCACACATTTGCAAAGCTAAGCAGGGTCCCATCAAGTTGGATGGAGGACTGCATGTTTAGATTCTTGCATTGTGGGGGTTGAGCTAGATGACTCTTGGTGTCCCTTCCAACTCTATGGTTCTACTTCCTGTGAGATAATATGCCTTCTCTTCCAATGCTTAGTTTTTTATTTTATTTTATTTCTGTCTAAATTAGGTTGCAAGCCCATTGGGCTGGGCCTGTATTTTAATATATTCTCCACAATGCCTCGTTGGTTTTTTTTTTTTTAAGTCATTACAACAATAATTGTTCCTTCATAAGGTGAACCATGATTTACATCATTGCTACTCAAAGTGGTGGTTCACAGACAGGTGCCTCTCCGTGTGCCATTGGCTGCTGGACCGTGGTGATTCCATCATAACCCAGGTTGGGTGGGATGCTTCAAGGACCACATATGGTACCTGTCCCTGGCACATTGGGGCTGGGGAATTGCTAACCTGCCACCTCATACTTTGAAAAGCACCGATTTGCATGACAACAATAGTCCCTTAATGAAATAGAAGGTTTGTGGTTGGGTGCACATTTAGGTGACTGCGCAGACAGAAAGCTTAGCAGGGGGAAGTCAATGCAAGGCCAGGCTCTCCAGACTGCAACTCTGAGCAGCAGAGAACAAGGCCAGAGGGAAGCTTTTCCACTTAAGAACATAAGAAGAGCCCACTGGATCAGGCCAACAGCCCATCTAGTCCAGCGCCCTGTTCTGATGGTGGCCAGCCAACCAGATGTCTGTGGGAAAGCACAAGCAGGATTCCTGCAGTTTGCAACAACAGATATCCAACTGCCTCCAGCTATGGAGGCAGAGCCATGGCTTGCCCACCCATGAGGCAAGCTGAGGCGACTGCCTTGGGTGGCGGGATCCACAGGGGCAGCATTCCTCCAAAGGATGCATTGCCTGCTGCCGCAGTGGTAGCGATGGCTGTGTCACGCTCCCTTGAGGCCTGATGTGCTGCCTCTTCAGCAGACATTGCTCTATGCTGCGGCTGCAGCGGCCTTTCTGTGACTTACATAAATACGTTTACCATCTGTGGTGTGGCTGTCTACACAGCAAGCTGGGGAAGTCAACATTGGGGCTAAAACTAGCCACGATGGAGACAGCCACACTTATTGTTCCTTCTTCTTTCTCTTCCTTTGAAGCAGGCGCATTACTCTCAGCCTGGTTCCAGTACATACAAGCAGAGAGAAAAAATGTCTGATCTGAGGTAGATAGTGGCCAGAGCCGTCCTTCACATAGGGCTTAGTGGTGCGCCGCGCCAGGGCGCCGGCCTCTCAGGGGCGCCCCAGTGAGTGGGGGAGCTGCGTGGCTTTGCCGATGGCCTCCCCTTTCCCTGCACGCCTGCCAGCTGCACCCCGCCAAGCATAAGGCTGGCGGGCGTACAGCTTGCCTCCCAAGCCTCTGTGGCGATCTCTCTCCTCTCGCGGAAGCTTGGGAAGGAAGCTGCATACCTGCCAGCCATATGGTTGACGGGGCACAGCCTCCCTTTCAAACCTCTGTGGGGATTGCTCTCCCGTAGCGGCATGGGGGAGAGTTGCGCCCCCCCCAATGGCTGGCAGTGCACGGCTTTGCCCCGCCCCCACTATCCATGGTAATTTGGGGGCGCTGGGTGGATATTTGCACCCCGGTGCCACATCTGCTAAAGACGGCCATGATAGTGGCAAGGGGAAGCAACAGAATGGTTATGGTCTGGCTCTCAGGGCCAGCCCTACTGTTAGGCAGGAGTGAGGTGGCTGCCTCAGGTGGCAGATGTTGAAGGTGTGGGAGAGCAGCAGAGAGATGTTTACATTCATGCGGCCTACCCTGTGCCCTCTTAAGTTAGCCCTCAGTTACCCCATCGCCAGAGTTGAAGTAAAATTCCATGGCCAGTCTATTCTGGTTCCATAAATGGAATGAGGGTGCCATCTTGTCCTTCTCAGGCAACACAATGCTTATCAATGCTATCATGTCTGGCTTCAGTTTTGGATGCAGTTCCGTGGGCCCACATGCCAGTCAATTACATCCAGTGTTATCAACATACATGGAGGATAGATCGTAGGAAGAAGCCACCTTGCACCAATTCAGGCTATTTGTTCACTGAACCCAGTATTGCCTTCCCTGACAGGCAGGGGCCCTCCAGGTCATTAGCTATGTGATCATTATTTTTTTTAACCAGGTTTACCAAAGGGTCTTCTGCATGTATCTCCTCTCTACCCTCAAGCTACAGATTCACCCCCAGACCGTTGATTCTGACTTTCCCCCCGTACATACTATATTGGTTGTGTGTTGGCAAAAGTTCCCCCCACCCAGTTCCACAAAGAGGAAAATGTGTTGTTGGAGCTGAACCCTTGCTCGTGTTTGTAACGCAAAGGTTGTCCAGATTGCAAAGAATCATGAGTCTGCTCCCAAGTATCTTTGTTTCAGAAGCATTCCAACAAAAACCAGAAAAAGCCGCCCCCTTCCCGCCATGGAATTCTGCAGGCCAAACTTGCTGTATAGAGTAATAAGGGAAAATTGGCTTTCACTTTCCCCAGCAAGTTTCTCACCTTGACAAGCTTTTCCATTTCATTTCTCGAAGGTTGACAAACACCTCTCTTTTTATTGTTTTCCTTCATTAGGGGAGGAACAAAAAATGGGCACTTAGGAAAATGAAATGCCTGTTCCTTCTGAAAACTAATCATTTTTACAAAATAGCCTTACACCCACAGTGCCACTTTAATCAAGTTAGTTAAATCTTTCTCTCTTTCTCTTCAAAGGGGCTTTTGAAATCAAGAGTGAAACACGATTCTGGTGGGGGTGAAGGAGAAAGGGGGTGAGTTCTGACCCTGGAATACTTACCTCCAATCTTCCGACTTCCTTTTCTTTTCCTATTTGCAACAGCGTGCGTCAAGAACCAAGGCTTGACTTCGCCACAAAGCCGTGTCAAGAGGAACCCCCCCCCCCCGCACAATGCATCTGCAATTTTATGGATCGTAACCCACTTTGGTATTAAGACTCAAGAGTTCAACAAGCAAGCAATTCCTTTACATTCGAGAAAAAGGCAAGTTCTCTTCCAGGTAACATGAAATATGATATTTGTATGCCACATGGTAATGCACAGTATTTTGCCTTGCCTCTTCCCCCAAAATGGTGGCAAGGGAATGAATAGGGGTACCCTATCATGGAGCCAAAATTCTATATACTTTAGGTGCAACCAGTTTGCCGCACCAGTTGGGTTTTCAGGGTGTGATGCCACAAACGATGCTATACACTCAACTTAATGCCACAGCTTAGGGCAGAGGTGCATGTGAAATAATCCAGGCCTGAGTGCCAACTGTGTTTCTGCCACGCTATGTTGAACTAAGGAAAACTTCGGATCAGGCTGGTGCCCGATGTAGGGTTTTAAATCAGCTAATAGTGTGTTGCTCTGACCAGTAAGGTCCTGTTGGGTCAAGGTCACCAATTGCATCACTTGAATGGCTGGTAGACATTATATGGTTGGAAAACTGCATCACATAATTCGGAAAAGAGCAAATCCCGAAGGGAAGTGGCATTTCAGTTGACATATTGTTTCAGGAATCACTAAGGTTCACATTTCTCTCCCATCTCAGTACCTGACTCATCATGCTTAGCCCCAGTTCTGGATCTGTCCCATTACCTACCCCAGCCTTTCTCAACCTTGGGTCCCCAGATGTTGTTGGACTATAACTCCCACCATCCCTGACCACTGGTCCTGCTAGCTAGGGATGATGGGAGTTGTAGTCCAACATCATCTGGGGACTCAAGGTTGAGAAAGGCTGACCTACCCATCTGGGTGGTTTAAAACAAAACAACAACAACAACAACAACAACAACAACAGTATTTGACATTCATACACATGCGAGATTTGTGCTCTCCTAAATCTTCACTCAACCTACAGCTGTTTGGGAGCTGGGAATTTAATGATATTTTCTTCAAAGTGCTTTCAAAGTATCACTGGTTCAGCCCCCCACATCTCTCATTAAAGGACAACCCGTCAAAGGCAAGAGAGAGGGCAGGGGTGAATGTTGCCCTAAGGGACATGAGCAACATGTATGGGATCTAAACCAGGGAGATAAATCCTGGGTAATCAGCTTGAGATCTAGAGCAGGCTTCCTCAACCTCGGCCCTCCAGATGTTTTGAGACTATGATTCCCATCATCCCTGACCACTGGCCCTGCTAGCTAGGGATTATGGGAGTTGTAGGCCAAAAACATCTGGAGGGCCGACGTTGAGGAAGCCTGGTGCCAGAGCAAAAGAAAGACAAGAGCAGTCCACACTGCAGCATTTTCTTTCTATTGCCCAGTTGGAATATTATCTCTTTCTGAAGCATGATATGTTATAATTAGGCTGATATAATGGGAAATTATAGTGCGGGGTTGGTTGTTTCTTCCATTGCAAGTTCTATTACTCTGACTTCAGCAATAGCTGTAATTTAATGAGTAAACTGTGGCTATTTTAGTTTACAACTAAAATGTCATTAAAAAATATTTTAGGAAAAGTGAATGGGCCAGACAGCCTATTGACCAGGATTCTAGAGTCTCCTTCTGCTTCATTTACCATGAGCTACTGGGCTGGGCTCAGCATGGCTAAATTGGTTCCAGCCAAACCACATTTATAGGTTGGAGTCAATTGGTTTATGAACTGTTGACAGTCTAGGTTGGCAAACAGCTTGCATTCACAATGGAAATGATTTCTACCTACAGTATTTCTCATGTTTACCTCTTTAAACGTATTCCCTTTCTCTGTTTTATTGTAGGTACCTGTGGTTATAATTTCGGAAATCTAGAGCTGCACCTCTTCCCCCCTCCTCAGTGCCTCTTTCCTGCTGGAGCTGTGGAGTGTGACAATGGTGTTTGTATCCAATCTGTCAAACGCCATTATCACACTAAATAGCTACTGTTAGATGAGCCATCGGGTTCAGCGGAGGGAAGGAAAAGGAAGAGAATTATTGGAGCAATCTATCCTCCCAGCAAAGCTGCAGGAATACAACAGTATCAAAATCACGACAACTGCTTGCTATGCGGTGCCAAAATCTCATGCAGTAAATAATAGGATCTGCTTTCCTAAAAGTACACATTGTGATCCCAGTTACTTTGCAGAGATGTACATGACTCATGTTTGTGTTCATGGGATGCAGAGATATTTTAGTGATCAAGCACAAGTGATTATGTACATTTATTCCTACATTATAACAAACAGCCTACACAACTGTCTTTCTTTCATTTTTGCTCCCCAAAGCAACATTATAAGTGTTTATTCCACTTATTAACAAGTTAATAGTTGTAGATATTTTAGTCTTGAATAGGAGCTCCATTGTTGTATTGACGTTTGACAAATGAGCCTGAGAATGGAGGCATAATTCTATTTTTGGCTCTCAGCTGTGTACAGCTCAGCTATGTATACAAGTCATCATTTAGTCAAATGCTGAGCGGTATTATTGCCATGTCGTTGGGGGGTTTGGCAGAAAAGCAACCACAATCCATGTCCATAATTGCTATATAAATATTCCATAGGTGTGTATATTTCACTGAAATCAATGTGAAGTATTTGAAGCACAATGCATAGACAACTTATGCCAGAAAGGGAGTCAAGAGGTTACTACTTCTTCCCTGCAAAACATCCATCACTCTGCTCTACTTTGTGATCCGTGATGAAAGTAAAAACAGGGTGTTTCACACATTATGCAGCAGAAAACCAGGTTTGCCACTGAGCGTGCCCAAAACAGCACTTGCAGCCAATGTTAGCTCTGTGATTCATGTACCTGTATGATAAATTTGTACACTGCTGACATGTAGTGTTTCAATTTTCCTTTTTTAGATGTATGCTTAAAGCAAGTGTGGGGGACTTGTGGCCAGTGGTTGGGAATCATGGGGGTTGTTGTCCAGTAACATTTGCAGGACTACAGCTTCCCTGTCCCTAGCTTCAGACATCTTAGCTATACACCCGAAATACAGTACAGTACTGTATTGTGTGAATCAGCCCTCAGCGTAGATATCTAAATATTGGTGTGCATTCATTCTGAAATTCTGCCAAAGCAAACACATTCCAACACTTCTTATTACAGTGATACCTCGGGTTACGAACTTAATTCGTTCCGGAGGTCCGTTCTTAACCTGAAACCGTTCTTAACCTGAGGTACCACTTTAGCTAATGGGGCCTCCTGCTGCCGCTGCGTTGCCAACGCGCAATTTCTTCTTCTCATCCTGAGGTAAAGTTCTTAACCGGAGGTACTACTTCCGGGTTAGCGGAGTCTGTAACCCGAAGTGTTTGTAACCCGAGGTGATTGTAACCCGGGATACCCCTGTATCTGTTATAACAATATCTAACTATCGCAGGCTGTGGCTGTTTTAAAGTTCTCAGCTAGGCATCTCTCTCTCTTTCTCTCTCTCTCTCCCACCTCCAATATATTGGGAGCAGCTTCACTATGGTTTTCAGACAGGCACTGCGAAATCAAGGCAATGCTCATGGCCACACCAGCTTAGTTTAAAGCAAGCATCCCCAAACTCGGCCCTCCAGATGTTTTGGGACTACAACTCCCATCATCCCTAGCTAACAGGACCAGTGGTCAGGGATGATGGGAATTGTAGTCCCGAACCATCCGGAGGGCCGAGTTTGGTGATGCCTGGTTTAAAGATACGGTACAGACACATCCCCTTAGCCTTCAGAGCATGAGAGGATGACCCCTAATGTCCATTCACTTTTCTCTCACTATCTCAGGGATGGCCAACTGTGGTGGTGTGTGCAATATCTGGTTCACCACAATATGTCCCCCTCAAGAAGCTTCCAGATAAATAGTTGTGAATCCAACAAAGCTCAGCTTACATGACAAGTTTACCATAGCTCCCAAGAACATGTTTCGGAAATAGGATTCCACACTGAAGATGAAGTTGGGCAGAACAAAAACAAATAGGGAGATCAGATTTCAAAGCAGGAGAATGATTAGGTATTTTTCACTAAGAAGTGGGGTAGTTTGAAGTCCTCCAACCCTGAGCTTGCCAGGACACCTGGACCAGACTAGGCAGTGCAGAAAGTGATGGTCCTATACTCGTCTATCGTAGAAGACAATCTTTATCATAAAACCAAAACACCTCTTTCCCCTGCAGCCCTCTCCCCTGATATTTATTCTAAGGGGGTAACTGCTACTGCCCCTCAAGCAGAATTCACAACATGGGGTGGCTGCAGCAGAAGATGAATACAGTAATCAAAAATTACTTTTCTACGATAATTGTTCCTTTAATGGGTGCCTTTCACCAGTGGGTGGAATACCATTGGTGGCTACCCTGTTTCTAGGCTACCTGGGGGTTTCTTGAAAGGTAAAGGGTTCCTCTGGGAAAATCAGAGGCTGATCATAAAAACATTTTCATTACTGACTGTCTTTGGCAATGAGCAGTCACAGGGAAAATGGAGGCATTTGTGGTTTGCATGGGTAACAAGTAGGCTTAACAGACCTTGAATGAGCTTAAGTGTGCCCTAGAATTGTTGATGCAGAATACACACACACACACAGGAGAATTCCCAGATGGCCAAGATCCAAGTTTGGGGCAAGTAGGCCTACTGTTTGGTAAGGGAACCACAGCAGAGATTTAAAGTCACAAAATATGCAGCAAAGTAAAACATGGAAATATAGGCTGTTAAACTTTTAAAATACGCCTTCCCAAGTGAGTTCCCCCAGCATAGGAAAAGACCTCACATTTGGCAAGTTTAAAAAAAATGGACTACTTACAAAATGTGCTTTTTGATATATCAGTCAGAAAACGTGCACAAACAGAAAAACTTAGCTTTGTTACAAAATGGCAAAAGTTCCTAGATTATTGGCTGAGCTAGAGCAACCAGCTCAGACCTCTTGACATGCTGAGTTTCTCAGGTAGACTGGGAGGAGAAGCATTAGGCCTGATTACCTATTTCCTCCCAAGGTAAAAGGAAGTGACATAGCAGGAAGCCTGGCAGGAAACTTATGCTATGGTATTAACCCCTTCATGCATTAATTGGACTTAAGCATGTTGGTTATATGAGGCTGGTTATCCCACAAGAATAACCCTCCAAAACCCCTTGCAATTAACATTTATGGATGTGGGAAAAGTTCATTGACAGCAGAAGACTTTAGAAGCTTTGAAATAATGCATTTGCCAATTCAGAAGTGACAAATAGCCACAGTGGTGGCTAATCCTCATGGGCAGGAGAAGAGATTCCTGCCTGTTTTCAGTCAGGCATTGTTCATGCAAAATTTACCACATGTATTTATTTATTTTAATTATAGTTGCTGCGTATACTTTCCTTTATTTTGTACTTGAGACTCCAGGTCCGGCCGCCATTAATACATTGCTGTTGGCAGTTTTGTCAACACTCCACTGCCTCTCTCGTGTGCAATTTCAGAAGTGTTGTTTCGTTTAATTGACTTCCTTCAAGTCCTTCCGGAAAAGGATCTCCACAGAGCCAATGCTTCGTCCCTAAAAAAATAATATGAAATAGATCTGGCCTTGAGCCTAGGATGAAAATCAGCACTGCCAGGAATGCCATCTGTCCTGCAGTTGCCTTTGCTGCACTTAGGGAGACTGGAGACTGCATTGGGAGATGCATTATGACAATGAATGAGAACTGGAATCTCAGAGCCTTGTTCCTCAAGTAATACAGATGCCTAGAATAGATCTAACATAAGAGATACAAAAAATCTGCCCTTCTTATCTTTGATGCCCCCTTACTCATTGGTGAGTGAGCTACTCTGGGTCATCATGGTGGGGCGATTGAAGACCTTAAAGCAAGAAACTGATTTCAAAACCAAGAACGAAGGCCAATTTTAAAATCAAGTCTCCAATTTTCAAATCCACATATTTCCTAAACAGGCATGCATACTAATTGGTTACTATAACAACGGGAAGAGGTCTACTTGCCATTCAGTAGAGCCTGTATATGTCACCAAGGAAAATAACCCCCAAACTCCTGATCACGCACCCCATGTACCTTTTACAACACGCACACGCAACACAAATGCGCACACATTAAGCACGGTCACGTACTAGAAGGCTTAGGTGCTGAGAAGTTTCCAGAAGCAAAGCTTGGTAGGTTACGGGGCAGAACTCTCTGGGTGACAAAGTCTGCAATTTGCAAAATTTTAGAGTTCTGCACGATGTACCATGTCATATTTATAATGCTTACCCTTGAGTCATTTTTTTTTGTCCTGGTTCATTCTGGTACATGTTTGATTTGCCAAATATTTTTATATAGTTGTTTTAGTGGTTTCAGGTTGTATTTTTATTTCTACGGATATTGCTTGTATATTGTACATTGGTCGTTAGTCAGATGTGATTCCTGCAATGCAGGAAGTTGGACTAGCTGACCCTTGGGATCTCTTCCAACTCTAAAATTTTATATTACTGGGAACATTGTACAACATTAAGGTGGGATCAACAAGCAGGTCAATGATCAGACCAATGATCAAATGAATACTCCCCAACCCATCCATTTTTGTCATCTCGTCATTAATTTATTTATTTACACTTTTGTGTTAAATCAATATCAGTGTTAATTAGATTATTTTCTTACTGAATTTTATTATATATGTTCTACTCTTATTTCTTTATACATATCTCTTCACATATTCATGTGTATGTATGGAAATATATTTCCTTTGGCACCCACCCACCCAATTTTTTTAAATTTCTAAATGTATTGCATTATTTACATGATAATGATGGAAGTTTGGATTTTAAAATAAATAAAATAAAATTTCCTAGCTGCACACTGCTGAGGCATACTCATTAATAATTTCTAGGTATGTAGAATAAACCCAAGTGCTGAAAACATGACCCATCCAGTGTTTTGTGGCTCACATTGAACAACAAATGCTTTCACCTACGTTTTTGTCCTGGGTTGTTTAGAACTACCCAGGTTCCAGGTACTTAATGCAAGCATCCATAGTTGATTTTGCTCAGTAATTATTATTTTTTTCATTCAGCAGCGAACAGGCAGATTGGGAGTAAGATTTGCAAAACCAGTGAATATTCTCTTACTGTCACCTACAAGGCCCTCCAGTCACGATAAATTGCACGCCCGCATTATTGTATATACAAGGGACAAAGTATCTAAAAGCTTTAATCACCGTAGCTACAGGTAATTTAGGGTGTGCTTTTCAAAAAGGCCCCTTTCACAAAAGCTAATGGGAGGAACATCAAGACTGCAACCCCAGCAACCTTTCAGAGCTTGCAGAATGAGCTGAATGACGAGAGGTTGGTGTGGACTTGCATCAGGTGGGCATGTATATTGCTAGATGTGTGTTGTGTGTGCCCAAACTCAAATTTCAACAGCAAAAACAAAAGGCAAAGAAGCAAGGAAACCCTGAATTTTTTAGTTGGAGCTTTGCAAATTTTGAACGGGTGCTTTCAAATTTGGCCAATTTAGCAGGACACCATTAATTGCTCTCGTGCTCTAAGCTGGGGGTAGCCATTATGTTCCATAATGCTGCCATCTCATGTCGGTACATCCAAATACAACATTTAACAAATGTGCCCGACAGTCACATCACATCCTGGAGGAAGCCTGCTATTGAGAGATACCTCTGTTGTTTTTAGCTGCATTCCAACCAGCCAATTCATAGGTGGGTAAGTGTATTTTCCTTCTTATTGTAGAGTTGGAAGGGGCCCCAAGGGTCATCTAGTCCAACTCCCTAAAATGCAGGAATCTCAACTAAAGCATCTGTGACAGATGACAACCCAATCTCCATTAAATGAGGGTCCACCACCTCTCATGGGAGACCAACTGTCAAAAAGCTCTTACTGTCAGAAAGTTCCTCCTGATGTTTAGTCGGAATCTCCTTTCTTGTTACTTGAATCCACTGGTTTGAGTCCTATCCTCCGGAACAGGAGAAAACAAGCTTGTTCCCTCTTCCATGTGATAGCCCTTGAGATATTTGAAGATGGCTATCATATCTCTTTTCAGTTTCATCTTTTCTGGGATAAACATACCCAGCTCCTTCAAACGTTCCTCATAAGGCTTGGTTTCCAGACCCTTGATCATCTTGGTTCCCTCCTCTGCACACGTTCCAGCTTGTCAACATCCTTCTTAAATGGTGGTGCCCAGAACTGGACACAGTATTGCAGGTGTGGTCTGACCAAAGCAGAATAGAGCACTAATATTGCTTCCATTGAACTTGCAGCACTGATGCTCTGCACTGACTCTGTGTTTTAATTTTTTATTTCTTTAAAATGTACACATACTGTACATACTCGCCACCCAATTTGGAATTTGAAGTGGTGTGTGATAATTATAAAACCCATAAGATGGGCAATGATAACAATTAACACCTAAAAGTAGAATTGAATTGAATTGAACTGAACTGAATTGAATTGCATTGAATACTTGCTGTTGCCTGTCCCAGGTTTTCCAACATTCAGGTTCCTGGGGGAGCTGAATAATATTTCTGAGCTCTTATTATGTTTGGTATTGGAAACAGTACATATGTGCATGTGAGGTTGATTAAAAAAGGAAGGGGGGAATCTTTTTTTGTACATCTATTATTCGTTCCAATTGTAGGGCTACGTCCTTCAATCTGCCATTTGCTGCAGTTGCCCTTTGGCACGGAGACAAAAGTTTGCACAGAAGCAACCCTGCATTGTCCAGCGCACGGACAGATTAGAGGAACATTTGGATAGGCTGACTAAAACGTTTGCAAGCCAGAATTGTCTAATTTTCTCTTTGGACTCAGAGAAGCTATTGCAGCGTATCTGCTTTAAATAAATCATGTGTGCATTTTGTTCCGTTAAAAAAAATGCACAGAAAAGGCCCAGAGAATCTGCTGCTTTGTCCAGTTTGTCTCCTTTCATCTCTGGCCCAGCAACAATTGCAAGTTTTTGAAGTACTACCCAGGTCTACAAATGCTACAGAGACAGTCATATGATGAGTGTTTACTTGTTTATACACCACTGGCAATCATCCTTCCATCATACCATATTTGATTGGGGGGGGGGACAACCATCTGCCTCCAGCATCTAAAATACGGTCCTTTATCTCTGGCACCATTGCCCTTATGTGCAATCTTTGTCTTGCCATTTCATGCTTTTGCTTCCATCAAAGCTACTCCATGGGCGGAACTCTTTTTCTCATCTCCAGGTTTCTTCTTCTCTAGTTGTCTTTCCATCTATCCTGTCTTCTCTTTATCTGAAATTTCCCAATCTCTCCCCTTTCTCATCCCTGTTTCTCCTTCACGCTCTCAACTGGCTCTAATCTTTTCATTTAAACCCTGACTTGTCTTGATTCCTTCCCATTTGTCACTGTGGCACTTTATCACGGGAATGCTCTGGCCTTGTCCCCGAGATTTCTCCTGCTTCACTGCCATTGATTTTTAACCAAAATTAATTCACACTTGATAACTTTTTAAAACTGATTTCCCCCCTCCTTGATCTTGGCAATTTATCTGTGTTTTTTGTGGTTACCTTCTGCCTCTGTCCCTTGCATGGCCCATGTTTTGGGCTTACCTTAGTTGGGGGGGGTAGTGACTGCACTGCTCTATTTGTTGTTGTTCAGTTGTTCAGTCGTGTCCAACTCTTCGTGACCCCATGGACCAGAGCACGCCAGGCACGCCTATCCTTCACTGCCTCTCGCAGTTTGGCCAATCTCATGTTAGTAGCTTCGAGAACACTGTCCAACCACCTCATCCTCTGTCGTCCCCTTCTCCTTGTGCCCTCCATCTTTCCCAACATCAGGGTCTTTTCTAGGGAGTCTTCTCTTCTCATGAGGTGGCCAAAGTACTGGAGCCTCAACTTCATTATCTGCTCTATGTAGAGATCTAACCAGCTACACATACTTGAGAAATATTTAAACGCTGTTGTTCTGTTCTGTTTAAAAGCATTTTTGTTGTACCAATAAGGTTGCAATGTTAAATGCAAAGGGATTGTGCTGCGGGAGACTTTATCTAGCGTCAAAGAAAGAGGAAATATTAGTCAGCTGAGTAAATCTTCCCACCACGTATCTCCCAGAGATCCTCAGGGCAGTCCAGAGCAGCATGTGGGATTGAATTGCTGACAGTGAGACCTTGTCAGCATATAACACCTTTGCTCAGAGACCTGCTGTGGTTGCAGATTTGCTTCAAGGCCAAGGATTTCCTCCATGAAATCTGGGGGCAGTACCTTTGGTGTGGGACACTTCATGCTCCTCCATCCACAGTTGCTTCCTGCCCCCTTGCACCCAGCTCTCACCTGTGGCTCCTAGAAGGTGTCAGCATGCGACAATGGCCACAGCCCAGGAATGGCTTTGACTGGCCAGCTAGACCAGGTGAGGGTAGTTGATGGGTCTCAAACCCTCAGTGAGTCAGGGACTTCCCCTGCATGCGGAGACAGGATCTCTGGCAGATTGAAGAATGCAGAAAAGGCTAAGGAGTGAGCCCTACAAATCTGGATTGGAGTCCCTAAGACGGTTGGATGCCTCTTTCCAGCAAATCCTGCAGTCAAGCTGGTGCCAAACTTATTGCTCTGCTTTCTTTTACACCACACCAGCAAGGCTGAGAGGTGGGTCTTGTTGTCTGGGTAGCCCAGGCCCTCCATACACACTGTTCAGGCTTGTGCCCTGGGGAGGTCACATGAAACCCATTACAGTTTGGGACCAGTTTACCTGCAAAATCACCTTAACCCATATATGCCCACTAAAGCACTTTGATCTGCAGAACTGGCAAGTGTTACAGGTGCCACATAAAACTTGTTCTGCATTTGAAAGAAACAGTTTTTGTTTTTGTGGGAGCTGCCAGACTTTGGAACTCCCTGGTGATTGACAAAAAAGTACCTTTGCTGTACACTTTTTGGTGCCTGCTAAAAAAAAAAAAAAGATTTGTTTAGGAAAGCCTATCCAAATATATAGTGTGCTGTTTTAATCTGGGTTTTAGCTTATGGTTGATTTTAATTACTTTTCAAAGTTTTACACAGTTGTTTTAAAGTGTGTTTTAAACGATAATTTCATTATAACTTTGATTTTTTTGTTTTTGTTTACAATCAAGTGGCATATACATTTTATGAAATAAAATAAATATTTTGTGGAGACTAAATAAAATATCATTGAACTAGGGGGATCCTTTTTTTAAAAAAAGAAAATGAAAATAAAAATCCTTTTGTTTGGGAAGTTTGTATGAAATTTATGTGACTCCCTCAAATGCCAAGACGTTCTGAACCAGGTTGATGAGCCCCCACAGCTGGTTTTTTATTATTATCCTGCCTGAAAAAATGGCTATGGTGCTGCCTGTTGTCATGGCAACTGATTGCAGCACTTGTCGATAAAGACACTTGCTAAGATTTTGATTAATGAATCAAACTTGTCCTGCAGCTGACCCACACCCCCCACTGAGGCTTCTTCTCTTAAAATTCTGTCCCAGCAAATTATCCTTTTTGGTTAGATGGCAACAGGGACCAGCTGAAAGGCACAAACAGGAATCTGAAACAGAAATTATTTGTGCACATTTTAGCACATCTGGCAGGGATAATTGGTGCACTGTGATGAATCCTATCTCAGTGCAGAGAGCTGGATTAGCGATCTTGAAGGTCCTTTCCAATCCCTGCAAATAGCCATACAAAGCTCTTCTAACAAAAAAGAACCACATTGCCTCTATGCATAGGATGCAAGGTCAACAGTACATTTAGAGCTGCATGTGGAACAATATTCACATGGATTTTAAAAGAAGATGGTTGCTTAGAGCAGGGATGGGGAAGCTAGTTTTGGTCTCAAATCACAACAGCAGGCTGGCCCTCAATTGAATTAATAATTATGATTAATTCCATTTTTATGAATTGATGCTCACGTTACCTTTAATGCATTTTGCAGGTCATATTTTGTTTCTGAACGAATGCGTTTGTAGCAAATTTTGAATGGAGATGTGCCAATACTAGGATCCCATAGAAACATATTGCACATGCTGCTTACTTGCTATCCTGTCGAGGTGAGCTATTATGTCAGGTTTGAAGTTGGCACAACTTGCTGTAGCTATTTCAGAGCTGAAGACATAAGACATAGGACCCGTTTCCTTTGAGGCGCATATGCATCCTACTGCCATCCCTAGTAAACAAGTTTTGGGCTCCTGTACTAATTCAGGGGTCGGCAAAAATTTTCAGCAGGGGGCCGGTCCACTGTCCCTCAGACCTTGTGGAGGGCCGGGCGGCAATGACGGGACGATGAGTGGCGCGCGAAAGGGCTCCGTAGAGGGGCTGCTTTAAATGGCGGCCGCTTGAGATGGGTGCTCAGCCAACCATGGCTCATGTGTCTTGCAAGCTGCAAGGGCTGGCAGTGGCAGAGAGACGATGAGCGGCACGCAAAAGGGCTCCAGAGAGGGACTGCTTTAAATGGCAGCTGCTTGAGCGATTACGCTGCTGCTGCTGCTGCTGCTGCTGGCACCAATCAAAGCCCAGACCCCTTCCTCCACAGGGCGGGGAGAAGCCAGGAGGAGGGAGGAAGGAGGCACCGCCACAGTGTGTGTGAGGGTGAGGGGGGGGGGATTTGCACAGCCCAAATGATCAGAATCAGATCCATGCCAATCCACGCGGCGATTCCCGGACTGTCCGCGGGCCAGATCCAGAAGGCAATTGGGCCAGATCCAGCCCCCGGGCCTTAGTTTACCGACCCATGTACTAATTCAAGAACCCTCAAAACCTGTTTCAGATATGAGTGTGAGACAAAAAGATGAGCAAATGCTCCACAGATAACATAATGCCTTTGTGGCACAACTCCATTAATACAACCCTCCAGACTTGTTTGACACATATTCAACAGGATGACATACTCATAGTACCATAGAATCATAGAAGGGACCACATGGGTCCTCTAGCCCAGGGGCCAGCAAACTTTTTCAGCAGGGGGCCGGTCCACTGTCTCTCAGACCTTGTGGGGGGGCCGGACTATATTGGGGGGGGGATGAACGAATTCCTATGCCCCACAAATAACCCAGAGATGCATTTTAAATAAAAGCACACATTCTACTCATATAAAAACACCACGCAGGCCCCACAAATAACCCAGAGATGCATTTTAAATAAAAGGACACATTCTACTCATGTAAAAACATGCTGATTCCCAGACCGTCCGCGGGCTGGATTTAGATGGCGATTGGGCCGCATCTGGCCCCCAGGCCTTAGTTTGGGGACCCCTGCTCTAGCCCAACTCTCTGAAATGCAGGAATCTTTTCCCCAATGTGGGGCTCAAACCCATAACCCTGAGATTAAGAGCCCCCTGCTGAGCTATCAAGAGAAGTCAATGCTTTCAAGGACATTTAAAGCAGAGGTGGGGCTTTGTAGGCCAGACCTTGATCAGATCCTAGCCTCATGGGCCAAATTTAACAGGTGGTAGAGTCAAAGCCTGCCTTCCCTTCTTAATGCACAGTTAGGAATGCGCTGTAAGTTTCCCTATTGTGCCTCTCCACCTGCCTCACAGCTGACTTCACATATGACGGGAAGGTGGGTGTGGTTTGGGGGAAATGGCCTCACAGGCCAAATGTGAACCTCTGATGGGTCAAGCTCAGCTGGTTAAAGCGTGGTCCTGATGACACTAATATTGGCCTGTGAGCTAGAGGTTCCTCACCCTTGGACTTCAAAGTTTCCTATGAACAGGAGCCAGGCCTTTAACAGGAAGAAACTGCTGATGAATTGGTTATCATTAACTGATGGGGGGGGGGGTTTCCTGGAAATGGTTGGTACACTCCTTCACAGCATCAGGCGAATTATCAACATGTTCACAATGCTAAGTCTTGTTTCAGTAGGAATTTAATTGGAGAAAAAAATGCATGGAGTATAACAAGCATTATTATTACTGTGCAAATAATTAGGAAACAAAACCATTATTCTAGTACAGTGGTATTAACCTGGAAACTGTCGGTGGGTGGGTGAAATATAGGAAACATCTTAATAGGGCTTCAGTTATAATGAAATGAATTACTCCTGCAGATCTACGTACTTTGAAATCCAATGAAAGAAAATGTTGTCAGATTTGTAACATCCACTTATACACACCCACACCCACACACAGTCAGTCTTATTTTGAACAGGCAGTCTCCACCCTTTCCTGCAAGGTTCAAGTCGAGCTTCAATCATGTTTAAAGGCACTAAACCACAGAATACGATTTGCTAGCCTGGGGGTGGGGATTCTTAGGGAAGGACACAGCACTGAGACCTTCAGTCTGATTAGCATGGCTCTTATTTCTTCGGTTATAAGTCTCACAAATACAGCAATAAACTCTCTACTCTGCACCATGGAAGCCTTCTCTAACCACTGACGTCACACACAGATACACACACTCCCACAACTCCCACACCCATTTCTCTCTCTTTTTCTCTCATACTTCTTCATAACAGCGACAGATTAGACAGTTAAAATCATCTAGCAGAGGAAACATGATGTGTTGCTATACAAAAGTCAGCGGAAGGCTTAATTAGGGGTATGGTTAAAGGATAAAGACATTGTGGGCTCCACACAGTCCCCAGGTCACCTGGTGAATGCCACTGTGTTGTTTTACATTATATCTTTGACATAACTTATAATATTGAAAACCAGTGCAAAAAACCCCAACAACCCAAATGTCTAAGGCCCGCAGGTGAATCCCTCATATGCTTCGTTGCATCTGGCACCTGTTATGCATGTCTGAGAAGCCGGCATTCGGAAACATCTAGAAACAGCAGTTCTTCATTTGAGTAAAAAGAGGCAGGAAAAGCAGGTTCACGCATTCCGGAGTGTGTAGCTTTTACCTCACGTGGGTTGAAACGTCCTACGTATATTTATAGACTTACCTAGCAGCTGAGTTATATGGAAGAAATCTACTAAAAATGCAATTTTCCCAAAAGGCCTAAGTCCTGCACAGCCTTCCAAAATGAGAGATTGTGCAAATAACACCCCCCCAAGTCCGTTTAGGCAGTCTTTGCGAACGGTTATGCTTGGTATTGGGGGTGCTGATCTTTTCAAATGTTCACGTGTCCCAGACTATCGACTTTCTTCTTGCAGAATGTTGAACGCTCTGAGGGAGCCCCACTGCTGGAGTGTTCGGTTCCAGAAAGTACAGTGTGTATTTCTAGAGAGGTCCATTCTGCAAAGATGAGAATGAGAAATGTCTCCTTTGGGAGGAAACAAGTTCCTATGTTCTCTTGGCAGTCTGTGTGCTGACCGCGGTTTTCTTTACAGTACTTGAGGTTGGCAGTGCCTTGATTTTGGGAGCTGCTGGCTTCCTCTGCTTCTGACCGCTGGCTTGAAGGGGTTTCAGTCCCAGCATCTCACAGTATTTATTACATAGGTGGAGGACCTTGAACTGTTCAATAAACGAGATGGAGCAGTTACCTTTGAAACCTTTGTACCTGAAGAAGAAGATAGACCGACAGACAGGATTGAAACTTTTTTGGTTTCTAAGAGAAATAGGCTACACCTCAATTGCAAGACTTGCTAAAACATTCAACCCACACTCAACCCATATTCAACTAAAGTCATCTGTCATGGATGATTTAGCTGAGATCCCTGAATTGCAGGGGGTTGGACAAGATGACTCCCGATGTCCCTTTCAGCTCTACAATTCTATGATTCTATGAAAATAACCAGCTTAACATCTAGCCTCAGCAAAATACAATGGCATGTAAAAAGGAGATTACAACTGGCACCATCATCTATAGCAGAGGTAGCTAACCTTTTTGGAGTGCCAAGGGCCACATTGACCCACGGTCAACCCTTGGAGGGCCGTATGTCAAAGTGGAAGTAGACAAAGCGCTAAAGTAGGCATGGCAAGTACTGAAGTTCTCAAGACGGCCTTCCAAAACTTTAATCCAGTGGGAGAGATTTAAACATGACCTTCATTCTTTCATTGAAATTAAAGGATTCCATGTCCTTACACTTGATAAATTGTGCCCTCTGCTTTTGAAAAGAAGAATCTCAGGACCCCACCCCCAACTGTACTTATGCAGAACTGCACAGACAACATGAGGGATTGTTGCTCACATAACCACAAAGAATAGTTTGCCTTTCATTAAAAGCAGTATGTATTTATTTATACCTATCAGCATCCAACTTTAAATAAATAGATATCTTACAAGAGCTAAACATTCATTCATTCATTCATTCAATTTATATTCCTTCCTGAAGGAGCCCAGTTTGGGAAATCAAAAGTGCATTTGTAAAGCCCCCAGTTCAAACTGAATCATGCTGCAGAATCGCTGCTCGCTCCTTTCTAGAGTTCAATCCAGGTTAGAAAACCTCACCCTGATTATCTCCTTTTGCTTTTCTTCCTCTTTTGGGGGGGCGGGGGGAGTTCAGGTACATCCACCTGACAGAATCAGGGGAAACAGCACAATGATATGCGGAGAACTGTACAAAATATTATCTTGTATCATGACTGAGGGTGCCATATAATCCTTTCAGGTTTTTTTAGGGTGTTAACAACTGCGAGGAATTCTCATCTCTCTTCAGCCTGTCTGCCTGGTTTTAATAAAAATGCTAACAGTTCCCACCCGCCCCCGTGTTTTATTTCCTTGGGTAGGACAGGCCTTTACTGAATGCAGCTCACCCTAGGAGGTGTCAGTGACAAGGGATCTGCAAATGCCCATGCATGCCCATGGATTCCTCTACCTCCAACCTCAGCCCCAATTATAATAAACAACCTCTTAAACTTTAACATTTTACAAGCAGTGAATACGCCTCCCTTCCATTCTCTTGGTGCCGAAAGAACACCAACTGGAAAGGCTGCAACATCAAAAGTCGTGATTCCTGAGCATCTGTAATCCTGCACAGTGAAAAGCCACTTAGAAACACATCCTTATGCCAGACCATGATGGAACATGTAATTCCACCCTGGAATTGGAAACAGCTCTTTGACTGATTGCACAGATCTTACTGTTTTTCAAACACACCTTCAGCGTAATACATTTTATAGGCTCTGCTGCTTTTCTTGCACTCCCACACACGTTTGGTGATGATCTTAGCGATGATGACAATGATGTGAAGCTATTACCGGCGCTGATTGAAAGCCTAAACCATTTTGTGACGCTTCCATCCAGAGTGCATGAGTCTGTAATGCACAGACACAATCCCCAAAAAGGGCTATTTCAAGAGCTGGAAATGGGGCAGAAGAGGGTGACCAAATAGATGAAGGGGCTTGAGCAACACTCCTCTGCAAAAAATGGTTGCAATGTCTGGCTTCTTTATAGCTCAGAAAAAAGTGATTAAGGGAGAACACAGCAGAGGTGTACAAAATTAAGCACAGTGCAGACAAAACGGATAGAAGGTTCTCCTCCTCCTCTCCCCCCCCCCATAATACTAGAACCCAATAGGGTCATCCAACAAAGCCAAATGTTGGGAGATTCAGGATGGACAAGAGGAATGACTTATTCACTCAGCACACAGTTAAATCTGTGGGCATCACTACCACAAGATACAGTGATAGCCATCATCCAGGTGATTAGGTACATTCCTGCATGGTGAGGTTATCAGTGGTCACTCGTCATGATGGCTGTGTATTATGTCATGATGGGAGGCAGCATATGTACCTTAGAGACGGAGGAGGAACCCGCAGATTCCCAAGCAGACCCACCCACACCAACCTATGTCGACCCTTTAGTCCCCCTTAGAATCTGCAGCCATGAGGTTCACACTATGAGGCAAACCAGCACTGCTTCTATTTTTAAAGTGTCCCCTTCCCCATTTTAAAATGCTCCATCCGCTCAAAGCCTGGAGTAGCTGGTGTGCCACTTTCAATAGAATGAAGCAAGCCATCATAGAAGGGACAGGGTTTTATGGCGTTCCCTTGCTCGAGAGGAAATTCTACAGGGGGAAACATGGCTGCCTCCCCCAGTTTTCCCACAGGGGCAGCCATGTTTTGTCCTTTATGACAAACAGCTGAATGAAACTGTTTATTACCCCAGGCTTTTGCTATCTAGTCTTTTTAAGCTGCTTCTAAGAGACCACCCCCAACTCCCTTTTCTGAGTTGGTGGCTCCTTCTTCTACATAACTATTAGAAATAGGAGTTACTGATGCCAAAGGACCATCAGCGAGGCTCCTGGACTTTCATCACTAATAATGAGCCATAACCTGGCCCAACCCAGGCAAACGTCATTTGGTTTTCACGTTTATGGCCCCAACTCATATTACGTCATGGCAAGGAAGCCACGTGGCAGCTTCCCACATGATAAAGGTAATGTCAGGATCCCAGACCATGTGAAAGGAACCTCCTGCCACTCTGGCAGAGATAAGCCAGTTTCCCACAGGGGTAACACTGGTATGAAGAGAAACTGCACAGCAGTTGTTCCATGTATCTTGGGCTTCTGACATTAAATTTCAGGGCAAGCCCTACTGTTAGGTAGACTGAGGGAGTTGCCTTTGATGGCCACTGCAGGAGGCATGGATTCTGCAAGGGGTTGGAGGGCAGAGTTGTGTGTGCCATGCCCTGTGCCCTTAAACTAGTCTACTTCCCTCAAATGCAGTAAAAAATGCTGCCCTACTGATAGTGCTGTTGTTGTGGGTTTTTTTTAAATCAATTGCTGGCCCAGTTAACCACCATATATGGAACAGTGAAGGCAGTCTTGTCCTTCACCTCAGGGAGCAATATGTGTTGAGCCAAGACCTATAGGTTTTGTGAGATGGAGCCATGCTGCAGTGACTCCCATGTGAGAAGATGAGAGGCTATGGCTCCTCCAAAACCACATCAGAAACTCTCAGGCCCACATATTGATTTAGCCACCAAGCCATTGTAACCATGTTAAAAAGGGGTGGCCAGAATCACCGGCCTTTTCTGTCTGTTTTTGTTTTTTTGCATAGGAAAATGTTATTCATTTCCAGCCTTTCACATTCAGCCCAAGTTTTGCTTTAGCACTTGCAAAGCTGTCTGCTGGCCACACTCTACCTTTTGTTTAGGCCTAGCAGAGTGGGCTTGATTAAATATTTGATTAACAAAGGCTAATTTCATTGGCTTAGATTCTCCCTTCCTCCAGAGGACTGAACAGGGAATCTTAAAAAGATTGTGTGTATGAGAGAGACGCAGAGAGAGTAAAGTGTGCCCTCTACTGAGTTGGAACTATATAGCAACCATTACTGTAACGAGAACATTGTGACGGGAAATTGACATTGCTATTATGATTATGATTGCTATCATCTACTGTGAAGGCTGAAAGCGGGTTTTAATAAAAACATAAAACTCAAGAACGTTCAAGTAAGCAACTGAGGGAGGAAACCACAAGTAGAAGGATTAACAGAGCAATCATAGACTCAAATGATGCCAGGCCAGGAGGAGGTATATGCTGCTCCCATGTGAGCAGGAAGGCCATCCTAGGACACTGTGCTGCCCGAGGTGAAGGTCAAGATGGTGCCTCCTCTTCATTCCGTGTTCAGAAGCCAACTGGTCTGGCAGGTTAATTCTTATTTCAAGACAGGAGACAGGATAGTGTTCTCCAGTAGGATGGGTTAGGGCCCCAGGTCAGGGAGCTGTGTGATATATGCAGCTCTGTTCACCAACAGAGGGTGTAGGGCTCAGGAGCAACAGCCAGAGGCCTACCACAGCTGCCTCTCACCACCTGCTGCCTGAGGCAGCCATCTCACTCTGCCTAATGGTAGGGCCAGCTCTGGTCAGTGGAATGGATGGAAGGGGGTAAGACATGACCCAGAAAATACAGGGGGGGGGAGAAACCTAAAAACAACAGAACTCCCTCAGTGTCTGCCTACCAATTCTGTGGAGATGTTTTGCTTTGGCCAGCTTTGCTAGTGGGGTGAAAAGGTCTCTGTTTTAGGTCTTCATTTTGTTCTGTTTTTAAACCTATCCTCAACTGTGTTTTCTCTGTACTATTTTAAACAGTATTTGCAGCTTTATTTTATGGCATGTTTATAAATAGCATTGAGACATATGGGGAAAGTGATTCACAAATTAATAAATAGTAATCAGGAATTGTGTTTGCAATGATGCCCACATGCCCGCCCACACAAGGAGGGAGCCAATAATAGGATAATAAACACACACACACCCCAGCACATGCTTCCCCACCCTCAACATGGTCCTTACTGCAACAAAGTTCAAGGGCCATTCAGGAAGGAAAAAACTTTTCCCACAAACAGTCAAAAGGAGAGGCCAAGACATGCAACAAGGGCAGCCATGGAAACACGCTGATTATTAGCAGCTACCTTCGGTGGCTCTGGTTTGGAAGCAGGAGGTGGAGGTTTAACCTCCCCCAACCCCCAGGAGGAGGTGGGGGAAATGACCCCTCTCACTTTTTGCATGCCTGGACAAAACACTCTATACTGCAAGTTCCACAGAGTGGTTGCCTACCCTCTCAGCCACATATCAAACTATAGGACATTTGCCTTCCCACAACCCTAAGACTCAATCACTGACACCAGGAGGACAAGGGATACAGGGGGAGCCAGGTGGAACAGGCTTATGTTTCACATGCAGGAGAACCCAGATTCAAACTCAAGGTACAACCCTGCACTAATCAAGAGATGAGCACCTTCCCACCATCATTCAGACTCAGTTGACTGGATCAAGAGGGAGACTGCATGGGCCAAAAGCCAGGCTTTTGCAAAGTTCATGCCATGATGCATAAACAAAGGCTACAGTCGGCACCATCTGTACCCTGCTCTTAATCTTAAGAGACATGCCACAAACCCAGAAGCTCAACACTGTACTTGCTAGAGGCTGACTGAGTATTACACAGTAATCAAATAGCCCCATTTTTTTAAAGTCAACTTCATCCTGTAAGAGCTGCTGAAGCAAGGAACTGTTTGATCCAAAAACTCCAAAAACTCCAGCACATCTTGCAAGATTTGCAACCAAATATGGTGCTATTTTTGCTTCGAAAATGGTTTCATTCAATTTCTGTTGTGTTTTCATATACGGATATCGTAATGCGAGTGGATTTGTCTCACCAGCATTATTCAAGGCATCGGGGACAGGAGAAGAGGTGTTTGCAAAGGGCTACCGACGGCGAGAGAACCATCAGCATAGTATGTTCCTTTGACATTGTTAAATATGAGAGATAATTTATAAGTTAGGAGAGCAGGGTGCTTGTGGCTGATATTCCCTACAGCTTCTTTCCACACAAGTCAGTAAACGTCAAAATCCAGTACTCATTTGGGACAGGTGAATTAGCATAGCAGTGAGCTCCTCAGGGAGGTCTGTTTCTCTTGAGACCAATTTAGAAATCAGAGGAGTGTCACAGAGCTTATTGTGAGAACCCCCACATAGGTGTACCTCATAGGAGGGTCCACAGCCAAGCTCCCAAATGGAGTCTAAAAATGAAGGTACAGTGGTACCTCGGGCTACAGACGCTTCAGGTTACAGACTCCGCTAACCCATAAATAGTACCTCGGATTAAGAACTTTACTTCAGGATGAGAACAGAAATCACCTGGCGGCAGCGCGGCAACAGCAGGACGCCCCATTAGCTAAAGTGGTACCTCAGGTTAAGAACAGTTTCAGGTTAAGAACAGACCTCCACAACACATCAAGTTCTTAACCCGAGGTACCACTGTATCTGTGTTGCTTTTATACACAGTGCAAGATACACACCAGTAAGCTTTAGACAATTTTATCCTAGTCACTATGTGCATTGAATTAAAATTGTTTTTATATACAGTGGTAGGCTACCTCGGAAGTCAAACAGAATCCGTTCCAGAAGTCTGTTCAACTTCCAAAACTTTCAGAAACCAAGGTGTGGCCTGCAGCCAATTGGAAGCCGCGGAAGCCACATTGGACGTTTGGGTTCCGGATTTGTGGTGTTCAGGAGCCAAAACGTTCAACTCGCAAGGTGTTCAACTGTATGAACATGTAGTAATTTTTGATTGCTATAAATTGTTTTAACAGGTTTTTTTTTAATATATGCAACATAGGAAATGAAATAAATAATAACATTTAAACCTGAGGAGTTTGCCAAAACCAAAATCTCACTTGTATTTTTGCAATCCCTCTATTTAAATTTGAGTGCATCCTCTGTTCAGTTTGGGACACAGTTTGCGCTCCTGTGATGTGAACAATTCTGCCATAAACTTTCTTTAAAACACACACACACAACTGTGGCTAAAATATTGCTGAGAACCAACAGCATTCCTTCCCAGTCAAGTAGTATCTTCCCAGAATTCTTTACGCTGTCTTAGGGAAAGATTAATGGGATTTGGCCATTGCAGGAAATATTGTGCAGAATATTAATCAGTGCGATCTTCTGCAACACATATTGTATGCTCATTAAAAACGTATATTGTCAAAAGGAAGAAAATAAATGGTCATGAATTATTCAAAGTGCTTAGCCTTAATGGCATTTTATAAACCTGTGAAGACATTAGAGTATCTTTTCTCCTCACTCAAAATCTACCAAGAATACAAGGCAGATGAAAAAAAAGGTAATGACCTCAAGAATTAAAAACATTCGACACTGGGGAAAATATGCACTGGGATAGTGAATTAAGATTTTTTTTTTTAAGAACTTCCAATTTCCTTGTTTACTTACTATTTTTTTAAACAACAGCAACAACGTATAACCTACTTAATTTTCATAATAAAGTTAAGTTGGCCAAAACGAAATCAAAATGTCACAACAGTATTGAAATATATCGCAACCCTCAATTTGTACACAAAGTCTATATATTAGGAAGCCTGTCAATGGCTCCTAGTTGCAGTACCTCAGAGACAATACTAGTTGTTGGGAATCACAGGTAGGCAGAGTGCTGTTGTGCTGTGGCTCTCAGTAAGCAAGACTGAGAAGGCCTTCTGCCTGAAGTCTTGGACAGCTTCTGCATTAAGCAGGCCTGCCCTATCCATGAGACAAGGTGAGGCGACTGCCTCAGGTGGCAGGATCCACAGGGGTAGCAGATCTGGCTTTCTAGGAATGTACCTCTCGGTGCTGTTGTTGCCACGGTGGCAGCGACAGCTGCGACACACTCATTGGAAGATGGGTCTGTCGTCGTCCCAGCAGCCCCCCCCCCCCGCAATGCTGCCTCTGCAGTGGCCTCTCGGCAAATAGGAAACACTGTTGGTCTCCACACACCCTTGTTCCTGATGTAGATCTTCACACACCCCTTCTTCCCTGGGGGGCATTTTGTTGCTTGCTCGGGTGCCAAAATGTCTTGGCCCAGCCCTGGCATTAAGTGAGTAATCCTCTCATAAGGAAGAGGTTGCACTACCATCAGAAAGGACTCAGGTCTTTGATTGAATGGCTATCTTCCCTCCTCTTCTGTTGCTGTATACTGTAGTTACGTGATGCAGTTACGTTATTCTGATAATTGGTTGCTTTGTGGTTTTTATGTTATGGTTGTAATTACACATTATTTTTTTATTTTACAGTGGTACCTCGCAAGACGAATGCCTCGCACAACGAAAAACTCGCTAGATGAAAGGTTTTTGCGATTTTTTAGGTGACTCGCAAGACGAATTTTTCTATGGTCGTGCTTCGCAAGACGAAAATTTCAATGCATTCCTATGGGAAACCGTGCTTCGCAAGACGAATTTTTCGCAATACGAAACGACTCGTGGAACGAATTAATTTTGTCTTGCGAGGCACCACTGTAAATGTCTTTTTGTATCTTGCCCTGGGACCATTTGATGAATAGCTGGTTATAAATACAAATCCTGATAACTAACACTCAGGGGCGTCTTACCCATAGAGGCTAGTGGCCTGGGGCGCCAAGTTCTGGAGGGTGCCAGAGAAGAGGCGGAGGCTGGACGCGGCACCTCCCAGCATCAGCTCGTCACCCTTGCCTGCCTCTGCCATGCTGCGCCAAAGCAGCACCACGCCCGGAGCCTCCGTCTGCCGTTGCCACCGTGGCATGAAGCGGCCAGCTGAGCCGGGGGGCGCCGTGTCCAGCGTCTGCCTCTTCCCCGCTGGAGGAGCCACCCTCAAGCTGCTGCCTGCCTCCTCCAGCCCCACCGGCAGCGCCGTCCTCCCTAAAAAAGGGTGGACAACTCTGGGAAATGGGGGGGAGGGCGGAGGGAGCTTTGCACCACAGCATCGGAAATGCTTAACACAGCCCCGCTAACACTAATAAATATATAAACAAACAGGCAAACAAGAGACCACATTAGTCCACCATTACTCTTTTAAAAAACGCAGAAGTACATGTTGAGGGCAAGAAAATGGAAAGATCCTCTGTGGAATCATGTTGTTTTGCATTTCTGGTGGCTCCTAGTTTCTAACTACGTAGTTGATGGCAGCCTGTTGAATTTTCTTATCCACCCACCTCTGCTTTCACTTGCAAATTAGCATCGTGATTCTCAGTGATTTGCATGATATGGTACTCTGGGCAATTTGTATATAAAGACAAAGCAGACCATTCTGAGTAGGCTGCATTACATCATTGCTTCAGTTTCCTTCCATCAATGTAAACATTTCCTTTTTCTTTCCTAGTACATTATTTTATTCTCCCCGCACCCAGCTAGTTTTTCTTGAGGAAAATATTCATAGCCACTATGGATCATTTAAAAATATCTTTCCTATCTCCTTTCTTATTTAGAAGAATTTATGTTGAATACACCTTGTCCCCTATTTCACTTTTTTACAGCCTGTATGCGAATTGCTGAACCTAAGCAGACTCTTGGAAGCATATAGAATATGCATAAACTTTGATGAAGTCTTTTAGGAGTAACCAAAGCAAGGAAAGGATGAAATGATTTTTTTCCCATGCAACTAGGGTTCTAAATCTTTAGCATAACATGCCAACTCTGTTTAAATTCATAAAAAATGTATTTTTAAAAACCCACCCACATAATTTGTTTTCATAGAATTCCAACACATCATTTCTTGGTTTAATACTGTAATTTGTTACCTTCGCCCATTGCTTCCCCCTTAATGCTTCTCTTTTATCAAGGAAGCTTTTGATTCACCTTGTACTGGCTAACACAGCAAAAGTATGTGGGTAGAGCTGGGTTTGTGCATTCTGTGCCAGTGATGTCTGCACTGATATTAACTCTAATATTGTGAGCTCTACATTGGTGAACTCTGATAATGGATTTGAGCAAAATAATAATACTATGTCCTTTGGCTGCTGCTTCTCCCCCACACACACCCTGTTAGGAAGAATGATGGTTTGTTCCCAGATGGGTTAGGTGGAACATGATACTGTATGGGGGCGGGGGGGGGGGGGCGGAGGACAACAACCAAGAGTGTCTGCAGTGTGTTTATCACTCCCTCTCCCAGAAGCAAACCAACGAGTCTTTTCAAAAGGAAGGTTCCATTAACATTTTATCCACCAGAAGAAGTCAGCAAGAAAGCCGTACTGAAATGCATTTTGCTTTTAAGAGCTGTGGCATAAAATGGATGCTGCGTGCTGCAACCTTCTCTATTAAGTTTGCAACATCACAAGGCTGATACAACAATGGGGGGGGGGAGAAACCAGGTCATTAAAAAATGGCGCTGCTTCACTCACCCTTTGGCCTGTGTTGCTATGCCAACGTCGGTTAGTTTCATTCCTACACCTACAAAATAAAACAGCAAGCCGGCATCACACAGGGGTATTTCAGGTATAGAAAAGCTTTATATATTAATGCAGTTTTTATTGGCTTCACTGCTGGTTACAGATGCTATCCATCACACTCTCTGTATACACCATCACAAATATTTCATTTCTCCAAGGCAGGTTATTCATTCAGCACTGTCATTGAATAAAGGTCTACTCTGAAGCATCTGTTCCTCTTAGGGCTTATCTACACCTCTTGCCCCACTACTGTGCCTCTTGATGAACTGCCTCAGCTCAGGCAGACTTTTTGGATCCAACCCCCGCTCTTTGTTTGGCTCTGGTGTCCCAATAAAGATCTGCAGTGGGGATCCTGAACCCGCAAAGATCACAACTCACAGGGTGGAATGCAGTTGAGTATTTATTTATTGCATTTTTACTCTGCCCTTCCTCCAAGGAGATTAGACTGGGGCGTGTAGTTCTCTGCCTTCCTCTTTTTGTGTGAGATACCTAGATGAGGGTAAGACACAAGGGAAGGGGCCAAGGCACAATGATCACTATGGCCAAGTGAGCTCCACAGAACATCACCTCCTTCTGTTGCGATCACAGAAGTTGTCCCATGCATGGAATGATTTAGTTCAGAGTGGTCCAATGTGTGGCTTAAGGGCCACACGCGGCCCTTGCCAACATTTGACATGCACAGCCCTCACACTGCCTTCCCAAAGCTGGGTAAGGAGGCGCTGGGCTTTGGGAAGGAAGCATGAGGGCTCTGACAGGATCCTAGAGCCCTTCCTCTTCCTTCCCAAAGCCTTGTTAGCAGTTTCCCAGCTTGGGGAAGAAGGTGGGAGGGCTATAGGACCCTCCCACCTCCTTCCCAAAGCCCAGCACTTCACTTAACTGGCTATGGGAAGGCAGTGCACGGACTGGGGATGTGCATCAAAGTTTGGCCTTGCTCCCCCACCCTCACACGACAAGGCAGTGTGAGGCTGCATTTTCCATGTTGAAGTACTCTGGTGGCCCACTTGGTATGAAAAGTTGGACTGTGCTGATTTGGTTGGTCACAAGCCATTGTGCCCAATGCACCTCGGTGAGGCCTGCTCACAGGCAGAGAGGCACTGAAATCCAGCAGTCCCAACATTGCATTGCTGAAACCTCTTTTTTGCAAAATGTGACTAGTACAAGACACACTCAGTAATGCAGTAATTTTAGACTGTGGACTTAACCATCTTAGAGCAGCCACAACACAGACTGCAGCTGAATGTGGGCCAGTCATTGCATGTTGGGGGAATGTGGGCAGGCAAGTGGTTCCAGCCAAGCCCAATCACTGCTAGCAGCTTCAACACAGCAGTGCCACAGGTGAGAATGGCTCTGTGAGCACACAAAAGAGAGTGCAGGCATTCCCAGGCCAGCCCATTCACTGCCAGTAGCCATAGGAGAGCAGCTCAGTGAACAACTGAGGCAGGAGCTTCCAGCCCAGCCTACTGTGCACAGCCCAATTGCTGCCTGCACCAGCAAAACCTCTGCTGTGTTGGCAGAGGGCTTGCTTCCCTTGGGAGTACACCCAGCTGAGCTTGTGTGCCAAAGTGTGAACCGAACAATAAGACCTTGTGAAGAGTAATAGATGAGCTGAAATGAACACTGCACATTTCTTTTTTAAAAAAGAATCTATAATGCTTTCTATCCTCTTTTCAAACCGGTTACCTGCAGTGGGAAAATGTAGGAATTTCTTGCTGCATTTGTTATATTAGTTGAATATAGCACCATTGTGGAAGCTGAATACTTGCCACAGCAGGTAGATAATTCATTTCTTTCCTCTGACAGTAGGTAACACATTCTGAATGAAAAGAGCTGCAGCCTTGAGGAGGCTGGAGAAAAGGAAATATCCATAAATCTTTTGACAGGAGTTCTACTGTAGTCAGTGATGTACTGTACCTGCAGGCATCCAGCCTGAAGCAGCTACTGAAAGGGTGACCTGATCATGGATTAGTCACGCTTTCAGCTTACAAACCTCTACCCAACTTGGGCCCAGGGCAAGAGCCACAGGAAAAACCAGCTGAGCACCAACTGCAACAATAGATTGTGGGAGGGAGGGTTACCAAACTCTTTGTTCTTCCATGTGAACCCGACCAGGAAGGTGAAGTGTAGGTGGGTTCCCAGGAGGCAGGACACAGCAAAAACAGCAAGATCCTTTATTGAACTACATAACTGGGAAACAGGGGCAAAGCAACTGCTTATATACATTCCTGAAAGCCTGGGCCACTCCCACTCCCAACATGATGGGCTGTCTAAACTTCCAAGCTGCGAATCATGACTCAGAGTTCAAGGGCCAATGGCAGAGGCCCAAATTCTGAAATGTTCTGTGATTGGACATCATGTATTGAATCAGAACACAGGAGCTCAGAATCCTTAGTCCAGACTCAACCTCAGGCAAACACAGATCACTGAATACATAACAGAAGGATGTCTAAGCTGGATGCTCCAAGCTTAGGCCATGTGGCTTAAGCAAACCATTTTTTGTGTTTTTATACAAATAATTTAGAAACATTTTACCATTTTGAAACGAAGTTATATTGCCTGCCGTTTCTTGCCGCTGTATGGAAAACAACATGAATCTGACCTCTTGAAGAGTTTGGAAATAAACCTTTTTTAACTTGACAAACATGTCGTCTCTTTCTATGCTAAGGGAAGTGGGGAGGTTTGGAAGCAATTTACAAGGGGGTATATTTTAAAGCCCACATTTCCATGCTTTACTTTGCTGCATGTTTTTTAATTTTAAATCTCTGCTGGGTGTCTCACCAGAGAGTACTTGCCCTGGATCTAGGCATCCAGGGAATTCTCCTTTCCATTTTACCAAATACAAAAACCAACATTGTTTAGAGTGGGTCGCGTGATGTCTGACATTTATAGAAGCTTACAGGTTAAACTTAGTTACTGTTCTAAGTGCCACCGTCCATTGAGGGGGGCCTCCTCCCCATCATACAGAACAGCAAAACAACAACAACAACAACAACAACAACAACAACAACAACAACAACAACAACAAAAACCACACACACACAGCTCTGCTTTTGTGCTGGTCATAGAGCAGAGGAAGCTCCTTCCTTTGTAGCTTCAGGCTAACAAAAAAAGAAACGTAGTGCTCTATCCCTTCTTTGACGCCCAGATGGAATTTCAAGCTTTGGGAAGAATGCTTGAAGGTGGAAGAATTCACTTCCATGCTTGTGCACCCCTAATTTTCACCATACTACACAGTAGCAGCCCATGTAGTGGGTGGAGCTGCAAAGAGGCCTCCCCAACACCAGCCTTTCTGCAGCTTATTTGGACAGGGCTGGGCAGTGGCAAGGTCTGAGCTGCATGGATACACTAGTGGAGCAGACCTATCCTTCCCGCCAGTGTGGCTATGCAACCCTACCACTGCCATTCTACCCACCCATTGACGCCAATGTTGGGAGGATGGCATTACTGATACCGCAGATATGGGGACAGGGCTTTGTCTGTGAGATTAATGGTTTGCCTGACGTCAGCCAGTGAACCTCTGGCTGAAGTGAGGCTTGAACCAGGGACTTCATCGCTCACTCATCAGCTGCTACACTTCCATCAGCTTTACATCAAACATGGCCATGCGGCGATGAGATGCTCACCTTGCATATCTGTTACAAGCAAACTGCCGCTGGTTCTTTCATATACCCAGTGCTGAAAGGTGCAGCATTTCTGGCCAGCTTCCGAGTCTCTCCGCAGGAAGTTTATTTCTTTCCCATCTCTAATGGAGTATTTCACAAATTCTCCAATTAGCTCCTCTTCCACAGTCGCATAAGGGACGTTGTTCTTGGGCCGATGAACAAGGAAAATAGGAATGATTCTAAAATGAAAACCAATAAATAAGACAATGACACATTATAATCCTAGGCAGCGCTCATTAGTCCATGCAGGCTGCTTAATTTTTTTCTGTGTGGTCTCTCTTGAGACTGATGGCACATTATAAAATGCTGTCATTCCCACAGGAACTGCTGTAAGATTTTCAACACGTGTAACAGGAACACTAAGGGGTGTGTGGGGAGACCACATCAAAATTATAGTTAAAACAACTACATCTGTGTGAGTTTTCCCTTTAAAAAAAACACATCTGCGTGGAAATGGAACGGAACATACCAGTCAACACATGAAAAACAGAAATGAACTAGATCAGGCACCCCCAAACTCGGCCCTCCAGCTGTTTTGGGACTACAACTCCCATCATCCCTAGCTAACATGACCAGTGGTCAGGAATGATGGGAATTGTAGTCCCAAAACAGCTGGAGGGCCAAGTTTGGGGATGCCTGAACTAGATAAAGGCCATTCCACCCACCCCTAGTTCTTTGTAACATATAGTTTTCCGCTTCGGAAAAGTACTCTGTGATAACTTTGATTTAAAAAAATAAAGAAACAAGGAGACTCAAGGAAGCAAAGTGTATGGAGAGTTCAGGAGGGACACGTTTTTAGGAAGTGCTGGAACAGGATTCTTTAGCAAATTACCGCAGCGTTTGTGAGCTGGGTTTCCGCTTGGAAAATCCTTCATAGATATGAGTACAGCTGCTGGGATGTGTAAATAAGAGCCCTAAAGCTATTCCATCATCGCCTCCAGAGCTCAGGCTCAGCACAGTGTGCTCAGATGTGCTGCTTGCATCTTCCCTTTACATTTTCCAGAGGCAACTTCTATTTTTAACTCTGCACTTTCACCTTGTTTGAACCAATAATTTTTTGCTGCAGATCTAGAAATGAAGTAGCAGCCCTGCTGAACAGACAGGGTCAATGCACACAACCCGAACAAACACACTCACTCACTCTCTCTCTCTCTCTCTCTCTCTCTGCATTATTGTTGGCATCGGTCTGTCTCAAGAGACAATGGAAGAATGCAGGGGTAAAGTGAAACCATTGGAAGAGTTACAGTGCCTGCTGTGTCTGTGGAGACCAATACGGGAACGACATGTTTTATTGCAGATGAGGCAGGTGAAGGCGTCTGGTTTTGCTGTTCCAGATGCACCAAGGTGTTGCTTCTCTCTGCACTACTCCTAGCATTCTCCTCTGGCTGCTGCAGTCATCTGCAAGGGATTCCCACAGGGCAGGGTTGTTGTTGCCAGCCTTCATGCCACATTTGCAGACATCTTTATAATGCACGCGGGTGGCGCTGTGGGTTAAACCACAGAGCCTAGGGCTTGCTGATCAGAAGGTCGGCGGTTTGAATCCCCACAACGGTCTGAGCTCCCGTTGTTCAGTCCCAGCTCCTGCCCACCTAGCAGTTCAAAAGCATGTCAAAGTGCAAGCAGATAAATAGGTACCACTCTGGTGGGAAGGTAAACGGCATTTCCATGCACTGCTCTGGTTTGCCAGAAGCGGCTTAGTCATGCTGGCCACATGACCCGGAAGCTGTCTGCGGACAAACGCTGGCTCCCTCGGCCTATAGAGCGAGATGAGCGCCACAACCCCAGAGTCGTCTGTGACTGGACCTAATGGTCAGTGGTACCTTTACCTTTACCTTTATAAGGCAGAGTTGGTCTGCCAACAGGCCTCGTACCTGAACCCAGCTCCTCATAAAGCACATCCTGGGGGATCCTGCCATCTTACATTCTGTGGACATGACCAAGTAGCTGTTGCTGAGACAGAAGTGCAAACATGCTGCAAATGTGGGCTTGGGAGAGCACATCTTTGTGTTATGAGACTCTGTCCTGCCACACATGGCAGGTGCCTATCAAATTTATTTCAGGTTAACCTGCACAATGTATTACGTGTCTCCCCCACTAAGATACTTTTAAATGATTCAGATACATCTGAAGGAGGTATCTTATATCCTCTTGAAAGAGATGACAAATTTCAGGGATATGCAAGACTCATCCCAAACGTCATGCATGAACAAGAAGGAATTTCAGCGATCATTTCAGGAGGTAGCTATATATGACTACAGTATCCTACAGTGGAACAGCAAATCCTTTGAAAAAGATCTGAGGTCATGTTGGTGCAGCCATCCATTACAGCATTTAAACGGTGTTTCCTTACCAATGTGAAGTGTTGAGCTGGCGCCCCACGACAAATAATAATGATAACGATAATAGTTTCCATTAACAGCAATCTGAGTGCTCAAAGTGCTTCAGATACATTGGGTTGTGTTCAGCGTTGCACTAAGGAGAATGTTCTGCTGACACAAAGTTTTCTCTTGCACAATTGAATCTTCACCCCCCATGCACCCCCATCTGCTTTGGAGCTCCCCACCAACCCTCCAGAGCAGATTTGAGGATGACATAGGGCAGGCAAGTCCAACAGGTAGATTGTGATCTACCGGTAGATCACTGGCTCCTCCCTAAAAAGCTCAACAACTTCGACCTGAACCCCCCAAAACAGGGCTTTCCTTCCTAAATAAAAGCTCAACTACCTTGACTTGAATCCCCCTAAAGGGGGTAGATCACTACCAGTTTTAAACTCTGTGAGTAGATCGCAGTCTCTTGGGAGTTGGCCACCCCTGACATAGGGCATGCAGAGGTAGAGGATTGGGAGGGAGGGGAGACCCATTGCACTAGAGCTAATCTCTGTGCTAGCATAAATATTAATTGAATGCCACCCATTGTTTGTTTCTTACATTATCAGTGTGCATGATGAAAAAAGGATAAGAGGACAATCCCCTGCCCTGAAGAGATTTCACCAGAGGTTTTCAACCTTTTTGAGTTTGCGCCTCCCTTGACCAACTACATTCTTAATGTGGCATACCTATGGGGATCAGGAGCCTAGTTATGTCACCCCTTGCTTGCAAAGCTGGCAGCTTCTCATCCTTTTTTGAACATCCTCCCTTGTCCATTTGCAACATCAAGGGCTGGTGGACTGGCTGGCTGGGCTCCCTCGCCTGCTTGCTTGCTTGCTTACTCCGAGGCCACCTCAGCTCCTGGCAACCAGCCCCAGAGGCACCATTTGCCTGCGGAGCTTGTAGCCAGGGCTGCTGCAACAAACAGCCACAGAAGCCTCTGGGAGGCATAGATGCGAGAAGGCATCAGAGGGAAGGAGGGAGGGAAGGAAAGAAGGACAGAGGCCAGTATTGCCTGCGGCACCCCTGACTATCATTCAAGGCGCCCCAGGGTGCCACGGCGCACTGGTTGAAAACCACTGGCTTACATAATCCAATATTCAAGGCAGAGGAAATAATAGAATTCACTCTAATTCTCCTTCTTGTCCAACAGCATGCATGGAGCTAGGTGTGGATGTCATCCATCACAACATTGTTATGGTTGCAACACGTTTTATTTTTTAAAAAATGTTACTCACTCAGGCACCTCTCCAAAGCCCTCCAGAGGTTTTGTTTCTGCAGCATATATCTTGGCGTACTCTCTTGCTGTGTTCTGAACATAACATTCCTATATAAAAGAGAATCCAGTGGCATGGCAAGAAAGGAAACAATTAACACAGTTATTGGTGGCCATAGTTTAAAAGCTGGGGTGTCCCCACAGGCCTTGATTACAGAAGGGTGCAGCAAGCACTTACCTGCAGTGCCAATTTGTAATTCTTTTTCATGAGTTCATCGTTGTTCCTGGTCCCATATGCAATGGCATTGTGCACTTTCAGAACACAGGGGTGGCCGGAGCCAAACACAGGAACTAAGCCTTGCATGACTTTGCTTCGGAAAGCCTTTCGGTGCACTCCTTCCCCAAAATGCAGCTCTTCAGTTATAATCCTCCCATGCAGGCTGTTGCTGAAATAACTATCACTGATGAAATCTTCCCTGAACATAAGCTGTAAGAATTCAATCTCTTCCAACCCTACAAATATATAAATATGCATAAGACCTCAACGAAGAAACTACATTCTGCTGAGTAAAAAGGTTTATGTGTATGCGCACCAAAGAGAAATCAACTGGGGGGGGGGGCGGGGAAGCAATCAAACTAGAGGAAGCAAAGGAAACAGAAAGAAGGCTCAGGGGGAAAAATGTAAGAGGGCTTCTGGGATTTTTCATGCCCTTCTTAATACTGCAGCATCACGTAATTTTTGAAAAGCATTTCTGAAAGTGAGGGATACTATGTAGTGGTTTTTGATATACTGCAAGGTACTGCAATATATTATATAGCTCTGTAACCTTAATTATATTCTTTTGCTATTTTGTTATTGTAACCTTTTTCTTTTTCCCTTTTCTTCTTGTTTACTTTAATTAACTGTAATGTTTTCGATACAAATAAATGACAACTTTAGACTTGGGCAAATAATACTATGACAGGAGGCATCCTACTCATGAGTAGAACCCTGGCAGAGACACATGCCCGACTGGAATGTTCCCTCCCTCCTGGGCGATCGTTCGGGAGCTTCATAAGCATTCTTCAGCCCGAACACCACAGCGACTGATGCCAAGAAACATCAGCATGCTTACATATCCGCAGAGTTTGCTCAGCTTGTGTAACAGAACTCAGCAACTCAGCATTGTGGCTAATCTACTTTATTTACATATAAACACACGGAGCACTGCAACATGGCTCCCTCTCTCTCTAGCATCAGACAGCAATGAGAAAGAACAAAGGACAATAGTCCCACTTCACAGAACACAGTAAGACAAACATCCTGTCTTCGTCACTTCGTCACTTCCCATGTGTGGAATCAAAACACACACAGTCAAGTGATAGACAACAAACCCATGACTGCACATGGGGAACGAATCTCCCAACACTTTAGACTTGGGCAGAAGAGCAATAAGCTCTGTGATGAAGGTTGATGTGGAGCTTAAAGCATCTGTGATCATGCATGGAAGGTCCTACAGTGGATCTTTGTTGTTGGAAATGCAGCCTTAACATGCTGTGGGGAAGGCTGATCCCTCCAAAGTCTGGCATGTGGTGATGTGATTGTTGTGTATTTGGGGTCAGGAAACCGGTGGGGAATTTATGGTCCTCCAGATGCTGACAGACCCTTCCATCCCGACCTGCATTCTTTACCATTTCTACGACTACCTGGGAGTCCCCTCTTAGCAATTCCATCCATGTATCAAATTCCAATAGCAAAGGCACACAAAGACGCATTTGCAGGCAATGATTGAAAAGCCATGCAATTGTTTTTAAAGAGGACGGAACGATTAATCCTGCTTCTTGAAGAGTCAGAACAACTAACCACCCACCAGACTGAATAAGCTAAAGCTGACTAGCACAATATGTCCAGCAATGATGAAACTTGTTGGCAAAAGTGTTATCTATGTTTAGCACAGGCAAAGCAAAACACATGCTGGTGTGATTAGAGAAATAGCAACATATGGGGAAAGTATTTCTCGTCTCTTAATTCCTTGCCTTTCTCCTTGGGTAGTGTTACATAGCACAAGACTTTGCAAAGGCCACATGTTTGGGCACCGGGAATGCTTGCATCAAAACAGTTCATTGTTATGGTTCCTTTCTCTCCAGCAGAGTCCCTGTGGGGCCACTTCAGCTGCTTCAGTTTCAATGGGGCTTTCTGACCCTGCAAGCTAAAGCAGCAACCTTCGCCGAGCGAGTGAGGCAGACTCATGGAACCATAATGGTGGGAAACCTAGGTACAATGTTCCTCTTCAAGAAAAAAAGTCAAAAGCAGAATGTGGGCTAGGCTCTCAAGGAGTGGCTGATACGATCAGCATTGGGAAGCTCAGAAGAAGGTGACTCAGTGGCGATGGGAAGACTTTTCACATATACTCAGACATTCTTGTACATTACTGCTTCACATATTTCAGGGCAGACATAACAACCATTTCTGTCACTGCGTCCTAACAAGCCCTGGCTCAAATTAGTAACAGCTATGCAGAATATACCCAAGTACGATTATCACTTGGCACAATTCTCCATAGGTGAGCAGGAAGAATTCCATATGGACTTACCTTCAACATCCTGAAGACTGGAAAGATGTTCCAATACTGCAGAGAGAACGAAAACAACACAGGCAAGGTTTAGACAGTAAAATAGCACCTTTAATTGTGCTTTGTCTTAAGAGACAATATGTTAGAATTTACCTTCAGAGGTTAGGTTAAATTCTGCAGATGCTTTCCCATACATATTCTTCAAGCAGCAGTGATACAGCCCTTGGTCCTTTTTACCAGCTTGAACTATTGCCAGGGATACTGGAAAGTCATCTCCTGCACTAGAAGAGATGTTAACATTTGAATGTTTGTGTTTTAATACATTTTCTGCTTAGTTTTTCAGAGGCTTGTGTGATCTCTTTGTCTTCCTTCCCCTCTCCCTCTCGTTCCCCACCCCCATTACTGGAATGTAGGGAAATATGGCCACTGTTATTAGTTATTGCTGCTGGAACAGTAGGCAAGTAAGTGGCTAGGAAGGAGTTATTATTCAGCTCAGATTTAAATCCAAGCTGGGAAAGAACATGGGAGTCTTGCCTTGGTTTTAAGGCAAGCACTATGAGTTGCTAAGTCTCATACTTAGTGACATTTCTAACAAATATGGAGTGCCAAATTTGAGTCAGGTCTAAAAGCAAACAAGCATGTAAATAAATGCACATGAATGACCCAATTCCATGTACACATCTGAAGTCACTTGACAGCTGTAGGGCAGTGTTTTTCAACCTTTTTTGGGCAAAGGCACACTTGTTTCATGAAAAAAATCATGAGGCACACCACCATTAGAAAATGTTAAAAAAATTAACTCTGTGCCTATATTGACTATATATAAAGTAATTCTCTTGAATAGGAATCAAATAAACACAAAGAAAGTATTTTATAATTACTTTTCAATTTTTCCCACGGCACACCAGGCAACATCTCGCGGCACACTAGTGTGCCGCGGAACAGTGGTTGAAAAACACTGCTGTAGGGTACCACACTCACCTATACCACCCACCCAAACAGCATCGGTTTCATGTGTTTACAAAATGTACAAAGGATTTTTTTTTAGGAGCAACAATCCATAAATGTTTATTTCAAATATATCTACAGGATGCAGTACTTGGGTTATTTTTTAATACTGCTTTTATTGATTTTCATGGTACAGAACATAAATTTTGAGAAAACAATTGCTACAACAGTAAACCACAAATACCTTGTCCTGATAAAATTACAGGCCATGTGCCATACTTGTTGAATTTGTTAGTTCTGTTGGCACTGGTTCCATGTGCTCTGTCAATGCTTAGAACGTGTGTTAGAATCCACAAATCATTTAGGATTAAATCAATCAAGCCCTGCTTCTTTCATTGGTTCAACTGACTAACTGCTCTATGGTACAATAATTTATTGTATCCACAAATTTTAGAGATAATCCACACACACACCCAGTCCTCATCCACCCCTCATTATGTGCACTGCTGCTTGCAGGAGATTCCTATCAATAATTCCTCTTCCTGACAGCAGCACTCCCGTACCTATAGAACTGTGCACATGCAAGGCTGTTTGTTGCTCAGCCTTTACCAAAGGTGTAATGGGCTTTGAAGACACTCAAACTCAGGACGCAAGGGAGAAATGTGCTAAGAGGAAGGCACGCTTGGCAAATCCACACTGTGATCAACTCCTGCCCAGAAACCAATGTCCCCACTGTGGAAAGACATGTGGATCCAGAATTGGCCTCCACAGTCACTTACAGACTCATTGTTAAAACTGTAAATTCTTTTCAGTAGCACCTTAGAGACCAACTGTGTTTGTTCTTGGTATGAGCTTTCGTGTGCATGCACACTTCTTCAGATACATCTGAAGAAGTGTGCATGCACACGAAAGCTCATACCAAGAACAAACACAGTTGGTCTCTAAGGTGCTACTGAAAAGAATTTTCTATTTTGTTAAAACTGTGTTTATGGAAGACAATCTTACTTGGCTACGAGTGATCGCCAAAGAAGTAGTAGTAGTAGTAGTAGTAGTAGTAGTAGTGAATGAATGAATTTATGTTACCCAGACAATCTGAAGGTTGTTGAAGTAATCCATTATTACAATATCTCTTCACTAGGTGCAGCTGTCATTTCTCTCACATGATACCATCAGAGCTTTGGTCATCAAAATAAGCACACTCCCTAACATGCACACTCCCCTACACCCATCCAAACGGCATTGAAAAGCATGTATGTTTATTGCGTAGATCTCCTTACCTTCTGTGTACTTGAGCAAGTAGCTTAGAGTCTTTAGTCCACGTAATGGTGGAGTCTTCGTGAATTTCACTAAACTGGCAGCACAATTTGATATTTCCAGAGAGGTCAGGGAACAGTTCAGCTTGTATTTTCTTCACCAGCTTTGGTGCTTGAATTAAAACACAATTCAGTAAGTGGCTTAAACACACAGTAGAACCTCAGGACCAATTTAGACATTACATGTCTGTTGACATGTCATTCCTGTAAATTCATTGTTAAGTGTAAGAGTTTAAAAATAACAATGATGTATACACCTTTGTAGATTGTGAACCATGTAGATTTCTTTTTCTCTCTTTCTCTTAGGGCTATGGGTTTCTTTTCTGATGAAAAATCAATCAACCTTTTCACTTTATCCTGGAGCAGCGTTTCCCAAACTTGGGTCTCCAGCTGTTTTTGGACTACAAGTCCCATCAACCCTGGCTAGCAAGACCAGTTGTCAGGGATGATGTGAAAAGCAGCTGGACATTCAAGTTTGGGAAACACGAGTGAAGTGATCGTAGCAAGCAAATTAATATTCTTCCATAATATTGTTTATTTCTTTATAAATGTTTATTTAAACGTTCTAAGTCAGTTGTGGGTAACCTCTGAGCTTCCAGGTGTTTATTTATTTCCATTTAAAAAATCTTTTTAATATTAGGATGGTGTACAACAACATCTCCCATCGGTGCCAAACAGCATAACCAATAATCAAGGATGATGGGAGTCATAGTCTAGCAGTACCTGGAGAACCTCTGGTTCCCTAACTCTGTTTTAAGTCCAAACCTGAAGATGGGAGCCACAGCTTCACACATATGTGCACTAGCCCTGAGTCTAATTAACTTGCACTGTCCACAATCCAATTAAACCAGAGTTTAATCTACAAAGCAACTCAGAAAGCAAAGTCAGGAAAGACCTGTGTCTGGAGCCTAGGACAATGTCTGCCAAAGGACTGCTGATGTGTAAAGACAATTTAAAAAAAATCAGTTTCTAAACATACCTTTGCTGTCCTTTTTGTAAGGCAGTTTCCGTTGTTCCCTCTTATCTTCCTTGTGAGTTGGGCCAGCCTCTGTTTTTGAGACTTTTTTGACACAGCTGGCATGGTTGCAAACATTTTCCTTTGCTTCAAGGCGTGGCTTCTTAATTTGTACCTTTGGTGCCATCTTCTTCTTTACGGTTTCTTGCTTACGCTTCACGTCCTCGGTGCTGTTGTGATGCGAGGGTGCCTTGCAGGGTTTGGAGGATTCCTGCGACTTCGTCTTCCCTTCTCCTGCAGTTGCTCCTGAAGTGCACGGCTGAATTTTGACCTGTGGCAGCTGTTCCTGAGAATGATGACTGTTCTTGGAGGCACAAGGCAAGACGCTGACTAAGGCCCCTATTGCATGCTCTGATGAATTTAGGCTTTGCCTCTCACCATCTGTGAATGCTGTGGCTCGATTGTGACCTATAGATGGGACTACACACTCTCCCACTAATCCCCCTTCAGACACACCAGCTTGCTCACCGGAAAGGACCACGAATGGATGCACAAAGTCTGTAATATCATGCCAAGAATACATCAGTTCTGAATTAAGAAGTGCCCTCATGTAAGGCTCCACTTCCTCTAGGTTACATTCAGTGGACTTTTGAGTTTCTCTGGCACCCCTTTCACATGGGATTATTTTGGTCTGACTTTCTCTACCTACATGCTGGTACTCATCCTGTTGTAGTTCACTGTTTTCATGGCAGGAATGTGTGTGTTCTGAATCGATTAGATTCCTCATATAAGGTTCTACTTCAGTTTCCTCAAGATCATGTGAATTAGACATTTGTCTTTCTCTCTCACACTGGACTGTTTGAGTGTTACTTTTCTCCACCACCCTTTCATACTGATTCTGCCAATGTTCATCCTTATCCTTCTTAACTCCAACTTGCATGGACTCAGTTTGCCTTAGGCTTTTAACTGCCTCTGGTGCATTTGTACCAAACTTTCCTGACACTAGTTCATTTGTACTACAACCTTCGCATACGCTTTCCTTTAGAATCTTACGCTGAGCAGAAACAATTAAATTGCCTACCATATGGCTTGCATTTTGATTATCCTGACCTGTACTGTGGCACTCATTTCTGATAATACTTGAAGGCTGAACAGTGTTTAAAGCCGTTGACTTGCAAGGTTCCGATGGAGAACCTGAAAAATCCAGTCCTAACCCTAAATGGTCAGTAATGCTAGATTTTTTTCCTGATACTGTTTGATGAGAATCTGATGGTGGCATCACATATTTGCATTCTAGGGCAGTTTGCCCTATGCTTGTCCCAAAGTCCCTATTTTCTTCACTCATGTCATTTTCATTGTTCTTGTTTATTTCTAACAGAACTTCAGTGTAGAATCTAACTTTGTATGATGCTGTGAACACTGGTTCTGCTTTGTGCCCCTCTATTTTTTCATTGCCCTCAACAGCTTTAGGTTCAGTAGCTAAAACTGAACTATATTCTTCCGTGTGGTAGCTGCAATTCCGTGCATCAGATACAGCTTGAACATCTTTACTATTATTGCCTCTCAAAACATGATAAATATCACAATTATTGTCACTTCGAGCTTTCATTTCTGACTCAGTTCCTTTCTCCTTAAATTTCTCTGCAATGCTTTTATCGACCGCCGTAATTGAAAAGTGTTCTTCAGTTCCAAATTGATCATTATTTTTGCCAGAGAAATTACTGGATGAATCCTCTTTCAGTGAAAGCTCAGCAAGATTAGCACACTCTTTTATTCTCGAGTGGTGCAGTGTAACATGAGATTCTTTAGTAGGCATCTCATCAGCCTGCTTTGCTTTGGGGCCATCTGTACAATGGACAATCTGTTCAATACAAGACAATGGGCTGGGAAAATTAGCAGGTAGGCATGATAACATTTCTTGGCCATGTTCTAAAGGATCGCCTGGAGCTTCTGTAAGTTTGAATGGAGATTCTACTCCACAAGACTGGAAGCCACCATCAGTCATAATTGTTTCTTCCTGATAAGCAGACATATGAGCAGATCTATTATGATCAGACTTTTCCTTTTGGATATTGCTGCTTAATGGATGAACAGATGGCTTTTCTGTTTCCTGTCCAAAGGCAGAGCACAGACACATGGCAGCTGTTTCTGCAGGTAGTGCAAGAGAGCTCTTGTCCGTGGATGTACGGCTACATGCTCCATCTCTTTTTAGCGCACTGCAGTAATCAGTGTGGACTTTCATTACTCCTGCCAATTCTGTGACAAGCTGATTATCTTCTGTTAGATTTCCTGGCACATGCTGCCCAGTGCTTCCATCCCTAGCAATGTTCAGCTCTTCAACCTCCTTGGCAGGGCCAGTCCCAGCTGCTGAACTCTCAACTTTGTTGCTTGCGCAAGTGAAGTCACAGCCCCAGTCGTCTCCCTCATAAAGGAGCATCTGCAACTGCTCGTGCATTGATGATAAATCAGCATCTCTGACCTCAGGTTCTGCAGCTTCCAAGGCTCTCTGGGAATCTGCTTTGGAAAGATATTCAGCGCAGGGAATATCATGGACTGCTTTTACCTTATTAGACTCATGGGGCTTCCCTCCATGTGCCTTTGCTCTTTCTGTCTGTATATTGGGCACAGCCAAAGGAGGCAGAATGTCACATAAGCCTTCTTGCTTAGAAGAGACACTGGGGAGACTTTGTGCACCAGGCGGCACATTGCGGCTTGCCATATCACCTGTGATTGTGAGATGAAGAGTTTGATCCCAGCACAGCTCCCTCTCATTATGAGTCCCATTGGACACACAAAAGCCAGCAGAGTTTTCCAGCACTGCACTGCCCGTTGCAAATCCATTTTGGCTGCTGACCTTTTCTGAAGCTGACTTTTCAGAAGCAGGGCTTTTTACAGGGGAAGATTTGAAAACAAATCTCTCGTCTAATACAGGCTCCGTTATAAATAGTTTAAGATTACCGCTGATTGGCACTGTGTTGTCAGAGTCAGCTTCTTGTTGCTGTACCTGGAAGAAATAGGGCGGGGGAAGAAATGAAGAAATAAGACATGTTTATGAATTAAGAATTAGACTATTCAATCAGAAAGCTCAGGTGGTACTGGGCCCCAAAATGATAATACAGCGGTACCTCAGTTTTTGAGTGTCTCAGAAGCTGAACGTTTCAGTTTTCGAATGCCAAAAACTCAGAAGTAATTGTTTCTGTTTTCGAACGCGCCTCAGAAGTCGAACGGTTTCCATGGTGTGTTTTTCAATTTTCTCAATGGAAACTGCAGACGGCCCTTTGCACCTTGGTTGTCAAATGTTTCAGAAGTCGAATGGTCTTCCGGAACGGATTACGTTTGACAACCGAGGTACCACTGTACTCTAATGTGCAACTAACCCCATGATTTATCAACACCCATATGATTATCCATTCAAGTCAACACACTAAGGCCTGGTATGTATGAAGTCATGTAGGTTTAACAGGGTTGGCCTTGACTAGGGTACATGCATAGGGACTGCAAAAATAAGGCCTTTTCAGGCCAACATTGAGCATTTGAAAATCCTGTTGATTTCAATGGGGAAAATGTAGGCACACACTTTACCTTTCCTTCTGGAATCACTGAGACATAAAAAGGGCTTAACTTTTGCTAGTTCACGCACCTAGTTTAAAATCTATTATTACTTTAGCCCAAGCCATGCTGAAGTCAAATACTGTTAAGTGACCAGGGATAGAAAGATTAATAATCTTCTCATGCTTTCAAATGATGACATCATGGAGAAACTCTGGACCAAGTTCAATGAACTCACTCACCCTGATCTAGTGATTTCTTGTGGGAATCTCATACCCAGAAGGAGAGGGAAGGTCTAAATCAGGTGTGGGGGAAACCTCCCCACCCCTGCAGATGTTGCTGAACTACAACTCCCATCAGCCTCAGCAAGCATGGCCTGGGGTGATGAGTGTTGTACAACATCTGCAGTTTCAAATGTTTCCCTCATCTGGTCTCCATCTACAAAGCACTGCATGTGGAGAACATGCATTTCTTTTGTAGCAACAGGGGAAGCTCTGCTAGGTGGGGTCACATTTCTGCAAATCAGAATCAACATGAGACTCTGGATGAGAGGAGTACTTGTGTGTGCGTTCATGAACCAAAGCATGGCACCTGTTCCTTTTCAACATTGCAGAAGGCAAATGCCCTTTGGGTTGTTAAAGGTGGGAGAGCCTAGTTTCTTAGATCAAATTAGTATCCATAGAGCATGGGTGGGGAACTTGTAGCCTTCCAAATTCCATCAGTCCCAGTCAGCATAGCCAATGGTCAAGGATAATGGGAGCTGGTTCTCTAATACCACCTGGAGAACCACATGTTCCCCATACCTGCTGTATGGCATTCAGTAAAATTAATGAGCAAATGAAATGTCAATTAAATATAAAATAAAGCATTTAATGAACAGTAATTCCATTTAGCCACAACAGCTAATAGTTGCAGAACTCCATATGCAGGAAGAATGCACTTCTTGGTATCCAGTGCTGAAATAACAAAGTAAGACCATCACCTTCAGATCAAGTTTATGAGCTTATGGAAGCATATGCTTGGCCACTGGTAGAAAAAATACACTAGGCTAGCTTGAGATTGGTCTGGTTCAGCAAATCAGTCTTAGTTCTTAGTTCTTATATATACCATTGATTTACCGTATAACTCTTACCAAAAGGGACCCCTGGATATTAAACTCCAGTCAAGAGAGGAATAGCTTTTTTAGCTTTTTTCAAACCATGGAGCAATTTATAAAGATGATTATTTTTAATTAAATTAAGAGGATTTATAAACCTGTAATCTAGGCTTTGATTTAGTGCAGTGATGATGATCCTATTCCTCTGGTTGCAATACACATTCCCAAACCTCAGTGTTACCTACTAAAATATATTTTGGTACATTATTTCACTTGCATTCAATGAACATAAGCTTATTTTGAAGTCTTTTAATTCAGTGCAATTTAGGGTGTAACTTTATGCACTCTTGCGTGAGAGCAATTCTCCCTAACTTAAATTGGGCTTACTTCTGAGCAGGAATGTATAGGATTGCACTGCAAGTCAAGTGCTTCTCTGACACCTTTTGCATTGACAGTCACCCTTTCAATTTTTAAGATTAGCCTTCTGCAAAATGTCAGCTCCGTTTCTTGTTGCTTGGTACACCCTCTGCCTAAATTGTGCCTAACCTTTTACTAAAATACTTGCTGGGATTTTGCTGACATCTTATGATCGGTCTACCCTATACCACATGAGGTGGTAGTGTGAAAAATGAAAAGAGACAGCTGTCTCCAAGTTAGCAGAACTGCTAGATCGAACAGCAGATTGGTAATATGTTCTATAATATATGCTGAGCACTGTGTTTCTGGCAGTGTCTACCGATATTACTTTAAAAAATGCTAAGTATCATAGTTTCAGTCAGCAAAGTTTCAAAATGTAGAGACAATGCCTTCAGAAGGCTGAGGTTTTGATGCCATCATGGTTCAGATGAAGAGCAGCAGTTCCTGAGTAAGAAGAAAGGATGTGGTCAGCAGAAACCATACATGCTAATCCACCTACCTGCTTCCCATGGTATCAAGAACATGCTTCTCCCCTGACCTCAGTTATATAACTGAGTTATGTAACTCCTGCCATTATTATTCATCAATGTTATTGTCAAAGCTATGATAAAGACGTAGTAAAATATCCATCCCTGAACACAGGTGGTAAATGTTGACAAGTGGCCCTGAGAAGCAAGAGTATGAACATACTCAAGGCAAACCTGAGGTTTGTAGAAGTGCAACAAATTTTCAGCATAAAGGGAGCAACCCCCAACCCCATCAATTTAAAAAGGGACTGAACATGCCCAGCAGGCATGGAATATTTACTGCCAATTGTAAAAGGAAACTGGAAACTTGAATGCATTGCTTGGACTCCTTACAGGTTGTGGCATCTTGAAGGAAGGCATGGCTGGCTAGCAGCATCTCTGAACAAAAGCAGACGTCAGGAAAGTGAGGATACACTGCATCATTAAAGAGGAAATCGAAAGGGAAAAGGCAGCATTTTGGGTCACTGTACAATCAACTGTATTATTTTCAAAATCTCTTTTATCATGTCTAGCTGTGGCATTTACAAAAACAAGCTACTTTAGCAGTTAGGCCAGATTTCCACCATCTAGCAAGTGGGCAATTTTATACTAAATTGGCCAGAGTATAAAAGGGCTGAGTGTGAAATATTTAGCTCTGGCATACCTTTATTTGGGGAAGTCAAATAAATGGTGGAGAAGACGCTCCACCAGTTTATCATCACAAATACAATGCCTTAACTCGTAAGGCGTTTTTCTATACAGGTAGCTTGCACCTTATCCTTATTATACTTGTGCGATCGCAGTTATGTGTAGATGGGGAGGCTAAATAAATAAGTGGGGAATTGAAGAAACCCACCCTCCTTTTGTTTTTCTTTCTGTCCCCTACCACAGCTGCAATCACGGGCTTATTCGGCTTTGGGAAGTATCTGCAAGGGCTCTGGCGGGATCCCAGAGCCCTTGCTCTTCCTTCCCAGAGCTGGGCAAGCAGGGACCCAACTCCTGGGCACTGAGCCCTCCAATATCCAAAAAAAATCAGGAGGTGGAGAAGGCTAAGCACAGAGCTGAGCACAGCACAGCTTCAGTGGCCAGCTCCTTCTCCTCCTGCTGCTGAGGAAGGGAAGAAGGGTTGAAGCAGCCCCTTGATGGTGGTGGCAGCAGCAGCAGGAGCTAACGGCCATTGAAGCCACCCTGCCGCCACATTTGGCTCTACCCCCTGGCTCCTCCCAACATCCTGATGTTGTGCATGCAACATCACACACCCACCCCATTGCCCTTGCATGTTGATGCCTTTGTGGACAAGCAGCCCTACTCATTGTAGGAGGGGTGGTTCTAGGGCTGCCTGGCTTTCAGCATTTTTGAATCTACACATGGGCCCTTGTGTAAGAAGCGAGTTACCTTTGCCTTTGAGTTTGCCTTTGAGCATATTATTGAAACTGGAGGGCCTCCTATTAGAAGATATAGGAAATTCTGTTCTGCCATTCTCAAACCTGTGAATTTGATCTAATCTTGGTCTAATCAAGGAGTGAAATCAAGGTTCTCCACAGCTGATAGTGAAGTCAGAACTAAATGTTTCTTTTTCTTTTTTCTTAAATGCTGTTACTGTTGCAATTCAATCATGCCTATGACTGTAGGAATCTCTGCCTAGTGAAGGAAAGGACTCTAAGTTAAAGAGAAAAAATATTGTTATATTGAGCCTTTCTAGCTCAGATGAAACCAGAGTTATTTATATGAACATTCTTAGTTTGAATAGGTTCAAATCTCTCCTTATTTGCCTCTTTGTCCACCAGACATGCTGCTACATCTGTATATTCAGTAACTAATCTGTATAGTCCTCCTCCTCCTAGCCAGTTATCACTAAGCAATCTCCTCTGCTGAGAATGAATCAAAAGGGATTTGTGCTTTTGCTCAGAGTCCAGAGGAGAGCAGCCTATCCTGTTACAGCTTAATCACACTTGAAACATGCCTTCTGAATTGAACATGCTTGCAGTATGACTTTTTCCCAACATTTAGGACAGCTTGTTGAAAACACACTGAGTTAATCTGGGAGACTGATCTATTGGGAAACTGAATTACTCAGTCTAATAACATATGCATCTCATCAAAATAAGAAAAGGGACACAGGAAGAGATTAGCTGATAGGATTTTCTGAAAGAATATTATGCCATGGTTGTGGAATTTAGCTCTCTAATATTCAGGATAAGTGAACTAGCCTATCTTACTGCCCTTTAAGCTGCACTGTGATTTTTTTGGTTCCCTACGATTTTGTCAATGATGTCACAGTGCAACACCTGCTGTAGTGATGTCATGGACGCCCACAAAGGAAATCATGAAGGGTGGTGGTAATCTGATTAAAAGGCAGCAAGGGCAAATGAGCCTTGGACAGTGAGGGCGAAGAACAAAACTGTGCCAAAAAGCTACAGCCAGGAGCAAAAACAAAAGCAGTGCCAAGCATCATCAAGACAACATAAACATTCAGCAAGATAAATATATAAATAAATATTTTGTTCCTGGCATCTGAATGTCTCAAGAGACAATGGATTGCGCTTCCGGGACTGACATAAAACCTCTGTGTTAGCAGCACCTAAGTGACTTCCCCAGTGCACAAAGCCTGGGCAGTGTGTATGGAGGTCCTGGGCTGCCCAGACGTCAGGACCCCTATCTCAGCCTCACTGACATGGTCCAAAGGAAAGTGGAGCAATATGTTTGGCACCAGCTTGGCTGCAAGAGTTGCTGGAAGGAAGAATACAAGGCACCATCCAACCGACTTAGGGACGCTGCTCCAATTTGTGTAGGGTTTTTACTACTTCTATATGTTTTTGTTGTATGGTTGTGACAGGCAGTTAAAGAAATCTTGTACTTTAATCTTGATATTTATTAATCTAGTAGAGGGCATTGATTCAGTTTAGAGGTTGGTCTGGTTTACATGTATTGTGAAACCACAGTTTAGTGTAAGCACATGACCCTTAGGCGCTCTCTTTCTGGCATTTCACATATTTCAGTGGCCTGCTTCCTTAAGATTTATGATATCTCCACTCAGTAATCAAGGAATTGCTTGGCTCAACTATTCACTCCTGTCTTAATTTTCAGCACACCACGTTATTTTCCCCCACGAGAACTTACTCATTTAAAATCAGTAAGAGTCATCTCAGAAGTGACCTCACGCTTGCTAGGTTCCAATTAATGCCTTCTACATTTCTTGAAGGTAGATTGACCTTCAAGGTACTATAGTCTATATCCAGTGCTTTTGGGGGGTACTCAAGGGTACACAGTACCAGCATCTCTTTTTGTTGTTGTTAAAAAGTGTGGCACTTACTGTAACAACTTTATGGTGAATACCCGCACCTATTTTTCTAGAAAAAAAGCACTTCCTATATCTGCTACAGTGGGTTTGATGACATCAAGGACCTGCCTATTATCAGTTTAACTGTTCATTGGCACAATATATGAAAGGAAATATATCACTGATCTGTTAAGAAAGTAAGTAGCAACTGATTTGTGTGTCAGAAGATAAGATTTTTATTTATTTATTTTGCTTTTTAAGGTGGATATCAAGATAAAAGAATTCCTGACTACTTAGTGACAAGCCAAGGGAGCAAACCATACTTTCTAAGGCAAATGTGGAAGATACGGTTGAAGACGTTTGATTATTTTGATATATTTTATGTTTATTTTTTTATGTTTCATTAAGGTTAATGGTTACTTACTAAAACTGAAACAGGAAATTGGTATGGTGGGATTGAACTGGACTTATAAATTATTCTACTCATTGATCCAACTGCAAGGCTTTGATAAAGTTGCTTTTTACTGATTTATGCTTAATTTTGTTTCATTTATCATCACATTTGTTGTCTCGTGTCCCTCGCCCCTGCTTTGCACTCTGATGACCCATGCTTATAAGCAGTAAATGTGAACTGAGTGGCATTATTTTCCTATGGTAGCTTGAAATATCAGATGTAATATCCAAATATAAATGAGCACACTGCACGATGGCCCAAATTCAGGAGTGACGTGAATAGCAGTATGTGATACATGCTGGTAAGGTGGTATAACTTACACATCAAGGGTGTGGAAGGGCAGCAGGTTGCGGAAAGTACATTAGCCATGGGGAAAGAAGGTAAACAAAATTAACTTCTTATGACATAGCTGTATGGAAATTCCCATTTCCATAGCTGAAAGGAGTTGGCGCTAGAGAGAACAGCTGGCTTCCCAGCTGCCTGACAAAAGGGTAATGGCAGGGTGGGGAACAAAGAAGGGTCCTTGGTTTGGTAGTAGAGTGTATGATTTGCAGATGAAGAAAGATTGCAAGTAGATAGACTGTGAAAAATCTCTGCCCGAAGACTTGGAGAGCTGCTGCCCATACAGAAGAAGCAGTACTTATTTTTTCCTTCAATTAATACACACACACACACACATATATTCTGGGTGGCTTACAAATAAAACAAAATATAGAACCAAAGAAACAATAAAAGCAACAAAAAGCAGCATACATAAAATGAGAATTAAAATGCCTTTGATGTGGGTCATTCTGAAGAGAGCTTTGCAAAAGCAGGACACCATTGCCATGAAGACTCTTTCTCCATTATCACCTGAGATGGTAGAGTTACTCCAATGAAGATATCTCAAGATTATTGTACTGTGCAGGGGGGCTTATTTTAGAGAATGATACTTGGGTCTCAGACCATTTAAGACTTCAAAGGCAAGCACCGCCACCATTATTCTTTTTTAATACCTTCTCTTATAACTCTGGAACTTGCCGTAACCCAGTTAAGATGGATGGGCAGCAGTAGGTTCATGAAAGAAAAAGGAAGCACTGTTTCCCCCAATCCATAATTAACTGGTGAAATTCACTAATCACAGTACATGGTGATGGCAACAAATTTAGACAGACTTTTTAAAAAACCAATGATATAAAGTTATGGTTCTATAGCCATAATACTTCAATAGAGTCCCCAGTGCCAAGAAGCAGTCTACAGTGGTGCCTCGCAAGATGAAATTAATCCGTTCTGCGAGTGCTGTCGCCTAGCGAAAATTTCGTCTTGCGAAGCACAGACGGGGGAAGCGCGGTTTGACGAAAAAATAAAAACGTGAAAATTTTTTGTCTTGCAAGTCGCGCCCATAGGGAAATTCGTCTTACGAGTCACCCTTTCGTTAGCGAATGCCTTTCGTCTAGCGAGTTTTTCGTCTAGCGAGGCATTCATCTTGCGAGGTACCACTGTATATGTGAATACCAAATGTTGGGGTTAAACAACTGAGGAGAGCTGTTGCCTTCATGCCCTTCCAAGGAACATTTGGTTGGTCTCTGTTGGAAACTGAAACTGAGTAAGTCAGACATTTGGTCTAACCCATTCCCGTCCTTCCCCTTATTATATTTATAAGACCATTTAATGCAATGTAACCCAACACCCAGGGACGTGGGTGGCGCTGTGGGTTAAACCGCAGAGCCTAGGGCTTGCTGATCAGAAGGTTGGTGGTTCGAATCCCCACGATGGGGTGAGCTCCCATTGCTCGGTCCCAGCTCCTGCCCACCTAGCAGTTCGAAAGCACATCAAAAGAGCAAGTAGATAAATAGGTACTGCTCGGGTGGGAAGGTAAACAGTGTTTCCGTGTGCTGCTCTGGTTTGCCAGAAGCGGCTGAGTCATGCTGGCCACATGACCCAGAAGCTGTATGTCGGCTCCCTCGGCCAGTAATGCGAGATGAGCGCCGCAACCCCAGTGTCGGACATGACTGGACCTAATGGTCAGGGAAACCTTTAACCCAATGCCCACTACCACTGCTTTCTGCTGCGTCAGAGGGGCCAAGTCAGAAGGTAGAAGCATTGCAATCACAGTGGACAGTACTCAGTGAAACATTTTAAGAAGGGAATTTACCAACTGGAGCATGTCTAGAGGAAGGTGACCAACCAAGATGGGGCAGGGTCCAGAAACCAAGTCCAGATAGGAGTGGTTGAAAACACTGGGTATGTTTAGTCTGGAGAAGAAAATATTAAGGGGGATGTTGTAGTTGCCTTCAAATATCTGAAGGGTTATCACACAGAAAATGGAGCAGAATTGTTCTCTATTGCTTCAGAGAGCAGTACTAGAATGAATGTGGGGGAATTGCAAGGAAGTGGATTTCAGCTGAACGTTATTAGGATTTTTTTTAATGGTAAGAGAGTTGCATTCTGCACTGCAGGTCATGCACTGAGCAGGATGCTTTGACTTCCAGGCTCAATCCCAACTCTTTGATTCTATGACTGAATCTGTATGCTTCAGCAGGGGCAGAAAAAGTTAGGGCAAACAAGCAAGGGAAAAGCAATAGCGACCAGGCAGGATGCAAGTTTGACAAGAACCTGGGAAAGACTTGGAAATGGTCAGGGCAGACCAAGTCATAAGAGACCGAGGGAGAAACAAGCAGGTTCAAAGATACACTCAATGTACACTCAAAGTGAAGCACAGCCAACAAGTTCTTTGCAGCAGCAACAACCTTTCCACGATTTATTTTATAGGAACTATTGTGAAAATGGAGTCAAAGGAAGCACAGAATCTCATGGGCAAAACTACAGGTTGCGTGGTCCAGTGCTTTCTTTTAAAAATTAAAGCTGCTTCGGCAAGTGGAAAATTTAGTGTGAAGGAAGGGGATGTTTAATCCTTTTTCTCCTGGTCTTCCACTGTTCAGAATACACACGCACACTTCTCCAAGCAAGCACAAACAATACTGGCATTATTTTAATGCAGGGGTCAGCAAACTTTTTCAGAAGGGGGCTGGTCCACTGTCCCTCAGACCTTGTGGGGGGGGGCCAGACTATATTTTTTGGGGGGAAATGAACACATTCCTCTGCCCCACAAATAACCCAGAGATGCATTTTAAATAAAAGGACACATTCTACTCATGTAAAAACACGCTGGATTTAGAAGGCGATTGGGCCAGATCCGGCCCCCGGGCCTTAATTTGCTTACCCATGTTTTAAAGTCAGGTTTGCTTCCATTTCAAAAATTGCTCCAAATCTGAAGATTAAAAGATGGAAGCTACATGGTGTGCTTTGCAACTGAAATGAGATTTGAACTCATGCCTCCTTAGTTCAGATCCATCCATCCTTGCTGCAACTGGGTTCAGTAATGCCTGGCAGACTGATGCAAAGTGCAAACAACTGCGATTACAAATGAGACTTCATCCAGATCAGAGAAAAGATAGGAACTCAAGCCTCAGGGGTGTTCATGTGAGAGGGGAAGGTGAAAGCTTCACCCTATCGATTGGCAACTGTATATAGAGCAAAGGCCCATTCTTGCAGCTTTCACACCCATCCCCGGTTTTCACCCTTGCCCAGTGTCAGCCAAACCCCTGTAGCTTAAATGCTCCTTAAAATAAAACGCGGCTTCTAATGGGACACCTGTCCTGGATTAGCTACAATAAATCAGTATCTGTATTTATTTCAGCTCCTCTAGGGAGATGGACGAGAAACATTTTTTTAAATAATTCAAGAGCTTGCTTGAGTGGCACTAAGTGTGAAAGGCAGGAGAAACCAGAAGAGACCTGACTCTATGGGCTTTGCAGGTCCCCAAGGGGCTGGTGTTTGGTATGATCTTGATCTCCAGCCTTTATGCTGCATTATGAAAATTAGCAAGTGTGAAAAAATCAGCGGTGACACCAGAAAAATATGCATATGGGGCTGGGCATACAGATGTTGGGCAGAAAGGGCAAAGTACATTTTGGCAGTGAGGTTTTTTTTTTTTTTAACAATTGCTTCATTTCTGAAAGAGAAATAAAGGTACAATATATATTCCATATTAATGCTCTTATCTCAAGTGCATTTTCCCTTCCTGACATGAGTCCTGGAAGTTAATGGAGTTATGTTGATGGAGTTAACTTCCAAGCACACTTCAGACTGCAAACTTAGTTTAAAATTCCAGTTTGTAACTGAGTTATACTTTGCATGTGGAAAGTGCTTTCTCTCTACAAATGTCCAGCAATGAGTACAAACTACTCTTTCCTAGCTCTACCTAGAGATGCCATGGATTGAACCTGGGACCTTCTGCACTCACTCTGTCACTGAGCTACAGTTCTTCCCCACAGACCTCCTTTACACTAAATCACAATGAGGACCAGCTAAATACAGAACAGAGAGTGTCTCCAGAACAGTAAAAGAAAGAAAAGGGGGGGATAATGCACTCAACATTAATTTTAATAAAGTCAACGTTTGAGCTGAGATGAACTGAATAGCTCCATCTGTTAACAAAAAGTATTGTTTCCAGAGCATGAATTTCGTTTTCGGATACCAGAAAATAGTTACTGCATTTGCTTTGCAATAATCCCAGTTAGTGCCTATTCACACACAGCCATTGCTCCCAAAATGGATTTGTGGTGAAACCTCCCCACTGTGTTCATATCAGATCGCACACATAAACAGACAACTGATGTGTCTTGAAGACACATGATTGTATTGAATACGATTTTCAAGGTTGCTGCAGGAAACTACAGTAGTAAATGTAAGAAAATGGGCTAGTTCACCCACTTAGTGTGGGAGATTTGCTGTCAAACCTAACAATGCTAGTCAGTATGTGAAGAGGTTAAGGACCACAGCACTCTTCTTCTGAGAGGGAGGAAGTAAGGCTCATTTCCTTTTCCTTTCTCTCTCTCTTCACACTTCAAGCGGCAGAGGCAGAAATGCCTCAGCTTAGCTCACTGCCTCAGACATGTGTCTGAGGCGGCCTTTGCTGTATTTTTCTACCCAAGAACATTTATCTGCATATTCTTATTGTTGCATAAAGGATAATACATGACTGTGATATCTTGGATTAAGTAAGTAAAGCTATTTTAAACTTACTTCAGAGTGTGGTCTGTTTCACTGCATGCGGGTAGAAGGGGGGGGCAAGCTGTCTCAAGCAGTTGATGTGGAATGAAGGTTTAATATCCTATTCCTTGAATCAGGTAGTCATTCAAACAAATGAGTCTTTCAGTAGAAAATTGTTCTCTATAAAACAGGATACACATCCACTTCTTCCAACACAGAGCAACCATTTCTGACTGCGTGAACATGTGACATAGCCTTGTTCTACTCATTATTTCATTTCCTTAAAAGAGCGGTTCTCAATATCTATTTCTTGGCACACTTGTGGAAGCTGGGCATATACCCAACATGAGATTATCTCAAACAAATATGACTGAAACCACTTTTGAGTGAAGCAGAATAGAGAGTGGGATGCATATCCTTTTCAGTGAGAAAAAGGTGTGTGTGTGTGTTCGTCCTTTTTCACTTCCTTGCAACTCCCTCACATTGTGACCAGCGGAGACCAGCTGTATCTGGACAGGAATAGAACCTCAAAGGATGTCTGAAAGCAGTCAAAATGAGCTTGCAACAAGGTTGAGGAACACATGACTAGCCTAACAATAACAAATGTTACATTTTATTGGGGGGGTGTTCTTGTTCTTGTTTGTCTCTTGATTATGTATTTTGTGGTTTTATATTGTGGTTTTATCCTGTGAACCGCCCTGAGATCTGCAGGTATAGGGCAGTATACAAATTTAATTCATTCATTTGTTCACTAATAATGTAAAGCCTTGCATAGTAAAATTCTTGATAAAAGATTTTCGGATTAATAAAGCAATAATTAAATTTTTTATGAATGTTCTGTCTGACAACTGTTTGTTCAGTTGCTCAAAATGATGTATTTGATTCCTTGAAGACAGCTGCCCTGGCTTCTGTCTTAACTGCTATCCCACTTTCTTTCATAATTAAAATTCTTCTTCCTCCCTTGGCCTCATCTAACCCTCTTCTCACTCCAGTCTTCACAGGGTCCCGTTGAATTTTAAGGCTGCCTTATTTTATTGGTTATATTGGAGACAGCCTGCCAGTCCTTAACTTGATTCAATCTCAATTCCCCCCCAAGGGGTTAATAAAAAAATATTTGATGTTTTCTCAACCCCCTAGAAAAATAAGGCCACTGTACAAGCTTTTCTTGAGATACCTGTGGAATCAGTGGAGAAGGCTGGCATTGCTTTTGTGGAATTCAACAGAGTAGGACGGGGATGGAACCAGAATTAGTTGGCTTTATCTACTACTAGCCCCGATTCCGTCTGCAAATGAAGGCTGGGTCTCATTGGGACTGGTTGAGTGGGAGGCAAGAAGTCCAACAGCAGGTGCAGCCAGCTCTGGCTGCACCTGCTGTTGGACTTCTTGCCTCCCACTCAACCAGTCCCAATGAGACCCAGCCTTCATGGCATGGTGTTAACCCACTGATTACCTTGGCAAGTGATAAATGCAATCATCAGAAAGCAACTGGGGCCAACCTGAAGACAAGAGGAACTGAAGCCATTGGCTGGGGATAGTGATGCTTTTAAAACTACACAGTGAATCAGCATGTGAGCCGAGGTGCACTTCAAAATCATTTGCAAGTCACATGGGATCTCAAGGAACAGCTCTCACACAGTGCACAGCTCTATGCAATCCAAAAACTGATATCTGGTATATTCTGCAACATTATAAGGCATTTTAAGCATGCTCCTGGATCACGTGGTGTACATAACTGGGGTGACAAAGTTGTCTGATTTGGTTCTAAAAATGACAAACAGTGACCCGCTTTTAAATACACCTTGGTACACTAAAGCCCTGTCCAGGCATTTGCAATGGCTACACTTGGTACACTAAATTCAAGCATTATTAAAATGTGTAAGCTACCACAGAGGGGTAGTGAGGACAAGTTCTTCAAATCAAAATGAGCAGGAAGTCTCAATGGATGTAAGAGACTGTAAGCTAATGTAAGGCAACAAAAGTGGACACAGAGGGGGCAAAGCCAGTGTGTTCATCCCCACTGCTTCCCCCATGGGACCTTACGTGTCTTAATAATGCTTGTGGTGGCTTATATTATAATATCAAAGGCTTCTGTTTCCAAATTAGAGGTACATAACAATGAGCTGGCTGTGGAAATGCATCCACATGGTGGTTTACTCAGATATGCAGTCTTCTTCTCAAGCATAAAGCTCAGGAAAAGCCTGTTTCTTTCCCATTTGTAACCAATAAGGCTGTGCCCAGCACTGATTGGCTGGCGCTTGTGACATCCCCAAACTACTTCCCCAATCCCCACCCTCCTTTGAGCAGTTTTTCTAACAATGGTTGCTTTTTCAATAAAGCAGGAAATTTTGCCTTTTTAAAAAGAGAGGGAGAGTGAGAGGCAGCTTGCCTTAAGTACCAGAATTGGAGCGTCAGGGAGAACTAAGCACTGGATTTAGAGCAAGTGCACTTGTTATTTGTGAGGCTGAGCCAAGCTCACTCCCAGGGCCAGCCAGTTCATGAGGCGGGGTGAAGCAGCCACCTCAAGCGGCACCCCAGTGCTAGCTTCCGATGAGATCTCACAAAATCTCACAGAATTCACAAAATCTTGTGAGAGTTTTAGCAAGATCTCACCAGAACCCTCAATCACTGCCGCTGCTGCACAACCTGGGTAAGGGTGGCGGAGCGGAGCAGCACATTTGCCTTTTGCCTCAGGCAGAGAAATAAGATGCCCGACCCTTGCTCATGCCATAGCAGAAAACCCTACTGAGATAAGCCTGGGTAGCTCAATTGGTTAGAGCATTGTGCTGATCATTTCAAGGTTGCAAGTTCAATCTCTGTATGAGACAGCTGCATACACCTGAATTGCAGGGGGTTGGACTAGATGATCCTCAGGGTCCCTTCCAACTCTACAATTCTATGATACTATGATCTTTATTTGCAAGTATATCTGTACGCATCATTTCCTTGGGAGAAAGTCCTGGAAAATACTTCAAAAAAGTTATTCAGTTTACCGTATTTTTCTGTGTATAAGACAATGCTTTTTGCTTAAAAATATTAGGCAAAAATTGGGTGTCGTCTTATACACAGATAGTAAATGCAGAAGGGGGGGACATGCGATTAATGGCAGCAGCAAGCAGGAGATCGGCAGCGGCGGGTGATTGGTGGCTGCAGCAAGGCCTTCTGGCAATGGGCTGTGGCTGCGGCAATTGGGCAGATGATTGGTGGCTTTGGCAAGTGGGTGTGTGGGCTGTTGGTGGAGGTGAGCAGGCAGGCGATTGGTGGCTGCGGCGAGGCGTGCAATCAACAGTGGCTGTGGCAAGCGATCGGCAGTGGCGGGCAGGCAGGTGAGCGATTGGCAGAAGTGGCTTCCTCCACACACACCCCAAAAAGCTAAACAACTTAATTTCTTAATTTTAGGTTAAAAAAAATAGGGGCTGTCTTATACATGGGGGCGTCTTATACATGGAAAATTACGGTAATTGCTTTGTTATTATGCCTTTTGAAGCTGTGCCTACATGCACACACAAATGAATTATCAGGGAACTTCATTGGACTAACACTTATTATAAAAAGTTAAGGTACACAAATAGCCTATGTGGGTGTTTTGTTGTGTCCCAGAAACTTGTCCACTGGCCAGTTCCCTCTGCATTTCAGTGACACCAATGACCTTTGGCAAGTTTGAGAAATGGCACTTTGTCATGTTAGGCCTGTCATTAACATTACTCTGAACTGGCGACATAGAGTGGGTATATGGTTGATGCTCTCCCAGCAATGGAAATATGTTATGATTCTGAAGCATGCTAGTTTCAGAAGTGCTATCCAATGACCTACTTACAGCTAGCACCATTGGCTTTTAGGATCTGTGAACATGTGAAGTGCTCTTAAGCATTCAAAAGCATTTCTGTTTTTAGCTGCAGTTTTATGGGATTTACGGTGGGCTGCATGTTTTAGACTGTATTTTTTCCTGATGTATATTGTTCTCTAGGCACACACCCCCGTGACATGTGTGAGTGACATTAGACACAGGCATGCTGACGTCACACGTGCAAGCCCCGCTGTCACGGGGCAAGGCAGCACACCTGGTGTATAAAGAGGAGGAGATAAGAAATTACAGAAGAGGAGTAATTTCTAAGTTATGTTGTTGAGAGGAAAAATCTAAAGTAAAAAGCATTCGCCACTTAAAGTCTCTGGAGGGATACTCCAAGAGGGATACTTGTGTCCAAAAATGGAGACTAAGGAATGTTGCCTCAAAGCCAATGTTGGTACTTAGCTGGAGGAAAGCTGAACAATGGAACTCCTTGCCACAAGGGCATTTCCAATTACTCTGGAGGTAACAGGACTTGGTCTCTTCATTATGTCATTAACTGCCTGCTGATTATGCCAAACTTCACCTTAATTCTGTATTTGCTCTGCCCCTCCATCATCAATTTGTGATTGGCAGGCCTCAGTAATTTTCTACCCCCTCTGGTGGGTGCTGAGAGTAAAATGTCTTGAAGCACCACCACCCCCGCTCTAGTTAAGATTTAAGAAATGTGACACTAGATTCGCTTATTAGGATTGCTTTAGAACCAGCTGCAGATGCTGAGACTTTCATACAAAACATTGTCTGCATCCATAGAAACAATTTCAGGATTTAGTCAGCTGCTGCAAAAGATTGTTATAGAAGTGCTCTCAAGTTCCAATTCTGATTGCAGGTCAGATATGTGAGTCAGTAGTTCTAAGGTTTTATTAGCAGAGACATGAGTGGGGTTTTTTGTGCTATACCTGACAAGTGGTCCAATTTCTTTCCAGCTGTTGTGAGACCATGGTGGATGACTAGTGCTCTGAATTAAGAGTGCCAATCACTCACAAACTACAAATTCAGATGCAGGAAAAGGTCATCATTCTACTTGCCGCTAGTCAACATGGAATAGCAAGACCAGCACAAGGTAGGGAGGGGAGTGGGTAAGGCAAAGGTAGTTTAAACACCCACAGCAGGAAGCACCACCTTAACTTTGGTACATTGTTTTCAAGGACTGGCTTCCTAGATGGCCCCAGAAACTGAACTCAAGCACCTAAGCATGCAACAATGGTGAACTAAGGTACTATAATCCAGATCAGCACCCTGGAAACCCCATGTAAGTCAAGATGAGCCTGTTTAAATGAACAGCGGGCTAGATGTATAGTCAATAACTAGTAAGTTAACTTTGAGGAGATCAGTGCACATTTTAGGGTTAGGATAAGTGCACAATTGCACAGCAACCTCCATTCTGAAGTTGCTCCTAACTCCAAAAGTATTTTGAATTCCACCTGTCCATTTGCCCCTCCACACAGAGTTGAGAAACTTTGGCTAGCAGCAAAGAGAAATATACTGCTTGAATAAGGCGCATGGAACAGATTCAGTATCAGATTTCTCTTCCCAGCTGTCTACAAGTCCCATTAGTGCTACTCACTATTATCAAGACCTTCCCACACCTGCCCTCTCTCTATAATTAGGATGGCTTATGGTTTATCTGGGCCTTTTCAAAACCAGATTTCCTTAACAGCAGTAGCTGTCAATCACATCGGCTTGAATGGAGAAGACTTTCAGGATCCACATTCTGTTAAGACAAGTAGTACTGAAGTATATTAAAGTCACTGGACAAGTTTCTTTGCAAAAGGATAACAGTAATTTTCCTTACCATAAGTGCGGCATTTTCATTTGACATTTGGGTTCTCTCCGATAGGTCACTAATCCATTTGCTTTCCCAAGGGATGCCCTTTTCTCTTTCTTCACCATGAAATAAACTGATGTGGTTTGAAGCACTCGCTATATCCCACTTTCCTTGGTTTGAAATACTTTCTCCTTGTTGGTGAAGCAGTGCAGCAGAATCCAAACAACTTCTTTCCATTTGAAGTGTGTGAATTTCAGAGGCGTGCCGCTCTTTAGGATGTAACGAATTTAAAGTGTCTTTTGATGTCTTGATCCGATTGGCTTCGACTCTGGATTTACCTTCAGCTGGTTTCTTTCTCACCTTTGTTAACTGTTGTGAGTTTTTCCGAGAGTAGTATTTGTCTGCAACCCGTTTGGTTGCTGTCTCCAAAGAACCGCTCAAGTCACAAGAGGAAGACTTCATCGCTGAAATCCCATTTTCTATACCTTGCGAACCGACAACAGAAACGTCCACAGCAGAGTGATTGCTGCTACTGTTTTCTTCCTCCATTCTAGGACAATCATTTTCAATTGCCATGAGAGTTGCAGACAGCTTGTACTTCTCTTTGTCTTTCATACTGGAAGTTTTACTTTGCTGTTGCCCAACAGTGAGAGTCATTTCTGCTTGCAAAGTTGATGGACTGTATGCAGTGAGGTCGCTCCTGACAGCTACTTCTTTGGATTTTGACTGATGACCACAGAAGCCAATGGTGGCTTCCATAGGCACAGTGTCATCTGACACTTGAAACAGGCAAGGCATTTCACTAAGGAAGTAAGCACACCCATCACAATCACTCCCCGGTATTAACTCATCTTCCTCATCATCGCTTTCCAACAGGAATTTCAGCTTGCTTTCCAAGTTCTGGTACGTCTCCTCTGTCATCACGTCAGAACATTCAAAGTACTCGATGGAATCATCATCAGAAGACTCATCAACTGTAATAAAGTTTCTCTCCAAGCAGAGCTCAGTGTTATTGCTGGCATTTTTAGAGGAATCCTCTAAAAAGCAGATCTGATCTCCTAGAGGGACACTTGTTTGGTTCACAGACAGTGTGCTGTTTTTCAGAGGTTTACTAAAGCTACCCTCTTCATGTGTCTTGGCATATTCAGTTGTCTGACAAGCAGCTAAGACTTCAGCATTAAGGCAGCAGCTGTCTGTGTATTCAGTGATTTGACTTGCTGGTTGGAAATCCACATCATCTAGCTCGCCTTCAGTAGAGTCCCTAGATGCTTTAGTGCTCTCATAAATAAAAAGATCAGGCATATGATTGGACATGCCCCTAATGCTGTGATAATATTCATTTAGATTGGATGCATTTTTAACTTGCATTTCGTCTCCTGAACTATGATTTTCCAATAGAGGACAAGTTTCACATTCCACTGTATGGAAAAACGTTTCTCCCATTTGCTCTGTAGATAAATCGTTAAATTCTGGTGCTGGAGGTTCTGGTGAACCTAAACAGAAGCAGCATTCATGGAGCGAATACTGTTTTTCTGCTGAAGCTTCTTTATTTTCCATATCATCATCCGAAATTTTCTGACGACATACTGTAACTTCATTTCCTATGCATGTTTCTATATTCTCTTCAGGACTACAGAGTACATTTTGATATGCTTCAGATTGGTCATCAGAAGTCACTTTAAGAAAAGCTGAAGACTGAGTGGTTCCAAAACAGTTCTTAGCCACAATTTTGTAAACTCCAGCTTGTTGCTCTGTGCACCTGTGAATTAATATTAAATTTTAATATATAATGTCGGTATTAAATACTTAAACTTTTTAAAAATTGAAATATCCTCAATGGAGAGGTATTCTTGATCTCAAAATGACAAAATGTTGGTCACTTAACAGAAAAAAACACACCATAATGTTCAAGATAATTGGGGTCAAAGAGTCATGTAGTGTGAAGCAGCCACAGGGCGGTTGCCTTGGGTGCAAAATTGTTAGGGGCACAAAATTCCAACAACCAGGGCTGCCTTTGGTGAGGGAGATGGGGCAGGGATGACTTTTCCATTCTCCTATCGGCCCATCTTGATTGCTTTGTTTGTTATTATGTTATGGTGTGTGTGGGTGTGTGGGTGTGGGTGGGTGTGTGGGTGTGTTTATATTGCAAACTGCCCTGTGATCCTCGGATGAAGGGTTGTATATAAATGTAAATAAATAATAATAACAATAATCTCTATCTGAGGTGCTTTACGTGATACCCTAAGCCAAACTTTGGCTTAGCATGAATGTGCATGCTGCTAGTCACTGCTCTCCCGCAGTAGGAGTACATTTGCAGCCTTTGATTCATTCCTGAACATAGTCGAGAAATCAAGAAATGCTGCGGAAACAAATTACCTAAAGAGATGTAAGACCTGAGTCAGGTTATCCTCCAGTATTTCACAGCTAGAATTGTTCTTCTGTTGACTGATATCTTGCCCGTTCTTATACCAAGTTACCTCTGGTTTGGGGTTGCCTTGAAACACATGGTGGAGAAAACTGTTATTTCACATTAATAAGCAAATGTTTCTGAACATAAGGAGATTATGGACTAAATAAGCACGAGCAACTGCATGACTAGAAAACTTTGAGGAAAAATCTGTTGCTTGGTATGAGTTATGGACAGACAAGCATTGACATAAAAAGTATGACTTCTTCTTCTTCGATTTTTTTAATTTGCCAAAATGTCTCTGGCTATACTTTCTGGGTGAGACATGGACATGACTGGTGGCTGAGGACTTGCTTTCCTCTTCTCTTCTCCTGCCCACCCCCAACAATATAGCACAGCTTCTATAGCCTACATATAGTAGGGGTATTTAAAATGAGAGTCATCATAGCATCCTCTCTTTTGCTCTTCAAAATATGGAACCCTAACGTTAAAAAATAACGAGTATTGCCACCTGTGGCTTTTAAATTTTTTATGTAGACCCATGTCACCATTGTGTCATCTACTGGACCTGAACTATGGTTTTAGGCTCCATACAGATATTGGAAACATAAGAGGTTTATTAAACTGGGTTACGTACAATTTTTCAGCAGAGCTCTAAATACAACAGGGTTTCTTCAAGTGATGAGGGAGAAAATATTCTAGAGGTTGGGTTGTACTTAAGAGACCAGTGCACTGCTAATTTACTGTGCCTCAAGAAACACAATCACAACTCTATGTAAAAAGCTCTCCAAGTTGTTTGAATTTGAATTTGATTACTGAGCCATTTCCCAAGGCCATTTTGATACAATGAATTTGTGATTCTTCTAAAAGTGGCCCTTTCTTTTAATAATATACAACTCTTCTGAATTACAATTTCAACTAATACATGTATTTCAGTATTAGTCAGGGGTGCTTACCAGATATCTTGCAGGAGAACGTGGTATCTCCATTTTCTGGCACTGACATAGACGACAAAGTTGATAAAAAATAAGGAGCGCTCTTATTAACAGATGATTCTGAGTCTGACATCATCCTTCGCCCCACTGATCTGAAAGAAAAAAAGACATACCACTATGTCTCTCTTTTTAAGTGCCAGCTACTGCAATGAAGCATTTTATCTTCTGTGGCAGGACATGAAATCAAGTGAAAGTGGCAAGCAATTTAGGGCAAAAATCTTGTTTGGCTTCAGCTGCCTGGAATGACTCACTGCTCAGTGACTGATATTCTTTTAGTCTCCATTTGTCAGTTGGGGCAAATGATAACACAAAAGCTTACATTACAGGTGTTGGTTGCACAGACTATCCCCTTTACCATCTAGCACAGGCTTCCTCAAACTCGGCCCTCCAGATGTTTTTGGCCTACAACTCCCATGATCCCTAGCTAGAAGGACCAGTGGTCAGGGATGATGGGAACTGTAGTCTCAAAACATCTGGAGGGCTGATTTTGAGGAAGCCTGATCTAGCAGATCTAATGAAAATTCATTTGGTTCCCCCATTTCTCTGGAATGTAATGGTAAGCATTCATAACATCCAACATTTCATAGCCACGTACACCCCTATACTTGCAAAACAGGATCTACACACGAGTGTCAGGCCTAATGAGCACAGCACTAATCTGTGTCAGGTCTTGCCCTCATGAAGCAGTTGCCAAGATTAAAGGTCCCCCACCTCCCCACAGTTACAGTACCTATGTCTGCTCCTCTCCAGGTTTTTTTCCCCCTCCAAGCAACCAGAGACTGCACCTGCATGTCTGCCTTTGCTCCTCCCATTTCATGCCTCTCCTGGTTCTGGGAGACCAACCAAGGGTGAGGGGAGCTTGTCAAGGCAGGAGGGGGAGACACCTGTGCCTCTTCACAAACCTCACTCATCTCCGCTTTGGGGAGAAGCATTCCTTCAGATAACCATGCAAGGCTTTGTGCCTCCAAGATTAATAACTTGAATTCAGAGCCAGTGCAGATTTTAAGAAGCAAGTGTTATATGGTCCCCTAGGCACCAGACCCATCAAGACTCGGGTAGGTGCAATTAAAATAGATATTTACAGGGAATTAAGAGATGGTTGGACAGTGTTCTTGAAGCTACTAACATGAGTTTGACCAAACTGTGGGAGGCAGTGGAAGACAAGAATGCCTGGCGTGCTCTGGTCCATGGGGTCACGAGGAGTCGGACACAACTAAACGACTAAACAACAACAACAACAAAGTCCTTTTGTGCCTCACCTAACTGCATCCTACAGCGTGTTGCTCTCCAGCACCAACTATCCCTTGTAGCTATATTATGTTGTTGTTGTTGTTGTTGTTAATTAAATTTGTTGTAACAGGGCCAAGGGCCATGAAAGGAGCAGGGCTGCACAATGTGGCTAAGTAGTAGTCCAGTGGCCCAAGATGACAGCTCTAACATACGGCTGGATTGCAAACACAATTTAAATAGATCATAGAATCACAGAATTGGAAGGGACCACAAGGGTCATCTAGTCCAACCCCTTGCAATGCAGGAACATTTTGCCCAACATGTGGCTTGAACCCACAACCCTGAGGTGAAGAGTTGTATGCTTTACCATCTGAGCTATCCTCAGGCTTTTGAAATAGATAGATCTATCTAAATAATTTTCACCCCACTTTTCAGCTGAAAAGACTGCTAGAGCAACTTACAATACTACAGTTATACCATTTTGTATAAAGAAACCTTGATTTAAGTGTTGCAGAAAGTGCCTGGGGAATAGAGAAAAATCTCAGCAGCAGTAAACAAGTATCATCTATTTGTGTTCAGATGCTGATTAGTCCATTTTATGGTAGAGACCTATAATAAGACTTATTATGCAAATTAACAACAACACTGACAGTGACAAACCCCTATTATTTTTAGCCAAGCGATAACTCTTTTAAAACAATAATTTAACGTTTGCTCCAGGGTAATTTTCCTAGACAAGAATGAACAAGCAGGTAAATTAAGTGTATATGTGTAATTATTCTACTTTGCATAGAGATGTTTTTATACTTGATTGCCAAAGACTGAGAGCTGTTTCCCTCGCCTTTTCCCTCTGCGGAAAACAAAAGGCAATCAAAGCAGCTACTTGAACTTAAATTGCTCCTGTCATTTTCTTCTTAAGAGTCCTTTTGGTTGTTATCTGATCTTTTAACATATCACACAACCTCCCAAAATACTAACAAACGGGGTAGAGCAGTGAGAAAGAGGCAGCTGCTTTCATGCAAGCAAGGTCTGTAACTGCTACTACCACTGTTGGGGACATTTTGCACCTGCGTGCTAGTTACTGTGAATCACAAGTTGGGGGAGCACATTTGCCCCCCCCCCCGGGTTGTGTTGTGGGGTTCCCATTTTAAACGTGAGGCTAGGACTGGCTGGCAGAGATGGAAGCCAAGTTGGAGTGCACTGGCAGGAGAATCTTGATTGCTTAAATTGGTGTACCTGCACTACCCCTACGTCACATTTGCCTTGCCCCACACCATCCTGGTAAGTGGCAGTGTAGGGAGTATAGATGCATGGCATTGTGCAAGGTGCTCCTGGATCAACTCCTGAAAACTCTCTTCCCAGGTTTCCTTGGGAAGAGGGAATGATAATACCGTATTGGCCCGAATATAACCTGCACTCCCCACCCCCAAATTCTGACAATGAAAAGTTAAAGTGTGGCTTATATTCGCAACCTTCCCTTCCCCCCTCCCCATGACTCCGGGGAGACTTGGGAGCAGCGGGTGGACTGCACACCTTTGCCCTGCGCTCCTGGGCTGCTATCGGGGAGGGGGAGTGGTGCTTTGCCTGCGACCTCCCCCCAAGAACAGCCCAGGATTGTGGGGCAATGGCGTGCAGCCCGCCTGCCACTCCCTGGACTTGTAAGTAAGAAGGCAAACAGGTGGCAGCTGGCTGAGGGCAGACTAAAGTTGGTGGGATGGTGTCCCATTTGCCCAAATGAATGAGCCTTTAGGAGAAATGGGCAAATGGTCAATTTGTCAAAATGGTTTCCCTCCCCTTTTCATTATTTTGCTGAATCAAAGAGTCTTCCATGAACATGAGGACACCGGCTGCATACAACCCATTATGTTCTTATAAGCAAGGACTGCTGCGCCAGCATGTCCTGACAATCTGTGGCATTCTGCTAGCTGATCCTACGCCATTCAAGGCTTTGTGCTTTTGCATTAGCATCAAGTCAATTGCATTCAACCAGCAAAAGCCATTATCAGCGCATCTGGTTTAATGGCAGCAAGAACCACACAAAGCATTAAGTGGCACACAAATGAAGAAGAAAAACCAGGACATAGCAAGTGTGATCTGATATCAGGAGCTGTAGCATTCTCCCAAAAACACAAAGCCAAGGTCTCATGTAACAGAATTACTGTGATGAGCAGGGGGGAAGCATAATGTGAAAGGATGTGAGGGAAATAGCCACCTTAGAAAATATAATTTGAATTTATTAAGGCCTTCAAGAAATGCAGGTATGGCCTCCTCACTTAAGGGAGTAATTTCCTGAAGATAAGAAAATGCAATGGTAGAATGAAGATGATCAGCAATCAACCCAACTTAGATTTTGCAGGTGAAAATAAGTAAGGGGTGGGGGGAAAGGTAATGCAGAATAAGGATATCATAAAGGAGCAAACTATACACGTGTATGCATAATGAAACCCCAACTTTAAAAATGAAAGCAGCTGCAATTTTGAGTTGAGATACAGCAAAGTACAGAGGGAGATGGAAGAAATGAGTCACACTCAAAGAGAACAAAGGCGGATACAGGTTTGCATGAAATCTGCATATACTAATTTAGACATAATTACTATAATCATTTCTAAATTACTAATAATTCAATGTCATTATTTCTAAATTACTAATAACTGTAATTTTTAATAGAAATATGGTACATCTCACTTTAGTGAGGAACAATTTGCCCCAGTGACCTTTGTGCCTGTTCACTCTGCTCTCTAGGCAGTAACTACTGATGGGCAACTTCAAGGTTCCTGCCGCTCTCCCTTGTTTTGGGTAGGGCTGGGCGATATCATCTTTTCCAGATTGCGGTGTATCGCCAGCCAAACACTGCGGTTTGGAGATATACCGCGATGTTGAAAAAACAAGATGCGTTGGCCTCTGCCCGCGAAACACCGGGTGAAACTGACCCGGCTCTCACCTCAAGAGCTGAGGCGGTTTCACCCAGGCACTCATGGGCTAGGACAATGCAGCTTGCTCACGTCACTCAGCCGGGGATCGGGAAGGTTCCCCCTCCCTAGCTGAGACAGCCCTGGTGCTCTCCCCACTTGCATGCAAGAGGATGGAGCAATGGGGCTCCTTTCACGGCTTGCTGCGGGGAACAGCAACCTGAGCAGTTTCACGGAGCCCCCCCCCCCCCAGTGCCGGGCCGGGGTTCATTTAACTGCCTGACTGAGGCAAGGGCAGCTGCACAGTCCTCACCAAGCAGTTAAAGATGCAGAAAGAAGGAAACGCTGTATTGGTGCCTCACTGATACAGCTCGTTTCTCCCTCTGCGGCATATGAGGGCAGATTGGGATGGCTGGCGGTTTCACTCAGCGATATATCGCTGGTGAAACCGCTGCCGCTCCTGGAGGAAGGAACTTTTTGACTCCCTCCAGCGGACACTGCTAGCAGAGTGATATATCGCCCAGGCCTACTTTTGGGTCTTTATCTTTATATGAGATTTGGCCTGGTAAGCCCATCGAAAAGAGGGCTGTCCTCTGACAGACCTTCAAACAGAGGACTATCCTCTGTAATGAAGGTTACATGGATGTCCCATAGGAAGGAGAGTTTCCATTCGGCCCTTTTCATTGCCACCCCTTTCTGTTCAAAATGGTTCCCCCCCCCTCTGTCCCCTCCAATGCCACAGGATTCCAAATGCATCACTATCCTAAAAACATGTTTTAGGAATCCGGGAAGGAAGAGGACCTGTGCAGTGGCAATTTGAGCAAAAGGGGCAGCTGCGATATGGTTACGCATTCACACACATGTGCTATTCTGCTCAGAAGAGTAGCTTTCCAAGACTGTTTTTTGTTGTTGTTGTTGTTTCTATGCAGTGTATAGTTTTCCTTTGCGGTTTGCAGTTTTACAATTATGCAGATTTTTTTTTAGTATCGGAATCTATATATATAAAATGCAAGTGTCTCTGCGTCCAGTCCGTGTGTCTCTGGGTTTGCGCAACTGAGCATGTGCCCCAGGGACACAGGGATTGGCTGGAGAGAGATCGGGTCACGAGCAGTGTCGGCGGGGCGGTTGAATCGGAACGTTGGGGCTGCAGAGGAGGAGGGGAGGCTGAGGAGGGAGGCCACGCTGCTGCTGTCTCCGCTGAAAGCCGAGTCTCGAAGGCTAGCGGCCCAGGAACAGCACAGAGCAGCCCGTCCGTGGAGCACCAACGTGGAAGAGCAGGAGACGCCACTGCCGCGCTCCTGGAGCCTGAAGTACAACTTCATTTACTTTAGCCTCTCACAGAACAACTCACTACAAAGGTGAGAGGAATGTTAGGAGGCCGAGGCCGAGGCCGCCGCAATCCCCAGCCCCCCCCCGCCTCCTCCTCCGAAAGGCAGGCTGAAAAGCCTGGAAAAAAAGCTGAAAAGCCAGGGCCAGTGGGGGGAGCGATCTTCTGTTGCTAGGGCCGCGGAGTTGGTTAGCAACGGCGAGGAGAGGCTGCAGGGCACGCGCCCAGTCGTTAGGCAGCCCGGGTTTTTTATAAAAAAATAAAAACAAACGGAGCAACAAAACGCTGTCTTGGGGGGGGGGTTGGCAGAGGACACGCTCACCACTACGAGCTGCTTCCCTCACGCGCCTCCTTGGCCAATAGCCGAGCGAGTATGGAACTCAGCCTCGGCAGCTGCAATCCACAGCACTCCCCTCTTTCTCTTCGTCTAACAGGCAGCCTGCTAAAACTCTTAAGGAAGCTGCATAGAGGCAGCAGCCTCTTTCCCTTCTTCCTACCCTGAAAAGCCTGAAAAAAAAACTGAAAAGCCGGGGCTGGTGGAGAGAGCGGCCTTCTGTTGCTAGGGCCGCGGAGTTTGTTAGCAACGGAGAGGAGAGGCTGCAGGGCGCTCGCCCAGTCGTTAGGCAGCCCGAGTTTTTTTAAAAAAATAAAAACAAATGGAACCAAAAAAACCGCTGTCTTGGGGGGGGTGGCAGAGGACACGCTCACCACTCCGAGCTGCTTCCCTCACGTGCCTCCTTGGCCAATCGCCGAGCGAGTATGGAACTCAGCCTTGGCAGCAATCCACAGCCCCCTCCCCTCTTTCTCTTCCTCTAAAAGGCAGACTGCTAAAACTCTTAAGGAAGCAGCATAGAGACAGCAGCCTCTTTCCGTTCTCCCCACCCTGAAAAGCCTGGGGGGGGGAAACTGGCGCAAGGGGTTGTGGGGGCTGTAGTTCTCGAACTGAAAGGCATATGCACTCAAAGGTGGTTGGGTGGGTCGCTGCGCCCTCGAAGGGAGGCATATTGCTCAGCTGGTAATACAAAATTTCATAGCTCTACAGTCTGCTCCTATGCAGGCTTCCCAAAATCCCATGTATGCTTACCTGCAGTTAAGTCCCATTGTTTACTCCTGAGTAAGCATGCATGTTTACCACATATGTTCTAGCGCCCATTATTTTAATGGGCTTAAACCACTAGTAGATAATATTTAAGAAAGCCACAGAGATGAAGTAGTATGGTTTGTGCATTCATGCAACACAATAACAAAAAAACTGTCACATCTGACCGAATTTTGCAGACTGGGAACATTGCAGTCTGAGAGCAATGAAGGAACTGGCACACACAGTTGCCAATAAAATACTGTAGCAATCTCTTGTGGTGGTGCTTCGTGCAACAGGAGAATGGCTAACGTCACATTTAAGAAGGGAAATGATAACAGTAACCCAGGCAACCATAACCCTCAGTAGAAGGGCACAGGGGGTCTGTAGTGATATAGCTATGGAGGAGCTTTAATCCATGCATGTGGTGCAGAGGAAGCAAAGCTCACATGAATTCTAGAGCCTGGGAAATGAAGAAAAAAGGCACCATGCGCATTTGTCCCGGTTTGTGCCACCTGCTGTTTTAATCAAGCTCTGGCAGCTGCACCCAATCATTCAAACTTCCTTTTACACACACCATCCATGCTGGTGAAGGGTGCTTTGTACATATTCTTGCTTCCCGTTGAGGTGAGCTTAGAAGAGAGCAGCCTGGCCAAAGGCTGAGAAAAACAAGCATGTGTTGCTTGTTCTCCCTTTGACTGTGCAGAAGCAGCAATTCATACTATTCATATTGTTCATGTTGCTTTTCTTAAGTGCTCAGAGTGTCTTACTTTACAGAGGGCAGTCCTTCCTTAGAAGGGCTCTCAGAGGGCATTCCTTCCTATCTGAAGGACTGTTTGGTCCAAGTCCAATTTCATGGTAACGAAACAGGAGAGGGGGAAAGCAGGGTATTGCAGGTGTACCTGCACAGCAAACCAAGCAAGCACACAGATAGCATCTAAACAAAATATAAAAATTCCTTCCAGTAGCACCTTAGAGACCAACTAAGTTTGTTATTGGTATGAGCTTTTAACAAACTTAGTTGGTCTCTAAGGTGCTACTGGAAGGAATTTTTATATTTTGTTTTGACTACGGCAGACCAACACGGCTACCTACCTGTAGATAGCATCTAGTCATACTTTCCCCACTGTGTTAAGATGTTTCGTATTTTTATTAAAATATAATATCCTGCTCTGGACAGGATTGTTCTTCCCTGTAAGGAGCGGGTTCACAGTTTGCGGATAAACCTGGATTCAACACTGTCACTCAAGGCTCAAGTGACCTCTGTGGCTAGGACTGATTATATATACTATAGGGGCTACCCTTGAAGATGACTTGGAAACTTCAATTGGTCCAAAATGCAGCACTTTGATCGCTGGGTGGGGTACCCTTCAGATCTCTTACAGCCTGCTTTGAAACAGTTGAGCAGGATGCCAATTCATTTCCAGGCCCAATTCAAGGTGCTCACATTACTGCTGTGGGAATATGTTTTGTAGGTGCCCTAAATAACCAGGTGCATTTATGGTTATTTATGTTTATTTATGCTTGTTTATGTTTACTTGATGATATCCTTCCGCCTTGGAAGGAAGGGTAAAAAAGGGGATCCGACAGGCAGTTCACTGCGTGGATCCCTCCGTGGGCAAAAAAGGCTCCAACTTTAAATAAGGTAACGGTCGTTAGTCTTCTTCCTGCCTAAACTTAGCCCGGTAACAGGACTGTAATTGGTTGTTATGCTTGTTATGACGTTGGTTGATCTTCTAATAAATAGTGGCCGCTCCCTGTTTGTGGTGTAGAGAAAGCGCGAGGCATGCCGAGTAAGAACATCGTTGCGTGGCAAGCACAGATAGAAAGAGAAACTGAAACCAACCACGCAGGGTAGCGGTAGGCTTCTTCACCAGACTGCAGTCTCCGTTGTATTTATTTCATTTCCGTTTTTACTTTAAAACCTTTTATTTGGCTGTCTAGTTTTTGGCCACCTTTTAGTTTAGTTCTTCTTATTTTCCGGAACATCTTGGAACTCACAGACGCTCACAGAAGATTCACGAGGCATCAACAATCCGAACTCACAAGCTCAACCTTCAGATTCCAGCCAGCGGACCCTTTTTCACGGCGTGGTGGGAGCAGGGCTCCAGAATTATCGGCCGTCCCATCCGCAGGCTGGCCCCATAGCTGGTGCCCGCAAGGCATCGGCTATCCCCACAACTGCTTAAAACCCTAAACAACCCAGGCCCCGAATACCTGAAAGATTGCCTCCTTCTCTACACAGCCTCTCAGGAGCTAGGTCTGGCCACTGCCATCAGACGTTTGATGGATGGTGGCCCAGGAAAGGGCATTCACTGTGGCAGCCCCTAAGTTGTGGGAATCCCTTCCCACCGAAGTGCATCTGGCACCTTCATCATACACAGGTTTTGGAGAATGCTGAAAACACATCCGTTCACCCTGGCTTTTGACACTTGAGATGCATATTTTTAGGACCCACCTTATTTTACTAGTTTTATATTGTTTTAAACTGTTTTTAATATTCCATGATATTGTGTTTTAATATTCATAAACCACCCTGGGACGTTGGGGTGAAGGGCAGGTTAAAAATTGTAATAACCATCGCCACCACCTTGGGTGGGGATAGGTAATGTATTCCAACCCTCTGTTTCACCTGGAGGAATCTTGCAACTGCAGCATCCCTGACAGACGGCTGACCAGCCTCTGCCTAAGAACCTCCCGCAAAGGAAAAACCACCACCTTCCAAGGCAATATATTCCACTGGATCAGCAAGGCCTGGGTTCAAATATTTGCTCAGCCATGAAGCTCACTGGGTGATTTTAAGCCACTCACTTCTCTCAGCCTCCCTTACTTCATAGGGATGGTGTGAGGACAAGAGAGGAGAAACTCATATATGCCATTATGAACATAGAGAAAGGATGGGGGAAATATAAAAATGGAAGTATGTTCATACATACCTGTATATCACCTAAGAGCATATAATATATATATACTGGGAAACACGTTTTGAAACTACTGTACAATTTTTCCTCTGTATCGCTCCAATACTGGCTAGCGATATGGTGCAGGTTGGGCTGAGCTGCTTGACATCAGCCTTCTTGCTGCTGCTTACTGAGAGGTAGAAGTGGAGGGGCAAGGCAGTGGCCAGTTAGTGTGGTGTCGTACGGATGCAGTGGCAGAAGCAGCAGATTGGCTCTGCCACTGCACCTGTACCAGGTTCTTGCTGTAGTAATACAGCATTGGGAAGAGGAGTCAGCAATGCAGCCCCACCGGTTGCTACTGCTTAGGACTACCAGTAATTCAGAAAACTATTTGAGCCAAACTAGGTGAAATACAGGAAACTCATGAGCAATCTCCTGATAGTTTTTAACTGAAATGAAGCTGCAGTAGGATATGAATTTAATTGTAATAGTGGGAGGCAGAGGTGCTTCCCCATGGACCATTTCTCCAATCAAAATTGCCAGCAGTGGTTTTTGTCTTTGCAGGGGAAAACATACAAGGATCATACTCAGAGCTCATTGCAACCAAATTTCAGTAAATAAATAAAGAAGTTGGAAAACTGCTCTTACTTTCTCCTTGTCTAATCTAGTTGGGTCTTAGCTCTGGACAGAAATGAGACATTTTAAGCACTGGTGACTTAATGATTTAAGTCAATGGTATTTTTTTCCAGCAAACTCTTGCAAAAAGTCTAGTTTAAGTTTAATGTATTTCTCCTAACCTTCTTGATTGGTGGTAATAACTGTTGATTAATTTAGACAGCAAAAGCATTGCCTATGCAGATTTTAGTTTAAAGAGGAGCTAATGAAATCTAGTAAATCACAGACACATGCTGATCTTGCTTCCATCTATTTTTAAATGTTCATCACGTAACTGTATCCGACATATTCAACATGTGCAGTTTCTTTGGTCTGCATTTTGGGTATGTAATGTACACATTCTATATATTAGCCACACACACTCATGTCAACAACTATGATAATTCATTAGATATTTCATATAATCAGGTAAACATAGTGTAAACTATTTTTCCAATGTGATTACAAACATCCGTAACTACGGAGATAGTAGGCATTCTTTATGTACAGACCAGGTTTGCCAATTTTATTTCAGTGTTTATCTCCTAAAGATATTATTCGGCACTTAATTTGAATAAAAAGGTATGGGACATTATTTGAGGACACCCCCAAGTGCTGCAAAAGACAACTATGAAAGGTTAGTAAAGCCTAGTAAGGTAAATAATTTAGCAAAAGTAATATAACGAACAGCAATGTTGGTTAAACATGTGGTTTAGGAAAATATGAAAACAAAATAAATATGTAGCTATTTACACATCCTAAGAAAACGGAGAATGCAGATACAACTTTACAACAAGGCTATAAACTCTCCGCCAGCTGAAACAGCAAATGTGCATACTTACATCGTAAGGCTCTCCTCGGAAGGGCCTGTGTGACATAGAAAGACGGGTAGCTTGTTTCCCTCTGCTGTGGTGATATCCCAAGACAAAACCAAGTTGTAAGTAATTCCCGCTTGTGGCAAGCGAGGCTGAAAATATCAGTGTTGTTTTGCTGGGTCTGATCATATCACAGCGATCTGTTAAGGGTGGGTTATTTCATCACAAGGCAGCAGGTGATTCTTCCCAGGAAGGTCTTGGCGGGAGACTCTGGGCCTGGAGCTTCAGATCACATCTTCCCCCGTCAGGAATCAGGATGCATAAAAAAGAACCCCTGTGCTTTTTAATGGAAAGATAACAAGGCATTAAGATTATTCCGTTTTGGAGCTCAGTACCTCAGTTTTAGTTCATAGGCATGTTCTTAGTTACACATCTGCTTTCTCAAGTAGAAATTAAAAGCCATTAATCCCCTCAACATCTCTAGTTGCCTGGGAAAGATTCAACAAGAGGAGTTTTTTTTTTATTGAGACAGGTGGGAATAAATGGGAAATCCTATTAACTCAGGAAATTAACAAGACTTAACTGTTACCAGCGGAAGAGAGTGCATTTTTAAGCACTTGTATGGAAATCATTGTTAGTTCCTGGAGGGTAAAATGGGCACTGAAGACATTATGTAAGTCAGGAGAATTTAGGCAAAAAAAGAATAAGCATATAATGGCACACCTAAAATGAGACCATCAGAAATGTTTTTAATTCTCTCACATATGTGTATGAATGAGAGATGCATTTGTGTTTGTCTGTGTGAGGTACAGCCACCTTGTGTGAATTCTGCCAGTGAGGTGAGTGTGTGCAAAAGAGTGTGGTACAGCCACCTTGTGTGAATTCTGCCATCAGGATCAACTGCACATAGATGTTCCATGGTAAGCTTGAGGTTGGCTGTATTCTCCTTAATGTTGTTTTATGTCATATCCCCATGGCAGCCATGCTGTGCTATGTGAACTGCCCTGAGATCTTTTGGTGAAGTGCGTTATATAAATTTAATAAATACCAGTAATTTTTTAAAATGCCCTACATGGCATCAGTTTTGTGACTGGTGACCACAACACTTTCTCAAAATTCAAAATGTTTGCACTGGTCCAAAAACACAGATGACTCCTGGCCTACACAATGCCTCAAATAATTCCAGCTCTTGGCTAAAACAACATTTCCCAAAGAGAATCCATTGGATTGCCTCCTACCACTCCTCTGCATCCAGCCAGTCCATGACAATTTCTGCCTTCAATGTAAAGTACTACACTTGGGCAAAAAAAAATGAAAGGCACAAATACAGGATGGGTGACACCTGGCTTGAGAGCAGTACATGTGAAAAGGATCTAGGCGTCTTGGTAGAGCACAAACTTGACATGAGTCAACAGTGTGATGCAGCAGCTAAAAAAGCCAATGCAATTCTGGGCTGCATCAATAGGAGTATAGCATCTAGATCAAGGGAAGTAATAGTACCACTGTATTCCGCTCTGGTCAGACCTCACCTGGAATATTGTGTCCAGTTCTGGGCACCACAGTTCAAGAAGGATACTGACAAGCTGGAACGTGTCCAGAGGAGGGCAACCAAAATGGTCAAAGGCCTGGAAACAATGCCTTATGAGGAACGGCTTAGGGAGCTGGGTATGTTTAGCCTGGAGAAGAGAAGGTTAAGGGGTGATATGATAGCCATGTTCAAATATATTAAAGGATGTAATATAGAGGAGGGAGAAAGGTTGTTTTCTGCTGCTCCAGAGAAGCGGACACGGGGCAATGGATTCAAACTACAAGAAAGAAGATTCCACCTAAACATTAGGAAGAACTTCCTGACAGTAAGAGCTGTTCGACAGTGGAATTTGCTGCCAAGGAGTGTGGTGGAGTCTCCTTCTTTGGAGGTCTTTAAGCAGAGGCTTGACAGCCATCTGTCAGGAATGCTTTGATAGTGTTTCCTGCTTGGCAGGGAGTTGGACTGGATGGTCCTTGTGGTCTCTTCCAACTCTATGATTCTATGATCCACCTTGTACTCCCTTCCCTTTGAGTATTTCTGACAATGGGATCTCACCCAGTAGTTCCTTAAGCTTTTTCAACTTGGCCTTCTTAAAGTCCAGAGAGCATCTCTGACTACTCAGCTTCCACTTGCCCCTGTATCATGAAACTCAAGAGGACATAATCACTTCCTCCCAAGATTCCCAGAACTCCCACTTCATCAACCAGCTCCTCCGTGTTGGTGAGGACCAGGTCCAAGATAGATGATCCCCTTGTTGCATCTTCCAACTTTTGGGAAATGAAATTGTCACCAAACCAATGAAGAAATTTGTTGGACCTTACATTATTGGCAGAGTTTGAGTTCCAACAGATACTGGGGTAGCTGAAGTCCCCCGTGACTATATCTCTCCTTTTTGAATGTTTGGCAATCTGCTCTACGAAGGCATAATCCAAGTCTTCAGTCTGGCTTGGAGGTCTATAACAGACCTGTAAGGTCACTGTTGTTTCCCTCTCCTACCATTTTTACTCCATACTCCTTCCATGCTCCAGGTCATGGATCTCCTCACAAGTGTACACACCCTTTACATATAACGCTACACATCCTCCCTTCCTAATAGGTCTATTCCTTTCAATTAGGTTATATCCCTCAATTTCTACACTTCAGTCATGAGTCTCATCCAACCAGGTTTCAGTGATGCCTATTAGGTCGTATATGCCATTCTGTTTTAAGAGCTCCAGTTCATCTTGCTTGTTTCCCATACTCTGTGCTTTAGAATAGAGGCAACTGAAAGCATGAGTCATTCCCTCCAGCTTCCTTCTTGTAGTTTCTTGCCATTTAGCAGGTTTCTGGAGCACCACCTCAGTTTCCTGTCCATCAATGAAGCGATTATCCCCAGTACCAGGTGTACTGTTGTCTGCAATATTGCCTCCCTCCTCCTCAGGATTTAGTTTAAACTTCTCTTGAAGTCATGGACTGGTTGGATGCCAAGGAGTGGTGGGAGGTGCCAGCTGGGAAACCCCCAAGGGAAGAAGACTCAGAGCCCAGGGATTGGTGGTGGGATGACGATGAGTGGTCAGAAGGAGAAGAGGAAGCAGACTGGGAGGAACAGATGTTGGAAGCTGAAGAGGTAACAGGGCTTAGTGAGCAGGAAGAAGCTGTGGTAGAGAGTAGTCCAGAATTAGAGGCAGAAGTGGAGTCAGAGATGAGGCAGGCTGCTGAAGAAGCCAGGGAGTCTCCCCCTCCTGCTGCAACCAACTCCCCTCCCCTCTGCACTATGAGGCAGGTTATGTGGAGTGTTGATCAGTAGCCTCCTATGTTCCGATTGTAAAACACAGTTGAGCAGGCTGAATCTTAGCTTTTAATCAGAAATACAAAGAAATGTTGCCATTTAAACAGCTAGCATGATGTACAAACCTCATAAAAGAAAAGGAAATAAGTATCCTGCCTCTGCTTGGTTATTTTCCTCCATAATCCTCTACACTAATCTATCACAATAAATAGGAAAAAATTGAAAGCTTAATTACCACCCCATTCATTTCCCAGAACAAGGAGTTTCAAATTACTCTGAGATTTGGCAGATGACACATTTGACCCTGCTCTGAAAAAAAGACTCAGGGTTGTTTCCCTGCTGTTGCCCAACTACCTGTAATACTCAGCTAAGCTGCATCCAACCAAAGATTATTATCATTTTTGGTAGACATGCAATAGCTTATTTTAAGGACATCCTTCTCTGCAGCAGCTACGGTAATTCATTAGTCTATTTAATATATTGATATACCACTCTTCATTATAAAAATCTACGGTGATGTCCAAAATACACTAAAACAACAATATGTTTAAATAGTAAATGCAGCAATTTACAGTGGAATTAAAATCTAGGTATTAAAAGTATCCAACCAAAGCGAAGCACATTTAAAATCCATTTAAAACATAGTTTCTTAACTTCCCAAGTGAAATCAAGGTATCGCAGTACTGCAAGCCTACAGTTGTATGCATGAGCTACACATATGACTGCCATCCTCAAAGACCCAACACCTGATAACTGGACTGTAGAATCTAGTTATCTTAATTCTTAACTCTTAACAAGTCTTAACTATTCAAACACTAGGAGCATATTACTGCAGTCATCGTCTGGCTAATGTAACCCTTCATTGCTCATACAATTGTGAATACTCAGTTGTGCAATAAAGCAGCTTATCTCAACAGTTTGTAAGATGCAAAAGCCAATGTCCACTTTATTAGTTGTTTGCAAGGCTAAGTGCCAGTTGCTATGTTGCTGAACGCATATAGCATTGCCAAAAAGGTTAATGCAGCCAGTGTCATAATACTTTAAAGATTTTAGCACACATTAGTTCATGTTTGCATTGTTTGCATGCCAAAAATTCCTTGCCCAAGTGGAAAGTGCTCTGCTCATAGGTATTTCAGAACAGGAGAGGAAACATTTAAAAGAGGATGGCATTCCTAAGAAGAGTTTCCCGAAAACTGTTTCTATGCAAATTAGGGTAATCTGCATTGATTGGAAATTTTTCAGCTTGCATCATAACATTTTCTGGCGCCATAAGCAGTGATCTAATTTAGCATGCTTATTTTACTTGTATATACTAAACAAAACTTCTAAAAAGCACCCCATGATATTTTGTTTTTGTCCCAATGGAAATATTTGAGGGGGGGGGAATAAAGCACACTTAATATGGTTTAAATGCCATGTTCTGTGGACATTTTTATTGGATTTTTTATTTAAAAAATTAAAGACAATAGGATGTACTCCTATCATACTGTTTAAATTTAAGGGGGAAATCCACAAGGTACTGAAAAGAGCTGACACACTATTAAATTTTAGTGCCCGAAGAAGTGTGCTTGATTTGCTAATTCACACACTTGGTTGAAATATAATCACCTGAAAAACATTAATTACAACTTTGAAACTGTCACATTTGCCTAATATTGTACTTTTGGCATCCATTCAATGTTACTAATGAACTTCTGTTACCAGAATGAAACTGCAAAATATTAGTTGGGGGACGGGACACATTGCTGCTCCTGCACAAGAAATGGCTTTTGGGCAACACTCTGTGCAGGCAGTGTATCTGAATTAACCATTTCCTTATTATGAATGTGTCCCCCAAATGCCCTTTCCCTCTGTCTGTCTGTGCAGCTTTTCCCTACCTGTTGTCCAAAGAGTCCTGGTATCTGTTATTTACCCCGCACAGAGCTACAGGTCCCAGCACCCTTAATAGATTACAGTTCCCAGGATTATTTGCAGCAAATCATGTGCTGTAACTCCATCAGAGAAGCTGCCAAAATCTGTGTGACAGTTTTGGGCTAGATGACACCTCAAGAGTCGCCTCCCAACCCAGTGATTCATGACTGCATTTCTGTGAATGGTTTTTCCTGTGAGTGTTAAGGAGAATAGCTCATTGCTATTACTACACCGCTCACTTCCAGAAACGATTTTAGAGAAGTGGGCATGTATTTTCTTCCCTCACCTTTCCTCTCCCCTAGTTGCAGATGAGGTCATCAAGCTGCATGCATGCATGCAGAAACAGCTCTTCAAGAGAAAAGAAGGAAGAGGGGCGCAGGTGTCTCCCCTAGTGGGACAGCAGTATCGTGGGAAACGAAGGAAACCAGAAAGCAAGGGGGAAATGCTACAGCCACTGTCTCTACAAAGGGATAAATGGGGAACCAATACAACTTGATTTATTTTTTTTAAAGGGTATTTGGAAACGGGTGGAAGTGATAATAAAGGCAGTGCTATTTTTCTAGAACGCCTTCCTTGTTCTCTTACAATGGCAATGGCGCCCACCTGAGAGGTGCTGGAGCTAAGTTTTCTGCGAACAAAAGGACTGCAATGGTTCCTAGAGGTTTACAAGAGAGGGAAGTCATCAGTGTTGTATGTAAGAACTAATGAAGTGTGGCAAATGACTCACAGAATTTCAGTCCAGTTTTTTTTTTTAACTACTATAATGCGGTGGGGCATATGAAATAATGAGAGAGTACTGCACCACCGAGCATAAGAAAAGTTTATTTCTTATGCAACTAAGTTAACTACACACACATCTTAGGATAGCTGAACAGGACTCCAGGTCAGAAGGTTGGAACCAGGCCAGTCTTAAGACGCAGGACATCTAATATTAGAAATGAAGTACTGGGTAGAAGGAGAATCTGGAACAAGTTGTGAGAAAGTCAAGAGTCACAACCATATGATTAAAAAAACACACACAATTAGATGGCAATCCAGGAGCCAGCCAGACAAAAGCTTTTATGTGAGCTGAACAAGTCAGGTGGAAGGAGAGCTGAGGCAAAAGGAGAACCTACTAAGAAACTGAGTGGTGTTATTGTGTCCTATTTCAAGCAGGCCAATTTTGCAGGCTGAGAGGCTGTATGCTGGCATGGAAAGACATTGCGGAGGATAGAAGCAGGGCATTGAAATCCTACAAGAGGCAGCAGGGAGTGGAAGCATGAGGTTTCTATCCTATGCACTCAGCTGGGAGCAAATGCCACTGAACTCAAAGAACTTGCATCTGAACATGCAGATGTTGAGGATCACAGTATTTAAGCATATGAAGGAAAACCACCGAAGATAGCAAAATAGGGTGCTGTGAAGTCTGCTTCATATATTGCATTTTAGTGGGCAATGTATTGCAGAGTTTTAGCAGATCTGAATACAGGATTTTTGTTAGGGAAGGCAGGCCTTTTGTTGGGGGGCGGGGCAAAACCTCAGTTTGCTATGTATTTTTAAGGGGGGCAGCTGCACTTCCCTATGACTACACTCATGTCTTAATGTACAGTACTAAAACTGGGGCAAGTGTTATCTGTCTCACATCAGACTTCGCAGAATCTTGCTTCATAAGAGTCTTGCCACATCCAAGAATGGCTCAAGGCATTTTAGAAAACAAGCAGGAAAGCACGGCGCTCTGTAACACTTCATTGCACAGGTCCAAACCTATAATGCATTGCTTATTATTATTATTATTATTATCATTATCATTCCTACCACCAACAACGGCACCTTGAGCTCCTTGCAGTTAAGGCGGGATGTTGCTAGAGAGAGAGTTAAATGAAAACAAAATAATAATAAATATGCACGCATTAACCCGCACCCCTCAGCAAAGAAGCAGGACAGCTCCGATTTTGGAGAGGGGCCGCACAGGTGCCTCCCTCCCAAGCCTGGCAAAGACGAACTCCCCTCTGAGAGGGGCGGGAAAGGAGCGCGAAATTTCGGAGAGGCGGCGGCGCGGCCTGCCCCAGTGCCGGCTGGCTTCCCCACAGCCTCGAGGGGGCGGGCGGCTGAGGAGAAGCGAGGCGAGGCTCCGGCGCGGGGCCTCCGCGGGCTTCCTGCTGCGACGGGGCGGGGATTTCCTGAGACGCCTCGGAGTTTCGCGGCGCCTTGCTTCCCTTTCGTTCTTTGCACGCAAAGTCCGAGGGGAAAAAGAAGTATTTTTTGAGGGGACGAGCCTCCTCCACCGGCACCGGCTGCGGCCGCCGCCCCTTCGCTTCCCGAGCATGGCGGGGTCGCTGCCACCGGCCGCCCCTCTGCCCATCCACCGCCTCGAGGAGCCGCTGCTGAGGAGGCTGAGCGGCTCTCTGGACCGGGCGGCTCCGGGCAGAGGCTGGAGGGACTTGGCGCAGCTGGCCGGCAGCCACCGCGGCGTGAAGCTGAGGTGAGGTGTAGGGGTGTGGGGACCTCGCTGGTGCCTCAGGACGTCGAGGGAAAGGCAGGCCTCTCCTTTTGCGAGGCTTTCGGGCGCCACAGGAGTCTTCGTCGACCGGGCTGAAACCCGTTTGTGGGCGCGGTGGGTTGGGGAGGAGAAGGAAGACGTACCCCCAGCGATGCTGGATGAGGAGACTCGGCCGAGCAGGGCGAGAAAAATGCTTCTTCACGCACAGTTTAAACGGTGGAACTCGCTGCCACATGACTGCCGCCCGCTTGCATAGCTTTTAAGAGAGGCTAGAGAAGGCTAAGCCATATGAAAGAATCTTTCATATGTGGTGGACCTGTAAGAGGGTAAAAGAGTATTGGGAAATACTGTAATTTATAATGAACGGCGGGTATTTAAAAGCACTTTTAGTATTCCAATAAAAATAATTTTCTGGTGGATCTTGGAAAAGCAGACAGTAAAAGTAGAACAATAGAAAACTTCAATGGAAAGCAAGGGGGGAAAGATCTGACAGTGCAGGTAGAACATAGCCATAGTGGCTATCCTTTAGGCTTCCTTTAATGGGTTTTTTAATCAAGGCAGCATTTCAAGGATAACATATTGGACTCTGTTTCTTTCCAAAGGAACCCATGATAAAAAATACAATAAGCTAAACACAATTATTGCATTTCATAGAATCATAGGATTGCAGAGTTGGAAGGGACCCCTAGAGTCATCCAGTCCAACCCCCTGCAATGCAGTGTATTTATTTCAACAATTTCATAGAATCATAGAGTTGGAAGGGACTCTGAGGATCAGCCCAGTGTTTCCCAAAGTGGATGATACCGCCCCCTGGAGGGCACTGGGACAGTAGTAGCCTCTGGATGGCAGGTTTTCCACTTCAGTTTGTTCTGTTGTCCAAGATAGCCAAATTGTGAGCAACAGTATTCTGATACTGGGATATAGCTGGTATCATAACATTGCGTGAATCCTTCATCAAAGTAAATATACACTCTCTAGAAATGAGGCTAATGATAATTTGGAATATTATAGACAAAAGAGTTAAGTAAATATGGGGCTTAAGACATCACTGTAAATACAGAGTCATATTCTTGTTAAAAGGAACCAAGAAGTTGTATTGAGGAAGTGTTTGATATAAATAGCTGGGCAGTCTACATCCAGATATTTTGCTCTAGCGCCAGAACCCATTTTTGAGGCATATTCTAGGGGAGAACGGTTTTTAGTCCCATAATTAGTCATAGTCATATATCATAGTGTGATGTGGGTGGCGCTGTGGTCTAAACCACTGAGCCTCTTGGGCTTGCCGATCTGAAGGTTGTCGGTTTGAATCCCCATGGCGGGACTCTGCGAGATGAGCACTGCAACCCCATAGTCGCCTTTGACTGGACTTAACTGTCCAGGGGTCCTTTACCTTTTTACCTCTCATAATTATATAAATATAAAAATATATTCTTTTTTATATATTATGATTCTTTGCAGTTCCCTGGAATTGGAACAGTGTTCTCTCCAAGTACTGGAGCCTGAAGGAAGTCCGAGCTGGAGTCTCCTTCAACTAATGGGAGAGAGAGGCTGCACTGTGTTGGAGCTGACAGAATTGCTGCAGGCTTTAGAACACACTGAGGCACTTCAGTGTCTCAACCCCCCAAGTGAGTTTATGGTTCTGCTAAATCTGAGTTAGGTTTTTTGTTGAAAATTTGGAAAGTGGCTTGGCTCTGCTGGTTCAGAACTTGGAAGGCTTCCACAAACAGGCAAGAAAATACTGGAGGCTAAAATCTTAACTGGGAAGGTCAGCTTTCTCCTCTCATTTCCAGTTACCTGTCTTGTTTTGGAGCTATCAAAGTCCCTTCAGCTTTCTTCACCTCTTGGGAGGGAGACTTTAAATGTCTACATGTGCAGAGTCAGAGTCAGGCTACTTTTATGCTAAGTGCAACATTTTCCAGACTGGTAGCCACTTTAGTCTCTTGCAGCAAGAACAAATACAATGGTACCTTAGTTTATGAATTTAATCAGTTCCGGAAATCCGTTCTTAAACCAAAACCGTTCTTAAACCAAGGCGCGCTTTCCCTAATGAGGCTTCCCGCCGCTGGTGCCCTTCCACCATTCGGATTCCATTCTTAGGCCGAGGTAAAGTTCTCAAACCGGGACACTACTTCCGGTTTTGTGGAGTTCGTAAACCGAATCGTTCGTAAACAGGACTGTTCGTAAACCGAGGTACCACTGTACAGGCAAATATATTATGGAAGAAGCTTTTGGGGACCACAGTCCACCTCACTAGATTTAACATATGTAACCTGGCAATCCATGACCCAGCGTACTTAGGGTATGCTAAAGACAAAATATAAAGCGGACTTTAAGAGTAGAATTGGTTGGGGAAGAGGACAGTCTGAAACATGTCTAGGCCAGGCAGAAGGAGAATCCATCAGCAGGGAGGCAAATGCCCCCTCCATAGCGATGCGTGAATCATGAATGGAATTTTATTCCACAACAGAATAAGATAGGTGTGCCATGCTGGTTGATTACTTTAGCTATGTCAGTTCAAGCTACTCTGTATGTCCTTTACATCTGTGTATACACAAAGGATGGGGTTGCTTATCAGCCACAGACCATTGAGGTGAATGTGGCTGTAATGTTGCCACTTTGCAGTTGTGCTGAATAAAAACAGGTATTCTCTGCTCCTTCTGAGAGTTCTATAACAGCAATCCCATCAAAATTCCATGCAAATGTGAAATATACTGCTTGCATATGTTGACATTGTAACCTTGACTGTGTAGAGAGCAAATTGAATTTAATGACCATCTGCCAATGCAGTCTAAATGTAGAGGTCAAAGTCTTCATTGTTGTTATTTTATTCACCTTTGTTGGCTTAATGTCTTTGTTGGCGCTGTGGTCTAAAAACCACTGAGCTCTTGAGCTTGCCGATTGTAAGGTTGGCAGTTTGAATCCCCGTGACGGGGTGAGCTCCCGTTGCTCTGACCCAGCTTCTGCAAACCTAGCAGTTCAAAAGTAAACCAGTGCAAGTAGATAAATAGGTACCGCTGCGGTGGGAAGGTAAATGGCCTTTCTGTGTGCTCTGGTTTCCATCACAGTGTTCCATTGCGCCAGAAGCAGTTTAGTCATGCTGGCCACATGACCTGGAAAGCTGTCTGTGGACAAATGCTGGCCCCCTTAGCCTGAAGCAAGATGAGTGCCGCACCCCATAGTTGCCTTTGACTTGACTTAGCCATCCAGGGGTCCTTTACCTTTTACCTTACCTAAAATATGGGCAATGTTCTCACAGTATTTTAATGGCATGCATAGAGATAAGAACCTAGTTAACTACCCTCTAGCCACGATTCTTAAGTTCAAGCTAGTATGGCACGGCTCATGCGTCATGTGAATCCATAGTTAATGTTTAACTGCAGTTTAATGCAAATGAGCAACAAACATGCTGCTTTAAAGTCTGTGATTCTGGCCACACCAGAGGCTTGGGCTTGCTATGTCATCTGAACCCAGTCATGTGGTTTGTTTCTCTCTAGAGAGATTCCCAAGTCAAGGTTTGTTCTCGATTTACCACCCATGACTTGTTTGGGAGTACCAAACCTCCAGTTTGGGTTCGGCTGACACGATGATATCAAAAGCCACTGAGATGTCAAACAAAAGAAGTAACAGGACTTTGTTCTCAAATTGTCTTGCAAACAATTCACAATTATGTTAATAATAAAACATCAAGTGTAAATGGTTTAATCTTCCACATTAAACATGGCTTGTCTTTTCTTTTTTTACAGGTATAATGATAGTTGTAGAACCAGAATCTCAAGCTGTTCTATCTGGCCAGACAGTGAAGCTAAGCTGCTGGGCAGCTGGTTATCCACTTCTTCATTATCAGTGGTTCAAAGAAAACAAAGCGGTAAATCAACTTATGAGGAAGCTCTGGGAATAACGGGAGTGTTGATAAGTAAACTATGAAGCAAAATGGTCATTATTCTTAGCTGGTAAATAAAACTGCTAATATCACAATGCCATTCTGCAAACCAATGGTGTGACCATACTTGGAAAGTTGTGTACAGTTCTGGTTGCTTCACTTCTAAAAGGATATTGTAGATCTAGAAAGGATTCAGAAAAGGGCACCCAAAATGGTCATGGAATTAGAGCAACTCTCCTATAAACATTTGGCCTTTTTGAAAAAGCGAGGTTTACTCAATTACAAATGGTTTGGACAAATTGGAAATACTAGTACTCATGGCCATCCAAAGAGGCTGAATATTGGAAGACCCAGGAGAGCCAAAATAAAATAATTAATTGCACAGTGCATAATTAAAACTATGGCATTCCCTGAACAGGATGGAATTCCCTCCCACAGGTTATCAACTTGGATGGCTTGAAATTCTAGAGGAATTCTTTGAGGATAAGATTTTTTTTAGCTATGATTGCTATATTCTGCCTCTGCTGGCTTGCTTCTGAATGTCAGTTGCTGGAATATTGTGGGGAGAGTTCTGTGGTATTCAGGTCCCACTTCCAAGCTTCCTATAGAGATCTGATTGGCCACTTGGATAACAGAATGTTGGACTACATGGACATTTGGCCTGATCCAGCAGGGCTCCTTTAATGTTAAGTTAATCCTTTAATATCCTTTAATGTTAAGTTCAAACTATCATCATCTTTGATTATAGTTCTTGTATGAAAAAAACAAGTACTATTGTGTGCTTTATCCTCCATTGATGCAATTTGTGTTTTGTTTTGTTTTGTTCCTAACTCAGGTTCCACGTGGCAATACTCAAGAACTGGTGCTCAACCAAGTAAGTGCAGAGGATGCTGGTTTTTACATATGCCGAGTAAACAGTGACTATACTTACCAGTTCAGCCAGTGGGCGCAGCTAGATGTCTGCACAATCCAAGGAGCTTGCCATGGTGAGTTAAGAAACCTATGTCGTACAATAAATGCATTCTGCTGCAATGCTGCTGCTTTTGGGTCTTTGCAGCCAGTGGGTTATGGCTGCTTACGTGTTACTGTTTTTTCTTCTCTTGGTAATGATTGTGAAGAATGTCTCAGACCGGCTTAGAGCCACTGATAATGGAATTTTCCTCCTGCTCTATAGTTCCTACTTCCAGAAAGTACAGGTGTTCCTGTCCATTGTTCTCCATGCCTCCGTCTTGAGAGCAGGATTGTTCCCCCCCCTCTTTTTTCTGCTTTGTTTCAACTTGCAGCCACTTCTTATAAGTAGTAGAATGAAATGGAAATGCTTTTCCTGGGGCTTACCACTTCACCTAGCAGGTGCAGAGGGTTAATGTTTCCCCTCGGATAAATGCCCTACATAATGAAAAGTCGCTTGTCACGAGTGTGGCCTTTACCTGACATCTTAGCTTTCTTTGTGGAGGGAGGTTTTTCCCCATTAGGGAAGCATTCAGACTTGCCACCTGCAGCCTGAGGTGATTCAGTCTATAAAAAGCATAGCCATTTGATTCCACTGGCTGCATAAATGGGCCCCGAGTTACAATTAAAGTATATGTTCAGATCCCCTCCTACCCTTCAGTCTCTTTTGGTCTTCCCTAATCTAGGGCTTATTCAGCTGTTCAGTCAATGCAAGTCCCAAAGTCATTTTTGTGATATTTTGTGATAATCTCTGCATGATTTATTGTTCTCCCCACCCCAGTCAGCCTCTGCTTGAGCAGGCAAGCACACATGCAAATAGGACCATAGCTCAGTGGTTGGGACAACCCAGCCAGATGGGCGGGTTAAAAAATTATTATTATTGCTATTAGTGGGAGAGCACCTTCTTTGAATGCAGAAGGTCCCAGATTCAATTTCTGGCATCTCCAGGTAGGGCTGAAGATGAGTCAATAGTATGATACCATGATCTTCATGGAATGGTTGTGAGGCATTGGGAGGAGATAGTTCACCTCTGTCAAAAAAAATGTATTCAGTATAGATATCTTCTCCCAAACTGAGATGGGGAACGTGCAGGTTCAACCCCCCCCCCCAAAAAAAATCCCACAGCCCTGAAAAACTACAAGTGAAACATTCACAAAATGATGGTTTATTGTGGAGAGCGGTAATTTTTACTACCTCTGCCACTCAATTAAGGACTTGGTGAGTATTCTTGCACTCAATAAAAGCAGGACATTTAAAGCAGTGATAGTGGAGTAGATAAAGTTGTTACAGTCAGCATTCAGTAGATGAATTTGACAGTTGCAGTAGCTGAGAGAAATAATTGCATTTCCCCTCAACAAAACATAGCTCACTGAGTGCAGGGGAAATGTGATGCCTTGCAACAGAAGTACAAACTCGAGGGAGGATGTCTAGACTTTGCACACTGTATTATTTGTTATTCTCATATTTCTGTATTATTTGTTTTTCTCACCTTTTCTTTGGGATGTGGGTGGCGCTGTGGGTTAAACCACAGAGCCTAGGGCTTGCTGATCAGAAGGTCGGCGGTTCGAATCCCCGCGACAGGGTGAGCTCCCGTTGCTCGGTCCCAGCTCCTGCCCACCTAGCAGTTCGAAAGCATGTCAAAGTGCAAGTAGATAAATAGGTACTGCTCCAGCGGGAAGGTAAACAGCGTTTCCGTGCGCTGCTCTGGTTCGCCAGAAGTGGCTTAGTCATGCTGGCCACATGACCCGGAAGCTGTCTAAGGACAAATGCCAGCTCCCTCGGCCAGTAACACTAGATGAGCACCACAACCTCAGAGTCGGACACGAATGGACCTAATGGTCAGGGGTCCCTTTACCTTTACCTTACCTTTTCTTTAAGAATCTCAAGATGGTGGTGTATTTGCTTCACAGCCTATGAGATAAGATGCAGAGGAGGGAGGGAGGGAGAGTTGCCTCAGACTACATAGTGAATTCTATAGCTGAGTGGGGATTTGAGGCGGAATTTTCCTTTTCCAAATGTTACAGACCTAGACACTGTGGGTAGTATTCAGCTAAGTTTTAATCAAATTAGACCCACTGAGAATAATGAACCTAGCTTAGTCATGTTCATTAATTTCAGTGGGTCTACTCTGAGTAAAGCATAGCTGAATACCACCTTGTACCACAAGGAAAACTAAGAGTATATTAATTGCAAAAACTGATTTTCCGGAGAGGTCCTGAGAATCATGTTCTGTGACCTTGTTTTGGTTTCACTAAAACTGCTTGAATCATCCACAGCTGTAATGAGCATTTTCTTCTGTCAGGTTCCCTTTTTCCACAGACACCAGACTACACTTTTGGTTTCATAAGGTTAAGCTACTTCCCAGTTCATAGTACACTACCCTGGAAAAGTTATGATTAATTATGCCAAACTGTTCCGTAATTCATCACGTGAAATTTTGATGGCGTTCCTGGCATCAATGAGACACCTTGAAACCGCACAGAGAAGAATCTATTATAAAGCAGTAGATAATTGTAATTTAGGCAGAAAATTGCAGTAGTGTTTTGTGTGTAACATTATACCAGGGAAGTACAGTCGTACCTCGTGTTGCGTTTGCTGCCGGTTGCGAATGGCATGGGTTATGAACGCTGCAAACCCGCAAAAGTGTTCAGTGCAGGTCGTGTATGCGCAGAAGCTCGATATCGCGCTTCTGCGCATTCACGATAGCACCGCTCGGATTGCGGACTTTTCAGGGTGCAAACGGCACCCCGGAACGGATCGTGTCCGCAACTTGAGGTACCACTGTATGCGTATGAGGAAAACAGTAATAACTACAGTGCAATTACAAGGGGGCAGGCCATGACCCTGGAATGAACCGTCCTACCCCAGCTGTTTATATTATTGTCATCACTCCCCTATGGTTTGTGAAAGAAATGCTCTTCAGTCTTTTCTGACTACCTGATCTTAAAAGAGGATTTCGTATTATTGTCAAACTGTTCTGACATTACACTGATTTTGGCATTTATGCATATTCAAATGAACTACAGTTAAGAAAAAATGGGAGACTCCCCCAGGAGGAGAGTTCAGATGCTATACGTTTCTCTCTTTGATTAAAAAAAAAAATACATTTACAATCTTTACAGACCATTTCTATTAAATTAGATGTCCTTCTGATAATTTAAATAGCTACATTTCCAGGGCTCGTTTGAATTGAAAAGAAGGTCTTGATGTCATATGGCACTTTCACAAGGGCTGTTTGGCTTTCTTAATTTTTATTATTATTAATTGAATTTATAGCTGAAGGAGCCCATAGAGACCAAAAGATTTGCAGTCATAACATTTCCCTTACTTAGGAGATCAGAGCATGGCTCTTCCTCAGTCCTCCATTTAATTCTTTCTCCTGCCCCTATTCTGTGTTCAGCATTTGTGTCAAGGCATGATTAGCTATTAAGCAGGGTTTGTAAAGCTGCATATAACCCTGATGCCACACTCTGGTTAATTGGTAACAGTAGAAGATTGGGAAAGAAGTGTGTGTGCATACGGTTAAAAACACCGTATACAGAAATACTGTTCATGTTATTTGTGAAAATCGGTTTAGTTGTGTGATGGGTGGACTGACGTGGTAGTAGTGAATAAGAGAATGATCAACAGGAATGCCTCTGGGAAAGAACAAATAATTCCTAGGGTGGAACCCACCTGGCTATTGGGCACATCTTGGGGAACAAAGTGGAATTTTCTGTTTTGATACAGGTAGGTAGCCTTGTTGGTCTGACGCAGTAGAAATATAAATAAAAAATTAAAATAATTGTCCAGTAGCACCTTAGAGACCAACTAGGTTTGTTCTTGGTATGAGCTTTTGTGTGCACGCACACTTCTTTAGATACACTGAAACATAAGTCACCAGACCCTTATATATAGTGAGATTACTCAGAAGGGTGGTGGGAATGGGTGATTGGCTGATAGGTGTGGTAGACCTGTTGATGACTGTTAACGAGTGCAATTGGTCTTACAGTGGTACCTCTGGTTACGTACTTAATTCGTTCCGGAGGTCCGTTCTTAACCTGAAACTGTTCTTAACCTGAAGCACCACTTTAGCTAATGGTGCCTCCCACTGCCGCTGCACTGCCAGAGCACAATTTCTGTTCTTATCCTGAAGCAAAGTTCTTAACCTGAAGCGTTATTTCTGGGTTAGCTGAGTATGTAACCTGAAGCGTATGTAACCCAAGGTACCACTGTACATGAAAAAGCAAGGGATGAGATGGCCAAACATAGCTTTATCAGGTATAATGAGATAAGAATCCAATGATCACAGCGCCACCCGTGTCCCTATTGTATACATGTAGAGCACATCAGTTGTTGGACCCCCTTGAACACAGTCTGCCTGCTCTTCGTGTCCTATAAAACGAGAGCATCTGTAGCAGTAGGAAGACCAGAGAGTTTCAATGCATGCAGTACATGATGATGTTGAACCTTTAATCCAAAGCCCTTGACAGGTTAGGTGGCAACTGCAGCATGTGTCTGGGTTGTCTAAACCTTTTAATCCATGCATGCTGACACATGATTGATTGACCACAACAACTGAGTTAAAAACTTCTGACAGATCCTGCTCTGCTTTAATGGTACAATATGTGCACTCCGTAGTGCCACACATTCAATGCATACCTAACATCTTGCTAGCTTATGTTTGTGCATTAGAAATATTAGGCCACAGAAACTTAGTTTTTGTTTTGTTTTGTTTTAAATACACTTAGGAACATACATTAATTAATTCCATGTTGTTGTTGTTGTTGTTGTTGTTGTTGTTCATTTATTGCATTTATAGCCCACCTTTTTCTCCAAGGAGCTCAGGGTGGCCTTACATGGTTGTCCTCCCAATCAAGCACTTCTGATACCACTAAGGGGAGGTAAATCCCATTCCTGGGTCTGAAGTGCAACTCCTTCAATGTACTCCTCTAGAAATACGCAAGCGACCTGTGAAGAAACAGGAAGACATTATGCTATTCCTTTACTGTCAGTGGCATTCAGCTGTGTAGAACGAGTCTGTGTGTGTGTTACGCAGATTATATTTGGCAATGCTTTAGCGTTAACAGGAAACAAAATGCAGGAACTTGATGTGAGTCTCTCAGAACGCCTTGGAGAAAGGGGAGGATGTCACTAACTTGAAATAACTTGCTGTGCAGGGTTCTGATCTTTACTTTAAAAAAAAAAACTTTTCAATTAGCTTGTCTATTAAGGCAAGATATTCAATAGTGAATGCAGTTTGAAACCTAGGCTGTTGCTTTTGCTCTGTAGGGTAGCAAGAGGACCCTTCCCCTGTCTGCTGATTTCCTATGTAAGCCTCCTCCCCCCTCTCCCTGAACTCTCTTATACGCTTGCTGTGGCAAATGGTTGCTGTTGGCATCCATCTGTCTCGAGAGACAATGGAGTGAGTCTCCAGGGGTGAAGTCAAGCCGCTGTGTTAGCAGTGGCAAAGTGACCTCCTCAGGGCGCAAGCCTGGGCAGTTTGCATTTATATCCTACCCTTCCCCCCAGGGATATATATATATATTTGCTTTTTAATAGCATAGTTATAACTTCCGGCGAGGACGCCATCGCGGGCGGTCGTGGGTCGCTTCGGCAGCGAAGCGACTCAGGCCGGCCCGGGGGTAGGAGCCCCGCTACCGCAAAGCGGGGCTCCGCTAAACCGCGGGTCGAGCGTCCCGCGGCATGGGCTCTCCGGCGAGCCCGCTATGGTTCCGAACCCTTCCCCCGTTCCCCCTGTAAAGGGGGAGTGGGGGTGAAGGGACCACGGAGCCGGGCTGTGGAGGCATGCCCCAACCGGACCGGCGAAGCGGCGGCCGCCGCTCGCGATGAGCAATATCGTTCTACCTGGCAGAAGGAAAATAAAAGAAGCCCGTTGGCCGTGAGTACGTGAACAATTGAATTTATCTTTGACATTTGGCGCTCCGGGAGATACGACGGAAAGGAAGCCCGTTTTTCTCCCTTTGGTGGAAAGAAAGTAACTGCTTTGATGGCGACTGCTGTTGCAGTGATGGATACAATGTTTCGATTTTGACAAGTGAGACTGATTAGACCCCTTTTGGGGGACTTAAGTTGGTGGGAATATTTCTTTTTAAAGTGGACAGAATGTAATCTTTTCGCCCTGACTCCAGGGAAAATGGCTGCGGAGACTTGTGATTGAGACGGAAAAGTACTGTGACTAAGATGGAAAAATACTGAAACTTGATACCCTATGCCCACTTCTACCATGTTGGGTTTCGTTTTCAAGCTGGTTTTAGAATCTGGACTGACTCATGAACAAAGGATTATTTTTTTGAAGTTAGAATTGCTAAACCAGAAATTAATTTTGCTGAACCAGGATGTTGCAGAACAGTTATATCCCACAGGAAAGACCATTCAGAACATTGTTAAAATGGAAGAAAACCTTGGCAGAGAGCTGAAGGGAATTATTGAAGAACAAAGTATAATGCTTTTGCAACTCCGAGAAGATGAAAAGTCCTGTTGGGGTGGGAGACCCAGGATGAGAAGATTTTTTATATCCAATTTCTGGGGTGAGAGCCCAGGAATGATAGGAAAAACATTTATATATTTACAATTAGAAGAGGAACGGAATTTTGAACCGGAGATGCTGGAAGGTGATGATCTGCGTACCCTGATGCTCCTTGTAAGGACAGTTGTGGATTATGTCTGGAACTGTGGACTTATAAGAAAAGAGGACATTCTGAAAAATGGTTTTGGTGTAAGATGGAGGAACGTCTGGGGGGAGACCCTGAAATGGCGAAAGAAAATGGTTAGAAAAGGGATAGGGTGAAATGTATTAAGGATAAAATTAGGATGGTTTATTATGGTACCCTGAAGCTGGTGTGTTAAGATTTTAAGTTTTTGAACTAGAGAAGAGATATTTGAATTTTTTTTTATTAGCAGCAGTCTAAGTGAAAGAAGATGTATGACATGATTTGATATAAGAAGCAATATGTTGTGTTATGAAGCTGTATTATTAATTATCATGAAGTTATATTTGGAATAGATTTGATTTAAGTTAAGGAGTGATAGATTATTGTGAAGTAAAAACAAGATTTTAAGAAGTATGTTTAGTTTTGATTTTTAAATGATTTAATTTCAGAGATGAGAAGTTATTAAAGTAAAATTGGAATTGGAACCAAAGGAGAGAAAACGGGGGAAGTCACCTAGTAATGATTCGAACAAGAAAAGTTTTTTTTTTGTGTAAACAAGAAAAAGAATCATTGGTGTATTTGTATTTGTTTTATTATGGTTTGATTGTTGGGTTTGTGTTTGTGTTTGTGTTGGTATATGTGTTATGTTGTTCTTTGTTTTGTAAAAACCAATAAATTCTTTACAAAAAAATAAAAATAAAAATAAAAAGCAAATATATTTTAAACAATTAAAAGCATCTTTAAAAATGTGTTTTTAGAAAAGCAACTAGGAAGGGGTAAGTGGGTGTGCAAGGTGGTGAGCAGGGAAGCAATGAAACACTCCTCTTGCTGCTTCTCCTTCACAAATTTTGCAGCTCCCCTTTCTTGGGTCTGCTGCAAAAAAGAGGTAGTGCATGTTCCAAATCTTTTTACTATCAAATTGTGAACGTTGTTGTATTTTTAAATTGCTTTTATATAAGCAAGAGGTTTTTTTATTATAGAAAGTTGTATAAAATGTACATAAATGAACAAAGTGTCTATTTTTACCATCAGCTGCTAAAGAATCTCAAATTCCCTTTCTTAATCTTGCATTCAAGGAAACTGCCCAGATTTACCTGAAAAGAAAATACATATTTACATCCATCCGCAGTGCCAAAACCTGCTAGTAGGGGAAACGTTGATTCTGCAGTGCGGAGCTATAGGAATCCCTATGCCACAATATCAGTGGTACAGAAATGGATCTTCACTGCCTAATGGGGATAAAAAGGTCTATATGGTGAGTCTTAACTCTTTGCCTTTGTTTGTTTGTTAGATTTATTGCCATAAGTAATAATTCCATCATGGCAGGCAGGAGTTACACAGCAAATACTGTAGCCATATACGCAATACTATTACCATAAAACTAAAAACATTAAAATCAGAGGGGGAAATCAGCAGCTATCCACATCTCAGGACCTGAAAAATTCAGGTATTTCCAAATGCTTGCAGAAAAAGATGAGTATTTGGTCTATGGCAGTCACAGTCAACTGTCTAGAGACTGTGATCTACTCTACTCCCAGTATAATAAAACTGGCAGTGATCTACCCATTGTCATTGCCAAGAGTTGATGAGTTTTTTTTGGGGGGGGGGGAGCAGTGTTCAGAGTTGTTGAGCTTTTTTGGGGAAGGATTGCCCTGAATCACTCATACAACAATATGCCGTCCTCCCTACTTCAAACACTCTGCCACCACGGAATGGAAAAAAAACTTTCAAAGTGGTGATGGTGGCAATGGGACATATCGCCAGGGGCGGGGCGCAGAGCAATCGATCAGGAGCACACAGGCGATCACTTTTTTTAATACTGCAATCAACATGGAGCACCAACACGATCTACCTGTCGATCGCGGCCAACCGGTTGAACATGTCTGGTCTGTGGCAACCAATGAGGGAAGCTGAATCTCTTGGAGGCGGGCATTCCGTAGCTGGGATGCCACAACCAAGAAGGCCCTGTGAAACCAGCAGGGTCCCCTTTGCAGACCTTAATTGCCAAGATGGCATCGAACCTAGTAGCACACCATCAGCACAGAATGAGTTTTATGTGATTCTGGTAAGAAAAATCACTTAATACACTAGCAGCTGCATCCTGCACCAGCTTCAACCGCCAGACCATTTTCAAGGGCAGCCCCTGTGTGGAACATTTTACTAAATTGACAATGAATCACGTGGTAGGTGCTTGTCTCCCGGCCATTTTGAGGACAGTGGATGCAAGTGAGGGGATATTTTGGGTGATGGCTGCTTGTTTGTGGAGCTCGCTTCCCTGAGAGGTCCTTCAGCTCCTTTTTGGTTGCCTTTTAGATGGGACCAGCATGTTTTTATGTTGGTCTGCTTTTATTAGGAGATATATTTTATTGTTGTTAGGATTGCTTTTAATGGCTGTAAGCGAGGGTTTGTGTGGGATGGCTGGTTCAGAATATAATAGTTTTACTACTCTTTCAATTTTAATATTTTTAATTGTACATTTTAATGCTTTGTTTTTTAAATATCTTTTTCATTTTTTCTGTACTCTGCTTTATAAAAAAATACATCTGGAAAGGTGGCCTGGAATATAAATAATAAATAAATCAGTGTTATCAAATTTAAATTAAAAGCCGCCTGTAAATAAATACCTTTAAAAGCATGATCTTGAAATTCTATATATAAATTAAGATGTTCTTTAACTTCCTCGTGCTCTTGTCATTAGCATGCTGATAATATCTGCTTGAATCTCTTTGGAGTACTGAACTCTGAAGCGAGTTTAATTGCATGTATCCTATTTCCTAAGGTATTAACTGGGTGGGTAGAGACAGCACACAAGGTCTTTAATAGTTCATAGTTACTTCAAATTTCATGCAGAGCTAGATGCAATCCTCCAACACAGTGACCTATGCAAATATATTATTAGTTTCATGTAATGTTGGTAACAGTTTTGTTCTTGGACACTAAAGTCTTATTTTAGAAAACTCTTCTCTCCCTCTTAAAATTCATATAAGATGTGGATTTCCCCAAACCCTTTGCACCCCTGTAGTAGACTTAAGACAGCCCACATATGAGGACAGGTCATGAAAGGAGGATTCAAAATCTGCAGGTCTGAATCACCTCACCACAAGATAGCAAAAGTTGTTTGCTTGTTTGTTTGTTTTTTTTAAAAAAACTTGCAAAAAATAACATAGAACATGTGCCAGTCGTCTAAGTTAAGGGATAAAACAAAGGTTTGCCACCTCAGTGCTTAGATTTCACAGCAGACGATTTGGGACTTTTAAGGAGAGTCTTCTAGAGTTTTTGGGTGTATAAAATTTTTGTTAAGTCTTGATCTTAGTACTGATGGAATTATTGAGAATGCAGTTAAGTATATCCTACCAGATATCCTTCTAGGTCTCCTGCATAGACACCGAACACCAAGGTACATATTGGTGCCGTGTATACAACAACCAAGACAATCAAGAAAGCAGGAAGATAAAAGTTGTTATAGGTAAGAAGCTTCTTTATTGGGTGTAATAAACAGAATCTGGCATTGAGTGCTCATTAGTGAGCCTACTCAGTGACAAACTTTGCTGCCTCCATTGCATCCATACTTTGCTGTCCAGCTTTTCCCGGTAGAATAGGGTCTTTTACATTATGGCCTGAAAAAAGGTGGTAGAACCAACAGTGGCTCACTTTCATCTGCTGGGGCCTTGACTCCACTGTTTCATATATTTCTTTATTTATAAAAAAATACATACAGAGTGCTTTACAACATAAGAATGGCCTCCTGGATAAGGCCAGTGACCCAACTAGTCCAGCATCCTATTCTCACAGTTGCCAACCAGTAACAGCAATTTTAAGTAAAACCATACAATAAAAGCTACATATAAAGTTAAAGTAAGAAATCGGCTAGCTATTGTTGGCAGGCGTTCTCTTAACTGCCTACATAAGCCTAACAGATTATTAAAGTTTTCCACAGGTGTTTAAAAGTTCAATGGAACCTGCTAGAGCTCAACTGATAGAGTATTCCACAGTCCTGGACCAATGACCCTAAAGGCTTGGTTTCTTCTTGTCAAATCAGCCTCACCAACTTAGGGAACAATCGATGATACTCCAGTAGATTATCTCAGTGATCGAGCTGGAATGTAAAGGTTCAGGTACCCTGGACGTAAGCTGTTCAGGGCTTTTTAAATTATCACAAGGACCTTGAATCTGATTTGGTAATAGATGGGCAGCCAGTGCAGATGCTTTAATAATGCTTCCACATGTTGCTTCAGTTAGTTAGACTTAAGAAATTCGCCCTAGATTCAGAAAATCTAAGTCTAGTTTCCAGGCTCAGTTCAAAGTGCTCTCTTTGACCTATAAAGCCCGATACCTACAGGAACTGAACCAGACCCTGTAATCATTACCTGATGCCCTTCTCCCCTCTGCATGAGACCTGGAGGTTGGCAACATGAGAATGGGCCTTTCAGTGGTGGCTCCCTACTTGTGGAATGTTCTCCCTGGGGAGGCACACCTGGCACCATCTTTCATTTTAGATGCCAAGCAAAATCTTTCCCTTTAATCTGGGCTTTTGGCCCTTGATTTGAAGGGTTTCAGGTATTTGCAGCTTCTTTCAATGGGGCAGGATCTGTAACACTGGCTTTATCTGCATAGTTGTATTTTTAGGTTTTATTGCTTTTGGGAGTTATACTTTGCTTTAGTGCTCGTATTGTGTTTGTAAGTCACTTTGGGTCACTTTTTCGAGGAAAGCAGCTAATAACAATGTAGATCAGTTCAGTAAGTACAGTGGTACCTCAGGTTACAGACTCTGCTAACCCAGAAATATTACCTCGGGTAAAGAACTTTGCTTCAGGATGAGAACAGAAATTGTGCGGCAGTGGTGTGGTGGCAGCGGGAGGCCCCATTAGCTAAAGTGGTACCTCAGGTTAAGAACGGTTTCAGGTTAAGAATGGACCTCCGGAACGAATTAAGTTCTTATCCCGAGGTACCACTGTAAACATCAAGAACTACTAATGAGAAGTTGGATCAAATATGACTAGCATGGCACTTTTTTCTGGGACATGCTGTGATACGTTGTGTACATCTCAAAACTTGATCCAAAGAAAATTAACATATGAAACCTTTCAGGCTCAACCTCTTGATGCTGAACACCACTGTAAGGTTCGCGTGAAGGTGCTTCACGAGTAACGGAGCAGGAGACCAAACAGTCTTTTGCAGTTTTATTGTGCAAATTATTTACAGTGCAGAGCTACAAAAAGCATGTCTGTCTCAGTCGCTGGCAGAATCCGGGAGTGGCCCCTTCCGGCTTCTCCCCCAGCATAATAACTTCGGCACCCCAACTCTCCTCCTACCCTCCTTGCATTTCACCCCTCTGCGCAACTGGGGTGCCGGAAATGGCGTGCCTCCCTCCTGACCAGCTGGGCGAGGTGAGCGCAGAGTCTCAGCAACATCCCCAAGCCCTCTCCCCGCCAGGCTCCCTGTTTGTGGCTCCTGGCTAGAAGAGGCGCTGGGGCTCTCAGTGGCATCCCTAAGCCCTCTCCCCGCCAGGCTGGTTCCTTCCCTCTCCTCCCCACTGGAGGCAGTTCCCTGACAACCACCATAGCAGCCACTCTTGAAATTATAATAAAGATTTGTGGCATGACCCTCTTTCACTTACACAAGTTTATGACCTTGTCTAAATTGCTTAACCTCTGTGTTCCTCCAAGCTTGCTCATTTCTGAAATAGTTAGACTTGCCGGCAGCATCATGTGCATATGAGAAACTTGACACTTCAGATTAGCAGATAGGATCGCTACATCACTTACGAAGTTTCTAAGTCTGCTACCCACTACTGTATAACAAAAGCTAATATGAGTTCCTAAGACTTGTTCACATTCACGAAAAGTGTGTATGTCATTGGTGCCATTCTCCCTTCATGCTGTTTTGACAAGAGTAGTCACGTTGGGACAGCCTAAAAAACTTAATGTGCAGTTCACTGAATTAAAATAAATTTTCTCATTTTTGTTTTCATTTAATGTTAACCACAAAAGGAGGCTTATAATTCAGTGTATTATGTGTCTGTATATACTGTATATACTGTCGAATCCCCGCAACGGGGTGAGCTCCCGTTGCTCGGTCCCTGCTCCTGCCAACCTAGAAGTTCAAAAGCACGTCAAAGTGCAAGTAGATAAATAGGTTCCGCTCCGGCAGAAAGGTAAACGGTGTTTCCGTGTGCTGCTCTGGTTCGCCAGAAGCGGCTTAGTCATGCTGGCCACATGACCCGGAAGCTGTACGCCAGCTCCCTCGGCCAATAAAGCAAGATGAGCGCCCCAACCCCAGAGTCGTTCGCGACTGGACCTAATGGTCAGGGGTCCCTTTACCTTTTTATACTGTGCAGGTACAATTAACATAGAATTTTACTTAGGAGGTGACATTAAGTGGTTATGAACAAGAACTTTAGTTCAAGATTGATCAGATAGATGCAAGTTTTTTATATGTCGTATGTTGTAACTTGCTGCCTGGCTGTGCAATAGAGAATGTCAATAGGCGCATCTGCTACAGCATGGAGGTTGGGTTTTTTCTCCCCTGCAATGTGTTTCTTGGCTGTCTTACTTACACTGCCCTGATGTTTTGTGAGAAGGTGATAAATAATTTTTTTAAAAAATAAACAAATGTACATTGGGTGGTGAACCTGTGCCCCCCCCCCCCCCGATATTTGTTGAGCAGCCAATCCTATCTTCCCTGCCCATTGGCTGTGCTTGCTGGGGTTGACAGGTGTTGGAATCCATTTGCTTGTTCTTTTGATTTCTTTCCATTTGTGGCATGCTGTGATTTCAACAGGATTATCTGTAGGGTACTATTGGATGACTTGTTTGCCCTTGGACTTTAGGTTTTTGAGCACATTTTGGAAGTGATTAGTTACAGTGCTACCTCGGGTTACGTACTTAATTGGTTGCGGGTCGCTGTACCTAACCTGAAAAGTACGTAATCCGAAAAAACGCTTCTGCACATGTGCAGACCGCAAAAACATGTCTGCGCATGCACGAATCGCACGCGCTTTGGGTTGCACTTCCGGGTTAGCGGAGTTCATAACCCGAAGAGTACGCAACCCAAAGCGTACGTAACCCGAGGTACGACTATACATGATTCCATGCAGGATTAATTTGGCAGCATGCTGTCTTGTGTATATCAACACAAGGTTCAAAATTATGTATAGTAGCAACCGGACGGAATGATTGCCTTAACACTACATTGGATTCTACCTTTTCTTTATAAAACATGATTGTCATAAATGCAATCAAGAACTTCATTTCAGTGTTCTTCTTTTTTCCTTAAATTTCAAGGTGGAAAATCTATTGCAGTAGAATGCTCTGAAGGTAAAGTCAGCCAAATGTTGTAGAGCTTATTGATGAATTCTGTATGCTGGGAATTCAGGAGATTATGGGATCTATCGCTAAAATAGAATTGTGCACTGTGTTGGACCATAATGCTATATACAGAGCTGATATAACATAATCTCATATTTATGCATGAGCTTCTCATTTCTACCTTACAACTTCCACTGTATATTTTTTCTTTCACTCTGAAGGTGGAGCTGCTTTATCTGTTTATCATGTTAAAGAGATTATCATGAAATATTATCAGTAAACATTACTTTCTTTCCTTCTCTGACTTCGTTAGCTGTAGCAAAATCCTGCTCTTGAATCTCTGTTAATATGCTTCTCAAATACATATTTGTTACAGTTTTCTATTTTCTTTTTCAGAGGACTTAAGTGGCCTTGGAGTGCCTGGTAAGTAAAACATACTTTTTAATTGTGCATAAGTAAAAGCATAAAAAATCAAAAGCACTTAAAAGCTAAAGAGCACAAGACCAAACAACCAAATTTAGATTTGAGTTTGTCATTTCAAGACCAACTGTTCATGTGCATGTCAGCCATAGTTTGTTCATTCATAAGCCTTTCTAGAATATGGTTGGGACAGGTGGTATAAAACTGAATCTGTCTCATTGCTTGAGTTAGCATGGAGTTAATGATGTAGCTTTGAATGGCCTAATGTCATATAGGTACGATGACACTCATCAGGTGTTTGGTAAATCTGTGGTATCAAATAATGACTCCATTAGGGATTGTGCCAAGCATTTTGTTCCCCAAAAGGTCATGTCAATCCTTCTCTGGCTAAAGGACCACACGTCTGCTTTTTGCCAAGCACCACTGTAGATTCCAAAATACTCCATCACATTATATATTTGGTGGGTTACGTGCATGGGAATGGAATCCTTAGGAATTATACATTGCTTGCATAGAATATTTTCTGTGCCTTGATACTGCAAGCAGTGCAGTAGTAGCAAAATATCCTTTTATATAGCATGGAGACAAGGGTTGGTTATCTCACATCTTTGTGTAGTTTACACCAACAGAGGCATATTCTTTCTCTCCCATCTCCCCCAAGCAGAATCCCCTGTCTGTCACCAGTACTATATTGCAAATTTATATCTTGCAACATGGTTGAACATAAGAGGATTGGATGGTTATGTACTTCATGTTTTCAGGATTGTAGCCTGCTTGGTTTTAAATTGTACTAGAAATTAGAATACATGAAAATTCTGTCAACCACCCTGAGATCTTCAGATGAAGGGGGGTTTACAAATGTATTCAGTAGAATTTAAAAATCTACAAACCACATTGTGGATGAGAAAAATGGTGTAAACATATTTAAAATGTAAATGACATGTAGGATCCAAGCTGAAGAACTTTTTCATTTGCAAAATATGTTGACAACAGAGTGAACTTTTTCATTCTTTTTTTTTTAAACAGATCTTAAAGAACCGTCGTCTGAAAGGCAATTTGGTGAGTAATTAAATTCTTCTTTAGAAACATGGCTATAATCTAGAGCAGCCTTCCTCCGTCTAGTACTTGCCAGATGTTTTGGACTATAACTCCCATAATATCTAACTCTGGCCATGCTAGATGGCTGGTCTAGAGAGGACTAGATTGGGGGAGGCTGATCTCTCAGTTTTCAGTACTTTGTACTCCATTTGGTTAAACCACAGAGCCTAGGGCTTGCCGATCAGAAGGTCAGCGGTTCAAATCCCTGTGACGGGGTGAGCTCCTGTTGTTCGGTCCTAGCTCCTGCCCACCTTGCAGTTCGAAAGCACAAAGTGCAAGTGGATAAATAGGTACCGCTCCTGCGGTAAGGTGAATGGCGTTTCCGTGCGCTGCTCTGGTTCGCCTGAAGTGGCTTAGTCATGCTGGCCACATGACCCGGAAGCTGTATGCCGGCTCCCTCGGCCAGTAAAGCGAGATGAACGTCGCAACCCCAGAGTCATCCGCAGCTGGACCTAACGGTCAGGGGTCCCTTCACCTAGGCAAACTAAGGCCCGGGGGCCGGATCCGGCCCAATCGCCTTCTAAATCCAGCCCACGGATGGTCCGGAAATCAGCATGTTTTTACTTGAGTAGAATGTGTGCTTTTATTTAAAATGCATCTCTGAGTTATTTGTGGGGCATAGGAATTCGTTTATATTTCCCCCAAAAAAATATAATCTGGCTCCCCACAAGGTCTGAGGGACAGTGGACCGGCCCACGGCTGAAAAAGTTTGCTGACCCCTGGACTGTTAACACTTTCACTTTTTTATTTGAAAGAAAAGATGTACTTGGGATAGAAAGTTTTGTGAACCAAAAAAGAAAAAATCCTGTTTGCTATAATATTTCTTCTTGAATTCCCCTTTAGTACTGAGTGGGTGGTACAACCCCCCCCCCAGACCTTCATGTCTAATCAATATCTGTTGTACTCTAACCAAAATCTATTAGCAGTGTATGGTTTTTGTGGTAGTACATGAAGCATTAGGTCCTCCATGGTTTGGAGTGCACACACCTATTTTGCACTCTATGTGGGAACTTGCTTAATAGTGGTAAATTCCTTTCCACAGATCATAGAATCATAGAATTGGAAGAGACCACAAGGGCCATCCAGTCCAACCCCCTGCCAAGCAGGAAACACCATCAAAGCATTCCTGACAGATGGCTGTCAAGCCTCTGCTTAAAGACCTCCATAGAATCATAGAATCATAGAGTTGGAAGAGACCAGTTATTAAATGACCAGTTAAAATAATGTTGCCCCGCTGAGAAATACATGTGGGTCTTTTGTTGGTGCTTTCATAATTCTTTGAAAATTGGGAGAGAGAAAAAGACCTGTAAAATTGTGAGGAGTGTAAAACGGGGCTTAAATACATCAGTGGGTTTTCACTGCTTTGTTTTAATTGTAGAGCTCCTAATGGCTAAATTAAGCAATGTCTCTTCAGTTTCTTTGCAGGCAAGGTTAATTTCTTGCTTCGTTGCCCAACGTGAGATTTGGCTTACTGTACAGGGTGTTTGAACCCCTCCTGGGAAAGTTTCCATTGGAATTAGATTGTTTTCTTGGCATAGAACTTTCTCGATAAAAGAGATTAAAGTATAGACCTGTACAACAAAAGGTCAGCTCACTCTGTTAGCACAGCAAAATGCAAACCATTTGCGTGATGACAGCATTTCCATGCTGGATGAGAAAGGTCATTGTGGTGGTGAAGTATATTATGCTTGCTGCTGGACTGCTTCAGTTAAGCTGTACAAATTTATCTCTTGTGATGGAATGAAGTTGCCTAGACTTGCTGCTACTGATTGAGCATTAGTACCTCATCAGATTTTCTGGCCTGGTCTATAGATAAGTGGAACACTCAGCCTGGGCATTGGTTTTGCAGGGCCCATCCAGCAGCAACCTACCTGCTGGGCACCCAGAAAGCATGAGTGACATTTTCAGTATTGGACAAGGCATTTAGGGCTCATCCACGCTTAACTTTTGCCCCGTGCTTTCTGGTCACAGGTGCGTGCTTTAAAGCACTGTATTCCACCTCTTTTTTTTTTTTGTCCCTGCACTTTCCCCACGGAAACATGCTCTTTAATGCCGCACACAGATTACTCCTTGCTTATTCCACAGTCTAACAGTTTATGCATCACTTCAGGGTGGTAAGGTTATATACCGTATCCAATGAGGTTAATCCAAAGCGTGATTGTTGCTGAATCCATGGATTGTTGTTTGCTCCGATTCAGCAGCAAGGAGCTTGTTTTTGCACAGAAAGCTCTGGGGCCAAGAAAAGTGTGGACTTGTGCCTAGAAATGTGGCACAAAAGGATAAGCCTGCCTTTCATCTGGAAGAAAGGTGACCAGAATGCCTGCAGGGCAACTGTGTTCCTTATCCTCTGCCCTCCTCCCCCTTAAGCTCTGATCAAAGATGATAGCTGCATGGTGGGGAGAGACAGCTTATTTACATGGTTTGGGGGCAGGGGAAAAGAGCACTAGGACACTGTGGGGAAAATGTTCCAACCTACTCTTCTCTAATTTATGATACATAAATCCCCCCCCCCTTTGTGCACCCTTCACCCAGAGACATATTTATGGGAGGACAAGTGGGGCAAATGTCCAGGGTGGTTAATTTTAAGGGGTGGTGTTTGCAACACTAGCAGGACTCTGAGCTTTCATTTAAGAAAAGAAAGTAAGTCCACAAGCCTACATGTTAGCTGCTATCCCCCATCCCCCTGCAACTTCTGTGAAATGAGCTAGCCTAGCTTGACTGCTCCACTGCCAATAAGTGAAGAGCTGTAAGTTGAAGACCTTTGTGCAGGAGAGAAAGCAGAGCAGCCATGGCTAAGTAGTTTCTCAGCTGCAGTGGACTCAAATCTCTTCTTCCCAGGGGCAGTAGACTATACAAATACATCTCTGCCTCCACCACAAATGGTAGAGTTACATATGACATGATAGGGGGAGAATATGTAGACCAGTATACCACAATCAGCGTAGAGATGGAACATAGGTAATACACAGGCTGTGCACAGAGCCATGGTTCCATTGGCGATTTCCCCCTTCAGCGCATCAGGAAAATAAGATATGGGACAGAAATTGCATGTTGAGGTTTTCTGTTCCTTTCAGGGGTAGTACTGTAGAAAACTACATCATCTTGCTGGTAAAGGAATGGAATAGATGCAGGTTTTGAATTGTATATGACCAGGTCAGTGCACTGGAATCTACTCTGCTGAATGTCTACCAACATAGCTAAGAAAACTGAATTTGAAAACACAAGGGCTTTATACTTCCTAATCAAAGTGGAGCTTAGAATTTGGAGTTTGTGTTCTAAGTTTCAGGAAGCATAACAAATGCATAACGTTGTATTCAACTAACTTTTACTCAGAATTTAATGGCCATAACTAATTAGGTCACTTGATTTTAATAGGCAGACTTTGAGTAAAAGTTAGTTTTGAATTCTCAAATTGAAGCAATTATTCTTGCTGTCTTCTGCTTATAAGAAGACAGGCAGTCTGCAGATTGTTTCAGTAATTTAGTTTCTCTTGGGATAAGAACAGCTCAAAGATATTTTGCTGTCAGTGTAAATAGGCCTGTATTAATGACACTGTGTTGTACCAACCCATTAAACAAGTGGTCATTGAAACCTTGAGAGTGTGCAGTCATTTGTAACTGTCTCTCTAAAATGGCTTTCATTGTGATGGAGCTTGGCATATTGTATTTCATCTATAAATGATCTGTTTATTTCTAAAGCTGCAAGTATAAACAGTAAATTAAATCCAAGTTAAAGAGATCAGTTCATGATACTTCCAGGAAAGCTGTCAAATCTTATTATGATAAATAAAGTATGTGGTTCTTTTAAAAAGCATTTATTTCAAACTGACTAGATAAATATACAGTGTTAAAGGAGCTATCAGTACCTAATATTCTCAGTTCTGATATCTTGGCAAACCATGGTAGAATATGCTTAAAAATGGTGTCTTATGCTGTCTGAATTGGTACACCATGGTTTGTGATTCGCCAAACCATTATTCGAAGTGGGTTGTAAACTATGGATTGTGCTACCTATGCTATGGCATAGTGTCTGAATTGACAATCCATTGCTTCACCTCCTGGAGCCATTACACCTAAAGAGTGCTAAGCACATTTAAATCATGGTTTGCCTATACACTTGGAAGTTCAAGCCATGATTTGGGTAATAAACTATGGTTAGCAGAAGCAGTGACTATGGTGACATAGTTTAGACTCCTTGCCCTCCACCACTCTGGAATATCTCATTATAAGACATTACAAACCCTTACACCTTTTCAACATGGGGAGTACTCAGCGTGTAAGAGATAATAATAATAATAATTGACTATGGATCATCCCGTGGCCAAACTCTGAAAATGCTGTCCTACAAGAATCCTGTCATGTTTTTTGCTTTTGCTTTTGCAGCGGTAGACAAAGTAGCGCTGCTGATGGGAAACATGAGCTATTATAATCATCCTAAGCTCAAGGCTCCGTTAGTGGATGTTTATGAGCTGACCAACTTGCTGAGGCAACTGGACTTCAAAGTGGTTTCTTTGCTGGATCTTACTGAACCTGAGATGCGGAATGCGGTAGATGAGTTCTTACTGCTGCTGGACAAAGGAGTATACGGTAAGAACTAGTAGCATGACAGCTACCTTTTAAATATATCCATTTCCTTGTCCTATGCTCTTAGTAGACCCAAGCCGCCCGTATATTATGTAACCATTATATAATTTTTGGTGCCTGAAAAACTGGAAAATGCAGCATCCATTAATTTTAGATGTACTCCTAGATAGATAAATAGATAGATAGACAGACAGACAGATATGATATGTTAAGCTAGAACATTATTGAGGCCAAACATAAGAAGCTGCCATAAACTGTCTTAATAACACCAAATATTTATTTTTCATGAAATTTTTTATGGGGCCAAGCAGTGGTTTAAATTGTCAACAGGTGCCAGATGAAGTTACTGCAACAAGGGGACGTTACTGAATATTTACTTACTTACTTACTTACTTAATTTCTATCCTGCCCTTCTTCCCAAAGCAGCCAATATTGAGAATTTCTTATTGATCAGATGGCTGATGCTTGTCTTATTTTGTGCTGGCTGGACTGACATTCAGAATGCCTTCCGCCCTTTATACGCCTGAGCCAAAGGGTCACAATGACAGGAAGATTTATTGAAGCAGCAAAAGTGTCTGCAGACTTTCTGACGGCAGCATACTTTCCCATTCCCTTTTTTTAGTGCTAGCTTGTCGGGCACCTTTGGGTCAGTTTCAGCTATAGATTTACTGCTGGGCACTGATGACGTCTCAAATCAAAAACTACACCAAAATATGTTGACTTCAACTTTCTCTTTTATTGATGTCCTTTTCCATTGTAGCAAAATATTTTAAGAGTTCCATAAGATAGCACAGCACAATCTGTACACTCTTTCCACATCTAAAATTCTACACACCCATCTAAACCACGTACACTAGGGCTGGGCAATAACTGGTTTTCAGTATTGTGATATATCAGCAGATGAACATCACGATATATTGATATATCACAATATCTGAAATAAGGAAGGAACTACTACACCGAGGCGAACATAACAATGTCCTGGCAACCGCTACTACTTAAGGGTCTAAAATGGATAAATGATATTATCAATCACCTCATAGCCACTTTCAGTAGCAGGCAAGCCAAAATGCATCCAAATGAGACTTTTGGTTTTGGATTTGGTTACCAAATGGCGGTAGTCAGGACAGTCCAAAGTACAGTGATGAGTCACAGTGAATACAAATAATCTGGGACTGCCAGCAGGCCTGCTAGGCAGCAGAAGTGGCAGCAGCCTGGCAGTGGCAGAATCAATGACGACAGGGGAGGGGTAGAAGCAGCAGTAGCCTGGCATCAGTGGCACAATAATCAGCAGCCTGTGAGGCCTTGCCATGGTGGGAGCAGTAATGGTGGCCTGCAAGGCCTTGCAGCAGTGGCAAAAGCGGCAACGGCCTGCAAGGCCTTGTCATGGCGGTGGCAGTAGTGGCGGCCTTGTGGTGGCGGCAGGAGACAGTGGCAGAAGCAGAGGTGGCCTGCAAGTCCTCACTGAGGCAGGCTGCCACAGCTTTTGCCATCACCTCACACTACCACCAGGAGGACTTGCAAGCTGCCACCACTTCTTGCCACCATGGCGAGGCCTCGCAAGGCCCACTGCTTGTGTTGCCATGAGGCCTTGCAGGCTGCCACTACTATTTGCCACCACCTCCTGCCATCACCATGAGGCCTCACAGGCCGCTGCCGCTGGGGGGGGGCGCTCAAGGGAGGTCGACAGTAGTAACCTTTAAACACCTTCTTGAATCACACATGTTTACTCAAGCTTTTCTGGATTCTTGACTGAATTAATTTTTATTATCCATTTGTACACCACTCAGTTTTGTGTGTGATACATAGTTACTGTTGTTTTTGCCTTGTTTCCCCAAACTAGTTGTCAGGGATAGAGGGATTGCTCGGGAGGAGCGGGGGGAGAGAAGAGATGAAACTGCAGAGGAGAGAAAAGACTGTGATTCAGCCAGTAAGGGGGAGGGGCTGAGATATCGAGAGCAATTACCTATAATCAGTACAGATACCTCTAGCTCTCCCAGCCCTCATCAGCAAACGTCTCAGGAAGAGGGAGAGATTTCACACACTGTCAGTAGCCGACAAAGGGGGGAGCAAAGGGGGAGACGTAGGCGTCGACGTCATATTAGGGGGCCCAGAGGTTTCCTCTGCTGGCGCGCGCGGGAAGATTCTAGTCCGGAAAACTGATAGCAAGGGAGTAGTCATGATTTCAACACTCTGTAACTCTTAATGATTAATAAACAGCTTTTAAGCTCACCGCTTGAGCCGGCCGTTTCTCACAAGCAACATCAAAGGCAAGCGCAGCCTGACACTAGTTTTAAGGAAATTTTATGTGTATTTTATTTTTGTATTTCTTTTGTTTTTATTTAACCCAGTTCTCTGTGTGTATGTAACACTTTTGCACTCAGCTCTGGGTCTATGCTGTAACAGTGGGGATGATGCTCGTTCACTGTGCCAGAATGCCCTAGTTTTGCTTTTATAGCCCAAAGTAGGTCTGGTTCTTAGTTCTTTACAGTTTTTGAGTAGAGAACAAAAAGAGAATTGCCTTGAAGATTCGTTCTTTCCAGCTTCGTTGATACTATTCTATCTTTTTTCACATGATTGGATGCTTCCTGTTTTGGTTTTTTGCATTTTTGAGTAGTGTCCTTTGAATGTTTGTGGAACATGAAATAATGCTTTATTGCAGGGGGGATTAGACTAGACGAGCCTGCAGGGTCTCTTCAAACTTTACAATTCCATGACTGATTGGATAGGTAGAGAACCTGTGGCCCTCTAGCTGGACTACAACCCCCATTGGTCCTGACCATTGGCCATGCTAGCTGGGGCTGATGGGAGTTGTACTTCAACAACATCTAAAGGAACATAGGTTCCCTGCACCAAATTTTCTGCATTTTGGTGGGCTTACCTCCATACCCAGAAGGACTTGTCCTTGTAGATGCTCAGAGTGTTCACCATGATATTGCATCAGCTGGTTACTCCCAGAAAAGTGTCATTTGCAGTGCAAAGTGCAAAAAATAAATTCGCAGCTGCTGCTGCTTTCCTAACTTCAGTGTGTTGCCTAGTAGAAATGTGCCACTATATGTGTATTGCAGTGCACAAAGCTGTTGCTCACCTCATCCCAAGAATGGGGAGATTGGAACACATTCAGCCTCTGCTTACAGCAAATCCATTGCCCCACTTATGTCAAGTGTGATTTTATGACTATAGAAAACTGCCTTATTGTTTTCTTTGCAACTTAATGTAATTAGTTTGCTTAATATAATAGCTAAAAGCTATTTTAACTATGTGTGTTGTTTCTCCCCAGGGCTATTATATTATGCTGGCCATGGCTATGAAAACTATGGTAACAGTTTTATGGTTCCTATAGATGCCCCAAATCCCTATCGAGCTGCAAACTGTCTGTGTGTACAAAATATTCTCAAACGGATGCAAGAAAAGGATACTGGCCTCAATGTATTTTTACTGGATATGTGCAGGAAAAGGTATGTAATTGCTTTCATCACCTCCCTAGTAGATCAAGGCTCAAGAAGCCATGTTGACACTAGAAAAACAGGCAAATGGAACAGCTGAGAGATTAGCTTTTATTAAATCAACCATCTGTATGCAAGTGTCACAACCTTTCCGTTTTCTTCTCCAGGCTTGGGAGTTCAGAGCAAAAGCAAAATAATAGGGAATAAAATAAACTTGCTACATGGTCATGTTTGATTTGTTGGGTCAGTCTCTGGGAACAAAGGAGGGCATGATTCACAATCCAGATAACGGTGGTTCAGATACAAATTCTTTTCTTCCCACTCAGAAAAAAACAGTGTTTTGATTACCACATGAAAGCAGAGTTGGGTAGCTTGTTCAAAATACTGAAAGCTCCTTTCTAACAGATGAAGCTGACATCCTATTGACTGAGAAGATGGAGTGTCAGGCTGGCATTTCCCCCCTCTGAGATCTTGCCATTACAGTATTTCCCTGCTCTTCCTTCTCCCAGCTAGTAGGGAATATTACCTAGGAAGAGATAACAGCTTTTACTTCAAGCCCCTCCCAACTTTCCTTGGCTATTATTATTATTCATTTCATTTCTATACTGCTTTATATTTTTAAGAAAACATCTCCTAAGCAGTTTACAACACACTGAAACATCAAATAAAACAATCCAAAGTAAAACATTATTGAAGAAAGTCAGGTATTAAGCATACATTCAAAGCAACGTAATTAACAGGAAACTGAAATATTATTTTAAAGATTTCAAAATAAAACATTGCTTCAGGCAGGCCTGAATCTTCAAAGTTTTGGACAGGCAGATTCCAGCTGCATTTCATGTAAGTATAACGTAGCCCTGTTCTAGGTGTTGTTCCAACCAGTCATCTAGGCCAAAGCAAAGCATTTTTATAGAGCTTGTGCACCATTTTGGGTTTGGGTGCTTTGTAACAGCATCACCACCCTTGGCCTAACTCTAGAGAGGTTTCAGGGTAAAAAGCATGAGTGTGGGGTCTTTTTCTCCCAATGAGCATGAGCAAGTGTCAGGGAACTTGGATGCCTGTGGTGGATGGTGCCTGAAGCAAAAGGCTGCTGAGCAGCAATTTCTTTCTTTTGTACATTCCCACCAGGCAAAAACCAGAGGTTTTTACACCTGCGCATCTCTCCAACAAGGCATGCAAGAGGCATTGATCACAGTTGAAGGGCATATTCCAGCCAGGCAAAAGCACTCAAGGAGCAAGCAGAGCCGAGCCAGTGAGGGGGCAAGGTCTGGGCTACATTTGGCCTCTGGGCCTTAGGTTCCCCACCCCTGCCTTTAAAGACTAACAAAATTATTGTTAGATAAGATTCTGTAGGACAAAGCCCACTTCATTAAATGCATAAAGTGGTTATTCAAGCATGCAAGGATATGTACCCTGGATACAGACAGGAAATGGTGGGGGGGGGAAGTAAATGTAAGAGAAGAGATGCATTAAGCGTATCTAGAGATGTGAAGACCCATAGGGGGAAATGGGATCAGGGGCCTTTTCTCTCTAGGCATTTCAGTGCCATGCAGAGCACAAATGGTTGAAAGAAATGAAAACTGGTTTAAATTTCGTATTTATCTCCCCCCCCTTCTTTCAAACAGTTTGCAGGGTTATTTTCTGCTCTCCAGAGGTTCTCTTTCTCACTGTGGTCCTTGAAGAGGACTTTGGGTTTTTATTTCTTGGCATTTCAGGGCCAAGATGGGCTTCTCAAGGCAGTTCACAATATATACAGTCATAAAACACGTTAAATTCTCAGCTGTACATAATGAAACAGTTCATTTCAAATCAGTGGCAGCGCTAAGAACACAGACCGGCATCATTGTCCATTAAAAAGCGGGTGCAAATAATTCTTTAAAGCCCATTTAAAACCAACTCTTACTGTATATAATACTGAATGGCTCGCAAGTCTGACTCAGGTTCTGCACTTTAGGGCAGCGATGGAAACCTGTGGTTCTCCAGATGTTGTTGCACTTCAGCTCCCACAATCCCTATCCATCAGCCATGTTAGTTGAGGCTGGCGGAAGTTGGAGTCAAACAATATTTGGAGAACAACAGGTTTCCTGTCCCTAATTTAGGACTGGGCTCTTAGGATAGAGGGGAGACTTTTATGCAACTGCAACATGAGCAGCTCATGAATGTGGAAGGAAGCACTTTGCACTGATTCACCAAAGCAAATTTTGCTTACTTCTCTGTTGCTTGATTTGTTAAAGGAAGTGATAGAATAAATGGCAGGATTTGGGGGGGAGGGGGTTATATAGAATTTTCTATCTGTATAATAATGTCATGGCTTTGGATATAAAAAACATTTTGTATAATCCTCAGATTGCCTCAGATTCAGGCTGTTCTTCTGATTTTGTATTCTTACATTTATTAAAGGAATGAATATGATAATACCGTCCTCATCTTGGATGCCCTGAAGGTTACAGCTAACATTGTTTTTGGATACGCCACGTAAGGCTATGTTACTTTACCTGCATATATTTTGTGTGTGTGTGTGTGTGTGTGTGTGTGTGTGTGTGTGTGTAATGACAACAGAATGATTGTGTTAATGTGTTCTGAGCTAACAAAATAACTCAGTATAGAGATGGACAACAATCTGCTTGTGGTTCCAGCAGACCTTCATACACCTTGTGGGCACATTTGAGAAAATCTTTGATTCAGGTTTAAGTAGACCCATTGAAATCAATGGCATTCAAGCTAGTTATGAGTAACTTAAGACTCAGTGATATCAGTGGGTCAACTCTAAAAATGATTTAAGTCTGTATTGAACCTCATGATTGCATTTTTGGATCAACTTTCAACCTTGTGCAAGCCCCACACATGTGTGTGCCTCTCCCACTACAACACAACATAAACATGGTACATTCCTTTTGTTGGTTTATCTGAGTGCAGCATCTTCCTGGCCACTTGACCAAAAACCCATTTCAAAAGGCAGATTGGGGTGATAAAAGGAGATTGTGCATTCAGATAAATGTGATGTGCCTCATTCCACTAATTGGGGAGTTGAGAATTCTTACCTGATTTTAACACCTGTTTTACAGACCGAATAATAGGCTTTGCTCTGGTGTTATATTCAGGTAAGTGAAGTCATGGCACAGGTGGAACCTGGATTCAGGTCAAGCACCATCCACTGAAGCAGCTAATCCTGAGAACCCTTTTGTTGTTGATGCAGCTGTGTGTGTACCTGCATACAATGGGAAACTGATTGGCCCCAGATTCCCCCTTTGTATGACAGAGTTCTCCATGTGTATTTCAGCATGCACAGCATTCTCATGTGTGCCAAATGTGAAGAGGAGCAGGGTGTGGGTATAGTGATCAGGTGTGGCAGGGGCAGGGCTGGCATGAGGCGGGTTGTATCCTGAAACCCCCAAATACATATTTTCAGAACCTATGCTTTATATATCTCTCCAACAGCATTGAGAACTTGTGATTAGTAAGCACTAATACTTAAGCAGTACAATTTTTAATATGTTTACTTGGATGTAAGGTCCTCTGGTTTCACTGTGGCTGATTTCCATGTAGGTGTGCAGAGGATTGCAGCCACAGATATTCTGCAGGCTGGAAATATCACTCAAGCTTAAGGAATCAGATTTTCCAACCTGTAAAGATTTGCTTCCTAGCAAATTGCATCCTGGCAGTGCAAACATTTGTGAGCAAACATTAATACTTATTAACGTTTCTTGTAAAAAATACATTTATTTTTATACTTTATTGTGAAACATGAACTGATTTTTCAGAATCCTGTAAAGTGCTTTTTATTTTACTTTGACAAAGCAACATTTTTGCCTTCTATTGTGCTGCAGTTATACTTTCCCCAGCCATCTTATGCCTCTGCTGTTGTTAATATGCATTTAAGGTGCCAAGGAGCAGAAGCTTTTGAAATTCAGCAGTCTGGCTTAGCCAATGGGATTTTCATGAAGTTCTTGAAGGAGCGCTTGTTGGAGGACAAGAAAATTACTGTGCTGCTGGATGGTGTAGCAGAAGGTAAGGAAGCCCTATGAGAAGTATACCTGAGCCACTAGGGGAGTTTGCTTGATTGAGAAAAGTGTGGTGCAGTGGTTAGAGCAGGGTGGGGAACCTGTGGCTCTCCAGATGTTGCTGGACTACAACTCCCATCCATCCCTGAAAATATGGCCATTGGCCAGTGATGATCGGAGTTGTAGTTCAGCAACTTTTGGAAGGCCAAAGGTTGCCCACATCTGAGTTAGGGGGGCTGAGTAGAGACTCTGGTTCAAATCCCCACAGATCCACAAACTCACTGGGTGACCAATAACTATTTTTCAGCCTAATCTACTTCACAGGGCTGTTGAGTGGATAAAAGGGAGGGGACAGAAGAATGATTGAAACATTGAACTCCTTGATGGAAAGGCAGAATACAGTACTAATGTAGTGAAGTGTAAAACTTTTCCTTTGCACATTTGAGGCCTTCAGAGCAAACTGAGTGTTGTGCACAAATGCATGTAAAAGCTGTTTTGATTGGGGGGGGGGGGTACAGCCAAAAAGCAGCCCTGAGAGGCTGTAATTTTTTAACAGAAGTTGAAAACGGGTAAGGTATATGCACACCCATGCTTCACTCTTTCCTTTCAGACTACTTTTTTGCCCCCAAATAGCAGCCCAAACTGCTTGTTCCTAGATGAGGATAAAGAACAAATGCACACCAACCATTGTAAATAACTGTTTTGGGACCACTATGCCTGTCAGCTGAAATACAGCCTGATCCCCGTAACCCTTACCTCCTTGAGATGATATGAATGGCCTGCCCCAGTGCACCCTGTGTTTCCTACGGGCTCTAGTCAACTGAACCTGCCATCATGAGATGGCTGGGAGGATAGCCTGCTGGCAAACAAGGCAGGAACCTTTTTCCTCCTCCCTGAGGAGCAGCCTGACAGGGCAGATAGAAAACAGCTGCTGGCCTCGAGAAGGCGTCAGAATTTCTTAGAACTCGGGAGAGAAGGATGGGGGTGGATGGAGGGTGACTGGGCAAAAGGCAAGCAGGAAGAAAACGCTTGGGGTGAGGCTGGAATGGCAGGTTGGCAACAGGGAGAAATGTCAACTGTGTGTAACCAATGCCCTGGGTGGGAAACTCAGTGGAAGGAGGCTGGAGGGATCCCGAAGCCTAGTGAGCTGCAAAGCATACCTGAAGAAAGGGAGTTCTCTTGAGTTCCTGAAGGGAGTTGATGCTGACATAGACCTCATTCAGAGGACTCTTTTGCCTCAATGCCCTGGGTGTTCCTGGAAGCGAAGCGCAAGAAGGTCCCCCTGCCCTCACTTCTACTTTGGGGAAGGCGGAAGTGAAACTGCCAGACAAGGGGCTGCCAGATGGCAATTACTGGATGCCTAAGTGTTCTTGAGTGGGACTGCTGGTTGACTATTGGAGAGCGACTGTGTACAATCCTAATCCAGGGAGGCTGCCTTCACGCCAATCAAGACATACTTCTGGCATTGCTGGGGGTGGGGTAACTATTGGAGTGTGATGTAGCACATAATCCCTAATAAAAGCTGTGAAATGAATTGTGTCCATATGCAAAAGAATAACAGGGCCATGGGAATGGGTGTGTGTGTGGCTTTTTGACGTACCCCTGCCCTTGGAAGCACAACATATAACAATACTACTAACACATTGGGGTAGAAAGAGGGGATCAAATAAATTGTGCATGCTTGCTTTGTAGGCACAGAGCGATAGATGCATCCAAAATGGTGGCATTGTTTTTTTAAAGGTATACTTTATCTCCTTTCACAGCCCCAGAACGCTGCTTCCAGCCAGGATAGACAGAACTAGGCAAGATGAACCATTCATCGAAGGCAGTTCCTTATGTAGTAAAAAAAAAAATTAAGTTGCAGAAGCGATGTTCAAAAACTACTACCGCTGCAGAATTTCCTTATGAAAATGTAACAACATTTTAAAAGCATATAGAGTACAAAGGTGGACAAAAATGCATTAAAATTGTTTTAAGGATGCTAATGATGTGGCTGAAAATAGATGGAGAACCCCAACTAAAAAAAAGACAACTGTTGGAAAAGATTATCAGTCTAGTTTATCTGTAGTGTAAAACGATTGGAACATGTATTCTTGTAAGCAGAGTGCTGCAATTAAGAAACATGTCTGTTCCTGGGAAGGATTTCATTGACTGGAGGATCTATGCCTATGCATGTGGGAGGGAGAAGATGAAGAAACTTGCCACGCAGCTTAAGAAATGTTTGGGTGATAATGAATGCTAAAAGAGCAGGGGAGGAATAGTTCTCATGGAGAGGAACTTGGACGGTATGTTCTGGACTATAGTGAATTTTGAACAGCCAGGCTTGAATGCCCCCTTGAAATCAGGTTTGTCATGGAAACGCTGACACAACAATAACCATAGCAACATGGCGGCACTTCTGGAATGTAGGTGCTTTAATTAGAATTTTCAGCAGCTTTGGTTCCCAGAAAATGATTTGCATCTTTTATTTTTAGATATGGGCAAGTGTCACCTTACCAAAGGCAAGCAGGCTTTGGAGATTCGCAGCAGCTTATCTGAGAAGAGAGCATTAACTGATCCTATTCAGCAAACAGTAACGTCGGCAGAGTCATTAGCGCGGAATCTGCAGTGGGCAAAAGCTCACGGTATGGGTGAAGATGGTGTTCAAGTTGATCTATAGCTCCTCATGTCCCAGGGTGTGGGTGCACAACAGCCTTATGTGTATACTGAAATAACTTGGTTTACCTCTCTCAAATGGTTCATTTCCCTAGGTTATTTGTTCATTTACTTCGTGGATAGCTAACCTTCAATGGAAGACTTGAATACTGCGCTCACCCTTGGCAAACTTTCCAGGGGCTGCATGCCGCCAGTGGATGTGGCCATCCCTACTCTTGCACTCTCATGTGTGTACACACACATTCAGGGCACCTTCTCCAGCGTAGCCCCACACCCAGCAGATCAGCTGAAGAGCAGGGCTTATCATCATCCCCTCTCCATTCATCAAATGATCTTTCTGATAAGCACAGTAGGGGTGCTTTGTCTCCCCATCAAGGCTCTGGGCTGTGCAGAGAGTTCTACACATCTCTGTCCACCCCAACACCACCTCTGTTTTATTCCCCCCCCCTTTTTTTGCTGCTACCAAAATCATTGGAGCCCCGATGGGGTGGGGCTATTTAATTTTTTCTTAGTGGTCAAGCCAATCACATTATTACATTTGTATATCCCCTTCCATACAAAACATCCACAATGGTTAACAACTAAAAATCCCACAATAGAAAATAGCCAGTTCACAAAAAAGTCAGTCAGTATCATAATGATGAGGAGACAGTGACATCCCATAGCCCAGGGGCGGCTAACCCATAGCTCATAGGCACTCGGGTATATGAAGTGACCCTCCAGACCCCCTCCCCATAGCTTCATCTCCTTATCTGCTCAGCTCATGATAACTTGTAATTCATTTAATGTGTTGTTAGTAAAGATCCTCTCCAGTAAAGTTAAATCATTTTAGGGTTATAGCAGAACTGTTGCTAGATTCCAGGAGGAGATGATCTGTGCAGAATGTATGAAGGAGTCTTGAAGATTGATTATAATCTGCTCCCATTAGTTTGTAGATCTCCTAGCTACTGAAATTAATCCTGATGTTCCGATCTGGATAATGACTTAAGTACAGCATGAGGAAAGATGCAGTTTCCCCAACTAATTTTGAAGGACAGCATCTATGTATTACCACTAATCAAATTCTTTTTGTTTCCAGAACTTCCTGAAAGCATGTGCCTTCAGTTTGCCTGTGGTGTTCAAATTCAGCTGGGTTTCGCAGCAGAATTCTCCAATGTCCTGATTGTCTACACAAGAATAGTAAAGAAACCTTCTGAAATCACTGTTTGCAAAGCTTATGTTACAGATTTCCCCCTCGTAAGTTGGCGTCAGGAGCTTGGTATGAGTTTATTCTTTACAGGATTATAAAAAACATGAAATTTGCACTTTGGCCAAAAACCACATTTTATATGATCTAGCTAACAGCTAGAGGGTGGTGGTTGTGGGTATATAGCTTTTAATCCTATGAATTAATTTCTGCTTTTAAAAAAATTTCAACAGGACTTGGATGTGGACCCCAAAGGGGCAAACAAGGGGACTCCTGAGGAAACCGGAAGCTATTTGCTTTCAAAGGACTTGCCCAAACATTGTCTCTACACTCGAATAAGTTCTCTACAGAAGCTAAAGGTCATTTCACATTACTTTTGTCTCACAAACTCATTCTGAGGGGGAAGAGGGATCTTCTAAAAAACTCTCAACACCCTTAGCAAACTACAGCTCCCAGGAATCATGACTGTTTTGAAGTGGCATCAGGCTGCTTTAAAGGCATAGTGCAGATAGGACACTACTGTGAGGTGGGAAATAGGGCACCAGGAGCCAAATCTGACTGGACAATGAGAATGTACTGGGTGAAGGAACTATTCTGATCAGTATAAAACTGCAGTATGTGGCATTGGAGTGAGGGTGGAATCTACATGATAATGAACAGCTGGGTGTCCCTTGGCTTATACATCAGTCTAAATGATGAAGATATAGCAAGTGCTAAAATTGATTTTTTTTTTTTTTTTGAGGGGCAGACATGTTCATCTTTTGCTTTTGTTTCCCACGAAATGCAGAAGTGTCGTTAATTCAGTCAGCATACAAAACTAATTATGTTAGTGAAAGTATTGGAGTTATCTGTGATGCAAACAGTAGCTTCTTCGTGTTTAATTTTTGCAAGTTCCATGTGGAAGGCAAAGTGGAATGTCTTTAGCGGCCGGTGTAACAGTTGCTTTTAAAATACAGTGTCTGTGTGCTGACAGCAAAATGCTAGAAATAGGTTTCCAGCGCTCCCCCCCCCACCTTTTTGTCCTGTGAATTTTTGCGATTAGGAGACGAAAGCACTCTGATGGCAGTGAATGCCTGCATTTCTTTCTTTGGGCGTAACAGCTGCCATTATTATGAAGATTAATGATGAATTTTCTTTTTTTTTTATTTCACAGGAAGATTTAACCTTCACAGTTTGCCTGCACTATGAATACGCAGGAGTAGATGATGTCGTGGATGAAAGGAAGGTGGTTAACATTGGCAAGCCCCTCATTGCGAGACTGCGCATTCATCAAGGATACAGAAAGAATAGTTGTTTCCACAGCTTCTGCGGGCCTGATGGGCCTTGTTTCGCCCACTTGTCTGGTGCAGAGGCAGATGGATATAGCCCCTCTCATCACAATCACCAGCCACATTGTTATACAGGTTTCCCCCAGCAAAGCCCTGCTCACTCAGGAAGTGTTTTGCAACCGGTGAGGTGCCAGTGCAGTATGTCACCAAACAGGTTGGTCGCATGGTCACCAACCTGGTTGTATCCATCCAATTCGAACCAAAGCAACGTACCTGTGGAGACGACGGATGAACTGGAATCTGATTTCTCAGGAAGCTTGAGGCTGTCTCATCAACAGTAGTCGAAGCTTCTGTGTGGCAGTTTAGCAGCAACATTCCTCAGGCAGCGATTTGCAGTGCTGCTTGTGTGTCTTGGATTTTGAGGAAAGGGCATTAATAGGTCTCATTGGGCGTCCCACTTGAGTTCTGTTGAATTATTTAGCCAGGATCCCAAGTTGTTGGGAATATGAGTTGGCACATAAGTACTTAGGAAATCTTCTTGGACCACAGGAAATTCCCAGTTATTTTCCTGGATAAGGAAACTGCAGGGCATGTTGCAATACAGTAGTAAGAAAGAGTCTGATTGACTTCAAGCCCAGCTATGTATCATGGAAGAGTATGTATATTCTCTTTTAACATGTTGAAAACAATCGGAACTGCAACATAATGTTGCACCATGATGGTCTGCCTGTCCAGACTTCCAGCATTTCTAAACCCCCCAAAATATTTTCCACCCACTGCTCCCTAACAGTCAGCATTCCATGAGGCACTGAGCACATATAGTCCTGTATTGGGTGTGGGGCTCACTCCCTTGGGGTTTTTACCTCTAGAATTTTTTTCTATACAAACTTTGGGGTTCTTCAAGTCTACGTCTGCTTTGGCTACATAAGCAATGACATAGCCTGAGCAATGGAAGTAGAGCAGTGGTTGCTAGACACTCCCTCCTCCCCCCCCGGCCCCTGGGGGGATCACTTGGAAAATGCTGACAGTTTTGGTGAACTACGTAATGATTTTTCTGCCAATGATTTTTAGTTGTATTTTTATTGTTTCTTTCTTCTGCAGGCAACCCCTGATTTGCACGGGGTTTGTGTTCCTGTCCCCCCAACATGTCAACAGAGTTTGCATAAGGCATAAGGCCCCATTACACCCCTGATCTGCCCTCATATTCTGCGTAATTGAACATGTGCAAAACGGTCACTGCCTGTTGCTCTCTTCTTTGTATTAACAACTTGCATTGAAGTTGCAATCAATACAATAAGAAATGAAATGCAAGGAAAGTGCAGTTAAAAAGCAATTTGCATATTTAATATGAACATGCCATGAACCACCTGAGTGAAGCTCATGGACCACTGGTGGCCCACCAGCCACAAGTGTGAGAACCTCCAGACATAGAGGGGATTGTGTTTAGAGGATGGCAGGATACTACTGGATATCTGGTGCTTTCCCTACGTGTCTAGATGAATGCATGAGAACTGGACGATGGACTGAACAGAATATTGCTCTCATCCATCAATGATATTCTTATTTCTGTCCTCTGGAAGTTCCTGAATCTTTCCTCCCACAACAAGCACTATACAAACAACCTTTGATTAAATAAAAGCACCTGCAGAATTCCTCTTAAGTCGTTTGGGAACCAGTTGTGTTTTACATGACCAATGTCTGCAATCAGTTTAAAAGGGTAGGAAAGAGATTTTTGTGTGAGATTATAAATGCACCCCAGCCTCTTTAACAGTCAACTAGAGTGAATCAGCTTTACAGGTACTCCTCATCTATATTGTCATTTTTAAAGGCCAGCATTATTATTATTTTGTTCATAATTATACACAAGGCAATAAATTCCTTTTTTTTAAATATTTGTATATATGTACTATATTCAATAATAATTTTTTTAAAGTTCAGCATTCCATTCTCTTACGTGACTGAAGGGCCTGTGGTATGTTAAATTTAGACTTTACCTGCATTTCTGGGGGAAAGGAATACTTAAGGGGGAGACAGTTGGGAAGTGGTTCGGAAAGTCAGTAGGTTAACAACACAATCCTATGCAGATCTACTTGGAAGAAAGTCCTGTGGAGTTCATTTGAACTCCGAGGTAAATTATGTGCAGGTTTGCTGCTTGAGTTAATAAGAGATTTGTTGTTGATGGTAAGGGCAAGTTTTAAATGTTCCTTAGTTTGGTAGCTGTCACTTTCTGACATGGCCCCCATGAAATACCTTTACATCAGACTAATGCAATGATTAAATATTTCCAAAATGAGCTGGTCCAATGGGAGGCACTTTCAATGGCTCCTGTGCATTTCCACAGCCTCCTAAGTGGCAAAGTTTTGCAGAAATTGGGTGATCCGTTCTGTAAAGCCAGGCAAACTGGAAGGAATTTTTTATTTTTTATTTTGTATATTCTAGCAGTGAATTATGACCCCTGAATCTGAGCAGGGATGAACTATACTGTGTGACGTATTTAGGTGATACAGGTGAAACTCGAAAAATTAGAATATCGTGGAAAGGTTCATTTCTTTCAGTAATTCAACTTAAAAGGTGAAACTAATATGAGATAGACTCATTACATGCAAAGCTAGATATGTCAAGCCTTTATTTGTTATAATTGTGATGATTATGGCGTACAGCTGATGAGAACCTTAAATTAACAATTTCAACTTTGGGAGTCTATCTCATATATTAAACTCCAGTAGCTAATGAAAACAATTGCTTACCTGTACATAAATAGACTTTTCCAAGATATTCTAATTTTTTGAGTTTCACCTGTACATGCCTGATATCCAGGGCAAAACCTTGTGAGCTCCTCAGAAAAAAGGGTTATCTTTTCATTTAGATCAGGACAAACGTCTAGCTTTCATGCTTTTAGGTGGAAAGTAAAACCATTAATGAGCAGTGTATGTTTTGTGACAATGCAAAACTTAAAGAGGCTGCTATGCAACTGGTCTGATAGCACTGCATCACCTGATGCAAGTCGGTGATGCTGTCCTTTGCTTTCAGAACAAAAGAATGGCTCTTAGAAGCACTTCTCCATCTCTAGTCACAATCAGTTCAAGAGGCCCACACACACACACTTGATTAGTGTGGAGCTTGCATTGCCATGGTAACTATTCTCTTCACATACTTTTTGGCACTTGGAAAAACTCATTGGTTTCTTCCCACGATCTAAGAAATTGGAGCACTGTTCAATGCCCTTGCAAGATTAGGTCTGTAATGATGGAAACAAAGAGATTGCTTCTTGCACTACGGGCCTTAATCTTGCACTGCACTGAACTTCCTGCTCTAGTGAACCCTGCAAGCCCAATGGCCAATAAATATTTATTGCTTGTAGCCACAGGCCATTGCAAATGCAGTAAAAGACTTATTAGCACAGGCATAAAACATGAATTAAGTATATACTCTGCTTAAAATGCAATCAACATTGAAACTTCCTGGGGTTAGATATAGCTTGCTCAAATTAACAAGTCACGGACAGTTCATTGAAAGATTCTCACTTGGATTTTCTTCGCTGCAGTTGCATATAGTGCAGCTTGGTAGGATATGTACTCCTATGGGTTGGATAACAGGTCAATGACTGTGTTGTGCACTGGTCACCCACTCCATTGCATGCAATATAAAAGAATGGTTTCTTTTCTAGGACAGGCATACAGTGGAAAGTGCAATGAATGTTATTGGCATCCATCTGTCTGGAAAGACAATGGCAGGAAGTCAAACTGCTGTGTTAGCAGCACCAAAGTGACTTCCCCGGGGCACATTTAGTCTCTGGCAAGACTAAAAACAAGCACATGAGCACCTCTGCACCCTGGCTAACCTGGCTAGACAATGCATGGATTTTCTATATCATCATCATATGCTATGAGCACCAGACTTCCTCAAGGTTAATGTGAACTGTAAAGGCCTCCATCCCTCCCCAGTTTCCCATCAGCTGCAAGCTTGACAACTTTGCTATCTCTGATTGAATCTGTGTTTTCCCTTTACAAATCACTGTGTTTGGTTTGGGATTCAAGCTCCAGCAGTATGGCGCAGAGGATGACAACCATATAAATTTCCAGACAGAGATGCAATCCTTGTAAGAGCAAGCTTATTATATTTTACTTGCACTAAGGCACCAGATGTTCTTGTGCATTGCCTTCCATTCTCAGAAGAACGTGCAAAGGTTTCATCAGCTCCATAGTACAGTAGTATCTGTCATCTAGGCAGTTATGAGTTACGGTTACAGCTGTTGTGCCATGGCCAGGAATATAGGAGGAGTCACCTTATTTTGTGATTGTAAATTGCTCTAAACTGTTTTTAGCATTGTGTTTTAACAAGGCAGACGTTCTTGTTGTATATTTGTAAATTCATATTAGAAAAACACACAAGGGTTGCTTCCAGACAGCTTGTTTATTGAGCATTCCTCCTGATTTGTTTGCAGGGAGATTAAGACAATGTTGGCTATTTACCATAATAAGCATAAGGTTAGATGATGTTGCTTAAAGCAAGTGTTACTCCACACTTTCCAGTGCAGTTCACCTTTACTTTCCTTATCACAAAAAGTCTGATCTTTTGGGAACATGGCTTTGTTGCACAAGACAGCGTGGTCAACTATAATTGCATAAACTGGGTTTGCCAGTTTGTGACTGGGCCCTCCTGCAAAATAGCAACTGTCTAAAAGTGGCCTCTCCATCAGAAGGAAGTCAGATCTGAGAAACACTGCCCCTGGCACTTTTCATCATTTAGGAAACTAAGGAGTGAGGCACAGTCGTCTTTTTCTGAGCTGTAATTCTCAGACCACTCGCTACTTACTTTTGACTAGAATAATGTTTCCTCTCTAATACAGAATGGTTGTTTGGTAATTATAATGGTTCCATTTCTTTTTATAACTGCGCACTGTGCTGTTGCAACCACCCTGGGACCTCATGGTGAAGGGTGGGTAAGAAATATAAATAAAATAAATAATAAACAAAAACCAAGGGTAATTTAATTTAAAAATTAATAGCTCTTAAATGTGCATGAGCTCTCTGAACCCAGTAGTCCACTGTGAGTATCAAATGGGTGTGTGGGATCTGTCCATCTAAGTCAGGTGCAGGTTCCAAAAAAGGAATCTAGTGCCAGTTATGTGATCCATTCTGAAATTGACATCCAGTTCTTTTTGTTGTCCACTCTGTTTGGTATGGTTCTTTTAAAGGTTTTGTCAGAGCCGTCTTAAGGGGATCTGCCGCCCTGGCGCGGCTATCCCTCCGGCGCCCCCGCCATGCCGCCTCTCCGCCGCCTCCCTCCCGCGCTTGCCGCCCCTTGGGAGGGGGGTGGGCGAGCGGGGGATGAGGGGCGTGGCGCTGGAGCAGCGCGGGGCTCTGCGCGCCCTTCCAGCGCTTCCGGGATGGGAGGCGAGGGCGGCCGGCTCGCGCTCCCGCGCGCAGCCGGGCAGCTCGCGCTCCGCGCGCAGCCTGACGGCACGGCGCGGCTGGGCAGCTCTCGCTGCATCGGGCGGGCGGCCGGCTGGCTGCGCGCGGGAGCGTGAGCCGGCTGCCCTCGCCTCCCGTCCCGGAAGCGCTGGAAGGGCGCGCAGAGCTCCTGTGCTCTGCTGGGCAGCCAGAGGGCGTGGCGTGGCCGGCCAGCTCCCTTGCCGGGAGTCAGAGGGCGCTGCCGGCAGGCGCTGCCAGCGGGGCTGGAGGGCGGAGGCGCCCTCCAGGCCATTGCGCCCTGGTGCGCCGCGCCACCAGCCCCAATGGATGAGACGGCTCTGGGTTTTGTTTTATTTCACAATGTTTACTTGAAGATTGATATCCCATTTCTTTCATTTATTCTTTTGGGGTGGAAACTGCTGTTGTTTAAAGAGCCAGTGAGTATGCAGACTGCTTCTGTATAATCAAAGCAAATCTGTAACAAATAATTGCATTTTCTATCCGGAAAATTAATTCCCATATTAGGTTTGGAGCTTGCAGTGCACTGAAGTGGAAAGTAAAGAATGATGCACAAGATTTTTGACAGAACACTGCCTCCCAGTTTTATTGGTTTAATTTTTCCTAATGACTAAAACTGACACATTTCCCAGCACCACCAGAAGGTATTTAGTGAAATTACAGAGCTCTAAATCGACATTAATACACATGTCACTTTGTTAGCATATAAACTGAGTGAGTCCTGGAATTAAATTGTGAAGCTGGTGATCTGAGAGAAAAAACTTTTGTTCCCCATTCCATGTTGTAAAGGTTCTGTCATCTATAGTGTAAATTTGAAATATCTTTGCTAAGGACAGTTTTGATGATGTTGATTTTGGCTGAATTTGCACATCACACTTCAGCATGTTCAGGGCGATGTGCAGGAGTGGGCTACAGTGAGACCCCAAATTGTGTATTCCCTTCTCCTCTGCCCGCATCACCCAGAAAAGTTCAGAAGCTCCTAAACCTACTTTTGGTTAGCAGTAGTTAGTTATGTCATCTGAAGTGGCAATCTGGTTAATATTAACCATGGTTAGCATGAAACAAGCCAACTTCAAACCATGGTTTCTGGAGCTGGCTTGTTTGAACTAACCATGGTAAATAATAATTACTGTTCTGGGCTTGGATGACAGGTTAACTAAAATGGAAGTGAAATCTTCTGAACTCTTACGGATTGCATGGAAGGAAGGGATGGGACTGAGGGAGCAGGCAAACCCAAGGCTCACTGCATCTCATTCCTGCTCGTGCACACCATACTAAAACCATGCTGTGTGGCACAGCCAAAGAAGATAAATGAGATCAGCATTGGGAGAATTAGATCAAAGTAATTTCCACATCAGCCTAGCTCCTCTACCAAGTGAATGAAATCCTGAGAGAGCAATCCTGACAAGTTAATTCTGCTTTGATGGCTGAAGTAGAGCAGGACAATCAAAACAGTAACAAAATGTATGGCTGCTAGTTAATCCTTAACATTTGGTATGTAAAGTATGATCTCTTACCTATACATGAATCAAAAGTGAGATGGTCCCTTCCCCAGAGGTCTTGCAATTTGCATTAGGTTGGTCAAGATCAGTAAGAGACAAAAAGAGTTCAGGAGAGTTATCTAGCAATAAAATGATATTGGAGCATTGTTGCTTTGATTGCCACAAATCAGATGTATGCAGCAAATGATAAATGTGGCTGGGTTTTATCTTGCCTTTCACTAGGTGGAAATAGTTCGTTTTGCTGAATTTGTCAATACTATCACACATCGTTAATGACTAAGAATGTGTTTTGTTTTAATTAGAAGTTTATTATACTGTGCATCAAGAAATATTAAGATGGTTTATAATAATTAAGCAATAATAAATCAAACAATACAACAAGAGCATTTAAAAAACCGAAAACCCTGAGTTAATGGGCCATATGTTTATGAGCTACTGATAACTCCCTTCCTCCTGTTTTCTCAAATCTTTAAAAACACTCTTCTGTTCTTTCCACTAAAACTTCCCAGATCCATCAGATTCCCCCCCCCCACTTTGCATGACTTTTCTTTTATACAGCCACTCTTCAAAAAATAATTAACACACGATGCAGCCAAAGCTAACCATTTTATGCTCCATGGAATTCAAGGAAGATAATTAAAGATGGGGGTGATGGGGGTGTCATCCAATGAAGCTGAATGGTGGGGGGCCATAGGACAGGCAAGAGGAAGTACAGTGCATTGTAAAACTTTGGAATTTGGGGGTTGTTTGGGGGGGGTTGTAGCTGGGGTGGTTTTTTTTGTATCTTTATTTTAGATCTTGTGATTTATGAGGAAATGGTTCAGTTTGTGCATTTTTAAATGTTTTATTTATTGTTTATGACTACTTTTGTTATGGTGCTGGAGGAGACTCTTGAGAGTCCCATGGACTGCAAAAAGATCAAACTTATCCATCCTTAAAGAAATCAGCCCTGAGTGCTCAATGGAAGGGCAGATCCTGAAGTTGAGGCTCCAGTACTTTGGCCACCTCATGAGAAGAGAAGACTCCCTGGAAAAGACCCTGATGTTGGGAAAGATGGAGGGCACAAGGAGAAGGGGACGACAGAGGATGAGATGGTTGGACAGTGTTCTCGAAGCGACTAGCATGAGTTTGGCCAAACTGCGGGAGGCAGTGGAGGATAGGGGTGGCTGGCGTGCTCTGGTCCATGGGGTCACGAAGAGTCGGACACAACTGAACGACTGAACAACAACAACAACAACAATGCTTTGTGTGGTTCTTGCTGCCATTAAACCAGATGCACTGATAATGGCTTTTGCTGGTTGGTGTGCTCTGGTCCATGGGGTCACAAAGAGTCGGACACAACTGAACAACTGAACAACAACTTTTGTTATGTTGCAGTTAGGCATTTTTTTCTCCCATGCTGTAAGCCACCTTGAGCATGGCTTGAACTGTGGAAAGGCAACATGCAAATAAAATTATGCATTACATATAAAATTTGCTGCCACATTGTGATGGCTACCGAGTTGGATGGCTTTAAAATGGGCAGCAACAACAGTGGCAAGAATTATATTAGCACAAGCTTGGAAGACAGAAGAATACCAATGAAAGAACTATGACAAGGGAAACTTATGCAGAACTGGCAAAATTAACAGATAAATTACATGAAAAGGATAACAGGTTTTAAAAGAGAATGGGAACCATTTACAACATATATGAAGAGACAACGTAAAGAACTGGACTCACTGGCAGGGTTTGAATAAACAAACACAATTGTATATAACAAAAAGTAAGACTATATGTATTGGGAAAATTTTGGGGAAACAACACGCAGGGTGAATAGTCCAGGGGAGGAGGGGGGAGATACGGAAAATTGATAGAGAAATATTGTTAGAGGATGCATACAAGGAAAAATCAATATTTAAAAAAAAATAAAAAAATAAAATGGGATTAGGCAAATCCATTGAGGGTCATCATCAAATAGTTACTAGCCAAGACGGTTTTATATTAATTCCAGTTCCAGAGGAGCATGCTTCTGAATTATAAGTCTATGGAGCAACACTGCTATTGTTCTCATTACTTCCTGGGTGGCATCTGTTTTGCCACTGCACTAAACACGATGCTGATCTGGATGGGTGTTAATTCTGATCCAACAGGGATCTCCTGGTAGCTGTACAGGAAAATAACAAATACCAATTCTGAGACACAAAAGTACAAATGTGGTTGTTCCCAAACTTTTCCACTAGAGGGTACTCATTCCACATTAATTATACCAGAAAGTAAATATACATTCTGAATTTTCAAATCTCTTGCAATTGCTCCCAAACCTACGGTCCGTAAAACCTCATCAGGTGCCCATGGGCACCTTAACTATCCATATTGATTTTTATTGTAGCTTATTGAGTCTTTCATTTCTTATAAGAAATATTGGGATGCGGGTGGCGATGTGGTCTAAATCACTGAGCCTCCTGGGCTTGCCAACCAGAAGGTTGGCGGTTTGAATCCACACAACGGGATGAACTGTTGCTCTTTCCCAGCTCCTGCTAACCTAGCAGTTTGAAAGCACCCCAGTACAAGTAGATAAATAGGTACCTCTGCGGTGGGAAGGTAAACGGCGTTTCCGTGCGCTTTGGTTTCCGTCACGGTGTTCTGTTGCGCCAGAAGCGGTTTAGTCCTGCTGGCCACATGACCCAGAAAGCTGTCTGTGGACAAATGCCGGCTCCCTTGGCCTGACCATCCTTTACCTTTAAAGAAATAAAAGGTGTCATGAAAAATACAATGAAAAATCATACAGCATCTAGCACAGAGCAGTACAATTGCCACAATTGGTAGGGGGGAAATGGGCCATCACAAACATCAGTTTTATGTGGGGATATTCCAAACTTGATCTATTCCATTGGTCTTTGACTGGTGGAAGGCCCCTCTCCATGTGCCATTTTAGGCAATCGTGGCTGGTGTTCGTTGGGATTTGTAGGACAGAAGACAGGGAACTTGACAGTAGCTGGAACCAGAGCGAATGACAGGGAGGGTCAATAAATACTTGTTTTGCACCCATCCTTCTCAGGAACAAGCTGGCAGGATTTATATTTTAAATTTCTTCGTATACTGCCCTGAAATCCATTTTTCATGTTTGAGTGGTTAGTAAAATTTTAAAAAATAAACGGATAGTAAAGGTGGTTAAGCAGTTACCCATCTTCCTTGCATGCATATATCAGCAGGGCTACTACAGTGTCGCACAGGTGATGTTTAAGATGCATTTTGAGCCAGTGTGCAATTAATTAGCCAGCTCCTAGATGTCGCTGTTCTACACACTTGGGGGGAAAAAAAACACTTCCTCAGCTGTGATCAGTTCTATTATTTTCTTGGTTTCATTTCCCCTGCTTCCCCCCCCCCCTCCTACCCCACAGAGGATAGAAATGGAATTATCTTTTATTTACACACTATGAGCTTTTAAAAGAGTTTGGAGAGAAATATCCAATTAGTTTGCACAATGTCAGTCCAGCAGTTCCCGAAAGGCTGCAATCTGATTTTCCTCTTCTTCTTTTCTGGGATGTGGTTAGATCCTTATTCACATTAGGGGGGGGGGGATTCATTCAAAATTAATCTTCACCAGGAGAAAACAGTGACAGAGAATCAGAGAGCCAGTGTGGTGTAGTGGTTAAGAGCGGTAGACTCGTAATCTGGTGAACCGGGTTCGCGTCTCCGCTCCTCCACATGCAGTTGCTGGGTGACCTTGGGCTAGTCACACTTCTTTGAAGTCTCTCAGTTCCACTCACCTCACAGAGTGTTTGTTGTGGGGGAGGAAGGGAAAGGAGAATGTTAGCCGCTTTGAGACTCCTTCGGGTAGTGATAAAGTGGGATATCAAATCCAAACTCTTCTTCTTCACCTCATGGCAATGTTTTCCTGTTTGGGGGACAAAAGGGAAAGGAAAGATGAAGTAGTATTGAGCAAACCACAGTTTCATGGGGCTTGCCCAACTTTTCGCTATTCTAATGAACTATATCAGTGATCTTCAACTTGCCCAGGCCAGACACCCACCTCTGACTTCAAGCCTGGAATATGGGAACCGCTTTCACATATCCACTTTTGATTTCTACATAATAGCACTAACAAGGCACATTATTCATCCTAAACTGGCAATTCACAGAGTTCATAGTGTTACCTTAGCACTGCTACTAAATGAAAATCAGTGGGGTCTTTTTGTTTTTAAAGATCCAAGTGTCCCTATTTTCCAGGGACAGTCCTAGATTTACAGAAGCCGTCCCTGCTTGATTTGACCCCAGAATTTCCTGCTTTTCCTTAGGACATCTGCGAAATGTTGGAGGGTATGGTTATGCAACCCAAGCCAACCTTTAGAAGACATCTGAAGGGATATTTTAAATCTATTTTAATGTTTGTTGGAAGCTGCCCAGAGTGGCTGGGGAGACCCAGCCAGATGGGTGGGGTACAAATAATAAATTATTATTATTATTATTATTATTATTATTATTATTACCCCATATAACGAATTTTAAAAAAAATGTTTCACCATGTTTTTATATACAGTTGTACCTTGGTTGTCAAACAGAATGCATTCCAGAAGCCCATTCGGCTTCCAAAAACCAAGGCACGGCTTCAGATTGGCTGTTCGGTAGCCAAAACATTCGAGTCGCAAGGCATTTGGGATCCAAGGTATGACTGTATGTTGGAAGGTGCCCAGAGTGGCTGCGGTAACCCAGTCAGATGGGTGGGGTATATATAATAAAATATAACAACAACAGCAACAACAATTAAATAGGACAGCCGTATTTTCATCAGAAAAATGTTGGAGGCCTTGCTGCACACATATTGAACAAGCGTAAATGGTCGTTGCCTGTATTTATTGCTAAATGTAAATTTTAAAATTAGAAAGTGCCTTGAGGACGCATATAGCAATGGAGACGAGGATAAATTTGACCTGAACAAAGGTTCCCCACTGCCACCCATATATTTTCAGCTGGCAAAATCACCTGACAGCTTTAGCATCGTGTGGGCTTGGCTGTAGAGAGATGCCATGCCATTAATATAAATGATACACTCAGCAACCTGTATGTAGAGTTCAATGCCAACCGTTTCCCTTTATGTTTCCATGCAGGTGAGCATACAGGGCTTAAATAGCTGATGACAGTGCCATCTGCAAAAGGCTAACGGCACGCTTATTAATCAGTACGAGCTGCTATTTAATCAGGCATGTGTGCAATGAATTATTCAGCGGTGACCAGCATATCTTTAATACATATTAAGAGAAGCAAAACCGCACATCTGGTACAACAAAGAGATGTGTAGAAACTGGCATTTTCAAGTTTTCCTAAGCAGATGAGCCTGATTAGACAAGGCATTAATTGTGTGCGCACTTAACACTTGCCGAATTTGAGTCATATGTTCAAAGGCCAGGTAATTGTCGTAGAAGAGCTTGTTCCAGCAAAGTTTGATTGTAGAGTTAAAGCTATCGAAGGAATCAAAATGATACAATGTGAAGTTTGGGTGGTGGGGAGCAGCGGCGTGAAATCTTGTTTCTAAAATTGCCACCACGCTCCTACACTCAGTTTCCCCTCAGAAATTCGCCCTTGAGCACTGGTTTCGCAGTTTGAGGGTGTGGATTGTGTCCAATGTTATTCATTCCCCAGACTAGACCCACTGAAATTAATGGACACAAGCAGTGCTTTTTTGGTTTAAAAAATGAGGTGCCGGTATTCATACCATGAGAAAAGTGCCAAGGGTGCCAGCACAAAATGGCTGCCACTGGGAGCAAAAAAGAGGTGATAGTATTCTGTACTGATGAATACCAACCATCACAAAAAAGCATCAAACATGACTAACAGAGGTCCATTAATACTTTGAGCAGAACGTATTTGGATACATTCCTCCTTCTTAGGAATGTTGGAAGGTATGAAACAACAGAAGAAAATGTAATTTTGTGTGTGAGAGAGCTTTTTCTATAGGCCAGAGCTGGCTCCGACATGAGGTAAAATGAGTTGGCTGCCTCAGGCAGAGGATTTTGGATGTTGCGAAAGGGAAACATATATACTTTTTCCTGCCAGGGAGGGGGAGAGCACTTGAGTGGTCTTCGGCTTTGACCAGTCATGAGTGCTGTCCACCTTGACTTGTGGGTGGACATCATTAGCTGCTTGGTCTCAGGAAACAAAATGTCCCTGGACAGTCCTGAGTGGAGCTGGAATGTCTGTTCCGGGCACAATTAAATGCATTACCATTAGGCAGATTGACCTCTTCAGCAGATCCAACCCACTGGCTGTTCTTCCAAAGTTTCCCGCCAAGCACCTCCGTTGCAGACTAGAGTTGTGCACGTCACATGGCCTGCTCTGCAACCCTCAAATATGCCTGCTATCTTCAGGATTCCTGGAGGATATTGTGCTCCTTTCCTGTTAGCGGATTTGTAGTAAGATTCAGTTGTAAATTCAGTGTAGGAAGCTCAAGCCTGAGGAACTCCTGGCTGAGATTGCACAGACACCCTCCTTACTAATCTTCAGGTGTGTGACTAAGAATTTCTTGCTCATTTTAAGGTAATCTTTGGTTTTGTGATATTGTTTTGCAATTTCATTTTCTGTGTGGTTTGACACCACATGGAAATGTCCACGATTAAGTAGTACTGTATATAAATGTTTTACCTGCCAATACAATTGACTTATGTACATGGATTTGAGATGTGTGTGTTCTCTCCTCCTTAGCCTCAGGCAGCAAAATGCCTTGGGCCAGTCCCGTCTATCATTCTGCAACTCTTAAGGTTTGCTGTTAGCTATTACAGCAGGCTTCCTCAACCTTGGCCCTCCAGATGTTTTGGGACTACAACTTCCATGATCCCTAGCTAGCAGGACCAGTGGTCAGGGATGCTGGGAATTGTAGTCTCACAACATCTGGAGGGCTGAGGTTGAGGAAACCTGTATTACGGCCTATCAGTGTGCTGCCCTCTTGAGGCTGAATAATTTTGTTTTCAGGGACCAAGATCTGAACTCTAGTGCAGTACTGTAATGTTCAAACTTCCTACATTGAGGGAACCCATGTACGTATCAACTCATCTGCCAAGGGACCCTTAAATATATGTCACACAAACTCTGCTTATTCAGAGAATATTCTAGCATGTAGTTCCCAAAATCCCCCCTCCATGGACCACTCAGGAGATTGCCAAGGGTCACAGAATCATAGAATTGTAGAGTTGGGACCCTGAGGACCCCTGCAATGCTGTCCTATACTGGGATCGAACCTGCAACCTTGGCATTATCAGCACCACACTCTAACCAAATGCGGCTGACCACTTAATGATTAATTTTTTTATTGCTGCTTTTATTTGTTACATGCTGTATTTTATTGTATTCCAAATAATTCAAATCTTAATGCAATAAAATGCAGCGTTAAGAAATAACGGCAGCAATTAAAATACAGTTAAAAATCAATATAATTAAGCTGATGGGTGTGCCATATTGTCTTCACCACAAATCCACGGACATGTTGCAAACCACCTGAACGAAGATTGGCCCATGGACTGCAATTTGGGAAAATGTGTTCTAGTGTGCACATTCTGTTCAGAGCACTGGCCAAACCTTTTTGGTCTCACTGCCGCCGCAAATGTACTGGGAGTTCATCCTAAAAAGGATTGGTCATGTTTGTGATCCACTTTTCTGCTGTTATGGAACAGACTCCGTAGAGTTCTTGGCTCTTCTCACACTTACACACTGAATAGCTCTAGGTTGCTGCTTCATGTCTTCACACCATACCCTTTACAGGGGAGATTGGTAGTTAAGGGCAAACTTGTCTTTTTCCGAAATCTTAGAAAATAATACTGTGCAAAGCACATTAAAAAATCATATTAAAGGCCTCTCACAAACAGCAGTGAATTTATTGTATAAGTTTGTAAATAATAACACAGTGCTGCTCACTTTGGGAACATGCCCTAAGACAGCAATTAAGCTTCTAGTCTTCTGCTGTTTTAATCAAAGTTTTAAAGATGCTTGATAGAAATATTTTTGACTTCCAGGTAAAATTTAATGAAACATACAGGTTTCTTAGCCCACCAAAAATGTGGGGGCAGATGAGGCGAGGATTTTCTTTTTTTCTTTCTTTCTTTCTAAAATGCAGCTTCAAGAAAGGTGCTGTCACTAATAAACTTACGCATTTATCTGACATCATGAAATGGGAAAATTTAAGGGTTTGGTTGTCTAAAGACTCCTTTTTAAGAATTGTTTTGATTTAGAGTTCCAATGGACAACAATATGCTCATTTATTTCACCTTCCCAATCGTTACCTTGGCCCTGGCTGCAACCCAAGTACAGTGGTACCCCGTGTTACATATGCGATCCGTTCCGGGTCGCGGTATGCAATGCACAAAACCCGGAAGTGCGATTTGAGCGCTTCTGCGCATTCGGGGTCGTGCGCGGGTTGCGCACGCTCTGGAAACACTTCCGAGTTGCGGGCGTTCACAACTCGAATGTCCACAACACGGGGGGGTGCGTAACCCGGGGTACCACTGTAGTAAAAGGGAAAGGGAAAGGATCCCTAGGTGGTTAAATCCAGTTGAATTCGACTACGGGTGTGGCGCTCATCTCCACTTTCAGGCCGAGGGAGCCGGCATTCGTCTTGTTATAAGAATTTAAGGTCCCAAATATATAAATTAAATGTTCATAAATGTACCAGGCAAACACATACATAAATATATAAACCACATTTCTGAAACAGTACAGGAAATCAGTCCTGAAACCATTTTGACTCTTCCAAATTGACCTCAAATGTTTCTCTGCAAGGAGGAAGGAAAGGGGAAAACCTCCCCATTGTCTATTTGCTCACAAATCCTGTCTTAAGGGCATATCTGTGTATGAATAGGGTGAGCCTGTGACCTGGATTCAGGAACTGTGTATTTACCATCACAAAAGAATGGCCAGACTGCCCAAGTAATGCAACCAGTGTCCATTATCAGGTCCTGGCAGACAGCATTTCTGTTGTAAACCACCCCTTCAGTGATGTATGTATGATGTATCGGGGGTGGTCCTGGGCTACAAGGTGGGCAATTTCAAGTCTATATAAGAGCTTGCACACCAATGTTCTGGGTTCCTCCTCCCTCCTGCATGTGGTGAGTGAGCACCCTGTTGCAACAGTTTTAATAAAGATCAGGCTTACCAGTTGCTTTGCTTCTCAATATTCTCTGCTTGGCCTCTGTTATTTTCTCCTACCAATAGGGAATCCACTTAAAGGACGCTATACAGGCTCTTGGATACCCCATAAGAGGAAAAGGGCAGATTTTGTTTACAGCAGTCTGCAGATAGCTTTTCTGGGTCATGTGGCCAGCATGACTGAACTGCTTCTGGTGCAATGGGACACCTTGTTGGACACAGAAACGCCGTTTACCTTCCTGCCACAGCGGTACCTATTTACATGTATCTATTCATGGTGGTATGCTTTCGAACTGCTAGGTTGGCAGGAACTGGGACAGAGCATCGGGAGCTCACCCCATCACACCGATCTGAACTGCCGACCTTACCCAAGTATTCTTAATGGTCGCATTGGGTCTGTCCGAGTCTCATAATAGGTACTGATAAGAGAAACAGCTTTGAGTAGAATATGATCTTAACTCAAGAGGTGGGGAACCAGAGACCCTTCAAACGCCCATCATTCCCAGCCAGCATTTCAGTCTACTGCATGTGCAGTGACCACCTTCTTGACCATTGGACCCACACTGATCTCACCCCCTCAATGTGCCACAGCCTATCTTCACATGAAGAATATATCCCTAACTCACTGAAGTTTTGAGACCCACCGGCTCCAATTTGCAGATGCAAATTTGTTGTTAGCAAAGCAGTAAGCACATGCTTTTACATGTAGACGGTCCCAGGGTCAATCTTCAGCTTCTCTACTAAGAAGGGTCAGGCGACAGGAGAGAACCCTCTCTGCCTGATCCCCTGGAAAGCTCCTAAATATGGTGACCAGATGCATGGGTGTAGCCAGGATTTTTGTTAGAAAGGGCAGGCCTTTTTTAAGGGAGGTGCAGAACCTGTTTGCTACATATTTGTATTGAATTTTATTGATGGGGGGCAGCTGCTCCCCTGTGCCCCCCCTACACACATGGCCTGATGCTAGGAATTTTCCTTGGCTTCTAATGCATGGTATGCATGCAAATAAGCCACCATGAGAGAGAGAGAAAATGCACCTATAGAAAGATGGGGTGGGGAAATGGGCACTGCATTTATGCTATGGAAAAACAGGCAATGCAGTTCCCAGAACAAAAAAGGTGTTGACACACAGATTAATTGCAAAAGCACGGAGAACTGCTGTGATGCATAGTTGATGGATGCTGCTGCTGCTTTGTCAGTTAAGAAAACATATTTTCCAAGAATACAGATGCTTATCAGAGAAGTAGTCAAGACTCACTTGAGAATGGGCCAAGAAAATAAAGGTGAAATTGTTTCCTTGCCTCCATGGTGCAGAGCTGAAAAAATATCTGCATACATTGGGGGGGGGGTTAAATCAAGGATTTAAAATGTCTTCTGTTTTTATTGAGGCCACATGAATTATGCTCCTAAACAAAGACATCCTTATGATTTTAAGAATGGCACATTTGCTGTATAAAGCAAGATAAGAGCAGAAGCAGGTTGTTAGCAGCAAATGTGAGCACGCTTAATGTGGACACGCCAGTAAAATCAGAAACAGCGGTGGGCTAGCTCACATACATTATTCTGCCCTTATTCCTCAGACTTCTTCATGAGGCCCAAACTAGAGATGAAGCGAAAACCTGCTTCCATCTTCTGCTTGATCAGTGAGATCCCATCCCTATTCGCTCCCATACCAGATTATCTGTTACTGTATTTTACTCTTTACACTGGGCAGAGCCTTTTAAAAACAGGGCACAACTGCCCCGCCCCAAACCCCTGATATCAGTCTGAGGAAAATCCACCATTCTTTGTTCACCTGAATTATATATCCATGTTTGTTTTGTATGTGGATGTGTGTGTCTCTATCTCACCCACCTCCCAACCTAAGGTATAAAATATGTAATTATTCAGATTTATGCTACACACGCATAGCAGACAACACACATTTTAATTGAGTTTTACCTCAAGGAAGGTGGGTGGAAGAGGCGGGAGGGGAACCCTTTACTTTTTGTTTCCTAGTCAGCCCAACTCTGGCCTGCTCAATCTAGTTTCCTGAGGAAGGTTGCCAAAACGCAACCAGCACCGCAATCTCTGCACACTGCAGCCTTTTTTTGCAGGTCCCATTTTTTTTCTTCACCCCAGGAGCCTCGCCTTTTCTTCCTTGCCTGTAATTAAAACATGCCAGGGGAGGGGAATGGCTTTTAACTCCTTTCTCCACAAGAGGGAATCCCTTATTTCTAAAGTGGGGGGTGGGAGGGTGGAAGAGAAGCTTCTAGAGACGAACCACCAATAAAGGCGGAAAAAAATAAATTCCTTCCTTCTCTTCCCCCCCCCCCTCGCCCCCGTTTTCTTCACACTCTGGTGACAAGTTTTAAATTGAATCCACAGGGGAGATCTCTTCCCTCCCACCCACCTACCCTACGCAACCCCATCCATCCATCCATCCCTTTTTTCCAAGCCACAGAGGCATCCCCCACCCCCACCTTTCCCCCTCCTAGTCCTTGCAAGAGCCTCGCGCGCGCTCTCCCCCTCTGCCTGCCTTGCCTGCCATTATGTGCAACCATCTTTTTTTAAAGCCAGGCCTCTCTCTCTCGCTCTCTCTCCTCTCTGCAGGCTCCTCTTGGCAAAGGAGAGAGAGCAGTGAGCTCTTAAACATGTCTGCCTGAAAGCACCCCTTGCAGGAACAGCCCCTCCCCGGGTGGCAGCACACTGGCCTCTTGCCCAAGGCTACCAGCAGCAGCAGGTCTGTTTGCATGGGGGTGTGAGCAGTTTGCATGCGGTGCGGGGAGAGCCGGGGAGAGAGAGAAAGGAGAGAGGCGGTGGTTTTTTTTGGTGGAGATGATGATGATGATGGTGCCGATTTCCCTTCCTTGCCTCTTCTCTTTCCTACCCTGGTGGTGCCTCTGCCTGATGCACCTCCCACGGGAGAACCCCTTTTTAAAAAGCACACAGGACATGGTATTTTAACACCCCCTTCCTTCCTCCCTCCCGCCTGGATATTTGCAGGAGCTCGCAAGGGAAGGAAAATCCAAAAGCAGCAGCCGCTTGGTTCCTCTCCGGAGCTGCCGCTGCAGCGCCTACGCGGCATGGAAAGGAGGAACCTGGCTGGGTGGTAGTGGAGAAGCGAGGCGAAGCTGCAGAGCACTTGCAGCAGCAGCCGCGCGGGAGAAGCTAGGGAAGGAAGCTGTGGCTTGCCAGGGAGGAAGGCCGCTGGAGCCTTTCTGCAGCACGGGAGCTCGCCCGGGAACAGGCAAGGCGCCTGCTGCTGCTGCAGCCGCCGGAGATTAGGCCTCTGCCGCGCGCTCCAGACCCGGGAGAAGGATTGCTGCCGGGGGCATCTTGGAGCTGGCCTGCATCGCCAAGCCTTGGGAGGGAGGCCTTCTCCTGGCTGAATTTCAAACGCCGTTGTGTGCTTTTTAAAAATAAAGCGTGTGTGCTTAAACAGCCCCCCTCCCACCATAAAGTGCTTTCTTTGCAGCCGGATATGGGGCCAAGCGATTTTCCTGGGGAGGGCCTTTCTTTGTGTGCGTGTCTCTTACGTTAAATGTATTAGGAGCCCATGTCCGCTCCCCACCCCAGGCCCCATGGCACACAGCCCATAAGTGGGTATTTCTTGCGTGCGGAAAGAACCCGCAGGAGACTGCAGCATAATGGCTTCTTCCATTTATACCTTCTGGGCCTCTCTTGTTTTCCCAAAACTGGCGCAGCCGCCTCCTCTCGCCCGCGGCGCCCTTCCTGGGCCTCTTGGTGCAGTGCAGGCCTGCGCGCTTTTACTCAGGATTTCAGCAGTGGCTCTTACTCCCAGGTAATGGGCGCGTAACTTTCCAGCCCCAATTAGAGTGGAGCTGGATTGAAAAGAAGACCCAGAGGCCAGGAATTGTCTTGCTGTCAGATGGGGCCACTGGGTGAGGTCCCTCATACCTTGAAGGCATCCTTTTGTAAACACGAACAAGAAAGGTTGCTATGTTGGTCCATGAAGGTGAGGAGGAGTGGGGAGGTTCAGGTCCACAGCTGAGCATTGTTTGGGTTGGGTCCAACCCAAAAGTGTGCCACCCAATGAAGTTAATGCCCAGCTATGGATTTTGGAGTTCTTAATAAACGTGATTTTCTTGCAGCAAGGGGTAGTAAATCTTACCCACTGAATGTTGCACCAGTAGGGGAGTAGCGAAAGCTATGTTACTTGTGCTTGCTTCAGAAGGGAGTGAGTTTTCAGTGCCCTTGTGTTGACAAGATAACAAAAGGGCCTCACCTCTGTAGAGATCTCAGAACTATTGGTTAGCTGCTTTATACTAGGCTAGACTTATTTGCCTGTCTAGACCAGGCATCCCCAAACTCAGCCCTCCAGCTGTTTTGGGACTACAATTCCCATCATCCCTGACCACTGGTCCTGTTAGCTAGGGATGATGGGAGTTGTAGTCCCAAAACAGCTGGAGGGCCGAGTTTGGGGGTGCCTGGTCTAGACCTGCCCAGTCTGCTCTCCAGCAGAAGCCTTTCACATCACCTGCTACCTAAACTGGAGATGCTAGGGACCTTCTGCATGCAAAATATGTGGTTTGCTACTGAACTGTGGTCCTCCACCTAGGAACAATGGCAAGGGACTTTTGAGCGAGGGGTGGTGGCATGTGACAGAGTATGGAAGGAGATGAGGAAGAGCGTGGTAGAGAAAATGTGAGTAGGACCCACGTTGAGAAGAAAGTGGGGGGTGGGTGATAGTGAGATGGTATTAGGAGGATGCTAGCATGATCAGGTCTTCTGGTGGTTGGGTAATGCAGAATTCCATATCTTCCAAGTATGGAAGCAGCCAAGCTGTTATAGTCTGAAACAGAAATAGGAGGGATTAATAATATAATAAATATAATATAATATAATATAATATAATAAAGCTCTAATACTGCTGTATTTGTTTGCTAGCAAACCAAGTCAATGGTAGTTGCTCTGTTTTAGGGTTGGCAATAAGCCAATAAGAAAATTTGAGCCTTCTATTCTACCCTGTCATGGATGGGGCACCAGTGACCCACCAGATGATGTTGGACTCCAACCTCATCATCCCAACAGCTCAGTTTCTCCATCCCGGATTGAATGAAATGAACTAATCCTTTAAAAAGCCTATGCAAATACAAACAAAGAAACTGGTAAAAATGGTTTCGAATTATCCTCATGGGTAATTCAAGTGTTGTTGGTTTCCCATCTGCCCCAGTCAGAATGACCAATAGCAATGGTCCATTAGGGTGAATGGGGCACTGCCTCTACTAACCTGAATCAGCTCTCAAGCCAGCCCACTCCTGCCTACCTGCCTTTTTGTGATTTCTCCTCCTTAGTCTCACTGTTGCCCTTGTAGACTTCAACAGGCAGGAGGATGAAGGCAGAACTAGAATAAGTTGGGTCTCTCTGCCTTTGGCTCCCTGCCTTCCACCCCACCAACCCCAGTGGACTCCAGCCTCCATTTGCAAAGGATAGACAGCTCTTCATGAGGATGGAGATGTGGGTAGGTGAGGGAAAGGCCTTGCTCTTCAATCACCTTCTAGTGAGAGGGGGGGGGACACACCCTGTCTCCACAAGGCCAGGGTTTTATATATGTGTTGCTGCAACCATCAGGGTGGGTTGAACAGACCCATAATAAGCAGTGTTGGGCCGGGGCAGAGGATTCCTTTCAGCCTCCCCAAATATTGCAAGGATGGGTTGGTTTCTGAGTCAGGAAGCCTTGCTTTGAAGATGCCCTGGTGAGGAGGGCAGTAAGAGAAGCGATGGTTCTCATTAGAAGCATCTTATTCTCTTGGGGAGCCGCGATTTGGGGGAGGGGGGGGGACTCTGCTTGGCAGCAGCCACCCTCTTGCTCCTCTGTCCGAGAATCCTTTGTGCAGCAAAAGGAGATCCTGTAGGGATTTCTTTTTATTTTTATTGCGGTCTCTCTTTTGTTAGCTACAGAGACACACACACACACACACACACAGAGCTTTTCGGCCAGGTTTCTGGGGGAGGTAAGTTGTGGAGGAAGAAGAGAAGAGGAGGCGTGGGGGGGTGTGATGCTGTTGTGGTGTTGTGTGCTTGTGTAGGGGGTGGGGAAGGGGGTCTGCGATTGAAAACAGGAGGGCACCCTGGGCAAAAAATTGCCCTTGCACCAGAGAAGAAAACAACCCGAGTCCCTCTGATTTTCAGGGACTTGTTGGCAACTCAGCGAGGGTTGCCATAGCTTTTTATGTAGGGTGACCAGAACCGGCTAAAACTGGTTTGAGGCAGATCAGCTCCTGAACACAATGCAGTCATTGAGCTACAGTGGGAGAGCTTCCTCCCTCCATGGCAGCCAAAAGCAGAGGATCTTGCAGAAAGATACCATCCCATAACAATATGTGAATGCACACTTTAGACACACAGCACTGGTATGTGGCTACTGTAATAGTCATAAAGGATTCTGTGTATCTGTGTACATATTTTCAGTAACTGAGATTACTTTTGGCTGGTTCATGCCTTTTTTATCTCCTTTTTTTTGGTTTTCTTTTGCTGAAGCAATGGACAAGAACTGAGATTTATCACCCTTTTTGTAAAGGAAAGAAAAATAGTTTGCTTTGCTAGGTGGCACACTTGGATATGTAGGTGTTGGGTTGTGTTTTTGTTTTTTTCCAGCTGCACAAAATAAACAAAAAAAAAGAGGATTGGAAGATTTGTATTTCTATGCTTGTGAGTCAGGATTGCTGCTTTGCATGCTGTTTTGTATTTACAGGGTGCTGCTGTCTTGCCGTTTCTTTTCAGGAAAGAAAATAGCATTATTAAGTCTATATGTCTCTCTGTGTGTTGTGTCACTGTTAAAGGCCAAGAGCAACCCTGTGTGTTGTTGTAGAATTGCTCATGAAAGCATTTTCAAAAGAGGCTTAAAAGGCATTCTCTCTTCTTTTTCTCCTTGCAGGCCTATTGATTGGGGCTGCCTTTAACCCTTTCAGGTTTGCAGTGGCTATGCATCTGTGGTTGCATAGCTGATCATTGGCATTAAAAAAAAAAACCAAAACAAAAATCTGTCACAGGCCAAGGTACACAAGGTGAGCTCTATGGTATTATTTGACTATGATCACAATGGCATTGAGGAACATGTATGCAGAGCCTGAATGCAGTTTTGTGGTTGCACACCCAGGCACTTTGGTGGGGGGAAAAGCAGTGGTCTAAATTAGGTGAAGAAATGCAATTAAATTTGTCCAGATTTAATAGGATTAAAGCTATGGTTTATATTGATAGCCAGGCTAACAGTACTGTATTTGTTTGGTGTACAGTACCTTAAAGGCAGGAATTTTCTTTCATCTGCTGATTCATAAAAGAACAGGCCCCTGTATGACAATCATAAATCATGGACCACATGGCAGAGGGCTGTTTTGCATTACTGGCCCATTGAACTTTTATAATTTCCCATCTAATCATCAAAAAAGTGATGATTTCTTATGTCCTTCCTCTTTTGGCCAAACTAAATAACCTTGTCTCTTTTCTTCCTCTCTCTTGTTTTTTTTTTGAGAGGTAAGGGAAAGGAGTTTTTGAGTCAGACATTGTGTGTGTGTGTACAAATGCCAGATAAGCTATGCATTTTGCTTACTAAATTGTATTGTAATGGAGGCTTTTGCAGTCCAACAGAGGGGATGCTTTTTTTAAAAAAAGGTTTTGTGTAGAACTCCAGTGGATTACTAGTAGCATGAATTACAATACTCGAGAATTAATTACATACAAATAGGAAACCGGATGGAGAGTGCATCAGCTGGTAAGGAATGTCTCCTCCTGACTCAAAGCTTCAGAGCATTAGATAATGGATAAGATTTGTTTTCCTTCCTTAAAAAATAAATGTGTGCTAGGATTAGAGCAGGCATTTTGCATCTTCTACTGAAGCTGGAGACTCAAGAGAAAGGGAGCGGGGGAGGTAGGAGAAAGCAATAATGAATGTGGCAAAAGGAAGAACAAAGGCTCTCAGAGATTATATTGGAGCCCTAAACATTTCTTTGCCTTTGGGGATTCTGTGGCTAGAAAACTGTGACTTCCTAAAACAGGAAATCGTCAGGAACGCTGGAATTTTTACGTGCATTATGATGTTTCTAAAAATCCAGCCTGCCCTAGCTGGCAGCTGGTATTATAAATCTGCAGTCATGGAAAAAAAACAAACCGGGGGGGGGGGGTTAGGTGCGGAGAGAAGGAGCCCAAATAAAGATGGAGGATAAACAGTAGGATGAAAAAAATTGTTCTGATCTAGTTTGAAATTTAGGTTGTCCATTGTATTCAAGCGGAATAAAGTAGACAATCTTAAAAGCCTTGGGAGTATTTTGATTGGGTAAGTTCCATGGAGGCTGGTGACAGGCAAGGTTGGCTGCATTTAGAGGGTGACACAAGCATTAAGGAACCTCTTTATTTCCTGATTGTGCAGCAGATGACATAAGGTATTTAAGGAATAAATTGCAGTGTATTGAAAGTTGCATGTGGTCTCAAGCCTGCAGACATTTGGTATGGAGGTTTTTTTCTTTAAATTAAAAAAAAAACACCAGGTATACTGTTTTGTGTGTCTCAGATCTGACAGGGCATTAAATAGCTTGCATGGCTGGGGGTGGGGAGAGGGACAACTGTGCTGTGATTCCATTTTTGTGTGTTGAATTTAATGTCAATATACAGTGGTTCGGTGTTGGGCTGTAGATAATGCTGTTTTAGGCAGTACCAGCCCATGTAACATAATGGGGAAAATATGGATGGCTAGTCTGCATTGGGTCTTTCTCCTCCCTAGGGTCAGCTGAGATCCCTGGGGTTACATGAGACCACCTTTCTGCTTTGTAAGGTTTTTTTTTTTTATAAAACTGTAAGTACTAACACTTCATTTTGTGGCAATGTTCTTACTGGATTTGGGGTTTGGAAGAGGCATTGCACTATGCATGGATATGTGTGTCTGTGTTGTGTGTGCTCTATTTTTTTTCTTACTGCAAAGCATTTCTTCTTTCTTTTCAGTTACATTTTGTGCTGGAACTGTTTGCTGTAGCGCAAGAAACCCGAACAGATAATTGTTTATGATTCTTTGGATGTTTCTGTATAATATATTCAAACATTCTGTTCTCTGAGAGATTTTTGAGGATTGGGGTGTGTGTGTGTGTGTGTTGTGCCACCCACCCACCCCCTGCACATGTAGGCCATCCTTTTAAGCTGAAAATGCAGATTATTATTTTTTGAGAGCTGGTCTTCTTAGGAGGAGCTCATGCTGGAATCTGCTTCCTAGCTGCTTCTGAATCAGTTAGTGGCTTTTAGGTCTTCTCGGAAATAAAGCAATTTGCTTTGTCTTCACTGGAAGTGTAACCCTAGGTACACATAGGATATTGATTTGTCTGTGCAAGTGTGAAAACGTTGACACAAACATTTCCAGGGCCTACTTCTTCCCAGTTCACTGGGATTACGTGTGGGTGTCTTGAACAATGAATTGCCAGTGCTATCCGTTCACCACTGCTGCAGCAGAGGAAATACTCCCCCCCCCCAAAAAAAAACCCCAACCCCAGTGTAAATAGAATACTATTCTTGGATCCAAATAATCCCAGGAGTGTGACCAACTACTTTGACACATGTGTGGGAGTTTTCTCATTTTCCATTCCAGTAGGAACCCTACTCTGCCTAGGAGATGGTTCCTGATGGTCCCCTGACTTTCAGGGAGGAGCCTGAACTTTAGAAGCCCTTAACATGGCCCAGGATATTAATAAATAGCAGAAGTAAATTATCCTTTGAGCGCTCCATCAATATGATATTCATGCTAGGGATGGGGGACCTGTGTCCCTCCGGAAGTTGCTTGGACTGCAACACCCGTCATCCCTGATCCATCCAGCGTAGTAGGCCTGTTGTTGTAGTCCAAGACCATTGGAAGAGTTGCAGATGTTGCTGGACTCCAACTCCCAACAGCCTCGCCCATCATTGCTAGTGATGAGGAATGATGGGAGTTTATAATCCAACAGGATAGAATTGTGGAGTTGGAAGGGACCCTGAGAGTTGTCTGATCCAACTCCCTGCAAAGCAGGAATCTCAGCTAAAGCATCCATGACAGATGGCCGTTCAACCTCTGCTTAAAAACCTTCAATGAATGAGAGTCCACCACCTTTTGAGGGAGCCCATTCTACTGTCAAACAGCTCTTACCGTCAGAAAGTTCTTCCTGATGTTTAACATCAGGAGGGTAATGGGTTCCCTATCCTTGTTGTTCGCCAGGGGTAGTCAAAGTGGTGCCCTCCAGATGATACTTGACTACAACTCCCACCATCCCTTTCCATGGGCCATCCTGGCTGGGGCTGATGGGATTTGCAGTCCAACAACATGTGTAGGACACTGTTAGTTACCCAGTGTGATGTTGTGTTGCATTTGTACCTTGTTTTTTATGTGCATTGTACATCACCTTGGTATCTTTGTCTGAAGGGCAGTTGAGAAATATTTCTAAATAAATTCTTATTTTGTTTAAACTGGTAACATGCATTGACAATTTCTGCTAGAGGGTTGGTGCACATGCTTTGATTCTCTTCTTGAAGGTATCTGCACACAGCATGTACATCAGAGTTGACAACTGAATGTGTGAAGCAGTTTGCACCAGGTTATTGGTTCAAGGAAATATCCCAAATAGGGCTGGTGAAGCTGAGAAGTGATCAAAAACAATGCAGCACTTGGGCGTTGAACCCTGTTCGGTTTGAACGTGCTGTATTATGGCTTTTCCTCCTCCATCTTTTTCAGTTTTATTTTGCATTGCTTTAGATAACCCGCTTTGGTGATAGGCAGAGTGACTTCTTGTCCGTTTGTTTCTCTTGATGCTTCTATTATCACAACTGAAGCTAAAGATAGGCAAAATTTTCTGAAGTTTAAGAATCCCAGACCCAAGGGGCATGAACCTCAGTGGAAGCCCTGCATAAAGACTTCTTCTAGTGCAGGAGCCTTCCCCCACCCAAATTGGTTTGGGCAGTGGTAAGAGAACCCCCAGAACAGTACGTGGCGGTAGGGGGAGCAGATCTTTCCATTTGCAGGCATGGAATGTTTGTAACAGCACAACGTTCAATCTCAACGAAGTGCTAGAATACTCCTGACACTCTCGTTGCCTGAAAGCCTGGAACATTTGATGTTGCCATCCAGGAAACTGAAATATTTCTTTAGCTCTTTATATGCAAGTATCTAAAAAACCACCACCGAAACCCCAGAAATGGGTGCCTAGGAGTTGGGAGCATGCATTGCAGTGTCACAGCCTCACAAGTCTTGGAGGTCAAGCCCCCCTGTGTATTTCCCCCTACATATTATGTTGTTCCTCTATAGTAGAAGGTTTCAGATGCTAAGAACATCAAAAGAGTCCTGCTGGGTCTGGCCAAAGGCCCATCTAAATCAGTGCTCTGAGAGCCAGCGTGGTATAGTGGTTAAGATCGGTGGACTCGTAATCTGGTGAACCGGGTTCGCTTCCCTGCTCCTCCTCTGAAGTCTCTCAGCCTCACTCACCTCACAGAGTGTTTGTTGTGGGGGAGGAAGGGAAAGGAGATTGTTAGCTGCTTTGAGACTCCTTAAGGGGAGACTCCTTAAGGGGAGTGAAAGACGGAATATCAGGTTCTTCTTCTATTTCTTCTTCTCCTTCTTCTTCTTCTTCTTCTTCTTCTTCTTCTTCTTCTTCTTCTTCTTCTTCTCCTTCTTCTCCTTCTTCTTCTCCTCCTCCTCCTCTTCACAAGAGCCAACTGGATGCCCATGAGCAGAGACGGAGTCCAACAAGGCTCTCTCCACCTGAGGTTCCAAGCACATGATATTCAGAGTCCTAGTGCCTCCAAGAGTGGAGGTGGAACAAAGTAATCATGGCCACTGGCCACTGATAGCTTTATCTTCCATGAATTTGTCCAGTCTTTTAAAGCCATCAAAGTTGGTGGCCACCACTGCTTCTTAGGGCAGCATTTCCATACTTCCAAACAACAACAACAATTTGTTATTTATGCCCCGCCCATCTGGCTGGGTTTCCCCAGCCACTCTGAGCGGCTTCCAACAAAGATTAAAAATACATTTAAACATCAGTCATTTTAAACTTCCCTAAACAGAGCTGCCTTCAGATGTCTTCTAAACATCAAATAGTTGTTTATTTCTGATGGGAGGGTGTTCCATAGGGCAGGTGCCACTACCGAGAAGGCCCCCTGCCTGGTTCCCTGTAACCTCCACTTCTCACAGGTAGGGAACCACCAGAAGGCCCTCGGCGCTGGAGCTCAGTGTCTGGGCTGAACGATGTGGGTGGAGACGCTCCTTCAGGTATGCTGGGCCGAGGCTGTTTAGGGCTTTAAAGGTCAGCACCAACACTTTGAATTGTGCTCGGAAACGTACTGGGAGCCAATGTAGGTCTTTCAAGATTGGTGTTATGTGGTCTCGGCCGCCGCTTCCAGTCACCAGTCTGGCGGCTGCATTCTGGATTAGTTGTACTCTGTGCAGAAGGACTTCTTCTTTTCTGTCCCAAATCTACCAGTGCTCAACTTCATTGGTTGACCATGCAACAAAACTTCATTGGTTGAGCATTGCAACAAAATTCATTGGTTGAGCATTGCAACAAAAGGAGAAAAGTGTCTCTATCCAGATTCCACTTACCATGTGTAAATCTCGTATACCTCTAACGTGTTCCCCTTTACTTGCCTTTTCCCTAAGCTAAAAGGCCCCAACTCTTCTAACCCTTCCTCACAAGGGATTTGTCCTTTTCTGAACTTTTTCTAAAAAGGTAGTTGCAGACGACTCCGGGGTTGCGGCACTCATTTTGCTTTACAGGCTGAGGGAACCGGCATTTGTTCGCAGACAGTTTTTCTGAGTCACTTCTGGTGCAACGGAACACCGAAACCAGAGCACCACATGGAAACACCATTTACCTTTCCGCTGGAGCAGTACCTATTTATCTACTTGCACTTTTTGGCGTGCTTTCAAACTGCTAGTTTGGCTGGAGCTGGGACAGAGCAATGGGAGCTCACCCCATCGCGGGGATTCAAACCGCCGACCTTCTGATCAGCAAGCCCAAGAGGCTCAGTGGTTTAGACCACAGCGCCACCCACGTCCCAGTTCTGCAATATTGTTAGCTCAGACCTGTACACAAAATTCCAAGTGCGGACTCGCCATATTATTATTATTATTATCATTATCATTATCATTATCTATACCATCCTTCTTCTGGAGATCACAGAATGGTTTGCAATTTAAAAACAAAAAATACATACTTTTAACGAACAAAAACAATATCCTCCCAGAGTATGATTATTTATTAAATTTCTATATTGACAACTGCATTCTTTATCTCTGTTTTCACCATTCTTCACATGGATCATAGAATAACAGAGTTGGAAGGGACCCTGAGGATCATTTAGCCCAACCCGTTGCAGTGCAGGAATATGCAGCTGTCCCATACGGGGATCAAACCTGTGACCTTGGTGTTATTAGCAACATGCTTCACCTTTTCGCAGTTACGGCACACTGGACCTTTCTGTTTATTCCACGGCTACTAAGCATACTCAGGTGTCTTTGGTGAGGACTTTATTGTAAGCTTTGATAAACATCTTTTCTTTTCTTTTTGGCTGGACTACAACTCCCATGCCTTTCCTTGGCCATCCTGGATGGGGCTGAAGGCGTCTTTTGTCATCCAGAAGGCCACAGTTTCCTCAGCCCTTGCTACTTAATCGTAAGAAGATCCTTTTTTAAAAAAAAATATCACATTTTTTAACTTTATTTACAACATAGTCCACAACAACTCATACATACAAACAAACCCACCACCATTGACAATTTAATTATCAAAATTAAACTCCTATCCACTTACACAAAGAAAACATGCCATAAAAATAAAAGACTTCCATTATCCTGTAAATGGCCTCCTTATTTACTACTTGTATACTGTTTCTTTTATATGTGATTATTACAATTTTTCCTAATTGGATCAGACCAAAGGTCTATCTCATTTAGCATTGTATTTCCAGCATGGTCTGCCAGTTCCCATCATCCCTGACCACTGGTCCTGCTACCTAGGGAAGATGGGAGTTGTAGTCCAAAAACAGCTGGAGACCCAAGTTTGGGAAATCCTGCACTAGTGCATCTAATGTTCTTAAGTATTCTGCTTCTGAACATGGAAGTTCCATTTAGCCACCACTGCTCAAATGTTGATAGACCTCCTTCAATTCCCACCCCCTTTTTAAAGTCATTTATTTGAAGCTGAAAAAGACCCAAAGCACCCCAGTGCAGCCTACAGGACAGTAATAAGGTAGTCCCTTCCCCCAAGATTACAAAGACACCACTGGAAACAAGCTAACCCAGGCACTATATATTGTCTACAAACTTACTTTAACAGGAATCAAAACAGGAAGAGGAGCCCAAAGTTGCTACTGTCTCAGCAGACCTTATGAAGAGGCCCTTGTTTTCTTTTTCCCCTCTAGTACAGCCTGGTGGAATCTAAGCTAGTGACCATCATCGCACCCCCAAGAAAGATCTCTTCTAGCTTCAGCATAAGCCCCAGTTCTCTGTTGTCCATTCCGTCTCTCCCAAGACATAGCCCTCTCAATTTGGTAGCTTGGCTTGAGATGCTCAAAGTGTCCCTGCAGTCGTTTTCTCTGTGAGAGCTATTCGGCAGTGGAATTTGCTACCAAGGAGTGTGGTGGAGTCTCCTTCTTTGGAGGTCTTTAAGCAGAGGCTTGACAGCCATCTGTCAGGAATGCTTTGATGGTGTTTCCTGCTTGGCAGGGGGTTGGACTGGATGGCCCTTGTGGTCTCTTCCAACTCTATGATTCTATTATTCTTATTGGCTATGACAGATGATGGGGGAAATGAACAAATGTGAACTCTCTTTATCGCAGTGCTTCTCAAACTTTTTTTCTCTGGGCCGCACTATCAGAATAAAAATTTGCTCGCACCACACCAAATTTTTAGATTGATAAGAAATAACGTTGGAAAATGAAAAGAAACAACTAGCAGTGCTTGACTCATAACACGGAACACAGCTGCTTTATAGTATGATCGCGGGACATCCAGAAAGTATGAAACAACACAGAATCATTCCCCCAAAATAATTATAAACGAGCCTCTTGCACATGGACTTGGATCATAAACTCAGTGAGAGGTGTGAGCTCGCTTTTGCTGGGTAATCTCATTTATATTAGCTGTGGGTTAAACCACAGAGCCTAGGGCAGGCATAGGGAACCTTCGGCTCTCCAGATGTTTTGGCCTACAACTCCCATGATCCCTAGCTAACAGGACCAGTGGTCAGGGATGATGGGAATTGTAGTCCGAAACATCTGGAGAGCCGAAGGTTGCCTATGCCTGGCCTAGGGCTTGCCGATCAGAAGGTCGGTGGTTTGAATCCCTGCGACGGGGTGAGCTCCCGTTCCTCGGTCCCTGCTCCTGCCGACCTAGCAGTTCGAAGGCATGTCAAAGTGCAAGTAGATAAATAGGTACCGCTCCGGCAGGAAGGTAAAATGGTGTTTCCGTATGCTGCTCTGGTTTGCCAGAATCGACTTAGTCATGCTGGCCACATGACCCGGAAGCTGTACACCGGCTCCCTCGGCCAGTAAAGCGAGATGAGCGCCGCAACCCCAGAGTCGTCCGTGACTAGACCTAATGGTCAGGGGTCCCTTTACCTTTACCTTTAATTAATTTGAGACAAACTCTCACCTCCTCATCAACACAAATGGGCTTTTCTCTTTTCTGATCTTCCATATTTGTCGGAGTTGAAAATTCCTGTGTTGTGGAGAATTTTCAAAGAATATCCAGTGCTCTTGAAGAGAGCTGTGGATACTTGTTCTAGTTGTATATCCATGCTGCATTGAAATGTTTAAATTGTTTCTTTGATTGTCCTTGAATCTTCCTGCCACACCCTTTGAGAACCATTGCTCTGTTGGGACACATTCATATCATACATTTAAATTACATGGCTTCCCCCCAAGGAATTCTGGGAACCATAGTTAGCTAAGGGTGCTGTAAACCATAACTTTGGCAAGGGTAAGCTACAGTTCCCATGATTCTTTTGGGGAGAAGCGGCATGCTTTAAATGTATGGTGTGCATGTTACCATGGATTTGTACATTTGGAGCATGCATAAAGCTACCTCCCCCTCCCCCAGTTTAATTGTTTTTCTGTTCATTTTGCTCAGTATCTAAATTATTTGAGAGACTCATGCAACTTATTGACCAGAACTTGGCTGCCCCTGTATGTATTTTTTGGGGGGTGGGGGTGGGGGTGGGAAACAGTAGACCTCTCAATCAGAAAAAAATCTTGAGTGTTGCACATAATAAAATTATCAATGAAACATATTTTCAGCCAGATATAGATAACTTAATTATATGTCTGGGTAGGCTTGATGATAATGCATCACTGGTTAAGATTTAAGCCGCAGTCGGTTTTATATAATGACGGTGTTGCCTTGACTGTGGATGTGAGTCACAGACTCCGAGACTGCAAGGCATGTTGAAGTCATGCAACAGGCATAGGCCCAAACAGCAATGTTGCCTTGGGTCCTGTCAAGGAAGAAGGCGGGCTATAAATAACTATATAATAGTGTTAAACCCTTGTAACTCCTCCCTTTTCCTGAATTCCTGCAGCATCTTTAAAAAGTCCCATGTCTTTCAGAAGTTAGTGGACTGCAACACCCATCCCATCATCCCTGACTGTTGGCCATGCTGGCTTTTAGTTGATGGGCCATTGATGGTCTAGTGATAGGCATCATTGTTGGGTCCATGTTTTGGTGCAGGAGTTTACTTGAGCATCTCACTGTCTCATTGGGGACTTTTGGATCTAGTTCCACAGTTAAGTGTCTTGCTTCATGCCCAACACATGCAGAGAGCAGCTTTTACACGCAAGTAAGAAATGGATATTTATTCAGGCAAATAATGGCGAAGGTTTGGCACAGAAACCAAGTTTGGGAGTCATCATTCAGGAATCACGCAAGACATTCAGAACAGGACGGAAGCAGTGAAGATGTCTCAACAGCTTCCATGACTTGCTCGCCAAGCTTTTTAAAGACAAGGCATGGCGTGCTCACTCAAGAGACTCGCTCACTTTGCAAGAATGTCAGGGTTGCAAAGTGTGTGCTTCAGGAGTGAGCCCCGATTGCAGAAATGGCACCTGGTTCTAGTCAGCAATGCTACACCCTTTTGTTCAGGCTCCTAATCAGTTGATGACGCTTCCTGAGTTTCCTTCTCTGGGTTGCCTACAGCAGTGTTTTTCAACCTTTTTTGGGCAAAGGCACACTTGTTTCATGAAAAAAATCACGAGGCACACCACCATTAGAAAATGTTAAAAAATTTAACTCTGTGCCTATATTGACTATATATAAAGTAATTCTCTTGAATTTTTCAATTTTTCCCACGGCACACCAGGCAACATCTCACGGCACACTAGTGTGCCGCAGAACAGTGGTTGAAAAACACTGGCCTACAGGCTTAGGCTTCACTGAGACTTTCCTCTCTGTTGGGGGGAGGAGTGGGCATCCCTGCTCCCCTTTCCAAAGTGGCTGAAGTTGAGGCACAATGAGCAGAGCCCCTCTTCCCATCAAATGCCCTGCCCTCTGTTTCTTCCCACTACTGCCCTTGTGTTGGGGCCTGCAAACCCGGGGATGAGAGTTGTATCCAAGAGGCACTACTGCAAGGTAGCCTCTGCCCTGATCCACTGTCCCTCCTCACACTGTCTCATTGGGAATAAAGACAGCTTCATCCTTTGAAGCAGAGTCCACAAGGCATAGCTGTCAACCCTCCCTGCTGTTCCCCACTGCTATATACATAGCTGTCAACCCTCCCTGCTGTTTCCCAATGCTATAATAAGGGAATTTCCCACAAAAAATGGGAAAGGTTGACAGCTATGCCACAAGGCCAGCAGGAGATTGGGACAAGGGTTAACCACGTTGCATCCTGGAATTTCAGGGGAGGCAGGAAATGATGTGGACACAGGCTGAGTGAATGTCTGGTTGCAATCTGTCGAGGAAGATCATAAGCAGTTGTGTATATAAAGCTCTGCCTCACAGCTGGCTTTCGTAATTCTGTTCCTGAGGGAGCTGGTGGAGCTGGTCCAAGAAGGTTTGAAAACAGACTTTCTTTGCTCCTATTCTTTCTCTGTGTGCAAGTTTGTGATTTGATCATCCTCAAGGGCGATTTCGAAAAGCATAGTTAAGGGGCATTGAGAAGAAGCCAAAAAGAATTGGGTTAAAGAGGCCGCCCTCTTTTCCAAGCTGCTTTTTGTCACGAAGCTATACACCGCAGTTTCCCAAATGAATTAACCAGGTTGTCAGCACTGGGCTATTGGCAACGAACGCAAGCAAATCTAGATTCCTAGGTAGATGGTCTCTCTATAGGATTGGATGGTGGTGTCCCCAGAATCTGCCAAGTGCGATTTGTCAAGAAGCCAGGATGTTAAATGCCTGCGGGGTTGAAGCATTGTGCAGATTGGAGAGGCTACAGTTGCATCATACACAAACCAGAACTGAGACACAAGGTTGAGTGGCATTTATTTTATGAACACTGTAAACATGCATTTTCTCTCTCTTGAATGTAAATGGCAGCTATAGGCTGAGGAACACTTGGGCCTGTGCTAGGGCTCTGTATCACCTTACTCTGTAGTGCTGTTGAAAACCCCCCACCCAAACACCTCCATCTTAATGCTCCCATCACTTTCTGGAGCATTTTAATAGAGATGGTATATATGCATTGTACCACACTGCTTTAAATGGTTCTTCTTTTAAAAAAGAAAAAGGGAACTCTTGGACCACCCCAGTCATACCTCTGGATACGAACGCTGCGTGTTGCGTTCGTCACTGGTTGTGAACGTGCCGAACCCAGAAGTACCGGAATAGGTTACTTCCAGGTTCAGCGGTTTGCGCATGGGCAGAAGCGCTGAATCGCGTCGCGCACATGCACAGATGCGGCACTTCAGGTTGCACGCTGCTCATGTTGCGAATGGGGCTCCGGAACGTATCCCCTTTGCAACCAGAGGTATGACTGTAATGCATTTTTGCTGTTGCCAGAGCATGCATTGATAGATTCACCTTTGTTCTGATGTACATGGGTCAGGGGAGGCGGCCGATGCAGGCATGTTGACTCCAGAAATGAGAGCGAATGGCTTTCTTCTTCCATTCCTTGCATGCCAGAAGATTCCCGATTGGCCTTGACCTGCCTTCCGCATGTCTTTGACTGCAACTCCCAGCTGTGCTGGCAGCCAACAGATGGGTGTTGTAATCCGAAGCGTCTGTAGGCGTAAAGTTGGGAGAAGGCTGGTTTTGACCCGACTCGGATCTAGGCGCAATTTAAGAGCGTTGCTCTTCCTCCTCATTGTTTAACACCACAGGTAGGTGTGTTCTATTGTCACAACCCATTAGCAAACGTATTACTGGCTGCAGAGATGGGCAAATGGAGACTGAAGAGAAAAGGAGGAAAATGCTAGTTAAATGCTCGCTTTTATCGTTTTCATAAAATATGCATTTGTGTGATATCAGCTCTGGCTGGCTTGTGGTTTTGGAGGAGAGCAATGGTACTTCTGTAAGGTGGTGAAGAGGGATGCTTGTTCGATAAAATCTATTTCCCCCTTCTCTGCCCCCTGCCGCCTCCCCCAAAACTATATGGGCTGATTTACAGAGCTCCCCTGACATGTCAGGAAGTCAGCTGAATCAATCCTGGTTGTGTTACTGAGCTTGATTGTTTTCAGTGATTCACCAAGAAATCAGATTCAAGATGGCCGGGTGAGGTGGGGTGGGGTGGAATCACCAGGATATGTTTTCCTGATACATGCAGCTTTCCCCTGAACTTGGAACTTCCTGACCTGGAATTGTTTTAATTCCTCTTTTAACTACTGTATTCTAAATGCTCTTTAACCGGCTTCTTCCATTGCAATTTTACTTATTAAATTTATGTCTTGCCCTTCTTCCCAAAGGAGCCCAGTGACAAAACATTAACAACAAACATCTTAAAGATAATTCCAGTACAGATGCAGTCCTGGGAAAGATCTCAGCTTAAAAGACTTGATGAAGTTTTAATTATGGACGCTTTTAACGTTTTGGTGGAATTGTTTTATTGTGTATTTTAATTATAGATTATACACCTGCTTGTGGGGTAGGAGAGTTGCAAAAAAACCTCACATCTGGCAACCAGCGCGCCCCTTTGGTTTCAGATAGTTAGTACATGGGTAGAGGAGTCCTAAGAAGCCTGGGTCACAAATTTTTCATGGCCCTCTAGTGGCTGTGTTGGCTCTTTTACCAGAAGTAATGTATTTAGTGTTAACTCTGGAAATGTTTACTCAGTTCTGACCAAACTAAGCTTCCTAATGTATATCGTGTTCTAGGAGGCTAAGTTTGGTCAGAATCGAGTGAAATATATTGACATTATTTTCAGCTCTTCTACCCCACTATGAATGGGACGCAGTTGGTGCTGTGGGTTAAACCACAGAGCCTAGGGCTTGCTGATCAGAAGGTTGGCGGTTTGAATCCCCGCAACGGGGTGAGTTCCTGTTGCTCCTGCCCATCTAGCAGTTTGAAAGAACGTCAAAGTGCAAGTAGATAAATAGGTACCCCTCCGGCGGGAAGGTAAACGGCGTTTCCGTGCGCTGCTCTGGTTTCGCCAGAAGTGGCTTAGTCTTGCTGGCCACGTGACCCGGTAGATGTACTCCTGCTCCCTCGGCCAATAATGCGAGATGAGCACCGCAACCCCAGGGTCAGACACAACTATATTGTGTTTTCTTTTTGGATGCTACAGTTGTCAGTTGTCCCAGAAGACAGAATTCCCTGAACCCTGTGCTCCTGGGTTTTTAAATCTCTTTCCTTGGAGAAATCTAGGACTGCTCACAACTAGGGACAATTGAAATGTTACTTACTTCCAGCCAAAGGGTGTGATTTTTAAAAAAGCTCCATACTGTGTACAGTGTTCCAGCTCCATGCGACTTTTGGCATTTGCCTAGCCCCATGCTTCAATTATTTAGCCAACTCTTCAGGGCTTTCACCCTTGAAATTATCTTGGAATCTGTGGAGCAAAACTTTTAATGGAATTTTAATTTGGGGTTGTTGTTTTAAAATAAAAAAATAAAATAAAACCCTTCCAGGAATGGCTAGCTTGTGGCTGCTAAAAAGGATTTTATTTGATAGAGGAGGTTTTTTTTTTTAAAAAAAAGAAAAAATATTTTGTGCATCTTATACTGAGTTCATGCTTCAGCAAATGTAATTATGATAATCTAGTTTTTGCAATAATCTCTGAAGAAGATAAGATGTATATCCATTTGCAGCAACTCAGCTGAGCGAAATCTTTTCAGTATTTCAAGATCAGTGACTGGTCTCAGCAGTTTGCCTAATTTAAAGGCAATAAATAAGAACCCATGAACTTTTGGAGGAAAGTGCCTTGGTTTGGGGAGGTTTGTATTGGAAAGATTTAGAAATTGGATATAGGGATAATAAGTGGACGCGGGTGGCACTGTGGTCTAAACCACTGAGCCTAGGGCTTGCTGATCAGAAGGTCAGCGGTTCGAATCCCCGCGGAGGGGTGAGCTCCCGTTGCTCAGTCCCAGCTCCTGCCCACCTAGCAGTTTGAAAGCACACCAGTGCAAGTAGATAAATAGGTACCGTTCCGGCAGGAAGGTAAACGGCATTTCTGTGCGCTGCTCTGGTTCTCCTGAAGCAGCTTAGTCATGCTGGCCACATGACCTGGAAGCTGTCTGCGGACAATCCCAGAGTCGTCCATGACTGGATCTAATGGTCAGGGGTACCTTTACCTTTAAGTGGATAAAAAGTGACATGTTTGATGTTAACAGGGCTTTTGAGTCATTAGTATGTGAATGCTAGTCATCCCAGCATTTTATTTTGCCATGTGAATTATGACTTCAGACAATTTGAATGCCTTTGGTATTCAGCTTATTTTACTACATACTTATGATAAATATAAAGAGATTTCATAGCTGGGTTTTTTTGTTTTGTTTTGTTTTGTTTTGCTTTATCCTAGCCTCCTTGTGATGCTTCAACTGTATCAAAAGTGACTATAGGGCACTCTCAGTTGGTTTTCATTCGGCTCGGTATTGGATCACTGCATTAGGTCGGTACAGAGGGGCTGTGAAATTAACATTGTAGACCCAAACTGGAATTAGAATTACATTCTGTGCCTCCGCATTTCTAGAGTTGTTGAATTGGCTCCAGCATTGACTTCCTGTTCGATTTTGGTTCCTGTGCTTTTTCTAGCTCTCTATTAAATCCTCTTGATTTCTCATGAATATTTTTGGGGGGCTATTGTGGGCATATTAGTACAGTTGTACATAGATGTACCTGGGCGTCCGTAAGAGAGTTCTTAACACTCTTTGTACTCTGGCACTCCCTGGGGGTCAATAGGAATACCGATTCAACTGGGATCTGTATCACTAGGGTTAAATTCAGCCTTGAATAAGCCACATGGATGGTTATCTGCCAGCACCTGCTGAATATGGAAAAGTAGGACTCTGCTGTCTCTTGCGTAAAGGTCAAAGGCACGGATGTGGAATGACAGATATTATAGGTCAGGTATGGGGAGATAGTTATATCTCCCACCCCTCATGGGCCAAGCTTAAAAGGTGGGCAGAGTTGTCTACCTGTCAGTCACAGTGACATTGTACCCCAGAGGCCCGAGATTTGGAGTTAACATGCCCACTCTGTAATTCTTGCCTTTCATTGACTGCTTCCAGACATGCCGCTATCCATGAACAGGAAGCTAGCCTGTCCACAAGCTCGGTGTCTGTGCAAGCAGCTTGAGTAGTCCTTGCTTTGCTCCTACCTTCCTAGAAGGGAAGCCAAGAACAGACCTTGGTTTCCAATCATGGTTTGCCTTGAGAAGAGCAAACTACGAACACTGGTTTGCACACGACACTGTGGTTTGCTCCCGCTTTATAAGAAAGGAGCAAAGGGCAAGGTGCTTGAGCTGTGTGCATAACCATCGTTTATGGCCAGCATTACGTGTGAATGAAGCCACTGGCGAATTGGGCTGCTGGTTCTGAAACGCAGTTTGTAGGTACATGGAAGAGTTTTCTTGGAATTTCCACCCTGTAGGCTATCATGTTTTTATGTCCCACTATATTTTTTTGGCTATCCATCAAGAAGGAACGGCAAGGGGAAGATTTGGTACTTCTGTGAAATCGTTTCCACCCTTTTTTTTTCTTGTAGGCATAAAGGCTGACACTGTGAATGAATTCCTGGCTGTTCTTGAAGATGTATGTCTATTCAGTCATGTTTCCTTCTGTGTTCTGAACCGAAAATCGAATGCATTTTTTAATATATATATTAAGTGTTGCCCATCATTCTTTGTTTTTTTCCTGATCAAGAGTTTTCCTTTTGAATTTTTCTCTTGCATGAGTTGCCATTTATCTGGAGACCTGCAGGTGTGTCCCTCCTGTTAAAATTCACTTTCCCCCCTAGCCCTGGGGAGGGTCTCTGCTTTGAGACTGCCCACCTGCAAAGTGCCGGGGGGGGGGAGAGAGAGAAGCAATTTCCCCAGTAAATATCAAATCTAACTTTATATTACCTGGATATTAAACTGATTCCCACATATTACCAGATTCAGAATTGTTTATTTTTGCCTTATCACCAGACCATCACAAAGCTAGAACTAAACAAAAGGGTGCTTCGTATCTGTAATGAAATTAACAAAATCTAGAATGAATAATATTTTCACAAACCTAAATAAGATTGTATAAAAGTGTCAACACACCTAAAATATTGAATCTTCCTAGCAAAGAGGCAGCATTAAATCAGTCTGTATGGTGCTGGGCAGATACAACTTTTTTTTTAGCATAGGGAAGATAGGCTCCCCATGTTCCACTAGAACTTTAATGATGCCATATATGCTCTAAACTCGGTGGAAAATGTGAATGGAATGTTTTGATGGAATTCCATAAGATTTTCTTGATCCTCTCTGCCTGTTCTCTTCCATGCTACATCCAGTACTGATATCATAACTGAGATACTGATCATTTGTGGATGAAATTGCCCTGGAGTTTTGGTAAATATCTAGCACTGACATACTTTGCTCGCCTCCTATCCCTAGAGATTAATTTACCGTATTTTTCGCTCCATAGGGCGCACCGGACCATAGGGCGCGCCTTGTTTTTAGAGGAGGAAACAAGAAAATATATATATTTTTCTGGTTTTCCTCCTCTAAAAGCCCTGTTTTTTTGAGGATCAGCTAAAAGTTTTGCAGCTTTTTTTGCAAAGGGAAAAGCCCTGTTTTTCTGAGGATCAGCTAAAAGTTTTGCAGCTTTTTTTGCAAAGGGAAAAGACCTGTTTTTTTGGGTTTTTTTTTTAGGATCAGCTAAAAGTTTTGCAGCTTTTTTGGAAAGGGAGAAAAGCAAAGCCCCAGGGACCACCTTTCGCTCCATAAGACGCACAGATATTTCCCCGTCATTTTTAGGAGGAAAAAAGTGCATCTTATGGAGCAAAAAATACGGTAATTTAATTTAATTTAATTTATATACCACCCTATACCCGGAGGTCTCAGGGCAGTTCACATAAAAATATCACAGTATATAAAATTAAAATAAAAGCAATAACCCAATAATACCCCCCCAAAAAGAGCCACATTTTAAAAGGGTATGGGATGTTGATCAGGTCAACCAAAGGCCTGATTAAAAAGGAACATTTTTGCCTGGCGCCTAAAGGTGTGTAATGAAGGTGCCAGACGAACTTCCCTGAGGAGAGCATTCCACAGACGGAGCCACTGCAGAGAAGGCCCCGTTCTCGTGTTGCCACCCTCCGGACCTCTCAAGGAGGCGTCACACTAAGGAGGGCATCAGAAGATGATCTCAGGGTTCGGGTAGGTTCACATGGAAAGGCGGTCCTTGAGAAGAAAGGTTTCCCTTGCAATTTGCTTTAAAAGCAAAATTGTTCTCTTACTTGCAAGTCCTCAAAGTAATTAGAGATCCTTCAGAAAGTTTGTGTAAGTTTCTTGGCAGAACGAAACAACTTTAATGGGCTTCTACTGGTAAGGGTATTTTTGCATGTTGCAAATCACAGTACTGATAGGAAACATTTCTGTTCATTTTGTAGATTTGCTTCTAAGCCATTAACGTGACCATGGGAGATATGAAGACCCCGGACTTTGACGACCTCCTTGCGGCATTTGACATCCCAGATATGGTTGACCCTAAAGCTGCTATTGAGTCAGGACACGATGACCACGACAACCACATCAAGCAGAATGTGCATGCTGATGACGATTCTCACGCACCGTCGTCGTCCGATGTTGGCGTCAGCGTCATCGTGAAAAACGTGCGGACGATTGATTCCTCTGAAGGAGCGGAGAAGGAAGGTCACCCCTCTACAGGCAATGGCTTGCATAACGGGTTTTTAACTGTTTCGACTCTAGATGGTTACAATAAAGAAGACTGTAAATCTCACAAAGAGGAAGGCTCCGTTTCGGAAACAACACTGAAAGAGTCTACCTTCAACCAATTTAGCCCTATCTCAAGTGCCGAAGAATTCGACGATGATGAAAAAATTGAGGTGGATGACCCTCCTGATAAGGAAGAGATGCGTGGGAACTTCAGAGCGAACGTATTGACGGGGTCCGCCTCCCAGCAGGATTATGAGAAATTAAAGGTACTTGGAGGGGAAAACCTGATGAAACCTGGAGTTGCAGGTTCCAGTAATGCCGATAAAAATAAACTTGTTAAAAGAGATTCAGAAACAAACTCTGCACCTTTGGGTATGTATGAACCCTTTAAAGCGAGAAAAATAGATGATAAGCTACATAAAGAAAATCCCGAAAAGGTACATGAAAACCGGGTACTTGATGGAAAAACAGGCACAGAGAAAGCGGAAGCAAACCTCACCAGTGTTTCACAGTCGAAAGCAAAGTCATCAGCAAAACTCTCCTCGTGTATTGCTGCCATCGCGGCACTTAGCGCTAAAAAAGCAGCAACAGACCCTGTTAAAGACCCACAGTCTACTTCAAGAGAGCCTTCTCCCTTGCCAAAAGATATGAACGAAAGCCCTAGGGCCATTGACAAATCACCTGAATCTCAGAGTCTCATTGACTGTGCTAAGAAACCCTCCGTTAAGCAACCTGACAGTCCCAGGAGCGTATCGAGCGAAAACAGCAGCAAAGGGTCTCCGCCGTCACCCGCAGGCTCGACACCAGCAATCCCGAAAGTTCGCATCAAAACCATCAAGACGTCGTCTGGCGAAATCAAGAGGACGGTTACGAGAGTGTTGCCAGAAGTTGATTTGGACGGCGGTCGGAAAGCAGAACAAACCGCTTCCATGGTGGCGTCCATGACTTCGCTGCTCTCCTCCCCAACTTCTGCCGCAGTCCTTTCTTCCCCCCCTCGGGCACCCCTCCAGTCAACGGTTGTCACCAACGCCGTTGCGTCCGCAGAACTCGCTCCGAAGCAGGTCACCATTAAACCTGTGGCTACCGCTTTCCTTCCGGTGTCGGCTGTTAAGACAGCAGGATCCCAAGTTATCAACCTGAAGCTCGCGAACAACACGACGGTGAAAGCCACCGTGATATCTGCTGCTTCGGTGCAGAGTGCCAGCAGTGCCATTATCAAAGCGGCCAACGCCATACAGCAGCAGACTGTGGTGGTGCCAGCGTCTAGCCTTGCCAGCGCAAAACTCGTGCCAAAGACAGTCCATCTTGCCAACCTTAACCTACTGCCTCAAAGCGCTCAGGCCACCTCCGAACTCCGCCAGGTGCTCACCAAACCTCAGCAGCAGATCAAGCAGGCAATAATCTCTGCGGCGGCTTCGCAGCCTTCGAAGAAGGTGTCTCGAGTCCAGGTGGTGTCCTCTTTGCAGAGCTCCGTGGTCGAAGCGTTCAACAAGGTGCTCAGCAGTGTTAACCCCGTCCCTGTTTACGTCCCGAACCTCAGCCCCCCCGCCAACGCGGGCATCGCTTTGCCCCCGCGTGGCTACAAGTGTTTGGAGTGCGGAGACTCCTTCGCCCTCGAAAGGAGCCTGACGCAGCACTACGACCGGAGGAGCGTGCGGATCGAGGTCACCTGCAACCACTGCACAAAGAACCTTGTATTCTACAACAAGTGCAGCCTCCTCTCCCACGCCCGTGGGCATAAAGAGAAAGGGGTGGTGATGCAGTGCTCCCACTTGATTTTGAAACCCGTCCCGGCGGACCAAATGATAGCTTCTCCGACGAGCAACAGTTCCGTCGCATCGTCCGTCCTTCAAAGTTCCATCGGGATGGGCGCCCATACTGTTGCCAAGATACAGTCCAACATCACCGGAGCGGTCATATCGGCTCCTGCAAGCACGCCTGTCCCTCCAGCCATGCCCCTGGACGAAGACTCGCCAAAGCTATGCAGGCATAGCTTGAAGTGTCTGGAGTGCAACGAAGTTTTCCAGGACGAGACGTCTCTAGCAACGCACTTCCAGCAGGCTGCAGACTCAAGCGGACAAGTACAGTATCTTATATTTAAATTCCAATGTTCCTGGTACTATGCAAAGGAGATTGAGATGTGCTCTTCTCTTCCCCCCCCCCCCCCCACTTCTTCATAAATGTGTGTTTTCCTTTGCATCGTTTTGTTCTTTTTGGTCATAACTTTTATTTTTTTAAGTGGCAAAAGATTGAGAAAAGTAAATTTAAAGTGGGCTGGAAGGAGGAATCGTTGGGTAGCAAAAAACGGCTTTTTTGAGAAGAAAAGTGCTCGTAAGAATTCCTAAGTAGTCTTTAAGCTACTTAAACATAACAACGAGGCAAAGTATTTCAACTATTAAGGGTTCCACAGCCTGGCGCCTTCAGAAGTTCTTGGACTATAACTCCCATCAGCTCCAGCCAGCATAGCCTGTGGTGGGATGGGAGTTATAGTCCAAATTTGGAAGGCACCAAGTTGGGGAAGACTGCTATGAAACAGTTTTCTGCATGCTGTTGGAGAGCTCCCCATCAAATTTCAAGGGTTCCGGCTAAATGCTCAACTGTGCAGGAGGCCATTGAGGTTACTGGTGTGTTACTTTTCTGGGGTCTGGAAGCAGCATGGTTCCTGATAGAAAAGTTTCAGTCCATATGTCTTTCTGCATGTAGCACTCTCATACAGGCTTTGTTTTTCTAGCATGAGTGTGCACATGCACGGACATGCGCGCACACATGATCTGTATCTATAATGATCTGCTCCAGAAAATAATCTGGAGGCATCTGGAAAAGACTCCGGATTGTGTTGGGTTTCATCAGCCCCCCCCCCCCAAAAAATCAACTTAATTTGCATTTTCCAAAATGGTATCAGAAACAAAAGACAGTTATCCAAATTTTGCATTTTGGTTCTTCGGCCAAGTTATGTATACAAAAATAAACTAGGCTAAATTGTGCCTAAGATGTACATATAGAACACCTATAAAATATTTGCAAATTACTTTGCCAAAATCGTGTGTCACATAGAATTGTATACAGAAATGTGGCTATTTAGAGGAATGCACACTAAGATGCTGGACATAGGTGTATGTATATGTGTGCATATATACACACAGACAGACATTTTGCAAACTGATGTGGAGAACTGCAATTAGGACTGGAAAATGAGAAAGTGAAATTGGAAGGTTCATGTACATCCTTATGTACAATGGATTTTGTTGAGTTGCTACCCCTTTAATAATTTGCCAGTTGACAGACACAACCTTTGCTTTGTCCCCGTCCCCCCCGGTAGTTAAATTTGCTGCATGAAGTTTCCTTACCCTATTGGGCGCTTGCCTTCTGAGCTCTGTTAATGTGTGAAGTCCATGGAAAAACATGCCCATCATTGTTTGCAAGCCTGTATCAAAAATACCACTGAAAAGTGGCGATTAATAGGTCTCATTTTCTTCTCCATGGTAGCCTGTGTGCTTAACACTGCTTTTCATATACAGTCAAACCTTGGTTGTCGAACGTAATCTGTTCCGGAAGACCATTCGGCTTCCGAAACGTTCAACAACTGAGTCGTGGCTTCCGGTTGGTTGCAAGAGCTTCCTGCACTTAGCGGAAGCTGCGTCGGACGTTCGGCTTCCGAAAAACGTTCTAAAAAAATGGAGCATTTACTTCCAGGTTTTCGCCGCTCGGGAGCCGAAACGTTCCAAAACGGAGCCGTTTGGGAGCCGAGGTTTGACTGTAGTTATTGGCCGTTAAAGATTTCTCGTTGTTCCCAAGTGTGGTCTGTGTATTTTACTGCAGCTGCAAAGATACATAGCGAAGTATCAAAAGTAAAGCACAGGCATGGTCTTTCCCCAAAAATATAGTTTTACAAAAAAGGTTAGGAAGTTTTTTTAAAAAAGAACCAATCGAGCTAAAACAGGCCAGCTATTACGTATTAATATCTAAGTCCTTCCTAAGCATTGGTCGAGCTGTGATGCCATGGAGTTTTGACAAATATTTTAACTGCTCAAGTAAAATTTAGACGAAAGAAGCCTTGAGGCAGAAAAGGCTGTGTACTATTGGATAGAAGGGGTGCAGAGAGTTTAGATGTGTGAGCCAGCATGAACTTCCGGTGTCCCTGTATTCACTCACCTTTCTGGTGCAGGGCGAAATGAAATGAAATTCTCTTAGGGATAGTTCCTCAGTATTCCCTCTTGTGCTGTTTGGGTGTGGAGAGGCGAAGAGAGCTGCTTTCAGGACAAACCGAATAGAATGAACCTGCCTGCACATTTTTCTCAGTATAACATTGTTATCTGCAGAGTGGAGCAGCCCGTTGTTTGGGGAAAGTAACTTTAGCGGCCATGCCAAACTCTGCGCATATGATCCTTTAGGGCTGATTCCACTCTTCAGGTACATGCCTGTGGCAGATATTATAGTCAATAAGACCTTGCTGGCACCCACCATAAAAAACGGTTAAAAAGCTTCCAAACTTGGTATTTCTTCTAGTGTCCTTTATAAAACAACACAGTTCCTCTCAACATGTGTGTGCAACTTGACCTGACGTTTATCCCCCAGTCCTATAGTTATTCTACCCTCCCTCCTCTCTCTGCGAGGGATGGCATCTCTAAGGAAACCTTTAGGATCTTTGCCTAATAAGAGAAATGAGGAGTGAAACCTATAGAATGGCACCAAGACGCACACAGTTTCAGTACAGTGGTACCTTGGTTGTCAAACTTAATCCATTCTGGGAGTCCATTCAACTCCCGGAACTGTTCAAAAACCAAGGCGCAGCTTCCAATTGGCTGCAGGAGCTTCCTGCACTCATTTGGAAGCTGCGTTGGACGTTCGGCTAATTATTATTATTATTATTATTATTATTATTATTATTATTATTATTTATTTGTACTCTGGGTGGCTTCCAACAAATATTAAAATACATTAAAATATCACAGATTAAAAACTTCCCAAACAGGGCAGCCTTAAGGTATTTTCTAAATGTCAGGTAGTTGTTTATCTCTTTGACCTCTGATGGGAGGGCGTTCCACAGGACGGGCACCACTACTGAGAAGGCCCTCTGTCTGGTTCCCTGTAGCTTTGCTTCTCACAGTGAGGGAACCGCCAGAAGTCCCTCGGCGCTGGATCTCAGTGTCTGGGCTGAACGATGGGGGTGGAGACAGAGGCCGTTTAGGGTTTTAAAGGTCAGCACCAACACTTTGAATTGTGCTCGGAAACGTACTGGGAGCCAATGTAGATCTCTCAGAACCGGTGTTATGTGGTCCCGGCAGCCACTCCCAGCCACCAGTCTGGATTAATTGCAGTTTCCGGGTCACCTTCAAAGGTAGACCCACGTAGAGCGCATTGCAGTAGTCCAAGTGGGAGGTAACCAGAGCATGCACCACTCTGGCGAGACAGTCTGTGGGCAGGTAGGGTCTCAGCCTGCATACCAGATGGAGCTCGTAGACAGCTGCCCTGGACACAGAATTAACCTGCACCTCCATGGATAGCTGTGAGTCCAAAATGACTTCCAGGCTGCACACCTGGTCCTTCAGGGGCACAGTTACCCCATTCAGGACCAGGGAGTCCCCCACACCCGTCGGTCCCCTGTCCCCCCAAAACAGTACTTCTGTATTGTCAGGATTCAACCTCAATCTGTTAGCCGCCATCCATCCTCCAACCGCCTCCAGGCACTCACACAGGACCTTCACTGGTTCTGATTTGAAAGAGAGGTAGAGCTGGGTATCATCCGCATACTGATGAACACCCAGGCCAAACCCCCTGATGATCTCTCCCAGCGGCTTGATATAGATATTAAAAAGCATGGGGGAGAGGACGGAACCCTGAGGCACCCCACAAGTGAGAACCCAGGGGTCTGAACACTCATCCCCCACCACTACTTTCTGAACACAGCCCAGGAGGAAGGAGCGGAGCCACTGTATAACAGTGCCCCCAGCTCCCAACCCCTCTAGACGGTCCAGAAGGATGTTATGGTCAATGGTGTCAAAGGCCGCTGAGAGATCCAGCAGAACTAGGAAACAGCTCTCACCTTTGTCCCCAGCCTGCCGGAGATCATTGACCAACGCGACCAAGGCAGTTTCAGTCCCATGATGAGGCCTGAATCCCAATTGGAAGGGATCCAAATGGTCCACATCCTCCAGGCGTGCTTGGAGTTGTTCAACAACCACCCACTCAATCACCTTGCCCAATAATGGTAGATTTGAGACTGGGAGATAGTTGGCCATATTGGCCGCGTCTAAAGATGTTTTTTTAAGAAGCAGTTTAATGACCACCTCTTTCAGTGGACTCCCTCGCAGAGGGAAGCATTCACCACCCCGCAAAGCCCATCGCCCAGCCCTTCCCGGCTCGCTTTTATTAGCCAGGATGGGCAAGGATCAATAAGACAGGTGGTCGGTTTCACTTGTCCAAGCAGCCTGTCCACATCCTTGGAGGTAACAGATTGGAATTGATCCCATGAAACATGACTAGACAGAGCTCTAGCACTCTCCTGCCCCGGCCCTGCTCCCACGGTGGAGTCTACCTCCTTCCAAATCTGAGTGACTATCTGCAAAAAACTTTGCAAAAGCATTGCAGGAGATCTTGGGGTCCCTACCAAGCCCTGGTGATGAAGGTGGTTCTGATAGATTGCGAACCACCTGGAAGAGTCTCCTGCTGCTGTTTTCTGCAGATGCAACAGAAACGGTGAAGAAGGTCCTCTTCGCCATCACCATTGCCACTTGGTAGGCTCAAAGTTGAGCTCTAGCCTGTGTCCGGTCTGATTCAGAATGAGTTTTCCACCACTGGCGCACTAGCCGTCTCAGCGACTGTTTCATCGCCCTCAGCTCCAGGGAAAACCATGGGGCTGTCCAGGCTCCATGCAATCGGAGAGGGCGCTTCGGAGCCAGACAGTCAATAGCCCTGGTTAACTCCACATTCCAAAGAACATTTGAAAACCGGAAAACCACTTACATCTGGGTTTTCGGCGTTCGGGAGCTGAAACGTACGAGTACCAAGACGTTCGAGAACCAAAGTACGACTGTACTGGTTTTGGAGCAGTGGTTTGCAGCAGTGTTCTCACAAGCCCTGTTCAAGCATTCAGAGGAATTTGTGAAGGCTCACATTTTGTGATTGGGGTGTGGGGCCATGTGCACTGGCTTCACCCCCATGAAACCCCACCTCCCTTTCTCCTGATAGTACCTTGATGTGTTGCCCATAACAGTTGGCAGTGGAAATCTCACAGTGTTTAGCTAAATGTACCGTATATACCCGAGTATAAGCCGACCCAAATATAAACCGAGGCACCTAATTTTCCTACAAAAACCTGGGAAAGCTTATTGACTCAAGTATAAGCCGATTCACCTTTGCTGCTGTGGAGGAGGAGGAGGAACGAGCAGCCCGAAAGCAGCCCTTTGGGCTGCTCCTTCCTCTTCCTCCTTTGCCAAGTTTGCATTTATGTGAGCAGTTCAGGAATGGAACAAGCTGCCTGGGGAGAGTAAAGAACCGCTGTTCTTGTATGCTTCTTAAGGAATGGTTGACTGGGGAGAGCGGGTGGCGGCACGAGCGGAGAGAAAGGGCTTCTTTCTCACCGCCCCCACCGCCCGCCACACTCAAGTATAAGCCGAGGGCAGCTTTTTCAGCACAAAAAATGTGCTGAAAAACTAGGCTTATACTCAAGTATATAGGTAGTTGAAATCGCCCCTTTCATCTGGGTGATCGTTTGGAGGATTCTGTCTGTGGCCACATGAATGAGTTAGAATTTCCCTGGAGCTTTTTGTGCTCCGTGCAAAGAAAGACTGGAAGAGGAGGGGGCAGGATGGTGTTGCATACAGATCTTGGAAGTGGGGATGGCATCTGTACCCTTGCACCTCTGCACAGTTTGAGTCCTCCTGTGGTGTTGCAGAAGGTTACTGCTCTCACCTTTCCAGGAGATCATAGATTATGCGTCAGTCAGAGAGAGGGGATAAATACCGGTACCTTCCCTGAAAGGCTCCCTCATGACCCATATTCTCCAGAAGAAGGGATGTGCATTCACCCAGTATTGTAAAAGTTTGTGGGAAAGGGTTTGTGAGTTGTACTAGCTAGATCTGCTGTTTTCTGTTTGGGTTCTGAGCTCAGGTTATGGTGCTAGTAATATTTGTTCATTTTATTTCATTTAAAACATTTCTGGGCTGCCTTTCCCCTTGAGGAAGGATACCTATTTAAAAATCACACACACCAGGCAGTATCATACACAGTATAAAATTCGGCTGCACCAAGCAGGACTAAAACCGGAATTAGATATTTGCAAAAGCACAGTCAAATAAGTAGGTTTTAAGGAGGCACTGAAATAAAATCGGAAATGTCTCTTACCTAAGTTAAGTGCTACAGTTAGAGAATAACTTGATCCCAAGCTTACGGACATAGAAAACTGCCTGGGATTTTTAGTCTGTGATTAGCAAATACCTGATTGATGAGCAACTGGGACAGTGCCTTCTTTGTGGTGGTGCTACAGTTGTGGAAATCTGCCCTCTCATAGATACTGCAAGCCTTCCTTCTGTCCCATTTTTATATGGTGCTTGAAAACATTTTTATTCCAGAAGTTGTTTTGTGATGTTTGCTTTCTTCCTTTTCATGCCACCTCTCCATCAAGAAGCACTCCCAGGGCAGGTTACACCTTCCACGTAAAATGTACACCGTAACAGTAACTTTATACAATCAACAGAAAAACCTTCAATAGAATTGTTCTGTCTGCTCCTTCTGAATACCAGGGCCCATAGGCCTTCTTTCTTGGCTCCTTGTGCACCACCAAAAGCCTGGAAGAAGAGGTGGCATTGAGGACAGAGCAATGCCAGGGCCAGCTGTGCTTCTGAGGGGAATCATCTCCACAACTGGTGGCAGTGCTGGTTTTTGCGGCCAAGAGTATTTCAGCACTTCATTTGATTTTGATATTGCGGTATTTGACTAACTTTTGTGCTACTGCAAGGATTAACCCTAGTACAAAGACACACACACCTACCCTGGGTGCCACACGCTGTCCCCAGATCTGTTCTAGAGGGGTGGGAGTACCCTGAGAACAAATTTAGGGGGTGCAGAGGGGAAGGAGAGAGTAATTATGTTGTGCAAAGATAAATCCTTGTGCCAGCAGAACCTGAGACTTAGCGCACAGTGAGATTGGAAAAGCAGGACATAAACAACTTAATTGAATAGATAGATCTCTCTAGGTCAAAGAGCAACAACATTTTACATGAAATGCATAAAAAACAACAAAAAGTTAATTCAAAAACAAGATAATGTATATCATAGAATCCTGGAGTTGGAAGGGACCATGAGGATCATCTAGTCCAACCCCCTGCAACGCAGTAATCAACATGGGGCTTGAACCCATAACCCTGAGATTAAGAGTCTCATTCTCTACCAACTGAGCTATGTGTCCAAACAATCTTCAGGAGAATGATGTAGCTAAAATCACTGATGAACAAGCATAACCAATTAGCATGACTGTGTGTAAGGACGTTTAGTGGTTGCTCATGAGTAAAGCGCCAGACGCAGAACTTCTAAAAACTAAGTTATTTATTGTGCACAGCTATGTACAGTGGAGCAAAAGATCAAACGTCCATCTCATCCCTCTGCAGAGTCCAGGAATGACCCCTTCCTGTCCTTTGTCCAGCAAAAGAGGCGCGGGATTCTGAACCCCCGCCTCCCCCTTCCACGTCCTTCCTGTCTACCCCTTCGGAGCGTGGAAACCTGACCCCGTTCCCCGCTTTTCCCTCGGTGCTGAGGCTCCGCGATCCTCTCAGAGCCCCTGCACCGCCTTCCTGCCTCTGACTCCCCCTCCCCACTGGAGGAATGGTCGCTTCTGGTGCTTGAGGGGGAGGACGAACTGGTAATCAGCTTCTGGGGTTCTCTATACCGCAGACGCTCCTGCGATCCTACCAGCCACGGGGAGGGAAGTTTCCTGACACTGTGCTTCAGCTGGTGAAACTGCAGTTAACACACCAGACTGGCATGGTAACTAGATCTGCAGTTCATCAGTGAGAAATCCATATTTTACATCAAGTTTACTCATACAGTTACAGAGAGGGAGGTTCTAGTAAACAGCCTTTGCCTCATCTCCTGAGCCAAGATATATCTACCCATGAGTAGTGATGGGAGAGAAATATGATTCATTTCACATTTAAAAGCTAAGTTACCTGATTTGCACTTCTGAAACCAATAAAATAACTGGAATGCTGCTATCCTTTGAAATCTACACTCTCCAAATTTTGCTCTGCAGTTCTCCAGCCAAGTAATGTTTAGATAGATGTGTATACCGGGTTTAATTGTGCACGCAAATGCCTATATTAGTGAAAATAACATACAAAAGTGAATTGCTGTATATTTGGGGAAAATTATCTGCAAAAAATGTGTATATTAGGCAAAATTCACACCAAAATGTCGATGAATTAAAACAAACAAATACATTGCAAACTGATATGAGTATGTAGAGAACTGAAATTAAGATTGGAAAAACAATAAACCAAGGGAAACAGAAATTCATAGATTTCACCCATCCCTGCGTATAAGGTAGATTTGTGTGTGTGTGTGTGTATTTTCAAAAAATATTCAATTAATTATCCAGAGCTCGTGTTGGTCAGGACTTTTAGTCAGATCATTCTCTTGTGGATTGTTTGGATCCATGCACAGTATATTACTCTCTTTTTCTGGACTATTGAGACAGTGTGTGTGTGTGTGTGTGTGTGTGTGTGTGTTGTTATATTTGCATTGAATAAGTTTTGGTTTATGGGGCAGCCTGTGATTCTAGATATACTGTTGACAATAAACATTAACTGCTTTCTGGAATTGACTGCATACTTTTATTTAGGGTTTACTCTTGGGGTTTGGGGGCTCAAGAATTTGGGCTGCCTTTTTGTGCCTTTCTGTTGCCAAGATTCCCAAGTCTGAAGAGCAGCTTGCTTTGGAAGTAGAAAGGCTAAGAGAAAATGTGTATGTTTCTGTCCTGAATATACTTTTGCCACCTTGCTTTCTAAAGTAGAAGAATCAACCCCAGCTGGAAAAAAAAGTCTTCCCCAACCCTTTCCTGGCTCTATTGCAAACTGTCATCAAAGCAAGAGTTGGTCCCTACAGTGAGTATCTAGGCATTTCCAAAGCTGGCTAGCTAGCTGCTCCTGTTTAGAATGGAAATTTACCAGGGGATTAAGAGGCTGTGGAAGATGAAGTCTCTGCAGTGGAGCTGGATTATGATTTGAACTTCTAAGACCTCTTAAACGAGCCAGCATGTGAGATAGCGGAGCCTATTTTGCAAGACGTTCATCACCAGTAGACTGTAAACTAGCCCCCGTTTTTCCTTCTAGAAATCCTATGTAACAATAGTTGCTAATCTTAATAAAAGCTAGAAAGCCAAATCAGAGCAAGGGCCATGCTGTCTGCCATCACTCTGAATGTACGAACACTGTTACAAATTTTGAGGAAGGGGAGAGCAGCAAAATGAACAAAACAACCTGAATGGGTTGCAGGAGTGAAGTTTATTTGTAAAAGTACTATTTGCCACCCTTTGGGGCTTATCTCTTATATATTGGTAGTAGCTTTTAAAATCAAGCAATACCACTTTTGGAAATACAGAATTGGTCATAAACTGTGTAATGCTTCTTTGTAAGCTCAAAATGTTAATATTACCTCTAGTTTACTTTTCTTATTTGTTTGTTGGTTTGCTATTCATTGATACGAAAGCAGAACCACTAACACACACACACACACACACACACACACACAAAATTATATTTTAAATGTAAAATTCAGCAAGGAAACATTTCTGAAAGAAAGAGAATTTGCAGATCTTTAGTGCATGTTCAGCTTTAGGGTGGGGAAAGCAAGAAGCAAAATAAAATATTGGCTCAGATCCCAGCAAAAGAACTGGGTTGATTCAGTTGCTGATGCACATCCCCATTCCCAGCAAAAGGCACATCTGGCCAATTCGGTGTAATGTAGATCGGGATGTGCGTATATAGATGCAAATTGTCACTGGCAGGGCACACACTTAAATCTGAGCTCGTACACATCTTGTGTGATTTATGAATTGGTTAGAATTCCAAACGAGCTAGAAATCTCTCTTTTTAAAAAAACAAATAAATAAATAGCTAGCTTCTGTGGCAAATTGTACTTGTGGAGCTGCGTGAAACCCATTCCAGGTTGCTAGGTTACCCATGGATTAACTGCAGAACCTCATTTATCTCTTCTTTCCAAACTGAAAAGCCCAAGCACATGCAAAATGCTAACATTCTGGTTTGCACTACTTTAGGCCACAGGTGGGGCAGGGCTTGTATTGTTGAATACTGCCTCAATCCCTGCATGTAATAACGAACTAGAATATCTGAGAGAAATGTGTGGTGCATGTCTCTTCGAATGCTAGTTCGTTGCATATAAGGCATATTCCCTCCCTCAAACTCCCACCCCCAGTTGGTGGTGCCTTCCAAAATTTGACTCCTGAAGGTCTGAAGTGGTTCAGTCCAGAACTGCAGAACCTCATAATTGCGAACTCAGGTGGTTAAGTGCCGACGGGATTGGAAACAAAATGAGGCCACTAGGGAACAAGAGAGGAAGGTTGCAGCGTTGTAATGGGATTCCTGAGGTTTGCAGGTATATGGATTTTGGTAGACACCCCCCCCCCTTCCAGTGAAGACTGAGCATGCTCGGTAGTTGCAGAATGTCGGATATCAGTTGGAAGGAGTGCTTCTGTTAGAGGGAGGATATACTGCAACATTTTGCTGCTGCTCCTCTTACATCTTCTATGCACTGGGTTTTAGGCGCTACAATGCTATGTGCATTGACTCAGCAGAAAGCCCCATTGTGTCTTGCGGGACTTACTAAAGAGTAAGGCTGCACCAGCAACATACATTTAAACCAGTACCGTGCTACTCCAAGCAGTCATGGTGGGGTGATTTAGCAACCAGTCTTCCAGGGAGCTCTGGGTATTGTAGCTCTGTGCAGGGAAAGTGGGGTGGGGTGGGGTCTCTTCCAGCCACTCTCAAAGCCCGTAAAGAAACAACACTCCCTAGGTAAGCCATGCCTATTCAAAGGGGTATCTTACTGCTGTGTTGATGGGGCCTATGCATGATTAGGATTATATTCCAAAGAGTCGAGTCTGATATTTAGGGTTGGTGGGGAGGGGCAGATAAAAGACTAGACAGTGCTGCAAATTTTCTCTTGCGAAATATGAAAATAACTGTATTTTATATATATATGTAGAAAATACAGCGTCAACACTACATTCATTGCTGCGGTACTCTCTTGTTCTGTTTCTATACTGCTCTTTCCTCCAAGGTTCTTAGAGTTGGTGTGGACATAGGATATTGATGCAGTTTCCCATCCGCAAGGAATAGCCAGACTCAAAGCTTGGGGAGATGGAAATGACCATTGGGGTTTGTGAGGGTTCACGAGCTGGACCAGACAGAACTGAATTCAAATCCCTGTTCAGCTGCATGGCTTCCTGGCTGATCTTGAGCCAGTTGCTGTCTCTCAGCTTAACCGATATTGTTGTATGGGTGCATAAGACCACCCAGAGGTCTGGAGGAAGAGCAGTATGAAAAGCATAGCCTGAAGATGCCTGGTTTAGATTTGTTGTAGAGGCCCCCCACCGGTCTTTGCAACCCATCCGTAGACCTCATTTGCTACAGCTTGTGGATCAGGGTTTTGAAATGACAGCGAGTTATGAAAAACAGCTCATTCCTGTTGGGTTTTTCACCTTCCCTAACGTTTCCGATTTCTTTTTGAATAAAAAGGGAGTCTCCCCCCCCCCCCCCGCGACTTGCCCCATGCCTTTCAATACAGTCGGTAAAGCACATGATGTTTCATTTACAACTTAAGCAAAAGAAGGCAAGGTTCCTCCTTCGTGGGGCTTAACCCTTCAGGGTTGCATCTAACAAAGATCCTGCGTAAGGAAGTGGAATGATTTCTGCTTGTGCAACAACATAACTTTCTTTCCCTTTCTTCCTCCTGCACAACCCCCCACCCCACGCCCCACCCCAACTTTGGTGGTTCTCCCAACTGGCCAAAACAAATTATGAAGGCTGGGAACTAATGGAAAAGTTAACAAAATATATCAGAACTCTACACAATCCGAAAAAGGTCAACTTTTCTAAAGGTTGGCATCCGTTTGTTGAACCCATTAAAGTTAAGGAACATGATTGGCAGCTGCCCTCTTCTCATGGGTTCCTTTGGGGAAACATTCTTGGATAATATGCTGACGAAAGACAATTGACTGGAATTATAATGTTATTTTTTTTGAATACTTCCTCCTTTCTTCTCGCAGCCTTCCTTTCTTTTGTTTTCTTTCCTTGCTTTGATTTCTTTCCCTTTACTCTCTTCTTTATTGTTGTCATTATGCTTTTTAATGTATGAGAATATGAAAGCAAAGAAAGGGGAGGGAGGCTGGGAGAAGAGAGGGGTGCTCTCTGGTGAGAGCTGGGGGGGGGACGACACATCTTTGTATGAGACAACAGTTAAGATATATTTGTGAGAGGGGATATTGAATTCTTATTTCTCTATCGTTTTTCCTTTTCTCTTTATTATTATTTTGGTGTAGATTAGCTTGCCTTGTAGTGTGAAAAAATGTTAACAAAACTTTATATAGAAAAGAAAATGAAAAGCAAAGGAAGGGCAAACGTTCATAGCTCAAGTGGAATGACTTTGCTGGATTCAACCCTTAGGTTCTAATCTAATATTAGAAGAGAAGGAGAAAGAGTTGTGACAGTGAATGTGGTTAGCAAGTGCAGTTACCTGTACTTTACAGGATATAATGTACCTGTCCTTTCTTAACCTGGACCTAAGAGACAGGAATTCAGTTTAAAGGAACAGTGGTGTAATGGGTCCTTATTGCTTTGTTCTTATCTCTTTTAACTGAAATGCTCATAATGGTACTTTTGTTGTTGTTGTTGTTGTTGTTTTGAATCATGACCACCTTTATTAAATGCCCAGGACAAACAATTGACTTACCATCTCATTTGTTTCCGGTTTATCATGTAGAAGACGTGTAGTATATGTCAAATGCTGCTTCCCAACCTGTGCAGCTTTGCATCGCATCAGAGAATTCATCAGCACAAATCGCCGTACACGTGTCCCGAGTGTGGTGCAATCTGTAGATCGGTACATTTCCAGACCCACGTCACAAAGAACTGCCTACACTACACTCGAAGAGTTGGATTTCGGTCAGTATAATAAAAATACTTTTGAGACTGTCAAGTGGTATAAATGAAACCTATTGTGCTCTTGAATAAGTTGTAGTCCAGTCGTGCTAGCTAAAAATTATCATGGAGGACATTTACGGTTTTGTTTTTTGTTTTTTTACTCATTGGATCAGTCTGATCAATACATTTACCTGGAAGTTTTATGTATGGCTTGTGTAAGATACAGGCTGTTGGCTAAAATGTTTTACTGCTTCTTGGGTCATTTATGTAGGTTATCATGCAGCAAGCCACTCGCTGCTGTTTATCATTTGTGTTGCAAATGGCTACTAAAGCAACCTTACAGAGAGAGCTTGAGGGGTTGCCTAGCAACCTTGGGTTTGGCTTGGGCCTAGCAAGCTCGTCTGCCAGAGGCGAGGAATGCCAGTGATGGATCTGTGTCCCGCAGGTGGACTGAATAAGAGCATCACATAACTTGCTGGACACACAGACCTCTTTCCACTGCGGTCCAGCAACCAGTTAGACCCTTCTGGGGCCCACAAAGCAGTGCAAGAACTGCTCTACGTTCTCAGCATCTCATACTCCGAGGCAGGCTTCTTCTCCTGCACATGGAGGTTGCATGTATCCGTCATGGCTAATAAGCCATTGGCTAGTCCCCACTTATTTTGCATTGGGGGTGGGGCGGGGGACAGACACAATGGTCCATAGGTCCTGTGACTCAAATGACAAGTGTGTTGGCTTCTTACCAATCTTGTACAGAGGAAGATAAAATCGTTGGTCTGGGCCACAGTCCTTTGTGCCCTGCGTCCCAGGGTTGAGAATCTTTCAGTGATACAGTGGTACCTTGGTTCTCAAACTTAATCCGTTCCAGAAGTCCGTTCCAAAACCAAAGCGTTCCAAAACCAAGGCGCGCTTTCCCATAGAAAGTAATGCAAAATGGATTAATGCGTTCTAGACTTTTAAAAATAAGCCCTAAAACAGCAATTTAACATGAATTTTACTATCTAACGAGACCATGGATCCATAAAATGAAAGCAATAAACAGTGTACCACAGTCACATATCAATCAATCAATCAATCAATCAATCAATCAATCAATCAGTAGCTGAACTAGGTTCCACACAGTCACAAAAAGAAAACAAAAAAGCCACAAAAACACAAAAAATAGCAAAAGCAAAGAGACCTCAGCATAAAATACAAAACGGAAGTGTGGCACTCAAATCAGAAGCATAACATTCAAGACGGAGGATGTTCGGCTTCTGGAAAAAGTTTGCAAACCAGAACACTTACTTCTGGGTTTGCAGTGTTTGGGTTCCAAGTTGTCTGAATACCAAGGCGTTTGAGAACCAAGGTACCACTGTACTTGGAAAGAGTGGAGCATACTGAAGACATTTTGTATCCTTTATTTGTTCTGTGTGCAGTTATAGCTGTGTCCTTGGCCATTTTCTACACCCTGTAGAAGGATACTGACACTTAGACCCTACAGTGTTGTGTTGCGCTACGTTGCACTGCACAACAGAAAACATTGACATAACTCTCCATCTCTTGCAGCTGTGTCCATTGCAATGTGGTATACTCTGATGTGGCGGCACTCAAATCCCACATCCAAGGTTCTCACTGTGAAGTCTTCTACAAGTGTCCCATTTGTCCAATGGCATTCAAGTCGGCGCCCAGCACTCATTCCCACGCCTATACGCAGCACCCTGGAATCAAGATAGGGGAGCCCAAGTAAGCAGCTCTGATCTTTGCATCCTACTTGGCTTAACTATTGACTTGCAGTGCTCAGAAATAAAGTGTTGCGTGTCATGACCAGAACTCTCCATATGCCATCAGAGAAGTGGGAAAAGTCTCGGCTAGAGCTGGTTCTCCTACTTTCCACTGTGTTTCTGAAATTAAAGGACAGGTGCAGTATATAAATGAGAAAAAAAGAGCAGCATGTTCAACAGCTTGTGCTTAGAACCTCCTTTCATACCTTCCTGCTTAATTCAAGAAGGTTATGAGTGAGGTTGGTGAGAGTGTATGTGCACCCTGCTCCCGTGTAACTGAAAAAGTTGCACAGAGATCCGTTTATTTTTAGCATGTTGAAAAGGTCTTGCGTCAAAGCAAATTTTAGGCCACGTTCTCCCACACGGAGCCGACCTTTCAAATAGGGATTTTGCAGCTGTTGAAGCCTCGTTTTCCTGTCCCCAGATTTCTTATATTCACTTCTGTACTTCCTTGCTGATGGTCTAGGGCAGTGATGGGCAAACTTGGCCCTCCAGCTGTTTTGCGACTACAGTTCCCATCATCCCTGACCACTGGTCCTGTTAGCTAGGGATGATGGGAGTTGTAGTCCCAAAACAGCTGGAGGGCCAAGTTTGGCCATCACTGGTCTAGGGGACCCTGTTTCAGCCCAAGGGCATGTCCCCCTTATGGACAACTTTCCAGAGGCCACACATCAATGGTAGGCAGGGCCAGAGGCAAAAAAAAAATAAAAAATGGGTAGAGCCAGAGCCAGAGGCAAAAGTGGGCGGGGCAATGGGTGAAACTTTGTACGACAGGCTACATTCCAGTTACACACACACAAACATATATACACACACATCTTCATTCTACATCCAGACAGAGGAAAGGCAGTTCACGGACACATTCCAACCAGGCAAAAGAATGTGAGGAGAGTGGAGCCAGGCAACAGCCCTTGAGGGGCAGGGCCCAGGAAGAGCCATGAGAGGCCGGAAGCCCCCCCCCCAAACCCTGCAGTTTCCCGCTCCTTAAATAGGGGTATCTGTGCTCACTCCAGATGCAAATGGCCATTTCTCTCCCAAGGGAGCACGCTGTGTGAGAGAATGATAAGGGTCTTTAATAGAGAAATCTAAGCATCCCTGCCACATTACATTTCCCATTTAAGTCAGAACTGGTATGCCACTGTTATAAATGCATAATGCAGATACAGCATCTACAATGCATCTTCATAGAAAAAGGAGGAAAGTGCAAAATGAGAATTTTAATTATTTTTGCCGTTCCTTTCAAACGCTCCTCCGGCTCCCCTTGACGTCCCTCCAATTCTTCAGCTGAATTTTGCTTCGGGTGAAAATTCAGTGTCAGTTCTAATGATAAGTGGCTGGTAATGCTTCCCTTATTAGGAGCAAGAGTCCTTTGTCTGCATTTATGGAAAGGCACTGAAACCACCAAGTTGATTTACAGCCTCAAGGGGCCGTTTGAAAGCCCATTGCCATGCAAGCACTACTTTCAGTTCTGCAAAGGTTGTTCTTATGAGCCTTAGAAATGAAAACGCCTCATTGCCACCCAGTGACCTACATATCTAGGCCTTTTCGGATATTGCTTCCGTGCATTGGGCTTATGTGTGGATAGCTTCAGCTACAATTTCACGCTGCCCTGAGAGGCAGTATGAGGTAGTGGCGGTGGTTGTTGTTTAGTCATTTAGTCGTGTCTGACTCTTCGTGACCCCATGGACCAGAGCACGCCAGGCACTCCTGTCTTCCACTGCCTCTCGCAGTTTGGTCAGAATGCTGGATTAGGACCTGGGAGACCAGGGTCCAAATCTCTACCCTGCTGTGAAGCTCACTGGTTGACCTTGAGCCAGTCACTGTCTCAGTAATAATAATAATAATAATAATAATAATAATAATAATAATATGACTGGGTTGCCCCAGCTACTCTGTGCTGCTCCCAGCAAAAAATAGTAAAAACGTGGCACAACATCACCCCAAAAACTTCTCTGAGCAGGGCTGACTTCAGATGTCTTTTAAAAACCACATAGCTGTTTATCTGTTTCACATCTGATGGGAGGATGTTCCACAGGGCGGGCACCACTACTGAAAAGGCCCTCTGCCTGGTTCCCTGTAACCTCACCTCTTGCAATGAGGGAACCGCCAGAAGGCCCTCGGAGCTGGACCTCAGTGTCCAGGCTGAGCGATGTGGGTGGAGACACTCCTGCAGGTATACAGGGCTGGAGCCATTTAGGGCTTTAAAGGTCAGCACCAACACTTTGAATTGTGCTCGGAACCAATATGGGTCTTTCAGGACCAGTGTAATATGGTCTCGGTGGCTGCTTCCAGTCACCAGTCTAGCTGCCACATTCTGGGTCACCTTCTGGGTCACCTTCAAAGGTAGCCCCACGAAGAGCACATGGCAGTAGTCCAAGTGGGAGATAGCCAGAGCATGCACCACTCTGGCAAGACAGTCTGTGGGCAGGTAGGGTCTCAGCCTGCGTACCAGATGGAGCTGGCAGACAGCTGTCCTGGACAGCTGCCCTGGACACATATCTGACATGTTGTCTCCATGAGTACAGAATGAGTGAGTCCTGGTCCTTTATGGACACAGTTACCCCATTCACGACCAGGGAGTTCCCCCCCCCCCGTCTCCTCCAGAAACAATACTTCTGTCTTGTCAGGATTCAACCTCAATCCTAACCTACCTCAAAGGGCTATTGTAAGGATAAATTGGGAAGGATAATTGTGTGCACCATCTTGCTCCTTGGAGGAAAGTTGGGATATAAATGTAGCAGCCATAGTAGTAGTAGTAGTAGTAGTAGTAATAAGGGCCCCATGAAGAAAAAGGCTTTTTTCAGATATTTCCTCCATGCATCACAACTGCATCATCCCACTGCCCCTGACCATCATACATTAGCTGGGGTGTGTTTGTGGAAAGGTTGCCTGCCTACCTTCCACTGTGCATCCAGGATCACACCTTTGTGACCTCCTGGCTAATGCTTCTGGGGCGAGGGTTGGGCTATCCCACATTTATACGTGGGGGCGACTGTTGCTTGCAATGCTTTCTATGTTTTTGCAGCTATTTGTAGTTGGATAATGTAAGTTTTAATGGTGGGATTACTGTGGCTTTTCTGTCTGCTTTTCATGTGTAAGCCCCTTTGAGCAGCCTCTTTGTGTGATGGAAAATTGCGGTACGGTTTTAAAAACCTATGCTAATAATGCAGTCTTCTGGAATAAATGAAATGCCACAACGGACGGAGGTTATTTCTTCAACTGCCTTTTTCTGTGTGTTTTTCTTTTAAAAGGATAATCTACAAATGCTCCATGTGCGACACAGTGTTTACCCTGCAGCCTTTGCTGTATCGCCACTTTGACCAACACATCGAAAACCAGAAAGTGTCTGTCTTCAAGTGTCCTGACTGTTCGCTTCTGTACGCACAGAAGCAACTCATGATGGATCATATCAAGGTGTGTGGGCTTTGTTTGTCAACCATAACGGGAAGCCACCAGAAGTAGATGAAAGCAGGTGTAATGATCTCTGGCAGGCAGGCAAGCCTGATAAGAAGTAATGACTCTCTGGCAGTTTTATGTACGTTTATTTACAAGAAAGACACATCCAGAGCCCGGCTACTTGCCTGCTCGGATTTACGATAGTTGGTCAGTCTGAATATTCGCCCCTCCCACAGCAGGAAGGACACCAGACTCCAGCCTTTCCCCTCTTGCCCTTCTGTTGCCATCTGATCTTATCTAGACGCCTAGAACGGGGACTGAGACACCGACTCATACCTTTGCTTATCTGCTGATTGCCTAGCAACACTCTGGCTGCCTTCCAACTCTTCCTCTTCTTCAGAGCTAACAGAGTCTTCCCCGGGAATGGGAGTTGAACTGCCCTTTCTTGACTCTGTCAGCCAGCTCTCATCTGCAGAGTCGGGCCCTTGTTCACTTAGTTCGATTTCTGAGTCTAACTCTTCCCCTGCGCTCAGGGAGTGGGGGCATGTTCTTGACACCAGATTAGATGCCCTTGTAATCACAAGGGGAGCAGGCTTGCGAACAATAAAACTGTGAATGTGTGAAACGGCATTATATTCTAGGAACCAGATCACTAAACTGCTTATCCCAGTACGGTCCACTCAGGCTGGCAGCTCCTCTTCCCCAAGTCTCAGAACAGAGGACTTTCCCAAATCTTTGAACTGAATAGATCACAGCCTGAACCTGGGACCTTATGCCACGGGTGCAGAGTGATGCCCTCCAAATGTTGCTGGGCTGCAGCTTTCATCAGCTGCAGCCAGCGTGGCCTGCAGTCATGGATGATGGGAGATGTCCCGGCCTCTGCGCTATAGTACTACTGAGTTATGGCCGCTCCCTTCATCTGCATAGATTCTAAACTTCATGCAGATTACTATGAAGTTACAGAATCCACTTTCAGAGACCTATATTATAGGTTAAAAGAGAACAAACCCCACAAGATTTTTCTGGAGTGGTGTTTTGAGGCTGACTACTATTTCTGGTAAGGTAGTCTCGTAATCTGGTGAATTTGTCAGTATTGTAATGTCTCATTCTCACATTGCATAATGTTGCGGGTTGCCTTTAATTACTTAATTGATGCATGAGTATGGGAACTATTTAAATGTCTCCTCCCTCTCTCTCCCTTTTACCCCTCTGCTGAAGAAGATGGATGTGAGAGTTGTCTTCTTGTTTTGTTATTTGCTTTATAAATAAAACCTTACATGTTGCTTTCCAGCCACAGTTGTTTTTGCTGCATTTTGCTGTAAAAGACTGAGTTTGCTATCTGCAAAATGGGCTTTTAATGCTCACAGAACTGGGTTCGCTTCCCCGCTCCTCGACATGCAGCTGCTGGGTGACCTTGGGCTAGTCACACTTCTCTGAAGTCTCTCAGCCTTACTCACCTCACAGAGTGTTTGTTGTGGGGGAGGAAGGGAAAGGAGAGTGTTAGCCGCTTTGAGACTCCTTAAGGGAAGTGAAAAGCGGGATATCAACTCCAAACTCTTCTCCTCCTCCTCCCCCCCCCCATTTTATCCTCACATCAACCTTGTGAGGCTGGCAGTGAGTGGCTGACCCAAGGTCACCCAGTGAGTTTTGTGGCAGAGTGGGGATTTGAACCCTGGGCTTCCCAGGTCCTAGTCCGACACTCTAACCACTACATCACACTGGTTTCTCCAGCCTTCCGTCTGCTGGTCATCGCACCTCTCTATTCTCTCTAGATAGCTTTGTTCTTTCTTTTTGAATTAGTCTATGCACGGGACGCTGAAAAGTGTCGAGGGGCCTCCGAACCTGGGTATCAGTTTGCCTCTGAGCACGAAGCCCACCACTCAGAACTCGGTCAGTCACAACAAGGAGGACTCCAAATCTGTCAACGGGACAGAAAAGACAGAGAAGAAGTCCCCCTCCCCTGTGAAGAAAGCAGAGCCCCCCAAAGTCCCCAATCCGGGCTGGACATGTTGGGAATGTGATCGGCTGTTTACTCAGAGAGATGTTTACATATCCCACATGAGGAAAGAGCACGGAAAGGTGAGTGGAGAATTAGAAGATTAGATCTGGGCCGTTTTCAAGTTGTTGACGGGGCTGTTTAGCATGGAAAGAATTCTTCCCCGTTAGCCGCCCACCTTGCAACCAAACCAGCAGTGAGGTTTATTGATTACACTTGCCTGTTGCTGAAAAGTTATTATAAAAGATAATACCCTACCCCTGGCAAAAATAAAAATAAATCCCTCACCATGGTCTCATAGTAAGGAAGTGGTGAAGCCCAGGACAAACCGACTGACGTCAATTCTGCATGCTGGAATGGGCTCTTCCTCTCTTGCTAAGCCAGGCCAGGCAGATTTGATTGCATTTTAAGTAACTAGCCATCACACAATTTCACTGAAAAAAGGTCATTATTTAGTTTTATGTAAGCTTAAATCCAGAGAATAAATAAGATCATGCATGCTAAAAGGCACAGGGTTATGGAGGGAAATAAAATACAAATCAACACAATGGATCGGCCTGGTTTACATTTCCTACAGCGCAGAAAGGAGATTCAACACTAGAAATTTTCACAAGTATGTTATTGCCTAGATCCATTAAATTTTAAGTGCTTTTCAAAGCGTTGCCCACCAACTTGGATGGCTTTGAAAGAGGGTTAGACAGATTTGTGGAAGAGAAGGCTATAGAAGACTACCAGCCACAATGACTGTGATCTCCCCAGCACAGTTGGAAGCACATTGCCCCTGAGTGCCATTTTCCTGGGAGTAACAGTGGGCAGAGGGCTGTTATTTCAGGCTTCTCCTAGGAATCTGGTTGGTCCCTCTGAGAGCAGGTGGTTAGCCTGGTTGAGCCATTGGCCTCATCCAGCAGGCTCTTCTTGTGTTCTTAAAGGTGCTGCGATAAATTAACAGGACAGAGGTGCTCTGATTAGTTGGTCCTATTGAGCAGAATGTGTCTGATCATATTTTTATATATTTCGAATGGGACTACAGCAAAAAGGGATTGCAATAAGTTACCTTTTGGGAATGGTAGGATGTCTTGCATAAAGGCCTGAATCTAATTCGCTTGGAATGCAGCTTATAGACCTCATTTCATAGATCAAAGCGAAATGCAGATGTGAACACCATAGCAGCCCAGATGGAAGGAATAGCCCATGTCCCGGTACAGAAATGAGAGGTAGCTTGACACCTGCTCCACAGATCACCTTGGGCCCCTGGGTAGATTTGCGCCAACCCCTAAGAGGAGGGTATTTGTGTGGGACATTCAATACTGCCCAGTAAAGCCCTGCTGGAGGCATTCAATAATTTTATAATGTTAATGGGCCTCTTGTTAATCTTGCTGCTTTTCTGCTCATGTATACCTTGTTTATTGCAATGCTTGCAAAATATGATGCATAAAAGGGTGTCACGAATGGTACGGCCCCAAATTATAGCTTTGGCTAGGGAATACCGTCCAGTACCTTGGGACGAGCCGGAAGGCTGTCCAAAAAGAAGAGCAGGGAATGAAGGAAGGGGTTACACAAACCTGACAAACCTAAAAGGGGGGGGGGGTTAGCTAACCTGGGTATAATTACCTGAATGTATTGTTGAATGTACTGTTAGTCCAGAAGTATAAAGAACTCTTTTTCTATAGAGACTCTTTTAAGTAGAAGCTTTTCTGTATGCTGTTAAAATGAAACCTTTTCTCAAGGAGACAGGAATAAACTGTGTAAACTGTGACTAGAGCCTGGTGTGTGGTGTGTGTGCAATAAACAGAAAGGCCCCCTGTTCTTACTCCTCACAGATTGCATTTCTTTTAGTAACAACTTGTTGGTAAAGTAGATCCCTTCTTCTCAGACTTTACTTCCTTCCTGCTTCTTCTCTTGAGTAGGCTGGTCCAAAAAGGAGTTTGCTCCATCTGGGCCACATGTAAAAACCTATATTTGCTTTGTTTGCCATGAGCAATAAACCTTAAGTTTATTCTTTCAGTCACCAGTCTTACTAGACTGTTTCCTTGGTCACATTGCTGCAAAATATGTACCAAACTCCAAGCAGGGTGGGCAGGCAGTATGCTCAGTGTGCACAAAAATGGCACCTCAGAAGAGGAATAGAAACAGAAGTGGAGAGAGGGAATGTAATGGAGTGTCCTGAAAGAGCACTGGCTGGCTGGAACCCTGAGCAGGAACACTCCATACTGTAATATTTTGTTGCAATACCCACTTCTCTGAACTAATAACAGTCTTATCGACTCCAGCCTGCTTTTGGCTCCTGCCTGCCAACGAGGCTTTCAGAGTAGTAAAATTAAAAAGAAAGGAAGAAATTTTAAAAGCTCATAATTTTTCATGGTTGATGTTCAGCACAGGCCCCTAGGCTTCAGTAAAACTAATAAAAACCATGTCAGTTTTGCTGCCTTGGGTAGAAGGAGAGAGAGACTCGAGAGAAAGCCATATGGGAAATACCGCGAAAATGTAATAAGCTCAGAGGTGTTGGTAAAGACAGAAGAAAGCTCGTAATAAGCAGGCTCTCATGGGTCGGAGATGCTATGATGAAACACCCATGTAGCGGCTTTCAAAGATGGAAGCTGAAATAAAGCATTGTGTGTGTGAATTGTTCCAGAGTAGGATAAATTCTCGGATACAGGCTGTTGGCTAAAATGTTTTACTGCTTCTTGGGTCATTTATGTAGGTTATCATGCAGCAAGCCACTCGCTGCTGTTTATCATTTGTGTTGCGAATGGCTACTAAAGCAACCTTACAGAGAGAGCTTGAGGGGTTGCCTAGCAACCTTGGGTTTGGCTTGGGCCTAGCAAGGTCGTCAGCCAGACGCGAGGAATGCCAGTGATGGATCTGTGTCCCGCAGGTGGACTGGATAAGAGCATCACATAACTTTCTGGTCACACAGACCTCTTTCCACTGCGGTCCAGCAACCAGTTAGACCCTTCTGGGGCCCACAAAGCAGTGCAAGAACTGCTCTACGTTCTCAGCATCTCATACTCCGAGGCAGGCTTCTTCTCCTGCACATGGAGGTTGCATGTATCCGTCATGGCTAATAAGCCATTGGCTAGTCCCCACTTATTTTGGATTGGGGGTGGGGCGGGGGGCGGACACAATGGTCCATAGGTCCTGTGACTCAAATGACAAGTGTGTGAGCCACCTGTTCAGGAAGATCTGAGCACAGGGCATTGAAATAATGCACATGTATCCCTCCATATGCTGCTCTGCATTTAACAGCTGGCTTTTGTGTACGATGCCATTCCTCTCTCTCGTTAGCTGATTTGCATTTTGCCTTGTTAATTCCCCCCCCCCCCACTCGATTGACTTCTAGGGGGCTAGGCAGAGCAGCTGCAATTGGTAATTGCAAATCTGGGAAACCGCACAAGTAGGTCTTTCAAAGCATTGTGTTTGTAGAGCCAGCAGGCTACCTATACTGGATCAGAATTAGTAAGGGGGAAGTGGCTTCCATTGGTTTCTGGAAATAATTCACTCTACAGCACAGCCCTGCTCCCTCTGGTGGACACATCACGCCATAACGGCGCCCTGGGAATGTGTCATGCTCGCGACATTGCTTTGTTAAAGGTAAAGTTTTAAGTTTACTGGCACATATCGTAATGTACCTCCTTTTAAAAAAAACGTTTTGACTTCCTTTCTTTAAAGCAAATGAAGAAGCATCCTTGCCGACAGTGCGACAAATCCTTCAGTTCCTCGCACAGCCTTTGCCGCCACAATCGTATCAAGCACAAAGGCATTAGGAAAGTTTATACCTGCTCGTAAGTTCTGCTTTTTAGAGTTCTGCGCAACTATGTTCGTTATAATAATTCTTAGACCTTTTTTTAAAACAACAACAACAACAACCTGCCCTTCCCTCATTGAGAGGCCAGGTGGCATATATGGAGACAATCTGCTCGCATTTCGGCCTACTCTTTAGAGGAAATGAGTCACACAGTGTTCTTCAACCTTTGGGTCCCCAAATGTCGTTGGACTACAATGCCCATCATTTTCAGCTAGTGTTGCCAGTTGTCGGGAATGATGGGAGCTGGAGTCCTGCAGCATGTGAGGGCCCAGAGTTGAAGAACAGAACCCTGTACATGTCTGTCGTGTAAGGCTGCCTGCCACAGAGGAGGGATAGCTGACATGGTGCCCTGCAGATGCCCTGGACTACAAATCCCATCATCCCTGCCATCGGCCATGCTGACCGGGCCCCAGAGGAGCCCAGAACATCTGGAGGACTCATTGTGGTCCCAAACGTCTGGTGGGCACTACATTATGTACCCTTGGTTGTAGAGGACTATTCGACAATTGCTAAAGTGCGTTCTCAGCAGAAGCATGGTGACAGTTAGGCTTACTGAAACCAGAAATGTGTCCTGGAATGCACCCAGCTGTTTCCTAAGGCAGCTTGTTGCTGGAGGAAATAGGTAACAGCAGTCAAGCTGCTTTTTATGCAGCAAATAAGTTAAAATGGCCTGGGTGTATGTATGTGTAAGAGAGAGTGCTCCTATTGTTTTTCAGGGCACTGGGTTGAATCCTAGTAAAACGGGTGTGTGTGTTTATTAAAGATTTACTTGTGTTGCAAAACAAACAAAGGAAAGTATATATAGCATCTCCATTTTCGGTTCATAGTCTTTTCCACAGTTTGTTTACGTTCGCCAACCAAGTGCGATGTAATCCCATACATCCTAGAAGCCGAAATGAAGCAATGGGTGAAAATGGTGACAGATAACATCGGAAAAAGCCCTCCTCTAGTGTACCCATTGCTCCAAGACAAACCAAGGAAAATTCCCACAACACTAACCAGGTTCAAGGAAAAAGCAGGAAAACTGGCCCCATTCCCACTAATTGCCCCGGCCCACCACCCACTATTCCATCATGCATCCCCAAACCTTCCAGATAAAGACCTGGCAAGCTGAAGGCCTCACCGACTTTTACAAATAAAAGCCTCACCGACTTTTACAAATAAATTATATTTTTTGAGTACACCCATTGAAATCAGTAAGACGTGAGTTAGCCATGTTCATTCATTTTAAGGGTAGGCACTCAAGCACCTGTGCAGACACTGTTAGTACCAACTAGTCGACCATAACTGTTGATGGTCTGCTATGCATTTTATTCATGCAGGCACTGTCCAGATTCAAGGCGTACTTTTACCAAGCGGTTGATGCTAGAAAAGCATATTCAGCTGATGCACGGCATTAAAGAGCCTGATGTGAAAGAGATGACAGAATCAAGCAATATAGGACAAAGTGCGGTAAAAGAAGATGCGAAGGTGAGCTCTTATTTTTATGCAAGTCCTGGTCTTTAAAAAAAGAAACATGGAATACCAAGCTGAATAAACTTCTGTGTCCTCTCAACAAATCAGAGTTGGGAGACTTGGAGCTTCTTTTGTCCTTTGAGGAAAAAAAGTGAAGAAAGCACCTCCAAATGTAAAAATGGTTTTGTGGCCTATTTAAGGAGATTGGAAAGTGTTCAGGCTAGGATTGTGCCTTTTTATTATTATTTGCATTGGGATTTTGTTTTTAGCCTGACCTGCAGATAGTCCTGGAATAACTTGGACCAGTACTGCATTCTTAAGAGCCAGACTGTCATTCCTGAGCTGCATGCAATTCCCAAGCTGGGTTGGCTCATGAGCTGGGTCAGGTGCAGAAAAATGGATCCCTCATACGATCTCACGTTATGCTGAGTCATGCCATTGGTCCACCTAGCCTAATATTTTCTGGCACTAGCTCTCCTATGCCCGAGGTCAGGCCTGATCCTTGGGCATTGAACTGGGCAAAGCACACGTTCGATTTCTACGTTACAGACTCTCCCTGAATTTCTCCCAACACAGTTAGTGCAGTGAATCTCTTCCCTTGCTTCTTCCCCTTCCTGCTCCCACATTGTGTCTAGGGTGGGAGGGTGGTAAAAAGAAGAAGAAGTATGCATTAGTGTTGGGCACAGGACACTGCGGGTCTGAACTCGGCTGAATGAGATCTGAAGAATTGTTGGAAACAATGGAACACGAGTATAATGCTCTGTTGAGCAGTTGGAGTTGGGGCTGGAAATGTTTCTTCATGTGATGCTGTCAAAAGATGGAAAGTGGCTCCAGTTTATTAGGCACTGTAGCCACTGGAGCATCTGGTCTGAAGGCACACGAGACCAAGCACTTTCCCCCCCTCTCTGCCCCCCATGCCTTCCTCCCTCTTCCCCACCCCCCATGCACCCTGTGAGCCCTTCTCTGGCTCATGTCTTCCATCCACAGACTGGTGGCCATGCTGACCCCTGATTCAGAATGTAGATTCCTACCCTTTAATCCACTAATCGCTTTGCATATGCAGTCTGACCTCCTTAGGCATCACAGACCCTTGCTATCTATCCTGGTCTTCACTTGTTTGCCCATATTTCCTCCCAGGTCTACAGGGAGGCCCTCCCTCTCAGCCACCCTGCCTCCTCTTCTTCCTCCTCCTCTTCACACCATGGCCTGGCTTCCCCACTGCCCTCTCTCTCCCTCCTCGCTTCCTCCAGCTCCGCAGGCCTCTCCGCCACCTCCTGCTAGAGTAGCCGGAGCGAGGAGGAAGAAAGGATGCCTTAGCTGCCTCTGGGGAGGCCTTGCCATCGCCCATAGCGGCCTCTGCCCACGTTGAAGAGCAATGGCATGGCCATGTCAGGGTTGGGGGGTGAGGTGAGGGGGGAGGGGGAGGAGAAAGGTCCTTTGTTCGGACCTTAGTTTGTGCCAGGACTCAGCGCCAGGAGTTGTTGTTTGGGGGCTCTGTCTGGGGAAAAAACACCCTGGCGAGACCATAAGCCTGTTGATGCTAAGCAGGCCTGGAAGCCTTGGGTTCCATAATGGAAGAAAGGGTGGCATGTGAATGGAAGTAGATAAATAACAGCCATTGTAAAACCTGTCCTCCGTATCGGATACACCACTATGTTTTTGAAGCCATCTAAAGTAGTAACCATCACCACCCCAAACAAACACACACACACACACACACACACACACACACACACACACACACTTTGGCAGAGAATTCCATAAGTTAAATTGTGCATTGTGTCAAGAAGTGCTTCCCAGTTGGCTGATTCTGAACATGATCCTTGGCTCATTTAAAAAAAAAACTTATTTCTAGTGCAGAAGCTGTTCATGAGAACAGCTACATGATCATAGTTGGGGTTTTGTTTTTTTAAAACTAATTTGTTCCAACTTCAGGTTCCCAGTCCGAAGCGTAAATTGGAAGAGCCTGTGCTGGAATTCAGGCCCCCTCGAGGCGCCATCACTCAGCCGCTGAAGAAGCTCAAGATCAACGTTTTCAAAGTTCACAAGTGCGCGGTCTGCGGCTTCACGACCGAGAACCTCCTTCAGTTCCACGAACATATTCCCCAGCACAAATCTGACGGCTCTTCGTACCAGTGCAGGGAATGCGGCCTCTGCTACACCTCCCACGTCTCCCTCTCCCGGCATCTCTTCATCGTACACAAGCTGAAGGAGCCTCAGCCTGTCTCGAAACAGAATGGGTCGGGGGAAGACAGCCAACAGGAGAACAAGCCCAGCCGCGAGGAGGAGTCGTCTGACAGTGCCGTGTCCGACAGGAAGTGCAAAGTTTGCGCAAAGACCTTTGAAACAGAAGCGGCCTTAAACACCCACATGCGGACACATGGAATGGCCTTCATTAAATCGAAAAGAATGAGCTCGACTGAAAAATGACCCGCCCGTCCCTTCCACCCCACACGCATATTCCAAAAGCAAGAGAAAGAAGAAAAAGAAGAAGAAGAAGCCTTCTCTACTTCAGAACATGACTGACATTTCTTCCTTTCATTCATTCATTTTTGGTACAGGAAACCTGCCACACAATGGAGATAACAGCTCTTCCCACGCTGTTGCAATATATTCTGTACTGAAAACAATATCTTCTTCACCTCATCGCTAGAGAGATATATATATAGAGAAATATATATATACATAGATATATATAACCCCCCTAAAGACTTTTTTAAAAAACAAAACGAAACACTCCACGTGAAATAAAGCAGTATTTGAGTTGAACAGAGTTTGTATATATTTAAACAGATAATTTTTATACTCTTTGTTATGTGTTGGTATTGGTATTTAGTGGGAAATCCTTGTTTTGTTTTGTTTTGTTTTTCGGTTTTTGGTCAGTTTTTTTTTTTTCCGGACAGCAACTTCGTTTTAAAGCAGAGTTCTTCATAGTGGGGCATTGCTTAGGTTTCCATTAAACCGCTTTGTGGGGGAGGTCCCTTTTCTGATGTCACTACAGCATCAAGGGAACACGCCCGTCTTTCCCGTGACTCTCTGATCATGCCAGATTGCCAGAGGTCACATGGAAGGAGCCACAATTCCCCCAGATCTTTTCCATGTTACCATCACCCTTCCTGGAAACCGTGGTTAATGCTGGTGTGGTAAGGAGCTGTACCATGTGTCATTGGACTGCCGCACGATCTAGAGCTTCTGAAATTGTCAGCGTTGTGTGTGTGGAAACGTCGCACATTGTGGTGGCTCACACACCTCAGCATTGAAGTCACGAGGAAGCCTACGAATGAATATATATATATATATATATATATATATAAATCCGGCCTCTTGCATAAACGTTACAGGTGCTTTTTTTTGGAAGATCTTCCCGTATTAATGTGAGAGGGCATTTCCGTGTGTAGAGAACGCATCGGCTACAGAACCCAGCTGCACAGTTTCCTGCAGAAAAGCCCTCCCTGAAATAATGGGAGCTGCCCCAAAGCACTATCCTTCCTTTTAACCAATGCTTATGTGTAAGGAATGTCCTGGAGGGTCTGTGCTGATTGTGTTTTAAGTATCATGCTCTTTTGCTCTCCACTGCACTTTTGAGAGAGGCCCTTGGACTCTTTCGAAAGCCCTGTTGAGGTGATTCAGTATTTTGCTGCTTACCTGCTCCCAGTTAAACAAATATGTAGAGTACTATGAAATGAGTTTACAATGGTGGAGAGGCAGGGAGAAGGATCGTGCGCCGTGTCATTTCTTAAACACTACATTGAAAAACCCATGAAATGATGTGTTTTTTGTTTGGCGGAGAATGCTGAAGCCTGGGTGCTTGCATAAGATGGTAGGCAGTGCCAGTTTTATGTCAGATCAGGTGCTTGGAGCCGTAGGATAAATTTATAACCCCCATCGAAAAGCTAACACCCCGTAGGAAGATGCTTTCTAGCAGGTCAGACTATGCATGCATTTAGCCCAGTATTGTCTCATCTTGTTTTGCAACAGCTTTACCAGGATCTCAGGCAGAAAAAGAGGGATTTGCTTCCCTCTCCTACAGATTTTGTTTCCGTTGCTTATTGAAACATAGACTAGATCGGACACCAAAATGCACAACCTGGGAGGCTTTCTAGAGCTTCCTTCCTCTTCCGGGTAGAGTTCTGCAAAGAGCGCTCAGTCCCCACATTCCCATGCTCACATAGGAAGTCTTAAAGCAAGGACAAGGGATTTTGACAGGTGGGTAGGGCAGCCCACCTGTCCATCATATAATTGACAGGGGGGTTGTCCTGCCCACCTGCCAAAGCTGGCACAGTCCCATAAGTCTCAGCCAGCAAGGCCCAGCCCTGGGAGATGCTGAGAGTTGTAATGATCTGGGCCACAGGGAAGGCTGCTCTAAAGATAGGGCCAGTCGTGTGACCACCACAAGACAGTGAGCCTTGCAATCCATGGTGTTCTTATAGCGGTTCCTGTTATGTGATTTGGGAATAGCATGGACTGTGGGAACAAGAGGGATTTAGTGCAGCGCTGTGTGTGGGAAGCAGCAATGCTTCTGAATAATGGTTGCTGGAAACCGCAGGAGGGGAGAGAGCTCTTGTGCTCACCAGCATTTAGTCGGCCGCTGTGAGAAGAGGATGCTGGACTAGATGGGCCATTGGCCTGATCCAGCAGACTCTTCTTCAGTTCTTAACGTATTATTCAGCAGTTCTGTTGCATAAACAGTATTCAGCAGTTGTTATAAACTGGTACCTGGCACAGAATCCTGTATTGTTTGAAATACTCTTGTTTTACTCTTTTTAAAGCAAGTCTCTAGTTCGCAGAGGACGGCTGTTAAATTCTCAGAAGCCAAAGGACAGTATGAACAGGATTTCCAGTGGCTGGGCTCTAGCCGCTAGGAAATGGTGCTTCTGTGTTTAGGGTGGTTCTTTGCCACTCCCTGCAATTAGGAGAGACATTTTAAATCATGCAAAGTATAAATTAATCATGTGGTTAATTTGCATAACTTACACAGGTGGCAGAATTCAGTTTTTGTTGATGCAGCGTATGCATAGTGCAGGCCTGAATTACCGTGTTTATCCTAAAATAAGACACCGTCTTATATTTTTTTTCGCTCAACAAAACACAGTATGGCTTATTTTCAGGGGATGTCTTATTTTAACCGTGTTGCATTGGTACGCTGCATAGCCACGCCTCTCCAGGCTGTTTTAATGGGAGGTACCACGTCACTATGGCTTATTTTCGGGGTATGGCTTATTTTTGGGGAATGGCTTATATTTCGCAAATGCATAGAAATCCTGCTATGGCTTATTTTATGGCTATGTCTTATTTTAGGAGAAACAGGGTAGTGTGAGCTACACTTGACCCTTCATAGCAAGCAATGGGACTGGCCTCTGGTGCTGTGTTTTAATCTGAGGCCTGAGTGATCTCTTAATGATTGGCGAGCTTCTGAGATAGGGTAGCCAAACAAACTATGATTGAGGAAGGGCACTGGAGTCATATGTAATGCCAAGCCAGATCTGAAACAAACCGAATGTTCGTAAGCTAACCATTGCTTCAGACTGTGTTTTGCTGGTAGAAGAAAAAAATAGAAAACCAAAATACAGTTAAGCTGCTGGGCAGGCTTCACACACACTGTAAACATTATGCCATTGTTCAGGAAACCATGGTTTAGCATTATGTGCAAACCAGGCCAATGTTTTAATGTGTCTTTGAGGATGGTTCTGGTTTGCATGGTTTGTTTGTGCACTTAGGAATACATAGGAGTGAGCTAATTTCTAGTGTGTTCCTCTGAATTGGCTACCTAGTGAGTTTCAGCTTCATGTGTTCTTCCTTATAGTCTCTTGGTCTCGCTTTCCAATTACTTGACTAACATTTTGAATTCTGAACTACATGGTTACTATTTTCAAGGTTGTTTGTCTTCTGGTTAACACAGACATAAGCCAATCACCTCCAAGGCCCACTAGCTCTTTTTGTAGCTATCAGTTTGTTTTAGCCTCTCGGTTTACATATATGAGGAGGAGATGTGTTCAGGTGCAAGCAATCGCAGAAATATGAACTGAGAGGTATGTTGCCAGGGTGATAGATGGAAAGGGTACTATTTGAGCACTCTGAGTCTTTTTCGGGATGCAATTTAAAAGAGAGCGCCATCATATAATACCATTCTGCATCACATAAAGATGAAGGACCATGAAGCACTCTGAATAATGAAACTGTTCTAGACGTGAATAATACTACTACCTACATAGTAGTTCTAATTTTGCAGGTAAAATGTAATTTCTTTTTTAAAAAAAAAATGTAAAAGAACAAGGCCTGCTGTGTAATTCACACATATCAGATTTCTTAAAGGTTCTGGACAATACCAGCAATTACAAAATGTTTTGGTGTGTTCAGAGTGCGTCACATAAATTATCTCAGTAATCCTTACAACAACCTTGTAAGGTAGGTCAGTATTATTATTATTATTATTATTATTATTATTATTATTATTATTATTATCACCCCCACATTGCAGATTGCTGCATGTGCATGGACAGAGCTCATATTTAAGGCAAGATTTGAACTTAGGATTTCTCAGCTCATAGTCTTAACCCTCTGCACTAACGTACGCTCTCGTCTACTCTGAATTGCACCCAAAGTCTCTTGGGACAAATTGTGTTAGCTCAGTGTTATGCAGTTCCCAGATCGCCCAGATGGAGTATTTGAGATTAATGGGAAGTATTAATGGTGGAGTATTTGAGATTAATGGGAAAGCTGGTGGCGTGTGTTTAAAAAAACCCCGCCACGTTTCTAGAACTCATGGTTATGGAGTTAGCAAGGATTTGAAGAAGGCTGTCAGTGGTTTCCGGCCTTGGTGGCTTTGCTCTGTCCCCATGGTTGGAGCCAATAATGCTTCTGAATACCAGTTCCTGGAAACTGCAGAAGGGGAGAGTATACTCTTGTGCTCGAATCCTGCTGGCAGGTTTCCTACAGGCATCTGGTTGGCCACTGTGCGAACAGGAGGCTGGACTAGATGGGCCATTGGGCTGACCCATCAGGGACCCTCTTCTGTTCTTAAGATCTTCTAGTTTTATTTTCGGCATTTGAGGCAGCTTTCTCTGTGCATTTGTCCATGCCGCACACTCACATCCCCATGCCAGTTTTAACAGACACCCACAAGACTACTCTGTGCCTCTTACGATAACAAAAAAAAATCAGCCCCGAGATGCCTCCAAAGTATATATAAGTCAACTTGCAAAAAGTGCAGCTGGTGGCCACGAACCAGGTGTCTGCAGTAATTAAATGTTCAAACCACCGCCGGTGTATCCATTTTATTCTGGGCTGGCAAATGCTTCAGTAGGGAGCACCTCATGTGTGAAAAGCTTCCCCTGGTTTGTGACAGAACGTGTGCCTGAGGTGCTCTGCGTACAATCCAGCTGCTTGTTGGATTTGTGTGGCTGTTGACAGGAGACACCCCTCGGAGGCAGGTTAGCGACCTTGCACTTTGTGCTGATACTTCCTCCTCCTCTCCTGGCATAAGCCTGTTAATTTAGCACCTTTTGATTTGCATTTCCTAAACACTGTCGATCTCCTCTCCTCGGTGGAAAGTATGGTGCTTTTGGAGGTGGGGAACACCTCAGAATGTACCTTCTATCGATAACTCGTGTTTTTATGGAAGTACAGAAGAGGTTCCATGCGCTGCCCTTCTTACGCTAGGTTGGATTTTTGTGGGTTGCTTTTATACCACATATGTATTCCCTGAACCCAATTTTGTACTTTTTTAGAGAGAGAAAACACATTGAAAACAAAATGTTCAGTGTATGTACGTATGTATGTATGTATATATAAATATATGTATGTATGTATGTATAGGGGGAGGGAGAAAGAAAACTGCATGATTATACTGTAGTTAAACGTTCCATTCTTGAAAACCAAGGGAAGGTGTCGCTGCTCTCGGGAATTATACATTTTGTCCATAGTTACTTGTATGAAGATACATGTTGTATGTAAATAAATGTGGGGTTCCCCCACCCACCTCTCTTTTGCCCCTAAAGAATTGTAATATTCCGTTATTTATTGAGCAGAGGAAATACTGATCCACTGATGTCCAGAAGGGGTAGTAGCTGTGTTAAGTCTTGCAGCAAAAAATATCCCAAGAGCCTCGTGTGGCACCTTAATCATAAGTTGCCAGCTTGGAGCTTTCCAGATGTTTCGGCCTGCCGTTCCCATCAGCCCCATCTGGCATAATCTATACTGGCAGGGGGCTGGTGGGAGTTAGAACCCATGGAACTGGAGAGTTCGAAGGGACTATGAGGGTCATCTAGTCCAACCCCCTGCAACTCAAGAAACCTTTTGCCCAGCGTAAGACTCGAACCCACGACCCTGAGATTTAAGGGTCTCTACCGACTGAGCTGTAGGCCAAAACACTCGGTTGGCAGGTTGGCAAGTGTTAGCCTTTAAGGTGCCTCCAGATTCCTTGCAATCTTCTAACGTTCCCGCCCCCCGATATTCTGTCAGAAACAAAACGAGTTCTCAGTAGTTGAACATTATTTGTTCTTCGCTTTGTTGATGATGACCAGTGAATGCTTGTTATTCCTTTTCTCCCTCTTTTTATACTCATCAAATATCAGGAGGTTATGGATTCTTAAAAAAATAAAAATAAATAACCCTGTAGCTGAATATGCAGGATCCTGTTACATTTCTGTCAGTGATGTATACTAGCTTATCACTGCCTTTTAAAACTTTTTTTTTTAAAAAAAGAAACTGTGTACCTCTTAAAGCCTCACGCTTGTCGATGTGCACTTTTTGACCTGTGTAACAAATGGGCAGTCACTATGCAGTGATGGTGTTTTATTTGGGGGTTTTTTGTACAGTGTGAATGGAATAATAAAGGTTACCTTTTTATTACAAGACTCTTTTCATTGTTGTTTTGTGTATATTTGTTTTTTTTTTAAAAATATATTTTATTCTTTTTTGCATTGAACAACAAAAACACAATACATACACAAATACACAATAAAAAACATAATAAACACATCAAACAAAGACCACAAAAAATAAAAGAAAACTTATACCTACCTACATAAACAGGAACAATAAACTATCCTTATTCAATTCTAGTTTCTATCTTCTTTAAAGGGGGACTTCCCCCACTCCCTCAACTGCGTTCAATATCAATATACTTTAGTAACTTTATATCTTTTTTCTTAACATTAACCACTCTTCTTAATAGTCTTTGGGACATTAATTAATCAAATATAACTCATTACTTAAACTACACATCCTAAAACATTTTTAAACATTTAAATCATTCATAACAATACTTCTTGTATACATTTTTATCTAACATCAACTAGCTAAAGCCAATTTGCCAAGCTAATTCTGCTCAAATATCCAATTTTACACGATTTTTTTAATAGTCCTTAAATTTCTTCCAATCCTGTTGCACCTTCTCCTCCCTCTGGTCTCAGAGTCTCGCGGTCAGTTCAGCGAGTTCCATAAAGTCCATTAACTTCATCTGCCATTCTTCCACTGTCGGAATCTCTTCGCCTTTCCAGTTTCTTGCAAGTAAGATTCTAGCGGCTGTTGTGGCATACATAAAGAAGACTCTATCCTGACTGGGTATCTCATGATTGGTCATGCTCAAAAGGCAGGCCTCTGGTTTCTTACTAAAGGTAATTTTCATTACCTTCTTGAGTTCATTATAAATCTTCTCCCAGAAAGCTTTAACCCTTGGGCATGTCCACCACATATGATAAAAGGTACCTTCCGCCGATTTACATTTCCAACACACATTACTTGTGACATGATATATCTTAGCTATCTTAACTGGTGTCAGATACCATCTATATATCATTTTCATAATATTTTCTCTTAATACATTACAAGCAGTGAATTTGATACCTTCCTTCCACAGCCTCTCCCAGTCATCCATCATAATATTATGTCCCACATCTTTTGCCCAATTTATCTGTTTTGTTTATATTTGTATGGCCTTCCCATTATGACAGTCTTCCAAGATAAAATGCTGTTCTAACCCAGAAGCTTTATCCCTGCCACCACAATCAAGTACATTTTAGGCAGTCCAAATGTGTTCGTTCAGATATATTCTTAAAGGTGGTCTGTACCTTTGTGTGTAATCCTATGTAGAATTTTCGGAAGTGTATACTTTCTGAAATTGTGGTGAGAGAGCACCATCGAAAGGTAACAGTCACCTGCCTTGATCTCTGTAACAAATTGCAGCAGGTGATTTTAAAAAGCGCAGAGGAAGTAAGCAAGACATCCAAGCTGAGAAAGCACTGAGGCGCAAATAGCCCTTTTCACGCTATTTGTGCAATTTCCACAGCATTGCAGCTGTTTTGCAAGGTGAATTGATCCTTTTTCAATTAAGACACGGTTGCTTTGTCTTCTCACCTAAGGCAAGTGGCTTGAGGCCCTAATATATATCGCCAGGCCTAAAGGAAGAAGTCTAGAGGTAAACGAGGTGTAGAAATGGCTTGTGTGTTCAAACTCCTCCTGCTGCTTTTACTACCTTTTGCTTCTGTTGCAATAAATATAACTCTTGGATGTTGGGAAGACGTCACAGAATTCCTTTCTGACCTGAATGCGGAAGAACCCAAAGCTTACGCCGTAAAGAGTAAGTCATTTATTTATTTTTAAGTGTGCTTGCTTGAGTTTTCTTGGCCTGTTAATTTATTTGAAATATGTATCTCCCACCTGCTAACTGGGATTCTTGATGTGGGGCTTACAAAGTATTTCAAATACGTATAATTAAAGCGGCAATCGGGATATTAGCTGTGGTGGTGGTTGTCCATTGGAAAGGTTAGGGTGAAAGGCAGGAAGACCAACAGTAAGTGCAGCCCGAGCCAATGACAGGCAGAACCAACTAATTTTAGTTTTGTCCCCCAATCTTCCAGCTGAATTCCACAAGTAAGATGCCATCTCACCCCTCTTAGGAACCCTTTAGCCCAGGCAGGAATGCTTTCTGGTATCCAAGGCACATTCTTAAAAGGGAAACAGAGATAGCATCTGGCTTATCCGTCACTCCCCAGAAACCAACACCAGCCAAATTTTATGAAGTTTATTAATAATAATAAAAAGGAAGGAAGAAGACAAGCAGAAGAGGCAGAATGTTGCTTCAATAAAACAAGAAAAGGAACCTGTCAGTTTAAGTCTATCCAAATACATCTACTTACAAACAGGCTTCTGGTTACTCACGTGTAGCAGTCATTGGATGGGGTTTGTGGGACAGGGACCATTTGGCCGCAGTCCGTTTTTAAGGGGTTTGGACCCAGGTGGGACTTGTCTGACAACAGACTATCTCCTGCCAGTCACCAGTAATGTCATTTTAGGTAGACTGACACCTTTTGGAAGTTGGGGTGTGTGTGGCCATCACGGTCTTAATTACCACCAGAATTCGCCATCTCTTTGCCAGATGGAAGGATTTTACTGGCATTACTTTTTCATTGCAGTTGGGTAAGAATAATCACCCAGGTGATGCGTTTTCCTACACAACTATTAACTAGGCTGGAATATCAGTGGTTGTCTCCATCTCTCTGCCTGTGTATTCAGGGAGAGGCATAGCTTCTTCTCTAAGGCAGATGCAAAAGATCGGGGCCCTTTGCTACATCCCCAGGCTAATGCCAGCTTTGGGGATCATAATGCAAGTATAAATAACCAAATTAGTAAAAAGTAGAACCATTCCAACCAAAGCATTTGGCAGAGAAGCAGTGGGTGCAGGCAGCTGAACCTTCTCATTTCCCCCAAATGCCTCTGGGCCCCTTCCTTTCATTGCATCCTTCCTTTAGTCAGTTTATGGGTAGACCATATATACTTGCCCAGCATCTTTGCTTTGATTTTACAGTGTACGATTCTGTTGGGAAACCTGGCAGCAATGTCCTTGGTGGGAATGTGGACAGACTGGGATCTTATACTGAATGCATTTCTGCTGAGGCACCTTCTGGAAGATTCCGAGGGCAGTACTGCAAACTCCAAGTACAGCAGGTGTGTGACCTACTGCACCACTTTGGGTTGGCTGAATGACTGTAGTAATACTGGTGCTCATGCTGGAAGAGCAACTCCCAAAGGTCCTTTAGCAAAAAAAAAGAAGGGGAGGAAAAGACTCCATGTGAAGACAGAGGTAAAACTGGTAACATTCTAAGGGTTAAGACACAGGTAATATTCTAAGGTGAGGATAGGTGGAAAGTGTCCTATCTCCTCTCCACACCCTGTACTCCTTAAAAGCTGATCTGGAAGGTTGGGGCACATGCTGACTAATGTGGAATGAAATGGGGGGACTTCTAGGGGAGAGGGGATAATCCAAAATTAGGCTGGAATCCTAAAATACCTGTACATTAAGGAAGTTAACGGCAGTCATTGATAGCCACAAGGCACATGTGGTTGCTGGGGGTAAGAGGGGACAGCAAACTTTCCTTCCTTGATCTTAAGCTAACGTACTTTAAGCTCCAAATGCACAATTATTCTAGAATCTGACACAGTGCTCTTTAAAGTTTCAGCGAGGGGCTGAAAAAAAAAAGAATTATCTCTGCTGTTTGTTGGAGCTCTGATAAATTAAATTCTTAAATACCTGGTCTCAAATGCCCACTCATTTGAGCCACTTCTAGGCTCCAGGTTTATTCTGAGGATAAAAAGCTAGTGTCCGGCACTATGAGCTCAGGATACAAATGGAATTCATAGCTAACTGACGAATCCTGTAACTTTTAATAATTACACGGAAGGATTTCTAGCAGGCTTTCCTACTTTGACTTCGGCCGCTCAGACAGCTCATTTTGAGTGTTGGGGAAGAGCAGCAAATTGTTAGTTTTTTTTAATTTACTGGGGTTGCATTTTTACTGGCAGGGAGTGGGCAAGGGGCACCATTTCTTATTGCACCACAGGCAGCAAAATGTATTGGGCTGTACTTTTAAACCCCAGAGCAGATTTGTAACTGTCCCTGGCTGCCCTTGAAATCAATGCATCTTGGGTATCTACCTTATTTGCCTACTTTTGCCAGTATCCCTATTTTCTCTTAAACCTATTGCAACAAGAGAACTGAAAAGCGTTCCACTTCTTAGGACAGAATTGATTACTACAATGGATTATGTGTGCCCAGTTCCTGCCACGAAGAAGAAATTACAACACTGGCCGCGCTAGGTAAATGGACTGTGATTTTGTTGCTTGTTTAGCGTATAACATCTTGTAGATGAGACTTCTGTCTGAAGATCCAACGTGTGTGGATTTATGACACGTGTCTTGAGTTCACACACCGTGTTAAACCATTGCTCGTGCTTTTTAACGTGAGTTTTATTATTTGCAGATTAAACAAAGAAAATGAAGGGGGAAATTATTAAAGAAAATAAAGAAAAAGAAATAATATATGAATAATACCAATAGTAACCATGAACCACCATCCATTCACATCACAGACACATTAATGTCAGTACATGCATCTGGTAATTAAACATATAAGTTTGGAGAGAAACAAACCACGGGTCTGCATTCAGATGGCGTGACAAGACAAGGATTATGGTTTGTTGCTTCTAGCGCAGCCCGAAGCAGAATATTGCGGACTTCGTGCACCACCAGGATGTTCATAAATCATAGTCAAACCTTGACTGTGGTTTAACATGACATTACAAACAGGCTAGTGTGTGTACCTAGATGGATCTCCTTTTGCTCTCCTTCAAAGCACACATGTTTACTATCTAAAAACAAATAACACCCTATTCCCATAGATAACTGTCGGCATCTCTTAGTACAAAAAGTATTGATCTAATGTGTAGAGATCTTTCCTGTTCTGCTTAGTTCAAGAGGGTTCTGGAAGGTTTCTTTCTATGTGAAAGAAACAAGCAGAAATGTTTCTGGTGTTTGGGTTATTCTTTCAGACAAACTGAGTACAGCTGGTTTTGTTATCTCTTTCTGTCAGGGTCATGCTGACTATTATTATTATTATTATTATTATTATTATTATTATTATTATTATTATTAAAAGTTCTTGTAAGTTTAAGGTAGTTTGCTGCAGCTGGTTTTCTTATGGACAGTGCCAATCCTCAATGTATTGGATTTGTGAGCATTATCCCTTCAGTAGCAGCAGTGCTTTTTTCTACTCATACTGAAATACTGCCCTTCAATGAGGTCAAACTTAGATTCACAAAATGTTTAGGGGTATGCGCCCCCCCATTAAAAAGCACTGAGTAGCAGTAAAGCTCTGCTGAATGAAATACAATTGCCTCTGGTCCTTTTTTTGGGGGGGGGAATCCTGCATTGTGCTTAAGTTGTTACTCCTATTTTTCTTCCTTCTCATTTTTCATTGGCCTCTTTGTTCTTTACAAAGAACAGGAAAAACAACATTATGAGTACTTTTGAAAGGAAGAATGGATACTTTCATTTTTCTGGTTGCGCTGTATGCTAGTCTTCCCCATCCTGTAACCCTCCAATGGCTTAAGAACTCCATATCCCATCATCCCTGACCCTTGGCCGTGCTGGCTGGGGTCCAACAACATTTAGCAGACCTCAGGTTCTATGACATAGGTCACTGTTGGTCACCTGCAATTTGGCCCTTAAACTGACCTGTCATGGGCTTATACCAACTCTTGTTTCTTCCATATTTCTGCAAGGAAGGTGAAACAACCAAGGGAATGCATGTGAGAGATTCATTTCCTAAAGCTACTGGAAGTTTATTATTTTTTGGGAAATGTGCAGTAAAACCTTTGTGCCGAATAGAAACACTTCCTGGGACTTAAAAGAGCAAATGTTTCCACTTACTCAGTTGAACAAGCTGGTAGAAATTGCGATCACAAAAGGCTCCATTGTCCTGACCGTGGAATTATTAATTTATTCTTCCTTGACAGGTGTATTTAAATTCAAGACCATCTCTTTCCTATTGCCTTTTCCATCTCTGTTCGCTGTGAATTCAACGCCCTCATTCCCGACTGTGGCCAGATGCGCTAAGAACCTTTTCCCTATTGATGTGTTTGTAGCAGTTTGTTTGTAAGTATTGAGAACGGACGTCTCAGCCCAGCCATGAAACTGACCCTGAATACCGTGCCTCCCAGGAGCGAGAGTCACTCTGCGGTAATGAACTTCTATTTCCCTTCCAGGTTTGTTAGCGTTTCCTTCATCATCTTGCCAATCATTGGAACCATTTACACCGCTGATGTATGGGAGAAGGCAAAGAGCAATGAATTGCCATCGGACGGTTTGCCTCCTGCAAATTACGGGAGCACATCTTTCGTTGCAAGACATGCAAGCGAATCAAAAGCAGAGAGGAAACATAGTCATGAACCTGTATCAGCAGTGTTAGCCGCATTTGATGGTTCGAAGCAAAGTAGGCATTGCATTATTATTAATGGTGATGTTGGTAGTTATTTTTATGGCACCTACTGTGAGCAGGAAGCATCACAGGGTGTGGGGCTTGGGGAGGGCAGGTCTCCATCCCAAGGAGTTTACAATCTATTTTGAGCTAGCAGGAAAGGCAACAGAGAGAATCAAGGACAAGGAGGAGGGAGGAAGCCAGCCCTGAAATCTTCAACTCCCACAGGGTTCATTTGGGTTCAGGTTCAGGATAATTTTAGGAGGATTAAAAATTCCATTTCAGGTTTCTAATTTGGATTTGACATCCCGCTTTATCACTTCCTGAAGGAGTCTCAAAGCGGCTAACATTCTCCTTTCCCTTCCTCCCCCACAACAAACACTCTGTGAGGTGAGTGGGGTTGAGAGACTTCAAAGAAGTGTGACTAGCCCAAGGTCACCCAGCAGCTGCATGTGGAGGAGCGGAGACGCGAACCCAGTTCACCAGATTACGAGTCTACCGCTCTTAACCACTACCCCACACTGGCTCTTGACAATCTATCCAGAATGAATTTTGAAAGGTATTGAGTTGTATTCTGTGTAGCACCAAGGAACCATCTCCATCTCTCCTCCACTCGCCCCCAAATCTGTTCTGAGTTTCTCCCCCAACCCTTCGGAGCTGAGAAGGGGGAAGTCCTGTTGGGCTAGCAATAATCCTTGCACAGGCTTCCCCTTTGAAGATGAATGTTACTCCAAGAGCAGCCTATGAAGCTGGAAGAAAAGCACTGCAGTTTGTTTTGGAAGCTGTTTGTCCATTAATTATCCCCCATCATCTGACAGTCTTAATATGCGATCCCATGCATGTCTACTCAGAAGTAAGCCCCATGGAGTTAAGTGCGTACATGCTTTCAAAAGAGGACTATTTCTTCACTCTACATGGCAGAACATGTATAATCTACACGGTATAATGAATTAATTTCTGCTGCTTTAATATTCTTAGGTACCTTGGACTGCGTTCTGAAGTGTTTTTCCTTGCAAAACCATCTCCCAGCCATTTGGCTGATGAAACCCTGTAAGGAAGTCTCCTTGGCTCTAAATGGTATCAGAGGGCTGAGTCTCTTGTGGGTAATTTCTGGGCATACAAGTCAAATGACAGCGTGGCAGAATTTAGGTATGAGCTGAAGTTACAAGGGCAGATATATTTCTGTTTTAAAGGAAACACAGTGTTCTCTTTATGAACTCACTACTCATTTCAACTGCTGTTTTATTCCATATTTGACACTCGGGATTGCAGTTCATGGGCTGTGACTTGCTGCTAAATAGCCCTGCCTTTGGGGTGTTTTGTTTTTTTTGACAGGGTTATATAGAGGCAATGAGATTTGTTCAATACAGAGTTGTAAAGAACAACAAGAGTCCTCACTTCATATATCTCACTCAGTGAATTTCACATCTTTCCTGGGTCCTTTAAGAATGATTGTAGAGAGGCTGAGCTGCTGTTTGAACTGGAAAGGCCCTTTTCAGTGACCAAACCAAAACTTGGTGATTCTCCGCTTCAGAGAGATTCACCTGATGTTCTTCACCCACACTGTGGAAGACCTGTTGGCTTCTGAACTTTGGTTGATAGGATTTCACAGCTTTCCTCTATTTCTCTTTGTGTGTTTCTCTCCCTCCCTCCCTCTGTTTGTGTGTGTGTGTGTGATTTCAGAGGCAGGGAACCTATGGATCTCCAGGTGTTGCCGAACTCCAACTCCCATAATCCCCATCCATTGAAGCTGTTAGCCAGGGCTGATGGGAGCTGGAGTACAACAATATCTGGAAGCCCGTGAGTTCTCCCCACCTCTGAGATATACTGTAGTGTGTTTCTTCGTCTTTCTTCGCTGCCTTGAACATTTTGGAAATGTGAGATATAAATGTTGTAAATCAATAAAATTTGGAAGGGTTTCCTGAATATACATTCTGTAAAAGAAGGATTAAGGACACACCAGTTAAGAACTTAGACAAGAACTTCATTGTCTATCTTGAACAAGAACAAACCAACAACAGGACATTACTGACTCAGTGTCCCAGATATAACTAAATCTAGTTCCATCTAGTGACACCAGACACATGGCAATTTTCATTCCAGCACCTCAGTCTTCAAGGAGGATAATCACACCACAGTGCATTTTGTGTCTTTTCTTCCTCGTCTTTGAATGGTTGTGTGATTGTTTCCTGGGTTGCCCCAATATCTCAGTCTTCAAGACAGGCACACACACTCATCCCTTTTAGCTGGAGAGGAGGAACAGTTCTAACATTTCAAAACATCCTCTGTCTAACACAGGCATAGGCAAACTCAGCCCTCCAGATGTTCTGGGACTACAACTCCCATCATCCCTAGCTAACAGGACCAGTGGTCAGGGATGATGGGAATTGTAGTCCCAAAACATCGGGAGGCCCGAGTTTGCCTATGCCTGGTCTAACAAATAGTTCCCGTAAACTTCCCAGAGACATGAAAACATCAGTAGGGCACTGTATTTGCAAAGACTAGCCCAACATAAAGTATGAATGCCATAGCCTGAACAGCATTCAAAGACCCAAAATATTTTCAAGCAGTTTTGGAAATGTTTTAAGTGAGAGGAAGGGAACTTTAAAAAAAAAAAAAAACCAACAACCCACAAATAGACAGAATTGGACCTGATTTGTTCTCTTCGTCTGCATAAAGAGATAAGCTTGAATTAAGTAAATTTACAAATATTTCTGGACTGTTTATCTCTCTCTCTCTCTCTCTCTCTCCCTCCCTCCCTCCCTCCCTCCCTCCCTTATATGTTACCACAGATAACGAGTTGGAATGGGAAGCTAAAGTGCTTAAAAACCCTCTTTACGTATATTCTCTAAGTGGACCATTTTATTTAGGCGTTGACACGTTTTTTCTCATCAGGTAAGTCAGGTGTTATTAGAAGTTTTTCTCCCTCGATTATTATTTTTAAATAAAAAGCAACAATCTAACATCTCATGGTGGTGAAACTTGCAAAGTCTATAAAGGTGGAACATGAGAATTATTCCCTGGTAATTATTTGAAGAAGCATTTCACAACAACAGGTGATCTGTAGGACAATTGATCCTGCTGGTAGTCCATGCTCCCTGTCTCTGCTGCCCACCTACTTGACCCCCCCACCCCACCCCTGGGGGAGCAGGCGCATGGCAGTAACAGAGGCCAACAAGCCCAAGGCAGACTTCATGGAGGGAGGCCAGATCTGCCACCCCTCCCATCTATCCGGAGCCTGCCGCCCTGAGGCAACTGCCTCACCTTGCCCCATGGGCTGGTCAGTCTTGTGCCATAGGGATCACATGGGTCAGCCAGCCAGGATTGGTGGGATCCCTGATTGTTTGAACTGGCGCCTTCACCACGGAGTGCTGTGATCACACAAACTGCGCCCCCTCCTTGTCCATGTTCCATGATGTCTGAGGACATGTATTTTTCAGTTGCTTATTACGTTGTGATGTCTACCGTGTGTTTTTTCTTCATTCTGGCTATTTAGTTTTGGGTATTACATCATTGTAACACTGTGTGTTTTCCTGCATTATTACATTTGAGTTTATTTTTAAATTTTTTTGGGGGGGGGCTTGTTTTTGTTCGTCGCTTTGAATACCTCTATTTGGAAAGGAAACTGAAGGACAGGCATTTTAGAACAGGCAATTAAACCTCAGTTCTTTTTCTCCTCAGTGGCTTTTTGAGCTGCCAGTCCTTTTTGAACATGTTGAATCTCTCTGAAAAACGGATCACCTTTTGCCTCACAACGAAGTACCTGTGGCGCCGATTTTTCCGGTAACCGTTTGTGAGGGTTTGATCCATTTAGCAAAATGGGCACAAAGAAAGTCATCTGTCGTTAGCCTTGCTGGTACCTGAGGTGATATTTACCTCTGCTATTTAAGACTTTGAGGGAGTTGTGAGTATATTAGCAAATTAATGGCTTGGGCCAGTGGTGGGGAACATTCTTCATCTTGAGGGCCCCATTTCCAAGGGTCACAGGGTGGAGCCAGAAGCAAATATGGGTGCAACAATGAGTGTGACTTTTTCCTTCATGCAGTATGATACATTCCAGCTATGCAGAAGTCAGCGGGGAGTTTTTTTTTTAATACACACATAAAGGTAAAAGGGACCCCTGACCATTAGGTCCAGTTGTGGACGACTCTGGGATTGCGGCGCTCATCTCGCATTACTGGCCGAGGGAGCCAGTTTACAGCTTCCGGGTCATGTGGCCAGCATGACTAAGCCATTTCTGGCAAAGCAGAGCAGCGCACGGAAACGCCGTTTACCTTCCCGCCGGAGCGGAACCTATTTATCTACTTGCACTTTGATGTGCTTTCGAACTGCTAGGTGGCCAGGAGCTGGGACCGAGCAACGGGAGCTTACCCCGTCGCAGGGATTCGAACCGCCGACCTTCTGATCGGCAAGCCCTAGGCTCTGTGGTTTAGACCACAGCACCACATACAGGCATGCAACAATCCATCATGGCACACAACAGGCTTAATCACAGTCCAAGGACACATTCTAACTAGGCAAATTGAGTAGGGATGGTAAATGAGCCAGTCCTGGGAAGAGAGGGTGTGGCCTGGGGAGAGACCCAAGGGCCATATAGAGAGGTCTGGCGGGCACATGGCACCTGGGCCTGAAGCCGCTACCGTTGTCCAAAGATAGCACAAGTGACACCCTGCAGATCTTGTTGGGCAGGAACTCCCATCAGCCAATGGTTGGGGGTGATGGAAGTTGCAATCCTAGTGGAAGGCATGACGTCGGATCACTGTGTCTTAAACATTGAACTTAAAAAACATTGACTTTTCCAACAGCAATGTAACATTCGCCTGAGAAGGAAAGCTAGATTAATGGTTTAAATGGATCAGTTTAGCTGCGAAGTACATTTTTTTCACTAGGCCTGGCATAGCTCAGTCAGTAGATAATGAGACTCTTTATCTCAGGGTTGTGGGTTCAAGCCCCATGTTGGGCAAAAAGATTCCTGCATTGCAGGGGGCTGGACTAAATGACACTCATGGTCCCTTCCAACTCTACAATTATATGATTCTATGATTCCCAGGAAGTCTAGATGCAGGAAAGATCCTTTCTTTCTTTCTTTCTTTCTTTCTTTCTTTCTTTCTTTCTTTCTTTCTTTCTTTCTTTCTTTCTTAACAGAGACATACAATGGTACCTTGGTTCTCAAACGCCTTGGTACTCAAACAACTTGGAACCTATACACTGCAAACTTGGAATTAAGTGTTCCAGTTTGGGAACTTTTTTTGAAAGCCGAATGTGTTCCATTTTAAATGCCACACTTCCATTTTGAGTGCCACACTTCCATTTTGAGTGTTACGCTGAGGTCTGTCTGTTTCTGCTATTTATGTTGCGTTTAAGTTTTTGTGGCTTTTTTGTTTTGTTTTTGTGACTGTGCGGAACCCAGTTCAGCTACTGATTGATTGTGTGACTGCAGTACATTGTTTATTGCTTTCATTTTATGGATCAGTGGTCTCTTTAGGTAGTAAAATTCATAATTAAATTGCTGTTTTAGGGGTTGTTTTTAAAAGTCTGGAACCGATTAATCCGTTTTGCATTACTTTCTATGGGAAAGCGCGCCTTGGTTTTGGAACGCTTTGGTTTTGGAACGGACTTCCGGAACGGATTAAGTTTGAGAACCAAGGTACCACTGCACTATTAATCACTGCAGTTTGCCATTGAGCTGGGCTTACAAAGGAATGCAGGGATGAAGTTTAAGGGAAGAGAGTCTGCTTTGCAAATGCAATCAGGTATGAATTTGTTTAACAAGGTGCTGAAAACTGCATGCAACCTGACCACATCTGCTCTTGTGTTTGGAGGCTTCAGGCACTCCATTTATATTCCTTGTGCCTTTTAATCGGTTTGTACTCTGTCGCTCCTTGGGGGACGTTGTGGGAGCTCTCGAAACTTGAGGTTGATAACTGTAGAAGAACGTGGTGGGCCAACCTACTGCTGATCAACAACTTCATCGCTGGGCAAGAGTCAGTAAGTCTGTACGATGGAATATTTATTGGGGCGTTGTGTCATAATATATATTTTAACTAATACATTTTTAAAGTATACATTTGTCTTCCCATTCCCACCCCGTTTTCAGTGTAACGGATGGACATGGTACCTTGCAAACGATTTCCAGTTTTATTTCACAACACCTCTGCTGGTCTATATTTCCATGAGGTGAGTATTTCTTAGGCAAGGAACATCTACCATGAGGTTGACTCGTAATTTATTTATTTGATTTGTTTGATTTCTATACCGCTTTATATTTTTTAAGGGACACCTCAAAGCGGTTTGCAGCATATTAAAACAGCAACAAAACAATCCAGAAACAAACATTTCTGAAGAAAGTCAAATACAGAGTATGCAGTCAAAGCAACATAATTAAAAGAAAACTAAAATATTATCTTAAAGATTTCAAAATAAAACATTACAAAGGAGGTCAACTGCAGAATACATATTTAACACAAACAAAATTAACAAAAAACCTTAAACATTTCAACAAAACAAACAAACAAAATTGCTTAAGTGAAGTCAAATATAAAATGCACATTTAAAACAGTAATGCTCTGAATGTCATTTTGGGGCATCTTGGGTTGTGGGGTAGGGACGAATGACAGTTTCCAGAAAAGCCTGTCCAGCCTTCTGCTGTTGCTGCCACCAGAGGGATCTAGACCCCTCCACCCCACATGGGAGGCACGGATCAGAGTCCTGTTCATCTGATTTGGGCTTGCCAATCAGAAGGTTGGTGGTTCAAATCCCTGCGATGGGGTGAGCTCCCATTGCTCTGTCCCAGCTCCTGCCAACCTAGAAGTTCAAAAGCATACCAGTGCAAGTAGATAAATAGGTACCACTGCGGCAGGAAGGTAAACGGTGTTTCCATGCGCTCTGGTTTCCGTCAGTGTCCCGTTGTGCCAGAAGCGATTTAGTCATGTTGGCCACATGACTCGGAAGGCTGTCTATGGACGAACACCGGCTCCCTCGGCCTGAAAGCAAGATGAGCGCCGCAACCCCATAGTCACCTTTGACTGGACTTAACCATCCAGGGGTCCTTTACCTTACCTTTTAGCATCTGTATCTCTGTGAATTTGTTTTAGAACATGAGAAAACTGTACCAAATGGGACCCATTTGGTCTGTCGCTTTGTTTCTTCCAAACTGAATGCATGCATGTGGATGATTAGAGTGTGAATTATTCTACTTCCCCTTGGAAAACTAGTATCACTTCAGTCATAACAGGGAAATACATGCCCTCTCAGGCAACCCTTTGGGTATAAAGGTTAGAGATTTTTGTTATTAAGTGTTTTATCATTTAAATGAATAAGATGAAGTTACCCCCCCCCCCAAAAAAAAAGGTTCCATCTGTTGCTTATATTTCTATTGTTTTGGCAGGAGCAAGCAGGGAATTATAATTTTGGGGACTTTGCTGTTCCTGACGACTTTTACAGTGACAGCCCTGCTGTCATCGTTCTACAGGCTTCCTGTTGCAAATCCTCATGATATGAGGTAAGTTTCTTGAAACTGCCCCCTTCAATAATAGGTCACAATAATATGCTGGGAGAGATAACAATAGGTCACAATAATAGGTCACAATAATATGCTGGGAGAGATTCCCAGCCAGGAATCTAATTAATCAAGAGAAAGTAATTCTGTATGTCCGAAGTTCTTGAATTTTTGGAAACAGAAGTTGGAATGGCACCCTGAGGGAAAAAAATTGCACTTAATAGAGATTTCATCTGACTGACTCACTTCATCTGCCTAATGTGTTTTTCTCCCAACTGATTTTTTAAAAAAGGCAAAACCTGTGAATTTTGAGAAGCAAATAAACAGGTGGTGTTATCACACTTCCTTTCAGAGCAGAACACTTGGGTTATGCCATGTTTGTTAACAGCAGCAATATTCAGACTTGGTACTCATACATTTTATGCCAGGAGAATCGTTCCATCTGAGTCATTTGCCAAATGTTTTTGGTTCGAAATAGTTATCTGTGAATGCTCTTTCTCTCCCTTCAAGCCTTCCGTATAATCTTTTTATAACCTGTTTCCAATATGCTGCAGGAAAATGGCCACTGTGATGTATTTCGCAGAGTATTACTCAAAACCTTACTGCCGATACGGTCCATTTTTAGTTGGCATTCTTCTTGGGTTGTACATGAACCAGCAGCGAACCCCAGTCCTAAGGACCAAGGTAAATGGGCGTGTTTAACAAACATTTGGGAACCTATCTACACAACAAAATGTGTATTGATTTTAAACCATTTTAACTGCAGTGGCGTCCTCCAAAGAAATCTGGCACAGGTTTGGTGAGGTTTGCATCGTATTCCAACATGACCAACAGTGCCATTCAGAATATCTGGAACTCTGGATCCCTCCTGAGAATGCATTTTTTGTTGTTTCATTTCTGATCCTTTTCCCAAGTTTAACACCTACCCCACCCCCTTTTTTAAATTTACAACAACCAGCTGGTCGGAACTGGCTAGCTCTCTTGTCAAAACGCATTAGGAAGATGGGACTATCCTCCTGGGCAATTTCTAATTGGCTGCCTCAACCATTTATGTCAGAGATGGAGCTTCTTTCACTTTTGGCTCAAACTACACTCCATCTGAGAAGGGAGACTGGCTTCAGTTGGTCTCAGATCCCCCAAAATATGTGGGCTATCACCCCAATCCCTCCTTTCCTTTGGAACTGTTAAGTTGTGGGCGGACACAGCAGACGACACAGTGATTTCCAAAATAGCTCTTGTTTATTCTCAGGCTGGAACAGAAGTGACCTGAAGGCCTCAGCAGCCTGCTTATATAGAACTCAGCTACAACGCAACAGTAACAACTTTCCACAGTTAACCAATCCCTGAACGTCCCTTTACAATCCCTCTTTTGCATATGCTGACCTGAGTGAAAACTGCAGCAGAATGAACTATATACACACACACCCCTAGTGGCCTAGGGTGAGAACTTCAATACATAACAGGAACCATGTGTATTGGGGGACCAAATATGCTCTGCAAGAGACTAATGCCCTCTCAAACTATCTTGTCCTGTAATGAATTCTGTACATGCTCTGAAATGCCAAGGTTCCACTCAGAGTTGATGGTGGCGATGTGTGGTTCTTTCCTTCCTTTCTTCCTTCCTTTCTTTCTTTCCTCTGCTTTCTCATAACCCCCTTTCCCTTCTAAAGTTCTTCGGTCTTAAAAGGGTATTTCTCGGGAAGATCTTCCTCGTACGTTAGATGCACGGTTATAAAGGTATCCCTTGTGCTCTAAGGGTAGTTCATAAGGCTCTGGAAGATTTTGTATCCTCTGGGCTTTGGAAGAGTCAATCTAAACCTCCTTACTGGCAGATTTACAGGGCCAACAGTTGGGGGATAACATCATCCACTGTAATGCAATTGGATGATGTGCTGTGTGCGTCCTGCTATCCACACTTTTTTTTTAGAAGGCAGAAAGGTGTCACCAAGGCTTGATCCTCATAATGGGGGCTTCCTTCCAGTATGAAGAATAAAAAATAAAAACAAGCAGGAACTGCAACAAAAATGTTGCAGTGCAGAGTGCTCCTGTTCAGGGTTCTAGTAGCCAATCATGCTGTCTTCCAGAATATTCCATTCCTCCTCTCCCCAGTGTTCTAGCCTCTCCCAAGAGTTGGCTCGTATTCTGTTCCCTGTCTTTGGTTCCCTGCCTTCACACACAGCCATACAAATTGAAGGTTTTTTACTTTTTCTTTTTTTTTAAAAAAAGTATATTTCCGCAAACCTTGGGGTCCCTCCAGACTGACTGATATTTCCCTTCTTGTGCTTTGATGGATCCACGCTCAAGGAATTAATTTTGCTGTTACAGTATATGATGAAACAAAGAAGGGACGAGTCCATTTTGCACAAGCGACATCATTCTGCTGCTGTGAGCCGTTGATTAAAGGTTCCCGGAGCACTGCTTGTGGGCCCCTTTGATTCCAAATATTCAAGCCACCTGGAAGTGCTGTGCAAAATATTACCTCTGGGGCGAGTGTTGCCTTGAAGTGTTCCCACTGCAACCTGGAGAGCGAGAGAGAGAGAGTGAAAGTGACCTTGATATGACATGGAGAGAAGCTTGCGCATTTCGTGGCACACAATAAATGGGGGCGGTTTTGGCAAGGGGAGCAGCAGTCTCGAGAGGAGAGCAAGATGCAATTGCAGCATCTAAGGGAGACTTTGTAGTTAAAATGAACACCATAAAAACAAGAGGGGCCCACGGTCTGTAGAACAGCCATGTCATATTCCAGTTTTGATTGGAGCTGCCTTGCTGGGTGGGTGACAGGTGTTTGTCTCCTCTCCCTTTTGTGTCCTGTATCCCACTTCCCCAGACCTAAATTTGTAAACTGTGGTTATTATGCAGGGCCCAGGAGGGTCCTTGGTTTTCCTATCCACCCAAGTGACGTATTTTTCCGTCTACAAGACGCCCCCATGTATAATATTTTCGGGGACTCAGATTTAAGAAAATGGGGGGAGATGTATCCATGTATAAGATGTATACGGCACCCCCTAATTTTTGACATTATTTTTTAGGGGGAAAAACTAGTCTTCTACATGGAAAAATTTGGTATTTGGTGGCTGAAATATTCTATTCCTGGCAACCTTAAAATTACTCAATTGTGAGGATTTATGACTGTTTCAAGATGTTGTTGTTGTTACAAGTTTTATTTTTGCAATTTTGTTGTTTGTTGTCTTAGAGGGGGAGGCTGGGAGGTAATAGTAATTCTTGTTATTTATTATTTTGAAGGAAGAAGCTAAATTTATTTTGATTTTGGGTAATGCATGCATATATCATAGTAAGCATTGTTTTAGAACAGTGTTTTTCAACCACTGTTCCGCGGCACACTAGTGTGCCGCGAGATGTTGCCTGGTGTGCCGTGGGAAAAATTGAAAAATTACTTTATATATAGTCAATATAGGCACAGAGTTAAATTTTTTAACATTTTCTAATGGTGGTGTGCCTCGTGATTTTTTTCATGAAACAAGTGTGCCTTTGCCCAAAAAAGGTTGAAAAACACTGTTTTAGAAGAGGAATTCCCTCCTATGAGAGAGAAGCGTCTTTCATCTGCAGTCTTTTTAGAAGTTCTTTAATTGAAATAAGCACTTTTTACAAATCTCCTCTACATCGGTTGGTTTATTTTGTTCAGTTAATCTAACTGTTTACAATGCATGAAAGACAGCAGGCCTAAAATATATGTATATTTTATCATTAAGTGCCTGAAAGCTGAGTAACTGAACTGAGTAAACTAAATATGTCAGTTTGCATTTCTTAGTGCAGAAAGTATTGATGTGATGTGTATAGATCTTTTCTATTCTACTTAATTCAAGAGGGTTCTGGAAGCTTCTTTGTGTGAAAGAAACAACCAAAAAGTTCATAATGTTTGGGTTATTCCTTCAGAGAAGCTGAGTACAGCTGTCTTAAACTTGGTACTGTTATCTCTTCTGTCAAGGTCATGCTGACTATAAAAGTAGGGCCAGAAGGAGCCTGGGTTTCACTTTCTCTTTCTATCTCCTTTCCTTCTGGTGTGGTGTTCGGTATATAGTGTTTAGACTTATTATAAGTTATTGTAAGTTTAAGTTAAGTCTGCTGCAACTGCATTTCTTATGGACAGGGCCAATCCTGAATGTATTGGATTTGTGACCATTATGCTCATTTGCCTTCAGAAATTGCCTCTGGTCTATTTTTTGGGAATCCTGCAACGTGTTTAAGTTTTCACTCTGCTAACTATACATTGGATTCTACTCTGGATCAATATTGAGTAGAATTGAGAAATGACAAAACATCCATTGAGAGGAACATTGAGAGAGACCACCAGCAAGGCATTGTAACAGTTGAGAGAGGCAGCACTGGATTTAGGGCAGTGCGTGCAATTGCCCCACACGGGGCACTGAGCTGAGAGGGCGCAAAATAATGATAGTAATAATGTTACCAAAGTCTGTCCATGACAGGAAGAGAAGGCCTGAGCATTCCATTGAAAGAAAAGCAAAGTCGCTTACTCCAGATCTGACAAAAGGACCAGGGTCAGGAGGAATTGTGCTAATGAACTAAGATGCAATCAAACGTCTCGTTCTTGTGTTTCCGCAGGTGCAGGCTTCCATCGGGTGGCTTTGTGCAACGTTTTCCATGTTTATGGTGGTTGCTTTGGCCTATACGTTACAAGACCCCCTCGACTACTCACCTGCCACAGCCATTTACCAAGCTACTCACCGGACGGTGTGGGCTATTGCTGTAGGGTGGATAATTTTTGCGTGCGAGGAAGGCTATGGAGGTACTCTATAGAGCAGGAGTGGGGAAGCTCATGCCCGGGCAGTGGGGCGAATGTGATTCTCAGAGCCCCCCCATCTGGCCCTCAGGAGTGGGGATTTGAACCTTGGTCTCCCAGGTCTGATCCAATACTCTAACCACTACACCACAATTGGGTCTTCAAAGGTTTGTGATTTGCTCCCTTATAGGTTTCATCAATTGGATGCTTTCATGGGGCTTCTGGTCGGTGGTTGCCAAAATCAGCTATGCCTGCTACTTGGTCCACCCAATGTTGATTTTGTTGTATAATGGACTTCAAGAAACGTCCATGCACTACTCGGACATGAATATGGTGAGTGATTAAGGATAGACGGATCTATCAATTTCGGTTCTCTTCAGGATCTTGATTTTTCCAATTTTAAAATTCAGTTCCTTGCATTTCTGCAGCAATTTGAGATTTTGGTGTTTGTTTGTTTGTTTTAAAAAAAACTCCTCTTGAAAATTTGTCACCTTTTTAGTGCAAATTTCACATTTTTGTGTGAAGTTTTGCCAAACACACACATTCTTTCAAAGCATTTTCCATAATCTAATACACTTTGGCATGTTATTTTCACTAATATATACACTTTTATGCACATTTACCCTAGTATTTTTTGTTTTATTTTTTGGAGCACATTACTTGGCTGCAGAACTGCATTATGATCAGAACAAAATTCAAAGCTCTGTCTCTCCCATAGCTTGCATTAGCCTGCATCCAGCCTAAGGCTATGCAACTCCTGGAGAGGCTTCATTATCACATCTTTCTCTGGCTGTGCCTGGGAACAAAAGACCAAGAGTCAACTCCTTTTCAAAATGGAGATTTGAAATTGAATATCTTAATCACATGATCTAAGGCTCGGTTGTCATATTTCAAATCCGAACACAAAACTTGTTGACCCCTTTTTTGCAAAACCTCATTTTTTTTTGAAAGTTTGTGAATAATTTTTCTATGAAAGTCACCAAAATAACCACATGGGTTGCCATACACCTGGGTTTCCCCGGACATTTAATCAATTTTTGGAAATTCCTCCCGGACCCAATTTCCAAAGTACAAATCCTGGATGTGTCTTAGGAATTCTGGACGTATGGCAGCCCTATCTAAGGTTAAACACTCACGTGAGAGCTAGCAGAGAACACCAGTTGATTAATTATCAACCTGTTAGAGCTCAGAGAGCTTCAATATGCTTCAGTGGCATGTCCCAATGTTAAACCCTTTCAGCAATATGTATACAGCCATTCTCCATTTCAGCATGGCTGTCAACTTTTCCCTTTTTTAAAAGGGAAATTCCCTTATTCCGAATAGGATTCCTCGCAAGAAAAGGGAAAAGTTGACAGCTATGCATTTCAGTGTGCTGTTAAACAATTATGCTTAACATATCTGCCCTTATTTCCATTTGCACTTATCTTTTTAGTTCTATCTGTTCCTTGGACACTGCCTGATGACTTTCATGGTTGGGCTGGCATTGACGGTGATGGTTGAGATGCCTCTGCAAGCGTTAAGGCGGGCTGTGGCTTGCGTGTGCCGACAAGTGGTTCAGCTGTGAAGGGGGAAGCAGGAACAGTGTGATGTTTTTAACCCTCCCCACCATACCCTTTCCCTTTGAAGGAGAGGTTCTTCTGCTGCACTCCAGAAGAACTGTACTATAGTGATGAAGATCTGAAAATTTGCACCCCAGGCTCTTCAAGAGTGATGTGGCTAGGGAATTTCAGAATCTAGTCTTAATGGTCTTGCCAGGCCTCCCCTTTAGATGGCTAGTTGTGAAGCACACAGCTAACACCCTTCTTCTCTTCATCGCCTCTGTTCCATGCTTTGCAACTGCTTCTGCATTCCTGCTATGTTACAGTGAACAAACGGTTTACCAACCCTAGTTAAAAGAAAAGAAATACTCTGAGCCCATGCAGTTCCGCATTTTTAATTCACTGAAATCAGTCGTTCCTGAACATTTTCGGGCCGCCACCCTCTTGGCTCCATAAACTCGTCCCCAGTGCCCCCCCCTATAAAATGCATTGTTCACAACAGCAGTTTGCACAACCCACTAAGGAATAAAATAACACAATAAAATTCAAAACAGTAACAATTAATCTTATCCAAAATCCAATTAAAACTATTTAGCTTACTTATTTCAACAAATGAACACTATCCAGTGATGCCAACTTTTCAGAGTCTGGTAGTCATTCACACCTCCAGTGACACCCCCCCCACACACACACACACCTGCTTGCCTCTTAGTGCCCTCCCTTGTATGGGAAATTCATCTGGAAGAAAAAAATGTATCGAGGAGTTAGAGTTAGTGATCTGACATGGTTACCCTTCCTGCCTCTGTTCCTTCCCCCTCCCTCGCTCTTGTTAAGTTCTTTGATGGTGTGAGAACAGTCTTTAATGTCCTGAGAAGGTTGGGAGGAAGCGACCCCCCCCCCCCATAGCTGCCTTAATCAGTTGTGGAGGATAATGCTGGGTACCTTCATTGATGTTGGACATTGTTTTGAGAAAGTGAGGCATTGGGAAGGGGTGGCTAATAGATTATCTGCATGTAGGTGGTCTTGGAATCCACACAGGCGGCTATCCATAAAATCGGATGGTTTGGGCAGAGTTTCTTGGAAGCTCATGCATGGACTGATTGGCCGCAGGACTGTGCAAACTGAGGCTACCTGGGGGAGTCACTTCGCCGCTTCTTGAGGGCTTCCAAGTGGTAGATTGAAGCGCTTGCTTCGTATCCTATACATTGCCCACTGTTTTAGAATAAAAATATTTAATCTTCTCACTCACTTGTGTATTTTGTACTGCTTCTGAATCTCATTTTAAAAGAACTACCTTGCCTTTGACAAGACATTTCCCCCCCTAGGTAATTCTAACACCCCTCACTAGGGGATGTCCCCCCCCCACTTTTGGAACCCCCAATTTAAATCATAGCATGTATGTGTTAATGTATTTTTAATCTTTGTTGGAAGCCGCCCAGAGTGGCTGGGGAAGCCCAGCCAGATGGGTGGGGTGCAAATAATAAATTATTATAAATTATTATAGCATCCTCCTGGCTACAGGAATATAACGGGAGTTTGCTCCTCTTCACCTTATGCAAATAAACACATTGCCTTGGGAATAAATGGCATTTTGTATGTAGAACCTAGAATTGTAGAGGTGGAAGGGACCCTAAGGATCATCTAGTAAAAACCCCTGCAATGCAGAAATATGCAGCTGTCTCATAGGGATCAAACTCATGTAGAAAAGGTTAATATATATTTTTAGAGTAAAAATATCAAAATGGGCATCTTGTAACCAGGTACACACTTGGCTGGTCATCCCGACTATACATACAGTATATATATAAAATAGGAAAGAAAGAAAGAATGCTGTAGGGACTAGCACAGGCATAGGCAAACTCGGCCCTCCAGATGTTTTGGGACTACAATTCCCATCATCCCTGACCACTGGTCCTGTGAGCTAGGGATCATGGGAGTTGTAGTCCCAAAACATCTGGGAGGGCGAGTTTTCCTATGCCTGGACTAGCATCAGCTCCAGAGGGCCCTTGTACACTCATCCTAACCCGGGTGCTGATGAGGATTAGGCAACTTTGTAGAGGCTCCTAGCCATTATGGTTGTATCTTTCTCAATAGCAGTTGCTGGAAACTGCAGGAGGGTGGGTCCTGCTTTTGGGTTTCCTGCAGGCATCTGGTTGGCCACTGTGAGAACAGGTTGCTCAGTCCCTTGGCCTAATCCAGCAGTTCTTTCATGGGCCTGTTTACTGCTGCTGCCCCCCCTAATCACCTGCCACTCTCTGGGTGGTCATTTTGGGGTCTGTGGGGCCCTGGACTTTGCCTAATCCGCTTCAGTCCTCTTCAGTTCTCCTTTCAAAGTTCTGTCGCCCATCCTAACTGGCTTTGTGAATATATACAGCTTAGTGCATATTTCAGCTTGTTTTCTATTTAAACGTGTGTTGCTTTGGAGAAACAAAGAAAATTAAAACAAGTTTCTCAACTGCATTATTAAGCATTCCCTTCTCGCCTCCCCAGAGCCAAGCATTCCTGTGAAGGTCAAACTTTGCCCTTAGGTTTTCGCATGTGGGATCAACTGGGCACAATCTTCTCCCGTGTGTTTAGCCTGCATTGATTGGAGGTGTGAACAGGACAGTGTGAACTTCAGGCAGTGAGTTGTCAAGGAGGCAGAGTCCTGATTTCTAGCTTGGTGTTATCTTTTTCTCTGGCTGGGTGGAGTTTATATTGAGCAGAACAAAAGTCACTTTTACTTACATAGGAAGATGCAGCGGCTTCTATATCCCTTCTTTTGGTCAGCCAGTTATGTGGCCGGTGCTGATTCAGATACTAACCCAATGGCCTGTGCTGCAGAGGGGGCAGACTTTGGTCTTTCAAATTTCAGCAGCAACCTGTGCGAGGCCAAAATTTGGCACCCTTCCCTTTTGTTCTGTTCAATTGTGTAGCTGTGCTGCCCTGCAGCACCCCCTAGGCTTAGTGCTCAGTGTGGCAGAACTGGTGGTGCTGCCCCACACTTTCTCCTTCCTAAATCTGGATAATTCCCTATGCTCTGAAAATCCAAATAGGAGAACTATGTGGACTGCCTTGGGAATTTCAGAAACACCACATGGACCAGGGGGGATTAAAGGTGGCACTAGGGGTTCACAATCTGCATTAAGACAGGAAGAAGAAGAAGAAGAAGAAGAAGAAGAAGAAGAAGAAGAAGAAGAAGAAGAAGAGGAGGAGGAGGAGGAGGAGGAGGAGGAGGAGGAGGAGTTTGGATATGATATCCCACTTTATCACTACCCGAAGGAGTCTCAAAGGGGCTAACATTCTTCTTCCCTTCCTCCCCCACAACAAACACTCTGTGAGGTGAGTGGGGCTGAGAGACTTCAAAGAAGTGTGACTAGCCCAAGGTCACCCAGCAGCTGCATGTGGAAGAGCGGAGACGCGAACCTGGTTCCCCAGATTACGAGTCTACCGCTCTTAACCACTACACCACACTGGCTCCCAAGGTATGGACAGGCTCTTCGGCTGAGTGGAACCCACAGCTGAAGCTGTTTTCTTTTATTCTTCATAACTTCCCTATACCCTGCACTAATATTTCGGAAAAGCTGCTGGTTGCTTTTCTAAGAGCACTTATGTATGGCATGCCATTGTCATACTAAAACCCTGCTCACAAAACCACAACGAGGCTTCCACCCCTTCTGAAAGTCCCACCTTTCCCCTATTAAATGCCTGCCCTCCAGATGTCACTGAAGTGACCATTGGCCATGATGTCTGGGGATGATGGGAGCTGGAATCTCAAAAAACCTCTGGAGGTCATTGCATTGGTATTTTCTGTTATTATATACATACAGATTCAATATTCTGGAGAATAAAGTTCTTTTTTTAGCTGGAAACAAAATGCCCAACTCTGATTTAAAAGGCAGAATAATTTGGCTCCACTAAATGTTCTGCTCAGTTCATGCTCCCCCCAAAAAACATGGTTGCTCATCTTTGCAAATGTCACCTGGATGGAGGAGGAATGCAAATGAGCTGCGCAGGCAGAATCCAGTTTCATCCTTTCGGCGAAGCAATTTCCCTTTGCTTTGGGTGGGCTTTCATAACAACTAATTGTGTGTCCAAATGTACATAACGTGAGCAGAGAGCCGTGAATTGCCCTCGCCCCATTATGGCTGGAAGCGCAGCCCTCTCCGTGGGGTTAGGCTACCTGCACACACCACTCAACTCTCCATTAAAGTGGAAGTTTCTTTGGGGAGGGGCCATAGCTTCCATTTTCCCTTCAGAAGGTCCCAGGTTCAATCGTCAGCATCTCCAGGTAAGGCTGGCAATATCCCCAGTCTAGAGTTCTCAGTCATATATAATTAAATGAAAAGGATGTTTAAAATTACAGGGACAGAACTATCCAAACTGTATAGAAAGTTATTCAGTGGCAAGAATGTTACTTGCTCCAAAATGGAAGGAAGCTGAAGTCCCAGCAAAGGAAGAATGGATACAAAAACTTATGGAATATGCAGCAATGGCGAAACTTACCGGAAGAAAAAGAAATCAAGATAACAAACTTCTTATAAAAGAATGGAAGTGGTTTATTGAATATTTACAAATGAATTGTAAACAGATAAGAACATTGGCAAGATTATTGTAATAACCTGCAGTTTCATAAGAGTATGTATTTTAAAGTAGATTAATAAATGAAAAAGTTAAGGTAATTTGCATATGCAGAAGATATTAAAAATAGATTTAAGGAACCGCAGAAAGAGGGGGAAGGAAGTCATGTTTTGAAATGTCAAAGTGATTGTAAAATCAGTGAAATGTATAAACCAGAAAAGTAATAATAATAATAATAATAATAATAATAATAATAATAATAATAATAAAGTCCCCAGTTGGCTGCCACTCAATGTGCATCAGGGGTAGGCATTGTGGTACCCAGCGAACATGGCCAACGGTCAGGGATTATGGGAACGGGGAGTCCAACAACAGCTGGAAGGCACCACATTGACAATCCCTGACGTAGGTAGAAGTGAACTAGATGTGTCAATGGTCTGACTTCCTATAAGGCAAACTTCTTATGTTCTTAGTTTGGACAGGGGTCAGAATTTTGATATGTTTACTCCAAGTCTGTGCATGCAAAGTAGATGCTTTATCACTGACCAAGTCTGATCTGCTACCATCCTGCACACAATGTTACATATGCTCCTTTATGTGCACATTGTAAGGCAGTGATCATAAGGTACGCAGTCTTTGATACTGGTGGGGCTTTTGACTAAGGGGTTTGAAATTAGTCCCAGCATCCAGCATGTGTTCTCCGCTATGTTTCTTCCCTCCATTTGCAGAATCCATGGCACTTACTTTAATTCTTTGGTGTGTGACTCAGCACCTGGAAACGGCAACTTTTAATTAAGGCTCAAGAGATTCGTTTGACATGGGTGGAGATCAGATCAACTCTCCATCTAACATTGATGAGAATAACCTGTGTAAACGTTCCCTCCGGATCAAGGAATGGATGCTTCTGGGTAGATGTGCAGGTCTAGTTTCAAGAGCCAAAGGGCAGAGGGATGGAATTCCTCCTGGGATCCGATTCTCATTTGCAGTGAAATTCTAGAAGCAGCTAATGTTGCCTCACTACCTGGATGGATAACTTATTGCTGTCTGATTACTTCCTCTATGAATTACAACAAAACAAAGGTGGTGGCAGGAACAAGCCAGCAGTAAATCACACAGTGTAAGTGAAGTTAACTCTTTATTAGAAAAACAGGATCTGCATAGGGATGCCAGGCCTTAATAAGCACAGCAATTCATATTAAGTAGGTTTTGCCCCTATGAGGCAGTTGCAGAGACATTGGAAGGTCCCTGCCTTCCGCAGTTGCCCAAGTCCTCTCCTCTCTAGGGTTTTCCCCAAGCAATCTGAGACTGTACCAGCATGCCTGTCTTTGCTCCTCCCACTTCATGCCTCTCCTGTTCCTGGGAGATGAGGGAGAAAGGGTCCCAGCAGGAAGGAGAGACACCTGTGCCTCTTCACCAGCCTGACTCCTCTCTGCCTCTTGGCCTTTCTCATCCCCCTCTCCTGCTTCAGCTTCTGCCTCTGATTCTGGACTTCTCACTGCCACAGACTTCCCCCCTCTCACAGCCCTGTTACCTCTTCAGCTTGTGACACCACCTCCTCCCAGTCTTCTCCCTCTGACCACTTATCATAGTCCCACCACCAATTCCCAGGCTCTGAACCTTCTTCCCTTGTGGATTCTCCAGCTGATTCCTCCCATCATTCCTCTGTGTCCAACCAGTCCATGACAGATGGTTGGCTAGGGCACTGTCAGTTGTTGTTGTTGTTTGAGATGGGCTAGACCAAGACCCTGTTAATTCACTCTTGGACACTGGGTTTTTTATTTTACTATGTTTCAGTAAAGGTTTAAGGTCTTAGTCATACTGAACCGTTTTAATGTAGTATATTTTTAAGAAAATTTGATCTGTTTCTATTATTTTTCAAAACAGGTCAAAGTCACCCTGCTTTGTTTGTTTGTAAGCAAATCGATTTGTGCCTTTGGCATGCATAAACTAGCACATAAGCACATTTAAGTGTTGCTCCTTTAACAATGTAGAGCTCTGGGCTACTTATGATGTAATTGGGCCAGCACTGTTCCGTTAAGGGGGCAATGCACCAAAATCAGGTAAGGACAGCAAAATTACAATATCCGGTGTTGCTCCTACTTCACAACAGGGGCTTATTTTCAATTTGTAGATAAAGGAGCTGCAAATGTCTAAGCAACAATGGCATAATGATTTGTGGAGCAGAAGAGCTCAACTAGAGTGGGTGATGAGACATAGCAAAACAGCCTGTATGGATGCAAACTGCCACTTTAGTGCAAAAGGAAACCGAGGTTGCAATCCTATGCACACTTACCTGGGGGAAAGCCCCAAGGAACTCAATGCATAGGGTTACACTGTTAAATGCTTGGGAAAGGATTGCAACAGCATCAAATCTAGGGATGGAGGAGAAAATGTATTTGCATTTATGGGCAAAACCTATCTAATGCGCACTTTCTGAGACAATTATGTCACAGGCTTTGAGATGAAAAGGAGTGAGATGGGTAAGCTTATTAAGCATCGTGTATCCATGCCAGTCAGAAGATAACTGAATTGCCTAGAATTAGCTTTATGTAAAATCTGTATAAGCAGTGGTTAGATCGGGTCAGCAAACTAAGGCCCGAGGGCCGGATCAGGCCCAATTGCCTTCAGGACTGTCCATGGATCGGTGTGGGGATTCTGTTCGTTAGGCTGCAACATTTCCCCCCCTGCGCCATTCCATTTTTACCCCTCCCCCCCACAACACTGTGGTGCCTCCTCCCTCCCTCCCTCCGCTTGGCTTCTCCCCGCCCTGCCTAGAGGAGGAAGGGGGCTGGGCTGAGCTGGCTGAGCACCATTTTAAGCAGCCCCTCTCCGGAGCCAGCCCTTTTGCGCCGCTCATCTTTCCTCTGCCACCGCCCTGGTGCTCCTGTCGGCCAGAGAGCAGAGCGAACTAGCTCCCTCTGCCTACCCATGAGAAGCAGCGGTGGTGGCGGCAGCAGCGGCAGCAGCCACCACTGGGAAGGTAAGCTCAGCGGCTGGGGGTGGGGTTGGAGGGTTGGGAGGAGGACTACTTGCCCCCCTTGCCTCTTCTTCCAGTTCCCCCCCCCCCGGTGCTGCTTCTCCAGCCCGCCACAAGGTCTGAGGGACAGTGGACCAGCCTGTGGCTAAAAGTTTTTCCTGACCCCTGGGTACATCTGTTATGTATGATCTAGTTGAGATTCCTGAATTTCAGGGGGTTGGACTAGATGACTATCAGGGTCCCTTCCAACTCTACAGTTCTATGATCCAAGCTGTATCTGAGCTATGGAAGCTGACTGATGTTTAGACTCCTCCTTGAAAGGAACAGACTTTTGAGAACAGTGAGAGGCTGAAGAAGAGAGAAAGGGGGGGGGGCATCAGAGCCGAGTCTTTTTTTACAATCTCTGTAAATATGGTTTGAGACAATGAACTTATACTCCAAAGGCGAGGCAGTGCCAAATGAGAAAGTGGAATATTTGAAGGCAGGAATGAAAGGTTATATTTAAAAGAAAAGGAAACTCCCATAAGGTCATGAAAAGGCCATTTTTGGTACCGACTTACTTTGTGACATAAGTACTTGCCCAACTTTTCCATGTTGTTAAAGGTACAGAGTTTGCTCGCCTTTCCCATGATGACAGGAGAGCTAATGAGACTACTTGTGGAGTAAGGTATTAATTAATCCTGATCCATTTACTGAGCATTTACTCATGCATACTTTAGCCTATCATGGGTCCCAACCGCCAGTGTTCGCTATGTGTCCCGGGATTTTGGAGTGCCAGTCGTATTTAGTTTAAAAAAGAATTTCCTACAATTTTCTGACCTTTTCATTCTGTTAATATTACTTCCCCTCTGAGCGCCAAGAGTACACACTTAGATGCCAGACCAATAATGGGGCACTTGAAAAGCTACTTTGTTTAAAACCATTCACAAATATTGGGATATGCTTGGAGTGGATTTTGCTCTATTTGCATTTCAGATTACTATTAAAAGGTTATCTGTCTTAAGCTCCCACTAGGCAAGTGGAAGGGATGAGAGGAGCAGAATACGGCTGCAAATGTCTTGCACTTTGAATACCAGTCCACCTGCTTCAGAGACACACCATATGCAGACTGTAGTGAAAGCAAATAGAAGGTGAAATGTCTGGTATCTCCCCAACGCCCACTGCCCCACAACTGTTAACTTCTTCCTCTTCTACTTAGGAACAAAGTAATCTGTCTATACTGAGATAGACTGGTTCATCCAGCTGTGTAAATGGCTCAGGAACCACAACACCTCAAGGACCGTCTCCCCCCATATAAACCATCCTGGATTCTGTGATCATCCTCTGAGGCCCTTCTTCATGTACCTCCTTCACGAGAGGCCCAGAGGGTGGCAACATAAGAATGGACCTTTTCTGCAGTTGTTCCCCATTTGTTCCCCACGGAGCTTCACCTGGTGCCTTCATTGTACATCTTTAGGCACCAGGCAAAAAATGTTCTTCTTTGACCAGGCCTCTGATCCCAGAGGCAGTACACAGCCATCATGATTAGTAGCCATTATTGCTGTTGTAGTTATTTAGGCAATCAGAGCATAGCCCTCAGAAGGCAGCTTACATCACCATGAAAATAAAATAACAACAAACAGGAAAAACCAACATTACAAATATGAAATACTTATGTCCAGGTGTTGGAATACACCTCCAATCATCCTTAACCATCAGCTGTGCTGGCTCAGGCTGCTGGAAGCTGAGGTCCAACAACCAGGAGAATATCAGGTTGGAGAAGATTGGCATAAATCGTGGATAGCCTTATAGAAAAGTAGAAAATCCTATTGAATCTGGAGTTATGATTTCCATGGACTTTGTAGTTAACCAGCAAATTACATTCAAAACTGCATTATAAAGGTAAAGGTAAACTGCATTATAACTTCTTGCCTGCTGGCGTGATTAATAACAAGCTAAACCAAAGTTTTGCATTGTAAGAATGAGCAAACTTCTGTTTGTTTTTTTTAAAATAACTGCAGCTAGTGGCAATGTTAGGACCCAGACAGACTATGGTTAATCTTAACTATGGTTTATTCAAACAAGTCAATTTCAAGTGATAGTTTATGAAGCTGGCTCCTTCCCCCCCCCCCAACCAGCCACAGCTAGGATTAACCATAAGTTAGCTTTGGGACAACATGCTAACTTTAGATTTAGTCAATCTAAAACTGGAGTGAAAGCATCCAGTCTCTTTCTTACAGTCACAGCAGATAAGGAATGGGGAGGGTGAACATGCTCAGGCAAGAGGGCATGAAGTAAGGTGGTGAGTTGGTGCTGATCTGAAGCAAGGCACATTCAGGATCCTAGTTAGTGCTCTCCCAGAGATTCTTGATAGGAGTTCAGGACCATGGCTAGCAACCTTGCCAGTAGGAGACAAGTTATCAGAGCCTGGGACAACTTGTAGCTTGACCAGGGAAGTCCTTCTGGAAACTCCCTCTTTTCTCAAGTGCTGCAGCAGGCCCTCTTACAGAGCCCACATCATTTTCTGCAGTCTCTTGCTCCTTCTTGGAGATGAAGGTTGGAACAGTGGTGACCTGGTTGGTGAACTCTTCCCAGGACCTTCCCATCCTTAGAGGTACATCACTTAGCATCTGAGGAGAGTGGCATTTCCCCAGGTTTTAGCAGATGGGATGAAGGGTCCTTCTCAGAGTTTTTGCTGCTGGAGAACACAGCCTCCAAAGTCCATGATGCTGGGGAGGCTACGTTTGTTCTTCTAACACTAAACCGTGGCTTATTGTTCCATCCAAATGCAGCCTCATGTCTGCCACCTTAGGTAACCAGGTCTAAAACCACCAGACAGCCCAAGCATGGAGAATGACCTGGTTTCTTTTTCTTCCTTTAGCATATGTTTGCTATACACTTAGTGAGAGGGGGAAAAAATAAATGATTTTCGGTCATAAATCACTAGCTGGACTAAATTGAACTTGGTAGTCATAAATGTGTGCCCGTAATGCAATTCTGTGGAAGCTTTCGCCGCATTTGCTAATGTTATAACTCCTGGACTGCCTCTTTTGTATTCGCTGATTCCAATATTGTTAGACTTATAAAGATGCACTTAACATATTAGGCAGAGTTGTGCTTGAAGCTCTGCAGAATAACTTGTATGCCTGGCCTGGCCATATTAGTAACTGGGGTCAATGGGGGAAACGTATTTTCTGTTCCAAGTTACTGCCACTTTCTCCCACGTTAAAAATGCAGAGCAGCTCCCAAAGGAGGCAAATCATCCATAATTGGAGAACATTCTGTCTCAGGCTGTGCGGGCTGCTCACTCCGTTTATGCACCATTGTTGCTTTGAGGAATGAATGTTATCCTTCTTTGTATGCAAATAAAGAGCCATGTGATTTACAGGGGGCATCTGTCATGTCCACAAGAACCCACATCTTTTCACACTTGTTTTCCAAGATCCCTGCGAACTCCTGGAACCAGAATCCTGTACTCAGGGCTGGCCCTACAACTAAGCAGGCTGAATCAGCTGCCACTGGCAACAGATGGCGATAACAAGAGAGTGATCCCTGCTGTACAAGTTCCGCAGCCTGCCCCATGCCCTTGGGTGAAGAGCTCTGTCCTGTTGCCAGTGCTGAAGCAAGATTCACTGCCAGCCTCCTTGGCTTTTGCATATGGGCTGCTAGAGGCACCACCTTCGCTGCAGGCAGCAAAATGCCTTGGGCTGGCCCAACCCACATCCCCAACATGGCTGGAGTGGATTGTAGAACCCGGCGCTGAGTTAGGCCCTGCCAAGCATGCCTCAAGGTGACAATGATGTAGCAGCACAGCTGTTTCCAGACTAGTACCTGCAGAAAAGCCATCAGGTCCTCCTGGGTCTGCTCCAGAAACGTTTCTGCCATGATTGGAACTCTGAAGTTCTGGCACAGATTTTGATTGGAAGAGAATTCTGCAACACACCTACTGATTGGTTCACCCTCATTTGTTCAGTTTCCCTGGAGAGCCAGTGTGGTGTAGTGGTTAAGAGTGGTAAACTCGTAATCTGGGGAACCGGGTTCGCGTCTCCGCTCCTCCACATGCAGCTGCTGGGTGACCTTGGGCTAGTCACACTTCTCTGAAGTCTCTCAGCCCCACTCACCTCACAGAGTGTTTGTTGTGGGGTAGGAAGGGAAAGGAGAATGTTAGCCGCTTTGAGACTCCTTCGGGTAGTGAAAAGTGGGATATCAAATCCAAACTCTTCTTCCCTGATCAGGGATGGGGAACATGTAGCCATCCAGAGTGTGTTGGGCTCTTCTCAGCTTCTGATTTGCTTTTCAACCTGAACTCCTGCTCTGTCCAATAGTCTTGACTTGCTTTATGGGTTCTTGCTCCTGTTATTTCAGTCTGCTTCTGCCTTTTAACTCAGACTGCTGCCCACCCCCTGATGCAATTCACAGGAAGCTGGAACATAGGACATAAGTCCTGAGTCAGGCCCTTGGCCCTTCTGGCTCAGTCAGTACTGTCTGCACTGACTGGCAGCAGCTGTCCAGGACATTCAGAGGACATTCCCAATCCTACCTGCAAATGCCAGGACCTTCTGCATGCAAAGCACATGTTTCACCCACTGAGCTGCAGTCCCTCCCCTAAGCAGGCCTTAGGACATGGCCAAACTGAGGCCATGTCCTCTTCCCCAGCCCTTGTTTGGTGACAGCTCAGTAGTTGAGCTTTGCATGCAGGAGGTCCCAGAGTCAATCCCCAGGATCTCCAAGAAGGACTTGGAATGTCTTTGTTGTTCATCTCTTTCTCAGTCAAAAGATGCCATCCCTGTTGTATATACTGCTGAATAAAAAGCAAAAGTTAAAGGCAAAAGAATTAAGAACGAACACCATTGGACCATGGTGGGGGATCATCGGATTATCAGCGCAGTTTCGATGTCATAGTGGCATTAGATGATTGACAGGTGGCAGCACCACCCACCTGTCAAAATTCGCCTTTGAGAAACAATTTCTCTGCACCGCTGGTATTCAACCCTGGTTCGGTGGCTTGGAGTCATGGGTAAGGACTATCTCTCGACTTTACATTGCTGCTGTTGCTAGTAATAATATTTCTAGCAGGCCTACAAAAGTTCAAGCAGCCTGCTTGGGTCTCTCTGTGCTGCTTCTGTAAGCTTTACCACTAAAGACCCAAGCTCTGCAGATGCCCCTGCCCCTCTGCTCAATACCTATTAGAAGCTGAACAGCTTTGGGGGTTGCAGATTGCTTAAATCTGTCTCTGGTCCTACAAATATCGGTTCCATTCACAGCTTCAGCCAGGCCCACTTCACTGAGGTGCTTCCAGATTCAAATGAATCCATGGTTTGCACTTTTCTTGCAGTGCTCTGTGATGGCCGTGACTTCTGACACCACGTGCTGTCTTCAGCTGTTCATGTAGAAACCGAGTTAGTGGTTAAAAAAAGCTTTATTTCAGGCGAGGCCTGGGCACAGATCAGTCACCAAGTTCTCCAGGCAGGTGACACCTCTGAGTCAGCTCTCCTGGAGCAGTTTCTCTTAAAGGGGGCAGACATTTAGTTGATGATACATACATTATACCTACCATCAACTGGGCACTGGATATCAGAATTAAGATACCAGCTGTGTCCTCATCCTACTAATCTGAAGACAACACAGAAAGGAGAGGGAGGGAGACCAGGTGGTAAGGGAAAGTGACATTTAGGAGTGATTTAGTAGTAGGATTAATGCCAAGTATCAAAAGGCAGGCGTGAATTAGAGAGAACACTCCAAAGGGTTATAAGAAATGGCAATATCGATTTAAGGGCAGGCAATAAGGCGATATGGTAACACTGTATTTGATGCCCATCCTTACACGGAGTCTTCTCAAGGGATATTTCTTTAATAGCAAAATGATGGCCGTCTGCTGCGTGTTTAACACTGCGAAGAGTAGAAAGGAATATTGAAACGAAGGACGGAGTAAATCAGAAGGAACTGCAAAAACAAGATAAAACAACATGACTGGAAACGGGCCCAGTGGAAACATAGAGAATAAATACCACATAAAACAGTGGACACTTCAGTCAGTGCTCCAGCTATGGGCATGCCTTAGTCATCAAATGCCATAGCACTGTTGTTTCTTCAGGGTTTAGATGCGACTCTGCAGAACAACTCCCTTTCTTCTGGCACACAAGTCGAGAACACAGAGCATCTTCTCACAATCAGATTTTTCAGTCATTCAGTCGTGTCCGACTCTTCGTGACCCCGTGGACCAGAGCACGCCAGGCATGCCTATCTTTCACTGCCTCCCGCAGTTTGGCCAAACTCATGCTAGTCGCTTTGAGAACACTGTCCAACCATCTCATCCTCTGTCGTCCCCTTCTCCTTGTGCCCTCAATCTTTTCCAACATCAGGGTCTTTTCTAGGGAGTCTTCTCTTCTCATGAGGTGGCCAAAGTACTGGAGCCTCAACTTCAGGATCTGCCCTTCCAGTGAGCACTCAGGCTGATTTCTTTAAGGATGGATAAGTTTGATCTTTTTGCAGTCCATGGGACTCTCAAGTGTCTCCTCCAGCACCATAATTCAAAAGCATCAATTCTTTGGCGATCAGTCTTCTTTATGGTCCAGCTCTCACTTCCATACATTACTACTGGGAAACCATAGCTTTAACTATACGGACCTTTGTCGGCAAGGTGATGTCTCTGCTTTTTAAGATGCTGTCTAGGTTTGTCATTGCTTTCCTCTCAAGAAGCAGGCGTCTTTTAATTTTGTGACTGCTGTCACCATCTGCAGTGATCATGGAGACCAAGAAAGTAAAATCTCTCACTGCCTCCATTTCTTCCCCTTCTATTTGCCAGGAGGTGATGGGACCAGTGGCCATGATCTTAGTTTTTTTGATGTTGAGCTTCAGACCAGATTAAGGTAGTCATATCCTAGTCCAGAGATCACCAGCAAGGCACCCGGTGGGGGGGCAGTGGAAGCTCTTGAGATCTTCCTCTGGTACCCACAAAGTCTCTTAACCAGGAGGTGATGAGAGAGGTGAAAACAACATAGAACTGAAGGAGGAAGTTGGGCGAGCAACACTCTATCCTACTTCCTCTTTCACCTCTATGTGCATTTTCAAGGCTCAGATTAATTATTTTCTCCAAATCCCTTGGAAAAGTGATCTATCCAGAGTCCTGCTAGCCTTGTCTCTAATCCGCTTCATAATCCTGAGGTGGCATTGCATTCCTGTCTCTGCCTGTACATATTTGTTTGGAGCTAACATGCAGCATTGCTTGGGAATACAGTACAGTAATAGGAAATGATTATGGTTGCCCTTTTCTGGAAACCCCCCCCCCCAACTTTTCAATATACTTATATACTACTCTGTCAGGCCCCCCCCCCAAGAATCCTGGAAACTAGTTCACTGAGGGTGCTGCCCTCACAGAGCTACAATTCCAGTACCTTTAACAAACTACAGTTCCCAGGATTCTCTATGACTGTTAAAGGGGTATAAATGTGCTTTAAATGTATGGTGTAGACATGGCCTCAAATCCATGGCCCTCCAAATCTGACAACCAAGCAAAAAAATAAAAATCTGATTTATTTATTTATTTGCTTACACATACAGTATACATGCACCAGTTTGTATCAACTACTAGTCCAATGTTTATTTTATTTTATTTTTTAAAGAAAGAATTAACCCATAAGGGTCTGTTTTCTTCTATTCAGTAGGCAACTCTTATTCCTCATTTGGAAAATATGGGCCAGTTGCTGTTCTAGGATTTTGGCACCAAGCAGTGACACACATCAGTGGAAATGCTGCACAAACGGTGGATAATGAAACACAGGCATCCACACTTGCTGAGAAGTTGGAGGAAATTGAATGGAGGTCGGGAGAAACCATTTCTTTGTGTTTCCAAGTGGGGAACAAAGTGCTCTGTAATGCAAGGCTTTTCGAAGACAGGCTGAACATACTGCACTTTCGCAAATTGCTCTTACAATAATGAGAAGGTGAGTCAGACACCATGTACCTCTTGGACTAGTTTCCAAAACTGTTGTGAAAATGCTTGCACAAGAGTTTTACACAATGCTCCTACAGTTAAATTCAGCAGCTGTTCTCGTGTGGCCACATAAGCAGGCAGATGAAACTTGTGATTTAATATTCACTTTCGCACACATCTCTTTAATGCTTCACGGGCCCCCCAAAAGGCAGGAAACCATTCCAGTAGCTCCTGGAATTTCTGTGTTAAAGTAAGTTGCCATGCAATAATGTAGCTGGAATGGACTAAATACCCTGTTTCTCCTAAAATAAGACATAGCCATAAAATAAGCCATAGCAGGATTTCTATGCATTTGCGAAATATAAGCCATTCCCCAAAAATAAGCCATACCCCGAAAATAAGCCATAGTGACGTGGTACCTCCCATTAAAACAGCCTGGAGAGGCGTGGCTATGCAGCGTACCGATGCGACGCGGTTAAAATAAGACATCCCCTGAAAATAAGCCATACTGTGTTTTGTTGGGCGAAAAAAAATATAAGACGGTGTCTTATTTTAGGAGAAACACGGTAGCTGCCTGACTCCTATGGATCTTGCTGGACTACAATTCCCATCATCCCATGCTAGATGATGGGGCTGATGGGAGTTGGACTCCAGCACCTGGGAGATCGCAGGCTCCCCACTGCTGATCTAAACCCACCCATTGAAATAAAGCACCCACTCACCGTCAGCTCCTCCACAAATCTGTTAGCCAAACTCCAGCGGGGGCCATATGATCTGCATAAAGTTTATTCCAGAGGAAGTACTACAAAACAACTTTTGCAAGTGAGCCAAAGCACATGATGTAGGCAGTTGGTGTGTGAGCGAGCTTCAAACTGAGGGGGGATGCATTCAACCCTTCACATTTATCTGTCCAGGCATTGGGACTCTCCACAGGCTCTAGTTGTATTTTGCACCCGCCCTTGAGTGTTTTTTGCCTGGCTGGACCGTGTCCTTCTTGCTTGCATGGATGCAGCATAGAGAGGGTTGTGTGAATGTGGAGAATCTACCTGCTGGTGCAAAAGCCAAATTCACATTTATTGAAATGCACCCATTTTTAGCCCTCGAAAAGGGGGGGGGGATGGTTCTCCACCCCTGATGTAGGGAAGAGAATAAGGCCCAAACAGAAAACCCTCCAGTCCAGGTTGCAGCTTCTGGTCATGCCTAGGGAGGTGAGCATGCTTGAGGACTAGCACCTTGCATTTTATATTTCACATCCCAATATCAAACGCCTTCTCACTAACCCCGCCTCCTCCACCAGCGTCATTCATGCACGCAACGCTGATTCTGCTTCAATTCTAACACCGCATCCTTCTTAGCCCCGCCTCCAAATCCCAGCGACAGCTCAGCTTGCCACGCCTCTTTACCGCTCGATTACCTCCTCTAAGCCCCGCCCCTTTATTTTCCCCTCTCGCCAATGAACGACGTCCACGGTTTAACAGACTCTCTCGAATGCTTAGCCGTCGTAAGTACCGCCTGACGCGAGCACCCGAATCTGCTTCCCTCGAACCCGAGTCGAATTGGTTCAGCGCGGCCCTGCATCGTGGCTGGTTTCTGTTTTTTTTTTTAAATAAAAAAATAAATAAACCTCAACTCTCCTCCCTGCCTGTGACAAAAGATAGGTGCTTTCAGGCACTAGCGCGGCCGCCAAGACGGTAAACGGAAAGGGCCCCCTCTCCCCGCACAGCTGCATTCTGGGAGACGTAGTTTTCTAGGTCTCCGCTGCTACATCGGGATCGCCGAGAGAGGGGAAAGTGGCGGGACTACAATTCCCAGAAGCCTGCGCGAAAAAGCGTGAGCCCTGTGCCTTGTGCCACCTGGGCCAGCTGCTCTGGGGAATGTGAATGGTCTGCGGCGGCGGCGGCGGCAGGGAGGAGGCTGCTGCTGTGAGTAGAGGTCTCGCGAGCCCCTCTCAGGTGGGGCTCATTTGGGGAAGGGGACTCTAGGGGAGGGGCTTATTCCAGCAGAGCCTTGCCCACCCTTGCTTGGCGACCCTCCTTACCTGCTGGTAGGAGGGGGGGCGCGCACAAAAATAGGGGGTCTAAAGGGGGCGACGCTTCCCGAACTGATATGCCAGGTTGCAATTAAGTAGGCTTGCTTTTGGATCTTATATACCTATATTTGCACTGTTTTAAAAAACGAATTCCTATTAATAATAATAACATTTACCAGTCGCTTTATTTTGCAACCCAAAGTTGGTCCTTGGGCTCAGTCGGCAGAGCATGAAACCCTTAATCTCAGGGTCGTGGGTTCGAGTTCCACATCGGGCAAAAGATTCCTGCATTGCAGGGGGCTTGGACCAGATGACCCTCGTGGTCCCCTTCCAACGCTACTTTTCCAAGACACACCCCAAGCGTATATGAGGGTGGGGTGTTGCTTTCCCCTGCTCCTTTGTTTTGGGCTGCCAGTTGGCTCTGACTCTCCAGCCTAATCGTATGGAGCCCGGACATCACCCTGCAACAAGGGGTGGGCAGGGAAGACTTTTGCAACGCATAGACTTGTGGGGCTGGAAGGGGCCAGGAGGGTCATCTCGTCCAGCCCACTGCAGTGCAGGAATCTTTTGCCCAAGGTGGGTCTCGAATCTACGTCCCTGAGATTGAAAGTCTCATGCTCTAGCCTTTGCTCTCGGTCGTTTTTCATTTCCTTCTATAGGAACAGCTCTGCTGGATCAGGCCAGTGGCCCATCCAGTCCTGCAGCCCGTTTTCACAGTGTCCAACCAGATGCCTGTGGGAAACCAGGGAGCAGAACCATGAGTACTCTCTCTTCCTGTGGTTTCCAGTAGGTGCATTACTTCCTCCATCTGTGGAGGTGAAACATAGCTATTGTGGCCAGTAGGAATTGATAGCCCTCTCCTCCATGGATTTTTTTCCAATCCTCTTAAAGCCATCCAAGTTTGTGGCATCCCTGCCTCTTGGGGGACACTGGAGGACATTGTTAATGCCACCCCCTCTCTTGCCAATCCAATGGTTGGTGGTTCAAATCCACATGACGGGTTGAGCTCCTGTTGCTCTGTCCCAGCTTCTGCCAACCTAGCAGTTCGAAAGCACACTAGTGCAAGTAGATAAATAGGTACCGCTGTGGCAGGAAGGTAAACATCATTTCCATGCACTCTGGCTTCCATCACGATGTTCTGTTGTGCCAGAAGCAGTTTAGTCATGCTGGCCACATGACCTGGAAAGCTGTCTGTGGACAAATGCCGGCTCCCTTGGCATGAAAGCAAGATGAGCACAACATAGTTGCTTTTGACTGGACTTAACCGTCCAGGGGTTACCTTACCTAGTTTAAGAATAACATTTCTCTCTTTCTGTTATTGGCTCCTCAGAAAGCTGCAGCCATGGATATATTTGGTGACCTGCGGCGAATGAACAAGCGTCAGGTAAAAGAAAAGCACAACTAGGGCTGCCTGCAAGACATATATATATATATATATATATATATATATATATATATATATAATATATAAAAGAAGTTGCATATTTAAAAACAGAAGGCCATCCAACCTCTGTTTAAAAATCTCTTTGGGAGGTTGTAGACTCTCCTTCTTTGGAGGTTTTTAAACAGAGGTTGGGTCTATCAGGGGTTCTTTAGTTGTGATTCCTGTCTTGCTGGGGGTTGGACTGGGGGTTCATGATGTTTGGGTTATTCCTTCCAAGAAACTGAGTACAGCTGGCTTAAACTGGTTCTGTTATCTCTTCTGTCAGGGTCATGCTGAGTATAATAATAGGCCGGAAGGAGCCTGGGCTTCACTTCCTCTTCCAAGCTCTTTTCCTTCTGGTGTGGTGTTCTGTATACAGTGTTAAGGTTTAGTCTTATTTTTAGTTATTGTAAGTTTCAAGTTAAGTCTGCTGCAACTGGATTTCCTATGGACAGTGCCAACCCTGAATGTATTGGATTTGTGACCATTATGCTCATTTGCCTTCAGTAGCAGTAAAGCTCTGCTAGATGAAATACAATTGCCTCTGGTCTATTTTTAAGTTGTTACACTGCTAACTATACAAATATATGTATTCCAAACTATACATTGGATCAGTATTGAGTAATAATAATAATAATAATAATAATTTATTATTTGTACCTCGCCCATCCAGCTGGGTTTCCCCAGCCACTCTGGGCGGCTTCCAACAAAGATTAAAATGTCACACATTAAAAACTTCCCTAAACAGGGCTGCCTTCAGATGTTTTCTGAATGTCAGGTAGTTGTTTATCTCTCTGACCCCTGATGGGAGGGCGTTCCACAGGGCAGGCGCCACTACCGAGAAGGCCCTCTGCCTGGTTCCCTGTAGCTTTGATTCTTGCAGTGAGGGAACCACCAGAAGGCCCTCGGTGCTGGACCCCAGTGTCTGGGCAGAACAATGGGGGTGGAGACGCTCCTTCAGGTATACTGGGCCGAGACCGTTTAGGGCTTTAAAGGACAGCACCAACACTTTGAATTGTGCTCAGAAACATACTGGGAGCCAATTTTGGTCTTTCAGGACCGGTGTTATATGGTCTCAGCGGCCGCTCCCAGTCACCAGTCTAGCGGCTGCATTCTGGATTAGTTGTAGTTTCCGGGTCACCACGTAGAGCGCCTTGCAGTAGTCCAAGCAGGAGATAACCAGAGCATGCACCACTCTGGCGAGACAGTCCGTAGGGTCTCAGCCTGTGTACCAGATGGAGCTGGTAGACAGCTGCCCTGGATACAGAATTGACCTGCACCTCCATGGACAGCTGTGAGTCCAAAATGACTCCCAGACTGCGCACCTGGTCCTTCAGGGGCACAGTTATCCCATTCAGGACCAGGGAGTCCTCCACACCAGCCCGCCCCCTGTCCCCCAAGAAGAGTACTTGAATTCCATGGCAGGTTTTTCATTCTGGAAAACGAGCTGAAAAGGGTTTGTTTTTCTACTCTTCAAGAGTTCCAGTTTCTTTCCTTTCATCCACCATATTTAAAATCGGTGAGGTTGTCCTCACAGCTGCCCCAAAGCGTCTTAGGAGCAAATAAATGTGGACACCCCCCCCCCCGGTCATACAGGATGCTGAGAGATAAAATAAGGAAGCCTGGAAGTGCTTGAGAGGAGAATGTTTTGATGGAGGAGAGTTGTGGGGTGTGTGCAAAGAGGATGTGGAACGCAGCTTTTTCTTTTTTTACTTTTCCGGTCTCTTCGGGTGGGTGGGTGATTGATGAAAGGATGATTCATCCAACCCAACTGGTGTCTTTTAAGAACTTAAGTCAAGTGGAGCTTCCTTTTTGAGGTTAAGCAGTTATGACACTTCTTCCACCACCTGCCCAGCATATAATCCAATTGTGCATTTCACTCCCCATGACTTGGCTGGAGCTTTTTGTCAGCTTTGTGGCGTCATGGGGAATGTGGGTGAGCCTCACACCGGCAAGAGCAGTTTGCACGACTGCTTCTCTGCATGCCAAAATCTGCACAGATCCACTTGAGCACCTAGTCTAGGGAAGGGCTAACTTACAGGAACACCACGTCAGGCCGCTGCACCATTGAGCTTAGTATTATCTACACTGACTGGCAGCAGCTGGCCAGAGTTTCCAGTAGGGACAATCCCAGCTTTCCCTGGACATGTCAAGAATTGAACTAGAACGTTCCAAATAATGCTTGTATTCGACTAAGCTATGCTCAGGATAGCCTCAGTTAGTCATCTCCATTAATTTCAGTGGACGGTATCTTAGAGGGTGCAACAGTCAATTTAACCCACAAGTAGGAATGAACATATAAGCAGCAGATAACACTAAATAAATGAAGATTTGAGACGGAAATGGGTGAAATAATAGAATATGCAACCAACAAAAGACTACCATGGAGAGATGGACTGGGAAGTCTGAGGATAAGGGATAAATGATGGGTATTGTATGATGTATATATAAGTTGTAAAAATGCATAAGCAACAAAAAAAACCAATAATTTCAATGGACGGTGTCAATATGAAGTACTTCTGCTAGTGCAAGGTTTTCTTCTTGTGCAACAGAACTTCCTCTCCCCCTCCTCTCTCGGTGCCCTCACCAAATTTGCTCTAGAGGGTTGGGGTAACTTCCAGATCAGTTTTTTTTTTTGGGGGGGGGTGTATGGACTTTGGTCAGAAGAGAAGGGAAGGTTCAGTTGTTCAGCCCCGTCCTTGTGCTAACGGAACTAATTCATGCCACCCAATGAGTGGTTTTATATTGATTGATTATTTAATTTCTATACCACTTAATATATTTTAAATATCTCTAAGCGGTGGTACCCAAAAAACTGAAGCAGCGACAGACATCATGCGACATCGTAAGCAAAATATTACAAAAGCACAGGGTTACATATAAAAATGTAACATTATTAGAAAGTTTTATCTATAAATCAATATCCATTCATTTTCCTTCTGACACACCCTCCCTTTCAGCCCCCATGTTCTCACCCAGGGTCCAAACAGACTCTAGCTCAGCTGCATTTTATTGTGTTGTGTTTTTCTCTCTCTGTGTTTTTTTTTATAAAAAAATATTGTATTATTTTAACTTTTGTGAGCAGAGTACAATAAATCATGGAAGGTGAAGAAAATAAACATTCTAGTTTATCTCTCCCCCCCCCCAACCTCTGCCTTTAAACACTTTTACCTGTTCTGAAAGAAGCCAGGAAACGAGGCCACCCTTTGTGTTCGTTTTGAGCACTGCACAGCTGCCTTGTGCAGGCAGGTGAAATCTGGGTGCCCTACTTTCCCCTCTGCATTGATCTACTTTCCCCCTTTCTGGTGAGGCCGGCAGTGTTGTGGTCAGTGCACCCTCCTTCTCGGAAGTCTGTTTTTGATTGCCCTGTTTTGTGCAACCCCACCAAGCCGCCTGTTATAAAGGCACGGCGCCCTGGGGAGCCTTCACCTCTGTCGAAGAAGCTCAACGTGTTCCTGTTGAAGATAAAAAGATCCTACAGTATTTACATCTCAGAATGTGCCTCCCCTTTCCTTCCTGGAAGCAAACAATCTCAACGGTTAATAGGTTTCTGCATTCGTTTGGTTCTTTCAAGACCAGCAGCTGCGGCCATTTATGTTTCTGTGCAGTATAATAATCTCTCCCCCTCCCCAAACTTGTGGTTACATTAAACATAGAAACAGGGGTCACTGTGACTCGCAGAGCTGTAAAAGCACAAATGTGGGTTACTGGAGTCCAGTCTTTTCAGGAGATTCCCTTGCCCTGGTGTCTCCTTTCACGCTTACTTCCTCGTTCCTTAAAAGTCTTTGGGCTCTGCCATTCACACCCAAGCTAGTTTTCCCAGCTCTTGAGCTGGAGCAATCTCTCTCGAGCCTGGTGCATTCTCTGCTAGTGCAGCCTGTGCTGCTGTAACATCACAAAATGAGAACCCTGCTGTCACCTGTTGGCTTGCTTGCTTAATCTCAAGTTTGTGATCTGCTGTTTCCACTTACCACAGCTCTTCCCCTCCTTACAGCTCTATTACCAAGTCTTAAATTTTGCCATGATTGTGTCTTCGGCGTTGATGATATGGAAAGGCCTTATTGTTATCACTGGGAGTGAGAGTCCTATCGTTGTAGTGCTCAGGTATGTCTGTGTTAAATCAAATCTGTCGCTGGGATAGCGAGCAACCCATAGCTTATGCCCCATTCCTCTCCTAAAATAGAATCTGCAGATCTTGGAAGGAGACCAGGATGTGTGGTTTCTGCAACTGTTGTCTGTCTGATGTATCTCCTTCGTTAGGTTTATTCAATCTGTGCATCCTATACCACTAAAAAAAAAAAAGTCCCAAAATTATTTATGACCAAAGTAAAAAGTACAATAAAAATCACATAGGCTTGGTTAACAACAGATTTAGCCCCTGCCTACAGAATGCTCTCAGTCAGTCAATCATTTTATTTGTACGTTGCCTTTCCAGAGTTAAAACCATGCTCAAGGCAGCTTGCAACATATAAAAAAACACATAACTGCAAACACAACAGAAATAGTAATAAACAACAAATGTAACATCAAGATGTACACAACCAAATTGAGCAATTTGCACATGAATATTTTTTTATTTATTTAAACAAAAAAATATGCAAACAATTAAACCCCCCCCCCACACACACAATAAAAAACCCCAAACAACACTGCAGCCCAAGAGTCTGTTCAGCAGCCTCGGCTTTTGTAGCTGGAGTCAATCAGGGCCCTCCCCTCCTGGGTCTGGTGGGAAAAGGCCTGCAAGGCAGGGAGCAGGTTGAGCAGGTCTTCCAAGTCTCACAGCCAAGGGAGGCCTGCCAGACACCAGCCCTTCTCGTCATTTCATTTCCAGGCAAAGACATTTGAAATGGTTTAAAGGGCATTGTGGGGTGCAGTGCACCTTGGAATGTGAAATAGGTCACCTGTCAAATATCAGGGTGTCGCTTCAATAGCCTGTGAACATAACTGATTTTTCTTTAGTTACCACTGTAATAGTAATTTTTAAAGAAGAAAACTAGTACTAAGCTTCCTCGCTGCCTCCCCGACAGAAGAATGATAGCGACTCCTTAATTCCTGTTTCTCTTCTTTCCTTTATAGTGGCAGCATGGAGCCAGCCTTTCACAGAGGAGATCTGCTGTTCTTAACGAACTTCCGGGACGACCCCATCAGGGCCGGGGAAATAGTGGTTTTTAAAGTCGAAGGCAGAGATATTCCGATTGTACACAGAGTAATCAAAGTTCACGAAAAGTAATGGCAAAAACAATTCAGTGCTGTCTCCGGTGTAGTCATCTTGCTTGGCTGTTGGAATGTAGAATGCTTAGAAGGAATGGAGATTTGCATTTGAAGTGAAATGGGGAGGATGAACTGGGCAGGAAATACTTGGGCTAAATGAAGCTAAATGCACATTCGTTAATTTAAAAAAAAAGAAGTATTTGGTGCATGTATGTATTGAATGAGTGCTGTCAATGCAGTCAGCCTCAGCTCTCCAAATTACTGGGCTTCGAAAGCACCTGCAGTACTTTCTTTCACTCTGCAGTTGTTCAACTGCTTTTTAAAACATCAGCTCCATAGAGTGGTTTATCACAGAGGACTGCAGACGAAGGGGTTCCTAGCTGTTGGGATGCTTTCCTTCACGGCAATCCACTTGCCTGGTTTGCACGTCATGCTAAGCCAAACCATAGGTAAAGGTGAAGGGACCCCTGACCATTAGGTCCAATCGTGTCCGACTCTGGGGTTGCGGCGCTCTTCTCATGTTACTGGCCGAGGGAGCTGGCATACAGCTTCCGGGTCATGTGGCCAGCATGACAAAGCCGCTTCTGGCGAACCAGAGCAGCGCACAGAAACACCGTTTACCTTCCTGCCGAAGTGGTACCTATTTATCTACTTGCACTTTTGATGTGCTTTCGAACTGCTAGGTGGGCAGGAGCTGAGACTGAGCAACGGGAGCTCACTCTGTTGCGGGGATTCGAACCGCCGACCTTCTGATCAGCAAGCCCTAGGCTCTGTGGCTCTGGGAAAAGAGGTCATGGCCTTTTTGCATTCTGCTGCCACCCTCAACTAAGCTAAGCCGTGGTTTGGCTTAGTGTGTGGTTCAAACCCTGGCTTGTGCTCCAGACTAATCACGAGCTGAAACCAATGTTAGGAACATAGGAAGCTGTCTTACGCCAAGTCAGACTAGTGGTCCATCTAGCAGATTTAATGTACACTGACTAGCAGCGGGTGCTGAGGGGTTCAGCCAGGGAGTTTGCCCCTATGGTTTGCACCACCAGACCTTTTGGATCACAGCTTCCCTCTGTCCCAGCCAGCATGGCCAATGGTCAGGAATTATGGGAGTTGTGGTTAAAAAATATATGGGCAGAACACAATTCCAGGCTTCTGCCTCTAGCCCAGAGAATGTAAGTCTGGTTGCTATTCCCTCAAAGCTTTTCTGAAATGCAACGACCTCTTTCTTGGATCCCAAATTTCTTGTTACTTTCACATATGCAGGTGCCTGTTTTCCAGATCAAGAAACACTCTTATTTCTCTTTAATCACACTAGGGCAGGCATCTAGTCACTAAACAGATAACTCTTTGTTTTGCCCAAAGTAAATTATTAACAGGCCGGGGAGAAATAGGTGCTTAGATCTGTCAGTAAGAGTCAGAAATGAAGGTCTCGATATTTATTAAAGGCAACAGGAAGGGCAGATTGGCACCTTATCCATTCTGTTCCCTGTTTTGCAAACATTCTAATGGACGACTTCCAGATGTGGAGCCACAACGCGTTTGCTGTCTTGTTGTTTTTTGCAGAGAAAACGGCAACATCAAATTTCTGACCAAGGGCGACAATAACGAAGTTGACGACAGAGGCTTGTACAAAGAAGGCCAGAACTGGCTCGAGAAGAAGGACGTTGTCGGCAGAGCACGAGGGTGAGTGTGTCTGTAGGGTCCGCTGTGCTGTCCCTGAAACAAAGGGCAATAATAGGTGGGTGACTTTTTAAAGAGGGGTAGAACAAACCTCTTTAGCAGGGGTGGGAAGCCTTTTTCAGATCACACACCACCACCCCCTGCCGTTCTTTTCCGGGCTACTGATGTTTCGTTCTTTTGGGGTGATTGGTGGGCTACTTAAAAATGAGGCTGAAGTTTAGATTTAGTTTTAAATTGTATTTTAATCTGTATTTTAATGAACTGTTTTATGTTTTTGTTGTGATTTTATTGGTGTTAGCCGCCCTGAGCCCGGTTTCGCGGGGAAGGGCGGGGTATAAATAAAAAATTATTATTATTATTATTATTATTATAGCTGGGGGCCGTATACTGGTGGCAGGCAGGGCCCAGAAGCAAAAGCGGTCAGAGCAAAAAGTGTAAAAAATAATTCATTGTATGAAGGGCTGGTTTCTCCACCCTCACATGCCCCTCTCCCTCCTGCACCCAGTCAAGCAAGAAGCATTCACAGACTTATTTCAGCAAGGGCAAAATACTCAGGGAGGGTTCAAAGCATAGCTGTCAACTTTCCCTTTTTTTGCGGGAAATTCCCTTATTCCAGCGCCGTTTCCCACTGCAAGAAAAAGGAAGGTTGACAGCTATGGTTAAAAGCAGGGCTGGTAAGGGGAGTAGCCCGGGGATTTTCCTGAGGGTCAGGTAGAAAGGCCTGGAGGGCTGCATTTTCCTTGCCACCCCTGCTGCAGAGGAATTCTGCATAGAATCGTAGAGTTGGAATGGACCTCCTAGGGTCATCTAGTCCAACCCCCTGCAATGCAGGAATCTCAGCTAAAGCGTCCGTGGCAGATGGTCGTCCAACCACTGCTTAGAAACCTCCCAGGAAGGAGAGCCCATCCCTTTCCAAGGAAGTCGAACAGCTCTTATGGTCGGAGACTTCTTCCTGATGTTTAGTTGGAATCTCCTTTCTTGTAACTTGGATCCATTGGTTCGAGTCCTACCCTCCAGGGCAGGAGAAAACAAGATTTTGCTCCCTCTTCCATGTGACAATCTTTTAAGATATTTGAAGATAGCTATCCTATCTCCTCCCACTCTGCTCTTTTCCAGGCTTAGTGGACTGTTTCCTCCCCACCCCTGTGTCAGAATTTCTGATTTCTGTGAAAAAAAATATTTCCATGCCAGCATTAGCTAGTCTTAATTGCACTGCCGCATTTGCCTTTGCCCGTGAATACTCGGCTCTTATTTGCACCGCGCAAAGCGTTCTGCAGTGCTACATAAACTATTATCTGTCTTGTGTGCATTTATTTAGCTCAAAATAGCACTTGTCTCTCAGGAGGGAGGATGTGGGCTGTTCTGGACCAACGGAACCCTGACTTCCTGTCTTGTGCATTAAATACATTCAAATGGATTGTTCCTTTTCGGCCTTTGTTTATTCTACTTTTATCAGTTTTAGCTGTCAGATTCTCAAACTATACTAGCCAAAAGGGCTAGAAACCTTTTTCTCCTTTAACTGTGAATTGTGATATTTGAAGCTCCTGAGGCCTACTGTGCTTGCACCTGGTCTGGCCTTTTAATAATAATAATAATAATAATAATAACAACAACAACAATAATAAATAGCATAAAATGCTACATTAAATCGGGCTATTTGAAATGACTTTATGCTATTCTGTTTAACCTCCATGAATCAGGTTTTTGCCGTATGTTGGAATGGTGACCATAATCATGAACGACTATCCAAAATTTAAGGTAAGTAAAGATTTAACTCTGGGGCCAATAACTTTTTCGGCAAAGAAGCAATTCTTTCACCAACTAATCTACAAAGTTGCATTAACAGATTCCCTGGTAGAGAGAAGATTGCACTTGGAAGGTTTTATCAGGCCTACTTTGTTTTGCCACTAAAGGCTCAAGTTTCAGATATGGGATAATTTTGTTCTGCACACAGTGGGTTCAGTGCATTGGCAAATTTATTTCATAAAATTTATACACCGCTTGATAGCAAATAAGAAAAACCAAACGCTGTCACAGCGACAACCAGTATCATTAAAGTGAATGGGAATTGTGCAAAACTACAAATTGTCTGTTGTGTAGCTCCCATTAATGTCAGTGGAGTTTGTGAAGCAGAGGTCCCTAGCACCCGACTGTCAAATGTACAAAGCCTCAATTCCCTGATTATTATTATTTTTTAAATATACTCAAGGAAATGTTCGCCTTATGCAGATATCATTCCCTTTTCATATTTCTGACGGCAGCATCTTGCTTTGCATCAAGGATAACGTTGGAGAATTTTTGCGAGTGTGAATATTCAAATAGAGCAGATTACTTTGCGTTAAAGGGAAATTGAAGGCTTGGGGTGGTTTTTTTTTTTTTAGGATTGCATCTGCCGCCAGCAGGCAGGATAGATCCCTAGAAATCACAAGTAGCCCTGCGTGAAACGTTGACTAAACTTGGATTGTAAAGACAAATAAGAACTATGAAGGACTCTTAAGTGCACATATAGTTTACTTAACAATGAAGTGAGTGGCAAGATGGCCATTCATTTTTAAAGTTCTATATTTATTTACTTTTTTAAATAAAAGGATCTTGCTGTCCCGACAATTATTGTTTCTCAAAGCTGCTCATATTAATAAAATTGAAAGACGGGTTGCGCCATCAGTCTTATGAACTGAAAAGACCACAAGGGGATAGGAGTTAATTCTTCAAGGCCAGAATGAATGAAGAGTGAGCTAAATGGAGGCATTTATATGCAATTGTGGCCAGGTTGATCTTCCCTTTCTGGAAAGCATTGTGGAGCTACATTTTCCTCATAACAAATTAACAGTTAAGGGTGTTTTTGTTTTTATTTTTCCTGTTCTCAAACGCCACAGACGAAACTAGCCATGTGTCACATTTACAAATAAGCTTTTACTCATTTTTTGTTTTGCTCAACAGAATGTTTTTAAATTCCCGACAATGTTGCTATAGGCAGTATTAAAATAAACCTTGTTTTGTATAGCTGTAGATATAATTTCCACACATAATTAGTCATGCGGTAATACTGTGTGTTCTGTGACTCTGTTAGATTTCAGTTTTAATCATTATTTGAAACACACCAAGAGTCAAATATTAGATCTCTAATCAAGTAAGAAAACATCTGCATGCAGAAGTATATGCACTCTTATTCAGAGCCCCATGTGCCCTCCAGTGGAGCCCAAAATCCCTGCTCCGTTCACTTCAGTCATGAGTGCAGCTTCACTCACACATAGGGATGTACATAGAGTCCAGGTTTATACATAATTGGAAGCCATGGTTCATTTAACAAGCCATGAATGAAACACATTGCTTCTCCAAAGTTAGTCTGTTTCCAGCTTCTTTATAGTTTAATGAGCATCTGGTGGTCAAATCACATTTAAGGATGGGTTCACAAATAACACCAAACCATAGTTTAAAAAAACCCAAACCCAAACCCAAGGTTCATAGTTTCAGTTTGTGGTTTGTTGGCAGTGAACAAACCATAGTTAAGCTTTGGGCAGGATTTGCACATAATGGGAACCATGGTTTAATAAACCATGGTATAGTAAACCATGGTTTAGTGTTGTGTGTGGGAGTGAATTACTCCACTGGAAGGAATATTGGCTAATTGGGAATCCACGTTTGTTCACATTGCAGACAGTTTTGACCTATGCTTTGCTTTTCAGAAACTTTATTGAAAACTTATTCTGAAACAGTATCTGATTTCTGGCATCTGAGATGCAAAGAGTTACGTTAGATACCAAAGTAATCTATATGTTTTGTTTGCAGTACGCTCTCCTGGCTGTCATGGGCGCGTATGTCCTCCTGAAACGAGAATCATAAAAGACTGAACATGGAACTGCCTTGCGCAACTCTTGAGCGTAGATATACAAAGAGATACTAATATATTTGAACCGTCCCTGTGTCTGTACAAAATATTTCATGGTCCGCAGACAATACTTTCCCAATGAATTTTCCTGTCCGTGCCACGATCTTAAAAACCCTTTTCTTGTGCATAAGTCCTACTGGTCGCATCTGAATGAGCCTATAAGTGTTCTTACAACTGGATTACAAACAATGTCCACTGGTATTTTGTTTACAATATTGTTTTGAGTTTCTTCATGTTTTCACGGTTGCTTTTCAGCAAGGCATATAAATTGCCAGAATGACTGGGAGGGAAGTGTGTGTGTGTGGGGGGGGTCAATATCATGGAAATTTCAGCGCTCAGGGTGGGGCAGGGGGCTGGTTTAACATTCCAAAACTAGGCCATCTATGTGAAACAGATCTGCACTGCATGGATATGGTTGCTTGGAAGGATTTTAGACAGTAACTCAATGGCATTTGAGTCTTGAGTTCCCTTTGGTTATATCTTAGCTAAGAAGCCCATTGATGCAGTTCTCCCTGTGCTGCTTCAACCCAGTGTTTCACTAGGTATTTTTGTCAAGCCACACATAGTTCATTCTTGTAAGTAGGTTCACTAAGTATTCCAGCATCCTATCACAATTCTTCTGATATTTCATTAAAAATTGTACTGCTGGACTGGGCTTGTCTGAGAAGAGCAGGTTGACAATCTTGGCTCTCAGTAGACAAGGAAGAGCCCTGTGCAGATCCATCGAGGTGGTTCTGCTCCTCCCTGGGTAGCACAGTCATCTGCATCATTCTGCCCATGAGAACTTGGACCACACACAAGATGCAGATGCATGAGAAAATGGTCACCAGTAGCCAACCAGGAACATTCCTGTGTTTGAAGACACCCACACTGCCTTGTGTGAATTAGCAACGGATGCAGCTCACGTCTTGCAGTGTGTGATCCACGAGATCCTAAACCTCTGGAAGACGGATCAGGTCCACTCAAGCCTGAGAAGCTGATGTGGCATCCCAGGACACCCGTGTACATCATTGATCTCCCCTTCCCCAAGGAATAAAACACTGGGTGAGGAGGATGAATATACCTGCTTACTAAACAACCCAGAAACAGCACAATCTGAGCTACGTGTGGATTTTTGACATGCAGATGTGCACATGTATACATCTTCTGCAGACTGGAGTGTCTTCTTGGGGTAGGGGGGAAGGAATCCCATAGTTTGGAGGACACTCCAAAGCCCAACTCTTGAGAAAAACCTGGATTGGGACCAACCAAAATGTGGGGAACATTTGGGTCATCTGGAACTCTTGGTTAGGCGAGATGTTACCCAAAACTAGGTGGTAGGATTGAGTTGGAAAGGAAAGGCAAAATGTTGTGTCCATGAGGTAAAATAAAAGGCATTATCCAACCAAGTTTTTTTCTCTTATGGACCAATACTTTCGCTTTATAATGTGGAAAGTGATGCTGAGGTACGAGTATTATGGATTGCTCCAAGATTCACCTGTAGAAATTAATAGACCTGCAGAAATGTAGCGTAAAGAGCTTTCTTGTGGGTGATACGTTTTTTAAAGAAAGAATTAGGACTCAGAACAAGAGTTGTGGCTTGTTCCAAATCTCTCCCGGAAAATGGCATTTTGTATCGGTGCTCAGAATCCCCGCTTGTTCACACTGTCCATGTTAAGAGCACTCCTCCTGCCCATTTTGGCTTTTTACAATCCCTTCATGGCCTTAGAGAAGTCACTTTAACAATGTGAATAATATATGTGTGTGGTTTTTTTTTAAAAAAAAAAAAAATTACTGAAAAATACTTTTGCCTTTCTGCATAATCACTGTTATAAATGTTGTCCGTTCCACGAATCTGCCTGGAAAAAAAGTAAAGAAAATTCACTGTTACGAAGATTTGTAACATCTGTGTGAAAGGACCTACAGAAAAGCGTTAAGTGGAAAGTGGAAATTCAGCTGGGTCATTGGGTTATGTGACATAATAAATGTGGTGCCCTGAAAACATCTCATTCATTTGTCTTATCATGCTATGCAATAATATCATTAAAGACTTGATGTCTTGGTCTATGATTCACTGTGGTTATTTCCCCCCACCCCCATTTCTGCTGGAGTCATCTCTGCTTAGCTCTTTATGGTTGTTGTTGTTGATGATGATGATTCAAAAAGAAACCCAGTTACAGCCCCCTCCCCCTGGCCCCTTTCTGTACTTTTAGGACAGGGGTGAGAAAACAGAAGTGGGGGAATTGCTGTTGCACTTGGGTCTTGCTTGTGTACATAAGTACATGGTTGGCCACTGTGAGGCCAGAATCCTGGATGAGATGGGCCTTTGGTCTGGCTCCAGTAGGGCCAGTGTGGTGTAGTGGTTAAGAGCAGTAGTCTCGTAATCTGGGGAACCGGGTTCGTGTCTCCGCTCCTCCACATACAGCTGCTGGGTGACCTTGGGCTAGTCACACTTCTTTGAAGTCTCTCAGCCTCACTCACCTCACAGAGTGTTTTGTTGTGGGGGAGGAAGGGAAAGAAGAACGTTAGCCACTTTGAGACTCCTTCGGGTAGTGATAAAGCGGGATATCAAATCCAAACTCTTTTTCTTCTTCTCTTCTTATTGTAGAATCATGTATTTGTAGAGTTGGAAGGGACCCCAAGAGTCATCTAGTCCAACCCTGAGCAATGTAGGAATCCCAGCCAAATCATCCATGACAGATGCCCATCCAACCTCTGCTTAAGAAGGAAAGAGAGTGCACCACTTTCTGAGGGAGTCCGTCCCAGTGTTGAGCAGCTGTTCTTACTGTCAGAAAGTTCTTCCCAATGTTGAGTGTGAATCTCCTTGGGGATGGCCTCAGAAATGGTCAAAAATCCAGAAGAACTTGGTGGTTCTAGAAGTCCCCACCCAGCTGCATACAACTTGGCTTCCTTGACTGAGTTGTCTACTACCAGGACACTCTGTCTCTCTCATCGCAGGACCTTGGAGAGTTCCGAGTTGGCAGTTTGCTGAGGTCATATAACCCTTCCCAGTTCACTCTCACTGTTTTCTTTGATGGTGTATGTAGCATTTATTTAATCATACCATTAGTCCATAAGCAGAATTTTCTAGGTGATGGGCAACTTAAAGTGCAGTCTATAACATCGGCAAAGAATGGGCATATCAGTCAGAAGTTAATGCAATAGCAGCAGAATAAAAAATAAAAAGACAAGAGAGCGGCAGAAATAGTATTTCAGGAGTTAACCTTTTATGACATATATTTGTACATAATGCTGTGCCTGAGTACATGTCCCAGTGGTCAGGGATGATGTAGCCCACCAATAACTGAATCCACCAATTCCCTATCCTTTGTATAGAAAGTAACAGATAGATCGTAATCTGTTTCTTCTGCCTGAACTATACTGTTGAAAGCTGAAGCATATACTGGCTTTTTAATACTTTCCTGCCTTCAAACAAGATTAAATAGAAGTTCTTGCTTGGCCAAAATAAAATAAATTTTTTTTTTAAATTGAATAGGTGCCTTTCTTTCCCAGAGGCTGTTTTCCACTAGATGCATCTCTGATTTTTTTTTTAAAGGGGCCCCTCCCCATATCCACAGCCTTGCGGATATCAGCAGATGACCTGGCAATACCTGAGCTGAGAATGAATTTCAAGAGGAAAGCAATCCTGGGTTGGGTGGTAAATTTTGGACAGCATGACCCAGCCAAGACTGCCCAAAGCGGGAGAAAACTCCAAGATTTTAACTTGGCTGATATTTACGGCTGCCTGCATAGCTTCAGTCCTTCACACCATCCACTGACTCAAATAAAAAGGTTTGATGAAAGGCATTGGTAGTTTTAACTCTACTTTTTACTTCTGTGTCGATATCAGGATTGTGGTTGTCTTAACAGGACTAATTTTAAATGGGTGCCATAAGCACACACTACCTGCCCCAGGAATTTGAAGGCCTTGTGGCATAAGTCTTGGGTCAAGAAATCGGGGGGGGGGGGAGGAGGTGGGAATTGTTAAAAAATAAAAAATCTTTTGACATTCTCCATGGAACTCTTGTGCCCCAGTAGCCCTAGACAACCAGCCTACACCTATTTTGTCACTTTCTACATGGCTGCCACCAAACAAGTGAGAGGATGGACATTGCATACCCCGCAAGTGTCCTGGAAATATCAGGACATCCTGTTCTTTTCCTGCGAGAACACAGTGACTGTTGTGGGTGCTGTGATCTCGCGTGGTTTTTGCTCCTTGATCAAGCCCTGAAAAAAACCTGGGGGCGGTGCCATGATGATCTGGTGTGGTGCAAAACATGTGTTTCAGGACATTGTGAGACTGCCCTGGAGAAAAATAAAAAATAAAATAATTCCTTCCAGTAGCACCTTAGAGACCAACTAAGTTTGTTCTTGGTATGAGCTTTCGTGTATCTGAAGAAGTGTGCATGCACACGAAAACTCATACCAAGAACAAACTTAGTTGGTCTCTAAGGTGCTATTGGAAGGAATTTTTTTATTTTGTTTTGTCTATGGCAGACCAACACGGCTACCTACCTGTAACTGAAAAAAAAGTGTGTCTTTGGGGCTCAGTGACCTTGCACAGGTCACATGACTTGTGCAGGAGCACAGACAGGAAGATGCACGTCCTGGTTTTGAGACTCAACATGCTGGAGGGGTATGACGTTGGAACACATTGGTTCCTGAGACAAGGACAATAGAGATTTTAAGAAAGACTGGAAACTGTTCGTGTTATATCTACAGAATCAATGTAAAGATTCTGGGTTTAATTAAACTTGCAGGGTTGGATTAAACACTTGCAGTTAACAAAACAAATGCAGGAAATAGAATGAGGGTGTTAAAATGATAAGAGAATAATAATAATAATAATGTTAAAGACTTTTAAAGAAAAAGAAATTATCAATAAGCTGGGAGAGATAATATGCCAAAAAAACCAGAAGAGGAAGCTGAGGGGAGGGGAGGGGAAAATTGGGGAATGGTATATTTGCTATATGTTGTAATATTTTGATGTTTAAAAAATGTAAAATTTCAATTTTTTTTTTTTTTAAAGGATTACATTGGTTCCTTCCAAATGGCCTTCTTCCAGCCCCCTGCCCACCTTTGGTATAAACTTAATTTCAGAATGGCTATTGAAACACATTAAACTCGGAACACTTTCACATTGGGTATTTTTGGCTAGGCCCTCAAACCTTCCTTATGACCCTGCTAGATGGGGCCAATCCTCCTGCTCTCGCAGTAGTAGCCAAGCAAGGCTTAAGTTCCCATAGAAGCTTTGCAAGGGAGGAAGGTAGGGAGAAAACCAGAGAAACTTGGCTGCACCACTATGACCCTGCGCCACTTGCACCCGACCCCTGGTCTAGCGGCCGCCAGCTGCCACTGGGTGTGGATAACTGGCTGCGACAGAAAAGATGGTATCATCCAAGCAGAAAAAGATACCCACTGCAGCCGTTCCTATCTATTGATTACAAGCCGATTGCTTTACGTGCCAAATCACTCTCCCGCGTTAATAGCAATGAGCTGCTATGCATTGTGTGCCTGTTCAGATGAATTAAAGCATAATCGTGGCCGCAGCAGAGGGGAAACGAGAAGTACACAGAGCCGATAAGGCAGTGTATACTTCTGACTCACCCTTCACACAATTTATGTTTTCATATTTATTGCCGATTAGCCTTATTGCATTTTATGCTGAAAGAGACTGTCATCTCCCTGTGTGTAATAACTTCCAATGTTCCACGGAGATGTCCCACATCCTTTATAATACTAGCCAAACAATACTTGGTTTCCTTTTTTTTTTTTTTTGCATTTCCAGTGTGCAATCAAGTATCATCCTGGGAGTTGATATCATTTATATGTTTATCATAGACCACATAAGGATATCAGCAGAGCCTGCTGGATCAGGCCAATGGCCCATCTCGTCCAGCATCCCAGTGGCTAACCAGATGCCTGCGGGGACCAGTTCTCCTGCACTGGGCAACGAGTCGAGTTGGGAGGGCGCTGCAGGCCCCCCTGCAACAATGACATAGAATGGAACGTGGTGTGTGTGTGTGTCCGCGAGAGCACTGTCCAACCATCTCATCCTCTGTCGTCCCCTTCTCCTTGTGCCCCCCATCTTTCCCAACATCAGGGTCTTTTCCAGGGAGTCTTCTCTTCTCATGAGGTGGCCAAAGTATTGGAGCCTCAGCTTCAGGATCTGTCCTTCCAGTGAGCACTCAGGGCTGATTTCCTTCAGAATGGATAGGTTTGGTCTTCTTGCAGTCCTTGGGACTCTCAAGAGTCTCCTCCAGCACCATAATTCAAAAGCATCCATTCTTCGCCGATCGGCCTTCTTTATGGTCCAGCTCTCACTTCCATACATCACTACTGTAAACAATAGTCTTCCAAATAAAACAATAAAAAACCTCCTCAGACTTTGCTGCATTTCCTTCTATCGATCCAGCTTTTTCGTTCTCCTCCTCAGCATCATGACTCAGAGCACGTTTTCCACACCCTCACTTTCTTGATACCACAAGTCGTCATCACCATCGCCGCCACTACCGCCATAGTTTGTGCTCCAAAGTCTTACGAGGTTCATAAATCATGTCTAAAACTTCACCTGGGAACCCAGCTGTCAAATGGGAAGCCCATTTCTTTGACGTTTCTGCTTGCATTGAGTGACCTCTGCTGACTTGGCTAGCCACGCTCTCTAGGTCATTAGGCTTTGTATTAGCAGAAAGGGTGAGTGATGGAGGAAGAACACAGTGGATGGCATGCCTATATTTTCTGGTCTTAGTTTCGGAAGACTGAAATCGTAGCAGATCTCTCCACTGCCGCCGCCACCCCTCACCGGAATGCTGCAACATTTAAGCTGAATAAAACATTTCCTTTTAAGCTGAATAAAACATTTCCTTTACTCTTGTCCCAAATTAGATGTAGCTCCATTCATGCTATGAGCAATTGCCAGGATGTGTGATCCAAGCCAGGAGTTGCCTCCAACTAAGTTCTACTCAGAGTAAGCCTACTGAAATGAATGGACCTAAGTTAGCCATGTTCATTAATTTTAAGTGAGTAGAACTAGCAATGGATACAGTTCCTAGATCCTAATGGGAGTTTGGAAACATTACCCTGTGGTCCTACTGTGGTCCCAATTGATCCAGGGCCCCTGTGCCTGCTATTTGCAACAGAAGGAAAGTTTCAATTTGCAACAATGGAAGGTTCAGGGCCTCTGATCCGGACCAGAATAGCATGAGGGGAAAATGGGTTAAAGCCTCAACCCCTCCCCACAAGTCCCAGTCCAGATCGGGGACTCCTCACACGCTGTTTGCTTTTTAAAAATCCATTCACACGATTGCTAGCTGTGTCCATGCTGCCATGTCTAATTTGGCCCTTGCATTCAGGTATTATTGGAATGGAACAAGACCCAGTCTAGTTCCCAAGTTGTTCTTCAAAGGAACTGCTGCAGAGATCCTTCCCCTTCTGTGCATCATCTCTACACCCAATGGAACTCTTGCCCTCTGACGCAGTTATGGATAAAATCATGGCATGGAGCATCTTGATCCCAGCTCTCATCCATTGGAGTTTTTCCTCAAATTGCTTTGCCAGCTCCATAGGGTTCTCTTTTTAATTGAAAACCACTTGTACTATTTACTCCTTTCTACATTTGTGCTTTCCGCTATTGCAGGAGTACCTTGGCACTGCATCATCACCAATCCACAACCCTAGAAGAGACCCTTCAAACAGGTTTTTCATCCTGAGGAGTAACACAATGGAATGTTTCTGACATTTCTTGACATACATCCACTCACCACTGGATCCTTTTAGTCCCTGTCAAGCTTTTATGAAACTGGCGAATAAGGACCTGGAAGATCTCTTGGTGTGCGTCAGTTTTAGTAACCAGATAACTGGTTGTAAATAAGCATGACCAGCGAGCATTGCTTTTTTCCTTACAAACTTGTTTCCTCCACTTTGCCACTGTGTACATGTGTTTTTCCTAACAGTGTAGGGAGGGTAAGCAGGGGGGCGGTACTGTGAGGGGAAGGTTAGCCACCTTGCTCCTATGCCCTTGCCCTACTAATCTGGAAGCTCTTTGAAGCTGCTATTTGGAAAGGATTGAAGGAGACCCAGAAAGTTTCAATTTGAAAGAGGCTGGGCAGCCATCTCTTAGGGATGCTGCGGCTGCATCCTGAAATGCAGGTCCCACACTAAGCAAGGAGCGGGACAAGAATCTAGATCACTTGGTGACTGGATCACTTGTCACTAGAACAGTGACGTTGTGTGTGTGAGCCACAGGGGCAGTTGCACAAAAATTGGTAGGGTGCACAAAATTTCAACATCCAGTGCTGCCTCAATACAGCCGTGCACTTCCTTCGCTGGGCTCCATTGAAAATGGCTTCATGGGAACCAAAAAGTGACCTCTCCAGACAACAAAATGACTCTCCTTTTCTTATCTCTGTGGCTGCGATCTCCTGGGTGACCCAGACGCCATTAGGCAGTTGAATGCGCATGCGTAAGCATCCTTTTCCATGCCTTCCACCTTCCCCTCCATGCTGCCCCAACTCTGGCAACCCACGCTATGCTACTGCACAATGGCAACCCACGCTATGCCACTGCACTTGGAAGAATGTGGAAGTTCCCTTCCAGTTCTATGATCACCATTGTCACATCGAGTTGGCCCTTAGCCCTTCTCTTTTCTTAGCATTCATTTGTAGATCTTGCTTCTAAGAAGCCTGTTTGAATGAGACAGGTGATTCCTGCGACCCCATCCCAAAGCCCTCACCCATTTGAAATACACAATCCAGAATGACACTACCAAGTCATCATGCACCGCTTGCAACGAGGTGTCATCACACTCTATCTTTGGCATGCCTGCAGCGAGGTCTAACTCTAAGGAGGGGAGGTCCTTCACACAGTGCTTTAGAAAGCCACTCCCCCATGCCAAGCACCTTCCCCATTTTTAAAAGGGGCTGTGGCTTGGGATGAGAGGGGAGGGGCTTGGGGAGAGCTGGGCCAACCCAGTCAGATGGGCGGCATATAAAAAAATGATGATGATATCAGAGAGCACATTACAGCAACCAAATAACAATGGGTCATACTGTTTTAATTACTAAGTGCACTGCTGGTAAATGGATCACCAATACATAATGGCCATTATACCTCTTGATAATCAGTTTTAGTTTTCGTAGTGAGCAACTGCAAACAAAATCCAATACATCTCTCACAAAGCAAAGTTCCCTTAGGCTGTTTCATTCCAAAAAGATCGCTTGCTCTCTGTTTCCTTCAGAAGTGCCCCTTGCCCTCAGACAATTATTGAAGGCAAGATTGATTGAAGGTGGTTCAGGTACACAATTCTACAAACACACACACACAAATCATCCTGTTTCTGACATTCAGACTGGGACAACTGTTGCTTATGTAACAAAATTGCAATAGCCATTGATAAGCGAGAGGTTTCCTTGTAAGGAAAAAAGTTTTCAGAACTATTTTTAAAAAATTGGTACTTTAAAAAAAAATCCTATAGGGGACCCCTGAAACACTCCAATGACAACTAAACATGTCCAGTGACCAGAATGCTCATTTGCAGCTGAGAGGGTAAAAAGAAAACAGGAGGGAGGGGAATCGACCACAGTGACTGAAATCCTGATTCAGGGCACTCCATGTTGCAACATTTTATTGCGGGTTCCACTAGCCCATAGTCACGTTTCTACATATGGACAGAGTCTGGAAAATTGAACATCTAAGAAGCGAAACAAAACACATCGCCTGATCTATCAATATGTGGTTACCATTCACTCCTGCATTTTCAAAATACAGTGGTACCTTGGTTCTCAAATGCCTTGGAACTCAAAACAACTTGGAACCCAAACACTGCAAACCTGGAAGTGTTCTGGTTTGCGAATTTTTTTTTGGAAGCCGAACGTGCTCTGTTTTGAGTGTTGTGCTTCCGATTTGAGTGCCACACTTCCGTTTTGAGTGTTACGCTGAGGTCTGTCTGTTTTTGCTATTTATTTTGTGGTTTTGTTTTTGTGGCTCTTTTTTGTTTTGTTTTTGTGACTGTGTGGAACCCAGTTCATCTACTGATTGCTTGCTTGTGTGACTGCAGTACATTGTTTATTGCTTTCGTTTTATGGATCAATGGTCTCTTTAGGTAGTAAAATTCATGTTAAATTGCTGTTTTAGGGGTTGTTTTTAAAAGTCTGGAACCGATTAATCCATTTTGCATTACTTTCTATGGGAAGGCACGCCTTGGTTTTGGAACGCTTTGGTTTTCGAATGGACTTCCATAATGGATTAAGTTTGAGAACCAAGGTACCACTGTATTCACCAACTGTCTTCCAGAGATGAAACACATGTACTTTTCCTCTTTGTAAGAAAGCATTTGGCCGGAAACTTTTTGGGTTTTTTAAAAGGACTGCTTTATATAAACTTTATCTGTAGGAAAATGTAAAAGCTTCCCACATTGAGCTTCTTCTGAGCATGCCTGACATCTGAGTAAACGCCTGCTTTGTTTTTGGCAGAGAGTTAGGCAAGAGAGGCTGCCGCAGGTGTCATCTGTCCTAAGGTGTTGCTTGCCAAACTTGGAGCAAATCTCTACCAACTACATCTTAAGAGATACCATCTGGCGCTTAACCTTGCATAAGGCAGCCCCTTAACAGAAAACATCAGGTCCACTATTAATATTCCATTCATTCCCCGAGGCCTTAATTAGGTTCAGAACTTCCAATATGGCTTCTGTGCACTCACACATCCCAGCGGGAAAGCAAAAATGACTCTCTTTCCAAACTCTCAGCAAAGTTCTGTGATGTGCGATAGAGTTGTGATAGGAAAGAAAATACAATAGCTTGTTTTCATTTATTTGTATTTTATGGGAGGGGGTAGGGGGAACCATGGACAAATAAAGTGAGAGAAATGAAAACAAACAAACAAAACGAAACTCGAAACTGTAATACAATATACATAGGTACATAAGTAATTCCAGCGAGTATACAATTATTAACAACTCGTTGTGATTTTTATAAATGCATTCCAAATATCATTGTACTGACAACATTTCTTCGTCTCTCTCTGTGTATATTGAATAAACTACATGGTAAGAACTTTTCTTGTTTTTCTACTTCTTGGCATCCCACTGCGAGAGGGATGGGATTCCCTGAAGCCTTGACAATAGGCTCCTTGTTCCAGATAAGAGTACTAGAAGCCTTCTTTCTTTAGCATTATGGTGCAACTCTTGTCAAGAGCTTTCTAGATTTTCTAACCATTCTTCAATCCAAAGGTGCTCAGGAGGGTCGCCAATAACACCCCCATGAAACCTCAGAGTGCCCCATGTTTACCCCTTGGTCATGTGATGTTAAGAGTGGTTACCCTTTTCTCCCTTGAAAAGTACATAGAGTTGGAAGAGGAAGTTGAGAAAAGGACACTCTTTCCTACTTCCTCTTTCAACTCTTTGTGCTTTTCGAGGCTTATGCTAAATCTACTGGATCCAACTTTTAGCCAAATACCTTGGAGAAGTAAAGTGTATGTGGATGCACTTTCTCTATTTCTGTCCCCTAGGAGGGGTGAGGAGAAAAAAAAACAGACCAGAGAGGGTTGTGCCCCAACACCCACTCAAAAATCCAAATGTGCCCACAAACCTTAAAATGTTAGTGACCCCGGCAGGACAAGTGTTCTTGGTACATAAGACCTCTGCCATGTGCATAACTTGTCCTCACATACTGGTTCTGTGACATGACAACCCCAATATTTTCAAACACTTACTGTAAATAAACATCGTGAAAGAAAGTAGTTTCCGTTTTATATTCATCTGGTTTTAATAAACTCCTCATAGAGAAGACACTATTATGTGGCAGAAATGTAAAGGAAGGAAGTAAGAGTACAAATAGTGATAATTTGATTATGGAAATTAATATCCATAAATGTCTTCGCGATGCAGAAAGCTTGGTTGTGTCACATTTCACCTAAAGCTAAGCAGGAAAAGGTTTGAAAATTAGAACTAACCATCAGTCAGCTGTACACAGATGTGACTGCAATTTATTCACAAGAAGGAGAAGCTGTCTCAAAGGAAAACAGCCGAGTCATTTAAAGTGAATTAGTGTGTTTGTTGCACCTGGATTCCCTTCTATATGCTTAGTAACACAGAATAAATTACTTTGATGGGAAATACAGAATTATGGTGGTGTATCTATACAAACTGATTTTGCAATGTATAATTAGAGCATAGAAAAGAATCTGTATGCATGCATTTATATTCAGGTTATACTCTGATTTCCAAACTACAAAATACAGGGAGACGCTGTAAGTTCAGGATGCTTCAGCCCTGGTTCAGCTCAGAGGCTCGTGTGCAAAGAAGAAACAAACCTCTGTGCGCAAGCAGATGTTGCGAGCCCAGTTCCTCTCCCAGTCTAGTTTTGGGGAGCGTTACAAAATTGGCGATAGTGCCGGACAGCTGTTCAGAATGAGGCTCTGGGGAACAGGAGTTAGTCTTGCCACAGAGCCTAGGGCTTGCCGATCAGAAGGTCGGCAGTTCGAATCCCTGTGATGGGGTGAGCTCCCATTGCTCAGTCCCAGCTCCTGCCAACCTAGCAGCTGGAAAGCACATCAAAGTGCAAGTAGATAAATAGGTACCGCTCCGGTGGGAAGGTAAACGGCGTTTCTGTGCCCTGCTCTGGTTTCGCCAGAAGCGGCTTAAGTCATGCTGGCCACATGACCCAGAAACTTCTGCTGATAAACGCCGGCTCCCTCGGCCTATAGAGCGAGATGAGCGCCACAACCCCAGAGTCGTTCGCGACTGGACCTAACGGTCAAGGGTACCTTTACCTTTACCTTCACCCAACCGCTAATCAGTATGATAGGTGATTGTTTCACCCTGTTTCATCCATTTACACAGCCCCATTTGGAGGCAAGCCTTTGAGTGCTCCTGTTCACAAGATATCTGTTAATGTTGCCATTTTAGAAGCCTTCCAGGAGCTGCTGCAATCTTTGATGTGGTTAAGGGGTTCCATGCTACGTTTCTTCTTCTTGACCAATCAGCTTAGAAGTACCCAAGCAAAATGTTGGTTATAGACCTAGTGAAGGAGGGTCATCCCCGCCCTGCCCAACAATTGCAATATTTGTCTATTTCAGTCATCTGATCATTCATTCATTCATTCATTCATCCATCGATTGATTGATTGAAGAGCATTTGTAAACTGCTTAATTTTATTATAATTTCCTAAGTGGTGTACACACACACACACACCATCATTTTTAAAATACAGCCTAAAACCAATAAAGCAGTGATATAAAAGCATATTATCACAGAATCTTAGAGTTGGGTCATCTAGTCCAACCTCCTGCAATGTAGGAATCTCAGCTAAAGCATCCCTGACAGATGGCCATCCAACCTCTGTTTGATGTCCACCACCTCCCGAAGGAGTCTGTTCCACTGCCGAACAGCTCTTACTGTCAGAAAGTTTTTTCCCCTGAATGTTTAGTCGGAATCTCCTTTTTTTGTCTCTTGAAGCCATTGGTTCTCCAGAGCAGGAGAAAACAAGCACGTTCCCTCTTCCAGGTGACAGCCCTTAAGATATCTGAAGATAACAAACATATAAAATAGGGTCTGATTCAGGTTAAGGAAAGCCTATTCATTTCCCCAACACCACTTGCTTTCTGAAAAAAATAAAATTAATAGAGTGATCATTGGTTGGGGAAAGCACACGTGAATTGCCCCATCAATAGTGTTCTTGTATTTGTAGCATAACAAAACACCAAACATTAAAAACTTCCCTTTCTTCTAAAAGTTGCATAGTTATTTATCCCCTTGACATCTGAAGGGAGGGTGTTCCACGAGCCAAGGGCACCGATAGAGCAGCGTCTCTACTTTGCAGAACTACAAAGAACTGCAGCTGTGGTGCAGAAAAGAATCTGGTGCAGATTTAATAAGGGAAGCAACGTGCTAGCAAAGATACTGTCAGGATCCCCTGGAGCAAAGTTGTCTGTGCTTCTATGCAGAAGAATTGTGTTGGTGAGAGGCGGAGGGGAGCACAAAACGAAAGGTGGGTTTTGAAAACTGGATAACATCAACAGATGGGGGCATATGGTGGGTGTCCGCAGAGGTCTTCCCCAGTATCTCTCGAAGGCTCCAGGCGTATTGATGCACGCAGGATACAATAACAGAGTGCACGGGGCTTCATCAATCAGAGGCGAGAGTGTTCAAGTGTGAATATCCCTGGAGTTATCAGCACCTGTAATTCTCCAAATAAAGAGCCCCTTCCCCCTACTTTGATAAGGGAATGGCAGTCGGAGGCCTTATCAAGTCTCACCAAACAGAGGAGGAAACAAAGATTCCCACTTCATTTATGGACAAGGAGGGTCCTGAAATGGGGAGGGGGAGATGGAGTTTGCTTTAGACGAGGCAAAGCACGTTTCATTCCCATTGATAGCTTTTTGTTTGTTTGCTTGCTTGCTTGTTTCGTGAATAGGGGAGATATGAATGAATGACACAGGGCACAGCAGTGAGAGGGAGGGCATGTGCATTAATCACAAATATCAGGAGCTTGCAACAGGGTGCGTTTGATGTGCAAAAGGAAGAAGGGGAAGAGGCTGCCGTGAAATCTGGCTTCCACTCAGAACTGGTGCCAGGCCTGTAATAAATTATAAAAAACATCACCACCGAGAAGACACAATCTTGGAGAAATTAAGCGCAAAAATTAAGCATAAAATTAACCAAGAGAGGAACTGTTGGAATGGGCAAGAACTTGAGGCTAGATGAAACAAAATTGCACCCTGGACTTGTGCCCTGTACTCTGGCTCTACCACTGCCGTCACATAGCTGTCAACCCTTTCTTGCGAGGAATCCTATTCGGAATAAGGGAAAAGTTGACAGCTATGGTGCCACTGCATTGTTGTATAAAATGGACTTATACAGAACTGAACCTCTGGTCTGTAAAGCTCAGCACTGTTTACCCTGCCTAGCAGCCCCTCCCCAGTTTCTCAGAGGGTATGTCCTCATTCTGCCCCCGAAATCTCCACTTTGGGCTGCATCTGGGACATTGTGTAGCATGCAAGGAATGCACTGTGTTGGGCTACGGGCATCCCCCTACCATTCAGCAGAGAGGACAATATTGAGCAGCTGGTGGTGGCCTTGGTAAATGGGAAAACCTACATGCTTTCCCAGCAGGAAAGGCAAATGTGACCTGCAACAAACTGTTGCAGTGTAAACTCCCTCCAAATAGGAAAACTCCGGTTCAGTGAACTGTTCCCTCCAAACAGGACATCCCAATCTCTCTCTCTCTCTCCCCACCCCCTTTCCAGTTTCCTTTTTCTAAATGACATGCAACATTCCAGGACAACTGAGCATACTCAACCCAAATTGAACTGTTTTTTTGGGTGGGGTGGGGTGGGGGTGTCTCCATAATATATATATTTTAAATTGCTGTCAACTAGTTACCGGACTAAGTTCGAACTGCTGGTTTTACAGCATAAAGCCCTATACAGCTTGGGATCAGGATGCCTGAAAGATCTCCCACCCCCCCCCACCCTTAAATACCCAATCCACACTGCACTCTGCAGGTGAGAGCTTCCCGGTGATGCCACCTTATCAGGATGCCCATCTCACGCAATACAGAAATCAGTCTTCTAGTGTCATGGCACCTACCCTTTTCAATTCCCTCCCATTAAATATTAATTGGGCTGTCGTGGGAGGAAGCTGCCTCCGCAGCTGTCTTGCACACCAGAGCCAGGCCCTGAAGGCCTGGCTGAGCTCCGGTTTCTGTTCCTGCAGCTCCAACTTCGATGAGGGAGCCTTTCGTGGGGCACCTGGTTGCGCTCCCTCAAAACAATGTGCCCGGGGCCACGGCTCCCCATGCTATGCCACTGGTCTCCTCTCAGCACTTATTGCTAAAATGAGAGTGGACAGAAGCCCTTAGCTTTCAATACACCTTTACCTCCCCTCTGAAGTCAGAGAAACGCACCTGGCACATGTTCAGAGGAACACTTCCAATTTATTAGGAGTTTAAGCATCTCAGGACTAAAATTTAGTCTTGATATACCTCAGCTGGAAATAATAATAATAATAATAATAATAATAATAATAATAATAATAATAATAATAATAATACCCTATACCGGGGGTTTCCTCCCTCCTCAGGCTCTCTCTGACAGGACAGCCCCCTCCTCTGGCATTCTACAGGTAAGAGCTTACTTGTGCTAGTGGGGTATGACATTCTGCACTGTCTCAGAGACACCCTCTTCTTTAGGAGGACTTCACAAAGCTGAGCCTCGGGAGCTGAGAACGGAATCTAGGGCTGACCCCACCCTTCCTGGCATTATTCAGAATTGCTATTCTCCCCCCCCCCTGCGCCTGCCATGGGGCTCTCATATTTCTGACGGGCGCTTTTTTCCAACAGGCAGATGTTCTCCAGGTGCCGTTTTATCCATCCTTGAATCTGAGCAGTGGGGGGGGGGGGGAGCTTTACCTGTAAGACTGGTGCTGTCAGCCTGCCGTGCAGCTGCTGAAGCCACAGACGGGGCGGGGGAGAGTGGGGGTGGGGGAACTTTCCCCCAGGGGGTAGCACTGAAGCAGTAATGGCTGGACGGGTGGGCGTCAGAGGAAGGAGGAGCGCTCGGCTGCGCTTTCGCCGTCGAGCCAGCCAGCCAGTCAGGCGGGCGGAGAGGCGCTGCTCCGCTCCCGAGTTCCAGCAGCGCCCTCGAGGGGAGGCGTTAAGGGCTTGACCTTTCCTGCCACCTCGCCCAGCCTGCATATAAAGGCAGGTCCCGGCCGAGGAGGCAGAAGCAGCGCCGCACTCAGTCTCCGCCGCGCCTCCCCGCTGCCCTTGATCAAGCAGAGCGCGGAGCCGCCCCGTCGAGGCCAAGCCCGGAACGCACCATGGCGCGCCCCGAGTTCCAGCTGCTGCCGAAGCCCCGCGGGCTCTTCTCCCTCCTGGGTCTCTTCGCCTTCGCGCTGCTGCTGGAGGGACGTGGCGGCCGCGCCGCGCCCTTGCAAGGCGGCGAGGGGGCGTCCCCGATGGCCAAGATCTACCCCCGGGGCAGCCACTGGGCAGTGGGTGAGTAGCCTACGCACGAATTGCTGTGCGCCCACGGTCGCCAAATGTGTGTGTGTGTGTGTGTGGCGCGGTGCGCGCGCTTTCTCTCCTCACCCCGACGCCGCGGTTGGCGCTTGACAGAAGAGCGTCAGCCCCGAGGGAAAGTGAAAAGAGAGCGAGGTCTTTGCCGCGAGGAGCTTACAATTGTTGTTTCTGCAGGGGGAGCGAGTAGCATTAAGGGAGCGAGGGTTGGGTTGAGCGGAGGGAAGGAGAGTGAGCTTTAGAGGGACGGAGGGAGGGATCTCTTACTTTCCCCCCAACTTTGAAAAGCTGGCTTGCCACTTGGAGAGCATCCACCCGCCCGTTATCATTTTCCTCCCAGCCAAGCTCGGTACCCATCCTGGCGACGCAACGCCTTCAGTTTCCAGTGAGCATCCCCTCTAGCTTGCTCCGCTCCCGCGCCGCACCACGTTACCCCCTCCATCCTGTTCGTGTCAATCTATTCCGTGTGCAGACAGATGCGTTGCTGGTGATTTTTATTTTCATGTTTTGGAAAAGAAATAGCGACTTCACACAGCAGGTCATTAATACTTTTGGGGGGGGCGGCGGCGGCGGCGACTTCCCTGCCCTGTAGTCATAACTGCTACTAGGTTAGATGGAGAATAATTCCACCCCTTGAGTCTTTTCAATCCTGACAAGCAGGTCAGCAAAACATTGCAATGTGCAGTGCACCTCTTCAATGTCCCAGCCAATCAAGCTTGCCATGTCTTTTGTGGGGATACTCCATTCCTCCCCACTCCTTCATTTCCTGTTCCCCCACTGCATTCTGTGCCAAATGAGCATCTTTGGTCCTCAGTGGGCTGCTATTAGACACCCCCTCACTTGGGTTTTCCCCCCTCAAGCTTTTTTTTATGGGGGGGGAGGTACTTGGGGTGGCCCCAGGCTTGCTCAAATGTGCTGATGAAGTGTGGATGGTGTTGCCATTTGGGCTACACAGGGTTCTAAACTCAAGAGAACTGAGTTTTCTCTTAAGATATAGGAGAGCTAAATGAAACCTCCATTGACAGAGTATAGCTCTGAATACCAGGTGCTGAGGACAAACCAATCAGGGAGCACTGTTGCCCTCCATTCATGTATCTGGCCAGCCAGCCGCTGTTGGAAACAGGATGCGGGACTAGATAGATTCCTGGTCTAAGCTATCAGGGTTTTTCTCAGGCTGTCATTGAACTGGCATCTGCTAGAGCTACTTTAGTTTCACGATATCCTAGTGTAAGCAGCAAAGGTTGTACTAGAATGAACAATAGGATCCCTGACAGGTTGGTCTCTACATCTTCTTATAAAATTGATGTCTTGTCTCTCCTGCCATTACGAAGATAGGACACTGCCTTATACCCAATCAGAGCCCTGGTCCACTTAACCCAGTGCTACCTACACTGATTGGCAGCTGCTTTTCTTGTTTTCAGAGATGGGTCCTCTGAGCTCTAGCTGGAAATGCTGTGGATTGAACCTGGAATGTTCTGCTCTGCCATAGCCCTTCCCCATTATAAATAGCTTGCGAAATATTGCATTGATCTCTCTAAGCCACCTCCCCCTTTACCTGAAGCATCCACACATCTGTAACTGTGCACAAGTATCTGCCGCCTCTTTGCTTCTTCCCTTGAGATGGTCCATTCATGCTATTACATTTTTCTTCCATGAAGACAGCTCCAGCCTTCCATAACTGAGTGCATGGATTTACAGAAGAGCGTTGTGTGTGTGTGTGTGTGAGAGAGAGAGAGAGAGAGAGAGTGTACCAGGAAATCACAGCATTGGTTCACATCTGTGAATCTGTGACTTTTCTCTGTTTGAGAGTAATTCGCCTCATGCCCATGACTGCATGAAAAAATAAGAGTGCTGAACAGTCCATGAAGACTGCCTGCAGGCATCTCTGCAGTTGTGGTGGCCCTGCTTGCCACCTGGGATAATTTGGTGTGGTGTCTGTCACAACGCCCCTGTCATGCTGCTTCAAACATAGGATCCGGTAAAGAGAAACTACCTCTAAGTATAGTTGGCTGCAAGCCCCTTAACATTGGTGGTATTAACCTCCCGACGTCACCAGCAGCTATTGCAGTTGCAGGAGATGATACTGACGGCCTGGAGACAGGTGACAGTTTATTCCGGAGAGTAGAAATGATATGATGGGAACACGGCTCATCCCAACAGAACTTTACATATGTTGTTCAGTCGTTCAGTCGTGTCCAACTCTTCGTGACCCCGTGGACCAGAGCACGCCAGGCACGCCTATCCTTCACTGCCTGCTGGAGAACTGTAAGCGCTTCACCCTTTCCCCACCAGCCATCGAAACCACCCTCCCCCACGCTGCTTTTCTCCTCCTGCTCTCTAGATATATGTGTCTTTTTCAGGGACATTGTGGTGTGATATATGTGTCTTTTTCAGGGACATTGTGGTGGGGGAAAGCAACTTGGGGGAGGTCAACATTGGGCCCATCCACACTTTCACTCGTCCCGTGTTTGATCATATTGTGTACTGATTAGTTGCCCAGGGTCCGAGAACTTTTCTTGTTCTGCAGCTGTGCCTTCTGAAAATTAGACCTTACCCACTGAACTGAAGCTCAGTTGAGCAAAATCTGCCTCTTGATTTTCTGTGCATCGGATAAGATACCAATCAGCAGGTAAGATTGGATTTTCACACGGCACAGCCGAGGAACAATGAGGATAGCCCTTGCACCTGGGAAAAATTAATTGGTGCAAAATATGATCAAAATATGTGACAACCAAAAGTGTAGATGAGCCCAAAGGTGGCTGGCAGGAAAAGGGTTGAAGTCAGGAAAGGATCTTTCATGTCTATTGTAGCCCATAATTTTTGCATTTTTTTTGTAAGGCTTCAAAAGCCTGCAAGCAAAGCCTGTTTGATCAGCAGGATAAAAGAAATGAGTGTGTACATTACACTGTGGTCACTGATGCTTCTATCGTACCACCTTGAAAATCCATGCTCACCTGGTCTGCACACTCTTTTGTGCATGTATGTGTGCCTATCCAAAGGTATGGAGCACTCACATGGCCGAAAAATACAGAGTGTGAATTACACCTTTGATGGGGCTTTCTATTTGGAAGGATATATCACACACACACACACACACACACACACACACACACACTTTTCTGTTTCTTCCCCCCATCAGCCCAGTGAAAAAGTCCCCAGTGAGTTTGCTTGCAAGGTTCCTAGCATTAATTTGCCAGCCACTTGAGTTCCTTTTTAATGGAACATCTTTGATGCATAAGTGTGCTGGAATTTTGCTGAGAGGGTGAAAGAGAAGAGACTACCATATTTCAGTCAAGGCAAAGGATGCCTGTTTAGCCCCAGCATGAAACCCTCAATCTCCAAGACAGGAGTCACCTAACCAGAAACCTGTGGACACATTTGAACTTTTGAGCAAGTGACATGGGCACAACCTTCTGTGGTGTCTTCTCTCCCAGAGAGAGAGAGAGAGAGAGAGAGAGAGAGAGAGAGAGAGAGAGAGAGAGAGAGCGCACATGCACGCCCACCCACGCACTTTTCCTTTCCTGGATAAAATAATTCACCTGAGCCTCGGAAAGCACATAGAGGTGAAACAGCATGAGACTCTTAATCTCAGGGTTGTGGGTTCGAGCCCCACATTGGGCAAAAAGATTTCTGCATTGCAGGGGGTTGGACTAGATGACTCTTGGGGGTCCCTTCCCAATCTACAGTTCTATGACTTTTGGCACCACTTTCATGGCATTTTGGTTCCTCTTGCAGGGCACTTCATGGGTAAAAAGAGCAGTGGAGATTTCCCTAATATATATGAAGAACGAAATGAGCCACCTTTCTCTTTGCTACCCGATAATGCCAAGCAGCTGGGAGACTATCTGCACTGGGAGGAAACATTCAAGCAGTTCCTCCGACTTCTTGAGGGGAACGAAAACCAAAGTGCTCAGGTTCTTAGGGAAGAATCTCCGTTTCCTGTCAAGAGCACTTGGGAGGCAGAGGACAACAGCAGCCTCAGAGACGTAAGTGTAAATGCTTGCCTTCATCAATGTGTTGACAAAAGTCACTTAAATAATGTAGACGGAGTCCAGAGAGGAAAGAAATCATGATAACACTTTACTGAGCAAACTGAACAAAGTGTATAATTTGAGGAGGAACGAGCAGAGGGATTTTGTCTCTCTTAGTTCAGGCCTTGTAAGCAGCAGGGAAACATTCAGCCAAACACACAGAAGGGAAAGTTCCCTGAGAACTGCACAGCCAATCAGAGCGCATGCTGCCTCAGTAAATGTCAAGCTGGTTGCTAAGCAACACTTCCACCATCCCCCTATTGGTTAGCTGGCTTACTGATAACAGAGTTAACTTTGGAGTTACAAACTGAATGATGCTTGCTGCTACACTTCTGATGCTTTCACTGACAAGTTGAACATGATGGGAAGCTTCCTGTCACAGTTCATTTCATTTCGGTTTGTTTCTGTCAAACAAACCTGCCAAACGTGGTTCAACAGAGGTGAAAATACATCTGAGAAGGTCAGCAAGTTGAGCCTCGATACAGGAACATGTAGGGAGGTGCCTTATGCTAAATCAGACCATCAGGTCCATCCAGCTCAGCACTGTCTCTGCTGACCAGAATTGGGTCCCTAAGATTTCAAGCAGGGATTTACCGACCCAGAGGTGCTGGGGACTGAACCTGGGAGCTTGTGCATGCAAAACAGATGCTCCGCCCCTTAGCTACAACTGCTCCCCAATAATAAAAAAACCCAAACACTTTTCAAGCATTACCTAGAATCCTAAATGGGGCTGAGAGGACCTCCCAGTCAGCTATAATTGCACAACCTGAATTTGATGGTATGTAATTGAATCCCACCCTGAAATAGTGATAATCTGGAAGTGCCCTAGAAATGGCAAATGACTGGATCCCTCTTGCCTGTGGAGCATATTCCTAACCTCCCAATTTACACAAAGCATTTTTAGCTTACTATCATGAGGTACTGGGAAGTTTGCTACACCAAGGGGGAAACAGCTCTCCCTTTCTGATTATTTTGATTTAATTTCCTAGAAAAACTGATTGATTTGTGCTTGGGGCTGCAGTAAATGAACTTCTGCCCCAAGTAATGGCTTTACCCATATTCTGACACGGTTCGGCCAGTGCCTTCATTATACACCTTTAGGTGCCAGGCGAAAATGTTCCTCTTTAACCAGGCCTTTGGGTGATTGGCATCCAATGCCCTTTTAAATATGTTGTGAAAGTGTGTGTGTGTGTGTGTGTGTGTGTGTGTGTGTGTGTGTGTGTGTTGTTGTTGTTGTTGTTATTATTATTATTATTATTATTATTATTATTATGAAGCAGCTGTGTCAGGCAGCAGGTGAGGGGTGTGGGGCAGCAGTAGCAGCCCCTGGCTGTTCCTCCCGAGTCGCTTAGCTATTCCCATCGGTTGAATGATTGATTATATGGATATGCTGCTTTCATTCAACCAAATCGCAAAGCGGCTTACAAACAATAAATACAGTTGGACCTCGGGTTTCAAACGTAATCCGCTCTGGAAGACCGCTCGAGTTCCGAAATGTTCGAAACCCGAAAACTCAATGCGGAAGCCTCAGTACGGAAAACTCAATACGGAAGCCACATGGCATGTTCGACTTCTGAGGTGTGTTCGAAAACTGAAGCATTTACTTCCGGGTTTACAGCATTCAAAAACCGAAATGTTAGTCAACGGAGACGTTCGGAAACCGAGGTACCTCTGTAACAATAACGTAATAGAGCACCGCAAATGCAACATAAACTAGACAGAGTAGTTAACAAACAATCAGTGAGAAAAATTACAATTCACCAGTAAAACAATTACAGTCTATTAATGAAACAACTTGGAAAAGATAAGCAAAACAGCACAACAGAAGTCATATTATAGGATTACTCAAAGTACTACAGGGGTCATAATGTTAACAACCTTGACAAAATAGCAACTGAAAGATAAACACTGATGTATTTGTACACTCTTCCCATCCCCATGACTCATAATCTTCCACTCTGTTCAGTTCATTAAAAGACTCCATACACACTGCCCAAGCCTGACCTCTGAGGAGGTCACTTTGGTGCTGCTAACACAGTGGTTCGACTGCACCCCCAGGGGGCCACGCCATTGTCTCTTGAGACAGGTGGATGCCAGCCACAATGATATTTGCTGCCACATGGTCGCTCTTGGTCCTCCTAATCTGTCCTGCTGCCTCGGGTCTGGTGGAGAATGCTCTCCTGTCACACCAGCACTGATGTTAGTGGAGGCTGGTCTATACAGGGCAAATGGGCCAATATGCTGCCAGTCTGCCTTCGACCAACTCCTGTCCAAGGCCAGCCTTACTTACAAGCAGTGCCGGATTTATGTATAAGCTAAACAAGCTATAGCTTAGGGCCTCACTCTCTTGGGGGCCCCTAAAAATTTAAAGGAAAAAAAAAACCCGATGTACATTTCCAAAATATTAAAACGAACTTTTGTTATTGCCAAATGCCAATGTGTTTGCATTATTAAGTTTGTTATGAATAAAAAAAATCATTTTAAGTTAGAGCTTCATAATTATTTCACTATTAATATACTTCTTAATCGTATTATTTCACTATTAATATACTTCTTCTTAATTGTATTTCAGTTCAAAAATTACTTTGATAAAATACCTATTTTGTTATGTTATGTGCAAATGGCTTTAGATACCTATTAGGTCCATAAATTACCATATAGCATATATTCAACACAAAAGCAGCTTTTATTCTTCTTCCCCTCTGTGTCTTCATTAGATGATGGATTATCTGCTGCAAGCGATGGATAGAAAAGAGGCCTCTCCGAGTTGAAGCAACTGTCTCCCACCACTGAAGGCATAGAATAATATCTTTGCGAAAGAGACTATATGGTTTCACAAGCATTTTATTGTATATGATAACTGATTTCAAAATAATAATATTATCTTTTGTGTTAAGCAAGATTCCCCCCCCCCTCTCCCTTTGGCGTAAAAATAACCTGCTCACTTGTATTCCTAATAATGACGACACTCTTTGGCGGTGTTTATTTCCATCTGAGTAGCCTTTTTCCTCTTTCGAACAGCTTTGTTTGTACGACACCTTTTGCCACCCTTGGCACCCTCCAGAACACCTGGAGGGCGCCAGGTTGGCAAAAGCTGTTGTGCATAATTGTTGATGAAGGGTCTTCCAATTCTCTAACGGTAATTTGCCATTTCCTCTCTTCTCTCCAATCGCGTCGTCTTTTGTGTTAACAATCATTCGATGTTTTTCAACATTCACAATAAACAAATACGTTTAAAAAAGGAAAGATTCCGAGGTTAGTGCTTTCATCTGTCTGAAACGCAGGTGATGCTGCAGTCTTGTTGAAGCGACGCCGGTCGGTAAGTGCTTGAATTTCTGGGGGCCATTTTTGTAAGCTACCTGGAGCTCCATGATGGAGGAAAGGTGGCATACAAAAATAAATGAAACATATGTACGATAATAAACGCACACCTATTTGTGTGTGTGTGTGTGTGTGTGTGTGTGTGTGTTTTGATGCATTTATCTTTAAAAGGCATAAACCGCCCTGTGAAATGGCACAGAGAAGTTTGAAACGAAATTTTAAAGTGACAAATAGATTATAAAACAAATGATGACAAGATTTATAAAACGGCGGATAGATTTTTAAAACAAGAAAATTAAAAAGCATACCTCTCTCTGGAGGGCATTTTCAATTTCACATATCTGTCCATGGGGCAGTGACTGGTGAGGAATGAGACCTTGTTGGGGGGTAGCTTGGCGAAGATGCCGGCCCAGTGGGCGGCAGCTGTGAAAAGGGTAAATTCCATGCTAGGGATAATCAGGAAAGGCATTGAAAACCAACGCTGTTATACAATCTATGATGCAACTGTGCCTGGAATACTGTGCATTGCTCTGGGTCACTTGACCTCAAAGAGGAAATTGTAGAATGGGAAAAGGTTCAGAAAAGAACAACTGAAATGTCTGCCTGGGTAGCTCAGTCGGCTAGAGTGTGATATTGTCGTGGTTGCAGGTTTGATCCCTGCACAGGACAGCTGTATATTTCTGCATTGCAGGGGGTTGGACTAGAAAGAAAGTACTTCCTCACATAAGTGCAGGAGGCAGCGATGGGTTACAAACTGGGATGGCTTCCAAGGGGGGGTTAGACAAAGTCCTGAAGCAGAAGTCTATCACTGACTACCAACCCCAATGACTATGTTCCACCTTCACTGTAAGAGGCAAGATGCTTCTGGATACCAGTTGATGGGAGTCACCAAATTAGTGCTAATGTGCTCAGGTCCTGCTTGCAGACTTCTCATAGGTATCTGGCTGGCACGGTGGGAAGCCACAGGGTTGATCCAGCAGGGCTTTTAGTCCTGGAGCCCACACAGAGGAGGCCCTCCCTTTTGCACATGCAGAACGTGCTTCTCCCAAAGAAGGAACACAGAGAAGCACAGACAGACCCCCCCCCAGCCACCTTTTACATTATTTTATTTAGTACCTGATTTATACAACACATTTCATAAAACACAGCAACAGCGATGAAACGTAATAAAACAATCGCCCAGTGAAAACTGCGTGCAGTGAAAACTGCGAACCCTGGCTTGTGAATTTCCAGAACGGTTCAGTCTTGAAAACTGAAAGCTGAACTCAACGGGGTCATTGATTTGATCCGGCAAGGGAGCCCTTCTGTTCTCAAATCACTCCTCCTAGCAGCCAGCTCAGGTGGTGAGTGCTGACAGCGATGCAGTCAAAACGGAGCCCCCGAGACGTGGAAAAGATGGATTAGCACACTTGAGGGAACCCTCAGGTTTACAGAAGTCAGAAAATATTTTTCTTAAAAAATAGCCGCAGAATTTCTGGTATCAGCAGGTTAAAGAAACAGACACTGGGGATGTGGGGGGTGGGGGTGGCAAATGGAGAATGAACTAAGTATCCTGGTATACAGGTACCGGGTATATACTGCAACTTGTTTATACTGTTCGCTCTGCAAGGTGTCCCCAGTGCTGCTGCCACATAACTTCTTCTCTGGAGAGATTGTTGTGCAACGCACGCAGACACAAACATTTGTGGTACAAAGCGTTACACAGTTTCGGCAGGCTGGAAACAAAGCAGTATGCCCACCCAAAATGTTTGCAGGTGCAAATGATATTGCCAGTGGGATCGATCCCCAATAGCATAAGGAACACGAATAATTCGTGCACGTGCGATAGAAAAGGATGTCTGGAGAGGCCCTGAGTCAATTTGATATTGCAAAGGTGTGTGCTTTTTTCTCTTTGAGAGAAATTGCGCCCCGGCCAACAACTCTTCAAACGTACAGAAGTGGGGAGGAAGATTTGTTGAGAGGCCTCTTGCTTTAAGAGTGCTAACAGTAAACACTGTAATCAGATCAGCACTAATCCGCCAAGATAAGCAAATGTGAGTCACAATCCCAGAGCCTAAGGGAAACTTTTAGAACCAAGGCTGCAAACGCTGTTGAGTCTAGAGTGCCTCTCTTGACATCATGCTCGGTGCAGCAGTGTCATTTTGAAGTTGTTCAGGGTGACCACTTACCCAACACACACACACCCATAAGACAACAAAGGACACAGACCTGCATCTGCTAATGCATCTGCACAGGTGCAAATTTAGAAACAATTGTTTTAAATCGAAATATAAGACATCTCACCATAGCGGCTGAGCTGTGCCCCTGCTCTGCCTGCTGCCAACTGTCGACGGGCAAGTTCCAGGTCTTCTGTGCTTGCTCTCCTGTCTTAGGATTCTCTCTCTTTAAAACAGACCAGGACTAGGTGGCAATTCAAACAGAAGTCTGTAAATCAGGGCATATGATAGCACTATACTTTGGGGGCTGGGACACCCTTTTCAGCTCAGAGCCCGCTTCTAGGACAACTTGCAGCATTTTGCTGTTTAATGATGAGCAGGTCTTTCTTCAACAAGAAATGGTTTTTATTAAAGAACCATATGCAACAGAATAAAAAATTCCTTCCAGTAGCACCTCCTTAGAGACCAACTAAATTTGTTATTGGTATGAGCTTTCGTGTGCATGCACACTTCTTCAGATACATGCACACTTGCACGTACACAAAAGCTCATATCAACTTAGTTGGTCTCTAAGGTGCTACTGGAAGGATCTTGTTTAATTTTGTTTCGACTATGGCAGACCAACACAGCTACCTACCTGTAACTAGATATATGCAACAGTTCTGTTCTCCTTTAGTTACTCTCTCACTGTGTTCTAACCTTGCACTCCTGCTTGGGTCTAACCTACTAAGTGAGATGTGGGAGGTGCCCTTAATGGGTCACATTTTATTTTTTTTACTTATGCCAGCCAAGCGGAGAAACTTGGGCTGTTAAAGCAGGAGCAGTGAGAGGTGTGGCCTGGGGAGAATTCTAAGGGCCACACAGAGCGACACAAAGGGCCGCATATCAGGAACTCAAGGAGCTTCAACTGGGCCCTTCCAAAGTTATGTGGCTGGGGCCTATCCTGTTAAGCCCCTGTGTGCCAGGGTCAAAACAGGTGTAGACAGAAACAGGATTATGCAACCTCCGTCCCAGGCAGGCCTTAGGAAGCCTCTGAATTTGCCCAGCCTGCAGACCTTCCAAGTGTCCCTATTGTCCAGGGACAGTCCAGAATTTACAGAAGCAATCCCGGTTTCTGAACTGATCCCGGAATGTCCCACTTTTCCTTAGGATGTCCCTGTTTTCATTGGAGACATGTTGGAGGCTATGTGACCTCTGAGCCAAAGAGATAAGTAACTATACAACTTTCAGAAGGCATCTGAAGGCAGCCCTGTATAGGGAAGTTTTTAAATGTTTAATTTTTATTATGTTTATATATATATTGGAAGCCTCCCAGAGTGGCTGAGGCAATCCTGTCAGAGGGGTGATGATGATGATGATAATGATGATAATGATAATAATAATAATAATAATAATAATAATAATAATAATAATAATAATAATAATCTGTCCCTGTTTTCATGAGAGAAATGTTTGGAGGGTACAAGTCAGTAGCATCTCATGTCTGAATTAAAAAATTTTAAGGTGCACAAAACGTTCAGAGAGAAATAGTTTGGTTTTTTCCTCAATGCTTTTTGAGGGAGAGAGCTGAGATGATTCCAGACTATCTATCTATCTATCTATCTATCATCATCTTTTCACTACTTCACAGATTGCCCTTACTTCTACCTACAAAGTAGACAGGACAAGGTAAGGAAAGGGTTAATTCCACCCACCTCAGTTTCAGAAAGAATGCGTCTCCCCTGGTTTTTGTCTTTGCTTTAAATTCCTTCTTCCCTCCTTGATTAAAACTTTTGGCAACTTGAATCAAACGCCCTTCATTAGTTCTGGTGAACTTCTCTTATGTTCCACCAGGTGGCAATCTTGGCCAACGTATCCTCTCTGGAATATACACTGTACATTTAGGAAAAGTCGTTTTGTGCACAAATCCGAAGCGTTAGCGATGATTCTGATGGCACAAACAATACGAATCACAGCAGCATGGCAGTAATAATAGCAAGAATAATGATCTCATAATCACAAGTCTAAAAATTCTGCTACCTGAGATATTTTTCAGGCCAGGGGTTCGACCTGGGACCATCTGCTTTGCAGTCCATCATGGGGAACAGGGCACTGAACTAGGTGCTAGGGGGGGTCTTCTTGTGTCCTTAATATGGATTTAGATCTCTTATTTACATGGCACTGAAGCACAAAGAGGCCACACGGACTATGGTTTTGTTTTAAAGCATGATGACCTGCGCCTCGCTCCATCACCAAAAGAGTAAGTTTAGAAAGTTCCTTTATCAAACAGGCGTTTGTCTTGTTGACCTTGGGAAGTTCAGCTCAGATTAATGCCTCAAAGCTACTTTCCTCCCCTGAGTCTTTTCTCTTACTTATGGTTCTTAAGAGTTCATCATCTTTGTCCTTTTTTCCATGCTCTGGATATATCTTTCCAGTGTGGGGGAAATCAGGTGCGTACATGTGTTTGGGCGTGCAGGATTGCTGGCGTAAATTTCCCTCCCCATCGAATGTTTGATTTTGCAAAAGTGTGCTTGAATGTTGACCCAGAGTTAAGCAGATCACTAAGACTTTTGACTGCCTGCCTGCGTTCCTCTCGGGTTGCCTTGTCAAGGAGGCAGGTAGAGTCACAGTCGGTCGCACAGCAACAGGGCATGTTGCCAATTCCATTGATTCCTGAGGCCTTCAGAAGGGTTTCTCGTGAGCAGGAACCACAGCTGTCGTTCCCCACCAAATTGGAAAGCCTTAAAATGGAGAGATACAATGTCACCCAGGCTTTAAAAGCCGCAGAGGGCTTTCAGGTGTGCCAGCAAAAGAATGTGTTATAGAATCCCAAGGAACAGACACAGAAAAAGGAATAAACAAATTTAGGAGAAGGGGGGGGGAGGGATACAATCCGGTGAAAGTTCAGTGCTTTTAAGACCTATTGATTTTTGTCGAAAGAGAGCTCAGCCTGCACATAACCTTTCCTGTAGGAATTAATGGGTACACAACCATGACTAAAGGTATCCTGGGAACTGTAGTTCAATAAGTGTACTGGGAGTGGTAGCTCCGTGAGGAGGAAACTAGAGTTCCCAGGATTACTTGGGTGGGGGGAAATGTGGTTTGAATGTGTTTTAAAGGCGTGTTGCATGTTCACAGATTGAGACGTGCTTTTCGCTTCAGTTGGCCCATGCCCTTGGTCTCCTACATTTGTACAACGAGCAGCGCATCCCATAATTGGAAAATAATAAACTACCCCTGCAGCTACCCTTTGAAAAACCTGGGGTTGTGACCCACCCAAAGGTTAAGAATTTTCAGTTCCCATTGATCTCAACAAAAGAGATGAACGTGCTCAAAATTTTAGCCGCATAGTTTTCATTATTCTTTCCCCACCCAAATAGAGTTTTGTTCGGATGTCTTGCCGGAAATGTTCCTGTCTACCTCCGCTACTGCCAAATGTACAGCTTTACCTACATGAAGCCGAGCAACAGTAGAAGCAGCCTGTCATATTTGGGAGGGATTAGCCAGGACAAATCTATCTAGTGTGGTGTAGTGGTTAAGAGTGGTAGACTCGTAATCTGGGGAACCGGGTTCGCGTCTCCGCTCCTCCACATGCAGCTGCTGGGTGACCTTGGGCTAGTCACACTTCTCTGAAGTCTCTCAGCCCCACTCACCTCACAGAGTGTTTGTTGTGGGGGAGGAAGGGAAAGGAGAATGTTAGCCGCTTTGAGACTCCTTCGGGTAGTGATAAAGCAGGATATCAAATCCAAACTCTTTTTCTTCTTCTATATGGAAATTTTTAGGCCTCTGGGAACCTTGCAGGACTTTTCCTAATTCAATAGCTCTGTATCTCCGTAGCTAGAAGTGAGTCAAATCAATCCATGGGTGGCAATAGCAGGGTGGGGGGTGGGGGTGGGGGAGAGAAGCACCCACCCCAACAAGGACCTCGTCCATCCCACCTGCCACCCCATTTCTTAACTCCAGTCATTAGGCATATGCTGTTATTTTTCATTCTCGCACACCTAGAAATATACATTGCGCCTTCTGTCCCCCCCCCCCGTAACCCATTTTTTTCCTTTTCTGGTGCTGTCACAGAATCAATCCCTGTTCAAGCTCGACACTTGAATACCCCACCACTCACACATCATACTAGTGAGCATCCAATAATATTTAAAATGAGAAACATTTTACTGATGGGTCCCCCCGGTAGAGAAGGATAAAGAAATTAAACAACCCTTTTGCCGGATGGCCAGTTTGAATTAAGATTTAGGGAAGATTGAAAGAAAGAAATCCTACATTTTCAGCGAGTTTCATTTCTGGTTATTTCCCATTGTTTCTTTACAGTCCTCTTTGGCTTTCAACCATTCTGTTCCGCTGTTAGCAGCGAATGTTTAAAATCTTGTCCTCGTTGCTTGAAGAGAGTTTTAAGTGAAAGAGGAAATAGGTGACTCAAGGAAGGTGCCCCCCCCCCCCGTTAAGAGCCTTAGCGAATTTAGAGCAAAGAAGTGGTTAAGGATCCAGATGATTTAATCCCGTTTTAAGAAAAGGTTTTACAGTGAGCAATTAGATGCTGGTTAAGGAATTAATCACTAATGGGTCATTAACTTTGACTGCCATTGTACAGTTAACAAGCTGAGGCAGGATTATTAGACTCAGCACCCAATTAAGGAGAAGATATTTACAAAAAAAATGGGGGGGGGGAGAGAGAAAAAAGAAAATAAAGAAAATAAATCCCCAACAAATAGGATCTTAAAACGCAACAGGACAATGTGTAAGAATCTACTACGGATGTACTGGATAAAAATGCACGTAAAATCAAGAAAAGGTGGAGAACTTGACGTTCCTACCCAGCCTTCACATATTGAAATGAATTTATTCTGAAAGGAAAAAAACATTTATTTATACACCTGTCAGCTCAGTGCAAGTGGTGTGTGTGTGTGTGTGTGTGTGTGTGTGTGCAGGGAGGAAAGCACTTGTTGGTTTTTTTAAATTATTATTCTGTATGTAAATGACTGTTGTCTTAGTAGTGTCCAATGTCTCTCTAGTAAAACTCTGCTTGCACAATGGCACCTCTCCTGGCCTATCTTCTTGCTCATGGTAGCCCTTGATGTGTATCCTAAAATCAGCTCTGAAGAGAGGCCCAACAGAGCCAACCCTCTGGATCAGGTTGGGGGGCATGCAGAAAGCTGTGGGGATGTGTGGAGTCCTGTTCTGCTCACAGGCAACTGTTCCACTTGAGTGGAATATCACTGGATATCCACCTCTTGCATCAATGCACGAGTCCTACCTTCAGAGAACCTTTTGTACTCAATGTAATCTTACACCTGTCTAGTCAGAGGTAAGTCCTGCTGACTTCCACAGGGCTTATTCCCAGGTAAGGGTGTCCAGGATTGCAGCCTCAGCCTGCAAGTGGTTCTTGCCTCTTGCAGAGGGTTCTGGATTGCACTCAATTTATTCATGGTTCTAGACAAACATGTAGGGCTACAGCATCACATCTCAGATTGGGGTTGGATTTTGCAAAGGAAGATCAACAGCAAGGGGCAAGCTGTCTTTCAAGGAAGCTTGCTTGTTCTTCTCAGTGAGGCTGTGGTAAATTTTGAAGTGCGGGAGCTCATCATGGAGGCCCCGGTTGCCAACAGCCCCGAAAAGGCCAGTCCAAAAACGCAGGCAGCTTCTGTTACTGTTGCCGTTTGTGACTGTTATCAATACATTGTGTTATTTGAGTATAGTTTTTTATTCTGTATGCTGTTGTTTCTGTAAAATGGTTTCATAAGCTGACTAGGAGAAATCCGATACGCCTCAAAATTATAATGTGGATGTACTTAATTTGCACCTTCGGAAACAGTTGGGCAAACCAAAACTCGACTATCCCTTGAAATTCACACTTATCTGGGTTTTGTGATGTAGTTTCCCAGTCAAATAATGTGTAAATAAATATGTAAATTAGGGGAAACTGCGAATAAAAATTTGTGTAGTGTTGTTGTTGGTTGGCTGCAACAATTTCAGTCTGTGGTGACCTTCAGGGTGTGAGGTTGAGGGTTATATAGGCATTGTGGCTGTACACTAACAAGCGTCTTAGGATTCTGTAGTTGGCAGCGAGTGGGCAAAGCTAGTTTTATACGCGCACAATCCAAGGCCAAGGGCCTACTCTCATATAAAAGTCGTCTCCTCTCACGTGAAAAATGGGAGAGAAGTATTAGATGGTCCAGTAGCAGGGATGCACAGAATGGAAGGACCAAGGGGTGTCGAATTTTGGCCTCCATTGAAATTTGAATGACCAAGGCTCACCCCTGGAGTGCATTATCCCATTCAGAGATGGGAAGAACATCTTGCATGCCTAGGATGTCCTGCAATATTATATTGCAATATTGTTGAGTACCAGTGACAAGCTCAATTCCTGATAAATAACCAAGCAGCACTGGGAAGCTGGGGTGGTGGGTTGTAGCATAAATCTCATATCTCCCATATCTCCATACGTTGGTTTATTTATATATTAGGCCAAGGGAGGGACAATGTTTATGCTGAAACCCACCGCCCCTTAAAGACCAGATCCTGCGCTCAGGAGTGGCTCCCCTGAGTGCTTCTTGGTTATGCCGCAAGCCATCCAAACCCGCACTTTCGTTGTTTGCCGGCTGCTCTGGGCTTCTCGACTTGGTTACAAGAGAAAGGAGAAGGCCGAAGGGCTTGGAAGGAGGAGGAGGAGGAGGAGGAGGAGAGAGAGAGAGGCTGTTTTCAAAATACAGTGATTCCCATTCTTCCCTGAGAAAGAAGGCTCTCAAGTCGGCAAATGGGAGCGCCATTGTTGGGACTCCTGCCCTCCCCACCAGCGAGGGATGTTGAGAAATAGCTGAGGTTAAAAAGCTCCCTGAAACGAAGCTGAACAAAAGATGACGAGCTTGTTTCTGACAGGCCCCTTAAAGATACGCACAGATTGTGAAAATATAATTAGAGGCCTGGCTTTGTCTGCCCACAATGAGTGGGAAATGTTGAAAGAGGCGGCCTCCTCACTCTTTATTGAACCATCCCCCTGCAGGAGACAATGAGGGGGCTTGTGAGATTGCTCCTTCTCCTAATGAGAAACGTTAATTGCCACAATTTCCAGAGTGTGTAAAGCACCCTGTGCCCAAGGAAGCGGGTTGTCGGGGGAGGGGGAGTCGAGAGGAGGGAGGGCCCCGGGAGGGAGTGTTTTATTTAAAAGCTTCTCAGCCTCATTGAATGTGGTAACAGAGATAATGGAAAATAAAATCGCTGTGTTTTCAAATTCTGCAGCTCCGACAATAGGAAAGAGTTAGCTGCAGAGGTGCGATTGGCGGTTGATTCTCATCCTCAGAGCAAGTCGCCCTGGGAGGTGCCTCACATTTCTTTACTGCGGCTCTGCGCTTGCTAGCAAGATGGACCACGGCTAAGAGGACTTCCTAAATTTAAAAAAAGTGGGAACGTGGTTTGTTTTAATTATCGTGGAAATTTTTTTAAGAATCCTCACAGACCAAATGTAAACATCCAACACAGATTTCCGCCCCCTCCCTGTACAGCGTAAGAAGAGAACTCTCTTGGTTCAGACCAACTAGATGATCCTGGGGAGCCCAAACACAGGGCATGAGCGCAGCAGACCTCTCCCGATGCTGGAGGCAGGATACAGTCATCTTGGCTACTAGCCATGGGGAATTTTATTCAGTTCACATTTAAAGGTGACCTACCCGACTCACACTTTTTAAGAACTGTTCATGAACTAAAACTCAGTGAAATTCACATTTCTACGAATTTTGCAAGGCAGATAATAAGTGCCCAGAATGCACATATTTGGTTAAAGCGTGCATAAAAATGGACATGTTCATGAAAGTAACACCCAAAGTCGCATTACATCAGGGGAAAATGTGTATATTGCAAAAATGTGTATATTAGGCAGGACCGCATAAGTTGTTGCTTCAGTTTTTTTGCACACCACTTGGTGCTATCCTTAATACATTAAGCAATATAGAAATTACATAATCAATCATACAAAAATACAATTTTTACATACAAAAATTAGGGAAAAACCATACATACACACACAGACACACCACAAACTTATGTAGAAATTTGGAGGACTGGATGTAAGATTGAAAAAAATGAGAACCTGAGAGAAACATAGATTTGCCCATATCTATCCTCCATGAATTTGTCAAATGTCCTTTAAATGTGGCCAATTACGAGGGGCATCCTTACCACTGCACAGGGTGAGGCAACCGCCCTGGCTATTCATCATGAGACCACTTGCCATTCCCCCTTCTCGGGGGGCAAACCTGTGTGTATCACAACTACTGCTGCAAGTGGTGGTGTGGCCGCCATCTTGAATCCTCCGCAAAGCCCTGGAACCAGCATCGCATTGTAAGTGGGGACTGGCAACCCCTGGGGGTGGGAAGTAGAGAGACAGGTAATATGTTGGGAGAATTCTGCAGAGTGACCTTTATTTTCCGGGGAGGGAGGGGGGGGTGAGAAAAATAAAAATCTCAGCCTGGCTCAGCTCCACTTAGGCTCACAGGTTGTGGGCAACCTGGAATCTTGCCAACTCTTCTGGATCCTTCTTTGTTCTTGGTTTATGTTCCTGGGAATAGCAGGAAGGAATGGAGACAACCATTTGGTCACAGCACAGTTGGAGTAAGCAGGCTGTGAACTGTGTGCACCAAGATGCTCTCTTCCACTAGGCAGAGTGAGACAGCCTCCTTTTGGTGGCAGATTTAGGGAAAAGAAAGGAACAAACTGGCTGTTTCAAAGTTCTCTCTTTTCCATTTCTCAGCTGCCTCAAGCAAGAGGGATAAAGGCTGTGGAACCCTCTAATATTCCATGGTACCTCCACAAAGTATATTTTACTCTTGGAACCATCTGTTCATAGAATCATAGAGTTGCAAGGGATCCCAAGCGTCATCTAGTCCGACCCCTGCAATGCAGGAATCTCAACACACACACACACACACACACACACACACACACACACACACGCTATTGGAAGGGACCCTGAGGATCACCTAATCCAGGCAAACTTGGCCCTCCAGATGTTTTGGGACTACAATTCCCATCACCCCTGACCACTGGTCCTGCTAGCTAGGGATAATGGGAGTTGTAGTCCCCAAACATCTGGAGGGCCAAGTTTGGCCATGCCTGACCTAATCCAACCCTCAACTGTGCAGGAATATGCAGCTGTCCCTTACCGAGAGAGCACCTGCAACCTTGGTGTTATCAGCACCATGCTCTAACCAACTAAGCTACTATCTAGGCTGGTTCCCCATCCAATTTGAAGCCACCCTGGACCCTGCTTAGCTTTGCAAATGTGCTAGCAGTTTTACTGCTGCCTCAATTGTCTTCAACACAAAGCTCCAGGTGCATTGTAGTAATATAGAAGAGATATTTTATTAACATGTAAACACTCGTATATATACAATGTCCGCCAGCTGAACGGAACCTTCTTTAACTGAACAAGCTAATGGACAGCCTTGCTTTTAAGGTTCTATTCTCTTAAAGATACAGTAACATATAACAGCATGGGTGGGGTGGGTACCAAGGAGGCTGAAGAAGGCATGAGGAGGAGGAGGCATGAAAATGGATGTGTGTGCAAGGGGGAGTTGAGAAAAGTAAGGAGGGTGGAGGAAAAAGGAGAGTGGAATGGGTGCACCAGGGGCTGCAAGAAAGAGGATGCAGTAGGGGGTATGGGAATGTCGTTGAAGATGAAAGCAGCATCATGAAAGGGCATGAAAAACAGGAGCAGGGGGTGGCTTCGTAACTGGACAGAAGTGGGAAAGGGTGCTTAGCGGTTGCAATGTGTGCAAAGAGGAGGACACAGGTGGTTTTCATGGGGTGGTTTGTGTGCAAAGGGGTGTGTGGAGGTTGCACGAAAGGAGAGAGAGGAGGCCTGGCCCTGGAGGTGAAGGTGAAAACAGGGGTGCAAAGTGGAGCTGCAGAGATATAGAAGAAAGAAGTGGCTTCAGAAATGGGGTTGGGAAGGTGAAAAGTGAGATTATTAGTTGCATGGGGTGGGAAGGAGAAGATCTTGGAGGTTCGTTAGAGGTGGGAGCAGGCGAGCAGGGGTACAGCCCCTAGCTGGTGAATAAAATGGCAGATTAATGCGGAAATGAGGCAGAATGGACTTTTCAATATGGGAGGATGCGGGATTTTTTCTAGGGCAGGAGTAAAATACTGAAAGTGGGGAACTGGCTAATTTCTCTCTCTCTCTCTCTCTCTCTCTCTCTCTCTCTCTCTCTCTCTCACACACACACACACACACACACACAAAATAAGATGCACTGTGTATTGTACACAGTGGGTGGAATTTAATGTCACACTATTAGAAATATTCCACCTGCTCAAGCATATCAGCTTGCTAGACAGAATGATTCTCCTCTCTGCCACATGTTCTGGGGGTTCTCTCAGCAACCCCAGAGCCAATTTGGGGGAGGCACAGGGGGCACTGAGGTGGAGGAGAGAAAGGAAAAGCCCTTTGCACAAGTGGAAGCACTTGCACTGGGCTGTCAACGCCCATGCTTTTGAGGGAACACATGTGGCGGTGATATGGACAAAAAGGAACTGCTTCATTCATCTCTAACTACAATAATCCAGCACATGCTTCACTTGCAAGGGGTCTACGGTACAGTCCTGGATGACTCCAGTTGGCAGGAGCAGCTTCTGCCTGAGATCTTGGAGAGTAGTGGGCTAGGCAGAAAACTGCTTAACCTGGGAGTCCCCCCAAATAGGGGTTGTCTTATACACAGGGGCATGTTATACATGGAAAAATTCGGTATCACAAACCATCTGCAGATACCTCTTGATCCTGGCAATGAAATTAAGTTGATTCTTCAGACAACAAATATTACCTTCGCTAAATCTCAAAATAAATCCTTTGCATCAAGTCTCCCATGGCAGCTAGGAAGAACCACCTACCGGTATTTCTTTAAAAATGTGCTGCCTAGGGCCCTGGCTTTACCAGCTGTGTCTTGGGGGAGTCAATTGGAGAGTTACTTGACGGTGCACAACACCCTTGCAATTCCCAGAACATGCTCCTTGGTTGAGGCCAGGTAGTGTTCTTTGCACACTGGCCATGTGGCCTAGCGTGTGCCCCAGAATCCTTTGCAGTGCCCCAGAATCCTTCCATGACAGATATCAGTGTGGGAAGTGTTTCCTGAATGCAAGGAGCGTGGAAACGATGGATCCGAGTCCATGACATCTTATGCTATAAACAGACCAGAAAAAAGCTAACAGAGAATAAGTACTCTAGCAGAACCATTGAGGTGGTCCAAGCACATGAGCCAAACCTCATAAACAAGGCAGAAGCCAATGTCCCCTTCTCCCAGACGCAAGCCAATTTTGCCCTGTGGGAGAGGGACAGAGAATCCATCCAGACCTCAAGTAGCAATTATCTGCTCATCTTCAAGGCGCACTCATTCATCCAGTTTCCCAAAGAGAACATGCCTTTGGCCCTTTAGCACAAGGGCAGGAAACGAAGTGCCTTCCATAGGCTATTGGACTACAGCTCCCATCATCCTTGGCCATTAGCTGGGGGCAGATGGGACTTAGAGCCCAGTAGCATCTGTAGGGTGCAGGGTTAGTTAAGCCTGCTATAGTATAAATGCATCACATGCAACATCCCTTATGCAACCACCGAGCCAATGAGATAAGTAACTATACAAACTTTGGAAGACATCTGAAGGCAGCCCTGTATAGGGATTTTTTTTTAAATTATATTTTTATATATGTTGGAAGACGCTCAGAGTTGCTGGGACAACCCAGTCGCATGGGTGGGGTATTATTAATTAATTAATTAATTAATTAATTAATTAAGTGAGGTTGATCAGAACAAATGTTCACAGGTTATTTCATTGTACCTGGGAACAGGTGAAACGAGCCACCATTGGCAGGACTGGCAGCAACTGCAGCAGATACGCTCTGTGCTTATGATATTATATTCTCTTGTTAATTATGCTGCTTTAAATGTGCATTTTATATTTGACTTCCTTTAGTAGTGTCTTCCTTTAGTAGTGAGAGCTGGACCATAAAGAAAGCTGATCACCGAAGAATTGATGCTTTTGAATTATGGTGCTGGAGGAGACTCTTGAGAGTCCCATGGACTGCAAGAAGATCAAACCTATCCATTCTGAAGGAAATCAGCCCTGAATGTTCACTGGAAGGGCAGATCCTGAAGTTGAGGCTCCAATACTTTGGCCACCTCATGAGAAGAGAAGACTCCCTGGAAAAGACCCTGATGTTGGGAAAGATGGAGGGCACAAGGAGAAGGGGACGACAGAGGATGGGATGGTTGGACGGTGTTTTCGAGGCTGCCAACATGAGTCTGACCAAACTGCGGGAGGCAGTGAAAGACAGGCGTGTTCTGGTCCATGGGGTCACGAAGAGTCTGACACGACTGAACGACTGAACAACAACAACAACAAACGTAGTGTCTTCTTTTGAAATGTTTTAAGATTTATTTATTTTTGTTAACTTTGCTGCATTAAATGTGCACTCTGTAGCGGACCTCCTTCGCAATGGTTTATTTTGAAATCTTTAATATAACATTTTAGTTTCCTGCTAATGTTGCTTTGGGTGTATACTTTATATTTGACTTTATTCAGTCACGTTTTCTCCTACATGGTTTTATTTGATGTCTTAGTGTGTTGTAAACCTCTTTGAGTCGTCCCCCCCCTTTAAATATAAAACAGTATAGAAATAGAATTAATAATGATAATAATATGTGATGATCTGCTTGCTGATTTAGGTTAGTAAAACCAAACGTCGATGGTTCAGAGGGCTGCTGCAAACCACAGGCAATAGATACAGAATTAACAATCCCAATGTCCTGTCTGAAAATATGTGTACTTTAATGTTACAAAACGTCCCTAGGAAGGATACAACATTTTGCTGCTCCTTCACCACCTCTGCTGTAATCCAGTCAGGGATATTGGATGATTAGATCATTAAAAAAGAAGAAATACAACAATCAAAACAAAGCTAGAACCAAGCCCTAAATCTTGTGCCAAAGGTGGGGAAGAACACAAAGATTGCAGTGGCTAAATTGGAGGATTAAGGGGTTGGTTGGTTGGTTGGTTGGTGGGTAGGTAGGTAGGTGCAGAATGGTTTCTGTTTAATGCTCCAGTCCCTTCTACAACACATGATGAGGGGGGGGGCACTCTTAACAGCAATAGTCTTTGCTTATCTGTCCAGAACATAAGATCTAAGGGATGAGACCACTTTCCAAAGGGGAGCCTTTCTCACAAACCACGCGAGCCAAAGATCTCCCTCCTCATATTGTCTGCCACGGTTTACCAATGGACTGGATGTGCTCCTTCGCTTTCATCCTCAGTGCAGCAATGCTGGTGTTGCGGGGGTCCACCTCTTCCAGTGGGAATTTGTCCACAAAGTTTGTCCCGCACTGGTAAGGCGGTGGAGGCCCCATGGCTCCTAGGGGTTGCAAGGTGTGTCCCATGGGGGGAGAGTTTAGGAAAGGGGGAGGGGTGTAGCTGCTGGGGAGGCTCTGTGGGGAAGCCACGAATCCTGGCAAAGTCTGCAGGGGGCTGGTGTTGGGCATGGGCGGGTTCAGCCACGAGTCCAGGGGCAAGTTGCTGCCAATGGCCCCGATGGCAGAGGGCTGAGGTGAGCGGTTGAAGGAGAGGATGGGGGAATCCTGCAACTTCATGGATGTCACCTCCAGCTTCTCTTGACGCCTCCACTTGGCTCTCCGGTTCTGAAACCAAACCTAAAGGGAAAAGGAAAAACCACATAAATACAAAGCAGACACATACCCTCCAACATTTCTCGGATGAAAATAGAGACATCCAATTCTACATCAGGAAGCTTCTCCTGCTTTTGATCTTCTGCACACAAAGACGTCATATACACATCCACATTGGCCACCTTGAGCCAGTGACAATGCATTCAAAAAACGAGAAAGCAAAGGAAAACATGGTGTTGCGTAAAATCCACACATGCTAATTTATAGGCGTAGATGCAGATTTGGAAACAACAAGCAGGAATCACCCAAGGACTTCCGTCAGTACAAACCTGGTGCAAGAACCTCTGCTTGTGCAATGGGGCTTTCTCTCTTTCCTCCTTCTCACCCCCTGGATTTGGCTCTGGGGGGAATGGGGAGAACCCCAGAACAGGACACGGGGTAAGGACAGGAGGGGATCATTTCATCTGGCAAGCTGCAATGCTCATAGGATGTTCACCATTAACAAATTACAAGCCCTGTAATTTAAGTAGAAATATAATGCAGCTCAGGGATATGGCTAAGGAAAGGCTGTGATGCAGTGAGCTGTGAGCCTATCCAGTCAGCCATGCAGGTGCTAAATTGTTGATGAGCCCCTCCTGCTCTCCCTCCTGAAGCTTCGTTAACCTGGACTTGGGCCAGGCAGCCCTTGCAATAGAGGGGTCCTTCAGTGGGCAGCGAGGAGGTTCAGGCAGAGGAAGCCAGAATTTATGAGGCAAATATCCTGGCTATGTTCCCCAGTGGGGTCTGGGGAGCTTATTGCATCCCACTGTGCCGCTCAAGCCCGTGTCTGCCAACTTGAAAGGCAGAGCGGGTATGACCTGGGAGTGTGTCCCTGCCATGGAAGAGCCTCCGTCTCCAGCATGATTTGTAGTTGGTTCCTCCATAATTCGGACAATTGACATTAATCAAGAGGTGCTCCTGGACCGACATATGCTAATAGGCTGCAATCAGTCAGCTGCCAAAAGGACAGGGCTTGGGTCTTTGAAAGTATCTGAATGTTTTCTTTGAAGCTTGAGAATCCTTACAATGGCTGGGAAAGGAAGGTGGAGTATAAGGTGCTTTGTGATTTCTTATGGTTTTGAAATGGTCTCCTTTTTCCTGTCCTCCCCTATATAATGAAAAGGACGTGTGTAGCCGATGCTATGTTATTCTGTTTGTTACTTTGGAAAAGAGGGGGGGGAGGCTTTTGATTTATGCTCAACAAGGAATTTAACAAGGTTTTACTATGCCCTCCCCCCCCTCGACTGAGGCTGAATGGACTTTATTTAAAATTATTCCTGGACTGCTATTGGAAGAATGCAGTGGGTGGGCGGGGGGAGAATGAACTGCTGACGAACAGCTGCGGTAAAGAGGCTGAATTTGAGAAAAGATATTGCTTTTAACTGTGTGCCGAGGAAGAACTCCAGAGCGGAATTTTAATGGCAGAGTTTGGCTATGCATTCTGCGAGTTATTTGTGGCTGCAGCTCATTTGCTAGTCTGTAAACAGCGGAAGGAATGGAATGTGGCCTTGTACCATCCAGATAAACATTGCAAAGAACTGAACAATGGAAGATAGTAATTAACTCTCCCAGCACACCAGGTCTGGAACAACAATGTATATTGTGAAGTGGATTATTTATTTATAAGATGTAACCGAGGTGCTGTTTGCAAGGTGAAAAAAGTGTGGAAGAATGGTTTAACGGCAAGTGAAGGATGTCACTTCACTTGCAAGGTGAAAAAAGTGTGGAAGAATGGTTTAACAGCAAGTGAAGGATGTCAACTGGACTCTAAATAAGAAATGATGTGGCCATGTGAGGAAATGATGATGATCCTATGTTTGGAACAGCAGTGGGAAACCTGATTTTAAGAAAGTGTATTAAATTAATATAAATTGGTTTGATTTGTAATAATTTGGAAAATTAATTTTAATAAATTGAAAAGTATATATAAAGTGGGACACTTGGCTACCCCAGAGTCGGGGTGGCCAAATGCACATTCCATGCAATTTTCAAAATGCACATTCCATGCAATTTTCAATCATGAGTTTTCAGATATGTGAAAATATATCTCTTGTATATTAAATGAGACTTGTGAAACTGGCCTAGCTCATAGGTGAACAGCCAAATCACAGTAATTTGCCTTAAAGCCTAAATAATCACAAGGTGCTGCAGGACCCTGTTTTCATTTAAGTAAATGAGATCCCCAAGGGTGCTTTAATAGTAGAATTTTGCCTCCCATCTGCCTTTCACTGAAAGTCAACCAGCACTATTTGATTGTCCAAAGAAAAAGAGCTTCTCTCTCATATACTTTCTGAGTTTTAGATGCTGGCCAAAATCCTTTAAAACCCATACCAAGCCCTGAGCTCCCTTAGTTAATTCAAACTTGACGGGTTAAAAAAGAAACCCCCTGCAGGCAGTTTTGTCTCATGCTCCCCATCAAATAATTCCCCTTAGTCCATAAACCCAAATCTGCTCTCATTACCCACTAGAAGGGATAAAATTAGTGCTGGTTTTTGGAAGCTGCTTTTTTAAAAACACACACTTTTGGAAACCCTCCCAGATTTTTTCCCTTCTTCTTTTTACAGATGACTAGTAAATATTTCAGGCTTCTCAAACATTTTCGTGATCCAGGGATTACAGATCATTCAGCTTTAATTAAGCCTGTGAAAAACCTCCCACTTACAATTTAGCGGGTGGGGTGGGGGAGAAATCCCCAACTTTCTTCTTCTTTTCGGTGGGAACTGAAGTTTCTGAGAAGCAGCGAAAGTGGCGGCTCACGCATACACCTCTTTGCAACACACTTTACAACTGGTGGGATCCAGCCAAGGTTAAGTGCCTTACTTTTAAGTCCTTGGTGGGGGGAAAAAACCCTATCTACATAGGTTTCCACACACAATAGGATCCCGATGCAATAAGGAGGTAAATATTGCTCCTTGACACTTCCCCTCAATTTCTATGAAGAGTGTGTATTGAGGGGCTCTTTCTTTCTCTGCAAAGTTCTTCAGCAATGATTCATAACCTCGTCTAAAAAAATTAGGCTCTCACAACGCAATTCATTTAGAGAAAAACACGGGCACCGTTAAGAGCTTAGCTGGTTGCTGCACAGCAAATATACAGTGGTACCTCACATTACATACGCTTCAGGTTACATACTCTGCTAACCCAGAAATAACGCTTCAGGATAAGAACTTTGCTTCAGGATAAGAACAGAAATTGTGCTCTAGCGGCGCAGTGGCAGTGGGAGGTCCCATGAGCTAAAATGGTGCTTCAGGTTAAGAACAGTTTCAGGTTAAGAACAAATTAAGTTCTTAACCCGAGGTACCACTGTATATGCTTTTGCTCCGCATTAATTGCTGCTTGCGGCGTAGTTTGAACTTGTGCAGGATCCTGTCAAATTTAGAACTCTGGGAGATCAGGGTTCTAAATCACACCAGGGGGGTGAGATCAGAGTTTGCTCAGGTACAGCAAACTCCCCTTCTCCAGAGCTTCAGTCCCCAACATGTGGGAGGCTGCGCCAATGAGAACATGGGGGAGCAGACAAGGGGCTCCTCCCTTCTCCCCCCCCCCACAGAGCAGTTCCTTATGCATCACCACAAGAGAGGGAAAAAGAAGGCCCAGATCTGCCTTAAAAGTGCACGTGCCGCTTTAAGATACATAGATAACACATTTAGAAATAATTGCTGGAATTTCAATAGAAGTATATAATGCATCTTACCGCATTGCGGAAGTGAACTGTGCCTGCTCAGCCTGCTGTCTGGGGGCTAACTATTGATGGGCAACTTCAAGGCCCTTCTTGATTTTCAAACTGGGCTTGGACTGAACAGCCCTTCAGATAAAAGGCTGCAAAGTTGGACACGTGGGGCAGGATTCAACTCAATGGTTGCATGCACGGAATAAGGTCTGCTTGCTTGTACAAGTGGACATCCTGCTCTTTGGCTGTTACGTGTCCTCTTGCATGCTCCCTAAATCTGCTCCGGAGGGTTGGGATGGGGGGTGTGTGTACCCAAAATAGCATGTGGGGCTAGAAGTCTCAGTGCTCAAGCAGACCTTGTTCCATGCACACATACCCTGCTTAGCACTAAGTTGAATGAAGGAGGGGCAAGAAGGAAGAATACATACACAAGAGTCCTATAGGCACCACAATGCATACATGGTGTTACTGCACGTAGATGGGGCCAAACCAACTATTAGGTAGATCAGGGGTCCCCAAACTAAGGCCCAGGGGCAAGATGCGGCCCAATTGCCTTCTAAATCCGGCCTGCGGACAGTCCAGGAATCAGCGTGTTTTTACATGAGTAGAATGTGTCTTTTTATTTAAAATTCGTCTCTCGGTTATTTGTGGGGCCTGCCTGGTGTTTTTACATGAGTAGAATGAGTGCTTTTATTCAAAATGCATCTCTGGGTTATTTGTGGGGCATAGGAATTCATTCATATTTTTTTCCCAAAATATAGTCCGCCCCCCCACCCCACAAGGTCTGAGGGACAGTGGATCGGCACCTGCTGAAAAGGTTTGCCGACCCCTGAGGTAGATTGAAGTGACTTTTTTTGGATGACAAATGCTAAGAGGTAGAGAGGGACCATGAGATGTTGGAAGGCAGAGCTGTGCGTGTAACACACAGTGTTGTTGACATCCGTCTGTCTCAGGAGAAAATGGAGTGCGCTTCCAGGGGTGAAGTGCATGCTTGGGCAGTGTATATGGAAGTCCTGGGCTGCCCAGAAGTCAAGACTCCCCTCTCAGCCTCGCTGATGGTGTCCAAAGGAAAGCAGAACAATATGTTGGGCACCAGCTTGGCTGTAGGAGTTGCTGGAAGTGTGCCCCATTATTATTATTATTATTATTATTATTATTATTATTATTATTATTATTATTAAATTTGTAGACCACCCCTCACCTGTAGATCTCAAGGCAGTTCACGACATGGGGCTCCTGCTTAGAAATGTGTTGTGAAGGACATTCTCTTGTCTACAGTGTTGCAGGAAGATTCAACTGCAGGTCCAGTTGGCTTCTAGACATGTCAGGAAGGGAACTGCCTGTCGCCTTCTTGAGCCAAGGCAGAGTGAGTAGCTCCATGTGCACAAAAGGGATGGGTGCACATCAGTTCTACCTCCACTTCAGCCAATGGGGTGGCCCAATGGGCTTCAGTTTACACCAAAGCCCTGATGAAGCACTGCCACCTCTTACCCCAGACACTGGGCGCATGCCTTTAAGTCTATCGTGAAATGGGAAAGGAGGCAGCTGTGGGCCTTCTCACCCGCTAGCTTCCAAGTTCTGTTGCCTTTCCCCTTCCTTACCTGCTGTAGCAAGCAGGTCTCCAGGTGCATTGCTGGATTAAACCCTGAGGAGAACCCCTAGGCAGTCGAAATCTCCGGGTCCCCTGCTCTAGTGGGATAACATTTAACTAAGAAAGCTTGGTTCTAATTTTATTTCAAGATCAAATCAATGTTGTTTTGATCCGTTTGTCGCGGGGCCGTTAAAAGTCACTCTGCCTGTTTGGTAATCCAGCACTGTCCAGGGTTCAGCAGGTGAAGTAGTGGGACAAACAGACACAGACACACACCCGGACTGGGGACCAAGTGGGTTGACATTATCTGCAGCTGCATTGGGAAATTTAAACGGATGTGTGCTTTTAAATGGGAGGCAATCCTGCACTCCCCATCCACAGCTTATCACTGGGAAAGGGAAGCAGGTAATAAAAGAAACCCTGCTCTCAGTTTTGCAATGCCGCTAGAGGCTAGAATGGAGCAATAAATTCAAATTCAGAAGCAAGAAAATGAACAAAAAGAGCTTGAAAAACCTGCCTCTCTGTGGGATTGCTAGATGCAAAGGTGCCGATTACATAGGCTGTATTTCAAATGACATAATATTATTCCACATCCCAGACCAGTGGTGGACCTACATTTTGGGGGGTCCCGAAGCTTGAACTGTTATGGGGACCCCTTTGCAACCAGCAACAAGGTCTGGGTAACCATAGTTATCTTCTTCAGTGGGGCTGTTCCACGACAGATCACCACTATTGACTTTGGGATTCCCTCAAACATTGCAGGAAAGCTGGTTCTTGTTTAACGAATCCCTAACTTCCATGCAAAGGGTTGTAGCAAGAAGAACATGGAAAGAGGTGCCAATTGCACATGCTATTTCCGGAGCATTCAAAGAATTTGAAAATTAAGCCTAATTGTCACATACTTGGGAAACTAATACTAACCTAAGGTGCTTTTTTATTTTATTTTATTTTACTATAGTTTCTCCTTTCCTTTTCTGTCTCACCCTCTCTTACCCCCAAATCTATGGTGCCCTATAAATAAATAAATAAATAAATAAATAAGGAACTTCCAATAAGTTTAAAAACACATACATCAATGTAAATGATATTTCAAATTGCATGATCTACCAAAACAACGACAAACCAACCAACATCTTTCTCCTGTGCTGGACATTGCATGATTAGGAGGATTCCTAGCCAGAGTATCTGAAACTAAACACTAATAATTAGAGAGAGATAGCGGTCTGAAGTGTTTAAAAAAAGGCAGATTAAGGAAAATCCTTTACTATGTATGCAAAGTCTGAAATTATATCCGGGGTGGGGTGGGGGGGCCCTTTTACTGGATTAGCAGGGAAAGGCTGCTTTTGACTAAGGTCTTCTAATGAAGATGAGAATCTGAGGATTAACTGTCCAAGATTTCACCATGTGGCTAGATGGAGAAGGAGGAGGAGGAGGAAGAGAAGACCACCTGCCATTTTACCTGGACTCTCACTTCAGGTAGGTTGACCTTCATAGCCAGCTCCTCTCGGCTATAGACATCGGGATAGTGGGATTTCTCAAAGGCTCGCTCAAGTTCGTGCAGCTGGTAGGTGGTGAAGGTTGTCCGGTTCCTCCGGTGTTTCTTTTTGGGCTGGTCTTCATCAGACAGTTTGCCGTCGCTGTTGTTGCAAGTGGCCAGCTCTGGACTCAAGCACTCCTCTGAGCGTTTGGAGCAGTAGGGGTCTGGGGGGGGGGAGAAGAAGAAGAAGAGATTAGACGACCCACCAACAAATTAAGACAGAGCTCATGGATTTAAGGCTGTAACCTTGTACACACTTACCTGGGGGTAAGTCCCATTGAAATCAGTAGAACTTACTTCTGAGCAGGCATGCATAGGATTGGGCAGCCAAGCTGGTTCACACCAGCATGTCTCCCTGATGCTAAGCACATTTGAGTGAACGTAAGTATACCACTGATTTCAACGTAATTTGCTTCCAAATTTAATAAATCCAGACTTCTTGTCTTGATTTGCTTTAACGTTTTGAGCTGGTTTCACAGAGAACTAATAGAGATAGATGATATAGATAGATAGATAGATAGATAGATAGATAGAGGGATAGAAGATGATATAGATAGATAGATAGATAGATAGATAGATGATATAGATACATCTCCTTTATCTTTTAAAAGACTTCAAGTGTTTTACAAGAAAGAAAATATGTATTTCTATTAATCAGCACCATATAATCACATTACTTAATAATTAGTGATCTTGCTGTATCCTTCTGTGTGTTCCTCCTTTCTGTTGCCTTCAGTTTTGACTTTATTTCAAAATAAAATCCAGCGTTAAAAGCAACATCGATATTGCTACTGTTTCTACCTTTTGCAGCCTTACCCTGGACCCTAAAACCTATTACGAATATGCAAATACCATTGATTTAGTTGCTTTGAAGTCTGTTAGCTCTGGACTGGAGCAATCCTGTGGGTGCCTGCTCAGAATAATGCTGAACTCAGCAGCTCTGTACCCAACCAAGAAGAAGGAGAAGAAGAGTTTGGATTTGATATCCCGCTTTTTACTACCCGAAGGAGTCTCAAAGCGGCTAACATTCTCCTTTCCCTTCCTCCCCCACAACAAACACTCTGTGAGGTGAGTGGGGCTGAGAGACTTCAGAGAAGTGTGACTAGCCCAAGGTCACCCAGCAGCTGCATGTGGAGGAGTGCAGACACGAACCCGGTTCCCCAGATTACGAGTCTGCCGCTCCTAACCACTACACCAAACTGGCTCTACACCAAACCAAGGATACATGGTCTTCGTCATTTATAAATTATTATGAGTTAATAATATTCTATCAAAATATCTATGAGCGGCCATCGCTCATGTGCTTTGGAAAGGTCTGAGATTGCATCTTGCTGGCTTAGAGCAAAGTCTGCCTAAGCCAGCTTTCCCACTGCTTCCCATGGTGTTGAGCCAGATGCTCACAAGTGGGGCATGATTCACATGACACAAGTACAATGTAGCCTGGGGAAAGCGATTTGAATTTGATGTGCTGGTGAGGATAGAAACTTCACCCAGTCTAGCATCCTGTTCTCACAGCAGCCAACCAGATGCCCACCACAAGAAGCTTGCAAGTAAGGCGGGAGTGCAACAGCACTCTCCCCACTTGGGATTCCCAGGCAACTGGTATTCAAAGGGATATAGAGAGCCAGTGTGGTGCAGTGGTTAAGAGCGGTAGACTCATAATCTGGTGAACCGGGTTCGCTTCTCCGCTCCTCCACATGAAGCTGCTGGGTGACCTTGAGCTAGTCCTTTGAAGTCTCTCAGCCCCACTCACCTCACAGAGTGTTTGTTGTGGGGGAGGGAAGGGAAAGGAGAATGTTAGCCGCTTTGAGACTCTTTCAGGTAGTGATAAAGCGGGATATCAAATCCAAACTCTTCTATAATCTCTGACTGTGGGGGGGAAACATAGCTGGCAAGGCAAGTAGCCATAGATAGGCTTGTCCTCACTAAATTTGTCCAATCCCCTTTAAAATCATGCAAGTTGGTGGACTTCGCTACATATTTTGGAAGCGCAACCCATATAGGCACTGAGTGAGGAACTTTTAATGTTCCAAGATTTAGCTTCATTGGTTGTCCACAAGTTCTAAGTAGAAAAACGTCTCTGCATCCACTTTCTTCATAACCGGCACAATTTTGCACACCTTCATCATGCCCCAAGCTCTTCGTCATAAAGGGAGTTGCTCCAGCCCCGTGATCATTTTGCTTTGCCCCGTTTCTGACTCTTTCCCAGCTCTACGAAACTCTTCTTGAGGTGTGGGGATCAGGACGGGACACAGTATTCTAAAGGTGGTCACACCAGCTAAGCTCTTCCTAACATGAGCAGAGGCGGCAGCCCTCAGAGAGAGGAATTCCTGGATAAAATGGACAGCTCCTAGGCGTATTGGTCCATTGGTTCCGTGCCACTTGATGGATCCATTTGGGAATAAGCTGCACGAGCGTGGCAACCCCAGATGAGATATGAAAACGAGCTTGAAGAACCGGACGAGACCATGTTTCTCTGTCTCCTAAGCTCCAAGGCTATTCCCCCCCCCAAAATTGGAAGCAGTACCCTTAGCGCAGAAGCAAGTCACGCTGACATAATCTGAGCACTTGCCTTCAAGAAGATGAGTTTAGGGTGAGAAATCTGGTCCCCAACATACGTACTTCAGTATAACATGCCATTGTAATGGATGGTGCCTCAGCCCAAGCAGGGAGCTTCACTAATTCAGTGGGACATGCGAATGTGTCCAGTTTCAGTGCCCTTGCCTTAATTTGCCATGCTGTGCTCTGGAAAATGTTCTCTTTCCTTCCTTGCATGCCAGAGTGCCCTTTCTAAAGTTGTACAATTTAAAGAACACCTGCGGCACTGTTTGCTCAAGCAGCCCAAGACACACTCAGTAGGTTGCTCCTTTGAAAAGCACTACCATCACCTGGCATCTGGAAGAGCCGCCTCTCGGAAGCCCTGGAGAGTGGCTGCCAGTCAGTGTAGATAGACAAGACTGAGCTAGATGGACCCATGGTCTGACTCTGTGTTTGGGATTTTTAAAGAGTGGGGTTTTTAGAGGGCATTTGGCTGATCTTTATTATTGTGTCTGAGGCGTCTCACAAAGATGACTGATCTTTCAAATGCTTTCCTCCTCTTCTTCCTCAGTTATCCCCTCCAACACCCCATATTACACTTTACTGATTTTAAAGGCGCCCATTTTTAAAAAATGCAGCCCTCTCTTAATAATATTTTTTATTATTTCTATCCCACCCATCTGACTAGGTTTCCCCAGCCACTCTGGGCGGCTCCCAGCACATAAAACACCAAACATAATAAAGCAAACACAAAATGCTTCCCAAAATAAGAATAATAATGAAGTTATTCGAACTTGCTTCCGAAGGGTGGGGTGGGGGTTAATGGGGGGGGTCTCCTTCAAATTGAAGCAAAGGAACCACACACTTTAGCTGGTCCCAGCAGCTACAGGAGGACTGGGATCCTCCAGTAAGAGGGAGACTATGATCTGACACCCGAATCCGCCCCCCCCCAAAAAACCCTCGCACCCTGCCTTACCTCCGAAGTGTTCTTCCGCGGGCCCTTCCTGGCCCAGCCCAGGCTGCTCGGCTGGCATTTTGGAGAAGCAATCCCTGGGGCTGCGCTTCTCTGCCTCCTTCATGGGCCTGCCTCCGCCACTGGCATCGTGGGCTTGGAAGGCACCCAAAAGGGGGTCTTCTTTGGTAAATCCCAGGATCGCTTCGATGCTGTGGAGCCTAGACGGGTTCCCTCCTCCGCTGGGGCTCCTCACCAAGTGCCCAGTCAGGGAGAAGCCGCCGTCGGTCATGTTCAGGAGGGAGCCTTGCTGCAGGTGCATGGAGCTCTCCTGGTGGCAGGGCAAGGGGCTGGTGTGGGAAAGGGGGAGGGCGAGGGCGAGGAGGACAGCCCTCGATCCTCCCCTTCCAAGGACCCCCGGGGGCTCCCCTATGCCATGCGCGCTCCTTCCTTGCTCAGCCGTCCAACAAGAGCACGACGGAGGGACTCTTCTTCTTCTTCTTCTTCTTCTTCTTCTTCTTCTTCTTCTTCTTCTTTCTTCTTCTTCTTCTTCTTCTTCTTCTTCTTCTTCTTCTTCTTCTTCTTCCGACGGCTAGCAGGATTTGAGAGGCTCTTCAGGCGACAAACTCCCGTCGGGATCTGCTTGTGTCAGAGGGCAGCAGCAGGCGAAGGCGGCTTGCGAGTCCTCGCTGAGCCTAAGCGGCTCTCGGCCCCAGCCGCCCTTCCCGTCTCCTTCCAAGCTGACTGGGCCGGGTCGTCCTCGGACGGCCTAGGATCAGCGGCCAGGATTGGAGTGACCTTTCTCCGGGCAGAGCAAGGAGCTCGCCCGCGCAGCGACGCCACCAGCCCTGCCTGGGAGAGGCGCGGCGGAGGTGCGTCCCGTCGGAGTCTCGCGTGCGCTGCTACTTGCGTGCTCGCGTGCGCTTCCGTGCGCTCCGTCTCCCGGGGGCTTTGTGCGACTTGGGGGCCGGAGGCACCTGAGTTAACGGGGGTGGGGGCTCTCCTTCGCCTCAGGCTCCTCCCCTCGACGGGAAGGGCGGCCCTTCGAGGAAACTGACCAGCGGGGAGGAAGCAGCCAGAGAGAAACGGTCGCCGTCAAGGGAGGCTGAGGTGTGGACGCGCTTTTTTTTTGCTAGGGTTTCGGGGAGGCCTCGATTTCCGACGGGCTAACTCCGGTTGAAGAGGAAAAGGGGTTTTATTTTTCCTTTTTTTAAAGCAGAAAACTTGTTTCAGAAGGACCAGGCGGGGGCAGAGAGAGGGAGGAGCAGGGGAAAGTTTCCAGGAGGAATTTTGGAGCTCGCACACGCACGTCTTAAAAACAAGTGGGTTTTAAAAGAGGGAGATTTTCATGGAGAGGAGCAGCGCTGCTTCTGAAGAGCAGATCTGGTGCTCGGATCCTGCTCGAGGGTTTCCCGCAGACAACTCTGGTTGATCCTTGTGATAACAGGATGCCGACCCAGATGGGCAGCTGGCCTGATCCAGCAGCGCTCGATGCGCACACACAAACACACTTTTAGAAAATCTCCTCCTGCGAACGGGAACAAGAAGATTTCTTTGTCAAGAAGGAGCGATCTAGGGGCCTAGGGATCTCGTCTGAGAGTCTTGTCAGATTAGGATCTGAATGTGCGGCGGGGGGGGGGAGGAGGAGGAATCGTGGAAGGGGCGCAGCTTCTTCCTAATCTTGAAAGACTTTCCAAGAAGCCCACCCTTGAAATCCGCGGAGTTTAACGAAAGGATGGAGGTGGTTTTGCGAGAAAGGCGCCTGATTATTTAACTGGTTTCTCTTTCTCTTCCACCTCCATCTCGCCCCTCGCAGACTGTTAATTAATTAAAGGCAATCAAAATTAGTTAAATGAAATAAATTGGGCAAGTCTCAGGAAGGGCTATCGGACGAAGACAGCGATTTAAGGAGCCGTCCAGGTCAGGACTGTTGGGTTTTAATTCGATTTCACCCCGGTTTTTGGCTCCTTGGTGTGGGTCTAAAGGACGAGGAACCTCTTGTTCTTTCTTTTCTTTTCTTTTTTGCAAGGACCGCGTTCCCATCGCGGGATTGAAAGATGTTATGCAGAGATGACTCAGGGTCAGGGATATGATATCGTTCCGGCGGAAAACTCCGCTTAAAATCCTATTTAAAATGTAACCGCTTAATCCGCAGTTAAGGCATTAATCGATTTCCCGCGCCTATTAAACACTCCTTGTTTTTCCTTCTTGGCTTTAAATAAATGAAATAAACTTATTTTCTTGCGACTGCCCAACCAGCTGGATTTTGTTGCTGTTGTTCTGTCCCGTTTCTGGCCCTACATTTCTAGCGCTGATCCGATGTGCTTTAAAAAAAGTTCTGCAAACGGAGCTGTTTCTGCGGTGGGCGCTGCCGTCGATGAGGCTGAATGGCAGGATTCCAGACGCAGAAATATCATTTGAACGGAGTCAGTCCTCTCTTACAACAAGTGTGGAATCAAGAAGGCAGCCACAGCCGCTGACTCTCCTGGGATTTATCAGCTGGGAGGGGAAACGCACTCTGTACATGCTCAGAATCACGCACGCCTTTATTACTGATGGTCCGTTTCCTGACCTTTTGTCGTCGTCGTTATTGTTAGGCTTAAACTCACAAGTGTGCGTTTTTGGTCTCAGGTTGAAATTAAGAATAAGGGCTGCCAACATCGATCTGAGTCGATTCCTTCAGACTGAACCACCACCCCTATTCCCATTCTCTTTATTCAATATTTCCAAAATACAAAACTGTTGCAAATCAAGCGTCTGGTCGCAGAAAGTGCATTGCAGGTAGAAAACAGGGAACAAATAACAAGGACAATAAGAATATTTTACACACACACACAATATATCTATATCTATATCTATATCTATATCTATATCTATATCTATATCTATATCTATATCTATATCTATATCTATATACACTCTATCTATCAGGGATAAAGTAATAAAATAAAATCGCACAACCGGAATATATAAGCAGATAAACCCACAATTTATTAATCACATATTAATATACAACAAATGCAAACTGTTATGTTTCGAAGGATCTGTTCACGAAAACCAAGATATGCAGCAGCTTCAGAAAGATGCTAAATTGTGCGAAGATATGTGTTTGAATATCAACATATGGGGATGAATTTAGATTTTACTTTTTTGAGGGGGGGGAATCAACGTGTGGAACAAGGGGAAGAGCAAATCCTAAAGAAAGGGACACTTAGACTTTAGAATCTGGCCAATGTTAGCTTTGAAGCCACTTTCTGCTACTACTACTACTGCTACTGCTACTACCACCATTACTACTAGTAGTCATAGTACCACCCTGCAATACTGCAGTTCAATTTGTAAACAAATGTTAAAAGCACAGACAGCTCTCTGCCCTGAGGAGTCTACAGTCTAAATTTTGCCTCTGAGGTGGGGATGGAAGACCTTAGAAACATGGGCACAGCCAGGATTTTTGTTAGGAAGGTGGCAGCTTTTTTCAGGAAACCAAAATTGTTGAACTTTTCTTGGGAAATCACAGGTTAAAAAATACCCCATAAATAGGACATTGTGGGTGGCAGGCTTCTGCTGGGGGGGGGGGGGCAGAAACTCAGATAACTGAGTGCTTTCAATGCTTTTCAATAATATTTGTGGATCTAGGGGGGCGGGCAGTTGCCTCCTGCCCCCTTGGCTGCTTAAAAATGAAGTTGACAGTGGAAGCATAGGGATTAAGGACAGGTGTAGGCAAGCACATACTTCCGTTTCTACTCCGTTTTGAGAATGGAGACTGGGATCTTTAAATAGGCTTTATGGGAAAGTGGGCTTCTAAGGAGGAAAAGTATTTTGAAGATAAGCAGTGGAGGTACTTAGAGTGGTAAGATTCAGGGTCTCTCTCTCTCTCTCTCTCTCTCTCTCTCTCTCTCTGTGTGTGTGTGTGTGTGTGTGTGTGTGTGTGTGTTATTTGGGCAGTGTCTTCCTGTTGTAACCACTGATCAGCACATTGGTAGGCTGTTGTTCCAGAGGCCACCCGCTGTCCCATGAAACTGCAATGCCCAGAAGTTGCTGATACCTCACCGACAGCCACTGTATCATTTTATCATCTGGCACAGTGTCAAGTGGCAGGCAGGATGAGCTTGCAGCATCCAGAGCAAACAGCTGCAGGCAGGAGCCAGCACCAGGTTCTTTGAGTTGCTTTGTTCTGGAGCTGCTGAGAAAATAATGGCAGCTCTGATTTGGTGTAAGGCAGCTTCATATGTTCTCCTTGAGAACAACACAAGAAGATCTGCATAAGGACTCAACTACAGACCTGTTTCACTCTGGGCTCATCCCTTGATGGATCCTACATGTGAAGAAGCCGCCACAGATCAGGTGGCTGCTACATGTTACATTAAACACACATTTTGAAAAGTGTGTGTGTGGAATTTGCCGTCAAAGATGGTTTTTTCAAAGGATGAACCAATGAAGCGCCATTATACCACGTGTAATTTTATAACAAGGTATAAGTTTTAAAACATCATACATTGTACTATTTGTTCAACTAGTCATGTCTACACTGACCGGCAGCAGGTATTTCTCACCACCTGCCACCTAAGTGAGACAGGGCCTTTTTAATTGTGGCACCTTAACTCCAGTCAGGAGAAGCCTAGGGCTTTGGGAGTTGGTGTTATCTTGTATGTTCAGGGAGTAGCACAGGTGGAATGCCTGTTAAAATGCCCCAGTCCAAATGACAAGGCATTAGGAACATTGTGCCATTGTCACTAACAGAGTTCCTTGGGAAGGCACATGCAATTTTAAGTGGCGCAATGACTCCCCTGTTGACTGCTTTGAGTGTGTTCTCTGCTGCCTCCACGATGCTGTTAAATTGTCTCCTTCCTCTTTCACCCAGTTCCCTTACGTTTTGCCATCCCATAAACACACACACACACACACACACAAATGGGCTTGATAAAAGGTAACCTTGCCTGGCAGCATTAGGGAGTGCAGGGCAACAGGTAAAAAGAATTAACTCTGGGAAAACAAAAGACTATAAGCCCCTTAGCAGCATGCAGGCAATAGCTTAGAGGAAACACAGCCAATCGTTTTCCCTGCCTCTCTGGTCTGGGTTGCAGGTTGGTCTGCCTAGCTGCTTGCCACCAGCAACAGCCAAAGGAGCTGTGTTGCACCAGACCATCTAGGTCCATCTAATAGTCCATTATTCTGTTTGGACAGGCAGATGTCAGTGGAGAGCTTATTTTGGATGCAGGAGCCTTTCCTTGTTCTTTGTCCCAGATATACTACTTCTGGACAGAGAAGTTCCATTGGCAAGAATGGCTAACAGTCATTCTGGTAGATTGAGGGCCACACTAATGCTGACAGAGAGGCTGTGAACCTGCCTGCCCTGCTTAGGGTTGCTAGGTGTCCACTATTTGAGCGGACAGTCCACTTTTTCACATTATATTCACTATTTCCCCCCCCACAAAAAAATAGTGGACATTTTTTTATTCAAAGCTTTATGATGAAATGGTATTTTAATACGTGTTAAAATGTTTGTAAGAAAATATATAATTTAATTTAATTTAAGGGGGTTTAAATTAAATTAAATTATATATTTTCTTACAAACATTGTCCACTATTTTTTGGAAGCAGACCTGGCAACCCTAGTCCTGCTTAAATATAAAATGGAGGACGGGGTGCAAAAGAGGATGGAGGAGACACACACATCACCTTCCTTTGCTGTGCAGTACTTTGGCCACCTCATGAGAAGAGAAGACTCCCTAGAAAAGACCCTGATGTTGGGAAAGATGGAGGGCACAAGGAGAAGGGGACGACAGAGGATGAGATGGTTGGACAGTGTTCTCGAAGCGACTGGCATGAGTTTGGCCAAACTGCGAGAGGCAGTGGAGGATAGGCCGTGCCTGGCGTGCTCTGGTCCATGGGGTCACGAAGAGTCGGACACGACTGAACGACTGAACAACAACAACAACATGCAGAAAGCAAGGTTGAAAGTGAGTTTAATGAACTGTATCTCTATGGTTATCATTTTCTATTTGTGTAACTTTGTACCAAAACCAATAAAATATAAATAACAATTAAAAAAGAAAACCCAGACTAGATCCTGAAGGCACTTTGAGATGAATAATAATAATAATATTTATATGCTGCCCATCTGACTGGATTGCCCCTGCCACTCTGAGGAGCTTCCAGCAAAATCTAAACCACAATAAGACATCAAACATTAAAAAACTTCCTGATACAGGGCTGCCCTTCAGATGTCTTTAAAAGTCATATCGCTGTTTATTTCCTTGACATCTGATGGGAGGATGTTCCACAGGACTGGTGCCACTACCAAGAAGGCCCCCTGCCTGGTTCCCTGAATCCCTGTAACCTCACAATGAGGGAACTGCCAGAATGATGGAGGTGGAGATGCTCCTTCAGGTATAAAGGGTCAAAAGCCATTTAGAGCTTCAAAGGTCAGCACCAAACCATTTGAATTGAGTTTGGAAATGTACCGGAAGCCAATGTAGATCTCTCAGGACCATGTTATATGGTCTCAGTGGCATTTCCCAATCACCGGTCCAGATGCCACATTCTGGATTAGTTGAAGTTTCTGAGTCAACCCTCAAAGGCAGTCCCACGTAGAGCGCATTGCAGTAGTCGAAGCGGGCGATAATAACAAGAGCATGTACCACTCTGGTGAGACAGCATGCAGGCTGGTAGGGGCTCAGCCAATGTACCAGATGGAGATGGTAGACAGCTGCCCTGGACACAGAATTGACCTGCGCCTCCATGGACAACTGTGAGTCCAAATGACTCCCAGGATGTGCACCTGGTCCTTCAGGGGCACAGTGACCTCATTTGGGACCAGGGATGAAGCTCAAAAGAGATGGGAGGGGGCTGTGAGGGCTAGTGCTTTTACTTTCTGTGCTTTTACGACTGCTTTACTTAGGTGTTCATGGCATCTATGCAAGGGACGAGGATTGGAAGAAGACCAGAAGAAAGAGACCTCTTTGGCTCCTCCACCAAGCCCCATCTTACCAGCCACTGCTGTGAGAGGACACCCTGTGTTAATAAATGCGCTGGAGCCCAGAAAGGAGAAAGAGTGTGAAAACTGCCAAGCCAACCTCTGTCTTTCGTGAACGAACCTCCACAACTTATTTGTCAAATGTGCTTGTCCTCCTCTCCCCCCCCCTTCATTTCTCCCATGAGGGTGGGGTTTTGAGTTTCACACAGTAAAGCTACATTAATGCAATCCTTCTTTACTTGTTTTCCAATTAGCCTAATTGAATTCAGATTGCTTAAAAGTGGGCACCCGAGACGTTTATCTTGATGGGATGACGGCTCTGAGCTCCAGCGATCCTATTAGCTGTAAGAAGAATGAAAATCCGGGGTTGTGCTGTTGCTCCTTTGGCGGCGGCAACCGGCAGGCTCCCATGTGGATGGGACACCAGTAAGACCACCACCACCACCACCTCCTCCTCCTCCTCCTCCTCCTCCTCCTCCTCCTTCTCTCCGCTTGCTTCCTTTGATATGGCAGCCATTTCTGGCAGAGATACACCCGTGTGCACATATTACGGTGTCAGCAGCCGATTGTGTTTATTCCACAGGTCCCACATAAAGCAGCTTGACATGCCTGACTCGAGTAGGGGAAGGTTTCCCCATAACACAGGCATAGGCAAACTGGGCCCTCCAGATGTTTTGGGAGTACAACTCCCATCATCCCTAGCAAACAGGACCGGTGGTCAGGGATGATGGGAATTGTAGTCTCAAAACATCTGGAGGGCCAAGTTTGCCTATGCCTGCCATAGCTTCAATTCCATGTCCAGAAACACTTTACTGGGTTTTCTGAAATTCTGGGTAAAGTGAGCTGTTAAAGGCACAGGAGCAGCTCCTGTTTTGATTTCTAGTAAGCTGGCGCTTCACTGTTTCGCAGTGACTTTTATGACGTGGCCCTCAATGCACGCCGATGCTTGGGCCATAGATGTGTCACTCACTGAGTTCCTTGTCTGAGCAGAGATAGGAATGTGAGGTCCTTGCCTCCATTAGCACATTCTCCGCAATGGGGGGTGGTGGGGGTGGTGGAATTGCACCGGTTGAATTTCAGCCGATCACATAGTATTCGGAGGAAGAGTGCTTTCCATAAAACAATGATGTCCTGGACAACAGTTCTCTCTCTCTCTCTCTCTCTCATCTCTCTCTCTCTCTCCTCTCAGCTCTCTCTCTCATCTCTCTCTCTCTCTCTCTCTCTCCTCTCCCCTCCCCTCCCCTCTCCTCTCCTCTCCTCTCCTCTCCTCTCCTCTCGCAATGGTCCCTATAATTATATTTCAGACCTGTTAACTCCTATCAGCCTTAAATTTGATGGAATCTCATTAACCACTTGTTTGGTAATTCGATTGTACTTTCTCCTTGACCCCTTAAACCAGGAAAATGCTGATCCTATATGTGCGGACGAATTTAATTAGCTCCTCTAAACCACCAGATGCTTTTAATAATGTTCCTGTCACATTTTAATTCAAGGTCAAGAGCTTTAGGTTTGTTTAGTACCGTGTTTTTAGGATAAGGTACTTTGCTCAGTAAAGAAATGCAAAAGGTTGGAGATCCATTGCCAATGGCCAGCTTGCAGTCGAAGTCCGTGTGTGTGTGTGTGTGTGTGTGTGTGTGTGTGTGTGTGTTTAAAGGAATACAGAGCGATCACCTCAGACCAGAGCTAAGAATAATTTTGTGTCTAAGTAGGAGGAAGGTTGCAGGCAGTGGCAGCCCCTAGACTGGTTGCAGGCAGGTGGGGTCTGCCTGAGGGCAGATTGAGGTTGGCATTGCCATTGGCCCTAATAGACCAACCTTCACTGGGCATAATGCACTCTCTTATGTTCAAGATGACCCAAGACTACAGGGCAGCCTTTGCCAACCTGGTGCCCTGGGAGGCAACCGTGGGGGCTTTGGCTCCTGCAATAATGTATTAGAGGGGGTTGGGTCCCTGCAAAGTTGATGGGCATTGGCATTCCAATGGTGTGCATGCACTGTGTCATGTGATTGATTATGCACGGCAGGGCTCACCTGGGCTCACCTGCAATATTTCATTCAAGTTGGCACTTCTGCTGGTGCCCTCCAAATGTTCTAGCAGACAACTCTCACCAGACCCACCCAGCATTGGCATGCGGCCCCTAGAAGATTGCCCTGCAAGGAATGAAGTTTTCCCCCCCTGTGTGCTCTCTCAGTTTCCCTCTCTCTGCAAAAGCTCCATACCCACAACTTCATTTTCATGGGAAAATATTGCCCGGTGCTGCCATGAGGTGAATGATAAGATTTGTAAAGGATTAGTAAGGATTAGTCGATAATCAGAAACTCTTCCAGGCACCTAGTAGATTAGCAGGTCCTGCTTCTTTAATAAAAGAGTTTCAGGGATAATTATAGCATGATGCTACCTATTATAATAAATCTACTTGGCTGTGCGCACAACGGGGAAAACCCTTCTGCCCAATGCAGAGAGGAATCAAGTGGCATTGGTTTCTCATGTGTCTTTCAGACATATGCCCAATGGCTTAGTTGAGCAGGGATGAAGTGCCACCACTCTGTTCACAGAAGGAAGAAGGACATCATCTCCAGGGGGTGCTATTTGCCAGTCCTCTGCATGCCAAACAAATAAACTTTAATCCAAGAGAAACTCACCAGATAAGCTCAACAGAGGAAGAGGTAGCTAAGGGTTAAACTGCATGGAAGATGGAACAAGCTTGTTTTCTCCTGCTCTGGAGGCTAGGACCCAAACCGATGACTTCCAGTTACAAGAAAGGAGATTACGACAGTGGAATGGACTCCTTTGCGAGGTTGTGGACTCCCTTCTTTGGAGGTTTGTAAGCAGAGGTAGGGTGGCTGCCTGTCTTGGATGCTTTAGTTGAGATTCCTGCATTGCAGGGGGTTGGACCATATGACCCTCAGGGTGCCTTCAAACTCTACAATTCTATAATTCACCACTCAAGTACAGGGATTCTGAGTTGGCCACCATGGCAAATAGGATTCTGTACTGGATGTCTCCTGAGTCTGATCTAGGAGGGCTTATACGTTCTGAAGCAGGTCACTTGTCCTTCCTTCCACCAGACTAGAAAGGCTTGAAGGTCTTCTGAAAGAGGCTTATGTCTGAACCATGTTGGATTTGCGAAATAAACTTACCCCCCTCCTCCCCACACTTGTCCCTGCAGCCTCCACCTGATTTAGGAGGATCAGGCATTTTCAACTTTTGCAAGTTGTTTTCTTGAAAAGCCAGTAGCAGCATGTGGAAGGAACTGGACATGTCACTATTTTGCAGGAGGGATTCAGTTGCAAACAGCTGAAGTTAGTGGCACTTGAGCTTCTGAATAGACATGCATAAGGGTTGTACTGTTGGCCCAAACTTTTCCTAGTGACTTGAGAATACAGAATATATTTTTATGTGTTTGTGGGTGCTAGGCCCCTCTAATCCCTGGGTTCAACAGGTGTCAAAATCTAATCAAGCCTTCTGATCCCTGGATCCTACAAGTGTTAAAATATAAGACAGGCTAGTTTAATGATGAGGTAATTGCCTGGGTGTTGGGCCATAAAGAGAACAAAGGAAAGGGGGCTCTGTGTGAGATGGCAAATGGGTGGGGCCCCTCAAACAACTTGCAGATAGTGAGAAGGACAATAGCCCGAGTATAGAGCTGAAAGTGGGTGTGATGTGACGTAGAAGAAAAGCGCCAAGCAGGGAGAGAGAGTGTCAGGCTTCAGGGAATCTGATCCCCCTCCCTCATGGCTGGCAGCCAGAAATGGGAAAACAAGACATTCTTACCATGGTATTTTATTCAATATTCACAGAGACGGATGATGTCGCCTCTTAGATAATGGCGTTGCTCTGATCCTATTATACATCATCCCTGTGTCAGCTGATCTGTGCTTTCTGCCTCTGGGCTTTCTGTTCTACTACTCTCAATGTACGCCTGGCCCGGGGGGGGGGGGGCGAGTCAGGAATTCTTTCTAAAGACAACTGAGTCTGTCAGCTGTCTCTCCCCTGCTTCTCCCTGTTGCTCTCCCAATATTTCCCAGCTTCTCCCCTCTGCAGCCTCTGAACTATGACCTTCTGCAAACTACTGGTCTCCTCTTCTTGGGAAGGTTCAGGAAGGGTGTGTGTGCTATGTCAGATCTCTGCTCAACTCCAAGGCTGCAGCTAAGGGAGAAACAAGACCCTTTGGAGTTTTGATGTTGTGAACCCCTCCTTTGCAAACTCAGGTTGTAGATATGTGCAAATAAACCATATATCATAAAGACAGCACAGTCTCTGCTGTGCCTCATTTTAAAAAGGAAACACAAATCCTGGGTAAGCGTCTGGAACCCCTGGAATCTCACACCAGTCGGAGACTGGGCTGGCATGCAACAATACTATAATTGCATTAGGGAAACAGTGTACATTTATTCAATATAACAACAAAATGCCCCAAAGCAGTTGGTAGGAGGAAAAAGTTTAATAACTACAATTTCCCCTCCCATACCCAGTATAAGGAATATCAGAAATATTATTCTGGCATAAGAGATACAGTATGGAAAATCTGCACATAGGTCGAATGTAGAGGTATATGTTCCCTGTAGTTAAAACAAGTACCGGTAATCTCTGTGCCTGGAGTTGCAATATGAAAAAGAGCCACAGAGCTTTTTGCCCATACAGAGGCTGCTTTCAGATGGGAGTTACCCTGTCCCCACACTCTTAATACTGGTGCAGCCAGCCAAAACTAAGTAAAAAATCTGAGGAAACGTATTAGAAGGAAGAGGTGGCTAGGAATGGGGGAGAGATTCGGCTCAGTTCACTTTTAAATGCGACATTCCTAATTTGCATTTTCCAAACGATATGTACAACCAGAGCGAGGCAACCTTTGGAATTTGCACTTCCCTGAACTTTCCAGTGCAAGTAATATGCACAAAAATGCGTATGAGTCTGGCCATGCCATTTATTGAGAGGCAGTGTGAATCCAGTGGCTAGATCAGCCTTCCCCCAGCCTAGTGCCATCTTGTTGCTTTGGACTGCAATGGCCATGCTTGCTGGGGCTGATGGGAGTTGTAGTTTAAAACAAACTAGATTTGTGAAAGGCTAGTTGGAGTGCTGGATTATGGCGGTGGCGGAGACCGAGTTCAAATCTCCACTCAGCTGCAAATTTCCCTGCATGGTCTTGGGCCAATCACTAAAGCAATCCTGGAAATTGGATGCGGCCTTAATATTCATTTTGTATGCTAACACCTGACATAATTCTATTAAGCCTTCTGGGTAAGCGCAACATTCATGCAAGAAGTTGAATTTGTTTGTAAATAAGAAAAGAGAAGAATAGCAGTTTGTTTATGTGTATGTTTACTTTGTTGTGTTTGTGTTTGTCTTTATGTGTATTTGTATTTTTATGTGTATTTTTAATAATAAAGAGAGATTAAAAAAAAAAAAGAGAGTTGAAACTTCAATATCTGGGGGAACTCTAAAGTTGGATAGCTCATTCAGCAATACAGCAGCTCCGTTAGGGTTTTTAACTTTTTATTATTAAGAGTAATAGATGAGAAAACTTACTCTGCATTGGGCTGCTCATAATGCCCAGGTGGTGGAAAGAAAAAGATAGCAGCCACATAATAAGCCTTAGCAAGTTATAGTCATATGGCTGCAAGTTGTAGGTGTCAGAAAAGCCTTTTGTAGGTCTGTGTTTTGATGCATTCTGAGTTGGTTAAATAATATGTCCCGTATTAAAGTGGCAGTGACAAAACAGTTAATGTTCGGGGGGGGGAGGGAACAGTGGAGACTTTTTCTTTCCTTTTTAAAAGAAAGGTTCTCTGCTTTCAATGAAATATAAAATCTATGTTATATAGGGTGAGAGGAGGTTTGGAAGTTGTAAGTAGGTTGGAAGTTTGTCCTTTTATCTTAAATGTATTCTGCCTTTACTTCTATGACAGGGGTACCATGTGTCTGGTTTTCCCGGACACGTCCGGGATTCCAGGGCGAAATCACCATCCGGGGAGACTTTTTTTTAACATTGGCAAAATGTCTGAGTTTTTGCAAACAGGACCAGGACGTGTGTGCACTAGTATCACTCTTGATCTCTATGGACACACCTGCTCTCTGTACAAAGACTTGCTTTGCAAGCAGAGCCAGGAAGTGTGCATGCGAGGATCACGCTTAACCTTTTCCTATCTCTATGGTGTACCCACATGGTGCATGCTGGGATGGGCTCATTATCGAATGGCATGCTGAGATGGGGCAGATGGAACAGCAATCCTACTCTATGACATCACTGCCCCCACTGGAATATAATGGGAATATCTTCTGTTCAGCAAAGTCCTCATGAAGAATAGAAACACACCAACTCTAATACTTTTTTATCTAGGAAAGTCTGCTCTATAACCCAAGGTGTGAACTACCGCACTTCCTCTTCAGTCCTGCAAAACAAAACAATTTTAAGCAGTTGAAAATACTTCCATTCACAAGTGACTCTTGCCACGTAATTCAGAACCTGACGCCATGATGGCCGTTGGCAGGACCCAAGTGAGCAAGTGTGTTGCAATTGCAGCTTTAGGCTTGGATATTTACCTGCACGTTGGGGTCCCCTCTACCTCTAGCCTACCATCGTATGTCAGCACACATACCAGATTTTTTTTCTTGGGGGGCGGGGGACACACATATCTTTCCTCGTGGAGGGGTAGAGAGTGAGTAGCAGACCGCAGCCACAGCCTTCCCTTTCTATGGGGCATTTGTATACAGATCTTGGTAAATGTCTCTATTTACATTACAGAACACTTCTCCCCAGTCTGCCTGTTTTAATACATGAAGGTGGCTTGGGGCTTTTTCTTTGATCTGATCCATGTCCATGTTCGGGATGTTCTGAGTTGCCCGAGTATAGAATCCTTGTCTTCTTCCTCTACTTGATCTTCTGCCACCATTTTCTGGAGGTCTTCTGGCAAACCCACGTCGTCCCCAGCCATCGGGATCGATTCTCTCTAATTCACTCTGAGCAAGGAGGGAAAGGGAACAGGAAAGGAATATAAGTACAGTACAGTACAGTAGAAGAAGTGATGAGCAGTTCCTAATTTTAAATTAGATACAGTGGTGCCTCGCAGACGAAATTAATTCGTTCTGCAAGACTTTCGTCTTGCGGAAATTTCGTCTTGCGAGGCACTGTTTCCCATAGGAACGCATTAAAAATTTAATTAATGTGTTCCCATGGGGGGAAAGTCCGGGGGCCCCTCCCGACCGGCACCGTAGCCGCGCCGCGTTTTAAGGCTGCAGCGAGCGAACAGCAGCGCGGCCTTAAAACGCGGTGCCGCGCGGCTCCGGTCCCGGCTTACAGTGGTACCCTCGCCGACGAATTCGTCTTGCGAAAAACAGCCATAGACGAATTCGTCTCGCGAGTCAACTAAAAACCCTTTCGTTTTGCGAGTTTTTCGTTGTTGTGAGGCATTCCGTCTTGCGGGGTACCACTGTACCTGAAGAAAGTGTGCATGCACACCGAAAGCTCATATCAAGAAGAAACTTAGTTGGTCTCTAAGGTGCTGCTGGAAGGAATTTTTTAAAAAAAATTATATTGTTTTGGATATAAACCAAGACCTTCAGGATAAGGATTTGTAGTGATTCAGCCACTGGCAAGAAATGGGTGGAGGGAGAAATCCATCACATGTTGGCATGAACTGAGCCAGGATTTCCTGGCAGCAAACCCTTGAGCCCTGACTGTTACAGGAACACCGATTACCCATAAGGACCCTGAGACATGGGGTTGCTCTGTTCAGCCATTTGCCAAGTGAAAGCTGAAAGTGGGGGGAGATATAGTTTAATTGCCAATGAAATGTCTTTCCCCCTTGAGCTCCAGGTCTAACAAATGGTGGTATGGTGGCAATGGCTCGTTCTGAACTCAGCAGCTTTTAAGTCCTACCAAGCTGCCTGCTCCACAGTGCTAAATTAGAAGCACCATGAGTCACTTTTTCTGACCCACTCTTTCATTCCAAGTCAGCCTTTACTGCCCATTCATACATACATATATATATTTTTTCCACTACATCATATTCATGCCAGACTACATGCTTTTTTGTTACAGTCAGAAGGGTGAAATAATTGAACAATAAATTACCCGAAAATGTAAAATCTGGCCTACTCAATTGCCCTTTAATGTGGTGTGCCAAAAGTGGGCCTGTTCTCTCTTAAGAAAGCTAACAGGCATGGGTCACCTCCCTTTTCATTTGACGCATTCATTGTTTCACCACCTGCTCAACAGGAACACACTTTCGCACTATATAAACGAGGTTATATTCTCATAAGGCACAGTTAATCATGGCAGTTATTCCAGAGTACAATAATGCAGGATTGACCTGTTGGGTTCCGACAAGAATAACTCTGGTCTAGCGTTCTCCTTTCAGCAGTAGCAACTAGCCAAACGTCCCAAGTAAGTTACAAACAGAACACAGCTGTATTGTGAGTCCTTCCACCCTAATTGCACCAAACTTGGGAAGGGTCAGATGCTGAGCAGGAAACTCCATCTACTCTTGTGGTTGGTTGGTTGGTTTGCTTGTTTTATAACACCCCTCTACCACTTTCATCAAGCCAGTCCACAGTGATATAAAGCAAATCATTAATAGCAATACAGGCCCTCCAAGTTTCCCTATTTTCCCAGGGACAGTCCTGAACTTACAGATGCCATCCCAGTTTCTGATTTGATCCTGGAATGTCCCAGTCTTGCTTGTTGTTGTTGTGTTAATCGTTAGGGGTCGTGTCCAACTCTTCGTTACCCCATGGACTAGAGGCACACCAGGAGTTATGTACCTCCTAACCATGAGGTAAGTAACTTTACAACTTTTAGAAGACATCTGAAGGCAACCCTGTATAGGGGTTTTGTTAATTTTAATTATGTTTCATTATGTTGGAAGCTGCCCAGAGTGGCTGGGGCAACCCATTCAGATGGGCAGGGTATAAATAGTCTTCTTCTTCTTCTTCTTCTTCTTCTTCTTCTTCTTCTTCTCTTCTTCTTCTTCTTCTTCTTCTTCTTCTTCTTCTTCTTCTTCTTCTTCTTCTTCCTCTTCCTCCTCCTAGACCCAGATGTGGATTCAGATGTATACCTTGTTACAATTCTCTGATCCATCTATTGTATGAAGCAATTACCTATGTATATGCCAGTTGCCTATACACTTTCCTCCTTTGTTTGCAATGCAAACACCAAAGTATCAGGTGACACCCTCGTCCTAAATATGTGGTTCGCAAATGCTAAAGCAGAACAATGTGCTGGACTTCTGTCTACCAAGAATAAATATGTGAGTAAATAACTGGTTAAGTAGCTGGCCAACCCATTCTGCTCCTGAAGGGTTGTGCCTATTCATGCACTGTGTGCACACTCATTCATTCATTATTATCATTCATTCATTCATTCATCTTCATTTGCTCCTACTTTTATTCAGATGCACGATCCCATCTTACATTCTGAAACACCTCCTGCTGACAGCATTGATGCTTATTCCTGTTGCCTTTAGCTGCTGTCAGCGGTTCATTCTGGAGATTAATGAAGCATTAAGGCTTATCTTTGATGGGTGACTGTGTTTTTTTTGTTTGTTTTGTTTTGTTTTTTTAAAATCCTGTACATAGAAAGACTGGGGTCCATCACAGCAAAAATCTAAACAAAATGGCCATTGTCTGAAGGAAGGACTGGTCCCATCAACAAGGCATTACAGTAGATATATAGGAAACAATGTCATAGGAAACACAGCAAGTCCTATGCGAACTTACTTTAGAGTTAGCTCATTGTGACCAACTTCTGAATTAGCCTGCATAGGACTGGGTTGCATCTAGGGGTGGGCAGATCTGTCAATTTCAGTTTCTCTCAGCCTCTCATTTTTCCACTCTTGAGTTCAGTTTTCTACATTTCCACATCAATTTCCTTTTTTCCTTTAAAAATTTTTAAAAATGAAAATTCATCAGCATTTGACTGCGAATTTCTCCTACTATAAACATTTTTGCATGCAATTTTGTCCAAGATACAGATTTGTGTAAAGCACTTATGCGTCCTTATGTGTCATTTTCACTAACGTAAGCATTTCAATGCACAATTTGCTCTTGTTTATTCATTTTTTGTACACATCACTTGGCACTGCAAAATTCGGAAACGTGAGAATTTAAGGGATGGCTGTGCTTCAGTTTGCATATTTTTTCATAAATTGGAAATCAGGTAGATTCACCTTTAAATATGAACCGAATCAAATTTCTCCCCACCCCACTCCCCAAGCTACCTGGCATCCTCTTTTGAATGTCTTTCAGTGACTGAGCATCACTATTACCCATCCTCTGAAGATTCACATGAAAAGTTCCAAGATTTTGTGCTTTGAACCCTTATTTTGGGGGGCTGCCTCTTAGAAGAGTTCAGAACATGATAGTTGCATTTCTTTGAAGTCGCCTGTTGGAAGTCAAAGTCCTTATGCATACCTTGCATTAATTTCTCTTGGCAATGGTTAAGAAAACCCTTTTCTTTTTTACTATTCTCGCTTAAAACAAGAACCGGCAAATCTTTTTGCTTTTCTTGTTTTACTATTCTCGCTTAAAACAAGAACCAGCAAATCTTTTGGTCAATTACGGTAACTGCAGGTGTAGATTCAATAAACAAACAAATGTAAACCTCAATCATCAGCAGTAATAAAATTCCCCAGAAAATTCCTATAATGCTTAAAAAACCAAGGCTGGAACCAGCAAAACCATCCCTTTAGGGCAAGGACTTCCTCATGTAAAATGGGACCACGTCTCCCTGTGTGCCACTCAAATCTTTCGAGGGTTTAATCCTAACCCTCTGGAGTAGATGGGGTATGGGATGGGACACACATTGGTAGAAGAGAGGAAGTCCCATTGCACCGGCAGACTCCATGGGGCATAGCCACAATCTGACAGACGGAAGATAAATGAAGGAGAGAAAGCAGAAGGACTCCAAGATGGAGATCAAGTGCTTTTTAACTTCAGAAGGCCCATTTTCAAAGGCAGGCTTGCAGGCACCGTTTAAAAATGTGTCAATGGGACTCATTGCTACAATCAGTGCTGGATTTATGTATAAGCTAAACAAGCTATAGCTTAGCCCCCCCCCCCAAAAAAAAAATTAAAGGAAAAAAAACCCTGGATGTACATTTCCAAAATATAAATAAAAAACAAATAAAATAATTCCTGCTTGGCAGGGGGTTGGACTGGATGGCCCTTGTGGTCTCTTCCAACTCTATGATTCTAAAACCTACATACAGCAACAATGTTTTGTGTTGTGTAGGCTCCTATGATGTGTGATGGCCTGCTCGCCTGCTCCCTAAATTATCACTGGTTTGCTCATTTCTATATATAGGGTGCTTACATTCTGCATGTGCAAATGGCTTTAGATACCTATTAGGTCCATAAATTACCATATAGCTATATTCAACACAAGAAAACAGCGGCAATTTGTTGGCAAAGGACAGCTGGACATATAAAGGGCCCCATTACCTTCAGCAGCTTAGGGCCTCATCAAACCTAAATCCGGCCCTGGCTACAATGAAGCTCTTTCTGTAGCTCTTAGCTCTTTTTGTCATGCATCTCGACCGCAACGCGTTTTGAAAAGAACAGTTGTCAGAACCATATCCACCGGCCTGTGCTGCCTTCTCAGTACAAGCAATGTGGTTTGGGCCTTCAGTTAAAGATGTATCTTTTTCAGCAGGCACTTAGAGGAAGAAGGACCTGATTATTGCTGCTGCTGCTGCTGCTGTCAGCAATTATTCTTTAGTAGTTTGTTACGTGTTTCTTTATGGGGCTTATCAATATAACTGAACAAACAAATCAAAACAGATGAGGATAAAAGAATGCAGCGTAAAAGAATGTCATTTCCCCTTCCTTGAGCAAGTTTCCATTGGAAGATGATCCATAAACAATACAAACAAACAAACAAACAAACAAGTAGCAATTCATGCATCCAACAAATGTAAATGGCTGTTGTTCAGACCTTTTCAGCAAAAGATTTTTCTACACGATTATGGGTGGTAAATAAACTAACCTCCACCACAAGGTGGCACTGCAGGTACTGAACTGCTGTTTCTTGCCTAACCATTCATTATGCTGGCCTGGCTAACACATATAGGTCAATTAAATAGATTCAGTAAGAAATAAAATCCTCTTGGGCCTGTATATAAAGTCTCATATCTCTTTTCCGAAGAGCCCCAAGTAGACCCACATCCAGTTATTTCACCCCCAACCTTTATCGAAAGGGAAATCTCTGATCCCCTCCATCAGGGGTTCTCAAACCTCCTGCCCACAGAGCCCACGAGATGGCTGGAAATTACTTGGGTCCACCGGTCACAAAATGGTGACAGAAGGAGGCAGAGTTTGGCATAATCAGCTGGCAATTACATCCTTCTCTACCAATACCTATTCCACCTGTGGAAATTGCTACGTTCTTTTCCACAGCATTTTGCATGTGGCAAGGAGTTCCATAGTTCCGCTTTGCTTGTGCTAAGGAGGTATTGTGATACCGCATCCCCATTTTATTTTATTTTGCCAATTTTATTTTTACTGATCCTGATGCTCAAAGTGAAGAAGACTTTCCCCTTCCTTACACCTACATGCCTTTCAAAGTACAAATACCCATCTCCTGTATTTTCTTATCCCATTTTCATTCAGCATGTGCACTATTCCCAAATCCAATACCACAACCACTGTCCTTTTGTTTTACATTCACTTCTTTGCATTATAACACTCCCCCCTCCTTCTATCCCATTTCCTTCAGCACCTCCTTTACCCCTTTCCCCTCAGAGGAGGGAGAACTTTCTTCCCTCCTCGCCTTGGGACATTGGTGCCTCCTAACCACTTTGGTCTAAACAGTGCCAATAACAAGGCCAAGAGGTTGGTCAAGCAAGTGAGGGGTCACTGGTCAGACTGTGGTACTGAGACCCATCTGAAAATGTCCCAAGGCTGACTGATGAGTCCTGGCCCTCTGTTCAAGGAACATTGCCCTCATGTTTTTCAGGTTGTCTGGGTCCTTCCTCACCACATAGAACTGTAGAGCTGGAAGAGACACCGAGAGTCAACCCCCTGCAATGCAGGAATCTCAGCCACATTGCACTGCAACAAAGAGCTGCTGGTGCCCCAGTGCCTTCATTCTGCAGTTCACAGTATTATACACCTGTGAAAAGGATCTAGGGGTCTTAGTAGACCACAAGCTTAACATGAGTCAAAGGTGTGGTGCAGCAGCAAAAAGAAGCGAATGCTATTCTAGGCTACATCAACAGAAGTATAGTGTCCTGATCAAAGGGAAGTAATAGTCCCACTCTATTCTGACTTGGGCTCCACAATTTAAGAAGGATATTGACAAGTTGGGGTGCGTGCAGAAGAGGGTGACCAAGATGATCAAGGGTCTGGAATCCTAGCCTTACAAAGAACGTTTGAACAAGGGCGTTCTTAGCCCCTTGGCTGCTGGGGGCGGGAAGCCAAGAGGCACCCCTGGGGGGCGGGGCATTGCGGTGCGTGCGTGCGTCATGACGTCATGAGGCACGTGACGCCCCGCCCCCGGGGGTGCCGGGCGGCAGATTCAGGAGACTCCCGAAGCCTCCCCCGGTGGCGGCACCCCTTCGTGCCGCGGCTGCTCGTGCCTGCGTGAGCAGCCGCGGCACGAAGGGGTGCTGGGAGGTGGATTCGGGAGTCTTTGCGGGCTGCAAAGACTCCCGAATCCGCCGCCTGGGCTCCCTTGGCAGAGCGCAAGTCGGGGCAGGGAGAGGGACGGCCCCTCTCCTTGCCCCGGCTCCGCAAGCCAGCCAGCAGCAGAGCTCGGCAAAGAGGCAAGGGGCAGGCCAGCCAGGAGGGGGTGGCACCCCACCTGGCTGGCCTGCCCCTTGCCTCCATGCCGAGCTGCGCCGCTGGAAGGGGGGGCTATTTTCGGCGCTGCTGGGGCGGCCAGTGAAGAGGGGGTGACACCCCTCCTCGCTGGCCGCCCCTGCGGCTCCACCCCGGCAGTGCCGAAAATAGCCTTTAAAAAGTAAAAAAAAAAAAATTTTTTAAGCCCAGTGGGCGGGGCCGCCCCCCGGTGTGTCACCCCAGCAGGGGCGCTGCCCGGGGCCCCCCCGCCCCCCTCCCCTCCCCTGCGATGCCCCTGCGTTTGAAGAAGCTGGGTATGTTTAGCCTGGGAAAGAGGATACTGAGAGGAGATATGATAACCATCATCAAATAGCTGAAGGGCTGTCACACGGAAGAGGGAACAAGCTCTGGAGGGTTGGACTCGAACTAAGGGATTCAAGTTATCCATCCCTGGCCCACCTTCTGATGCAGCAGCAGAGGCAGTCTTTGGCATAGCTATGGGCAAACTGAGCAGATAGATGATTTTTTTCCTCCCTGTTTTATAATGAAGCTGAATGTTGGCTGATTCAAGACTGGCAATAATAGGTACTTCTTCACACAGTGCATAGACTATGGAATTTGCTCCAGCAAGAGGTGGTGATTGCCACCGTCTTGGATGACTTTAAAATGTTGTTGTTGTTCAGTCGTTCAGTCGTGTCCGACTCTTCGTGACCCCATGGACCAGAGTACGCCAGGCACGCCTATCCTTCACTGCCTCTCGCAGTTTGGCCAAACTCATGTTAGTAGCTTCAAGAACACTGTCCAACCATCTCATCCTCTGTCGTCCCCTTCTCCTTGTGCCCTCCATCTTTCCCAACATCAGGGTCTTTTCTAGGGATTCTTCTCTTCTCATGAGGTGGCCAAAGACTTTAAAATAGGATTAGATAAATTCGTGGGGGATACAGTGATTGATAGCTGCTAGCCATTATGGCCACTGTTCATGGACTGCAGAGGTTGGGCATACACCTGATGTGCACACATTTGCTTGCAAAACAGCCATGTAGACCCAGGAGAACATTTAGCAGGTAGTGTCCCTATATATATATATCAAATCCTGCACTAAGTGACTTTCAATGCCCCTTCAGCATTCCAGCAATAGAGCTCCACTTATGAGCAAGCCATTGGACTCATGGATGAAAACATCTTTTCAATGTCAAATCTACCCTGACAATCCTATTAATAGGATTAAGGTTCATTAAGGACATGTTTTGTCATACAAGTCTGCCCTAAATACCCTGGAGGTTTAAGTCTTGCATCGGAACCTGGGGCCTCTTACAGACTAAAATCTAAAGTACATCTTCTGAGAGCTACCTACATTTAAAAAAAACAGTACTGTATCAGTTTTATACCAGACTGCCATCAAAAAATATTTTACATTTACATTCCTGCCCGCCTTCAAAGAAATTCAAGGAAGTGTAATGGGGGCTATTCCATTTTATTCCCCCCCAAAACTCTGAGAGATAGGTTACCGTTAGGCTGAGAGAGTTTCACGGCAAAACCGAAACTTGAACCCAGTTTTCCCCAGAATCAAATGGATTCTGGTGCCAGATTCTTCTGTAGCCTGGTTCTATTCGATTTTCCGCAGAATCAGTGGCAGGAAGGTCATTACCCTTGAGCTGAATGTTTGCCAGTTTAAGTAAAAGTTGGTATGCTGGCTTCACAGTCTGCACGGGAAACTCCTCTCTCTCGCAAGCTGAGGCATTGGCAAATGAGTAGAGGATTTCTGATTCTGCCTGGATGAAGCAAGCAGGTTGAGGTGATCCAGATTTCCTCCATATTTTTTTTTACTTTTTTATTTTCAAAGTGCACGTTCACTACATTCACGGAACTAACGTCACTTCTAATGTGGCCCTGAGTCGCAAAGTCTGACATGCAGTGAAGCAATCGCACTATTTCTTCACCATAGTTCTGTTTTTGCACATAGTTAACACAAATGTTGTCAGGAGCTCAAATCTGCAACAGAAAGTGATGATTGGAGCTGTGTTTGTTTAGGCGAAGCCTCCACAGAGGCGCCAGCTTGCGATGACGATGTGTGTGGGGGGGCAATGTCACCTCCACACTTTGTGGACATTGGGGGGCCTGGCCCCCAGGGGGCGGAGGAAGGCGGTGTGGTGGGGGTGGTCTGCCCCGGGTATCACCACTGAGGGGGGTGGAAAAATGCCGGGCGGCACTCACCGCGGGGCCTGCAGCGCGCACGAACCACACATCTCTCCTGGGAGTGACACGGTGGCTTGGGCGCCTGCAGGCTCTGTGCTGCCCCCAAATGGTCCGCCCGCCACCTTCCCCTCAGCTGTAGGGTGGCTGAGTGGCAGGAGGCAGGAAGAATCCTTGGAGGCCTCGCGGAGTGTCCTGCCCCAGCTGGCCCCGCCCCCGGGCACAGGGCACACGCACCGCCCTAGGTGCCCAATCAGCTTGCTCCGCTGCTGCTGGCCCCCAGCCCCAAAATATTCGGGGCCAGTCTCAGCCCCCAGGAGTTGGCACCCCTGCTTTCCAAGCTGGTACCCTCCAGATGTTTTGGACTACAGCTTTCATCAGAAGCCTGCAGGCCGGGGAAGCCTGTCTTAGGCAACAAGAAAAGACCTGCCTCGTATTCTCAGATATTGTATTCCGTTCTGCCACTGTTGTCCTTTTGCATCAACTGCAAAGTAGGATCTCGATTTAACGTTTTATTCTAAAGATTTGCAAGTTTCCGCTTTTAAAAACAGTGTATAAAGAATTTTTTTAAAAAGCACCTAGCAACCATCAATATACTTTAAAAAAGCACAAAAGAAACTTTGATCAGAGAAACATGCCAAGCGCAAAAAAGGGGGGGCGGGAGGAGGAGAAAATGAATGGAGCCGGCAGCCTGCATGAAGTGTGGCAGGAGGGTCAAAGAGGAAGAGGAAAATATCTGGATTTGATCCTCACACTGCTGATTTTGCTACTGGGCTCCATGGAAAGTGTCCTTTCATACCTTGGGACCAGCTTACCTGAAGGATATGCCCCATGGCCGCTTCAGTCTGTGGAACTTGAAGTTGTAGAAGTGCCATGTAATGTTGGTTCCACATTTTTTTATGATTCAGTCTTCCACCTGTGCTCTGAAACTTCCTGCTAATTGATCTGTCCTGGGTGCTTTACTAGAGATTCCTGCATTGCGGGATTTTGACTAGATGTCCTCTGGGGTCCCTGCCAACTCTACAATTCTATGACACAGGTATATCAGTATGCAACCCGATAAATATATTTTCTCCTTAATGCCAATTGTTTCAACCATTTTCTCCTGATGGGACTCTATGATGGGAAATAGACCAGTTTGAATCCAGCCCACGCTACCTTGCCCTGCTGTACAGTGAAATCTGCAGTCCTGCCACTGCTAAGCTGTACCCTAATGATGATGAGCCAGAGGCCACATGAAAAATGTGGCTTCAGAGAACACATTTGAAGGAAAAGAGAAGGGGCAAACCCATGGGATCAGAGGCAACAAGGGAAAGTGGGAGGAGATGCTTTCAAAAAGCAGCAGGCTTTAGGGTGGTCGTGTTGAACAAATCAAGATTACAGGTGGCGATCCCAGACAGATTCAGTTCAGTTCACCTTTAAATGTAATTTGCACTTCTTCAAACAATATGCAGCCAAAATGCAGCCATAGTTCAAAATCTGCTCTTCTTCAAATTCTGTTTGTTTGTACAAATGCACGTACACAAGGGGAAAGTGTGTGTTACAGTGCATACAATAATGTGCAGTAATGCATTCTATTGAGAGTGGGGGGAAATGAGAAACCGAGAGAAACCAGCATTGGAGAGCCAGTGTGGTGTAGTGGTTAAGAGTGGTAGACTCGTAATCTGGTGAACGGGGTTTGTGTCTCCGCTCCTCCACATGCAGCTGCTGGGTGACCTTGGGCTAGTCACACTTCTCTGAAGTCTCTCAGCCCCACTCACCTCACAGAATGTTTGTTGTGGGGGAGGAAGGGAAAGGAGAATGTTAGCCGCTTTGAGACTCCTTCGGGTAGTGATAAAGCGGGATATCAAATCCAAGCTCCTCCTCCTCCTCCTCTTCTTCTTCTTCTTCTTCTTCTTCTTCTTCTTTTCTCTTCTTCTTCACAAATTTGCCCATCCCTACTTACAGACAGGGGGATATATATAAAAAAAATGGGGGGCATATCACCACATAATCTGTAAGTATTGTCCTTTGCCCTCATCACGCACGTCCACACTTGGGTAAAAGCAGAATTCATTGTGTCGGTGGGTTTTGAAGAAATGTGCGCCGGTCATGTTTTGCATCCTACTTGTCTGTTACTCTATTTTAGCCTATAGAGCATGATTTGCAGTGGAAGTCGGATGCCAAAAGACTTCTCCGCCTCCATGCACCCTGAGAAAAATGGTTCCCAACCCCCAAGGTCTGGCAAAGTGAACATTACGAGTCCTGACAGCTCCTGGGAAGATTTTTTTCTTAACTTTTCTTTACGTTGTGCCTTAACAAGGTTCCTGCGCATGGGCCAAATTTTAACGCTTTCCCCTGCTGTTCCATAGCCTCGGTGATTGTAACCCTAAGCAATTATGAATGAAGGACCCCAAGGATTCAATAATTGGTTACCTGAGGACATTTCTGAATGTGTCAGATTCCCTGTGGATTGTTAATGTCATTACCAAAGCTTAATTTATACAGAAACTAAAAGGCTGCAGAGGAAACTTCCGAGCACTTAATTGGAAAATCACTTCAGATAAATACCTAATTCTATTATTATTATTATTATTATTATTATTATTATTATTATTATTAAAAAACCAAAACATGTGCAGGAAAAATATCAGTACCAACACTTAACACTGCTATTCTGACATGTAAAAGCTTGATTTTTTTGGACAAGTACATCTTGAATTGTATTTTGGCTTGATCCTGTCAGTCACTAAGGTAGGAAACAAGGGGGGAATAGACTGACAAGGGTACAGCGTTATAATCTGGAACCAGAGCATTGGCGCTATGAAATGTTACAGGGTTCCAGCAAGAAGTTGCAGGACATGTACTGTTTGGAAACTAAGCAGTATGACTGCCCTGAAGGTTTTCAGGCACAAATAGTATTAAAAGTTGGGTCGCATGTAACTGCCCCAATACCGTCATGAGCACAAGCTATCATGAATGCACAATAAACAAGATGTCTGGAGAGGCCTTCTTTTAGTTTTGGTGGCAATGATGGTTGGGCTTATCTGTGCTCGTTTCTTGGACTTCATTGTAGCTCTAGCAATGTCACAAACACATGACACATGAGAGCCAGCGTGGTGTAGTGGTTAAGAGCGGTAGACTCGTAATCTGGGGAACCGGGTTCGCGTCTCCACTCCTCCACATGCAGCTGCTGGGTGACCTTGGGCCAGTCACACTTCTCTGAAGTCTCACAGCCCCACTCACCTCACGGAGTGTTTGTTGTGGGGGAGGAAGGGAAAGGAGAATGTTAGCCGCTTTGAGACTCCTTAGGGTAGTGATAAAGCAGGATATCAAATCCAAACTCTTCTTCTTCTTCTTCAGACAAATGGGGATCTGCTCTTTTTGGTCTGCATATCTGGAAGACCTACCCCTTTTCATGCCTATCAGGTGTAGAACCACCGAGCTGCACAGAGAGATGTGATGAACAAAATCATAATGGTGGACATCCATTTTTTTTGGGGGGGCTGAAGCTTGAATTGTTATGGGGGCCCCTTCACAATCAGCAACGAGCTCTGAGTAACCACTGTTAACTTCTTTAACGGGATTGTTTACAACATCTGTGCTACTGACTCTCAAAATTTAGGGTTGCTGAAATGTATACAACAAAAAAATTAATCAATTTGAGTTGTGCAACTCAAATTGGGTCTACTAGACCCATTTCCCCCCACCCCACCCCCAAAGCAATGTAGAGTAAAGTCAGGGAAATGTAGCCCTGCGAAGAGCTGAGCAATTTCTGATCCAGATTCCTCTTGCCCCTCAGAGAAGTATAATTCCCAGAGTTCCCTAAGCCAGTTTGAGCCAGCAGTGTGGATATGCACGTTCGCTGCGGTCAGAAGTAGGAAGATGAATTTGGTTTAATCCCCAATTAAACTAATGTATCCGTCTCCCTGATTCAAATGGCTCTGAATTTTGCTTGCATTACCACTGGATTAAAACGGAGCATTACAACGGGGAAGGGAATTTCAAAGTGCACCACACTCATTTGGCTGAGTGGTTTGAGGAACGGAGCATTTTAAACATTTGTAGAATGCCATGTTTTATATATGAATCGTTTAATTTTCCATTTCCTTCACCTAAGGACAGCCCCAGTTTTCTTGCCCCAGGTAAATAAATTCCCTCTTTTGGCAATGCCTTAAATCAGGGGTGGGGAACATGTGGCTTTCCAGATGTTGGTGGACGACTACTACATTTCCAGATGTTGATGGACAACTACTGCATTTGGGGAGCCAAGGATTCCCCACCCCTGCCTTAAAATGTTCAGGATGCCCAAGCGTTCCTTGTACTATTCATATCAGTTAGTAAACTGATCATAAAGAGGAAATTGTGATGCTCCATTTGCTCAGGTCCAAAATACACATGAGGCTAAATCTACTTTTGCCAACCTAGAATCTCTCCAGATGTTTTGGCCTACAATGTCCATCAGCCCCAGCTGTGTGCACACTTGGTTTTCAGTTCTTTCCCACTTCCTCTCAACAGCCTGCCTGCTTTCTGCCTCAGTCCTCTTTGGGCTGTATTTGGAAATCCCCCCCACAAAAAATATATATATATTGTGCTTCTGCAAACCTTGGGGTTACCCTGGATCTGCCAGTGTCTCCCTGTTGCGCACAACTCTTGACAATTTGGCTCTATTTATTTTATTTATGTCCCACCTTTTCCTCCAAGGAACCTAGGTTGGTGTACTTGGGTCTCACCCATCCCATTATCCTCATGCAACAACCCTGTGAGGTAGGCTGTTCTGAGACACAGTGGCTGGCCCTAGGCCACCCAGTGATCTTCATGGCTGAGTGGAGATTCAAACCCAGGTCTCCCAAGTCCTGGTCCAACACTAACCGTTACACCACAATGAAACACAATTCTTGACTTAATTCATGTTTCTTGCACTTTCTCACCTCCTCTTTGTAACTGTTGTTCCTCACACAGACCCGCCAAGCGCACTCATCGAAGACTCACCACTTTGAGGGAAGTGCCCATTCTGGGGACCACCCCACAGCTCTTAGGAAAGCTTTAACTATTTCATACCCTCCAACGTTCCTCTGATGAAAATAGGGACATTCCATTCCATAATGATAATTCTACTATTTATGCCCCACACATCTTACTGGGTTGCCCCAGTCACTCTGGGCAGCATCCAACATACACACACACACACACACACACACACACACAATAAAACATTAAACATTAAAGAACTTCCCTATATAGGATCATTTTCAGATGGCTTGGGGGGTCGGATAACTCCATACCCTCCAACATTTCTCCAGTGAAAATAGGGACATCCTAAGGAAAAGGGGGACATTCCGGGATTGATCAGAAACCGGGGTGGCATCTCTAAATCAGGGACGTCCCTGGAAAATAGGGGCACATGGAGGGTCTGGTATCTGCAAACTCCTGGACTCAAAACAGTGGTGATAGGCCCGTTTGCAGGCGCGATTTGGCACTTCTGCGCACGCACGAAGCGCAATTTAGTGCTTCTGCACATGCGCAAGTGGCGAAACCCAGAAGTAACCCGTTCTGGTACTTCCGGGTTTCCTGCGGTCCGCAACCCAAAAACACGTAACCTGAAGCGTCTGTAACATGAGGTATGACTGTAGTGAGTGCCATCAGCAGAACCCTTTACCCCCCATCTCATCCCCCATGCCCCACCAAAATTGTCTTGGGGGTAGTCAGAGAATGCTGGGAACAGTGCACAGCAGGAGGAAGGGCAATTGTTTTGTCTGGCAAACCGAAAAATGCTTGACCCTGACGGAATGATGACCTAGCGCAGCATTGAATTCCTACTTCTGTGAGTACAATGCTATGCGCCTGGGGCTCTCCATGTTGACACAACAAGGCTGCCACTCATGTGGATCTGAAGCTTTTGGAGTTAGTCCTAAGAACACGCCCTCCGCCGTGGAACAACATTGTTATGAGATTGTGCTGGGTTGGACCCCACCACACACATCACACAATTGATGGTTTTGGTCAGATCCTGACCAGGCATACCTGTGCCAACCAGTGGCAAGTGATACAGGGCTGAGTCCAGGTGCTGTTCATGACCGCTTCCATAGACACACCTCCTTAACCATGCCCCTTCTAAGACAGCCCAGCAAAAGTGAGCTTTCGACTAATGCAGACAATAAACAACGTTTCAATACCAAGCTACCCATTTTCTCAACCCAATTCCCCCAACATGAACCCATCCAGACCTTTGCTCTTCCCCTCAGGTGTCTTCCTCCAGGTGCCCACCCCCCTCCGGCCAGGAAGTTTGAAGGATGGTGACAAGGTGAGGCCTTTTCAGTTGTGGCTCCCCACTTGTGGAATGCTCTTCCCAGCAAGGTCTGCCTGGCACCATCATTAACATCCATTCGCATCATGGTCAAAATCTCTCTTCTCTCCAGGCATTTGATGGACTGTGGTTATTTTTCTGTCGATCGGTGATAAGTCTTAGCTGCTGTTGTTTTTATAGGGCCTGTTTTGTTGATTAGTGCGTGGCTTTTAATTGCAATACATTTATGCTTTGTGCTCTTAAAATGTTGTAAGTCAAGCATGAGACTCGTAATCTCAGGGTAATGGGTTTGAGTCCCAAATCGGGTGGAAGATTCCCGCATTGCAGGGGGCTGGACTAGATGATCCTTGTGGTCCCTCCAACTCTAGGATTCAAATTTCAGATTTCAAGCTTGTAGGCTCCTTATGCAAGCAAGAGAAAACCTCAGAGTAAGAACTGGCACCCACCAAATCTCACTGCTTGAATTGGGGCATGTGTAACAATATTCTCAGAATGTGAGCTGAACTACTAACACAGGATTTTCTTGTAGCTTTATACTGCTGAACAGTAAACAAATACAGATAGAAGTCACACAGCCTCTCTCTCTATACTTAGAAACTAAGTCCAGCTGTTAAAACCTAATAACCAAGATTTAGCCATCATGTCATTCAATTGCAGACTGTTGTCACGCAATGTTCTGGCCGGGTGATGAGAACACTTCAGACTTATATAAAGCTTTAACTTCCTGTTGAAAAGGCATTAGGCTCCCCAGGTAGCTTTGCCATTCACCTTACCTGCTTCCACTAATGTTCAGATACACACATTTAAGACATTCCCGTTTGTATGTTAGTGGGTGGCAGAATGTTAGATCTGCATTAGACTTGGCTCATGGGGAGTGTTCATCTCTGTTATGGCACCCTGGCTATGGAACTCCTTCCCACTGGAGACAGTTGTGTCGTGTCCCCCTGGCCCCAATAACAGCCTTTCAATGTCAGGTTAATACATATTCTTTCCCTCAGGCCTCTGGAGGTGGCTGATGTATGGAACGGGTGTTTCTGCTGCCAAATTGTTGCTGTTTTTCAGGTGTGGTTTTATGGGTTTCGTCTGTTTTCTTTGATATGTTGCATTTTAATGAAAGTTTGGATATACTGTGGATTTGGGGGGAGGGAAAGGGGGGAAAGGCAAGTGGAAGAGTGGAAAGTTACTTGCAGCTGCTCTCACCTCCCTTCACTCCCAAGGCATCAGCAGCACTGAATATCTCAGGTGGCCAGTTTATATACATTGCCAAGATGGGGCAGGGAATTCGCATTCAATTCACATAAAGGTAAAGGTTAGAGGACCCCTGAGCATTAGGTCCAGTCGCGGATGACTCTAAGGTTGCGGCGCTCATTTCGCTTTACTGGCCGAGGGAGCCGGCGTACATCTTCCGGGTCATGTGGCCAGCATGACTAAGCCACTTCTGGCGAACCAGAGCAGCACACGGAAACATTGTTTACCTTCCCGCAGGAGCGGTACCTATTTATCTACTTGCATTTTGACGTGCTTTCGAATTGCTAGGTTGGCAGGAGCAGGGACCGAGCAACGGGAGCTCACCCCGTCGCGGGGATTCGAACCGCCGACCTTCTGATCGGCAAGCCCTAGGCTCTGTGGTTTAGACCACAGCGCCACCCGCATAGGCATCTTTAAATGTATACACATGCAAATTTAGAAATAATTGCTATAATTTAAATAGCACTACAGTGGGGAAAAAATAGTGGGAAATAAGGTGAGCGTCGTGTGATCTGTGTGCCTGTACAGCATGATGCCAGGGTGTTCACTGCTGATGGGCAACTTCAGGGCCCCACCTGCTCTCCCTGAATAATGGTTCTTATATTTAAACCAGGCCTGGACTGAGCAGCCCTCCATCTTTGAACAGAGGGACTGCCCTCTGAAAACTAGCCCTCTCTCCCTAAAAGGTGTCACTTGCTTCGTTTAATGCTGTTTAATGCACAGGAGCAGGGGCATCGAAAAAGAAAAGTGCAGAGGGTATCTTCAGCATGTTGCTGAAAAAAGTCAAGGGCTCTCTGGTAAATCAGGTTGCAGGGGACAACAATTCTATTTTTCCACATGTGTGTGTGTAACACACACACACACTCTCTCTCTCTCTCCACACACACACACACACACACACACAGAAAAGTAGGCAAGAACACACACACATATATATCTTTAGGTTAATACCTAAACAATCTATGTTGTTCCCTCTTGTACTGATTGCAACCCCAACAAGGGACATTTTACATTTTGTTTAAAAATGATGGGCGACAGAGGGCAGAGGGAAAACACCAAAACAATAAAAACAAAAGTTGGCTTTAAAAACCAACAAAAAACAAACAAACAACCCAAACACATCTGATCTTACCTTTGGGAGTCTGTACTTCTCTCGCAAATGGACCCTCAGCACGGCTCTCTCGGCCTTTTTTGTTGCAAAGGCTGCATCTCTTTCCATCCTGGGAACAGAAATGGGAGGTTTTGTAATCATGGATGGCTAAGAAATTGGCAAGGAAGGGCGCACCACCACTCACAAACACGCAGAAGAAGACATTGCGGAAAACCACACAGGCGCCAGATAAATATTCCAATATCATATTGAAGGAAATGATTACATTCACACCACGCACTTAAAGCACATCCCCCCACAATCCCAAAGAATATTGTGAACTGTACTTTACTCCCAGCAACCATCCCTCAACAATGAGTCCAAGGAGTCCTCCTCCTTAGTCTCGGGCTGCATTACACACTAACCCATTTCTAGCCTTAACCATTTGGGCCCAGGGTACCTCAAGGACTGCCTAATCCCATATATCCCAGCCCAGCTACTGAGATCTCATCTAGTCATGAGGCTCATCTAGTCCAACCCCCCTGCAATGCAGGAACCTTTTGCCCAACTTGGGGCTCGAACCCACAACCCTGAGATTAAGAATCTTATGCCGACTGAGCTGTCTCAGACCTGGTCTTTGGAGGAGCCACTGTTACTGGTCTCCCATAGCTTGGATCCACCAGAAGCCATGTGTTTAGTACCGGTATCCCAGTTTTGTTGAACTCCTATTCAGAGGAGGTCCGACAGGATGCCACCTTCCCTACTGACCTTCCAAAACCTGCTATATATATCCCAGCAGGCATTTTAACTGAAGTTTGATTTCATAGTTTTAACTGATTTTTATTTGTACTGCACCTTTGAGACTATTGCATATAAATTGTATAAATAAATAAGCAAGAACATAAGCAGGGCCCTTCCAGGTCAGACCAGGGGCATCCTGTTCTCACAGTGGCCAGCAGCAGAGCGTGAAGGCAATAGCTCCCTCCAGCAACTAGTATTCAGTGAAATGAACATACAGCAGCTATACTAGTAGTTGGGCAGCATCTAAAGAGCTCTGCTGGACCAGACATTAGTTTCATCTACTGCAGCATCCTGCTTCCAACACTGGCCTTAAGGAAGCCCCTAAGATAGGCAAGATGAAGCAGGGTATCTTTAGCCCCTACTGTCTCTGAACATGGAAGGTCAGAGGAACATGTGTATTGTTTTGGGCCTTTAGGAAGCACTTAGCTTAAAGCCATGCTTCTAGAACTGGGAAGTGAAGAGGAGGAGGAGGAGGAGGAGGAGTTTGGATTTGATATCCCACTTTATCACTACCCGAAGGAGTCTCAAAGCGGCTAACATTCTCCTTTCCCTTCCTCCCCCACAACAAACACTCTGTGAGGTGAGTGGGGCTGAGAGACTTCAGAGAAGTGTGACTAGCCCAAGGTCACCCAGCAGCTGCATGTGGAGGAGTGGGGACGTGAACCCAGTTCACCAGATTACAAGTCTGTTGCTCTTAACCACTACACCACACTGGCTGCGAAGGACTTCGGGTGGGTGTGGAAGGAAGGCAAAGTTCAAAAGGAGGTTGGAATGGTGCCTTCCTCAATCTCCATCCAAGACACATGGGGTGGCTGGATACTTTTTGGTGGAAGACCTCTACTGAGACACACTGGATATGTAGCACTGGGCACCTCCATACTGCATGATCATCCTGGAGAGATATGCAAAGATGGGAGTTCAGAAGGAAGCTGATACTTTGCAAATATGGCCTAATAGGCATTACTGAAACCTGGTGGGAGATACTCATAACTGGAATGTAGAAATCGAGGGGCATAACCTACCTATTCAAAAGGAATAGACCAGACAGAAAGAGAGGAGTAGTAGTAGCAGCATTCTATGTAAAGGGTGTGTATACATGTGAAGAGAACCATGACCTGGAGCATGGAAAGCAGATTGAGAGTATATGGGTAAAAATGTAAGAGAGAGAGAAACAGCTGTGACCTTACAGTGTGTCTGCTATAAACCTCTAAGGCGAACTGAATATTTGAAAGATGCTTTCCTACAGCAGATTGCCAAACATTCAAAAAGGAGAGATATAGTAGTCATGGGAGACTTCAACCGCCCCAATATCTGTTGGGGTATCTCTGCCAAGAATGTAAGGTCCAACAAATTCCTTTATTGCCTCGCTGACTATTTCATTTCCCAGAAAGTGGGAGGAGAAACAAGGGGATCTATCTATCTTTGACCTGGTCCTCACCAACAGGAAGGTGCTGATCAATGAAGTAGAAGTACAGGGAACCTTTGGAGGAAGTGATCTTGTTCTCTTGGGTTTCGTTTTACAGAAAGTTAAGCGTAGTTGAACATGCACTCTGAACTTTAAGAAGGCTGGTTTCAAAATGCTTAAAGAACTACCGAATGATATCTCATGGTCAGAAATACTCAAAGAGAAGAGAGTCCAAGACAGATGGAAGTTTGTTAAAGTTGAAATACTGAAAGCACAAATGCAGACCATTCCCACAAGGAAGAAAAGTGGGAGGCATCTAAAGAAAGCAGTGTGGCCGCATAAAGAGCTTACAGATGAACTGAGATTTAAGAAGGGCACGTATAAGAAATGGAAGAAAGGGGAATGGCAAAGGGAGAGTATACACACGTAGTCAGCAGCTGTAGGGAGAAGGTCAGGCAGACCAAAGCTCAGAAGCTTACTGACAAGTTGGAACATGTGCAGAGGAGGGCGACAAAGATGATCAAGGTTCTAGGAAACAAGACATGTGAGGAACGGTCGAGGGAGTTGGGTGTGTTTAGCATCGATAAGAGAAGACTGAGAGGAGATATGAAGCCTATTTTCAAATATCTAAAGGGCTATCCCACGGAGCAAGCTTGTTTTTTTCCAAATTCAAAGGGTAGGATCCAAACCAATGGCTTACAAGTTACAAGAAAGGAGATTCCGACTAAACACCAGGACTAACTTTCTGGCAGTAGGAGCTGCTCAGCTGTGAAGCAGACTCCCTCAGAAGGTGGTGGACTCTCCTTCCTTGGAAGTATTTAAGCGGAGACTGGATTGCCACCTGTCATGGATGCTTTAGTTGAGATTCCTGCATTGCAGGGGGGTTGGACTTGATGACCCTCAGGGTCCCTTCAAACTCTACATTTCTATGATTCCCTCAAAGAATCCTGGGAACTGTAGTTTTTTTGAGGATGCTGGGAATTATAGCTCTGTATGGGGATAAACCATAATTCCCACAATTCTGGGGGGGGGGGGGCTGTGTGTTTTCAAGGTATGGTGTAGATCAGGCTTCCTCAACCTCGGCCCTCCAGATGTTTTGAGACTACAATTCCCAGCATCCTTGACCACTGGGTCCTGCTAGCTAGGGATCATGGGAGTTGTAGGTCAAAAACATCTGGAGGGCTGAGGTTGAGGAAGCCTGGTGTAGATCATCATCAGTATGATTCCCCGTCCCCAGTGCTATCACTTTCATGGCTGAATAACCTTCATGATTATTTGGTTGTGGCCTTTATCTCACATTTGTCTTTTGCAGACTTCTAGAATTTACAGTTTGGCAGCACTGCTGCATTCTGAGCATCTGACAAAGTTGCAAATACAGGGAAACAGGGAACGAGAAGGAAACTGGAGGGTCACAAGGCATTTAATCCAGCCTGATCCACCAATTCAGTGTGTGACCTTTGGCAAGTCATTCAACCTCTGTGAACTTCGGCCTATTCAGCTGTAAAACCGAGATATTACAAGGGGTGGGGGGAAACGTTGCGCCCATTACCAAGTTCTCTTGATGACTAGGGCCTCTTCCAGATGACCTGGTTATTGAGCACTCATCCTGATTTGCTTGCACAAGGTTTGCGGGCGATGGTGCCAGCTGCTTATTGAGCATTCATTCCGATTTGTTTGCGGGGAGGTTATACCATGTTGGATCAAGCAGGAGTCATCCCACACTTTGCTGGGCGTACCCCCATCACTTTGCTTACCCCCAAAAGTCTGGTTGGTGGATGGGTTTGTTGCGCAAGAGCTCCAAAACAACATCAATGGCACTACCTGAATTTGCTGGTATGTTATTGAATCCCACCTGGAACCGGTGACAACCTGGAAGTGCCCTCAATCACCCATTTCCATAGTGGCAGCTTTCCCCCCTTCTCTGTGTAAAAAGTTTCATTCCAGTCTTGAAATGCATGCAAATTCTGTTATCTGCCAAGAAACACCTTTTAGCATTTAATGCAATTTGACTTAAAAAGCAGTATTGAAAGGCATCCTTCACCTATGCAAAGTTTCTATTTGTTCCAGGTTTTATAGGAGGGAAGGGGGTTGACTCCTGCACACTTTTTTTTTGTTTTGTTGCTAAGAACTGTCCAGCATAAAAAAGTTGCATTTAAGATTCCATATGTTTAGAAGTCCACCTCACAAAAATGGCAACTTCTAAATATAACCTGGTCTGCCTTAAATTCCGTAGATCATTAACCTTTCACCCTTAATCATCTTAGATGTGGGATTTAGACAACCATTATGTAATTGATCATTAGCAAAATGATGCACTAGGGATTTGAAATTCAATTGTTTTTGGAGCTGTAATTGTGCTTGGCTCTAATGCTTTTGTTACTGAACCCCTTTAATTTACCTTTACACGAGCGTACAGGCAGATTATTGATATCACTGGTATATTTGACAGTGTTGACATTTCAAAGAGCTTTTCTACAACTTTAAAAACACCCAGCTTCATTTTAACAAGTAAGAACATTGACTTGTGTGTGTGTATTTGAAAGTTTGGGCAGAGGAAGGACAAATAAAAAAGCTTACGATTTTTAAATCAGTAGATTCTCCTCTAGGTAAAGAGAATTAAATTACAGCAGACTATACTTTCCATTTTTTGCATAATTGTAATGACTCATCGCGGGGTGGGGGGAAGCCAGGGATTATTTTAAGCACATTATGTTGGACTTTCAAAGGAAGGCTAGCATAACACTGAGCATTAACTCCCCATGTATTCATTTATTTTTAGGTGGGGGGGGGGAATACAACTTTCCTTCCCATTCATTTAGTCTACACAGAAATAAAATAAAATAAAATAAAAACTAACCTACCGAATGAGGCATTCTGTTGAACTGGTCGAAATGTTTCAGTGGACTGAGGGACATTGTGAAGCAATAACCACCAAAAAAAGGGGGGGTTCTGTTCATACAGCTATCGTTATGGAGAAAACATATGGGACGTCTCAAGATGTTTCTCTTTTCCCCTCTCCTAGGAACCTGGAGGAAGGGAATTACCGTAAAATGCCCTGGTGTAATTCTCAAGAAGACAGCGGCATGAAAAATCAATAGAACTTCTTGAGAGTATGAAGCACGAAGACTTTACCCATGTACATCCCCTGCGGTTTTATTATCTTGTGCGCAGACTGAGACAGAGTGGATCAGTTACAAGCTGATAATACAGGAATTTATACTCACTTTTCTTCTATCACTTGCTTTTGGTATTCCTCATATTCTTCCCGGGTCATCCCTGCGGCTGCGGCTGGGTCAGTGGGTGCTGCTTCTTCCTTGGCTTCGTCACCCCCTCCACCAAGTCCCAAATTTTTCACTTGGTTGCTCAACATGCTTTTCATTAGGAAAGCCATGGTCTTCTTTTCTTCCCCCCTCCAAAAAACCGGCTCCCTTCCGAAATTTGAAAAACCAGCCTAGAGCAGAAAGACGCAACCTTGAAAGGAAAAAAATAAATAAGAGTAAACTATTCAGCAAATGGAATTTCTACAGCCCTGCACATAGATCTTGAAGGGCACGGAGCTAGAGAAAACTCTACGCCGAAAACAGTTTGTCAGCCATAATCTGGATTAGCGCAGTGAACTCCTTAGTATCCAGAGGCAGATGGTTCAGATTACTCGGAGGAAAAAATCATTAGATGCAGCCACCTACTTTTTATATTAATACCTTAAGCCAATTGTCATTTCAAAAAAGGAAAAGCCACCAAAAAATTTGCCGACATTGAGACAATGTGAAGATTCCCTTTGTTTTCAAGGCCTTTGAGCGCAAGAGATGCCTCTGATTGATGGAAGATGCTTAGGTTAAATGGCGGAATCTGGTTGATTGCATGAAGATCCTGCGATACGGGTCAGCAAACCATGGACCAGAGAGATTTGTGGAAGGAGGGAGGGGGGAACAGGATTCGTCATTAAACGAGAATCAATCCTTTTATCCATTAATATTGTTTTATCCCATTGGGCACTCAATTTCAGCCCGCTCTGCTCTTTCAGATTCCTAAGTGGTTTGTGCTCAGCCATTGGAACATTGTGCCAAACTTCTATGGAAATCTTTCTCTCTTTTAAAGACCAAATGGCCTGCCAGTCATTCATACTCCAGCATGTAGAATCAAGTACATAAGGAGGGAAATTAATGACACATATAATTAGATGTGCATTATATTATTAGATGTCTATTATGTTTTATTTATATTTTCAGGACAGATCCTGAAGTTGAAGCTCCAGTACTTTGGCCAACTCATGAGAAGAGAAGACTCCCTGGAAAAGACCCTGATGTTGGGAAAGATGGAGGGCACAAGGAGAAGGGGACGACAGAGGATGAGATGGTTGGACAGTGTTCTCGAAGCTACTAACATGAGTTTGGCCAAACTGCGGGAGGCAGTGAAGGATAGGCGTGCCTGGCGTGCTCTGGTCCATGGGGTCACGAAGAGTCGGACACGACTGAACAACAACATTATGTTTTATAGTTGCATGCGAGATAAGTGGGTAGTATGTTACGAACATATTTAGCAGGGGCAGGGGAGTTCATTGCTGGGATGCCAGTATTGTGTGTACTTTGACATTGTTGCTTAGTATAGAACCTTAGTATAGAATTTCAGAGCTGGAAGGGACCCCAAGGGTCATCTAGTCCCACCCTCTGCAATGCAAAAACCTCAACCAAAGCATCCATGACAGATGGCCATCCAACCTCTGCTTAAAAACATCCAAGGAAGGAGAGTTCACAACCTCCAGAGGGAGACCACTCCACTGTCAAACAGCTCTTACTGTCAGAAAGTTATTCCTGATGTTTTCATTATGCATTATATACTAGTGTGTATTATTTATTGCTTATTGTTATGAATTGTAGTTATATAACCGGTGGTTTTTTGTGATAATACTCCCTAGTATGGTAATGTTATCTCTTTTTCTGCACCCTGTGGCAGCCATTTTGTCCTAACACTCACAGTATTTTTTTTTATCAAGATACCAGTACCAACACTTCATATATATTTTTACCAAAAAGAGAGAGCAAAGAATGAGAGAACTGTATACAACTGTTTTACTTTTTCATATTGTCGGGCTATTGGGTTATGCCTTGAAATACTGTATATTATTTATTAAGTTCTATGTTGTAAATTGCCCAGTGGTCTTTTGACGAAGGGTAGTACATGCAGATATAATTTTATTTGTATGCCACCTTTCCCACAGTTCAACCCATGCTCAAGGCAGCTGACAACATGAAAAAAAGACATAACCGCAACCTAACAAAAGTAGTCATGAACAATAAACATCATAAAATACACAACCAAACCTAACAATTTCCACAAAAATCAGAAGATCTAAAATAAAGACACACACACACACACAGCAACAACTCCCCCAACAACTTTTGCAGCTGGAGTCAGTCAGGGCTCCGCCCTCCCAGGCCAGGTGGAAAAGGCCTCCAAGTGATATATAAATGCTGATAATAAATAATAAAATAAGACAATATGTAGAGATGAGCAAGTGTATATCACTGAAGTGGTAAACCTCTGAGCTCCACTAATTTCAGACTATGGTTTGCAGCTCATGTGACAGGGCCCTAATTTTTATAATCACAAAATCCTGCCCAGAACACAGAAAACAGGATAACACGGAGGAGCAAATGTTATTTATGTGGAGTATTCAGTCTTTCATTCAAGGACATCTCCTTTATAGTCTGAAGTATAAAAAAGGTAAAAGGGTAGTGGTATAGTCCAGACACAACTTTATCCCTTTAATCAGAACTAAGCCTCTCTCAAATTTATACTCAAATATATAGGTGAAACTTGAAAAATTAGAATATCGTGGAAAAGTCCATTTGTGTAAGCAATTGTTTTCATTAGCTAGTGGAGTTTAATATATGAGATAGACTCATGACATCCAAAGTGAGATATGTCAAGCCTTTGCTTGTTATAATTGTGATGATTATGACATGCAGCTGATGAAAACCCCAAAGTTGAAACTGTTAATTTGGGGTTCTCATCAGCTGTACGCCATAATCATCACAATTATAACAAATAAAGGCTTGACATATCTCGCTTTGCATGTCATGAGTCTATCTCATATATTAGTTTCACCTTTTAAGTTGGATTAGATTACTGAAAGAAATGAACCTTTCCACGATATTCTAATTTTTCGAGTTTCACCTGTACATAACTAGCTGGAGAGTCAAAGCCACGCAGAAGCTGCAAATAGTGTAGCATTTACCTGGATTAGTGTCACAAGGAGGGCTCAATAGACTGTCCTTGCATCCTATTTTTAGGCACCAATGTCTTTGATGGAACACTTCTGAATCAAGCAAATGACAGTAACTTAATGGTGTTTGGAAATGGTTTGGAGCATCGGAGTCTAATTCACAGCAAATTTGTGTGCGGACGGTGCATGGGGGAAATAGGCAAAAATTAAATAGCGCGGTTTTGTTTGGAGAACAAATCAACAGGCATCTCAGCCAGTGTCCACTCCCTCCCTCCCCTGTGGTCATGACAAGGCCCAGATTTGTGCACTGACAGCAGGTTGGTGTTGCGAAAGGAAAAGGGCAAGTTGCAAAGGAAACATTTTGATAATGCAGAATGAAAGAAACGAGGAAGAAGTGAAATGGTATAAGACAGGGATGGGGGTAGGCTGCGGGACTCCAGCTACCACCATCCACAACCAGCATGGCCAGTGATCTGGGGTTATGAGAGATGTAGTAGTAGTAGTAGTAGTAGTAATAATAATAATATTTATTATTTGTACCCCGCCCATCTGGCTGGATTTCCCCAGCCACTCTGGGCGGCTTCCAACAAAAATCAGATACAAAAATATCACACATTAAAAACCTCCCTAAAAGGGGCTGCCTTCAGGTATTTTCTGAATGTCAGGTAGTTGTTTATCTCCTTGACCTGTGATGGGAGGGCGTTCCACAGGGCAGGCGCCACTACCGAGAAGGCCCTCTGCCTGGTTCCCTGTAGCTTTGCTTCTCGCAGTGAGGGAACCGCCAGAAGGCCCTCGGCACTGGATCTCAGTGTCCGGGCTGAATGATGGGGGTGGAGACGCTCCTTCAGGTATACAGGACCGAGGCCGTTTAGGGCATTAAAGGTCAGCACCAACACTTTGAATTGTGCTCGGAAACGTACTGGGAGCCAATGAAGATCTCTCAGGACCGGTGTTATGTTGTCCCGGCGGCCACTCCCAGTCACCAGTCTAGCTGCCGCATTCTGGATTAATTGCAGTTTCCGGGTCACCTTCAAAGGTAGCCCCACATCTGGATGACCTCTGGTTCCCTATCCCTGATATACAAGAGACAAGCTGACCAAATTAAGAGAAAGATTTGGAAGCACTGGAAGTGGTTACCGTATTGGCCTGAATATAAGCCGCACATTTAAAAGTCAAGGGGGGGGGAGAGAAAAAAAGACAATACCCGAATATAAGCCGCTCCCTTCTTCACTTTCTCCCCTTGGGGGAGAGGACGGGGGACTACACATGGGGTGGGCGCCGCTTTGCCGTGCTCCTCCTGGCGCTGTTTGCCCCACGGTCCTGGCTGCAAACTGGATAATTTTTGTAAGGTCGCGAATATGTCATAATTTAACTTTTCACGGTTGGAATTTGGGGAGAAAAGTGTGGCTTATATTCAGGTCAATATGGTAATACTACTACAATGCTCATAACACTGCTTTTTTCCCATCTGTACATCTTTAAGGGGGTGGATTCCCATGATTTGAGTATGCAGGTGGCGGTGTGGTCTAAACCACAGAGCCTAGGGCTTGCTGATCAGAAGGTCAGTGGTTCAAATCCCTGCGATGGGGTGAGCTCCTGTTGTTTGGTTCCAGCTCCTGCCCATCTAGCAGTCTGAAAGCACGTCAAAGTGCAAGTAGATAAATAGGTACTGCTCCAGCGGGAAGGTAAATGGTGTTTCCGTGCGCTGCTCTGGTTCGCCAGAAGTGGCTTTGTCATGCTGGCCACATGACCTGGAAGCTGTCTGCGGACAAACGCCGGTTCCCTTGGCCTATAGAGCGAGATGAGCACCGCAACCCCAGAATGGCCCGCGACTGGACCTAACAGTCAAGGTACCCCTGACCGTTAGGTCCAGTCGCGGATGTACCATTACCTTTACCTTTACTATGCTCATAATACTGCTTCTTTCCATCTGTACATCTTTAAGGGGGTGTATACCCATGATTTGAGTTAAATTTTATTTTTTTATTTTTTTTATAAAGATTTTATTGTTTTCCATTAAAACAAAGAGAAACATAGCATAAACATAAACATAAACACCATAAAAACACAATACAAAAACACAATAAAAACAATAACAATATAAACAGACATAAAGAAAAACATATACTAACCTTAACCAACACTTATCTTTGTAATTTTCTTGTTGCAATCTTCTCTATTCAGGGGACTTCCCCTGTTCCCTCCACTGTCTTCAGAATCATATATATGTTATAGGTAGCTTTATATCTTATTCCATTAACATTTACCCTATTTCTTGATGCACTTATCTTTACTTAGTCAAATATAAATCATAACTTAAACATGAGAATCTTAAGATACTTTCTAACACTTAAGTCATTCATACAAAAAATTTCTTCCAAACAATTTTAACTAACATAGCCCTGCTAAAGCCAATCTTCTGCTTGATTCTGCTCAAATATTCAATTTTACAGATTTAACTAAATAGTCTTTAAATTTCTTCCAATCCTGCGACACCTTCTCCTCCCTCTGGTCTCGGATTCTAGCGGTCAGTTCTGCGAGTTCCATGTAGCCCATTAACTTCATCTGCCATTCTTCCACTGTTGGAATCTCTTCACCTTTCCAGGTTCTTGCCAATAAAATTCTAGCCGCTGTTGTGGCATACATAAAAAATACTCTGTCCTGACTGGGTATCTCTTCATTGGTCATGCTCAAGAGAAATGCCTCTGGTTTCTTACCAAAGGTAATTTTCATTACCTTTTTAAGCTCATTATATATCTTGTCCCAGAAAGCATTTACCCCTGAACACGACCACCACATATGGAAAAAGGTACCTTTCGCAACTTTACATTTCCAACACACATCTGACATTTTGGAATTCATCTTAGCTATCTTAACTGGTGTCAGATACCATCTGTATACCATTTTCATTATGTTTTCTCTTAAACTGTTACAAGCAGTAAAATTGATACCTTTCTGCCACAATCTCTCCCAGTCATCCATCATGATGTTATGTCCCACATCCTTCGCCCAATCTATCATTGTCGATTTAACTAATTCATCTTTCGTATGCCACTCTAGCAACAAATTATACATCTTGGAAAGGTTTTTAGAGTTCGATTCGATCAGTTCTGTTTCCAGTTTTGATTTTTCCATTTGAAAACCAATTTTTTTATCTAATTTAAATGTTTCATGTACCTGGTGATATTGCAGCCAGTCGGGGACTTGACTTTTGACTTGATCATAGCTTTTCAGCTTAAATGAGTCCCCTTCCTGCTGCAATATGTCCATATATCGTAACCAACTTGCAGACATATTCGGTCTCTTATAGGCCTTGGCCTCCACTGGTGAAATCCATCTAGGAGTCTTTCTCTCCAATAAGTCTTTATATCTTATCCAAACCTGATACAAGGATTTTCTAACTATGTGATTCTTAAAAGTTCTGTGGATTTTAACCTTATCGTACCAAAGGTATGCATGCCAACCAAACATATTATCATGTCCTTCCAAGTCCAACACGTCCACGTTCTCTAGTTTAAACCAATCTTTCAACCAGCAAAAGGCCGCTGCTTCAAAGTAAAGTCTTAAATCCGGATTTAAGATTTGAGTTAAATTTTAATGCATGTCTAACAGGGATTTCTCTTAGGGTTTTGCAGCACGGTCCACATAGCTTGGAGGAGCAGCGTTGTTATGTTGCAACATGCTCTTTTTGAGGAGTACTACAGAACTGTGTCAACCGTTTTTGGGTATAGCTTTAATAACTGTTTGCATTATTTGCCTGCGAATGGGCCTCCAAACAACAGAGCCACCCATTTCATTGGACATATGGGAGGAGTCATTCTTGGCTAATCCCTTAATCCACCTTAGTACCTTTCTAATTAAAGGACACCCTACTCCTTAAAAATAGTACAGGATGTTCAGTAATCCAAGCTTATCACTTGTTAATCAGCAGACATGAACTTTCCTTTTGAAATAAGATAGCATATTGGGCAAGGTTGTCCAAGATGGCTTTGATTCACTTTATAGGAAATTAAAAATACTGATACCGCTTTCATATATTCTTTCAAAAAACAACCCACTAGCCCAATAAACTTTGCCTGGAGAGGTTGGCATGTAGCATAATACTGAGCTAGACACACTAGCCCAAAGCAACTTTAAATGTGTGTGTGTGTGTGTGTGTGTGTGTGTGTGTGTGTGTGTATTGCACATTTATAGCTCATAGCAGCTCTGAATGCTGCCACTGAGGAAGGGCACTGTTAATTTGCCAATCATTATTTTGAAAATGACTGGAGTATCACCTCCTGGAAAACTATGATGGGCAGGGCTTTAAGCAGATGTGAGCAGAGAAATAGGTTTATCTTTGAGCACTACGCTACATCCCAGACATGAGAAAGCCAGTTTTCTGCGCTCCCTCTCTCACACAGAATCATACAATCATGGAGTTGGAAGGGACCCCAAGGTCTAGTCCAAGCCCTACAATGCAAAAACCTCAACCAAAGCATCCATGACGGACAGCCATCCAACCTCTGCTAAAAAACCTCCAAGGAAGGAGAGTCCACAACCTCCTGAGGGAGTCCATTCTACTGCTGAACAGCTGTCAGAAAGTGCTTCCTAAGGTAACGTTACCAGATTTTTTTTCAATGGATCTGGGAACACTTTTCAACCTCAATGGATTTTGTATGGGGGCTTATTTATAAATCCCAAGACTGTCCCCGGGAAACGGGGACATCTGGTAACCTTGTCCTAATGCAGAGTCACTTGAAACCTTTGGTACAGGTCCAGAGCAGGTTTGCTTCATCTTTCATGTGACAGCCCTTAAGATATTTGAAGATGGCTATTGCATCTCCTCTCACAGCACCGCAAAGTCTCTCCATGCAGGCAAAAGACATTGGCGGCTTACAAAAGCACTGAAGTCGAAAATGATGTGTGGTTGGCATCTAACACTGAGTAAAATTGCAAAAATATATAAAACTAGTTCAAATCTGTGTTGGAAATGCAAAGGGAAGGAGGGTCCTTTTAACGTATGTGGTGGACTTGTGCACGGGTAAAAGCCCTCTGGGAAATGATATATAATGAATTAAGGAAAATGTTTAAAAACACATTTGTCAAAAAAAAAAAACCCCCAGACTTTTTATGTATGCAACATTGGCAGTGAGAATGCTTCTAGCCCGGAGATGGAAGGAAAGAGAAGTACCAAAAAGAGAAAAATGGCAGACAAAACTGATGAGTACACAGAGATGGCGAAACTGATGGGGAAGATCAGAAACCAGGAAGATCAAGTATTTTTTAAAAGGCTGGAGTAAATTCTTAAAAGACCACTGTAAACAGTTAAAATCATTGGCAGGGATGCAATCACTTGTAATGTGGAATTATTTATGGCAACTATAGATACGTAACAGATGGCTAACGGAAAAAGATGCGGAAATTTTCATCTTAAATATGGAACCCATGGAGGGAGGGAAGGGGGAAGACACAGCAAAATGCAGTACTTTGTAAGAAATGAAAAAGATGGATATTGATTGGGGCGAATGTTGTGTGCATATCGTTGGATGCAGACTAAATGGGAGCATGGACACAGTTGTCAAGATTCCAAGGGAATCCCACCCATGCAGAAGTAGTCAAGGCCAGGCAGTGAGAGGCAGGGCTTGGGAAGAGTTGCTAGGATATAAAAGGTATGGAGTTTGCATTCAGATTGCCATCCCCACCCGCACGGACTGAGTAATACTGGGGGGAAACTTGGGATATTTTACTTTGTATAAAGAAAGTCTTTCACATTATAGGCTGAATCACTTTAAAACAATCTTGTTCCTCCTTCCTGCTATCAGCACAGCTTTGCCAAATTACAAATGTCAACAAATCATTGCTAAAAATAGGTACTTTTATTCAAACTCATTTTCAATCTCCTTTAAGTGCTTGGATTTTGAGGACAACGGGACAGCTTTTTTTTTTTTAAGCATACATGAGTTGATGATACAAAGTTATCTTCAGCAGTGTTTTTCCGCTAAACAGTAGATTTCACCCACAGAAGGTGGTCTGTACATAGTTAAGAACATTCTGCACTTGCTCGTTTGAATTTTACCCATCATCAGCATTATTATGTGTAACAGTGAAAAACACAGCACCGGTTTGATGCAAAGTGCTTCTAAAACTGGATTCGTACGCTGTTCTCTTGCAGTCTAAAGGAATAGTATTTACACCAATTAGAAATGCTAACACAAGTAGCCTTTTGGAAAATGTGCTTACATTTGACCACATGCCAGAACAAAGAGAAGTACGGCTGAGAATTATGAAAAGTGGGAGTAAACCAGTTTAGAAGCAAACATGCCAGGTAGATGTGTAGAATTGGCAGGGATCACACAGCAAATCTCTTCTTTTTGCTAGCACAAAGTCAAGATGCACCAGTTTGGAACACCACCTTTGAAAAGGGGTGCGTTTTGGCAGCCTTCAACTCCCATTCAAGACATAGGTCAAAATGCTGCAGTTTTCAGAAAAGCATTGCTCTGGTATTAATTTCCAGGCTACAGGTTACTTCAAGACCCAGTTTTATCCCACCTGGACACAAGATAACAATACCACTGGTTGCTTCAATATTTTAATTCTCAAATTGAATGCATCACAGATGGGAAGATTCACATTTTGTTGAAAGAAGATAAGCGATGTCGTCTACAAGCAGATTCTCGTTTCTCCAACTATATTTCAGAAAGAAACACTTCACTGAAATCAGTTCTTTCAGCATAAAAAACATTGAAAAGTCTTTCTGCAGTAGAAGCTGTATCTTTCTTTGGTGCTGGTGGGAGCAAACCTTGAGCAGATGTTCCTTTTTTTAATAAAAAAAAAAGAACAGTAGCTTTTATGTATTTCATTTAGTCCAAGGCACCTGTAAAAATACTTGCTGGTGTGAATCTGAGCAGGCTAATTTGCCCTCTTGTATGATTTTGGTTAGTTAAAAATGCTGCCGCTGATGTTTTATTTGTCCTTACTTGCATATTATGAACTGAAGTTTTGAGCAGCAGGTCCTTCAACAAGCAGTAAATAAAAGCCTGATGAGAAACACCTACAATTCAGCACATAATGCTACTGATGTCATGGCAGGGAGGGAAGTGGGGAGACCACATTTTGAGGAGAAAACTATTGCATAGATTTGCTCAATTCTTCCAAGCTGACAAAGGTAATGTGCCTTCAACATATGTAATACTGAGCGTGGTAGACTGTTGCTGCCTTTTGAAAAATGTTCAGGGTGGATTCCTATACTGTCCTTCCGTTTGCAGAACTCCTGTGAACAGAAGGGAGTTTTTGCTGATTGCATATTTCCTCTGCAGTCCCCATTGCTCCCCTCCCCGCTCCAGATGGTTGTCAAATCCTCTGGCAAAGTCAGAGGTGGTGTGATGGGTCAAAGGACAAATGGGGAGTGGCAAAACTCACTCCCCTCATGGAGGTTCACAGGCCCAAAAACCTTTCCACAAGCAAAAGAACAGCATTGGATAGAATTCTTAAAGTCAAACATTGTTAGAAATCCTGATTTAAATTCTATTGAAGGCCTACAATTTCCACAGCCATTTGAATACAACTTGCAAGGCAACAAGGGCAAATTGCAAGATGTAAACAAGGCAAGACTAAATCTGTATTTTCAGCTGGGGCGTGGGAATTCCCATTTAATGTGTTTACATGATAAGGCAGAGAGGCACCAAAAACTTTAAGCGGATTATAAACAACACCTGTACAGCAAAAGCAGGGATGATCAGCAATGGGCCAGTTTGTAAGAAAACGGTTAATGTGCACTCACAATGTTTCCAGGTGAAGGTATGCAACATTTTGGAGAACATTCTAAAGAGTTCACTGCAGGATCGGCATGGTTTTCAACATTGCTCAAAGAAGACCACCACTATATCGTATACTCTGAACTCAGATTAATTTTAAAAAGTCATGCAAGCTAAGGTCTCTTCCTTGAAGAGAGGTTAAAGAACACTTTTACAAAAGTATGGTCAGTTTCAGAAGAACTATACCAAAACATGCTTGAAAGGACTACAGTATTTGGCAGACTTGTTTTCTTCCGTTGTCGCCACACAAGGAAATCCCACCTAGTGTTGATCCACTGAAGACCTTTTGATTAAATGTCTCTGCTGATCACTGGTTTTTTTTGCATATTCTTGAAGGTGGGCTTGCAACATACCAGACTGATCTTGCCCAAGGTATGAATGCTAGTTTTGCAACCTCTTTCCATAAAACAGAAGGGGAATGCAATTTTAAGGTTTCTCAACCCCAAATAATTCTGATATGTAACAAATGTTTTACAGCAGCTCTTCCCGCCCACTGCCCACCCAAAATCAGATAATGTAATAATCAGTGCGAGCAGGACCACAATCCCAGTTCTCTGCCTGGGAAGTATATCGACAGTAGAATTAGGGGGCATATTCCAACATCTCCTGGAAACGCAAGGGCAGAACTGGTCTCATTTCTTTCTCAGTGTCATTGTCAATTTTACATTTTATCTGAAATTCAGCGTATTCAGTAAACACTCAATAATTTAAAATATTGAAGCATTTTAAACACTAAAGTTTCCCTCATCTGCAACTCCTGTAACGATCTGCATGCGCACACCAGATGCACACAGACTGGCCATCAAAAGAATTTCTTGGCTGCAGCTTCTTGTTGAGTCCTGCACACACACAAAAAAAGGGGAGAGCAATTAGCAAAACCAAACACAGGAAGCCTCTTGCTCATTTCAGCAAGGCAATACCTCTTTCAGATCTAGAATTCAGAACAGGAGTGCAAACATCAGCTAAAGTGGTACAGCACTAGTCTGAGCTCCCTCTTTTATGGGCTAAGACTAGAAGCAGAACAGGCATGAACCATCCTTCCAGCTGAATCTGAACCAACTGAATCAACTCTTCAGAAATGCAGGCCCAAGTGTGGTTAGGGCTAAGCTGAGTTTTCAAAATCGTTTCAGGTTCTTTCAAATAATAATAAAAAAGCTTTGTGGAAGTGTGGCCATTTTAACCTACTTTATTTTGCACTAACCTTTTGGGGACAAACTAGCTACAGCTGTATGTAGTGACTCTGTTGCAGAACATCCTTGAAAATAGGAACTTTGAAGCAAAGAAGGGATGTGTGGGTGGGTGGGGAAAGAGAATGGTGTTTCAACTCTTCCTGTGCAAGTCATTTTCCCCCTGAAACTCTGTCCTGCACAAGTTTGGAACTGGGGGTGGCTGGAGAAATGGCTCCCAAAAGTTGCTCTTCTGCATTGCAAAGCAACTACTCCCCAAGGGCATGCTGCACAATCAGAGGAGACAACAAGACTATTGTTAACACAGCTGCCATGCAGTGTGTTGTCTAGCCTGCGAAATTTTGTCCACTTGTGTTCTACAGAACTTGGCACTTCTAGCAAACATAATAATAATAATAATTTTTTATTATTTATCAACTCTGTCACTTGCCCCCAGAACCAGGCCCGCAAAGCCATTTGAAGTGGCCTGCCAGCCTCCTCTCCATTGTTGCAGCCAGCCAGGAGGAGTGTCTCTTTTTTCCCTCCATATCCAAATTAGCAGAGAGATCACGCTTGCCATTAACTTGCAAGGGGAGCAGAGGGGAAGGAGGACACGTCCACCTCAGAAACAGCAGGTGAGAAGCAAACCCTGTCCTTCCCCAGCAAGAATCCCATTAGGGTCCTTGATGGGGTGTGGGCTTCTCCACCCCACCCCATTGCTTTGGGGGCTGCAGCCTTCTTCCACCTCTACACAGGTATGCATGGTGAGTATGTGTGGCTGAGTGTGGTGTGCACAGGAAGGAACTACAGGTTCCGTGGCTACATGGCCCTACATCACTGCTGCCATGCAGTATGGTGAATGCAACACTCAAGCTGGGGGGCGGGGGAAGCCACCCCTGCCCTAGGGCAAGAAAAAGGTGCAGGCAGTGCTAATCTTAAAAGCCGACATGAGAGAAAGTGATGCAATTGCTTCGTTGTCCTGCGGAAGTGTACTTTGAACTTTTGGGAACCCTTGATTAGAGAAGTATGTTATTGGGTTCAGTTGCTTCAGTTGCTAATGAGATGCTTAACCTAACAGATTCAATACTGGACACAGGTGCATAGCTTTTCTACTGCAGAATTTAGGGTGGGGTGGCATAATTATCTTAGTTCATGCTTTAGGATGCAGACTGGCTGAGGGGGGGAAAGCCCAGACTCCTGAAATATGGAAGACAATATAATGAAGTGGTTAAGATCCTGGAAATGATGGTCACAAAAGAGAGGGAGGATCTGTGCACAAACAAAGAAGAGACTCCTTCTCAGGAGTCCCACTCAGATTTCATCTCTGCAGAAAATTTATATGTATTTGTGTGCGATTATGAGAACTGGAACTTGTTAAGAAAAACTGTTTGAAGTCAGAAATCCACCAGAATGTGCCTTTAAACTCAAGCCCGGGAGAAGAACTGGACACTTCACAATGAGCTTCTGAGATTTGAAAAGCAGCCAGAGGTGTCTCACTTTCAGAGTTTCACTGAGGCTAAACACAGCTTCAGGGTGGTTCTTATTGAGCTTAGAACTAGGAGGACAAGAGAGGGTGGCTCCCTGCGGTTGGGCAGGGGACCTGAGATATTCCAAGCACCTATGAAACTCTCTCTGACACTGCAAGCAAGACCTTGGAGGGCAGGGTCGACAGGGAGTTTTGGCTAGCTACCAAGTCACCCTGGCACCAATGATAGGGCAAAGCCTACCATTTATTTTATTTTGTTCAGAGAAGAGAAGGTTTTTACACCTCCCTCTCTGAAGTTATTGATGCCTGCTTAGGAGGGACTGTTTTGCACTTTTGAGCTACTGAATCAATTCTATTCTGGCACGACGCATGCAAAACGCTTTCCAACTTACCTATACATGATGTAACCGATGAACAGTAAAGTCTGGACTGTTACAAATATAAAGAAGTGTGTTGTTGATAAACATGATGGGAACTGTGGCAACTCTGGACATTTAGGTTTTTCATTTGATGGCTAGAAAGCAAGAGGGAAGAGAACAATTTCTCAGCAAATGCAACATGCAGGAATAAACTCAAACAGGCATCCTTTGTTTTTGTAGGGAAGGTTTTCCTTATGCTTCCGTGTAAGAGAGCACAAGGAATACTTGTGAATGCACCAGAGTATTGGTACATACTCTGAGAGCCAGTGTGGTGTAGTGGTTAAGAGTGGTAGACTTGTAATCTGGTGAACCGGGTTCGCGTCTCTGCTCCTCCACATGCAGCTGCTGGGTGACCTTGGGCTAGTCACACACAAGTCTCTCAGCCCCACTCACCTCACAGAGTGTTTGTTGTGGGGGAGGAAGGGAAAGGAGAATGTTAGCAGCTTTGAGGCTCCTTCGGGATAAAGCGGGATATCAAATCCAAACTCTTCTTCTTCTTCTTCTACATTCACAGGAGGCAACCAAGCCTACTGACAGGCAGAGATTTTGGGCATCACTCTAGAACTTCAGGTTCCGGAGGGCCCTTTGGCAAGACAATTTTCTCACCACCTCTTCATGGCTATTGCTCCCAATGGTGCTGCTTTCCCTTCATCACTGTTACGTCCTTGCTGGCCAAGAAAGAGACCCAATAGTTAAGTGAGCAGGTGGATGATTGATAGTCCTCCTGTTCATTGCTGCTGTCAGTTCCCTCTGGGCCACGGGGAAAGGGCAAAAAAAGCAGGCAGAGAGGCAACCACGAGCAGGAGCAGGAGAGCAGGAGCAGGGGCCAGGGCTTCTTGGCAGTGGGTCTCCTGCAGAGGGGCGAGCCTTGGTAGATGCTCTATCATGCCAACACCATCTAAAAGAGTGGCAATATAGGTTTTTACAGGAAAATGTTGGCATTGGGATTTTAGTCTTTAATCTCAAAATGACTCAAGACAGCCCTACAATCAGAAAACAACAAATACCTTAAAATTACTTCAAAATAAAAGTTTAGTAATAAAACCAGTGAAGCCTCAAGTGTCTCATGCTATGCATATTCTCTCTCTCTCTCACACACACGAGAGAGAGAGAGAGAGAGAGAGAGAGAGAGAGAGAGAGAGAGAGAGAGATCCACCCAAGGAGCATGCAAAAATGAATGGACAGGGCACCTGGTGAAAAAATGCAAATCTGCATCACCACCCCAAGCATGCTTACTTGGAAACCTAACTGAATGTCAATGGGAAGGAAATGTGTGCAGAATTTCACATGCATAGCCCTGGTCTGATAGCCTCCTCTGGAGCCTTGGGGGGGGGGGCTTCTGAGTGGCTCCTAAACTTTGGAGCCAATCAGCATTGTCACAGACCACCTTGGATCCAAGCATCTATGAGGTAGCGATCCTTGCCCAAGTCAAATGCCCAACCCTAGCACCTTGCCAGGCCTTAAACACTCCCTTGGTAGCATGCAAGCAGACACAGTGCAGCAAACTGTTTCCGCATTTGGCAAGAGACAGCAGTACCATGTTCCTCTGGACTAGATGTTCGATGTCCCTCTTTACTACATGGAGATGCTCCTTGATGTCGTTGAAGTGCTGGGTTGTTTCATAGATTCCACCAGCAGAGCCAGGATGTTGACTACCACTGACAAGCCTCAGTGTTTCTCCCACAGAGTTCCTGGAAAGAGACAAAAAAACAACAACCCCATTCTCAATAGCGATATTTTCCCTCCCAAACAGAGGTTCACCCTCCTTCCCAAAGAAAGTAAGCTGCCCTAAGAAAGGATCAAAAGCTTCTGTAGCCTCCCTATAGCTGCAAAGCTAACAGAGGCAAACAACACTCTTAGCACCATTAGTTTGGTCCACTGCTTGTGAGGGCCATGGAAAAGAGAGACAAGCTAAGAGCAAGAACTCTATTCAAACAGTCCCTTTGTGTACTTCAGCTGCTTATTCCCATGTATGGAGCAAAGATGCAGCAGATGGGAGTGAGCAGCCAAGGGTGAGATTCTACCATGACCATTGCTGCTGCCCAATCCAAGGAAGGCAGGGTTAAAGGTCCCTTTTGCTTGTGCTGTGTTTAGACCGGGGTCAGCAACCTTTTTCTGCCGTGGGCCAGTCCATCGTCTCTCAGACCATGTGGTGGGCTGGACTATTTTTTTTGGGGGGGGGGATAAACGAATTCCTATGCCCCACAAATACCCCATAGATGCATTTTAAATAAAAGCACACATTCTACTCATGTAAAAACACCAGGCAGGCCCCACAAATAACCCAGAGATGCATTTTAAATAAAAGGAAACATTCTACTCGTGTAAAAACATGCTGATTCCCGAACCGTCCGCGGGCCGGATTGAGAAGGCAATTGGGCCGCATCTGGCCCATGGGCCTTAGGTTGCCTACCCCTGGTTTAGCCAGCACACCTCACTGGCTGCTCAAGACTGCCCAAATCAAGCTGCAGTTTGAGTGTTTGCTGCTGTCCAGGGGTGCACACCTAGCTAGCCTTGTGTGCTGTCTGGGTGTGGAGAGCCAATCGGACACCTGCCCCAAATCAAGGCATTTTAAAATAGGCATCAGGAAAGACCTTACACTAGCCGAACAGTTATATGCATTTCATAAGGGGTGGAGATCCTGTACGTACCCAGATGTTGCTAAGAGTCCAACTCCAAATCTGGCTCCCTGCACCCCAATTTCATTTGGCAAAATTTTATCAGCTCTCTTCAGGTGTAGTCCTATACACGTCTGCCCAGAATTAAGTCCCACTGAGTTAAATGGCACTTACTCCTAGGTAAGTAGGTTACAGTCTTGATCAGCAGTACAGTTGACTGGGTGGTATAAAAGTGCCCAAGTATAATAATAATAATAATAGTAATAATAATTTATTATTTGTACCCCGCCCATCTGGCTGGGTACAGTAGAAGTAAAGTGAAATAAAAGTGAAATAATTTTTTTTAAAAAAAGTAAAACTAAAGTAAAACCCCCCACCACTCTTTAGTTTTTTTTCCAAAGAATTTATTGGATTTTAATAACAAAAATACTCTTTAGTAATGAATTCTAATCCCCCCCATTATTCTACTCTGCAGATGATGCAGCACGTGTTTCAGTGTCAGCCTTCGGCAACCTATCTGTGTGTAATAAAATATTTTTTGGCTGTCACAAGGCTTACAACTTTGTTCCAAAGACTGATCTGAATCCAAGTCTCCCAAAGCTTTATTTAAATAATGTCAAAACTCTAAGGAAGCTAAAATCTGTTTCAAGCAGCAGAATATGCTTTAGGGATAAGCAAAGATTTAAAGACATGGCCCGTGATTACCTTTTATATGACAAATTTCATTTCCCGCATGCATCAATGCAATACACAGAATTATCTTGGAATAAATTCATTTTCTGCTCTTACACAAAAGAAAATTAAAGCCACAAAAAGTGCAGATGCTGTAACTGGTGATATTAGACATCTAAACTGATTGGATAAGGGAGGGAGGCCTCTTTCTTAATCAATATGTTCATATAAGTTTCTTGTTGTGATGCCTCTTTCCAGTTGCAAAGAGGATTAGCATCTACAGCGACATATCATCATATGAATGATAATCCCTTTCATTGTTAACAGAATAATCAAAGTCTATGCCCCAAATTTGCTTCTATTAATTTACTTGAAACTTCACATTTGCTTGGACAAAAGATGATTTCACAACAACTCTTTGTTCAGAGACTTACTCTGTAGCCTTTAGCAAAGCTCTTTATTCAGCCATATAATAACAGTGATTGCAACTTAACTTAAAAGTAAAGAACCAATTCAAATCACTGCTTCGTGTAAACATTGAAACACACTGGAAAGCTCATCTTCATTTAAGTGTTGCTAGGCGTTGAAGTTAAGCATAAACGCTTCATGTTTTAAGCAGGCATTGTTAAGGTGCAACATTTGCAGATATGAATCATTCATTGGTTACCAGTTGCATAAGATTTAAATTTGCAAAACATGGAGCTGAACTGCCTCCTGGGTCCCAGAAACTTGTTTAAGACAAGAGTTGGGAACTGGCCCATCAGATGTTGCCGGAATCACAACTCCTATTAGCCCCAGACAACATAGCCAAGGGCCACAGGTTCCTCAACACTGGTTCGGGATTAGAATACTGTTTTGGGAAACCAAGGCTCAAAGCCATCAAAGTCACTGAATGAAAAATCTCTCTTGGCCTCATTTAACCCCCACAATTGTTTAAAAGAGAACTGTTTACGTGCCACATGTGTATATTGTTCCAGAAAAATATAGACTGTTACATGTTTAACAGGGAATTCCCAGGGTTTTTTAAAAAGATTATAATCAAGAAACTCATCTACTTGTCAGTTACCAGAAATGCAAATGTTACGGATCAAAAATCCCAGTAAACACTCGACACAGAGCACTTTATTTCAACAATGCTCTGGTCAAAAAGGGAAGCGGACCAATTTCTTCTACATAAGCCAGAAGTCTTTTCTAATGAAGCGATTAGGAAACATACAAATCTTGACATGAAAATTACAAGGACAGTAAGTCTATTCCCCTCTGGCGATGGCCACAAAGGCCAGGAAGCTGGGGGTTGGGGGTACTGATTTGTTTTTGTTTTGTATCCGCAAGACATTCTTTAATCTCAAGCTGAAAATATTAAGATGATGTTACGCAAAAGCTTTCTTAATAAGTAGTCACTAAAAGGGCAGGCTTCTGATGTTAACAAGGAAATCTAATTTACTTGTCCGGCATAAAGATTTGCCAAGAATATTAAAATAAAAGCCGTCCCCAAGAAACAAGGGTGAAAATGGAAGTACATTCTATAATCTTTATTCTATAAAAGCTGACCTACTTAGGCACACTGAAGGAGTAGTCCTTGCACCATTAACAGTGATAAACGTTAACGGTTTAAAGCCGTTGCACGAAGATTGCAAGAAAATTTCCTACAAGGTATATCCCTTTCTTGTTTTCAAACTGAACACAGGGGCGACACAAGCTCACAGGCATTCTGATGGGCAGAGCCCACTAATGCAACTGTCAGGAAACAACTGCTTGGGCGGGTGCTTACTCTGTGAGCAAGAACATGTGTCGATACTTGGTACATCTCCCTCTGGGAGCGAGAGGCAAGTGCCAGCTTCCTGGCAAAAGCTTTAAAAGAGGGGTAGCCAATGGAGTGTCCTCTAGGGTGTTCTAAACAATAACTCCCATAATCCTTGACCATCATAGCTGTAAACTTTTCCCTTTTCTTGCGAGGAATCCTATTCGGAATAAGGGAATTTGCCTTTAAAAAAGGGGGGAAAGTTGACAGCTATGTTGACCATTAGCCATGCTATCGCTGCTTTAGAGTAATCCATAGGTGGGACTGCATAGAGGGCACAAAGGCCACACTTTGTCCAACAAGGTAGATTGCACTCATTCACACAGTCCTCTCAACTATCAGCCCTAAAGCTCTCCTCTCACACCAAAGAGCCTTGTCACACAGCTACTCAAAACTCCACTGCCAGAACTGTTGGTTTCGCAGGCCTACCACCTGGAACCATCTCCCATTTTATCATCATAAAGCGACCTCAGTTTACCCAAACACATGCTATTTTAGGGGGAAACTCTACAACCATACTGAAACATATTTGCTCACATTTCAGAGTCCCCTAGAAGTCTATAAATACATTGGGTGCTGCATTGTGTAAAATGCTTAAGCAGTGAACAGAGAAAAAAAATGAATAGAAAGGAGCCCTACACAAATAAACAGAAGAAGAAGAAGAAGAAGAAGAAGAAGAGGAGGAGGAGGAGTAGTAGTTTGGATTTGAAATCCCGCTTTTCAGTACTCGAAGGAGTCTCAAAGCGGCTAACATTCTCCTTTCCCTTCCTCCCCCACAACAAACACTCTGTGAGGTGAGTGGGGCTGAGAGACTTCAAAGAAGTGTGACTGGCCCAAGGGCACCCAGCAGCTGCATGTGGAGGAGCGGGGCATCGAACCCGGTTCCCCAGATTACGAGTATACCACTCTTAACCACTACACCACACTGGTAACGAGGCTTCCTATTAGGCAGCTTGTCCAGTATGTTGTTGTTGTTGTTGTTCAGTCGTTCAGTCGTGTCCGACTCTTCGTGACCCCATGGACCAGAGCACGCCAGGCACGCCTATCCTTCACTGCCTCTCGCAGTTTGGCCAAACTCATGTTAGTAGCTTCGAGAACACTGTCCAACCATCTCATCCTCTGTCGTCCCCTTCTCCTTGTGCCCCCCATCTTTCCCAACATCAGGGTCTTTTCTAGGGAGTCTTCTCTTCTCATGAGGTGGCCAAAGTACTGGAGCCTCAACTTCAGGATCTGTCCTTCTAGTGAGCACTCAGGGCTGATTTCTTTGAGAATGGATATGTTTGATCTTCTTGCAGTCCATGGGACTCTCAAGAGTCTCCTCCAGCACCATAATTCAAAAGCATCAATTCTTCGGCGATCAGCCTTCTTGATGGTCCAGCTCTCACTTCCGTACATTACTACTGGGAAAACCATAGCTTTAACTATACGGACCTTTGTCGGCAAGGTGATGTCTTTGCTTTTTAAGATGCTTTCTAGGTTTGTCATTGCTTTTCTCCCAAGAAGCAGGCGTCTTCTAATTTCGTGACTGCTGTCACCATCTGCAGTGATCATGGAACCCAAGAAAGTGAAATCTCTCACTGCCTCCATTTCTTCCCCTTCTATTTGCCAGGATGTGATGGGACCAGTGGCCATGATCTTAGTTTTTTTGATGTTGAGCTTCAGACCATATTTTGCGCTCTCCTCTTTCACCCTCATTAAAAGGTTCTTTAATTCCTCCTCACTTTCTGCCATCAAGGTAGTATCATCAGCATATCTGAGGTTGTTGATATTTTTTCCGGCAATCTTAATTCCGGTTGGGGATTCATCCAGTCCAGCCTTTCGCATGATGAATTCTGCATATAAGTTAAATAAGCAGGGAGACAATATACAGCCTTGTCGTACTCCTTTCCCAATTTTGAACCAATCAGTTGTTCCATATCCAGTTCTAACTGTAGCTTCTTGTCCCATATAGAGATTTCTCAGGAGACAAATGAGGTGATCCGGCACTCCCATTTCTTTAAGAACTTGCCATAGTTTGCTGTGGTCGACACAGTCAAATGCTTTTGCGTAGTCAATGAAGCAGAAGTAGATGTTTTTCTGGAACTCTCTAGCTTTCTCCATAATCCAGCGCATGTTTGCAATTTGGTCTCTGGTTCCTCTGCCCCTTCGAAATCCAGCTTGCACTTCTGGGAGTTCTCGGTCCACATACTGCTTAAGCCTGCCTTGTAGAATTTTGAGCATAACCTTGCTAGCGTGTGAAATGAGTGCAATTGTGCGGTAGTTGGAGCATTCTTTGGCACTGCCCTTCTTTGGGATTGGGATGTAGACTGATCTTCTCCAATCCTCTGGCCACTGCTGAGTTTTCCAAACTTGCTGGCATATTGAGTGTAGCACCTTAACAGCATCATCTTTTTAAATTTTAAATAGTTCAGCTGGAATATCATCACTTCCACTGGCCTTGTTGTTAGCAAGGCTTTCTAAGGCCCATTTGACTTCACTCTCCAGGATGTCTGGCTCAAGTTCAGCAACCACATTACCTGGGGTGTATGAGACCTCCATATCTTTCTGGTATAATTCTTCTGTGTATTCTTGCCACCTCTTCTTGATGTCTTCTGCTTCTGTTAGGTCCTTCCCACTTTTGTCCTTAATTGTGGTAATCTTTGTACGAAATGTTCCTTTCATATCTCCAATTTTCTTGAACAAATCTCTGGTTTTTCCCATTCTGTTATTTTCCTCTATTTCTTTGCATTGCTCGTTTAGAAAGGCCCTCTTGTCTCTCCTTGCTATTCTTTGGAAATCTGCATTCAATTTCCTGTATCTTTCACGATCTCCCTGGCATTTTGCTTGTCTTTTGCTTGTCCAGTATAGTGCCCTCCAAATGATGTTAAACTACAACTCCCATCAGCCCCAGTCAACATGGCCAATGGCCAGGGATGATGGGGGCTGTAGCCCACAAAACATCTGGAGGGCATCAAGTTGGCTGCAATTCCTTTAAATAAAAAGGAAGCCTAGAAAAACATTCTAAACTCTCTAAGAGAATGCAGTGGTTTTACAGATGTTTCTATTGCCTTGCTTTTCTGCAATTGGTTCAAATTTCTCAATCCAGCTCGAGGTGTGTGTGTGTGTGAAGCTAGCTGGTCTGAATGGCAGAAATTCTATTTTCTGTTGTCTTCTTGCAATAATGTGGCAAGGCATTGTATTGCAAAATAATATCACAATAATGTATACTGCAATATTATTGCAAAAATAATATCGCAATAATGCATCGGTGGAGGCAGGGTTCGCCTTGGCGGCTTCTAAAGTTAGAGCCAATTTTCTACCTTCTCGGCAGTGTGATAAATAAGTTAAAACTATTATTGTGTACATTTCGTTTTGTTGTAATTACTAGTTTTCTTTGTTCCGCTATCATTCATGGTTGCAATGATAAAGGCTAAGTGAGCTAAGATAACACTTAGTTATTTCTCAAGCGCGTTATGATGAGCAAGGAAACCCCAAATCTCTTTGGTGTTGTCCTGTTGCACCAGGATCAACACTTCAGTATATGCACCAGACAACATGAAACACAACTCAGAAACAAACTGGGGGTGGGTTACGCCCTCTATTGTGCATGCGCTCTTACTTCATTTCGCTGACTTGTCTCAGGACCTCCTCTTGAGTTCTTACAACATTATCAAGCTCTTGTTGGGAGACCTTAAGGAAACACAGAAAGAGACACAAACCCAATACAGTTAGTGAAGAACGGCAAAGAAGGGGACCTGAGAGACATGCATGAACCGCGTGCTTTGCTTGCCTGGCCTGGCTGTGCTGGGACACCACTTCCTCTTTTGGAAATCTCTTCTGTCACTGTAGAGACGTATCTCCTCTGCTCATCCAGAATCATGTCCAACTGCCTGTTGAGCTGCTTTATTTCAAGATGAATTCGATTCTGGCCTTCGAAGATTTGCCTAAGCTCACGATCACTCACAGTCTCGTAGAGATCATCCGCTTAATAGACAAATAAGAAACAAACTGAAAGGACATTCTAGGGATACGTTATCAAATGGTCACAGCCAGGTATTCACTGGTGCAATTATCACTTTCCCCTTCAAACATTTCCATAGCATTTTTCTACGCGCAAGCACTATATACATGTTGCGTGCAGCTTTTACAACTTACATTATTTTATGCATGCAACCGCTCTCAAGTTCCCTAATTTAGCCCCGGTGAGCACAGATGAAGCTGAAGGAGACAAGGCTTAAGTGCAGCCAACTTTGTTCACGACAGAGCAGCAGATAAATCTGCAGTTGCCCCCTTGCCGCATTTTGAAAAGCCTTAAATTTGACAAGAGCATGTTCAGAACACAGCACATCAAAGAAGAAACCGCAATGGATGTTCACAGGGAATTAATGGGAGGAATTAATGCTTAACAACTGAATCCAATATATGCCAACTCAGAAGCAAGCACCACTGAGTTCAATGGGACATACTCCCAGGTAGACAGGATTGCAGCTTAAAATGAGATTTTCAAAACTTAAGGACAAGACAGGAGACTTCTCCCACAAACTTTATTCTGATGGGCACATAGCCCCTTGGCTCCTAGATCTTTACAAGATCATTGTTATTTAGAAGGGAACTTTGGGGAGCGGGGTTAGAGAGAGTACCCCATGAGATATATTCCCAACAGCAAACAGATTCTTCCAAACTTTTAATGTTATACAGTGTTCTAAATATACATTCTTAATCTATGCAAAGGAGGGAGTAAAACTACTGATTGGGGCAGAGCACAAGGGCATTATCAACTATAGCTAGAGTTCACAGGATGGGGAAATAGGCAACATTTTGTTGCCCTGCAAAATGAAGCATTGTAACTAGGCACCTCTTCAAATTTCATATGGCTCCAAGTGTAGGCAGCTTTGGAGCTAAAGCAATTTCTACCTGTTTCTGATGCAGACAGTGGCCTGGTCTGCTCATCCCATTAAACCATAGCTAAAATAAACCAGAAATGAATGTCAATGAAATCACGTCGAGAAATGAGCCTCAGTTTAGCTTGCTTTGTCCAAACCCAGCTCATGGTTTGATTCCCTCCAAACCATCAGCAGAACGCAAAGTTTGTTCTTGGTTTCCATTCATGGTTGGCTTGGGGAGAAGGAAGTCACGAACCCAGGTTTGGATGACTGAAGCTACACTTGCTTGCTTCCTGGCAGAAGCACTGTGCGAATGAAGTGACCATTATTGTAGCAGGGTGCACAACCATACTGCTCAATCATTAAAAATCATAGCTTATTTTTATTAAGGTTTAAGGAGATGTTACCATAGCAGATGTCTAACAGCAAATCAGGATGAATGCACCACAAGAAGGCAAATATTTGAAACCAAGTCATCCCTCTTCCCAGTCACCTGGCCACTTACTAGGCTGCCCTTGCATGTCAGGGTGTTCCTTCTGAAATTCCTCCTTCTTTTTGTCCAGCTCTTGCTGGAAATGCTGAAACTCTTCTTGATATTTTTCTTTGTCCTTTTCGGGAATTTCTGTATCAGGGGGAGGCTATAAAACCAATTTTAAGAGAAATTTGTTTAGAAGGACATTCTGAATGTCTCCAGCAAATCTCTTTGGTATTCTGCATCCAGACCTACCCCTACTATTAGCAGCCAGAAAAGTTAGCATTTGTTCACATGACTTTCTCCTAATGAACTAACAAATCCCTAACATACCACTTCCCTCTGGCCTGTTCTCACACACTAACAATCAAGCATGGACCAATATTTTTTAAACCATGCTGACCATGTTGACAGATGGTACAATTAGAAGACCACACCCCTCTAACCTGCATCCAATCAGTTCAAAGCAACAGTCACATCTAGTTCTGCATTGCATTCTCACCCACATTGCTCTGGGCAAGCAATTTCATCCCAACCACACAGGACCTTGTACATACATTACAGCTGCTGAATTCAAGCAGTCATGGTTTTCCGGCATCCCAATGTGTGTTTTTGGCTAGGCAAAATCAAGACACTGCAAAGTTTAAGGAAATGACTTCATAACCAGTGTAACCATCACCTACTACCTGGAGCCCATCAAATTCATGAATGTAATATTCAAATATTGATGTCAATGACAGCTCCTCAATCATTAAGGCTTCAGGGCATTCACCTTAAAGAACCTATGTGGAAGCGACTTTCAGCTAATTAACTCTACAGCAATTCTTTTCTCCTTATCCAAAGGCTAGGTTTCATTGACTGAAAGTAGAATTTAAGGTAATACATTAGAACTGAAGCACAAATTGGCAGACAGTCTGCAGAAAGGTGATGGCTGCCAAAACACCATTATACATAAAAAGAAGGAAGTGCCCCCAGTTGCAAGCCAAACATTTATCTTTTGTTTCATTTAAACACTCTTCACACTGTGAGAGTGAAGTATTATCCAGTGCTGACATGAGCAAGGAAAATCGCTTTTCTCACAAAGCCCCTGTCACACAAATACATCGGGGGAAGTAATTTTTATTGCCCAAGGATGCCTACCGCGACTTTGCTAGGCTCTGTCAACTGGAAAGTCAGGAAGGACAAGACATCATGGTCATCTGGGTAAAAAAAAAAAATGCCAAACACAGCAACTGATTAGCTCTGATTGTTCCAACACAGTAAAATGACATGCGTATAAAAGAAAGTTCATCTCTGCATCTGGTCCACTGCATGACCAGCAGTACCACACATTAGGATTGTTGAGATGCAACGACAGATATGCATTGCAAGGCTGACGGTCAGCAGCTGGGGCTCCAGAGAGCTGACTGTGGCACACTCCAGCACCACGGCACTTTCTAAGAGAACTTTGGGCCTGTAATTCCTCAAACAACAATCTCCCTGCTCCTGAAGCTCTTGGTGGTGAGGGTCTTAAAGGACATCAGCATGAGCCTCCATGAAGTTAAAACCAGCACCCTCCTAGACTGGGCAGAGTGCTATACAGAAGCCTTCTTATTGGAGCCAATGCTCTTGATTCTATCCCTCTCCATCATGAAGAAAAACTCACAAAGGAGTCTCTGCCCAACACCACCCACCAACAGCACTGGTATGTACAAGTGCCATGAACCAGAAGCGATTCAACCAAAAGGAACGCATCTAGGGCAACGACTTGAACTTCTACATCCCTGTCTGTTAAATTCCTTTCTTCTGCAGACTTCCACAAAGCACATTAGCATCAGGTGCCATTCATGGTTGCTAGTTCTCTTGTTCCTAAGCTGGCAGACATTTCACAATTTAGCAGTTATTAATTTACCCAAGGGAGAGGGGAATAATATTTGCTGAAAAGGAAGGAGAGAAGGTATGTCTTGAGTACTAAAAACCACCTGCAAGTCCACCAGTTGCTGCAGAGATCCCAAAGTATCCATTTGAAGGAAGCACCATGTTTTCTACTTTGGCACAAAACTCATAGTCTTCTTTGTCTGGAGTAAATCCATTGTTGATCAATAGCTTAGAGAGAGAGAGAGAGAGAGAGAGAGATGTAAAGATATGAAGTTGCCTTATACAGTGTTTGGCCAATTCCCTGTCTAGCCCATATAGATCTATTCCAACTGGCAGAAGCATTCTGAGGGTTTCCCGCCATTCTGCCACCTGAGATTTAGTAGAGATGCTAAATGTATGTCAAATTACAGTGGAATTCCTCTGGTACCCACCCTCAAACATATGGTACTTCCAGTTATATGAGGAACTCATTGTGATGCCCAAGGCCAACTAGCTTGCTCCTGCATCTTAATCTGTGTAAATTATGTGATAAAATTGTAATTTAAAACACTATTTAACTTTTCATTAATTTGGGGTACCATCTAATGTGTTATTTCAAGCCTGTAGTGCAGCCTATTAGTTAAAAATTCCATTCTTTATACTAAAAGGCACAATCAATGATAATAATCCCTAGTTATCCTGCAGTCCTTACTATGAATGCAATCAATATGGTGCCATTTTTTCCAATGCTGCACCCAACTTCTGTTTAGCTTTGAGAGGGGGGAAATGTTGTCCTGCAAGATGCAATAGGCCAAACTATAAACAAATGGAATACAAACTCTGATAGTATAAACTACCTGGCCTCTCCTAACCCCAAAGACACACACATCTTGCTTTCATTAATAATCTTTCCCAGTTTTTAAATCCCCAAGTATGCCTGCTCAGAGACTGCAACATTAAAATATGCACACACAGAAAAGTATAATGAGAGGAATATAATGAGCATTAAGAGTACATACAGTCAGCGTCTTTTGGTAGTATGTGATCTTTGCTCGAACAGGGTAAGGTTTGTTACGAAAGTCTCTTTGACACGACGCCAAGGCTTGCGTGGAACCATCACTTTAAGAGGAAAGAGACAAACTTTAAAACCAGAAATATGATAGAATACACACAAGTGTGCAGAGTTGACACCATGACTAGAATAAAGTTCAAGCGATCTAATCAAGAAATGAAATACTTATCATAATTTCCATTAACGTACACTCTAGGAAGAAACCACATGCAGCAAAAATCCCCTTTGCCAGGAACTGCAAGCGGTTTAAAAAACCTAGTTAACACTCAGGGAAGCCTAGCTACTGTTAGCCATGATATGAAACCGGCACCACTTGATCTGTTTTTAGGCATGAGGTTAAAAAAAACCATTCTATTCACCAAGGCCTTTGGAGCTCAACTCTGCATATTTTTAGTGGGGTGGAGTTGAAATGGATTTGCTCCTTTATTGTTATCATTTGTCTTTTAGGTTGTTTTTACCCTTGCTTTCATATCTGTTTTTAATGTTTCTCAGTTGCTTTGAGTTCATTTTTCCTACTCAATAATAGTAATAATAAAAATGACGCTATCTGCATCAGTGCGCATGCAACACTAAAACGCTTAAAAAGAAACAACTGTATTTGGGGAATCCTAAATGCACATCCAGTTTTCACTCATTTCCACAAACAACCTACTTTTGATGGTCATAATGGAGCTTGCCATTGTTGCCAACAACGATCACCGCTGGGTTGTTTTTCTGAGGGGGAAACACATATCAAGATAAAAGTCTCTCTCAAAAGTGGTTTTTAAGTCTAATCTGGAACTCATCTAACTTGAAAGGTGACGCTGCTCAGCAATGTACAGTAAAAAACTAGTACAATGCTTCTGTGAAGTTTGGGGTCCTGGATCATGCACTAGTAGTAATCTGAGGCATTATCAGAGTTCAAGAACACATTGCAGCCAGGCAAAAAGCACTTGGGGTGTGAACCAGGGCCAGTGAGGGGCGTGGCCTAGGGAGAGGGGGCGTGGCCTAGGAAGTGTTCAGAGAGCCAGTTAAAACAACTTTTCAACTGTGTGGAGGGGGGTATTGTTTTTGTTTATCATTTATGTATTTTTGTGTTTTTATACTGTAAACTGCCCCACGCTCTTCAGATGAAGGGCAGTACAGAAATTTATTAAATAATAACACTTGATAAAGGCTATTCATATCTTACCAGAGAATAAACAATGCCAACTTGAAGCATTAGTATTCACAAGTAAGAAGATTAACAGTAAAAGGCATTGTTCAGAAGTATGCAAAGAGCTAAGTAAAGCTGGACAGCTTAACATACAGCTGGAAAAATCAAAGCCAATGACTTTTAAGACTTGGTGTGATACCACTATCTCTAACAAAATAACTGAAAAGTTAGAGAAGCAGCCAAAAAACCGCAACAAAACCTCCCAATGAAATAGCTCTTTATATTGGGCCACACCTGTTCAGCAAGACTTGCCAACATAAAGAACTTTGGGTGGCTGAATGAGGCCCTTAAACTTTTAAGAAAAAGCAACTAATTTTTACACAAGTCTCTAGACTTCATGCAAAAGGGGTGCTAATTCAGAGATTAAGAGAAGCTGCTCTTCCTTCTCTACCCCCACCACTTCATTATTTACAGTTATGTTTGCTTTTTTTTTACCAACAACTTCAGTGTTACTGCATTTTCACATAAGACATGGAAGGGAAGAAGTCAAACTCATGAAGAACAGGTCTAAGCAACATAATCTAGCTTGTCATAAGGGCTATATGGAACCTCTGTATTTCAAAGGCAGCATATCTTTGAGTATCAGTTCCTGAAAAGCAACAGTGAAAGAAAGCTACTGCCTTTTCCCCATCTATGGGCTTATCAGAACTATCTGGTGACCAATGTAGAAAGCAAAGCCAGATGAGACTGAACCTTTGGCCTGATCCAGAAGACACTTGCATCCATTCTAGCTCAATAGAGAATATGTACAAATGCATTCTCTTCCAATGTGTCCAAATGCAGAGCTACTCTTACATTATCTTGAAAGCATCTTGCACATACCCACTCTATCTGCATAGATGGGAGGGCATTATGCACTGTAACAGTTTCTCCAGTGAACAAGTTCCTACTTTGGCTGTGGCAAACGAAAGGGTCAAGGTTTTGTTTGAAAAACACAATTCAATTCCATAATCATAATCATAATCATCATCATCATCATCATCATCATCATCATCTTATGTTTGCCCCAACATGCTATCCACTCGGACAATATATGATGGGATACCATGATAAATGATTTTCAAGGAACCTAAGCATTCATTACCTCCCAATCCTTTGAACAACTGTACTGATACAGATGTTCATAGGATCCTGTGCTAAGATTCTACTACTGGCAACAAGAGACAATTTATGCACCTGCTCTGCAAAACATATTTTAGGTGGCAATTCTATGGCAAGTCATTAAATTTAGTAGGTCTTGCTTCCAAGTGCAAACTGGTTGTAAATTCACATGTTCTGCATCAACTATTTTAAGAAATGGGCATCTAGAGTCTACAGAACCTCATACAAAATAGGGCTACTATACACAATATTAGAGAGCTTTATTTGCTGTGCATATTCTGTACGGCTTTCCACGAACCTTTGCATCGTTGTCAAATGAGTCAAAGAAGATGCCAACTCCATTCCAGTTATCAGCTGCTCCGAAAACAGGACCGTCTAAGCCTTGTTCTTCTGTAAACCAGACGGCCTATTTAGAGAAATTCAAATCTAAATTTTAGGCCTCAGGTTTATGCAACCAATTTGTCTGCAAATGCAACCATTCTACCTACCAGTCCATCAGCTCCTACTCGTCCTCTCCCTGTCACTCGGAAGGTCACTTCAATTTCCCAGTATTCAAATATAGACTTGCTTTTTGTCCATACTGATCCCCTCTGACTTTTTAATGATGGAGTTATTCTTATCTGATCAGCGCTGGGTATAGCATCTAAAAGGAAAGTAAGAAACTGATTTTTAAAATCATTGAGTGTTTCAAGAACTGCCGCAGAAAAACACACCCCATTGGCTCCATTTGCAGAATTTATTTTTGACAACTGAAAATTACAGGTGTTTTTCTCCATTCATATTCCAAACAGTGAAGGGCATCACCAGTGCTCATAGTTTATCCTCACAACCACCTGGTTAGACTGACCAAGCCAAGATTGAAATGGAGAACTATGACACTGATGATATTTAATGGTGAATGATCAAGTCAACATTACAGTGTTGCAGTGGAACAAGAAAAGGAATACTTAAAACATGGTGCTCCCTCAGCATAGTGCCTGTCTCAAAGCATGTGTGCACTCAGTTGATGCTTGTAGTGGTGAATAAACTAAAGAACTGTGGTGATGCCATATTTTAATATTCTTCCATAATTCCTAAGCCCTGTGGGAGGACAGCATGCTTTCCTTTCACAGTGCCTTGTACAATGAACAAGGGCAACCACCACCTGATTGTAAAACCTTTGATTAGATCATTTCAAAATACAGTACTGCTGCTCTCATGGATACTGTCTTCACATGTTGCAAATTTAAGACGTGGAAGGTTTTGCTCTTGTCAGAAAGTCTGAGAACACCTAGTTTGAAGTCAGGCACGCATACTGCAAGACTCTGGCCTCAATATTCAGAATCTGGACCATATGTGAAGATGTGGGATGCTGGGCAAGTTTTAGAATTATGAAGTGGGAATGAAGTGGCATTACAAGATAGGTCAGTTGATGAAGATAACCCTGTACATAAGCCATGCACATCTACATGTAAATACAAAAGTCCTACGTTTTTTTTAGGGGGGAGGAAATAAGGCTCACATATTTGTTTGCCCTAATGACCCTTCTACCTCTCTGCTACACCACTGATTAAGAACTTTTAGAAAACCTTCTGAAATGGCTTAATACTGTGCCAGAGCAAATGCTTTCTATAGAACTTACAAAAGAGCAGATTCATTTCTTATCTGTCACTGAGGAAACATCCAGCAGACAAAAGGAACATGGCCAGTTTACTTCCACTCTGGAGACCCATCATTTTGTTTCAATACTTGTGGCCCAAAGTCACATAAGCCAAGGGAATCTAGACCCCAATGCAAAGCAAACTAGAAAGGTTTCAGCATGTGGTGAATCGGAACAGTGCTGTGAAGATCCTAAATGAGGGCATTTGGGGCACTATTTAAAAATAAAACAAAATCACAGCACACATGATCGTGCTCTGTAAAAATACAACATGCACAAACATCCCTCCCCATTCCAATGTTATATTCCACTATAGAAATAAGTACTTTGCAAAATATATTGCAATACACTAAGCAGCTCCTATTAGCTGTAGAACCATGTCCTGTTCTGCTCAAGGTTTCAAGAAAACAGTGTGCAGATATTTTGTTTGTTTTCCCTAATTCATTAGTAACAAGGCTATTGTGTTAAATCTGAGCATTTGTTTGGTGTTTATTCAATCTAATGATCGCAGTATCAGAAGTTATTTGCTTCATGTTTCAAGTGTTGGTTTAATCAATGACAGAACAGTCAACATTAGAACAAACTGCAGGCTGGTACATTAGAAATAAAGACAAAAAGAAGCCGCAGCATAATACATGGATTAAGACCAAATTAATGAAAACTCTTATCAGACTAAAGTTTTTATTTTAATATAGTTTATTAAAATGAAATAATTATCAGAGGGGGGGCAGAGAAACAGGTGCTGCTGGACACAGAAAAGATTATAAGCAGGCCTCTCATTTCTGTCACTTGTGACACATCACCATAACTATGCAATGGTTTCCCATATGGCATTTCTATAAATGCTTTGACTAAAACAAAGAAAGCAGGCAACCACATGTGAAATTTCAGTTTAAAGTAATTTCACATGTTCAATAAAAAGAACATATTCATTCTTAAAGAGTATATTTAGACCATCCTTTTGGCACCTGCATCATGTACTGAGTTAGCAAACTAATGACAAGTCACACACTGAAATCTGAATTCACAACCATAAGACCAAACACGTGTTAGTTATGGAAAGCCACTGAGCTGGGATCAAGTTGCTAAAGCAGGCCGCTGACAGCAGATCCCAAGATCCTTATATATTAATTAGGACCGAGTAAGGAATAGCTGCCACCCTCCAATCAGTAGTCGCTATTACCAGCATGAATAAAAATTATTTCTGTCCATTAGACACACTTATATGAGACAAATCATTTAAACTGTAGGTATCTCACTGCAATAAAGTGGCACCGGGGGGGGGGGTAATGACCTGAACAAACAAGGGACAGAAAGAGCACTTTGCTTGTCAGAACACATTTGAAGAAACCTATTACAGAGACATCTTCATGGCTTACCTAAGCACCATATGGTGTGGTTTACCTCATGGGAATGAAAGATGCTACTAATCACCTACTGTGGAAAAGCAGCACGACAGTGTAAACACTTCTGTAAAAAGAAATACACTGCTCCATCAGCAAGCTATATATGCTAAACTCAAAGTAGAATGAACACATAATAGCATTCAGGGACAATAAAGTATTACAATCTGTGCAAACATGCTATAAAATTGGGACAGAGGTTAATAAAATCATGCCACACAGTATGAAGGAGTGCAGGAAATAAAGGCTTGTAGTTTTCTCGAGGAAAGTTAGAATGGAGTTTCTGCTCAAGTCACATTCAACAAGTCTTACTCTTGGTTACAAAAGATTGGGGGAAGGGGTGAGGAAAGGCCTGTACCAATAAACCAGTAATACAGTGGTACCCCGCGTTACGTACGCGGTCCGTTCCGGGTCGCGCCACGTAACCTGGGTGTACGTAACATGAACGAACAAAAAAAAAGGGAAAAAAACCCAGGAAGTTCGCGTGGTTTTGCACTTCTGCGCACGTGCGAAGTGCACAGAACACTTCTGCGCACCCGCGCGTGCTCCGTGGAGGACTTCCGGGTCGTGGAGGTGTGTAACTCGAACATACACAACACGGAGCGTACGCAACACGAGGTATGACTGTATAAAACAAAAGGAGGAGGTGACAGGTATTCACCAACTGAAAGATGAGGTGGCAATGGTGTGCCTGTGCCTGTGAAACCACGACTCCCTGCCCAAACCTTGTAATTCCTTTAAAGAGAAGCCAAATCACTTCTGTGTAGCACAGTATTGTTGCTATATAAATGAGCAATAGCAGTGGCAGTAGGCAGAAGTGTATGCATGGTGCAGGAAAGAGAAAAGGCATGCATCTAGAGTGAATACTACTCTATAAGGCAGGAGTGAGGAAGCTGTAGCCAGATGTTGCTGGATCTCAACTTTCTTTCCTGACCATCGGCCATGCTGCCTAAAGATGGAAATAGTTGCAGTCCAACATCTGGAGGACCACAGGTTCCCTGCATCCACTCCAATATGCAACAGGTTTGAAAACAGTGGCGCCAGACCTTTCATCCTCATTGCATTCACATCATAGAAGACCTGATGCATGACAAAAGTTTATGAAATTAGCCATGGCGGGGGGAAAGCTTGATAGAGAAGGGTTTTTCCCTCATTCTCACACGACACTAGAACTTTTAGAAACCCACTGAAGGTGAATCTTGGAAGACTCAGGAGAGGTTAAAAAAAATGTACTTCATGTGATACATAGTTGGAAATATGGAACTTTCTCTTACAGGAGACAGCAATGGGCACCAACTTAGCTAACTGCAAAAGACAACTCACAGAGGATAAGGCTATCAATGGCTAGAGCCATGGTGGGTATGCTCTGACTCCAGGACAAAAACAATGATGCCTCTAAACACCAGTTGGTGGGAACCACAGGAAGAGTCCTGTGCTTGAGTCCTGCTTGCAGGTTTCCCACAGGCATCTGGTTGGCCACTGTGAAAACAAGATGCCATACTAGATGGGACTTTAGCCTGATCCAGCAGGTTTTACGTTCTTATGAGGGTATCTACGACAGCCTTGTATTTAAGCACTAGGCAGCCAGGAAATGCATGCAAACCCCCCAAAAGGGGGGGGGGGTTCCATGCAGGCAAATGAGTGGACTGGTAAGAGAAGAGGTGGAATAATACACCATCCCTCCACAACCAGTATTAAAAAAACAAAACCTCCTTCTTCTGAAGTCCTGTACAGAATTGCAGCACTGTCCCACCTCTGTCAGCACTCAACAGGCTACTATATATATTTTTTAATGTTGGCAATTTTGGATGGGCATAATTACAAGGCTCAAGTAGAAGGCCAATAAACATCGCTCTGAGCAGCAAGCATTGCTTTCATTATAGGCTCTACAAAAAGAGTGTGTGTGCATACAGCAAGACTTAACCAAGCACTTAGGAGCACTCAGCTAACGCTTTACAAGTGATCTGTTTTTTCCCTTTTCTCCCAAATATGCGCTCCTGCCTTGGCCGAACAGACTACGTTTTCATCTAGCTTTCAGCATTTTGTGCAACTATCTCAGCACCAAAGGTAGCGGACCACCCCCAACCTTTGGCCCACTTTACCTACTGCTGATAAGGAAGCAGCAGCAGCACAGGGGAAAACCCCAAAATACCTGGGATGAAGGGAGGAGAACACACAACCTCCAGCCATATGCCTTGCTTTCCCCATGGTGCGCATGTGGATGCTTCTCTTACCTGTACTATTAAGGACGAGGGGAGAAAGTCCAGAAGGGCCACGTGGCAGACCTTACAGATAGAGAGGTCAGGAAGCAACGCCAGGGAGGCCTCTCTAGACTTGCAGCTCCCCCCGCCGGGGTCGTCGTAATAAGTACATTTTTCTTTTTCTTTTTGGTGAGGGTGGAGAATATACTGGACCTGCGAACCCCAGGCGCGCATAGACAAACCGCGCATACTCAGGGAGCGAGGCAGCCGCACTCTGCACGCGCTCGGAGGCCCCCTCGCCTTTGCTGTTTGCTTGCGGCGCTTCTGCTTCCCGGAGCCGAAACCCCGGGCCTGACGTGAAGCCGTAGGACCCCTGGCGCTCCCTCCCCTCCACCCGCGGAGCCCTACCCGCCGGTACTTACTGCCCGTGTGCACCCAGAAAGGCACCGACCCGTCCCCCTGCACCAAGTGCGGCCCCTTGAAACTGTATTTGTACTCGAACCGCCGGTGTGGCGGCGCGGGGCCGGCAGCTCCGGCGTCTATCTGGCCGGAGGCTTCTGTGGCGGGGAGAAGGCGGCCAACGAGGCAAAGCAGGGCTGCTACAAGAAACCTCCCAGCCGGGATCCCCTTCTGCACCCACACCGCCGCCATCTTGGCCCCAGCTGCGCGCAGACCCGGCTCGGCCAACAGGGCGCTACCTGATTGGCCGAGGCTCCCGGGGGGTGGGCGGGGCCTGAGCGCGGCCAGCGAGGCGAAGAGCGCCGCGGCCGGGTGGGCGGCGCCTCGTTTTATCGCCCCGCCCCCTCCTGCGTAGTAAGCCAGCCAGCCCCGCCCACAAGACGAGGGGGTGCGAGGGCGTTGTGGACCCACGTGGTTTGAGCAGAGTCCCCGCCCACTCGCTTCCCTCGCTTTAAAAGCCCAGCAATCTTCAACGCCTCATTATTTTGTGGCGCGCGCTTATCTCTTACGTAGGTCGTGTTCTCTCTCCCTCCGCAATACGTATCTGTGACATCTCCTATTTGAGGCAGAAGCAAATAAAGGAAGGGTCTAACCCTGATCCGATTCCTAACATAACATAATCACTCTATTATATATACACGAGGACAGTCAACTGCCTTTCACTTTTTCATGATGCCTTAGAATCGATCCTAAATAAAAAGAAATTAAGAGGTGATTAACAAGCAACATAGTGTTTTGCCATCCGAATTAATGACGTGAGGAGTTCATAGTTAGCGCGTACAAATTGATTGTAAAATGACACATAGATTGTCTGCAAAATCTATGTAGTTAATATTTTGCTTCCTCCCCCCTCGCACACCCAAAGGAAAGTTAGGCTATCTCCAAAATTATCGCCAAGGCCTTTAAAAACCTCCAGATTTGGAGAAGCACCCCCGCATCTGATAACACAGTATTGAGCTCCGCTGCACTCACTCTCAGGGGTGGAATATTTTCCCTACCTGTGAAATCAATTCTTTCAACTATCACAGGAGCTCAGCCACCCAATTCCATGTCTCATCCTGCTATGGCTCACCTTTGCACAAAAAAAGAAAAAGGTTTCAACACCAAAGGATTGAAAGTTTCCCTCCACACATGGGCGTACCCAAGGGGGGGCAGGAGGGGGCACCTGCCCCCCAGAAGCAAAAAATAATAATAATTAAATGGTTATCGGCAGCCTAAAAGGAAAAAAAAGCTCTCCTAAAAAGCTCAACTTTCTCCCCCTCCCAAAATCTAAATAACAATTGAGCTCTGCCGACCGGCAGCCGGCCACTGCGCGTGCGTGTGTGTTGCGCCGGCTGATCGTTGCAAAGGAGCTTTGGAAACAGTTCCCTTGCATGGTGAGTTGTGATGGCTGAGGATCCTAGGAAACTGAGTTTTTCAGCCATTTGGGAGCTTTCTGTTGGGGGGGGGAGTTTTTCTGTTTTTTGAAGCTGTTTTTGTTTGCTGTTTACGTAATATGGTCAGTAGTCTAAAAACGAACTGAACCCCTAAAAAACAGTTACAGGTGGGTAGCCGTGTTGGTCTGCTGTCTTAATACAAAGAAATTTCAGAAATAGACTGGAAAGAGAAGTGGCTGAATTATAACTAATCACCAAACTTAAAACCACGGAGAAACCTGGTCTGAACAAAGACATTGGATTCTTATCTCATTATACATAACAAAGCTATCTTTAGCCATCTCACCACTTGCCTTTCCCTGCAAGACTAATTACAGCCGTTAAGAGTCCTCAACAGGTTTTCCACACCTATCAGCTGATCACCCATTTTCCACACCTATCAGCTGATCACCCATTCCCACCACCCTTCTGAGCAATACCCCTCCCCACTCCCTCACTATATTTAAGGATCTGGTGACTTCTGTTTCAGTGTATCTGAAGAAGTGTGCATGACACGAAAGCTCATACCAGGAACAAACTCAGTTGGTCTCTAAGGTGCTACTAGAAAGAATTCCCTAAAAAACAGGGCATTCCTCATCCCCATCCTCATCTACGGGGGTAGATCACTGCTGAAAGTAGATCACAGTCTCTTGGGAGTTAGCCACCCCTGGTATAAGACATGTAACTAGAATAAAAATAAAAAATAAAAATTCAAGCAAATAATTGTAATAACTACTATAATAAAGCACTGCTATAATTATATATAATTTTCCTAAAATTTTGGTTTCATTCGCCTTTCCGTGCTGAAATGTCACAACCTGAACAACCATGGCTTGCCCCCCACCCCCCAGTTTTGATCCTGGGTACGCCCCTGCCTCCACATTAGGAATAATGAGTGTGATCTGCAGCAAAATGTTGCAGCGTGGAGTGCAGCATTCCTTGTCAGAGTTCCAGCCAGCCCTAACCCACCACTCCTTTTAAAGATGTTTTCATCTCAATATCTTTTTTATACTTCTGCAAACCTTGGGAGTTTCCCCAAGCCTGGAAATACTTCCCTCTTGTGCATGGATCTTGCCATTTTGGCTACACAAGAATCAGCACTCAGAAAATGAGTGATATTAGGATATCATTTTAGGAAATGTTTGAAGAAACATTGGTTAAAAGGATCATTGGCAACATGAAATCTAAATTCACCCAGGTATAAGGGCAAGGAGAGAAAAGTATCTAACAGGGCAATCCTATACCTGGCTACTTAGTAGTAAGCTGCCTTGAGTGCTATCAGGATAAAACATGGGGTATTATTATTATTATTATTATTATTATTACCCAGTTATGTGGGTATAGGATTGCAGCATTAAGCTCATCATCACACATTGAAGTGCTATTGTCCACCACAATGTTACCATTCTCCACCCTCCCACAATCTGTTACAGAATTAAGATTTCTTGAAAAATGGGACATATTCACAGAAATAAAAACTTCCTGTTCTGAACCCGAAGGTCATCTCTGTGGCTGCTGGCTCCAATTCTAGAAAATAAATCCCAGACTTTCTTTCAGGAATTGTTTTAATCCTGATCAAGTAGGTTTTAATCAAGGGCTGCCTTCTGTCAGACAACAAAAGGGAAGATCCCAAAATGCAATCTGACATGTGGGTGGCGGGTGGGAGGGGTGACAGCCTCCTGCTGCGATGCTGTGTTTATTACACACCAAATGCTTTTGATACTATTCCCAAGGGAAATTCATTAGTAGCCTCTGGGCATATTGAGGTCCAAAGAGAGCGAAGCAGATAGGTTGTGATCCTTCAATTGAACATGACACACGATGCAAGATATCTTTGAACCACCATGTTTCTCAGACAAGCAATAATCTAGTTGAAAGTTATCTTGCATGGTTTCCATTAATATTTGTAGCACTTTATTTGGGTGTGTTTTCTCTCTCCAAACATTGTTGTCATAGAGCGTGTTTTCTGTGCTGTCATTACCTTGCATGTTGAGAGCTGATATTATCTATTGTCAGGCTAAATGAAGCTCACTGGGTAATAACAAAAAAAAAAAAAAATCCTTCCAGTAGCACCTTAGAGACCAACTAAGTTTGTTCTTGGTACGAGCTTTCGTGTGCATGCACACTTCTTCAGATAACAGTTCAGTTACCTATCCCTCAGCCTAGCCTACCCCACAGATTTGTTGTGAAAATATTATTAGAGGGAACTTGAGTTTCCTCAAGAAGGCAGGAGACAAAAATAATAAATAAATGTTGTGTCAGGTCTATGTGTCTATATATATAAGAAAAGCCCTGCGGGATCAGATCAATGGTCCGTATAGTTCAGTGTTATTTGTGTCTGTGTGGAAATGTAACTATATTTATACTTATGTCACTTATTTCTTAAAATTTATATAGAATACCTCAAAACGCTTTACAAAAAGATAAATCAAGAAAAAAATCACAACCATACCTTAAAACACTGACACAAGTTAAAATACCAAAACAGATTAAAATTACCTCAACTTTCTAAGCAACTGGGTAGACTCGCCTAAACAAGAATGCTTTTAGCAGGCACCGAAAAGAGTACAGGGAAGGCACCTGCTTAATCTCAATAGGCAAGGAGTTCCAAAGTGCAGGTTTTGCCACAATGCCACACTAAGTGATCAATTTTACAGATTTGGAATGGGTATTATGTGGCACCTGTATTATGTGGCCAATTCCGCCGATGGAAGCAGTTGAGTGGGCACAGTAAGTAAGTAAGTAAGAAGATCCTGTAGGTAAATTGGTCCCAAGCCGTTGAGGGCTTTATATACTAATAGTAATACATTGAATTTGGCCCGGTAGCTGCCCTTCAGCATATGCTGTATGGATGAATTACAAAACAAAAGTAAAACACAATATTAAAATAAAATGTAAACTAGAAAATATTGAAAAAACACTAAAATGCAGTATTTTTTTAAACAAACATCTCCTTTCTGCCAGGCGAAAACATACCCAATTTCCTGCTCAGTTTACAAGATAAAAAAAGAGCTAAGATGAGATTTGCTCCTCTTCCAGTTACTCTGCTGCTGCTCAGAACTGAGCCATTGTTGGGCTTAGGTGTGTCATCACAGCTGGGGTTTATGGTTTAGATTTAGGGCAAGTCTTGGTTACAGTTTATTTGTTCTTCTTCTTGTTGTTGTTCAGTCGTGTCTGACTCTTTGTGACCCCATGGACCAGAGCACGCCAGGCACCCCTATCCTCCACTGCCTCCCGCAGTTTGGCCAAACTCATGCTTTGAGAACACTGGTTACAGGTGGGTAGCCGTGTTGGTCTGCCATAGTCAAAACAAAATCAAAAATTCTTTCCAGTAGCACCTTAGAGACCAACTGCATGCACACAGAAGCTCATTCCAAGAACAAACTCAGTTGGTCTCTAAGGTGCTACTGGAAAGAATTTTCGATTTTGTTTTGAGAACACTGTCCAACCATCTCATCCTCTGTCATCCCCTTCTCCTTATGCCCTCCATCTTTCCCAACATCAGGGTCTTTTCTAGGGAGTCTTCTCTTCTCATGAGGTGGCCAAAGTACTGGAGCCTCAACTTCAGGATCTGCCCTTCCAGTGAGCACTCAGGGCTGATTTTTTTTAAGGATGGATATGTTTGGTCTTTTTGCAGTCCATGGGACTCTCAAGAGTCTCCTCCAGCACCATAATTCAAAAGCATCAATTCTTCGGCGATCAGTCTTCTTTATGGTCCAGCTCTCACTTCCATACATCACTACTGGGAAAACCATACCTTTAACTATACGGACCTTTGTCGGCAAGGTGCTGTCTCTGCTTTTTAAGATGCTGTCTTGGTTTGTCATTGCTTTCCTCCCAAGAAGCAGTTACAGTTCATAGTTTGTCCAAAGAGAGGTAAACCGCTAGCCTGAACTCAATTCCCAAGGAAACTGCACCCCGAGTGTTGAAGTCCCTGGCGTCTTACAACACTCGGAGGTTGGGGTGGCATGTAGCAATATATTACATTTCCAGACCGAAGGATACCTATGCAAATACTTTGGCTGGCACAAGAAACCTGCATAAAAATAGGGTTGCCATGTTTTGAAGAGCAAAAAAGAGGACGCTATGATGGCCATTCAAAGCAAATACGGCGGTACCTCGGGTTAAGTACTTAATTCGTTCCAGAGGTCCGTTCTTAACCTGAAGCATACTTAACCTGAAGCGTACTTAACCCGAGGTACCACTGTAAATTTCACCCCTGAAACAGAGGGTGTGTCCTGAAAAAAGAGGACTCATGGCAACCCTAAGACAGGAAAGAGAAGAGAAGAGAAGAGAAGAGAAATATAGCTTGTTTCTGCAGCTAACTAATCAAATTAAGGCTGGAAGGCAGCCTACACACACACACACACACACACACAGAGAGAGAGAGAGAGAGAGAGAGAGAGAGAGAGACAGACAGACAGACAGACAGACAGACAGACTGACTGACTGACTGACTGACCCCTTGAAGGTACAAGGGTAAAGAGTGATGGAAAGCAACAAAGGCGAGCCAGCCATGGCCCAGTATCAGAGCAAACGATAAAGAGAAAGTAGCTGGCACTGGAAGGGAAGTGAGTGGTCCAAGGCTTTAGAAAAGCTTCAGGACATTTTTTGGAAGTGTGGGCTTGTAAATGTGGGGCTGATTTTAAAATGGGTGAATAATTCCCTTGAAGAAGGAATTTCAGTAGATGAAGCTCTCATGTTTCAGGGATGGGGGAAGGAGTACCCTTTGCATCACTAGTGGCACAGGGGAAGATCTGGCTAGGAACTGTCCCATTTCTGCACCGCCTAAAGGAACGGGAGTCATTCAGGAGGTTGTTGGGACTCCATCAGCCCCAGCCAGCATGGCCAGTGGTCAGGAATGAAGGAAGCTGCAGTCCAAGAACATCTGGAGGGCCAGAGGTTCTCCATCCCCGCCTTAGTACATCTTTTTTGCACCTTGTGCAGCATTTATTCATGAAGCCTCTGCTCATTAGAATGGTGGTTGGCAACTCCTTTTAAGACCTAGTGGCTAGAAATATTTTCACTGCTGTTGTTAGATCACTAGTAGGCTCTTTAAAATCGCAAGGCAAATTAGCTTTCCACATTCAAAGTTGGCAATCCTTAACTCTTAACATTTAATTGTAGGATTACAATCAGGATTGAGCCCCTGATATATTTCCAGCAATAACATTTAACAAAACAGGGGATAGAAATAAAATGGTCCAAGTCACGTTTCTCCTAAAGCCTGTGTGATTTCTGCTGGTTCATAATACAAAACATTTGGAGAAGAAGTTGAAGGAGAAGAAGAAGAAAATTTTAAATGGGTACTAGAGAGGGCCCTTTCTGTGATTTTACCCTGGTGGTAGAATTTGCCTGATGCTATCTTTGTTGCCCTTCAGGCGGGAGGCAAAGTCTGCTCAGTGGCCGGTAATGCTATATTTCTGATTAATATAGATTGCTTTTTACTTTTTGAAACTTGCTTATATACCTAGGTCTGTATGCCTCCTTAATTAAGTAGAATTTGCTTAAATGTCTTTTAACAAGTTTTATTCCCTTTTAATTCTATGACTGTTTCATAGGTCTTTAGGGGATTTTGAGTGACGCTGTGGGTTAAACCACAGAGCCTAGGGCCTGCTGATCAGAAGGTCAGCGGTTCAAATCCCTATGACAGGGTGAGCTCCCGTTGCTTGGTCCCAGGTCCTGCCCACCTAGCAGTTCAAAAGCATGTCAAAGTGCAAGTAGATAAATAGGTACCACTCCAGCGGGAAGGTAAACGGCGTTTCCGTGCACTGCTCTGGTTTGCCAGAAGCAGCTTAGTCATGCTGGCCACATGACCCGGAAGCTGTACGCCGGCTCCCTCGGCTAGTAACGCGAGATGAGCGCCGCAAACCCAGAGTAGGACACGACTGGACCTAATGGTCAGGGGTCCCTTTACCTTTTATGAAGGTATTGCTTGCTCAAAAATGTATCTACAACAGCCCACCTCTCCAGGTGAGTTATTTAATTGCAGTACATTAAAGATGAGCTGCCTTCTACTGTACAAAAGCATCTGACATATTCACCCAAAGGGGCTGCTTCCTCAGCATGGGTGGTTGGCTTCAAGGCTGCTTGAAGCATATCTTACCAACATGGTTGGAATCACAGAATTGGAAGGAAAATGGATGGAGATCATCTTGTTCAGCCTTCACCAGCTTGTGCTGGTTGGGGCTGATGAGAGTTATAGTCCAAAACATCTGGAAGGACTCAGGTTGGCAAAGGCTGATCTAGTTCCACCCTGCTCAGTGTGTGACCAGCAATGCAGGGTGAAAGTACAGTCGTACCTCCGCTTACGTATTCCTCCGGTTATGTAAACTTTGGGATACGTACGTGGCAAATCCGGAAGTATATTTCTGTGTTTTTGCTGCGCGTGCATGCATGTTTCTGGTTTCCAGGAACCTTGGGATCTGGCTGGACCTCCGGAACAGATCCCGTCCGCAACCGGAGGTACCACTGTACAGCATTCCTCCCAAGTGATGACCATTTAGCCATTTTGACCCTTATGGATCTGTGAGATCAGTAACGGAGAAAGGTGGGTGCAGTGGGTGCCATCCCTGAGGGGAGATGACATCGCCGCGGGCAGTGCTCCCCCGGGACGTGCGCCACCGCTGGTGCACCCCCTTGGGGCACATGCCGGTGCCAAAGCACCCCTGCGGGTGGCTAGCCCTGCCCCCACAGGCCACTCTGGGTGCTGGAACAGCTAGCTCTGCCTCTGTGTAAGATGTGTCACTCGCTGGATTTCTCAAGAAAGTAATACTGACCATTCACTGAGCTGTGTTCAAAAGCAACATGTTTGCTCTGGAGATTCCTTCCAACTTCCTCTTCCCCAATCCCCATAGCATAACTCCCACAATAAAATAGGTACCGGGATTCCAAAGGACCAGAAAAGAGTGTTCTTGTACGTGACAATAGCCACACGGATACTACTAGCCCAGAGATGGAAGGAAGAGACAACACTGACCAGAGAAGAATGGTAAACCCAAGTTGATGGACTATGCCGAAATGGCAAAATTAACTGGGAAGCTCAGAAATCAATAAGAAAGACAATAACTTTTAAAAAAAGAATGGGAAAAGTTTATAATTTATATACGAGATCATTGTAAGCAGGTTAAAACATTGCATGGCAGGATTTTAACCACACTTGTAATGTAACGGAATGTATGGATAATTTAGAAAGACAAAACTTGGAGAAGTATTGATATGCAGCTGCAAATATTATCAATAGGACCCATGGAAGGGATGGGGGGAAGTCAGGAGATTCAGAGTAATCTCGATATTTGGATTCTGAATTGGTTTTTGTTGTATGTTTATATTTTTGAAAATCAAATAAAAAATTATTTACAAAAAAAAATAACTCCCAATTTTCAAAAATACATTCCCCACCGCTGCCACCTTAATTTACAGATCTTCATCTTTGGTGGTATGCTGGAGACTTGGTGTGTTCTCTTCAATACACAAGAGCAGATATCTTGATTTAGATCACAGCATTAATTGCAGAAAACAAATGGACAATGAATCCAGTGCCATAATTAATTTACCCGATATTTACTTAGTTAATTTGTTCAGGGCAGATTAACTGTGGGTTGGAGAAGCTGAACAAGGAAAGTGAGTGACAGACGCAGTCTTGCGGTGGACGGCCTCTCATTGGGAAAGTTCATCTTCATTCTGAAAGAGACGCCTTCAGGGATCATGTATTTTGAATTCCCTGTGAATTTAGTGTCATCTTAGCTTGACCAGCTCTGGAAGAACATATTAACCTCCTCTTGTGATTTTTAGAAAACCATTCTAATTTAGCAAGTAATTAAGGGTCACATGTAGGATAAAGAGCTAGATAATCTTGGATTACGCACAGGAAGCTTTGTTTCCAAGGCAACCTCAGCGGAGGGGGGTGTTAATGCCGAGGTCAGTCAGTTAATGAACTGGGAATGGTGACTGCCTCCAAAACATGTTCGAGGCATGGAAATGGAAATAACAATTACATGACCATTTAACGATTTGATAATGGAAAACAAAAGATTACAAAGCTGGTTGCCACAGAGAAACATTGGTGACAGAAGTGCAAGGGGAGAGATCTGCTGAGCTAGGTCAAGGGAGGCTGAAACAAGTGACGCTGGGCAAAAGCTTTTATTTTTTAACTCAAGTCGCTTCATTCGTCATCCACAGATTTTGTGACAGTCTCAGTATGTGAGCGGGATTTGCCTGCGTAACTGTTTCCCAACCCCTTAACCTGTAGTGTTATTTCTTGTGTCTCCTAAGGATAGGCCTGTTGGCCAAGGTTGCTCTCAAGCAACTAGTTTTGGAACTAGAGTCCATTCACACCATACATTTAAAGACTATGGTGCCACTTTAAACAGTCATGGCTTCCCCAAAGAATTATGGGAGCTGTAGTTTGATGATGATGATGATACCCCGCCCATCTTGCTGGGTTTCCCCGCCACTCTGTTAAGGGTGCTGAGAGTTGTTGTTGTTGTTCAGTCGTGTCCGACTCTTCGTGACCCCATGGACCAGAGCACGCCAGGCACCCCTATCCTCCACTGCCTCCCGCAGTTTGGCCAAACTCATGCCAGTTGCTCCGAGAGCACTGTCCAACCATCTTGTCCTCTGTCGTCCCCTTCTCCTTGTGCCCTCCATCTTTCCCAACATCAGGGTCTTTTCCAGGGAGTCTTCTCTCCCTCATGAGGTGGCCAAAGTACTGGAGCCTCAGCTTCAGGATCTGCCCTTCCAGTGAGCACTCAGGACTGATTTCTTTTCCTATCGTAGAGCTACAATTCCCACAGTGGGTTAAAGAGCAAGCCCTCTTTCTAGGGAACTATGGGAATTGTAGTTCTTGAGAGGGAAATAGGGGTCTCTGGGCAATTCTCTGCACTCCTAGCATTATTTTGACATTAATGCTGCAGGATGCATTAATATTTTGATATGACTGTTTTTGAATACACCAATATTTTAAGGTTCTTAAAAGAAGAAGTACCCTGGAAAGTAAAATCTCAACATTTGAGATTTTGACAATGTTGGACTAAAGAAATAAATAAAAAAAATCTGGATAAACTGTTTATGTGGCTGGTCCCAGCAGAACAATGAAGCAGGTTCTTCGTCCTGAGTTACTTGCCTCCTACTGACCGCTTGTCTGGAAATACCTGTGTAGGCAGGACACAGGCAGTTTACATGGATGAGGAAAGTGGAAGTTGCCACAGCTGAACAGACCCTGAAAATGCCATGTAACCAAGTTTACCCCAATTCAGCACATAGTGACCTATTGAGGCCCTGTGTCCTACTTTAAAGAGGACAACATTCTGTCAGAGAACAGTCCTCCACTGGAAGGCTCCCTCTATTTGAAGGGCTGTCCTGTCCACACCTGGTTTAAAGGAACATAAGAAGGGAGAGCAAGAGTCTTGAAATCAGCCACCAACATTTAGCTCTCAGGCAGCAGACTCCCTTCCACAGATCATCAGGCAATCGTCTTCTCCACTATGGTTAGATCATATAGAATTGTAGATGTATTTCTATTTAAATGAGAGTAGTTCTTTTTAAATGTGCTCATAGAGATGTAAATTAGCATATGCTAATATTATGCAACCCAGCACCTGCACTTGGCATCTTTCGGCATCTCCTAGGCTTCTGTACTCTTAGCAGGGCCCATCACTGGCCCGGCCCCCCTTTTTATCTGTTACGCAACCTCATGCTTTTGAGAGAGCCAGTGTGGTGTAGTGGTTAAGAGCGGTAGACTCGTTATCTGGGGAACCGGGTTCGCGTCTCCACTCCTCCACATGCAGCTGCTGGGTGACCTTGGGCTAGTCACACTTCTCTGAAGTCTCTCAGCCCCACTCACCTCACAGAGTGTTTGTTGTGGGGGAGGAAGGGAAAGGAGATTGTTAGCCGCTTTGAGACTCCTTCGGGTAGTGAAAAGCGGGATATCAAATCCAAACTCTTCTTATATCCTGGATCACGTTACCAAGAAAGGGTTCCCTTTTCAGCACATTGCGCAGGGTTCCTTTGATCAACTATGGAAATGTTAAGAAGCATAACAACTCACCTGGATTCAAAACCTAGTGAGCGTTCTTGGGCAAATTACAGTGGTGCCCCGCTAGACGAAATTAATTCATTCTACGAGTGTCTTTGTGGAGCGAATTTTTCGTCTAGCGAAGCAGCAATGCAGCGCGGAGGTTTTCACGCCGGAAAATTTTTTTTTTTCCGTCTTGCGAGGCAGCCCCATTGACTTTTTCGTCTTGTGGGGCTGCTTTCTGCTAGCGAATGCCGTTTGTCTAGCGAGTTTTTCGTCTAGCGAGGCATTTGTCTAGCGGGGCACCACTGTACTTTCTCTTAGCCTTAATTACCCATGGAAAATGGGAACATGAAAAACTCACCTCATGAGACTGTTGTCGTGAGGCTAAATAAGACGTCAAAGTTACTAGATAGGTCTCTGCCTCGGGCATAGTTATTTACTATTATTTATTCATTACACTTGTTAGTTGTTTTTTATCCAGAGGTCTCCAAACCATCGAAAAACATAAATACATTATACTAGTGGTTCCCAATGGGTGGTCTGCGGACCCCAGGGGCCTGCATAACCCACCCAGGGGGTCTGTGGCACCATTCATGTAACAAAAACTGCCATAGATACAGGCGAAGACCATTTTCTATGTGTCCAATTGACACACGACCACTGGCACGTGGGTCCTTTTAGACCTAGAATAGGATGGAATGGGGTGGAATAGGGGCAGAGCAGAATGGGGGGTGTAACAGGCCGGGCTTATGCACCCTCTGCTGGTGTGTGCAGGGGCCAGGTACAGAACCATGCAAAATGGTCACTGCCTGTATATCAACATTTTCAAAAGTAGGGGGTCCATGGCTTGGATTTTGAAAAACAGGCAGTCCACAGTACTTTATACTAGTAACAGATTCATACAGCTGCACACAGCATCTGAAAACACTTGAGGTTCATAAACACTAGAGGTTTATATCCAATGCTGCACCATCGAGGTTCAATTGGCAAAATGAGGCTTCCGGTTGCTCTCTTCTCCCTGCAAACCCTCAAAAATCCACTTCAGGGGGTTGGAGGAGAAAATTCTGTTGCACACACAAAAGTCCTTGTGCCAGTGAAGCAGCAGCGCTGGATACAGCCCTGAAGGTAGAATCACAGATCAGCAGCCCGCAAGACATGTCATGCTTGTAAATGCAAAACGAGTACATTAGAATGCTAACATATCAGAGAATGTTTAACTGAATTGCAGTGAAGGGAAAGACAGGCAGTGTTGCTCATCTAAGTATAATTTAATTATGTTACCCAGCACTTAAAGAGAGAACACTGACTCTTAAGTGAATTAATTTCATTTAATCGAACTATATTGCATGCCAGCATAATTCACTGGTGATTTCATCACATTGTCACGTATCCCCAGTCTCCCATCCTTGTGAACAACCTACTGGTAACATATACATTACATTCAGAGAAAGGCAGACCCTGTGGCTTGTATATGCAACAATTTTCAAGAAAGTTGGTGAAAACTTTCCTGAATTCAAAGCCGTGGCTAAAATGGTCCCGAGGATAAAACTGACCAAGTCAAAATATCACAAGGTGTGATTTAAAGAGCACCCACAAAGGAAAAGGATGCCACCAAAATGTGATGCACAAAAAAACAAATAAAGCCTATAAAAGTGTGCAGAGAATGTATTCATTGATAGTAACCAACTCCCCTCCCCCTCATTTTGAGCTATACATCCTTCCTTCATGGGGATATTTTGCTCTCAAGTACAAATACATACCCGTCCTCTACATTTTCTTCTGGCAGCTGCTGGACTAGAAGCACAGGCGAAAACAAGCAGTTGCTAGACAAAAGTATCGTGCAACTACCAATCCACTGTGTGTCTCAGCACAGCTCCTGCTGAACAAACAATTTTAACTCCCTTATAATCTGCAATTGTGTCTCGCTCTGTTTATTGTCTCCACTTAGACTCTAATAAGAACAATAAAAAGGTGCACTTGGTTTCCGTCTGTAATCGCCCGATCTTTTTGTTTGGTTAATAAGCAATTGGTCCTGTAGTTTAGCTATTTGGTGATCAGATTATGTTATCGCAGAACTGCAAATTGAAATACAACAGTAACAGAACAATAGTATTGGATGATTAGGCTTAAAGGCGGCTTTCATACCTCATAATTTATCTTCTCTGATTGGTTGCAAACAATGTTTTTTACATGTGTTTATGGTTGCCGTATTTGTAGAGCCAGTTATTCTAACGTGGGCAGGAGAGTTAATTCCACAGTTGCACCGGTAAAGCTTCATGGTCTTCCAGTCTTAGATCCAGAGACACCTGCACCAGTGGGTAAAAAGGTTGAAGTCTTCTCTGCTAGTGTCTGGGGGCTAAGAGCCAGGTTGGATCAGTGTGGTCAGTGCTTTTCTTCTGGGGGGGAAACAGGGTTACGTATACCCCTAAACATTTTGTGAATCTTTGTACTTCTGTCCATTTACTGTATTTAGTTCTCCCGATCTGAACTATAAAATGGTGATTTTCTTGAGTAAAAATGAGAGTACCCCTAAACATTTTTTTTTAGTTTTTATTTTGCACCATAAAAACAAAACAAAGAAAATTAAAAATAAATACACTTTTGTCACATTTACACGGTTTACATTATAGTTTAAACTCCGCCGAGTTTTCCGACATTTTTTAAAACAGAAAAAAAGCACTGACTGTGGTACACCCAAAACCTGCTCATGGATAAGATCAGGCTAGATAAACCAAAGCTAGAAACAGATGGGTGCCTGCCAACCAAGAATCAATGACTAGCAGGCAATAGGATAGTTGAGGAAGACTGCAGCAGGGACATTTTGCTTGTGCTCAGGATAATGCCCAGGCATTGGTGTGATTTGTAAGGTCTAAACCACTGTGGTCTAAACCACTGAGCCTCTTGGGCTTGTCGATCAAAAGGTTGATGGTTCAAATTCCCACGACGGAGTGAGCTCCCATTGCTCCTGCCAACCTAGCAGTTCGAAAGCACGCCAGTGTAAGTAGATAAATAGGTACTGCTGTGGCAGGAAGGTAAACACCGTTTCCATGCACTCTGGTTTCCGTCATGGTGTTCTGTTGCGCCAGAAGTGGTTTAGTCATGCTGGCCACATGACCCGGAAAGCTGTCTGTGGACAAACGCCGACTTCCTCAGCCTGAAAGCAAGATGAGCACCGCAACCCCATAGTTGCCTTTGACTGGACTTTACCGTCCAGGGGTCCTTTACCTTTACCTCTACAGTGGTGGGGGACCTGGGGTTCTTCAGGGGTTGTTGGACTCCAACCTCCATCAATCCCAACCTCTGTGGCTTATATAAAGCCCCAACTTTATCACCACTTACGTCATTGCATGTTCCTGACATTTGAACTCTCCTTGACTTTCAGAGTCAATTCAAGGATTCATGCCAACTTCTAGGCTGCTAGCATCAAGCTATTCTATTTGTTTTGACAGTGAATGCAATTGCTCCTGTTTTCTGTTATTCAAATACTTGCCACAGGGAAGCTTGAGCAGACTGGCAACTGTGAGGGTGGGGGGAGGGGATTTTTTGCTCCGTATAAACCAGAGGCAGAGGACTTTATACCCGGGGTCCAAATGCAGCCCTCCAGTTCTTGGGACTCTCACCTGGCCACTGCCCCTCCCCAGCCTTGCTTAGCTGGGATGTGTGCTTGAACTCTGATGATGATGATAATAATAATAATAATAATAATAATAATAATAATAATAATAATAATTCCCATCCCTTACATAAATAAAAAGCTCCACCCTTAAGCTTGCATTTGCATTTCAAGATAAGCTCCCATGGGTACCAGTGGAGACATTCTTTGAAATGCAAATAGCACTTTACAGTATCGTTAAAAATTGTTAAAATCAATTAATTTTTTTTAATGAAATGCAAATAGCAGCTTCAGAGGGGTATTTATTGCCAGGACCATGTCAGAGAAAGAAGGAGTTAAACTCTCCCTCCATGCCCTGAGCAGAGGCTCTCCAGGCTTCCCTGTGCAGCTGCTATTTATGCAATGAAAAACATAAACATCAATTGCATTTGCTGCATTTAATGCCAAGTCTAGTTGGCCCTGAGCCAGGATGGAATGCAGAGGAAGGCTGAGGATGGAGACTCAGAGAAGGCGGGATGTTACCTGGAGCCAGGAAAAAGGCCAGGAGTCTTGGAGTGGGAGGAAGGATGAACTCTCCTTGCAAATCCCAAGGCTGCTAGGACATCTGTAGTTCTCAGGGTGCCTTCAGGCAGCATCCCTCGTACTCGGAAGGGTATCCCTCTTGTGACAAGGAAAGTCAACGGTAGTAAAAATATCAGAATGCTTTGGCACAGAAACATTTACACTGTATGTAATTCCATCTGACGTATGTTTTCCTTCCTGGATCCTGATCAGATTACCCCACCTAGTGGTCTAAAATGTAACACAAACTGTCACTCCTTAATGAAACAAGTGAGGGTTGTTGGCAGGGAAGGGAGATGGGAATTAGAGAGTTGCAGTCAGAGCAACTCACTCAGATCATCAAGGAGACAGATTTTATATGTTAAAAAATCCTTTTCAACCTAATTGGATTCTGAAAAATACGTCTCCAAGAACATAAAAAAAATTACAGTATTTAGCTGGACATAGATTAAAGAGGTAAAGGCAAAGGGACCCCTAACCATTAGGTCCAGTCGTGGACAACTCTGGGGTTGCGGCACTCATCTTGCTTTACTGGCCATGGGAGCCGGCGTACAGCTTCCGGGTCATGTGGGCAGCATGACTAAGCCACTTCTGGCGAACCAGAGCAGCACACAGAAACACCGTTCACCTTTCCGCCGGAGCAGTACCCATTTATCTACTTGCACTTTGACGTGCTTTTGAACTGCTAGGTTGGCAGGAGCAGGGACTGAGCAATGGGAGCTCACCCTGTCGCGGGGATTCGAACCGCCGACCTTCTGATTGGCAAGCCCTAGGCTCTGTGGTTTAACCCACAGTGCCATCCACGGCCCATAGGTTAAAGAACATGCCACTAAAAATTGCATGATTGAATAACAAAGACCTGCACACAACAGCACAGGCAATGTCTCTACGATCACCACTGAGTCTTTCTGGAGGCATCTTTCAATTTGGATGGCAACCACATTCCCACTCAGGAGGTCCACTGCTTATTGCTCTTTATTAGTTGTACTGAACTATCTGGACTGGTGCCAGTCTGGCTTTGCTGTTGGAACAGCAAATAAAACAACCAAGAAAAACCCACAACAGAAATGATCGGGAACAATCTGCACAAGTGCCACCAAAATGAATAGGAGCTTTTGTGCAAATTCAGGGAATGCCCAAAGCTTACTCTATTTCTATGTTATCAACTTTGTAACAATACCTGTAGCTTTTTATTAAGAACAAAGAAACTTTTGGTTTTCTGTTAATGGTTAGATCATGATCCACTCTGTTCTGAAACATATCTTAACATTTTAAAAGAGAGAGAGATAGTTCACTTTAGAGTACATATTATTACACATTACATTTTTTTTTAAAAAAAACAAAACAGTAAACCTGTTGCACTGGTTTCAGGAATGACTTTCTCCTTGTCACTCACCCTTTTAAATCAATTCTAATATTGATTGGGTGACCCACTACCTCTGGGTCAAAATGAACAACTGACTTTGTTCATGATTATTTCAAGCAGGATTTGAGCCAAGCCAGCTTGGACATCTTGCAGTCCCTTTGACCACTGGTGGCTGGAGAGTTTAGAATCTTATGAAGCAAGTGACCTGGAAGTGAACCGTGCAAAACCGTAGAAGCACCCCGGGCTTTGAACTTTGGCTTTCAGAATGCATCCTTGAGAAATAACCCAAGTGACCCGCCATGTTTTTCTCTCCTTCTCTAGCTACCCTTCCAATACTGTATTTGAAAGATGAAAACACATGAACTTTTTTAATACAATGGTCACATTTAGATGATAACTTCCTGTGCTTTTGGTTAGGTGTTGTATTACCTGTCTAGGAGAACAGGAAGCGTCCCAGGGAATGGCAGACCTTGTACTGATACCGCAGTTATCCTGCTCGCTTTGTGAATTGGCAAAATCTTTGAGTGGTGATCTTTCACAATAGGTCAAAACTGGGCACCTGAAAGTCCTGAAACAGCTTCTCAAACTAACTAAACACATAATCAGGTCAGTGGTTAACATTTTGAACTATAATCAACAATACTTTATTTCATTTCACTTACTTATTTATCTAGTTTCTAAAGTGGGGGGATATTTTAAAATGGCATTTTCCACCAGAACACCAAGTGCTGCAGTCTACTGTACAATGTCCTTCTATTGTATATGCAGATAAAAAACAAATCATAGCTACACAAACAACAAATCAAGACTGACTTTACTGCCATTAAAATTATTTCTTGGTTTATTTAATGTATTTTTAATCATTTGTTGGAAGCCACCCAGAGTGACTGAGGAAACCCAACCAGATGGCTGAGGTATAAATAAATTACTGTATTATTTGTTAAATATTACTGTATTATTTGTTTAACTTGATGAGAATGTTTATAACCTGCCAAATCATAGGAAATATCACAGTGATGTACAATAAAGCCATCAAAACATTATAAACTCATAAAATGCAAAATGAATGACCAACATTGAATCATGATAATTCCTCTAAGGAGGCTTGGCAAAACAAACATGTTCTCAGCAGACAACATAATTTTAAAAATTGTAGGTGTCCGTCTTGCTGTAATAGGAATAGTGTTCCAAAAGAGTGGAAGTTTTAGTTCACGAAGAAACTGGATAAATATGAAAGAACACTGCGATAGTCAGAAGTACTTTTCCAAATCATTGCAGTGTATGAGGAGCACGATGGTCCTTCAGAGATTTTGTTCCTAGGCATTTTAGAGCTTTATGTACTGACAATAATTCCTTGAACTGAGCTCAGAAATATACTGGCAGCCAGTTCAGACAAGTCAGCACTTCTTCATGTGGTTGTTAATGCTGCTTTGAGTGTTTAGATATTATTTTTAATGTATTTCCATCCTTCTAAGGCAGGGATGAGGAACCTCAGGCTGTTGGGTTGGGGTTAAAATGTGACTTTTCTGGCCTGAGGGATTCATACACCCTCACCAACCAAACCTGCTTTGCATCCTCCTGGAGGGCTTTTGCATGGCTGGAATGTGTTATTGAACTTTGATAATGCTTCTTGCTGCCTTGATGGTGGATCGAGAGGGAAGTGTGAGTGTGATGAAACTAACCTAAGGAACAAAAGTAATGTTCATGTTTACTGTACTGTCCCCTTTTGCTTCTGGCCTGACCACCATTGGCATGTGGCCCTCGAAATGTTGCCCAGAAGGGAAAGTGGCACTTGGGCTAAAAGGAGGTCCCCTACCTTGCCCTAGAGTAGCCCATTCCTGCTTTTCACAGCCAGCCAGCCAGCCAGCCAGCCAGCCAAGGAATTCCTTTTTTCTTTCATTGGTGGTTTGTGTGAGGGCTGCTTGGCGACTTCAAGCCTGTTGCTGCCTCCATTTGCTTTTGTAGTTACTGCATTAGATTAACCCCTATTTACATCAGTTAATTGCAATTTGTTCATTAGGAAGTTTCTGTCATGCCTGCCCACCCCCCACCCCATTCTTCCCAACTGCAGTTAGGAGGATATCCTCAATTTTCATGACAATAAGAAAGGAAAGCAAAAGCATGAAATTCAAAGGAATCTGGAGACAACTAGCTTTCAGTTTTAGACTATGAATAGAGGAGGGTTACAAGTTACACAATAAACATTTAGCCAGACTCTGGCTGTTTGCCAGCATGCTTTCCTCTGCCAAGCCTCTGACATATAAGAAAGCATTCTTTAAATGGGTATTTCTACTAAGCAAAAGTCAAGTCAATCTTGCTTTGTTTACAGTGGGAAGAGATTGATATAGATAAAAGCTATTTTACTAAATGGCTTTGGAAGGGTAAAGGGATAGCCATAGAATGGACAATAGTTCAGTTGGCAGAGCATGAGACTCTTAATCTCAGTCATGGGTTCGAGCCCCAGGTTGGGCAAAAGATTCCTGCATTGCAGGGGGTTGGACTAGATGACCGTCGTGGTCCCTTCCAACTTTACAATTCTACAATTCTATTATTTATTCATTTACTTCGCTTAGAATAAAAGACCTCAAGTGAGACTTACTTCTGAGTAGACGTGTCTAGATGTATTCTTAGCCCACCTCACCTCAAGGGCTTGTGGGCATTTGGCAACATTCAGAAGAAATCCTCAATAAAATGCAAGTCATAAAACCCAAGAATTCAAATGACCTGTTACTCTTGCTCAACTTTGGCTGTTGAAAGGCCAGCACAAAAAGAAACAGCTGCATACACCGGTACTTAATCCAAACATGTGACAAAATATTTTTTTTATCAAGGGAAATTCTTATATTTGCTCCTTAAATTAAGGCTGCTACAGAAACAGTTTTGCACTGCAGTTAATTACAGCAAGCTGTTAAAAAAACCCATCCCATTTATATTTTTTAAGTCTTGCAGAACTTCAGGAAAATGTGCTGGCTCATACTTCAGAGCAAGCCTTTCGCCATCAACAGATCTTTGCCTCAGCCAGGGAATTTGAGAGGTTGCTAACATGTCACAAAGCTGCCTTATAGGGGTTAAGACTTACAGACCCCACACGCCAGAATAACACATGGGAGGGGGTCATCTTTTAGGCTAGCCCTGCCCCGGCCATGCTGACACCCTCAGCCACTTGCCCAGCCAGGACAAGGAGGAGTTCAACACACATTTTTATTATTTATTTATTTACTTACTTACTTACTTACTTAACAAAATGTATATACCACTTTTCCAGCAATATGCCTACCAAAGAATATTTAAATCATAAGCAAACGATCCACAGTACCAGACCCTCCAAGTGTCCCTATTTTCCAGGGACAGTCCCAGATTTACAGAAGCCGTCCTGGTTTCTCAGTTGATCCTGGAATGTCCCACTTTTCTTTAGGACGTCCCTATTTTCATCGGAGAAATGCTGGAGGGTATGGAGTTACGCGACCCCTGAGCAAAGGAGATAAGTAACTCTACAACCTTCTGAAGGCATTTGAAGGCAGTCCTGTATAAGGAAGGTTTTTTTTTAAAAAAAGTTCAATGTTTTATTACAGGTGAAACTCGAAAAATTAGAGTATCGTGGAAAAGTCCATTTATGCAAGCAATTGTTTTCATTAGCTACTGGAGTTTAATATATGAGATATGACATGCAAAGTGAGATATGTCAAGCCTTTATTTGTTATAATTGTGATGATTATGGCGTACAGCTGATGAAAACCCCAAAGTTGAAATTGTTAATTTGGGGTTCTCATCAGCTGTACGCCATAATCATCACAATTATATCAAATAAAGGCTTGACATATCTCGCTTTGCATGTCATGAATCTATCTCATATATTAGTTTTACCTTTTAAGTTGAATCACTGAAAGAAATGAACCTTTCCATGATATTCTAATTTTTCGAGCTTCACACTTTTTATACATGTTGGAAGCTGCCCAGAATGGCTGGGGAAACCCAGTCAGATGGGTGGAGTAAAAGTAAAATAAAATAAAATAAAAATGGAATAGGGAGTCCGAGTCCCTATTTTCATCAGAGAAATGTACCAAATAAAGGTACAAGACTAAAGTGCTCCAAGCCATTTAGCCCCCTCTCATCCTTCTTCCTATGCAACTTCTGTGATGCTTTTTCTCAGAACTGTGGGAATCGCAGCTGAAAACTGAAAAATAAGCTTCTAGCCCTTATGTCTGCAGAAAGAAAGCAAGAGCAAAGTGAAGGCAGCAACACAGAAGCGACATTGTTGTTGTTTCAGGTAAATCTCCTTCTTAAGGCTTTCAAGGAGAGCAAACAACGCCTTTGTGATTTCCTCCTGCGAGCAAAGATGGGAGGTTCAAAGTGTCTCTACTGGATAAAAAGGGTGGCAGTGCAGCCCTTTACTCTGCCCTGCGTCTCTTGTTTCAAGTTGCCTCAAGTGCCATGCCTGACGTGCTCCTTCATGGAACAACAACATACAGCGAATAATCAAATCCGGCAAGTTTCATACACGGTTTTGAGGCTGTTGCTTGTCTTCGCCGTGTTGCACTTAAATCAAAACTGGTTGGGCCAGATCCCTTACCAAATCCAACTGCCCCAAAAGCGATGTCGTGAAAACATCTTCCCCTTCAAACAACCCCGGCCACCTTTCTTTCCTCACACAAAACAAACAAACAAACAAACAAACAAGCAAACACACACCCTCCTTGCTTTGCTTGGTCCCTCAAAAAGATTTCTGTCCTTTTTATATTTCCTCCCCTGTTTCGGTTAAACCCTCATTAACTCCACTCACGCTGTCTCGCTCTGTTTGCCAATGCTTAAGTAGCACTTTAATAAAAAATTAAAAATCCCCCACTCCTTCTTCTCCTTCCTTTTTTTTTTTTTAAAGCAACCAATTAGCACCTCATCAGCTTCAATTAGAGGAGACAAAAGCAGTGTAAAGATAACTCAATGAGAGGGGGTGGCATAGCATCATGTAATCGCTTAAGACAGCATTGGCCATTCAGTGCTCTAAGAGACCGGGGCCTATTCACCCTTCTTTCTTCCCTTTTGGGGGAATTTAGGACTATTTTGCTGGGAAGACAGGCCTCCCAGAAGTCTCATAGTCCCTCATTCAGGGGCTACCTGTTTACAGCTCACAGAGCAGAAGGGCCTAAACAATCCTATATTGTACGCTCAGTGCTTCCTTAAACCTAGGCCTCCATAAAAGCCTGTTTTCAGTGGCCGGGACTACTAAGTTAAAGGCCGGCTTTATCCTCATTAAGTGTTCTCCTTGTACTGTCTTCTAATTACAGGGGAAGGGCAACAATGTATTTTCCCCCCAATGAGAGTTCTTTGGAGCAGTTAATTTGGTGACTGTACTAAATGCCTTTAAACATTAATTAGTGTGGAAGGAACCCTAATTTCCTCCGCAGCTTTCCTGTCCATTTAACTCCCCCTTGTTTTCACATAGGCTTGGATGAGCCTCCATAATGAAATTACCTCATTAATGCCTTTATTCTCGCACAGTAACTCATTCAAGATCGCCCATTTAAGTTTTAATTTGACGCTGTCAAAAGCAAAAAAAAAAAAAAAGCCTTCATGGTTTGATTACTGCATTTTTTTTTTTTAAAAAAGCCTCTCGCCTGCCCAAATGAGTGGACAGATTTAAATTATTAAGATGGCAAGTAGTGAGTTATAATTGGATACAAGCAGCACTTCAGAGAATATTAAAAGCTTTCAAAGGCTGGCCTACGTAGTCTGTTGACTATTAACTGCATCCACTGAGTTACTGTGGGGTTTCTTCTACCACAGAACGGACAGCAGCACAGCACCTGAGCCCCTGTGAAGCAAATAGCTGGTCTTAATAAACAAAGCTTAAATAGGGTTGCAATTAAATCAACAAGGCCTGCACTCCTTGATGGTGAGTGCAGCAGACCTTCCTTTTGTCTTCTCCTGGCCTTATCGTTTGCAACTCCCTGTTAACCCGAGGAGGCCTGAGACAAATGGAAACATGCGGTGACTTCCCTCAGAACCAACAGTGAAATAATTCCTAGATTATTTAATTAAAAATGAGTATCATGTAGCCCCAATCCTATCGAAGAAGTAAACCCGAATGAGGTCAGACGGGGCTTACTTCTAAGTAAACGTGCATAGAACAGGAGCTTTTTACGCAAACACACATAATACTAGGCGATAATAATAAAGTTTAAATGCTGTCGCAGAATATAATCTGTGGAAATACTGGTTAGGTGATTCCAGTGCTGGGGCATACACCAGGAAAGAAGGCCCACCGAGTGCCGAAATAATATATTTAGCATTCATGTAGTGCTTTCCGAATGATAAAAATCCTTACAACAACTCTGCGAGGTAGTTCAGCATTTTTTCCCTCACCTTGCAGGAAAGTTGAGAGAGAGAGAGAGTGCCTTGCTTCAATGGCACTTAGTGAATTTGTGGCAGAAGTGAGGACCAGCTCAGGACCAAACAAGATGTGGGCCTATTCCTGCCTTTCTCAAATTAGCGTCTGGGGAATTGATTTATTTTTTAAATCAGCAAAATGTCTGTGTTTTCAGCAACAGAACTTTTGTATCCAGATTTTTGCTTCTTGAAATATGGCAGCCCTACTTTTTCCCTTGTGCATGTGACTTTAAAATAAAATAAAATAAAATGGCGTGAATATAGAGCAGGGGTCAGCAAACTTTTTCAGCAGGGGACCGGTTCACTGTCCCTCAGACCTTGTGGGGGGCCGGACTATATTTTGGAAAAAAAATGAACAAATTCTTATGCCCCACAAATAACCCAGAGATGCATTTTAAATAAAAGCACACATTCTACTCATGTAAAAACACCAGGCAGGCCCCACAAATAACTCAGAGATGCATTTTAAATAAAAGGACACATTCTACTCGTGTAAAAACATGCTGATTCCCGGACCATCCGCAGGCTGCATTTAGAAGGCGATTGGGACGCATCCGGCCCCCGGGCCTTGGTTTGGGGACCCCTGATATAGAGAACTAAACTGGGACCATGGGAAAGAGAGAAGGAGCCCACCCCCCAAAACAGTACAGATCTGAACTGGGACCATGTGAGCAGGCTACTTGTAAAGGGAAGAAAGCTTCCATTGGCGCCAAAGGGAAATTCCCTCTCATTGCAAATAGGCAGCATGGCGGGTGGAAGAGGACTGGCTTGTTCTCTCGCCCCACACCACCAGCTATTTAGGTTTTTGGAAAAATCAAGTATGCAAGGGATAAAGTAGGGCCACCATACATCTGGAATTCCCTGGACAGAGCCAGGATTCGGCTCTCGTAAACAGCGCCTGGGCAGAAATCGCTGAAATGTCCGGGAAAATCCAGACATAATGGCAACCCATGTCGGAAGTGTAGGTTCTCCACAAAAGGCATTCAGAGCAATATACAATGCTGCCTGAAAGCGGAAAAACACCGTGGCTAGGATGTTTTTGATTCAGTGCTATTCTAATGTATCTTAAAATGTAACAGCTTTAGTTGTATTCTTTACAACTAAAGAAAACATAATGAAAAATGATACAGATTGATGTCATGCTCTTGTTTTTAATATAATGCCACACAAAGAATATAAAAAGTAAAAGTGCTGAAGTTCCACTGTTATCAAAAGAGGCTTCGGAAGCCAGAATGAGCACCGTTATATAAAATGCATCCCAGAACTGAAAGTGTTTTCTTTTCACAGCTAGACTGAAAATCATATTTTCATTGCTAACCATCACGAATTCTAACAAGATTTATTAGCTTTACAAGCTTAGCAGTTTCCCACATCTTCATAATCCCCTCAGCACTCTTTGGAAAAAGTCTGACGATTTCTAGAACTGAGCTTTTCCTTGCCCAGTGGCTCTAAATGGATTGGTTGGCAGCCCTATGGAAAAGGAGATTATGTATCTTTAAAAAGAAAAATGCAACTCTTGTTTTTATTTTATTTATTTAAAATGCTTCTGGGCTGCCTTTACGGGTCAAAACCCTTGCAAAATGGCTTACAAATAAAGCATACTGCTTCCACAAAACATTAATAAAAGCCAGCCATAAAAACAACAAATACATCCAGCACAAACAAGCACAACCAAAACCATCAGCAGAAGAATTAACTCTGCCATTACCTCACCATGTAGCCCTCATCCAGCAACCATCTCTCAACCTCAACCTGTCACCTGCAATAATATTGGCCTACCTGACTTTCCCAGGTGTCATAGGAAGTAGTGGGGAGGGCACTGGTGTCCACAGGTACCACATTGGTAACCCATGACCTATTGTTGCATCTGGAGCTCAGCCTGAGGATGGGCCCTGTCCTGTTGTGCATTGCAGCTTCTTGGCCTGCATCAAAGCAGAAAGGGAGAGCTGGTTTAGCATAGTTGCTCAGAAGAGCATGAGCTCACAGCTGCAGCTTGCATCTTACAGCAGCCATGAGTTCCCTTGGCAGTCTTTAAAGGGTAAAGGGACCCCTGACCATTAGGTCCAGTCGCGGACGACTCTGGGGTTGCGCCGCTCATCTCGCTTTATAGGCCAAGGGAGCCGGCGTTTGTCCGCAGACAGCTTCCGGGTCATGTGGCCAGCATGACTAAGCTGCTTCTGGCGAACCAGAGCAGCGCACGTAAATGCCGTTTACCTTCCAGAGCGGTACCTATTTATCTACTTGCACTTTGACGTGCTTTCGAACTGCTAGGTGGGCAGGAGCAGGGACCAAGCAATGGGAGCTCACCCCGTTGCGAGGATTTGAACTGCCGACCTTCTGATCGGCAAGCCCTAGGCTCTGTGGTTTAACCCACAGCGCCACCTGTGTCCCTGGCAGTCTTTAGTCAACTGCCATTCCCTGAGCCTTAGCCACTGTCAGTGCCAGATTTACGTACAGTATAAGCTAAACAAGCTATAGCTTAGGGCCCCACTCTCTTGGGGGCCCCCCAAAAAAAATTAAAGGAAAAAACACCTGGATGTACATTTCCAAAATATAAGATAAAAACAAATAAAATAAAATAAAACCTACATACAGCGACAGTGTTGTGCAGGCTGCTATGGTGCAAGTAATGGACCCTGCCCGCTAGCCTGCTCCCTAAAATATCACTGGTTTTCTCATTTCCATATCAATTAATTTGATAAAATATATATTTTGTTATGTGCAAATGGCTTTTAGGTCCATAAATTACCATATAGCATATATTCAACACAAAAAATAGTGACAATTTGTTGTTGACAAAGGACAGCTGGACATATAAAGGGGCCCATTACCTTCAGTAGCTTAGGGCCTCATCAAACCTAAATCCAGCCCTGGCCACTGTTCATACAACATAGCATAGTAATAGTGGCCTATTGCATTGGATTTCTGAGATTGTTTCCATGAAGTGCCCGGAACTTGTCAAATGTACAATATAAGTGCTAAGTATCAAGGCAATTGGGGGGGGGGATTATACTTGCAGTTAAAACTCACTTTCCTGGAAGCAGAAGAATGGAGAATATGCAAAGATAGGAACTGTGACCATGTTCAGGCAAGCAGCAAAAAGTGCACTGTTACAGAGTCCGGACATGTTCTAAATGCCATTGATGTGACCATTCGTGGTTATGCATTCACTCTGAAAGGAAAGATTTTGCAACTTGCTGATGCCATCTTGTGGACAAGGAAAGAAGCCAACCAAGAAATTCTGGGGGAAAGAGACCTAAAACCTCCGCTTTACATAGGAATAAAGTTCCAGGTAAACTTAACTTCGGACATTTCCAACCATGCTATTTTAAACAACGAAAATCATTTTGGGAGAAGGATTTGCTCAAAAATATGCCGATATTCACCTAGGACAAAACTGCCCAGATTGGCTTAACCTGTCACCAGTGATTTCAGCATGATTAAGCCAAATCAGAAGGTAGATAATAGATCATAGAATCATAGAGTTGGGACCACAAGGATAATGTAGTCCAACCCCCTGTGATGCAGGAATCTTTCACCCAATGTGGGGCTCGAGCCCACAGCCCTGATGGCAGATGGCTGAAGGTGATTGATTCAGGAAGCAGACCTTCCAAGCGTTCCTATTTTCCAGGGACATCCCTGATTTAGAGAAGCCACCCCGGTTTCTGATTTGATCCCGGAATTTCCCACTTTTCCGTTGGATGTCCCTATTTTCATTGGAGAAATGTTGGAGGGTATGGAGTTATCCAACTCCCTAGCCATCTGAAGGCAATCCTGTATAGGGAAGTTTTCTTTAATGTTTAATGCTTTATTATGTTTTTATATACATTTGTGAACAGCTTAGTTGTCGAACAAATTGGCTCCCGAATGCTGAAAACCTGGAAGTAAGTGTTCCGGTTTTCTAACATTTTTTGGAAGCCAAATGTCCGACACGGCTTCTGCTTGAGTACTGGAAGCTCCTGCAGCCAATCGGAAGTCACGCCTTGGTTTTTGAACGTTTTGGGAGTCAGACTCCCGGAACGAATTAAGTTCGAGAACCAAGGTACCACTGTATGTTGGAAGCTGCTCAGAGTGGTTGGGGCAACCCAGTAAGATGTGTGGGGAATAAATAGTAAAATTATCATTATGGAATGGGATGTCCCTATTTTCATTGGATAAATGTTGGAGGGTATGAGGAAGTGTTGGCTGGGCTTTGCCCTTAGTGATGTTGTCATGCACCCAAATCTGGGGCTGGCTATGAGATATAGGGCCAAACTGTATGTTAGATTAAGCAAGTGATGAGCAAATACATGCTAGACTTTTGCCCTTCCCCCCCACCATGGCCCCATGGCCCAGATCCCTCCTCCTATGTTTAATATTTCCTCCAGCAGTGAAGCTTCTCCAAACTTGTCTTGCTTTTCTCTAAGATTCTCTATTCTTTTCTTTAAACAACAACAACAACATGGTGTAACAAGTAAAAGAAACAAGCAAACCTGCAATATTCAAATCACAAGTAAAGCAGTCAATATATAATCCCATCCGAAGTATCAGGCCCTTACTGGCCCCACTTCTGATGGCCGAACTGGTTAAGTGCAAAATGGAACAAGTGTTGCTCCTTTCATTCCTCTACCCCCTATGCTTTTTCTAGCCACAGATTTGATGGTCCTGAAGAAAAACTAGCTCTAGTTTTTCTGACTAAATGCCTACTCTGTGAGAGGTAATACCCCTCCCCACTCCCCCACTATATTTAAGGATCTGGTGACTTCTGTTTCAGTGTATCTGAAGAAGTGTGCATGCACAGGAAAGCTCATACCAAGAACAAACTCAGTTGGTCTCTAAGGTGCTACTGGAAAGAATTTCCTATTTTGTTTCGAATGCAGTGAAAGATACAAATGAAACCAAGATAAAACACTAGCTTGCAGCTTCACAGGGAAGTTCTCTCTCCCCCCCCACACACCACCACAGGTCACCAAAGAGTGGAGCCAAGTGCACTGTGGTGTTTTCCTTTCCTTTTTTCCGCCTTCAAAAAAAGAGGGCAAGTGCGTTTGCTGTGGCTACACACTACACATTTCATCTGAACATGCAGATTCCTAAACATTTATGAATGTACAGCAAAGGCGTCATGCTAGAGCATGGGCCCTCACCTTGTGCACTCAAAACATTGTTGGGAATAACTGTCTCCAACAACAACAAACCTTAGTTACGTACAACTATGCATAAACATACAAACCAATGTATCTGGCTGATAAATGATAATTCCAATATCACATAATTTTATAAATGCTAATCACAAAAAACATGCAGATTGACCAAATCAGATATATGATAAATCAATGTACATGCAATATGTCCATGCATATTATCTTCAACTGATATGTATACATTTATATCCTTATGTAGGTTGGACATATATGTTAGATTATTGAACTCATGTTTCTTATATTATTTAGTATTTATTCTGCTGATGAAGCCAAATGGCAAAACAGGGATAATAATCCGGATATCCTTGTCCTTCTGTTTGCTCCAATTCTTCGCGGGAACATCACGTTTATACTTTGGATTGTTATGATACTACATACATCATCACCAGATTATGCTTTATCATCTTTTGGAACTATCATTTGTGTAGACGGCACTGGACTTGTTGTATCCTCACTTATACCTCCATATATGAACCTTCGCACATATTATGGAGTTTTAGCATGGACATATTGCATGTACATTGATTTATCATACATCTGATTTGGTCAATCTGCATGTTTTTGGTGATTAGCATATATAAAATTATGTGATATTGGAATTATCATTTATCATCTGGTTACGTTGGGAATAACTGTCTGTCAGAAACCTCAGCGTGAAACAGTTGTGTGTCCTCGGAAGGCCTTGAGTGCTGTGTCTAGGCCTCTATGTGGCACACAAGACTTTCCCATCTCTCCTCCCCAAGCCATGCCCCACATCGGCCCTGATCCACACCATTTTGAGTATTTTTGTCTGGATGGAATGACGTGTGACAATGCCATTTTATTTGCCTGGATGGATATATATGTATGCATATACTGTATAAATGTCTGCTTTTTGCATGGATGAAATATCGCCTACTGTACAAAAGGAAGTCACACCCGTTGTCCTGCTCCTGGTGCCCATCCAACTATGTTTCTAATGGTGATGGGGCAGAGTCTTCAAAGACAATCAGCACCAGCATTTTGTATGCCACCTTTCCATAGTTAAAACCATGCTCAAAGCAGCTTACAACATGAAAATATTAACATAATTGCAAACATAACAAAAGTAGCCATGAATAAATAAAACACATGAAAAAGTACACAACCAAACTAAATTTCTACATAAATCTAAAAGATCTAAAAAATATAGATACAAAAAAATTATATCAATAGCAACAACCCCCCGCCCACAACAAAACCCCTAAACAATAGCCCAACTCAAGAGTCCTAAGGCTCAGGCAACTTTGTATGAGTGAAGACAGTCTTCAGGCTTCCAGCCAGCCAAGCCTTTAAAAAACCTTTGTCAACCTGGTGCCCTTCAGACGTTTGGGGCTGCATCAGCCAGCATGGCTTCAGGGTTAATACTAGCACTTTCTATCAGGCCCAGAAGCAAACAGGGAACCAGCACAGTTGATATAGCGATGCCATACTATGCTCATAATCTCGAAGAGCGTTCAGCATTTTGACCACTGCATTCTGCACCAATTTCAGCCTCTGAACCATCTTTAAAGGCTACTCCACGTTTGGAGTGATTGGAGTACCCAAGCCTGGAAACAGCTATTGCTGTGCATGTGTTCCATATGCTGAGAAATTTGTTCCTAGTCCCATGCAGGCTACCTGGCCCAAGTATTCCCTCTAATTAAAAGAACCCTGGCATAATTGAGCATTTAGTTGAATGAGCAATTCACTTCTGAATAGCGCAAATATTTGGATACAAGTGTGTGGTCAGCAGACACTTCATTGATATCTCTGACAATGAAGGCCCCCGTGGGAAAGAAATGGGTATAAAGGGGAGAGCAGCCATTTATGGGGAGGTGAGTCATTAAATAAAAAATGGCCACAAAGGGGATTTTTCTCCGCTCCTAATAAACAGATTATCTAGGCTGCCTTCTGAGCAAATGGGTCTGGCATGGAATCAGGATGGCCAATTTGGAATCCCAACTCATTAACCTCTTTTCCTGAAAGGTTAAATTGGAATAAGGATAAACTTGCTGCATTAGGAGAATAGAAGGATATTGTGGTGATTGCTGATGGGGCCTGTTCAGGTAGCTTTGATGCTGGGGGTTAGGAATGCTGCCCACACCTAGGGCATTATTTTGCCTGTGTGGGGAACAGGGGCAAACATGCAAAACGGCTTAGGTCACAAATGCCTGGCTTGCTGTACAGTATACAACCATTGTGGTATTTTTCTTGCGGGGAGATACACCTTGGCCCAGAAAATGCCTGTGCTCCCGGTGTGGGATAATCTGCAGCCAAAATCACAAATGCATGATTGCTACTAGAGAGTCACAAGCAGGGGGATGTATGACATCACATCCTGTAAACATTTGTGGCAGGAGGGGGAACAATAGAAAACCTAATCTTCTTCCTGTCACTGTACACGCGCTTTTTCTTTCCTACAATGGTACAGGTTGTCAGTGAGTTCTCAAGAGAGTGCATACCACTATGAACTGGAAAATGGACTTCTGTGACTTTTAAGGGTTCTTGCCTGTCTGATTTTCATCACTGTACCTGTTGAATCCTGGTACGTCTTTTCATGTGAATAAACCTGTTTTAATCATGTATTTCTAGTGCTGCTATTTTATCCCACCTAAGATGGAGTCATGACCCATTGTCTTAGGGAGTGTGGCTGCCATTCTTCTTCTTCTTCTTCTTCTTCTTCTTCTTCTTCTTCTTCTTCTTCTTCTTCTTCGCTGCTGTTTTGGCACAATGCTTCCTGGCAGAATTTGACTACGAAATACTACTGGTTTGGGGGCATTTTCAGACATGAGGTTTCAGTTGCTTTTGGTAACATCCCTTATGCCATGTTAAAGTCTAAGGTGGGTGTGGGGAACTTTTGGCCCTCCAGATGTTGCTGAACTTCAAATCCCATCAGCCCCAGTAAGCATAGCCAATGGGTAGAGGTGGTGGGAGCTGTCGTTCGGCAACATCTGGAGGGCCAAAGGTTCTCCACGCTTCAGATAGATATTGCATTTCCTTGTAGATGAGCCTTGCACTTCATTTGCTACACATGTCTTTAATTTCCTCCACATTTTGATCAGCTCTTATGTTATCTGGGCTTCTACCTACATGCTCCCCAAGGTCGTTTTACTTGCAAACTAATGGATGGGAAACACCAGACATTTTCATATCCTCTAGAAGGCTGTTTCTTTTCCTTTTGATATATATTGGCCAGCAGCAGGAGAGCAACGAATCATCTTAGATATTACTCACCTATTTTCTCACAGGTCTTTCCATGCCTGCTTTTTATCCCTTCCCAGGGTCACATTCCATCGCCGACAAATGTGCCATGTGATTCGGGTTAGAATCAGAAATGCAGTGTTTCCACCCGAACCTGCTGTTAAGGACTGCTGTGTGTGACGTAACCTTGGCACTCCTGAGATTCTTTTTGAAGGTTTTCTGTGACACATGGAGGTGTCAATATTGGCTGACCACGGGACTTTTCAAGGGGGGATTTTCTCTTGCAAACGACTCTTGATTTCATCATTGGAGAGTCACAGGTGTAAATAATTTTGCCATGAGTTTACCAAGTTAATGAATAGGATTAAGTTAGGTCCATTAATTTAAGCAGGTCTACTCTGAGTAAAACTTTCTTGAGCACTGCCCAAAACATTTATTTATAATATTTCTAGTCTGCCTTTTTCACGAAAAAATGTTTGAGGTGGCTTACAATTACAAATTTGAGCCTCACGTTGGGCAAAAAGATTCCTGCATCGCAGGGGGTTGGACTAGATGATCCTTGAGGTCCCTTCCAACTCTACAATTCTTTGATTCTATGATATATAATAAAGCAACAATATGTTGCAGTGTTGAGTGCTGTTGTTCAGTGTCCTCCAGAACATTCTGCCCCATTCGTCCCCTCACCCAGTTATTGTCCCCAGCCCTGTCAGTCAGTGTTCTGTAGCCACCAAGGATGCTTAGTCCTCATGGGGGACTTAGGGACTTCGTCAAACCATAGGACTCCCCTAAGCCTGGTGAGCGGATTAGAACAAGGAGCTATGGAGAACTGGTGCATTGGTGCCCTAGTATGAAGACCAGTCTCTTTGAGTAGCTGAGTAACTGTATGTATATAATGTTTTCAGGAACAATGGGAGTGTCTCCCCCTCCCCTATTTTCCCTTGGTACTTCCTGTTCTTTAAATCTTATGAGAACCTGACCTGGTTGAGGGAGTTGGGTATATTTAGCCTGGGAAAGAGGAGACTGAGAGGAGATATGATAGCCATCTTCAAATATCTGAAGGGCCGTCACATAGAAGATGGGGCAAGCTTCTTTTCTCCTGCTCCGGAGGGTAGGACCAGGACCAACAGTTTCAAGTTACAAGAAAGGAGATTCCGACTAAACATCAGGGAGAACTTTCTGACAGTATGAGCTGTTCAACAGTGGAACAACTCCTTCAGAAGTTGGTGCATTGGGGTTTTTAGCAGAGGTTGGATAGCCGTGTGTCAAGAATGTTTTAGTTGAGATTCCTGCATCACAGAAGGTTGGACAAGATGACTCTTGAGGTCCATTCTAACTCTACAATTCTTTGATTCTATGATACCATGATTTGAAGTTCTGATCCAGTACTCATAGCCTATGCTTCGTGTATGTTTCTTCTCCTGATGCTATATTTCAAAATTACTGCAATGTTTTGGTTTTCTTAAAATGCTACAACCCTCTGAACCCCAGCAAAAGTCTGGAAATCCAGTCCAAATGAACAATCAAATGACATAGTTAACTAACGCACTATCTATAAAGTCTAATGATTCAAATATAGGATACCAATCTGGCCAACTTTTTAAGCACTTAAAAAACCCCATTAATTCATCCAAAGCAATCAATGGGACTTAACAATGGCTGGATGGTGCCCAAACACAGTGTATCAGTCAAGCTGTTTGCTTTGTGCGCCAAAGGCTGAGCAGTTTTTTTTTTAAAGGCTGAGCAGTTTAAACATTAAGCCGATAATGCGTTACACATTCAGTGTCGTAATTTGCTGGAAATAAATTTAATTGCAAATAATCTCTTATGTGTACGTGTGTGATGGGATGGTACAATTTTTACTGTGGAGACGCAGAAGTCAGGTTATCAGTATATGTGTGAAAAAGGCTTAGGTAGCTCAGTTTGTCTATCTTTCTTGCTTTTTATCTGGTTCTGATATACAAATGCATTCCTGGCATCTTTGGCTGCCTTTTCTTTTTTAATCTGGATTTTAAGAATAACCTTCTTCCTGGGAGTCTTCCTTCCAGGAGTAGCATCAGTGACCAGACCCTGCTGGACCTGTTCTTCCTCTCCACCACTGAAAATAGCTTGCTTGTTAGTCCTCCTATGTCTTGGCATTCTAACTGGGACAGGGTGGGAGGCGGGGTTCCTTGTGAACAAACATTTTTGTGGATGTCACATGCCTGAAGATTTCCTTTTGTTGTCTGATGTTTCTTATATATTTCTGTCAATAACCCTGAGGGACTTCCCAGTGTCATGGGCATAACATTTTTATAAGTAACAGCCTGGGTGTCAGGGACCGTGCAGAGGAGGGTGACACTGAGGAGGAATGGTGGGAGCCTTCCACTCCCCCTGCTCCTAATCAGGATACTGGATCTTCCCAGGAGCAGTGGGACAGTATAGATTTGGAACAGTGGTTTGCTGAGGGACATAGACAGAAGCTGTGAAGAATTGAGTGGTGAACAGCTACCGGTAGGAGAAGAACAACTGGGAGAGAAAAGAGTTAACAGACTCAATGTTGCTGGAAAGCATCCATCTGCTCAGCCCAAGGTCAAGGAGAGCAGATAAGGTGACAACACAGAAAGCATAGTGGTTGAGAAATAAGGTTGCAAGATGCAGAAGTGACGAGGGGGGACTAGGGAGGAAGTGGGTGGGAGCCTTAATTGGGAGTCCCTTCATTCTGAGGAATGGATTATTTGTTCTCTCGCTGTGATCATTAAAATCTCTAACTGGTAAGAGACTCCTTTCTCTTTGTTCTGCATATCTACTGCCAAGGGGGTGGAGGAGGAAGCTGGGTCCCTGAAGCCTGACACTGGGGAAGGATTTTGTTGCAGAGCAACGCCTTGCATTCAGAAGGTCCTAGGTTCAGTCCCCAGCATCTCCAAGTAGCGATGGGGGAATTGGAAACCCAGGAGACCCACTGCTAGTCATTTTAGACAGTGCTGAACTGGATGGACCCAATGGTCTGACTAGGAATAAAGCAGTTTCCAACGACCCATCTCTTTTATAGGCTCTATACTGCTATGTTGCACTTGGAATGGTTTTACTCGTTTTAGAATTCCAATGGTTTTATCTGTTTTTATAATTTTCTACTATATGGTTGTAACCTGTCCTGGGATGGGACTGGGAAGGGTAGGCAAGAAATCTTATGAATGAGTGAAACCTTTGGAGGGCGTCAGGTAGTGGAAGTCTGGAGCCAAAGGCAAGAGCTGAACTAAAGGATGCCTCCAGGATTTTTGGAGCCAAATATTTGGTGGTAACCTCGGGACAAAAAAGTCTCTGACAGTCTAAAAGCTAATCAGTTGCGGCAGAAATCTGCAAAGAGTTTTCACATGGCTTGGAAAGCAAAGGAGAAGAAGCCATTTTCTTTGTGAAATGATTTCCATCTGTTGTTTGCTTTTAAAATAACCTAGATCTAATTCGCTGTGTGCAACATCAGCACTGCTTTCAAAAGGCAAATCACCAACACATGCTTCTCTCCATCACAACTTGGAACACATATGGGTCGTGTCATGTGCCACATGACAGTTTCAGTGCTTGTGAAAAGGTGGAATCTGTTTTCATCAGAGGGCATTGTAAGGTGACAGCACATGCCATTTGCCAAATTGTCTCTCATTGCAGTAAGGATGGAACCTCTTGGTGAAACAATTATATTTGATTAAAACCAACCAACCAACCAACAAACCCTTGAGGAAGCAAGAAAGTACTCTCTTCCTTTAAATTCCTGGGAGTTTACCTTAGTGAAGACCTCACTTGGAAAAACAATATAACTCAGGTGGTTAGGAAGGCCCAACAGAGACTCCGTTTTCTCAGGGTCTTGCGAAAGAACAATGTTAAACAACAATTCACGACCTCCTTCTACCAGTCCACAATACAGGTAGAAAGTGTCCTCTCATATTGTATCACATTGTGGTACGTTGGCTTGACAGCCATGGCAGAAAGTCTCTACAGAGGGTGGTGAATACAGCACATGATATCATGGGCTGTCCCCTGAGCCCACTAGATGACATCACAAGGGATCGTTGCCTTAGGAGAGTGAGAAAAATTCTCAGGGACGATTCACACCCTGGCCAGCACCTCTTTAATCTTCTACCCCTTGGCAGGAGATATAGAAGTATAATCAGTCGTACCAACAGGCTAAAAAACAGTTTCTATCTGTGGGCTGTTAGGCTGCTGAATGGAAAACAATATAGTGCAACTGACTTTCGGGGTTGGTGTGTTGTGCAACAAGCACACAGAGTGCAATGAGATTGAGTGTTTGTTGGGGGGGGGGAGGGAGGCTCAGTTAATTACATTGTACACTGACACTAAAGGTATTATTAAATATTCCCTGCATCACTCGGTGGAACATTATAACCAATTTACCAATAGTTTGACTATGTTGTCTAGAATATTGCTACTTAATGTCCCTCTGAACAGGACAAACTCATTTCCCCTTCAAGGTTCACAAAACAAAAAGAAACTGGCTCAGTCATGTGTATTGTTACTAAGTGAAAACATTGTTATTTTCCATTGTGGGGGAGAATGATACGAGGCAGGTCCAGTTAACCAGATATACAACTCACAACAACAAAAGGAATTCTCGGAGTAGCCCAGAACATCTGCTCTACAGGCTTTTGACTTACCACGATGAGCAATGCAATCTGCTGTCTCATCGACCACCATGCACTAAAACGAAACACTGCCTCTCCTGGGATTCTTGTTAGCAATGCTCATGCTCTGGGCTTTCCAAAATGAAGAGTCATTGGATTTGATGGAATTGGTCTAGTAGCAGAATGGTCCACTCAGAACAAAAGGCTCTCAACGTGTAGAGCTGGTGGGCAGAAACCAGCTACGTTGATAGCCTCTTCTTATCAAAAGCAATTACTGAAGGAGGACAAAAACTGTGCCTGGGTGGTGGGCACAGAGACAAGTCAAACATTCTCAGTCCTGCAGTCACAACATTACTAAGCACTGGCTGCTTCTCTTTGGATATCGCTAACCAAAATGTTTAAGGAGTCATACGGTCCACCTTCCTCACTGGGAACTCTCCTGGTCTCCATTAGACATTAGTTTTTGTTTTTTTAAAATGTCTTCATCAGAACCATGCTGTTGGAAGTCATCCAAGAGATCCTACAGTCCAGGATACAAGATAGCCAGATTATGGTCCAGGTATGGGATATTGTGCTCCCCCAGAGAGGCTGCAATCTACTTTAAGGTAAATCGTGCCTGTGGAGCTGCTAAGCCAAATACAGTCCGATAGCTGTCCAATGGCAGACCACCAGTGTAAACGTTTTGCTTTATGGGACTATAAGCAGCAATGGTTATAGGAAGGCTTTTAATTTATGGCAGGTGGAGGGCAGATTCAGCTTTCTGGGTCAGAAGCATGTCCTATGCTTTTCTTGAAAGGAACCCCACAACTTTCTGGGGCAGTGTTTTCCTTTACAGTTCAGCTTAAAACTTGTAACATGCCCACCCCATTATAAGTCTGGTCCTATTTGATTAGTGTCCTTTACCTAGCTTTGTTTAAGTAAAGGCATAGTCTCCCTCCATCTCCATGCCTGTGACTTGTCAATGGAAGGAATTCTCCTAGTCCCCATGTTCAACTCTGGGTTGTATTTCAAAGTAGCACCAAATGACTTGCTTCCCCGGCCCAAGGATTTCTGCATGTGTAATGGAACATTTCCCCCTCTCCTTCCTCAAAGTGTCTGCTTAAGCCATTGTATAGGATCCCTAAATCTCTGAAGCAGATTTGGGGGATGTCATGGGGCGTATGTGCGGGGAGGAAAGTTACATTGTGCAAGCAGAAATCCTTGTGATGTTACCACTATCTATGTCCTAACCTTTATGGCCAAAGTGAACACTTCCTGTCTCTCTTATGACATCCTTTCAAATACAGTGGTACCTCGGTTTGGAACGTAATCCATTATGGGAGACTGTTTGAGTTCTGCAAGGTTTGAAAAACAAGGCGCAAAGGGTGGTCTGCAAATTTAATAGAGAAAATTGAGAAAAAATAACATATACTACTGTACACTCAGTGAAAGCCGTTCAACTTCTGAGGCGTATTCCAAAATGGAAGCATTTACTTCGGGGTTTATAGCATTCAAAAACTGAAACGTTCATCAATGGAGACGTTCAAAAACTGAGGTACCATTGTATTACATAATTGTAACATGCCTGCCCTTATTTTTTTCTCTTTTTTTAAAAATAATATTTATTGGAAGTTTTACAAAAAAAATTAAAAACTTACAAAAAACATAACTACATACATCACACATAAAAACACCTAACAACAAAACATATTAAACTATTTCTTATAACTATTAATCCTTCCTCACATTATTTTTTTCTCTAGGCTTACAGACCCACTTCCCTTTGTTAACGTTGTTGCTCTCCTATAAATCTTTCCTTATAGCTGTGGTGCCCAGAAGTAGAGAGAGGGAAGAGGAGAGAAATGCTCCATATTGGATTGATTTGCTTTAAAAAAAATTTATCCTGCCTTTCTTTCTGGAAGAATTAAATATGGTAAGAATCAGATTCGACATATACAAAGATCACTTTTCCTCTAAGACTACTATCCTTTAATGTTGCACTTCTAATGTGAGAAGGTCATGGTGGGCAACTGCTAAACACATTACATTAGGTTCCCTCAACCGGGGTGGGGGGCAGGAGCTCCATTTTAAGAAGCAGTTTGAATGCAAAGTGCTTCACGCACACAGAGCAAGCTCCTTTGAAGGAGAGCTCCCGGAGTCAACTGGCTTGCTCCTGAAGCAGAACTTCCAGAGAGGAAAATCTGTTTGGTTTCAAAATGGAGCACTTAGGCCTTGCCATTGGGGAACTCCCATGTGCAATTGATGCCAGTAGGGTTACCTTTTGCCCCACTTGCAAAAGAACAATTGGGAGTTCACTTTTAAGCTCCTGATAGTTTTTATGTGGCCATGTCTGCTTCTGCCCCACGTGTATAAGACCCCTTGCAATGTACTGGTTTAAGTGTTGGCCTAGGATCTGGGATTGTTGTTGTTGTTCAGTCGTTCAGTCGTGTCTGACTCTTCGTGACCCCATGGACCAGAGCATGCCAGGCACGCCTATCCTCCACTGCCTCCCGCAGTTTGGCCAAACTCATGCCAGTCGCTTCGAGAACACTGTCCAACCATCTCATCCTCTGTTGTCCCCTTCTCCTTGTGCCCTCCATCTTTCCCAACATCAGGGTCTTTTCCAGAGAGTCTTCTCTTCTCATGAGGTGGCCAAAGTACTGGAGCCTCAACTTCAGGATCTGTCCTTCCAGTGAGCACTCAGGGCTGATTTCTTTAAGAATGGATAGGTTTGATCTTTTTGCAGTCCATGGGACTCTCAAGAGTCTCCTCCAGCACCACAATCTGGGATATCATGCTTCAAATCCCCACTCAGCCATGACGCTCACAGGGTGACCTCGGGCCTCTCAGGGTCATTGTGAGCGTGAGGCTAAAATGGAATATAAATGTAATAATAAAAAATAAATGCACACTGTTGTGAAGCAGGGAAGGGAACAGCCTCATGGGCCAAATTGCGAGTTGTGCCTGGACTAATTAGGCTGGAGGCCCCCCCCCCCCGGCTCATTCAAATCAATGCTGCTCCCCTTGCAAATTTTCATCTTTGGTTTAGATCAACCCACCCTGAGCCCAGTCCTACTTATCCCAAGCCAAACTGGTGAACGATCATGCAATTGAGTGCAGATTCCCTATAGAAATTGAGATTGCTGTTATAGAGCTAATGCATCGTTCAGCATTACAGAAGGCAGGAGTGAGTGGAGAGAGAACCTCTGTTTTTCCAGGGACTTTAGACGGAGCTCTGCAAGCCGTAACACATTGTACTCTCCCCGATGGAGCCTGAAACTTGCGGACCAGTCCATCCAGTTTGGTGTGGGGCACTGGTGTGTACTTTGCATTTCCCCACAGAAACAAGCGGTTATCTCTAAGAACCGAGCCCACCCCTCCCTTTGTAAACCTGGCATTTCATCTATAGAGCCCCACCCTTGATCCAGGGAACCTGGGTGCTGGCTTTCTGAAGCAGCCTTTCCCAAGCAGCTGTTCTCCAGATGTTGTTGGATTCCAGAATGACCAATGGTGAGGGATGCTGGGTGTTGTGGTCCAGAAGAGCACCAACTTGGGGAGATATGGTATTAGGTGCCCATCAACTTGTGGTTCGTCATTGGCCACATGCACAAAAATGACACACTTTTGTATCTGCTTTACAGCCAAACTACACCTAACATAATTATGGCCTGAGGATTTTGTTCACACAGTTGAAGGATATCCCCCCTCCCCACTTTTTATAGTCCGCCAGTAAAAGCTGTAGCACCTGCTTGAGAAAAATAGTTTATATATGTCAGCCTGTCACAGTCACTGCCCTCCAGCAATGTGCAGTGTTTGTCTCTGCTGGCCTCTCTTCATAGACACCATTTCAAAAAGAAGTTGGAAAAGATACAAGGGAGTCAATACCAAAATAAGAAAAAATATCCTTCTTTAATTGCAAATACATTGCATAATCACAGTCACTTTTTATACTCTCTAGTACTTCATATAATCATCATAAATAATTGTGTGTTGCATAGCTTTCTAAATGTGTACAAAGGGACAAAGCTCTGTGTCTTTTATTATTACAAAAAGGGAGGAAAGTAATAAAATTATGGGTCACGTTGTTAACCTCCAGTTGCTTCCGCTCGTTTACTGTGAAATATGATCTCAAAGAGAGATTGGCCACAAATCTACTGAGAATGAGTTTGCCCCAGATCCACTCATTACTGTGAGGCATGCATGGGGAAAATTCCTAGTGAACTGTCTGCACAGTTACAGACAGTCTCAGACAGGGATTGCGTTGAGATCTCGAGGGATTACTCAAAGGTTATAGAATATTATTTCTTCCTTTCTTCTGCGTATTTGTTCATGCCAATTGGGAAATCTTTAGCAAAAACTTTTCAATGTCTGAATCTCAGCTAATTTTTAGTTACTGCTAACTATTGCAGAAGCATACACACCAAGGGGCTAAGCTGGCATATGTGCAAATCCTGTGCACTTTTAGCTAAGAGCAAGTCCCCTTGAACTCAGTGGCTCTTGCTACTATGTAAACATGCACACACAGGATCAAGCCACCTTTCTACTGAAATCAATGGAACAACTTTTAATAATGATGCTTAATCAGCAATAGATAGAATCTTTGGAATTGTGGCCATTTAAAAACACGTTCTAGGGAACTAGTATTTGTTTCTGTAGACACATTAAGCCTTTAAAAAGCAAAACAAAACCATCTTTTGACAACACAGAATATTCTCATTACACTAAACGTTGTGAATGGTTTGATTATACATTTCTTTTTGTAAAATAAGAATGGGCATGAGTCAGTCAAAGCCTGCACTTGGCTCACTCCCACTGAAAGCAATGGCACTTAAGGTCTGCTGGATCATGCCCACACTGCCTCTTCTTGCTATTCTCTTTTCATGCCTTAATTCTCTACCACCCCTTACTAAAAATCCAAGGAGCCAATCCAATTGGCCCATTGCACATGCTTTTAAGAAAAAAAAAAAAAAGCCATCGAGCGAATTCAACTAGATTCATGAGATTTCCTGAAGTACCACTAGTGATGTGAAAGCCCTAAATCAGGCATAGGCAAACTCAGCCCTCCAGATGTTCTGGGGCTACAACTCCCACTATCCCTAGCTAACAGGACCAGTGGTCAGGGATGATGGGAATTGTAGTCCCAAAACATCTGGAGGGCCAAGTTTGCCTATGCCTGCCCTTGTGCATCGCAGCCCTCAAATCAAACTTAGATTTGAGTAGGGGATGGTCTCTTCCCCCATGAGCACTAAATTGGCATTGCGTACAAGTTGCAGCCAGGGGAATATGGAAGGAGAACTTGACTACATGACTGTTTGTATTTTAACAAAGATACATGGATTACAGGCAATTTTATATTGCACCTAAAATGGGGATCATTCAAGGTCGTTGCCTCATGGCTGGAAAGTACAATTTATGAACTGGCTAATAACATTGACACTTGGCCTCTTTCCTGAACTTCACTGTTACGCTAAGAAAAAGGAAACGTCACACATTTGTAGCTACCTCTGATTGCAAATTATGCCACTGCATTTGGAACTACCAATGTGTTAGGATTTTTATTTTGTACTTTTTGCTCCGAAGCAGAATCTATTATCGAGTCCATGTTTAGACAGTTCTGGGGCTAGTTCTTGAGCTAACAAATAATACAGCTGGATTGTGTTACTATCAGTAAATGTCTCTGTAAAAAAGGGAACTGAGAAACTTTGGACAATAAAACATATAAAACTTTATACATTATCAGTGCATTTTTAAAATATTGTACAACTCTTTTTAACAGTGCAGTCTACAAATCATTTAAGCCACAGAACTAGTACCTAAGGTAGCTTATAGGTCACTCGGCTGTAGAAAATTACCCTGGTGCAGTTGAAGACCCTTGCCTACTTATGAGCACTCGTTGTTGCAGATGTAAAATTTCCTCCTTTATGCTAATTTTAGGCCATTGCATGAATGCAGAAAGTCCCATTCCTTGCCTTGCACACCCTGGATCCTTGGTGCAACGAGAGGAAGGGAGTGCCATGGTGAAGATGAGCAGGCAAACAATTATTTACAACTCCACGTACGTATGTGTCCTCACCTTCAACTCCCACCAGCATCATTATGTAGCATCAGGGAGTTGGGTGGCAAGGAAATGGAGGCCAATAGCACAGCATAATTGTTTGGGAGTGTCTCAACAGGTGGTGTACATCCAACTTGCTCCTTCAACTGAGCTCCTTTAAAACTGTCTACAATTTAAAGTCACATATACAGCAGCTGCTCCCCTACTGGAAGACAAAGGAGAATGAAATGTGTTCTGAGATGTAGAAAAATTGAATATATATACATATAATCATGGTCAACCAGTATCCTGTCCAGCCTGTAAAAGAAAAAAGGAACAGGAGGAAGGCAGTGTAGGTGGATGTTCATAGCTATATTTGCACAATCCTTCCTCTAGATGTCAGCAGAGTATGATATGGGAATCCTGGGTGACAGCCAAATTCCTGATGCCCCTTGCTCTCGAGAGTTGAGTTACACTATTAGCAGACTCATGGGATGTATCTGTTGTTAACAACCTAAGAGAGCAGCTGGATCAGAGCAAAGGTCTGTTTAGGACAGCATTCCATTCCAAATAGTGGCTGACCAGATGCGTCTGGGATGCCCACAAGCAGGGCATGAAGGTTATGGCGCTGTTCCACTTGTGTTCTGCAGCAATAGCTATTCTGAAGCACACTTCTTCTGATATGGAAGGTAATATATAGCCATCATAAACTGCTGAGCTGTAGCACATCAGGCAGCAACCAGAAGTTCCTTATCTTAGAAACAAACAACTCCATGCAGACAAAAGATAGCATGTCAAGGGAAAGTGTAGAAAGGATTGTTCCTTTCCAACTCATATGTCTTCTACCTACAATCAGGTATTGGTTTTTCGTATGCAGGTATGCAGTTCTCCACCTGCACATTCCAACAATGGATAATTCTCACTGATCACCTAGTTGGCTCTTATGGTAATTTGGTCCTGCCTGCAGTGCTAAAGTAAGGGAAGGTGGTAACTTCAGTGAATCGTGTACATTGGCCCATTTGCATGGGGCTAAACTGGGATATGTGCAAGTACGCTGGCTTAAATGACTTGTGGACCACTGCCCTGCAAAGTTTTACTCTTTCCAGGTCACAAGCTCGATTTAATGATTGCTTTCTCCATATGTTCGGGAGTCTTTTGACGCAGTCCTTTGTTTGTAATCTTCTCCGGATCCCAGATCCACTATGTCCTGATAGTTTGTAAATTCCTGAGGTAATGGAAACTCTTCAGTCGATGAATGAGTCCTGTGCCCAAACACCCGCTCTTGCAGCTCAGCAATGTCATTTCTGATGTCGGCCATCATGAGCAACAGGAAGTCAAAAGAACCCGGTGGCCCCTAGAAATATTACAGGTGTGACAATTAAGTTACTAGTCCCTCATGTTCCTAATGACTTACGGTACGTCACAGCACCAGTTTCGGATAGATTATCAAAACAGAGGCAAGGAAACTAATGAAAATTGAAGTCTGGAAAAACAACCTGTACTTGAATCTTTTCCGAATGCAAATTTCAAATAAGAAATGAGAAATGCTTCAGTGTGTAAGATTCTGTTACTCTCACTATTGTGGGCACAGAGTTGGCTTTGTATAGGAACTGAGAGTGCCTGATATGAGACGTTCAAGTCTTCACCACTTATTTCATTAAAAGAAACGTCAACAATTGTTTAAAGGGAAGAGCACAGAAGGCACTTATTGGGACTGAAAAACAGACAGATGCTCACACCTTCATACTGCTAACCATTAAACATTGTCCTCAGTCTGGAACCCCATGTGTGCTTCAGAGTAGTTCCAAAGCATAAATGAAGACTGTTCCAACTGATTGCAAAGGGATACAGGCATGGGAGAGACTATGCCACCCATACAATTATCAGCAGCCCTGGAAGGCAGGGGTCAGTTTTTCAGTGCTCCCATGCCCAATGCATTTGTCTGGATGGGGCAATTGCGAGGTGCAGATTTTGGTCACTGTAGCTGTTAATATTAGTATATTTAACAGTGATGTAGGAAAAAGAAATACATGAAGCATCCCTTCATTTCATGCTGTTATGGGTGGTATCCAGCTAAACAGTTATGGTAGGACAAGCACTTTGGGCTTTCCTTTCCCCGTGCACCTCCTAAATTTGATCTGGGGGATTGGGAGCAATCCTGCAACAGATTTAGAAGCACATGAAGGGCTACACAGAGAGAGGAGAGGGAGGGGAAGTTATGTTGTGTAGCTCAACGGGTTTATGCTAGTGGAATTGTTTAGTTGAATACCTCCTCTTTATGTTGTAACATAGAATTGAAGAGTTGGAGGGTCGTCTATCTAGTCCAACCGGTAGTAAGTAAATAAACATTTGGAATTGGATAAATAAATAACATTGCATTGCAATTGCATAGGATACTTACCGGTGCTCCTTTTTCTCCTGGTGCCCCTCTGTCACCCTGTAACAAACATCATTTTCATTGATTAAAACAGAACCATAACTTGGAGACCTATTCCATCCTTCTAAAGCAACCTGCATCAAAATATCCCTTTGACTCTGTAGAGGCCTCATCTCACTTTAACCATCCAAAATCACTTATTGTGTTATCCTATGCACGTCTACTCAAAAGCTGGTCTCATTGAATTCAGTGTGTATATAGGCTAGTGTATAAAGGATGGTAGCATTAGAACAGATTAATTTAGGTGTCAATCAAGATGCATTTGTTTTCTCAGGCATATGAAACTGGTTGAGAAGTGGGTTGCTGCTTGATTGCAATGTAGTTTCTTTCATATTTTGATGTTTCATTTATGATACTTATTTTAAATTGGTGTTTCCCCCACCCACCCACCCCTACTATGGATTTGTATATTTTTAATATACTGTATTGCTATCTAACAACATGGAAACCTTTAAGTTGAAGGCCAGAAAACAAATTCAATAAACAAAAGTCTAAATAATCATTCAAACCACACATTAAGTGATCTGAAAAGTTACACTTGAAGCAAAGGTTAAGCGTTTGAACATCCTACTGAGTTCAATGGGACTTTCACTAGGTGTACTTCTAGTTACAGGTGGAAGTCTGAAGAAGTGTGCATGCACACGAAAGCTCATACCAAGAACAAACTTAGTTGGTCTCTAAGGTGCTACTGGAAAGAATTTTTTGTTAGGTGTACTTCTGACTGAGTTCAGTAGGGCTCTCACACTACTAAGTGTGAAGCCTTGATTTCATTTACTGTTTGTTACATATCAAAGTTAAGTATCATATTTCCAATCACATTTTTTTTTATCTGTTGTAAGTAATCAACAAATTGAACCAAGGTTTGATGATTATTCCAGTGCAGGGAAAAACTCTGAAACAACTTCTCCCCAAAAGCCAAATCCATCTGTATTGGGAATAGTTCCAATCAAATGAACAATAGATTCATTTACACCCTAGATGTAGGCTAAAAATGTTTCCAATTAATCTAACAGATGGACAATATTATGACAGCATGGAACCTTCAACTTCAAGACATATCTAAGGAGATATGGTCCTGATTTGTGATAAAAGATAAACTGCAATGCTCAGTAGGATGGATTTGTGACTCCATTACTGTATCAGGATTTGGGACTGCAGCTGTCCTGAGCTTGGGAGATATCAGGGATATCAGGTGGAGATTCAGCCTGTACATGACCATCAAACTGCTTAGGAAGGAATAACAGCAAAACAAGCTTTGTCAGCAGGCAGGCCGTGTTGTACGCCTGATTCATACAGAAGCTCCCTTGCAAGGCACTCTCACACTACTCAGCCACAAGGGGGCTCTGCTTGTTGTTTCTTGGGATAGGCTAGCTTTACTGCTGCCTTCCTTCTGCCTTCCAATTAGTTGGGAGCTGGGAGCAACATTTCACAAGACACATGCTAGAGGGGAAAAAATTGCTTGCTCACCTTTGCTCCATCTCTTCCTGGTGCTCCCGGAGGACCCTGAAAAACAAATCCACAGTCCTTATGAACATGCAATAACACAACCAATACGCTGCATGCATTTATGGAATGGAGGTGCAATACTGACCACGGGGCCCCTTCTGCCCTGTTTAATATGGGACAGGTCTGGAGAGGGTCCCATAGGCCCCATTGCTCCTCTAGGACCTGGCAGACCTGGAGGGCCAGGAGATCCAGGAAATCCAGGGCTCCCTTGCGGACCTGTGGCACCTGCAATAAAAGGGAGATGGTTAAGGCTGTCAGTGGGTTCATATATGTGGCTGGTGAATGGGGGCTGACTTGGGACAACAACGGGGAGGAGCAGCACCCCTACTTTAGCTTGTATCTCAATTGCTGGGAGACTAACCAGAAGCCCAAAGGTTTGCACCATCTGCCTTGTATCTTGACCAAAATAAGATCAATTTCAGCTCAAATATTATGATGCAATTACATTGACAAAAAACAAAAACGAAACAAAAACAAAACACACAACAACCACATTATTGATTGACTGCATTTTCTCCAAGGAGCTCAAGGAGGCTTATATGTTTCTCCCTGCTCCCTCATTTAATCCCCACAACAAGCCTGTGTGGTAGGCTAGGCTGGGAGAGAGTGACTGGTCCAAGGTCACACACCGAGCTTCATGGCTGAGTGCAGATATGAACCCTGGTCTCCCAGTTCCCAGTCCGACACTCTAACCACTATACCACACTGACTCTAATGACGTGCTTTATTACGTGGTATTAATCGTAGTACTTTAATGCTGATTCTGAATGTGTTTTTATTACTTTGTATTTCACAATGATGTTTTTAAAATGTTGCGAGCTGTCTTGATTCCCAGCTTGCAGGGAAGGTGGGATAGAAATGCAATAAATGGAATCTTTCTATGTCTCCTGCATAACTGCATATAAAGAGCACAAAGAGTGAGATCTGACAGGTTGAGCTTGGAAAGGAAAGTTGAGAAACCTTTCTGTATCCCCAGTCCAAAGATTCACTAATCACTAAACAAATATATAGCTTGGGAATGGAATATTTTCAGTTAGGAGAGGAGGTGAGGAAGAATCAAGATTGCAGCACCTTGGACAGCTCCTGGGATGGGATAAACCAGATGGAACAAGGCACGCTTTGAGACTCTTAACTGTGTGTGTTTGTGTGGATGCATGGTTGTTCCTCCTCTAAGCTCCTTGTACGCATGGTAGTATACAAATATGATAAACATAAAAATTAGTTTAACTACTTTACTGCTTTACCTGGAGGACCCTGATCACCTGGCTGTCCAGGAGGACCGGGTATTAATGTATTGGATGCAAGTACTTTTTCCCCTGTGATTGGTTTGCTGAGGTCAGCAGCATTATTTGGCAACAAAGCAACCTGCAAGAAATAAAGCACCATAAACCATTAGCCACGCAGCATATTCAGTGACATCTAGTTGAGTTTTTGTTGCATATGACTTGGAAGACAGCATAAAATGAACCTTCAGTTCATGACCCAGCTACTAATTCCATCAGTCTATCCTCTGAAAAAGCCATGGTGCTACACTTGGATTGGGGAGCTCACTGCTCTTTGATGGGTCGCTCAAGGCACAATCCTAACCCCTGGCCACCAGGGGTTGGATGAAGTGGCGTGGCTGGCCCTGCATCCACAGACTTGGAACTTGCACCTGCCATAGAGGAAGGTCGGGGTCAGGAAAAATGCCCCTTTTCTGAGCCAGTTCCTAGGCTGGAACAGAAAAGAGGCCCGGATCAGGTCTACTGGCATCATGTGATAGCAGCATGGTAGGCACAGGAGCCTCTCTGCTCCAAACCATTCTTAAGAACTTTCTGTGGGCAGATACTGGTGTCAGCTCCTTCTTGCCACTTCGGAAAGTGTACTGGGTCACTTTTCTCTGACAGAGCTTCTCTGTTGGTGGTTGAGCTTCCTTCATGGCAGAGGTCAGTGGAGCCCAGCAGAGTTCTGGACGTGGCGGATCAGGGGCTTGATTTGTGCTGTCCCCTATTCTCTCTCCACCACCTGATCTACCTCACAGAGTTATTGTGAATGGGCAGCTTCAAGGAAGCAAAAAATACCCAAACATGAAGTAGTGGACAATAGTCTGGAATTAATAGCTTTACCTTTTGTACCTGGGTATATACGCTGCAACACTATATATACACACACACACACACACACACACACACACACACACATATATATTATATATATATATATATACACACACACACACACACATATACATATACATATACATATACATATACATATACATATATATATATATATATAGTGTTGCAGCGTATATACCCAGGTATATACCCTTCTCACCAAATATGAATGGTGTATGGTGTGTGTACAGTACATGTAAGTTTATTAAAAATAAATAAATCTCTGGCTGCCGCTTCAGAGTTCTTAAAGAGACGTATGTTATCCTACATATGAGCACTCTGGATAAAGAGAGAATGTATTTTGATTAAACATAGGCAAGCATAAAAACTAAAGTGAAAATTCACCCCTTAGTTTTTCACAGGGACAGATTCTAGACTCATTCCTGGATTCAAATTCCGGCTGAATAGTAGTAGTAGTAGTAATTACTGTCTGCTCTGACTTGCAGTCCCCACCCCCAAAGTCTTCAGCAGAGCTCTTATTCAACCTTCTTACAGCAGATTGCTTAAACCAGGGGCCTGAAACCTGCAGCCACCCAGAATCCTTTTTATTCCAGCCTCCATTATCCTCAGCCAATGCAGCCACTGTGGCCAATGATCAGGGATGATGGGAATAATGAACACTCTGTTGGATTACACCAAACAGAGGTGCCAGAGACTGAACCTGGAATCTTCCGCATTCAAAGCACTGAGCTATGGTGTTTTCCCTTCCAAGGGCTCAGAATACTTACAGGATGAGAACATTTTCTCCCCCTGCAATTTTAGTTTTATAGCCAACTCATTTATTTATCTCGAACAGATAAGACAGGCACTTTCATAAAGGACACATAGGGGCAACAGATGCCAACCTGCAAATTCAACCTGGCCCTGAAGCTCATGCAATGTATGCTAAACCACCCACCCACTCCTGTCTGCTCTGTCTTCACTATCTCATGGTCAGAAGCATCTGCCCTGTGCTTTGATGATGAATATTATTATCTTAGCCAGACATGAGCATGCACTGATCTAATTTCCATTCCATTCCACTTTCTTGATTCAGGCTTGGAATCGCTCTTGAAAATGATCTCACTCCCAAGTCTCTCTTCATGCATGAACCTTTCTCCATAAAGAAACAAAATACCTCCCTACAATATTTTCAAAAGGGACAATAGTCACGGAAATGAGATCTAACCCCCGCCATGGCCTGCATTACATGTTGTACTTTTGAAGAAGTTCCGTGCGGAAACCGTTGCTCAGTTGGCTTGACGATGGATCGCCTGGGTCCAGGCTAACACTTATTTCTAATTAAATGCATACTTACATGTATCTGCGCAAGCAACATGTGCAATGAGAGCTATTCCACACATGGGAATGCTTGCATGCCTGGATTGCCTGCTATTTATTTCTTTTGGCAAAGGGCTCTCTCTCTGACTAGTTTTGCAACTCTGTCGAGGGGGATGATGGGGAAAAAGGTTTTTTTTTAAAAAAATTGTATCTCTGAGGAATTATTTCCATTATATCTGCATAGAATCCCCGAGTGCTGCAGAGAATCATGGGACACCATTTTGGGCAGCCATAGGCAAACTCGGCCCTCCAAATGTTTTGGGACTACAATTCCCATCATCCCTGACCACTGGTCCTGTTAGCTAGGGGTGATGGGAGTTGTAGTCCCAAAACACCTGGAGGGCCGAGTTTGCCTATGCCTGATTTAGGGCTTGCTTCACGGTGGCTCTTCTCCAGGTGTATCGGGATTTCTTCTGATATAATGTGAGCTGAGAACGGGACCTGGAAAACATACCAAGCGCTCCACACTGCAGGGAGAGATCGTGATTAGAAGCAAGCTGTGTTCCAGGGAAATTTGCCTACCACTGCTGATATTCTATCCAACGAAAAGGAGCTACTCTGGGCTCCTTTGGGAGGAAAGGTGGGATTAAATTTAGCAAATAAATGCATACATACACAGTAAACTTCTGAGAACTCCAGAACCATCATGTCCATCAGGCAGCAGCTGAGCTCAAATACCTCTCTATTATTTTGCAGCCCCATTTGCACTGTACACACACCATTCACTGCAAGCTCTTTCTTATCTCCCCATACTGCTCCAAACCCAGCACTGTAGTGTCATTCTGGTGCATTTTCTTGCGGGTAGGGAAATGGTGGCTTCTGGAACACCCCAGAACATCTACTGCCACCCGAAAAGCCCCCCAAACATATTAGGAATCCTGCCCCGCTTGAAATCACTCCAAATTTCAGCTGCCTTTTGCCCCACCCTCCAAGATTCCAAGCCTAGAGTTCGAAGATTCACACTTCAAGCTTAGCCTCACATCATGCTATCAGATTCCTGATGATATTGGCCAGGGTGAGTTTCTCTTGCATGAGATAAAACACAATACAGTTCCCTTGCGGATTTTTCTTTTTTGAAGGTTTTACAGAATAAAATTGGCTCCATAGTATTATATTAAAACAAAATAACAAAACCCTGGAAAAGGACTCTTCCTCTTCTGTCCTCTAGCTAGATAGCAAGATCCACCACACCTAATCTATTTTTCCAAACAATCCCATGCAAAACACACACGACAACCTTCACAAAACTCAAGTTTTCACATGTGTCTCGGTTATGGGTGGTTTTTATTTTATTTTATAAAAAAGATAATCACCTTGTGTCGGGAGAAAAATGATGATGTAGATACCCCCCCTAGCAATCTGTCACATTATATAGCTTTGAAAGGAATGTTTGCCCATAAAATAATCTAGAACTGATTGTCATAAAGAAAACATAGCATCCATGCTCTTCCCTTTCAGGATTTAACCTCTCCTACGTCAGAAAATAGTGTGTGAAAAATATTTACAGCTCAACTTCATTAAGTGGGATTCTATTAATGTACCTCTCCCCCGCAAATATGGTAAATACAAAATGTGATTAAACTGATTCTTGTAAAACTGGCCGCTCAACTGGAAGGGACCAATAATCTGGTTCTAGGACTACTGGTACTCATTGCCCTAAATTAAGATTATTCTTCTGAACTATCTTTTATGAAAACACATCCCCAAGTGACTGTGTTTCTTTAAGCCTCCAAGGAACTAAGATTGCACCATTTCCCTAGAAGACAAGTTCACTTGCTGAATTTCTATATCTGGGTTTATTGTTCTGCAGCAAACCTATGAAATACTGTATCTTATTTAGAAACTTCGTTCTGGCCAAGCCCATTATGTCTTTCTTCTCAACTCTTGTCAGCGGTGTAGCTTGCTGCTCGGGTGCCTGGTGTGGTGCACACATCCTGCAGCCAGGGGCGGGGTGAGCTGGCCATGGGGGCGGAGCACGCTGCATGGATCCTCTTCGCCGCCTCCCCCTCAGCCGTAGGGCGGCTGAGGGAGAGGCGGAGGGCAGATGCAAGTCCCATGCTGCTGTTTCAGGCAGCGTGGAGCCAGCAGGCACCCAAGCCACCATGTGCGACGTACCTCCACTTCAGACTCTCCCCTTGTTACTAAGTGAATTTTTAATCAGGTGTTCTGGGTCAAATTACCATGCACCCCACCTGTCCCTCTGAGGTCTGTCTGTTATTGCCCTTCCCTTTGATTAATAATCTGGGGACTTCTTAGTAACGGGAGTTTTCCTGTCCAGCGGCCGTGGCCGGTTATATCCACTGCTCTGGGCTTCAGGGGTTAACCTCTCCTTTGCCTACAGTTCGGGGTCTCTCTTTATTAGATCCCCTCACTATATCAGTTGACTAAGCCCTCTTAGCAACTCTGTGGCAATACCAGGTTTTCCGCCCGCTAGCCCATCCTGAGGGAACTCTAAGACACAAACTATTGCCTTTCAGGTTAGTTTTGCCCTTTCCCTGAGTTCCCCTCCTCAAGAGCCTATATAACTCGCTGGACCAAAAGAACGACGATATTTTCTTGGCTCAACAACAAGAGATCTTTATTTATTACAGAGCATAACGGTTTCAGTATTGGTTCATCAGCTTAGTTTCTTAACAGTGTAGATTCTTCCTTTCAGCAACATAAGCACATCTTCAACAATCCTAACCTAACCTAAACCTAACCTGGCCCCACACCCTCCTTCTTCAGTCACCACTCTCCCTCACACTCTCACTCACACTCTCCCTCTAACGGCTGCTCCCTCCTTTTAAATAGCGGAATGTCCCGCCTCCCAAGGGGTGTCTGCCACTCAAACTGGGGAGCCCATTAACTCTTAAAACTCCGTGGGTCTCCGAACAGCCCCTAACTTATATCTGATTCATTACACCATGTCACTCCCAGGAGAGACGCGCGGCTCGGGCACGCTGCAGGCCCTGCGATAGGTGCGGGCCCCCGGGGTGTGGTACCCAGTGCCAGACGTGTTTCATTACATTTGTTGACTGAACTAAAAAGTTTTTCTTAGCCCATTTTATAAAAAATAAAAAAATAAACTCTTTTTTTGTCATTTTGTCACCCCTCTCAGTGATGACACACGGGGCCCACCGCACCCCCCTCCTCCGCCACTGACCCTTGTACCTTTTGTTTCAGTTGCAACACTGTCTGCTTGATTTGATAGAACTCTTTGCAAGAGGCACAGCAGGCCCCTGGTTTCACCACGTTATCAGCCTTCTCAGAAAACCCTGCAAAAAAGGGGGAAAAGAGAGAGAAAGCAAATATTCCAATGCATTCCCCCCCCCCCAAGAGGGAAGAAAACAAAGCAGGGAAGAGAAATGCCAAAGAAAGCTGTGCTGGGGTGATGAGCCTTTGAAGTTTTCCTTCCTGGCCATTCCGTGAGAGGAAGAGGTGCCCTCGGTATTAACAACCTTTCCCAGTTGTGAATCACCATGAAAGGCTGCACAGATCCAGCGTAAGCTCGCTGCAAACAGTCTTAGCAGCAGCTGTTTCCAGTTAGCAGGTCTTAATGCCCTTTTGTAAAACTCTTTTTATATCTTGTGGGGGAGGGGAGAGTGTTTACCTCTCTACTTTTATCTGAGTCTTTACTGTACGGGACCCACAGTGATTTATAATCCCCCTTCAAGGGCCAATTTTTGTATGCTGTAAATTGTGCAAATATCTCACGCAGCGAGACCTTTTGCTTGCAATTTGCACAAAGCCGGCCTTTATCACCACTGGTTATGTTTGCTGTGCAATGGGACGCTTAATGGCAGAAAGGGTCAGAGCCACAATCGCAAAAAAACAAAAAGTAACCCTGAAATGTCTACTGGTACATTGCCGGAGCCACTGAAATGAAGAGAATAACAAGAGAACGCAAGAAGTATCAGAATAAGGCACTCTTTACAGAACTTTAAATCTTTAGTAAAGGCACAATATACTCAGTGCTTTTCTTCTGGAAAAAAAGTTGCTGGTGCTGTGTACCCTGGAGTACAGAAAAAAAGCACTGAATGTACTTATTAATTCTTATTATCGGCACCAATCAGGTTGAGGCTAGAGGTAAATTGGGGGCAAAGGAGGGACTTTTCTTCGTTGGAGGTACAGTCGTACCTTGGATCTCGAACGCCTTGGCTCCTGAACAATCAAAACCTGGAAGTGAGTGTTCTGGTTTTTGAACATTCTTTTGGAAGCCGAATGTCCAAGTGGGCTTCCACGGCTTCCAATTGGCTGCAGGAGCTTCCTGCAGCCAATCAGAAGCCGCGCTTTGGTTTCTCAACGTTTTGGAAGTCGAACGGACTTCCGGAATGGATTCTGTTTGACGTCCAAGGCACGACTGTATTTTAACAGAAGCAGGAACCATCTGCCAGGGATGCTACATATTTGCATCCTGAACTGCTCAGCCTGGATAGCTCAGTTGGTTAGAGCGTGGTGCTGATAACACCAAGGTTGCAGGTTTGATCCCCGTATGGGACAGCTGCATATCCCTGCATTGCAGGGGGTTGGACTACGTGATCTTCCAATTCTATGATTCTATGCAGGTCCTGCATGCAACAGGGATGATCTACAAGTTCTCCTCCCCACCTGATTCTATGAGGTTTTCTCAATAGTTTGCCCTTCCCCCGACAAGCCACAAGTTTCCTTGCCAGGGTCTGAGGCCCAGAACTAACTTGCACCCCCCCTGTGCTGCTTGCACAGAAGAAGTAATGGCACGCAGGAGCTGCTGGAAATTTAAGGCACAGCAGCCTGTGACATTCACCAGAACCCTACAAAGGCATCAGTTAAGCCCCACAACTTGCACAGGCAGCAGCCGAGGTCATAACCCAAGGATGCGGTCTGCAAAAAGGTGAGAATCAGATAAAGGAGGGCAGAGGCCATAAAGCAGTTGTAGCTTCCTGGCCAGTAGCAAAATGTTTAGGGCTGTTTTCACTTGGTTCCCGGCAGCAAAGGCTAAAGCTTGCAATGGGTGACCTGACGGATTGCAGGTATAGGGATCAGTTTATCTTCCACAACGTATCTTTGGCAAAGGAGTCAACAGCAAGGCAGAGGCACTTCATCTGCCAAGGAAGGCCACTTGCACCAACACCAGAGCAAGTCAAGTGGCATTTCCTGATCCTTATAAAAGCTTGAGGGAGAGGCTTACTTCCTGTTCTTAGCAAGTAGGACACTGTAGCCAGCAAGAACATGGTCCAATGAATATTTGCTTCTTGTACTCATAGAGGCTGTGGGAAGGATTCCTACATTGCAAGGGGTTGGACTAGATGACCCTCGGGGTCCCCGGAAATTCTATGATTCTATGAAACCACTGAACCCAGTAAGAGTCACACAGTCACAGGAGAAGTAGAGCCTGCCCCCACCCCCAGCCATGTAGGAAAGATGGGCAGGAACTAATGAGGGCCTAGTCGTACAAAACCACATCTTTTCCACACCTGCTAAGCTCTTCCATCTCCCGCACGAGGACTGAACTTCAGCATACAACAGATGCAATGCAAATGCAAACTCTGCTTTCCCCGAAAGTTGAATTGTTTTTCCAGACAGTGAGGGGATGAAATAAGTCAATGCTCCTAGGCTTTCTTCCACAGTGTTGAGTACTGGAAACTCTGTTTTAATAAAAACAGAAGCTGAGGCTCTCAAAGGTCTGTACCATACTCTACAGAAGAAGTGTGAAGGACTGAGGGGCTTCTGAATTATTTGCCACCTCCCTGACAGCGAAACCGGGCTCCCAGAATGCATTTCTCTTCCGCATATGAAGCTGATGTCGCAGACAAGCTGAACTATTCTTCCTTTGTGAAGTCAGCTGAAGCTACCTAAGTGCCGTGTGTGTGTGTGTGTGTGTGTGTGTGTGTGCGTGCTATCATTACTGAAAATGTGGTCCTTTCTTGTCTGAAGATAGACAATAAGAAAATGAGCCCAGCAGCAGCAACAGCAGCAACAGCAGCAGCAACAGCAGCAACAGCAGCAGCAGCAGCAGCAGCAGCAGCAGCAGCAGCAGCAGTTCCTAAGATAATAATACTGTTTGATGGGGCAGTACATTTGCTTGAAGTTCTTAGGTGGGATTCACCTAGCCAGCCCCATTAGCAGAACCCCTGCTCAAGGCCTTCCATTTGCACAGTGAGGATTTTGTGCTCCCATGGGCTTCCCATACCCCCACAATGGGCCACTGAGGGGTCCTGAGAACCCCCAAAACAGCACATGGTGGTGGGGGAGTAGGGAGACCTATTCAGCTGGCAAATGGAAAAGCTTGAGCAGATGAAACAATGCAAAGAGCACAATGTTGAATTCTACCCATTGTTTCCATGTTGAGTGCCTCTATGTTTTCCCCCCACCCCACAAGGCTTATGTTATCACCTGTCTTGTATTATCTGCCATTGGTTTTCATTTGATTATGTGGCTATGCCGTGCCCTCTCGACAATATGCAATAGCATCTTCATGTCACAAAGATGGTCCATTTCTTTGGTGTCCCTCCCCATATTCAAACCTGCAGCTCAAATTCACAGATGGCTAAGGGCAGCAGACAGCTTTCATCCCTCTGGCGCTGTAAAATAAACACACACTAATTCATTTTCTCCATCCTGTGTGTTATCTTTGGAGATTGGGTGAGATACTGGTGTTGTGTTGTTTTTTTTAATTAAAAAAATCAGTATATTATTAACATTGTAAGAAAGAATTTATCAGACGATCTGCCTAAACTCCACTGCAATTTAAGCCAGCTATTTTGGAAAGGTTATTGCAATGTAAATGGTTTTTTGTAGGCTGGCAATGGCGCATGAACTTCTATCTGCCACAAGATGGCATTCCTAAGCAGATTGTTTCAAACAGTAGACTTAAGAGTCAGAGGGAGAAAACCCTGTTATCATGTATGGTGGACTGGAATACTAGCTAGAAACAACTCATACATTGTGACTGCAGACCATAGGTGAATACTGCTGTTTATTCCTGTGAATAAGGAATCTTAGCAGGTGTTGCCATTTAGCCAGTTTTCATGACAATTTATACCTGCTTAAAATGTTTCTTCTGCATAGCTATTAAAGGTGCAGAAACTCTGTCACCTGGCCACTCGGTTTTGCAAAGCTGGATTTAAAAAAGGAGGCTCAAGAAGAGTACTTTTGGGATCTTAGACATTCAAACATTATGGGGATCCTCTACCCTCAAAATGTCTGTAAGGAACTGATTCTCTGCTTTTTTGTGACTTGCTGGACAAGAACAAGGTTTAGCTAGTCTCGTTTTCTTACTGGGGAAGGGAAACTGAAGTCAGCCAAGAAAGGACCACATTTTCAGTAACAACAGCTGACACACCAGGGACATAGATAGCTTCAGCTGACTTCACAAGGCAGAATAGTTCAGCTTGTCTATGACTTCAGCTTCATATGCAGAAGAGCAATGCATTCTGGGAACCCAGCTTCACCAGGAATGGCTGAGAGCCGTGTGGTCTGAACTGGAACAACCAGCTGAGAAGGTAACGGCAAGAGGTCTGAATCAACTGATCTGGAGGCAAAAATATGCAATTTTGACAGCACCTCCTTCTGAGCAAAGGTCTTTAGGCTTGAAGCTTTTCACTGATTTTATCAGTGCACAGTGTGCACAGTAGACCCCTTTGTGCCAGAATAATTGAAGAAACAGCAATGTAATACCTTTCTCTCCTTTGGTGCATGTTTTCCCATCATCTTCACGTATGTACCCCTCATTACATTCACACCGATAGCTGCCAAGGGTATTGACACAGATGTGGGGGCAGAGAGGCTCGCTGCTTGTGGCACACTCATCGATATCTGAAAGAGGATGGATGCCGCGGTGGGTTAAAAAAAGGGAGGGAACTATCAGAAATAAAGGTTTCCTAAAACCGTTGCATTAATTGAACTTGATTAGTGAGGGACTGCTGCTCAGTGGAACTATGTGTTGCATGCAGCAGATTCCAAACTCAACTCTCAACCCCCAGCATCTGCTGTTCAAAGGTTCAGGCAGCAGGTGATGAGAAATACCTCTTAAGTTGATGGAGAGATAGTGACAGCCAGGTTAGAAAAGAACCTGTGACCCTCTAGATTAGGGATGGAGAACATATGGTCCTCCAGATCGATGTTGGACTCTGAACTTCCACCATCCCTCACCGTTGGCCATGTTGGTGGAGGCAGCATCTGAATTAATCTGAATTAACTATGTAAACGTTTGGAAAGAAATAAAAGAAGATCTGCAAATTTGGAGTAGAATGCAATTGTCATTGCTGGGTAAAATTTCAGTCTTAAAAATGAATATACTCCCAAAGATGCTATTCCTATTTCAGACAGTACCTATAGTTAATGACATCTGAAATTTTAAGGAATGGCAGAAAGATCTATCTAAGTTTATTTAGCAGGGAGAAAAACCCAGGATAAAACATAAAATGATGATTGATACTAAAGAGAGGTGGTTTTGCCCTGCCTGACGTACAATTATATTTTGGCGCATGATGTTTATGTTGGTTGAAAGAATGGATTTTACTAAAGAACAGATACCTATTTGACTTGGAAGGGCATTATCTAAAATTTGAGTGGCATATGCGTCCCTGTGGTATGGGAAGGCCAAGATATATGAGAGTTTATCAAACTACTTAATTAAGAAAAACCTGTATGGGGAAAATACAAAAACTTATTAGAAAGGAAAACACCAATGTGGCTGTCACCAACAGAAGCCCTTGCAAGGAAAAATAATAATATACAGAAAAATTGGAGTACATATAGAGACTTGCTAACTTCTGTTGTTATTAACCCCACAAAAATGCTTCTGGATTTTTAGAAAAGGATTTTAAAAACATTTTTAAAAGTTCATTATAGATCATTTCCCAATAGTTTTTAATAATGCTGCATGACCACCACATGTGATGAAAAGTTCCTCTGCTACCTTGTATTTTCAACAATTGCCCTTTGTTGATTTTGGCATTTTTGCTAGTCTGTTTTAACCCTGAATCCAAATAAATCCTTTTCAAACTGTGAATAATAATAATCTGAATTAACCAAATTTTGGAAGCACATACAAATCCGTTATCTTTGAATTTATGGCAAGTAACCTTGAATTAATTTCAGGTGCAATCTTTTCCACCCACCTAAGCAATAGGGTTTCTCTCTGTTCTTGTGCCTTTCGCGGTCATACCGATAACCAGGGTAGCACGTGCATAAGACTCGTCCAAAGTTGTCTGTGCACTGTTGTTCACAAGGAGCTTCTGCGCAGACATCATAATCTAGCGAGAGAGAAATGTGCTTGTTATTAGCAGCTGTGCAATACTGCAAAAGTAATGGGAAAATAGTGTTTGTCTTTCAGTTACCCATGTAGTTGTATTCCCGTTACTAATCAAGAAAATGTAGACCTCAATTTATTTATTTTTTACACTGGATTGCTACAAAAGAACAGGCAAAGAAACAGATACCTCTGGAAGAAAAAGAAGATAAATGTAATTACACAATTTTGTTGTTTTTCTTCCATCACCTTAAGGATATTTTTTTTGGGGGGGGGCTCTCTCAAGAAAGTTCTCTGCAAATGTTGGTTAATAGAAATATACTAAGCTAAGAACCATAGATGGTTGTTAACTGTTAGGCTGTGGAGAAGCTGTAATAGGGTTAGTGAATGCAATGTACACCTCCCACAATGCTATTTCCAGAACCAAATTTAGTGGTTTACAGCAGGCATGTCCAACAAGTAGATTGTGATCTACCAGTAGATCACTGGACGTCTGCGGTAGATCACTGGTAGATCACTGGCTCCCCCCAAAGAAGCTGAACAACTGCTGTGGCTCCTCTAAAAAAAGCTCAACATTTTACCTCCTCCCTGAAAAACTCAACAACTTTCACCTGAACCCCAATAAAGGGGGTAGATCACTGCCAGTTTTTAACTCTGTGAGTAGATCCAACTCTTAGGAGTTGGCCACCCCTGGTTTACAGGATACAAGGACAATGTAGCATAAAGGCAGAACTAGATGCAACTGGAGATAGGTAGGATCAGCTGAAAGAGGGGAGACACACTGTTGGAATGTAGGAAGGTGCTTTATACCCTGCCAAACTAATTGTCCACCTGGCTCAGTATTTTTTACATTGACTGGCAACAGCTCTTTGGGGTTTTGAGAGTAGATTTCAGGAAGCGGTGGCTCTTCAGGGTTCCACTGTCGGAGGCAGTCACAGATGAGCAGAGTGCTGTTGCATTCAGGTCCTGCTTTCGGTTGGCCGCTGTGCAAACAGGATGCTGGACTTGATGGGCCACCCTTTGACCATGCAAGGTTCCTGATTGAGGGCAGGATTCCAAGGCCATGGAAATTCCCTCTTCAGACCCACATGAAGGTCATGGGTGGAACTGATATGGGGGTGGTGCAGTGGGTGGTGCAGATACCAATGAGGGGTAGCCAGGTGGGGTGCATTCCCACTTGCCCCTTTAGGCATTCAGGAAGACCACCTGAAGAGGGTTAATGTTCTGCAAGTTTCCTTGCCTCAGCTCCAATTCGCTGGCTGTTGCTAGCGGTGACAGGGAATCATACGGCACAATCATGCTATGGTTTGTGTGATACTACAGGGCAGCTAGGAGGAGTTATGGGGTTGCTGTGCTGCTTTCTATGGCCTCCACCATACATATTCAGCCATGGGGGGGCCGTTTCTCCAAGAGAAGAGGGTCCTTTCATTGGGCTAGACTGGAAAAGTAATACACCAGCTTGGAGGCATTGGCAGCTGCATCCACCCATGACTGGCATTTCAAGTGTGACATTTCTCTCTCGAATGGAACTAATCTCCATTTAAGAGGGAGAGAACATGTAAACCATCACTCTGTGAACTACAGCACCAAATGTTTATTTTGCTTCACACATCCAGAATCGACTTTGAGGCTTACAGTTCCATGCTTACTGCAATTGTGCTGATTGAGTATGATGCAACAGAACTCCACTGCAGCTTAGGCTTCTCATTGCTAAGTTGTTTACTTTAAGCACAACAACTTCTATCCCACCTATTTTTCAGAAGAAACTCAAGGTGATTTTTTTTAATAATAAAAAGTCAACATTATAAAATACAGAACAGTTCACAGTTTACATCGTAAATAAAAATATTAGCATAAAACCCAAGGCCACAGTAACAACGGCAAAACAGCTATCAGAATTAAAAACTTCAGAATGTTAGAACAAAAGGAAATATTAAGCCTAAGGCTCCTTTAAGCAATGAATAGCCATGTCTCCACTAGCCATCAAAAGCAGTACAGTGATGGGGCCTGATGCCGCATGTTTGCTAAAGCGTTGCACACAGCAGGTGCCACTGTAGAAAAGGCCCTGTCCCTGGACACCACCAAGTGTGCCTTGTGGTGTTACGGGATCTGAAGAAGGAGTTTGGAGACAATCAGATTATGCAAGGAAAAGGTGGTCCTTGAGATACACTGGTCCCAAGCTGTTAAGGGTTCTAAAGGTTAACATCAGCACCATGAATTGAAGCTGGACACAATGCACAGCCATGATGGACTCAAAATGCTTCTGAGTTGTCAGAATGCTCCTATCCCATTTGGAGCTCGATTTTGCAGAGCAAACGATTCCAAGTGTTTTCTCAGCACTGAGCCAAGATAGGTGAGTCACTGGTCGAGTTTGCTCACCTGCTAAGATTTTTATTCATAGTTTGTTTTTGCCCCAGTGCATTATCAGCTCTGTGTCTGGCTGCCAAGATTTCCAAGACTCTGAGCTGCTAAAGCAGCACATCTGCCAATAATAAATCAACCTGATAAAGCCAAGGTGAATCCCTTTTGTTGACTGCAAGAGGCAAAAGAGTATGTTGAGTTGAGCATGTGCATCTGTCTTGGCAGCATATTGTTCACAATGGTACAAGATCAGCCCTTGATTGCCAAAGCAGAGCACACACAGCCCATAAAACACTACTGTTCCAAATAACACACAGTAAGTGTAAAACTTTAATAAATGATAAACCGCTGGCTGAGCTCATCTATGCAGTATTTTAAAAGGTGGTGCAAAATTAACACTCCCATTCCTTTTAAAACCACATATTTGATTGTTTTAAAGCCCTGCCTTCGAAGGGCCTCCAAGGGGTGGGCCCAGGGGAGAGGTGAAGCGCAGAGTCAGAGAAGAGGAGAAGATGGCATTTAGGTGGCACATTATGTCTGCTGGAGCCAATTGTTGTGATGTGCAAAAATATTAGGGTAAAACCCAGATACAAATCCAGGCTTAGCCATCTTGGGCCAGTCACTAATTTGCCTCCCAGGCATGTTGCGAGAACAAAAAAGGGAGGTGAAATCCTCAGAGAGCATGGGCAGGATAATAGAAAATAGTGAGGGTGTTTTAAAAAGCCAATTACTTTTCCGTCAAAGCAGTGCAGCTGCAAGGAACCGAACAACGGATAGCAGAGACTGATCTGAGGCATGAGTAGGAAGCAGGTAGGTACTCAGGCACGGCCATTGGGGGTAGGAGGGCACCGCCTCAAGCAGCAGAAGCCCCCAAAAGTGACATCCTGCCTGCCTTGCCACCTCCACCCCTGGTAGAGAAGCGGTGCTGGCATTGGTGGCAATTTCGGGTAAGATCTTGTGCAGCATGCAATTTCTCCCCCAAAATCAGAGAGGTCTGACCTGAAATCGGCTGTGATACTGGCAGGGAGGGCAGCACAGGCAATGGCAAGGCCAGGGGCATAGCAAGGGGGGGGGGCGTAGGGGGCGGACCGCCCCATGTTCCATAATGGAGGGGGTGACAAATTATCAATTACTGCCCTACTAGGGCGGTTCATTAAAAAAAACTTTTTAAAAAAATGCCTGCTCCAAAGGTCTTATCTTACTATACTAGGGATTATATATATGAAATTTCATGCATATCGGTTAATATCTTCACCCTCCTTCACCAAAATAGCTGTTTACTTGGCTGTTTTCCTATGTCGTGAAGGCTGAAATTTCAGTTCAGTGGAGCACTTACTGTTCCCAACCCTAACCCTGTGGAAAGCCATCTAATTAGACTTTAATTTGATTTTGAGATGTTTTTAGGAGGTAATTTAATTATTGTTTGATTTTATACCAATGTTGTGTATCTGATGTTAGCCACCCTGAGCCTGACTTCGGCCAGGGAGGGCGGGATATAAATAAAAGTTTATTATTATTATTACTTGTTATTATTCCTTTGTAAGAAAATATGAAATAACGTAAAAACAATTTTTGCAGGGGGGGAATCAATGGGGGGGGACAAGAAATTTCCCGCACCGGGTACCACCTGACCTTCCTACACCTCTGGGCAGGGTGGGGCGGCACTTCCTGTTGCACCTCAAGTGGCGAAAGGGGAAGTGCTGCCCCTGTACTCAGGTGTCTTATCCCCCCCCCCAGCCTCAGAGCAAAAAAAAGGTGTGAAACAATCTTCTACTGGTTGGCATACAGATTGTTGTCCTTCAGAGTGGACCCTGAGACTGCTGCCTTCCACAACGGCCTTTTATGCATCAGAATAATTGTCCAAGCTATCTAATGCCTGCAGTGTCACAATTTATATCTTCGTCAATGACCTGCTCCTTATTGCTCCCAAATAAACATATCAGGAGCATAAATGCTACCTACCATCCATCCCCAGAAGAGATGATTGAAGTAAGAAACTGAAACGGTAAATTTGGGTTGGTTTATTCACATGACTTTGAAGGCCTATAATGTGGAGACTGTTATGAAGCAAAAGCTCAGATACGTCTAGTGAATGTAGACAACAGCAGCTACTGGATGATTTTCCATAGCAGAAGTAGTCAATGTGGTTGCCTTCGGATATTGTTGAACCCCAGCTCCCATCAGCCCCAGTCAACATGGTCAGTGGTGAGGGATGATGGGAACTGTAGTCCCATCAAAGCCTGGAGGACACCTCATTGGTTATCCCTGGTCTATACTCACTAACCACCCAACCCAATGTATGTATACTTGGTAGTCGCAATGAGTTCGGTGAGACTTACTCCCAGGTAAGCATGTAGAGAAACAAATATTTGAGCCCATATTTATAGTGATAAGTGTTGGAAAGTAATAATAATTTAATAACGTACCTTCAGGAATGCATTGTCCAAGAACAAACTTATAACCCTTACAGCACTTTTTCCTAAAAAGACAAAAACAGACAAATTATCTATTAGACGGAATTAGTAAATTAAGATCTGAGTCCTATCCATGTTTATTTGAACATAAGTTCTACTGAATTCAATGGCCTTTTCCCCAAGCAAGTATGCATAGCTTATGACATTACCTGTATTACTTTCGGAAAGGCCAGTTATGCAAGCAACAGCTTCAGCTAAAGCTACTTCATTATTGTAACGTTGTGTTTTGTGTTGTCTTGTCTTGTACTGTACTGTACAGTATTGCATTATATTAAAACATGTATTCCCATTCCTCTGCTTCAAGGCCTGAGGCAGCTTACAACAATATTATGTAAACTGTCTAGGGGTTTGGATGATTAAATCATATATTTGTTGTTGTTGTTTAGTCGTTTAGTCGTGTCCGACTCTGTGCAGCTCAGTGCAGCTACTGAGACTTGCAGCAAACGTTAATGTTGTCGTAATGACATTCATGATTTAAAGAGAGCAGAAAACAAGAGTTGACATTAATAACATATTTCAGTCTGCAGAGGGGTAGCATAACATGTGGTCCTGCTTATCTCGAAAAAGGTTCCTTTAGGTATGAGCAAGATTCAGAATTAGCCTGTGCTGCTTTGGTAGGGGAAGGGGTAAAGGTCAGCAGTAGGGCACATGATTAGCCAGCCAGTTCCCCATTCCATTTCCAACAGATACTCATCGTTCTGTGGCCAATGAGCATGTTCAGTCCTTTAATGGCTGGGTTTTTTGGGGGGGGGGCAGCAGACACCCTGATGCCTAATTCCAGCAGTATTAAAATCTTGAATTTCCCCATTGTTTTCCGTGGGAAGCTCTCACTTCTAGCTCTTGAGGACATTTTAAAATAACATGACAGCATGAACCATGAAATGACCAATCTGTACAATGAGATGGTTCTGTCTACCTGTTTTATAACTACATCTCTCTCTGTCCCTCTTCCTTTTCTGTTGACTCCTATTTCCCCTCCCTCCCAGTTTTCTGTTTCCCACCTCTTGACAGTTAGTCAGTATTCCATGGTCATGCAACACACTCACTTCTCATTAGAGTGTTTCTGTGGCCAACCCCTCCCCAGTTTTTTTTTTTTGGGGGGGGGGGTTTATTTCTGAAAAATCTGAAGTTGCCTCAAGTCTGCTGATACCTCCCACATATTTGCAATTGTTGTCATTTTGGTTGCATGAGCAACAAATGGGGGGCAGAACTGACTATTCCAACAGATGCTTATGATTTTTTTTTAATGTGTGTGTGTGTGTGTTCATTTTTGAGAATGGGAAAAAATAATAGGATGTACAAATCAACCAAAGGAAAAAAAAAACATAATTGAAAATGTGACTGTGTGAAGCACACAGATTTGAAGAAGGCAAAGTCAGAGCTTTCTCTGTGGGTGGTTACTTGAGTTTACAGGAGCATTAAATAATAGGCAGCACATTCCTATGCTGGTCTGCTCAGAAGTAAGGCCCATTGAGTTCAATGGAGCACAATCCCAGATAAATTGGTAAACCTTAGGATTCAATGATAGCCACACCTACTTTGGATAAAGCCCCATCAAGCTCACTTTTGAACATGCATAGTATTTCACTGTTAACGCTTTATATTTCATAGCTCACTAGCAGTTCTCTCATGGTGGCCCTTTAATGGATGCCTTAGTGGGTATAAATCTTGCTTTCCTATGCAAGAGGAGACTCTAAATGCAGTGGAAACCTTCCTCTTGTATATGTAAACCAAAAGTAACCTTTCCAGTCCAGCTTCTTCTTAAATTACACTTTAAGCGAATGACCTAGCTTCCCCCCCTTTCAAAGTGTGGTTTCCAGAACATCTTGCAGATGTGGTTAGAGAAATCAGATGTCAAACTAAGGACTGCAAGTTTACCTTCTGCCCCTTAAACCACAAGTCTTAAGACAGAGAGCTATAAAATTATGCATGGCGTTGAGAAAGTGGATAGTGTTCCACCCTGCCCCAAACTCATAATACTAGAACTTGGAGCCATCTAGCAAAACTTATTGGCAGACGATTCAGGACAAGCCAAAAGAGAATCATTCCTCATACTACAACATACCAGTAGCTAATTTATGGGATTTTTTCTGCTATGTGATGTGATGGCCACTAGCTTATAAAAAATTAAAACGGGATTAGAAAAATTCATAGAAGACAGACCTAAGACAGATAGGTCTCTCAATAAGCATCCAAATACTCCAGGGCTGAGGAGGAATATTATGAGATGGCTATTGCCTTTATGTCCTGCTTGTGGACTTCCCAGAGGGCCTGGCTGGCCGCCCTCAATGCTGGGCTTGAAGAATCATTGGTCTGTTCCAGCAGGGTGCATGACTCCCAACCTGAGTAGCAGCTTTGACTCTGATCTAGACAGTGGTGGACGTACATTTGGGGGGCCCTGAAGCTGGAACTGCTATGTGGACCCCTTCAGAACCAGCCACAAGGTATTGGTAACCACTGTTATCTTCTTCAGTGGAGTTGTTCCATGACAGATCACCACACCTTTATAATATCTGTGCTACTGACTTTGGGATTGTTGAAATATATAGAACAACAACAACAACAAAAATCAATCTGAGTTGTGCGACTCAAATTTGGTCTACTAGACCCATATTTTTTTTTAAAGCAACGTGGACTAAAGTCAGTCAGTCAGTCAGTTTGGTTTATTGTGGTTTATTTAGCAAGCAGCCATTGCACACATAAAATACTAATAACAACAGGAATACTGCTACCAATAATGGTTAACATTTCTACTCCCCAACCCCTACTGGACAAATCATTTCCTGTTCCCCCCTCAAGTTTTGTTACATGAATCTGTAATGCCTTCACAAGAAATTTAGATGTTCTAAAGGATATAGATCTCTCAACATCGGTCAGCAAAAAACAGGTCTTTGCAAGAGACGACCTTCCCTTCTGTGATCTTAGCAATGGGTGGATTTAAAGTCACTTCTGGGGCCCCTTCCTAGATTAGGGGCCCTTAAGCTTAAGCATCAATAGGAGTATAGCATCTAGATCAAGGGAAGTAATAGCACCACTGTATTCCACTCTGGTCAGACCTCACCTGGAATACTGTGTCCAATTCTGGGCACCACAGTTCAAGAAGGATACTGACAAGCTGGAACGTGTCCAGAGGAGGGCAACCAAAATGGTCAAAGGCCTGGAAACAATGCCTTATGAGGAACGGCTTAGGGAGCTGGGTATGTTTAGCCTGGAGAAGAGAAGGTTAAGGGGTGATATGATAGCCATGTTCAAATATATAAAAGGATGTCATATAGAGGAGGGTGAAAGGTTGTTTTCTGCTGCTCCAGAGAAGCGGACACGGAGCAATGGATTCAAACTACAAGAAAGAAGATTCCACCTAAACATTAGGAAGACCTTCCTGACAGTGAGAGCTGTTCAACAGTGGAATTTGCTACCAAGGAGTGTGGTGGAGTCTCCTTCTTTGGAGGTCTTTAAGCATAGGCTTGACAGGCATCTGTCAGGAATGCTTTGATGGTGTTTCCTGCTTGGCAGGGGGTTGGACTGGATGGCCCTTGTGGTCTCTTCCAACTCTATGATTCTATGATTCTGAGCTCCATTAGTTTCATAGTAGACCTAGATGAAAAAGGGCTAAGCAGGGCAGAATAATCAGCAGGAAAAGTGGTGGACTAAGCAGTGGTCTCTGGTGCTAAGCCTGAGGCAAAACATATCCAGCCCTCGATTCAAGTAGGTAGCTGTATTGGTCTGACGCAGTTGAAATATATATAAAAATAAAAAAAATTGTCCAGTACCACCTTAGAGACCAACTAAGTTTGTTCTTAGTATAAGCTTTTGTGTGCATGCACACTTCTTCAGATACATGCACACGACAGCTTATACCAGGAACAAATTTATCCATATCCAGCCCTGCACAGGAATCCCCAGAGGCAACCACCACTGAGCACCTAAAGAGGCAACTGCTTCTTCATCTGGAGACCCCATGCTCCCCATTGCTGGATGACTGGTCTAGGCAATGAGACAGGAAAGAGTGAAATGAGAGGAAATAGAGCACTAGGCTTCAAGCCAGAAGACTGGTCCTTTAAACTCTCAAACGGAGATGAAAAGACCTGATTTCATCTTGGTTGAAGCAAGTTGTCCATTTGGAGTTCACTCAGAAGATCTGCAACTCCAGCCTTAACTGCCCCATCAGCTTCTATTCGAGGTCTGAGTAGATGACTTGGGTTCCTCATACATAACATCTCAGTTCACCACAATGGCTTTTTAGAAATATAACTTTCCCTACTGAACATTAAGGATGTGTTCATATAACTATTTTGGGTTGATTAGCAGAGGGAAGATTTGCAGATTAGCTTCCCATAAATGCCATCCATTCCAGAAGGGTGGGTAGCACACACTTGGTTTTTTTGCTTGGTTTGAATGATTAGCCTTACAGGTACAGTACCTTCTGTAAAGATGCTTTTGCTTTCCCAGAATGCCCCTCTTCCGCTGTCTCTTCCACATTAACAGCAAGCCCGAAGCCAATATAAATAGCACAAGAGGCTTTAAGGCAATTTCCCACTAACTTTGTAAACCAACAATTCAGAGTTTCAGGCTTCCTCTAAAAGTCAGTGACTCAGGTGAACCTGCAAAGTGCCCAAAGGGCTACAAGCCTTGGCTGTAAGAACTGACCCTTTCAAATTAGCAACAGACTATCAAAACTATGTAAAAAGCAAAACTCTGGCCTACACGGTTTCAAAGATTAAGCTGAGTACAAATTCTTCTTAATGGATTTAGGATGTCTGGTGCTGTGGGGGATTGGAGGAAGTTTTGCCTTGTTTTGCAAACACTGGTCTTCATTAAACCTTCTGGTAAAATGCTGCTGTGAAGTTTTATCTTCAAGAAAAACAAAGGAAGAAGGAAGACCTTTCATGGGTGCACCAAGAAGAATGTTTGCTTCCTCCATCCCGCCTACGGTAACATGTAGCAGGATATCTCTGAGGAGTTTTTCATTAGATTAGTATCTCACAAGTTATCCGGGATCCAAGCTAAACTAGGCTACTGCTATATGTGAACATCAGAAAGGTTCAGACAATCAGAAATCTATGTATATCTCCCAGGATGTTGTTTGTGACTTGTGGAAATCAGTTGGTAGTTCACCACGCTTCAACCAGTGTGATGTCTCAACAGAGTATGTGAAGCCCCAGCAGACAAAATTGAGATTAGCTGCGGGTGGCACTGTGGTCTAAACCACTGAGCCTCTTGGGCTTGCCAATCAGAAGTTTGGTGGTTCGAATCCCCATGACGGGGTAAGCTCCTGTTGCTCTGTCCCAGCTCCTGCCAACCTAGCAGTTTGAAAGCACACCAGTGCAAGTAGATAAATAGGTACCGCTGCAGCGGGAAGGTAAATGGTGTTTCTGTGTGCTCTAGTTTCCGTCACGGTGTTCCGTTGCGCCAGAAGCGGTTTACTTATGCTGGCCACATGACCAGGAAAGCTGTCTGTGGACAAACGCTGGCTCCCTCGGCCTCAAAGTGAGATGACAGCAGCAAGTCCATAGTTGCCTTAACCGTCCGGGGTCCTTAGCTGCACCACAGACATGATTTGCACCATGGAAAAGAAACCTCCAGGGAAGAGAGAGTGCAAAACCAAAGAGCTAGTGAAGTAATATTGGCTTTCTGTTCCTTCCTAGTGCCCATATTTTGAACCTTTGAGGACTTTCTTGTCATTTCTAAACACAGCAGGCACCACATCATGCCTTGAATGTGTAAGAAGCTTGGATAGATAATGTTTCCAGTACACAGAAAACAGTGTGGCTGCCTTGAAATTAATCTGACATATGTGAAATTCTAAAATGCAAGGCCTGAAGTGACCCATGGCACTCTGCACGCCAGTTATGTTTCCCAGAAGCAATTTATCAAAATGGTTGACACCGAAGTGGATGATTAGCAGAGTTATTTTCCTGACAAAACCTATTGTCAGGCAAGAAGAACAAGGCTGACAGGCATTTTCTGAGCAAATTACACAACTATATTGTCATAAAGGTTAGCAAACAGGCTGTTATTGATCTGACAAAACATCAATCACAATGCCTGTTTTGTGGCTCTGAGCAACTGTGCTTTTTAAGTACCTCAAAACCTCTTCATGAAGCTACAGTTTTTAGGTGTATTCCTAAGATGATACAAAATTTAAAAAATTCCTTCCAGTAGCACCTTAGAGACCAACTAAGTTTGTTCTTGGTATGAGCTTTCGTGTGCATGCGCACTTCTTCAGATACACTGAAACAGAAGTCACCAGACCCTTATATATAGTGAGAGAGTAGGGGGGGGGTATAACTTGGAACGGTGGAGGGAATGGGTGATTGGCTGATAGGTGTGGTAAACCTGTTGACGACTGTTAACGACTGCAATTGGTCTTACAGGAAAAAGCAAAATGATGTTATAAATTGGGGGCGGGGCAGGCAAGGCCCCAAACCTCTAGATTCAGTAAAAGTTTAGAATTTCAGCAAAACCACAAATTCATGAGCTTAGCAGGGTTTGGAAATAACACCAGCTGGCTTCCTCATGAGACCAGCTTGGTGATGGCTCACATATGGGGTGGGTTGTTGAAGACACAAGAGACTGATAATGACCTGCTTTGTTTGATAATGGTGAGGCAGTGGGCCGTGATAAAAGGAAAAAGCTGGTTGCTTGACAATAGGCTTAGGAAACAAGAGGTTCTGATGCTGTAAGTGGATGGGGCAGTTGCTGTTTTTCTGTAAGTGGTTCGAAGAAAGAAGAAGTGGGGAGGTGGCTATGCAGTTCAGAAGAAGCCAGTGGGGTGCTTTGTTTTGTTTTGGTTTTTTTTTTTGGGGGGGGGGGGGGGAGTGCCGGCACTCACAATGAAGTTGTTACAGTAAGTGCCATACTTTGAACATCTGAAAGGAAATGGTGCCAGTACTGCGTACCCTTGGGTTGTTGTTGTTCAGTCGGTCAGTCGTGTCTGACTCTTCGTGACCCCATGGACCAGAGCACGCCAGGCACCCCTATCCTCCACTGCCTCCCGCAGTTTGGCCAACCTTGGGTAACCCCAGAAAAAAGCACTGGAAGAAGCCATAGCACAGAGACACATGCAGAATGGCTGGTCCCTCTGCTTGTAAACCCAAGTCTACTGCTCCTAAGAGGGAAGCAAAGGACCCTCTTGAGATGCAAGTGCTCTGAACTCTCTCCGTAGTGGATTTGGGTGTATATGTATGTGTAAATTAAACCATATATCTTAAAGACGCTGCAGTCTCTGCTATGCCTAATTTCCAATGGAAACACAAACCCTGGGTGAGTGCCTGGAACCCCCTGGAATCTTGTCACTGATCGGCAGAGATTGTGGGTGTTGTGTAACATTATTTTAAATATGCACCCTGGAAATGTAAAATGTGAAAGTGATAGGTGCATGTCTGGAAACACATATATTGCACAGGTATACTTGGAAGGAAGTCCAGAACAGTTCCTAGTGGCCACTGGGCTGTGAACCAACAAGTGTTTGGATACCAGATTGCATCCAAAACACTCCTCTTATATGGTTCTTATATGGTTAAGCCAAAATGTTGGAAGTGGAGAGAAGACATTTGAAAATATAGCTAGTATTCCTTTTTCAGTGGTTTTTTTTGTGTGTGTGGGGGGGTGTTGGGTGTCGATAGCACAAATCTGATTGACCGAAGGCATTATGACACCATCTCATTTGCAATGTGAACCCTTATTGGGTGGATCAAGGAACAAGGAAGAACCTTAAGAAGAAGCAGATGAGGCTGTGAATAGCACAAAAATGCCAAGACGGACTTTTTGGCCACTCTTGAAAGCATAACTTTTGCCCCCCAAATTATGTTTAACTCTGCTTCTTATTTAGTCATTTATGGTTCCACCCCTTGGGTACCTTAAAGAGCATATATCTATAACTGACAAACAGTATAAATATATTTGGTCATGGATTTTAAGATCTGGATGTAATACTTTTGATCTTGTATAATTTTAGGTACAGCACATTGAATTCAGAATAATCTCATAATTATTCAGTGAACTGCAGGTCACCAAAATGCTTATTTATCTGAACTCCATGCACAAAAATCCCACTGAGACATTTGCCTCCTTGCCAAAATCCTGTATGAACAAATAGTGACCATCTGTGTTTGCAAGCATGTCAAGTAACCAGTAGCTGGTGGGAATTCAGCAATAATTCATACACATATTTTTTTTAAAAAAAACATTGCTGGTATTTGGTATGGCCTAATTGAATGCTGAGCCATTTTTTACTGGCTGTTTCTTGGGAGATATGTATCAAAGTTCTGAAATAAATGTCTGCTGTCAATCTACAGTCAACGGGCACCATCCAAGTGTTCGTCCATTCATGGAAGGCACTTTGATCCAGTGGAGGCTTCCCTTGAATGGAAGGAAGAGGTAGGTGACTTTTGCTTTTTCACCCATTTCCACTGCATCCCCGAAATTTACTCCGGAAGGTTGGAGCATGTTCCAGGACAGCAACAGAGACCGCAGGAGAAAGGGGAAATTTCTGAAAATCTCTTCTGTCCTCCTTCCATTCACAAAAGCCTCTGATGGATGAAAAAAACTTCCATGGATAGAAGGACAGCATTAGAAAGAACACAGTGTGTTACATTTCCACTATCATTTCTCACAGTGGTCTTCTGTTATATAGCCAGAGCTGAAACTGAAATCCTTGGAGGTTCACAATGCAGGGGGACAATGCAAAATGTTCTTTCCACCACCTTCCAATTCTCAATTAGTCTCCATGCCAGTTTTCTTTCCAAGCTCGTAAATCGATTGCCTGGCTGATGGCACATTGTCAGCTATTTGTCTAAACAAAGGTGAGCCAAAATCCAATACTAATTGCTGCACATCTGTCCAGACTCTCATGGAATTCTTAAACTTCCATGACTCTTCATTTGCGACTCCAGTTTCACAGGAAAAAAAATGCATGCTAGATAGAAAGCCATAAATTCCATTTCACTAATGAACAAAGTGCCAAAGGAGGAATTTGGAGCTCGTTAGTTGACTGCGGCTCTGTTGCTAGGTCAACCGAGTTAAACAGCAACAAGTCGCTGGTGGGTTGTTAGATTTGTTAAATCTACTCCGCTCCAGTTCGATGCAGAATCTTTCATCAGCAAGATCACAAACGTGCTGCACAAGCAACAGCTAATAAACTGCCTTTCAAACACTAATATATATCAAATCACACAGCACGTAGACACACATGAACACCTATTGTACACAGGCACACAGAAGAGAAGAGAGAACCTGAGGAATGTATAAATGTACCAGGCAGAGTTGAAGCCTGGCAGTATCCCAAATAGATTCTAAACTTTTTAACAAAGTCAAACGGCATTATATAAATTATTGGGAAATTATTTAGTGTTTGCAATATTGAAACACAGCATCACCCATGTACAAGGACAGCAAGGAAAGGTCCCTGTCCCATTGGGAGACAGCAGAGTCAGGAGAAATGAAGGAAGGCTGATCGCTGAAGAATTGATGCTTTTGAATTATGGTGCTGGAGGAGACTCTTGAGAGTCCCGTGGACTGCAAGAAGATCAAACCTATCCATTCTCAAGGAAATCGGCCCTGAGTGCTCACTAGAAGGACAGATCCTGAAGTTGAGGCTCCAGTACTTTGGCCACCTCATGAGAAGAGAAGACTCCCTAGAAAAGACCCTGATGTTGGGAAAGATGGAGGGCACAAGGAGAAGGGGACGACAGAGGATGAGATGGTTGGACAGTGTTCTCGAAGCTACTAACATGAGTTTGGCTAAACTGCGGGAGGCAGTGAAAGATAGGCGTGCCTGGCGTGCTCTGGTCCATGGGGTCACGAAGAGTCGGACACGACTGAACGACTGAACAACAACAACAACAATGTTATTATTTCAGCTACATATATTTAGGCTTAGAGGCTGAAGCATTTTAGCAGCATTTTAGAAGTTGGATCAAGTGCAAGTTTGCCAGTAACATGCAGGAACAACCATGCACCCAAAGCAGGTAGGGCTTTGTGTGTACTCCATGCAGATCCCCAAGAGATTTTTGACTAGCATGTACAGCATTTGCTGCTACTAGCCTAAAATCATCTGAGCCTTGACAAATGCTGCTAAAATGCTGCCAACGACTTAATATCACAATCAGATACCTATGGAAAACCCAGAAGCAGGACCTGTGCACAACAGCAGCTGATTTTCAGGGGCGTACTACCTCTGACAAGTGGAGGTAGAACACAGCCTCTGTGACTAGCAGCCATTGAAAGCCCCACCCTCTATGATCTTGCCTATTCCTCCTGTAAAGCTGTCCAAGATAGTAGGTACTGAAAAGTTTCACAAAATACAGTGCTTTTGAGTGCTTTGAAAAATGTGACATCCCAGAATAAAAGCAAAACTTTGATTGAATACATGAAATAGGTACACAGCAAATCACAAACAAATGTGAAATTATTATTATTATCGCATGTGCATGCATCTCTGGGTTCTGATTTTTCTTTGCATGAATTTCAGGGAATTCTCTTTTGCAACTGCTTCAACTCCAGGTGGCAATGGTGTAACCAAGACCCATGCTTATCTGAAAAAAACGTCCAAATGATCCTGAGCTCGTGTGGTTATGAATGAAGGATCTTGGCATTCCCCTGCAACGCGATGCTCTTTTTAAACCGCAAGATGCCATTTAGAATCGACCTTCTCTCTCTCGAGACAGGCCAACAGACTCCCATGGACACTGTTTGCTTACTTACAGTCTGCTGAGGTTACGCTTCAGACCACAGACTGAAAAATGTAAAAAAAAGGGGTGTCATACTTTGCTTAATGTCTCATTCAGTGACAGATGTCAGATTTATTATAGACTTTTGAACATTAACATCACTGGAGGGAGACGTTTTTAAGACGGATCTGACAATTTAACTTTAGATATGCTAGTTATGACAATGAATTCAGAGTATAGTATCAAAAAAGGACAGACTAAAAATGCATCACTTTTCAAAAATTGTTTTAATTATTCAGATTGTTTCTAGAAATGCACTTGTTTTGTTGTTCTTGTTCACTTATGCCACACACACACACACACACACACACACACCCTGCAAAATGTGAGAAACAAGAAAAAGAAAGGGGGAATAGAGTAGTATGGTGTTTTTAACATGCCTCTCATTTACATTCCCTTGGTAACCCTTCCATTAACCCTGTAAAGCATGTCAGTCTGAAGGCACATGAGGCCACCAATTTGCTGAAGCGAAGGAAGTCTAGTGGCTTTGCTAAGTTCCTAGATGAGTGATCTCACGGGAACCAAACTATTTCGCCTTAGGTTCCACAATGGCTGTGGTCTGAACCACTGAGCCTCTTGGGCTTGCCGGTCAGAAGTTCGGTTTTTCAAATTCCTGCAACGGAGTGAGCTCCTGCTGCTCTGTCACAGCTCCTGCCAACCTAACAGTTCGAAAGCACACCAGTGCAAGTAGATAAATAGGTACCACTGCGGCGAGAAGGTAAATGGTGTTTCCGTGCGCTCTGATTTATGTCACAGTGTTCTGTTGCACCAGAAGCAGTTTAGTCATGCTGTCCACATGTCTGTGAACAAACGCTGGCTACCTTGGCCTGAAGCGAGCTGAGCGCCACACCCCATGGTCGCCTTTGACTGGACATAACTGTCCTTTACCTTTACCTTTTCTTGCTGACTGGGACTGATGGGAGTTGTAGTCTACAATGCTTTAGTGGAGGTTCCTCCATTGCAGGGGGTTGGACTAGATGACCCTCAGGGTTCCTCCCAACTCTACAAGTCTATAATGTCTGGAGGGCGAAGGCTAATATATGTAGTCAGTGTGGCAGTTACACAGGTCACTTTCCAGAGACATCCTTTAAGTGGCACTGAAGGCTTTTTGCACAAACTCCAGGAGGAGGTAGAAGTGGAACTTGCAACAAAACTTTGCAGTGGGGAGTGCTCCTGTTCTGTGTTTTTAGGTATTCAACCATGCCTTTTTAGGTACTGTATTCCATTTCACTTTCTCCCCAAGTTTTCTGTCTTCCAGCATTCAAAGCCAGCATTCCACACCGACTGAGCATATTCTCTCCTCATTGGGACATTTCAGGAGGTTCCCCTCAACCATTTAGTGTTTTTTCTCTCTCTCTTTTTGTATCTTGGGGGCTCACCTGACCACACTGATACTTCTCTCTTGTGTGTGGATTGTATGCTAAGTGTCTGCACTCAAGACAATTAACATTACCGTGCAGTTTGGCTTTTTATTTCCTGGAACAACAGCTCACTGCGATACTGCAGAGCGAATTCTTGTGTGAAATGGTTCTGAGTTTTAAAAGCTGCTTGCTACGTGCTGCAGGAGACAGCCGTATTAAAAAGTAAATCAAAGTCTTACCGGGAATGCAGATCACTTAAAAGTTCTCTGGATACTGACTATGCCACATCACCACCATGCCAAAATAATTAAAGCACATATGTTTGTTTTCATTTAATGATGTCCATGTATAGTTTCACATAGGAATGACTATCAGTAAGCTGGTGGCAGGAAGGACAAGAAAGCAGCTTCAGTTTCTGCTAAGTTTAGGGCAGGGCTTTCTGAAGTTAAAAGAGAAGCAGAAGCAGAGCCTCCCTTGTTTTTTTGGGGTCAGTAAGCAAGCCTTACCTGGAAGCTACCACTTTCCCAATTGGTATTTCCTTGATAGTGTGGCTGGTTTTCCTGCAATACCCTCTCTTGAGTTTCTAGGTTCAGATCCCTGTGCTCCTTCAAAAGTCTCATAGAAGAAAGAAGAGTGCAGAATCAGATGGGCATAAGTTGCAGGACTGCAGATTTCAGTTGAACATTATGAACAGCAATGACCTTGAGGGTGAGGTGGTCCCTGGAGGTCTTCAAGCTTGGCAGCCTTCCACTGATGATGCTCTAGCTCTGTATTTCCAGCATCAAGCAGGATGTTGGACCAGGTGAGCCACAAGACAGCTCCCTACTCCAAACCCTCCAAACAAGACATGCAGACTGAGGTCTCTGTGTTGTTGCTACTCACACCCATTTCCTCTGAAATGATTATGATCGAATTTATGTCTGCACTAATATAATGACTAGGATTCTGCCATCTATTGTTGCTAGATTCTGCCTCGGCCCAGTATACCTGAAGGAGCGTCTCCACCCCCATTGTTCAGCTCGGACACTGAGGTCCAGCGCTGAGGGCCTTCTGGCGGTTCCCTCACTGCGAGAAGCCAAGTTACAGGGAACCAGGCAGAGGGCCTTCTCAGTAGTGGCGCCTGCCCTGTGGAATGCCATCCCATCAGTTGTAAAATAAATAAACAACTATATGACATTTAGAAGACACCTGAAGGCAGTCCTGTTTAGGGAAGTTTTTAATGTATTTTAAATCTTTTGTTGGAAGCCACCCAGAGTGACTGGGGAAACCCAGCCAGATGGGCGGGGTAGAAATAATAATAATAATAATAATAATAATAATAATAATAATAATAATAATAATTTATTGCTACCCTGGGTCTGGGACATGCAGTCTGGAGCACAGCAGGGGTTGTGATGTCATGATCTCTACTGATGTGCTGGTGCAGTCCAATGTGGAGAAACAAGCTATAAGGCTACATGATTTTGAATACCTAACTAGAACATACCAAACCAATGAGGTCTGGGTTAGAATAGTTTTCTTTAAAAAAAAAAAAAAGCAAAGAAACCAGAAACATTTGCTAACATCAACAGGAGTAATTTGGACTGACTTTTTAATGCGAACCATTTAAGAGCTCCATAAAGGAAGTAAAGAAAACATTTCATGTGTGGCTACTAATATATAAGTGGAGAGATCCAGATGCTGCTCTCCCTTTATATGCCTGCTCCATTGTTTTAAGGAAGGGCATTATTAAAGCTGAACAATTCTGAAATTAAGTGCAGCGGTTTAATAAGCTGGTTGAGAGGAGTAGGGAGAAAGGAGGGGGGGGGGGGAGAACAAGCAAGAGGGGTTTGAGTGAGCAAACGTTTCTTCTCCAGCCAAGCAAATGTTTATTACTCATGGGGATGATAGGAACATATGCTGCAGATAGAAAAGTCATTATGAATGTATTTCCCCCCCTATGAACAGCTCCCAATACTGATAACATCTTAAAAATGATATTTTAGGAAGATAATATTAATGGAGAATTATGGAGTGTTACTACACTGTAGTGACTGAGCCAAGGTTACATTTAGATGTGTTCAACCAGAGGTTGTTTGTTGCTAGGGATCATGCTACACATGCTGGAAAGATGCTAAAGAAGAAAACACATTAATGGTTATATTAAAAAAAGAAAAGTATAATATTTGAATTAAAAATGAACTCTTTTGATAATGCGATGAAAGTTCCAACACACGCCTGAGATACTTGGGTGCCTTAGGTAGAAAATGCAAACTGCAGCCTTTCTGCCAATTAACGCAGGGCCCAATCCACCAGACGTTTTCTGGCACAAGGATCACTGGAATACATACAAGGTGTTCAAGACCCATAGAGACAAGAGAGGGGGGGGGGTGAACTCCTTTCACTGCTATAAAAAGCTGCCTGTACTGAGTTTTTGAATCCTGTACATGCAAGTTGAAAGCCTATATACTGAACCACCTTTGCCTCTTCATTGTAACAAGTGTTTTGTATACATGCTACTGTGGGATGTTTAAAGTCCAGTCAGATCAACAATTCATGTTTTGCTAGATAGGCACATGACAGGAGTTGAAGCTCACAGAGCTTTCCTGTAAACTTGTGTGGCGGTTCACTTCCCCTGCACAGAACCCCCAGACGTTTGATGGTCCGTTGGTACCTGCACCAACCACTTGTTAATTACACGCTGCCACCAACCAGTATGTGCCTGGTAATCGCTTCACTCACTTCAGTCAGGGATGATTCAGCCAATTCCAAATACTCAGAAATCCTGAGTCAGTCCTCCTAAAAATATAACAAGACAACCACTTGGAAACAACAGGCCATTGTGTAATATATCAAGTATGTGTTAGATTCCTATAATTTGCTTCTCTGGCTTTGGGGCGGTAAAGAAAAGATTACCCCGGGGCATTTTTGTTAAGCTTTATTTCACAACCAGAGACTCTTTTAAAGGAAATTAAATAGGGATAATAGTTCCTGAGTGGCTAGAGCCAAACAGCTAAGACCGAAAAGGTATTTACATTAGAGTGGCCACAAAACCATTGAGAGAATCTTACGCCAGGTTTGCCATTTGCCAAAACTAAAATTTCAACACCTGCTGTATTTTTGGTATACTGCTCAAATTGTTCCAGAAAGCTAGCTGTTTATGCAACTGCACTAGCTAAGAAGTCACTGGCGTGTCAGGGCCCTATAAGGCTCAAACCAGTCACATGCTCTCAAAGACAGTAATCAGAAAAAGTGCTTCTGAGCATATGCAAAGAGTTTATTCCATTCCCAGCAAGTAACACAGTTGTTCGAGTTAAGACCACAACACATTTCTACTATTAGCCTCAAACATGAATATATTACTAATTGTTTGCTCAAGCTGTTAACATGAACATGGTGCATATTAATTCATTTCAAACATTTCCGAGTCAGGCCATTGGTTCATCTGGTGCAGCAGTGTCACACCGACTGGTGGTGGGTCTTTAGTATCCCCATAATCTGCTACTTGATCTTTTGCACTGGAATGAGCCAGGAATGAACTGATGGCATTCTGCATGCAAAACATGTACAGTGGTACCTCTGGTTAAGTACTTAGTTCGTTCCGGAGGCCCGTTCTTAACTTGAAACCGTTCTTAACCTGAAGCACCACTTTAGCTAATGGGGCCTCCCGCTGCCGCTACGTCGCCAGAGCACAATTTCTTTTCTTATCCTGAAGCAAAGTTCTTAACCTGAAGCGTTATTTCTGGGTTAGCGGAGTATGTAACCTGAAGCGTATGTAACCCGAGGTACCACTGTACCTTGGTTCTCAAATGCCTTGGTACTCAAACAACTTAGAACCCAAACACTGCAAACCTGGAAATAAGTGTTCTGATTTGCGAGCTTTTTTTGGAAACCGAAAGTGCTCTATTTTGAGTGCCACATTTCCGTTTTGAGTGTTACGCAGAGGTCTGTCTGTTTTTGCTATTTATTTTGCCTTTTTGTTTTTTTGCGGCTTTTTTGTTTTGTTTTTGTGACTGTGTGGAACTCAGTTCAGCTACTGATTGATTGTGTGACTGCAGTGCATTGTTTATTGCTTTCATTTTATGGATCAATGGTCTCGTTACAGATAGTAAAATTCATGTTAAATTGCTGTTTAACATGGAACAGATTAATCCATTTTGCGTTACTTTCTATGGGAAAGTGCGCCTTGGTTTTGGAATGCTTTGGTTTTGGAACGGACTTCTGGAACGGATTAAGTTTGAGGACGAAGGTACCACTGTATTCTACCATGAAGCCAGACTGCAAGAAAATTAGCTCTTAACACAGGGAGGTTTAAGAGCCCCCCCCCTTTTAAACTTCTAATCCACTCTTCCTTCTGGAAAGCTCAGAGCTGCTTCAATGGGGCTCTTGTGTGTGGTTTCTCCAGCCACACACAATCCCAGACCAAGCCACGGCTTCTCTGTTGGCTGCATGACTTAACAAAATCATGCACATTTTAAAGGACGATAAATTTCCAGCTTGCAGATTCCTCTAAACACAAATCACAGTGACAGGATTTGGACCAGGGCTTATGCGCTTGGGGGGATGTGAAAGATATCTTGAACTTCAGCCGGCACTAAAATTAGTGATTCTCAGTCACGAGTGTGGAAGGATTTGGACTCCCTACATTTGGGAGGGATGCGTGTTTTGGTTTGGCTGGACAAGGCATTTTTGAAGGGTTTGACAATGTCAGAATTAAAACAACCAGACAATTTGTCCAAGAAAATAACTATATGAAGTGCTTGAGATTTTTTAGATATTATATCCAGTGCACAATGTTCCTGAACATTCAAACAGATGAGATTTAAATTGAAAAGGAATGTTCCTGCAATTTTAAGAGACTCAAATGAAGCCTAATTCAGTGGGTTGACAGATATTTCAAATTGCAAGAAGGAAGTTTGAAGTATAATCTTGCTAATGGGCTACCAAGAGGCCTCAATGAAACTGCTTCAAAGCCTCAGTTAGCCTACTGTGAAATGGCAATAAAATATGCATTCTGAAGAAGCACAATTCTTAAAGTGCTGTATCACACTTTCCTTGCACCCCGCCTCCTGAATGTACAGATCCATCTTGTTGTTGTTGTTCAGTCGTTCAGTCGTGTCCGACTCTTCGTGACCCCATGTACCAGAGCACGCCAGGCACCCCTATCCTCCACTGCCTCCCACAGTTTGGTCAAGCTCATGCCAGTCGCTTCAAGAACACTGTCCAACCATCTCATCCTCTGTTGTCCCCTTCTCCTTGTGCCCTCTATCTTTCCCAACACCAGGGTCTTTTCCAGGGAGTCTTCTCTTCTCATGAGGTAGCCAAAGTACTGGAGCCTCAACTTCAGGATCTGTCCTTCCAGTGAGCACTCAGGGCTGATTTCTTTAAGGATGGATAAGTTTGATCTTTTTGCAGTCTACGGGACTCTCAAGAGTCTCCTCCAGCACCATAATTCAAAAGCATCAATTCTTCGGCGATCAGTCTTCTTTATGGTCCAGCTCTCACTTCCATAGATGACATAGATATACTGTACTTACTGTTGCTATTCCAGAGGTCACTGGGGTAAAGGATCAAGATAGCATAAAGGACTTCCAACCTCTCGGAATGCATTTTATGAGATTCTGAAGGAGATGAACTTTATGGAGCTGAACCCTTTTTCATTATATTTGGGCATATGGTCTCCTTTAAAGGAAGCTTTATGTAAGTCAGATTGCCCTTTCTTGTAAGACAGTGGGATATTATTCATTCAATGGTGTATTGTTCATTATTTGGCTTTGAGTGGATTGATCCATATGTTCAATGGTTTTCTTTAAGGGTTCCCACTGCCTACATATTATTAAGTAATTTCTGATGGCTGGTTTTATTTTTAAGCTCCAGCAAAGAAATGGTCTGACGGATACCTGCTGTATTTTTATTTACCCATTTGAATCCTTCTCTCTGCTCACATCTAAACTACAAATGTGGTTTTGTATCAGTTTAATGGTCAGGGCTCCCCTGCCCCAAGAATCCTAGGAACTGCATTTTCGTGACAATTCTCCTTGCAAAATTGAACCTCCCTGGACTGTCTCTGGAGAATTAATGACTAGTTAAGCCAGTTTAAGCCTGATTCTTCCTCTTTCTGAGCTCTTGGTAGGGTGCCCATGTACCGTCCTTCCATTTGAAGGGCTGTCAGAAGATAAGCATATGTTTGACCATGTCCTCAAAGGGCTGTCCAGTCTGTTTTAAAGACGAAGAATGATAAGAAGGAAGAGCGGGTGCCTTGAAATTGCTTGCTTAACCATAAATAAGGCAGGCATTCACTTATCTGTTTAAAATATTTATAAGCCACAGTGGTAGACAATTATATAAAAAAACCATCACAACATAATAACAACAACACAATTAAACCATTAGGTTGCTGTAGCAGTATGAAGCAGTCTAAAATATAAACATAAGTAAACCAGAAAACAGATCAATACAGCAGCGACCAATTACCCACAAAAGCCCCAAGGAGTAAAAAGCTCTTTATTTGTCATCTTATTTTTTTTTCCCCACGGGGACTAATTGCTTGCGATCCTTTACTTGCAAAGGAGCAAAAACCCATTTCTGTCTCTTGGAAGTGTCAGGCTTCATCAACAGGAACCCCAGTGTCTAGTGATAACCTGGGTAAACAGGCATTTTCATAAAGCATTGACACAAAACCCTACCTGATGTAGAAATTCCTCTGGGCCATGCTTACTACATTAGCTGCACTGTGCAGATACTGCTGTGAAGAGCAGAAGGGAAGCTGCAGCCCTCCAGAGATTGCTGGATTCCAGCTCCCATTAATCCCAGCCAGTATTGGCAAATGGCCTTGGATGATGGGAGATGTAGTCCAGCATGCGACATGGGTAGGTCTAGGAGCAAAAAGTGGGTGCAAAGTATGCTATATTTCTACTGTGCAAAATTCAGAAGTTTCCATGCACACACATGCCTCCATTCTCCATTCAGGCAAGCAAGAGGCATGATTACAGATCAAATGCACATTCTAGCGAGAAGGCACTCTGCTCTCCCTTCCTACCACTCTCTCGCCTGCACCGAAGTTATCAGCTTATGATCACCGATTCACGTGCAGATACCGGAACCTTGCAATTTATTTTCAAAATTTCTTTTCCAATGACCCACGAACAGGACCAAGCCAGAAGGGCACTGTTTCCTTTAGATATACCGTACTGAATTACAACTAGCCAGCTAGTGTGGCTACTGGCCAAGGGTGGTGGGGGCTGCAGTCTGGAATATCTGGGCTGTAGTCCAAAATGTTTGGACAGGTTGGGAAAGGTTGCTCCAGGCAATACTGTTTTACGGTGTAGCCCTATGCAATTTAGTTGTGAAAGCCTCGTCCATGAAATTGATGTCTGCATGCTTTCCACATTAAAATAGCCTGGGTCCTATTGCATGTTTTCCATCCATATGTTATACAAGTTTAAATTTGCTAAATTGTGACATCTGAAATGTGCCAAACTTTCTTGCGTAACACTGCAAGGTATCATCTAACAGGAGAATTTTGTTTACATGAATAGCTTACCATGTGTGTAAGTTATGGCAACCAAGCTGTCTATTCTGGCCAAGACCATCAATATTTAGAATGGTGTTTTGTTTTGTTTTTGGTTACTGCAGATTTCTTCTGAATTTCCTACCTATGTGTAGAATGTAATAAGTAAACTTTAGCAAAGAAGGGACTGTTTTAATTGTTTGACATACTAAAGGAACTGTGGCAGTCACATTAAAGATGGAAACCATCCCAACGAGGGTAAACAATGAAACCAGGTTATCAGTCAAATGCATTTTATGCCAATGCAGACAACAATATTCTGAACAAAATCAGTTTTTTGATTATGCACAAACAATTTCCATTACACCAGGAGGGTGGATAATAATGAAGAGTAAAGCACAAACGTGCAGCCAAACAGGGGAGTCATTGTTTCAAATCCTTAAAGTACGGATTGTATAGTCAACTGCTTCAGCGGCTAGAGGCAAATGAAGAAGGACTGCTAGTACTGTAATGGGCAATGTTGTATAAAGTTAAACACTGTTTTTTAGTTAAGACCAGCCTACTGAGTATTTTAATAGGGCATGTAGGTGAATTTTTGCACCGTGAAAAAGCACATGAATATAATTCTTCAATTAAAAGAAAATGCAGGGAGTATTCATTCCCTGTATATTCTTCACTCCCAGCTAAAACCTAGGGAAATTTTAACCTTTTCATGCCAACTGTATCTCATAATCTCATAAAACTCTGTGCTAACAAATGCAGTTTACTACGGCAAAATATCTATGAGCAAGAGCAGCAAAGCTTTTGAACAGTTTTAAGGATACAAAGCCCATGGGTTATTGCATCTGTAAACGAAAACAAATATAATATGCCAGGGTGTACCACGGCTGGTCTGCATGTTGTTTTCAAAAACTGACACAATTCGCTGGATTGCATTTTGAACAGATTCTAAAATATTCTTGGTTTTAACCTCCAAATACAGAAGTTGAATGCGATAAAGCCCTTGAAAAGACTTGGTATATATGGATGTATAAATCTGAGCCAGTGAAATTTAAACACATTTTAAGACCCATTCCAACCAGAAAGTTTCAACAAGGAAGTGCTGGATTGTGTGCATAATTAATATGGTTTCTTTCACTTGATTCCCCTTCCCCCCCTTTTGCTGTATTTTTACCACCTTCACCCATTAAATCTCCTCTATACCCACAAGGGCTAGAAACTAATAGACAATAAAAGTTAAATTTCTCAGGAATCTGATTTGTGCTAATGAACTTTGCAAAAAGCCCCAGGCAGGGAACCCCCCCACTATGGGATCATGCATACTCCCAGGTGGCCAAGTTTACAAAACTAGCAATTGAAGGTAGCAAAGTGTTGTTTCTCAGTATGCTAGCCAAATATCACCTCCTTGATAGAATAATATAGTGTGTATATTTTCATTATTTGATCACACTCATAGCCTTTACAAATCTTACAGATCACTCATTGCACTCAGCAAACACCGCATACCTCAAGTTAAATTTCCCAGAAAATGGCTGATTTTAGCTGTGTGTATATTGCAGCTAACTATGAGGGAGGTGTGTGTGTGTGTGTGTGTGTATATATTTCTCGGAGGTTTTATCTTTTGATACACCACCTCTGTTTGGAAATTGCATGCCATTTTCGGAACATTTAAGTTACCTGCATGTTTCATTACATAAACATTACTGCCAAGATCCCATCTCCACCACCTCAGCTCCCCCCCCCCCTCGACTAACCATTCTCTTAAAAAAAAAACTTGCTATACAATATTTCAGAATGGCTGACGTTCTATCGCCCTATGCTGGTCAGCACAGAATTTGATACGAGCATCGCACATGCTAGCAGCCAAAAAGAACATTTTGCGGTTACCAGGGATTAGTCGCAAGCATCATCTTCAAGTCAGTGCAAGGATTTTAGCAATGCAGACCTCCACTGATGGAAAAAGGACTCTTTGTCATTTCACACCGAGTTACATACTGAAATTTTGCACGGCAAAGAAACATTTGTTTTGTTTCTTAACCAAAAGACAAGATCCAATAAACAAAACAGTTTTTTTTTTTTTTTTTACAATCCTGCCTACAAAAAAATGTCCAGTGGCATAAATTTACAAACAGGTCTTTGTCATTGCATTCAGACAGCTACGGAAAAGGGCAGTAAAATGGTTGAGATCTCCCTCATTAAAACTGCGCAGTAAAATTTCATACTCAGCTCTTGTCCATGAAGAAATGTTTACAGTTTGCTGCCAAAAACCACAAAAGCCCCAAGGTTCTCCCTCCCCCCCCCCACTTCATCTTAATTTTTATCCCCACAAGCCACTGATTAAGCTGTTAGCCCTCAGGATGTCTCCTTCTGAATAAACACTGAATAAACGAAACCTCAAATCACTGGCATTACGGATTCTAGAAAAGGGGCCAAAACGCTTATCAGAAAGTCATAATGATGGCAACCACACAAACTTGTAACTCCATGCAATCTAATTTATTTTAACTCCGAGCACAGTAATTAAGAGTGCTGACAAGCAGCGTTGTACCATTTGCACTGCTACATTCCCCAGTGTTTATAGAGATACCCAGGGTAATCAGGCATTTTCTTAAAGCACTCACACAAAACCCTACCTAATGTAGAAACTCCTCTGCGTCATGCTTACTGTATTAGCTGCACTGTGCACATACTGGTGTGAAGAGCGGAAAGGAAGCTGTAGCCTTCCAGAGTTTGCTGGACTCCAGGTCCCATCAATCCCAGCCAGTATGGCAAATGGTTGGGGATGATGGGAGATGTAGTCCAGCATGCAACAGTGGCCACAGCCTGGGAACGACTTTGACTGGCCGGCTAAACCAGGTGAGGGTAGCTGATAGGTGTCAAGCTCTCAGTAAGTTAGGGACTTCCCCTGCATGCGAAGACAGGCTTCAACGGATTGAGCATTCCCCACCCCGCAAAGCCCATTGCCCAGCCCTGCCTGGCTTGCTTTTATGAACCAGGATGGGCAAGGATCAAGGTGGCAGGTGGCTGCTTTCACTCGTCCAGGCAGCCTGTCCACATCCTCACCCTTGTTCTTACTGAGTCGGATCATCTATCTAGCCCAGGGCTGCCTACTCTGACTGGTAGCAGATCTTCAAGGGTTTAGGCTGGGGCCTTTCCCAAACTCTCTTAACTGGAAATGTTGGTAATTGAACCTGAGGCTTCCTACAAGAACAGCATGTGCCACAGCTATGCTTCTCAGATGTGTTAGGTAAGAGGGCAAAGTGAGGTACAAGAAGCAATTACAAGTAGGGGCAGGTGCAAGGGGAGAAAGAGAAGTCGTCCTGAGATGTTGCATTCAGGCAGCACAGTCTTCTCCTTCTGAGACAAGCTGCTCAGACTGAGGAAATGAAGTATGCTGCAGGAATTACATAAATGGTGTGTTTTGGCTTCCCAGAGTTACCAGCCTCCAAGTTCTGATCAGAGATTCCTGTTGGCTGCCTCCAAGCATCCGACGTTCCTTCTTTTGATCATTATTCTAGAGGCATAGAAAGCAAGGAACTGGTTCCTAGCATCCAAGAGTCCTGGCTCAACCCAAATTTTAGAGTCCAGCAAAAAGAATCCAGTAATAAATCCAGCAGTAGGGTCCAGTAAAAAAGAGATGGATGGATGGATGGACTGAAAGGGTCTAGCAAAATCATTTAGTCCAAGTCACACCAATCTACAGAGGAAAAACATGCAATACAAGCCAATGATTCTTGTAATGCCCTCCATAAGCTTGCTTGCCAAAATAAGGGAGTTCATGCTCAGTTATTCAAAAGCTCGAAATGCTGCTTTAAAAAGCAACATTAAGTAATAAAAACCCTCCCTGCTTTTCCTACCACATAGGAACAGCCATGGTGGAGAGCAATTTTAGAACAAATTGGGGGCCTCCTCTCCTTTGCCAAGTAAAACCATGGGGGAATGCAAACAAGAAGCATAACTGCATCAAACAATGTGAAGCTAAACGAAGCAACCTTGCTTGGGGATGAGGGATTTCCAATGTGTGGCACTTAAACCACAGAAACATTGATAACAAAACCCGACACCCGACAGGTAGTTGGAATCTCCTTTGCACTGCACATTTTCTAGTTTCAAGGTGGCATTTATTTTTTCTTTGGATATTATTATTATTATTATTATTAATTGTTAGTCGCTTTTCTCACTGAGTGCCCAAAGCAATTAAGAACAACCAAGAAATAACACCCCCCCCCCTTAAAAACACAGCTGTAAAAAGGCTGGTCTAACAGATCGTAACTAAAGATTCTAGTATCTTTAGATCATGTAGGTGCACTTCAAAGTCCTCCAGAATTCCAGGCCCCAACTCACTTACTAAGCCATGGCAAGGCAGGGCAACAAGTACCGGTAGCTTGTGTCATCAGCACAGCTGGATTGTGAAGATGAGTTCCTGGGAAGATGAGTAACTCTAGGTATCCATTAATTCCAGTTTATGGCGAGTGTGGCTCTTTCTCGGGTCAGAAATAACTAGATACAGGTATAGAAAGCCAGGTAACTATACATAAGTATACCATACAATGAATGAAATGACTAAGGAATGAAAAGTTGGTCTGATGGACTCAGCCACCTGTAAATTCAGTCATGGTGCCATTTCCTGTAATTTCAGGTTAAGCAAAAGACAGTAACATAGAGATACTTTCAGCTTTCGCTCATTTAGTAATAAGGAGATGGAATAGAGAAACAAATGGCTGGTGTTTTCACATGTTTATGAAAATACTGGGGGAGGACACTGGATTGTACATATATAATTTGTTAGAAATAATCTGCTGTTTTCCTGTACATTTGTGCACCACCTGTTGGGAATGTAGTCCTGCAAGTTATAGAAGGTTTAGCTTGCCAGAGATGAGGCATAGTTTCAAAGGCAAGTATTATCTAGGATGGTCTGTGAATACTGGCACTCCTCCAGATCAGCTATTTTATTGAGCATCCATCCTGATTTGCAAACACAAAGTTTATGTGGACCTTAGAGTATACAGAGTCTTTATTGAGCAATATTTTTTCAACTCAGAATATTGTTTTATGTTTTTGTGCTTGTGGTTTTTTTTTTTTGATCTATGTGTCTTTTTATAATTGTAACAATCAATAGTATTGTTGTGGTTTTTTATAAAAAAAATACTGAACATTCTTTCTGATTTGTCTGCAGTGCAGTTATACAACAATGAGTTTTCATTCTGAATTTACTCAAGATTTGCTTGCAGGGTGTTTGTACGTCTTCCCATTAAATCATCCATTCATCCCACACATTTCAGTGCTTTTCCCAGTCACTTTCCTAACCACAAATATCCATTTATTAAATAAAAAAGTAGATTGTTATGCTAGGGCGACAGACTGCTTTAATCCACTTCAATTGCGCAAACTTAATTTTCCAATATGTGCTCAAATCCCCCCCCCCCGGCCAAAAATAGTGACAGCATCCTGGAATGTATTTTGTCCCTCATCTGTAATAAAAGACTCTGTGAAAAACCCTAGATACCAAGCCTAGTTTGATGCCCTGCCTTCAGTCATCATAGGAAACAGACTACTCACAGAAACTAATAAAGAAGCCTGCAGGAAGCTAAAGTGGTTAGGGCTGGGCAAGGGAGGGGAAAGAAGTCGTTTGTTCTCCATGAATTTACTTTGATCCACCGTAAGAAATAAGATGCATTTCCATTTTAACCCCTCCCCATTTTAGTTAGAATGAAAAAAATTAAATAAATGGGAAATTTTATTTTTCTGAATCTACGTGTTTGCTAAAAGATGAAAAGCGATGGAAAAATCACACTTGCAAAATGCTTCCTTCTTGAAGAGGAGTGAAATGTTTTTCCACCAAAGCTTGCACCACTCTTGAGCTGCAAAGCAGGGAAATCACATATTGAGTGTTCCACCACCCCAACAATCCCCTGACTCTGGAAAGCTAGCATGTGAATGGCGAAAGTTCAAGTCTAACCCAGGTCAGTTTTTGATGTGCAGAACATTTTCATGTGGTGGTGGAGCCTTAAAGTTTGCGGATCCCCATGTATTCAGGAACAGCTGGACCATGTGATCGTGTTTTTTATGGCAGTGTAAGGAATCACTTGGGCTTCTATCTCAAGTAGGGATGGGGAACCAGATGTTGCTGGGCTCCAAGTCCCATCAGCCTAGCAAGCATGGCCAATGGTCAGGGATGATGGGAGCTGTAGTCTAACGACTTTGGAAGCCATCACAATGGATACCCCAAGTACAGGTTCCAAGGCACGGCATAGGATGGTAATGAAAGAGAGAGTGCTTCTCTCCCTTCCCCTGAACTAGGAGGTAAGGAAAGGGGCAAAAATTTAAACCAGACACTTAGGTGTAAAGAAACAACTTGACCAAACATCAGGAAGAACATTTTGACAGTAAGAGCTGTTCAAATGTGAAATGGACTCCCTCAGGAGGTGATGGACTCACCTTCCTTGGAGGTTTTTAAGCAGAGGTTAGAGGGCCATCTGTCATGGATACTTTAGGTGAGATTCCTGCATTGCAGTGGGTTGGACTAGAGGACCTTCAGGGTCCCTTCCAACCCTACAGTTCTATCATTCTATGATATTCTATGGTGAATGCTAACAGCAATATTGTGCCTTCTCTGCAAGTGTGCAACGCCCTTTACCAGTACATCCTGCTGCAGAAACGAGCAGGGCTGGACTGTGACCTGTGTGTTTTTGTTTTTTTAATACGGAATGAAAGCCAAAACTAATAATGAAGCCTACAGGAATAGGTTTTTGTTTTGCAAATGGAAATCATGGTGTGTGAAGCTAGGAGCAAAGGAAGACCACAAGGCTATCTCCCTATCTGGACTTAAGATCATTATGGATAAATTGAGAAAGTCTGGAATTGGTTCAAGTTCCAAATTAGCTTTTCACTATTTTTAGGGAGATGTTACTTACAGCTTTCCACAGCGGCTTCGCAGCCGCAAAGAGACAGAAGTCATCATAAAAGGCAGATGTCTGAGCATTAGACTACATAAAAATCTATTTTTATTAATCAGATCTATAGCACCTTTAATGGGCAATGTGCTTAAACTATATTTGTCCCACTAACGTCATAAAGGCCACTTATACAGTCCAGGGTGGGTGGTGGTGGTTGCAGCCTGTCCATTACATACCAGAGCAATGCCATCTTGTTTGCGGCCATTTCATTACACACCAGAGCAATGCCATCTTGTTTGCGGCCATTTGCTTGCTCCCCTGGGTGCCACGGACCTTCCCGTCAGGCCCGATTTGAAATTTTGGCCAATCCGCTGCAGCCTGGGGGGAGGGACTTTGGAAGCGGGCCTGAGTGCAGCAGTCTTCACTCAGGTCCACTCCCCACCCATATAAAGTGGCCAGTAGGGAGCTGAGAGGGATATACACCCAATGGAGATGCAGGTAGCGCTGTGGTCTGAACCACTGAACCTCTTAGGCTTGCCGATCAGAAGGTCGGCAGTTCGAATCCCCGCGACAGGGTGAGCTCCCGCCGCTCTGTCCCAGATCCTGCCAACCTAGCAGTTTGAAAGCACACCAGTGCAAGTAGATAAACAGGTACCGCTGCGGTGGGAAGGCTTCCGTCACGGTGTTCTGTTGCACCAGAAGCGGTTGAGTCATGCTGGCCACATGACTCAGAAAGCTGTCTGTGGACAAACGCTGGCTGCCTCAGTCCGAAAGCGAGATGAGTGCTGCAACCCCATAGTCACCTTTGACTGGACTTAACTGTCCAGGGGTCCTTTACTTTTTTTTTTTTACACCCAATGCCTATGCCAAGCCTTCCTATATCTGAAATTAATAAAGTTGTGGCCATCTGAATCCCAAAATTGTTGTGGTGTCCAGTTCTTCTTCTCTTAAAGACCTTGATCCCGGAGATGAGGGCACTGTGACTGGGCATGCAAAAACCCTTTTGGATGTTTCTCTTATTTCAGTTTACTTACTTATATCAGTTTATAACACTCACTGTAAATAGTAATACCCAAGCATCAGTACTCTTGATCCCCATACATCAGTGATTCTCAAAGGGAGGATTTATTGCATCTACCTTAGCCCTTGGTCACTTTTTTTCTAGAGGAGCCTTGAAAGTGACATATAAATCAAATGGCCGTTGCAAATTTTGTGTGAAAATCCAAATGCAAAAGCCAACCACATCAATGGATAAAAAAATAACAATAAAATCTTAAGAAACGTCTTACCCTGTCTGGCACAAATGGCTATTGTGAATTCTTTTGTCATTTCCTGTGGATTAACGCTGAAAATATCCCATTTGAATGATGTGAGGTGCTATCAACCACTGGACTAGCCTCATCTGTTCTAAATAAAGAATTCTCTCTTGGCAGTAGAAACATTGTAAATGAAACAAAAGAGCCATCCTCCTTTAAAAATAAAAAAATGAACCGATTGTGTTGGATAACGCTAACCACCGAGAGAACTCAGGCCCCTAGCAGGCAAACCAGATGCCAAATGCACTCAGGAGCTTACAGGAGGTATTCAATAAGGAGGAAGGAAATGAAGAACAATTAATATGGATGTTCGGAAGAACTTTCTAATTGCACGGTGCCTCACAGTGCCTTTTACCAGCTTTGGTTGGTAAGGCAGCTATAGCCCTTCCTGGGTTGTGATAGCCTGGCCACAACCTGGTACCCTCCAGATTGGATTTTTGCAGTGCACTCTGTGTGGGGATGCTCTTGAGGCAGACCCAGAAGCTGCAGCTTGTCGCAAAAGGCAGTGGCTTGACTGCTTGATGGGGCAGAATATTTCCAATATATTGTTATAGAAATAGAGGGGGGGATCCTTCCTAAACCCTAGAAATTCATAAATGCTAGGATCTGGGGTCTTTTGTGATATGAAGGTAGAATATAAGACATAAGGGGTTGCCTTACCCAAACCAGTCTGGCTGGATGAGGGAAGACCAGAGCTGTTAGCATTACGACAGACAGCCATCGAGGGTCGTCAACAACTCCTTGTTGCAGGTGTGACCAGAGACTGGAGATCTGGAAGGTTGCCAGGGTAACTGCTCTGGGAGGAGGGCAAGGGGCAAGGGGCTTCTGGGAAGAAGAAAATGGGAGATCCACTTTGGTGAGCATGAAGGAAGGACTATCTGCAATGCTCTGGGCCATGCTGTAAGATCTGGACCCCCTCCATGCAGGCGGAAGGTGTAAATAGGCGAATAAGCCCTATTTCTTAAAGCACAACAGCCTCCGCCGTGTCTCGTGTTCTCCGAAGAGACACAGACCCTGTACATGTGCCTGTGATCCCATGCGCTCTGGTCACTGCTTGGCAGAGAGAGGGGGCAGGTGGTGGGCTTTTCGTGGCCATTCAATGTGCTGGTGTTAGTACACCAAGACCTATTCAGCATGGTACCAGGATACCTAAAAAATGACCTCATCCTCTATATACCTGTTCTTTTACCTCTGAGCTCATCCTCTCCTATTTATACAGTGAAGCCCATGAAAAGTTTACAGAAGATCACTAACGGTCCCACCCTCCATATCCCTCATTTCCTCCAGGACCCTAGTTTCCTCCACCACATAGTCCTGCTTCCACCCAAGTTTGCTTTCTAGTTATTGGATTCATTCCAGTTTATCTTTACTCATATAATTATTCCATATTATTATCTGCTCCGGCTGCTTGATTTCCTTCATCTGATTTAGCTTTGGGAGAGAAGAAAGTCCTTTGTTAACTCACACACAATATAAAAGTTATTAAACGTTTTCCCTATAGGGATCAGCGAAAGTTCTTGAGGTCCTCTTCTTACGCTTCTTTATTTTTAAGTCTAAACTGTGGTTCTTCAGATGCTGTTGGACTCCAACCCCCATCAGCCGAGCCGGCATGGCTGAATGTCGGGAATGATTAGTGCTGCAGACCCCACCAACATCTGGAGGGCACCAGGCTAGCCATCTCTTCTTTAAACCAAACTTGAACAATCCTTCAAACGGAAGAAGACACATTCAGAAAGAGGACAGTCCTTGAGAAGAGAGGAATGCCATCTATAAAGTAGGATATATGGCTGGTTTACGGGAGCAGTGCCTTCCCGCCAGCTTCCCGCCTGCCCATATTTGTTTGGACTGTGGCTTCGTATCTAGTTTCCCCTATCATTTCTGCCTTTAACAGCTTCCTGTATGCATGTGCCCATATGTTGTCTTTATCTAGATCAGGGCTTCCCAAACTTGGGTCTCCAGCTGTTTTTGGACTACAATTCCCATCATTCCTTTACCACTGGTCTTGCTAGCTAGGGTGATGGGGGTTGCAGTTCAAAAACAGCTGGAGACCCAAGTTTGGGAAACCCTGATCTAGTCCTGCCACTCATCCGACGTATCTCGAGACCAGTGTCCATTCCCTTCTGCGCTGTCTGGGGCCTTCCTTCTTCTCACCTCCCCTGCCATGCGGTTGATTTCATCCCAGTCCTGCACCTTAGCAATGCCCTTCTGTTTTGTGGGGGGTGGATCATGATGGCTCTGCCACACTTTCCTTTGCTTTCACACTAGTTTTGATACCTGCTGTCACGAAGGTTAGAGGGCAACATCCCAAGCACCCATGACCCTTTCATCTGGAACAGCAGGCAGCATAGGAAATATTCGAGTTGCTTGCATGGCAGGAGCACAGCTGCATCGTGTCTTCAGGCAACGATAAAGCAGGAGTTGTGTTTTCATACCAGAATGTGTAAAGACCTCGTATCAGCAAGGACAAGAGAAAGTGAACTGCAAATAAGCATATTCCTCCCCTGCATTCCTCTGAAATGCTGATTAATGAAGTTTGCTGCCAGATATCTCCTATTCACAACAACAACAAGAAGAACCTATCAGCAGTGACAAATAATGTAAAGGCCAAACTGGAAATGTGTGAATGCTTTTCACATACAGCATCTCAGCAAAGAGTAAGATCAGGCCTGTAGACAGCAAGAGGAAGAGCAACAGAGGGTTTGTCCGCACTTCTGGGGTGGGTCCCAGTGGTTTTCCACAATTCCCAGAGTGCCATGTGAAAAGGGAGTGATTGCTAAACCATCCTGCAGAGCTGAGCTCTTAAAGGAAACTGGCAATTCTATTCTGCAGTTGAAAGATGCATGCATAAATCCCCTTTCTGCTGAGTGTGATAATAGCTGAGTGGTACAGCAGATGGTTTGCATGCCGAAGGCATCAAGGTTAATTCCTGGCATGTCTTGCTAAGTAAGTAAGTAAGTAAGTAAGAAGAAGAGGTAACAGAATTTGGGGGGTCCTTTGCCTGAGGCCTCGGAAAGCTGGGGCCAGTCAGAGCACATGGCCACACCCTCCGAGGCTGATGTAAATTGCAGTACAAAAAAATCTGGAGGGCACTAGGTTGGGGAAGGCTGGTACAGAATATCGGACCAATGGTCCGACTCAATCTAAGGCAGTTTCTATATTCATGCAACATGCTTCTTCAACATACAGCTACAGTTTAGCATATACCAGAATTCTACACAAGTCCTATTAAAATAAATGATGACCAGACCAGAACTTTTTTTGAACTGCGTTCTTGACCTCTGGAATCATTTAATATAATTTAACTTGCACGTGCTCATTGAATTGATGAGCCTTGTTTTATGGCAAGCCAATCAAGAAACAAAAAAAAAAGAAGTTTTTCCCCAAATTCCCAAAGAGCATTAATCTAAACCTTAAAGCCCTACTACATTCCTCTCTATCTCTATTAAAAATAATAACCCAGTGGAATATACTCCAAATGAATGAATTCAGATTTTTTTCTGGAGGAAACCGTGACCTTTTACACCCCCTAGGAAAACATTTTTATGCTTGCTTCCAAGAAGTAGGCAAGAAACCAGCACAGCCAATACTGTAGAAATACTGTTTGTTGTTTTTTCATTTCGTAAGACATGCTTTTGTAATGTGTCCATTCTAATTTCACGAAGGTCCATTCAGGTTAATCACCAGTCCTTGAGAGCAGATAGACTTAATTCATCATATATAAACTTACCTGCACATGTGTTAATGCTTATCTGGCATCGTTAGCACAACTATTCCCGTAAGGACTACAGGATGCAGGCAAACCATTTAATATTTCATCTAGAGATCCCATTCAGTAAATGGTACATCTTGGGAGAAAAGCAATGACAAACCTAGACAGCATCATAAAAAGCAGAGACATCACCTTAGTTAAAGCTATGGTTTCCCCAGTAGTGATGTATGGAAGTGAGAGCTGGACCATAAAGAAGACTGATCGCCAAAGAATTGATGCTTTTGAATTATGGTGTTGGAGGAGACTCTTGAGAGTCCCAAGGACTGCAAGAAGATGAAACCTATCCATTCTTGAGGAAATCAGGCCTGAGTACCGTACTCACTGGAAGGACAGTTCCTGAAGCTGAGGCTCCAATACTTTTGCCACCTCATGAGAAGGGAAGAGTCCCTGGAAAAGACCCTGATGTTGGGAAAGATGCGAGGGCACAAGGAGAAGGGGACAACAGAGGACAAGATGGTTGGACAGTGTTCTCGAAGCTACCAACATGAGTCTGACCAAACTGCGGGAGGCAGTGGAAAACAGGAGTGCCAAGCTTGCTCTGGTCCATGGGGTCATGAAGAGTTGGACACGACTAAACGACTAAACAACAACAACATCTTCCATTTTTCTCAATGGCCACAAATCATGCCTGTGTGCACCAGTAACAGACCTTTCCTACTGAAAAGCATTTTCCTTTGGTAGGATACCTCCATAAATGCAAATTGATATACTTTATTAATTGAGATTCTCCTCCACCAAAGTCATTGAAGCAAACTCCTGATCCATGCATATGTGTTTCCATCAATGCAAGAAACCACAGAATGAGTGTGTTTGCATGGAAATCTGAACTTTCTCGTTCTTAACAATCTGTACAATGGCAGTATTCATTTAAGAATTGCAGTCTGCAAATACCACAATTATAAAACAGACATTGTAAACCATCTTTTACATGGCGATTGTTGTTCGTTTCTACTAAGTGCTTTTCTTTTACGAAGAACATAGAAAATAAAAAGGACCCTGCCTTTCATTTGTAATACATATTTTACTGTGTTGTTTCATGTATTTGCAAAATTTATATCCGCTAACTATAAACCCACACACACATTAAATACTGTGAATCATTAAAAGGCATTTTAAAAGAGCTCAAAGCATTTACTTGCAAAAACAATGTGGAATATCTCTCTTTACCACATTTGAAGATATTTATCTTTACCACATTTGAAGAATTCCTAATGCAAAGTTTCTGCTTTGTGGAATGGTTTACTAACCCACATCCACCCTGCCAAATAATAACAGGGTTTTTTTAATTAATTAAAAAGTCTGCTTCCAAGGCAGATGTTCAAGGATAGACGTATCTCTCAGTCATCATGAAATGGTTATTAAAAGAAAAAATACTGCTCCAAATGTATTTCTCATAGGAAAGTATTGTGTTCAGTGGAATTACCTGAATAAAGAGTTGGCATTCCATAATAAATGCCGGATTTTTAGAAAAGCATTGGCACATAGTTATAGCAAATATGAAAGGCAAAAGAAGAAGAGAGTCGTGTCCACTTTGTTTAGAAAGCAGCATCGTTTAGTAAGCAGTATTTACTTTAATAAATGTTTATCTCTCACACTTCAAAAAAAATAATAATGTTGCTTTCCAGATTGCTTCACTTATTACTTAAAAATGTGAAGCAAACACAGCCATTTCTCCAAGGCAGCGAAAAGAGAGCGCTTGGAACTATGTTGAACAGGCCTGGTTCACATGACACTGTAAACCCAACTATGGTTTACCTGGTCCATGTAAACACAGAGGCTCCAGGAGACAAACTCGCAGTTGCTTTGCTCTTCCCTAGTCCTTTTTGTTCCCACTTTCCACTGAGGGAAGAGCTTAACCATACCCTCCAATGACACACTGACCAAAACCATAACGCTGTTATCCGGGTCCGCACTCCCACATGATTCATGTGACCCACATGGGGCCCCAAGCGAGATTGCAGCCCCCAAAAAGCCCCTTTCCCCTTAGGTGTTTCCCCCGTACAGTTATTTGTACCTGTGTGTACCCCAGAGTTCAGGGCCGGCCCACCCATGAGGCAAGGAGCATGGAAGGTGACTGCCTTGGGTGGCAGTATCCAAAGGGGCAACAAATCCCAAGGTAGATCTTTATTCTTCCCTTTGTTCCTGATGTTCACTCACCCCTTCTTCCCTAGTGGGGAGTGGGGGGGACACACGCCATTTTGTGGTTCGCCTCAGGAGCCAAAATGTATTGGGCCAGCCTTGCCAGGGTTATATTCAGTATGCTGCTACTTGCCCCTTAGTGTACCAGTGGTGTAAGTTTTGCTATGTAAGCATAAGCACAGGACAACTCCAATAGGTACTGGTATATAGATACTAAACCCTTTCGACTCTGCCCCTGAGTGTAATAAAACATAAGCTGCATGGCATTTTTGTAAATGATCTACTGCTACATTAACATATCAGATTCATGATCCAATGCAGCCCAGCAACAGAAATATTACTATACTACCTGTCATAACTACAATTGTTAGTTGCAATCAAAGGGGTGACCTGAATATAGAAGGTTCACAATTTCCTGTTACCGCAAACCAGCTTTGGCAATTCAGACCTCATTGCAATCTCGCCGCATCTTTTCTTGCAATTAATCACATACAAACTGTGCATTCTTTCCAGTCCATGACAATGGCTTTCCCGAGGGCTATTTGGACAATGGTTTCAAACAAGCCATTTCTCAAAAGGGCAATTAGTGCAAACAGGCACTATTCCCAAAGTCCTGGGCCTCCAACGGTATCGTATCGCACCAATGCGCTTTTCAAGAAATCTGAGAAATGTCAAAATATGTAACTTCCCGCATCCTTTTTATCTTGCTCTGCTTCATCTGGTTAGAGACAACGTTGTTGCTGATTAATAGATTTAATGATAAATGAACCACTTCGTAGCAAAAGACCTAAGCATATTTAGCTGTGAAAGAGTGAGAGAGAGAGGAAGGAAAAAGAAAGTAAAGCAGATGCAGCTTAGCCTGTGGTAAAATACACAGCAAAGAAACATCTCTACTTAAGCCACCCTGGGTAGGAACAATTAGCAACTTGAGCTTATGGCAGGAAACACGACCTTGATAGCACAGAGTGTGTAAATGGAATAGTATTTAAAAATATTCAGCTATAGGTGTTGAAGTGAAACCAAAGCTCCAGCAATTAACAACATCTTATTCTTGAAATTTTTGTTGCAGGTGCCTGCATAAGTCAACTGCAGCAAGCTCCACAACCCAGCAGCTACATATGGTGGACCAGGTAGGACTCTCCAGGTTTTGCTGACACAAGGACTGCCATGCACCATGATAAATGATTGGAAGCAAAAGGTTTGCACGCAAGTGATTGGCATGTACTCTTTCAGCACTCTTTCTGAGCCCCACCCCCATTTCCATTTAGACATCAGTGGCAGCAACAAGTATAGCAGCAAGTGCCCCAAGGATTCCAATATTATTTTGTGGTTTAGAGTATTTGATGAAAGGCAAACAAAATGAATGAAGTGAAACAGGCTTCCTCAACCTCGGCCCTCCAGATGTTTTTGGCCTATAGGACCACTGGTCAGGGGTGATGGGAAGTGTAGTTTCAAAACATCTGGAGGGCCGAAGTTGAGGAAGCCTGAAGTAAAACAGTTAATCACGCTTCACCAAAATTAAAGGAAAACAGCCATATTTCTTACAGCCTTAAAAAACAGATGTTTTCAATCGCTGTCACTGGAGGTGACATGTTGTCTCCATGGTAAGAAGTGAGACAAGGGGAAGATACAGTCTTCCATATTATGGGGAAATGTATCGCATTTCTATTTCAACTATTGTTATTATTTCTAAACTTCCGCTTATGCGGAAAATTAGCATGTGCAAATTTTGTGCGGATTGTACAGTATCCCCTTTGGGCTTCTGTTTTGGGGATACATAAATCCCCATCAGGTAGAATTCAGATGCATCATGGACAAAGAAGAAAACAAAATGTGTGACACTGGGAATATAAAATGGCTGTAATATACCCAGGTTCAATGCATTTGCTCAGAAGTGCTAATGAAAATTGCCCAACTAAGTTACCTGTTACTTCAAAGAGCAATCTATTCTTTTGGACGCCTTCCCAAAAGAAAATTGTCATGCACCATAAAAAGGCATTAGGCAACTGGGGCTTGAAGCCAGCTACTTTTGTGCTTTCATTTGTGCTTTTTATTAAAGCAGGAAAGCCTATCTTTTATAACCTGTGCTGGAGTGCATGCAGGTAAAAATGATTGACGAGTAATCACACAGTATCTGAAGAAGTGTGCATGCACACGAAAGCTCATACCAATAACAAACTTAGTTGGTCTCTAAGGTGCTACTGGAAGGAATTTGTTTGTTTGTTTGTTTGTTTGTTTGTTTCGACTATGGCAGACCAACATGGCCACCTACCTGTAACTAATCACACAGTGGTTCAGTTTGCACCTTGGCTAAGCTGCTCCACCGCCACCCACCACCAACATCCTTTGCTTCCTCCAATGTTTCATGTTGTGCCTGAATGAATGAAAGCTCACTCAAGCTTCAAAGAGCACCATCACTGTGTGTGCGTGTGTGTGTTTGTGTGTGTGTGTTTTAAGGATGTGTCTGTTCAGCTCTGCCAGCGGTCTGCTGGGAATTTCTCACAAAAGCAGTCTTCCCCCTTGGAGGGGATTATGTACTGACTTTGAAGATGGTTTGCCAGCAATTATTCCCCTTAGGTCAAGACTTATTACAGTTCTCTACAGCCGCTGACACAGTGTGGTATATAAAGTGGAGGAGACTTGTTGCTGTTTTTTACCCAAAGGATCACAGGTAAACAATGCGGCTGACACCACCAACTTTTAATCCATGTTGCAAATATATGATTGTCATCCCAATGTTTTTTGGGCAACGGTGGAGCCTCACCGAATTCAGCAAGCTGGACTGCCCAGAACTGCACAATCTCATGCCAGTTTTCCGGACCTCCCCCCAAACCCACCTTCCTTTCAGAGACTTAAAGTCTGTGCCAAGTCAGATTGCTTAGCAAAAAAGCTGGTTGCTGGGAACTGATTAGCAGGCTCCAGACTGAGGGCTGGGTCTGAGAAAGAGTCAACAAGATAAAAAGCATAAACCTCTTGCTCTTACCCTTCAAGAAACTCTTCATAGCCCTGCTTCTCCTTTACCTTTCCTTTTATCTACAGCCCAGCACAGACTAATTGCACTTTCCCCCCCATTTCCCTTCTACCCCTGATGGCTCCCTGACCTGCTTGTGTTTAAGGAATGCATCTGATGTGTTTGCCCAAGGGAAACTTGATATTTTGCATGCTCACACCACAACCCTTACAAGGCTGCCTTAGGCTGTTCATCTAGCCCAGCATTGTCTATGGCAGAGGTCTTCTACATCACCTCTTGCGTAATGCTTTTAAGAGGAGCTGTGCCAGGGACAATTTTTGAGCAATGCATGTGTTCTACACCACTGGGCTGTATATGGTCCCCTCCCTAAAAGTACAGCCTCCAGCAAGGGGAGCTTCATTGAATGGGCAGAATATCTGAGGAGCAGAGTCCTTCCTCATCAGTTGTCTCTACGTGGGATGATCCCATCTATGCATGTACCTGATGAAGTAGAATGTAGTCCATAAAAGTTAAGTCATAATAAATTGGTTAGTCTTTAAGGTGCCACAAGACTGTTTATTGGTTTTGCAAAAGAATGACTCGTCCTTTCCCTACACACACACACACAGCTGAAGGGAGCAGAGAAGCTCTGTTTGCTTGTGTGAGAACAATAAAAATGCTTTTGGGAACAGAACGAGCAGCAAAAGAGCTGTTCCTGGAAGTCGGAAGCATTTTGGGAGCACAGGGATGTTTCTCTGGCTGTATGATGTGGAACAGCAGATTTGCTCCTTGCAAGAGTTCTGTTGCCTGTCTCCACTTATTCTCATTTAGTATATCTGTAAATATACCCAAAATATTACAAAACACCATACATACCCAGCAATTTCTGCTTCCAGAGGAAACCAAACCTTGGTAACCACTGCCACTGGAATTTCTTGCAGCTTGTGGAAATTGGGAATGTGAAAAAGTATGCAAGTGATCTCTTATGTCTAATGCTTTTTAAAAATTACTGTATCAGCCAGAGAGTGGTTAAAGTGTTCCCAGAAGTAATTAAATCATATCAAGTGATCTTGTGAATGTAACCATTGCTGTATTGGACAAATAATAACAGTGGGATTTGGCTGAAATGGTGCATTCCATCCCTCTTAAGCGCCAAAAATAGGAAGACAGTTCATTAAGGACCTCTGAGGAAAAGCACGATGGACCAAACTGCTGTGAAAATTCAACTGGTGTGGACGTCATTCTCCCCCTTTCTAAGTATTCTTAGATATACTCTCTGTGACATGTACCTGGCTATTAGACAACAACTATTAAAACAGAAGGACGTGGGTGGCGCTGTAGGTTAAACCACAGAGCCTAGGGCTTGCTGATCAGAAGGTCGGCGGTTCGAATCCCTGTGACGGGGTGAGCTCCCGTTGCTCGGTCCCTGCTCCTGCCCACCTAGCAGTTCAAGAAAGCACGTCAAAGTGCAAGTAGATAAATAGGTACTGCTCTGACAGGAAGGTGGAGGAGGAGTTTGGATTTGATATCCCACTTTATCACTACCCGAAGGAGTCTCAAAGCGGCTAACATTCTCCTTTCCCTTCCTCCCCCACAACAAACACTCTGTGAGGTGAGTGGGGCTGAGAGACTTCAGAGAAGTGTGACTAGCCCAAGGTCACCCAGCAGATCCATGTGGAGGAGCGGGGATGCGAACCCGGTTCACCAGATTACGAGTCTACCGCTCTTAACCACTACACCACACTGGCTCTCAGCATTTCCGTGCGCTGCTGTGGTTCGCCAGAAGCAGCTTAGTCATGCTGGCCACATGACCCGGAAGCTGTACGACAGCTCCCTCGGCCAGTAATGCGAGATGAGCGCCGCAACCCCAGAGTCGGACATGACTGGAACTAATGGTCAGGGGTCCCTTTACCTTTACTTTATTAAAACAGAAGTTATATGTTAGGAAAGGGACTAGGAAATAAACATTGGCCAGCCAAACATTTTCACATGAGCTCTGAAAAGCATAACATCCGTGGTCAAAAATAGTAACAGAAGACATATAAATCTTCCATGGGAAGGAGACTACTGGGGAGATTTTACCACCTGGAATATAAGCATTTGGTTTCCTAAAATACACACCGCCTGTCAATGGCAGCAGTGCCCATAGTGTGAAGGTGTCAAAACCACCAGCAGCTGCTATTCTCCTTTAGAGAGGAAGGGAATTCTGCATATTCCCCAAAGCCTCTTTATGAAGCATATCAGGAAACAAGGCCCAGTGATTCAAGTTCCCCCTCCTTCTGACATCTATGTGCCATTCATAATGCAGATTCTTTTGATGGGATGATAATGATCCTGCAGCCCACAAGACAGGATTTCCCTGAACATTTTTTTTTAAAAAAAATCCTGCCCTTCTGCAAATCTTCTCAGGGCAGCATACCATACCATAACACAAGACAACCCTTTAAGTATATAAAAGATAAACAGCAGAATTGGATTTATAAGATAAAACCACGATCAAGACAACTTACATTCCACGCAAGAAGCAAATAAAAATGATTTTGCTGCCATCAAAACAACATTATTTTATTTTATTTAAGAGGGGATTCCACAGACAGGGGGTGTACAGATGAAAAGTTCCTGTCCCTAAGTCACCTTCTGCCTGTTTTCAGAGGGTGGAGCAGATTTCGTGTGAACAGTGCAGAGTTTGGGAGGCTCGTGTGTGTGTGTGTGTGTGTGTGTGTGTGTTATGAACTGCCTTGTGATTTTCAGATGAAGGGCGGTATACAAATTTAACAAATAATGATAAGTAATAAGCAAAGCATCCAACGGTCAGAGGTGTAGGAAGGTCAGGCGGTGCCCGGTGCGGAAAATTTCTTGTCACCCCCCCCATGACCCCCTCCCCGCAAAAATGGTTTTACGCTATTTCATATTTTCTTACAAAGGAATAATAACAAATAATAATAATAATAATAATAATAATAATAATAATAATAATAAACATTTTTTATATCCCACCCTCCCCATCAAAAGTCGGGCTCGGGGTGGCTAACATCAGATACATAACATTGGTATAAAATCAAACAATTATTAAATTACCTCCTAAAAACATCTCAAAATCAAATTAAAGTCTAATTAGATGGCTTTCCACAGGGTTAGGGTTGGGAACTGTAAGTGCTCCACTGAACTGAAATTTCAGCCTTCACGACATAGGAAAACAGCCAAGTGAACAGCTATTTTGGTGGAGGAGGGTCAAGATATTAACCGATATGCATGAAATTTCATATATAGCTATATAATCCCTAGTATAGTAAGATAAGACCTTTGGAGCAGGCATTTTTTTTTAAAAAAAAGTTTTTTATGAACCGCCCTAGTAGGGCAGTAATTGTTCCTTGATAATTTGTCACCCCCTCCATTATGGAAACTGGGGCGGTCCGCCCCCTATGCCCCCCCTTGCTATGCCCCTGCCAACGGTTAAGAAGGCAGTTACTGCACATGCTGTAGAGGGAAATGAGAAGCAGAAGGGGCTCGTCATCAACCTGGGAAGGTAGCCCATCTAGGAGAAAAGAAAACACTGGTCCAAAATTCTCTGCATGAGAAAGGCTTTGGGAATAAACCCTGAGGAAAATTCTGTACCCGCTGCCTTGTGGGACACCTTTGGGAGAAGAAAAGGCTATGGATGAATGCCTACACAAATCTGGACTGGAGTCCCTAAGGCGGTTGGATGGGGTCTTGTAAAGGAACCATGGAGTGCAGACTACATCACTCTAGGGATCCAATCTGCGGTACTAGCTATGTACTGGGGTTAGCAAAAAACATTAGCAAAAAAGAGGAAGAAATAAGATATAGGTTTGCATAAAATGTGCATATACTCTACATATACGTATAGATGCATATATACCGTGTTTCTACTAAAATAAGACACCGTCTTATATTTTTTTCCCCTCAACAAAACACAGTATGGCTTATTTTCAGGGGATGTCTTATTTTAACCGCGTCTCATCGGTACGCTGCATAGCCACGCCTCTCCAGGCTGTTTTAATGGGAGGTGTCGCGTCACTATGGCTTATTTTCGGGGTATGGCTTATTTTAGGAGAAACACGGTATGTATAGATGCATATTTAGAAACAAGTACTACAGTAAGAGTCAACTGTTACGCTAGGCAGCTCCTGTACAGGTGAAACTCGAAAAATTAGAATATCGTGGAAAGGTTCATTTCTTTCAGTAATTCAACTTAAAAGGTGGAACTAATATATGAGATAGACTCATGACATGCAAAGCGAGATATGTGAAGCCTTTGTTTGTTATAATTGTGATGATTATGGCGTACAGCTGATGAGAACCCCAAATTAACAATTTCAACTTTGGGGTTTTCATCAGCTGTACGCCATAATCATCACAATTATAACAAACAAAGGCTTGACATATCTCGCTTTGCATGTCATATCTCATATATTAAACTCCAGTAGCTAATGAAAACAATTGCTTACATAAATGGACTTTTCCACAATATTCTAATGTGGAAAGGTGTGCGATACAGTGGTACCTCGGGTTACAAACGCTTCGGGTTACAAACACTTTGGGTTACAAACTCTGCTAACCCGGAAGTAATACCTCAGGTACTTTGCCCCACATTAGCAAAAGCACGCCTCAGGTTAAGAACGGTTTCCGGTTAAGAATGGACCTCTGGAATGAATTAAGTTCGTAACCCGAGGTACCACTGTACAACAAATCAACTCTGTTAGAATTTGTGGTGTCATAATTCCACCCGCTTCCACCCACCCATGCAGAAGTGGGGAGGCTTTTTCAGAAATGCAAATCAGGCAAGGGGAAAGAGAAGGGGAACCGAGTGCCTTATATACATCACCCAGGCACAGAGTTCCAAATTTAAGAAAAGAAAACATACTTACTCAAAGTAAGAGCTCCCACAGCTACCGCAACTCAAGACCCTTTTATGCACATCTGACATTCTTTCATTATTGTGTATGGTGTTAATTTCACTGCCTTCGTCTGATTGTGACATGGCCAAGTTTCAGTTGTCATAACTCAAAATCTCCCGAAACTTTATTGTGGTTACCAGTCTCAACATTTAACATAGCATCTGGCACGTACACTTCTTGTGGCTTTTTTGGAATTGGTTTGTTTGCCTCAGAAAATGCTTGGTTGATAAAAGAAACGTTCTCTAATATCTATTGTGACATGGGAGAGGGGGAAAGAATGGACAACAAGACCACTGTGGTGGCACTCTAGAGACCTCACCGTCTAGGGAGGAGCCAGGGCATGTTAATCTCATCTGCAATGGACGGAACCTTAACAAGTTTGCATAAAAAAGTGCAACTGCCGATAGGAATGTCCTATGATTCCATTCATCTTCACGTGGATAGAGCAGGAGAGCCCAGGAGACATAAGAATTACCAAAAAAATTGACAGCTTTTTAAAATAAATAAATAAATGTAACAAAACATGATAAGGTATTTGCAAACATACTATTTACTAAAGGTAAAAGGAAAAGGAAAAGGACCCCTGGACAGTTAAGTCCAGTCAAAGGCGACTATGGAGTTGTGGTGCTCATCTCGCTTTCAGGCCGAGGGAGCTGGCGTTTGTCCACAGAGAGCTTTCCGGGTCATGTGGCCAGCAAGACTAAGCCACTACTGGTGAAACAGAATACCATAACAGAAACCAGAGCGCACGGAAACACCATTTACCTTCCTGCCACAGCAGTACCTATTTATCTGCTTGCACTGGTGTGCTTTCGAACTGCTAGGTTGGCAGGAGCTGGGACAGAGCAACCGGAGCTCACTCCGTTGTGGGGATTCGAACCGCCGACCTTCCGATTGGCAAGCCCAAGAGGCTGAGTGGTTTAGACCACAGCACCACCCGCGTCTATTTAATACATGAAGGGTGACTAATGCAAATTGTTGATAATAAAAGTAAAGGTACATGACCCCTGGACGGTTATAGATGCCAACTCTCTGGGGCCTTGGGTGCCTGAGAACCCACAAAATTCCCCATGAAGGGGCCAGGCACCCACATATTTCGGTGCCAGGGCCATGCATGCTGCATGGCATCCATGGCCCCAGGCACCCATGGTTGTGGGGCCACATTGGCACTCCTGGTCCCGAATGTCAGTTTCACTGCAGATCTGTATTTCCCCCACCTCCGGGCTACAACCATTCCCCAGTGTAGCCACATATTGAAAGTGGACTTCCTCTGCATTTTAAAGGGGGTCTGTGTAGGCCTCATCATTGCGATGCCTCATGAAATCTGCCTTCTCATGAGATTTCAGCACCTGAGTATCTTCTGAGACCAGCTTATCAGTTGCACACGTTTTATACCACAATCACCAAAGAGTCACCTTAAAGAATAACAAATTAATCACGACATTAGCTTTTGCGGACCACAGTCAACTTCACCCATGAAGTGTTATTTCCAGTATACAGACTTGCAACTGAGGATAAAACAGAAATGTATGCTATAATAAATTTGTTAGCTTTCATGATGCCACCAGACTCTGCTGCTTTTGCTGCAAAAGACTAACACTGCTACTCCTCTGGAAACTAAATCATAATGGTATTAGCCTGACTTCTGTCTTGACATTTGGCTGTTTACTAGGTTTAGCTGCCTTGCATAGGTATGTTACAGGTAGGTAGCCGTGTTGGTCTGCCATAGTCAAAACAAAATAAAATAAAAAATTCCTTCCAGTAGCACCTTAGAGAACAACTAAGTTTGTTCTTGGTATGAGATTTCGTGTGCCTGCACGAGGTATCTGAAGAAGCGTGCATGCACATGAAAGCTCATACCAAGAACAAACTTAGTTGGTCTCTAAGGTGCTACTGCAAGGAATTTTTTTATTTTATTTTGTTTTGCATAGGTAAGATACTAACTGTACAATTCAAAGTACAGTACCTGAATGCATAGTGCATTTATATGGCACTTTCCCCTAAGCGAGGCAGCCCCAAACTCGGCCCTCCAGATGAGAGCCAGTGTGGTGTAGTGGTTAAGAGTGGTAGACTCGTAATCTGGGGAACCGGGTTCGCGTCTCCGCTCCTCCACATGCAGCTGCTGGGTGATCTTGGGCTAGTCACACTTCTTTGAAGTCTCTCAGCCCCACTCACCTCACAGAGTGTTTGTTGTGGGGGAGGAAGGGAAAGGAGAATGTTAGCTGCTTTGAGACTCCTTCGGGTAGTGATAAAGCGGGATATTAAATCCAAACTCTTCTTCTTCTTCTCCAGATGTTTTGGGACTACAACTCCCATCATCCCTAGCTAACAGGACAAGTGGTCAGGGATGATGGGAATTGTAGTCCCAAAACACCTGGAGGGCCACGTTTGGGGGTGCCTGCCCTAAGCACTCAATTTGCTTCGCTTCCATTATTTCACTAGTTTTTACAAGTACCCTGTAAGTTAGACCATTATTAATATTGTCAACATATAAGATGAGGAGGAATGAAGCTGTCAAAGAGCTGCTTGCCTAAGACCACCCCATAAGGTCAAGGATCAGGTGAGGTTTGAACCAGGGGCACCTCAACTCATAGCTCTTTCTCTTAACCATGATACAGTTTCAGAACCTATATTTTCAGCATCATGCTTTCCAGATGCGGCAATCCAATGCCAGAAGAGGCAAAATGTGGTTTGCAAAGGTGTTTGTTTTTGATCTGAGTGCACAACCCCGATGGTGAGGAGTAACGGCTGCTGAACATCTGAATGCGTTCCAGACCCTCGGGTTTCTTAGTCCAGCATGGGAAGGCCAACTTCAGGCCCTTGGCGTTCTTCCTCCTGCTGCAAGAGGTCAGCACAAGAGGCCAGTACAAACTTCATCACTCATCTGCTAGGTAAGCCCTAGTGACTGATCAGGGGAACCATATTGCTTCAAAGCAACATCGGTCAGTGAAGCTCACAAGTAGAGGAAGGAAATAAAAGCATTGATTTGGCATCTTCAGAGAAGAATAAGATGATTTAAAGTAAGGTAACAATGCCCAGGAAAATAGGCAGGCTTGGGTGATCTAAGCAGAGGCACACATAAATTTGAGGAGTCCCTCCAAGTTAATGACAGGTATAAGGCAATTGAAAGGGCCCAGTAGGTTTCAAATTGTTGCCATTGTCTGACAGCTTTTATCCTTTAGAGCCAAGCTAGAGAACAAAAGCCTATTTTTGGTACTGTAAATCGAAACCAGAAACAGCGGAGATTTTATGAGAGCTTTGACAAAATGTGGGATGGCAGAGTCTGGGCATGTGGGAAGCTCCTGGTTTCTTGCCAAATTCTTACGCTAGCTGCATTTCCGAATGCAGTGCGTATAAAAACCCTGTTGTGTTAAGAGGCATTTATTAATACAAGTTATTGCTTAGAAAGCCCATACACATACACACAAGGCATAAGGCACATGCATTTAAAGTGCACCCAACCCTTCCAACCGCTGAATGACACTCAAAAATCCCAAAACTGAAAGGGTCAAAGATTCAGAAATGTACCAAGTGGGGGCTGAAGGAGGGGGTACCCTCTTTCTTTGGCTTTCATATGGTGACAGCAAGGAAAATGCTTCTACAGCTTACTGTATGACCTGGCTTCAGAAAGTGCACACCCAAACTCCATGTACTATTGATATCTATAGCCTCTGCCACATGGTATTGCATTTGCCACGTTGTCTCTTACTGGGAAAATGGCACCAGTAAAGATGGATAATTGACTTCCTGCCCAATGCAGGCATAGTACTGAACCTTCATTCAGCTTTATGCCTGAAAATCTAAACGAGGTAAAGTGTCAACCAAAACCAAGAACATGGAGCCATGCTTGAAAGTGGGTGTGCAGACTGTGTCGTGAATTAACTATACACCTATAACCAGCAAACCACAGACAAGGTAATTACCCTGCTTCTGCAGCTGCAGGTAGGTTTCACAGGTTTCTTCCTTCACAAGAAGCAGGGTTTAGCTTGACAAACTGAACCAGGGATGGGGAACTTATAGCCCTCCTAATGCACTGGACTTCCAGCTTTCCTTGTACCAGCATACATCTCCCCAGGAAACGGACTCTCATTGTAACAAGGACTGTTAAAATCTGGCATGAATGTGCTACTCAACAGCTGTAGGACTGTTTCAAGAGAATCAATTGAGATATTTTCAAACATTCAGTTCTATGCTATATCAATCGCTGCACAAATAATGTTTTGTGTTGTTTTTAAGGGAAAGCATCCAATTTCATTGTATTTACAATGACAATAAAGAAATCTTATCTTATCTTAACATCCCTGGCCTTGGGCCATGCCAACTGGGGCTGATGGGGGCTGGAATCCAACAACATTTGGAGGGCCACATATTCTCAATCCCAAAAGTACACCATGTATATCTGAGATACTAATCAGGGTTAAAACTAACCATGGTTAAGCATTGCTTCTGTATTGTTCTTGATCATAAAAGGAATGAAGGATTGCTGACAGATTCGTTCTGACACATTTGTTGAAGGAGGTTAAAGAGAAGCATGAGACTAGCCCAAGGGCACCCAGTGAGCTTCAGTATCCAAGTCCAACAATCTATCAGCTGCAGCAGGAAGGCTCCCCTGCAGTGCGGCCTTGTTGTCATTCACTCGCTCAAGGAAAATTAACAATTGGATGGTAGCCTAGTGGGAATTTTAGTAAATGTAGCTTATCTTTCCCTTATGCTTTGAAGTTGCAAACATCTGCACAGTGCAGAAAGGTTGTCAAATTTTGAGGAGAATTTTATAGTTTTGTACTTTGGTCTTTGGATAAGACTAAAGATGCTAATGTTAATGGTGCTTACTTCAATGAAGGGATCTTTTTGGAAACTGCCAACAGGTTTTCCACACCTATCACCCATTCACCCATTCCCACCACCCTTCTGAGTAATACCTCTCCCCACTCTCTCACTATATATAAGGGTCTGGTGACTTCTGTTTCAGTGTATCTGAAGAAGTGTGCATGCACACAAAAGCTCATACCAAGAACAAACTTAGTTGGTCTGTAAGGTGCTACTGGAAGGAATTTTTTATTTTTTGTTTTGTTTTGCCATAATAGAGTCATAGGAGTTGGAAGGGACCATGAGGGTCATCTAGTTCAACTGCCTGCAATGCAGAAATCTTTTGCCCAATGTGGGCTTAATCACATGACTTGAAATTAAGAGTCTCATGTTCCACCCACCAAGGAATGCAGACTAGTGCTTTAGCCTCCCAGCAAGTATGGTAAGTTGGGACTGATACTGATTTCCTGCAAATCCAGACTGTGAGTTTCATTCATAGTTGAGTGGGGATTTCAATATGGGTTTGCCACAACCAAGCCTAGCACTCTAGCCATGAACATTATATTCACTCTCATTTGGCCAACAGGATATATCTTTCCAATCTGCATAAACTCATTGGTACTGTTTTGTATTCTTTAAATAACCTGGGCTTTTGTGTTTTTAAAGTGCGCATTCTAGCCTTTAAATATGAATGAAAGCTGGCAATGCTTGCTAAAAATTTTGGGCTTCACTGTTCCTCCTGGCTGCTTGCTCCCTGTCCACAACTATAGAAGTCAGCATAAAATTGCTGGGATTCCCACGCTTAACCTGGGAATAGGTCCTGTTAAGTTCAATGGGGCTTACTTATAGTCAACACATACAGGGTTGTACTATATATTACAAGAAAAGATGTAGATTAAATTAAACAAAGTTAGAGAAGATATGCGAAGCTGTTTGATCAGCACCTTTTATACAAGTTGCATGGTGCAGCTTTTTCGGAGCAAAATTTGGATCACCTGGACATGGAATTTTTTGTTTATTTTGCAAACTGTCCTGGAAATGCAGTGACTGGAACATAAAAAGGGACAAAGCCTTGACTCCGATAAGCAGCAAATTGGGATCATTATGTAGGCAAGAGGTTTTTTTCCTGTTTCCATTACAGTGGTACCTCAGGTTACATACGCTTCAGGTTACAGACGTTTCAGGTTACAGACTCCGCTAACCCAAAAATAACGCTTCAGGTTAAGAACTTTGCTTCAGGATAAGAACAGAAATTGTGCTCTGGTGGCGCAATGGCAGCAGGAGGCCCCATTAGCTAAAGTGGTGCTTCAGATTAAGAACAGTTTCAGGTTAAGAACAGACCTCCAGAACGAATTAAGTTCTTAACCTGAGGTACCACTGTATTTCCCTTGCACAGTCAGATTCCATATAGACTTCTGGAATCTCTCTGTTCAGTAGTTTGCCAGCTGGTATTTTGACAGCTGTCACCTTGGCCAATAAAGCAAGGGGTTGAAGCTAGGGTAATCACTGCAGGAGGTTTATACTGTAGAGATCTATTCTTCATCCTCAGTGTGGTAGAGACCACATGCGGTAGAGCCACAAAAGTTATTGGGGGGGGGGAGAGAAGAAGTTTAAAAGAAATGAAAGCTGATTCTAATTCTGAAGAGTTGCTTTGTACCTCCTCCCCCTAACAGCTTTTAATCCTCTGTGCCAGTATCCTATTGCCTAAGGTCTCCCGGGTGCAATCGTACTGACTTTGTGAGGAGCTTCAAGAATGCAGCTCTTCAAAACACACTTCAGCATATGAATGCAAAGAGCAGCTTCTTATTGCCTGGTGGCACCCTTGCTTTTCCAATACTGAATGTCAGGTCTGGCCATTTATAAAGCAGGGAAGTTGCTTGCTTATGACAGGGGCCAAATCCTGTTATTCGGGCTTGCCATGAAAGGCAATGGGTTTCTTCCTCTGGTATCAGATTCTCCCCAGCTCCAGAGTTATCCTTCATTATTCCAGATTAGCTATATACACTTAGGAACATAAGGAAAACCCTGTTAAATCAGCCCTCTGTTTAAAAACTTCCAAGGAAGAGGAGTCCACCACCTTCTGAGGGAGTCCATTCCACTGTTGAGCAGCTTACTGTCAGAAAGTTCTCCCTGAACAGTGCTTACAAACATAATAAAAACTATTCCGAACTATGAATTAAAAAACTATTTTTGTTGCATTTTTTGTCTGCCCTTAGTTTGACTTTTACTTGTTCAGAGCAAAATAAAACTTAATTCAAGAATAAATACTTGAAGATAAGGAGAAAATGACACCATAAAATGGCAGATTTATTTGTTTTTCCTGAATTGTGTAATCTATTGATATAGATCTTGGTATAGATCTTTCTTTCTTTTTTAAGTGAAGCCAAGCTTACTAGAATAACAAATAAAAGTGGGTGTAAAACATATGACACAGTATACATTAGTTTATCCAATATTGCTAATCAACTCACAAAATTGTTTTCCACTGGGGAAGTCCATGTTTGAAATATGTTCTAATTTTTCAGAAGAGCATTTCAAACATCTTTAAACAATTAAGACATGCAAACAGAACTTCCAAGATTTCCCTGTACCCTGAATGCTGAACCAGATTTTTCTTTTGCTTCTTGATACTGAGGTCGAAAGCAGAAGAACAAAGCTATATATAACTTGAACTGCCCTTAATTTTTAATAAGTTGACCGATCCCTTTCTGCATAATCAATCAATCAATCAATCAATCAATCAATCTCTTCTAACTTAAAGTGCATACCATCAGATAATCAATATTTGTGCCTTTCTGACGATAATGAAAGTAATATAATGTACAAATTAATAACTTTAGAAAAAGGTAAGAAAAAGTGTGCCCTTCAATTTTACACACAGTATCAGCTAGTATCAGTAGTAACAACGAAACAGTGACTGTATCCGGAAACGCTGTCCGACACTCACTAGTTTTTCCTGCACTTCGGCTCTGCTGGAATATTATATTTCAATGTTGAATTAGTAGAGACTATTCATACGCATTATATTCTGTTATATCGTTAGAAGGAATTTCCCTTTGAATGTTCATGCTATTCATTGATATTACTAAAGCTCTTTAATTCATTACATTGCTCTTGGTCTCGTGTTACTGTATTTTTGGGTTCTCGTTCGAGTTGTAACACAGGGGTTCCCTTTTGACTTCAATTTTACTTGTCAGTTTTACAAATCAATGTTGTGGCCTGCTAGGTGCTTAATAGTTCGCAGAGTTTTCAAATCCCAATCAAACACACACACATGGTCATCAAGACCCAGGTATGCTACGATATATGAGTAAACGTGGGGTTTTGGAAGCCTAATTCAGTATGTACCGTGTCTAACAACATACATTCTTACTACATATAGTGCTCTGAGTTAAAGCAAACCAAATTTACATCAATATATAAATACTTTAAAAAAAACAACCCATACTCTACTTGAAGAGGTGCTTTCTTGAGAGTTCACATGCTATAATTCCTTGCGTACTTCACCCCCCCCCACCACCACAACTTTTAGAAAGTCGGACTATTGCTGTAATCTAATGTATGCTAGAAAAGACTGTTATGACATCCTATAACAAATTGCCTTCAAGTAAAGCAGTAAACATTCTTTACTCGTTTGTGATATGTACCATATGCTGGCCCAATCACACATTTTTTGTGGTCAGATAAGTATTTGCAAAAGTCATTCCCAACACCACGCAACAGAATAACAAGCAAAACTTTTACAGAGATAATGTATAGCATAGTGTCACTGAACAGATAAATGTTAAGCTCTTATGGGCCAGTTTTAAGGGCTGCTTCACTTGTTACTGAAATACAGGGCTGTAAACCACACATACATTCAATGGTTCCCATAATATGCAACAGGTCTTTTACTTAAGCTATGCACATGCCATAAGGTAAAGGTAAAGGGACCCCCGACCGTTAGGTCCAGTCGCGGACGACTCTGGGGTTGCGGCGCTCATCTCGCTTTACTGGCTGAGGGAGCCGGCATACAGCTTCCAGGTCATGTGGCCAGCATGACTAAGCTGCTTCTGGTAACCAGATCAGTGCACAGAAACACCGTTTACCTTCCCGCCGGAGCGGTACCTATTTATCTACTTGCACTTCATGCTTTCGAACTGCTTGGTTGACAGGAGCAGGGACCGAGCAACGGGAGCTCACCCCATCAAGGGGATTCGAACCACCGACCTTCTGATCAGCAAGCCCAAGGCTCTGTGGTTTAACCCAAAGTGCCACCCGCGTCCCTATTGCACATGACATAGGGAGCCACAATTGGTCTGAGTCCCTGGGGTTCATATTCATTTGTTGTTGTTGTTTAGTCATTTAGTCGTGTCCAACTCTTCGTGACTCATGTTGGTAGCTTCAAGAACAACATGAGTCTGACCAAACTGCGGGAGGCAGTGGAAGACGGGAGTGCCTGGCGTGCTCTGGTCCATGGGGTCACGAACATTTTTTACAGTTATGTCTGCAAACACATGCATCAAGCAGGTTCACTTTTCGGGCAGCCAAGGTTTAAGCTTGCCATTTTTTAGTATATGAAATTCTAAATTCACGACAATGTTTGATCCTACCGGGTAACAATATAAAAATCAAGGATGTGGTGGTTGCAAAGGTCTTTTGTGACTGACACCATATTTAAAAAAATACAGCACCATCCATAAATGTTACTTGGATTATGAGAATCACCATCGTCTCAAAAAGTTTTGCTCTGGGCTTTCCTAACCAATGCACCCATCCCATCATTGGATTCTCCACAAACTCTACATCATTTGTTTAGATTTTATGCTCTGCTGGACATACTTGTTATGTTTTATCTCCAAGATAGCGGATCAGCAATAAAGGTTTGCTTTCGTGTCACAGATTTTCTTCTTTAAAACTTTGAAGAGGTCTTATTGCAGCAGGAGTTCGAATTCTCACATGGCTTTAATTCTTCTTTTGAAGGAAGGGAGAGAATGTGAAATGGAACGAGAAATATAGCAGGACGACTGGAAAGTGTGTGATGCCTAAGAACCTGGCTAGCACTTTAGAAGCTCTTAAGCAAGGTGATGCTAAGGGACACGCTTACTCTGGGCTCCAAAAACAGATGCGAAGTCCCAGGACCTCAAAAACAAATGCAACAATAATTAAAAGCATTAAATAATAATAAGAATAAACAACTAATTAAGGACTACATGGCTTCCTGGAAAGCAAGCTGTCACAATGAAAAGGGATTTATTTAATCTTTTACGGTGAAATCCTTCCTAATTCCAAGCACTGGAATTAACGTTGTAAGCCTCCAAGCTCAAATTAAGCCTTCTAAGTGGACTTTAATTGCACTTTGAGAAGTGCCCGTGATTCCCTTTGCCACTATAAACAAGAGCCAAGATTTCCTTTCAAATTGCCACTGAGGTGTGTTCCAAACTGAGGTTCCGCTCAATAAAAAAACCGCCCCGTGCTTCTTTTAATATCTTGTTCTCTTCAGAGCAGTAAAATGCAGGAGAGAATACAAAGGAGCCCAAATTTACAACCCGGGGACAGCTTTGCATTTTGCATGAATTTGAATATCAAGTCATTGAAAATGAGTGATTTTCCCGCCCTTCATATTCATGGACTCCCCCCTTCCCCCCCTTGGCACTGCTTTATTATTGATTGGGGAGGAAGTGTGTGTCTGAGTCTGGAGTGAGATTAAAAGCTGAATCCTAACCATGTCCACTCAGAATTCAAGCCTTGGGGAATTCAATAGAGCTTACTATCACATAAGAGGAGTTTGCATTGCAGCCTAAGGAACACAGCTATGGAGGCCACACAAATGTACCAACTCCATCCCTCAACCACAGGCCATCTCAGGATACCTTCACCCTGTGGGCTGTGACATCCTCCCCAAGTGGCTTAGAAATGCTTTCCAAATATCTAAACACAAAACTATGAATGGGTTGACCAGTTAGTTTTTGGTCTCTCTCACTTTCACATATACTCACTCATAAATTCATTCTGTTCCATTTCCACCTTACTCCGAGATTTGCTTTGAAAATGATGATGATGATGATATCCATTGGGGTGTATTTATATTTGTACTGAGGTGTTTGTTTCTGACTGAATTTTATATTTAAAAGTGCATTTTAAATGTATCCCGATTATTATTTTTTTATTATTTTTGGGAGCAACAGACCGCACTGAAATATTCAGCAAGCACAAAAGTCTGCAGAAAATTCAAGTTCTGATCTGCACTTAAGTCAAGGAGGTGCAGATCAGGTTGCCTCAGAATTTGAAAAGATTGAACTAATCAAGGATGCCAACATACTACCCTCTAAAAAGGGACATCTTAAGCTCCACTATGTATCAATGTGTAAATCAATTTAACTGAGAAAGATCAAAGGGACAACAAATGGAGAAATTCGTTATTCTGCAAAGCTACTTTCAACTCACTTCTTTTTTTTAACCAGCTATTTTGTCTTCTCTTAATTCTTTTCTTCTGCCCTGCCCCCTTTTAAAAGAAATTCGATACTGAAGATAGTGTTTTTGTTTTATTGCTTGCCCTTCATCCTAAGGTCCTAGGATGCATTACAATATTGTATGAGAATACCTTGTAAGCTGTTTCTGTATGTAGAAGGCTGGGAGGAAAGAAGGAATTAAATGTGAGTTGGACTTTCATCATGACTTTCCATTTCTTCTTCATCTTCTCTTAATCATAATGCAAACTGTTCGAACCAAACAATAAAACTAAAACCAGGAGAAATGTTGATGTAAACAATGACCTTTCCAAGTTTTATAGAAAGCTAGCAGATTTTTTTGTTGCTGTTGTTAGCAGCAAATATAGCAAGGAGATGTCCATTAATAAAATAGGTGGGAGCATGAGACTCTTAACCTCAGGGTCATGGGTCTGAGTGTCACGCTGGGCAAGATTCCTGCATTGCATTAGGCAAGATTCCTGGAGTTGGACTGGATGACCCTCATGGTCCCTTCCAACTCTACACTTCCATGATTCCTTTAAAAAAAATAACAGCTTGGGTCCAAGGTTGCTGTTCAGTTCATGCAAACAAGGACAATTTGTCTTAGTAGCCCCTCCCCATGCAGTTACCACTCCGTTCCCATGGGTTGCCCATTCTGCAGGAGTAGATTTTCAGATGGACAGTACGTTAGGCTGTGGAGGGAAGGGGTGAAAGAAAATGCCCATCACATGAGCATGAACAATTTCCAGAGGGGAAGTTAAGATCCAGGACAATAGGCTTTCATTTTCAGCGCAAATGGCAAAACATATGAACCATCTTGTTCCATTTTAGACTGAGCGCAGACTGCACAGTACCAGACGGAATTTTTTTTCCACAAAAGAAAACAAAAGATTAGATACAACCAATCATGCGGGTTTTGGGTTTTTTTCACACGTAATTAAATCTATCTTAGTTAATGTGCTCAGTTATATAAAACACAATGGAATGAAAACAAAAGCATACAATGGTTGGGAGAAGACCACAGTTAATATTGTGTGTATATATATATTGCTAGTCTCCTGAAGGATATGCTGTCCTAAAGACTACCCAAGTAGACATTTGTGGTTTTCCTAGTTCGTGGGCAATTTTGTATAACACTTCAGATGCAAAGCCATAATGTGGGTATGGGGAATTATTTAACTACATGGGAGTCTAATTCTCTAAATTATTTTTAAGAGCCTGCCGAACCCTCGTCCCCAACCCAGCCCATACGCAAAATACCAACCATGTGTTGTGGTCTACTGGCTGCAAAGGAAGGTTTTTTCCTCTGCAGCCATGGCTTGAATTCAAGCCGTGACTGCAGCTGCAAAGGAAGACTTAGGAGCACACTCTAAGAGCACTCTCCTGATCCTTCCTTTCCAGATGAAGTGCCTGTTGAATTTAGCACCTTTTCCTGCTGTTACATGGGGACAGGGAAAAGTGCCAGACTCAAAAAGCACAGTATCCTTTCAGCGGCTGGAAAGCAATAATCAAAGTGTTCCTTTTCAGTTTATCCCTGTGGATTTACTAGTCTCACACCTTATGTCACATGACATCAAGTAATGGGCAGGTGGGCGTGGCTTGAACCAAAGCATGCTGAGAGCCACATGGGGAGGCTCTGTTGAGTGGTTGATAATCCACCCTATTTTAGCAGCCTGCCCAGGATTGCCAGAATGACTTCTGCTTTCTAAAACAGCATAAAATATTCAAATATAATACTCCAATATCAGCACATTGTACAGACTGCCTATACATTTCCGAGCCCCATTCAGGGTGCTGGTTTTAACCTATAAAGCAGGGAGAGGAGAAAACGTTTTTCAGCAAGAAGGCCACTATGTCTCACAAACAACCTTTTGGGAGCCACAACAACAACAACAACAACAACAATTTATTATTTATACCCCACCCCTTTGGCTGGAATTCCCCAGCCACTCTGGGCGGCTCCCAACAGAATATTAAAAACACGATAAAACATCAAACATTAAAAACTTCCCCAAACAGGGCTGCCTTCAGATGTCTTCTGAAAGTCAGATAGTTGTTTATTTCCTTGACATCTGGTGGGAGGGCGTTCCACAAGATAAGCGCCACTACCGAGATGGCCCTCTGCCTGGTTCCCTGTAACCTCACTTCTCGCAGTGAAGGGAACCGCCAGAAGGCTCTCGGTGCTGGACCTCAGTGTCCAGGCAGAACGATGGGGGTGGAGACACTCCTTCAGGTATATAGTAGGCCACATTCCAAACATGCAAAAGTCAGAGATTTCTACACACACCTCCATGCAGGCAAATTGCAACATCACAATTGAGGGGTGCATTCCAGTTAGGTGTCATGGACTGGCTGGATGTGGGAGGCACCACCTGGGGAACCCCCAAGGTTAGAATTCTTAAAACCAGGGGATTGGTGGTGAGACGACCATTGGTGGTCAGAGGGAGAAGAGGGAGACTGGGAGTTTGAGGTGCTGGAAGCTGAAGAGGTAACAGGGTTGAATGAATAGGAAAAGGCTGGGGCAGAGAGCAATCCAGAAGCAGAGGCAGAAGAGGAGGGGGGGTCTCCTCCTGCTGCTGCGACCAGCTCCCCTTCTGCCTGGTCTCCCAGAACATGCAGAGAAATGAAGAGTGTGGAGCAAGTAGAGACAAGACAATGGAGCCTTAGGCTGCTGGGGAAAGAACCAGGGGAGGAGCCTTAGAGAGCAGTGGGAAGGTGGGAGCCTTCAGTCCTTGCAACTGCCTCAATGGGGCAAGACGCTGTAATTACTAGGCTTGCACTGTTTTGGTTTGTCCGAATAAAGAGTTAACTTCACTGACACCAGTGTTCTTTACTTTGTTGCTGATCTACTCCTGAATCCGGCCTCCTGACACTGCAGTACCAGGAAGAGACCACTTTTCTGCTGAAGCTCTTCTTCTAAGCTGCTGCCACCACCCATTTGCAGGGTTCAAGACTTATTTTTCCCTATGCCAACATGTGTATGGAACATAGCTGTCAACTTTCCCTTTTTTCTGGGAAATTCCCTTATTCCAGCGCCGTTTCCCACGGCAAAAAAGGGAAGGTTGACAGCTATGGTATGGAACCATATGGAGAAAGCAGCTGTGTGAAGATCTGCAGCAGAAAAAAAGGTGATATGAAGGTTATATACCTCCTTATCCTGCTGCTTCTCTGTTCCAAAATGCCCTCTCCCGAGCCAGCTTTTCCTTAACAGAAGTGGTCATCGGGCTCTGGAAGGTATGCCAGAGAAAACATTTTGAAGTACATAGCTCAAAACTCAGATTTCCCTACAGCACTACTGCATTCAGCATCTTCTGCCTCCCAAGAACAACAGAGAGCAGGCCAATGTTTCAGAATCTGAACGTTCAGAGTGCTACCTTGCAGGTGACAGGTCCACTTCCCGAAGAAAGGAGATGGTAATTTGCAAGCTAGGTAGATACAAGTAAGACAAGATCAACAGTAACCACAGTACAAAGTATTTAAGAATGCAATCCTCGTCATCTTAGCTTCACAGTTGAAAGTAAATTATAGAAACAGAATACAGAGAAGAAGGGGGGGAACTGGAGGAGAAACCCAAAATCAAAAACTCGGTCAGGGAGGCTGGCTGAAATAAATGAGTCTTCCAATGAACTATTTTTTTAAATAAAGGAAGAGAACCAGCCCAATGATTACCAAGCTGTAATGAAATCCAGAGTTAATGAGCAACAGAGTAAAAGGCACAAAGAGAAGGAATAGCAGAGGAAATACAGAGTCCAAGAAGCAAAAAAGAATTGCGGAAATGTAAGAAACAGAGGGATAGGCTGGTGGGTGGGCTTGAGAGAAAACGGGGAAATTAAAGGGGGGGGGGAAATAGCACAGGAGCTAAAAAAATGACACACTTCCAAGTGAATAACATAAACTTAAGCTGGATATGACATGGAAGAGGTAACCATCATTTTTATATCTGTATCTATACAGGGAAATCCTTATCCTCTACAATAAAATAAAACTTCAGGTCAGAAATTCAGAACTGGAAGAAGCTTGAATCTCTGCTTTGGGGATTAGAGATGCGCTGTGTAATAAAAAGGGTTTTAATGCTGCCTCTAGAGCCCTAGAGCCCACATAATAAAAGCCACTACACACTACAGGTCAATGGTTGAAAAAATAATAAGGAATGAATTGCCTCGCTTCTGCTGCAAAAGACTAGGTTTCAGGAAGGAGGTAATTAACCAGGGATCTCAAGAAGATTGGCAAGTGCCTATACCTTAACCAAATGAATTTTCAGGCTGCCTCCTTCTCCCATTGTGTCTGCGTGTGCGAAAAGAATTAAAAAGTCAAAGCACTCTGGAGCGAAATAGAAAGGCTTTCACTGGAATAAATAGGCCTTGAGTCCAGCTACTAATGGAGCACCAAAGCATCCAAACAGAAAATATTTATTGCAATATGTATAATAATAATACTAGTATTATGTTGTAATATTGTTCGTATGTGCAGAGAACTGCCAGAAAGTACTAAGGACAATTGTGAAACCCAGCAAGGAAACTAACTACAGTACCTTTAAAAAAGTGTGGTTCTTTTATTTTAGTAACTGCTTATGTTTGCAAAATGTAATTTCCCCACAGGTCAAGCGAAGAAAAGCAAGCAAACATTTTTTTTAAATAAAAAGTGGAGGAAGGTCCAAACTTCTCAACAACATGTTTTCTCAACGCAACTCTTCTGCTTGTATGCATCCAGAAAGGACATTCGAGCCCACTCATCTTTTAAAATCAGCCAGTAATATCATTCAATTACCCTCCTATCCAATTAGATAACAAGTTGATAGCAAAGATAACGTTTTCTGTCGTGACCCAGTTTACAAGGTACACTGGTTGCATGGTTTAAGACAGTGTTTTTCAACCACTGTTCCATGGCACACTAGTGTGCCGCGAGATGTTGCCTGGTGTGCCGTGGGAAAAATTGAAAAATTCAAGAGAATTACTTTATATATAGTCAATATAGGCACAGAGTTAAATTTTTTAACATTTTCTAATGGTGGTGTGCCTCGTGATTTTTTTCATGAAACAAGTGTGCCTTTGCCCAAAAAAGGTTGAAAAACACTGGCTTAAGAGCACAATGCTGGACCAGACCAAATGCATATCTGCTAGTCCACCAACTGCTGGGAAGTTCTAGCCAAGCCCACATAACATGAGGGCAAAAATAGACCTCTTTTGCTATGGTTTCCAGATTATGAGTCTACCGTTCTTAACCACTACACCACACTGGCTCTCGGTAATAGTGACGGTGCATGTACTTTTATAACCCCTCAAAAAAATCTTAAATAAAAACAATTTTAAAAAACGACTAAGATCATTGGGTCCACCTGACTTAGTTTCAGATAGGGGGTTGCTCCCAGCCATCCCAGGAGAGGCTCAAGATTGAACCTGGGATCTTTTACATGCAAACCATGTGCTCTACCATGAAGTAAGAAACTATTTACATGCAAACCATGTGCTCTACCATGAAGTAAGACCTTCCTTCTGCTTAAGCCCCAGTTTCAGATGTGATTGTGATATACACAGAGCTGTCAGCTTTCCCTTTTTTTTGCAATGGGAAACGGCGCTGGAATAAGGGAATTTCCCGCAAGAAAAGGGAAAGTTGACACCTATGGATATACAGTGAACATATCGTCTTCATACAGAAAAACAGCTGCATGAAAATGGCCTCCACGTCACCTTTCCCTCCTAAAAATAAATCGAAACATGAGACACAGGCTTCTAAGTGAAGAACACGGGCTGCACAAAGTGCCCAGCGATGCATGCCCACCTCCAATACAAATAAAATGTATTTATCCTGCCAAGATTTTCCTGGATAATTGTCTCAAGATTTGTCTGGCCTGTTACGTCCGAAGGAAAGTTTTATTTCAGGCCCAACACATTTCAGAACAATATTTTCTCTGGGGCACATGTTGAAGAGCAATTATCATCAAGTGCTTGAACCACTATGGTAACTCCTGGAGCTAAAGTGGCTTATACACTTAATAAGAGTCACTGTTCAAAGTGTACCCTTGCGGAAGAAATGCTCTGAAATGCACCAGAGTGAAATAAATCGTCAGATGGTGCTTCCCTGGTTTAGTGGTCAGTTTTTCTGCTGCGTCTGAGTCCACTTAAATGTTCCTTTCTCCCTTCTGCTGTTGCTAGACCTTCAACCCATGTTCTCCCTCATTCTAAGGATTATTTAGCAGCTAGCTATCATTCTAGACTGGGAGTGGCGGCCAGGACCCAGCATGTTTCTGAGCACAATTCTGAATGTTGGTGCTGACCTTTAAAGCCCTAAATGGCCTCGACCCTGTATACCCAAAGGAGCTTCTCCACCCCTCATCGTTCAGCCTGGGCACTGAGGTCTACCTCCAAGGGCCTTCTGGTGGTTCCCTCACTGCGAGAAGTGAAGTTACAGGGAACCAGGCACAGCGCCTTCTCAGCAGTGGTGCCCTCCTTGTGGAACACCCTCCCATCAGATGTCAAGGAGATAAAGAACTACACAACATTTAGAAGACACCTGAAGGCAGCCATGTCTAGGGAAGTTTAAGATGTTTGACGTCTTATTATGTTGTTATATTTTGCTGGAAGCTACCCAGAGTGGCTGGGGAAACCCAGCCAGATGGGCAGGGTATAAATAATTAAATCTATTATTATCATTGTTATTCGTGCTGCTTATCATTGGGTCTATATGTCCTAGGCTTCTATAGGAATTGAGGAGCACACTGGATCTTCCAGCCACTTGACAATTAAGCAAATGTAAGGGAAGATGGGAGTTATTACAACCCACTTGCTTAACTCTCAGATCCTTTTGTTATTAGGTAAAGCATCGCTGTCAGCTGCTTTCAGGGCAGGAAATGTTAGGTAATAGTACAAAGGGACTGGCAGGGAAGACACTGGGATATTAACTTTCATTTTCTTTCCTTACATCTGGCATTGTAATGGTGCGCCTTCTGAGAGCAGGAATTTGCCTTTGATTTAGAGATGGGAACCATAAGATGCCTTTGCCTGGTTAGGCAAACTTGTCCCATCACTGCTTGGTATTATCTATACTGACCAGCAGTGGCTTTCCGTGGTTAAGCTGAAGGCATCAAGGGTCAAGCCTGGGATTCTCTGCAAGCAAATCATAGGTTCTGTCACGGAGCTTTAGAAATACTGAGCTATCGACTGAGTTGTCTGAAAGAGCACTATGCCCCTTCAATGCTCAAGTTAAGCAGGTCAACTGCCTGTCCATGCCTGGAAGGGAGACCACCTGGGAAGCCCACTTTAGGGATGGACAGATCGGTCCATTTCCAGTGCATGTCTATTCTCTCTTAAGTATTCTCTCCTGTTTCTGCATTAATCTGTATTATTGATTGACTGGATTTATATCCCACCCTTCCTCTCATACTAAGATACAAAAGTTTTTATCACAGTACATATTTCATCACAAAATAAGGTATCTGAATACACAATTTATTACAACACACACATTTCTGAACCTATTTTATCCTAAAATATGTTGCTTTATAAGTTTTGGTACAATTTTTTGATCCAGGAAAAAAACCAAAGGATAACTATATTCCAATTAGTTTGAGAGGTGCAAATTAAATCAGCTTGCTTGAAAATATGGACCAATGAAGTTTTGCTCCATCTGTAGCTTGAATACATTACTGTGATCGTTCATGAGGAATGGAAGGATGTTTGTGGAGGTGTGCACTTAAAACTGATCAAGTGAAGCTTCTCCCACAATTCAGATTAGTAGGGGAACATTGCAGACATTACCTTAAGTTTCCCACCCATCATATGCGCAATGGGAACTGCAGCCAATAAGAGCTCCCTGACAAGCATTTTTCAGCAAGCACATTTCCTGCATTCACACTTTATATCTTTATATGTATACTTAAAGAACTCTACATGAAAACGCAATGAGTGAGATGGCAGATCTAAAAGCACCCAACACTAAAGCTTGTTGAAAAATAAGTCATTAACTGTTGAGTTACAAATTATTATTATTATTATCATCATTATCATGGCAGCTTACAAAATAAAAAATACAAAATATAATAATTAAACCCAAGACATCAGTAAAAACAAACCTTTTCCAGCAGACACAGAATTAAACAATTTGTAATGATCCTCTTGCATGTTACTTACATAAGCATAACTAAATGATGTTTAAAGTCCATCTTAATTTTGACATTTTTCAATACACACTTTGAAAGTGATGTTTAATCATGCACATTGTTTTGAAATCCCCTCCCACAACGATGTGCGTGACTTTCATACATTACCTATTAAAAAAAACGGCCATCTGCTTTCCATTTGGCAATTGATTTTTTTAATTTAAAGGGGATTTGATTTAATCATGCAAATACTATTGTTAGGGTGTGGAACTATTGTATTTTTACATTAAGTGACTATCAAAAGCTTTTCTCATTATAAATATTACGATTACATCATAAACTCTTCCAGTCCCTGCATTCACTCAACAAAACTTTCCCCCTCGTCATAAAACGCAGGTGATTTAACCTCCACAGTACTGTTTCACTTACTTAACATAGCTATTCTAGTCTTCTTCTTTTTGCTCTCTACTGTATTATGAGGATGGGGAGGGCCACTCATGCTCAGAAAAGTGCACAAGGTTGCATAACTGGGACATGCAGTGGAACAGAACCATGCACCTGTCCTTCTGAGAATGGCCTTATTGTTGCTTACCTGGACAACTTGGGCAGGGCAGCGGTAGGGTCAGGGCTGCATGGATAATATACCAGCAGGAGAAACATTCTCTATCCACATTTAGGACCAGCATAGATCACATCTGTTGGATTTATTACACAACTTTCTTTTGCAACACTGAGAACGTGGTAACACTGAACCTTTTGTCAAGTCACCTATCCCATGGTGTTCAAACTCAAGCTTCTTAGATGAAGGATGACACAGCACTCTCCATTATTATTTCATACATCCTACTCAAAGAGCATTCAAAATAGGCTCAGAACTGAAGCCCTGGTGAAACTCATTCAAGTTAAGCACACAAATCTGTGCCTTCGTCAGGCCTAAGCAAGAGATTCCGCCACCTCTTCAGAGATTGCTTCTGCAAATAAGTTGGATTTTAGATACTGGATTCCTTGCCTGCCTTGACCCCAGTTGCTGCTGCATCATAAAGTCCATCCAACAAAAGCTCTTGCCTACTCCTTATAGGAAGGTTTACACACTCTGCAGCAGAGTTCTTAAAAAGCAAAAGGCTCTGTCTGGGAGACAGGGTGTGGCAGTCTTGAGTCAAATAAAAATCCACCAAAATTATTTCCATATCTTTTTTTCTAATGACAATTAACCTTTATTTTAACCATACTTGAACCAACCAATTACCTAGAAGTAAGTTTCATGGCTTTTAATGGGATTTAATACCAGGAAAGTGCGCATAGGGTTGCAACCTTTAAAAAGGTTTGAAATAGTGAAAAGTAACTTAGAAGGAAAAGGCACGTAATGATAAAACTCCACCCTACACATTGTGTTTTTTCTTCGACAGACTCCTTGAACATCTTAAAGCACTTATTTATGGCTTATTTTAATCCATGCATTAGTTATGGGCATATGAGGCATTGCAACTGCACACACACATATATACAACTCATAATGTGTTAGGTTTTTTGCATTTTGAATTTCGATGGGAGTTGACAGATGCATGAAATGACTTAAAAAATAAAATAAAAATTCCTTCCAGTAGCACCTTAGAGACCAATTAAGTTTGTTATTGGTATGAGCTTTCGTGTGCATGAAGAAGTGTGCATGCACACGAAAGCTCATACCAAGAACAAACTTAGTTGGTCTCTAAGGTGCTACTGGAAGGAATTTTTTTAATTTTTTTATTTTGTTTTGTTTTGACTATGGCAGACCAACATGGCTACCTACCTATACATGAAATGACTTGTTACTCTAGATTTACCTGATCTCAGCACATCTAGGGGAGTCATATACTTATCTCCCAAGTTGTTTTATTTTAGATGTGCTTGCCTCAGAGGGTTCAAAGAGCAATATTTTTCCTGTTTGATACTTCCAGAAATACTTGTTTTCGCTCAAAGCGTAACTCTGTAGAATCAGCACCACACTGTAACCTATCCATACATTAAGATATTCTGCTGAGTCTCTTCAGATACCATTGCCAGAGCTACAGTATCTAACAATACGTCTCAGAAGAGGTACCCCAACTTTGGAATGCCGTCCCTACAGAGGATCATTTGCCACCCACATTGCAATCCTTTCTATGTCAAGTTATAATGTTTTGTCCACCCAAGTCTTTTAATTTATGTATTTTTATTATTATTAAAGGTTTATCTTGGCTTTTTAAGTCAAGATATACTATATCAGCCCTTGCCTCCTATTTGCCTCATCCTCACACCTTTTCTGAAGACATGTGTATATCTCAACATGCGCATATCTCAGCGTAATAAGCCAAGTTATGTATGTCTAAGCTGGGCCAATAGCTTCAACCAATACAGAAACCTGCTTACAAAAGGTAAGCAAAGTTAGATGAGTGTGCATAGAGAATAATATCTCTTTTCAGCCACTGTTATTACACTTTTCAGCTCTTTAGCTTCACACGTAATTTCAAAACTAGGGAACTCCACGGAACCATTAGCCTTTTATTTGTGGATTTGTTTTCCGGACATTTCACTAGCATTTCTAGCCTAAATCATTTGGTTGTGGTGGTAGAGAGATTTTTGCTTCATGTCCATGCTGCCAGTTGGCAACCCAGGAGATCTGTTACAAGAACAAAGAAGATGAGAGCAGACTATGTTAATAGCATGAACATAACAACATTCCAAAGAATGCACAGGCCATCTGGATTTTAAATTTGCTTAAGTGCACAACTTCGCAATGAGCAAATGAGTTTAAAACATGAGTGAAGTGTAAAACAGACACTACCAAGGGTGTGGAAATTTAGGACATTTATCAGGGGCAAGGGGATAACCAAAGGTAGGGAGAACACAACTATTTTGCCTTGGAGAGGGATGCATTCATGGGTTCCTTGGAAGACAATCTCCAATTTCACACACACACACACACACACACACACACACACACACACACAGTCTCTTTTTTGCTTTTGCTTTTTGAGGCTACTAGCTCCGCACACAAGTGCAATGGTCAAATCATGAAGAATTCTTGCAAGCTTGCTTTAGCTGAACACATTATGCAGTGCTGTAAAATGTAGCATCATCATTGCAGGTGGCTTCTGATGTGATGCAGAAAGAAGATGGAGAAAATGCACTAGCTGAATCATGCCTCTTCCTTCTTTCATATTTAGGATAACAGGGTTTCCGTACTGTTAATAACTTCCAGAGGACTAGCTGGGCTAGCAAAAAGAAAAAAGAAAAAAAGAACAAAATATTGTACCACTTAAAGACTAGCAAATTAGCTGTTGTCATAAGCTTTCATTGACTCAGTTCCATGAAAGCTTATGTCATAATAAGTACACAGGGGTGGCCAACTCCCGAGAGACTGTGATCTACTTACAGAAAACTGGCAGTGATCTACCTCCCTTTTAGGGGTTCAGGTCAAAGTTGTTGAGCTTTTTTTAGGGAGAAGGGAAGCCCTGTTTTGGGGGGGTGCAGAGCAAAAAGAATGAGTTTTTTTTTAGGGGAGCCAAACTTGTTGAGCTTCTTTGGGGGAGCCTGTGATCTACCACAGGTGTCCAGTGATCTACTGGTAGATCACGATCTACCTGTTGGACGTGCCTGAAGTACAGTATGCTAGGGTTGTCTTCAACTAATGTTTACACAGAGTAGACCCACTGAAATTAATGGCCCTGAGTTAGCCATTAATCTCAATGAGTCTGCCCCAGGTAAAACTTAGCTTAGTCTTCAAGGTACTCCAATATGAGGATGATGAAGCTAAAGTGTTTTTGTATCTTTAATAGTTGTACGGAAGAGAGGGATTTTCAGCATATGAAGTTTTTCTCACTTGCTACATAATGATTAAAACTATAGGAACTATGTACTCCTTAACCCCTTTCAATAGTTTCTGGAAAGGGAAAACTCTTCTGCACAGCTCATCTGTGAAGAGGTACTTGAGCTGCACCCATAACTGGGAACATAAACATATCCCTTCAAACATGATATGCAAATTCATCTTTTGCACACAATAGCTGAAGTATAGGAAAGGACTAATTGCTCACATATGTAACCTTCTGCTGCCACTCAACTACCACACAAGAGAGTTTCAGTCCTGTCTAAACACAATCTGGACAATCTAGATTGGATAATGTTGGCTTTGTTTGCTTGTTTGTTTGTCTGTTTATGCACTTTTACAACACACACACACACTCACACACACATATACACATACACCATACAATATTCATCATTATCTCTTATCGTCGGACTTCCCAGTCCATCTCTCCATGGCATTCTAAGCTAGTCTTTTGTCAGCTGCATATTCTATTATTCCACCCATTTTCGTCTCAAATCTTCCTTTATTTAATGTTATCTGCTGCTCGTATGTTCATTCCTACTTGTAGGTTAAAGTGACTATTACATCTTCTGAGATGCTCTTCAAAACACTTCCACTCATCTCTTATCTGTGACTCATCCTCATTTCTTAGTTTCACGGTCATAGCTACTATGGTCTATTCTATGAATTTATTCTGCCAAAATTCTTTTCATGGGTGTCTCTTTTTCTTTCCATTTTTTCGCATACACCACTCCAGCTGCGGTGGTTGCGTATAAAAAGAGATTGAGTGCCTTTTTGGGGATACCATCACTTGTTAGGCCTAACAGAAATGCCTCAGATCTTTTGGAAAATGTGATCTTCAGGATTTTTTTTTAATTCTGCATGAATCATCTCCCAGAATTCTCTAGCATATTTACACATCCACCACATATGGATCTGGCTTCCCTCTACCATGTGGCACTTCCAGCATAGATTTGACCCCTTTCTGTACATTTTCGCCAGTTTGCTGGGTGTCAAGTACCACTGGTACATCACCTTTTGTAAATTTTCCTTAATAAGGTAGCAGGCAGTGAAGTTCATAGTTATCCCCCATAGTTTTTCCCACGCTGACATTTCTATATTATGGATAATCTAAATAATGTTCTACCTATCACCCCACTTTAGTTGTAAAGTGTAGAAGTTTATATGCATGAAACTAGTGTAGAAGTTTATATGCATGAAACTATTTTGTTTGCACACAAAACTATGACACTTACTTATTTAAACATTCTATTGAATTCTTGGTTATATTTATATAGAAATATAGAAAGAAAAAGTAATAATACAGAAATCAAGGTAATTAGAAATGGGTCACAGCTAGGACGGGGAAATGGTGCAGTACTGCCTAGCAATAATAACTGAAGTACACCCATTACGGAATATGTTTATCAGAGACTTATAAAGTAAGCATGAAAAAATAAAAATAAAATATGCCACCTCCTATGTGTCTGTCAATCTATTAAGAGTTGAAAAGTAAATAACACATTAGGAAAGCCTCATAAAATACAAACATTGGCATATAATATTGGAATTGAATGTCTGTCTGCGTCCACATTTGTGTATGAGATAAAGTCATACCGTACTGCATACGACCCCTTAGATACCTTCGATTTGTGTGAACTATTTTAGAGAAGAGGAATTTGCCAGACATTCAGAGCACCAGTAATCTAAATCATTCAAGTTAAACATTTTCCAAAATCTGGCAACTGAAGACTTGGCTGCTGTTAAGAGATGTGAAATGCGTTCTTTATTTTGCAACTCTTGCTTTCAGCTTCCATTTATAAATTTTATAGTGCTAAGTAAGGAGAAGAGGGAATATAGTATGCTTAGTTATTAAATAGATTTCAGTAAACACTTTCGTCGTCAAATCCCCAACTTTGGGACAATCCCACTACATGTGTTTATAGATGCCAACAAGGCACATACTCCACAAGTGTGTGGCTGATTAAAAAAACAAAAACCTGCAGTGGAATAAGGTACCAGCCATGAACAAACTTTCCTGAGTTTGAGCTGATGAAGATTTATAAAGGGATTTGGTTCATAGTCCATTCCATTGCTCTTCATTTAACGGGTATTCCAGTTAAGTTCCCACCAATAACTCTGACTCTGAATCAAGCCAAAAGAAGAGGAAGAAGAAGAGTTTGGATTTGATATCCCGCTTTATCACTACCCGAAGGAGTCTCAAAGCGGCTAACATTCTCCTTTCCCTCCCCCCCCACAACAAATACTCTGTGAGGTGAGTGGGGCTGAGAGACTTCAGAGAAGTGTGACTAGCCCAAGGTCACCCAGCAGCTGCATGTGGAGGAACGGAGACGCGAACCCGGTTCACCAGATTACGAGTCTACCGCTCTTAACCACTACACCACACTGGCTAAAAGAGAGATTTAGTAGCGGTTCATGTATTAAAGACAGGAACCCCCCTCACAAATTTGTAATTCCTTCAATTGTTTGTTCAAAAGGGGTAAACTACCTAATGGCAAAAAACTATTATTGCGGAAAGGGAGGGTTTGACTTGTAGCACTCCAAATTTTGGGGTGGACTAGACACCCCTTTACACAAATAATATAAGAGTGTAGCAAATTAACAACCAATCATCAAATTCAATGGGGGTAGCCATGGCCTTCTGAACCCTCACCCCCACAGTGTTTGTCTCCTGTCGTATTTTGAATAAAGCAAAATAGTCTGGATTTACTCAGGCCATTGTTTATTCTATTTATTTGGACTTGTGAGGAAAGAAAAAAGGAGATTTAATTTTCCATTAAGCAGCAAGATATTCCAAGATTACTCAATTCTGTTCACATTTTTCTGAGAGAGATAAAAACCAGATGTATCTATTGATTCAGCCTCAAATACTGTGCACTTACAAGCACAAAGGGCTCCCTCTCTTAAATTTCAGTTACTTTGGTTTTAGGGCCCAGCCACAGAAGAAAATAAAACTTACAAAGCTATTTACAATGTATTAGTATTTCTGATTAGCATCCTGGGCTGAGGCTGGCTGCGTACACACCATGCATTTAAAAGCACATGTTTACACCACATGTCTCTGTGCAAAGGATTTTTGGGAGCTGTTTACCCTCCCACAAGCACACCTGCAATTCTCAGCACCCTTAGAAAACTATGGTTCCAAGGATTCTTTGGAGGAAGTAATGTGTTTTACGTGTATGAAGCAGGGTCATCACACCCGTGGGGCGGACTGGGGAAGGAATGCCGACTTGGGCAGCAGAACCCCAAGAGGCGGGGAGTTGGTGGAGGCAGTGTTGGTGGCAGTGACGACCTCTAGAGAGATGTCGCGAGATTTCAGCAAGATCTTGCCGGAACCCACTGCAGCCGCTTCACAACGGCCACCATGCACCAGGCTTCGGCAATGGGGAGTAGGGAGACCTGGGTTCATCGGTGGGGATAAAATGGGGGTAGCCATGAGCTCCTTGGAAGAAAATGTAAACAAACACTTATTTTGTAAATTAGCTGCGCGTTATCTGGATGAGTAACTCGAGGATTGTGAAAGCAGTGCATTCCTTAAAATGCAGGGAGTTGTTAAAAGGCACGTGGTGGGGTCTTGCTGCTGAAGCTGCAGCTGGCATTATGCTCATAGAATCACAGAGTTGGAAGGGACCATGAGGGTCATCTAGTCCAACCCCCTGCAATGCAGGAATCTTTTGCCCGACATGGGGCTCAAACCCATGACCCTGAGAATGAGTTTGACAGACTGAGCTATCCACTAGGTGTCTGGATAGGAGGCTGCTTGGAACTATGTGTAAGTTGCTCTGAACTTTTTGGAGAAAGTACAGGCTAAGCATGAAACAAACAATTGAAGCAGGCATGTTATCTTCAAGCAGTCACGAACAACTCCAAAAGGTATGTATAATTCTTGCTTATTCAGCCATGATACGGAGCAAATTGACCTCTGATTATAGAAGGCAATGGGGGATTTGGCCCCAATAGCTTTAATTAATTTACCTCCACAGAGCTTCTGTGTTAAAGGATATATATGTATTCTTTGCTAAAGGCAGCCAGAGGAATGCACTTGAGAATCCCCTCTTGCAAACTACCTCCTGCCAAATCCTTGCTGATATTTATTTTATCCCAGTCCCTGGGGTACGAGTTCTCAGATAAGACAAGGTTTCAATAAAAAAAAGTTAGAAAGGCAGAGCCAAGGCTATAATTGTGGGATGCTTCTATGGGAAAGTACAGCTCTAACATGCCCAAAAAAACATGCATAAATTAAAAAGATCATTGTCTCATTAAGAATATGAGGGATATTGATATATGGAAAATTAAAAAAAGATATGCATGTATGCTTTCAAACTGTGAAGGCACTGGAAATTCCTCTTAAAAGTAATGAAAAAGGAGGGATGTATTGGAGAGGAATGTTCAGTTTTAGACACATGTGAGATAGGAGAGATAAAAGTGCAATATTTCAGTGAAACATCTCTTCTTAAGGCATCACTCCTCCTGCAAAAGCAATTAAATATGTTGGAGTGTAGTTCATGTTCACATTATTATTATTAATGACTAGCAGTATTATAAATTGTAAATCACCCAAAAACCCAGCACTGCACAAAATGTAAGATGAGTCAAGCCTGATCAGCTTATAATTAAATGAAGGCAAACAAGTGTCAAATATGAAATGGTTACTTCAGTTTAACTAGCCATTATTAACACAAGGAAGGGGTTCATCGTAGTGCCTTAAAAGCTCTCTGCGTGGTATCTGTAGCCATAAGTGGAGGCAGGGTTAAGCCCAGTCTTGCCCCTGCTCTGATTTCACAGCCAATATAGGGGGGGGGGGGTACGGATGGACTTGGAGCTATAGACAACTGCATAACCCCATAGTTGGGAGCCAGCCATTGCAAATTTAAGCAGCTGTTGGGACACTATCAGTGATCTGAATCCACCTTGGAAGAACAACTGAAGTGAAGAGAAGAAAGGAATAGATATCACACATAAAAATCTACACCAGGATTGTTTGTTGTTAAAATTGTTACCAAAATAAATATCCCCCTGGTGCCTCTGTGTCAACTGTATGGGCAGCTACTTCCTGTTTAGAAAGCAGACAAAAAAGCGAATCATTGGATAACCTCACATGGTTTCAATAAACACGGCAAACCTTGTTGTGAGACACAAATGGGGAATGTAACAATAACCATGTGAATGATTTGTACAGAGGTGCCTATGATGAATCTTCTTCAGGCTAGCAGATGGGGGTGCACATGTTGACAGCATGAGACTCAATCTCAGGGTTGTTGGTTCAAGCCCCACATTGTGTGAAGGATTCCTGTATTGGAGGGGGTTGGACTAGGTGACCCTTGTGGTCCTTTCCAACTCTACAAATCTGTGATATTGTGATTCTGTCGACTCTCATTGGGCATGCACCCTCCACTATCAGACTTTGCATGTTTTACATCTAGGACTGAAGGGGGCTTTTGCCTGCAGTACTTACAGACTTCCTCACAAGTCAGGAACTCAGGGGTTTCTAATCACCAGGAGGCTTGTAAACACGTCCAGGCAAATGTGCTTATAAGCCCCCTTCAGATCATCATGCTAAAGAAATAGAGTCATAGACCTGCAGTGATTGAAGGGACCCTGAGAGTCACCTAGTCTAGACCCCTGCAATGTGCCAAGACCCTCAGCAATTCTCAAGTGGTCCATGGAAGAAAAGGTTTGAGAACCACTGTTCTGGAGTTTAGATCTAGGAACATCAACAGGACCAAACTGAGATAATATCAGGCATTCATCTCAAATCTTCCTGAGCATAAGGCAGGCTGAATGGTTCTGTTTACATTTAAAGAGGGGTATCCAAAGTGCCATGCTTGAGAAGTCAATGAGTCATCAGAGAGGATAGCCTCTATCCAGCCTGAGCAACTATTATTATTTGGAGACATAATACACCTCTTACGAATATCCTAAATCTGACGGATCTTCCATCCTGAAAGTGCACCTATGCAAATTTATGAATTGTCCTGTTGACTTCAATGAGCTTCAGCTGTTCCATCTGGGCTGTGTGAGATTGCCTCACAACTGACTTGCAAACATATCTATGCATACCGCTTTTACCTGAAATACACAGCTGGCAGCTGTAACTGACATATTTTTGCAGATGCAAATGTGAAGGATTTCATAACCAGTGACCAAGAAAAAACAAAAATTGGAACATTATTGTGCAATGCATGCTATTCTATTTCCCCCCCCTTGCAACTTGCCTTTTCTTGTGTATGCTGCTATCTGTGAGTTTGAATAACAAGATAGCATCTAGCCTTCTGTCAGCTCTAAAACCGAAAAAAGTCAGACTAGGGAGGAAAACACTGTACCTGGTTTTCCAAGCAGTGATTAAACACTGAACATTAAATCCACTATTTCAACAGCAGCCGAATCCAATGTAAGACTACTTTGAAGAAAGTCTCTCTGAATTCAGTGGAACTTGCTTCTGAATAAATGTGCAGACAGTTGCAAACTAAGTCTGATAAAGTCCCCAGAATACAAGTAATGGTCAACAAAGGGATTGTGTTTCCAGCTCCCCCCAGCCTGCTGCCAAGTGGAGACTCGAGGCGATGCTGGGAGGGTTTTTGTAGGGCGGAAAGACTTGGTGGGCTAGGTATGGACTGCAGCTGCCTATCCAGATGGAGAAGTCTGGATTTACTAAATGTGTGTCCTCTGAAAGGATGAATTAACAGGAGGTATAAAGGTTAATTCAATGAGGGAAAGTACCACTTAATAGTTCAGTCACTCTTTGGCTCAAGAAGAGCCAAAGAAAGTAAACCGCTAACTCCCAGTGGTTAGCAGAAAGAAACCTCAGTAAACTGAGCGCTGATGACATGACTAAATCGTTTTACTGATGACCACCAGAGATAATACATTCCATGATAAAAGATGAACCATAATATGCTGTTGGACCAGCCTCCCGATGGAATCAGCCTGAGATTATACATCTTCAAGAACCCACAGTAGATTGGATCAGTACATTGGTGACTGAGAATCTGTGCTTTCCAGAGCCAGGACTGATTAAAACAGTGCATTTGTCACAGATGTTTTGAGCTGTACACTGACATGCACAGTCAACTATGGACGCAAGGACTCTCTCTCTTCGCTAAGAGCATTATGTTTTGAATCTTTGTGGATACAGACACTTAGTTAGAGCCTTTGTTGTATTTTGCTACATACCGTTAATGTTGAACACCTCTCGTAATGCCAATATCTTACATAATTGTCCTTTCTTTGGCTCATATTGTTGGCTTTTAAAAAAACAACAACACAGCAGGAAGAAGAAGAAGAAGAAGAAGAAGAAGAAGAAGAAGAAGAAGAAGAAGAAGAAAGCAGTAATCTGAAGAAGTAGAGAATTTTGTGTTGTCAACAGGATCTTCTAGGGTCTCATATGAGGGCCCCAGGTGCACCTGCTAGAATCTATGATGAATCCACATCTGTTTTCACTTCCCTACCTGGCCCACAATGCCTGACAACGACTGTATATAATATATCTTTTCTTCCTTTCCCAAACAAGTGACTAATAAATACAGCAGCTTTCAGCACATTACATGGGAAATCTGATTATACAAGTATCTGTATCTTCTCAGTTGGGGTATGCAATAGCTTCAGGGACCATTCTGATCAAGAATTTGGCACTGGGGAACTGTTAAACACTCTAAAGAAACTGGCTGCCCTCTGCAGCTGCATTTTGGTAGAAAAAAGGAAAAAATGGAGGATTCTGATTGTGCTTTTCCTGCACAAAATGCAGTTTGGCTCAAAAAGGAACTGATGAAGAAAAAGCCTATCAACATACCCTACTCCAGTCCCAACATTTAAAGTATCCCCTGATTGAAAATATGAAACTGCTGTTACGAAACGTCTTTTGAAATTATTAAGATAAGTCATATGAATCTTCTGGATATGTCCACCACCTCATAAGTGCTCAGGTCTTTATGGCATTATTTATAAACAGCGCAGAATTGCTGAGTATGCAACTACAGAGCTCAAGACATTCTGCAAAGCCAGAATGTTGGGTTGTTGTTTTTTCCCCCTTTTCTTTACTCACAATCTGTCCAAAAATAAAAAAAATAGTTCAAAGACCTTAGCTATGATTTACTACATGATTTTTTTTTTAAATGCTAAAATAACTCTAAAGTTGTTGCTTGTGTTGATAGATTTGGACAAGATTGCTCCCTCTTAAGAGATCTGTGTCTCAGTAACAACAACAAAATAAAGCAGTATTGAAAAATTAAATTCCAGCAGTCAACTTTTATATATCACTTTGTCTATATCACTTCATCCATGCACCCCTATCCTCCTCATTGTGCTGCCCCCTCAACAGATCTTGATTGGTGTGACGGATTGGCCCTAGGGAGGAGGAGGTATTACATCCCAGCGCAGAAGGAGTTAATCCACATTCATCTTGACGGACAGTTCATCCTTTGGAGGCGGGACGGTCCCCAGTTTTGGCAGTTGAGAAGAGGGAGGGTTGTGTGGAGACAGGGAAGAAGAGGGGTGTGGGGCAAGGATAGTGGTGGTTAGGCTAGGATAGGATGAAGATCAGTTGGTTATACTGAAAGAGTTTATAATTTAGATGTAACTAAGATAATGAACTATTGAAGTACGTGAAACATGATGTTCTGAAATAAATAAAGACTTGTTTTTGTTGAGCCAAGAGAAAAGAGGCATTTATTTGGTCCAGCGATATATGGATGCTCATGAGGAGGGGAACTCAGTGAAAAGACAAAACTGACCTGCAGGGTGATAGTTTTTGTCTTGGAGTTTCACTCAGGAGGGGCAAAAGGGCAGAAACCTTGGTAAGGCTACACAGTTACTAAAAGGGTTTAGCTAACTGACGCAGTGGGGGGATCTAATGAGAGAGAGCCCCAGAACTGATAGAGCTGAGAGGTATTCTTAACCCAGGAGCCCAGAGCAAAATACATATATAACAGGCCACAACAGCTGGACAAGAGAACCCCGTTACTAAGTTATCCCTAGTTATAATAAAAGGGGATTATCCACACAGACGGACCTCAAGGCATCGAGGTGGGGTGAATAGAAAAAGTGACCCGGAACACCTCAGAAGTAATACACTTAGTAACAGAGGGGTAGGTAGCAGGGAGGTTTGTCGCAATTGGAGAGAAATGTAGGGTATGAAAACATTAATTAATTAAATAAATCATCCCTCATACTCACACAAAGGCAAGGTTTCCACATCTATTCCGTCAGCAATTACCTATTTGGCCTTCCCCCACCCCAAAAAGGAAAAAAATGGCCATTCTACTAATTGTTAACCCTTGCGGTGCAATCCATAATTAGGGGGAAACAATTTCCCATTTGCCCACTGCTTGTCTCCACATCATACATCATTAACATGTGGAGAGGAAGCACATGTCTGAAAACGTATAGTAAATACAAGTCCAACATCCTTAGTGGTAATCATGGCTCCCTGGCATGTGCTTATCACGCTTCCAGTTACACATTCTTCCTGTTATGGTGGCTATTGCAGAGGCAATAAGTATAAATGTACAATTTCTGTAACAAACAAGGTGGTCATCAGCCTCACCAGTTGATCTAGCACCGTCATTATCATTAATAAGCAAATGATTCATCAAAAGAGTGTTGTCTGGTTGGTTTCCTGGCATGCAGAACTTCAGGATGATTTATAAACACTCTGTATTGCAAACTATATTGCCACTCTCTGTGTTTAGAATTTATGTAGTGCTAGAGACATAGAGCCAAAATTGCTACGAAGGACATTTTATTTTATTTTTTTGCCTTGCTGTGTACATTAAGCTCACTACAGTATTGTCTCTGTTCACGGGTTTTTCAGAATTCGCATTGCTTCAAAAACTTGCAACACAATTGGCCAGATTTCACAGCGGTACAGAATAAATTAACGTGCACACACCACAGAAACTAATAGTGCTATCATCCCGTTTACAACCGTAAACCCTGCTTAAGTGGGGAAGCCTTGAAGCAAACACTTGGATCTGATGACCTTGATAGCTCTTGTCCTATATTATATTGTGGTAAGTGTCAACTTTCCATTAGCCTTAGTGATTTGCTGGGAGATTTTATTTGATAGGTTAGGACAGGGGTCGGCAACCTAAGGCCCATGGGCCACAAGCAGCCCACGGGGGTTGTTTAACTGGCCCCCGAGCCACCCCCGAACCAAGCCACCCACTTGGTGAGTCCTTGCCCGCTGCGCTAAACCAGCGCAGCGCAGCACCTCGCTTCCGCAGCTCCGGAAAACGTGTCTGCGCAGACTCAGACACCGGAAATCGTGGGCGTGCAATCCGGTCCATGGAGGGATCTCCACAGGAGTGAACCGGTCCAGGCGAGGTAAACCTTGCTGATCCCTGGATTAGGAGATAATGGCAGTCCGTTTTGTTATAAGCATGCATATGTGTGTGTATAAATCTCAAGCCTTCAGCTGTCTGAAGTTAGCTGTCTCTCAAATCTTCCTATCAACTCTGCAGTTTTCAGTTAACAATCCATTTTCAGGGCATTGGGCTGGGGTTGAAATGTGACCCTTGCCATGTTTCCCACCCTAAGAGAACCTCTGATAACATCTGCTTTGCATGACCCCAGCAGTCATCCAGCTTCTTATGTAAACTAGCGGGGAAGAGGGAAGAATATTAAAATTATATAGCTATTTTCAGCCTTGTTATTCTATTTTGTGCAACTTTGTCCAAGTTCATTAAGACAAGACTCAGAGACTGCACTGGGCCCTTCAGGTGTTTATTTTAATTAAATTCTTTTTGATACTGGATTTCCTCACACTGAACCTTGAAAAACACAAGGGTATTTACACTGCAGATCACTTGGTTCATTCCGTACGTGCTTCTAAGGGTCTATAAAGTGTCTAGCATGTGGGTGACTCATTGCTCTGTCCTTTTCCATCTGATTCCAGGAAAACCGTTGATGTTCTCAATCAGTGCTTGGAGGTTACAAGGGATTTGATGAGCACTAATAAACTGAAGCTCAACCCAGGCCACACTGAGATGGTTTAAAAAAAGTGCACGGGGGGGGGGGGGAGAGTCTGATCTAGAAACAGTACTGCAACTGGTTTGGCCTGGCATAGTCATATCCTTGATTTTTTAAAAAAATCAGCTTTGTTGCTTCTGAATGCTCCTGAACCCGCCTTTGCATCTCGGTGTCCACTGCTGCTTTTGCCCTGTTTCAGCTGATGTGGCAGCTATGTGCATTCCTCAAAAAGGCAGAGTTGGCCATGATAATACATGCCTTAGTTGCATCCAGAATGGGTTACTTTATTTTTTTAAAAAATAATATTTATTAGAGTTTTTCCAATTATAACCAAATTACAACACATGATTAAATTTTTCTAACCCCCCTTTCTCTCACCAAGAGGAGCATGCCAAATAAACCCCCCTCTCACTGGGGTAGATAATAATACTTTGCCAATTTAATAACTTACAATACACCTACCATCTTAACACTCGAGGACTTCCCCGATTCCTACCCGTTGACTCCCAAATTAAACCTAATTCACAGTTATTGCCAATTAATCCCCATACTATTTCCTCTCCTTCTTACATTTTCCAATATTTCTTACAAAATACTTTTCCAACTTACAAATCTAATTCCTCATTTTTAATTATCCTCCACACTCACTGTATTTCTAAGCTTTCATTGTCTAATCCCCAATCTATTGCAACAACATAGTTAGGATTGATTTTATATTAAACTCTCCCCCCCCTTTCTCTCACCATTCATTTTAAAACCATTAACCATTGTCCATTGCCAAACCATATGTCTAACCGTAATAGCAGGAGAATTTCCATAAGAATCATAATTTTTCAACCCACCCCCACCCTTTCGAATCCCAAAATTCCACAGTCCTGGGAAACTCAGAATGGGTTACTTTAACATGTTCTACGTGAGCAGTCTCTTAACCTGGAACGGATCCAACTTACATCTTTTGCTATGGAATCTGCCATCCTTTTCTCTCTTGTTTATTCTACTCCTGGACTCACCTGACACCCCCTTTCAATATCTGTAGCAAGAGTAACAAGGAGGAGGTGTCCCACAGTGGAAAACAAAGATTTTTGAATGGTCTGAGCTGCAACTAGTCTTTACAGATGATTACTTAGTGTTGTTTTCTTGTGCAACAGAAGCCAAATGGCAAAGGCAAGACACCTTTTCCCCAATGCTTGTCCCTTCCAACTAGGTAGAAGTCTACAGTACAAGAAAATTATTCCCTCACTCCCACCCACTTCGGCTCAACCACAGTTATTTTTTTTCCTGGAAATTTTACAGCAATGTACCATTTACATATTCCCACTGCGGAAATGGTTTGGACGGGTTTGCAATGTAAGAAAACATTTCAAAAATCTACTTTGCATCTCTGTGGATATGAAAAGTACACTCCAAAATCACAACAACTATTTTTCTTTCCTACACGAGGAAGTAGTAGCTCAGTGATTTAGTACAACAGAGAATCAGTACAAACAAACAATGTTTGGTAACTTTTTAAGTGATCCGCTCAGAAGAAATTATGTGTGCGTGCAAGAAATGGGATGTCTCCATTGCAAGCGAGAGAAGCTAAGACACTGCCAAATATTCTTGGGTGAAAAGTAGTATTTGGGGATCCCAAAATATTCTCAAAAGTCCCTTCAAAGCTTACCTTTATATGCATGTTTGCTTAGTGTAAACATCCATTCCAGCAGATTCTTTCAATGCCATTTTTTTTCCTACTGGGTTTCTTCCTCAAAATGTAATAGTCACAAGCAGGGATCTAGTTGTGAGGAGAGCAAATGAAGCCAAATCAGAGCAAGGGCAATGCACTACCCTCACTCAGAGTGGACAGGTTGGGGACAGAACCTTACTTGAACACATGTGAGGATAGGGGAAAGAGTGAAGCTACTGTATTAGAGCCATTAACTCTGTTGCCTGCATGGCTGTCCACTACCCCGATAATTCAGGCACTTCTTTTCTTGTGACTCCACCTCCTCTGCCTGAAAGACAGGGAAATTCTTTGCCGCTGATCACAGCCGTCCTCCATTTCCACCCTGAAAGAACTATAGATCTGTCCAAGCAGTACATTTAGTCATTAATGGGAATCTTTTGCAACCTGTGAAAAGGGCTCTGCAGTCAAGGGGTGTGTCTGTTTCTGGCTTAGCCATTAACAGAAGCCATTACACTAAAACAGTCATTCCTAAATGGTTGGTTAGTACCCAGTCTTGGAGAGTGAGTCTTAAGCTTGCCATGCACTGGTGCTATGGTTATGACACTGATCAACCATCTCCACCTAGAGATTGATATGAAAAATTGCACTCTATATTTTTTTTACCACCTTCAATACTTTAAGTTACGATGGTTGGGTGACACAACCGTTGGACATGACAATCATTTCACTCATTCTTGCAAGGAGGTCCCAGAGGATAACAACAGGTAACTTAGGTTTATGCAGGACGCCATGCTGCTCACTTTCCAGTTTAATTCATATCTGAGGCTGCTCAAACAGATCAAAGGTTGCAAAGATTCCTGCATGGCAGGGGTTGGACTAGATGACCCTCGTGCTCCCTTCCAGCTCTACAATTCTTTGGTTCTATGAAGTTGTCCATTCCAACTAGCTGGAAGTCTGCAGCACAGGGAACATATCCTACCTCCCCATAGGCTTTCAGACTTGGTGATATTTCACTGTTTGGCCTTAGCTGAAACACTGAATGTGAACTCAAATGAAGTCTAGAGAAAGCCAAAGCAGCCGTGGTTGCCAGGCCTCGAGATAATCGTATTCAAGGCAGTCCCAGTCTATTGGTGACCCCTCTGTTAATGGAAGTGAGAACATCGGCTTTCACCCATTTTTATTTCCTTTCAAAAATGTTGATTTGGGTGGCAGGACAATGGAGCCCTCCCATGCCCCTGCTCTTCTTATTTACTTGTGTAATTTTTAGCCTAAATTACAGAGAAAGGTGTTGGAAAACCTGGAGAGAGAGAAAACTCTACTGGCAAGTTTACTGTTTGTGATGTACTTTTAAAAGTGTGTGTGTGATAAACTGTTGGTAGCAATTAGAGAGAATCACCATAAACAGGTCAGCACCACTTCCCAAAATGAGTAGGATTTTCATGCACACACACACTTCAGCAAAGTACCCCCAACCTATTTGCTTCCTCCAGTGTGGTGTAACAGAGCTAGTGTGTGGTGTGGTGGTTAGAGCACTGGACTAAGGCCTGGGAGACCAGAATATGAATCCTCACATGCCCCCTTGGCCATGACTGGGTGACCTTGGGCCAGTCACTGCCTCTCTGCCTCACAGGGTTGTTGTGGGGATGAAATGAGGAGGGGGCACAACCATGTACATTACCTTGAGCTCCTTGAAAAAAGGCAGGATAGGAAGTAAATAAATTGGGTGGTGGATTCTGGATGTCAGCTTAGGCTCAGAACTATTTAAGTGTGACATGTAAACAACAACCCTAGCTTCCTTGTTCATTAAAACCATTAAGGACAACATCAAAACCTCATCCAACAACACAGCATTTGAAACAGCCAATATTCATTATTGTGTCAGCTTTCATGTTTATAATAGATTTCTTCACCATATCTCTCACGTTGCCAAATTCATATCATCAGGGCAGAAAGCAAATGTATGCTTTCTCTGAAGGAAGATAAGTGACCTATGGAGGTCAGGAAATATTATACACCAAAACAATCATGTTTATACATCTAACTAAAATTATACTGTATTTTCCAGTTGGTGGAGAAACAAAATAGACATGCACAGAATTACCACACGCAACAAACATCTGTTTGCGCTACAGTCAGACATATTGAGAGGATGGAGAACGGGAATTGGTCCAAGGACTAAGGCATTCAGTCTGGCTCCACTGAAGTCAAAATGAATTTGGGGCTTTTGTTCTGGGATGGAGGGGAGAATCTTTAATTTTGTCTTCAGACACCTGTTTAGGGCAACTTGTTCAGTATACATTTGATGGAGAGCACGTTATACCTTTCCAAAATGTAACTGCTTTGAACAAACATCAAAGAAATGAGTGTCCTTTTGGCATTTATCTTTAACCAGTGATTGAGTGATTGGACCACCCAGTGATCAAAAATGCACTTTCAGATGATTCATGAGACCCCAATGAAAAGAACAGAGAAAGATCTGAATGTTTGTGTTTTTATTAGATAGTAGTAGTAGTAGTAAATTTCTATCAAACCCTTCCTCCCAAAGTAGACCTGGGCAGCAAACAACAAAAACATTCAGGCAGTACAATTAAAAACAACATATTTAAGAATATTTAAAACATATTTGAAACATCTAAAAACTTCACATACTATCACAGCTAATAATTTCAGTGTTGCCAGCAACAGTATGTTTGTGCCCCCAAATGCCTGGATAAACAAGAATGTTTCTAAAGTTAATAATGAAGGGAACAAGGGAGCATTCCATAAATGGGGAGCCACCACATAGAAGGCCCTGACACAGGTCAATGCCAATGGGGCAGCAGCCAGATGCAGCAACACCACCACCACCACCAGGGTCTTCCCTGCTGATAGTTTGGCCTGAGGTGGTTGACACTGGGAGAGGAAGTCATTAAGATTCTTGGGTCTTAAGCCATTTGGGGCTTTGTATGTGAATATTAACACACTGAATGGGCTCGGAGGCTCGCTGAAAGCCAACACAGTGCTTTCAGGACGAGTGACTCATGATCATGCTGCCACAACATAGCAGCCACATTTGGCATTAGCTGCAGACTCCCGGCCATCTACAAGGGTAGCTTCATGTAGAGTGCATTATAGTAGTCCAGTCAGGATGTCACCAGATCAAAAACAACTGAGACTAGGCTACCTGAGTTTAGGAGCAGCCATAGTTGGTGAACCAGCCTAAGCTGGGCAGGCACAGAAGCCACTTGAGATGCCAATGACAGGGAAGAATCCAGTATTCCCAGACTACAAACCTTCAGGTGCAACCCTTCCCAAAACAGATGGTCCACCTAGTTTCTGGACACAGGAACTGCCCACTCATAGTACCTCTGCCTCAACAGCTTTCATCCTCAGTTTTTTCACCCCATCTCTCAAATTGTTTTAATTGATCTTAAGTACTGTATTTTCACGTGGCTGTAACCCACCCCAGGACCTTCACAACTGCAGGTAATAATACTATGCATGTGGACTTGAATCTGCATAGCAAAACTCGCACACCCACCTTTGCAGATAAGTGTCCCAAACATGTTGTGCAAACATATGGGAAGGTAGAAAGGAGTGAAAAAAGCTTTCCCAACATTCGTAAGCAAATTAATACCTTCTCCAAAGCAAACAGTGATAACTCTTCACTAAAACTCAAATCCTTCTGCGTCCTGGTGCAGCTTTACTCAATCAAGGGAATAGGGAAGAGCTGCCAAACCACAGCGTTGCTGGGTTTGGGCATGCTTCATATCTTTGGGATCTCTATATCAGTCAAGACATTGATATCTTATGCTGTTTTTCAAGTGTTTGTTTGGGGACCTATAGCACAATCCAAACATGTGGTGTTCCACTGGATTATAGCTCCACATCAAATCCTCTTCGCCTTGATCTAATTGGTGGGGGTGGGGGAGGGTCAGGCCACTGCCCAAATCCCCCTCAAACATGGAACCAATCCTGAGAGTATCCTTTGTGCCTAGCAAACTCCTGGCTGCTGAACTCTGGCTCTTTTGCTCTGACCCAGTGTAACTCTCTTCTTTGTTGCTGGTGTTAACATTGGTGCAACTGTGGCAAAGGTACCCTTTGCTCAGTGGCTCCATTATTTGTCTTTCTCTCAGTCTGCCTTCAGCAGGGAGTGATTCAGTTCCCTTGTGTGGGTTCTGCATGTCATCTGTTCTTTCACTTCTCCGGCATTTCTGTCTTGCATCTCTCACTGCTTCTCTGACATCCCATCACAATTTGCCCTCAACCGAAGAGGTGCATAATCTCAAGCTAAACTCTATAGAGACCTCCCCCAAATCAGTGCTCTCCAGAAGCTTTGGACTGCATTTCCCATCAGCCAGCACAATGGAGAAGGTTGCTCTGCAATATTCACTCCCTGCATGTTGTTTCCTAAATAAGAGGGTTCCTCAGGCAGCGGTACTGATGGGTAACAGATTGCTTTCTCCGCTCGGTAGATCTGTACAATTTTTAATTAATGTTACAAGCAGGCAACTACTTATTCCTCAGCAATTTGCTGTTCGGTTTACAGTAAGTTGTTTTAATGCATTCTCCATCAAGGGCAATAACCTTTAAATTAAATGCTTCGTCAAATCACCACGTAGGAAACAATGCTGCCATCTCTTCTCAAGCTACGGAAAGTAAACTTTATTTTCCCGCTATAGAATTGTGGTGTAATCTGCTTAATGACTGGCCTAAATGGTGGAAATTACAGGGTCTTTAATGGAATCTTAAAGCCATTAACATTCCACTGAGATATTAGTGGAGCCACGAGGCTGTTTTGAAAATTATTTCAGTGGGGTAGAAAAGGCATGCATGCATGCTGTACTGCAAGAGAACTCCAAATCTATGCTGTAATTTGTAAATCTCCCCCACTCCTTGAGAGGTCAAATATGGGTTTTTGTATATTCCATAGGACTGAGTTGAATTTCTCTTCCAGCAGAAAATGCAAGGGAGAGTTTGAGTGGTATCTAGGATGAAAAATCAAGAGTTTGCGTCAAGAATTTCATTTATTTGGGGGCTGTTCACAACCATGACGATCACATAGTGATTCTGTTCTTTCCTGCACTTTGCTGTCCAGCAGGAAGACATACTGGAAGAGTGTGAAGTTACCTGGTTGCCTAGGCAATGTGAGAATGCTTACCCGCCTTAACGCTGCAAGAAAGAACAAAATTAAAAATTAAAAAAAATTCCTTCCAGTAGCACCTTAGAGACCAACTAAGTTTGTTCTTGGTAAAAGTGTGCATGCACATGAAAGCTCATACCAAGAACAAACTTAGTTGGTCTCTAAGGTGCTACAGGAAGGAATTGTTGTTGTTGTTGTTGTTGTTGTTGTTGTTGTTGTTGTTGTTGTTATTTTACTATTGCAGACCAACACAGCTATCTACCTGTAGCTGCAAGAAAGGTAAGCTTCCCTACATTGGCTAGGCAGCCAGAGTACTTCTTCTTGTCTCCCAACACTGTCCTGCAGAACACAGTGCTGGAAAGAACAAAATACACCTGAGTGGTGTTTCTATACTAGAATATATAATACAAATGCTCATTAATTTATTTTTTTAAGTGTTTTCATTGAAGGTAAATGGGGGGATTTGGAGAGGGGCAAGGAACAAAGTTCATTCCTCACCCCACTGCAAGCTGAGCCAAAAATGAAGGGTGTATGACTTCATGACCAGCAAAGTTTAAAAGTTTTGTTTTACCTCCACCCTAAATTATCCCATGCCAGGTTTGTCTCCTAGTTCCCTGAATGTATATTACCTACAAAGGCTAGGCTGTGTTATAAAGAACAGCTGTTGTTGCACTACCATAGGAAATCCTTGGAGTGGATCAGGCATCCATCTCCATTTCACTTGCTGTATCTGGAATTCATCCTAGAACACCAGTTCATAGAATCAAAGAATCATAGAATCGTAGAGTAGTTGGAAGGGGCCCCCGAGAGTCATCTAGTCCAAGGTGCCACACCTCACTCCTCTCCTTTCAGAACATACCTGTTCTGCGAAGCCTTTGGCTCAACTCCTCATCCCTAATTGAAACGAACAAAAAAAATCTAATTCTGTGCAGTTGTATTTGCTCCCTTGGGTTCCTTCTTACTCTTGTTTTGATGTGCATGAAAGGTTGCAGTGAAAGAAAAGATGTCACCATGAGGAGCACAGAAAGATATAATTGGAGGGTTTCTGCATGCTACCAACAATGGTATTTGCATTTCTGGTGCTTGTAAATCAAACCTTCTTCTGGATTCCAAGGTTTGCACATGTTCTATATCACTGAGATATAAAACAAAACAGGGTTTGTGCTTTATATGTACAGTATGGTAGCCGCTTATACATTGCCAAAAAGAGGGTGGTGGGAGAGACAGAGAGCACCCATCACCAAAAAAGAGGCCAAAGGGAGATTAAGAGTAGTAGTTTCCAAGCACAATTCAAAGTGTTGGAGCTGACCTTTAAAGCCCTAAACGACCCCATCCCTGTATACCTGAAGGAGCATCTTCACCCCCATCGTCCAGCCCAGACACTGAGGTCCACCTCTGAGGGCCTTCTGGTGATTCCCTCACTGCAAGAAGTGGTGTTACAGGGAACCAGGCAGAGGGCCTTCTCGGTAGTGGTGCCCTCCCTGTGGAACACCTTCCCATCAGATGTCAGACAGATAAATAACTATATGACTTTTAGAAGACACCTGAAGGCAGCATTGTATTGGGAAGTTTTTAACATTTGATGCTTTGCTGTGTTTTTATCACGATGGGAGCCACCCAGAGTGGCTGGGGAAACTCAGCCAGATGGGCAGGATATAAGTAATAAATGATGATGATGATGATGATGATGATGATGATGATGATGATGATGATATAAAACTGATACGAAGGTAGCTGCTGTTCTAGAATCATTTGTTGTAACCAAGACATTTATGTGATTAGTGCAAAATACAAAAATGTTGGTTATGTTTTAATGAAACTTAGCTGTGGGGGTTTTTTTGGAGAATGTTCTAGGAAATCAAGAAAGAGAATATGTTCTTGTGTTTTAGAATAATAAAGAGCTGTAATATTTCTGACTTTACTTCTGCCAAGATAGTGTCTTAAGTGTCCTATAAACTAATGATTCTATCTTTGCATGCCAGTGACCTTTTAAATATATCAGGTCTGTGAACTTTGTAGATTGAAGATGATACTATATGTGCTTCTATGGTATCACATGCACAATGGATGTTACTGGCAATGAACAAGGGATATAATTTTGCCAATTTATTTGCAAGCTCAGCAGTTGGAATTAAACAGGGTAGCCCATCTGTCATACAGAATAGTGTCCACAATACATCATTATTATTTTTTTGTTAAGCCTCCCCCCACACACACATGACACACAAACACCAACTGTACCAGTTTCTTAAATTATAAATTATCTGGGAAAGAACCACAGGTCAGGGACTGCTGTTTACTACAGTCATTGGGGGAAGGACAAGACATGACAGGCTCAAGTACTAGGAAAGCAGATTTAGACAGTATGTGTTTCCTGATCGTCAGACAGTTTGAATGGTTGGCCATTGAAATGCTGCCCAGAAGAGCTGTGGAATCTCTTCCCTGGGAGACTTTTAGGCGAAATGTAAATAAATAATTTATAAATAATTTATTTTCCGTTTAAAGTTACTCCAAAGGTTGGTTGTTTTTTTTAAAAATGATATTTTAATATGAGAATGCTCTTTTTTTCACAAGCAGCTGCACCATGTTTCTCTCGTGACCTAATTCAGTCCTCGCTTTATTCTGTTATCCTGCAAATGGAATTGCAAGGCTGACTACAAGATGTGTTACTTGCATTACTATTAGGTTGGTTGGTTTTTATTTTGCATTCCATTTTCTGCTATGATATCTGTATTGATGAAAGGTGGCTTATAAATATTAATTAACGGATAAGGGAAATTAGGGGATATTATTATTTCAGGGAAAATATGCATTTTCATATAAGAAAGTAGGCTTTCTTACTGCCTTCATTTCCAGAATGAGGTTTTTTTTAAAAAAATGGCTCCTTTTTGTGACCTGGCCAAGCACCTCTGAGAAACTTTTAAGAAGTTTCCTTATATAAAGTTGAACCATTGGCCTGTCTAGTTCAATGTTGTCAACATTAGAATCATGGAATTGTAGAGCAGGAAGGGGCCCTGAGGATCATCTAGTCCAACCCCTTGCAGTGTAGGAATATGCAGCTGTCCCATATGGGGATCGAACCTGCAACCTTGGCATTATCAGCTCCATGCTCTAACCAGCTGAGCTATCCAGGTAGCAACTTTCCAGGATTTCAGGCAGCGATCTTTCCCAGTCATACCTGGAGATACCAGGGTTCGAACCCACCTAGAACATGTAACACACAAAACAAGTGCTATATGGACCTCTTTGAAAGAGGTGAGTGATCTTCAGAGTGTGATATTTTAAAAGAAAACTGGACGCCCATCCGTTGAATTGCTTAAGAGGCATATGGCACTGATTTTTTTATTTATTGATTCAAGTGTTTGTGGTGCTTCTGCTAAATTGGGTTTGGGTTATGCAGTGTGGCACTTCACCACGCTGATATTCAGTGTGGCAAAAGAGTCAGCTTGCGGTAGTCATGCTGCAATAACAGGCTGCTACTCCTGAACAAGAGCTGAGAAACAAGTGGTGCAGCCCATGAATATCCTACCTGCCACCAGTAGGTGTTGACTAAGGTACAAAAGAAAAGCCTAATTTTTTGTACTCCAGGTGCTTTTGCAATCTCCCTGTGCAAAGGCCTTCAGCAAACCGTGCAAGCCACTGATATCCTTGGTTTGCAGCTGGGTGTGAGAATTGCAGGCTCTGGGGACTTCTGTTTGAAGGCATACTCTCTTTGAAAGTCCGTCCGGTTCAAATTTGGTTTAAAGCCTAAGAAAGGGGGAGCAGCGACCATCTGGACAGTAGAATGAGCAGGCACACAGGTCACCTGGGCACAGTTTACCCAACTATGTTCTATTTAAGATACAGTTAATTATTTCTAAATATGCATCAATACATATAAATAAATACCTGCACATTTTATACACTGGCAGGCTTTGGTAGCAGAGCAAAAGCTTGTGCTGCCAGGAAAGTCTTTGCCATCTCAGATTTATCTGCACAAATAGGGTGGGAGCTAAGAGAAGAAGTCACCAGTCAGATTTGCACAAGCAACCTCACTCCAAAAGGGAGGGGCATAGCTCAGCGGTAGCGAGCTCATGTTTTGCAAACAAAGTGTCCTTGATTCAGTCCCCGGCATCTCTAGCAGTGCTGGGGACAATCCCTGCCAGAAATCTTCCCCATCCTGGTGACTTCCAGATGTTGATGGACAACAACTCCCATCATCCCTGACCACTGGACCCTTCTGGCTGGGGCTGATGGGCAGCCTTCTGGAGCCACATGCCAGTGGCAGGTGGGGCAGCAGCAGAAGTAAGTGAAGAAATAAACGGGATTTTTTATGTTTGCACAATAGGCTAGTTTCTTCATTCCATCTAGGCAAGGAAGAAGCATAATCAGGGTATACTCCAAGTTGGCAAAAGCACAGAAAGAGTGGGGCAAAGCAGGGCTGGTGAGAGGACGGTCTCAGGAGAGTATGTGGCCTGGGGAAAGTCCCAAAGGTCAGACAGAGGCCCAGAAGGCTACATCTGGCACCTGCGCCGTAGGTTCCCCACTTAAAAGAGTTACATCTGTATAGCTCACAGAACAAAATAAACTGGGGGAACAGTTCAGCATATTCTTTAGGGGGTTCTGGCAATTTGGGTTAAACCGCAGAGTCTAGGGCTTGCTGATCAGAAGGTCGGCGGTTCGAATCCCTGCCATGGGGTGAGCTCCCATTGCTTGGTCCCAGCTCCTGCCCACCTAGCAGTTCGAAAGCACGTCAGAATGCAAGTAGATAAATAGGGACCGCTCCAGCGGGAAGGTAAATGGCGTTTCCGTGCGCTGCTCTGGTTCACCAGAAGCAGCTTTGTCATGCTGGCCACATGACCCGGAAGCTGTCTGCGGACAAACGCCAGCTCCCTTGGCCTATAGAGCGAGATGAGCGCTGCAACCCCAGAGTCGGACACGACTGGACCTGATGGTCAGGGGTCCCTTTACCTTTACCTTACAAACTTCCAAGGGCGAACAGCAGCAAGAATGTTGCCCTTTGTGGTTCAGCTCTCTTGCAGTGACTTTCATCCTTTTGAAATGCATAGCACAGCAGTCTTTCAGTATATTGGACTTTGTGAGCTGCAACTGCATTCCACAGGTTTCCCCCCCCCCTTTCCTTTTTTTACAGGAGACGTTACACAACTGTACTATTCAGTTAGCACCCCAATTAGCGCCTGACAAAAGCACAAGTGTATTTCTGCTGAATATACGGTCTTACCTTGATGTTATCGGGCTGAATGTTTCCTTCTCATATTTGGAATCAAAGGTCTGAAATACTGTATCCCCCTACCGGCAAATGTTTTAATAATTAAGATAAGGACTCAGGCAATTTCCTGTATATGAACAAATATTAAATCCTGTTTTCAAAGATGCTGCAGATATTGTGGATTTCAGTGGCAGAGCAGAGGCCTTGTGTGGAAAAGGTCACAGGCTGGGAAAGGCCTGAAACACAACAGTCTTTCCGCATACAGTACTGGACTTTGTAGGAAACTGCATTCAACAGATGTATACAAATACTAACACAACTCTGTTCTGGAAAGCAAGTAGAAGCAATTTCTTTCTGCCATTAGTGTGCTATGCACAGATACACACAACAGAAGCCTACCCATTTACTTTCAAGACGGTGGAGGGAGTCTTTTCCCATATCACAGAACCAATGGAAAACTTTTTAAAAATCAATATCTTTTCACCAGATAAAATACTGTAGAAGAAAACCAGTCTCCAGGCTTAGGCAATACTGTTGCTTCCAATTATTCTGAAACTGTAGAAACTTATGTCAAGTGCTTCACATACAGTTTCTAACTCATCATACAACCACAATCATGTAAGTATTACTATCAAGTAGGTCATGACAATGAGACATTTTACTTTCTTGGGCTCCATGATCACTGCAGATGGTGACAGCAGTCACGAAATTAAAAGATGCCTGCTTCTTGGGAGGAAAGCAATGACAAACCCAGACAGCATCTTAAAAAGCAGAGACATCACCTTGCCGACAAAGGTCCGTACAGTTAAAGCTATGGCTTTCTCAGTAGTAATGTATGGAAGACTGATCGCCGAAGAATTGATGCTTTTGAATTATGGTGCTGGAGGAGACTCTTGAGAGACCCATGGGGGGCAAAAAGATCAAACTTATCCATCCTTAAAGAAATCAGTCCTGAGTGCTCACTGGAAGGGCAGGTCCTGAAGTTGAGGCTCCAGTACTTTGGCCACCTCATGAGAAGAGAAGACTCCCTGGAAAAGACCCTGATGTTGGGAAAGATTGAGGGCACAAGGAGAAGGGGACAACAGAGGATGAGATGGTTGGACAGTGTTCTCGAGGCTGCTAACATGAGTTTGGCCAAACTACGAGAGGCAGTGAAGGATAGGCGTGCCTGGTGTGCTCTGGTCCATGGGGTCATGAAGAGTCGGACACGACTGAACGACTAAACAACAACAAAGGTCATGACTGCAGACAAGGGCTGAGGTTGAAACCAGGGTAATCCCAATTCACATTCTTGTTTACTAAATTATGCCAACTCTCAACTCTAGTTCTTAATTATCCCATACCTCCTAACGAAAAGCTTTACTCTTCCTTTGTTTACTTCCATCCAGGGCCCAAGTTGTCACCAGCCCAACCCATAGGCCAGGACTTACCCCTTGATTTGGTGTGAGGAGGCTGGTCTGGATATTAAGAGGGGGTGTGAATTAGCCCTGGTGTGATGATCAGGCCATTTTCTGGTGAAGTTTGGTCTAGCAGTGCCAGTCTTCCCCTTTAGGATGAAACGCCCCCGGAAATTTATAGAATCAAAGGGATTCCTGACCATTTTGGAGTATGTTTTTATACTTAAGTAGACTTTCCAATGCAAATAAAGGTTCATTCACTGCCACTGGAAGTTAGGTCTCCCAATTTTTGATAAATGATGCCACAGCATTCTTTGTTGTTGAGCGAATTAGTAAAGGGGGGGGGGAAGTTATGTACTGAAATTCATATCTTAACAAATGAAGAACTGAACCATCAGATCAGAAAGAGCTAAGCACAGCTATATCATCCGCTTTAACTAGAAACACACTGCTCCTGTTAAAGAACCACAGTAGAACTAGCTGAAGGAACCTTGCTGTTGCACTTGGACCCGTAACAAGATTGTATCACGTCTTGCTTTTGCTGTTGCCTTTGGAAAACAAAAAGGGATCTTTTATTTTCACATCAGTTGCCAAAATGTATTACTACAAAAGTTTTGCCTGTTATTACTATATTATATGTCAGCATATAACCACAGGGTTTGGCTGGAAAATACTTTCCTATTTAAAACAAAATTAATATTGAGTATTAATAAATGTTTTTCAGTGAAGCAACATATCCATCATTAGCCATCTCTACAACATACCGCTGCCAGCATAGTGCAATATTTTATTTTGGACACTGAGAAACAGCATGCACGACATAACTACGTGAAAAGCCAGGCTCTGTTTGTTTGCCTCCTTTATTCTTAAATCAGCATTAACTGCCAGCTCACCCATGAGGCAGGAGGAGGCACCTGCCTCAAGTGGCACCCACTGTCCAGCTTTGCCACGGGTCTCCGTAGTCTCTAAGGGCAGAGAGGGAACAGCGGCAAACCTCTGCAGAATGCCAAGTCAGCGAGAGGAGAGGTGGTCATCTCTCCACCCCTCCCGGCAGTGTGGTGGGGCTTTGCACCAGATTCTCCCTTCAGGAGAAACCCCATCACTGAGCAGGGGTGGAGGAGATGCGCAGGAAGAAGCTGGTGAAAAGCCCCACCATCAGGTGGGAGGGGGGATGCAGAAAGCATTTCACCCTGCCTACCAGCCCGGTGGAGAAGACTCTGAAAGGGCTTCCTTACGGAATTTGCTGTGGGATGTGAGTACATAAGTAGCAGTCAAGTACAACATTCCTTGTTTTCCTAGAGTGGACAGGCAAGGGGATGTTTGGACCAGCCAGTTGAAAACTTCCTGTTTCCTCCTGTGCTGGGACATACTTCCTCTTGCATGTGACTAGAGGTGGGCGTGACCGTACCTGTGCAGGTAACAAAAGCACAAGACATGCAGCCATCTTTCTCTCTTTGACTTCCTCTCTTTGATGGACCAGCAGCTTTTTTTAGCTAGAGATGATCAGCCAACAGAAGACAAAGGGATTATATCTTCATATGGGATAGACTCACATGTACATATATATCTGTAATTAAGTCTGCCTTCAGGGATCCAAATGTGAACTGATGGTGTGAGTAAACTACTTTTATATATCTTAAATAAGATTGTGGTGTGTTTATTCTTTTAAGAGGGAAATAAAGGGATCTTACCAGGAATCTATATTGAGAAGCTTAATCAAGCTTGCAACCAGCTACCCGCAGTGCATTTAAAGGAGAATGTTAAAACTCTGCTAAGTTATAGAACTTGCTAGTGCAAGTTAGGAAGGATATTAATAAACAATATATCCTCTCCTGCCTCCCCGAACATTCCCACATGTATATATATATGTATATATACCTCCCCCACTGTAGGAGTGGTAGCAAGGCATTTTGCCTCAAGTGCCCAAATGCCTCAGGTTATCCCTGAGAATTGGCAACTCTGCTCATATACAATATGGCATTAAACTGCAGGTTCGAATTGCGTCTGCTTCCAAGTCCCATATTTACAGAGGGAATGGCCTTCTCGTGGAAAAGCAAATGAGCTGCTTTATGATAAAATGGGGGCTGTCTGTCTCACATGCCTCTCCACCCCACCCCCAGCCGCCATGGGAACAAATAAGCAGGTCACAAGAAGTCAAAGCAGTATATCCCGCATCTTATCATTGCCACAGGAGGGAAACACTTGCGTAAAAAGGAGCAGGAAATTATCAGCCAAAGGCTAAATAAAGAGGACCCTGTGCGCATTTGCAACAAACAAGTTTAAGAACAAATCAAATCTTTGGAACAGAAAACTGTAGAGATAAAATAAGTCTCCAACAATATCCAGCTTCTGTATTTAGGAAAGCTTGCTTGAAGAAAATGTCCTCCCTGATTAAGTTTCAGCCGAGTCTTCTCCTTACAAACTGCAAGACCCTGGATTCAGAAAGGATGACTCAGAACTTTTTTCAGAGAGTTTAGCATTTGATAAAGAATGCCTTCTCTACCCCTCATATCATGCATTCCACCTGCCCCTAGTAAACTATTCACTTTTTTGCATTTTGGCAAAATTAATTAATTGTGGTTAAGCTTTGTGAAGTTTTGTGAATGATTTTTTAAAAATTGTTCATTTATTACTCATTGCAGGTAGGTGGCCGTGTTGGTCTAATAAACTAATAAACTTAGTTGGTCTCTAAGGTGCTTCTGGAAGGATTTTTTGATTTTATATTTTGTTTTCATTTATTACTTGTTTTAGTTCGGCAAGATTTGTTAGAGCTGTCACTTCTTCTCTTGACTCTAATGATTAAGGCTACAATCCTAAACCCACTTACCTGACAGTAAGCCTCACTGAATTTGATGGGTTATCTTCTGAGTGGACATGCTTAGGATTGCATTATAAATATCTGATTGGGGAGGAGGAGGAGGGATTTCATCTTGTCTCAACTACAAATGGATATGTAAAAGTACATGAGCTTCACGTAATGCAATTTTATTGTTGGTGTTGCTTTTAAAAAATGTGTTTATCACATTGGGACTAATATAGATTGCAATAGAAACATGTCTTAATAAATACAGAGCAGCCTCCCATTTCACACCCAGCAGCTCACACAAAGAACTGCTGCCCCCAATGACTGCTACCATAAGGTTTCTGCCCAGCACTGTTACACATTCTTGTAGATGCTTGTAATTTGTATGTCAGGTTCATGCCTTGATGCAGAACAGAATTCCAGAATCCTCCGACCAAAGCCTAGATTGGTCCACCACAGGATTCAGAGAGAATTCTGGAAGGGAAAACACCAGTATGTCTGCAACTGAGAAGAAGGGAAATACCCTGAAATGAACACCTTCCTTTAATAACCATAGCCTCAGTCCAGCTTCTTATTTCTAGGAGTCTCAGGCCTCTGAACTCCACAGCAAAATCTGCTGTATTCATTTACAGTGGTGCCCCACTAGACGAAAATAATTCGTTCTACGAGTGTCTTCGTAGAGCGAATTTTTCGTCTAGCGAAGCAGCAATGCAGCACGGAGGTTTTCACGCTGAAAAAAAAATTCATCTTGCGAGGCAGCCCCATTGACTTTTTCATCTTGCGAGGCAGCCTTCCGCTAGCGAATGCCGTTTGTCTAGCGAGTTTTTCGTCTAGTGAGGCATTCGTCTAGCGGGGCACCACTGTACTCTTTGCAATATAGCCAGACCTCTGCTGAATTAAAGGTCAGCATAGCTTGTTCTCTGCATTAAGTGTGTGTGTGTGTGTGTGTGTGTGGTATGTATGTATGTATATCAGGTGTGAAAGAGGTATGTCTTCAGCATATGACGGAAACCGAATAATGAAAATGCCAGACGCAACTCTGTTTGGAGGGAATTCCACAACTTAAGGGCTGCCAGAGAGAATTCCCTCTCCCATCCCCAAAAATTTCTGAGTGGTGGAAGTACCAAGAGGACCACCCCTCCCCAGCTTATCTTAAAACCTGAGAGGGTCTGTAGAGGAGGAGGTGGTCTTTCAGATATTAAGGTCCAAGTCATTTAGGGCTTTGCACTTTAATATGAACATCTTGTATTGGGCTGTCCTGTTCCTGCCCATGAAGGGCACATGCACTTTCTCATGCATAAAGAAGCCAACTAACAAAAGGTGCAAACTCAGCAACAAGACCAGAGCAGGAATTAATCCAGACAGCCTTAGACACCACAGATGCAGCAAGGAACAAACCTACTCAGGAGAGGCGTTTCAAGGTTCCCTAACCGCAGCTCAGAAACAAGGTCAGGGGTGAGGATTCTGTGATCAGGAGCAGAGACTGCACAAGAGCATGAAGTTTTTCCCAGCAACTGGCTCCACCTACCCACCATGTTTTTAAAGAGAGGTAGGGAAACTCCAGCTACTTGCACGCATGAAAGGGGGCTTTCAGATTAGTGGGGCGGTTGCCCTCATTCTACATCCCCACTGACATTTGAGGTCCCAATGAATGAAGCGATCTCATCCCTCTCAGAGTATCATTATTTCATCCCTGCAGGAGAATTAGGAAGCTGCCTTAGACAGAAGAAGAGAGTGGCCACAGTATTGCCAATGTGGTGTAGTGGTTAAGAGTGGTAGACTCGTAATCTGGTGAACTGGGTCCGTGTCTCCGCTCCTCCACATGCAGCTGCTGGGTGACCTTGGGCTAGTCACACTTCTTGAAGTCTCTCAGCCCCAATCGCCTCACAGAGTGTTTGTTGTGGGGGAGGAAGGGAAAGGAGAATGTTAGCCACTTTGAGACTCTTTTGGGTAGTGATAAAGCAGGATATCAAATCCAAACTCCTCCTCCTCCTCTTCTTCTTCTTCTTCCTGAAAATTCCTGGCCTGCTGCTGCCTCTTGATACACACTTCAGAAAGACAACCTTGGCTTACCTGCACCCCTGATAGCTCATTCCATGCTGTAGAGCTCCCCTGCCCCTCCATCTGGCAGAGAAGTGGCCTCCTTATCATTGGGTGGCCATGCCTCTTCACCCTGAGCCAATGAAGGCAAGGGGGCTACAAAACTTCCAGAGGGAAAGCCTCAGTTGGTGGGGCCTGGCTCCAAATCAGCAGCTTGAGCAGGAGAGCTCCGGTGCACACGGCCTCTTCCTCCCACTGTCCTGCTCATCAAAGTCCTCAGGGAGGGCTATGAGATGGCCCCAGAAATGAACTGGCAACTCATTCCTCCCACACCATGAAAAACACAAACCACAATCCCTGATTTAGCTTTATGTCCAAACTGGGGTTCATGATTTGTTACTGCTGACACAGAAGATATTTGGGATGCCAAGAACAAACTTTGGCTTCATGTCACGGTTTGTGTGGAGAGAAATCAAGCACAATCCTCAGTTCAGCAGTAACACTAAGCTGGGAATCATGGTTTGTTGCTCCTGCAGGGAGAGGAGTAAAGTAGGAGCCTGTCTACACCATTCATTGTAAACATGGTAAGAATCCTTTACAACTAGCGAGGGAGATCAAGGAAGAGCAAAGACACGTTTTTACTAATTTGGTAGCTACCTACCAAATTATTATTCTGGAGGTGCTCTTTCAAGAACTTCAGTTATGGAAAAGCTTAATGTTACCATGAAACTGTAACATTACATTCCCTACATGCAATACAGAGTACAAACTAAAATGTCAAAAGTAGCAGTAGCAGCAGCAGTAAAGATATATGTCTTACGCAGATACCCGTAGCAAATGCTCATCTTGCATGCGTGTGGCTAAAAGACTTGTTGTTTACACGCTACTTTATTTACTTAAGAACAAGTAGACCGCTTAAATATGTAGCACGAGGTAGATATGTATTCCATAAAAAGGTACTGCCAAAAAGCTTAACTATAATTTAACAGATGTTCTTTGGTACTCTTGTGAAAATAAAAGGCAGCCTTTCAATAACAAAATGCAAACTAAACCAAACCAGAACATGAACTCAACTTAATTCAAGTTCTCAGGAAACATGCAGGGAGTCAGACCTCACCAGTTACTCACAACCGTGCGAAGAGTCAACCACTAATTTTGACAGTTATTTTAATTTTAAAAATCCCTTCGAAAACTGCCATAGCACACGTTGGCTTGACTCAGATTCAGACCACAAAACAGCCAAGGATTTTGCTTCATGGCCTTGGAAGAGTTACACTGCATCGTCCTTGGCTCTTTATCTGTAAAGCATTGGCGGAAATGAATTATTTCACAGGATCCCTGTGAGGTAGGTAGAATGTGAGCGTGCTGCCACCCACCTCTATGGATACAGATTGTGATGATGCGGAAAGGCCCCATGTCATACTGTACAATAAGCCAAAACGAGACAATGCAGAGCAATACTTTCAGATGTAATCACTCTGAAATTTCCTTGCACATGGTGATTTTTGGCTGCTATCCACAAACCACTAGAGCCAACAGAATGACTTAGCCCCAGCGAAATGTAGGTAGCTCGAACACAGACATGCAGGATCAAAATGGTTTCTAAGTTGCACTTTAGTGAGTATCATCATGAACAGTTTACTATCCAGTTTGTCAGCAATGTAAGCCTATTCATACCTCATTCAAGGGTTTCTTCCACAGCTATAAAAAGTATGGGTGTCATAAACATTTGTGGAAAGGTGTACTTAAAAGGTGAACAACCAATCTGAAATGCCATAGATAGATAGATAGATAGATAGATAGATAGATAGATAGACAGACAGATGAAGGTATTCTGGCCAAAGCAACGTGGGAGGCATCAGTTGCAAGTTACCAGTCTCTGCAGCCACAGCAGGCGCTGCGATTCTTCAGCGGTTTAACTTCACCCCCAAAGACACACTCCATTGTCTATCGAGATAGACTGATGCCAACAATAATAAGCAGCACTGTTGTGTACTAGTGTTGAGGCTCTTTGCACTAGCACTTGTGTGTTTTCACAGAAAGGTCTTAAATCAGTCTATAGTCCATAGGTAATACTTCCTTCGTTGATTTCTCTCCCATATTAATAACATGAATTCATACATAGTATATAAATAATGTGTGAGAGTGTTTTAAATATGTTTTTTGTGCAGTTGACTCAGAGCTAATCCCACTGGAGCGATCACTATGATTCAAAGTACCTCTCATGCATTAAAAGCTTTATCTTCGGGGAAAGTTGATCAGGTTACGCAGAGGAGGTTAGTAATAAGATATCTTGCTTGGTCTTTATTTAGGAAAGCAGGTCCTCATCAACTGACCCTTTGCATTAAGCTTTAGCACTTGAGAATCTAGTTCATTATCATTCTGGTCACCTTTTGCAAAACTTGTTACAAAAAAAAAACCTTCCCCGCTTCCCTCATTAACACAAGCTTTTCCAAATCTAGAGAAAAGAAATCAAAATAAGATGTTCCTTATTCTGCAAGCAGTTGCTAAAATTCGGCAAGTGCTATTATATATAATGCAGTACCAATGAACAAGACATCTGTCCTTGCACTGCTAGGATGCTTCCCAGGAAAACATTGGCTACTTGTACACCAGGGCCGTTAGGACTGTCGAGGTGTTGCTTTTCCACAATCAGACATAAGGGAAATTAAAATGGTGGTTTGACACATAACGCTTGCTATATGTTCTATTTTCCAGGAATGCCCTTCTCTAGGGTCAAGAATGCTTATACTGTAAGTCTTATTCAGTCAAGGCCCCCTGCAATGTTATTTAGTGGTTTCCTCCTTGCAGTTTCTGTCCCTTTTGTTACTTTGATGAATTGCTCTTTTCTTTACTTCCATGCCTTCTTTCCTAGTGAAATGGTGCTGTTACACTATAACAGAAAGAAAAGGAAAAATAATGGCAGGAAAACCATCATTAACACACACCCTCCGAGATACTGAAGCCGACTAATTAAATTAAGGAACAACTCATCACTAACCCCACAGCAATAAATGGGAAGCAATAAAAAGGGCAGGATGTCTCAGAAGGGCATTTTTTAAATCAAAAGCACAATAGCACATAAAAGCCTTAATAATACTTTGTGCAACACATTGGACGGGAATTCCAACGGAATTTTACAAAAATGGTTGCCACTGATAGTTTGTGATACACTCCCAGAGCCTAGGAGTGAAGATCTACAGTACTTGCCTTCTGGGCAGAACACAAGAGACACAATTACCCATCCCAGTTCACTCTGTTGTTGTTGTTGTTGTTGTTGTTGTTGTTGTTTTAAAAATGTTTCTCCAATGCCATTTTCACTGACCTCACTTATCCTGCAACACCCCCCACAGGGAACAGAACTATTAGTACTTAGATATACTGCTGCAAACCACTCCGAGCCTATTGATGGCATTGACAAAATTTTGCCACTGGGTTTTAATGATTCTGAGCGATATTTATTATCTGTTTTATTTTGACAGCTGGCTTTTGCTAATTAACCGTGGTGGTGGTTGTGCTTTATGTAAGCCATCTTGAGATAATTTTAATCATAAAGGTCACCAAAAAATAAAGTTAAATAGGGGGCAGCCTGATGAGACAATATGTCCTGAAAACTCTGCTTTGGCTGCCAGTGAACTACCAAGCCCAATTAAAGGTGATGGTACTTGCATAAAAAGCCCTAATCACCTTGGGACCCAAGTACCTGGAACAATTTGCCCAATATCAATCATCTCAGGCCATATGATCAGCAGGATACGTCATGTTGGTGGTGCTACCTGTCACTGCTGCTCAGTTGGTATTGACCCATGACGGGGCCTTCTCTGTGGTGGCTCCATCCCTGGTCAGCTATGTCTGTCCCCCTCATTGTTGAGCATAAGGAGCAATTGGGGTGGGGAGTTTCCTGCTTACTCAGGTATCTGATGGCTGAAAGACACTGCTGCTTGCAACCTTGAAATTAGGTATGAGGGTATGTGATTGTTTTAAAAGAGTTTTTACATGTTTGTAGATGTTTTTAAATACGTTTTTATTTTATTTGTAATTGTATTGTTTTAACATTTTGATGTTTGCTGCTCTGGGCTCCTTTGGGATGAAGGGCAAGATAGAAATTTAAACAGAAATTTAATTCCGCTCTGCATATCATTTTTACATCAGTGTGTGGGTTTTTAAAAAGAAGTCTTTAATATGCATATTTTTGCAAGGAATATCCCCATATATATTGCTTTTAATGTGCATTTCTCCCTAATACATGCATTTATGTAGATACTATCTAGCTGGAGAACTGCAATACAAAATTCAGAGAGGTGCTTATTTTGAAAGATAGCTGTGTTTTGGTTCACATCATATTGTTTCAGCAAGTGCAAATTGGATAGGTTCACATTAAAATATAAACTAAAGCAATTTCCCCCCACATAACTAACCCTACAGCAGAAGAACATATGGAGCTATAATTTCATTTTGCCACACAGATCCAGCTTTCTCTAAACACTGAACATCAACAGAGGCCAAAGGATTTAGCTTGGGAAAATGACAGACCCCTTCCAATGTTAATCACTGATGTCTGCCTGGATTTAGTTAACAATTTTTATAAACAGCATGCAACCATTAAACCAGTCATACGTCTTCTCAGATGGCCTGCAGCAAATGTTTACATGTATAATGCAATCAGCTGCTCTTCAGGCACACGCTGAGTCTCAAAGAAACACATTATCCTCGAGCTTTAGCACCAAGAGTACACCACTTTTGACAGCCACATAACACGAGCCACAATCAGGACGTTTCTCACAATCCTTCTTGGGCCATCTCAGCAAAAGAGACTCCACCAGACACACATGGCACACTGCACTGTTGACAAAGCACCATCACGGTACAAATGTGGTGAAAGTTTCACACGCAGCCAGTGCAGCAAACAAGGAATTGCAATTTTTTTAAAAGATGCTACAGGATCATGGTTTCTGTTTATCTCCTATGTGGAAATCCTTTAAGCTTCTGACCACATCCCAATTAAATACAGATGCAGATATATACACTTTCTGGCAATGATTCAACTGCATAGCAAATACATCTAAACTCTCTCAACGCTTACTGAACATTACCAGTTCCCCAAAGCCCACCCATTATATAATAACGAAGTGATTTCCCTTTTCCATTCTTCTCTTAATTAGTGACCCTTCTTGGTTATGCAGAGCTTTTTCTTTTCATAGATCTTTTTTCTTTCTTTCTTTCAATTTCATTGCAAAATAAAGTTTCATGTTAAGTGAAATTTGTCATCCTTATTTTACCATGTATCATTTTGTCAGTGGAGGTTTCTTCCGAGTAAACATGCATAGGATTGTGCTGCACAGATGCAAAAGTACTAAAACGCAGAGTGGGCTCCTCACTGTCATTTCATAAGCCATGATGATGATGATGATAATAATAATAATAATAATAATAATAATAATAATAATAATAATAATAAATGATTTATACACCGCCCATCTGGCTGGGTTTCCCCAGCCACTCTGGGCGGCTTCCAACAGAACATTAAAATGCAATAATCTACTAAACATTAAAAGCTTCCCTAAACAGGGCTGTCTTCAGATGTCTTCTAAAAGTCTGGTAGTTGTTTTTCTCTTTGACATCTGGTGGGAGGGCGTTCCACAGGGCGGGTGCCACTACCGAGAAGGCCCTCTGCCTGGTTCCCTGTAACTTGGCTTCTTGTAGTGACGGAACCGCCAGAAGGCCCCCGGCACTGGGGTAGCTAACCTGTAGCTCTCCAAATGTTGCTTGTCACAGTGCTGTCAGGCAAGGGAAATCCAGAGGGAGGAATTAACTCTCTATTGTCAAAAGCAGTGTTTTTCAACCACTGTTCCGCGGCACACTAGTGTGCCGCGAGATGTTGCCTGGTGTGCCGTGGGAAAAATTGAAAAATTACTTTATATATAGTCAATATAGGCACAGAGTTAAAAATTTTAACATTTTCTAATGGTGGTGTGCCTCGTGATTTTTTTCATGAAACAAGTGTGCCTTTGCCCAAAAAAGGTTGAAAAACACTGGTCAAAAGTACACTTACAAGTTAAGAAAAGGCATGTCCATCAGTTCATCATCTCTCAGATACTCCTGGGTGGGCACCTAATGAGGCAGTTGCCACAACAGAAAGGCCCCACCCCTGACCTTGGCTTAGGTATCTCCCCCACCTGAGCTGCACATAAGCAGGTGAAGACTACACCTGCGTATAGCATTCAGCTCCCCCGCTTCAGTCCTCTTTTGGACCAGGGAAACAGAAGGGCAGGAGAGGTGGGGGCAGGAGGAGGAGGTGTGCAAGCCCTTGAGTCTCCATAAGCCTGACCTCTTTCTCCCTCCTCCCGCACCTGTTCTTCACCCTCCAATCCTGCAGCTTCTCCTGCCTCTGACTCTCATCTCCTGGCTGTTATAGGCTCCACCAGTTCACTGATCCCTTCCACCCAGTGCCCACTCATCAGTATCCAGCCACCACTCCTCAGTGTCCAGCCAGTCCCTGGCATTGCTGGACTACAACTCCCATCTTCCTCAACCAACAGCGTCACTGATACGTAATTATGGATTTTGTAGTTCAGCAACATCTGGAGGGTCCACAGGCTCCAAAACCCTGTAATAATGGGACTTGTGAATAAATCATTAGCCTGCATTGCTGTGTGTTTTCACTCCTTAACGCTTTTGCTTTTTATTATTAAAATGTGTTATTAAAATTATTAAAATATATTTGAAATTATTAAAATGTGTCAATGTTCCAAGGCACTGGAAATCTAACAGCAAAATAAATTGAAGTATCCTTTCCCACAAGAAAGCAAGACTGCCCAACCAGAGAAGTCGCTTATAAACTATGCATTCACTGTCACACAGTTCATTAAATCTTCTTGCATGTTGAACTTCGGAACTGCACAATTCTCTACAAACCAGTATGGTCATGATGCCTCTAGTTTCTGAGTCAGGGAGGGCCACATGCACCAGCCAAACAAGTGCAGGTGGCAGGTGAGTTACAGAATTTTACATGCATATTCAATAAGCGTCATAAACTACTGCAACACATATGATACATATTTCTCCAGTACTAAAAGGCAAGATCGTTTATCTTGCAATCGCTCAGGGCACATTCTGTTTTTCCACACAGTGATTGTAATGAACTCCCAAATTATCTTCAGTAATTACGTAACTGCTTTGCTTCTGTAACATTTGCCTAGGCATTGCTATAGACAGTGTAGAGGTTTCTCTGTGTTTTGCCCCAAAGGCTGAGAAAGAATGTACAGTAATGGTTATCCCATATCTCCTTGCACCGACTGAGTAGTGACAGAGCATTTGAAAAGGCTATTCTACCACCCCATTTCTGCCCAGGAAGGAAGAAGTAATTCCTTTCTATCCCAGGGGGAAAAACCGTAAACTACTACAGCTGGTTTTTCAGTGTCAAACCACGGCAGGTCATCGGGGCAATAAACCAGCACTAACCTTTAATGATGAACATACTCTAAAACTGTGGTCCTCAGCACATCTACATCTATCTTGCACACTATGCAGGGTAAACCAGAATTTGCTGAGAGCTGCAGAAAATCTTGATTCCTTAGTTATGCGTATTATACGCATTTGCAAACACATCATTATTGCATTCTGAGTTTACATTTCAGGTGCGCACTAAAAAAAATATTAAAATGTGTGAAGAGCTTTCACAGAAATAAGTTCATGGAAATCAGTGAGACTTGCAGCCAGATCCTAATCACGTCTAGACAGAAATAAATCACAGTAATTTCAGTGGGGCTTGCATCCTGATGAATATTCTTAGGAGTGCAACCTTCCTTCCAAATAAGTTTGTTTAGGTCTGCAGTACAAGCCATCACTATTTCTTAGAGATACCAAAGGGTTCCTGTATCAGCAATGGCACTGAGGTTGTGTAAACACTCAGGGTGAAATCCCATAGGCATTTTCTACTGCAAGAACACCATTTCAGCACCAGAGCACAGAAACTTCAATAGGGCAGCTAGCAAGATTCAACAAACTCCAAAGACCTAATCTTGCTTATATTTAAGGATAAAAGGTAAAAAAAGAAGGGAGCATACAGCAACATGCTATGAATCTTTATATCAGCATTATCAAAACAGGACAAACCTTCCTTATTTTATCTTAGAAAGGGAATGTATACCTTTAGTATGCATGCCTACCTTCACAAACCCATTTAATTATTTTACTTAATGTGTTGCTCTGTAGCACCCGGGTTTTTGGTGCTCCTGTCGTAACCAGAAATAATAATGTGGTTTGAAAACCGGGGGAAGAGGAGAGCAGCCTCCCTGTCCATCTTTGCAGAAACTTTCCCCCTACGCATGTGAGGGCATTACAAATTGTTGTCTATGGTTGCATGCTCAAGTGCATGTGGTCAGATGATCACAGCACACCACTTCGTGCATATGCACACAAGCACCATTTAAAGTAATGCAAACAGGCTTGTTAGCATTGTATGCCTGAACTTGCAGAATCAAAAAAAGCACAATTGCAGCAATCACAGTAAATGCGTGCAGGAATTTAAGCCATAAATAACAACCCCCTTATATAAGATTGCCTGGTATATTGTTTGTTACTGAGCTTATACTAGGTCCAATTATTAATTTCTAAGCAGAGTAGTTCTAGGATATACTCCAGATTTGAAGCAGTAAACACTGGCTTAAAGTGTGGAAACTTGTGTATGTAAACACGCACCAGACAAATGCCAGGGATCCAGAGGCAATCAAGGCTTCTTCCTTGACACTCAACTCTTCCAAGTGCCCCCCCCCCAATGTAACTGCAAATGCTCCCTTCACATTTTATAATACAGTGCTACCTTGGGTTAAGTACGCTTCAGGTTAAGAACTCCGCTTTAGAACAGAAATCGTGCTCTGGCGGCGCAGCAGCAACAGGAGGCCCCATTAGCTAAAGTGGTGCTTCAGGTTAAGAACAGTTTCAGGTTAAGAACGGACCTCCGGAACGAATTAAGTACTTAACCCGAGGTACCACTGTACAGCTGAGCAACTGGAAGTCTCAGGGTGCAAAGAGAGCCCTGCCCTGAGATGCTATCTCAAATAGAGAGAGAGAGAAAGAGCGGCCAACCCACAAGCAAGGGAGATGTACAGAAGCATCAGTGGCTGAGGAAACAGAACTTGCTGGCAGCTCAGGGGTAGGGAAAAGGATCCAACTGGCAGGACAGATTCCTAAACACGCACACATACCTTGTGGCCCCGCTTTGACAAGTCATTATGGTGTCAGGTGACAGACACCTGGCAAACAATGGGAGGGGGGTCTCAGCCCAGGGTACCAGCCCGGGGTTTGGCACCCCAGGTGTCTGCCAAGGCCCACAGCCCAGAAGGGCCCTCCTGTCAACCCTTGAGGCCCATCAATCTCTGCTGCTGCTATTTCTTCCTGTTGCTACCTGTTCACCTGTGTGTTCTCTCTCCCTCTCCCTCCCTCCCTCCCTCCCTCTCTCTCTCTGTGTGTGCACCTTTCCCTTTCTTTGGGCAGTGGCGTTGGAAGGAAAATGACACTCTGCACATGCTCAGGGGTGTGCTTTTAAACACCATGGTCTCCCAGGTGCCTCTGTTCACAAGGCATCTTATGGAGATCTATCTTTTTGCCCAGGCTTTCCCTAACCCAGAAGATCGAACTCTGCTATTTCTGATCCCTCATTCTTCTCGGTTTTACTGTTTTTATTTTACTGTTTTATTTATTTTTAGTGTTATCCTTGCATACCGCTTGACACTTCTCTTCTTTTGTTAATACTAAGCGATCAGATTAATATACTGTATTGATTTCAGCAGGAATATATGAATGTCATGCCCGACCTCAGCAGGCATTTTAAATGAATTCTGGTTGTGTAGTTTAACCTTTAACCTCATTGCACTATTGATTTCCTTGCACATCACACACAGAGACGCCTGTGATTAAGTGGTCTACAAATCAAACAGTAAAAATAAATGCTTTTTGATGAAGATATAAATAAAACAAGGAATAGTCCCAAGCCTCTGGTGCTCCGACACGTGGTTGGAGAAGAAGCATGGTTCCTGTGTGATAGATAGATTAGGCTTGCCATATTTAAAAATGTGAAAACCCGGACACATAAGTTGAGCTTTATATTTGGCAAAGTTGCTGAGCTTTTCTTGGGGGAGGGGCCAAATTTGAAGTTTCTGAGCTATTTCTAAGGAAATTTGCCCTCCAAAATCAACACTTCCAACATGGCTTGCCATATGCCCAGGTTTCCCCGGACATTTTAACCGATTTTCAGACATTTTTCCCTTACTCTATTTCCGAAGGACAAATCCCGGATATGCCCAGGAATTCCCATTATATCTATATTAGGGCTGCCATATGTCCGGACATTACCGGGATTTCAAAGGCGGAATTGACATGGGGGTGGGGATTTCTGAAAGGTGGCGCTTTGTCCTGGATCTTAGGCAAGTCAATGGAAAAAGTCTTTGGCATTTGTGGAAAACAAACAAACAAACAAACCTCCTCCAAAAAGACCAATACTTTCGGTGGTTTCCTTAAAAACCAGCGGTGTCCTGGTTTTTACTTTTTGAAATATGGCAAACCTAAATAGATAGATATATTATAGGCTATATATAATATACACAAGCACACACGAATGAGACGTATGGTCCCTGTGTGAGATATATATGGGGGGGGGGTTCCTTCAACTAGCCTCTGCCCTCGAACCTCCCCACTCGGTTTTTCTCTTCGGCGCCTCAGGAACCCCAGCACAAACGCGCGCAGCCCCACTCGCTCCGCCCTCGCGGCGTTGCGGCGGCGGCAGGAGGCGGGCGGGCGACCGGCGGCGCGGACTGACCTGAAGCAGGTGGCGAGCTCCCCGCTGGGCTTCAGGCACGGGTACTTGGTGGTGGCCACTTTGCTCTCGGAACAGACCTCCCTGCGAGGCGGAGAAAGAAAGGAAGGAAGAAAGAGAGAGAGAGACCGTTCTTAAATCGTCGCCTAAGAGACGTCCAAAGTCCAATTCTCTTCACATCTCCTCCGGGGGCAGCTCCGGCTTGCTTGGCGCTAGGCTTTGCCGTCGCGGAGCCGGGGCGCGGAAAGGCAAACTGAGGAGGCGCGGGACATGCCCTTCCCTCACACCCCGCACCGCCCTCGCCCTCCAAGCAGCCGTCCTCCCACCCACCTGTCGCTCTCCTCGGGCTCCTCGCGGTAGGTCCACGCATGCCCGAGCGCCGCCAGCAGCAGCAGCCCCAGCAGCAGCCAGAGGCGCTGCACGCTGGGCGACGTCGGCGGCGGCCACAGCGCCAGCAGCAGAAGGCGCCTGGCACCTCCGCCGCCGCCGCAGCCGCCCCGCAGCACCATCGGGCGGCCTCGCGGCTCCCCTGCGCAGCGCCCGACCTCTCCGGCTGCGTGGCGCGCTCGAGGGCGCGCGGAGAGAGAGAGAGAAAGGAGGGAGGGAGGGAGGGAGGAGGAGGCGAGCGGTGCCCCCTGCGGCGGGAGCGAGTCAGCGGGGCCGGCGGCGTGACCAACAAGAGGAGGGAACAGACATGCAATGGACGACGCTTGGCTAGGCGAGGAGGAGAGAAAAGAGGGATGGGGGGGGGTGTAGAGGGCGACCAGATGCTTCGGAGAGGCGATCTTGGGTTGCTTTGCCCGCCGAGGAAGCAGGGGGGGGGGAGCGGGAGAGACGGAGCCAGATGTCGCCGAGGGTGGCGACCCCAGGAAGTGTTGGGGGAGATCGGCTTTTCCCCCCGAAGCTCGTGGGGCAGGAGAGGGGGTGAGAGGACAGAGAAAGGGGTCGCCAGCTGGCGCACGGAGAGGCTGCCTGTCGGACGGGGACTGGGTGCGTGGGTGGGGGTTTTTCCTTCCCAAAGCGACGCGAGAGGGAGGATTCCGGTATTACACCCCCCCACACACACACACACACAGTTCAACAGGAGATAGAAGATAAGAGGGATCGAGATCTGGGGGTGGAGGGGGTGACCCGCTGTTGCGCAGGGATCTGGGGAAGTTGGCTCTGGGGCAGCAGCAACGGAGAAGCAGCTTCTCTTGCTGCTGGGAGGGGGGCGGAGACAAGTAGCCAGGCTCCTCAAAGATTAAGGATGAAAAGGAAGGACAGTCAGAGGTAGGCTACAGCAGAGGAGTAGGATAGGAAAGCGATCTAAAAGTTGTGGGACAAAACTTGGTTTCTGTCTAGCCAAGAGATGGGAGGGGGGGAGAGAGAGAGAGAGAGATGTAGGAACAGCATGTGTGCAAAGGGAGGAGGAGTATCCAGCTATGGCAGGATGTGGGACAAGGTTTTTTTTTTTGTTTGTTTGTTATTATTTTTACAGCTACTACCCAACCTGCTGGTCAGGGATAGTCTAACATAACCATCTTTCCAGGAAGGAGCTGGAGGGGTTTTCCAAAGAAGGCCAGGCAGGAGGACTCAAAGAACCTGGAGGTGGATAGAAGAGAGAGCCAGCTATAACAGGAGGAGCATGTTCCAAGGCAGCCAGAGGATTAAGCCAAGCATTTTGGGAAGGCGGGTGGGGTTGGGGGAACTCAGGCTAGATCAGTAACTATAGAGTCAGGAATGGCCAGGAGGCTTTGAACGGAGGAAGGTTGCGGGGTGGGGAGCCAGAGGCTGCAGATGGGCAAGTGGAAAGAACCACCCAGGGGTTAGGAGGATTAGGAGTGGGGGTGAACAGGAGAAATAGAAGTTGCGGAACTAACTTGGGCGAGTTAGCAATTGCAAATGGGAAGAGGCTCTGTGAGCAGATGGAGAGGTGCAAGAGGCTCAGTTGGTTGTGCAGTTAAATAATGTTACACCCTACCTCAGAGTGTGAAGTTCCAGGTGCGCTTACACAAGGTCCGTGTTTCCTTTTGGAAATGAGGCACAGTGGGGACTGTGGTGTCTTTAGGATATATGGCTTATTTACACACATATACAACCTGAGCCTACAACATTGCACTCCAAGAGCATCTTGCTTCTCCCATAGGTGCAGCCTAGGATCCAAGCAGACATCAACATTGTGCTTCTCTCTCTCTCTCTCCAGCCTGCTGCTTTACTTCTACATTACATCACCCCTGCTGCAAGCTATTCTAAATCACATTGCCTCTGACTTTTATCTATGAAGTGAAAGGGGCCCTGCCTGTTTGCCCTCTCTCATTTACCCCAGGCCATCACCTCATTGGAAGTTAGCCTTTCAACTTGTTGATTCCAGGGGATTAGCATTGTCCAGCACACAGCCTAATACAAAGGGTCTAGCTTAATGCACATAAGACTGGGACCCAGACTTAACATTTAGCCTTAATTAAATTCTGACTCCATCTAAAACCAGAAATCTAGGGTGTCTAGCACCCACAAACTTATAAAAGCAAGTTTAGGCTCTGGACTTAATGGTCTGTACAGGGAACTCCCATCTTCAGAGAGTAGTGTGTTTTATTTCACTTACTTCAAGGATGTTAAACCAGCTCTGCTCCATTTGGGGGCTGTTGAGTGGGACTCTGGACTTCTGCCCAAAAGCCCTGCCCCGGGGGCACTGCCAGACATGGATTTCAATATCTGTCTGGTTCATGAAATCAAGGAGAAAACAGTTGTCGCATTGGAGTCTCCCAAGCTATTTCCCTGCAAGGATCTTAATCCCCATGAAGTTGGGAGCTAGAAATATCTCTTCTTGTGTGTTGTTTTTCATCCTTGAGGATTTCAAACAATTTTTTTAAAAAACACCTTTTTCTTAATCTGTTTCTCTGATCACTGACTTCGCAGTCCTAGTTATACAGGGAAAGATATTTAGCAGAGCCAGCCATTCCAAGAACTAATGCTGGTAGTTTATATGATGGAGTCCAGAGTCAACCTTTTCTTTCCCTTTTCTGCCCGGTACTAGAGAACATAGATCTCTGCGAACAAATGTAATTGCTTGTGTCTGTTTGCACAGGAGAGGCACTAGAGAACCAGGATATGCGAGCAGTTCTCATCAGAACTGAGTTAGACATCATAACACCTTAGCAGCAACAAAGTATATAGTGAAAAATTGAACGTTTGGAATTCTCATTTGATCGTTAAATAAAGACTAGTTCAGAAATAGAGCATGTGCTTTTCATCCAAAAGGTCCCTGGTTAGATCCTTGGCATCTCCACTGCAAAAAAGATGTCAAACAGTAGGGGAAATGTTTCTGCCTGAGAATTTGGGCAGCTGCTGCCAGAAAGAATTTGTTGTACTGGGTAAGGTGGATCAGTGGTTTTCCCCCAGTATAAAGCAGTTTTGCCTGTTTATACCAGTTAGGTTTTATTCTTTTTCTCCTCTGTAATGTGTGTGTGTGTGTGTGTGTGTATACACACACACACACACACAGGTTGGCAGCAGCTGCATTAGATACACTTAGAAACATGAGTTGGTATAGATTTTCTGCTACGTTCCACCTTCATTCCTTAGTTTATGCATATGTACAACCTCTGTGTTGAACATGGGCCTCTTTACCTCTCCCATCATGCTTCAAGTGGACTGCCTGACATGGGCATCACCAGGATTTTTCTTAGGGTGGGGGCAAGACTTTTGTTGAGTGGGGGAGAACCAATGTGATTGGTCAGTTAAGTATTTCAATTGTTCCACTTGATCTGGGGGAGGGCAGCTCCCCCCCCCCCCCGCTGCCCCTCCTTGGCTATGCCCATGCTGCCTGATTATATATATATATATATATATATATATATATATATATATATATATACACACACACACATACACTTCCTGGGAGTCCATAGGGCAGGGAAGGTGGGGGACAGGAGGAAGAGGTGTGGAAGCCCTGGACTCTACACCAGCCTAACCCATCTCCCACTCACCCTCCTGCACCTGTTCTCCTCCACTCTCCAATCCTGCAGCTTCTCCTGCCTCTCGCTCTTGTCTCCCGGCTGTTACAGTTTCCCCCAGTTCCCTTTTCCCAAGACAGTCTCCAACCCCCCTTTTCCCAGTGCCCATTCATTAGTATCCAGCCACCACTCAGCCGGTCCCCGACATATGTACATCCGTGTATATCTATAGGCCCTCTTTCACACAAACACTGCATGTCTAGGGTGTGGGGCCAGTGGGCCCATTGGTGTTGTGTTTGGATGAAACACTTGGATGAAAGGGTTTGCATGGGGAGAGAGAAGAACTTCCAAAACTTCCTAGGCTGTTTGACCTAACCTGTACCAACATCTCCTACAGTGCTAGACCTCGCAGGATTGTTGTGAGCATAGATTGAGGAGGGATGAAGCTTGCGCATTGCCTTGAGCTACTCAAAGGAAAAGTGGGGATTAAATGTATAAATGGATAAAACAGCCCTGGTAAGCAGGAATGGAAGGACTTGTCAATTTTGGTTGCTTTTCATTTTTACAATCTTATATTAATTTCTGCAGCAGATAAGGGTGTTTACCTTTTATGACTTGAATATTTGCTGATTAGAGGGAAAGTGTGCAGACATCACCTTGCCGACAAAAGTCCGTATAGTTAAAGCTATGGTTTTCCCAGTAGTAATGTACGGAAGTGAGAGCTGGACCATAAAGAAGGCTGATCGCCGTAGAATTGATGCTTTTGAATTATGGTGCTGGAGGAGACTCTTGAGAGTCCCGTGGACTGCAAGAAGATCAAACCTATCCATTCTCAAAGAAATCAGCCCTGAGTACTCACTAGAAGGACAGATCCTGAAGTTGAGGCTCCAGTACTTTGGCCACCTCATGAGAAGAGAAGAATCCCTAGAAAAGACCCTGATGTTGGGAAAGATGGAGGGCACAAGGAGAAGGGGACGACAGAGGATGAGATGGTTGGACAGTGTTCTTGAAGCTACTAACATGAGTTTGGCCAAACTGCGGGAGGCAGTGAAGGATAGGCGTGCCTGGCGTGCTCTGGTCCATGGGGTCACGAAGAGTCGGACACGACTGAATGACTGAACAACAACAACAACAGTGCAAGTTTCTTAACTACATGGAACTCAGAAAGACAGAAGAATAATTCAGTGCTAACCTCAAAGTAATAATAATAATAATAATAATAATAATAATAATAATAATACAGTGTAATTGCTCAGCCAGCCATTCTGTTTGCTTTTGTTTAATTAACAAAGGTCCTAATGTCTGAAAATGCTGTGTCTAATTAAGCACTCAAGGAGTCACCTTGGCTTCAGATGGATTATTAGAAGTAATCCTCAGAGTTGCAATATTTTTGTCTTAATCATAATCCTTTCTTCAGCAACAGCCCCAACCAAGTTACATGATGTGATACAATGGGGTCGATTCCCACCCACCCACCCTCTTTTTTGCCGTTGGTAATCATATTACTAGCTAACGCAGAAAAGATGTGGCTCTGATCTTGTTTTATCTCCTTTGTAATGAACGAACAGCCAAATCCATTAAGAGAACAGGGGCTACATCCTAAAAAGAACCACGATGCAGTCAAGGAAATATTAGAAGTTACGTTGCCCCAGGCAGAAATAATCTGGCACAAGTTTTCCTTAAGTAAATTCAGAGTGTTTTCTGCTGTGAGGATGCTCTCCGTTGAACTAAGGCAGCCTTAACTCTGACTTGAACAACGAAGCAGAAATAGAATGGGGGAAAGCTGCAGAAGAAATCTGGGAGCATTTTTAGATAGGAGCCAAAGAATTCAGCAGGGCATGTCAGCAATTCTCCCCTGAATTGTTTAAACAGAAACTGAACACAGTTCGGCTGGCTTGTGTATTTTCCTTCGTTAAGGGGCGTGTGTGTGTTGTGCCGCATGCCACAATTGTAAACTATTCTGTATGCAGAAACATTTATTTATTTTAACTTGGCAGTGCAGGCTGTTCTTTGTGTTAATTTTAATACGCCAAAAGGCTTTCGCAATCATCTTTGCTTACGTGCGCAAATGAATCGTCCACATTACCAAGACATATGACTGGCCCGAGACTCATCCTGTATGACAACCGTGGCAAACGTTCATTCTCTGAGTGTGGATCGTTACACTGCCAAAACAGCATCACTCATTCACAAAAGGGAGGTAGCGGCAGATTCAAGTCCCGCTTGTCTAGGACTTCTAGCCACAGTAACTGAACAGAATATCCATGTTCAAAGACTCTGTACTTATAAGTGCCAGAACAAATAGCCAGGGATGACCATCCTTGCTTCTGAGGAAGCTGACAGGCTGCTGCTGCTGGGAACAGAATGCTGAACTAGATGCATCAAGGGAACTGATTTGTTCTTGCGACATTCATATATGAAGGGAAGTGCAGGATGTGTCCTAGTGGCTGGAATTCTATGTTGCACTATGACAAACGTTCTATGTGCACACACATTTCAGCTTGCCGGACAAAATCATAGACTCCTACAGTTGGAAGGGACCCCGAGGATCATCTAGTCCAACCCCCTGCAATGCGGGAATATGCAGCTGCCCCATAAGGGGATCGAATCTGCAATCTTGGTACAGTGGTACCTTGGTTCTCAAACTTAATCCGTTCCGGAAGCCTGTTCCAAAACCAAGCCGCGCTTTCCCATAGAAAGTCATGCAAAACGGATTAATCAGTTCCAGGCTTTTTAAAAAAACAACAACCCCTAAAACAGCAATTTAACATGAATTTTACTATCTAACAAGACCATTGATCCATAAAATGAAAGCTATAAAATATATAAAATAGTATTGTAGATCAGGCATGTCCAACTTCAAGTAGGCTGCTTCTCCCCCCCCCCATCCCCCCCAGGGGACAGGGGCGAACTGTTTGTTTGCTCAGTCTGCTGTCAAGGTGCTAAATGTTGATGGGTAGCATTAGAACCCTGCTCATTTTTATTTTAAAGATCAGGAAGCTTTCAGGCCACAAAATGACTCTTCCCCCCCCCCTCCATTTTTGGTTTTTTTTCTCGAGGGGAAAGGACAGACTTAGAATGTCTTCCTATATACATAAAGTTGCAAGACTGCGGTTGCAAAAAACAAACAAACCCCAAAACAAAACGCTACTTTCTCGGCTAAGTGGTGAAAGTATTCGCACTGGCTTTGTTGCTTGGTATTTATATCTGTGTTCCTAAAGAGGTTCAGATTGAATACATTTTGCCCTTAAACAGTGCCCGTGTCTGAGTCAGCCACCACTCTCTGCTTTATGTTACGACTGACTTTGAATGGGGAGTACCTGGTGTGTTCTTCCATTCCTCCCTTTTCTAATTCGGAAGCACAGATACTCTCCTGAAAGGGTTTTAATTCTGAACTGCCTTTGTATAGTAAAGAACAGCGTTCTTAATACCACCAGTAGTCTCAGCTACTGAAAGGAAAGGCATGAGAGACGACTCCCCCCCCCCCACCGTTTCACACATAATTACAGCTGGCATCTTGGATTACCACCAAAAGCAAAGATCGGTTGATTAAAAGTGCCCTTTAAAAAAAAGGGGGGGGGAGCTGCTGACTAAGGAGAAAATGTTAAGGAGGATTTCTGTACAAAAGCAATCGAGAAGACATAAAGCATTTTTTTCCCATGAGCATCTATGGTGGATGGTGGTTTGGGAGACCCAGTTCTTACCCAGGGCAAAACAACTGCAGGCAGAGTGAGCTGTATGGCACTAGATAAGTCTGTTTTATTTACATAGGAATCCCGTTTCGTTACAAGACGTTCTGAGCTGAAGAACGTGAGAGCCTTCAAAGTGTCCTGCTGCCTATCAGTCACCCTGAAAGGATCAGAGCTCTTCGTGCTTCATCACTCTTGACCTCTTTGATGAGGCTCAGGTCATCCTTCTAAGCGTGGGAGAAGGAAGATAAACAGTCCCTGGGGCTGTATAAACATATTATTCCTCCGTGCACACTTTCCAAGCGCAACCCAGAAACGAATACCTGGGCTTTCTCCCCTCCCTCCACCAACTGCACCTACAGTGCTTAGACCCTCACCTAAAACATCGAATATCCCACATAATCCATCCCCTGCCGGGCCTTCCTTCCCCTCTGTGCAACATCATCTTTGTGATCAACCCATAAGGAATGCAGTCGTTTAGGGTGTTGCTCTCCTGGGAGACATTGTTTATTGAAAAAGCAGAGGGGCCAGTACAGGCCAAGAGAGACACACAAATGAATACAGGCAACTCCCCATTTACACAAGGGTTGCGTTCTGAGGCATTGTGAGTTTAAGTGAAATCGCATATATTGGGAACACCATTGAAAAAGATGGTAGACACCACAATTGCTCGCTCCAAACTTCCTTGCTCAAACTCCAACTCTCCACAGGCCCCAAAGGTGCAAGGGCTCCTGGGACTGCACTTGCAAAGGCCCGGGGGATTGCTAGGAGCTGTTTCCATGCCATTTTTGCACTTTTTAAGGGTCGTTTTTTGCCCCTTTTCGTGCCACACCCGGGTTCGCGGTGATGCACATGTGTGTGCATGCTTTGAACATGTGTACATGGGGAGTTGCCTGTATACAGTTGGGGAAAAGTTGCTTCAGCAAATTGATCTGACAAAGCAATTAAACACTATGGCCCTGAAAGGAATAATAAAAAAAAAACTCATCTCTTTAAAAGAGAAAAAAAGTTAAAAAATCAGAAAAAGATGGAGGGCAGCAGATTCTGCCTGCCTTTAAGGGTGGCAGAGTGGGAGGAGGACAATCTACTCCATGGAGCAGAATCCACTGGGATGTTCTCCCGCTTCATTATGATTAATTTTAATTGCAAAAGGCTCAGTAATGTTCTTTTTCACCTTTCCTGCCTTCCAACAAGGCCTTGTGCAGGAGAACCTCCGGGTGGATTTATTCAGCTCTGTGTTAGCTGGTGTGGAAAGAGTGCCATTCGAATTTTTTGACTGAGGAACCAAATATATTGAGCTAGCGCTGTTCTAATGTTGGTCTTTTTATCTGCAGCCCTGCTCACTGTGAGCATAATCCTTCTGAAGCGAAGCGAAGCCTTAATGGTGTGCCTGTAGGACTGCAGTCTGTCAAAAAAAAAACAAAACAGGAGCAAACCATTCTCTTCTTTTTCATACTTTTACTTGCTTACTGGCCTGGGTCCTCTGCAGTGAATTACTGAGGTTAAGAACACTTAAGAATAGTGGTTTGGATGATTGGGGGACTTGGAAACTGAGTGAGACCAACTTTTTAATTATTATTATTATTATTATTATTTTTAAAAAGATTAAACATGTTCTCTTCCAAGAAGCACTGAAGACTTCAGAGTTTTTTGAACTTAAGTCAGGTAATGTTGAGAGATGGGAGAGATGTTTTTCTAGATTAGACAATGAGCCACATCTTTGAAAATCCATTTTCACCCCCTTTTTTCTTATTTATTTATTTGGGGGGGAAATTATCTGCTCTTTTGTAAAACACTATATAGCATGGTGGCTTGCAACACATAAAATACAATAAAACCAGTCTATAAATATCTATAAAGCACAATTTAAAACACCAATAAAACATCATTACATACTGGTTAGTTTAAGTAGAAAAATATATATATTGTGAAGGCTTGTCCAAACAGTGAGATTTTCAAAAGACAACAAAAGAAGGCCTGGACAGTTGGGTTACTGCAGAATCTCTTCTGGCAGGGAGTTCCACAGGTCAGGAGCTGCCACACTCAAGAATTAGCCCCTAGTAAAGACCAACTGAAGCTCAGGGAAGTGGGTTGCCGCCAGAAGTGCCCCATCAAAGGATTTCAGGGATCAAGGTAGAACACAAGGGAATGAACGGTCCTTATGTTACTTTGGCCCAAGTTCTTTGTGAATTAGGACAAAAACTTTGATCCTGATTCAATAGCAAATCGGAAAGCGGTGCAGCTCTCCCAGCAGCAGAGTAGCATGTTGCTAGTAATGCACTCCTCCGAGCAGTCTGGCCACAGCAGTAATTGCAGCAGCTTCTGGACCAGATGCAAGGGAAGCCCAACATAAAGCGTGTTCCAGCAATTGGGTCTTGGAGTTGCCAATGCATGGACCACTGTCATCAGGCTCTCCCAGTCCAGGAATGGTCATACTAGCCGGAGCTGGTTGAAAGCACTCCTGGCCACAGAGAACACTTGAGCCTCAACCTCTGGCTGGTTCACCAGCCCCAGCCCCTTTTGGAGAGAAGAAGAAGAAGAAGAAGAAGAAGAAGAAGAAGAAGAAGAAGAAGAAGAAGAAGAAGAAGAGGAGGAGGAGGAGGAGGAGTTTGGATTTGATATCCCGCTTTTCACTACCCAAAGGAGTCTCAAAGCGGCTAACATTCTCCTTTCCCTTCCTCCTCCACAACAAACACTCTGTGTGGTGAGTGGGGCTGAGAGACTTCAAAGAAGTGTGACTAGCCCAAGGTCACCCAGCAGCTGCATGTGGATGAGCAGAGACACGAACCCGGTTCCCCAATTACGAGACTACCGCTCTTAACCACTACACCACACTGGCTCTCAAATAATATTTGACTCAAATTAATCAAATGACTCTGCCCCTGTAATCCCTTGCTCTGCTAACTGAACCAACCCACCCTGGCGTCATTTTACGAACCATGCAATGTGAATAAAGAACAGTCTTTCGTCCAAAAGCCTGTACATCATTAAAGCTTCAAACCTGCATTGAAAGCACACCAGACTTGCGATACTCTTTTCAGTATCCCCAGAACTTTGGCAGAATCAGAAGGCAGATTGGTGGCGGCTGAGCAAGTTACAATTCTCTTTATCTCAATTCAAGGTCATATTATTATTATTATTATTATTATTATTATTATTATTATTATTATTATTTTGCTTAGGGTCACTGGCCAAGCTTAGCCCAGGGCATTGCCCTAGAATGTATCAAATTGTATGGTAATCATGAGACTGAATGCCCGACCTACTGAGAGCGCTCGTTCCATACATAGCTAATCCTGCAAGATGGGAAAAGAGAACTGATACCAGTTTCATTTGGCAGCAGTGCAGAGAGAGGCAATGGGTGTGAAAGCTGCTTTGGAATTTGCGCTGCCTGCCCATGTGCTTGCCCTTTTTTGCCCTAGTTGCACTGCCTTCTTAACCCGGGCATTTGTAATTAAACAGATATTTTCAAAAGCACCAAGATGCTCTCTCTTCCAAAGGAAAAGGATAGCGAGTGAAGCGGTGTGGAGGTCACCTTGACCTCCCTGTTCCTTGGGGAAAGGAGAGCACACAACACAATACAAGCACAATCTATCCAGAGTAAAATTCTTTAAAGGGGCTTTTCTCATTTAAATCAATGGGGCAGAAAAGTCCTTAATTTTGTCTGGCTCGTGCCCTGCATTAATGGTGCAAAAAGCATTTGCGAAAACAGTCTCAATGGAGTAGGGTAGGATGAAACCTGCCAAACATACACAGAGTGCCAGTTATTCAGCAATGAATAAGCACAACCAGCTCTCATGTAACTAACTTCATGGGCACGAGCATCCGGAGATTTGATCCTGTGCACACTTGGAAATTAACCACCCCAAACAAACTGGGATTTCTGTGTCAACTTGCATGATGGTTTGCTCCACCTCAGTGAATATAGCTGCTATAGATTATCCTTATATAATATATCTCTTTGTACAATATACCACTTTTGATGCCCTGGGCTCCTGCAGGAGGAAGTTTGGGATATAAATTGAATAAATAGCTTTATTGCACTCTCCTATTTTCTCTCTCTCTTTTACCCTATTATACCCATTTGAATAATGTGTTTCATATGCTTCCAATCTGGTTTTCTTAATGCTGGCCGTTACCTGTAATGATTTGATCGCTACTCCCTTCCAGATTTCGCCGCCCTATCCTCATGGGACAAAGACAAAATTCGCGACTGGATTCTTGCTAGGGACGCTGCCCTTGATCAAGAACTATCTAATGCGGCCAGACTCTCCACGTGGTTCCCCCGCGTGAAGGTAGTTAGATCTCTGGCCCACTATTTGAGTGATCTGATAAATCCTACGCTAAGAAGGGCCTTCACGCTAGCTCGATTTCATGCCATCCCCACAGCATTCTTACAGGGTATATTTTCCAATACTCCTCTGGATCTTCGACTCTGCCCATGCAACAAAGGAAAGATAGAGGACTTTATTCACTTTTTCCTCTACTGCCCACTATATGTCTCAATAAGACCCAGGCTTTTCCCTCTAATCCCGTCGACTATCACCAGGGACGATGACCACATGAAATACTTACTGGTGGATGCCAACCCCTTGATTTCACGTGGAGTGGCCATCTATACATTACAGGCCCTGAAACTCAGGACCACCTTTTCAGCTAACTTGCCTTAGCCTTAGTCCTATGTATCTTCCTGACATGGATACTGTCGTCATGCCCTGCTATTGTTCTCTATTTTATCTGTATTATCCAGCACGATTTTACATCCAGTGTTTTAACTGTATCTGTAGTATTCTTTGTATAATCGCCCCAGGCCACTGCCTGGTCTTTTACTATGTGCTATGGCCATGTGGCTAATGCAATAAATAAATTGATTGATTGATTTGATTTGATTTGATTTGAATAAATAATAATAAGTTCAACACTGCTCATATGCCTAATATATATTCATACTGAAGTGCTACTCTTCTAAAAGCTTCTTTAAAAAAAAACCTGGAAAAATCCCTCCCTTTTACCGATTCAATAATGCTTGTGGCTGCCCTACATCAGCTCTGCCGTGTGATTTTACAGAAAACCACTTCATCTTTCCTCCCCCGCGTCCCTGGCCCCACCTGTGAATGCATTACACAGCTTTAAGTAAGCTACAAAGCCAATAAATACTTTTGTGACACCCTGAGGACTAACAAATTTATTACGGTGTAGGCTGTCATGGACTGCGAGCCACAAAAGCTTGGGCCACAATCAATTTGTTAGTCTTTTTAAGTTGTTGCAAAACTCATGTTTTTTTGCTGCAAGAGACAGCTGGTTCTCTGGGCGCTGCCACAAGAGCAAGCAGCAAGTCAACGCTCCTCAGTCCCTTAAGGTTGCTTGTCACTCTGGCAGGGCATCTTTGTCAGGTGTACAAGAGGCATTCAGCAGGTGCCACCATCCCTGGCAGGGAAGTACTGTACAGCTAAGCTTCAGCTGTTGCATTTCTGCCAGTAGAATCTACAGGACCACTGCCAAGACAAACTAAGCAGAACAAGCTGGCAACGCAGTTTGTCCCTTTTAGCAGTCCTCTCTCCTCTTTGCATCTTAACTGGCAACGACCACAAAAGCCTGGGGGGGGGGCATTCTAATACCAAACATGACCTTTCCCTCCCTGTTTTCCCAGGCTCACACAACTTGGACTTGAGCATTCACACATTTCTGGGAAGAGTGCATCTGAGGCTGTTGGATACCTATTGAATAGCTATGTTGTACTATTAAGAAATCTGGCAAGTATTATCCACCAGCCTCATTGTGGTTGCCAAACACAGTGTTCCTCCCAAAGTGGTGCCACGCAAAAGCTTGAGCTGTCCTCCCCACCCACCCACCCCAAAAAATTATGCTTGTAAACCAAAAGAAGCATAAATCACTTAATTCAACTCACTGAATGAAGATCTAAGAACAAAGGGAAATCCCAAAATCATTGTGCTTGGTAAGTCATAGATTCTCCCTAGCATTTCACAGCTAAGAACAGAATTATAGAGTTGCAGAGCTGGAAGGGACCCCCAAGGGCCATCTAGTTCAACCTCCTGCCCACAGTCATCCCTAGGTTGGCTCGAACCACCAACCTTCTGGTTAACAGCCAGATGCACTGACCCATGGCACCAATAGGGACACACTTCTTTGTGTTTAGTGCTACTGTAATCTCATGAGCAAGACATAAAGGCGTTGGTCATCCGTCTCTTATTTATTCTTGGTATCTGTTACTCAGAACATGCAGGATTCATTTCACCATTTGCCCTGATAGACAGATCCTTTCTTTACGATATTCTTGAAATGTCACTATCACCACCACTGTCTAGAGAACTTCATTCCATCATTCCCATTTATCAGTCATCCAATAATAAAAGTGTTATGTACTGAGTTGAATAGGATCCAAAATGCAGCAGTCTGATTGGTCCTAGAACAATAGGATTCAGAATGCAGCAGTCTGATTGGTCCTAGAACAATAGGATCCAGAATGCAGCAGTCTGATTGGTCCGCAGGAGCCACCCAATCCAGCTCCAGGTGGAAGTGAATCCGCAACCCGATTGGCATACAGCAGTATCCCAGAATTAGCCAATCACGTGGGGCCCATTGTGTAAATAGTGTATATAAAGCAGACGTTTTGGGGAAACTGCATTCCTCACTACTATGAGCTGAATAAAGAGCAAGAAATGCACACTTGACTCCGAGTATATTTCAAAAAGGTTTCTGGGCGACGTGCAAAACAAAACAATATCACAGTCCCAAGAAAACAAGAATCAACGTAACAACAAATGAAACAACCACAAAAGCAAATCAGCTGTTCCAAGGGAGAAAACTGGAAAGTAAAGCATCACAGAAACAATCAACTAATACGGAAAGCCAATGGAATTGATTCCAGAGAGCAAAAACAACCCTGTTTAAGGCACAGCATAATGAAACAATAAAATAAAAATTGATTAAGCCTGTGGAATTATTTATTGGATTGTTTGGGTTTGTTTCTGTAGATTTTTTAATTTGACATTTAAATAGATTTTGTCTCAAAGTCACTTTGAGACATTGTATCAAGCGACAAAAAATGTGCTGAATAATATTGTTGTTCAGTCGTTCAGTCGTGTCTGACTCTTCGTGACCCCATGGACCAGAGCACGCCAGGCACGCCTATCCTCCACTGCCTCTCGCAGTTTGGCCAAACTCATGTTAGTAGCTTCGAGAACACTGTCCAACCATCTCATCCTCTGTCGTCCCCTTCTCCTTGTGCCCTCCATCTTTCCCAACATCAGGGTCTTTTCCAGGGAGTCTTCTCTTCTCATGAGGTGGCCAAAGTACTGCAGCCTCAACTTCAGGATCTGTCCCATCTTTAATCCAAGGAGCTGAAACTGGCACACACACTTCTCCCTCTCTCTGCTTAATCTTAACAACAATACTGTGAGCTAAGTTAAACTGAGAAGATGGTGAGTGGTCCAAGGTCAATCCGTCGGCTTCATGACTGAAGGGGGATTTGAACCCTGGTCTCCCAGGTCCTAGTCCAACACTCTAACCACCATACCACACTGTGGCATGCAGTAAAGCAATCTGGGAGCATAGCAGAAGCAGACCTCATGCCCATCCTACGCATGCTCGTTTATTTATTTATTATTAAATTTAGATCCTTCCTTTCCTCTCAAAGGATCCCACAGCTGCAAGTTCACTAGACTTCCTACATGCATGCACACTGCGTACACCTCTGCTTTTCATGTGCAATTAGAAACCCTGCAGAAGTTACTATTGGGCTTCATTTTTACCAAACAACAGAGGAAACCCTCCAATAAAACCTAATGGTGCGTGTCTTGGCACAACTGTGCAGTTGGCCTCAACTGCCTTGACTTCCTCACTCTCATTTCAAAGCAACGTTTCCAAGTGTTTTCCTGGAAAACATTCATTGTCAGGGCAGAAGCTATTTATGATCTGACAAACCATGTTTCTGGACGAATGACATCAAAAGTGGCCGATTGCCATAGGAGCAAACAGGTTTCTGAACACACATCGCAAAGACCATACAAAAGGAACGTTGTGTTTGACAAATCGTCCATTTCCATATGGAAAGGCCTAAGTAAACCCACACAATGGCTTGCAGGCAGTCTGATGGGAGGCATAGATCAAGAAACAGCTGCAGAGAGATTTGCAGGTAGACCCTGCTGAAAGAAACCTCTGTGGGGGGGCCTATGCTCTCGTCTACCTCAGTGGCCTCAGAGGTCTGACACTCATCATCAACCCCAGGGTACTCAGCTCCTGTTTACCTGTTGCATGACTCATCTCATCACGCCACCTCATTGAGCCAGCGTGGTATAATGATTTGTTGGCATCCATCTGCCTCAAGAGACAATGGAGTGCACCTCCAGGAGCGAAGTCAAACTGCTGGAGAATCACAGCACCTGCTGTGGCTGCAGAGACCAGTAATTAATAACTTCTGCTTCCTGTCCTGTTTCTGTACTGTAGCACCAAAGCGACCTCCCTGGGGTGCAAGCCTGGGCTGTATGTATGTAGGTCCTGGGCTTCCAGAACACGCAGAGAAATGAAGAGGGTGTAGCAGGAGGGCGAGATTCCCCGGTTTCTTCAGCAGCCTGCCTCCACTCTGCCTCTTTACCCTCTTCTGCTTCTGCCTTTGATTCTGGACTGCTCTCTGCCACATACTCTTCCTGCTCACAAAACCCTCCTGTCTCTTCAGCTTCTAACACCTCCTCCTCCCACTCATTGTCGTCCTCCACCAATCCCTTGGCTCTGAGCCTTCTTCTGGGGGTTCCTTTGTGGGTTCTCCAGCTGGTGCCTCCCACTCCTCCTATGCATCCAACCAGTCCATGATATTAGGAGTAAATTGGCTTTCTGAATTTAATGTGTAATCGTTTTATCACTTTTGTCTGATAATGGGGTGCGCATGTCAATGCAATGTGGTAGGTCAGGCTGTGATGACAGTGATTTGAACAAAGCCACCCATGGAGCTTTGTGGCTGAGCCACTGAGTGACTGAATCTTGGGACAGACTCCAATAGTTTATTACTACTTTTTGGATCAGAGGTCTAAAATATTTGTCTGATCAATGTATGATGGAGGGGGTCCACCAGTTGTACAGCACTGTTTTTTATTTCCTCTACTTCTGAGTTCACTCAATGATGGATATTTCTATAGTAACAAACAGCTGTTGTCTTCTAAATAAAAAGGGAAAACCAATTAAGCTGATTTGCAGCTCCTGGCTTCAGTTCCCTTCTTACTACAGAGGCACAGTTGACTTTTGTGGCACCCTTAAGCAATGAAGGGCAGAGGAAGGAAGCAGGTGACACTGTGGTCTAAACCACTGAGCCTCTTGGGCTTGCCGTTTGGAAGGTCGGTGGTTCGAATCCCCATGATGGAGTGAGTTCCCATTGCTCTGTCCCAGATCCTGCCAACCTAGCAGTTCGAAAGCACATCAGTGCAAGTAGATAAATAGGTACTGCTGTGGCAGGAAGGTAAATGGCATTTCCATGCGCTCTGGCTTTGTCACGGTGTTCCGTTGCACCAGAAGCAGTGTAGTCATGTGAGCCACATGACCCGGAAAGCTGTCTGTGGACAAACGCTGGCTCCCTCGGCCTGAAAGCGAGATGAGCGCCGCTACTCCATAGTTGCCTTTGACTGGACTTAACCGTCCATGGGTCCTTTACCTTTTTGACCTTTTTACGCCTAAGAATCCTCCGTTAGATGACTTATGCAAAAAAGCCAAGCCACACATTCCTTTTTAAAATTTTGCTTTCCAACTCAAATTGGTGTGAATGAATGAATGAATGAATCTTTATTTGCGTCAGCCATCGGCCATAGGAATAAAACAACAATACAATATACAAAGAATGTATATGAATGGGTAGCTTCACAATTAACCATACTAGTCCTAAATGTCCCCCTCAAAATGTTTCTTCATCTCCCTATACATCCACTGTAGTTTCTTTGCTGAGCAACAATATGCAGAACTCAGTGAAGTGGGAGGCCTGCTGTAACGAATCAGCCCAAAGTCAGTGGATTTTCAGAAACCCCCAGTGTGTTAAGAGTTAGCATTCACTCTGTTTGAATGGCAGCTCGCTCGCGGGAGGCGGGACATTCCGCACTTTAAAAGGAGGGAGCGGCTGTTGGCCAAGGGGAAGAAGAGGGAGGGAGGGAGTGGTGACTGGGAGAAGGAGGGTGTGGGGCCAGGATAGTGGTGGGTAGGTTAGGATAGGTTGAAGATGAGTATGTGATGCTGAAAGAAAGAGTTTATGCTGTAATGAAACTAAGCTCATAAACGATTGAATTACTGAAACCGTTATGTTCTGAAAGAAATAAAGACTTGTTATTGTTGCGCTAAGAATGTATTGTCGTTTATTTGGTCCAGCGAGTTATGTATGCTCATGAGGAGGTGAACTCAGGGAACAGACAAAACTGACCTGCAGAGTGATAGTTTGTGTCTTGGAGTTTCACTCAGGAGGGGCTAGTGGGCGGAAACCTTGGTAATGCCACAGAGTTGCTAAGAGGGCTTACCTAACTGATACAGAGAGGGATCTAGAGAGAGAGAGACCCTGAACTGTAGGCCAAGAGGAGTTTAACCCCTGAAGCCCAGAGCAGAGGATATAACCGGCCACAGCAGCTGGACAAGAAAACTCCCGTTACTAAGAGATTCCCAGATTATAAATAAAAGGGGATTGACATCACAGACGGACCTCAGAGGGACAGGTGGGGTGGATTGAAATTTGACCCGGAACACCTGATTAGAAATTCACTTAGTAACAAGGGGAGAGTGTGAAGGGGAGGTTTGTCACACCTGCCAACCGGAAGAGTCTCTGAGGTGTACATCCAAAGCCAGGTCCAGTCCTAGACTCAGGCAAACAGCAATCCATGTGGTCAGATAGTCCACGGGTCAGGTAATCCGATGAGCATGGGATCGGGGATCAAGATGAGCAGAAAGCAGCAAGGCAGGGCCAGGAACTACAAGCGTTGTTTCCAGCATCTGGCTGCTGCTGGAAGGTTTTTCTTGGTGCTGGCGTTTCCCCTACTTTTAACATTGCATTTTATAGATTGTTTAATTGATATTTTATTGTTGGTTTATGGAAGTTTTTAAGTGAGCGTAACCTGCTTTGAGGGGCGCGGGTAGCGCTGTGGGTTGAACCACAGAGCCTAGGGCTTGCCAATCAGAAGGTTGGCGGTTTGAATCCCCGCGACGGGGTGAGCTCCCGTTGCTTGGTCCCAGCTCCTGCCCACCTAGCAGTTCGAAAGCATGCAGTGCAAGTAGATAAATAGGTACCACTCTGGCGGGACGGTTCGCCAGAAGCGGCTTAGTCATGCTGGTCACATGACCCGGAAGCTGTACGCCGACTCCCTCGGCCAGTAACTCAAGATGAGCACCACAACCCCAGAGTCGGACACGATTGGACCTAATAGTCAGGGGGGCCCTTTACCTTTACCTTTAACCTGCTTTGAGCTTTTGCTCAATAACTAACAGTGAGATCTAAGTAGAGAAGAATGCTAAATAATAAAACATCCAGGCTTGGTGGTTCTATCAACAAAGGTGAAATTACAACAAAATCTCTTTCTGACAGGATTATTATAATCCCACACATTCTGTTTGCATCTTCCTTCACTTTATAGTCTATGTGTAGCTCTTGTGTGAATAGTTTCAATAAATTGAGTAGCTCGCAAGATAATATGTCCAATCTATTCTGCTGTGATCCCAGCTGACTGGGTAATTGACTGGAAGAGATTTCCAAAAAGTTTCCAAAGGGAAGCAACAACTTGCCTCTGATTAGGGAAGTCCATCAAAAATTTAGTGTGAATTTCTCCTAAAGTGTACATTTTTAAAATTCTTGCCTAATATACACAAGTTTGCAATGCAATTGTGCCTGATATATGGCAGTTTTGCACATTACTTTCACCAGCACATCCATTATTATGCACACTTTACACACGTATATGTACATTTGTATATATTACTTGGCTGGAGAAAAATTCACAGATTGCGAATTCTGAAAGATATCAATGGTTTGCTTTGATTTTGTTCCATAAAGAATGAAGTAGAGAAGTTCACCTTTAAATGTGAACTAAATCAAATTTATCCCCCTGTTGAGCAAACCACTGGCAAAACTCCCACTTTGAATTTTACCAGAGTGAATTTACACTTTTGTTACTCTTTGCTTGACAGGTTGTCTGAAAACCAATGAGGTACTTCTAGATGTGTGGAAAGATAATGTGTTTCGGGTGACCTGAAGGCTCTGCATTTGTTGCATAATTAAAGACATTACTTTTATGAAACGCATTTATGTCAGTTGGTCACATTTCCTGTGATTTATTTTTAAAAAAAAGTTAGGTGGCAAAATGCTCACATAGTCATGCTATGGTTATATAAAAATGTTAACCCTCCTTATAAGGCATGAGATGCTTTTTCACCCTCTACAGTTGCTTGCACAGCAATTTTGATGGGAGAAACCTAAGTGGGTAAAAAAAAACAATGTTTATAGGTCTTCTAGTTTAGTAGCATAAGAATCCATATACAATGTAAAATAAACTGTTTTTGTTTGTTGCAAATGTCAGATCAGCTCCAAATGTTATGCAATGTTGTGCATAGGGCTGTTCCAATATTTGTCCACAAATATTTCCAAGTCCTCTGGAAGGTGCTTTCTCAGAGTTGCTACAATGCTCACTGCATACTTTTACTTTTAAAAAAAAGCTGTGCACAGTTTGGACCTTCCCTGAGCTGGCACTGTTGTTTTACCTAGCCATCTTCCTTGCTTGAGTGATCCCAGCCAACCAGGGATCCTGTAATAAACGCAATATCTGGTTATGTCAAAAAACCAAATGTGCTTGCCTGCGAGGAACACTACAAAGCAAATTCAGGGTCAGATCAGGAAGCATCGCCCTTACTCTTCATGGGTGTCAAGGATCAAGCCATCCACAACGCTTCTTGAAAATAACCCAAACCAAGGGCTATTGTTATTAATATTATAAATAATATTGAAAATCAGTGCATCCACTAGGATGGTGTTTCACATTGGCCCACAGAGCGAAACACTGATGCAAGTAAGGATGTAATTCCATGATGATGTACTTGTGCAGCAGTGAAGGATTGCACCATTCGAATCCACATACAGGTAACTCCCCATTTACACTGGGGCTACGTTCTGAGGCTCCATGTGTTTAAGTGAAATCGTGTATATTGGAAACACCACTGAAAAAGCCTGCAAACACCAAAATCGCTCCCTCCATGCCTCCTTGTTCAAGCTCAGACTCTCCAGCTCCCCCCTGTGTCATGCCGGCCGCGTTGTTGTTGATGGGGTTCTACCCTTGTTGGACAGCCCCAGCCAATCAGAAAGAACTCTGTGTGGGTGTGTCACGGCCGACCGGCACCCTCTCTTTCACCCCATCGCCGGATCACCCACCCCATCCGCCCTCTTTTCATGCTTTGCTCTGATAGGACCTAGCTATGGACAATTGTCGGTTGCCATATTGTTGGGGCCAGGTAGGAATTTTCCCACTTGGCAAATTGGCACCGGCCATTTGGCTTTCACCTACCTAGTAGCAATCATCACAACTTTTGTGAGATTAGGCGTTGGATAAGCCTTTGTTTGCATGGAGGGGAGGTTGTGGCCTTCACTTGCCCCTCCTTAGTAAGGGTATACTGTTAAAGGGATCCAGAGTGCGAATCCTGTCCTAATCCTGGACGTGGGCTAGGGCCATGTCACATCCCCTACAGGGACCCTTTGGGGTGCCTCTATTTGATGTATATCATAGGGTACACTATTGGTGGTTTACCCTTCAGTGGACTCGCTGCAGACGGGCAGGAGTCAAGATATAGCCTGGCTTCACCCCAATGCCCAAGCCAAACTACTCACATCTGTAACCAATAAAGTTGTGGCCTATTTGAACTATTAAAGCAAAATACTTCACATCCATGTGCTTTATTGTTGTCCTGGGAACTTTGTGGCTCTGGTGCCTTGGCATGCAGGAGCTCCTGGGATTACACTTGCCAAAGCTCATGGGATTGCTAGGTGCTGTTTTTGTGCTGCTTTCGCCCTTTCTGCACTCTTTCAGGGCTGTGAGGCATGCAACCGTAGTCGTGCACAGTGCAAGATTTACGTATAAGCTAAACAAGCTATAGCTTAGAGCCCCACTCTCTTGGGGGCCCCCCAAAAAAATTAAAGGAAAAAAAACACCTGGGTGTACATTTCCAAAATATAAGATTAAAAAACCAATTAAAATAAAACCTACATACAGAAACAGTGTTTTGTGTTGTGTGTGTAGGCTCCTATGATGTAAGTAATGGGCCCCGCCAGCTAGCCTGCTCCCTAAAATATCACTGGTTTGCTCATTTCTATATACAGTGGTACCTTGGTTCTCAAACTTAATCCGTTCTCGAAGTTTTTTCCAAAATCAAAGCGTTCCAAAACCAAGGCACGCTTTCCCATAGAAAGTAATGCAAGACAGATTAATCTGTTCCAGACTTTTAAAAACAACCCCTGAAACAGCAATTTAACATGAATTTTACTATCTAACGAGACCATTGATCCATAAAATGAAAGCAATAATCAATGTACTGCACTAATGGCTTTAGATACCTATTAGGTCCACAAATTACCATGTAACATATATTTAACACACAAAACAGTGACAATTTGTTGTTGACAAAGGACAGCTAGACATATAAAGGGCCCCATTGCCTTCAGTAGCTTAGGGCCTCATCAAACCTAAATCCAGCCCTGGCCATGCGCATATTGAACATGCGTGGAATGGTCATTGCGGGTAAGCAACTCTGTCGAGAGGAAAACCAGGAAACCTATTTCTATGGGATTAGACCCTTTGGTCTACTGTATCTAACCCAGCATTGTCTCCAAAACTTAGCAGTGGTAGCACACTGAATGTGGAATCAGGTCTTCCTTCAAGTGCCCCCCCCCCGCGGTGCCCTCAAAACTAGTAACAAATGAGTTGTCACATAGCCAATCAGATCTTAACTTTTCTGTTGAAATCAATCACATTTAAAAGTGCTCAACTTTGACTGGATTGCGCCTATTGTGTTACCACAATAATAAGATATTTAATCTACACAGAGTATTATACTTCATTCTCAGTTATTATGCAGCACAGTTTCCACCGAACCCACCAGAAGCGTTCAGGTTGACTTGAAGCCAAGTCCCTTTTCGAGACAAAAGCAGGCATTATGTACATTGTTTCTGTTCAAAGGCAACCTTCCCTGTTTAGGGAGCTAACGATCCCTTCAAACCTTTTGAAGTTTAACTTAGCTCAAACATGTTAAGCTTAACTGACAGCTTCCTCTGCAAACAATCAGTTCCATTGCTTCCCCTGACCTAGCATTTGGTGGTTCGTGTTCAAAACGGGTCACAGAATCATACCACCCGAAGCTTGTACATTCCAGCCCAGCTGATTTTTCCATTTGTGCTACTTCTTTACAAACTGTTCACCAAATTGGGATGGTGTTAAGAGGTATGAGCACTTAAACAATAACTGTTTTTATTTATTTATTTAACGAAATTTGTATACCACTTAATTGCACATAAAACCTCTAAGTGGTGATACCAATCAATATTCCATTATTGCATCCATCAAAACTTATTTACACCATTGAATTTATCTTAATGCTGCCAGCATTTTCAGCTGTACACAATTATTTCCCATATATTCAATAAACGTTTTCCCATCTTCTTTAAACAAATGTTCTTCTTGTTCGCTTATTCTGTATGTTAAGTCTGCAAGTTGTTCATATTCTGTCAACTTAAGTTGCCATTCTTTTTTGGTTGGGACCTCGTTCGTTTTCCATTTTGGGGCTAACAAAACATGGGCCACAGTTGTAGCATACATAAATAACCTTTTTTGACACCTGGGAATTTCAGTCTGAACTGTCCCCAACAGAAAGGAATCTGGTTTTTTGGGGAAAGTACCTTTAAACATTTTAAAAAATTCATTTATGGATCATTTCCCCAATACATTTTACCCTTTTACAAGTCCACCATAAACCTCTACGTGGTTTACAAATCGTGAACAACTGAAGCAATTGTTGGGTTCTCAATAGCTGGGGATCAGAAGCTATCAGTCCTTGACCATGATACATCTTCATTTCCTATGGCATTGGTTTTCAGTTGGTACATGGTAGTGATGCACAACTGAGAATACAAGAATAAATGCAGATGAACGATCCTTAATTTCTCTTTATCACAGCAACCTGCTGCTACAGCCCCTTCCATGGGAAGACTTTTTGGGAGGTCATTTATCCAGGTTGATTTGTCAGTTGGAAACAACAGTACAGTGGTACCTTGGTTCTCAAACTCAATCTGTTTCGGTAATCCGTTCCAAAACCAAAGCGTTCCAAAACCAAGGCGCGCTTTCCCATAGAAAGTAATGCAAAATGGATTAATCTGTTCCAGACTTTAAAAAACAACCCCTAAAACAGCAATTTAACATGATTTTTTCTATCTAACGAGACCATTGATCCATAAAACGAAAGCAATAAACAATGTACTGCAGTCACACAATCAATCAGTAGCTGAACTGGGTTCCACACAGTCACAAAAACAAAACAAAAAACAGCCGCAGAAACAAAAAATAAATAGCAAAAACAGACAGATCTCAGCATAACACTCAAAACGGAAGTGTGGCACTCAAAACGGAAGTGTGGCACTCAAATCAGAAGCATGACACTCAAAATAGAGCACGTTCAACTTCCGAAAAAAGTTCACAAACCGGAACACTTATTTCCGGGTTTGCAGTGTTTGGGTTCCAAGTTGTTTGAGTACCAAGGCGTTTAAGAACCAAGGTACCACTGTATTCTCAGAACCAAGCTGGGGATCCAGATCCAAATCGCAAACAACCCCAAGCTCAGTGCTTTGGGTTGGATAAAGTGGAAGCTTGAGTGTGCACCAGGCAAAATGAAGTGCTGTTTTGGCCAACCAAGGGCAGAAGGCTGCTATCCTTACACAAGTCCAAGCAAATGATGAGGCTTCCTACCACCCGCCAATCATAGAAGCAAAAATAATATTGCATATTCATATACAGTATTAAAGCTTAGTCATGATGATTCATGAATTTGTCACCTACTGTAATGCACTCTGTCTCTTGGGATTGGTCCAGAATCTTGTCTCTTCATTTCCAGTGCAACTGGGTGATGATCCTTGTCCCCCCCCCCCACTGTGCTGCAAGGAACGATGACATTGTACTCACATGGGAAGAAATTGAGAAAGATTGTTGCCTGTTTGCCTCAGGATGCAGAGACACCTTTTGTTATCCCCTGCTGTGCACAACGAGTGGACTTATTTTTTTCTTTTAAAACTGTGGAACGTATTTCATTCTAATGCATATTTTAAGAGAAGTGCTAATTTTTAAGACAATACATTAATTATTAGATCTCAGCTCATTTTCTGCATGACCATGTTATGCTATGTCTTGGTGTTCTAACAAGGTAAGGTTCCCATTTTTGAGATTAGTTTTTAAATACCCAGTATCCCTATTTTTTTTTAGTACAACATTAAATTATCTTATTTAAGTCAGTTAAACTGGACATAAGTTATACCGGGAAATTATAAGAGAATATATTACTGATGAAAATTAACAAAAGAAAATGAAAACAAACTGCGCTAGATTAAGTGGTAGATGCATGATGGGGTGACGAGAAGTCGGTAGAAGTGCAAGAAGAACTTATTGTGATATGATGTAACAAATCTTACCATTTTCTTTTTCTTTTTTCTGGATAAATCTTTTGTTTGTTGTATCCTTTTAATTTCAATAAAGCATTTTTTTAAAGAGGCAACAGAAAAAAACAAAAAAAACCAAAACAAACTGGATGTAAGTGGGAAAAAATGCATCCTTGACGATCACAAAATCACAGAAGTGTAGAGTTGGAAGGGACTACGAGGGTCATCTAGTCCAGCCCCCTGCAATGCAGGAATCTTTTGCCCCATGTGGGGCTTAGACCCACAACCCTGAGATGAAGAGTCTCATGAAATACCAGCTGAGCAACCGCCCCATTGCTTTACTCTATGGCTGTTGGAACCACATGCAGCGTGTGAATGGATCGTTTCTACATTGCAGTGTAAGAAAGCAGATAAGGTTTGTAAAGATGGCGGTGGGGACATGGAGATTCACATACGCTACTGGAAAAAGTCGTCAACAAGACTGACCTCATTTTCCACAATGCCCTCTTTTAGGGGGAGCATCTTGCCGTCGCAAACACAAGAGAGAAAACAGAGAAGTACAGGTGGATGTTTTCACCACTCTCTGAATGTCCCTTGGAAAAACCTCCGAAAGCAGGGCCGTTTTCATTTTGCCTTGACCCAGCTGTTTGCACACAGTCCACAACAGCTGACTAGGTTACATCCCAGCCCCAGGTATGAGATTCCCATTCAAAGTCCCTGACAAGTGCTTGTAGAAAAACATCTCCCTAGCCTATTATGGGGATTTGATACCATTGTATCATACTACACTACACATCAGATCTAATTTTTTTTATTGCCAGAAAATGTTCTGCTGCAGCACGTGGTTCAATTATTTTCATGTCAAAGCATGACTTAATCGATTTCGTTTATGCTTATAGAAAATATGAGCCCTCTCTGGGCCCAGGGGAGCAAATCAAAACCTTAGAATGAAGCGACAGCGCTATATTTCAACAGATATCATATTAAAGCAGAGTTATATGGGCCTTTGGAGAGTGGAAGGGTCTTGCTATGATAAATGATCAGCCTTTTTAAACTGTCTGTTTCTTGAATCATTCCACCACTCATATGACTGCACTGTTCTTTGTCTCATTTAATTTTGACAGGAAATATTTTGGGTCAGCTATGTGCAGTTTATAAGGCCTCTTCAGACTTGGTCCTTTGGAGAGAAGCTGTTTATACAATGCTAGAGCATTATTATCTTTGAGGATAGCAACTCAATGAGGAAAAAAGAAGGCTAAAAGCAGTGCTTTTCCTTTTTTCTTTTAAAAAAAGTTAAGGGTACTCTCATTTTGACTCAAGAAAATCACCATTTTATAGTTCAAATTGGGGAAAATAAATACAGTAAATGGACAAAAGTACAAAGATTCACAAAATGTTTAGGGGTATGCATACCCCTTCGTCCCCCCAGAAAAAAAACACTGGCTAAAAGTATTCCCTCCCATAGTGTAGGGACACAGAGCTTGTGGCCCTCTAGATGGATAGTTAGTTGGTACAGCCTGAGGTTCTTAATTTCAGGGTTGTGGGTTCGAGTCCCGCCCAGGGCAAAACATTCCTGGGTGGAATCTAAGGTAAAGGTAAAGGTACCCCTGACCATTAGGTCCAGTCGCAGACGACTCAGGGGTTGCAGCGCTCATCTCGCTCTATAGGCCGAGGGAGCTGGCGTTTGTCCGCAGGCAGCTTCCGGTTCATGTGGCCAGCATGACTAAGCCGCTTCTGGCGAACCAGAGCAGCGCACGGAAACGCCATTTACCTTCTCGCCGGAGAGATACCTATTTATCTACTTGCACTCTGATGTGCTTTCAAACTGCTAGGTGGGCAGGAGTTGGGACCGAACAATGGGAGTTCACCCCGTCACAGGGATTTGAACCGCTGACCTTCTGATCGGCAAGCCCAAAAGTTCTGAAAATGCTTTTCTTAAAAAAAAAAAAAAAATACATTGACAACAAGTGCTAGAAACCACCCCAGAATTGGTCTTATTAAACGTCTTCCAAGACAATAACGCCCACTTACAACACAAAGGACTCATAACCCATCTACTCTCAGCAGCCAGAAACATCATAACCAGACACTGGAAAGACCTGTCAGGAATAAACATAGACCAATGGTACCAAGTAGTATGGGAAACAGCCCTACTAAAAAAACGAACCAGTAACCTGAAACTGACACGGGGACAAACAGAAGAAGACACCTTCACCCCGGTATGGTTCCCCTTCATCACACACACAGCCCAACAAGACAATGACAAAAATCTACTGACAGCATACAAATCAATATGGCTAACCTGATCAAAAACGCCCACCCACTTGTGTGGTGTTTAACTTCAGATCATGTTTGTTGTTGTTGTTTAGTCATTTAGTCGTGTCCAACTCTTTGTGACCTCATGGACCAGAACATGCCAGGCACCCCTGTCTTCCACTGCCTCCCGGAGTTTCGTCAAATTCATGTTGGTATCTTCTATAACACTGTCCAACCATCTTGTCCTCTGTCATCCCCTTCTCCCTGTGCCCTCAATCTTTCTCAGCATCAGGGTCTTTTCCAGGGAGTCTTCTCTTCTCATGAGGTGGCCAAAGTAATGGAGCCTAAGCTTCAGGATCTGCCCTTCCAGTGAGCACTCAGGTGGATAGGTCTGATCTTCTTGCAGTCCATGGGACTCTCAAGAGTCTCCTCCAGCACCATAATTCAAAAGCATCAATTCTTCAGCAATCAGCCTTCTTTATAGTCCTGCTCTCATTTCCATACATCACTACTGGGGAAACCATAAACTGAGAACCTATTATGCATGGTTTGATCGGCAGGAATGGATTGCAGATTTTGGCATTTGGTATACAAACACACACACACACACTTACACTTGTCATATCACACACACACACACACACACACACACACACACACACACCATTTCCCTATTTCCACCCTTACAAACTCAAGCCCAAGCAAAATTTGTCTTTTTCACCAGAATTAGCAAAATCCACTAGATGGCAGCACACCCTAAAATACTCATTGCCAGCCTCTTTCCTGTCATACTGACTCAGCCCCATGTACTATAGAGCAAGCAAGAATTGGAAATGCATGTTCTATAAATTGCCTATCCACTCAGTCGGAATTATACACATGAACTATGAAAACAGACTATTTTCTGCCTGAGAAGGTTGTAATATGCAGTGCTTTTTTCTGGGGGGGTACACAGGGGGTACGCATACCCCTAAGAAAAAAGCAATGGTGATATGTGAGAGTGAGCAATTCCTCCCAGATTTAACTCAACCTTTCATTATCTACTCTCTTCTTTCTTTCTGGAACCTTGTCTGAGCAATACCAAACGACTTTACACAGTGGTACCTTGGTTTAAGAACAGCTTGGTTTATGAACAACTTGGATTAAGAATGCTGCAAACCTGGAAGTAGGTGTTTTGGTTTTTGAACTTTGCCTTGGAAGCAGAACATGTTTCGCTTCCTGTTGAGTGTGCTCCATTTGTAAATTATAAACTCTTCACAGAATTCTAAGAATTATAATCGATATAACAGGCAAACATCTCTATGGCCTGTTTTGTTCTGTAAAAATGCTCCACTCCTTAGGCACGCAATCTGCAGGGAAGTGGGTTGGTTGTACAAGAGTGTTTAATCCGCTTTAACTGCACAACCTGAAACAGCTTTATGAGTCCTGCAAGAAATTAGGCATATAAAAAGCTTAAATGAAATGGAAAGAATGAATTTGCTGGTATGTGATTGAATCCCATCTGAAAATAGCGGAAGTCTAAAAACACGCCCTCAGTGAACAGTATTTGAGCCTGCTTCATTCTGTTGCGGCTGACTAAATTGCAAGCGACACAAAAACACTCCTGGAATGAAATAACAGGTGAGAATTAGTCACTTCCACCCCACCACTGGCGATAAACAAGCGATGCTTATGAGCTCATGCTGCCCTAGGCAAGCCGAGTCATGAAGCCTAACTAGAAGATAAACTGGTAGCTCCCACTTCTGACCCAGAGTGTCTGGTTTCCTTCTTTATTCTCATAACATCCCCTGAAATAAACTAGCCAAAACCAAGACAGCTGGACTATTTTGAGCTTATGAAAGGGAGAAAGCGTCCAGAAATAGTGTCAAATAGATATCGCAGCCCCTTCTCCTCGTGTCTCGTTTTATGGGCTTTGCTGACGAGATTTCTAAAATGGCCGCCTTTCGCATATGAGAAGCTGGCTTATATCAACTTAGACCATTGGTCCGTCTAGCTCAGTGCTGTCTGCATTAACCACCCAGGGTTTCAAACAAGAGTCTTTCCCAACCTGGAAATGCTGGGGATTTTGCTCAAGACCTTCTGTGTGCAAAAGCTCATGCTCTGTCAGTCTTTTCCGCAAGCCTGTGTATATTTGCTGAGCCACCTTGACAGCCTCCTGGAGAATCTCATCTTTAAAAGTTGGCTTTTTTAAGAAACAGAGGCCAACATTTCAGCAGGACTTGAACATTCTGTTATTTTTGTCTTGAGTAAAAATGAGGAACCACTTTTTTGTGCAGGGAAATTGTTTCCTTCGAGGAAAGGGAAACAAAAGTAACTTGAAGTCCAGAAACATAGCTTCTGTAATTATTCAGCGCTTATGTGATTATTTAAGACAATTCTAAGACAATTTTCACCCTTTAGTCAACCCTTATAATGATTTTTTTAAAAAACCTAAAAGCACAAGAACCAAAACAGGACTGATAGTAGCTGCATATGAACCAACATGAAGCATGAGGGATGGTTCACACTTGTGTTTAGGATATGCTTTAGTCAGGTGCTACTGTGCGTCTATTATATAAAGTGCACGATTTAGAATGAGCTTTCCCCACTCTGTACTCATGCACAGAGGCAATCAATTACTGATTGTCAGTGGTAAAGGTAAAGGTATAGCACCCCTGGACGGTTTGTTGTTGTTCAGTCGTTCAGTCGTGTCCGACTCTTCGTGACCCCATGGACCAGAGCACGCCAGGCACGCCTATCCTTCACTGCCTCTCGCAATTTGGCCAAACTCATGTTAGTAGCTTCAAGAACACTGTCCAACCATCTCATCCTCTGTCATCCCCTTCTCCTTGTGCCCTCCATCTTTCCCAACATCAGGGTCTTTTCTAGGGAGTCTTCTCTTCTCATGAGGTGGCCAAAGTACTGGAGCCTCAACTTCAGGATCTGTCCTTCTAGTGAGCACTCAGGGCTGATTTCTTTGAGAATGGATAGGTTTGATCTTCTTGCAGTCCATGGGACTCTCAAGAGTCTCCTCCAGCACCATAATTCAAAAGCATCAATTCTTCGGCGATCAGCCTTCTTTATGGTCCAGCTCTCACTTCCATACATTACTACTGGGAAAACCATAGCTTTAACTATACAGACCTTTGTCGGCAAGGTGATGTCTTTGCTTTTTAAGATGCTGTCTAGGTTTGTCATTGCTTTTCTCCCAAGAAGCAGGCGTCTTCTAATTTCGTGACTACTGTCACCATCTGCAGTGATCATGGAACCCAAGAAAGTGAAATCTCTCACTGCCTCCATTTCTTCCCCTTCTATTTGCCAGGAGGTGATGGGACCAGTGGCCATGATCTTAGTTTTTTTGATGTTGAGCTTCAGACCATATTTTGCGCTCTCTTCTTTCACCCTCATTAAAAGGTTCTTTAATTCTTCCTCACTTTCTGCCATCAAGGTAGTATCATCAGCATATCTGAGGTTGTTGATATTTTTTCCGGCAATCTTAATTCCGGCTCGGGATTCATCCAGTCCAGCCTTTCGCATGATGAATTCTGCATATAAGTTAAATAAGCAGGGAGACAATATACAGCCTTGTCGTACTCCTTTCCCAATTTTGAACCAATCAGTTGTTCCATATCCAGTTCTAACTGTAGCTTCTTGTCCCACATAGAGATTTCTCAGGAGACAAATGAGGTGATCCGGCACTCCCATTTCTTTAAGAACTTGCCATAGTTTGCTGTGATCGACACAGTCAAATGCTTTTGCGTAGTCAATGAAGCAGAAGTAGATGTTTTTCTGGAACTTTCTAGCTTTCTCCATAATCCAGCGCATGTTTGCAATTTGGTCTCTGGTTCCTCTGCCCCTTCAAAATCCAGCTTGCACTTCTGGGAGTTCTCGGTCCACATACTGCTTAAGCCTGCCTTGTAGAATTTTAAGCATAACCTTGCTAGCGTGTGAAATGAGTGCAATTGTGCGGTAGTTGGAGCATTCTTTGGCGCTGCCCTTCTTTGGGATTGGGATGTAGACTGATCTTCTCCAATCCCTGGACGGTTAAGTCCAATCAAAGGCGACTATAGGGTTGTGGTGCTCATCTCACTTTCAGGCCAAGGGAGCCGATGTTTGTCCACAGACAGCTTTCTGGGTCATGTGGCCAGCATGACTAAACTGCTTCTGGTGCAACGGGACACCGTGACGGAAACCAGAGCTCCCGGAAACACCATTTACCTTCTCGCTGGTGTGCTTTCGAACTGCTAGGTTGGCAGAAGCTGGGGCAGAGCAACGGGAGCTCACTCCATCACGGGGATTCGAACCGCTGACCTTCTGATCAACCAGCCCAAGAGGCTTGGTGGTTTAGACCACAGTGTCACTCGCGTCCCTAATAATATATTGTCAGTGGTACATATACTATGGAGAAAGTCGGCCATTTCAATGTACAGTGGTACCTCGGGTTAAGAACATAATTCGTTCTGGAGGTCCATTCTTAACCTGAAACTGTTCTTAACCTGAGGTACCACTTTAGCTAATGGGGCCTCCCGCTGCCGCCGTGCCACCGCCATGCGATTTCTGTTCTCATCCTGAAGCAAAGTTCTTAACCCAAGGTTCTATTTCTAGGTTAGCGGAATCTGTAACCTGAAGTGTCTGTAACCCGAGGTACTTAATTCGTTCTGGAGGACCGTTCTTAACCTGAAACCGTTCTTAACCTGAAGCACCACTTTAGCTAATGGGACCTCCCACTGCCGCTGCGCCGCCAGAGCACAATTTCTGTTCTTATCCTGAAGCAAAGTTCTTAACCTGAAGCGTTATTTCTGGGTTAGCGGAGTCTCTAACCTGAAGCGTATGTAACCTGAAGCGTATGTAACCTGAGGTACCACTGTACACGTGTGACATTCACAGCTTCTGCATCGTAAGTTACAACTTACTGAGTACATGATACTGACTCCAGTGTTGACGAACAAAATAAACAAAAATTGTGAACTATATACTGGAAATGCCAGGACATGGAAGAATTTTGTGTGTGTGTGTGTGTGTGTGTGGTAGGAATGCAAAGAAGCAAAACAGTTAAAAGGGAGAAACAAATATTGCAAGAACAACACAAGAAGAGGTTGGTGGATCAGGCCAATGGCCCATCTAGTCTAGCATCCTGTTCTCACAGTGGCTGACTGAACGCCTGCGGAAAGCATGCAAGCAAGCAGGATACGACCGCAGCAGTCCTCTCCCTTCCTGCGGTTTATTGCAACTGGTATTTGAAAGCTCCACTCTGGCAGTGGAGGCAGAACAAAAGAGACAAATAGAGAGGATTCTAGGGTATTATATTTTGCCGCAGCCCATGTTTTTCTTGTTGGATTACATGGCTGGCATATTTAAACAGAAACATGCAAAAATTGGCTTCAGACACAATAGCTGTCCCTAGGATTGTATAAGTAGAAAAATGAAGGTTGTCAATAACACCATCTCCTTACGATCAGTCAGAGAAAACGTGGGAATTTCCCTAGATGGCCAAACATGTTGGATTTAAAGGAAGAAGATGACAACGATATGAATTCATAATATACCAGAACTCTTTTACTGAATATTGCAAAAATAAATAAATAAATGGAATCCACTATATTCAAATTATGTTTTGGAAATGTTTTGGAAATATTCCACTGCAGACTTTCTTAAGTTTGGATTCTGATATTAGTTTGTTGGGGGGGAGGCGCGTATATATATATTCTTATGTTTGCTTGTTACTAAGGGCTTAATAGCACTTACATTTGCATAGTTATATTTAAGCTTTGTGCTAAGGCTTGGGGTTTGTGGATTTTGGCTGTTTCTTCTCTGCATGTTCACTTTTTTAGCTCATAAATAAAATTTATGAGAAGGGGAATATGGAAGAGGAGGAGGGTAATTCATATTTTCCCCAATTACACATTTTTGCAAACAATTTCCTCTAATACAAAGTATTTATATATGCTCATTTCACTACTATGAATTTTTATGTGCTCCTTCCTCTGATGCATTTTTGTACGTATTAAAATTGCATCGCAAAATTCAGAGAAGTGCAGATTTCAAAGGAAGGCTGTGTTTTGGTTCATGTATTGTTCAGGAAAGTGTGAATTGGCTAAGTTCAACTTTAAATGAGAACCAAAGTGATTTTCTCCACTTCTTTAATTCAAAGTGAACCCAATTGGTTTGGGGTGTACAAGCTCCAGCTACACAATGCTTGAAGAATTCCTCTTAATTTATTTCATAACATAACATAACATAACATAACATAACATAACATAACATAACATAACATAACATAACATAACATAACATAACATAACATAACATAACATAACATGAGTGTCTCATTCCTTATATCCTAACCAGTCCCTGAACTCTTATCAGTAGGTCCGTTCCATATGATGAAGAAATCAGGCCATTACCATGGAGGGACACACCTTTTCTATATCAGAAAGGCACTATTCCTGTTCCAATTTTGGTGTCTTTTAAAGACCTTCCAGTGGAGACCTTTGTATCTGTATTGGATCTGAAATCGCTTCCATTGCTGTTTTCGTTTTACTGATAATAGCTTTGAGATGTTTCCGTGGGGAGCGATTCCAAAAAACAACACAAATAAATAAATAAAACCACTTTATTTAACAGCCATGGGCAAACGAATGGATGTAAATCACCCCATAATCTCTACCTGTTAAAAAGTCAAAACTGGAACCTGGAGCTTCAGCTTTTTGTATGAAAAGGATCTGAGGGCATCCAACATTCCGACTTTCCAATAATAACATACTGTTGCGGTCAAGCTTTTTTCATTTTGTTTTTTTGGATCTCATCTATATTGGCTTTTATCCTATAAGAGGATGTGGGGGAAACATTCAGAGAGGTTCCCACAGTCCTCTGAAAGCAGAAACATCTGTTGAAGTGATGAACAGCTTGTCTCCTGATCCCGGCAGCAAGAATGACGGCGGCTGACCAGGTTTGTACTTAACCACTAAAGAGGATCACTGATCAGTGAAAACGTTGGAAGCAATAACTGAACAGCTTTTCCCTGACTGCATATAAGCTCTGGGTTTTTTTCTTAGTTGTACACAGCAAAAGCAGTGATGATAGGCAAGAGACAGTGGGCCAGTTCACATGTATCGAGGTCTGCATGCAAATATTTTGGGAGAGGAGAGAGACCACAAACAGGCTCACAGCCAAGCAATGTTCACATGGAGGCACTATTTTCTTCTTCTGAAAACCAGCAAAATCTGAATAACCTTAGAGCTTAAAGCAGATATGATGGCTAAAGGCCCTGTTTTTTCTGTCTACCTATGTGCTCCATTCATATTTAAAGCAAGGGATGGGGAGGTCTAATTTTAACACCCAAAGGGATGGATGGTTTAGCATGCCCTTGAAACTCTCTCCCCTGCCTGCCACTCTGTGGTTGGTTGCTCAATGTATTTTTCTTCTAGCCTGACTTGGTGGGGAAACTGTTAAGAGGAGAAAGGGGGAGGGCCTAGCTCCTGTCCCCCACATGCCCTTTCTGATATTAAAATTAGCCTCCCTATTGTCCATTTTATATGTTAACAGAGCAGGCACACGAGCAGCAAACATGGCCTCTGTCACATCCCATTGCCTTCTTAGTTGTCAATAAGGGGTTCTGTCAATTGCGTATCGAGGACCTCAAGTCACCCCCCAATGAATTGACACAGGAGACATAATTTTTGTTTGGGTTTTTGGCAATAATTTAGGCCACAACTTTATTGAAATACAAATTCGGTGAGTGGTTGCGTAGGCATTGGTTCAGACTACTGTCCTACCGGGACAGAGGCTGGCCTAAAACGTGCGATTGGGAAATTGCAACTGAGGAGAGTTAAGGAGCGGGGGGGGGGGGGTACAACGCTACCCTCTCCCCAGAGGTCCCGGGGACTCGGCTACGGCCCTAACCCCTACCGGGGGCTCGGACAAAGCATAAGAGTCGCCGGATTCCTTTAACGGAATTCCCAGTATCATCATGATTCTGGATGGGTACAGCCCAAACCAGCAATTCACACAGGAACCAATGCCTAACCACCAACCTTACAAGTTGTGACAAGTTGCTACTGCAGTAGACAAAACCAAATGGCAACAGCCAATCAGCCAGATGGAAAAAATCCTACTGGGCCTCTGCCCCAAAAGCAGACGACCCCATGACAGGCAGTTGCAAGGTCAAGCGCAGAGGCCTAAGAAAAAGAGGGGGGGCGGGATGGGTGATCAGAAGCTGAAGCCAAGAGAAGGATCACCCTGCGTGCAGAGGAATATATAGGACGCTGAGCTGTCCATCACAAATCGCTACATCTCACTTTGCCCAGCAACACCTCTAGCCCTATAGCTGCTAAGGCCGGCTGCCGGCCCCACCCCCACAGGAAGGGATGTGTCTTGCCAGGTCCCGATCGCAACACGTGCTCTTACTCAAGGTAGAACCCAATTTGCAGAAATCACAATGACTATGTGCCCAGCTCATAGATGGAAATACATCTAGGATCCTTCTTTTCAATTACTAAAAAAGATGGTTAAGGGAAGACATGGGAGAGGACAGTGGCTTATAAAATTAAGCACGGGTTGGCAAAATGGAGAAAGAAAGTTTTCTCCCACTCCCATAATGCTAGAACTTGTGGGACTAACTTCGGGGATTCAAGTCTCAAACCATGAGGAACATAGGAAGCAGCCTTATACTGAGCCAGAGCATTATACTGAGTATTGTCCACACTGACTGGGCGACATTCCCAGACCTTCCTGGAGCTGCCAGGACCTGAACCAGGGAAATTTGCACTTAAATGCTGGTGCATTTTCGCGATGGCTTCCTGTTTTAAAAAATGTGTGAACTGACGTGGAAACGTGGAGAACTGAATATTGGAAAAACATGTAAGAGAGAGAAAATGAAATGGATAGAATTACCCATCCCTGCTTTCAGTAGAGGGGAAGAGCTGGAGGGCTCAGGAGGAACAGCCAATGCTACCCTCAGCACCTGCCCCCTGAGATGGTCACTTCACTCTGCCTAATGGTAGAGCCGGCCTTAAAGGTATAGTCTAAGACAGTGTTTCCCAACCTTGTTTTTGGACTACGATTCCCATCGTCCCTTGCCGCTGGTCTTGCTAACTGGGGATGATGGGAGTTGTAATCCAAAAACAGCTGGAGACCCAAGGTTGGGAAACACTGCTCTAAGGCATAGCAAAGTAGAATATAAATATTTTAAAATTGAAAACTAATTACACCTTAAAAAAAACCACAGCAAAAAAAACCTTTATCCAGAGTTCTGACATTCTAATTTAAAACATTTCCAAATTGAAGTGGCATATTTCTCTAGTTCATTCAGGAAGCAATCCAGTGTTGTGCTCATGAGAAGTTAAAAGGAGACCACCATATCTGCTTCACCTGTGACCTGAACTTAATCAATCATACATATCCAGGGAGGAAAGGCCAGTGCATTGACCCATTACAGTACCTTTAGTATTTTACATGGGAAATCCTGCTGAAATGAACTCTTTAGGAAAAAGCGGGATATTTGTAGACCAGATTCCCCTGCAAGCAGAGATCTCTAGCATTCATTTCCTCTTCTATGGTGGTGCTTCTATAAAAGGGCATCCCAAAATGAAATGGTAAGCAAAAGCAGGAAGAGAAGGGCTCCTAAAAATGCACAAGAGGGGGAGGGAAAGAAATTGATCTTTTTCTCCACTGACATCAAACCATGCTGTAGGCAAGCTCCCATCTTCCACATGTGTAGATTTTGGTGGATTTCATTAAAAAAAAAGCTCAAAAATACAAAAAAGAAAAAAGCTCAAAAATGACAACAACACAAGCTCAACTTTTGTGTCCGAATTTTCACTTTCTAAAATATGGCAGTCCTACTTCAATTCCTTATGTTTCTGGTGTATTTAAAATAGAAGGTATAATTATGACTATATATGGCAGATCAAATTATCACCCAGCTAGTAACAGCAGCCAATATTTTACTAGCATGTGCAGGTTTTTTTTTGGGGGGGGGGGTGTATGCCAATTCTGATACCTAAAACCCACATCTAGGAACACAGGTTTCTGTTTCTGTTCCCGCTACCCAGAAGCAGAGTTTTAGGGAGGAAGCCTTCTTCCCTTTCACTGCCTTAGAGGAAAAAATTCATTGTCCCCACTGCCTGAGACAATTGCCTCATTTTGCCTCATGAAAAAGCCGGCCCTGAACTTATATTTTGCCTCAGGCAGCAAAATATATTTAACTGGCCCTGACTCTCAAAACACATTTATGAGAATTCAGAGTTACTGCATCATGATCTATATAGGCTGCAATACAATGTGTTGAACCTTGCTGCCCTAGTTATCTTGTGAAATCTAATGTCTTCTCTGTTACCTGAAAATAAATTCTTTTTTCTTTTTAGAAGAAGGAATGCAGGATCCCTTGATGCAACTTGGGTAGCATCGCAGCCATTTCTGGTAGGTCCAATGAATCTTAAGCAAGAACTTCACTGGAAAAGCATGATGAATGGTGGGGTTTTCTTTCTTTACTTCTGCTGTTACCCCAACCAAGATAGGCTTGCCCTACATCCGGAATGACCTGGACATAGCCAGGATTTGGCCATTGGCAACAGTGTGCAGACGGAAAACACTGCAATGTCCATGAAAATCCAGACATATGGCAACCCATGTCGGACGTGTAGAATTTGGCGAATTTTCTTCAAAAAAGCTTGACTTTTGTGCCCAGATTTTCACTTTTTGAAACATAGCAACCCTAAGCCAAGGGCAAAGGAGAGTTCTGGCCATGGTCCTTGTACCCGGAGTGTAAGAAAGGGAGCTTCCTTCCCTTTCTATTCCTTGCCAGTTTGTCAGTAGTGCCAATCGGGGAGTAGAATTGGTGCTGCCTATGACCTCTTCTTTTAAAAGACAGCAGCTCAATGAGGAAGCCATTAAAAATATACAGTATTATGTAAGTTCAGGGTTCCACATTTTCACGCACCACGCCACTGCCCCTTGGCAAGCAAGCAAAGTCTCATTGTTCCTTTGGGATGTAATCCACTGAGAGCAGTCAAGTACAACATTCCTTGTTTTCCTAGAGTGGGCATGCAAGGGAATGTTTGATCCAGCCAGTCAAAACATCCTGTTCCTCCTGGCCTGGAGCATCCTTCCTTGCATGTGACTAGTGGGTGGGCATGACCTTTCCAGACCTGGTAAAAGGACAAGGCATGCAGCCTCTCTCTCTCTTTCCATCTTCTTTTGTCCTGCGAACTTCCTGGAATGAACTGCTGGCTGCCAGCCAAGCAGTCCCCCAGGTCATCTTCCTTATGGGATAAACCTGTTAGTATAAGTTTGTAACTTTAAGCCTTAAGCCTGCCTTCAGGGATCACACTGTGCTCTGCCTGATCGTGAGTAAACTTTCTTTTTATTGCTTATGAATAAGACTGTGGTGTCTTTATTCTTTTAGGAGGGATTCAAGGGGTCTTACCAGGAAAAGAAGAAGAGGAGGAGGAGGAGGAGGAGGAGGAGGAGGAGGAGGAGGAGGAGGAGGAGGAGGAGGAGGAGGAGTTTGGATTTGATATTCCGCTTTATCCCTACCCGAAGGAGTCTCAAAGCGGCTAACATTCTCCTTTCCCTTCCTCCCCCACAACAAACACTCTGTGAGGTGAGTGGGGCTAAGAGACTTCAAAGAAGTGTGAGTAGCCCAAGGTCACCCAGCAGCTGCATGTGGAGGAGCGGAGACGCAAACCCGGTTCACCAGATTACAAGTCTACCACTCTTAACCACTACACCACACTGGCTCTCAGTAGAACACATTTTAAACTGGACAAGTCAGATTGAATTGCTTATTGGCTTAAGAAACTCACACAAGTTTGCAACTAATTTTCTGCTGTGTAAAGGGGAATGCAGTCTGCTAAGTAAAGGGACATGCTAGTGCAAGTTAGGAAGGATATTAATAAACAATATATCCTCTCCTGCCACCCTGAACATTCCCACAGTTCCTCCCATAATAGCAAGCATTCCCTCCATGCATTCAACTTCCATCCATCCACTTCCCAAGTGGTGCAGCCAAGAAACTGGCTTACCTCCCTTTTCTGCTGTCCAAGGCTGAAAAGCATAACAGAGTCACAAGGAGCAGTCTTGCTCAGTGCTGTGATGCTGTTAATTTGCTACATAGGCTTTTTCTTCTGGTCCCTTAGCTGATCAATATTCTCGATGTTGGCGAGGAAAGAGACAAACATAGGGATTAGAGGAACAACTCAAGTGCTGCCAAATGAGGGCAAACAAGAAACACTCAAACCCCTTTGATGGGTGTAGAGGATTTCATTCAGCGCCCGTAATAATGAAATGGAAATTCTACAGCCTACGTTGCACAAAGACCAGAACAATTAATTATTGCTCAGAGGTTCAATGGGATGAGAAATGAAAAGTGTTCAGCGCATTAAAAGTGCAACATTCTTTGAAGCTAAGAAGAGGCTCGAAGAGCACCTGGGAATGAGAAGCTTTTGGAAAATCACACATAGGATGCTCCAGTGTGGTGTGAGCGCCAGTGTGGTGTAGTGGTTAAGAGCGGTAGACTCGTAATCTGGTGAACCGGGTTCGCATCTCCGCTCCTCGACATGCAGCTGCCGGGTGACCTTGGGCTAGTCACACTTATTTGTCCTTGGGCCACTCACCTCAAAGAGTGTTTGTTGTGGGGGAAGAGGGGGAAGGAGAATGTTAGCCACTTTGAGACACCTTCGGGTAGTGATAAAGCGGGATATTAAATCCAAACTCTTCTTCTTCTGTCTGTCGGGAAGCAAAATGGAGCCATCCAAAAATAAATGTGGAGGTTTCTACATACGGTACTTGTGAGAATCCCTAGACACACAGATATATAAGAATTTATAAGAATCTTCTTCTTCTTCTTCTTCTTCTTCTTCTTCTTCTTCTTCTTCTTCTTCTTCTTCTTCTTCTTCTTCCTCCCAGCTCCATAGAAGGGTGAAATTGCAAAGGTGATGGTGGTGGGAACAATGAGACCATAATAATTAGTGTTCATACAATGCATTAACTAAACGTCGTATATTCAGCTCAGGGACAAATTATGGAAAAGGCTACAGCCCAGTGGGAGAGCATCTGTTTTGCATGCAGAAGGTCCCAGGTTCAATCCTTGGCATCTCCAGGTAGAGCTTGGAGAGAACCCTGTCTGAAATTGTGGAGAGTTGCTGCCAGACATTGTAAAGGTAAAGGACCCCTGGATGGTTAAGTCCAGTCAAAGGTGACTATGGGGTGCGGCGCTCATCTCTCTTCAGGCCGAGGGAGCCAGCATTTGTCCACAGACAGCTTTCCGGGTCATGTGGCCAGCATGACTAAACCGCTTCTAGTGCAACAGAACACTGTGATGGAAACCAGAGCACACAGAAATGTTGTTTACCTTCCCACCGCAGCGATACCTATTTATCTACTTGCACTGGTGTGCTTTTGAACTGCTAGGTTGGCAGGAGCTGGGGCAGAGCAACAGGAGCTCACCCCATCATGGGGATTCGAACCACTGACCTTCCGATTGACAAGCCCAAGAGGCTTGGTGGTTTAGACGGGGAATATGCAGGAGAAATGATTTTGAGGAGATATGGAGAGCATTTGTAGAATTTGTCAAAGCATTTGTCAAACCATCGCAAGAGGTGTTGAAACTTTGGGAGGTTGGATAGTTACAATGGAATGGATCTTATTTATGATTATTACTTTGTCAAAATAAAATGATGATGATAATAATAATAATAATAATAATAATAATAATAATAATAATAGGAAACAAATACAAAGAAAGAAGGATCCTGAACATCAGAGACTGGGGGCTCATGTCTGAGGCAATGGATGGATGGCATTTCTTTGTCACACATGGCAAAGGGAAGGGAATTCCACAGCACAGGGCAATGGTAGAAAATCCCACTTTCTGATCACTGCCCTTTGATATTCTGTAGGGTGCTGCACCATGAGTTGAATTTCCCCAATTGATCTCAGTGATCTCACAGAGCTATTAACAAGGCAGGTGGTCTTTCAGGTACAGTTTCACTCAAAATTAAGTGAGCCAACGTTTCTCAGAGGAGAATTTCCTGAGGGGAAAAACACAACTATTGGAGAGTTTTGCCTCCTTCCCCTTGGAATATTGGGCAAATACCCCTCCCATTTTACCACCCACAAATAGCGTGGGCAATCTGGCGAGGCGACTTCTGCTCAGCTCTGATCTGAAACAGGGCCCCTGCCGGCAACTCATACTCTTAGAGAAGGGTCATAGCTCAGTTGTAGAGCATTTGCTTTGCATGCACAAGGTCCCAGGCATCTCCAGATAGGGCTGTGAGAGATCCATGCCTAAAACTCTGGAGAACTGCTGCCAGTCAGTGTGGCCAATACTGAGCTAGGTGGACCAAAGGGTCTGACCGAGGAGAAAGCAGCTTCCTATAACCTGATGTTCTCAATCTCAACATATGGACTGAGGGAAACCTGTGTTCATTCCAGCCCAGTAGTATCAGCTCTGACTGCCAGCAGTACTGTGCGTGCAAATTATGTTCCCCACCAGTGAATTAAGGTTCCCTCAACGCCAGTTGATCTCTCCCTCTTTCTCTAATAACGCAACAAATGAACGACGACAGAAGTGTTCTGCACAGCGCCGCAAGTTTCCCTGGTACAGAAATCTCTCCCCATCTCTGTGTTGCCGCGATCCAAGTTTCCTATGCTTGATGAATACCAGAATCCTCTCACAACCCACCCAAACATCTTGGGATCCATTTTGAAAAAGGGTGAGAAAAGGGACACATTTCTCATTTGACCTTGAATTCCTTCTTCGTCTGAGTCTTCCCCCTCCCCACCCACCCTTTTAGAAAACTGCACGTCCTGCTTTATTAACAGAACAAAGTTCACAGTGAAGGGGGGGAGACAAGGAAATTTGATGGATGACAGCAAGAGGATTGTGTCTAAACACATAATAACTTCAAGCAAAGATGTGTCCAGCAATCAGAAGAGAAGGCAGGAAATGGAAAGATGCATATTCCATTCTCTTTCCACATGCCTTAGGTTTTCTATCAAACTTTGGAGAGTCATTGGATTTGTTCTCACGGTGCAGTTGTGGAGGCCTTACTGACAATGCTTGTGAGAAATAATTGCACAGGTTGGATTCACAAAAGGCCCAATTCTGCACCCAGGGTCACATGTAATCCCAGTAAGAGAAGGGATTGGTGCATAAAACACTATTTCCTGACATAGTTTGGTTGCGCTGGTTTGGAGTGTTGTTGTTTCCTACAATGAACAGGATTCATAATCAAGAATGTCAGGCATGGGGTAAGGATGAATATGGACATTTGAATTTCTTCAAGCAATTTGGAGAACTTCCTTGAGAATATGTAATCTTTCAATTAATTTCAGGCTTAACTCTGCAATGTGTGCATTATCAACCACATATTTGGCATGTGACCCCTTAAAGAGAAACCACTATGACCCAGGAGGCTGGTTCCTGGAGAGCTGACTCACATGTGTGGCTTGGCTGGAGAAGTTGTTCCTATGCCATGCAAGCTCACAGGCCTCATCAGTAGTAAAGTTTGTTCTACCGCTAACTCAACTCCTAGTGAGTTCCTACATGAAGGGCAGAACACAACACAAACTCCACTTATTCGCCAACCCTCATGCCTCTGAATCAAAAGGAAGATCCAAAGTTTAAAAATGCAGTTGCAATGCAGCTTAGATTGGCCATGGAATTCTGAAGCACACTTAAGTCCAGTTCATTGGACCAAGGATGAGAATTGTGCCTGTATTCTCCCTCCTCTCTTTTCTCACACACCCTAATATAATATTTGTGTTTGCTTAAGCACAGTTTCCTGTTACATCCAAACCAGGAGACTGTGGTTTGTACTTCAAACTGTGTACTTCAAACCACAGTGGGTAACTATTTTTTTCCTTTGCTGTTGTTAACTGCCTCTGTTTGGAGATTGGTGAATTTAACTTTTGTTTTATAGGTTTGGTTGTTCCATAATTTATTTTGTCTTGTACTCAACCCCGGTATCAGTATCAATGAAGGGTAGGCTATAAATCATTTCAATAGCAAACCAACCACAGTTTGATCTTGGTTTGAACATTGGGATCGTAGTCAAAATGTAAATCAAAGTTCCCCAGTACTGTCAACTCTGGCTGGCAACAACTCTCCAGTACCTTCATCACTTGCTACCTGATCCTTTTAGCTAGAGTTGCCAGGGATTGAATCTGGGGATTTTCTGCGTTCAACATGTATGCCCTCCTACTCAGCTGTGGCCTTTTGCCTAGCTGTGGTGGTAATGTGGCAGTAGGGGAGAGAGTGAAGGGGTTGGAATCTGCAGTCAAACAGGAGATTCCATCTGCTCTCAAATCTTCTCAGTATTCCAATACTGAAAACAAATGCAATTAAATGGCAACTGCAGGTGTCAAATCTGCAGATGCAGATGCACATCACGTCGAGTTCCTCTGGAGCAATTTGTAAATACCATGAAGAAATAAAGACACAAAAAAACAATTGTTGAATATTGGGCAAATATTCAAAGCAGGGATCACCAACTTGATTTACAAACAGGAGAAATAGTTGTGGACACCCCATGTCCCACAACCAAGCAGACACCACAACTTATCCTCTTGGCTACAGCAGAATGCTTCCCGCAAGAAGTTCAGCCTGGAAGGGGAAAGGGACGGTGTACACATTAAGAACCTCTGATCCAGAGAAAATCTGGGTACCGTTCAATATAAAGCATCACAGAGGATAACTTTGCGGAGCACATTTGCTTCAACGCTCATTCTGTGTTAACTCGAAAGCTCACACTTTGGCTTTCAAAATACAGCTGGTCCAAACACAAAGGTCTCGTCTCGCTTGCTCAGCATTTTTCTGTTGTTCAACTGTGTTCTCAGGCAAACAACTGCATTCTACGCATACAACCATTCCCTATTATGCATGAAGTATATGCCAAATTTCCTAAACAACTTGGTTTTGCTGAAGCAGCTGAAAGGGGAGGAAAGCATGCTTTTGAGAAGTTAGGAATGCTAAGGTTTTTAAAAGCTTGATAATCTGCAGTCTTCTCTGGTTGGGTTCTTATTATTTCAAAAAGAAGAGAGGAAAGAACACAATAATTTATTCAGTGCTGTCCAGCTCCATACCAAATACCTTTAAAATGTTTTAAAACTGCCTTAGGTTCAGATTATGCAAAGTGTATAAAACCACCGCAGCATTTTGATGGGGTTCAATGCAAACATTTAACACTGATAAAATTTAAACGATAACCACATGCTGAGGGAGAGATCCCTAAAACTTTCCAAACTGAAACCAAATGCTTCGTTCAAACAGTGCATATGGCCTCCAATATTTCAGATAAAATAGGGGTGGGGGAGATTTGAAACTCGCCCCAATCTCTTCTGCACCCTGAAACACACTGCTGAATCTTCTGCTCTGTGGTCCAGTTCAGACAAAACAATCTTGGCCCACCAAAACATGGGTTTGTCAGACCAAGAAGAAACCTAACTTACCCACAGTTCATTGTGAGGATAAACTTTGGGAGGACGAGAACCACGTATGCCTTATTGAGCTCCTTATGTACACTGCAAACCTAGACAGCATCTTAAAAAGCAGAGACATCACCTTGCCTACAAAGGTCTGTATAGTTAAAGCTGTGGTTTCCCAATTAGTGATGTATGGAACTGAGAGCTGGACTATAAGAAGGCTGATCGCCAAAAAATTGATGCTTTTGAATTATGGTGCTGGAGGAGACTCTTGAGTGTCCCATGGACCTGCAAGAAGATCAAACTTTTCCATTCTGAAGGAAATCAGCCCTGAGTGCTCACTGGAAGGACAGATCCTGAAGCTGAGGCTCCAATACTTTGGCCACCTCATGAGAAGACTTCCTGGAAAAGACCTTGATGTTGGGAAAGATGGAGGGCAACAAGGAGAAGGGGATGACAGAGGACGAGATGGTTGGACAGTGTTCTCAAAGCTACCAACATGAGTTTCACGAAACTGCGGGAGGCAGTGGAAGACAGGAATGCCTGGCGTGCTCTGGTCCATTGGGGTCACGAAGAGTTGGACATGACTAAACGACCTAAACAACAACAATGTACACTGCAGAGAAGATGCATCTACTCCCTGCTCAAAATGCAACACTAGCAAGATTAACTAATCCCACAGGGCAAAAATCGGACAAAAGAGGGATATTGATTGACTGATAAACAGGAAAGATCCCTAACAGACAGAGACATTTGGAGCATATGCTACTATCTGGATGACACACACACACACACACACACACACTATTTTGAGTCCAAGAACACAAACGACAATAGACAGCATTAACACCTCAGAAGGTCTTGCTGCAGCTGTGTCCTTGGATTCAAGCAGAAATCAAGCATGGCTCTCACTCTCTGGCTTCTGTCTGCTTCCTTCTTCTAGCCCAGCTGTCTCTCACACACACTTGGCCTGGTGAGGGAGGGGCCCCACCCATTTGCCCTTTGGCAGAAAGCTATATTAACAATCCATATTTAGCAGCCATTATGCACCTTGCCTGGCTAATTCAGCAATGGGATCCTCCATTAGATTTTAACCTTGTTGGATCCAGGAATTAAAAGGGGCCAGGCATCATGCACCCTAACTTGCCCCCAAACTCACAACAATAATCTGCAGAGTCAGTAGACAGATGGTAAATCAACAGTTTTGGCACAGCAGCCTCAAGCCTTCTCTGCTCCAGCATTCCATGGACCTTGGGTAGGTCCATAAATTAGAAAGGGGGTTGGTTCGTGGTCCCCAACGAGGGACTGTTTCTAGATTATGAATTATCACTCCACACCTCATCAATATGTCTGGATCAAACCTCATTTCACTGGCCTTCACCTAGCCCTGTTCAGGGGGGTTGTGGGAAAACAAGAGACCCAATGGTGTTTCATCCAACATCCGCCCAACCAACCAAATCTCAAACCACAGATCTCAACGCGGAGGTTACAAACGTAAAAGTAAAAAAAAAATCCAACACGTACTCCACACCCATCTGCTGCAGTTCTAAAGTATTCCGAGTATATTCTCCAATAACTTCATGCGCCTTTGAAATTTACCAGACTTCATCCCATATTCTGCATGTAACTTGATTCCTCTCCTAGATGTTTCAAAACAACGTATGCAGTATCTTTGGCCTAAACAGGATAAATATGTGATCTCCCAGAAGAAAAAGTTCACTTCTAGAACCAGCAGGCTTCCATTTATTTACACAGAGAGCAGCTTTTCCTAGCCTGGTGCCCTTCAGGTGTTTTCGCTGGGGCCTGATGTAGTACAAACATCTGCACCAGGTTGCAGAAGGTTGGCCATGGGGGAAAATGTGTTACACTACCCTGCTGCAAGCCCATCCTAGCTAACTGATCCTAATCTACTGATGCTGGCAGGGAGACAGCGTCTGTACCTACCCCTAGGATGTCCAGGTATGTGGCAGGTGAGCATGGCTAGCGGGGAACAGCCTCATGGGAACTAGGACCTGTGCTGAGCCCAAATAGATCCACAAGGCCTGAGTTCCTCTGCCACTAAAATGTGTGAAGCAAACTGCCCTTTGAAATGCACACTTCTTCATATGTTGTGATGCACAACCCAAACACCACACACACACACAGCACACCACCAAACACACACAAGTTTTAACTAGGGGCCAGTTTGCAGTGGGGGAAATGTATTTTTAAGTTAAAAGAATGTACCAAAATGCATTATATCAGAAGAAAATGTTTGCAGCAATGTGTAAATTAGGCAAAATTGCACACAAGAATGTTGTAGAGTATATTAAAATAAACCCATTTTTGGCTGCAGGTCACTAGGCATCTGAACTTGATCCAAGAACATTGATTCCCCCCTCTAATTATGTAATGAAATGATTACAGAATTCAGTGGCCTTTATGAGAAACATGCCATTCTCTTTTGCCCTGGTTTCAACAGCATTGTGTGGACAAGGCGCGTCAGTGGTTTTTCTGGTAAGGTAATTCTAAACAAATGTATAAACCGCAGATATCTCTCTCACACACTCTCTCTCTTAAGCAATCCACTTGTGGGCACAAATAAACAGTGGCTGCTTCTTATTTTTGTATATATATTTTTATTAAATTTTCTGTTTTACAATTTAAAATACTCATTTAAACATCCTTAAAATATCAGTGACTTCCCTTCTTCTCTTCCATGGTTCAGTTTGCATATCATAAATCCCTGCATATTTTACAAAAACTAAACCATTCAGTATTCCATTATTGCATCCATCAAAACTTATTTACACTGCTGAATTTATCTTAATGCTGCCAACGTTTTCAAGTGTACACAATTTCTCCCCATATATTCAATAACGTTTTCCAATCTTCTCTAAATGTATGTTCTTCTTGTTCTCTTATTCTATATGTGAAGTCTGCAAGATGCACATATTCTGTCAGCTTAAGTTGCATTTTTCTTTAGTTGGGACCTCGCTCACTGCTTCTACCCTTTTAGGTAGGAACCTTATTAAAAATAACAATAATGTGATAATACTTACCTAAGAACTTGATGTCCAAGTTTCCAAGGAGGATAGTTTAAGAGCAGAGTAAGTTTAAGAGAGAGAGGAGCAGTGGTGTAGGAAGGGTGGGGCATGGGGCGGGGTGCCCCGGGTTCCAGGGAAGGAGGGGTGACACTCAGCAGCCCCTCCCCAAACCAAGCCCCGCCGCCCAGCACCTGTCCGTACTGCTTTACGGACGGACGGGGCAGCCCCACAACCCGCCGCTCACTCGGCGGCTCTCCCAGTCGCCACAGGAGCAACAGCGCTGGCCCGAATGAACTGTGCATGCCCAGATTTCCGAGCATGCCCAGTGCATCCGGGCCAGTGCTGCTGCTGTGGTGACCGAACGAGCCGCCAAACAAGCGGCGGCTCGTGGGGCTGCCCTGTCCATGCTGCTTTATGGACAGGGCAGCCCCATGACCTGCCACTCGCTAGGCAGCTCACCCGGTCACTGCAGGAGCAGCAGCACCGGCCCGGATGGACTGGGCATGCGCGGCATTTCTGCACATGTGCACTCCGTCCAGCATCATGATGTCACGACGCCCCTGCCCCCAGAGGGTTGCCTCTGCACTGCTGCCCCGGGCAGCCCAAAGGCTTCCTCCATCGCTGGAGAGGAGACAACCTCCCTTGGTTACTTCCCACACACAGGACCAGTCTTATAATTGCAGTGACAGGGTATGGTGACAGATCCCAGAGTTGGGGGGAGTTGCCCCCCAGCCATTTCATAGAATCATAGAGTTGGAAGAGACCACAAGGGCCATCCAGTCCAACCCCCTGCCAAGCAGGAAGCTCTTTTGAGCCAGTGCCCCAGACCCTCCAAGTGTCCCTATTTTCCAGGGACACCCTGATTTAGAGAAGTTGTCCTGGTTTCTGATTTGATCCCGGAATGTCCCGCTTTTCCTTAGGACGTCCCTATTTTCATTGGAGAAATGTTGGAGGTTATGGAGTTATCTGACCCCCCAAGCCATCTGAAGGCAATCCTGTATAGGGAAGTTTTTATTAATGTTTAATGCTTTATTATGTTTTTATATAGTTGGAAGCTGCCCAGAGTGACTGCGGCAACCCGGTAAGATGTGTGAGATAAATAGTAAAATGACCGTTATGGAATGGGACATCCCTATTCTCATTGGATAAATGTTGGAGGGTATGGTGCCCCAACGGCAATGATAACAACGATCATTTATGGCCCACGCTTTACCAAATGGTCCCCAGATGAACTACAAAACCATCACAATCAAAGTAAGTGCAATGTACAATTAAAATAATAAGCTAAAGACCACCACACACCAACAAAAATGACATTGCTGATTGCTCAGCCATCATACCAAATCTCAGTGGTTTTCAACCAGTGTGCTGTGGCACCCTGGGGTGCCTTGAATGATGGTCAGGGGTGCTGCGGGCAACACTGGCCTCTATCCCTCTTTTCTCCCCCCCCCCCTCCTCTGACGCTCTCTCGCATTTCTGCCTCCCAAAGGCTTGCACAATTTTTTGTTGCAGCAACCCTGGCTATAAGCTCTACAGGCAAATGGTGCCTTTGGGGCTGGCCATGGGATGCTGGTTGCCAGGAGCTGAGGTGGCCTTGGAGCAAGCAGGCGAGGGAGTCCAGCCAGCCAGTCCGCCAACCCCTTCCTTTTGGGAAGGGACAGACAAGTCCTGTGCCCATGTGGGGCAGTGTGAAGAGGAACCTCTCTTTGGGGCAGGAGGGCAGCTCAGAGACCAGGGGCGGCAGCAGTAGCTGCCCAGAAGACTCCCAAGAGGAGCGGAGAGGAGAGGAGGCTGAGGGAACACTCCACAAGGGTGGGGGTTCGAAAACGGGTGAGAGGCTGCCAGCTCTGCAGGCAAGGGGTGACATAACTGGGCTCCTGAGCCCCACAGGTGTGCTGCAGAAAGAATGTAGTCGGTCAGGGGAGCCGTTGACTCAAAAAGGTTGAAAACCTCTGTCGTATCTCATCCTCCCTTCAAATAGGCTGCAAGCCCTCCAAATACAGCTGTGTTGTTATTAAGTTCCTTCAGTGAGGTTTTAGGGCCTATAAGGGTTGAGACTAAGTTGGCAGCGCTTGCTTGTCGGTGGCCTGGACTTCCTGTCTGTCTGTCTCACCTAGTTGCTTTCTCCTGCAGTGCCATACACACTGTCACCGGGAACAGAGGCAGATTCAGGGCAGTGAGAGCGGTGCAGCTGCTTGGGGCATGCAGCCAAGGAGGGTGCCTTCTCAAAGCCTGGTAAGCAGTTGCCCAGGAAGGAGTTGTGAAGGCTCTGACAGGGTCCTCGTGTCCTCCTACCTCCTTCCCAAAGCTGGACAAGCACTTACTGGGCTTTGGGAAAGAGGTGGGAGGACCCTGCCAGAACCTCGCACCTCTTCCTGAACCCCTGCTTAAGCTGACGCTGTGACGGCTGAGGGGGAGGGCGTCAAATGTTGGCCTTGCACAGAGTGGCTGCTGACCAAGCAAGCAGAGAAGAAGAACAGATGTTGTAGGTTGTGAACTTCAGTAGCTTTCAGGTGTGTGCATGCTTAGCTGCACTCACCTGACGTTTACAGGAACCCACATGCAAATAAGAAGCATGTGATTGGCACCAGCACTATAATGCAGACAGACAGACAGACATCAGAAGGCCTGTCACCCTCTGGCACTGTGGAACTCCATCTCGCTGTTCTTTCCATTCATGGCCCTCTGTGGTTTGCTTAAAAACGGCGTTGGCTTGAGCACTAGAATTCAATCTCTCATTGTGATTTTTTTGCAAAAAAAAAATTATTTTCACAATGGGACCTTGTTTCCAGAATGGACAGACAGGACTTTGGGGCAGTTTAGTCAGTAGGACTGGCTGGCTCCCAAGGAAAGGAGCCAGACACATTCCCATATTCCCCCATCCCAACACCGCACAAACACTGTCAAGCAAAAGATCACCATTCCCTCTTGCAAAGTAAGGCGATTTTTCCAGAATAATCATTTTAAAATCACATTGGATTTGATACTCCAAGCAACCTCACTGCCATCGCCCTGCCACCACTCATCTACCCTGGTTTCAAGTTCTTTCTCCCTCCTCATGGGGTGGCATAGCAGCCTGGGAAATGGCATGCTGTGGCTGAGCTTAGCCAATTGGAGTCTTTGCATATCTGTGTGGGTTGTGCAGTTCAAAACAGTTCATGTTAAAATGCTACTGCTGCTGAATTTTACTTTCCAGCTTTCCTTTTTATAAAACACAATGGTAACTGGATTTTGCACAAAAAAAAGATTACCTGAGTTCAAAACACAGGGTTATGCTGCCCCCAGCTCACAGCTGGTTGGCAGCTGTAGCTACTTAGCAAGGAAGGGAAACGCGGCAGAATCCTGCGTAAAAAGAAGAAGAAAGCAATAACTTGTTGCAAACAGCTTAATCATTCCTTTGGCAATCCGGCAACTGACCCAAAATCAACCCCGTTAAGGATGGAGTATATTGAATGCTCCCTGCTGTTGGGAATGGAAACACGCAGTGGAGAATCATTAAAGCTGAATAAACTGACCCAAAGTTCAACAAGCATGCAATCTGAAGGACTAGAGATAAGGAGCTGGAACAACTCAGAGGAAACAAGGACATCAGGCAGCAGACCGAGCGCAGGCAGCAAGACACTTTGGGAAGGAAGACTCAGCGTACCCAGGAGCAAGTTCTATTGAGCATAGTGGGTCGTGTTCCTAGGTAAACATGATCACACTGTTAGTTTCCCAGAAATAGAAATATCTGACACTTTCATTCATTGAGCATTAAGTCAATAGATTTGATTTGATTTATTATATTTCCATGCCGTTTTAAATTCAAAGGAATCCCAAAGCAGCTTACAAACATAAATAATAATGACATCGCCATAGAACATCACAAGTACAGCATAAATCATATGGAACAATTAACAAATCATCAACGGAACAATTGCAGCCTATAAAACACTGTTAGCAAAGCAGTGACGCTCAACAACTTTGCCTCCCCCAACAATATATTAACAACATTAACAAAGTAGGAAACAAAAATTAAGCTAAGCCCTGTTGAATTATCCACAGCCCCATGACTCATTGACTTTCACTCTGTTCAGTTTATTAAAATACACATACACATAATGCCTGATTTGATTTCATTTATTATATTTCTAATTTCAATATTCAGTGTTCTTCAGTATTTCAGTAGGGATCACTGCTGGACAGAGAAGCATTATTAGCATTCCAGTATTCAAAGAGCGCCATCTTTTGGTTCTCTCTGTAATATCATATATTTAATTTTGAGAGATGCAAGATAAGTATAGTATTTTCAACCACGGCTGCACCAGGAATCATCTCCCCCAGTCTACCTGATTTAATTTATTTCAGGGATGGAGAACTTGCAGACTTCCAGATGTTGTTGGACTCTAGCTCCTATCATGCCTATTAGCCAAGGCTGCTAGAAGTCATAGTCCCGCAAACATCTGGAGAACTACGGGTTCTCCATCCCTGACTTATTTCATAGGAGCCTCCTCAGTGGCATAATGGTTGGAGCAAAACCTGGGGAATATCATATATTTAACTTGAGAGTGGCAAGGCTAGTGGAAAGGCTGGGTTTCAAATCCCCATTTAACCATGAAGCTTACTGCATGACTTGGGGCCACTCACTCTTTCACAGCCTTAATTGTGGGTTGTCGTATGGATAAATTGAGAGGAAGCATGTGTACCAAACCAGAGCTCCTTGGCGGAAGGGTGGTATTAAAATGCAACCCCTTTCTGCCCTTGCCTCACAGGAAGAACCTATGAAGTAGCCTTACTATTTCACATGTAACAGTAAACCATGGTTTTTAAAACTTCAATCCACTTTCCTCCTCCTTGCGGAGGAGGTACTCAAAGAGGCCAATAGTCAGAATTAAAGCAACTATTATCCATATAACTGAAGTTATAAAATATAGAATACAGCAGTTGCAATAAAAAGTAGGAAAGTTGTCAATAAATACTATTTAACACTTAAACAGCAACAGAATTAGCAGTCTAGTGATATGTGAACAAGCTTCAACAAGCTCCCAGTCTTCCTCCCACACAACCACGAAGAGTATTCTGCCAAATTTAGTTTTCATTTTTAAAGGATCGTGGCTCAGTGTTATACTCAAACCAGGCTTCTGAATGAAAGCAAACTCCGGCTAGTTTAATAAGCCAGCTCCATCATGCACCCCATACTCTGTTCTCTCCTACTCACACATTCCCTGCCAATGTATATAATAACTATCAACTGTTTAAAGTTCCTTTCTAATAATAAATCAGTCAGTAGTAGGTGCTTGTTTGGATCCATCCTTTTGTCTGATTTTAATCTCCTTTGGACGCCAATAATAGTTGCTGGCTTGCCCCTGCTGAGCATGAACCCTTCTGTTCTCTTGGAAGGAATCAGCAACACAAGCCAAAGCTGGGGATTTCTTAGGCAAAGGTAAACAGGAAAGGATCTTGTTCTTTTAATTGAACTAATCTAATTAAGGAACAGCAAGGGACATTAGGGCATTGCCAAAAAAAAATCAGCAGAAGGCACATTCTCTCTCCCTCTCCCCCCTCTATTAACCCTTCAGTTATCTGCTAAGCACTACAAACAGATTCAGTAGCAAGGATTCCTTTGCAGTGCACACATACCCCTATACAGTGCTACCTTGGTTTACGAACTTAATCCGTTCTGGAAGTCCATTCTTAAACCAAAGTGTTCTTTTATCAAGGCGTGCTTTCCCATAGCAGTGGGGGACTCAATTTATAAATGGAACACACTCAACAGGAAGCGGAACATGTTCTGCTTCCAAGACAAAGTTCACAAACCAAAACACCTACTTCCGGTTTTGCAGCGTTCTTAATCCAAGTTGTTCATAAACTAAGCTGTTCTTAAACCAAGGCACTACTGTACTACAAATAATCTAGAGAATTCTTATAAAAACCAGAATAGGGGCTGAAATGGCCGGAGTTGCATGCCACCTCAGTCTCCAAGCAGTGTGAGATTCCAGGTGCTCCAGGTCTTTACCCAAGGTCCATCTTTCCTTTTGGAAATAAGGCACAGCAGAGACTGTGGTGTCTTTATGATATATAGTTTATTTACACCTGAGCCTATGATGGAGGGCTTCACAGCATTAAACCCCAGGTTGGTTTTGTTTGTCTCATAGCCACAGCCTTGGTTTCAAGCAGAAATCAGTCATGCCTTTTCCCCTGCCCTTTTCCAGCCAGCAGCTTTTGAAATCACCTTCTAAGTCACATTACACACATTTTCCAACTCTAAACTCTGGCTTTGTTCATGACAAAATGAGTAGGGCCCCCTCTCATTTGCAGTCCAGCACAGAGCCCTCTCTCCTTGGCTTCCTTAATGGCTCATCACCTTTCATTTGTTTTCTCAATGGCTCATCCCAGGCGATTACCTCATGAGGAAGTTGATCCAGGGGTTCAGGAGGCTTGATTAAATTCTAACACTTACTGAGTCTAGGGATTTAGAAATGTCTAGCACCGACAAACACAACAACAACATTCATAATTAGTGGGTGCTCTTCTTTGTTTGTTGGTTTAAAAATAATGACAAACTGCCTAATCAAAAATCTGCTTTGCATAATAAAAACTTAAATAAAATGCAGCTAAGATTTGTTTTTTAAAAAAGCCAAATGGACATTAAATATACATTAAAACACAAGTAAAATCAGTTGGGGAAAAGTAAAATGAATCTAGGCAATTGAATTATATTTCTGGGCTGGCTTCCTTGGGTGTTTTTTTTTTTAAGGTTTTCTGCAGGTGACTGAAACAACATAGTGGGGGCTCCTCTTGCCTAGTGTCAATAGGCAGGGAGTTCCCAAGCACAATGTCTGCCACACTAAAAGACTGGCTCCATACAAACACAGAACAGACACCTGAAGGCATCCCTATTTAGGGAAGTTTTAAATGTTTGATGTATTATCATGTTTTTAATATTCTGTTGGGAGCCGCTGAGAGTGGCTGGGAAAACCCAACCAGATGGGGGGGTAGAACTATATTATTATTATTATTATATATTATTATTATTATTATTAGACACTTGTGAAAGTGCAAGAGATTTCCTGAAGCAGCCTGGTCCCAAGCTCTTAAGTACAGCACTGTCACTGAAAGCACATAAGAGTTCTTGGAGGCACATGGAGTGCCTGCTGATATATTAACTATTTAGTCTTTCATTTAGTCATTCATCCATTTATTTATTAACCCGTGTTAATGCTGTGTGTGACCCTATCAGGTCATTAATGACCTTGTGACAGGTGCCTACGTTCTGGCAGCCTCCCAATGGGATGTCTACAATGCATTATACATGGGATTGCCTTTGAAAACAGACCCGAAACTCCTCCTGGTCCACCGCTTCACCATCTGCATAGGCTTCTGTTCCATTTCTGGGGGCCAATTAAAAGTTCTTGCATTAACGTTTAAAGCCCTAAATTGTTTGGGGCCAGGTTATCTGAAAGATCGCCTTTTCATGTATATCTATGCCCAGACCTTGAGGTCTTTATTGGAAGCCCTTTTCTAGGTTCCCTTGACTAAAGAGATGAGTTGGGTGGATATTCAGGAGAAGGCCTTTTTGGCAATGGTGCCCAAACGGTGGAAGATTTGGCAAACAGCAAGCTCAAAAGGAGCCGTGTTTGGGGAGGGGGAGGCATCCGCCTTTACTGCAGTCAACTATGCCAGGACTATCATCCTCTTTCTTTGGAAGTTTCTCCAGAGGATGATGTCATGGAGATGATACCAGGAAAATGACTTCCTTTTGCCAAGGAATCACAAATGCTGGTGATGCTGAGAAGCAACCATGGGAGGATAAGACTATTGTACTCATGCCTTTATTCTGAACTTCCTATAAGGATCTCATTGGCTACAGGGGAAAACAAGATGCATCTTCAGGGTTCTTCTTTCATTCTTAAATAAACTCTAAAGTAGATTCTTTGAAGATTGTTCTGTCTGTCCAGAGCATAATAGACCATTGGTATCCTCTTTGACCTAGTTAAAACATACTGTTCTTAAAGAAATAAGAGGCACATATGCGAACAGATGTTTTCTCTGTATGCATTTGCTTCAGACCTGCACAGATGTAGCTTGAAAGTTCCTGCACAAATCCAATATTTAACCACCTGTAGGATACATGCTTTCTGCTGCTGGTTTGTGGGACACCCTTTGTCTGATGAGACATGGTTTGGGATAGGACACACAAGCAGCCTAATGCATGCATTGAGACACTCTCCTCTTCCTATAATGTGTCGTTATTGAAATATGTCATCTTACGTGTACCCCTGCCCCCGCCCGGCATCCCCTTACCAGCTGCCACAGGCAGAAAGGATGACAACACATCATGTATGTCCATTACAGGGTCAAAAGGGTGAACTCAACATGAGGTTGCCGTCTCAAGCAACGAGCCAACATTTGTCATCATGCCTAAGAGCCAAATTACTCATTACATTAAACCAGGGTTTTTCAACCACTGTTCCGCGGCACACTTGTGTGCCGCGAGATGTTGCCTGGTGTGCCGTGGGAAAAATTGAAAAATTACTTTATATATAGTCAATATAGGCACAGAGTTAAATTTTTTAAACATTTTTTAACATTTTCTAATGGTGGTGTGCCTCGTGATTTTTTTCATGAAACAAGTGTGCCTTTGCCCAAAAAAGGTTGAAAAACACTGCATTAAACTGCATGCAAATGCTTGGAGGCTGTCATTCAAAGTGTGATGAAAAGAGGGTTCTGCTTAACCCTGTCCCTTCCAACAATTTGTCCACTCAAAATTACACCCTGGTCAGGGGTAAATGGAATGCAAAAGAACACTTAAGTATTGATTGTGACACATTCAAAGCTTAAAATATTACTGTAAGGTACCACTGTGGTAAACTTAATATTGCCACTAAGGGTCACTGTTGTTCAACATTTGCAGATTGTCTTTTTGTGTGCCAATCAAGGCTGGGCAAGTTATTTGGTGGTGAGGTTCAGGATACATCAGCAATAAGCATCAGGACATCATTTGCAGGCATTAAGGGCAGTTCTCAGTTGCGTGTGATTAATATCATTTGCATATTACTTTCAGGGGAAGGACTCGGTGAGGTCTAAGATAGATAGAACTCGTGGTACAATCTTCTGTTGGCCAGAGAGCTTTTGCTAGATGCACCAGAATACTCTGAGGCATAACTAGGCTGTGCCCCTAACCACCTACTGCTCCCACCTAGTAAACAGCATTTAATCTCACCCTGTAGCTCAAGAAGTACCACCCCTTAGCTCCCAGGCTCTCCATTCTCTCAAGTGGAGGATCAAGTAATCTATCAACACTAGACTCTAGTCCTGTGAGGGTGAAGTGGTGGAGGCGTCCAGAATGGAGGTTTCATTTCCCCCCCAAAGAGCACCTCAATTCCTCTTGCAGTACATAGCTTCATAGCAGAGAATGTGCTTTGCATTTAGAAGGTCTCAGCTTCAATCCCTCAGTATCCTCAGTTGTGTGTGTGGTTTTTTTAGGATCGGTGTCAGGGCTGACATGGGCACAGGTCAGGAAGTTCAATTTTTGTTGTTGTTGTTGTTCTCAAGAAAACCACAAACACAAAGAAGCCTCAAGACAAGACCAGCTTTCTCTTCCCCCTATGTTCTTTCCTCCTCCAGAGCTTACCCATGTAGGCATAAAACTATGGCGGAAGGAGCCCTTTCTCATTGTTCTGCCCATTGACAACTCTTTTTGTGTGACCTTGAGATAAGTGGGGAGGGGAGCCTAACACAGTAGGACAAGCAAGCTTCATGTGCCGAGTCAGAACTGCTTTCTGCCTTTGGCTCTTCCCCTCTCACTCATGCTGTTGTTTCTTCAGAGGCCACCACTCCTTTCCTCTCTTCATATTATGACCTGTCCCTCAGTGTCCCACCAACCACTGCTCCAAACCTTCCTCTTCCTGCGGCTTCACCTGGAGGGCTCACCACCTGGTGTCTCCCAACCCCTCCTCATCATCCAGCCAGTCCCTGTCCGCCGGGTAGCAGCTAGGAGTCACTTGGAAGCCACTACCATTCAACAATAATGAGTTAGGTGGACAAATAGTCTAGCAGCTTCCTTGCATGCGGATAGTGATGTAAGTGGCAGATCCAGAAGTTCAGGGTTCCATCATGATATTCTAATAGAGGCATTGCAGTCAGGTCAAGCAGATCTCTGTGTGCTGCCTTTCAGCTAGTTTCTACTATTTTCTGTGCAGAAATATTAAATGCGTCTTTGACACACACACACACCCCACAACCCATGCGGTCCCTCAACCCTGATTCTGGAGCACCCAGCTTTGGAAATCACCAGCTAAGAGAAATATTTCTAGTTCCATATCAGGGACCCTTCTGACACCTTACACTTGTTTTGCTAAGGAAGTCAGGGTTTAATTCCATGCATCTCCCCAGAGGCATGAGCTGGCAGGTGGTGGTGGGGATTTACAATAACAAACAGCAACCCTTGCTCACACCCCCTTTGTTGGAGCTGCTGGTGACCTTGAAGCCCCCACTGCAGCCGTGCTACTTGACCCCTCATCAAGCCCCCAGATTCCAGCACAAGAGAGGCAGATGTTGCCAGCAGAAGCCGGAATGATTGCACAGTAATGTCCATCATCGCCACACTTTTCCGAATCTCCGCGGCATGCAGGATATAAGGTTACGGTTGGCATCCTTTCTTACAGTCTTTGGAATCCGAAGGCACAGTCCCAGACATATTTGTCTATATCTCTGCCATCACTCTCAACTCGAGATGCCAAACGGCATACTTCTCTTACCCCTCTCCGCACACCACACTTTTTTTTAAACAAAGAAAAAAAATATCCATAGCCCAGGATCTAAGACTGAGTGTGAGCAGCTTCGGTGACATATAAACCGGCCTGTTCCACATGTGTCAGTGGGCAGCAGGCTCTGTGGATTGGGTTTCCTCCACACCCTGAAGCAATTTCAAGTGCCAAGCATAGCGGCCCCCAAGGTTCACCCAACTCCAGGATTGTTTTGTTCTCGGCTGGCGAATGGACCAGCTGTGCTACACACCTGTCAGCCAAAGACTCACTGGCCCATCTCACGAAGAGGTTGAACATCCTTGTGGCATTGCAGTTCCCCCGGGGCCTTGCACTGTCAGGATCGATGGAGGCAATGCTGGCTTCCTTGATCCTGCAGCATAACCGCATGTGTTAGGTCAGGACAGGGAACCTGCGGCCCTCCAGATGGTGCTACAAACTTTGTATAATGGACAATGACTTCCATTGACCATACTGGCTGGGGCTGATGGGAGCTCAACAACATCTGGAGGTCCACAGGACTCAAAGGTCATGGGAGTCCACAATACACCTGTTTCACATTCCAGAGCATCTGGCAAGCCACCTCTAAGATACAGAGTGCTGAATGCAATGGACCCCCCCCAATTTGCAGGGAATAAGGCTCTCAATAGTACTAGTCACAGTGGCTATGTCCTACCTCCACTGTTCGTGGAATACCAGTTCTTGGGAATCACTAGTGGGGAAAGTGCTGTTGCACTCAGTCCTGCTTGCAGAAATCCCATATGGCCAACTGTAGGAATGTGATGCTGGAATAAATGCATCTTTGGCCTGTTCCAGGAGAGGAGAGAGGAGGAGAAGAGATGAGAGAGAGAGGGAGTGAGAGAGAGAGAGGAGAGAGAGTCTTTGTGGTGTGTGTGATTTTTATAAAAGTTTTTCATAATACAATAAGTTATAGAAAATCAAGGTAATAAAAAAACAAAAACAGCTACAAAAGGACAAATAGAATAAGTAGAATGTAGAGTCCTCTCTTGAAGGTAGTTCTTAACCCTGACACCCACAGAAGGTAGTTAAGTAGCCCCGGCTTCCGGCGTGGTGCCCTTGAGAGCGGATCGGGGAAAGAGCTCTGCTGAGGTGGAGTGGACCCATTGCGGCAAGTGAGAGAGGAGGGGGAGGTGAGGACGACGCTAACCCCCCCAGGAAGAATCGGGGGGAAAGGTCCCCATTCGGAAGGGATCATCAACCAGCAGCGCAATAAGGGGTTTCTGCCCTCCGGGGATTAATCAAATATCCGGACTTTTATAAACAAGGGAAGGACAGCAGGAGAACCTCAGCGCTAAGAAGAAGAAACTCTCAGCCGCGAGAATCCCATAGATCTGCCAAAGTAAGCACCAGGTTTCTCTAATTTGTAACACCTAACGCCATAAATAGCCATCAATTTATCATAAAAAAGGAAGAAAAAGAACTATAACTGAAAGGAGGGCTGAAATTTTTATTAAAATCAGAATTTAGTAAAGCATAAGAAGAAAGGAGAGATACTCACTGTACGTTGATGGGTGCAAGTCGTGTATTTATAAACCCTGTCACTGATGCCACAACAGGAATAAGCTAATATCACAGTCAGCAATATCTTATATCCTTTATCCTATTCTATATTTCCCACTTCTCTCATATCCCCTGTACGATTTACTCCATATTATACAGACTATCAATTCCAGAATAAGCTACTATCTAGTTAAGTAGCCCTCCTCCTAGCTCTCACCTGGGATCCTTCTGTTCCTCTCATATCCCTCTCACCTTGGGAGATCAACATTTCCCTGCCTCCCACCCAGAGTCCTCCACCAGCCACCTACCACCTGCACGAGTAAACAATCCTTGGACCTGCTTAATAAGATCCCGAGTATAAGATGCCAAGAAAAAAGAGAAGAAAATAAAGAAGAGAGAACCATAAAATGCAAAAGAAAAAAAGAAAAGAAAGAATTTTTTGATTTTCTACCGCCGGTTACATAAAAAAAGATCTGATCCTATAAATATATAGGATATATCGTATAAATATATATATATATACAGTCAACCTTGGATCCTGAACGCAGTAAACCTGGAAGTGAGTGTTCCAGTTTGCGAACGTTCTTGGAACCCGAACATTTGACGGTGCTTCCACGGCTTCCGATTGGCTTAAGGAGCTTCCTGCAGCCAATCAGAAGCTGCGCCTTGGTTTCCAAACATTCCATTCGACTTCCAAGGTATGACTGTATTGTATAAATATATAGGATCAATTGTAAAACTACTACTTTGGACTTTCACTTGTTGGCAGACATGGCTTGATGGTGTGTGAAGGATGCAAAAATAGGGAGTCGGAAGGCCTGAACCTTGGGACAATTTGGTTTCCAAGGAGGAGCACAAATATTTTGTCATAAGAAAACTACAAGGGAATTGTGTGGGAAGGGACAGGAATTTATTACAGCATTTATAGTTAAGTACTGCATCCCTTCCCCTGCTACCCCTCCTCCCCAAATGGACTGATGAGACAGGCAACATTCTTTTGCATAAGAAGAGCTTGCTGGATCAGGCCAATGGCCCTATTAGTCCAGCATCCTGTTGTGATTCGAGGACCCTACTCTCCCGCATGTCAGGAATAAAACACATGAACACATAATTTTGGTTAAATGGAGGTAAAAGGCCACAACTTTATTGGTTACAGCGTGTGAGTGGTATTGGCTTAGGCATTGGGTTGAACAGACTATAGTTGACTCCCCCCGCCGAGCGTGTAGTCTCTCAAGGGTTAACCGCCATGGGGTGGAGCCTGTTGATGCAAGATACCACTGGAAGCTCCACCCCTGAAGTCACCGGAGGTCGTGCCATGGCCCCTAGCCACCAACAGGGCATTGGACAGGATCCACGACCGCTGGATTCCTTGTCCGGATACCCAAAATTTAGGAGGGTTAGGCGATGGCCCGAACCTTGCCCTCCGATACCACACTAAACCCAATGCCTAACCGCCAATCTAACATATTTTGTGACAATTTGCTACGAGGTAGGCGAAAAACCCAAGCGGCTGGCCAATTTTGCCACTTGGACAGAACTCCTACCCGGCCCTTGCACCAACCAAGGCGACCAAACCGCTAGTCCATAGCAATGTCCTAACCAAGAAACACACCTAAGGAGGGTGGCGGGTGATCCGCGGAGGAACGATGCGGAATGGCGGAGAGGAGCCGCTGCGGCTTGCCAGGTGCAGCCAAACCCCACCCCCAGTCAGCCCTATTGGCTGACTGCTAGGGCTGCGGCGGCGGGAAAGGTAAGGCTGGGGCGAAACGCCCCCGCCTCAATTGCCGGAGCCGGCTCCGCTCACAACACCCTCCCCTCGTGAGGAGGAGAGGCTTTCTCATAGTGGCCAGCCCGATTACTGTGGGAAACACGGAAGCAGGACCTGATTAAAAAAGCACTCTCCCCTCCTGTGGTTTCCCAGCAAGTGGTATTCAGAAGTATTACTGCCTCTGGCCATTGGCATATGGAGCAGAAGTGCGATGGGAGGGGGTCTCTTGCAACACAACCTGCCCTCCCTCCAGTTCGTGCTGGTATCACCAGTCTTGAGAGTCAAGGTGCAACTAGTGGAGTCTAGGTCCATTAGCATCAATGGGGCACTGTCCCTGAGCCGGCCCACCTATGACATGGGGTGAAGCACCTGCCTCAGGCGGCAGAATTGCAAGAGGCGGCGCCCCACCCGACCCTCCACTTCTGCTGCCTAGACGGAGGCGCTCCAGCATGCGGCATTGTCACTCACCTTCCCCATCGCAGGCGGGAAAAGCAGAGGAGAGCGGCAACACTTTGAGGAGCTCCCCGGCTCCAGCCAAGTTCGGCAAGAGTTGGAGGGTTCCTGTATGCCAGTTGGCACTCAGTTCTCCCCTGGGAAGAAGCCAGTTAGCAACACTCTGATCAATGCCCAGACTCCTGCTGAGTTTGGCAAGAACCAGGGCATGGCGATGGTGGAAGTGCGGCACTGCGGTGGGCCAGGAGGCAACAATTCCCGATGAAATTGGTGAAAAGGAATGGGCTGCACTGCCCCACCAACTTCAGCCTGCTGCCCTCAGGCAGCCCGGTCCTACCTGTCTTCTTATTTACAAGCAGTCCGGGGAGGTGAATCTCAGTGTTTGTGCCTTGTCAAACCCCCCAGGGAGGAGAATGGGGATAAAACAAAACTTAGTTGGCTCTCCCTGTCAATGGCTCTGGCTCCACCTACTGTTGGTTGAAAGCCTCTATGGGTGAAACTACTACTGGGCGAAAGTTAACTTGGTGCCTGTTTGAACATTCATCAAGATGCATGATCTGCGGTACCTCGGCTATGCAAAGTAGGTGGGATCACTCATCTGAAAGTGCTACCTGGTCAAAATTTCCTTGTTCGTGTAACACACCCCAGAAGGTACAGTGAGAAACCTTTCCCTCAGGCTAACTTGGCACATGATGGACTGTCTAGCAGCTGTGGAAGACAGGAAGCTGAGGTTTATAAGCCTTGTTCAGAAGTGTTGCTCACGTGTGAGGAAGGGGCCTTGTGGCAAATAGCCCACTGGGATGGGCAAATCTGTCAAATCTTCTTTCTCTCATCCCCCCATTTTCCAATCTTGAGTTCAGTTCACCACATTTCCACGCACAGAGATATATACAGTGCTTTTTTTTCTTAGGGGTACTCTCATTTTGACTCAAGAAAATCGCCATTTTATAGTTCAAATCGGGGGAAATAAATACAGTAAATACAACAAAACTGACCAATCACCGTGCTAGATTCCAACTCCTACTTCACACATTAAATGCTCGCTTCCGTCTGAGACTCAGGAAACACTGTGACAGGAAATGAAACCACCATCGGTAGTAGCAATGGAACTGATGGTTCACCGTGCTAGAGAAGAAACTAAAACATTTAAATTTTTAGTTTTATTCTCCCATTAGATTCACAAAAAATTTAGGGGTATGCGTACCCCCACATACCCCCGGAAAAAAGCACTTGAGATAGATAGATAGATAGATAGATAGATAGATAGATAGATAGATAGATGTTGTTGTTGTTCAGTCGTTCAGTCATGTCCGACTCTTCGTGACCCCATGGACCAGAGCACGCCAGGCACGCCTATCCTTCACTGCCTCTCGCAGTTTGGCCAAATAGATAGATAGATAGATAGATAGATAGATAGATAGATAGATGGACGGACGGATGGATGGATGGATGGATAGATATAGATATATCTGCAAGGCTGGATTAACCATTAAGCAAAATAAGCATGTGTTTAGGGCATCAAGGGAAGGGGAGCACCACATAAATTTTCCATTGCCAGATATACCATATATTTATACTACTACTACTACTACTACTACTAATAATAATAATAATAATAATAATAAAATAGTAATAATAGAGATTAATGATATAGGATTTATTGTTGTTTATATTTTGAATTAGATATATATATAGGGGCACCAAAATCTTTTAAGTGCTCATGGCCTCTAAAAATCTTAATCTGGCGCTGTGTAGTGTGTGTGTGTGTGTGTGTGTGTGTCCTCATGAAAATTCACCAGCAGCATTTTAGCACAAAGTTATCCTAATGTACACATTTTTGCATACAACGTATCTGTAGTGCAGTATTTATTCGGGGAATAAGCCATGAAGCACAAGGGATGTGGAGCAGCGGAAGTCAATTTTGTGCTGAAGGCAATGGTCTATGGGGGTGGTATCCAAGCATGGTTTTTTGGCTTGAAGAGTTGACAAGGGAGGTGGTGGTGGAAGAGTAGATTGGCTGTGGAGGCAATTCAGGTGGGATGATATTTGAAGCCACCCTGGGCAGAAAGAAAGGAGGAGTTGAGTGGAACACAAGGAGTCTTGGTGGAAAATGCTTTGTCCACCCCCATCTAATCTTGCCCCTTTCTAAAATTTGTTTATTGGTGTTTTTGCAAATCTACCAAAGAGTAATAAAAAAGGTGGGGATTAAGGAGTTTTTTTCAGGATGGTGGAAAGGTGTGTGTGCTATGTCCCATTGATGTGGTGGCACTCAACCTTCTTCTGACAGAAAATGCTCTGCATGGGGAGGGAACAGAACAAAAATGGGGGGTCGAGGAGGGTCAGTTGGGGGGGAGTGAATGAGAAATCTGAGGAAAACAGGAGGGTATGCAAGGCAATGCTTCTACTCTCGTGTTCTGCATGGTACAGTCCTATAAGGACTGTGTAACACAGCCTCCCTTAGCAGTTGAAATAGTTCTCGCTTGCTCTCAATGACACTAGAGAAGGGAAGCTCCATGTTCAAAAATAAGGTCTGGAAATCAGAGGAATGTTGTTAGCATTCACAAGGTGACACACTCACGCAAAGAATTCCAGCCCTCTTTCTCCAATTGTAATTTGAGCCGGCCTGATAAACAGCAACCACAAGTCAATAGTGGGTTACTATTTACCACCAAGTTGCTGCACGGGCGGTCACTAAGGGCTGGTGGTTTTATAAGGACATGTTGTTGGAGAATGAGTCGGTCACCCACTGGCGAAGTCACTGGTACGAATTGAATGAGAAATGTCCATTTGAAATGCCCAGTGCAATCTGAAAGCACTGCATGTCTATATATTTAACATTCACATCGTATTTCAGCTGAGACGGTCAAAGCAGATTGAAATCAAGGCCTTTTTTTTCAGCCGGAACTCGCTGGAACGCAGTTCTGGCACCATTGCCATTATAAGAAAACAAGGGAGGTGTTTATGGTGAATTCCGGCACCTCTTTTTCTAGAACAATAGCACTGGTTGAAATATGGTAAAAACTAGAACTGGAAAAGGTATCTGTTTTCCAGAAATAAACAGCCTCACATCCAAGCACGTCCCTCTTCCCATTGCACAAGCCGGCAAACAAACCAGGAAGTCTATCATTTCCTATTACATCTGAGCTGGGGAACTATGCCTAACAGCTTTAGAACAAGCCAGGGTGTTAAGCTAACTTTAAACCCTAGTTTTATATACTGGCTTGCTCCAAAGAGATTCCCTGTGCAATCGATGTAGCTCTCCTTTTCAGATTTTCAGAGTATGGGGAATGCGAAACTAGTCTGGCTGGTTCAACAGCTGCTTCTACTAGATTCTGAACCTCACTGGATGCAGAATCACAGGCCTGGAAGGGGTCCACACCTATCCAGAGTGACATCCCCACAACCCTAGGACAGTATTATGTGTTCTGCCTGGCACTGGCTCTCCAGGGTGTCAGACCAGAGATATTCCCAGAGCTACCTGCTGATATCAGGGGTTGAACATGGGAGCTTCTGCAGGCAATGAAGTTGCTCTACCTCTGGCGGTTCCCTCACTGCGAGAAGCAAAGCTACAGGGAACCAGGCAGAGGGCCTTCTCGGTAGTGGCACCCATCCTGTGGAACACCCTCCCATCAGAGGTCAAAGAGATAAGCAACTACTTGACATTCAGAAAATACCTGAAGGCAGCCCTGTTTAGGGAAGTTTTTAATCTGTGACATTTTAATGTATTTTAATATTTGTTGGAAGCTGCCCAGAGTGGCTTGGGGGACCTAAATAATAATAATAATAATAATAATAATAATAATAATAATAATAATAATAATAATAATAATAATACCTCTGAGCTAGAGTCCACCTCTCAGCCTCAGCAAGGATGCTTGTTGCAGAAAAGCAGACTGTTGACCTTTCAAATGCAGGTAACTCACAAGAAGAGGAGGCTGTTGACCTCTCAAATGTAGATAAGCTTGTCACCGCACAGCCACCTTGTAGGTAAACACCAGGCACTCGACTCCACCTATTACTATTGCTGGCCAAACATTCATGACTCATTCTACCATGCAGCATCAGAGACGTGGCCTAGGAGAGCAAAACAAACAGGTGCTGGATATGACATTCCAGTGCAATCTCCGACATGGGCCAGGTGAGTTTTATGACCACGTTATTTACGAATCCCTAAACACAAGGGATATGTGGTGGAGTTCAACTCTGCTTGTACCTAAAGGAGAAATGACCTAATTTGCAAATTTCTAAACGACACTTGAACCATCCTTCAAAACCCTCTGAATTTTGCAGAGCACTGTGCATGAAAACTCATTACATCACTGAAAATAGCATTCAAAAATGCATCGTATCAGGGGGGAAATAGATTTGCGAAAATGGGTATGTTAGGCAAAGTTGCCTATAAAAATGTGCAATTCACACTTACACGCTGTTGGGTTTTTATGAGGACATTTTTTATTATTATTAAAACAAAGCAAACTGGTGTGGAAACGTTGAGAACTGAACATAAGACTTGAAAAATGAGAAACTGACAAAAACTGAAACTTACAGATCCACCCATCCTAGTGAGAGATTTGGGTTTTAGAACTTCTCCCTCTTTAAACTTTCTCCCTTTAAAATCTGAACACATAGCCTGACAGGGATCATTTCAACATGACTCAAACCTACTGTATATTCTGGCATATAAGACTACTTTTTAATCCAGGAAAATCTTCTCAAAAGTCGGGGGTCGTCTTACACACCAGGTGGAGAATCTGCGGTCAAGTATATCTCAAACTCTATATTTTAACTGGAAAAGTTGGGGGTCATCTTATATGCCCAGTCGTCTTATACGCAGGAAAATACGGTATATCATGTTACTTCCCATTAGAGGGCTCTTTTCCATTGAGCTACCAGCTAGCTTCTGAGGGTAAACCCCTGAAATGCTTCCTCCTGTTTGCAGAATGTCCTTGTGCAATCTCCATAAGAGAGAAATGCTCATTTTGCTGTCATGGAGTTTGAACCTTTCCCTTGGGGACACCTTCAGCCTACCAGTCTACTCAGCTGGCTGGGTGTTGGGTGACCGGAATGACACGTCATCCTTATGTCTCCCAAGTGCCAGAGTTTTCTTCAAAAAGGCAAAAATAGCCAGGAGTGAGAAGGGACACACCTCAATCCGTTTTCCAAAATTTCTGAATTCTTTGCCACAGCATTTTCCTTATAGCTAGGATCGCTCAGCTTTTCTTCAAGCTAAATGCAGGCATTTGCTCGGGAGGTATTGCGACTCAGCCTCCTCATTTTACGCAGCATGTGCTGATCCAGAGACTCTATTTGAAGAAGACTTTTTCTTTTAAATGTCTCTTTCCCGCCCTCATGCCACTCAAAGTGTGTTTATCCATCTCTGGTATTCCTCACCTGGAATACTGTGTCCAGTTCTGGGCACCACAGTTCAAGAAGGATACTGAAAAGCTGGAACGTGTCAAGAAGAGGGCATCCAAAATCGTCAAAGGCCTGGAAATGATGCCTTATGAGGAACAGCTTAGGGAGCTGGGTATGTTTAGCCTGGAGAAGAGAAGGTTAAGGGGTGATATGATAGCCATGTTCAAATATATAGAGGAGGGTGAAAGGTTGTTTTCTGCTGCTCCAGAGAAGCGGACACGGGGTAATGGATTCAAACTACAAGAAAGAAGATTCCACCTAAACATTAGGAAGAACTTCCTGACAGTGAGAGCTGTTCGGCAGTGGAATTTGCTACCAAGGAGTGTGGTGGAGTCTCCTTCTTTGGAGGTCTTTAAGCAGAGGCTTGACAGCCATCTGTCAGGAATGCTTTGATGGTGTTTCCTGCTTGGCAGGGGGTTGGACTGGATGGCCCTTGTGGTCTCTTCCAACTCTGTGATTCTATGATTCTATGATTCTGGTAATTTCTTCTGCCCTTCCCCTTTCACGTTCGTCTCTCTACCCCAGGCATCCCCAAACTCAGCCCTCCAGATGTTTTCGGACTACAATTCCCATCATCCCTGACCACTGGTCCTGTTAGCTGGGGATGATGGGAGTTGTAGTCCCAAAACATCGGGAGGGCCAAGTTTGGGGATGCCTGCTCTACCCCAACCAGCCACCAAACGACTGAATTCTTTCATTCCTCCTCTCTGGTCCTTTCGCTTCTTCCTCCTATAACAGCTTTCATCTCTTCTCACCTTCATTTTAATTCCTACTTTGCTTTTATAACAACAACCTTTTGCCTCACTTTATAATTCATCCCCCCCTCCTCCAGCCCTTTCCCTTCAGAAATTCTTCCAATTTCCCCTTTGTTACTGTTTTCATTTAAACCAATTCACAAACCAAAAGCTTATACCTTGGCTACTAATAACGAACCAAAGGTCATGGCCATTACTGCAAATTTATTATGATTTCTCTGTGGTACACAAACAACATTAGATAACTTAAGAGGCACTTCCTGGAGGAAAGATGGTTGGATGTTGTGCAACAAATGAGTAACGCTTTGATTTTCGTCTAGAAACCAAAATATATGATCAGCTGGAAAGGCCCTAAGTTAGAGATTGGCTATCATACTGGTTGTGACTGACCTCTTCCTTTTTTTCTTTGGTGTTTTAAGAAAGTCATGAGTGATTAGCAGGTGACTTGCTAGGAGACTCAGTCAGTTCCAATTAGAGGAAGTTTTGTAGAAACATCCTCAGCCCTGAGAAGGGAGCAAAGTCTCACAGCTAATTTGTTATCTTGCATCTAAACAGCATCACAAGGAAGGTACGAAAAGAAAATAGGTACGTGACACTGAGTCCATTCCAAAGTTTCACTTCTCTGCGCAAATTCTGAAATGATCTAGGGAAGTGAAATGGCTGAAGAAGGCATGTGTCTGTCTCTGCGTGATGTTGGGAGAGGCGCATATCTGACCAAGATCCTTGGAATATGAGCATACAAGAAGAGTCCTGCTGGGTTAACCTGAGCAGAACAGCACTCCCTGCACCATGGCTTCCAGCAACTCATTTTCAGAAGCATTACTGCCTCTGTTTTATAAATGATTTTTCATTGGTTTTACATATAATTACATTGAGTAACATCATACCCTCTTATTTAATCTCTTTGGCTCAACTGAGCCTAACGACTTCCCTCCTTCCCGTCTGATGGTTTTCAAAATTAAACTTTACATCTTTACATTTCGCTTCATTTTCTATCCTTGTTATATCATTACCTAAAATATTATATTTGTTGTTGTTCGGTCATTCAGTCATGTCCGACTCAACCTGAATAGGTAGCCATTTCATCTTACCTGCTAATGATGTTAATTGCTTACAGTTGTCTTTCAAATATAATATAAATTTGTTCCAGTCCTTTTGGAATGCTTGGTCTCACTGGTTCAGAATTCTTCCCGTCAGTTTCGCCAGTTGCATGTTTAGACCTTTTTGTTGTGGTTGTTCAGTCGTTCAGTCGTGTCCGACTCTTCATGACCCTATGGACCAGAGCACACCAGGTACCCCTATCCTCCACTGCCTCCCGCAGTTTACCTTTCCCCAAATAAATTAACACATGAGTCAGATATTTGGTTTGGTTTTTGGCAGAAATTTAGGCCACAACTTTACTGATTACAATCAAGTGAGTGGTTGCATAGGTTCTGGTTTGACTAACTCCCTGCACCCTTGCAGGCAGTGCTGTCCCAGAGACACGTTCGTAGGACAGCCAAGGATGAACACCAGGGACATCTGCTGGGAGGAGTACCAATCAGCCGCCCTGATGTCCCCTGGACTCGGGGAACCCCTTTTGGGGAACGCCAAACCAATGAGTCCCTGGATTCCTCTACCGGAATATCTTTCATTTGCATAGGCGTGGCCACGTCACATGCCACGCCTATCACCTGAACCAGAGCCTATCCGCAACTTACAAGTTGTGATGATTTGCTACGCGGCAGGCGAAACCCAAATGGCACCAGCCAATCAGCCAAGTGGGGAAAATTCCTGCCGTGCCCCTGCCCTAATGGCAGACGACACACGACGGCATAGCAAGGTCAATCGCAAGCCCTAAATATAGGGAGAGGTGGGCAGGTGTTCCGATGTGAAAGCCCCAAAAAGGAAGCTCAGTAGCCTCGCATGGGCTTAAATAGGTCCCGCGTTGCTGCTCTTTACGACACCCCATTGGTCAGATTGCACCCCAGCAACATGGGATCAACCTATCAGGGGTTGTGTGGCTGCTTCCAGATTACCCCCCCCCCCCATGACACCGGGTCATGTGACCAGGTCGCACCACAACATGTGCCCTCTTTTATGGAGGACACGCTTTCTGCAAAATCCATCAGCTTCATCTGCCACTCTTCTTTTGTTGGTAACTCCTGTTGTTTCCATCTTTGGGCTAACAAAATTCCTGCCACAGTTGTTGCATATAAGAACAATTTAAAAAATAAAATAAAAAATCTTGCCTTGGTATCTCTTTACCCATAATACCCAATAAAAAAAAGCTTCTGGTTCAGAAGCATTACTGCCTCTGACCATGAAGGCAGAGCATAGCCATCCAGGCTTGTAGCCATTGATAGCCTTTTCCTTCATGTTGAATCCTTGTTTACAGCCATCTAAGTTGGCAGCCATCACTGCCTCCTGTGGCAGTGAGTTCCATAGTTTAACTATGCAATGCATGAAGGACTTTCTTTTTTTTCTGACCTGAATCTTCCAACATTCAGCCACATTGGATGTCTGTGATTTCTGTTAGGAGAGAGGGAGAAAAACTTATCTCTATCCACTTTCTCCATGCAGTGCATAGTTTTATAAACTTCTGCCATGTCACCTGTGCTTCTGTGTAGCTCACCTTTCCAGAATGGCAAAAGGGTTGTTTGCAAGGGTTTCCTCTGCATATATTGTCTGTACACAGATGCTCTCTTCACATATAATCAATGCACTCATGGTTAGTCATCTCCCTCTCTTCTGAAATCCAGCGAATTCCTAAAGAAGGCTTTTGTCTTTCAAATATAAAGATAGGTACTGGGGAGCAATCTGATTCAGTTTGCATTTAAAGGTGAACCTATTGCACTTTCTGAAACAATACGAGAATGGAAATGGAGCTGTCCTTTGAAATGTAAACTTCTCTGTGAGAGCCAGCAGTGGTGTAGTGGTTAAGAGCGGTAGACTCATAATCTGGTGAACCGGGTTCGCGTCTCCGCTCCTCCACATGCAGCTGCTGGGTGACCTTGGGCTGGTCACAATTCTCTGAAGTCTCTCAGCCCCACTCACCTCACAGAGTGTTTGTTGTGGGGGAGGAAGGGAAAGGAGAATGTTAGCCGCTTTGAGACTCCTTCGGGTAGTGAAAAGCGGGATATCAAATCCAAACTCTTCTTCTTCTTCTTCTTCTTCTTCTTCTTCTTCTTCTTCTTCTTCTTCTTCTTCTTCTTCTTCTTCTCTGAATTTTGCAATGAGTTCTCCAGTCAAGTAAAGTACACAAAAATGCACACAGTTGGGTAAAGCACCCATAAAAATGCACATTTTGGTGAAAATAACCTGCAAAAAAAATTTTTTTTTTACAGAGAAATGCTTTTGCAAAATGTGTATCTTAGGAAAATGTGTATATAAGAATGTGTTTACTGCCCTGTGGTCTTCAGATGAAGGACGGTATATAAATTTAAAAATTAAGAATAATGATATATCGTGAGAAATTGACACTAAAATGGTGATGAATTCTAATGAGGACTTTAAAAAAAATGCACACAACTGATATAGAAATGTGAAAAACTGAACTTAAAATGTGGGGAAGGGGGGAATGAGGAACTAAAATGCGCAGATTGGCCCATGTCTACACGGAAGACAGACAATTCTGAACATTTATAAGCCCTTGGCAAGATATTTTCTAAGAACACAGCAGCAAAAAGCTGCCTGGGAGGGCAGAGGAAAGGAATCAAAATATACGCTTACTGTATTTTAAAAAGACCTATTCAAAGGTCATAAAAATCTGTTCTCAAACACTCTAGAGTGGTACAACCAGATCACCACAATGAGAGCTTATCCTAAGCTGAAAGTAGGTCATGTATGATTGGCACAACATCCTGTCTCCAAATAACACTTTTCGTTTCAAGAAAACCATCTCAGGATCCCTGATGAGGAGGACAGCAGCAAAATAAGAACAGCTACCAAAGACTGGTTTACTGATAGCAGAAGCCTGTCACAATTAACCCTCCTTAATAAGTGAAGGGCCGACATCAAAGGAATGGATGGATACTGGGCAACGCACATTTGCATGTTGTTGTGTCAGATACAGGAAGTTGAAGTCCAACAAAGTTTATTTACAAAATTAAAGATTGTACCATTGTTGCTGAATGCTTCTTTAATGCTGAGTAATCTCTGACTGTTTCAACACACCCACATTTCCTGTCCTCTCTCACTATGAATCCACACAGTTTTTCTACATATCAGCAGTTGTGGAAGATTTCTTCTCCCTGCTTGGCACATAACCAAGCTTGCCCTTAACTTTACATCATCACTTTTCACAGCATTTGATGGGGAAAGTTCTTCACATACTTCTGATTATCATTGTTATTGATTTGGTGGGGAAACCCCCTGTGGCGATCACACAGGGTCCCCAGTCGTTTGACGGACTATTGATCCCTGTGCCACCACGCGCTTCGCTGCCACCAACCAGGATCCCCTCCCTGGTAATAACTTTCACAGTCAGGGTGCAATTTTAAACAAAATAATAAGTGTTTATTTAAAAACTTCAACAACTTAAGATAATGGTTACAACCCTGCCTACGCTCACCACTCTACCTCACCACCAACCCTCACAATCAACAACCACCCACCAACCAACTCTCTCGATCAACTGCTCTTCAACAACTCCCCTTAACTCCCCGCTCTCTAACTCTCACTCTAACTGACTCTCTTCAGCTGCCCCTAGCTCCTCCCCCCCTCTGTTTATTGGACAGCCTAGGGCCAGCCACTTAACCCCTTACTCACTCCTTCTCCTATATGTATACCCTAGGAAGGCAAACGCCACATACCTCCCCCCTTAAATAAGTTTGATTCAGGAGGGATAACTGCACAGAGTTATACTCCTGATCAAACTGCGTGACACCTTAATTCAAACAAACATTTCCTATGTTTACTAACCTTAACTCCTCATCTTATACTGGCTTAATAATTGTTTTTTCCCACATTATATACAATAGATCATGCAATATTAAACCTTTAGTTAACTGCAAGAAAATTTGTAACTGTCCATTTTAATCTTTGCCTTCGGGTCTTCGTGCTAAGGCATCTGCAATGATGTCCAGGATCCTTTCACGCTCCTTATTGTCCTTAACCGCCACAAGAAGTGTCTTTCTCTGGGCACCAGTCTTTTCTCTGCCACACGTGATGGGATGCGAGTTGTCTTCCTCCGCCATATGACACAGTCCCACCCCGATCCCTGCAGTCGATGCGTCTGTAACGATTGTGGATTCCAATCTGTGTAGAGTCTTTGTTTCTCAGGGTCAAAAGCTCTCTTGGATCACCCTCTCTCTCCTTCAGGATCTCTGTTAAGTGTTGAAGCTCGATGCCTTGTGCAAACGTCTCCAAGTCCTCAAAAGCAGCATAAGAACTGGTTATCTGGCTTCTGAATTCATTGGGAACTGCTTTCAGAAGTTTGTGGAAAGCTGCTTTTTTAATCAGCTTGCTGAAGCTTTTTGGACACACAGGTTTACTTAATGAAAGTAGATTAAAAAGCTCCAATTGCTTATTGCTCTTAGCAATCTCCCTTGCTGTCAGTTCATCTTTGGTCTGTGTTGAATTATCAGTTCCCACTTCAAGCAATTTGAAGACTACTTTTTTATGTCTTTGACGTGGTGGCCATGTTAATGCTGTGTAACCACGTTCATTTTGGGCATTCATTTGTGTTGCATGAGCAGCAGGGTACCCAACTTCCCACCACACAATCTCTAGTGTAGGAAACACTTTCACTTTCATAGAAAGTTGATGGGACACCCTGGCAACTATAACTTTCAGTATGTTTTTCTTTCTATATTTCCAACTGATGAATGTTTTGTCATAACTTTGAATAGTTGTTCTAACTGATCTCACAGATAGGTCACTTTTTAAAACAACTCTGACTCCTCTTGAATGGACATAACCCATAAGCTCAGGGTCATATTTTTCACAAATCGCCACTGTGGTAATATGTGACCAGTCATAAGCTTTCCAGGCCTGCCCCCCAATGTCAAATATAAAGACCTTGCATTCTAAATATGGGGCTTCCTGTTCCTCATCCCACAGGATCCCGGAAATAAAACTGTTTACTAGATCAATGTTTACTTTATATGGGCGCTGACGTCCTGCCATGTCACTGCATGGAGCCTCTTGGAAAGGAACTTTTGCAATTGAACAAACACGGGCCTTAATTGAACCTAGACAGGTATAATCATAGCCGTACCATGGAACACCCATCACAATCTTCTTTGGATTAATGCCCATGTGAATGTATTTTTCATATTCCATTATGGTGTGGTTATATGGAGCATTGGCTCTGGCTTTGCATTGCAACCACATCTGACTCTGTTCATCATACGGCATAGCAAATATGAAATCACAAGACTTTGCAATCCTGGTGTCAGTGTGATGGACTACCCCTTTTTCTAGTCCTGGAGTATTACTGAAAATCGTTTTAAATTTTTGTGGGATGTTTCTTATTTCCTCCTGCTGTGAATGGGTTAAGGTAGGGGCTAGCTTAACTTCTTGTATATTACATTCTTGCTCCCCTCTCCCTTCCCAGCATGATATTTCTGCTTCTTCTGGGTCCTCTCGGATAGCACAGAGAGCCCAGCTTTCATTTCTCTGGTAAGGCTTAATCATGTTTACGTGAACTACCTTGTGCCCCTCATCCCCCTGCTGGATAAGGTAGTTTGCATTATTTATTTTGGACACGATTTGGGATGGTTCCTCCCAGGCTAGTTGCATTTCATTCCCCTTTTTGGTTGCTCTAGGCACGGGTTGTGCCAAGTCGAGTCCTAACCTCTGGCAAATGTCACAGGCCTTGGCAATACATTCTAATTTGCTTCCCCATATCCTGGCCATATAGAAATTTTGTGCCACTCTTCGTTTGGTCCGAGTTATCCCCATATGTGCCCCAAAAATACTATTATGGGCTTGCTTTATGATTTTTTCTCTATACATGTGAGGAACCACTAGTTGTCTGCGGTTTCCTCCTCCCCCTTTATAAGGTGTGCTAATGGCTTCACGATATAACAGCCCCTCCTCTAAGCAGAACCTCTCTGGGCAATCAGGGGTTAATGGAACAGTAGATTTTGCTGCCTCAAAACAGCTGTTTAGTCCTATGTCATTCTTTGTTCCTGAGAGAAATTAGTCTTTTGAGTAGTTTAAAAGGTATTAGGAAGCCTGGCTCACTCAAAGTTTCAACTTGAGGACTTTGAGTCCTGCCCTCATTGGCAACTGTTTCGCTTCCCTCAGTATCAGTTGACAGTTGGCCCACCTTGGAGCGGGTAATAACAACGCACTCTGTACATGCTCCAGGAGATCCCAACCGATAAGCACCGCAGTGGGGATTTCCTCTGAAATGGCCACGTGCCACTTTCCACTCCAGTCATGTAACTTAATGTTTACCTCAGCCATTTGGAGTCTAACTGGCTCTTTGGAGATTCCTTTTATTTCTATAGTTTTTCCTGGAATTACTTTATTGGGACTGATTACCTCAGGATGAACAATTGTGATTTGGGATCCGGTATCTTTTAACCCTAGATATTTTTTGTTTTCAATCCAAATATTTCCTCCTGACTTTCTCAAGAGCAAATCATTCTGTTTATCAAGTAACAGGTATTACTGAGGCCTCAGGAATCTCCCTGTCTCAGGCCTAGCTAGAGCTTCGGTTTCCGTGGCAACCTGCTTAGCCTCACCCTGCCCTACTGAGTGGATACAATAAGAGTGTTTTGAGTGTTTGTGCTCCCAGATTTACTTGTTCACCAGTCCTACATTCAAGCTTCTGTGGCCCAGTTTATTGCACGACCAGCACCTCATATCTCTTCCCAGTATAATTAGATTTATTTTCTTTACCTCAGAGGTATGGGTGTTAGTTGGGCCCACGTCACTTGGGCTTTTTGACTGTGGTATGTTTCCCTTTTTCATTGCCGGAGAAGAGCTTCCTTTAGCATATGCAATTGGTTTCTGGGGTTCCCCCACAATTTCCCCGCCAAATTTTTGGACTATCAAATCCATGGTCCCTAATTTCATTAATTTGGTCAGCTAGGGTTGCTGCCTCCTGGATGGTTTTTAGGACTTCCTTTCCTTTACAAGATAATTTCAGCTCCACAGTTATGGTGGCATAAAATTGCTCCAAACGCAATAACCTCTTCTGATTTTTTGAATTGAATCCGCACCCTCCTGCTCTAACCATTTTTGAGGTAATTTGTAATTTTGCCACCAACTGAGCATACGTTTCTTCTCTCAACTTTGTCACACTCCTGAATTTTTTTCTGAGTTGTTCTGAGGTAATTCCAAACCTCGTATAAATTAATTGTTTAAACATCTCAAAATCTGTTGACTGTTCTTCTGTCATTTGGGCGTATATTTCTGCCAGTACCCCACTAATTCTAGCCCTTAAGATCACCATTTTCTCCTCATCCTTCACTTGGAAATCTTTACAGGCTCTCTCAAATGATATCAGAAAAGCCTCTGGGCTATCTTTCCTCCTTGAACTCAGGGAATCGCTTTAAATCTACTTTGTTAACGGTTTGAGGTGTACTGTTGTTGCTGTTATTTTGATTGCTCAGAGCTGACAATTCCATCCTCTTCATTTCTAAATTATATTGTCTCTCTCTCTCCTCAGCTTGCAATCTCAGTTCTTTCTCTCTCACCTCAGCCTAATTCTTTCCTTTTCTAATTCTTGGTTAGCCTTAACTTTTTCTAATTCAAATTTATATTGTTGTTCTAGTTTCCACTTTTCTAATTCTATAGAAACTTGTGGCTCTCTCACCTCAGGTACATATTAGTTTCATCTTCTAAGCTCTGCTCTTCCCTCAGAGGATTCCCATTTTCCTCCCCTTCAGAGCTATCTTGAGCTGGTTCCCTCACAGGGTTCTTTGTCTTTTTAGGTGGCATATTGTGTGATTGAGGATTGACAGTTAAATTAACAAAATAAGAGAAATCTCCTCTCAGCACTGTTCCCCCTGGCTAGGTTTCTCCAGACTCGGGTCTCAAAGTTCTGCTATGGGTCTTCTCTCTACCCGTTAAGCTTACTTCCTCCGACCCCAAGTCAAAACTCTCTGCCAGAACAGATTTGTGAGCTCTCTTTTCTCCTTTTGTTATCTTAGCCTTGCAGCGTCCTTGGGTAACCACAACTACACCCCCCCGGGCTAGGTTATCACTTCACAGATTTACCCTTCCCCTTCCAGGTGTATTGCTTAACCCCAGCTGCTTCTGCCAATTTTGTGGTGAACAGGTACAATGATCTCAATATCCCTCCACGGGCTTATTGATGTCTCCTGCTGGCGTATTGATCTTATCCCGTCGCTGCCGCCAGTTTTGTGGCGATCACACAGGGTCCCCAGTCGTTTGACGGACTATTGATCCCTGTGCCACCACGCGCTTCGCTGCCACCAACCAGGATCCCCTCCCTGGTAATAACTTTCACAGTCAGGGTGCAATTTTAAACAAAATAATAAGTGTTTATTTAAAAACTTCAACAACTTAAGATAATGGTTACAACCCTGCCTACGCTCACCACTCTACCTCACCACCAACCCTCACAATCAACAACCACCCACCAACCAACTCTCTCGATCAACTGCTCTTCAACAACTCCCTTAACTCCCCGCTCTCTAACTCTCACTCTAACTGACTCTCTTCAGCTGCCCCTAGCTCCTCCCCCCTCTGTTTATTGGACAGCCTAGGGCCAGCCACTTAACCCCTTACTCACTCCTTCTCCTATATGTATACCCTAGGAAGGCAAACGCCACACCCCCCTCCCCACCAACCCCTAGAAATTAATAAATTCAATTATTTGGAGAATTGAAGGGAAGATTGGAAGTCAGTGGAAAAATTATAGGCTAAGATTTTTTTTTTCCAAACCAGGGCCTGGGAGGAGAGGAATTAACACAACCAAATGGTTGATAGTCCACCCAAGAGGAATTATGGGCCTCAGCAGACAGAGGTTGCCGTGGTAATGAGGTGTATGTTTGAAGTGACATGAAAAGAGTATTTAGGGCAAAGTGTACTGAGGAGGAGAAGGGGAGAAGAAAGACTGGACTCCATTTTGGGCAGGCTGGCTGAAGCAGGCTGGGAGAGATGCCATGCTGTGAGATCAGGACTCCCTCCATGCAAACTGAAGGTGTAAAAAGGTGAATAAACTCTATTCTTAAAGCTATGAGAGTTTCTGCTGTGTCTCAATTCGCCAAAGGAACGTAGACCTTGAGTGAGTGCCTGGAACCCCCTGAAATCTTGCTACCGCTCAGCAGAGACAGAAGGGTGGGCACCTGACTTTTGTAACATGTCTTCAAGTACCTTCGCACATTGCAGCCAGTGTGGGGAACCTTTGGAAATTTGTAATTCCAGATGTTACTGAATTACAACGCCGCCGCCCCCATCTCTGGGCATTGGCCATGCTTGCTGGGGCTGATGGGAGTTGTAGTTCAGGGCCAATGGTCCTGTGCTCTTTGGCAATTAGGCTTCCTGGTGCATGGTGGGGAAACACGGCTCTGTGTGCTGCTCCCAACATCACCCTCCCTACTGGAGCTCCACACGTTGAACCCTCTGGAGATCCGCACATTGAGTGGAAATTCTGAAAGAGAAACCTATGTATGTTCACTGAACTACCAAAATGTGCAAAGGCTCCTCCACAAAGTACCAGCTGCTATGAGGACAAACAGCAAGAGATGGCCATAATGCTCAGTGATAAATATCTGGCTGGAAGCTGTTGAGAACAGAATAATTGCAGAAGGTGGGGTTGCCTGGACATGTGTCTGCTCCTCCCATCACAACACTCGGCTAGGAGTGTTAAATGGGGGGGGGGGTTAGAGAACAAGGCCAGCCCAACACAGCAAATGATGTCCATTTCAAAGCCCGTAATACCAGAAGCAGCTTGCCAGGTGGTGAGGAGGTTGGCACAGTGCAAATGCATTGTTGTGAATGTTCAGTTGGCTCCGCTGGTGTGTTAGCAACCTGCTGGCCTCCCCGCCCATCTCGACCCTCCCTCCCGTGGTAAACAACAGTGACCTCACCTGCTGGGAAGCTAACACATCAGCTCCACCCCACCCAGCTCTCACCCAAGGCCATCCAAATTATTTCGGTACCCAAGACAGAAAATCCCACACGTGCCTCTCCCCTTCCTTGGCAGAATCATCATCATTATCAACATCACCTGATTTGCTTGCCCCAAGTCAGCTGCCTGACTTTCTGCCTAATGGTAGGGCCGGCCATGCTGGAGTAGGGCTTCTATAAATGATCCCAAGGGGAGGTTCATATGGGTGTTTGGCACTGGTATCAAATAGACTTCTTGTTTGTACTTGGCAGTATTAACTGGGGCAATACAGTATACTGTTGGATTGAAAATGGTCTTCATTCATGTAACATGCATACTTTTATTTGTTTTACGAGCTCTAGATGTCTGTTAACAACATCCTTAAGGGATGGAACGACACACGTGCAACTTAGTGTAAAACTGACCTTTTGCAACCTGCTGGTGTGGGAGATGCCTGGGAACTTTTCCTGAACCCAGCAATGCAACACAAACACCTTAATTTGCTCCTGTTAAAATAAAGGGGGAGTGGAGGGGTGAAATCAGCATTCACTGGAGGAAACAAAGCACCATGAGATGCCAGAGGGTGGGGGAACTGAACCGCAATTTCCATGAGCAAACAATCTGCTCAAAGCCAGAATATATATGTATCTATGAGATCACCTCCTCTGCTGCATTCCATGATATCATAATAGGTGAAATGTTCAGTCTTTTCAGTTCCTCAAAAGGACATCTGCAGATGTGGATGACAGATTATTTCATTGTGGGGGAGGGGAGGGATGGAAGAAGAGAGATGAGTCATGCTGCTAGTTTAAGGTGATGGTGGTGGGGCAAAACATTTGGACCCTTGAGCTATTTTTTAAATTAAAATCAATCCTAATACAGGTAGGTAGCTGTGTTGGTCTGCCATAGTCAAAACAAATAAAAAATAAAAAAATTCCTTCCAGTAGCAACTTAGAGACCAACTAAGTTTGCTCTTGGTATAAGCTTTCGTGTGCATGCACACTTCTTCAGATACACTGAAACGGAAGTCACCAGACCCTTATATATAGTGAGAGAGTGGGGAGGGGTATTACTCCGAAGGGTGGTGGGAATGGGTGATTGGCTGATGGGTGTGGAAAACCTGTTGACGACTGTTAACGACTGCAATTGGTCTTACAGGAAAAGGCAAGGGGTGAGAAGGCTAAAAATAGCTTTGTCATGTATAATGAGATAAGAATCCAATGTCTCTGTAGTTTGCTAAGGCTGCTGTGTGTTGCTAGAAGACCCCATTCTACTCACAGAGCTACAAATCACAGAGTGGTTTAACAATCAATCCTTCTTCCTATGGGAATTGTAGCTCCATGAGAACAAGAATCTCCTAACTACTCTCAGCACCCTTAACAAACTACATTTCCCATAAATCTTTGGGGGGGAACCATAGCTGTTTATAGTGGTATTATAGTGCTTTAAATGTACAGGTGTCACCAAAGTTTGATCCTGAACAACTTCTCACAATGCCTTTCAGTGGAGTTATTTCGTACTCAGCTATGAGTCATCAGTTAAGTGAAAATGCATTTGCGGCGGAGCCCTGAAGCCGTTTTGCCATCACCTGACAAAAAAGTTCAGTCTCTTTCCACACTTCTTCCTTACACTAAACTTCCCCTTTTATACCACAATGAATTAGCAGAATTCTAGGCTAGAACTCAGAATCAGGAAGTAAAGCACATTCCCCCCCTGAGCCATGCCACTTCGATCTACAGGTGGGAGGCTCCATGTTAGAATGCTCTCCCACAAATTAAACTCCCCACATGTAGAAAAAACAGCATATCAGGAAGGATAGGCTGAAATACTCTCCCTGGCATGCTATATTTCTAGGTGCAGAGGGGTGGGTGGTGGGTGAGCATCTAAACATGTGATTCCCCACCTGTAGCCTGTTGGTACCGTCCATGAAAAAAGTGACAACTTAATGCTGATTAAGTTATGGGGTGGGGCTGCACGTTGTGTATGCACCTATTGTTTGTGGTGGATGCCAGCATCCCATCCCTTGACCACATGTTTCCTCGTCATACTGTGCATGATAGTTAATCGCTGGGGTTTTTTTTTCTGTTTCTGGAAATAATTTCCATGCTCAACAATGGACAATGCATAGCAAAGTGGTGCAACCTCGATTTCCCTAGCAAATTTTTTAAAGCTAGATTCATGTTGCAAGCTGATAAAGGAATGTGTTTGAAGCCATGGGGTGCAAATATGAGGCTGTAGCTGATAAAATACACCCCTTAATAGAGACTAGAGGAAGGTTGGGGAATTTCAGGCCCCCAACTCTCTCCCTCTGACCCATGGGAGTCTCCTTAGGCCACACCCCTTTACTAGCCACAGCACTGTTTAGCACCCTCCTGGAGCACTTCCGCCTTGGACTTTGGCCGTGTTGGGGTTTTTTGCCTGGCTGGTGGACAAAGAGGGGTGTGTGAGTGTGTCTCTGTGTGTGGAGAAACCAGAGTGCCATTTATAACATCCCTCCATATTGGCATTACGTATGCGTGAGGGATGTTCCCCAATCCGAACCCCAACTGCACCTCTGGTAGAACATTTTGTTTCTCACAATCATTCAGACACGGATTTATTATTTACAGTTTTATGGGTGAATCAGAAGACAATTAGTATCAGAAAGGATTGTGAGCGACAGTTACGGCTGCAAGAAACCCATTTTAATTTCATGTTTAAAACTATTCATCCAGGGGGACTTAACTCTGAATTAGACCTCAATTGTTTTATTTGATTGTCTGTATCTTGGCTGTTACTTTGTACTGTGTCTTTAAACTCGATCTCCTTGTTATTAGTATCACCTGGGGTTGGCTATATATATATATTTCAAAAAATGTTGTTAGTAGCAGTGCCTACATAATTGCATGAGCACTGTTCAAGAGTATTTTTCATTTTCATGTATATTATATCTATTCAAAAAAAGATTGGGTGTGTAACTTATTTATATTACAGTTTGTAATTTCTACGCTATTTGAAGTTGTTGCTATGCATGTGCAGGTCATTGTTTGAAAATTTTATTGTCAGTTAATGAAGAAATTACATATCTTTCTACGAACAACTGTTGAACTAATTCGCTGATGAAGAATTCAGCGAAACAGTAGTTGTTATCTGGAATCGCTGCTCAGAGTTGGACATCAGAAATGGACATTTGCTGATTATACAAAGCTTCACAGCTTGTTCTCCGCCGGGTGAAGTCTGGCATCGTGATTCATTTAAGGACTTTCAGAGACTTCGGTTTGTTAGCCTTGAAGTTTTGAATCATTCCATAAAGTTTTCCATATTGTATTTGTTTCTGGTCGTCGTGTTGCTTTTGATATAGCTGACTCACATTTTGCAACACGGGGGTTTGTTTGTTTGCCCCTCAAAGCTGGCATGTCACACAGGGCTGGGCCTTGGCAGTGGTGGCCTCCCTTCATCTGTTCTCCGGCAGCAGCCACAAGCTGCCCAAGAGAGGGAACTGGAAGTGGCAGTTATGGAGAGGCCATGGAGAGGCCACAGGATACATCCTCACTGCCACTGCTCAGGACAAATACAGGCTCATCCTCCTTGCGGAACTCAGCAGTAACAGCACTGGTGGGGGACATAAGAACATTCCAGGATCACATCAGAAGCCAGGATGGCTTCTGTACTTCTGGGACTGTCCCTGGAAAATCGGTACACTTGGAGGGTATGTTGTGACATATATCTGTGGCCCTACCCACCTGTTGGATATGGTGCCAAGAATTTCGCCCTGAAAGGATTGTGGACTTCAGGCTGAGAAAGGTTCCCTTCATGGAATTTTGCAATGCAGTTCTAACCAACCGATGCATTTTTAAATGGCACAAATAGTAGGGAAATGCTGCATTAAAATGAAGATGTTAACAAAAATTGCACGCGTGTGCATCATATTGGGGAAATGACTTGCAAAAATCTGTATATACGTTAGTGAAAACTGCATACACAAAATGTCTTTATTAGGAGAAATTGAGATTTATTTATGTTTTTATTTATTTATTGCTAAAGCAGATTGCTGCAAAACGCGGAGAATTGAATTTAAGATTGCAAAACTGAGAAACTGAAAGAAATGAAATTGACACGTCCTTCCAAATAAGTGGCCTGGCATGTGCCATAGCTCAGCGATAGAGCAGATGCTTGGCATGTAGAAGTTTCCAGTTTACGACCTGGCATCTCCCAACGATCAGGCGGCAAGTGATGATGGGAAAGAGAGTTGCTGCCAGCCAGAGTGGGCTAGAAGGACAAAGAACTGATATGTTCTGCTTCTTGAGTTCCCATGTACCCTGATTTTATTATTAATAATATTTAAAACAGCTTTAAGCTCCAGAGAAAGGAAGCCTTCTTTGAGGCAAAGCTGAGAAAGTGCAAACTAATTTGAAATGTGCTGTCTCCTGTTCACATTTTAGCGCCTTTGCTCTCATCATAGTGTCTATTTTTAGAATAGAATGAGTCATTCTGTGTTTTCTTGACTCCCTTCCTCCCTGCTGCTGAAGATACGAGCTGGCTGACGGTGACCTCACGATGAGAGAATTAACCCTTTTTTCCCTTTGCCCGACACAGGCAGGTGTAAATGTTATTGCATTTTTCTCCCGTTAGGCAACCCTCGGCGAGAGCTCTCTGTTTCTGCTTGCAACTGTAAACCTGTTTTGTGTGCAGTTGCTTTGCACACCTGACTCCACCTTGGGCCATTGGTTCATCAGTTTCTCCATGTCATTTTCTCTGTTTGCCCCCAACAACAGACTTCCTTCCATTGGGCAAGTCTCTCATCACACCATGTCTAGACTTCTAAATCAGACTCCCGCAACTTGGTGTGGCGCTGCACTCCTGATGTCGGGGAGAGCAGCTTATGGGAGTTGTGGTCCAAAACATCTAGCAGACCTACCAGGCTGGGCGATGGCACCCTAGACAGAAATAGGTCACAGATCTCAGGGCTAAACTATATGCTGCATTAATCACATTCTTAGTTCTTAAGTGCCAGATTTTTCTTTCCCAAATTGTCATCATGGGGGCGGGGGGAGGTAATCTGGATTGGGAGCCTGGTCTGGTGGGGTAAAGGGAATTTAACCTTTTAACCCCTACTGTACTTCCAACCCAGATTAGCCTCCCCCCCCCGTGCTTGCTATTTATTTATTTATTGAACAATTTATAGACTGCAACATCATAAGGCAGTGTCCCTCAGTTGTAGGGTTACCATATTTCAAGAGGTAAAAATCTAGACAGAAATAAGACATGTCCGGGATTTCCAAGATGTATGTCAACCCTACTCAGTTGGGACTAAAAGCAAAAGTCCAGAAGGCTATCATAATCAACAGCTTGAAAAGTTGTTGAGTGGTCAGAAGGACCAGGAATGGTGCACTCCCTGTGTCCAGTTCCTGGTGTAGGCAGGTCCTTATTTAGGTTTGATGAGGCCCTATGCTACTGAAGGTCCAGCTGTCCTTTGTCAACAACAAATTGTTGCTGTTTTTGTGTTGAATATATGCTATATGGTAATTTATGGACCTAATAGGTATCTAAAGGCATTTGCACATAACAGCTAGGAGCCTACACAACACAAAACATTGTTGCTGTATGTAGGTTTTATTTTATTTGTTTTTTATCTTATATTTTGGAAATGTACATCCAGTTGTTTTTTCTTTAATTTTTGGGGGGCCCCAAGAGAGTGGGGCCCTAAGCTATAGTTTGTTTAGCTTATACGTAAATCCAGCACTGGGTGTAGGTCACCCACAAGTGCAACCAAGGCTGTCTCCAAACTTTTCTTTTGTCCCGCTCTTTCCAGACACAAGTATGCACAATGTCCGAGTGTGTTTCATTTTACCCTGGAGCACATGTCAGCTTGGGTTTTCTGCAGAATGCCATTGGCTCCGATTGAACTTTAAAGAGCGGGTTTTCGTGAGCAAAGCTCAACATCAATAGAAGAAGAAGAAGAAGAATAAGAAGAAGAATAAGAAGAAGAAGAAGAAGAAGAAGAAGAAGAAGAAGTTGGGGGCACTTGAAAACTGAGCTTTAAAGCATGGACTGTGCCTGGAAAGAGCAGAGGAAAGGTAAGTGCGGATAAACCCTCAGTTCCAAAACTGGATCAGAAGGTAGACTTAGGTAAATTCAGATCTGAATCACCCAGAGGAACCTGCTAACTGAGTCACTAGCACACAATCACCTTGTTCAAAAATTGTGTCCCACAGATCCATAGATAGCTGGATAGTGGTAGTTTTTATTTCTGCTTATTTCAAGTCTCTCTGAACCAATAACAGTGTGTATGTGCACTGCAATGTATAAATAGGGCTCTGTGCATATTTCTGCAATAGCAGAAAGTAATTAAAATACCAAGTGTCGGCAATTAAGGGAAACGTTGTTGAATTAACAAGCAAACAAAAGACGGACAAACTGGAGCAGTAATAGAAACAGCTGTTTTTGACAGCTGTTTAAAATGAGAAAAAAGAGTCTTTCCACAGTGCCCCGTTCTAAACAGAGATGCACAAGATTCCGACTCTTTATCCCTTCCTCCCCTGATCACAATTATGTTCCTGCGGGAATGGTTTTTGACGAGTAACAAATGTTTCCCTAAAGAACGGACCAGGTTTATTTTTCGTTAACAGTGTGAGGGCATGTATGCATAAACTGTTATCAGCCTTCCAGTTTCCTGAATTCCTGCTGGAAGACAAAGAGAGCTGAATCCAAGGGATATTGGGTCCATAATGAGTGGGATTAGGAAGATTTGATTATCCTTAGTTTATTGCGTCATGCACTGCTGGGGCAGGTCAGGAGTACTGTTGAGTAGGGACAGAAAACTCTGTCAATTTCTGTCCCACTTTTCTCCAGTCTTCACACTGGTTCAACCAATATCTGATCAGCTTACACATTTTTTAAAGTTCTCGTAGTGTACATTTTCCCTGATATATGTGTTTTTGTCTGTAGTTTTCTTGAATATACACATTTTTGCAAGCAGTTTTCCTTGCTATAAAGTCATTCTGTATGCTTTGTTTGCTAAAAATATGTTGTTGTTTTTTACACTTTTGTTGTTGCTGCTCAAGAACCACATTGCAAAATTCAGAGAAGTGCAAATTTCAAAGGGCAGCTGTGTGTTGATTTGTGTTCCGTTTTGGGATGTAGAAATTATGCATTAAAAATGAGGCAAGCTGATTTTCTATTGCCCTGCCTCTCAAATTCCTTTGGTTCACAAAGTCAGCAGCTGGGCCTCCCCTGGCCCAGATCCAGCCCTCTGAAGGAGACTGATCAGCCATCAAGAAGCAAAATGTGTGTGGCAAAATTGACATTTGTGGCAACAGAACTCGTGGCAGGTCACTTCAAGGGATGGGGGAAGTAGAGGTTCAACTTCTCAAATAACCAAGAAATCTAGCTGTTGATTGTGGTTTGCTTTGGTTCGCAATATGACTTGCAAATTTCAGAGAGGGGTCTGTGTGTGTGTGTGTGTGTGTGTGTGTGTGTGTGTGTGTGTTGAAAAAAGTCAAACCAGATAAACTAGTTTTCTTGGTTGTGCCTTGGGAGGGGAAAGAATGCATGCAACGTTTTACAAGCGGAACAGTTTTATTATGATCATCTATAGGGATCTTTCTCAACAATTGCTTGCATAGCAATTTTCAGTCTTGAAAATGGTCAGACGTCATCCTTTGTCCAGGCATTGGCTGGGTGGGAGTTGTGAAATCCCCTGGCACCGAGCCAAAAAGATTATCCTGTTCTCCCCCTTATATGGCTATCCTGCTGCACATAAGCAGAGTGAAGGTTGTCTAATAGGTTTCGCTGGCTGCTAATGGAAAGCTGCGCGCATATACATGATTTCATCCCAAGTCTATTATCAGACTTGAGCAGTGCTAGTTATGTGGGGGCGGGAGGGGGGAGCTCTGAATCAAGGCAGCCCTTCCCCCCTCCCCTCTCCAGACGAAACGGTGGGTGCTGCAACACACGAGTCGATTGCTGGTACCCGGTGTGCATGAGGGTTTGCGTCAGAGGGTGAGGTTCAGAGGGTGAACAGAGCCCGGTGTGCCAGGCCAGGCTTTGCTGTTGACACTGCCAACCCCGAGTTGCTTTGCAAGGCTGGCAGGGCAGCGTGAGAAGGACGTAGCAGCCTTGCACCCTTCAATCCCAGCCTTGGCACATGGCTGTCGTATCCTTCTTGCAGGATGAGCCACTTGCAGTGCTAGGATCTGATCTCTACGATTTGCCCAGTGAATCATTCAGATCGGATCTCAGCCTCACAAAGAAGTGCAGGGCTGGCACGGCAAAATGTGTCAGGATCCATCGCCCCGGCAGGCCCCCTCCATGCTATGCCCCTGGTGCAGGGTGCAGTTGGGGGCAGGGGGTGTCAGAGAAACAAACACTTGTAAGCATCTTCGGAAGACAGCCTAAGGGGAATGTTCTACATATGCCACAATTTTGAGAGAGCAGAATAAATGCATAGGATGTGTGGCACTGAGTGCAGGTTTAACATAGTCAAGCCTATGTACGTCTACTCAAAAGTAGGGCCCACTGTCAGTCACATTCGTTGAAGTCTCGGATTTCAGTGGCACCCTGTGCGACATCAAAATCTGGTGTCCCTGCACCTTTTGCCTTCTGTTTGACTTCGTAGTTGCGGTGCCTATTGTGGTGCCCCAGAAGCTAGGCATCAGGTGCGACCAAACTGGTTGCACTCCCCTAAATTCGCCTTTGCCACTGGCTTCATGAGACCTACTGCTGGATAACTGTGTCTATGCAGTCTCAGGGGTTCAGCAACCCCCACCCCTTTTTAAAAAGAACCTAAGTTTCTAGCTCTTATAGGTATGAAGTCTTGTCTAAAAGTGCAAATGCCTTGTGAAATCATAGAAGCCAGAGGAGGAGGAGCTGGGCAGGATTCCCAGTGGCCAGGTGTGTCTTCTACACCCTGCACGGACACCGGTTTTCTTGAATAGCAAAACTAGCATGCATTATTTGGAAATTTATAAAACCCTTATGCTATTTCCATAATTTATACAGATGAAGGAGTTTTGATTTTTCTTGCCATGTAATTCAGATTCCCCATTACACAATTTTTGAAAAAAATAAATAAATATCAATTAATTCAGCATAGTATTTATCTGTTTATTTACTGGCACCATGCCTGCCTTCCCACATAAATAAATAAATAAAGACCAGCTCACAAACAGGTGAGCAACCATCGACAAGAATAATATAGCAAAAAGAGGAGGAGGAAGAAGAAGAGAAGAAGCCATTAAAGTTATTTTAAAAGAATGTTCAATGTTTATTGAACACGCAAAACAACATCACTCCTGACTTGATTGTCAGTGAGACATAGCCTTAGACCCTGGGAGAAAAAAACGAATGCCTGTCCTAGTAACTTCTGGTTGGATGAGGAAGAGAAGTGGATGGAAGACCCGCCCCCCCCCCCTCTTTGATTGCTCAGTCGTTGTTCCCTAATTGCCTTCAGGTGTTGAATCAAAACAATCAGTACTTATGACGCAAGCCTCTAAGATAAAGACACAGATTAAGATATTTGACAATCTTGCCACGCTTCGTTACTTAACTATATACCGAGATAAAACCTTTCTACTCTTACTTTTTAGCTTTGTACTTCTTCCGGGGGGTTTGTTTGTTTTTTGGAAACAAATAAAAGGGGGGGAGGGAAGCAGTGGTAGTGACCAAATCCTCAAGAAAATCAGTATTTCAGTAAAGCCTGATGAGCTACATTTACTTCGCAGCTCATCGAAAAGCAGGCAGCGATGGTAGGGCTGCCATATTTCAAACAGTGAAAATCCAAACTGTTGCTGAGCTTTCTTGGCAAGTTTGCAAAGAAAAAATTGAGGTTTTATTTTTGGAGGGAAATTGGCAAAAACGACACTGCTGACACGTGTTGCCGTATGTGGGTTGCTATGCGGTATTCTGGATATGTCTGGGAAATTCTGTTTGGTTTTTTTAAAGAGAATTTATTATCTTTCATAGAAGAAAAAAAAACATACAAAAATACAAACACTACAAAACAAGGAAAAAAGAAAAAATACATATAAGAACACTAATTAAACAACAATAATTAAAACAACACATCAAAAATACAACAAATAAATTATTTAACATCCTCAAACTTATTTAATTCTTACTTAATGGACTTCCTCCCATCCTCTGTATTGGGTTCATTTCAAATTTACTTTAGTAACTTTGTAACTACTTTAAAATCAACATTAACAATTAATCTAATCCTTATCTATTATCTTTTCACTACCTTTATAATCTTATCTCATAACTATACAAATCAACAACTCTATCAATTATATCCTACTTTTTCTAAAAACAATTTATGCTATCGCCATTAGTCCCATGTCTGGGAAATTCTGGACGTGGGGCAACCTGGGGTCATGCATACCTCACAGCTTTGATAGTAAGCAGTAGGTTTTCATGTGCAGAAAATTATAGTATTTGAGAAATGAGCTAAAAATATACACTTTTAGAACCACTGAAATGAACATAGGAACCTAAATAGAGCCCTGCTGGATCATGCCAATGTGTAGGTGAGAATCCTGTTCTCACAGAGGCCAACCAGATATCTGTGGGAAGCCCCCGAGCAGGACTTCTGTGCAACAACCCTCTCGCTGCTTGTGATTCCCATCAACTGATATGCTGAGGCATACGGAGGCATTTGATAGCGGAGGTATACTATAGCCATCATTGCTAGTAACCAATGATAACCTTATCATATCTAGAATGGTCTGAATCTCTTTTAAAGCCATTACAAAAGTGGAGTCAGGCAGTGGCTCCGCATGGACCACTTGAAAATTGCTGAGGTCTTGGCAGGCCACTTAATTATATCTATATTTCCTGCCTGTTGTAGCTGTGCTAGATGCTGTATGGTTTTTAACTTTTTGGGGGAAGTCTACGTACACAGCATTTACCCGCATCCTTATGCTTACTGACAGTTCCAAAGAACTCTAAAAAGGTTTAGACAGGGCTTATCCTTGCGGAAGCCATGCTGGTTCTTCTTCAGCGAGGCTTGTTCTCCTAGATGCTCGGTGATCCTATATTTAACAAAGCTTTGCCTCATCTTTCCTGGAACCTTTGTTAAGCTAACTGGCTCATAATTTCTTGACTCCCATTTTTAAAAATGGCGCTCCACTGGCCACTTTTCAGTCATAAGAACGTAAGAAGAATCTGCTGGTCCAACATCCAGTTCTCACAGTGACCAACCAGATGGCTCTTGGAAATCCATTAGTCCTCAAGTATGGAGTCCTCCAGTATGGAGCAAGTTACATAGCATTGTTAGCAAATCAGCAATTTCACACTTGAGTTCTTTAATGGGTGGATCCCATCAGGACCCAGTCATTTGTTTGTGTTCATTTTGTCAATAAGGTTTAGGATGGCTCTTGTCGTCGCTATTTGCCTCTCTTCCTCAGATTCCCTTCCGAAGAAAGTCAGCTCAGGCACAGGGACCCGCTCTACATCTTCTGCAATGAAGACAGAAGCAGGGAGTTAATTCAGCATCTTTACCATCATATAAGTCAAAGAGAAGATCCAAACAATAGCTTCAAAATAGCCCTGAAAGTCCCTTCTCAAGGCAATGGAGAAAGGACTTTCCAGTTCATTTTGAAGCTTCTCTCTCTCTCTCTCTCTCTCTCTCTCTCTCTCTCTCTCTCTCTCTCTTTGTCTTCCTTCGTACATGTCTTACTCTTTGGTTTTTCTAGCGATGAGCTTCCCAGTTCATTTTAAAGCACCCCACCCCCTCTTGTAGAGAAGTGTTTCTGGCGGAAACAATTGAGAAATCTGGGTGTAGAAACAGCATTCAACATATGTTGAAAAATATTCTTAGTGTTTTCACATGTTCCTGGCTGAGCCCAGGTGAACCTATATAACTCCTCCCTCCCCCATTTCTGTATCTGAAACGTACCATTGAGCAGAGTCAGTTAGGATCCACATATACACAGACCTGCATTCATATACCTAGTTCAGTGAGGAACCAAGGACATTGCTAAGAACATTAAGACCAACGACAAGATGTTTGGATGCTAAGGGAGTTAAAGGTGTGCTAAAGGATGAGAATGAGATTGCAGAGCAGTTGAATGAATTCTTGGCCTCTAACTTCACAACAGAAGATTTAGGGCAGACCCCACAGCCAGTGTGGTGTAGTGGTTAAGAGCGGTAGACTCGTAATCTGGGGAACCGGGTTCGCGTCTCCGCTCCTCCACATGCAGCTGCTGGGTGACCTTGGGCTAGTCACACTTCTCTGAAGTCTCTCAGCCCCACTCACCTCACAGAGTGTTTGTTGTGGGGGAGGAAGGGAAAGGAGAATGTTAGCCACTTTGAGACTCCTTCGGGTAGTGAAAAGCGGGATATCAAATCCAAACTCTTCTTCTTCTTCTACAGCAACACTTACAGGAAGAGAGTCTGAGGGACTCCGTGGTGATGAGAGATGAAGTTCTAGGCCTAATCACCTGGTCTGGAGGGCACCTGGGTTCTCAAAGAACTCAAGTGAAACTGATGATCTGCTATTAAAAATATGGGACTTGTCCCTCAGATCAGTCTCCATACCTGAGGACTGGGAAGCAGCTCATGTAACACCATCTTTTAAAAAAGGATCCAGGGGGGATCCTGGAAATTACAGGCTAGTTAGATTAATGTCTGTCTTGGGAAAACTGGTGGAACATATTGTTATATGTGTGTGTGTGTGTGTGTGTGTGTGTATCACATTTATATACTACCATGTCATGAAACCATACAATAAAAACTTTATTTAAAAGAAAGGTGCAGAAAATGGTTAGAGAAAAGCATTTCTCCCTCTCATAACACTAAAACTCATGGGCATCTGATGAAGCTAAATGTTGGATAATTCGGGACAGATAAAAGAAAGTACTTATCCACTGAGTGCATTATGGAACACTCTCCCACAAGAGAACGTGATGGCCCCCAACTCAGATGGCTTTAAAAGATTAGAGAAATTCACAGAGGACAAGACTGTCTCTGCCTTTGCAGCTGGGGACAGTAATACAGTGGGACTTTGGTTTAAGAACAACTTAGTTTATGAACAACTTGGATTAAGAACACTGCAAACCCAGGAGTAGGTGTTTTGGTTTGTGAACTTTGCCTTGGAATAAGAACATGTTCCACTTCCTGTTGAGTGTGTTCCATTTGTAAATTGAATCCCCCGCCATTGTGGGAAAGCATGCCTTGGTTTAAGAATGCTTTGGTTTAAGAATGGACTTCCAGAACGGATTAAATTCGTAAACCATGGTATCACTGTTTACTGCTTTCTGGAACCACAGGAGGGGAGAGTGTGATTGAGCTTGAGCCATGCTTGAGGGTTTTCCATAGGCAGCTGGTTGGCCACCATGAGAACAGGATGCCAAACTGCATGAGCTACTAGCAGTCTCTGCTTATTGCCTGTTCATAGCACTGCTCCAAAAGTGCGAGAAAGGATCAGTCTCCTGGGTGGTGGGTAAAAGGTAAAGGTAAAGGGACCCCTGACCACTAGGTCCAGTCGTGTCCGACTCTGGGGTTGCGGCACTCATCTCGCGTTACTGGCCGAGGGAGCTGGCGTACAGCTTCCGGGTCATGTGGCCAGCATGACTAGGCCACTTCTGGTGAACCAGAGCAGCGCAAGGAAACACTGTTTACCTTCCCACCGGAGCGGTACCTATTTATCTACTTGCACTTTGACCTGCTTTTGAACTGCTAGGTGGGCAGGAGCTGGGACCGAGCAACAGTAGCACAACCCGTCGCGGGGATTCGAACTGCCAACCTTCTGATCAGCAAGCCCCAGTCTCTGTGGTTTAACCCACAGCACCACCCGCATCCCATGGTGATGGGTAGGAGAGAGCAAAGAGGCTAGATTCAGTTCCCACATCACACAAACATGCCCTTTCACCCAGATTTTGCTGCTGTGCTATTGTCTGTGTTCTTCTAACCACTTGCATTATATCTATGAGACCAGACCCTTAGCAAGAAGGTCAGTTTGCTTGAGATGGGTGTCTTCTATTTCCGGTGTGGCTGTTGTCTTTGAACACTACATGCACATGAAGAGCAGGAGAGATGGGCCTTTTGAAGGGAAAAGGCCCTTCCGAAGTCTCACGAAACATGGTGGATTTAAGGATAAGTGAGCACATGGAAACTGCCACACACACACCTCAAAAAGAAATGCCAAATATTTGCAGACACGATAATCAAGGAGGAGAATGGAATGGAATTGAAGCTTCGATTACATCCACCCTAGTACCAGAGATGCGCTGTGTGAGTGTTACTCCCTATTGAATGCGCAGATTCAGCCATTCGGAGTTCCTTCTATAAAGGAAAAAAATGTTTGAGTGTGTGTAAAAGTTTTCAACATTAAATGGTCAGAATTAAACATTGGATCCTTGAACAAAAACGCGTGAGAAAATGGGAAGAGCAGCACCGTTCATAATTGCCAGCGTGTAGTTTTCTTCCCCTAGTGATGAAACGAAACCGACCTCGTTTATTTTGCTAAAATAAACAGCACATTTACACTTTCGCGCCCGAGTAAAAAAAGAAAAAACCACAACAGCGTTTTGCAGTCGGCAGCAGGAATTCCGTTGGCCGCCGGCTGCCCGCCCCGATCACCCCACCCCGATCTGCCAGCCCTACGGTAGTGCCACCCCCTCTGGTCCCCAAAACGGGCTCCAACACGCCCAGCCCCCTCCCGCCTCCGCTGCCCCCTCCCCCTCCGCCAACTTGCCCCCGCATGCCCGGGCATCCCGGCCTCTGATTGGCTCTCCGAGGAAAGCCTCGTCGAAGGGGGCGGGGCTTCGCGATCACGTCACCGGGGAAACCCCCGGCAACTTCTCTTTGACTGGGCGCGCCGGGACAAGAAGCTGGCAGAACGCGGGAGAGAGAGAGCCGAGAGCATCGTCCGCACCGTCGACTCCCGGCGCTGCTCTGAAGGCCCGTCGAAAAAAAACAACCTCCCGCTGGATCTCGCTGCGCCGGAGATGATGCCGAGCAAAACGCCGCGCAAAAGCGCGCCGCGCAACCCCGCGCCCCCAGGTAGGTAGCCGGACGGGCCCCAGAGGACGCCGTCCCGCTTCGGCGCCTTGTCTGCGCGCCGCCGCCTCGGGCACAGGCTTCCCGCCGGCCTGAGAGGCGGGAGCCCGTCGAGGCACCGTCGCGCGGCGAAATCCAAACCGGATCAGTTTTGCCGTCTTCTTGAGGTGAGCGGCAATCGATCGTCTGGAGGCGCCTCTGTAGTGGATCGCAGAGTCCGAAGGAACCCCCGAGCCCATGTAGTCCACACATCACCCGAGCCACCCCACCCTTGATTTCGGAGCCCGGCCCGGGCGTGCTCGTTCCACAATCTTTTGGGGCAGTGGCCTTTTCAGTCCTGGGACTCAACTCAAGGAGCCACTCTGAATGCACATCTTCTCTCCCATTTTCCATGGCCCTGACGGCATAGCTACAACCCCACTTAGGTCAAGGTCATGACCCCCCCTCCATGTTTTTATTGTTCATGACCTGCCATGAAGATCAACGCTTACGTTGTCAAGTTGCCCGGTACAAATGTCCAAAAACAGTCAGAATTCTTTAGGCAGGTCAGTGATAGAAGTCCTTGATCTGTGTGGCTCCCCTCCCCCTCCCCCTTATATTTGCAACAATCACTTGCCCAGATCCAACAGTCCCCTGAAGGATTGCCTTTGCTCTGCCTGTTCAGCCATTGCCATTCACTTCCACGACCGCAAAGCAGCCTTGTGATGCCCTCCCAGCACCTTGAACTACAACTCCCACCAGCCCCAGCACCCACGGCCAATGGTCAGATCTTATGAAAGCAGCTGGGGAAGGGCTGTGAAGGGAAGCTGATCCCACCAGAAGCTTTGCATGACCGTAGGGATCTGCCCTGTAGCTGAGGGTTTGCCCATCTGACCCACTATCTGCTGTCAAGGATCTCAGGCAGAGGTCTTCCTCATCACCTGAAATTCTTTTAACTGGAGAGGCCAGAGATTAAACAGGGAGCGCATGCTTACAATGCGTGTGCTCTGACATAGCTCTACACCTGTAGCTGATGTTTACTCTGATTCCCTGAATAATTTGAATATTCACGAAGTCAAAGGTGAGGGTGCTCTGTTCTACCTCCCACTGTGTTGTTTAAAAAAAGTGGGTGGGGGAGTTCTGTTCCAAAATAGGGGACGAGGCTGGGCTGTCGTTTTGATATTCAGTTTTGCAATTCTCTGTAGTCAGCATTGCAAAATGCCTGAAGTACGGTCCTATTTACCAGCTCTGCATTCTTAAAAACACCATGTCCAAACAAACACTTGTAGGAAGGCCCTATTCTGGGTGTGAAGCATCCTCAGTCGGAGCAACTGAATGTTCACTTTCCATTGCCTCGCATTGAAGTGAATGGGGGATCCAGAATGTGCAGGATTATGCCAACTACAGAGGCATCCCTGGTTTGGGTCAATATCTCTTGTTTTATGATTATGACATATAATTTAAAACTGCATCAGGCTTATAATGCTTGAAGACGTCAATGGACAGGTTTGAAGTTGTTTTGTTACAATCGAGCCCTAGATAAATTTTATTGAATGAGTAAATGATTAGCCGAAGACAGCACCTGAGACTAACAACGTGCTCGTATTTTTTACAGACTCGGAGGCAGTAAAGGAATGCGCTCTTCAGCTACGCAGGATGGGGGACAAGTGGAACCTCCGCCAGAAGATCCTCAACCTGATTTCAAAGCTTTTCTGCCCTGAAACGTGAGAGCGCTTTAAGGAAAAGGAAAGGAAATGGAGGAAGAGAAATCAAAGAAAATTTCAGAAGACCCGACTTTTACATGTGTGGAGTCGTAAAAAGAGACTTCCGTAAGACAGAGGAGGTGAAACGTTTCCTGTGCATTTCTGCAGCCAGTTTCCTGTGGAGAAGGAAAAGGCTCCTGTGATATGATTTCTTCAGAAAACGTTCGTGAAAGTTTGCTTGCAAACGGAAGGAACTGGAGAAGGAGAGAACTGGAATTTACTGTTTACCAGCGACGTTGGGCTGTGAAGGGCACTGGGAAAGGAAGGAATCTGGGAGGGGTGCCCCAACCCAGAGTTCAACGTTCTGATTTCCATAGGTCTCGAATTCATTCACCCAGCTGTTATACTGTATTGAAAATTTATGGGATTTCATGCATGCCAGCGATCAACATTCCACCACCACCCTGCTCTGAACTCTGGACAGTGCAAATCAGTTTATCAGCTCTTTGTAATTCCCATTTCCTAGGAATTGGAATCCCAGGCTAAACTCAGCTAGGGAAAGGAGTATTTTGCTTGTGTGCTTGTTACAGCGAAATGAATGTAAGCTGTTACATAGAATCATAGAAACGTATAGTTGTATAATCAGCTACGTAATACATTACGTTCGTTGTTTTTTTTAATGTATTACACTGCAATGCTATCAATTTGCAACGCTAAAGCGAGTAGATCTGCAGTGCCAATGTCCCAATATTAGTCCTCCAGGTAGGACATTGTATGATTGCTTATTTTTGTTGCAACCATAATGGATTGCTTTTGGGTGATCAGCTGGAACCAAATATTTCAGGTGAATGTTCAAAGCATGCTTGAAAGCACACCGGAGGGCTGTAAAAAATAAAGGAACCCTTTTAATAGAAGTTACAGTATTCTTAAGATGAGTTGTACAACTTTAGCTAGCAGTTAACAGAATACAATTTCCCATTTGTAACAAATGTGACAAATTCCCTTACAGTGTTAGGCTTAAATGGAGGAAGCTGTAGAAAGAAAAGGAGCAAATGAAGAGTTACATTTCAGAGGGAAAATATGACTACTTTTTCTTTTACACTAAGAAAACCAACCATATTATTCAAAATGTGTCAGGAAGGTGAAATGTTACAGCTGCTTTTCAAATGGGGGAGAGATAACAAAGAGAGCTTTAACCCAATCTAGAGATGGATGCAATATCAGGCGTGCCAGCAGAGATTTCTTTCATACTCAGAGATTCCCATTCATTACAATGGGAGAAGTTGATTTGTGCGTTCAGAAAAATCCTAGCTACCAGCATGAAAATGAACCCAAAAGGTTTGTAAGTCTGAATGCACTGCAGATCTTCAAGGTACTAATTGCCCAGTTTGGAGATCTGACATTAAACAAACCGCAGGATTAAATCTCCAACATTTTTATTTCACGTTCCACCTGGCAGGTTAATGAATTGCACTTGAGCCCTGGTTAAAAGGCACATTACAACTATGGCTCAGATACAATACATTTCTAGCATCCTCCTGCCAAAAAATAGTGCACATTCTTCAGTAATTTCATTAAGACACTATATTTCAAAGCCAGGACATTAGCTTTGATCCCCCTCACACACACACCCATCAGACTGCCTTCCATAAAAGTGTAAACAGCTAAAATAGTTGACCTCAATGAAAAGCTGGCAAATCTTTTTCTGTTAGTGAAGTGTCATTTCAACAAATTTTGATTTCCTAAGATTGCTTTCATCTAGTACATGTTGCCAGATTCTGGATGAGTTAAGTGTTCAGGCAAACAAATAACTGTGGAAGTATGAAGTGTCATTTCAAACATATGGTAGAAGACTTTATTTATACTGTGTGTTGTTGTTGTTTGCAATGGTGAATCCCTCTCCCTTTTGTATAATGTTTTGATGCTGGTGTATTTGCCAGCTATATGTGTTTATGTCAGAAAGATTGTTTACAGCAAAATAGCTTGTTCAAAGTGTTTAAGGGTCGTATTCGCAAGCAACCCGGTTCATTCATGCTTCTTGCTTCTTTGCAAACATGTTCATCTGTTGCCTTCCACAATGGGCTTCCCAGGCTTCTTGCTTTCATTTCTACAAAAATTTGTGCTGACATCTTGCTGAGTTAATAAACTTGATGTTGTTGTTTTTTTGTAAAAATAAATAAATAAATGCTTTGGAATATAATTTCTGTGGAATTTGAATATATATACATTATGTCTCTTTTGCAGTTGACAATAAAGCTGTAACAGCTTTATTATTATTATTATTATCATCTCTGTTGTTGTTGTTGTTATTTGCCCTCCCACATATATGTCCCAACATGGTGCACAAAATATAATTAAAAACAGCTTTAAAAGTCCAGTTAAAACACTGTAAAGTAGACAACCCTATAGATAATTTTAAGGAGGGTGAAAGCAAATTGCCAATATTCCGTCACAATTTAGGGCAGAGGGGGCTGGAATAGGAGGAGGGAGTTGCAGCTCTGGGTCTTTTTTATTTTTAGAGCTGGAGCAACAGTGCCATCTTCCAGATCCTCCTTGACAGACGCTCCTTGCTCTGGCAAGTGAATGAGGCAATAACAAGGCTTTCAAGTTTTACTATGGTTTGTTTCAGAAACAAACCAAAGTAAGTACCGTCATATTGGTAATTTTAGACATTGAACTAACTGCTTTTACTTGGGATGGCCTCTTTGGATAGCAATGTGTATTCACCTACTACAAATTGTTTTTCTGGGGTAGGAGGCCCCTTTAAATGGCTATGAGTATTCCCTTCGAAATGTAGCAAGGCAACCTGGTAAAGTACTATTCAGAATGATGTGGCCATAATGTCAATAAATCAACTGGATTGGCTTTCCATCTTTGTAACTAGGACTAGTAGAGATGGAGGCAAATTCAGACTTGGCTTTCCATTGAAGCTGACTGCTTCAGGAACTTACCCAATATTTCTTGCTGCAGCGTAGAAACAGCATATTAAACAAAATCTTGGAGCATGTGCAGAGAAGCTTTCAGATTTCATTCCTGATTCCATCCTCCTCCTTGCCTTTTTGACAATTACAATGGTACCTCAGGTTAAGAACTTAATTTGTTCTGGGGGTCCATTCTTAACCTGAAACTGTTTTTAACCTGAGGTACCACTTTAGCTAATGGGGCCTCCCGCTGCTGCTGCACCACTACCACGCGGTTTCTGTTCTCATCCTGAAGCAAAGTTCTTAACCCAAGGTACTATTTCTGGGTTAGCGGAGTCTGTAACCTGAAGCGTCTGTAAACTGAAGCATCTTTAACCCGAGGTACCACTGTAGTTGCAATGCAAGGAGGTGGGGGAAGCCGAACAACCCTTTGTGGGTTTTATTCCTGGCTCTCTCAGCAACCCTAAAGCTTAAGGCATGACTCATTCCTCCTTTAATCTTAAAGAAGAAGGTCATTGACCCTGGCAGTCAGTATTCAGCTGGCTGTGTAGTCTGGAATTACCAGTTTCCTTGTATAAGGTAAAGTTGTGCCAGAGTCGGCTTCACCTGTTTCTTTGGCACACCTGCATGTTTGTCATCACCCTGCCGAAGACCTTTCCACTGTGTCTAGGGGCGGATGCAATCGTGTTGTTTATCAGAGACCATTTTATCTATCAAGGCGGGTGAAAATAGGGGGGTAGATGTTGTTAAGGTTGCCTACTGTAAACCACACCCTTTTCCAGGTAATGCAAATATCTCCTATTGCTATAACAAGCCAAGGGACCCAATTCAAGGTGCTCACATTAGGGTTTAAAGCCCTTAATGACTCAGTCCCCAAATATCTGAGAGGCTGCTTCCTTAGGCTCTCTTGGACAGTGGCGCATCATGGGTTGCCAGTGCCCAGGGCAAGGAAAGTATTGCACCCCCTAAGGCAAATATTGCACCCCCTAACTGGTGCCTCCATGCAGCGCTGCTGCCACTGGACAGAGCTATAGAGCAATGGTGGGAGATGCGTGCACACTTTCTCAGGCCGGGGCACCACCGCAAGTCTCACCATCCCCCTGTCCATCACCTAACATCACAAAGCATCAAATTCAGAAAAGGTAAAGGCATGGCTGTAAAGGAATGATCCAGAGTGCACATTAAGCCTGAATAAGTTCCACACCTTATTCAGTTGCACTTCTTCTGGCAGGAATTGAATACATTTGGGAGCAGTCAGGAGTTCCTGGGTGTATACTATACAGGGTTGTTTTGTACGAGGGTTGTAAAATTTTTGCCTAAGTCTAGCAAACTGTACGTAGTTGGAGCACTGTTCCCCCTCTTGCCAAGTGGGGAATCCTACTGTTTATCAGTTTAAAGCCAAACCTCCATCTTCTCAACTGGCTAGTGGCTTGCATGTCAAGCCAGAGGAAAACAATTCGTCACTCAGCACTTTCAATCTGCGCAGTTCCCTGAAGCAAACACCTGACCAGGAAGCAGGACTCAATTTTCCCGCCAGCTAAAAATATCTGTCTGCTTCAGGAACCTTTGGACTTTTTGAGCAAGCTTGTGCCTGGCACAATTCAGGCTTAAGCACTTAATTTGCCCAGCCCTTACAGGCAGAGAAGTGGCACGTTGCTCCTTTAAAGGGCAAACAGCTTTGGGGGTTCCCTAGCTCCCCACAAAGGCAGAACGATCAGGATGATCCAGGCAACAGAGAGAACTTTTTTGAAACTCCAGTCATTTGATGGGGAGAGTTAAGCCATGTTTGCTGATGGTTAAGGTTCTCCCATAGAAATAAACAGGACTTACAGTAGAATCCTATACATGGGACGTGGGTGGCGCTGTGGTCAAAACCACTGAGCCTCTTGAGCTCGCTGATCAGAAGGTCGGAGGTTCGAATCCCCACGACAGAGTAAGTTCCCATTGCTCTGCCCCAGCTCCTGCCAACCTAGCAGTTCGAAAGCACCCCGAAAAGTGCAAGTAGATACCGTATTTTTTGCTCCATAAGACGCACTTTTTTCCTCCTAAAAAGTAAGGGGAAATACCTGTGCGTCTTATGGAGCAAATGGTGGTCCCTGGAGCTGAATTGCCCAGGGGCCAAAAGCAGATTGTGCTTTTTATTTTACAAAGAGAAAAGGGAGTGTTGAAAGGACCCCGCTCAGCAGCTGATCAGCAGGAGATCGGGAGAGAGATAAGAGTCCCCGGCTCCCTTTCAGCCCCGCCCTCCTTTGTTGAATGTGCTGCAGAGGGAGGTTGTTTGTTTCCCCAGGACATGTGACTGGCTGATTAGATTATCTGTCTGAAAACAGTAGAAATGGCTCCCTTTCCTTAAGATTTTTCAGAAATGTGAGTTAAACCCCATAAAAATGGGGCTTTTCCTCTTTGCTTTTCCCCCTTTGCAAAAGGAGCTTTGCTTTTCCCCCTTTGCAAAAAAAGCTGCAAAACCTTTAGCTGATCCTCAAAACAAAAACAAAAACAAAAAACCCCCCTAGGGCTTTTCCCTTTGCAAAAAAAGCTGCAAAACTTTTAGCTGATTCTCAAAAAAGGCCTTTTGCCTTTGCAAAAACAGCAGCAAAACCTTTAGCTGATCCTCCAAAAAAAAACCCAAAACCCCAGGGCTTTTCCCTTTGCAAAAAAGCTGCAAAACTTTTAGCTGATCCTCAAAAACAAAACAAAAAACAAAACAAAATGGCTTTTAGAGGAGGAAAACCAGAAAAATATTTTTTTTCTTGTTTCCTCCTCTAAAAATGAGGTGCGCCCTATGGTCCGGAGCGTCCTATGGAGCGAAAAATACGGTAAATAGCGGGAAGGTAAACGGCATATGTGTTCACTCTGGCTTCCGTCACGGTGTTCCATTGCACCAGAAGCAGTTTAGTCATGCTGGCCACATGGCCCAGAAAGCTGTCTGTGGACAAACGCCGGCTCCCTCGGCCTGAAAGTGAGATGAGCACCACAACCCCATAGTTGCCTTTGACTGGACTTAACCATCCATGGGTCCTTTACCTTTTACCTTTTTAACAATCCTATGCATGTTTACAGAGAGGAAGATTCCACAGTGGGGTTAAGGACATATTGTGGGCAGTTTGTCTACCTTTGGTCCCCACCCTCAACACAGCCCTCAATCAGCTGTGACTCCTAGAAGCCGTCAGCATGCAATAGCGGCCACATCCCAGGAACGGCTTCCACTGGCTAGCTTGGTGAGGGTAGCTGATGGGTTTCAAACTCTCAGTGAATTAGGGAATTCACCTGCATGTGAAGACAGGCTCCAGGAGATTGAGTGGACAAGACTAATAGTGCAGAAGATGGCTTCTGCACGTGCTGTAGAGGGAAGTGAGGGGCAAATGGGGCTTGTCAACCTGGAAGGGGGGCCCATCTAAAAGAAGGAAAATTCTGGGGCTAAACCTCTGCTGCCTTGAGGGATATCTTTGGGAGGAGAAAAGATGAAGGAGGAAACCCTACACAAATCCCGAGTGGAGTCCCTAAAATGGTTGGATGGCATCTTGTATGCCTCCTTCCATCAACTCCTGCAGCCAAGCTGGTGCCAAACATACTGCTCTGCTTTCCTTTGGACCACATCAGTGAGGCTGAGATGGGGGTCTTGTAATCTGGGCAGCACAGGACCTTCATACACACTACCCAGGCTTGTGTCCTGAGGAGTGCTGCTAATGCAGCAGTTTAACTTCACCCCAGAGGCACACTCCAGTGTCTCTCAAGACAGACAGATGCAAACAACAGATCCGACCATGTTCAATTGAGTTCATTTCCAGTAAACTGTGTACAGACATGCAACTGTGCTTAGATTGAGAGCCAGTGTGGTGTAGTGGTTAAGAGTGGTAGACTTGTAATCTGGGGAACTGGGTTCGCGTCTCCGCTCCTCCACATGCAGCTGGTGGGTGACCTTGGGCTAGTCACACTTCTTTGAAGTCTCTCAGCCTCACTCACCTCACAGAGTGTTTGTTGTGGGGGAGGAAGGGAAAGGAGAATGTTAGCCGCTTTGAGACTCCTTCGGGTAGTGAAAAGCGGGATATCAAATCCAAACTCTTCTTCTTAGATCGTGTGCCTCTGCCCTGCGTACCCCCCACCCACATTTTGGTCAAGTCAGTGGCAACACAGTTAGAACTGGCCAAATGCTTGAGATCTAAGCAATCTTGCTAGATTTTTAACTTCTCAATTGTTGAATTTATATTAGAACATGAAGTGGCATTACTTGGGGGATCCAGCAAATTCTCCATTTAGGCACTAAGCAGCTTCAGCCCTGTGTAACTTCAGAGGATCCAGACATATAAGTTGAAGATGCAGTTTCATGTTCTTCCACTACAGATTATGCCCTGGGACCATTTCTAAAAAATGTTTCCAAAATACTATTTGGTGAAAGATCGGATCTTAAAACTAAATGTTTTAAGCCAAGCATCTATGTTTAGACAGACTCTTTGGAGAGGATGATAGGAATCCCACTGACCTGAACATAGATTTTTTAGCAAACTGAGTTCTTGATGTGATTCATGTTTACAGGAACAAACATTCCTGTTTAGCACCAGCTTTGCCTCATTTCAGATGTTCTCCATATGCTAATGGACGTGATGCTTCAACCTGGTTGGTGCTCTCCTGGTCCTCGCAGCCAATAGGACTGGCAGTTCCAAAACACAGGTTGCTTCCTCCTGTCTGGTTTCTGTTAGTCTAAGCAGCCAATAGGAACTGGCGAGGCACTGTTGTGGTTTTGTGGTTTTTGCTACACTGGAGTCTTGCAATGCACGTGGTAAAGTCTGCCTCTTTCTGTATGGGGAGCGGCTTTAATGATTTACATGTGTAGCAGGTAGGGTGAGGCAAAAGGGTAATTGTGACTGAAGTCAGAATCAACTGCAGAGAAATTAAAACTGACAGTTTGAGCTTGTATCGGATTTGTGATAGCGAAAGTTTGTTGTGGGGAAGGGTTGGGAAATTACCAGTGTAACTTCCATCTAAATAGATAACTGATTGGGCTGGATGGTAAGACCACATGATTAAACTGTTCCTGGATTGAACCACTTCAGGCTTCAGGTGATAACTATGTGACAGAACGAGCCTCTGTATGAAAGGATGGGCTGCAGGAGAAAACACAGGGCGGGGTGTCCCTGGAGCAATAAGGGGGGGGGGGTCTGTAGCACCTGCTTGGCATACAGAAGGCCCCAGGTTCAATTCCTACCACCACTTCCAAGTAGGGCTGGGAATGCGACTTGTCCCAAAACCCTGTGAAGCTGCTGCCAGTCAGTGTAGACAATACTGAATGAGATGGACCAATCATAGCCTCATAGAATTGTAGTGTTGAAAAGGATCTCAAAGATCATCTAGTCCAACCCCCTGCAATGCAGGAATCTCTTCGATCTGTCTCATGACAGATACAGTGGCGGAACAAGCCGATCTGGCACCTGGGGTGGCACATGTGCCCTGTGCCCAGGGGTGGGGCCAGTCAGGACAGGGCAATCCGCGGGGCCTCCAGGGAGTCTGCCTGCCTTCTCCCACTCAGCTGCCCTACAGCTGAAGGGGAGGTGGCAGGCGGACTGTATGGGGCAGCGTGAAGCCTGTGGGTGCCCAAGCCACCGCATCACTCCCAGGAGAGATGTGTGGCTCATGCACGCTGCAGGCCCCACGGTGAGTGCAGACCGGCATTTTGTCACCCCCTCAGTGGTGACACCTGGGGCGCACCACCCCTACCGCAGCCCCCTTCCTTCGCCCCTGGACAGATGACCATCCAACCTCAAGGAAGGAGTACTCACTCCCAAGGGAGACTGCTCCGCTGTCGAACAGCTCTTCCTGTCGGAAAGTTCTTCTTGATGTTTAGTCAGAATCTCATTTCTTGTAACTTGAAGCTATTGGTTCGAGTCCTACCCTCCAGAGCAGAAGAAAATACACTCTTCCATGTGACAGCCCTAGAGATATTTCAAGATGGTTATCATATCTCCTCTGAGTCTCCTCTTTTCATGGCTAAACCTACCCAGCTCCTTCAACTATTCCTCATAAGGCTTGGTTTCCAGATCCTTGATCATCTTAGTACCCTCCTCTGCGTATGTTCCAGTATATCCTTCTTAAATGGTGGCTCCCAGAGCTGAACACAATACCCCAGGATTTTGTCTAACCTATGCAGAAGTATATTGTCCTTGATCAGGACACTATACTTCTGTTGATGCAGCCTAGAATAGTATTAGCCTTTTTTGCTGCTGCATCACACTGTTCTCTCATGTTAATCTTATGGTCTACTAAGACCACAAGATCCTTTTCACATGTATTACTAGCAAGCCAGATGTCCCCCAGCATATATTTGTGCAGTTGGTTCTTCCTGCCCAAGTGCAGAACCTAGCATTGGTCCCCGTTGAAATACTTTTTTCTTTTCTTTTTTACTTTTGGCCCAGTTCTGCAATCTCTTTAAGGTCATCTTGAATCCTGATTCTGTCTTCTATGGCATTAGCTATAGTTCCTGTGTTCTGTGTGCCTAAAGCAGGAAACCCAAAGAAACCCCTCCATCTATAAAAAGTTACATATCAGACATGGGTCCTAGCTGAGTTTTGCTTCTGATATATGTTACGTCTGTGTAAGCAGGATGGCAAAAAAAGGAAAATAAAGGCTCCTCAAAACACAGATTTGCATAAAAACTGTTTGTGCTACTTATCTGTATAGATGCTAGTTTAGAAGAAGAAAAAATTGTATTTTAAATAACAGTAAAGGGGAAAACTGTGACCAGGTGTCAGGCATGGAGTATCCTCTCCTCCCCCGCTAGCCTCAGAGTAAAGAAGAACAAACAGTTCATATTTTATGGCTTTTTATTCAGTCATTTGGTTGCAAGACAAAAGATCCAGGTCTCCACGCATAAGGGGACGTTGGTTACTCTGAGTCCCTCCTCTTCCGCCTCCCACAACATCCTGGAAACATACAGGAAGTCACAGGAGTCACATCCCCCAGCACCCTCTGTTCTCAAATGCGAAGGGACCTGCGAGCCTTTGGACTAGGAGGGTCTCCCATACTCTCCAGGGAGGTCTCTGCTGTCTGCTCTCTAACTTCCCCTTCCTCATCCTCCACTATCACGTAACTAGGCAATTCCTCATTCTGCTCTACAGTGGTACCTCCGGTTAAGAACTTAATTCGTTCTGGAGGTCCGTTCTTAACCTGAAACTGTTCTTAACCTGAAGCACCACTTTAGCTAATGGGACCTCCCGCTGCCGCTGCGCCGCCAGAGCACAATTTCGGTTCTTATCCTGAAGCAAAGTTCTTAACCTGAAGCGTTATTTCTGGGTTAGCAGAGTCTGTAACTTGAAGTGTATGTAACCTGAGGTACCACTGTACATCATCCCTGTCTCCCTCTCCTCCTGAAACTGCTGAGGACAGGGAGGGCGAAACTTCCTACTCCTCCTCTTCTGAGAGGAGCTGATCAGACCGAGGGCTCGTTTCCCATTCCTCCTGTTCAGTCCAGTCCCTGACACCAGGTATCCTGTATGCTTGTCCAGTTTCCTATCCAAGTTGACATGCAATTCTCCCTATTTTGTTTTGGTTTTTTTATTAAAAAAAATACATATTTAAAGCAGACTTGGACCGGACAGAAGTCCAAGTGGAGAACACTTTCAAATACAGTAGAGGACTGCCCTCTGACAGTGCATCAAGTATAGAGAAGTGTCTTCTTTAAAGTAGGACATACGGCTACTAAAAACTAAGATCATGGCCACTGGTCCCATCACCTCCTGGCAAATAGAAGGGGAAGAAATGGAGGCAGTGAGAGATTTCACTTTCTTGGGTTCCATGATCACTGCAGATGGTGACAGCAGTCACGAAATTAGAAGACGCCTGCTTCTTGGGAGAAAAGCAATGACAAACCTAGACAGCATCTTAAAAAGCAAAGACATCACAAAGGTCTGTATAGTTAAAGCTATGGTTTTCCCAGTAGTAATGTACGGAAGTGAGAGCTGGACCATCAAGAAGGCTGATCGCCGAAGAATTGATGCTTTTGAATTATGGTGCTGGAGGAGACTCTTGAGAGTCCCATGGACTGCAAGAAGATCAAACCTATCCATTCTCAAGGAAATCAGCCCTGAGTGCTCACTAGAAGGACAGATCCTGAAGTTGAGGCTCCAGTACTTTGGCCACCTCATGAGAAGAGAAGACTCCCTGGAAAAGACCCTGATGTTGGGAAAGATGGAGGGCACAAGGAGAAGGGGACGACAGAGGATGAGATGGTTGGACAGTGTTCTCGAAGCGACTGGCATGAGTTTGGCCAAACTGCGGGAGGCAGTGAAGGATAGGCGTGCCTGGCGTGCTCTGGTCCATGGGGTCACGAAGAGTCGGACACGACTGAACGACTGAACAACAACAACAACACGGCTACTGTAGTGTAGAGATGGGTTTTCCCTTGGGAGGGGCTTTCAAACATGCATCACTGCTGGTCTGAAGTGGTACAGTTCAAGAATACTTTCCCCATTCAACCTTTAGACTGAGGCAGGGTAAAAGAAGGCTGAACGTGGTATCTCGTGAACAGAATGAGTCAAAAAACGGAACTTGATGGTTTCCTCTTGTTACCTTCTTTAATAGGAAAAGGAAACTGAAATTAACACAACCACAAATGACTTTTCAGCTGATTCCAAGAAGAGATGAGAGGGAGGAGGGGGGAATTTTAAAACACACACGGAAACCTGCATCTTTCTCATAGGCAATGTCAGAAACGACACTGAACCTAAACACAGGTTTGTAAAATAAATAAATAAATAAATAAATAAATAAATAAATAATAATAATAATAATAATGGTATTGACTGTCATTTTGGTTTGAACTTGTTTCAGCTCAGTCCTGAGCACTGCTGAGCATGAGGGACACACACACAACTAGAAAGAATATAAGCAAAAATTGCCCCCATAGCTGGATTTAAGACTCCAATAAGGAGCAGCATCTTCCACCAATATATCTATGTCTTTGAACGCTATCAAATCCAGAAACAGCCACATCTGCACTCCAGATTTGCACAGCTGGATGTACTCTTCTAAGCCATCTGCAGATGATTGCATTCTTCCTGTAAAAATAGTACAAAATCTTTGAAGCCCAGAAGTTTAGACAGAGACCCCCCTTTGAGTAGAAATGAGCCCAAGCTATGAGTATGCAATTGATCCACATTATCCCAAGTCCTTTGTGGTTACCAGAATCCCTGGGAATAAATATGTTAATATAGGTTGTTCTGATGGAGTAATGCATGAACATCATACAGTGGTACCTCGGGTTACATACGCCTCAGGTTACATACGCTTCAGGTTAAGAACTCCACTAACCCAGAAATAACGCTTCAGGTTAAGAACTTTGCTTCAGGATAAGAACAGAACGAATTAAGTACTTAACCAGAGGTACCACTGTATTGTAATAAACTACTCCAATCTCTTTCTTATTTCCTATTATGTTTGGGTTAGGTGGGTGTTAAATGGATGTTACAATAGTCTAGATTTTCTCATCTATGTGTTTGAATGTTTTCATCATTCTGGATTCTTCTTCTTCTGTGTTTTGTATTCTCCACCAGAAAGAAAAATAGCAAGACGTAACAGTGAGAACCTAGCCATTGCTCCTTCCATGATAACTTTCTACATGAAATGAATTTATGCAGCTACTGCATGGAGTATCTTTACGGTCGTGGGAGTGAACATGCTATTTCACAACATGAGAATACAAAATACAACAAACAAACAAACAAAAACCAAAAATGGTCCCTCCCACAAAACATGGGTTGAATGAACCTAACCATAGTTAGTTTGGAGCTCAGACAAACTGCTGAATTGTGGTTAACCACAAGTGGAAGCTTCCAAACTCAGTGTCTTGGCTGTGTAGGGGCTAAGTTGGGGAGTATGCAAGCCCAAGGCCTGTAGTGGTTCATGCACGACACACAAAACCATGGTTTATTTTGATGAATGAATGAATGTATTCATTGACTGTTTACCCAACCTCAGTGAGAAAACAGTGACAGTAAGCAAGGAGAAGATGCCTCTGCTTGTCTTGCCCTCTCTCTTTTGGTACCTGCATAGGTTGGCTTCAGAGGAAGAGGGCAAGGGAAGGGATGGGGCAAAAATGACCAAGTGGAGGTGGACTCATTTGGGGGGGGGGAAGTCCACTTGCATAGCTGTCAATCCTCCCTGCTGTTTCCCAATGCTATAATAAGGGAATTTCCTGCAAAAAAGGGAAACATTGACAGGTATGCACTTGGGTCTTGCCTCGGGCTTGCCGATCAGAAGGTTGGCGGTTCGAATCCCCGTGACGGGGTGAGCTCCCGTTATTCAGTCCCAGCTCCTGCCCACCTAGCAGTTTGAAAGCATGTCAAAGTGCAAGTAGATGAATAAGTACCGCTCTGGCAGGAAGGTAAATGGCATTTCCGTGCGCTGCTCTGGTTTGCCAGAAGCGGCTTAGTCATGCTGGCCACATGACCCGGAAGCTGTCTGCGGACAAACACCGGCTCCCTTGGCCTATAGAGTGCCGCAACCCCAGAGTCATCCGCGACTGGACCTAACGGTCAGGGGTACCTTTACCTTTACCACTTGGGTCACCTTGTCTAAGCCCCAACCCCAGTATGGAACCAGCGCTGCCCTATACCAGAAGTCCCCACACCAGCCAAGGCCAGGTGATGCCAGATAGTTTGGTCCCTAGTGCGAAAGGCACGTCCTCGTTCAGACAACTGGATTGCAGGCTTGGCTGGTGAAGGAAGCATGGCGATGCCAAGAAGTATTTCTCAATCTGGTGCTCTCCTGATGTTTTGGACTACAACTCCCATCATCCCTGACCATTGGCCACGCTGACTGGAGTTGATGGGGCCTGTAGCTGAAGATATCTGTACAGGTCTGGGAACAGCTGATGTCAAAGCACAAAAGGAGCATGTCCTCTGCCATAAGTGGTAGAAATGATACACGAATGAGCATATGTCTACAGGATAATTCAGACAATAAATTTCCTTGCCACTTATCAGAATAAGATTGGGCGCACAGGCTACTTTAAGTACTTTGGTGTGACCTCACAATCTCTCCAGCCTATAAGGCAAACAACACATTACAAACTTACGGCACATTTTAAATTACATCTCAACACATATAAAGAACAAATACCTACAGAAATAGTAAGCGTCATGTTTATTTTCAAAAAACCACTAAAAAAATGGGGTGAGGGGGAAGAGAAGGATTTGCTGAGATGCCGATTTACATAAACGGAGCAAAGCAAGTTTTGGAAAATGTACTCTATTTCCTATTATTGCACTTCTCTTATTACAACAAGGCATTTTAAAAATGTTCGCAACATGAATGATATATTTATATAAATAATGGTGCCAATATACAATATCATACAATAGTGTGTTACACTTAAAAACAACAACACACAAACATCCCACACAAATGTAGATAAAAATTGTGGTCTGTTTCCCCCCCCAGAAAATAGATGAGGTGATAAACCTGTGTCTAGATGGGACTATTTCAGATCGTAGGTGGGGAGGGCGGGGTCCACACTGCCAAATGCCTCAAAAACCTCTGTACATAGAAAATAAGATGCCAGGGAGATGACTAGGCTAGCACAAGCTTCTTGCTTGACATCTACATTTCTATCTGCAGGGAATATTTTTGTATGGAAGAGCGGTCAGTCATACGACCTTCCCAGCTGCAGTCTAAAGTGGTAGAATCCAGAAACAGGTTTGCTATCTCATTTGTTGCTTTGTGTGACCAGGCCTGTGATTTTGGTTTCTTACATCTTTCACCTTTATTTTCATGTACTGTACAAATCAATTTTGTTATTTTTGTAAAAGATGAAGATTTGTAACATCTGATTAATTCTTTCCTTGCGAAACTGGTTCGTCAGAAGGCAGGTTTCCTATGACATGAAGAATGTGTATTCCACACAGCTTCTGAGAAATTATGAAATACTCATTTCAGCTTGCTTGAATTGAAAAAAAAAAACCATCCAGAGATTTTTACGATCTATCAAAAAGTATTATTATGACACCGAGTTAAAAGCTCAACAGTAACAAGTCATTTCTATCTAGAACAAGTTAAACGGATCAGCATAGAAATTTAATTAATCACAACTTTTAAATCGCAGTCAGCATTTTATTACATAATCCTCGTTTAGTGTAGGCTTTTATATAACAGACAGGAAATGCAAGATGGTATGTAAACAGTTTGACTATTTTCTGAATAATGCTCTTGAAATCATACCCCCAAAGAAAAGTTTCAAAAATTAGAAGATATTATGCCTCAATTTCTGGATGAACATCAAATTCCATGTGCATTTAAATTAGGAAGATGTTACATATCTATCCTGGAGGAGGTGTTTGAATAAACCTTAAGAACTGAGGTGGGGGTAAGTGACAATTCTTAGAAGAAGCCCCCTGCAATGGTTTAGCTGTTTTGGAAAATATCAATAGTGTAAAGATTTGTATATTGTAGCCAGCTCTCCTAGGTTCCATCTCTTTGGCATCTCCTCTGCTTCACATGCAGACATTGTCAAGTAAATGGAAGGCGGGCACCTGATTGGAGCAGAAGGTGGTGTCAAGAGATTGGGGTTACTCAATGGGGCCTGGGAGCTATAGGAAGATGGCTGAAGGGCATAGGAGACTGAGGAGAGGCGATGGGAAGAGCTGCAATATTTCTACAACATCCTTGCTAATGCAACTTGCTGCCCCTTTGCTAGTCATCACATATGTATGCCAGACCATAATAAGGGACCAGATCCCTGATATGCTTTCTATACATATAGGGATGGTACCAATGTTCACCAAGCAGTGTGTAAGACTTACAACTTGCACAGAGCTCTTCCTGAGGCTGGCTGGGTTTCATTTTGTTTCAAGGGGAATGAAATTAAGCTCTACTCGTTTATTTCCCACCTCAAGAGTTGTAATGGAGAAAACACGCAAGATTCAAATGCATTGCCTGCCTGATGCCGTTCTGGCAAACGTATGTATTCAGATAAAATAAAATAAAATCGCACAGAGTAAGGCTGGAATGGCCTGAGACAGACTCTCTCTCCCACCACAAATACGGAAGATGTTTGTATTTTTAAAAGAATGAATGAAGCATTGTCTCCTTCTGAAATTTTGACTCTATATCCCCTGACATTGACACAGCAATTTAAGGCAATCCCTGACGCTAACACAGCAATTTAAAGAGCAAACTATCATTTAATAAATTTGATCTCTAGTATTACTTATACGCTGTCTTTCAGGGCAAAGGCGTCCCCAAACTAATTTCTCAAGGAAATTTTGTTGACACCCGTGTATTTTTCAACCGCACCTGCTATCTCTACATTAAAGACTATCTCAGTCTCCCATCTTTGAACAAAGTTATCTGTCAGAATGACATGTGCGTTGACTATGGATTAAATATTCAGCATCAGTGCATGTGATGCTCTGAGGAGTGTTTTGTTTTTTAGAGAATTGCAAACTACACATCTGTCATAAAGATTCATGGGTGGTGGAGGAGGAACCCCAGCAACTGGTGGACATGAATAGGGTGCCTATCCCCAGTTCAATGAACCCCAGTGAGCATTGTGATGCAGTGACAGATACAGCCACATTCCCTATATATGTAGAAGTCTGCCTCCACATGTGGATCTCGCTTGCTCGACTGGGGAAACGAGATTTAAGTACCTTCACAGTATCTGTATCAAGAAATGCAGCAATTGTGCTTATAGATGTATAGAAAACCACTTAAAACCAACACTTCAGAACAGAAGCAGCAGAAAATACAGTCACTCAGAACTTACAGGGGAATTTACACCCCCAATACAAACACTTTCCCGTCTTTTGTTTCCTTCCGGTTATCCAAACTCTCAGGGTCTATCCTGACTTCACCCCAGAAAGTACGTTAATGCAATTCTTTTCTGCTTTATTTAAAAAAATGTGATTATATGGAACATGGGATGAGTAACAGTTTTTGTTAGCCTGGGGGCCACTTTTCTTTCTTGGCCGCCTTCTGGGGGCCACATGCCAAGTCCTGGGCAATGCAGAGGCGAAAGTGGGGTTGTCATCCAAGCAAACGAAAGGTGTTATTAGCATTCAAGGACTCATTCCAGCCAGGCAAAAACATTCCAGTTAGGGACAGTAGGGGAGTGTAGCTGGGGATGGGTTGTGGCCTGAGGAGATTCCCAAGGGCCAGACAGAGAGGCTCTGAGGGCCACATATAGGCCTGAGTTTTCCCATCTTTGATAAGAAGGAAATTTACCATGGTGATAGTTCCAATTCTTCCGAAAACCAGGCCATCTACTCTCTAGCTAGCTATGTAATTAGAGGCCAATAGGTTTGAAAACCAGGATCATAAACTCTGAATGCTGAAAGAATACAATTTATGGTGTGTTCTTCTAGAAAACCACCGATTGTTTGGAACATTTTCTCCCTAGACATATTGCTTTCTGTGGCTTTCTCCAGTGTGAATTGAGTAATAGTGGCTTAATCCTAAGAGTTGAATGCATTCATATAAGTATTCAGATTCCCCCCCACCCCTCCAAGAATTCTCATCTCTATGGTGAAAAAAACCCCAACACTTGTAGTTCTGGTTTTAACCCAGTTGTTCTTTGCTTTTTCATTGTTTGTCTTTATGTTGTTGTTTTTGAAAACTCTATAAATGCATCTTTTAAAAAAAATGCTTGCTCCAAGCCATTTTGAGGAGGAACACCCAAAGAAATATCACTTAGAAGAACAGGGAGATTGTCTCAGACGTTCTCCCATTTTTAATAGACAAATGCTTGACCCACAAGTCAGCTGAACTCAAAACAACATGGTACAGCTACAAAATCCCTGTTGCCACAAAAAAACAGGGCAGGTTTCATCTGTTAGGGTGTTATTTGACTAAGTTTTAGTCAGAGTACGCCCACTAACATAAACATAGCTAAATTAAGCCCAGTCATTTCAGTGGGCCTACTCTTGAGGAAAACTTAGTTGAATACCACCCCCTAGCTTGCTAAGTGTAAAAATACCCAGGACAGACACACAATTCACCATCTTGACTTTTTAAAACATTACCCAAACTTGCTAAAGTACTGTATGCTTTCCCAATAAATAGTTTACCAGTTATAAAAGTCATGTTGCGTGTTGTTCATTGAGCACTGAGTGAAACTCCAGCAGCTTAGCAAGGAAAGTGAGGCAGAGATTGTCACTTAAGCTTGAGATGCCTTCGTGGCTTGCGGCTCCCGTATGAACATATGGAACTTCCTCATACCAAAATCAGATTGTTGCTCCATATAGCCCCAGCACTGCTTGCTCTGACTGGCAGCAACTCCCCAGGGTCCCAGGCACAGTTGTCCAGAGACTGTGGCACCCAAAATCCTCAGAACTGCAAATGCCAGCAACTGAATCTGGAAGCTAAACTACGTGTTTCACTTATTTCCTTACACACGAATGCCATGTATTCCTTTAGACATGGAACCCAAGATGATACGGTTGCCAGGTGGTCACGCACCCAAGCAGTCCCCAGACCTCAAGTTTCATGTGCCTTGAGACCGTATCCTGGTATTTCCTCAGAGAGCCACAGGCTGTCTCCCTAGAGCATTGAGAACCATTTTTCCAAGTAATAGTTGGGTGGACCCAAAGGGGACATTCGAATCCTTTAACCGCAGCAGGGAGAAACCAGATACGAATCATATTGCAAATTGTACTCTGCCAAGCTTTCCCATGCAACCTATGCAAAGTACCGTTTATCGCACCATCTATGAAGTGAATCCAACGTGCAGTAATTAATTGATAAAATGATAGGTTTGTTTCGCAGTCAAGCAACCTGACTTTCACCCATAGTCCACCCAGACGTGTGAGCTTGGTTGGGGGTTGTCCAGGCAATGCGGCAGCTGCACTCTGCACGTGCTCCGTGGCAGTCTTTTTCACTTCACGTAATCCCAGGCAGATCGGAGCTTGCGTTGAAAACAGATTCCAAGACTGATTTCAACAGCTTTGCTTCGGTGCAGCTCCAAACAGGTGACTGATGAGCTGGTCTTGAGGATGACAGGAAGGAGATTCAGATCAACAGAAGTCCATGCAGCCAATAATAATAATACTGGGGTTAGTGGTGGTGGAGGAAATGAGGCCATTTATAAAACACTGGTGCATTCGCTGGGATACATTCCTGGCTCACGTATCTTGATGTTCCTTGGCTGATTTTAGCAGTCTGACACAGAACAACGCCACTGATTCAACAAGGCTCAGCTCTTGCAATGTGTTTGTAATGGTTCCATTGCACACAACCTGGAAGGGTGTGCCACAAAGGTAAGTTTAGGTTAACAAGTTTCAATGCCCATCATACTGGAGGCTGATGCTTTCTGATAAGCAATTGGACAGGTCCCTCCGGGACAGATTTAATGATGTTCCAAGCATCGTAATGCATGAGTCCAAGTAAGGATTTCCCACCAATGGCCAGAATTTCATCGCCGGCTTCCAGTTTTCCTGCTTGTTCTGCAGCGCCACCTGTTGGGGGGAAAATATGAAAGTCAGGACCAAAGAGCTGAAGCACAGAAGAACCTCACAATTCAAACACAATTCAGTTTTGATTTCCAAGACTCAGCTCTGCAGTAAAATTCCGTTGCAATTCACACAATAGCAGAAGTTCACTGTGGTTCCTGGGACTATGTTGGACTTCAGTTTCTGGCCATCATTCCTAAAACACTTCTAAAGTTGCAAAGTGTGCTGCAGTCCACATCCACAGGAAACTTCCAAGGCTAGCCTCTTTTATCCCCAGTTTCCAAAGCAGGAACTGCGTCTTAAAGACAGGGACTTGCCTGAGGCCAGGCAGGGAAAAGGGAGTCAACTTTCAAGCTGGAGATGAACGAAAAATGTCCCGAGGGCAGCAAAGAAGCCCAGCCAGGATGGGGCGAGTAACTGAAAGGGAAGGAAGACCAAAAATTCCAGCCTGTCCCTGCTTGAAGAAGAAGAGGAGGAGTTTGGATGTGATATCCTGGCCGAAGGAGTCTCAAAGTGGCTAACATTCTCCTTTCCCTTCCACCCCCACAACAAACACTCTGCGAGGTGAGCGGGGCTGAGAGACTTCAAAGAAGTGCGACTAGCCCAAGGTCACCCAGCATGTGGAGGAGCGGAGATGTGAACCCAGTTCACCAGATTACAAGTCTACCACTCTTAACCACTACACCACACTGGCTCTCACGTATCAACCTGCTTTGAGTTTGGTGCAGCCCTGCTTTGAGGAGAGTCAAACCTGAAATGGCTTGCACCCACCTCACTCCTTCTTCCTGCCAGCCATCACCCCCTTCTCCAAGGAAGAAAATCCAGAAACAGGTTTAAAGAGACCAGTTATCTTGGCCCCCATGGCACCCTGGGGTCTCCCACCCCCAGGCAAGTTTACTGGCAGCTGCAGCAGACGGGGGTGCTGTTTTCCTTTATATGTTTACTACGGTGGTGAGGATTGCTGCCAAGCACCGGTTGAGGGTACAACTGCCCACTGTTTGTTTTTTTTGCAGGTAGTACAGATAATCCCACACCTCATTTGTTTACACTGCCTTTCTCTGATTTAGCTGCTAATTTCCATGGATTATGTTATATCACTTAATTTCACAGAATCATAGAATTGTAGAGTTGGAAGGGACGCTGAGGACAAACTAGTCCAACGCCCTGCAATGCAGGAATCTCAACCAAAGCATCCATGACAGATGGCCATCCATCCTCTGCTCAAAAACCTCCAAGGAAGGAGAGTCCACAACATCCCAAGGGAGTCTGTTCCACTCTTTTGCTGCATCTGATTGACGAAGAAATCATATGCCTGCCTACTCCACATTTGACTTCAGTGGGATTTACTCCCAAGCAGGGGCATAGCAAGAGGGGGGTGAGGGGGGCAGTTCGCCCCGTGTTCCATAATGGAGGGGGTGACAAATTATCAAGGAACATTTTTTTCTGGGGGGGGGGGGAAATGAATTTTTTTTTTTTGAAAATGCCTGCTCCAAAGGTCTTATCTTACTATACTAGGAATTATATAGCTATATATGAAATTTCATGCATATCAGTTAATATCTTGACCCTCCTCCACCAAAATAGCTGTTCACTTAGCTGTTTTCCTATGTCATGAAGGCTGAAATTTCAGTTCAGTGGAGCACTTACTGTTCCCAACCCTAACCCTGTGGAAAGCCATCTAATTAGACTTTAATTTGATTTTGAGATTTTTTAGGAGGTAATTTAATTATTTTTTTATTTTATACCAATGTTATGTATCTGATGTTAGCCACCCTGAGCCCGACTTTGGCCGGGGAGGGTGGGATATAAACAAATTAAAAAATTATTATTACTTGTTATTATTCCTTTGTAACAAAATATGAAATAACGTAAAACAATTTTTGCGGGGGGGGGGGAATCAATGGGGGGGGGTTTGACAATAAATTTTTCGCACCGGGTACCACCTGACCTTCCCATGCCGGGGGGACGGGACAAAAAATGTTTTGCCCCCGGGTACCAATTTACCTTGCTACGCCCCTGCTCCCAAGTAAGTTTTTATGATATTGCTGCACATGTCAGTTTGGCTGTCTGTCTGGAAACAAAAGCGGAGCCTCAGAGCAACCGTACGCAGCTGATTGCTGAAGGTATTGTTACTCCCCTCTGAAAAGAGAGGCAAGACTATGCCTACAGAAAAGAAAACAGAAACTTTGGAAAGCGGTTTTCAAAGTACCTTTAAAAATCCTCTTGACGAGCAAAGGTCTGTCTCCTGAGATTGAAGCTTTCCCCCCATCCAGGCTGAATCCCAAGCCAGCAGAAGTCTTCAGAAGTTCGACACAAATGGCTTCGCCCCCCTCTCCATTTGTACCTTTGGGGTGGAGGGAAACATGTAAAGAACATTAACTCTGCTTTGTTCTAATGTCCAAGTTTTGGGTTGCCACCGGGACAGGGAGGTCATGCCAAAAGGGAATGCATGAGGTAGTCTTTAACAAAGCAGCACAAGTCTCCTTATTTCCCAGCCCCTTGGGAGGCATAAAAGATCATTCACAGTCTCTCATACCCTGTGTTATTTCCATTCCTTGGCATTGCGAAACCTTTGGACACAACGTCGGGATTCTTTCTGGCTATTGGCATGGAGCTCCAGCTATTTTGCTGGAATGGTTTGATCTTGGATTGCAAAAATGTGTGTAAATCCAAATACTTTTGTCTCTGGGAGCGAGGCTCCAAAATGCTCATATTCACTACATTATTTGCAAACCGGCATCTGAGAGACCTGAATCTGATTTCCAGTTGGTCTAAGTGGAAACCGACCAGCTCAGTTCCACATGGCTTTGACTAGGCCTGCCTGGAACTCCTAAGCACCTATCTACCTGACTGTGAGAACATCTTAAAATGTGGTTTGGGTTCCAAAGAGTCCAAATTAAAACCCAAGTTTTTCATTTGCTCCATCCAAGTTCATAAATGCAGACAGTTAGAATCCAAGTTGCATGGGCCCCCACCCCAAACCCATTGGTTCTTCTTTGGGGTGAATTCACCCAGTTATTGTGCATCTGGCTCCAGGTTTTGGAGGGCCCTTGGGTAATGCCCTCGTCGCCCACCACGGCTCTTCCTTCCACCCCCCACAGTACTCTGTGTTTTTATTACTACTAACTGCTAGCTTGTCATGCAGACAGCCAATGACAGACCCTCCAAGTGTTCCCATTTTCCAGAGACAGTCCCAGATTTACAGAAGTCATCCTGGTTTCTGATTTGATCCCAGAATGCCCGCTTTCCCTTAGGTTGTCCCTATTTTCATCGAACTGATGTTGGGTGGTATGAAACTATCTGACCCCCGAGCCATGGAGATAAGTAACCACAGAACATTTAGAAGACATCTGAGGGCAGCCCTGTATAGGGAAGGCTTTTTTAAATTATTTAAATGCTTCATTATGTTTTTGTATATGCTGGGTGCCGCCCAGAGTGGTTGGGGCGACCCAGTCAGATGGGTGGGTTACAAATAATAACATTATTATAAATTATTATTGTAAAAGGAAGTATGGATGATCCCTAAGAGGTAAGCCAGGCATAGGCAAACTCGGCCCTCCAGATGTTTTGGGACTACAACTCCCATCATCCCTTGCTAACAGGACCAGTGGTCAGGGATGATGGGAACTGTAGTCGCAAAACAGCTGGAGGGCCGAGTTTGCCTGTGCCTGAGGTAAGCAAAGAGGCATTGGTGAAGAGAAACAGCAGATCCAGGTGACTCTCATCACTGGACTCCTGCAATAGACCCTTTGCCAGGGGCGTCGCTGGGGAGGGGCGGTGGGGGCGGGACGCCCCCAGTGACAGGGTGAGCAGCGGCGGGTGGGGGTGACAAGCGGCGGCCCCTCCCGCCACTCCCACGCGCCGCTGCTCCCTCCGTCACCCCGGGAGCAGCAGCACACAGGATGGGGTGCTTCGCCGCTTTTTTCGGCGGGGGGGGGGGTCGACCAGCGAGGGGGGGTGTCACGCTTGTCACCCCCTCCTCGCTGGTCACCACCCCCCGCCGAAAAAAACCGCGGGGGGGGGGGGCGGGGAAAGCCTGGAAAGGAAGCAGAGCAGGCGCGTTTAAGCGCTGCTCTGCTTCTTTTTTCCCTTTTTCGCCGCTGTTTTTCGGCGGGGGGGGCCCCGACCAGCGAGGTGGGGGTCACGCTTGTCATCCCCTCCTCACTGGTCACCACCCCCCGCCGAAAAAAAACCGCGGGGGGGCGGGGAAAGCGTGGAAAGGAAGCAGAGCAGGCGCGTTTAAGCGCTGCTCTGCTTCTTTTTTCCCTTTTTCGCCGCTGTTTTTCGGCGGGGGGGGGGCCCGACCAGCGAGGTGGGGGTCACGCTTGTCATCCCCTCCTCACTGGTCACCACCCCCCGCCAAAAAAAACCGCGGGGGGGGGGGCGGGGAAAGCGTGGAAAGGAAGCAGAGCAGGCGCGTTTAAGCGGTGCTCTGCTTCTTTTTCCCCTTTCCGCCGCTGTTTTTCGGCGGGGGGGGCCGACCAGCACCCCCCGCCGAAAAAAAGCCTCGGAAAGGGGGAAATCCCCCCTTTTTGCATACACATGCGTCGTGACGTCATGATGACGTCACGGCGCACGCGTCGTGCCCCTCCCCCAGGGGGGTGCCTCTGCGCTGCCGCCGCCCCCAGCAGCGCAGAGGCTAGCAACGCCACTGCCCTTTGCTGACCATGCTGACTCCAGGTGCCAACCCTGCTTTGAACCAACAGTGTACCTGTTGCTCTTCCCACTGTTGCAGTTACTAAGGATTTCCTGCCAGGTGTTGACGTTTCAGACCCGGCAGGAGAACGCTTTTCTCCGCCTCTCTCCTTCTTGATGACGACGACGGCGTATTTGTGGAGCCTGGCCTGGTGAAGAGCGTTGAGCACATCGCCGTGCACAGAACCTGCGAGACAGATGCCGTTGATGGAAAGGATGTGGTCCCCTCGGCGGATGATTCCTTCCTGGGATGCCACCCCCTTGGAGAAAACCCGGTGGACCTTCAAGAAGATAATATTGTGGTGAAGGTCGTCATCCAAGTAAAAGAACTGTAAGTTGTTTAACACAGCAACTGATTGATTTGATAGAATGAGTTAAACACAAAATAAATATGGACAGGGCTTCAGCAGAGGTGCCTTTTGGAGCTATTGGGAGGAAGTGTGAATTTAATAAACTGAATCTAATACTCTTTAGTAAGAAAAGCCAACTGAAGCATTTTCTTTTTCATCTCCTACATCGAGCTCAAACTTGCTAAACAAATATACAAATTAATTCTCAGTCCCCACTGTTTAAAATCTCCCAAATTAATAGCTAAATGTGTAGCTAATAATCTACTTAGTCAAGGCTGGCAGTCCAGGTTACTGCATATAATTCCTAGTACAAGTATATGTAGACATCTCTGAAACAAGTGATGATGTTTTTTAAAACTTGCCAGTGGTGGTGGAATCTGACTAAAGGTAAATCTAGTCTAGCATTGTGTCTCCAATGGTGGCAGGCAAGATGTCTCTGGGTAGATCACAAGCAAGCCATAATAGAGATAATCCTCCACATTGCTGTGGAACACGGAGGCTATTTAATGAGTTTATTTCTCGTGGCACCCTAGAAGACGTTTTCTCATGGTGCATTGGCATGCCCCAAAACAGGGAATCACTTGGTTCCTTCCAGCTCTACAATTCCGTGTTGAGATTGCTGCATTGCAGGGGGTTGGGCTAGATGACCCTTGGGGATCCCTTCCCCAACTCATACAATTTTATGATTCTGTTGGAATCATAAAAAAAATCAGTGGGAGCCGATACCAGGGGCCCTGATCCTCCAGATGTGTGGTTTAAGGCTACCCCTGGCGTTCCTCTTTGGCAGCATTGTGTGTGCACCAGGGTTTATTTGGCACCCGGGCCCATTTCCCTCTCTGATCGCATTAGCAGATGGTACTCAGAAATGATGCAAGCAGCCGTTCGCAACAGGGCTTTATGGCTGCTAAATGAGCACTTGATCTGATTTCCAGCTGGTTTTGCAACCCACTTATGAGAAAAGATGCAGTCACCACTTACGATGATTGATTTCTGTTCCAGGTCTACTCCTCCAGCAACGCTAAATCCCAGGCCAGACCCTTCCTCTTTATTCAAGACTACAAAGAGAACGTCTTCTTTGCTCTGACAAAAAGACAAAAGAAGAAAAATATCCTAAAGTTAAAAGCTCGGGAGAAATATTCGCAAACGTGATGAGAAAAGACCCATGTTTATAGAAGTTCTTCCTGGGAGATATTTTTCTTTTCTTTTTTTGAATTAGACTGTAAAGGGTATATATTGAAAATAGCTATAATTTCAAAATACTAAAGGAGTTCTGGTAAGACTGGGAAAGACATTCTGAGTTTATTTACGCTGCAAGGAAATCACAAAAAGTCAACTAAACCAGGATTTGGTTTGAGCTATGCCTTCTCAGGGGTTAACCCTAGAACCAAAGCTAATGCCATGGCCCAGCCATGTCTTAATAATAAAATAAAATGTGCAATGGGCCCTTCCAATGGCTTCCAGCCTTAATATTATGAAGATATTCTACTACTGCCAATTTTATTTGTTGCCTTAACTTTTTAAAAACCATTACAATTTCATAGTTGTGTTTCGTTTTAATTGTTCCACAGCTATTGGGTTGTATCCAATGGTGGCTTTGCCATAGACCAGGAGCAAGGAACCGTCAGGCCACAGAGCCATTTCCTGGACTTATCCCTCACTGGTGGCAATGCAAACAGGACCACAAAAGTGCCATCCTTGGAAGCCTCTTTTGAGTGGTAGCTGAAAAGAGCATTGTGAGCACACGAGGAGACTGGGAATGAGAAGAAAAGAGGTGCTCCGCCACCTCTTTGCATCTTCCGCCCGAGGCGGATATCTCAGTCTGCCTCATGGTAGGGTTGGCCATGTAGGAGGAAGCAGGAGATGGCTGGTTCCTTCTGATCACCTGGCTTCCTGGCAAGGGAAATTCTGCTCAGAGATTTCCAACCCCTTTGACTGGAAGGTTATGCACTTCCTCCTGGGACTGGCTTAAGTCTGTCGGTGCAGCAAGAATGGAGCCAATCACCGATTCCAGAGAGGTCCCAGTTTGAGTTTACAGGATGTGGCAGGACAGTAGGCCCCCAGCAAGTGGTATCTGCCTAACTGCGCCAACAGAGCTTTAGATGAATTTAGAAGTTGACGATCATCCTACTGTAGACTAAGCGCCAGTGCTACGGATTGCATAATGTTTTCCAGCCTTTGTGCCACTTTGGACTTAAGAGCAGATGTGAGAAAGTATGCAGACACAGACCGTGTTCCAAGAAGCATTTCAGTTTCATAAATATTTGAGTTCTTGGATTTTACAAACCGGCATGAATAAATAATCTCTCTAAAGATTCCATGTGAAAACACTTAAAAGTGCATTTGATTACTTTTGGCTGGGAACAAAACCCAGTCTTCGTATTTCTGCAAAACTCGCCAAACCCACCTGGCTCAGCTCAACTCATGGGACTAACAAGCTCTAACCAGGTACCGGAATAGAAGAAAGGAGTTCTGGGAGGTCCTCCTTCTCCCAGGATTCCTCTTACCTGGACCTACAGCCCAGATCAGGGGCCTGAAGCCTACACAAAGGATACAGACTTGGAGGCAGATGGAAGTTGGGGCTGGGCAGGGCAGACCACAACTGTGGTGGTTTTCAAAAGCTTGTGTGCCCAGTTGAAAAAATAGAGTTTGCGCAACCATTATTGAGGTATTAAAGGCACCAGCAAGCAGACCTCTATGCAGCATTATGCGAAGGTCTTGTGAAATTCTAACTCTGCAAATTACCAGGCCTGGAAAATTGCTAGTAGTCCAGTTATTTTCCTGATGTGGTAACTTAATATCTTACCAAGTGGGGTAAGGCGATTAGGCAAAGTGAGGTGGCCACCCTCAGACAGGTGATTTGGGGTGACTTGAAATGGTGGCAAACCCATTAGTTAGTTAGTTAGTTAGTTAGTTATTATTGTAGCAAGTGCAGTAATCTGGAGACATTACCTTACAAAAAACATTGAAGATGTCACCTCTGTCATGCATCCTAATGTGTTTTAACTTTGCTTGTTCCTTACATTCTCTCTGTTTAGCCAGGATTTGATCCCTTGTGTTTCACAACCTTGTTATGGTTGTCAATGGCTGGGAAGGAATTTCACTGGCCAGTCTAGAGGTTTTGCCTTTTCTCATAGCAAACCGTCACAACCTTTGGCATTTAAGGCATTGGGTGGAACCGCAGTCTTCACGTTTTGGGGTGAAGCAGTGCATCACCATGTCCAGAACCAGCAGCATACTCAAGGTACCCCATTAAAAGGGTCTCGGTGGAAGTCTGTGTCTGGAAGCGAAGCATAGTGCAGTTGGGCCATAGAGCTTCCAGCAGCAACCTTAGAATGGCCACCTCAGTAGATCGACGTCTTGGGGAAGCCATAATCCTTGGCACGACCCTGAATAAGTTCCAGCCCTCCAGCAGAAGGCTGGAACTGATATACACCCAGTGCCTGAGCCAAAATTCCACCTACATCTGTAATCAATAAAGTTGTGGCCATTTTGAACCCAGATGGTTGTCTGCTTGGTTCTGTTTTAACACACCTTACGGGGGAGGGTGGAGCTGCGACTGGGACCACAACTAGCATCCGTTGTAATTTCTCCTGAATAAAACCTCCATGTTAACTATCAGCTCTGCATATTGGACCCAGACGTATTCCACTTATTATTGCATGTTTACTGCCACGGAGAGGAAGAGGTGCTTGTGGGATTTTCTGCCTCAGGTGACAAAATAACGTGGCTGGCCTTGGGTAGCATGCAACTCAACTTTCAGTGGTGGTGGTGGTGGTGGTGGTTGTAGCCTCATTTGATGCCTCAGGCAGCAAAATGTCTTGAGCCAGCCCTGTTAGCAAGGGACTAGCTTTCAGCAGAGTTTGCATCACTTGCAACCTCCCTGTTTCTTCACTCAAAACCCCCCACTAACTGTTCTTCTGATGTTAAGAGTCCCACATCAAGGCTCTATTACATACACTCCTGTGTAAAACGTAGCTAGGCACTGAGATTCCACTCTCTGGGTGAATTCATTTTTTATTTAAAAAAGCCCTTGTGAGCCAGATGTTTGGTGGTTTAGGATCAAAAACTTGCAGCCCAACAAGAGCTACTGGAGGATTCAAAGCTTTGCCCAAGTGTAGCAGTGCGTATAATGCAAGCACTGATGGATCCCCTACATTGATTTCTAGAGCAGCCCTTTTAAATATGGGATTGTTAAATATTTCAAATGTTAAGAGTGGGAAGAAAGATGCCCTTCAAATAAACCAAAGGAATTTATAGCAGACATATTAAATTGGCAAAATTCTGAGCTAGTCGCAGAGTCGTTAATGGTACAAGATGGTCGGTAAGAATGAGGGAAATATCACTTATTCAGTTTCCAATCTGAGTCTTTCGTGGCTCGTATGAATGTTGCAAAAAACTGATTATCACCCAGTGCATAAGAAAGAGGCATCAGCATACCCAGGGCAACACCAAAGTTTGAAGGACTGGGTGGGGGGATCCTAAGCGAGGGGAACTTAAGGGGAGAGGGAACCCAAGAAAACAACTTAATGGGGCACAAAATGTTCTCTCTCTCTCTCTCACACACACACACACAAATCCCTACCAACCAGATGGGAGGGGTAATGAAACAGAGATAGCTCAGTTGGTTAGATCGTGGTGTTAACACCAAGGTTGCAGGTTCAATCCCCCTAAGGGACAGCTGCATATTCCTGCACTTCAGAAGGCTGGACTAGATGATCCTTAGGATCCCTTCCACTTCTATGATACTATGCATATGTGCATGAAAACTGGGTGTGAGGGGAATGGAAATGTGTCATTGAAACCCCTCAACAGGAGCATGTCACGCTGCAACATTTTATTGAAAGACCTCACTTGTTTCTTCTGTTTGTGAAGTTTAGGGGGTGAGTGTGGATCTTTGGCCAAACTGATGCATGCAAAAGAAGAGGGTGTTTGCATTTCCTTTTGTACATCATTGCTTTTATTAAATGATTGAAAATTCAGAATGAAAAACTATTAGAACGTATTAAATTCACAAGAATAACATGTGAATGTTTAACATGTTAAATTCACAAGAAAAGGAAAAAGAATTAAGAGGACATCCCAGATGTGTTAAAATCCAAAAAGAAATCAAATACTTGCAATCCCAATATGCTAATATAATGAATCAGGACATTGAATGGAAAGTGAAAATGATGAAACAAAGAACATTTGAATCGGCTAACAAGTGTGGAAAATTACTAGCTTGGCAATTGAAGAAAAGACAAAAGGCAAATGTCATCAATACTTTGGTAGTAAATGGAAAAAATGTGGAGAAGCCGGAGGAAATCAGATGGTGTTTTCAAAGATTCTACAAGCAACTGTACAAGGAGGAGAAGATAGATGAAGCAGAAATAGACCGATTTCTGGAAAAGAACGGATTGCAAAAAGTCCCAGAGGAAAAATTAGCCACTCTCAACCACCCAATATCGACACAGGAGATAGAAGATGCAATAAACAACATGCAATTAGGGAAGGCTCCAGGACCGGATGGATTAACAGCAAAATATTATAAGGCATTGAAAGACTGGCTATCGCAGCCGCTAAGAGAAATTTGCAACAAAATACTAGAAGGAGATAGGGCACCAGAGACGTGGAAAGAAGCCTTTATCACACTGATTCCAAAACCAGATACTGATAAGACTCAAATGAAAAATTACCGTCCAATATCCCTTTTGAATGTGGATTATAAAATTTTTGCAAATGTATTGGCTACAAGGCTGAAAAGAGTGTTGAAAGATTATATACACAGAGATCAAGCAGGTTTCTTACCAGGAAGACAAATTAGTAACAACACGAGAATTATTGTGGACATTTTAGAAAAACTGGAGAGAAACATAAACACAGATGCGGCACTACTGTTTGTTGATGCAGAGAAAGCATTTGATAAAGTTTCTTGGACATTTATGAAAAAGAATTTGGAAAGGATGGGAGTTGGAGAAAAATTCTTGAATGGCATTAAGGCCATCTACACAGAACAAAGAGCTAAAGTAATAGTAAACAGTGTGATATCGGAGGAGTTTGAAGTTGAAAAGGGAACAAGACAAGGGTGCCCTATCTCCCCTTTACTTTTTATTACGGTCCTGGAAGTCCTCCTAAATATGATACGAAAGGACAAACAGATAAAAGGAATTCGTGTGGGAGAGAAAGAATACAAACTACGCGCCTTCGCAGACGATCTGATGTTATCCCTGCAGGAACCGGAAAGCAGTGTCCCCAGAGCCTTGGAAATAATTGAACAATTTGGACTTGTAGCTGGTTTCAAATTAAACAAGCAGAAAACCAAAGTCTTAGGAAAAAATTTGAGTGCAGAACAAATTCAAAGAATACAGGAAGGCACTGGCCTCAATTTTGTCAAAACAGTAAAATATCTAGGTATCAATCTCACAACCAAGAATTTGAACCTGTACAAGGACAATTACGAAAAACTGTGGATGGAAATAAAGAAAGACATGGAGATATGGACAAGATTGAAATTGTCGTTAATGGGAAGAATTGCCGTGATAAAAATGAATGTCCTACCAAGGATGCTGTTTTTATTCCAAGCCATACCAATTTTGGACAAACTGGATTGTTTTAAGAAATGGCAAAAGGACTTATCAAAGTTTATATGGCAGGGCAAAAAGCCAAGAATCAAGTTTAAGATTCTAACAGACTCTAAAGAGAGAGGAGGCTTTGCCCTGCCGGACTTAAGACTTTACTTTGAAGCAGCGGCCTTTTGCTGGCTAAAGGATTGGTTTAAACTAGAGAACGTTGATGTATTGGACTTGGAAGGATATGATAATATGTTTGGCTGGCATGCATACCTTTGGTATGACAAGGTTAAGATCCACAGAACTTTTAAGTCGCATATAGTTAGAAAATCCTTGTATCAGGTTTGGATTAGATATAAAGACTTGTTAGAGAGAAAGACCCCTAGATGGATTTCTCCAGTGGAGGCCAAAGCCTATAAGAGACCGAACATGTCTGCAAATTGGTTGAGATATATGGACATATTGCAGCAGGAAGGGGACTCTTTTAAGCTAAAAAGCTACGATCAAGTGAAAAGCCAGGTCCCCGACTGGCTGCATTATCATCAGGTATATGAAACATTTAAAATGGACAAAAAAGTTGGTTTTCAAGTAGAAAAATCAAAACTGGAAACAGAACTGATAGAATCGAACTTTAAAAACCTTTCCAAAATGTATAATCTTTTGCTAGAGTGGCATACGAAAGATGAACTGGTTAAATCGTCAATGATAGATTGGGCGAAAGATGTAGGACATAATATTATGATGGATGACTGGGAGAGATTGTGGCAAAAAGGTATTAAATTTACTGCTTGTCATAGTTTAAGAGAAAATATAATGAAAATGGTTTACAGATGGTATTTGACACCAGTTAAGATAGCTAGGATGAATACCAAAATGTCAGATGTATGTTGGAAATGTAAACATGCGAAAGGTACCTTTTTTCATATGTGGTGGTTGTGCCCAGCGGTAAATGCTTTCTGGGACAAGATTTATAACGAACTCAAGAAGGTAATGAAGGTTACCTTTTGTAAGAAACCAGAGGCATTTCTTCTGAGCATAACTAATGAAGAGATACCCAGTCAGGATAGAGTGTTTTTTATGTATGCCACAACAGCAGCTAGAATCTTATTGGCAAGAACATGGAAAGGCGAAGAGATACCAACGGTGGAAGAATGGCAGATGAAGATGATGGAGTATATGGAACTCGCAGAACTGACCGCCAGAATCCGGGACCAGAGGGAGGAGAAGGTGTCACGGGATTGGAAGAAATTTAAAGACTATCTAGTTAAATCAGTAAAATTGAATATTTGAGCAGAATTATAGAACAGCGGCTTTAGCAGGTTTATGTTAGATAAAATTGTTAGCAAGATATTTTTGTGTGAAAGATTTATTTGTTAGAAAATATGTTAAGATTTGGTGTTTAAGTTAAGATATGAGTAAGTAAAGTAAAGCACATTAAAAACTGAGCAAATGTGAATAGAATAAGACACAAAGCTACCTAGAAGATATATACGATTTTGAAGACAGTGGAGGGAATGGGGGAAGTCCCCTAAAACAGAGAAGATAGTAACAAGAAAAGTAAGAGGATAAGTGTTAGTTTAAAGGTTTGTATATGTTTCTTTTTATTGTAATTGTTTGATTGTGTTTTTTTGCTGTGTTTATGTATTGTATTTCTGTATTGTTAATGTTGGTGTTTTTGCTATGTTTTCCTTTTGTCTTAATAGAAAATAAAAAAATCTTATAAAAAAAAATAAATTCACAAGAATAACATGTGGCATGTTATTTTCACCACTACATGCATTCATATGCACATCTTGCACTTGTATGTGTGTTTTTGTACCCCTTACTTAGCTTTAGTTTGCACTGCATTGCAATATTCAGAGAGGAGCAAATTTCCAAAAGATTACAGTGTTGCCCTGCTAGACGAATGCCTCGCTAGACGAAGGCATTCGTCTAGCGGAAGGCTGCCCCGCAAGACGAATTTGTCAATGGGGCTGCCTCGCAAGACAATTTTTTTTCCGTCTAGCGAAAACCGCGATTTACATTGGGGCTTCGCTAGACGAAAAAATCGCTAGACGAAAATACTCGCAGAACGAATTATTTTCGTCTAGCGAGGCACCACTGTACTCTGTTTCAGTTCATTAGAAAGTGAAAATTAGGTAAGTTTCTCTTTAAATTCAGAATGAATCAAATTCCCACTATTTCCATAATATTAGTATAAGGAATATGGTGGTCAGGGTGACAAAGCAGCACCTACTGGGAACAGGAGGCAGGCAAAACTGACCAAGAACCCAGACTAGCCACAAGGAGCTTGGCTGATCACATGTGCAATAGTAGCAAGGCCCCTCTTATGAAAATGTTGCTCCAAATTGGCTACTGGGATCTTGGGAGCCTATTTAATATTTTTTTTAATCCTCCAGAATCTATCTGGTGCTGAAAAACCAACAAATTACCTCTTTTGCTTCCTATACAATATTTTAAAACATACATGAAAGATCTCAGCCTGCCTTTAAGCAATTCTAACCTTTTCCACAGGTAAGTTACAAATATTGGCCATTTTGATCTTGTGTAGGCTTACCTCGGCTTGTGCTTTGGCCTCTCGGAGTAAAGAAAGAAGGTCGCATTTTGTCGTCACTGAAGAAAGAACCGACTGCAATTTCTGCTGATCCAGAGTGGAGACCAGGAGTTGATCCAAGCTAAAATATGCAAGTGCAAAAAAAGGTGCTTTGGATGAGACTGCGTAATGGTGTAACAGAAAGAGAAATTTCTATTCCCAAAGGAGGAAACGGCCAGGAGTTAAAACATTTGCATTGTCCTGCAAAATCTGGTTTGGCGGAGCAATACCGAGTCAGACTATTGTTCCTCCTAGCTAAGTACTTTCAACACCAACTGGCAGCAGCTGTCCAGAGTTTCAGAGAGGAATCTTCTCCCGGTCCTGCTTGGTGTAGCCGGGAATTGAACCCGTGACCTGCTGCATGCAAAGCTTGTGCTCTGCCACTGTGCTACAGCAATTCCTCAAGATGGAGTTGTGACAGGGAAGGAGACGTGGTGAGCTAAGGGAGAGGGAGAAACAGGAGGAGAAGCACTGGGGCTGCATTGGAGAACAAGAAGCAATAGAATGTAGTCAGGGCAGTAGGTACGCTGTGATTCTGCAAGAGAGCTGAAAAGGAGCAGAATGTGGTATATGATGCAGACGACAGCTTCTAACAAATCTTTGCATTCATTTTTTTTAAAGTATCCACATTTCTAATTGTTACAGCTTCAAATACACGTTTGGAAACGTCTGGGCAAGGCCTTGTAGAGTTTAAGAAGCTGAATAGGGTTTGTGGAGGGGCATCAGTGCCCCATGCTGCCCCCCTTGTCTTCCACTATGCTTAGCAAAACCAGTCTAGATTATGCAAAATAGTTTCAGAATAAATTTAGGAAAACAAGAGGAAGTACACAAAGCTTTCTGCTGTGCATAAGTTGCTCGCTGTTGCAGAATCCAGATTTCCGTGGCACAGAATCAGATAACCTGGAGGCAAGATTTTTATGCTTTTGTGCAGAGCCTGTAGCCCACAATATAGGGTTGCTTCCAGATAGGTATTTATTATGGAATTAGTGCTCCCCATGCATACAACTCTTGGGTACAATCCACACAAAATGTCAGTCCACCCCCCCCCCCCCACTTTAATCTGGATTTACCCTTTCCAGAAAGAATCCTATAAGCTTGTTGCCAATGTCCATTTACCTACAGTCGTACCTCGGTCTAAGAACAGCCCTGTTAATGAACGATTCGGGCAACTCACTCCGCAAAACCGGAAGTAGGTGTTCCGGGTAGCGAACTTTGCCCCGGAAGACGAACGGAAGCCAACCGGTGGAAGGGCACCGGTGGTGGGAAGCCTCATTGGGGAAAGCCCGCCTCGGTTTAAAAACAGTTTCGGTGTGAGAACGTCCAGAACGGTGTAAGAATTCCAGAACGAATTAAGTTCGTAAACACAGGTACTACTGTATTTGCAAATTCACCCCCCCCCAAAAAAATCCAGAAGCACCCTACATCTTGTGACTTCTGGGAATGCTTTGTTGTGTTGCTTTCAGGCTCTGGAACCTGACCCACTCACAATATAAAACCAGTGCAATGGAAACAAGGCCACTAACCTGATCGACCAGCTCTTCCCCGAGTGCGTCATGTTTGGGTCGGCGTCGTGTTGTAGCACTTCGTCATCGGATGCTGACCCAGGAGTGCCGCAGCTGCTGTTCCAGGGACTGCTTTCCTTCGAATGCTGCCTGCTTGCTGAAACAAGACTGGAGAGCCCCAGGCATTCATTCAGACTGGATTCGGTTTCAATGGGAAGGCCAAGAGGTCTCGCTGCAGGGGCAACTTCCAGTTCCGTTTTGAAATGAGAAGGTGCAGATTCCACAGAGAAGTCCTCGCTACACAGCTTGTCGAGGTCGGGCATGCTCAACGCCCGCAGTTCCCGGATCTTAGAGCGGGACAAGGGTGCATGCCTGATGTGCCCACCTGAAGCTCTGCTTCTTCGGATGGTGGGGGTAGATGGCGGCAAACAATTTGGACCTCCCAAAGCACTGCACCTTTCGCCCTTTTCTAAGTGATGAGCATCATCTTTGCTGCTCTCAGAGTGATTCTGCGGCAGTTGCATTAATGCCACACTGGTTGATGATTTTGTCATTTGTGTGGGGGACAGGGTTTCGCTTTCACAATAGGAACTCAAACTACGTCTCAGCGCCTGGACAGGGTCATTGATGTTGCTAGCCGAAACTGCAGAAGTACCACCTGACAGCCTTCTACCAATAGGAAGCTTTGAGCCAAGCGAGGTGGAGTGTATGTCTATCGCTTTAACCAGAGGCCTATCAAAATTGGCAAGGTTTTCAAACGATTTAATTCTCTGTTTCACAGAAAAAGAGGAAATGGGATCGTGTGGCCAGTTGAGCTCATAATAGTAATAATTCCTCCTGCAGGTTTTCAATTTGTCGGCGATTCTGCTGCTGCTGCTGTTGGTCGAAGGCAATTCTTGACTGTTTGATTTAGGGGCACTGTGAGGTGTCTCTACTCCATCTTTTGTGCCATTCATCAGACTGAGGTGGACAATTTTTAGCATGCCCAACTCTGAATGGGGGTACTTTTCTCCCGAAACATTGCTCAGGATATCCTGGACACAATGTGTCGGCGAATCCATAACATGGCTGTCCTCCCTCAAATGGTTTGATAGCTGGGCAGGCACTGAGTAGGTCCTCGTCACAGGCTTCAATGCATTGTGAATGTTTTCTTCCTCAACGGTGCTCTGCCTAATGTTCTGAACATTGCTTTCTGGTTGGCTGGCCAACCTAGTGTGTCCTTCCTCCTTCTCCAGAGGCAACTCGGGAATCAATGAGGATGGTGGGAAGGAGCTAGAAGACAGTCTCACCTCAATGAAAGTCCGCTGAATTTCCTGGCCTGGTTGGGGTTGCTGGGCAGGGGAACCAAGGCGGATCGAAGACTCTTTTTTAAAAGGCTCGGGGTTATCCAATCCCAACGGCTTGATTTCACACCCATCATGATTCAACAAACCTGTACTCAGTCCACGGTTTTCCGTCCTGTTACTCAAGACAGTCGTTTCAGAATCTGTATTTATTTGGGAATGGTTTTCTCTTATGTGGTGTTCACCAAATGTACCTCTCGTGTCATTATTTAGAACCACCTGGTCTGTGACCTGTGCATCTTTTTCCTCCGCGGGATTCTCTGCCGTTCCAGAACCGCCAAGTTCCAAACTGCTGATGGGTTTATCTTTCTTGGCTTTGACGCTGCTCCCGTCGCCGTTTGACAAAGGTAGAGGCGATTCCGGAGGCACGGCTAAACATGGCTTATTTTCCTCATCCTGTTGAAGAATCCTGGAGCCCATTGAAAGACTCCTGCTGGGTGGTTCCAAATGTGTGGCCAAGTTATGGAGTGATGTGCCTTTCTTTGGGAGAAGCCTGGGTGACGATTGGAAGGGAAGGGATGCTTTCTTCGGATCAGGGCTGCCGATTTTTGCAGGAGCAGCACTTGGAGCATCTGACAGAGTCTTGGACTTGCTTTTAATTATAAGACCCTTTAACTTTGGCCCTGGCTTGTTCCGTTGGTTATTTGAAAGAGTTTCTGCTATACTCTTCTGGGGAATCCCTCTAGTTTCATGATGCAGTTTTTTGGAAGATGATGGACTATGTGGAACTACTGTGCTCACTTTGCACTGGCCAGAACTTTGGATTTTGACATTTGGAAATTTTGAGGCATTTGCCTTTTCACTCTTTCCTGGCAATTCATGAGCAGCAGCGGCCTTACTCAGATCTTTCGATTTTGTCAAAAGGGGAGATTTGGGACTGTTTACTGTTCTCTGTGACGTGCAGTTCACAGAATGGCTGTCTGGTTTGTTCAAGTGGCCCGAGTCACTGGTTTCTTTCTTCGTCGGAGCAGAATTGCAACCAAACGTATGACTGCCATCATCTGCTGCTAAATCGTTTTCTGTATGCAATGGCTCCTTTTTATTGGGTTGGTCTTTGTCAAGCAGATTGCAGTCCCAGCCATTTATGGTTTTCGTCATGCCCAAATGCATGTCTTGGGCATCTCGTTTGGAAGCCTCACATGCCCCGGCAAGCCTTTCTTTACTTTCCATGCTTAATCTTTCTCCTCTCCTTAAGGGGCCATTGTCTTGGAAAGAGCAAACTGCACCACTGTGATCTAACCTATCAATCCCAGATGGAGAAACCTGAGGAGGAGAAGGAAAGGCTGTGGATGGAGCCACCTGTTCTGCACCGAAGTGCCTTGGAGAATGTGGCTTTTCTAATAAGGCTGTCCCACTGGATTCTTCCGGCAAACCAATTTCTGCCTTGATTTCAGTCTGTAAAACACCATTTGAAGGACTGCATTCTGGTGGATGACGAAATACTTTGGGGGTAGTTGGGACCAGCTGTTCCTGAGGAAAATGTTGCTGCTCACTACTCAGACAGCAAAGTTCAACTCGCTCCTCGTCTGACTCAACTGCCTTATGGGTCTCCAAGGGATTGTCACAAGCAGGCTGCGAGGGGGAAGCTCTGGGAGTTTCAGCTACAGATTCTGTGTCTGAACTGGAATCTTCGGCGGTAGCATACATAGATTTTGGGGCAGTGTTCACTTTGCTCTCCATTCCAGCCAGGGTGTCTTTGTTTAAACTGCTGAAATTCCTGGAATAGTTACTCAAACGGGTTTGGTTCACAGTGAAAATCTTGCTCGTGTTAATGGAATCCAAGACAGAAAACCCCAAGATTTCTTGTGTGTTGGTGGCATCAGAATGAGAACAGGAATCTTCTGCCCTCCCATCTGCATCTTCCCTGGCACACCTGTCCCTGATGAATGAACACTTAGCATCTTTTCCACCCGAGGAAGGTGTTTTGCCAAGGGAGTCATCCATGTCTCTCAGTGGTACCACAGTGCTGTCCTGAGCATAGCTGGTTTCGAAGGAATCTGCTAGTGCTGCATTGGTCTTTGCATCAGACGGCAATGCTGTCCCTTCTGCCACATAATCGGGATTGCCCCCGTGCAAAGGTTCTTGGTGGTTTGCAAAGCTCCTCTCTTCTTTGATCATAAGAATATTGCTTGGATTTCTCTGAACTGCTTCGTCGACCTCCGAAGATACAAGGAGATTTGCAAATCGGTTCGTAGCTGCATAAAGAAGGAAGCAAAGAACCAATTTCACCTTCTAAAGTAGGCAATATTGCAAACTGTACACAAGTGTCTGGTTTTTATTTTTAAGGATCTAGCTGAAGTCCAGTGATGGATAGGAATCTTTCAACCAATTATCACCATGCTCCCGGATAGTGATAATATAATCCAACCAACAGTAAATACTTACATAATATGTTACAAAGTGCTAAAAGTATATTTCACAAGATACCTGCTATCTCTTAGTAGTCCTTACAACATCCCTATAAGGCAGGCCATTTGAGGAAGAGGATGCTTAAAGCCAAGTAAAGATCTGAACGGGGTCATCTAGTTAATAGTCCGGGCTCTCTTCTTGCACTAATTCTATTTGTTTCCTGATTTTTATTTTCTGCCTTAAGTCCCTTAACACTTGCAGTTCAACCCTCCAGCACAACAAAACCCCTCTCTGTTTTAACCATGCATCCTGTTGAAGTCTGAAAGGCGCTATGAATAGTATTTTCATATTCCGAAGGGATAGTATTGCAGGCTTGACCTTGTGAAGCGGGCCAGCAAGCTTTTGTTACATTGAGCCAGCATCTGTTCCTCTCTAACCCAGTTGCCATCTTGGAAGGAATGTTAGGAAATCTTGGCCTGATGTGAGGAAACTTAGAACTCAGAGGCACCTCTGGAGTGCCTCTGAACCAGGTGCAACGCCTTATGGGACTGCGTGTAGGATTTCAGGGCTAAATATTGAGGGATTCCCAATGGTCACTATGAACAGCAATCAGCTTGTGTTCTGCTTCAGTTGAAGCACTGCCTAAACACCCCATGCAGCATTTTTTTAAAAAAGCATTTGTTTTACATTTGTAAATAAAAACTCTCCTCATTTTATTTCACATGTAGCTGAATGTGCAAATACATTTGACCAGTGAATGCATTTTGCCAATGATAAGCATGAAGCACGAGGTGTTGTGGAGACTCTGTCTGTGGTTTCTAATTTGTGATGGCTCTTCCACACATCCCTTGAGGTAATTCTGATTTATCATAGTCTTTAGTTGCAAATTAATTTTATCTGAATGTTGCTTTTATTGTTATCTTTTAAAAGTTACCTACTGTGATCATCTAAGCCTAAAATGCATTACTGATTATCCTTCTGGTGCGATACAAAGAACTTTATATTTTTCAGCCTTTTAAAAAAAGGGGGGGGGGGACAATTATATTGCTTGTATCGAATGCTAGCCATACCCAGGGTAGTCCCACTGAAGCTTACTGCTCAGGATTGCAGCCTCAGTGTAAATTTTGTTGCTGTAAAATAGTGGAAGGTTTAACACTTGAGACTGGGAGACCCACAGTAAGGCAATTTACTGACAACAAGGTGTAACTTGCACATTAGAAAAACAGGAGTGGAGCTCACTTTTGCCCCCAAGTGAGTACCACTGAAGAGATTTTTCTATGTTGGCATGCATGTGCGGAAGCTTTTTGGGGCCAAATCATACATGACATTGTTCCTGCAAATAGCAATTGCATGATTTTTTAAAAATTTATTTAAGTAAATAGCAGGTGTCCACCACCCTCCGTTCAAGACTGCAGCATGGGGGAAGCTTTAACCACCTGCCTCTGTCATGGTCACACTCCAGAACAGCTTCTATTTGCATCCAAAGGAAAGTTCCAACCAGTGATTTCCTCTCAATGCAAATAGCAGCTGTGGTGGGGTCCCCCCCCAATCTAGATTGACACTGTGATAAGAGTGAAAGGGTTGGAGCTGTCCTCTCCCTCACTTGGGTCTTTCCACCCCACCGCAGCTATTATCTACTTTAAAAAAAATAATTATTGGCAAGCTGCTAATGTCATGTTGTTTATTTCATAAAATTTACAGCTTGCTTGACTGTAAGGAAAAAACATCTAAGTGTTTTCTCTGTATCTCCCTGTGAAACAGTAAAGGGATGCTTTGGTTTATACTTCTTTTTTAAAACTTCCTTTCCTTCCTTACCTAGATAATATATATATACAGCATGTAACTGCACAGATTTACTGATTGCCTGTCCAAGCTAAAGCTCACAGTACCAAAAGGGAAGCAAACCTCTTACCAGCAACAGCTTTCTGGATGTCCAGTGTGATGGATGTGGGGAGACCTCGTACATATTGGCAGACTTCCTCGTAAGAGAACCCATGGATCGGGACTCCATTGATGGCAAGGATCTCATCTCCTGGAACCAGCTTCCCCATAGACGCCTATTGAAATTGCAGTTAGGGGTGATATCAGAGGAAACAATTCAGAGGGCAGAATAAAGCTATTTATTACTATGGTTTAGCACAGGGGCAGCCAAAATGGTGCCTCCTCTATGTTGTTAGACTACAACTCCCATCAGCCCATCAGCATGGCCAATGGTCAGAGATGATGGAACTTGTAGCCCAAGAACTTCTGGAGGGCACTATGTTGTCTACCCCTGGTTTATTGTTACACCTGAATGCTGCCAATAACTACCTTGCTAGATCAAGACTGTAGAACTCAACTATTCCTGTATGTTGTGTCCAACAGCCAGCCACCAGCCAGATGCCTTGGAGAAGCTGAAAAGTCAGGCAGGAAGACAATGGAACTGTCCCTATTACTTGACCCCACCATCTGGAACTCAAGAGATAGGCTGGCTGTGAACATGGAATATTCCAAGTTATCATGGCTATTTTGGCATCCATCTGTCTTGAGAGACAATGGTGTGCTCCTCCAGGGGACAAGTCAAACCACGGTGTTTGCAGCACTGAAGTGACTTTCCACAGTGCTCAAGCCTGGGCAGTGTTTATGGAGTTCCTGGGCTGCCCGGATGACAAGACCCCCCCCCCCCTCGGCCTTGCTGGTGTGGTCCAAAGGAAAGCAGAGCAGGTTTGGCATGGCTAATAGCATAGATAAACTTATCATTCACAAATTTGCCTTTTTTATTTTTACTAATGCCACCTATGCCATCAGATGCCTCTATTTCTTTTTTCGATGAGTTACTGTTGGCTTCCAAAAGGGGGCCCTCTTCATAATAATTTGAAAACCACAAGCCTAGGTAAAAGAGATGAATAAATAATTGTGAGCTAAATTTTTTAAACTTAAATGGCAGTCCAGTTGTTCTTGCCTCTCAAGGAGCTGCGGGCCTTTTAAAATTTAATACTTTCTGCTCCTAAACGACTTGCTCTCTATACGGCTCCAATCACTCATTCTGCAAAACTGGCAGAGCGGCAATGATCACTGCTGCAATTACAAAAATGGATTCGTTCGGAACAGTGTATTTTCCCCATTGACTCTTTAGGTATGCGCTGCCAAGACCTCCCATTAATAACAGTATTGTTTTGCAGGGCTTCAAGAAACTGGAAGGCTCACAAAATTAACGCTGCTCATGAGTATAACTCTTTAATAGCATCACCCTATGTATGTTTATTCAAAAGGAAGCCCTGCTGAGTTGAATGCTCGATAAGACTTAACTGCACCCCAAATTTCCTTGCATATGCTGAGCTTCCTTCAGTACTGATATCCTACCAGGAAATGCAAAAAGCAGGGAAAATTGAAAGCAAGTACCCTTTCAGCTGCTCCTCCTGGCCGCAAGCCTGTTATCACGACACGCAAGGGGATGGCATGGATTTCCAGGTCAAGGCCAAACGATTCATTTTCATTCCGAGTTAAGGTGACTGCTTCAGGGTGGCTCTGCCCAAGAGGACTCTCCTGTGTTTCGCTCTTCCGGAGATGTGGAAGCATCCTCCCACTAGCTCTGTTGGAAGCACTGTGCTCCTCGTTCTTCTGCCGCGGGATGCCATGGTATTCGATGCTCATCAAGCTTTTGACCCGAGTGACGGCTTTGTGCTCCAGCTTAGGGGATCTCTTGGATTCCAGCTGCGCCTCCCGAAACTCCTTCAAGCTCAGGTGACCTGGGTGAAGCTCGGGCACGTTCGTGTAATCAAATGATTTGACTGGGAGGAAAGGGGAGTCTGCTGCGTGCTCGGCAGCGATGTCTGACGAATCCCTAAAGCCAGCGACAGCTGAATCGTTGTGCAAATTTGTCCCTGGTTCTCTCTCCGGGTTTGTAGCGCCACCTTTGACAGGAGAAGTTGCAATGGCAAGCTCACAGTTGCCCTCTGCCTTCCTCTGGCCTTTGGGCCTTGGTCCCCTTTGTAGCCGAGCACCGTCTTGCTTGGAAAACTCATCCTCGTCACTTGCATCACCGTCATAGAAAGCAAGTCTCCGCTGCCTCTGGAAGGAGGTACGCGGACCTTTGGGGCTATCGCTGAAGCTAACATGCCGGGTAGCATTGTCTCTTTGCTTGTTGAAGGGACCAGGTGAGTTGTTTCCACTACTCGGTGAATCACATATGCCCGATTCTTTGGTAGCTAGGGAAGAATGCATGGAATTATGATTTTGCAACTTAATGACTTAAAAAAAACAACCACCATAAAATTGGTGGTAGCCAACCAACAAGTCCCATCAGTGCAAGAATTTTGATAGTGCAACAAGACTCCCCCCCCATGTGCTCCTCAAATCTGCTCCGATGTCAGGGATTGTGCTGAGGAGGGCTGCACTGAGGAGGAATGGTGGGACCCTCCCACCCCCGATCCTCAATCTTCCCAGGAGCAGGAGGACAGTATAGATTTGGAACAGTGGTTTGCAAAGGGGCATAGTTCAGAAGGCAGAAGCTGGGAAATTCTGGATGGGGAACAGCTAGGAGAGGAAACACTTGGAGAGAGAGGGTTAACAGATTCACTGTCTATGGAAAGCATTCCTCCGCTCTCCCCAAGGGTCAAGAAGAGCTCAGAAAGTGGCAGAACAGAAAGCACACAAAGCACAGAGGGGACAAGCTCAGATTACAAGACATAGGAGTGACATAGATATAGGAATGTAAGGGGGTGGGATCCTTAATTGGGAGCACCACCATTCTAGGAGATGGGCTCTTTGTTCTCTCACTATGATTGTTAAAGTTTCTAACTGGTAAGAAGACTCATTTTCCTTTGTTCTGCTTATCTACTGCCATGGGGGGGGGGACTGATTCCCGGAGGGTTGGGGAAACAGATTTAGGGGTTGCAAGGGAAAGAAGGTGAGAAGTCCTGTTGCATAAGCAGAAATCCTCATGCTGATGGGAGATGTTGCTTTGCTCTACTTTGGATACACCCGGATATCCTCATCCTCTTCCAAGCCAGAAACTCAAGACAATGCATAAAAAAGGCAGTAACAAAGGGAGTAACCATCAAGCATCTTTCAATTTCCATATATTGTCACTCTGGCTTACCTGGAATACCAGGAGAAGGAAAACATTCATCTAAGGAGCTGCTCCCACTCTTTGGCCGGAGCGGCTCCTCATCGCTAGAGCCAGTTATTGTAGTCTCTGAAAGTGACAGCTGGCTTGCTCCGTCTTGTAAGAAGTATTGGGAAAACTCTGTTTCAGAATTGATGGATCCCTGCTGAAAGAAAGCCCCAGGGCGGGGGGGGGGGACAGGATGGTCCATTAGAGCAGTGCCATTTTTATTTTATTTTTTGAAATTATAAAAAAACACAACAGTTTACAACAAGAATATCTATAGACAATAAAAACCACAAACATTTAAAAGTCAGAGAAAACCAGCTAACCACTATGGAAATATGTTTTCTTTGTTGCCTGCATTAGCTGGGCAGCACGTAAAAGTTTTCGGCAGGCTTTTAAAGATTAAAACAGGTTTCCCATAGACAACTGGTTGGCCACTGTGGGAACAGTATTCTGGTCTGGATTGGCCTTTGGTGTGATGCAACAGGCTTCTTCCTTATATTAATACACAACTTGTTCCATTGTCAAACTACATTTGCTACAGTCCTCTGTGCTCTGGCACAGTTACCCGGTCTGAAATGAGGGCGGAAAAATACATATTTGCTCTCTTCTATGCTGGCTCCCCTTCCCACAACAGCTTCAAGGGTAGAGCTGCAGCACATGACTTCCCCCAAAGGATCCTGGGAACAATAGTTTGTCAATGGTGAAAGGAACTGTAGCTCTGTGAGGAGTAAACTACAATCCCCAGGATTCTTCGGGGGAAGACATGGGCTTTTGATGTATGGTGTGTTGTCAGTCAACGTATGTTTGAGGGGCTGGGCTTTTGGATTGTGGGACGTTGGTGAAGATGTTTTAACCATTTTATATTTTTAGCCACTTCCCCAGGATGCTCATGAAAGTGGATATGTGTGTGAAGAAGCTCCAGGATTTCCCCCAAGCAATATAACGATCCATTGAAGTTCACACTCAAAGCACAAATCGTATTGTTGAATTTTAATTCTTTTACCCGGCTCCCTGGCTCCAAGAAACGCTTCATTGTCCAGCTCAAGGGCGAAGAGGCTTCTGTCTGCTTGGACTTCACACTAGGCGATGGACTTTTGGGCAGATTCCCTGTTAAATACAATTTGGTTAGACAGTGAAGATTTCAGATTGGGAAACTATTTGCACATATGTGGGAATATGTTTTTTAGGTACCTCTGTACCTGGTTATTTGTGTTTGTTTGTATTTATTTGGTGATATCCTTCCGCTCTGGAAGGAAAAATAAAAAGGGGATCCGACGGGCAGTTTACTGCGTGGATCCCTCTGTGGGAGAAAAAGGCTCCAATTTTAAATGTAGTAACGGTTGTTAGTCTTCTTCCCGCCAAATGTTAGCATGGTAACAGTGCTGTGATTGGATGTTATGTTTGTTGTGTCGTCACTTTACTGTTCAATAAATAGCTGCCACTCCCTGTGTGTGGGGTGGAGGAAGCCGAGAAAAGCAGAGGAGAAAGCGTGGAGAAAGGTGTGAAGGGCGAGGCAAGCAGAGATAGAACGAGGTAGCGTGGCAAGCCCAGAGAGAACAGACCCACCACGCAGGGTAGCGGTAGGCTCCTTCACCAGACTGCAGTCTCCGTTGTTTAATTTAACTTCGTTTTTTACTTTAAAACCTTTTATTTGGCCACTTGGTTTTTGGCCATAGTTTAGTTAGCTCTTTTTCTCCGGAGTCTTTTTCCGGAACCTTTTGTAAGTTTCGGTCGCTAGCAGAGAACTTCAGGGCAACCATTCACGAATTCACAACTCAAAGACCTTCAGACAGCAGCCGGCGGACCCCTTTTTTCACGGCGTGGTGGGAGTGGGACTCCAGGATTACCGGCCGTCCCATCCGCAGGCTGCCCCAGTAGCTGGTGCCCCGTGTAAGGCTACACGTGAGGCATTGGCAAACGCCACACACATAAGCCATTATTATCAATCTAACTGGTGGGGGGCAAGGCGAGGTTTTCAATATCTTGGGGGTCAATATGTCAATGTGCAACATGTGACTGTTCAGGACCCTAGAGTAAGGAGCCCCACTCCTTGAGAAGTAACATCAAACAAACCATATTCAAAAGAGGTGAGAATCTAACAGCCAGTCTTTTGAGATAATGTGTTGTGGCAATAACTGAGTAGATCTACCCAAAGAAGTCTCTGGCATGGCCCAGCTACAACTGGTACACCAACAATTCTCCTTGCTTTGCCTAATTGTTTTTTTGTCTATGGTTTTGTCATCATCCTATATAAAAATTAAGGAGGATTTATGCCTTAGATAAAGAGCATTTTTGTGGTGCTTTTCATCCCATGTAAAAGCACAGAAATGGAAGAGGGCCTGTTTTAAACCTACTTGATCTACCTTTTCCCAGAGCCCCTGGGAAAGTGAATTATTTTCCTGTAGGTGGGAGAGGAAGGTGACCTGAGGAGGAAGGAGAGCTAACTAGAGAGGGCAGTGCCCATGGCACCCACAGTGCACCCACAGGTCCAAAAACGTTAGCGACCCCTGGAGTAAATAACAGACCAATAGGATGCAGTGTTAAAAGCAAATGAGCTCGTACCTGTGGTGTGAGGGGAAGATGCATCCTTGCTTTCTCTCTGAGTGGTGCGGGCAATGGCTTCATCCATTTCTTGTTCAGAAACCTAACGTGAAGTTGAAAAAGGTACACTAAAGTTTATACAGCAAAGGATGCTCACTTCAAGGTTTCTTGGTTCTTGATTATTTATTATCCATATTTTCATATCTAAATGCAACCCCAGCCAATAATCTGTCTGCTATGTTGAAATTGAAGGTTCCAAGTAATCTCCAAGGGCAGCCGCACATACAGCTGATTGCAATAATCCAATCAGGATGTCATCAGAGTATGGAGTACAATTGCTTTGTCCAAAAGGCACCACAAATGGCAAACCAGTCAAAGCTGGAAAAGGTGCTCCTAGCCACAGAGGCCTCCTGAGCCTCTGGTTGAAACCAGGAGCACTCCCAAACTGCAAATCTGCTCCTTCCAGAGGAATGCAACCCCACCCAGGGCAGGATACTTCCTCACCTCCTGGACGTGAGAATTAATTTTGGACACCTATGTCTCTTCAGGATTCAGCTTCAGTTTACTGGCCCATATCCAATCGAACACGACCTCCAAACATAGTCTAAACACCTCAACTGCCTCTCCTGATTCAGAAAGAACAGAGAGCTAGAGCTGGATGTCATCTGCATATTGATATACCTGAAGGAGCATCTCTGACCCCATCTTTCAGCCCAGACACTGAGGTCCAGCTCCACGGTTCCTCAGTGGTTCTCTCATTGTGAGAACTGAAGTCACAGGGAACCAGGCCTTCTCGGTAGTGGCGCCTGTCCTGTGGAACATCCTCCCACCAGATGTCAAAGAGATAACCAATTATGACCTTCCATAGATATCTGAAGGCAGCCCTGTATTGGGAAGTTTTTAATGTCTGGTGTATCATGTGTGGTTTTTATATTCTCTTGGAAACTGCTCAGAGTGGTTGGGGCGACCCAGTCAGATGGGTGGATGATAAATAACGAAGGGGACAATATGGAACCCTGAGCTACATTGACAGGACAACACCCACATTCCTGGAGGTTGAAACAGAACCACTGAAGCACAGCGCCCCTAACCCTCACCTCCACAAGGATGCTATGGCCCACAGTAGCAACAGCTATAGAGAAATCAAGGAGAATGAGCAGGATTGTAGCCTCCCCCCTCCCCATTTCTCTCCCTCATGTTGATAAATGTCACCCAAAAAAGCGGCCAAGGCAGTTTCAGTGCCATAACCAGGCCTGAAGCCAGACTGAAATAGATGCAAATAATCAAGCTTCTTCCATGCCACAAGCTGGACTGCAACTACTTTCTCAAGAGCCTTGCCCATAAAGGGGATATCTGCAACTGGGGCCAAAGTCATTTAACACTCCTGCTTCTAGGGTGGTCTTCTTATGAAGGGGCTGCACCACCACTTCCTTCAAGGCAGATGGTGCCTCCCCCTTCTTCAGTGAGGCATTACTCTCTCCCTGGACCCACCCAACCAACTCCCTATGGCTTTTTTCTAAGAAGCCCATATGCGCAAGGGGTCAAGGAGGCAGGTGGTCACTGTGCTTCTTCAAGCAGCTTGTCCATATCCGTCTGGCTGTAGATTATTTTGTATGCTCTGAGATACACATTAATATAACCCATACTTATTTTTTAAAGCCAAAATGAAATTGGTGGTCTGTGGGTTTGTTTTTTAACTGCCCACCCAAGCCTCAGATACTTTTACTCCCAATAAACAATATATTGTACGGTGTTTGGATTTAAATGTGGGGGAGCTGGAAAGGAATTGAAATGCATAATCAACTTTTGTGGTTTGTAACGCCAGTGGAAACCAAATGCATCTTTCGAGAATTAAAATTGGGCACGTAGGTGGGTCAGAAATCAGAACTTCGTTGAATAGAGAAGAGCAGAATTAACCCCAAAGCAAACTCAGCAGTTTAAATGAGGTTTTAATGTCACATTCACTCAGAGTAATGGAAAAAAAGGGAGAAAAATATATTTTGTGGTAATAGTTTTGGAAGGACATAAAACCCCCGAATACCAGGTAATATGGTAACAAAAACATTCTGTGTGATGGAATTTGGATTAGCTATAAAAACATGGATATTTAAAGAAGGATGTCTTTTGTATATGCATATGCATGTATCGTCATCATTAATATGCACTGAGAGCCTTCTGGGCTTAAAGAGCTGGGTATAAATGCTTTAAACAAGCAAAAATTAAAATAAACAATGTTTTCATGTAAAACTAGATAAGTTCAACAGAAATGAAACCTAAAAAGCTGTAAAGAGCAATTTGCAAAATAATGGGAAAATGTCCACTCCAAAACACAAGGAACTCTCTGAAATATGAAGGACTTTACTTACAAGCTACAGAAGTGGGCTTTGTGGAATTTCCTGGGGAAGGATGTTCTCCTATATCAGGGGTGGGGAACCTTTGGCTCATTGGCCAAACTTGGCAAGCCAGGACATTTTGGGGAGCCATGCCCACTCGCCCCACGTGTGACATTGGACAGGACACCAGGTGGATAGCGGATAATGGCAGAACTTTAAAGGAACAAACAAGAACTTAGAGGGAGCTCTGGATTATCCCTTTGCTGGAGCAAAACATGTTTCCATCAGCTGCTGGGAGATGGGAGAGCACCTTGCTCAAGGAAGGAAAAGCAGTTTGTATTCAATGGAAACTGCTTCTCCCTCCCAGCATTTCTTTTGGGAGAACGGCAAACCTGTCCTATTCTGGTACACCAATTAAAACAACTTCCTCCAAGAAGTAGGATATATGAGTAGGAAATATGGACACCTTTTGCTCCTGAGGACGATCACTGGTCAAAACACACTAGGCAATCCTCTAATAGCTGTGCCAGTCTAAGGCCTGCCACGCCTTTGCTTTCCACAACTTAAGTGCCAACACCAAAAAGGCCCTTCTCCATCCTGCATCCTATCTTATAGGACAGAGATAAGATAGAGGATGGAGAAGGGCCTTATAGGAAGCAGAGGAAATGTGAGCAAATCTGCTCTCTGAAATATGCAGGGCTAGAAAGGTGATAACTTGCACTTTTATTCTGGGGTTGTGAGATAGGTTCAAATCCACTGGATGGAAACTTGTAGCAGCAACACTCCCATTGATTTTAAAGTGGGTCACAAAAAACCCCCTCCAAACTGGAACTGCTGGGAATTAAGCTTAATGACACATTTTGATGAAGATGTGTGGATGCCCTGTTGCACCCATAAAGTATTTCTACATGTGCACCTATTTCAGACATTTGAGGATAATAAAGGTGTGGGACAGTAATGGCCCAGGCTGCATGTCTCCTTACCTTTGGGTTGGGATGGCGGCTAATGATAAGGCTAACTGGGCCAGGGCCGCATTCGCTCAAAATGGCATACGCTTCGCTCAGAGCTGCATGACGCAAACTGACCGAATCTGCTTCCAGGATCTGATCCCCACGGCTAAGGGAACAAACACATGCAGTTTAACATGCCAGCTGATGAGAAGAGGCGTGGACATTCTGACAGGGTGCAAACACAACACACCAACTGCTGAGTCCAGGAACTGCTTTTATCCTAAATCAGATGCCTGGTCCACATAGCATTGTTTGTTTGCTCATGCATTCGTTTTTGAAATTCTTTACCCTGCTTTTCTCAAGGCAGCCTGTTCTGCGCCTAATCAATTAATCACATATTGGGAGTTCAAGGTGATTCACATCCAAGGACTGGCTGAGCACATATCAATCTGTCTAGTCAGGGGTCAGCAAACTTTTTCAGCAGGGGGCAGGTCCATTGTCCCTCAGACTTTGTGGGGGGCCGGGCTATTTTTTGGGGGGGTGGTGAACGAATTCCTATGCCCCACAAATAACCCAGAGATGCATTTTTAAATAAAAGGACACATTCTACTCATGTAAAAACATGCTGATTCCCGGACCATCTGCGGGCTGGATTTAGAAGGCGATTGGGCCAGATCCGGCCCCCGGGCCTTAATTTGCCTACCCACGGTCTAGGCCTTAAGGCTGGGCATAGAGGCCCTGCTTGTATGCCTTTCAGCAGAGCCAATTAAACAGGAGGTGAGGCCTTTTCAGTGGTATCTCTGTACCTATGGAACTCCCTCAGGCCTTTATTTTATTCATTTTTACTTTGCAAGATTTACGTACTAGCTTAATCAAAACATATAGCTAAGCAGTTCACATCAAATAGTATGACACGTTCATTTTTTAAAAGCTGTGATGAAAGTATACCTTGAAAACACCGGATAGAATAAAATTAGAAAAACAGATAGTTTTAAAACAAACAAACAAACACAACAAAATTAGGTATCTGAGCAGGCTTGCCTAAACAAAAAGATGTTTAGCATATGCTGAAAGCAGTACAAGAAAGGTGCCTGCCTAATATTAATAGGCAGGGAGTTCCAGTGAATGGATGCTGTCACACTAAAAGATTGGTTTTTCTCTCAAGTGCGCAACGAACATTGTGTGCCACATGTAAAAGGGTCAAGTGGGCACATATGGAGTTGGACAATTCTTCAAGGAAAGAATTGGCCCCAGGCTTTAATATCTTTTCATTTCAATCTGCTTTTAGTTAAAGATGTTGAGCTATATTTTAAATTATGGCTGCTTTTCCTTTTTATATCCTATAAAAAATTTTCATTTGTTTTATCTGGACTGCTGGTGCAGACCAGGGTGTGTTTTCTGCTGCGGTTTTAGTTTTACATACGTGTGTGTGTGTGTTTGGGCTCCAAAAAATGGAATTAAAAAAAAGGGGTGCGGGGGAACTAAAATAAATAAAAGCAAAACAAATTATATCAATAACCCCAACAACAGCCCTGTAAGGCAGGTCAATATGATTTATTCCCATATTGGAAATGGGTGGGGAGGATTGCCTGGTCAGCTGATGCATTTATGGCAGAGATGCGGAGATGAGTTGGGTCTCACAAAAAGGAAAAAAAGAAAATTCAAAAGGAGGATTTTTCAATGCGATTCCCCTAAGCCATTGACGGTTTGGGCCCAGCTCAACTCATTGTTTTGATTACCACAGAAACACACACCCTATTGTGATTCCTTACTGTCCTCTCTCTTGTTTTCTCAAACTTATCTGGCAATTAAGACTTGGTGTGAAGTTACCATTAGATCACAGCTGTATGAAATCACCATGCACGAAATGCCCAGGGCCACCGGGAGCCACAGGCAATGCAGATTCCATGGCTCCCAACATGAGAAACATCAGGTGTGCATGCTTATAACAGTCTCTAAAACTTAACAGGCAGGCTGGTGAAAGCCTTCCTCACCACCGCCAAATCAAGTTTGGCAGCATTTTTTTACTTTCTTATGTTTATATCCCACCTTTCTTCTGTATCAGAACCCAGGGTGCCATACCACCACTTAGACCAGGTGAGGTGCATGGAGGCCGCTAGGCGTCTTTGTATTCCCAATGGTATCACTGGGAACCAATTTTTCGAACCAAATATATAGACATTACATTGGGAAAACCAAAACAACCACACCCGTATTGACAGTACACTGACAACAGCATAACAATATTTGTGGTTGACTCACCTTAACCTTCCATCCATCTTTGCCACTGATCCTGGGGCCAGGCTGTGGATATAAATTCCTGGAAGGCTGTTCTCCAGTGTGAGACAGCAAACACCAATGCCCAGCCCAACACCTGGTTCTGAAACAAAGAGCAAAGATTGAGCAATGCCATTACTGCACTCTTTATTGCAATAATCGCAGTGGACACCGGCAATTATTACGGTTTGTTCTTTATAGGCTACTTATAACACTGTGTATATGTTAATTTTAAAAAAATGATCAGGGGGGTGCAAAAACCTCGCTTTAACAGGTCACAGGGTGCTTCCAGATGACCTGGGTGCTTCCAGATTTGTTTGCAAGAGAGAATAGGTAAGTTAGCTATTTAATGAGCATATATACCAACTTTTTTGCAGGTAAGTGAGATGATGTTTTCCAGTGATTGTCCCATCACTGTTCTTATTGCAAATGGTCTGGTCTGTTAAAGGAAGCAGGTTGGTTGTGTGAGACTTCTCAATCAGTTATAATGGTGCAACCTGAATTTGCTGGCATGTGATTGAATTTCCCGTGAAAGCAGCAATAGTTTGGAAGCACCCTACTTATCCTACTAGTTGAATAAAGTCTATTATCCTGGATTTTCCCACAGAATAGGCTTTCCATGAGCTGGTGAGGGATGAGAGAATTTCACAGAGGTCTATTTAAACATTTGACTTTATGTTCATTTCTTCTCCCCCAACCCCCATCTGTGCTTATGCCCAAGAGCAAATTTAAATAACAGAAAGCCCATTACGAAGTCTTTCCATGTCAGCTTCCAATGTGAACATGTAGAGTCCTTACTCCCAAGCTTTTAATAATTGAATGTACTCTCTCAATGCAAAAATGTCGCTGCTTCCAGTGAAAATTCTTGACAAACGTTGACTAGGGAAGTTACATGAATTTAAACCAGATTTGAACTGTTTTCATTCACATGGCTTGTTAGTTTGTTTGTTTATTGGATCGGTACTTCTTGTTGTTTTTTTAGAGGAGTTCCCAAAGCAGCTCACTACATTTATAAAAGGCTATCATTCTATAAGAACGATCTCTTTAAAAAATGAAACTCACAAAGGGACCCATGAGGATGAGGACTTGGAAAGGATAGACAAGAGAAAAGGGAAACAGGGTGAAAACCAGGATTTTAGCAAATCAAAACCAAGACAGAATAAACACAAACAAATGGGGGGGGGACATTTCACACATGAATAGTGTTTACTTCCTCTAAGCGTGGGGGTGAAGAGACAACTCTGAAGCAAGCATGTGACGGTGCCCTTCAGCCGAGTTCCCTCACATAGGTCAGCTTGTGGTAGGGGTGGGATTAGTTCAGCTGGTACAACACAGAAACAACTCACACAGCAAGGTGTAGCTGCAATGTTAGCTTTCTGGCAGCAGGGGTCGCTGCCACTAACTGGGAGGGAGAAGGGGCAAACTGACAGCGATGTCAGAGGTTTGCGGGTGCAATGGCAGAAGCACTGCGTTGGCTCTGCTGGTGCACCCGCACAGCCCCAAACTTCCAATAGGGGGCAGCAACACTGCTTCTGGGATGTTAGCATTGAGTCTCCACTCCCCAGGTGAGCTGCTGCTTCCGGTACAGCAGCAGGTATATGATGCTATTTCTGCCTGTCTCCCTTGGCTCCCCCATAGAAGGTTATTAATCTTTCACCATTGTTGTGGTATGGGAAAGGTCAATGCAGCTGAATAAGGTCGCATCTCCGTCTGCCTCGCTCTCCTGGCTCTTTCACACAGAAGAGCATTTGGTCTTCTGTGGTTTCCTGGTGGGTTCACCCTGCCCCCAATTCAGGGGCGTCATCAAAATCCGAGCCTGCATTTTCACTTAATCCAAGGCTTTACCCTTTACAGAGAAAAGCACTGAAGAAGAAAATCTGTTGCCGAGGAAGAAAACCTGTTGCCAACGACACATTTGCAATGGACGAATTTGTTAAATTTGGCCTCTCTCTGTTTCTCATTTTTCCAATCGTAACTTCAGTTCTCCACACTGCACCAGCAGTTTGCGATCCGAACTGCAGCAGAACTGAGACTGCGCTGATTGTGACGAATACAGGTCTGAACGGAAACAGCTGTTTTCTTGCACCCCAGCTGAGAATGTGCTCAGAGGCACTGGCTCTGGTTGGTAGATCTCAAGGTTATAGTCAAAAATCAAGCTAGATTGCTCATACTTTAAGTCCGCCTACTCCTTCTCTAAAGTAGGCACAGTATCATTACCGTTTTTTGGTCCCCCACCCTCCAAAAATGTCCCATTGCCTACAAGGTTTCTGTGATCTTCCACAACCCTTTGTAAATAGTAGTCAAAGTTTCCCAAACCTTTATTGAGAGTCACTTCCATGACGATCCTGTCCTTGGGACCAGGCCCCTTACGATTTGCAGGGGCGACATCTCCATCTTCGCAGCCGGGCAAAGGAGGTCCTGCACTAGCAGTAGAGCTTGGGGAGCTGGAACGGCTCAGTAACGTAGGCGTTGGACATGGCGTAAGGCTTGGGCTGCGAAGCCTGGTTCGTACTGTGAGGGTCACCACGCCTTTCTTGAGTTGCTAAAGAAGCAACAGTACAGTTTGTTATGTTTACCATTATGTTTATTATTATAAATAATAATAAACATAAGGGAACCAGGAAGAGGGCCTTCTCAGTAGTGGCGCCCGCCCTGTGGAACGCCCTCCCGTCAGAAGTCAAGGGAATAAACAACTACCTGACATTCAGAAAATACCTAAAGGCAGCCCTGTTTAGGGAAGTTTTTAATTTGTGACTCTGTATTGTATTTTGGTATTTGTTGGAGGCCGCCCAGAGTGGCTGGGGAGACCCGGCCAGATGGGCGGGGTATAAATAATAAATTATTATTATTATATTATTATTATATAAATATATTTATTTCCCATTTTTCTTTCACCATGGAACTTAAGGTGGCATTATTATTCCCTGATAAAAAACCAAGGCCTAGGTTTATTAACATCTAAGTTAATATTGCCACTGTGATAGGGAAACAAAAACATAACGTGAAAATTTAAGAAGAGCCCTACAGGATCAAGCCAGTGGCCAACTAGTCCAGGATCCTGTTTTCCCAGTGGCTCAGGGGAACCATGGCTCCTTGCTCATCTAAACGAAGCCACCATGTGATGAAACTGAGATCCAGACACATAAAGGGAAGCCACGGAAATAGAATATCCATGTTTCCGCTCCAGCACATCATCTGCTACTGCTGGAAGGTCCTGCCTGAAGTTATGTTACCTTAAACGTTTGAATGGCTTCCTGGTGAGTCAGTCCTTGCAAGGACTCTCCATTAACTTCTAGGAGTTCATCTCCTGGAAAGGCAAAACAGGCGTTAATATGCAGGCAGAAGACAAAGTGCTTATCCTGAGAAATATGAGCAGGCTCCCTGGTGTGTTTCTGGTTTATTGTCATAGAGTTGGAAGGGTTCCCAAGAGTCATCTAGTCCAACCCCCTGCAATGCAGGAATCCTGCCCACAGCTGTCCCTGGGTGGCCTCAAACCACCACAGCCTTCTGGCTTACAGCCAAACTCAATGACCCATTGCACCGCCCCCTTTTTTTTATAAGAAAGAAAACCGACTGTTTTCCACTTACCTTCTCTTAACAATGTTAACATTTCTTACGAACACACTAGTGGTCAAAAATGTGGAAACCTTTTTTGGGGGGAGTGTATTTCTGAGGTTTGACGGTTCGTAACACCTGATTGGCTCTCGAAACACTCGTGCTCATTGGCTACATTCAAATGAAGGAAAGCTACTGCATATCAACCTAAGCAAGTTGTGCTTCCTTTTTCTGGTTATTTGGCTATAACTTTCTATAGAATACAGATAATTAAACAATCTTTGTTGCATTACATTCTTCATTAAATTACCTTTCCACTGATATATAATTATATGGTATTGCTCCAAAAAAAGGTGGTATTATGAGCCATCAAACCTCAGAAATACACTTTCCCCCAAAAGGTTTCCACTATTTTTGGCCACTGGTGTATATTAATAGCTTTTCATCTCTATCTTTGTAACTTGCTTAGAGGTTTCGTTGTAATGGCAAGCCAGCATATACATATATTTATAAATACTATAAATAAATATTTCCCACCCCACTTTCGTTTCAAAGTATTTCAGATGCTCCCCCTCTCTCTCACCTGCCTTGCCAACCACTCCAGAAGCATGGGAGGCGAGGCAGGCAGGCCATGTATCGCCCAATTACAAATGTGCAGTGCAAACTTCCGTTCGCCAACACTCCTGGCCAAGGACTGGTGTTGTGGTAAAGGGACATGCACTTCATGCTCGCGGCACAGATGGATTCTGAGTTTCTCCCCTCCCGTTCCCAAGCTTGGCTGAAGGAAGAGACGGGACAATGGTGAAACACACCACAACCCTCCTCTCCCTGCAGTCAGGGGCAGAGGAAGGGGAGCGGTGGGGGCGGTCTGCCCCAGGTGTCATCCCTGAGGGGGGTGCCACTCGACGCGCTGCCCGCCCGTGACTCCCAAGCCTACCCCGAGCTGTCGGGGGAAGGGGCAGAGCTGTGCTGCCTTGACAGCGGCCTTCCCCCCTTCCCCTTTTGTTTTGACAGCTCGGGGGAGGCTTGGAAGTCATAGGTGGGCAGTGGGCTGTTCCCCCCCCCACTCCTGAGCTGCTTCCAGGAGAGGAGCCTCCCCTTGAGCTGTCAAAAGGAAGAGGGAGGGGAGGAAGGCTGCTGGCAAAGCGACGCAGATCCTGTCCGCCGCCCAGGAAGAACCTCGCCCCCTGGGATGCTCGCCCCACCCCCATGGCCCCACCCCTGGGTCAACAGTATGTGCGCTGCTCCAGGTGCCGGAGCAGCTAGCTCTGCCTCTGCCTGCAGTGTATGGCTTCACAAGCTGAACCGGCAGAAATCTCTTCTCTTGCACTACAAATACCTTCTTTCAGCCGGCCATCAGCAGCTGCAGCCCCATTTGGGAAAATGGTCTTCACAAAGATGCCCATGCGTCCCCGGGCAGAATCCTGCCCTCCCACAATGCTGAATCCAAGTCCCTGCAGAGTATGGGGAGGAAGAGGGTGGAGAGGAGTGGAAAATGGAAATGTTAATTCATTTTAACCTTACGAGAATTATCAGCTAGGTCGAGCATCCAGCATGAAAATTGGAATGGTGTAAAATAGGAGGTGTGAGATTTACCACTTTTTTTAAAAAAAGAAAACATTTTTACTGCTATTTTCAAGATGCATATAATACAGAGCACATACAACAAAACAATGAACAAACAACAACCAAAACCAAACCTGCAGCAACAGAATACCAACTCCATTTTCAGAAACTATGTTTTAAGTCCAAGCAGTTTCAATGTGCTGGCTAACAGTACCAATATGTGGGCCTAAATCATTCCAGTGTGACCCATGAGTTTGCGGTGGCACCATTAAAGGCACCTGCCTTTAAAATAGTACCTGCATTTTCGAATTGGAGCAACTGGTATTCCCAGAAGCTCCATTTAAGCGCATATATAAAGGTAAATTAGCGTTAAGATGGGAATATAATTTGTAACTCGGAATTCTGTTAGTACGCATAAGATTGACAGACACTAGAGATGTTCCCATTTGCAAAGAATCTTACCTTGCCCTGCCCCTTCATCAGGACAATGTTGGAAATAATTGATGGCTGGGTGAGTCGCCACGGGTATTCAACCTGCGCAGCACTTAAAGAGCGGGTAGATTTCTTAACAATATGGTATTCCTGGTCAAATGAAACAACCACAATATTTAGAAATAAGCCAAAATGAAGGGGTTAATTAGCTAACCTGTATATATTTACCTGAATGTATTGTTAGTCCAGAAGTATAAAAGAACTCTTTAAGCTTTTCTTTATGAAACCTCTCTGTAAAGCTGTGAACTTTGATCTGCATTGCACTTCTTTCTGGCAAGCTATGACTAAGAGTCTGGAGATAACAGTAGGAGATCGACCTTGCACAGAGAGGAATTGTCTAGGTCACAGATAGGATGGCCTTGCTGAAGTGCACATGAACCAACTCAGGGCTAAATGTCCTTTTGCCTTATATGTACAACAGGAAATGTACAACAGGAAATGTTCCTTATATGGACAAGAGGAAGATTCCTGGGGTGGGAAGATGAGCCAGGGAACTGTCTATAAGAACTGTCTGAAAATTGACTTTTTTTGTACTTGCTTGGCTGTCTGAACACCGCAAGTGCCTCTGCATGCAGAAAATAAATCTTTCTCTCTCTGAAGCCAGCAGCCTCAGGTGTCTTTTCTGCTTCCATGTTTTCTCACTGGGCGCAACTGTGGGAACCCGTAGGGGCAAATAAGGCTCCAAAAACTGTTGCGTTGCATTTGCTGTTCCCCAAAGAGGCTTTCTTTCTTTCTTTCTTTTAGTGTTTGCTGTTCCACGTCCCAAACATTTGGGAATTCTATGTCTAGTCTTTACTTTGAATTCACAGATTTAAAATTTGTGTGCGTCTTCAGAAATCTTTTTCTGGCAAGATGAAGTACCTGGGAGCCCTTGCAGGGAGATATCAACCCAATGCATGTCTCCAAAACTCTCCCTTCTCTCCTCAGCTGGATACGCACCTGAAGACAAGACAGGTGTCCCTGTGTTCTCTCTCCTCTCCACCACCTCATTAGTAGATGCATGCAAAGTTTTCTTGTCTTTTTTTGGGGGGGGGGGAGTGTCACCTTTTTTTCTTAACCCGCTAAAACTGTGAATAAGGGCAGGGGGGGTTCCTTGGTCATTTAAAGACAGTCAACTGTGCAACCCCTCACCTGTCTGGTTCCTGTGTCCAAATGCTGTGGGAGAGAATGTTTTCTCCCTCCCCGGGAATATTTCATGGCTATTTCAAAATTCACATCTCCATTTTCCACTGTCAACTCGTCATCTTCGCCTACGGATTCTAAACGCGTTGCCGCCCCTGAGGGAAAACCCAGAGATGCCGTTTATTATACACATTTCAAAGCATCTTTTAACATCTGTCAGTTGTGATGGAATCAGGAACACTGCTTTTAACATTTTGTATGCACATTCGGAAGTGATTGATGGGTAAATTTCCTAACTCATATAAACAAATGATGATAAATTTTATCTTCATATATATATCTATACACACACACACACACATACACGTGGGTAGCAATAATTTATCCCAGTAGTCAGAGATGCAAACCACCATTCTCAAAACACTTTCAGAGCAGAGTCTTAACACTAAGACCCTGGCGTGTTTAAAGGGTCACAGTTAAAATTAGTATCAAATAACAAAGTATGCTGTGTACAGCTTAAAAGATTTAGGACTAATCTCATATTATGAGTTTCAGTCTGGCAAAAGCAGTTTATTCTTAAAGTCAGCACTATCTCTCCTGGTTGTTAGGCAGAGTTTTTGCTCATCACCTATTTATTACCTGGTTATCCTTTTAGCTGAAGGTGATGAGGACTGAACCTGGGACATTCTGCATGCGACACATGTGCTCTGTCCCTGAGCTATGCTCCCTGCCCCAATGGAAATTATAGTTGGTGGACAAGGCCAGAGCATTGCCTTATGGGTTAGCTCAGTTGGTTAGAGCATGGTGCTGATAACGCCAAGGTCACTGGTTTGAATCCCATATGGGTGCATATTCCTGCATTGCAGGGACGTGGGCTGGGTGAACCCATGGGGTCTCTTTCAGCTCTATGATTCTATGAGAGCCTTTCTTAACTACGTACTCTAAAATCTTTTATTCACCCACTCGAATGAAATCAACTGTACCTTGGGATCTGCTCCTGTACTTCAATATGCCACCTCCCAGAGTTGGACTCTGGCAGTTTTCTTTGGATCCCTCTGCACCAGTAGGATCTGCAGGGTTATCTGGATCTGTCAGATCTGGCTCCTGAAAACAGAAGGAAAAAGCATCCAGTTAAGTTCTTGGGACAGGTCATCATTTCCACAGTCGGGTTAGCCATTCTCCTCATGAAGCTAAAAAAAATAAATAGGCAAAGTCAAATCTCTTGCTGTGACATAGTTATGCTGAGGTTTCTAACCATATAAACCATCCACTTGTTTTCGTCCTGGCACGAGGCTTCTGCAGCTTAGAACGCAGGAACCCACTGCAAGGTGACGAAAACAGCCGCGTTCCTTCCCAAATTATAGATACTGGGAGCTTCATCAGAATGAGGAGTAACATAACCTTTGTACTTCAGTTGTACTCTGAGTCAAGGTGAGGTATGAAGCAACGATCGAAATAATTGGTACGTGAAGCTGTGACTGCACTTCTGTAGCTCGGTCTCTGTGTATGGTTATAATGTGTGTGAAAGAGTAAAAAAAAAAACCCAGCAGTGCGCTTAATCCTCATCCACAGCCCCTCAACTCATGTTTTAGACCAGGGCTGTCCAAACTGATCGGCAACTCTGGTCTCTCCCCCTAAAAAAAAGCTCAACAACTCTGGTCAATCCAATGAGTAGATTGCCAGTTTATTTATAGTGGAAGGAAGTAGATTGCAGTCTCTTGTAAGTTGGACACCCCTGTTTTAGACCATATGCGTCTACTCCCCAAGAACCCTTGCATCTTTGGATCATTCACAGGTTCCTTTCTACAGGCAGGATAGCTGCTATACCTTAAACAGAGCTATGTGCCCAGGGTGGGGAACCTTTGGCCCTCCAGATGTTGCTGAACTACCGCTCTCATTATCCCTGGAAATTGTAGTTCAACAGCACCTGGAAAGCCAAAGATTCCCCACTCCTGCTGTGTGCTATAGGCCTTGGTCTCTTTGCTGCCTTCCTCTGGACCCATTCCAGTTCATCCATTTCCTTCTTAAAATGTGCTCTCGCTTCTCTGTAACTGTTAGAATGCAGCAACTGTCTAGGGGTTCCCAGAACAGCCAAAGGAAATTCTGCCTGATGATGGCTTCATATATTCATTCCTCCTGCGTGGGAAATGGATTAATTACTTTGTACTACATTAAGACTGGCATAAGCGATCTTCCTACACTGTGAAAATTGAATTGTGACGATGTCACACGATCATGTTATGGGCCTGTGGCAGGAATAAACTATGTACACTATGCTCCACAAATTGCAATATATCTGCTGTTTCCTACATTGTTTTTGTTGTATTTAAGTTAGATCTTTATGCTATCCTTCAGTTAAACATTTCCAGTTTGATTCTAATTTGATCTCAGTTGGTGGGAAGGTCCTTACAAGAAGAAAATACTTCTGTTTAGATTATTATGGCATGGGGATCTTCAATATGATGCAGTGGAACCACAAAAGCCTCAGATACAGGCAGTGCTGGATTTACATATAAGCTAAACAAGCTATAGCTTAGGGCCCAACTCTCTTGGGCCCCCCAAAGAAATTTAAAGAAGAAAAACTAGACGTGCATTTCCAAAATAAGATAAAACAAAACAGAACCTACATGAAGCAACAGTGTTTTGTGTTGTGTAGGCTCCTATGATGTAAGTAATGGGCCCCGCCTGCTAGCCTGCTCCCTAAAATATCACTGGTTTGCTCCTTTCTATCTATAGGGTGCCTACATTCTGCATGGACTGGTTGCATGGCAACAAGTGCAAATGGCTTTAGATACCTATTAGTGTTCTCGAAGCTACTAACATGAGTTTGGCCAAACTGTGAGAGGCAGTGAAGGATAGGCGTGCCTGGAGTGCTCTGGTCCATGGGGTCACGAAGAGTCGGACACGACTGAACAACAACAACAGGTCCATAAATTACCATAGAGCATATATTCAACACAAAAAGCAGCGACAATTTGTTGTTGACGAAGGACAGCTGGACATTTAAAGGGCCCCATTACTTTCAGTAGCTTAGGGCCTCATGAAACCTAAATCTGGCCCTGGATACAGGCTAAATTGCACGTTAGGAAGTTCTGCAGTGTGGGGGGGGGGTTGTTTGTTTGTTTTAAAAAACACCTTAAAGGGCCATGGATTAGTGGCAGGGCATCTGCTTTGTTGCATGTTCAATCTCTGGCATCTCCAGATAGAGCCCTGGAAAGCTGTTGTCAGTCACTACAGACAGTATTGAGTTTGATGGACCAATGGTCTGACTTAGCATAAGGTGGCTTCCTAGGTTTAACCACTGTGGTGGGGAGGGAGCAAACTGACATGGGGCAATGGCACTGGAGAAGAGGTTGTTTAACCATTTCCCCACATAAGCACTATTTCCTGGTTGAAATCTCTTTCTTCAGAGTTTGCTGCTGATACACTTTCAGGGCAAAAAAAAAAAAAAGGACGATCAAAATGCATAAATACACAACAAGCACAGTTTCAAATTATTTATATTAAGAAAAATACAAATTCATAAATAAGCAGCACAGTGGAACCTTGATTCTCGAGCAGCTTAGTTGACGAACAAATCAGAACCTGAATGCCGAAAACCCGGAAGTGATCCGGTTTTTGAACCTTTTTCAGAACCTGAACATCTGATGTGGTTGCCGGCTATTGCTTCCAGGGCACCTGCGCCAATCGGAAGCCACACCTTGGTTTCTGAATGTTTTTAACGGACTTCTGGAACGGATTATGTTCGAGAACCAAGGTACCACTGAATCTATATCTGCAAGAACCCTATGTAGCTAAGATAAGAGAAAAATCACTAGACAGCACAATACAAACTCCCAACCAACATAAAAGCACACAACCACTACAACCACCTACATTGTAAATTTCTCATACAATATATCTGCCGGCCAACAACAACAACAGAATCATACCGCACGTAACACACCCCAACTCATGGTAAATAACCAATCAACACTGGTAGAAGACACAAACAAACAGCGCCATCACCCTTGTGTTGGCTCTGAAGGTAACCATGAACTCAGTCATTGGGGGAGAAACACCTAGCAGCTCCACTTTCCTCCTCTACTTCGGCACTGCAGATGTAGCTGGTCCCAGTCATCTGTCTCTGGAGTGGAACAGTAGTCTGGACTGCAAAATGGGCTGCCTCCTACTGGCTGATCACTTTCAGCAGAGAGCCGCAAGGCTCCCACTAGAGACATGGAATTGTTATGCTTCATTCATTCAATGTTTACAGAGCATCCCCATGCTACCATCGTCCAATCATCGTCCAGCTGAATTTTCCGGGTGTTGTTCCATCTCTTCTCAGATAACAAAAAACTCAACATTTTCCGAAAGAAAATAATAGCAGCGCAATCTCCACAGATGCAGATGCCTTTAGCATTTCTCCTCCAAAAAAATTCAAAGGGTGGATAGCGAACCTATCACAGCTCAGGACACATTCAGTATAACATTACAGCATTTTAATCTTTTAATTATCACCAAAATACTTTTTCTGATTATATATTTTTTGAAAGAAAGAAAAAAAAGAAAGATTAAAAAACAAATTCTTTTTCAGTCACTGCTATTAATCCTGTTGCTAAAATGGCAGTAAACAAAAATGTGTTTTTTTTTAAACACACCTCAGCACTATTGTAGTATAGCACCACAATAAATTACTATTATAACTCTGTGGTGTTCTAGTGCTACACCTTTCTTTTGTTATATATAAATATTTTAGTGTTAATTTAAAATATTGATTTTTAAAAAGTAAATAAATGGGGGTCATGAATGGCACCCATCTCAAGGCATATAGTACATGTGTGCAGAATTTCAAGTGCCCCCCACCTACAAGCTCTATGTCATGCCCATGGATGTGAGTGGAATAAAGCAGGGGGCACGGTTATCTATTTTATTTATTAAATATGTATCCCACACTTCCCTCCCAAAGGAACCCAGGGCGGCAAACCCACAAGCGATAAAACATCTTTAAAAAAATGCAGTACAGATCCAGTCTAGGAAACATCTCTCTATAAAAGGCTGGTTGGAAGAGGAAGTTATATTCGGCAGTTGCCGAAAGGACATCAGAGACAACACCTGTCTAATGGATGGATTTCTGAAGGGTTGATCCTGCAACACTAATGACTTGATCCCTACAATGTGTGGAAAGGACAGTAGCGGATTGGGTATATAAGGGACTAGATAATCTGTCAGGTATCCTGTCCCCAAACTGCATAAAGCTTTATACACCAAAAACAGCACAGTGAACATAGTCCGGTAGATGCTAAATACTCTGAATTACGTTCTGAAGTATGATGTTTATTTATTTTAAAGCATTCTAGGCCCACTTAATTTCCCAATGGAACTCAAACTGCCTTAACCCATCAGATCGTCACAGAATAAACACCAATAGCCACCCACCCCCCAAATGAAAGCCAATCAGAACATACAGTACATGTAAGAAGCAAAACAAAACCCACAAATTCCAAAGCACTTGTCAGAAACTCTCAACAACAAAAAGATCGTTCAGTCCAAAGGCCCTTTTCAAAAAGCCAGGTCTTCATTAACCGCCTGAAGAAATACCGGTATGTTGCTAGCGCCTGACTCAATTCGCTCATTGGGACACATAGGGCAGAAGATGGGAAGGCAACCAGTAGGTGGAGCCAGAACCAACAGCAGGTAGAGTTATAACTAATTCTAGTTTTATTCGCCATCTTCCTCCCTGTTGAGTTCTACAAGGATGACCCTGAGATTAAGGAGGAGGCAGTGCCACCCACTGGATTGGAGGTCAGTAGGAAGTCAGGAAGGCAAGGACTGGCTGAAGGCAGAAGTTCATGAAGCAGCGCCTCATTTGACACAATGGACCATGACTACTTTTTCCTCTTCGTCTTCTACAAAAGACACACAAAGCATCTCATACAGGTATTTTACAATGTTCTAATTGGCATGCTGGATTATTTGCTTTGTTCCAGATCTCCATAAAATGAATTATTATCAAGCACAAAAGTAAGGTAATATATCTGTGATAAAACACTATGTGCTTGTGAAAAAAAAGGTCAGGGGCATGAAGTTTATTGTACACACTGAAGCTTTTCTACTTTCTAAAAGACCCGGATTTCTTCCTGCTTGGAAAATAAACAGAAACTCTACCCATTAAGCTTGTACAAATTTCTCATGGGCCCCAGTTTGTAATCCTTGGCTACAGAAAGGAGCTGTGGTGCCACAGTTCAATGAAAACGCAACTCTTGTCTTATTCTCCCAGCCACACATGAATGTAATCTTTTTACAGACTGCCCCTCTGCCAAAACAGTAACCATGCCATTCTGGGTTCCCTTGCTTTCCAGGAAGTGCCGCTTATTCCGCTCTGAATTCATATTGCTAATTGAAAACAGTGTTTCCCAAACTGCATTCCGGAAAATTCAAGCTGCCAAGGAAACCCCAATCAGGGGTTCCTGAAAGAAAAGTTCAGCAACTGCGGACACACTGTCTGAAAGGACCATTTTGCATCACTACTGACCATTCCCTTCAATATCTGGCCGCAAGAGTGTTCTAGTGCACATGTAACACTAAACCAGACTATGGCCTTGTGCAATCCATTGCTGCACATCTGTTAGCAAAGCCATGGTTTGGCTTAGCACGCCATCCAAACCGTGAGCCATGACCAATGTTTGTTCTTGGCCTACAAGGTCTGCCATTTGAAGGACTGTCAGAAGACAGCCCTCTACTGTACTTTAAAGCATCCTTTATTTCAGGGATGGGGAACATGTGGTTCTCCTGGTGTTGTTGGACTACAACTCCCAGCATTGCTGATCTCTGGCCATGCTGGCTGAGGGCCACAAGTTCCCTAACCCTGCTGTGTTTGAACAGGGATGTCCTGTTTAAGTCAGATTTAAACATAAGGATCCATAAGAAAAGAGAACAGGGATCCTGAATTTGCTCCTCAAAAGTTAGCACGCAGAAAGCCAATTGAGGAGGCACACAGGTCACCTGGTCTTGTCTTCCCCATTATTGTGAGGCATACTATATTTCTATTTAAATTATAGCAATGGTTTCTAAATTTGCATCTATACAGTACATAGAAATTAGATTATGGAATATTTATTCAAATCTTGTCCTCTTTTCTGGTGACGCAAAGTGGCCGCCCTATGAAGGGAAGCCCTGCTGTAAGCAAAATGATCTCAGCAGGGTAAAGAAGTGAGGCCTTTAAAAGCTCCAGTAATGTGTGACTATGCCCCCCGGTTTGAGTGTCAACTACTCATTTTGGGGGGCAGAATAGAAAGCGTAGTTTGCGGCACAAAATGGCACCAAACCGGAACTTTGGCACCAGTTTGCAGTCAATCAGACAAGATTGGGTTTGTGGGTATACCTACGGTCCCCAGTTTGAGTGTCAGTGATTTACTTTGGGGGGGCACAAAATGTGGGTTTTGTGGCACAAAACTTTGGTGCCTCTTTGGAGACCATCGGACAAGATTGGGTTTTTTGGCATTAACTGGTGACCCCGATTTGCTGCGTCAATTCCTCAGTTTGGGGGGGGGGTGGCGGCGTGAAATGCAGGGTTCATGGCACAAAACTAGCACTTAACTTTGGCATCAGTTTGGGGGGGCATCTGAAATTTTGGGGTCACACGTTAATAGAGCTGCCTTTACAGCGTTGCCTGTTTACACTGTGGATTCCCTTTTAAGAAAGTACATCAACAGTTTTCATTTTGATGAGGTTTTAATCTTCCATAAGGAGGTAGTCTTTTTTTTAGGCTATTATGTTTCTAAAGAAATACGATTCTGGAGGCTGAATCAATGTTATTGTGAATCTAAGACAGCAGTATTTCCACTAACGATCTCAAAGGTTATTCCTATCACCACCACCACTTCACCCAGTTCTACCACTAGGCAGAAAAGCGTACTGTATCTCAAAGCTCATTGTTCCATGGGTCACCAACTCTTTGTTTGCATGCAGGAGATCTCAGGAAATACAGTCCTCTAAGCAGCCTCTTAACAGCTCTTAGCAAGAATCTTTTTAAGGTTTGGATTTGTTTACTTAGCATTTCCCCCTATTCAGAAAAACACAAGGCAGTTCCAGCGATTGAACATTAATCTTGCTTCCCGATCTTTTCTTCTGACAGACTTGCAGATAAAAGGTTCCCATCACTTTCATTTCTAAACAGGGGATGCCATGTTTATCATTTGTCCTCAAGCAGAGATGCAAAAACAAACATACAGGCATCTTACAGTATCATCACTTTCGTCATTTCCCCCAATCTCTGGCATGCAGGTCTACCACCGATTTTTTTTAAGGCTCTTGTGTTAACACACATCTCCATTGGGTACCTTGGTGTGTGAACCTGCCACCCACTTTTCCCTTTAAACTCACCTCCTAAAGTGGAGGGGCATCTTTCCCTAGAGATAGGGGCATCTTTCCCTAGAGATAAACCAGGCAATGTCCTTGAACGTTATTGAATTAAATTTTAATATGGCACGTTCACATATGAGGGTTCCCAAAAGACACGTGTGCCACACTTAGGGGTCATTCAGACTTCCTTCTGTGCCAAGTTTCTAGGTTCAGGTTTGGGCTTTAAAGCTCCATGTCTGAGGATTTTTATTTTTGGTCCCTGGGAAAACCGGCATAAAAACTGGGGGAAACTGTCTGCAGGCAAATACCGGCTCCCTCGGCCTGTAAAGCGAGACGAGCACCGCAACCCCAGAGTCATCTGCAACTGGACTTAACCGTCAGGGGTCCTTTACCTTTACCTTTTTGGGACGCGGGTGGCAGTGTGGTCTAAACCACTGACCCTCTTGGGCTTGCCGATCAGAAGGTCGGCGGTTCGAATCCCCGCAACAGGGTGAGCTCCCGTTGCTCTGTCCCAGCTCCTCCCAACCTAGCAGTTTGAAAGCACGTCAAAAAGTGCAAGTAGATAAATAGGTTCAGAAGACGGCAGCCAAAATGGTCAAAGGCCTGGAAACAATGCCTTATGAGGAACGGCTTAGGGAGCTGGGTATGTTTAGCCTGGAGAAGAGAAGGTTAAGGGGTGATATGATAGCCATGTTCAAATATATAAAAGGATGTCATATAGAGGAGGGTGAAAGGTTGTTTTCTGCTGCTCCAGAGAAGCGGACACGGAGCAATGGATTCAAACTACAAGAAAGAAGATTCCACCTAAACATTAGGAAGAACTTCCTGACAGTGAGAGCTGTTCAACAGTGGAATTTGCTACCAAGGAGTGTGGTGGAGTCTCCTTCTTTGGAGGTCTTTAAACAGAGGCTTGACAGCCATCTGTCAGGAATGCTTTGGTGGTGTTTCCTGCTTGGCAGGGGGTTGGACTAGAAGGCCCTTGTGGTCTCTTACAACTCTATGATTCTATAATTCTAGGTACCACTCCAGCAGGAAGGTAAACGGCATTTCCATGTGCTGCTCTGGTTCACCAGAAGCGGCTTAGTGATGCGGGCCACATGACCCAGAAAAACTGTCTACAGACAAACGCCGGCTCCCTCGGCCTGTAAAACGAGATGAGCACCGCAACCCCAGGGTTATCTGCAACTGGACTTAACCATCAGGGGTCCTTTACTTTTACCTTTTTACATCTGAATCGGAGCACATGCAAACTGGGTTTTCCATGGATATCTGCTCCAATTCAGCAGTAAAACGCAGGTTTTCCCAGGGAAAGCACCAGACCAACAAGCATAAACAAAAAACCCACTCCAACACAGAGCTTTAAATCGCAGACCTGTGCCAGGACAGCGCAGTGCAAGAGGAAGTGTGGCTGAGCCCTTCCTTACACACGGCAGTAATTCTGATGGCATGATCCCACAAAGGCTGGAAGCAAATAACACCAACACACACGCACACCTTTGCAAGTTCCAGTCTCATCTATGCTCATGCATTCCTAACTTCGACATGAAATGGTGAAGTCTGTTCAAGCAACTTCAAGAAACTTGCTAGAGCCTTCCTCTGTTGCCGTCTCTCCTTTCCCAAGGGCCTGGTTACCTGTGGCAGGGGAAGTCCTCATATCCCCAAATGAAAAGTAGTAATACTATTTGCATCCCTTTCTACATTTGAACCTCCAGGCCAAAGGTTTCCCCACCCCTGTTTTAGAGGCTGCAATCCCCACTTGCAGCTCTCCATTAAATTCATGCCAAGGCATCAATGTGTAGCTCTCAGCTTCATTCTTGCCCAGACAGGACTCTGGCATTTGTAACAGTAAAACTTATTCAGTTTTTTAAAAGGATTTTTATTTATACAGCCCAGAAAGAAGAACAATGCCAGAGGAAATAGTCTTATGTAAACCAACCGCATATAGCTTTAGCACTGAGGACACCCCTTTCATGCTATCAAAGACAACAAAAAAATATGAAAGAATCACTCCCAAGATATTTTTCTGCCTGCCTTTTGCACTGTTCTTGCCATGATGTGCTCAGAAGAAAAACCTGCAATGTAGCACATTACTTTCCAAAGTATTTGATCTAAAGGTGCATTTTCAAATTATGTAGATGATGCTTTTTGAAGCACAGCATGTTCAAAATACATTTTTAACAGAGCCCAGTAGGGTTCAAATTGCAGTCAGCTGCAGTGTTTTTGCAGGAAAGCAAAGTGCAGATGCGATGGAGCCACACGTCAAGTGAAATGTTATTATATTAACAACAGCTAGATTGCAGAGTAACATTAGTGTTCATTTTGTTTTAATATCTTGTTTCCAAAATAAGATATTTCCACTAAAATTGATTGGTATATCCATGTGGTTTAAAAAGAAGGAACGTAATATTTGAAGTCAGCATATTTTGGTAAATATGCCTCTCTGGGTGGGTGCATGCTGGCGCACATGCATGCCTACCAATGCCTAGATGAAACATGGGACACCCGTACCCAAATCTTGACCCAAATGTCCAAATTTGCCAGGATGTTGGATCTGCATGCAGCTTCCCTGTGTGGTGAGCCTTAGAGAGCAGCAACTCACCACTTCTAAGCTGGAGGTAGGGAAACTTCCTTCCGCTCCATGGGCCGCATCCTTATCAGGATCGGCCTCATAGGTTGGCTTTGACAGGTGTGCGTGGAAGGGCCGGTCACTGTTTCCACAGGAATGCTGCTGCAAACCCCCACCAGATTCAGGAGAGCGCTTTGCCTTGCAATCCCCTGTTGAAATGGAGTCCAAGCAGACCCTGGAATCCTGCCGAACTCAGCAGGATTTAACCCCCGCTCATCAGCTGATGACTTGGGGTTGAATCCTGCTGAACTCATCTGTACCCTGCTCCTCACAGCCAATGCAGGATTTCACTCGATTCTCCTGCCCATCATGAGTGATGTCAGCTGATGGCTGGGTGGGTGTGGTCTGCAGAATATGGTCTTGCAAGTCAAATTAGACCCCACTGGTGGGCCAAGACTGGCCCACAGACCAGCTATTGCCCACCTCTGTTCTCAGCGAAGTACCCTCTGGCCCTATACTGGCTCTACCCATGCAGGCTGGCCAATGAGAGGAGTATACAGGTAAAAGGGGTTCCTGTTTCAGCTGATGTTCAGCAAGAAGTCCCTGCGTCCTCTCCAAATGAGGAACCATCCCACAACAGATGGACACGTGTGCAAGGAGAAAGGAGAGAGAGGGGAAATTACATTGCACAGTCAAAAGTCCTTGTGCTAGCACCACTGGATATCACCCAGGGTTTGTTTATTTACCATATTGGCCTGAATATAAGCCACACTTTTTTCCAAATTCCGATTGTGCAAAGTTATAGTGTGGCCTATATTCGTGACCTTACGGTATCACTGTTGAAAGCTGCTCACGAGGGCCATTGGGGGTGCGGGACAACAGAGCCTGTCCCAACCGCGTCACCCAAGTCTCCGCCAGCAAAGTGTGGTGGCTCTCCCCCCTCCAGTAAGCAGCCCAGGAGTGTGGGGCAACAGCATGCAACCCGCCCGCCGCTCCTAAGCCTCCCGCGGTGCCGGTTTGGGGAGGTAGTGCCGGAAGGTGGTAGTGTCAGGAGCCGGGTGCGCAGCGTGCTGGGAACCAAGCGCTGGCACTGGCTTGGGGAGTGGGGCATCGAGCGCCCCCCGTTCAAGGAAGTAGAGCCGGGAGGCGGGCTGCACCCGCAAATAAGCCTCGAATTTTAAATGCGCAGCTTATTTGTGGGTGCGTCTTATATTCGGGCCAATATGGTATTTAGCCTATTTCCATGGTGCGATTTTGCTAAAATCTAGGGGTGTCTGAGGAGCTCGTTCAATGCAAATCTTGGTGCAAACTATGCCGATCCTCAACTCCGGGACTAATGTGCAGATCAGGAAGCCGCTACCCTTTGGATTTCTTGCTCTTCCAAATGTTTGCATGCAGTTCTCCAGTGAGAATATTGCTAGCCCAAAAGTGGAAATTACAGGAATTACCAACTATTGATGAGTGGCAGACGAAGATGGTGGAATATGCTGAACTTGCAAAACTGGACGGCAGGGTCAGAAACCAGGATGACTCAAGGTTTCAAAGAGATTGGAGTAAATTCGTGGAGTATTTAAGATTGAACTGAGGAAGTTTAAAAACACTAGTAGGATTGGAATAAACCTTCGACATGTTCAATAGTGAAAGGTAAAAACTGTGCGATGAGAATGGACTAGAAAACCTGCTGACGAGAGGGAGGGGAGTCGCAGCTCGGCAGAGCAATGGTTAATGTATTTTATGTTAAGACGTTGAATTGGCTGTAATTTGATGTATTTTGAAAAATAATAAAAATTTATATAAAAACAAACAAACAAATGTTTGCATGCAGTTCTCAAGAGACACGCACTTGGTGGAGAGAGAACGCATTTTGGAAATGTGTCTTTTGTGAGAAAGTAGTATTTAAATATGTGTTTATTACAACAACAAAAATCATGAACATTTTCATAAAACTCATATAGATATAGATATATGATTTTCATATATATAAGGGTCTGGTGACTTCTGTTTCAGTGTATCTGAAGAAGTGTGCATGCACTTAGTTGGTCTCTAAGGTGCTACTGGACAATTTAAAAATAAATAAATTATATTTTGACTGCATCAGACCAACACAGCTACCTACCTGAATTCATAAAACTCAGATCAATACAAAAGCAGAATAACACAGACTTAGAATCATAGACCCCTTCATGGATCACTGCCTTGTCGTGGCGAAGGGGCTTGAATTACTCAGGCAAGCTATGGACAGGTCAAGATGGACAGGTCATAGCGGAGAGTTTGGACCAAACGTGATCCACCTGGAGAAGGAACTGGCAAGCCGCTCCAGTATCCCTGCCAAGAAAACTCCATGGACAAAGACAACAGGCATATAAAAGATATGACGCTGGAAGATGAGCCCCTCAGGTCGGAAGGCGTCCAACTTGCTACTGGGGAAGAGCGGAGGACAAGTACAAGTAGATCCAGAGCTGATGAAGCGGCTGGGCCAAAGCCGAAAGGACGCTCAGTTGTGGATATGCCTGGAAGCGAAAGGAAAGTCCAATGCTGTAAAGAAAAGTATTGCATAGGAACCTGGAATGTAAGAACCATGAACCTTGGTAAGCTGGATGTGGTAAAAAATGAGATGGCAAGAATAAACATTGACATCCTAGGCATCAGTGAACTAAAATGGACAGGAATGGGCGAATTCAGTTCGGATGACTATCATATCTACTACTGTGGGCAGGAATCCCGTAAAAAAAATGGAGTGGCCCTCATAGTCAACAAAAGAGTGGCGAAAGCTGTACTGGGATGCAACTTCAAAAATGATAGAATGATCTCGATACGAATCCAAGGCAGTCCTTTTAACATCACAGTAATCCAAGTTTATGCACCAACTACCAGTGCCGAAGAAACCGAAATTGATCAATTCTATGAAGACTTACAACACCTTATAGAAATGACACCAAAGAAGGATGTTCTTCTCATTATAGGGGATTGGAATGCTAAAGTAGGAAGTCAAGAGATAAAATGAACAACTGGCAAGTTTGGCCTTGGAGATCAAAATGAAGCAGGGCAAAGGCTAATAGAGTTCTGTCAAGAGAACAAGCTGGTCATCACAAACACTCTTTTCCAACAACACAAGAGACGACTCTACACATGGACATCACCAGATGGGCAACATCGAAATCAGATTGATTATATTCTCTGCAGCCAAAGATGGAGAAGCTCTATACACTCAGCAAAAACAAGACCTGGAGCTGACTGTGGCTCAGATCATCAGCTTCTTATAGCAAAATTCCAGCTTAAACTGAAGAAAGTAGGAAAAACCACTGGGCCAGTAAGATTCAATCTAAATCAAATTCCTTATGAATACACAGTTGAAGTGAAGAACAGGTTCAAGGATTTAGATTTGGTGGATAGAGTACCTGAAGAACTGTGGATGGAGGCTCGTAACATTATACAGGAGACAGCAACGAAAACCATCCCAATGAAAAAGAAATGCAAGAAAGCAAAGTGGCTGACCAATGAGGCCTTACAAATAGCGGGGGAGAGAAGACAAGCAAAATGCGAAGGAGATCGTGAAAGACACAGGAAATTGAATGCAGATTTCCAAAGAATAGCAAGGAGAGACAAGAGGGCCTTTCTAAACGAGCAATGCAGAGAAATAGAGGAAAATAACAGAATGGGAAAAACCAGAGATTTATTCAAGAAAATTGGAGATATGAAAGGAACATTTCGTACAAAGATTACCACAATTAAGGACAAAAGTGGAAAGGACCTAACAGAAGCAGAAGACATCAAGAAGAGGTGGCAAGAATACACAGAGGAATTATACCAGAAAGATATGGAGGTCTCATACACCCCAGGAAATGTGGTTGCTGACCTTGAGCCAGACATCCTGGAGAGTGAAGTCAAATGGGCCTTAGAAAGCCTTGCTAACAACAAGGCCAGTGGAAGTGATGATATTCCAGCTGAACTATTTAAAATTTTAAAAGAGGATGTTGTTAAGGTGCTGCACTCAATATGCCAGCAAGTTTGGAAAACTCAGCAGTGGCCAGAGGATTGGAGAAGATCAGTCTACATCCCAATCCCAAAGAAGGGCAGTGCCAAAGAATGCTCCAACTACCGCACAATTGCACTCATTTCACACGCTAGCAAGGTTATGCTTAAAATTCTACAAGGCAGGCTTAAGCAGTATGTGGACCGAGAACTCCCAGAAGTGCAAGCTGGATTTCGAAGGGGCAGAGGAACCAGAGACCAAATTGCAAACATGCGCTGGATTATGGAGAAAGCCAGAGAGTTCCAGAAAAACATCTACTTCTGCTTCATTGATTATGCAAAAGCATTTGACTGTGTCGACCACAGCAAACTATGGCAAGTTCTTAAAGAAATGGGAGTGCCGGATCACCTCATTTGCCTCCTGAGAAATCTCTATGTGGGACAAGAAGCTACAGTTAGAACTGGATATGGAACAACTGATTGGTTCAAAATTGGGAAAGGAGTACGACAAGGCTGTATATTGTCTCCCTGCTTATTTAACTTATATGCAGAATACATCATGTGAAAGGCTGGACTGGATGAATCCCCAACCGGAATTAAGATTGCCGGAAAAAATAACAACAACCTCAGATATGCTGATGATACTACCTTGATGGCAGAAAGTGAGGAAGAATTGAAGAACCTTTTAATGCGGGTGAAAGAAGAGAGTGCAAAATATGGTCTGAAGCTCAACATCAAAAAAACTAAGATCATGGCCACTGGTCCCATCACCTCCTGGCAAATAGAAGGGGAAGAAATGGAGGCAGTGAGAGATTTCACTTTCTTGGGTTCCATGATCACTGCAGATGGTGACAGCAGTCACGAAATCAGAAGACGCCTGCTTCTTGGGAGAAAAGCAATGACAAACCTAGACAGCATCTTAAAAAGCAAAGACATCACCTTGCCGACAAAGGTCCGTATAGTTAAAGCTATGGTTTTCCCAGTAGTAATGTACGGAAGTGAGAGCTGGACCATAAAGAAGGCTGATCGCCGTAGAATTGATGCTTTTGAATTATGGTGCTGGAGGAGACTCTTGAGAGTCCCGTGGACTGCAAGAAGATCAAACCTATCCATTCTCAAAGAAATCAGCCCTGAGTACTCACTAGAAGGACAGATCCTGAAGTTGAGGCTCCAGTACTTTGGCCACCTCATGAGAAGAGAAGAATCCCTAGAAAAGACCCTGATGTTGGGAAAGATGGAGGGCACAAGGAGAAGGGGACGACAGAGGATGAGATGGTTGGACAGTGTTCTTGAAGCTACTAACATGAGTTTGGCCAAACTGCGAGAGGCAGTGAAGGATAGGCGTGCCTGGCGTACTCTGGTCCATGGGGTCACGAAGAGTCGGACACGACTGAACGACTGAACAACAACAGAATCATAGAATCACAGAGTTGGAAGGGACCATAAGGGCCATCTAGTCCAACCCCCTGTAATGCAAGAATTTTCTGCCCAACATGGGGCTCAAACCCACAACCCTGAGATGAAGAGTCTCATGCTCTACCAGCTGAGCTATCTCAGCTTGGCTTGTAAATGAACACATGCAAAAACATACACAGGATGGAAATAGACTGAGTTCTCCACCACTACCAAAAAAACATAAGTGGTTTATGGGCCACTCCTCACACAAGAAATGACATTTAAACTTTAACCAAGGATATCTAGTTTCTTATTACTAAAAGCAGGGGCATTGCATCTCAGCAGGCCCACGTGAACTCCATGTGCAACATTCATAACACTGACAGGCGAGGAGAATTCACTCCATAAATTTATATAGGAAAACAAGCTTTTCAAGACTACAAGAACAGCTGCAAGGGAACTTCTGACATCGTGGGTGTAGACATCCTAGCATCAAACATTTGGCTCAGTTTGCATAATTAGGCAGTGTGGCTGAACCTGTAGTAGCACAGAAAAACCAGGAGGAGGAATAAAGTGACTACCATCGCCATACTAAGCTATGGTTTGCCTTAGTGTGGTGAACAAACCAGGTCAACGTCTGGGAGAAATTTCTTTATCTGCTCATTTAATTTATACCTTGCCCTCCCATCAAAACAGGTCCCCAAGAGAGCTTGCAAACTGATAAAACCCAAAGCATGTAATCTTTAAAATGTCAAGATATGAAACATATCAGAAGAGTTGTTCCATATGTACATGTTTTTATATATCACATGCCCCGGGACAAGGTCTGGGCCAGGACATTAGGACTCCATTTCAGCTGTCCCCTAGGCAGGAACATCTACGGAAAAAGCGAAAGGGTTAGGAATTTTAAAAGCTTAACAGCACAGGAAAAGGTCCAGTATGGCAGTGAAACTGTACACAAATCTCAGCAGAAAATGTCATTTTTACATCCTTCCTTCCGTAACCTATCTGTAGCACTTTAGAACTTCAGTTTTAAAAACACACAAATATCACATTCACATGAATCATCATGGTTATTTATTATCATTAAACTCACTAGCCAAGGCTAAAGGGGAAGAGACAACTTAACACAAATATGAGAACATTATAGATCATTTCAGCTGTCTCAGTCCTGCAATAAAAAACTTTTAATGTGTTCCCATCCTTCATCTTTCCAGCCCAGGTTTTATTGGTTTGGATTATTTTTTGCGTAGGTTTCAATGCTGTACCAAGCTGTACCTTTTGCCTTTGTAATAAAGAAGCACTTTCCTTTTTAAACTGCAGCTATGAAACTTTGCTGCTACAATAGGCAAATGCAGTAAGTTAAATAAGCTGGTAGAGTAAAAATATCTCTGTTAAACTTCTGTCTGCCTCCAGAGCAAATTTGCTGCTCTGTAAACCTTCCTGGAGTTGAAACCGACTACAGCTTGGCTTAAAATGATTGGATCAAACAGAGGGAAGACCCACACCATACATTTAAAGACCATCCAATGCACATTTAAAGCACATCCCCCAAACCCTGGGAACTGCAGTACTGGGAATTGTAGGTCTGTGAGAAATGTCAAACGCTTAAAATATCCTTTAGATGCCCTCTAATGTATGTTGTGTGGGACCCAGGTGGCGCTGTGGGTTAAACCACTGAGCCTAGGGCTTGCTGATCAGAAGGTCGGCAGTTCGAATCCCTGCCACGGGGTGAGCTCCCGTTGCTCGGTCCCAGCTCCTGCCCACCTAGCAGTTCGAAAGCATGTCAAAGTGCAAGTAGATAAATAGGGACCGCTCCAGCGGGAAGGTAAACGGCGTTTCCGTGCGCTGCCCTGGTTCGCCAGAAGCAGCTTTGTCATGCTGGCCACATGACCCGGAAGCTGTCTACGGACAAACGCCGGCTCCCTCGGCCTATAGAGCGAGATGAGCGCCGCAACCCCAGAGTCGGACACGACTGGACCTGATGGTCAGGGGTCCCTTGACCTTGAATGTATGTTGTGGCTGTGCCCAGAGTCTTCCTCTAAAACTCAGTGCTCCTGAAGGGAAGTCTGCACATCCAATGTGTAGATGTGTGTCATTTCATGCTACCTCCTTCCATGGGTGAGAGAGAAGTTCCAGGGAAACCTTCACAGGGTCAGTTTTCCTTGTTATGACAGGAGACTTGTGGGGCTTCTCAGAGCTGTCTAGTGCCCATTGGGACTGGCGAGGCAGAAGGCAGGTTGCCCAGTAAACAGAGGCAGAACCAATGACACTTTCTTGGAGCCAACTAAGTCTAGTTTTGTTCCCATCCTCATCCCTGCTGAGTTCTACAAGGGCAACACTAAGACTAAAGAGGTGGCGCTAGGGGCAATGACAGTTGGACTCAACTACTTTGGGTTTTTACCCTGAACCTCCTCCCTTCTGAGTTCTACAAGGGCAATGCTGAGATTAAGGAGGAGGAAGGCGACAGGCAGTCTCAACCAGTTGCAAGGAAGAAGGCAGGAGAGTGGTGAATGACTGAAAGCAGACAGAGGTTGGTGGAGCATTTCGCCAGCCTCTATTGAATTGCATATGTGTGAACACCACCAGTCCATTTTTTGGGGAATTGGGGGGGGCTGGGGTTCCTCCTTCCCCATCTTGCTTTCTCTGCCGTCAGCAAGATTTTAGCTTTGTAGAAAGGACTACCCACATCAGTTGAATTTATAGGTGTCACTGTTTCATCCTTCTAAGCATTCACTTAATTAAGTGTGATCTACTTATAAAATTAAAGGGACGCGGGTGGCGCTGTGGTCTAAACCACTGAGCCTAGGGCTTGCCGACTGGAAGGTCGGTGGTTCGAATCCCTGTGACGGGGTGAGCTCCCGTCACTCGGTCCCTGCTCCTGCCAACCTAGCAGTTCGAAAGCGCGTCAAAGTGCAAGTAGATAAATAGGTACCGCTCCTGGGGGAAGGTAAACGGCTGCCAGAAGCAGCTTAGTCATGCTGCCACATGACCCAGAAGCTGTACACCGGCTCCCTTGGCCAATAAAGCGAGATGAGCGCTGCAACCCCAGAGTCATCCACTACTGGACTTAACGGTCAGGGGTCCCCTTTACCTTTTACTTATAAAATTAGCCCAAAGGGGGGGGGAACTACCTTGGGCCTTTCCTTTTCCTTTTTCTCATGTTGTATCATTTATTTAATTGTAAGCTTTCAAGGCAGGCCCATGGAGGCTTCTTCCTTTAAACAATTATGTACGGCAAGTAGTTATTGAAGGCACTTTTAAAATAAGCAACGTGTCCTAGGAAATAACATATTATTACATTGTAAGGAGTGCTATAGTTTGTCTTTTCACAACGAATGTATAAAGTCATCTGGGAATGTAGAAGCCAAGACCAGTTTTCTGCCTGGAAGGGGATGTTCCAAGAGAGATGCCTTGAAGGGCTTTTGAAGTTTGTTCAATTGCTTCCAAACGAGGCAGGATATTAAAGCAACTGTTAACCATAGTTTCATATCCAGGCTTGTTTAGAAGCCATTAACCGTAGTTGTGCTGGGCTCACACATAATAGCAAGCTGTGGTTAAGATTTGAATTCCCACTTGTTCTGCCACTTGTGCCTGGGGAGAACCAAAGCAGTAAGAAAAGGTCCACCTGTTCATGCAAGATGCTTGTGCATATTCTGACTTACTAAGCAGGTGAACTAATGCCAATGTACTAGAAGATACAAAGATCACCAGTGTCAAAGCAATGATTTTTCAACATCAACTTTGTTGGACTGGTCATGTTGTGTGGATGCCTGATTATCGTCTACCAAAGCAACTACTCTATTTCGAACATAAAAATGGAAAGTGTAATGCTGGTGGTCAACAAAAGAGGTTCAAAGACTCTCAAAGCAAATCTAAAAAAAATGTGGTATAAACACTAACAACTGGGAAACACTGGCCTGCAAGCACTCCCATTGGAGAACAACCTTTACCAAAGGCGTCATGGGTTTTGAAGACGCTCGAACTCAGGAAGAAAGGGAGAAACGTGCTAAGGGGAAGGCACACTTGGCAAACCCTCACGTTGATCAAATGTCCCCACTGTGGAAGGACATTTGGATCCAGAATTGACCTCCACATTAATCCTTGCAGAGAATCCTGCTCTTTCTCTGTCACACACCTCTTCTCCAGCAGCTTCCCCAATGGCTGCTGCTCTCCATTGCAGAAGAGTTTCCAAAACTGTACAAGACACCCTTTTAGGCAGGGTGTGGGAGTCCTACGCTCCACTACAGAGCGGCCCTCCTGAATAGCCAGCAGGATAGGCATTTGGGGGGAGGGATGCAATGAATCAGTGTTATCACAAATGAGCAAATAGAAATGCAATGAATCAGCGTTATCACAAATGAGCAAATAAAGAGTTCATTCAGGTTTTTTGTGTGTGTATAACTTAAACAGGTCTCTCTTTTTTGAACAATGTAAAGCAAAACAGAGCCAAAGATTTTGCAACACTGTAAAACTTCCAGAAACCAAATTCCCTCCCTAAAAACAGATGGTTATTATTTAAAAGGGGTGTTAGATTACACACATATATTGGCTATTTCAGCACCTGCAGGAAACAGACTTCTTGTACCTTTTGCAGCCCTCACCACTGCAAGGAACAAAAGGGGAGCTTGTTGTTTTTCATGGGGTGTTTTCCCATCAGACATTACTTTTACTGGGTTCAAGCCACAGTAGTGGTTAATCCATATGGTTAGTATCAAGTGGGAATAACTTTTTTGCATTATTATTATTTTTATTTAAAAAAATACACCCATCTTGTTTATACAGTTATGCTCTACACTTTGTGCTTAGAAATATTTTAGCCTGATATCTGGATCTATCCCTAAGTCTAATTAATGAACTGAAAGCAACGGTGTGGCAAAGCCCACAAACCAAAAGGCAGCTGCTTCGACTCAAGAAGAGAAAGTAGGAAGAAGCAGATCCAGGAGGAAAGGACGGGTGCAAAAGCATGTATGCCCCAATAATAATAATAATAATAATAATAATAATAATAATAACAATAATTTATTACTTATACCCTAACCATCCAACTGGAACATTCATCTTGATTTGCTCGCACAAAGCTTGCATGGTGGTTGGATTATGCCTGGTTTTTATTGAGTATTTGTTCTGACTGGTTTGCAGGGAGGTTATATGACAATGAGCATTCATCCCACATTTATCACTATTTGCTTGCAGGGTGTTTATGCATGTTGCTGCTAATCATTTGTTCATCCCATACTTTTCAGTGCATTTCACCGTCACTCTCCAAAATGCAAAAAGACATTCTTAAAACATTGATACAGTATATATATTTTTTTTACATGTAGGGCGCGAGAACACTTTAATCCACTGGTCAAAACTAAAGTTCTGGAATGCACTTGAATCCCCCTTGCAAAGTACCGACAGTCCATACACACCTGCTGTCTACACAACTCAATAGACTAATGTTTGTGAGGAGTCTATAGGGCAGAATGGGCAGCACATAAATCAGGATCTGCTAGGAAGTGACTGGGTGATTTGCAGTAGGTTGGCAAAGCTTTATGACTCTGTTGGGCAATAATAGCAACAATGAAAAGGACACACACACATACACACACCCTTAATTAGGCTGCTGAATTGAAGCTTCAGAGCCAGTGGTTGGAAATGACCACCAAGTTCCCTTATGACTCTATGTTTCTATGATGTCAGTCCTAGCTTGATATCTTGATGTTATGATGATAACTTACTAGGAAGGGAAGTTGTTGCATCATGACACATTTCCAAAGGGGTAGCCATAGTTGCTGAAGGTGGCAGTCAGCTTGCTAACCAAGCTATGTTCAAAGCAGCATATCCAAAGTCACACTTACGGGTTCCAGGACTTCTGGCACCAGAGTCTTTCCTTTGTCCTCCTCCTCCTCTTCCTCTGGCTCTTCGTTTTCTTTATTGTCAGTCCAGGGAGCCGCATCTTGAGCAGAGCAAGTGCTGATTAAGTCTGGCAAGCTTGTAGATGGGTAACTGAGAAAATCCTCTTCTGCCCCTTCCTGTAAGGAGGAGGAGGAGAGGAAGAAGAACACTTGTAATTACATCCTTGCACATACAAGCTTAGTACAACAACCCTGCAAAGTCAGTGATGTAGTAGTATTGAATGATATCTTGTGGGTAAGGGGAGATTGCGATGGTACATACTGCTGAAGACAGCTGCCTTGAGACTCCCAGGAGTGATCTAATTATACAATCCACACAAGCAATGAATGAAAGAACATAGCCTATTTCCATGAGCGCAACACCCTTCAAAAATGTACACCTTCGTTTTTGTTTTTACATTAGTCATCCAATGGTTCTATTACCTGGTTTCCTGCTTCTTTAATGGTTGTGTGTGTGTGTGTGTGTGTGTGAGTTTGAGTGAGTGAGTGAGTGAGTGAGAGAGACTTCGAAGCTCTTTTGGTATTAAGCAGTACATTCATACCTTTGGTTGCATTCACTGCAGGTTGCGTTCGGCACTGGTTGCGAACGTGCCGAACCCGGAAGTACTGGAACGGGTTACTTCCGGGTTCGGTGTGTCACGCATGCACAGAAGCGCAAAATCATGCCACGCACATGTGCAGACGCGGCGCTTCAGGTTGCGCGCTGCTCATGGTTGCAAATGGGGCTCCGGAACGGATCCCGTTCGCAACCAGAGGTACCACTGTATATAAATGTATGAAATACATAAATTTTAAAACTTAGTATTTGTATAGCTTTCACTACAGTTGGTTAGAGCATGGTGCTGATAACACCAAGGTTGCAGGTTTGATCCTCGTATGGAACAGCTGCATATTCCTGCATTGCAGGGGGTTGGACTACATGATCCTCAGGGTCCGTTCCAACTCTACAATTCTATGATCCTCATAGCCTTTCTTGTCTTGTCTTACTGTAGGCTTGTAGAATTCACTGCTTTCAGTTGTGCATACTCTCAGGAAATCATGCTGAGGACTGTGGGCTTCATCCATTATCCTCAAACCATGGATAATTAGAGTACTACTCCACTCTGAGAATTGTAGCTGTGTGAGAGGGATAACTACTCTCACACCTTTAGCAAACTACAAATCCCATGATTCGTTGGGGGAAGCCATACAGCATTAAATACATATCGTACAGGTGTGGTCCTAGTGAACCAAGGAGCTGAATCTGCAGTCAGGCTGGATTTCTTGGTTGGAAACAGACAATGGTTTTGAAAAGAGCTGAAATCAATGAGACACAGGCACTGTGCCTGTGGCATACATTTCTTTTGTTCCATTTTGCATGATGCTTTAAGAGGGAGAGAAAAAGACAAGAGGCCATGATGTGTTCATTGGAATAATTCGCACTAACATGTTTGTAAGCTGATGACGGCAGCATGAAATGGCAAGTCACATGTGTGGAGCTGCCATTACTATCCAACACGACAGATCAGCCTTCCCCAACCTGGGGCTTTCTAGATGTTTTGGATCAATCCCCATCAGCTCCAGGCAGCATGGCCAATGATGGCAGCTGTATTCCAAAACATATGGAGGACAGCAAGCAGGTCAGAGGAGGCTGCCACAGAAAGAACTTTCCCGCCATCACAATGCTTGCTTTTCAGCTGAGACCCATTCACCCATTCAGTTGCATCGAATGTTGACTAGTCAAGTGAAGTGTGTGAATGCGTGAAGCAGCCCTTCACATCTCTCCTGAAAATGAACACAGCACAACCTGCAGGGTTTTCTCCTAGGAGAATTCATGTCAGTCGTAGAGATTCTGGTGTGGTGTGACTGGAGAAAGGACTTTGGGAAGGTGTGGGGGCCAAAATCCAGCTCTTGAAATGCAGCCCAACTCAAACGCAAACACATCAACCTACATTCTGAATGGTTCTACTGACAAGGTGAGGGATACACTGCGGAGGTGCTGCCAAACTGGCTGATAGTAAATAACTCTAACTGAAATGTTGCAGAAGTCATCATAAGCTAGCGACTCTTGAGTCTTGTCAGTGGACTTGGCAGGTGTGTCTTTTGCTCATGGTAAAGGTAAAGGTACCCCTGACCATTAGGTCCAGTCGCAGATGTGTGTGTGTGTGTGTGTGAGTTTGAGTGAGTGAGTGAGTGAGTGAGAGAGACTTCGAAGCTCTTTTGGTATTAAGCAGTACATTCATACCTTTGGTTGCATTCACTGCAGGTTGCGTTCGGCACTGGTTGCGAACGTGCCGAACCCGGAAGTACTGGAACGGGTTACTTCCGGGTTCGGTGTGTCACGCATGCACAGAAGCGCAAAATCATGCCACGCACATGTTCAGACGCGGCGCTTCATGTTGCGCGCTGCTCATGGTTGCAAATGGGGCTCCGGAACGGATCCCGTTCGCAACCAGAGGTACCACTGTATATAAATGTATGAAATACATAAATTTTAAAACTTAGTATTTGTATAGCTTTCACTACAGTTGGTTAGAGCATGGTGCTGATAACACCAAGGTTGCAGGTTTGATCCTCGTATGGAACAGCTGCATATTCCTGCATTGCAGGGGGTTGGACTACATGATCCTCAGGGTCCGTTCCAACTCTACAATTCTATGATCCTCATAGCCTTTCTTGTCTTGTCTTACTGTAGGCTTGTAGAATTCACTGCTTTCAGTTGTGCATACTCTCAGGAAATCATGCTGAGGACTGTGGGCTTCATCCATTATCCTCAAACCATGGATAATTAGAGTACTACTCCACTCTGAGAATTGTAGCTGTGTGAGAGGGATAACTACTCTCACACCTTTAGCAAACTACAAATCCCATGATTCGTTGGGGGAAGCCATACAGCATTAAATACATATCGTACAGGTGTGGTCCTAGTGAACCAAGGAGCTGAATCTGCAGTCAGGCTGGATTTCTTGGTTGGAAACAGACAATGGTTTTGAAAAGAGCTGAAATCAATGAGACACAGGCACTGTGCCTGTGGCATACATTTCTTTTGTTCCATTTTGCATGATGCTTTAAGAGGGAGAGAAAAAGACAAGAGGCCATGATGTGTTCATTGGAATAATTCGCACTAACATGTTTGTAAGCTGATGACGGCAGCATGAAATGGCAAGTCACATGTGTGGAGCTGCCATTACTATCCAACACGACAGATCAGCCTTCCCCAACCTGGGGCTTTCTAGATGTTTTGGATCAATCCCCATCAGCTCCAGGCAGCATGGCCAATGATGGCAGCTGTATTCCAAAACATATGGAGGACAGCAAGCAGGTCAGAGGAGGCTGCCACAGAAAGAACTTTCCCGCCATCACAATGCTTGCTTTTCAGCTGAGACCCATTCACCCATTCAGTTGCATCGAATGTTGACTAGTCAAGTGAAGTGTGTGAATGCGTGAAGCAGCCCTTCACATCTCTCCTGAAAATGAACACAGCACAACCTGCAGGGTTTTCTCCTAGGAGAATTCATGTCAGTCGTAGAGATTCTGGTGTGGTGTGACTGGAGAAAGGACTTTGGGAAGGTGTGGGGGCCAAAATCCAGCTCTTGAAATGCAGCCCAACTCAAACGCAAACACATCAACCTACATTCTGAATGGTTCTACTGACAAGGTGAGGGATACACTGCGGAGGTGCTGCCAAACTGGCTGATAGTAAATAACTCTAACTGAAATGTTGCAGAAGTCATCATAAGCTAGCGACTCTTGAGTCTTGTCAGTGGACTTGGCAGGTGTGTCTTTTGCTCATGGTAAAGGTAAAGGTACCCCTGACCATTAGGTCCAGTCGCAGATGACTCTGGAGTTGCGGCGCTCATCTCGCTCTATAGGCCAAGGGAGCCAGCATTTGTCCACATACAGCTTCCAGGTCATGTGGCCAGCATGACTAAGCCGCTTCTGGTGAACCAGAGCAGTGCATGGAAACGCCATTTACCTTCCCGCTGGAGCGGTACCTATTGATCTACTTGCACTTGACATGCGTTCAAACTGCTAGGTAGGCAGGGGCAGGGGATTCAAACCGCTGACCTTCTGATTGGCAGGCCCTAGGCTCTGTGGTTTAGACCACAGCGCCACCTGCGTCTTTTTGCAGGGGTTTAAATTTTGGACATGGCTGCAAGAGGCAACGTTACAATTCATGGTCACATTCCAGCCAAGGAATGTGTGATCTGGGCAAGGAGGGTGACCTGGGAAAAGTTGGGTAGAGAAGGCCAGACATAGAGGTCTCTCTCGAGGTTTCTCATACGTATTCTAGCATGTAGTGGAAGCATGAGGAAAGAGTTAAGCGTTGGAAGGTGGTTACTGGGTTAATAAACAATCCCTATTAAATGGCATGTGATAGCCAGGAAAGATATTTGCCAAATTTTGGAAAAGTAATAAAAACACAAATAGAAAGATTTGGGAACTACTAGAAATAGTTACACTGACAACGCTTCTGAGAAATATAGATTAATAATGAGGTAAGTGTGAGAAGGTGGAATTTAATGACACAATTAAAGGAAGACTAGAAATAAAATTGATGTTGAATGAGTCTATGATGTTATTTAATGAAATAGTTAAGATATGAGAAACTGGGCTTTTAATAGATCAAAATGAATTCATTTGTTTTCCCATATTGGTCTATGCATTGATGGAAACAATTAGATGCATATTTTGCACTTTAATCATTACAACATTTCATGCTGTTGAATAACACGGAGTGACAATGGTTTGAACACATATTCTCTGCCTCCAAAACAAACATCCCAGGAAGCAAAAAAAATGTGTTCCAAGGCCACTTCGAACACACATTAGACTGTATAACACCCCCATATAGCTCAACCAATAGCCATTATGGGACCTCTTCTCCATTAATTTAATTAAACAAACTAAGCTAATTGCTATTGTCCATTGTTGCAATGGCAAATTCCCCAGGTCATTGCTTCACTGGGTAAAGATGTACTTTCTTTTTTCAGTCCTGAATTTTCCCAACCGTTTTTCAAAAGCCATCTAACCTAGTGGCTAGAGTCACATATTGCAGGAGTAGATCTTCTGCGCACACCTAAACGTACTGAATCCATTTCATGGACTATTGAACCTACCCTGCTTGCAACTACCAGGTACACAAGGCCTTCGGCCGACCGAAGAAGAGCAACAGCATCTTGATGGGAGAGGCCAACCAAAGAGTGGCCATTGATCATGAGCAGTTCATCGCCAACTTTCAGTCTACCATCTCTAAGGAAAGAGAAAAAAAACACAAGAAACGCTTTTCAGTTTCATGGGGAATGTTTCTAGCTTCTGAAGTGCCAAGAAAGTTATTCTTCTGTAGGTGAACATTATATTCTGATGCTGCTGCTCAAGGAACAACAGGAGGTACCATGTCATTTGGGCAAAAGTGTTGTTGTTTTTTAAAAATAAAATAAAAATATGGGTCGCCATATTTGCCCAGTCAAAGAAAGCAAGAATAAATGTCGGTGCTTCCTTTTCCCCATCCTCCTACTTTCAGTGGGGAAGTTTCAAGTCGAATATAGGAGGCACTGCCTGCATTTTGTTAATAATGAATATTCAAGTCACTCCACATTTACTTAACACCTTCTCTGGAGCGTCTCGGAGCACTTTATAGACACTAACGATATCACTGGTAAGTAGGTCAGCTTTAATATTAAATTTTCCGTGGAGCAGCTAACTCGCTCACTTGCTGTGGAGTAGTTAGCTCGGCACGCTCCCTTTCCTGTAGTACAACTGCCCAGCACCAAATCCAATTCCCCAGGTAGGAACAGGTAGGAAGACTGGCAGACTTCTGCCAGCCTCTTTTTCATGAGACGGACTAGTACCCTGCCAAGGCTTATGTGTAAAGTACCTGACCTACTTTCTCACTGTGGCGAGGGAATCCTATAACATGCTACAACAGTAAGGTTGCCAGAAAAAAACATCAGAAACAAAGAACACCCTAAAGCAGGGATGGGGAACCACTGGGTGTCCAGATGGTGTTGGACTCCAACTCCCATCCGTCCCAGACAGCATGACCAATGGTTAGGGATGGGAGAATGAAGGTACTCTTCATGAAAATGATGTATACATGTACATTTTACACCAGACCGGGAAAACCTCCAAGTACCCCTTTCTTCCCAAACTGCGGGAGGCAGTGAAAGATACGTGTGCCTGGTGTGCTCTGGTCCATGGGGTCATGAAGAGTCGGACACGACTGAACGACTGAACAACAACACCCTGCATAAGAAATGCCATCCCATAAAAGATGACAGGATCTAATTATATGACTGTTTACATTCCAGGTTCAGAAACCTTTCGCGGATTTTTGAAACACATGTGAGTTGCACACATCTTACTACCCTGGTGGCTTCCAGATTTCCAAATAAGTCTTGCTCAAATTGCTTCGGTCTCCGAGATCTCTGATTTTCCTGGTGGTAGAACTGGAACAGCAAGAAACTCAAGGGTGCCCTGGGCAATTTATTTACTAACATCAGGCACACCACGGGCAGGAGGATGCCCTCAAAAGGGTGGCGGCAAAGGGAGTAATCTCTTTGGGGTTGTTGCTTCAGGGGCAGAGCACAGTCTTACAGGGACTTATTCTATCAAGCTTCATATCAAGATTTCTGGTTGGTTGCAGCTTCTGCTTCTGCTGTAGAAACTAAAAAACCCTGATATGAGACTTGAAAGAATCTAGACAGAGCAGGGGGCTAGATGGGTGTTCTAGAAGAGCTCTATTTGGGCTCTAGAAGTTGCCTTTGGTATGAGGAAGGCTTGAGAAATGTTTTTAGTGGTGAGATTTGGTGGGAGTGGCTGTGTGGGGAAACAACTGTTGCAACAGCATCAATTTATTATTTTACGTTTTCTCTTTCGTTTTGGATTTGAATTTTAAGTTGCTTTGAGGGGCCAATCCTTGCTGAAAAGCGGGGAATAATTAAAAAAAAACAACACTAATTTGGCAGCTGCCCACTGCTTTCATTTACTTAAACCTTTGTGTTACACCCAAACGATGGGATAGTCAGGTGTGCATGACGTGACCACAGAACAAATCGTACCTGTGAGCAGAGCCTCCTTCTTCCACCCGTGCAATAATGACGGCGTGAGGAGAACGCTTCGATCCTCGGCCTCCGGTGATCTGGATTCCCAGCCCATCTGTTCCCTTCATCATGGTCATCTTCCATATCCGGCAACCTTCTCGCTGGGAGAGGAATTTTCAGAGAGTTCTTGCATTTTTATTTAGGAGAAGACACTTTCCAGCTGCATCTTAAAATTTCTCACTCTGGCTGAGAGATCTAGCAGACCAGATCAGCATGTGCAAACTGGGCTTTTGTTTTGTTGGAAAGGGGAAGGCAAGACGGCTCAGACCTTTTGCTTCTCCTCTGCCAGCAAAGGGAACTTGGGCGCTTGAGATATTACAGGTCATAGTTAAAGCATATTGTTTTGGCAGAGTATACTCGGTTTTTGCTCATGCCCATCTCCTAAATATCAAAATGCAGCCATGTTATGTCCATTTTACAGTAAACATCATGGAAGTGCATATATTCAAGTTAATATTCAGCTGTAAGTATTTTATATTAACTGAAGTAAGTACAGGCAACTCCCAATTTACGTGTGTCTAATCGATGTGCGACCGCACCGAACCCAGAAGTGACTTTAAAAATGGTAATAAGTGCCCTAAAAGACCAAAAAAAGAGGCAATTTATAGTAAAAACATATTGACAGGTGGGGCCTACCAACTCATCAAGGGATATTACAGCTCCCTCGCTGAATTTTCAACTTGGGGGGAAAAACGGTATGTCTCAAGACGTCTGAAAGAACTTTCTTTTGGTAAGAGGTGTTCAATAGTGGTATGGATTCAAATTACAAGGGAGGAGATTCAGACTAAATACCAGAAAGAACATTCTGACAGTGAGGGTTGTTGGACAGTGGAGCAGACTCCCTCAGGTGGTTGTGGACTCTCCTTCCTTGGAGGGTTTTAAGCAGAGGTTGGGGGGGGCATCTGTCATAGATGCTTTAGCTGAGATTCCTGCATTGCAGAGGGTTTGATTCGATGACCCTCGGGACTCCTCCCAATGCTACAATTCTATGACTCTAGGATTCTAAGATTGCTTGTCTGCAGAAATATAGGAAAAAGCATGCAGGCAATATTATTCCTAATTGCTCACTAAGAGGAAATACCATGAACTACTTTGAGCATATCTGGGTACCTATGTTTATGTCCTGACTTTCCCTGCCCCTTTAGGCTCCTGCACCCCAAGATCCCCGGCTAACCAGCCTGATATCTACTGGGACAAAACATGCACACTTCCATTCCTGGCATCAAATATTTCTTTGCTCTTGCACTGCACAAAAGTACAGAAACGGTGATGGCGATTTATCTGGTGGCAAGGTGTACTGGGAGGCTGTTGGGTAGAAAATCCAGCTCGATTTTCAGATGCAAGCTGACATCTGGGGGTTACAAGGGCGAATCCCCCCCCCCATACTTGGCAGAGACTTTGCTGCAAAAGGTGAAGAGCTTGTGGTAAGAGTGAGATGGTTGTCTTTTGGCACGTCTTCCTTGTCAGCAGCACTCAGCAGACAGGACAGTGAGGCCCAAGCACTTAGCCAGGCATCGTTTTAAGTGAAAAAGAGGAGCTTTTGCCATAATTGAACATAACAGTTTGCAGAAGATGTTATTCTAGTGCTATAAGGTACTTTCTTTCTTTCTTTTAAAAAACCGGATTCCCATGATACACTGAAACTCAGGTGCTTACTGCACTGCAGTATTTTACCATTCTGTACTCATTTTTCAATCCCACCCTCACCCCCACTCCATATTCATGCGCTTCATTATATCAAACACAAACAAGAGAAGCACCGCTTATAAGGACACAACAGAGTGCTTTATATCATATCAGACTATTTGCCTAATATTGACTGCTCTGACCGGCAGCATCTTTCCAGGAACTCAGGCAGAGAAAGATCCATCACACAATCATAGGAGGCTGGTGCTTATTTAGCTGAACTCCGATGGTCAGACCACCTTCACCCTTCATCGTTCCCCATCCTGATGAACCTACGCAAGCCAAACCAATGCAGGGCACTTCCCCTGAAGAAAGGTGTATCCAGAGCAAATATTTCCTGGTGATTTAAGCAACAGAAACGCACGCCTTCATTTATGGGTGTCGCCAACCCTTGGCCATGGTGCTACAAGTGGCACAGGCAATGGGAGCCTGCAACAGTCCTGCATTGAGCCATGAGAGGGGCCCCAGGCTAGGCTATGACAGACCCAAAGGCCAGCCAGGCTGTCATTCTCCACTCCGGCATGATGGTGCTGTCTGCTACTTGACTCAGGAAACTAGAGGCAATACCGTACCAAGGTAATTCAGCAGTAGTGTGTGGCAGAGCCAACACAAAACACCATTGGCCACCATTACACACACCTTACATTTAATAGTTGCAGTGGGTCACACAGAACTGCAGGCAACACTCTGAGCCTTAAGCAAAAAAATCATGATCGATAGCAGATAATAGATAAAGAGTAGTACACAGATAGATAGTAGATTGAAAGATGCAAGTGTTCTTGTTCCTTCCAGTCCCACAAACCCTTGGAATCCCTTTCATTTTTGTTTCTCCCTCTATCAGCAATGGCTCCTTTGGTCTCCCCAGATGTGGTCACCTTCCTTCTTGTCACTTGGTCCTTCCAGAAAGCGGTACCTTCCAGTTGTTTTGAGCTACAACACCCATCAGCCCCAGCCGTTACGGCCAAAGTTAAAAATATCTAGAGGACACCAGCTTTGGAAAGGCTATCTTCCCCAACTATTCCAGTTGCAGATGCCCAGTGGTTGCCCTAAAATGCTTAACTTTAGGTAGATCATGCCCTATGGTATTATTTTTTCTTACATGTGACTTTCTTTTCCCTGAACAGGCCTTCTTTTTGGATATCATAAAGGGATCTAGCTAAAATTTGCATTTAAAAGAATCGTAAATCTCCTTGTGTGTACACTACAAAAACAATTAAACCGTGTTCAAAGTGGCAAGAATTTCATTTTCTGTCTCATTATGTGTGAAAATGGGTTATCTGTGTTATATAACAGGCCCCGAGTGAGAATAACATTTGTTAATTTCATGCTGCTCCCAAGAGTTATCTGCGTACGTCAGGAAACTGCATTGACCATCAGAAATATACATCTATCTTTGGAACCCATCTACATATTGAATTGCAAGTGCCTGTGATACAGCTGCTAATAGGTTATGTCTGGCCAGGACTAAGCAGGAAAGCTTGAATCGCACTTGGCTCAAGGCAGCGCCATTAAACCCCTTGATTTCATAAGCACCAAATTCCATCATTAATAAAACAAAAAGGAACACTATTTGTTCTCCTGAGTAAAAACACAGCCTGTGAGAAAAACATTCTGTTATCAGAAATTCAATACCTTTGGGCTTAAAAACTGCATTTGTATACACACACACACACACACACACACACACCATGCACAGTTATCTTAAATTTGAAGAAAACATTGTCAAAAACAATGTCAGTCTCCAAATTTTATTTGCTCTTTCACCTATTGTTTTGTTTTCTGCAGCATCTTTGTTTTGTTACCTTATTATTTTGTAAGCTACTTTGAAAATGCCTTGACTTGTAAAGTGGGTTCATAATTTATATGAATGAATAATTGAATTGGGGCTTCTGGTGAAAGTCAGTTAGCGCTCAGCATCATAAAAACTGCAGTACACTGCAGAGGAGGAAGGGTGAAATCAACAGGTTTGGGGGCAGGAATCCAGTTTCCAATCAACGGCCACATTCGGATGATCTCAGTAAGACAAGACATGAACAAATCCTGTGCTCCCACATGCGAGTGCTTTGCTCCTGCCATCATACAATCAAGGGGCAGAAGGGGGAGGAAATCCAGCTCCGACTGAGCTGCTCAGCCAAGCCATGACCCCCATTTATGGGTAGCTGCCAGACCTGAATGAAGACTAGCCAGCCCAGGTCCACCAGCCAAGCCACACACCCTAGCCTGCCTGTGATTGGTCAATTCAAACGGGCAGGCTTCCCAGGGGCCCATGTGGCTGTCGGAGGAAGGTGAAGTCCTCCAATGGTCACGCAGGGCTTCTTCGTCAGAAGCTGCTAACCGTTGCTTCCCACCATTGTTGGAGAGACTCCTGGCTAAAGGGAAGAGCTGAGCAGGCTGCACGCAGAGGAACGAGACTCATCTTGGCTTATTATGATGAGATGCAATAATCTGAGTGTAGGACCAGAACTATCTTTAGTCAGAGCGGCGCAGTTGCCCAAGGTGGCAGAGGGTGAGGGATGGGGAGCTGTGGCAAGATGGTGGAGGACAGAGCTGTATTATAACATGCAGCCTGCCCCATGTTCTCAGTTAGCCTGCTGCCCTCAGGTGTAGTGGTAGATGCTGCCCTATCACCAAGTTCAGAGGCAAACTGTAGTTGCCTGTGCGGTTGGCTCTTGAACTTGTTGCAGGGGAGACGGCCATCTTGTTTTTCACCTCAGGCAGAAAAATTTCTTGGACCTGCCCTCGCTGAATATGGCCGCTCTGTAATTCCTTCCAGACCAGAAACAAGAAAGCCAGACAACTACAGCATTAAAAAAAAAAAAAAATCTAGAATCTTTGAAGTGAACGGTTGTTATTAGACTTTAAGCCTCCAGGCCAGGCCTGTCTTCATTTTTACCTGAAAGTGCTTTAAAAAATAGTAAATGCGATTATTATGAAGCAAGCTCTTACCATAGAATATAACAGGAATTGATTTTCCTTTTTTTAATAAAAGCAGCAAATAAATGCAGAGGAAGGCCTGGGAAAGCTGGGGTCACTGAGCATTACGGTATACATTCTTAAAGGCTTACATTTATTGATTACTTTTACATTAATATATATTCCTTTAGTAAGAGCTGCACATTTTCAACCACAAACTAGCCTTAGGTATTTTTGCACCTAAAAAATAAAAATAAATGATGCTCCTGTTTTGGAGATGCTGTTGTTGTTTTTAATAGTACACAAGAAAATAGAAACTGAAGGCAGAAAATGTGTGCCCCCTCTGGAATCCCTGCGCAGAGAGACTGTTTTGTATGGACCTATGGAGCTGTTTTACCAAGTATCAGACCACTGCTCCATCTAAATTCAGTCTACTCTGATGGGCAGCAGCTCTCCACAGTCACAGGTAGGATTGCTTCCCAGCATCCACTGTCTGAGATCTTTCAACTCAGGGATGGGGAGCCTGTGGCTTTTCCAGGTGTTTTGGCCTCCGATCCCCACCAGCTGTTCAGAGGAAAGTGGAGGCTGGACTTCAGTACCTCCTGAAGGCCCACAGGTTCTCCACACCTGCTTCAACTGGAACTACTGGAGATTGAACCTGGAGCCTATGGTGCGGAAAGCATCGCCACTGAGCTATGGGCCATCCCTTTCATGTTGTTGCTTCATGGTTAGGCTGTCCCTACCAGGTGCACAGGAAAGAGCTGTTCTCCTTCTTGCATATATGTAACAGAGGATGGGCTGCAGTCACATGGTGCCATTGCACTACTGAAGCTAAGGAGGCCTGGCCTTATAAGCGACCTGGATGGGAAGCCATCTGGGAGCCATATGTGAGCTGCTCTGCAGATCAAGAGGAGGATATTTCTATTTATCATAGAAGCAACTCTGCTTAACACAATGTCCGCAGTTTCCTCTAGGCTTGATTTCAGCACTAAGCTGGGAAATGCGGGTGTGAAATATCTTCACAGTTCATTGGGGGCACCAAAAATACAAACACCTAATAAGCCTGTAGTCTCCCAGTTGGTTCCCCATGGCGGGCAATTTCCTCACACGATAAAGAGGCAATGATCTGTGAAAGTGGATTAGGTGATAAATAATTGCGCCGTTTCAAATCTTCAGGTTAATCGGGTGCATCTGCAATTATCTGGTGAACTGTGTTCATGTGTGAATTCAGCCTTTAAATGGGTTTCTAAGACGTCCAGGATCAAACTGTCAGTCAGTCATTCCAGCATTTAGGAATAAGAAAATTAATCTATCACGCCCAACATATGACAGTTTTGAATCCTTGGGGAAAGTCTTAAAAAGAAAATAGGCCATTAAAGAACACATAAACCTGGCAAACCTTCCATTTTTCTTTCTTCCCTTTTATTGATCCGCTATTTTTTTTTCTAAAACTGGTGTTAAAATGAATTCCTTAATGCAACAGTGTACTATTTCAATACATTTTTTATGGATTGAACCCTGAGCACCAAACAACAGAAGGGGGCTTTGATAATGTCAGGGAACTGCCACCTGGCCCGCTGAGGGGAACGGAGGGTCCGTTAGCATACAGAGAGCCCTGACGCCAATTCAGCAGCAGCACCTCTTCCAGCGGGGAAAGCCGCCACACCTCCAGTGGGGAGGAGAGGGAAGGAACCAGCCTGGCGGGGAGAGGGCTTAGGGATGCTACTGAGAGCCCCAGCGCCTCTTCTAACCAGGAGCCACAAGCAGGGAGCCTGGTGGGGAGAGGGCTTGGGGACGTTGCTGAGACCCTGCGCTCACCTCGCCCGGCTGGTCAGGAGGGAGGAACGCCATTTCTGGCACCCCAGTTGCGCAGAGGGGTGGAACGCAAGGAGGGTAGGAGGAGAGTTGGGGTGCCGAAGCTCTTATGATGGGGGGGAAGCCGGAAGGGGCCACTCCCAGATTCTGCCAGCAACTGAGACAGACATGCTTTTTGTAGCTCTGCACTCTAAATAGTTTGCACAGTAAAACTGCAAAAGACTGTTTGGGCTCCTGCTCATGAGGCACCTTCACGCGAACCTTACAGATAATAATACCTTATTGTGAAAATTATTACAAGCAAACATGAAAGAGAGACCACTAGAACAACTGGCAAAGTCTCCACTGTCAAATCTCAGGGCAATCGCCCATCAACAAAGAGTAAGGACAAATTCACACAATACATTCTTAGGTGTGTACTTACGACAATTGAAGTGCACAACCTATAAAAGTAAGGTGTGAACACAGTGAGCGTGCATCATTCAAGTACACTCAGAAGCGAGTAGCACAGATTGGGTGTTTTTGTACTCTTCTGTCCTTGCAGACATGTGAGCAGCTTGGTTCTTTCGAGCAAGTGGAAGGTGACTTCATTAGGGATGGCTGCCTCACATTCCAAGATCCCACTTCATAGAATCATAGAATTGTGGAACTGGAAGGGTGATTTCCTCTCACACCACAGAGCCAAGAAAGAAATTCAAGGTGGGGTAGGAAGGTATTTAAAGTACAAAAAAATTAAGTAAATTATGGAAAGAAGGAATAAAATTTACAGCATGCAATGCTTCGAAAGAAAATGTGATGAAAATGATGTATAGATGGTATATCACACCAGTGAAATTATCTAAAATGTATAAAATAAGTAATAAATGTTGGAAATGTAAGGAAAAAGAAGGAACTTTCTATCATTTGTGGTGGGAATGTAGGAAAGTGAAAAGGTTCTGGGAAATGATATATACTGAGATGAAAAAGATGTTGAAATATACATTTATTTTTAAAAAAACCAGAAGCATTTTTACTTGGTATTGTAGGCGAGGACATTAGTAGACAAGATAATAAATTGTTTTTATACGCGACAACGGCTGCAAGAATATTATTGGCACGGAAATGGAAGCAAGAAGAATTACAGACTAAAGAGGAGTGGCAGATGAAATTAATGGACTATGCAGAATTGGATAAAATGACAGGGAGAATTTGAAACTTCTTAGAAGATTGGAGAAAATATGTGGACTATTTGAAAATCAACTGTAAACAATTGACTACACTTGTAGGACTGCAAGAAGTTTTGTAAGAAGGACTATATGAAATATTGCAGGGAAAATTTATGAAAAGGACTAATAGTTATGGACTATTAGAATCATAGAATCATAGAGTTGGAAGAGACCACAAGGGCCATCCAGTCCAACCCCCTGCCAAGCAGGAAACACCATCAAAGCATTCCTGACAGATGGCTGTCAAGCCTCTGCTTAAAGACCTCCAAAGAAGGAGACTCCACCACACTCCTTGGCAGCAAATTCCATTGCCGAACAGCTCTCACTGTCAGGAAGTTCTTCCTAATGTTTAGGTGGAATCTTCTTTCTTGTAGTCTGAATCCATTGCCCCGTGTCCGCTTCTCTGGAGCAGCAGAAAACAACCTTTCACCCTCCTCTATATGACATCCTTTTATATATTTGAACATGGCTATCATATCACCCCTTAACCTTCTCTTCTCCAGGCTAAACATACCCAGCTCCCTAAGCCGTTCCTCTAAAAGTAATAGTGAAAATAATGAAATGCAGGAGTAAGTGATGAAGACTGAAAATCATTAGACAAAGTTGATGGAAGTCCTAGGCTTATAGCATGCAGCCACAAAGTCCACCTGGTAACCTTGGCCCAATCACAGTATCTCCAAGGGCCAAAGAGAGGGTTAAAAAAGGAAGTGAACACTCCCTGAGCAACCTGGAGGATACAAGTGGTACTCTAAAGATCAGTGATGGGGACGCCCTCCAGACATTGTTGGATTCCAACTCCAATGAGCCCCACATGGTATGATCAATGGTCTGGGGTGGTGGGAGTTGTTGTCCAACAACAACTGCAGAGCCACTGGTCACCCGCATCCTTGATGTCGATATTCAGGTGTGTTTATCTCTCTTTAGCATCCTTCACAGAATCCAGGGCTTAGGATTTAACATTGAGAAAGGTTTCAGGACTAAGATGTTGTGTGAGCCCGGGAGGGGAGGGGGCAATTTCTTTTTCTTTTTCTTTTCTTTTCTTTTTTTAAAAAAAGCTCAATCCAGCTGGTGGTGTTTCCAAATGACTCTTAAAAACAAAGGGTGATTGCATTAGTTCAGGTGCTTGAAATGGCTTGAAAGAATGTTTAAAGACTTTGCCAAGGAAATTATGTCAGCAGCTAGGCTGCTGATATAGATGGTTCCCTGGAGCTCATTTCTGTTCGCAGGCAGCAATAACACAAGTTTTTCAGCTCATCATCGGCAAGGCCTATTTCGTGCCTCTGCATTCTGCAGCCCTTTAATCATTGAGACTCGCCAGGCTTCATGTCCCCAGCAGGTTCCCCCTCTCCTGTTATGCATGGAAAACAAATAAACTCCGCTTGCTTTCATTGAGGGAACGAAATAATGGGGGAAACAGTTTGAAGTCAGAACTCCAATAAAAAGCCAGGCAGCTCCAGATAGCTCTAATTGAGGGAATGTGGATCAACTACATCAATATTTCTGGTCTCTACAATGCAGAGACGTAGGGGACTGCAGCCTCTGCTGACCCCCTTACCTGTAGGAAAGGGGTGTGGGCTGGGCAGGGTCCCAAGGACCAAAAAAAGAGAGGCATAGATGAATGCATATGACCCCTAGGCTTGAAGTTCCCCATCCCTGATTTGGGATGCTTCACATGCCTTCACATGGGGTGGTTGCTGTTGCTGGGATACTGATAAATTTCAGCCACACTTGGCCTCGGGTTGCCCACCTTGTGCAGTTAATGTCTAGTTATGGCTCGGGACCTCAATACCTCAAGGACCGCCTCTCTCCATATGAAACTACCTGGACCCTGAGGTCACCCTCTGAGGCCCTTCTTCGTGTGCCTCCCCCCCATGAAAAGTCTGGAGGGTGGCCTTTTCTGCAGTGGCTCCCTGCTTGTGGAATGCTGGCGCCTTCATTATATATTTTTACAGGTGGAACTCGAAAAATTAGAATATCGTGGAAAAGGTTCATTTCTTTCAGTAATTCAACATAAAAGGTGAAACTAATGTATGAGATAGACTCATGACATGCAAAGCGAGATATGTCAAGCCTTTATTTGTTATAATTGTGATGATTATGGTGTACAGCTGATGAGAACCCCAAATTAACAATTTCAACTTTGGGGTTTTCATCAGCTGCATACCATAATCATCACAATTATAACAAGCAAAGGCTTGACATATCTCGCTTTGCATGACATGAGTCTGTCTCATATATTAAACTCCAGTAGCTAATGAAAACAATTGCTTACATAAATGGACTTTTCCACAATATTCTAATTTTTCAAGTTTCCCCAGTAGGTGACAGGAAAAGGCTTTCCTCTTTAACTAAGCCTTTGGATGGTTAACATATGATACCCTTTTAAATATGTTGTGGGAAGTGGGTATTATTGGTTTGTTTGTTTGTTTGTTTGGTTCTTGAACGCCTTGTGACTCGAACGTTTTGGCTCCCACGCGCTGCAAACCCGGAAGTAAGTGTTTCAGTTTGCGAACTTTTTTGGTGAAGCTGAAAGTCCGACGTGACTTCCGACTGAGTGCAGGAAGCTCCAGCAGCCCATTGGAAGCCGCCCCTCGATTTTCGAAAGTCAAATGGACTTCCGGAATGGATTCCGTTCAAGTACCAAGGTATGACTGTACTGTAATTTTATGCTGTGAACTACCCTGAGATCTACAGGTATATGGTGGTATACACATGTAATAAACAGTAATAATACAGTAGAGACTGAAGGGAAGAAGGTCACAGTGTAAGCTTTGCGCTGTGTAGACAATCTACCTGGACCAGAATTCCAACGGAAACTGCTTTGTTATTGAACCACCTACGCTTCTGGTTGGTTTGTTTTCAATTAAGGCAACACCAGCAGCAAGAAAAATGGGAAATTAAAAAAACTCTTTACCTGCAGCGACAGTTCACTTGAGGTTAGGTCTAGAATCCCTCCGTCTGAAAGGCGGGAGCGGTATTGCCCCGCTGGAAACGGCGAGTCAGCTTTTTGAAGTCGATCCTCCAGTTTGCTTTCTGTGCTGGATGCCTCGGGGTGCAACCCGTCCATTTCCATAAGGGTGCAATGTCCATTTCCCTGCTCAGTCCTGGAGCTGCCTTTGCCGCCTTTGTTGCCCTTGCCTTCCTTACCCCCGGGGGGAGTTCTGGTGATGACGCCAAACTTCCTAGTCCTTTTGCCATTTTGTGCTGTCTTCCCGCTGGGCTCCGAGGTAGGCCTGGCTTTGGGTTCGTTGCTGCTGTTGCTGTTGTTGCCGTTCGACGGAGGAAGAGGGGCCTTGCGCTTGATGCGACGCAACATGATCAGGTAGATGAAGCCGCCATTCCAGCACTGGTCAGCAAGGTAGCTGCAAGAAATGAAGGAGATGCGTGCATTGAAAACACCCCGTTGCAAAATGCTGCGGGTTAAGCTCTCATCCAAGTCCTTTTTCTTGGAGGGAATGTCAACAGAGGTTCATATTTCCATATGTGGTGAGAATGTAAGCCTGTGCAATTATTTTGGGAAAGACAAGATGATACAACCTGATCCAAGGCCTGCTTTATTAAATCTGTTTATAGATGACCATAATAATTTACTGCTTAAGGACCAACTAGGTGGGGACGCGGGTGGCGCTGTGGTCTAAACCACAGACCCTAGGGCTTGCCAATCAGAAGGTCGGCGGTTCGAATCCCCGTGATGGGGTGAGCTCCCGTTGCTCGGTCCCTGCTCCTGCCCACCTAGCAGTGCAAAAGCACTTCAAAGTGCAAGTAGATAAATTGGTACCGCTCTGGCGGGAAGGTAAATGGCGTTTCCGTGCGCTGCTCTGGTTCACCAGAAGCGGCTAAGTCGTGCTGGCCACATGACCTGGAAGCTGTTTGTGGACAAACTCCAGCTCCCTCGACCTATAGAGTGAGATGAGCGCCACAACTCCCCAGTCATCCGCGAGTGGACCTAACGGTCAAGGGTACCTTTATCTTTACCTTTTAAGGACCAACTAACCTTTTCCACATCTGCAGCTAAAATATATATTTACACAACATTGGAAAACAGCTACTAACATACGTACCGTAAGGTTCTATGGCAGGCATAGGCAAACTCCAGCCCTCCAGGTGTTTGGGACCACAATTCCCATCATCCCTAGCTAACAGGACCAGTGGTCAGGGATGATGGGAATTGTAGTCCCAAAACAGCTGGAGGGCCGCAGTTTGCCTATGCCTGTTCTGTTGCATTGGCTGAGATGCTCTATTGCCATGGAATGTAAATCTGGTGGAAAGACAAGAATCATTGGGCTCCAACTAAGGGTGCTGGGAGTGAGGCTTATAGCAAGCCTTGGGAAAACTAACACTGCAGCACCTTTTGAAGACAGCACAATGAAGCTCGTATATTAAATCTCACCTCCAGTCATTAGATGCCTGGGTGCCAATTGGTTTATCATGCTGCTTATCTGTCTTATAGCCTCAGCTGCTTCGTCAATAAAATGAGATAGTAATAATACGGGCCTATTTTACAGGGTTGTTATAAGGTTTGTAAAGCTAATAAAGAAGGCTGATCGCCGAAGAATTGATGCTTTTGAATTATGGTGCTGGAGGAGACTCTTGAGAGTCCCATGGACTGCAAGAAGATCAAACCTATCCATTCTTAAAGAAATCAGCCCTGAGTGCTCACTGGAAGGACAGATCCTGAAGTTGAAGCTCCAGTACTTTGGCCACCTCATGAGAAGAGAAGACTCCCTAGAAAAGACTCTGATGTTGGGAAAGATGGAGGGCACAAGGAGAAGGGGACGACAGAGGATGAGATGGTTGGACAGTGTTCTCGAAGCTACTAACATGAGTTTGGCCAAACTGCGAGAGGCAGTGAAGGATAGGCGTGCCTGGCGTGCTCTGGTCCATGGGGTCACGAAGAGTCGGACACGACTGAACGACTGAACAACAACAAAAGCTAATGTTTGTGAAGCACTTTGAACTCTTAGGGAAAGTGTTGTACAAAATCTAAATACAATGTCTAAGACTTATTTGCCTAATTGGGGAAGTCGGTTCCTATAACTGTGATTATCTGCTCAGAGAACCCGAGGCTTGTGTAACATGTTCTCTGGCTACCTGTAGACTCCCCAATCTGCACATTCCATTTGCTCAGCCCATAGTAATCCAGGTTTTAAGAGTTCTGTGAATAACATCAGAGACGTGCTCCTGCATGCAATCAATTTCTATGAAAGATTTAAACATGTTGACACCACAAAACAAATGAGAACCCCTGAACATTAAGTAGGACCGAAGCTGTATCACTTCAGGCAAAGAAAATCCCAGCAGATCTTAACAGGCAGGAGCAAGCCAAGGTGTTGAAAGAGAATGGGTGGTATGGCCCTTGTGGAGAGCCTATACACCAGGCTTGGGGAAACTTTGGCCCTCCAGGTGCTGCTGAACTACAACTCCCATCGGCCTCAGCAAGCATGGTCAAGGCTGATAGGAGTTGTAGTTCAACAATATGGAGGGCCAATAGTTTCCTACCCCTGCTAGTTGCAGTGCTAAAGCAAGAGGAACATGCAAAGCTGTGTTATAGGCCCCATCTGCACTATATGTTTTAAAGCAGTACCATACCACTTTAAATAGTTACGACTTCACCCAAAGAATCATGGGAACTGTAGTGCTGAAAGTTGTTATTCCGCTGACAGAACTTCACTTCCCAGAGTTCCCTGGGAAGAGGGATTGATTGTTCCCACTCGAAAAATTGAAACTTGTTACATCCAAAGCAGGCATTCCAGCCCAGAACTAAGGCTCCTCCAGTAAAATGGCATTTGTTTGTTTTTCTTACAAATCAAGCCGTATATAAAATCTATCTATCTATCATCTATCTATCTATCTATCTATCTATCTATCTATCTATCTATCTATCTATCTAATTTAGATACTGAGGATCACAGGGCAGTTTAGAATTTAAAAATACATAAGACAGCTACAAACAAAAACAATGCCCCCCACAAGATACAGTTAAATAGACCATAAAGGTAAAGGGACCCCTGACCATTAGGTCCAGTCGCAGACGACTCTGGAGTTGCGGCACTCAACTCGCTCAATAGGCCGAGGGAGCCGGTGTTTTTCCACAGACATCTTCCAGGTCATGTGGCCAGCATGACTAAGCCACTTATGGCGAACCAGAGCAGTGCACGGAAACGCCGTTTACCTTCCCGCCGGAGCGGTACCTATTTATCTACTTGCACTTTGACATGCTTTCGAACTGCTAGGTGGGCAGGAGCTGGGACAGAGCAACAGGAGCTCACCCCATCGTGGGGAGTCGAACCGCCGACCTTCTGATCAGTAAGCCCTAGGCTCAGTGGTTTAACCCACAGCGCCACCCACGTTAGCCAAAAACCTGGGAGAAGAGGAATGTTTTTGCCAGGCACCAAAAGATATGCAATGAAGGTGCCAGGCGTGTCTCCCTGGGGAGAGCATTCCACAAGCGGGGAGCCGCTGCAGAAAAGACCCAGTCTTGTGCAACCACCCTGAGATCAACAGCACTCTGCTCACCTGAAATCCCCAGCAACCAGCATTCTGAGACATCTAGCCTCCAGCGGTGCAGGTGGAACCACATTGTGGCTATTATCTTCCAGGAGAAGGATGCTTCTCCACACTGCTTTCAGATGCCCCTTCACATCCCATTGACTTTTCTCGCCTGGTCAGGGCAAGAGACGGAGTTCCACGCACCCAACTCTCAGTGCTACAGCTGAGACTGGATGCCGCAGCGTCATGCAAACAGCAGCTGGATTCAATAAAGTCTCTGTTCCGTTCTGGCAGCCAGGAAGCCAAACAGGACCCCAAACCCCACTTTTGGCAGCTTGTAAAGTGCTTGAAACCAGCCAAGCTTTCAATGAATCTGGCCTCAGAGTATTCAGAGGGTTTTGTGTTTTATTTTTCAGTGTTTAAAATCCAAATACCATAAGGATTTCAGTTGGGGTTATACGGGAATTTGCTACGCGGTTCGCTCTGTATATGTTCCTCTCATTATTAACTTGGAAGCCCCGGGCTCTCATGGCAAGCTATTTATTTTTCAGTGCTGCTTTCATATTTCAAGACGGGTTTTTTTTGCTGTTTTTGTTTTTGGGGGTTGGGGAAGAAAAGAAATATTATTGCTAACCAGATTTCAATTGAGCCGAGATATTGAAAACAGAAACTGCAATCACTGCTGTAGAACTGGAATATTCACTTCAGCTGGCGATGGGTGGACTCAGTTGGGTAAGGGTGGATTCAATTAAAATCCTTGACATTAAGAAGCTGGTAACTGATTCCACTTAACCAACCAGTTCTTAGTACTTCTGAGTCACTATGCTAAATCATGATACCACAGATTCTCTAACATTTCTGCAGCTGGTCTCATTAGTACAGTATTTCAACAGTACTCAGGTGGTTCTCTGAATGTAGCTGGGATGGGATTGTGCACATGTAGCCTTCAGCCCCAACCCCAAAGGGAGAGGGGAAACCCCAAACCACCCAATGAGGGCTTAGCATCCTCAATGTCATGGACGGGTTGGCTGTAGAGGAATGGTGGGGGTGGGGGAAGAACCAGCTGGGGAACCCCCAGGGGAAGAAGGCTCGGAGCCCAGGAATTGGTGATGGGACAACAAAGAGGGCATCGAAGGAGAAGACTGGGGAGAGGAAGTGTTGGAAGCTGAAGGAGAGAGGGCAAGAGGCAGAGATGAATCCATCCTACTCCCTTGACCTCTAATTTGGAACTACTCTGGGACTAAACTTGTCCATGTAGCAACACACCATATAGATGGATTTATATCTTTCACCCCAGCCCTAAGATAGGCCGTGCCAAGCCCTGGACTGGATGTAAGCAAGCAGAAAGATAGTCATGTGTTTGTGTGTGCTGACTATACGTTGGAGGTACAGTTCCCCCTGCTTGCCCTAATGCACTTGTGTCTGCTAGTCCTTTCACACGAAAATCCATTTCTGGTTTCTGCCCCACCCCTCCACCTTTCTTCAATTTAATTTGCAGGGGAGACTCATTGGTCTTGTCAAACAACTGGGAGTCAGAAATCCTTGGTGATCTACTGTGATCACCCAGAGTTCTACCGGTCTACCTTTCGCCTACCTCTCCAGCCCAGATCACCTCCTCACCATGACATCGTCAGTAATGGCCCTTGAGCTTCAACAAAGCATACAGATGGTGCCCTGTGACTGCAAGGAGAGTCATACTCTGAGCTCATCCTTCACCCCACTATTAGTAAGCACATTGGATCTGTCATATTTCAGGTAAGGCAGGATAATTGGCCCCAGTGGTATTCTGCTTCTTCTTCTGCTCCTTCCACCCACCCACAGCTCCAAACCATATCAGATGCAACAAATGCAGAGTTCACATCCAGCACCCTCTGTCTGGGTTTTAGGGAGGCAACATGGCCATATTTGAGGCTCTGCTACCCAGAGCATTTCTGTATTGTGGTATCCTAGGAGAGCTATGCAAGCCATCTAATTCATGGTGCAACATGAAGCAACTGGCTCGGAATAGCATGGAGTCTTTGACAGCCATGTATGGAGCTGACTGGAAACACAGATCAAACATGATATTCAAACTCTGCATTTACTGAAGTATCCTGCAGGGAGGGAGAGCAGGGCCCTGAGCTCAGTTCCAAAAACAGCACTGCCCATCCCCTTTGGAAGCTGTCCTTATATGCATCCAACACCACCCCTTGGCTGATACAATCTATGTGTACTTTCGTCAAAAGTAGGGTGGTCAAACAAGAAAAAAATTACTGGGTATTTGACGACACCCAACCTTCCCCTGTGGATGTTTTGAAAAGGTTAGAGGGAGGGACATAGTGGCAGACCCAAGTAATTTTGCCCCAAAGAACTGTAAAAATAAAATGGCAGGAATGTAATTAATTCTCCAGTGTCCCTTCACACCGCTTGTGTCATAGGGCTTGTATTTCAATCCCATGCACCAGGTCCCATCAAAACTTCAGTGACACATTGGGCTAGAACAGGGGTAGGCAACCTACGGCCCATGGGCTGGATGCGGCCCAATCGCCTTCTCAATCCGGCCCGCAGATGGTCCGGGAATCAGTGTGTTTTTACATGAGTAGAATGTGTGTTTTTATTTAAAATGCATCTCTGGGTTATTTGTGGGGCATAGGAATTCATTCACCCCCCCCCCCAAAAAAATATAGTCCGGTCTGAGGGACGGTGGACTGGCCCACGGCTGAAAAAGGTTGCTGACCCCTGGGCTAGAATGTGCTTCACAAAGCAATTATTGTACAGCACAATGCTAGGCTATCACTGCCTCTCCTCCACTCCACCCCTGGATCCCTTAGTACATCAGGCAGCTGAGCCCCCTCAATATTCAGGGGGCATTCAGTTTCACCCTGGCTCCTTGCGGCATTGCGCAATTTCAGAGTGTCCTATGGCGCCATGTGCGTGATGTCAGGGCATCGCATGACATCACACAGCATCAACAAAGGCCCCCTAAATCCTCTTAACAAGATGGCGCCTCTGCCTTAGTGCAGTTTCTTAGGCTACGCAGGACTGAAATAAATGCACTGACATGCGCAATTAGAAAGGGAGGTTTCTGTTATGGTACATCAGGCTATTTGTACCATTCCCTTTATTAACGATGCTCCTGCTATGAATGTTGTTGGTTATGCAGCCAGAACAGCACAGCCCATGCACAAGATGGAGGAATCAGCAGGCTGAGCGGAATCCCCCCGTTTGCAGAAGTAAAGAAATAAAACATTTTGGGAACTCCCCAAATCAGCATGAAGAAGACAGAATGCTGATAAATTCCTCTTGCACCATCAAAAGGGGGGACAAAAGAGGAAACAGGCGTGCGTAAAATTTATATGCATACGTAGAAACTAACAAATAATTGCTACAATTTTGGATTCACAGCTGTCCATGAAGGCGCAGGTTAATTCTGTGTCCAGGGCAGCTGTCTACCAGCTCCATCTGGTACGCAGGCTGAGACCCTACCTGCCCGCAGACTGTCTCGCCAGAGTGGTACATGCTCTGGTTATCTCCCGCTTGGACTACTGCAATGCGCTCTATGTGGGGCTACCTTTGAAGGTGACCCGGAAACTGCAATTAATCCAGAATGCGGCAGCTAGACTGGTGACTGGGAGTGGCCGCCAGGACCACATAACACCGGTCCTGAGAGATCTACATTGGCTCCCAGTACGTTTCCGAGCACAATTCAAAGTGTTGGTGCTGACCTTTAAAGCCCTAAACGGCCTCGGTCCTGTATACCTGAAGGAGCGTCTCCACCCCCATCAGGGTGGCCAGGGTCTTCTGGCGGTTTCCTCACTGCGAGAAGCAAAGCTACAGGGAACCAGGCAGAGGGCCTTCTCGGTACTGGCGCCCGCCCTGTGGAACGCCCTCCCATCACAGGTCAAGGAGATAAACAACTACCTGACATTCAGAAAATACCTGAAGGCAGCCCTTTTCAGGGAAGTTTTTAATGTGTGATATTTTTGTATCTGCTTTTTGTTGGAAGCCGCCCAGAGTGGCTGGAGAAATCCAGCCAGATGGGCGGGGTACAAATAATAAATATTATTATTATTATTATTACAATTTAAATAGAAATACAATATAACTCACCTCTCCCTACTTATGAGTCTGTAACTTTAACCTGCATTCAGAACAGAGTCATTCAAAGGACTCCTTCAAACAGAGGACTCCCCTCCATAAAATCAGACACAGGCACAACCTACCAAGGAGTTATTTTTCAGCAGAGAGAGTCAGCCTTGGTAAGGAAGACCCTCGTCTCCTTGATCAGTCACACTCCTTGGCACCTTCAACTCAACTCTTAGCTAAGGCGTCCACTGTGATGGTAGCACACAGTTTGGTTTATTAATGAGGACATCTGCCTCCCATCCATGGCACTACAGTTAACATAAGGCCTCTGAAGATCAATTCTGAAAGGAAGATCTCATCAGACAAACTGGGACATATTCAGAAGGCAAAAAAGTTATATTAAACTCCTGTTTGGGGGCATTGTGCCACAACGCGAACATCAATCAGTTCGACTCAGCCAACCCTCCCCATTCCCTTTAAAAAAACCACTGCACAGACCAGACTGCCACTGTCACACATCTCTCAGCTGTACTCATTTAATTGAAGGCTTTCAGGGTGGCTTCAAATAATAATTTTAGTTGTCAGGCAGCTAAGTGGTTTAATTAGTCATTTAATGTAATAAATTCTTGCCTCCTCTTTCAGTTGCCATAAGGCTGGAAACAAGAAAAAGGTATCATAAACCTGCAAGCTGCACTCCACACCTCTTCAATTAAAACAACCGCATCTCCACAACTGACACCGATCTACTCTGCAAACCCCAAATCAGTTTTTGATTTGAAACGCCCCCCACCCGCATCAAGCTATGGGAAAGGCGGTTCCGAGACTTCACCGAGAATTGAAAAATCCTAGCCCCTCAGGTAATTCCAATTCCCATGTCTCTACATCTTCTCAGAGAGAGAAATTGTAAAAGCTGCTGAAAGTTAGCTGCAGTAAGGGGCCAACTAGATGGGGCCTGGGAGACTAATTAAAATGTAATAATTAGCAGCCCTGTGCAGCTGTCAGAAAGATCAGGGAAGTGGCACTTTGGGCAAGGACGATCAACCCCTTTCTTCCCTTGCCCTCTCCCCAGTCTAAGTGACCCCCAACTTGCTTATAAAAGAAAAGGAGGGGGGAAGAAGTGTGCTTTCATCCACAATGCTTTCAATTGAGGATCTCATCCAGTCTGCAATTTAGAGAAGGCACAGGAGCACACAGTATTTCTCTTCCCTCTTTCTTGCCCTGTTTCAATCACATTTGTGCATGCCTTTCAGGATGCAGGGCCGGCCCGAGCATTAGGCAGAGTGAGGCGGCTGCCTAAAGTGGCCGTAAAATGTTGCAGGATAAAACCATGTGAGCAACGTGACCTGTTCTGTGCCCCCCCTCTAAACTAGCCCCCAGTCCTTAAGTGAAGGGCTGGGTCAAAGTAGGCGTCAACTGCCAGTTAGGTTAGCTTCAGGACATGAATGAGAGGGGGTGACCTCTGCCTCAGGCAGCAAAATGAATTGGGCAGGCCCTGAATTGATTCATCGTACTCCACCAAATAACTGTAACTATGAACCAACTTAATGGAGCTGTGTACAAGGTAGGCATGCCAAAGCCGCACATCCTTTCGCTTTTAAATAAGAACCACCATAAGGGGATTGCTTTACATAGCCTCACAGCATTGGTACAGAACATGGAATGAGAAACTTTGGCTCTTTAGATATTTCTGGGCTACAACTCCCATCAGCTCCAGCCAGCACAGTCCATGATCAGAGATGATGGGAGCTGTAGTCCAACAACATATGGGGAGTCCCAAGTTCCCCATCCTTGTTTGAGAGTATGGAGCAATAGGGACACAGGATAACAGCACAGTGTTCTGCAAGGCTCAGGTTTCGGTGTTATGTGGCAGAACATAACTACAACAAGCATGGACAGCATCTTTCCTGGCAGGAGAAACCCATGTCTGTCTCCAAAAGGTGTCTTGCACGTGACAAATCTGCTAACATTTCTCCTTCCCCTTGTTTCCTCCGATTTCTCACGGCAAAGAGGTTACGCCACATTCCTGATATCTGCAACAGTCCATTAGCTTAAAGGGTTTCATGGCACCTCCAAGACTAGTAACCGTATTGCGCCATGAGCTTTCATTAAATAGTCAGAGTACATTTCATCAGGTACACAAGGAAGTGGGTTCTAATCCGTGAAAGATTAGGCTACAATAAAACTGTGAAGTCTCAAAGGTGCCCCAGAACTCCTTGTTGTTCTTGCCACAATAGGCTAAAACAGCTGCTCCTCTGGAACCTACCTGTGGCTGTGAAGTAAGTTCCCATTAACCCACCATGTTTTTACTCTGAACATCCAATTTCTTTTCGCATTTAGAGAAGAGTAGTGGAGAACAAAAGACACAGGCTTGTTCCATCATGTTATATTGACCGCAATGAACACACAACCTGATATTTCGCAAGCGACTCCTCCGAGCTTAAAACTCTTAAGAGGCATTTTGGCTAGTAGCCAGTGTCAGAGGCAGGGTGCCAGTTGCTGGAGACCACAGAAGGAGAGAGGGTTGTTGTGTTCAGGCCCTGCTTGTGGGCTTCCCATGGGCATCTGGTTGACCACAGTGAGAACAGGATACTAGACTAGATAGGCCTCTGGGTTGATCCTGCAAGGCTCTTCTGATGTTCTTATCTCCCTATGTTGTCAGGTGATGAGTCAAGCTGCTTCTAGGATCAGGTGCACTGCTGTTCTGGGGAAAGTAGAAGCCCTGATCCCTAGATCTCCTGTCCCTTCTACATATGTATTTAACACTATTAAAAAAGACTTTGCTTACTGGGCAAAGTGAAGTACATGCAAGACCCAAACCGACCTCCACCTTCATTTGACCAGAGACACACAAATGTATTGGCCTTTTATTTTAAAAAAAAAATTGCCATCACCCCACAGAGCTAAGGCACCCACCAACTTAATTTGACCAGAAGAAAAGTACCAGCCCCACTGAATCCTCTTAGTACCTGTTATAAGAAAAAAATCTGCCCTTATTCCCTTATGGGGTACACAAGAGCCCTTGTAAAGTCCTTTGCAGGTTCTCCATCGGTAGGAGTAAAAAAAAACAGAGGCCAACCAGAGAATAATTAGAAGCAAAGCAGCTAGTAAGCTTGATCTTTCTTGTTCTGTTGCAACAGGGTACCTTCCTCACACACAGGTGAGCAGGGAAGAACCTCAAACAAAGGGCTGCCTGTCCTTAAAAACACATTTTTTAAAAAAATAAATCCCCCTCAGAGTCCAGCCCCCATCCCCCAGAAGCATCATCCATACATCACAGAAGAGGTGCAGGCCAACCCCCCCCCCCATACATCAGACCTATATCATAAATTGGAAGGGTCAGAGGAGGTAACCTGAGAATTCTCACACCTGTGCCATCTCTCCTTGACCCCTCCCAGACACACATTTCTGCAAAACAAAATGTTTCCTGCTCTGGCTAGTAGGGTTAATGAGAGGCTAATGGCCGTCCTTTGTGAGGGAAATGGCCCATTATCTGGCACTCAGGCAGAGGGCTGCTCACCTCCTCCCTCCTTGCAGAGAAAACACTTGGTCAGCTGGGAGTAAAAAAAAATGGTGTCAGGCCTGCTGCTTCAGACATGTGGCCTTATTTGCTTGGTACATTAATAAAAATTATTATATATAAATAAAAGACCTTAATATTCTTACAACATACCCCATAACCTGACCGCATGAGCCAGAAATTTTGTTTTGTTTTCTTCTCTGAAAGTTGACCTAAATTTGCATTAGATATGCATGTGTTCACATATGCAAATCAAATGCAAAATCTGGGTCTGTGCCTCAAGCCTTTTATGTACCTGCCCAGGGCCCAGTCCCACAACCCCTTTTGGCAACCAGGGTTTTCAGTGACATACAGCAAATGTGGATTGCAATGCTGATTGGTTGATCGGCAGCCGCAGCACATGCAAGCAGTGGTCAAGGTCACCACAGGATGACTAAAAAAAAAAAATGCCCGCCACAAGTTGTGAGGTTACCTCAAGCATTGGGGTCGTTGTTAAGTGGGCAAGCTGGAGTGTGTGCTTTGATCATCCTGGCTACAACACAGTTGGCAGCAGTCTGCATAAATCCCCAAACTTCTAATTCTGCCCTGAAAAGTCCCCAAGATAAAAAAAAATGCTGTGGACTAAAAAGTGCCGGACCAATAACTAAAAATAGCTACTCCCCACCCCACCCCTGCAATTGTTTGCACAGGTTTAAATTTGCACTGGGGTGCAAAGGAGACATAGAGAAGGTGCCCTTCTTATCACTTCCAACTGTTGCCAAAGGACAAAAGCAAATGAAGGTAAAACAACCAACAAACAGAGGAGCATCCTTCTGTTAAGCATCACACTATCTCGTTTCTGCCACACAGGCTGAGTGCTAATTGATGCTTGTCGCTGGCTATAAATCAACATGCTTGCTTTGCTGGAACCCCTTTTGGATTTCCAAATTGGAGCCGAAGGATGTTTACTTATAACGACATTTCGGCAATTAATTCAATCTGTCAATTTCTGTTTCGCAGGGTTTGCAAGGACTCGGCAAAGCAGGCAACACCTGTTTCCACAGATAATACAGGCAGGCTCCAAAAGACAAATCAGAAGCTAATACTTTAGCCTCTGCAATAATTACTTTTAATGAATGAGTCATATAGTACAGAGCAGCAGACAAACACTGCTCCTGCTTAGCCATGCAGGCTAGATGCCTTCCAACATCTACAAAGGAGGACGTTAATGTTGCGTTTCCAAAACAGAAACCCTAATCAGCCTTTATTTAGGAAAGCTGGGGGGTCTCGCAAATCACTCCCAAGATCATAACCATACAATAAGCTCAAAGCATGCTGCTGCCACTCACTGCCCTTACAGTCCTGGAAGTCCCAATTCAAGGATAATAATCCAGTTCACGTGCAACGGATGAAGAAGGTAGCCTTGCTACAACCTTGGGGAGGACAGCTTCACAGTGTATCAATGCTTTGTAGCTACAAAAACTAAATAGAATCCCATGTCCAAAAGGAAGATATCACTGGATACTGGATGCTGGAGACAGACGACAGGGGAAGGTCTTGATAACTTCATAAACTTTCTAGAGGCAACTAGAAACTCTATGAATACACAGTTTTGGGTTTCGCAGCAACACCATACTGCAAAGAAGTGGGTAATCAGCAGTTTGAAAAATCAAGGATATTGCAGACTAACCAGCCTCATATAAGCAACATGCTGAAGTTTAGATTATGCATGCAGGGGTTAATACCATAGAGTAAACTGTCCTGCCAGGCTTAGCTATGTCCAGTTCTCCTCACCTTGGGAGAAACTAGGTAATCAATACTTTATTCTTCTCTAGTTTATATGTGAGCTTTGGTGTGTGTGAGCAGCTCTGAGCTTCCAGCCACAAGACTCTCACAAGCCATTCTTGAGTTCCTATACCAATAATTTAGGAACTGTCACCACTTTGTGACTAAGCTACGTTTTACTACCTGTGCAACTTTCTAAAGCACATGAATATGACCTTTGGAGAGTTTGTAAGTAAATCACTTTTTAACTTACCAAAAGCGTGGTCCTTTTCCTATGCTTGGCAAAGAGGAAAACTTTTTAAGGGGTCATTTTGGAACTCACTTGGGGGGAGGCATATTTTGAAAGTATGTAAGAGTCTATATTTCCACCCTTTATTTTACTGCATACCTACAAATATTAGGATAGATTTACAGGTCCTCCTAATAGCCTTCTGTCAGTGAAGTATACTTTCCTCCCAAAAATTTTATTCTTCTCCCTTATTATATGTGCAAATCTACTCATTTTGCAACAGTGGAAGAATACTAATCGTTCCACCAAGTATTAAGTGGATTGTGTTTCATTGCAGCCATGATTTTCTGATTTCTATGGTAATTTCTCCTTGTGCAAATATTTACATACCCTGGGCTTTGGCTACCATGGGCCTAATCAATTGAGGGTTTTCTTAATTAAGTCTGCCAGACCAAAGTGAGAGCGGCTTTTATGGAATGGGCATTTGCTCTTAAGAACAAACCATCATCTTATTTCCACTACGGCAACATCAAACAACCCACTGAAACACTTTCTGTCCCTTTAATTTATGTTTGGATTTGATCAGGCTCCTTATCCCATTACTAGTCCCACAGAGCAATTCAATCCTGGGTTTTCTTCCATTTCCTCTTCACTAGTTTTGTAAACAATGTTTCTGTGGGTTGGAAGCTGTTGGATTTTTATTTTTATTTTAAACTCCCATAGCTGTTGCAATCATATGAATTGAGAATGAGTCAGTTGTTGGCTACTTTAATAACATGCTGGCATCAACGAAGCTTCACAGAAGAAGACAAAAGCCAGTGAATGAACTACCTTCATTCCTGACTTGCCGAGTCAGCCATGCCTTGATATGGGCTGGAACAAAGCTCCCAACAGAATAATCCAATATGTTAACACCTCAACGTGCTGGAGGGTATGCATGCCTAAGTTACAATAGACTATTGGGGCCTTTCTATGCTACAGTCGTACCTTGGTTTTCGAATGTCTCCATTGACGAATGTTTCGGAACTTGAACACCATACACCAGGAAGTAAATGCTTCCATTTTTGAATGTGCCTCGGAAATCAAACAGCTTCCACTGGGTGTATATGTTATTTTTCTCAATTGTCTCTATTAAATTTGCAGACCGCCCTTTGCGCCTCGGTTTTCAAATGTTTCGGAACTCAAACAGTCTTCCGGAATGGATTATGTTCGAAAACAGAGGTACCGCTATACTTTCATTTAACACCTAGCCTCACTGGCAGCAAACCTTCCAAGCAAGGGTGGCACTTAGTGCCACTCAGGTGTGTAGCATAATGTATCTAGGGTGCCTTAAACACCTTTGTGGGGTTTACCTCTAGCCTACCGAGCCAGGAAGCAGCCAAAGATGGGAGGGGCAAACAGGCCATGCAGACGACCCCCTCTCCCCATCCAAGGCATAAACCTGCTTGTCCCTGGCAAAGTGTGTCACAGACCTTTGTGGGACCCTTTCCACGACTTACCTTATTTTATTGGCTCACTGAGCAGATGCACCACAACAGTTCCAATATGGTTAGGTTGCCCTAAGTGACAACGACAGTTCTGCTCAGAAGACCACATTGCGATAATCAGTAAGTACATCTGAGGGACTAAATATACAGGCACACTGAAATACACGGGCAATGTTTTATTTTTATTTTTTGTGAGATGGGCTTTGATTGTCACATCTCTTCAAATCAAATGTTCGTCCTAGTAACAACAGCCCACATTCCCAGGCAGCAGCGGCTGCTTCAGACTGCTGGCTTTTCCAAAACATGGGCTTCATTTGCCCGTGTGTTTCATCAGCTACCTAAAGTGGTCAGATGGTAGTCACCAATTAGTCAGAGTTCTTAAGTTTAAAAGCCCTGGGTTACGACATCTATAATCTTGATAAAACACGCCATCACACAGCTCCAGTCCAGCCTGCAAGGCCTTGACACCAGCACAATCTAGGTCTCGGCAACAGCAGCACAGAAGGGCCCTTGTGCATTGTTAAAAATTAAAACTAGCTTGCATTTTTAAAGTGGCAGGGATGTGGTAGCAACTCCTGTCCTGCCTCATCTGAAGAGACTTCTTATCACACGACTGCTACACCAAAGACTATGTGTACGAGGCCAAGATGGGCCTGCAAGGAACAATGGGAGAACCTGTCGACTTTGCTTCTCAAAGTTTTTATTTTCCCCCAATGTTAAATTCAGTTTTATGCATTTTAAAAAAAAGTCCTCATGAAGATCCATCAGTAATTTTCTCCTGATAAACATATTTTGTATGCAATTTTTCCTCCATGTTCTGTTTACAGAATTCTTAGGGCCATTTCCTTGGTCCCTGATGGAAGCAGAATACAAAACTAGTTGGGTTTCTTAGCCAGATCCAGCAGGTCGTGCCCCCCTCCCCGCCCACACACCCACCAAAAAATCAGGTCTGAATGCCTGCCTTCTTCAGTTCTGATCCCTCTTTCTCAGGGGATGGTAGAAGGCAGATCTGGATGTGCTTTGCAGTAGATCAATTGTTCAACAAAAATGACTCTTTCCTGCCCTAAATTATACTGCTGAAATGAAGAAAGCTTAGGGCAGTGATGAGAAAACTGTGGCTTTCCAGATGTTGCTGGTCTCCATTTCCCATCATCCCCAGCCAGCATGGCCAATTGTCAGGGATGATGGGAATTGTGGTCTGATAACTTCTGTAACTTCACCGGCTCCCCATTCTTGGCTTGAGTAGACAGGAGTGGAATTGTGATTGCAGAGCACAGTTTGGGGACCCCCTGCCCTAAATAACTTAGGCCTCAAATATCTGAAAGACCTCTTTCTTCCCTACAGATCTTCTCAGTTGTTAATATCAGCAGATGGGGCCATCTTGGTAGTTCCACCATCCTCAGAAGCTCAGGGTGGCAGCGGCCTAGGAGAGGACATTATCTCTGGCAGTCCCTAAACTGTGGAACTCCTTCCACAAAGAGATGTGTCAGTCACCTTCATTTTACAGTTTCCATCAGCTGCTGTAGGTGCACCTCTTAACCCAGGCATTTGACAACTGAGATGCATATTTTAAGGACACACCATACTCTCGTGATAGTAATTTATTTTAAACTGTTTTTAACGATGTGTTAAAATTTGTTGTAATCTGCCCCAGGACTTGAGGGTAAGGTGAAAGGCAGGTAATAAATTAAAATAATAATAATTAATAGCTGCCTACATGGCGCTGCTAGGGCACTCTAAGAAACAAAATAACCAGAGCAGTTTTGAAATTAGTGGTGAAAATCAGTGCAGCTTTGAAAGGTTCAGTCCACCGACTTCACCCAAAATGAAATCTGATTGTATCATTAATCATTGTTTAATAAGTGTTAAAGATGGTCTATTGTAATTAATTGATGTAGTAATTACTGTGGGGTGTTTTTTTCCTTTTGTTATTGTGGAACTTTAAATAAAGCATTTTAAGTAAAAGAAAAAAAAGAAAAAATATATATCTGATTTTTTCCATACATAGACAAATACCTGCCGCTCTATCTCAAGAACGATCACGCAAAATTAGGTTTAAATCAATGCAGTTTTGAAAGCCATCATTTGCCATCCTGATTCAAAGTGGTGTCCCATTGTCTCCAAACATAGATGAAAACCTGCTCCTTGATCTCAGGAACCATCAGGACTTTCCTGTTTTCATCGGAGAAATGTTGGAAGGTATGGTAGAATATCCTTATTTTCACCCGAGAAATCTCGTGAGGGTGTGTCATGGTTACGGTTAAAAGGTGTCAAAAAGCTTAACAAGCAAGCAAACAGCTTTCCAAAGTATGTGGAAGATTATTGCATTTAAAGCATTTAAAGAAGATGAGGCAGGACTTTCTAACCACCATACCTCATGAGCATGAGCAAACGAAGGATATTTTGAACCTAACAGTCAGCAGCATGAAGTGATCCTATGAGATTTTCAAGTAGGCCTCTGTGGCAGAATAATGCCTGCTGATGATTCAGGTTCATCATGGGCTAACCTATCACTCCCATGTTAGGTAGGTGTTCCCTGGGAGGCGGAGCTAGTTGGCATTCTAAAAGGAGGGGGAACAACCATTGAAAGGCAGTTGGGGGTTTGGCAATGGGGGTGGAGGATTGGAGAGAAAAAAGGAGAGGTTAGGCTTTGGGGAATGGGAGGAAAGGTCATTACCATTGCTAAAGGGATGCAGGAAATATTATAACAAAGCTGAATTACATGAGAAGAAGATTTGTACCAGTAATAACCCGAGACATCCATGTTTTCAAGTTACCTAATAAAGTTAAATGTGCTTAAATGTTCGTTGACTCTGGCAGTGTATCAGTACCTTAAGAGGTGTGACTAAGAGGAGAGAACAAAGCTTTCCTGTGGAAAAGGAAACTGTTTGCTTATTCTCCTGTCATACAGAGGGCTGGACAGTGAAGCCAAGTGTGCCACTTATTTGCCTAAAGGGGAGGCAAACTGCAGTAGTTGGGAATCCTGGTAGGGACATCCCATAGGTGGCAAGAGGTTTTCAAACGTAGAGCCCTGAGGTACCCCAGAGACAACTCCCATATGAACACTGAAGGATTCATCCTAGTTGTCAGTGAAACTTAGGGAGAGTCACTGTTGGGGAAGTACTGAAGGGGAGGGAATAGCTTTGTGCCATTTGAGATCAACCTTGGCCTTAGCCCGTTTCATCAGATTCAGCTCTGATGAAGTAAGCTCTTGCCATGACAGCTCACGCCACTCATAAACCACAGCACTTTTTGTCTGTTTGAATTATACAGTTCTCGCTTAAGGGCTGTGCAACCAAATCCCAAGCACAAGGCAGCAGGGGAGTGATCTGACTCACAGGTAAGATAGGGAAAGGGGCTGAATTATTCAGGCAGGAGTGTCTGGGAGCTGCACAGAAGAACATGCCAAAACAAATAGTGTGCTAATCCCTAAGGATGCATGCTTCCTTTAAGATGAGAGGTTTGAGCAAATTCCTACACAGAAATAGGAATCTGCTTATAGGTCTTTCATCATGTGCAAATGAGATCTTAAAGGTGCGAGGTAAGCAAAGAGGAATAATAAAAATTACAAAATCTAAGCAAGGCAAGGCATAACTAAGAAATGTCTTCCCTACACAGCTTTTATTCTATGCCATGGCGCACCAGTAAAAAATTACCTTATTTTGTGATTTCGGGTTTGAAGTGCATTAGAATTGATTTGAGAGCACTAAAGCATGCTGAAGTGCATTTTGTGGTTATGTCTGTTGCTGTTTTTAATTTCTTTCGCTGCAAGGAGACGTTTGATAAAAGAAAGGGCTACGATTGGAAGGATGGGAAAAGATTTTCATGAAAACCTTCATCGGCCTCAGCAGACAAATAGTCACCTTTTCCCACTGCCCAGAGTAGGTTGTGTTGGCCTCAGTGATGCCATCAACATTCATTATGTGATCCCCAACTGGCTGGAGAGAAAACCCCTAAACAGAAGGGTGGTGGTACTGAAACAGTAGCAGAAGCAGCAAGGTAGGGGGTCCAACAGCAGTGAGCCATTTTGAAAAAGAAAAAAAAGTGAACATTCAACACATGCACAACATTTTTTTCCAGCAAATATTTTGTCCACAACCTGAAAGCACTGCTTTCAATCCCAAAACTGGGTTGGCAGTGAAGAAACTGAAACCTATATAATAAGAACTGGGGAGATGGGCTTAGCAGTTGCCTCCATTTTACCCATGGCTAATTTGGCCCGTGGAGAAGACAGCCTGTCCCTTTTCTTCTTCAGATCCTATTTTCCTCCATGCATGCTCTGCTCAACACCCGAGGCCTTGTTCTGGATGCCCTAGTTAAGAGTTTTTTAGTGTACTTGGTCCAGTAAACGCTTCCACTGCGCAGACCAGCAACAGTTCTCTTTGCAGAGCATTAATCAAGTCCAGCGGTGGGGTTCTTGTTGCAGTAACGAAATAATGACACACGGAAGCCCGTCTTTCTAAAGACAGGTTTATTGCAGACAGATAACAAACACTCCTCTCAAGCTTTCAGACATGACTGCTCCACACCCCGGAGGCAAACAAAACAAACACTCTATATATACTGAGCAGCTTAACTACTTAACAAGCTTAACAACTTAAATCATGTGATCTTGCTAATTTGCCAGCGTCTCAGTTTCAAACCCTAACAATAGTTGCTTGTAGGTACTTGGAGCAGGGCCTTTTCTGTGGTGGCTCCCATGTAATGCTGTGCTCTTTTAGGCAATTAGTTAAAACATGCCTGTCCAAAATAGCATTTGACTGAATGTTTTTTCCCCCATTGGTAGCGTTTTATGGTCCGTTGTTTGATTTAAATTTCATGATTCTTATGAAATGTGTATGAAATTGGATGGTTTTTATGTTATTATATTATTACCTTGAGTTCTACCTACCCAGCACTCTCCAATACAAAAATTTAGGGGCCTCAAGTCAATATATTCTTCGGTTAGAAAAAGAAAGAGGAAATGCCTATATCATCACACAAGCCAGTACAGTGATATGACAAGTAACTCAGTATGGCTGAGGATTAATTTTGGCTTCCCACAAAGCCTAGCTATTCATAACCAGCAGTAAAGGACTGAGATTTCACAAGTCACTAATGTGGTAATGCACACCCTTCAACATCTTCCTGATGAAAATAGCCACATGTGTTTGATTTGACACAAGAAAGTAGCAAGAAGCATGAAAAAGAGCCTCCTCTGTGAGTTTTTCCATTTCATATAATCAATTACATTGGAAGCATCTTTCAAAGTTCATATTTCTCTGCCAACTAGGCTCTCATAGATGGGCATCTGAACACAGTGGTACCCCGGGTTGCGTACGTAATTGGTTCCGGGTTATAGTTTGTAACCCGAAAAGTACGCAACCTGAACAAGCGTGCAAAAAACCCGGAAGCAGTGGTTTGCGCATGCGCGAACATGTGTGCACATGCGTGAACTGCGCAGAACACTTCTGCACATCCGCGCGCTGCGCACACTCCAGGTTGCGCTTCCAGGTTACCGGAGTTCATAACCCGAAAAGTACGTAACCTGGAGCGTACGTAACCCGAGGTATGACTGTATAATATTTGCTCTTTGCTGCACCGGATCATGTGCGTTGGACCACATGTGTGTACTTCGGCATGTGTCTTCATACATTTCCTATGATTCTTCTGCCTCAAAAACAGAAGAATCCTGGGAACTTGGCAGAGCATAAGTACACTGGTATGCGCATGGACCCAAACCAGATATCATATCATATGTGCAGTAACAACATGCATGCACCCCATTGTATATCCACTATTCCAGATGGCCAACCATCTGAATCAGATCTTAGAATTTGTTTGTTCGGCACATCTGAGCCCCACAAGGTGCAAACGGCTTCTGCTGAAACGACAGTAGTCTCTCATCAATACGTAAAGTTGCCAGGGTGAAAAGCAGGAAAGAGCAAAAGAAAATGTAAGAGCATGCTCCTTCCATTCTCAGAGACCATCTCCCACATTTCTGTTTTGTTGCTAAAGCACATGGGCAGATTGGACCCAAGCAAGAAAAGAGTTGCCGTGCAGAGGACAGGTCCTTGCAATTTCAGGACTCACTCTGCAGAGCCTAGTCAGCAATGCAGGATAGGAATTAAAGTCAAGGAAGCAGGTCAGATCCAGATAATCAAGGCAATAGGGCACAGGGCCAAACAGGGAAAATAGGACAGGTACATTAGACAGGTGAGATAATAGATGGATCTGGAAAGGTAGCAAAGGGATTTCCAGCCCATTTCAATTAATTGCTCAGAACAAAGAGAGCACTGAGGTCAAAATGCTGCTGTTGACCTATAAAGCCCTACATGGCTTGAGACCACAGTACCTAAAGGGATGCCTATGCCTCTTCTCATATGTGCCTACCCATTTGCCAGGATAACCAAGAGGAGGCCCTTCCACAAGTGCCCCCTCCATCCAAAGTATGGGGAGTGGCAGTTGGAGAGGGAGCCTTTTCAGTGGTTCCCCCCCCCCCGTGCGCAAGCTGTGGAACACTCCTAGAGCTGGCCCAGACGTTAGGCAGGAGGAGACCGCTGCTTCAGGTGGCAGAAACCCCCTAGGCAGCATGCCCACAGATGCCCCGCCTGCCTCCACCACTGGCAGAGAAGTGCTGAAAGCAGCGGCACTGGTTTTGAGCAAGATCGTGTCTGTTTTGGGTGAGAACTGACCCCAAATCAGTGCGATCTTCCCAAAACTTTGTGACAAATGTGAAAGGTCACAAAGAAGCGGGAGAGCAGGTGGCAGCAGGAGAAGCAGGTAGGTAGTAGTGGCGGCAGCAGCAGCAGCAGGGCCAAGCAGCCCTTCCTGACACGAGATGCCCCTGAACACTCTCCCTCTTTGTTGTTGTTCAGTCGTTCAGTCGTGTCTGACTCTTCGTGACCCCATGGACCAGAGCATGCCAGGCACCCCTATCCTCCACTGCCTCCCGCAGTTTGGCCAAACACATGCTAGTCGCTTCGAGAACACTGTCCAACCATCTCATCCTCTGCCGTCCCCTTCTCCTTGTGCCCTCCATCTTTCCCAACATCAGGGTCTTTTCTAGGGAGTCTTCTCTTCTCATGAGGTGGCCAAAGTATTGGAGCCTCAACTTCAGGATCTGCCCTTCCAGTGAGCACTCAGGGCTGATTTCTTTAAGGATGGATAAGTTTGATCTTTTTGCAGTCCATGGGACCCTCAAGAGTCTCCGCCAGCACCACAATTCAAAAGCATCAATTCTCTTTGGTACCGGCCAAAGATGTTTCTGTTCACCTGGACCTCTTAACACTTAATTACTGATTACTATTTTAGTCTGTGTTTATGCATATTATTTGACATTCTTGTAGCCCTTCATGTATTTGTATTTTTCTTGTGTACTAAGCAGATGCGAGGAAACTTTGGGCTGAATGTTGCTGAACTACGACTCCCATCATCCGTAACCACTGGCCATGCTGGCTGGGCCTTATACAGTGGTACCTCGGGTTATGTACCTGATCCATTCCGGGGTGCCGTTCGCACCCCGAAAAGTACATAACCCAAGCATCCATTTTGCACATGTGCAAAGCGCGATATCGCGCTTCTGCGCATGTGCAAAGTGCGCAGAAGCATCCACGCGCCGAAAAACACTTCCGGGGTACTGGAGTACGTAACCCGAAAATATGTAAGCTGAAGCGGACGTAACCCGAGGTACGACTGTATGAGTTGAAGTTCAGCAACATCTGGAGGGTCAAAGGTTTCCCACGCCCAGAGGACTAGCAACTAAGAAACGTAATTCAAAAATAAACCTAGGAAGTTATCTAGAGATGTATGGTGAGCATTAGATGCTGCACCAAAGCAAATGCCATTCCTAGCTAGGATGCCTCAAACAACAGGGAGCCAGAGCCTCATTCCCCAGAGATTAGGGATTCAGACCCATGGCACCAGACAAGGTGTTGCCTACTGAATATTTATAACATGCGGTTCAAAGGTATGCTAAAGACTGCAGCCTCTTTATACAGGCACTGATTTCTTGCAAGGCTAAACACAGACACATCCTTCACCAGCCAGGATTGGTCCCATTATTATTATTATTATCATCCATTGCAATGGAGGCAGCAGAGCCATGAATGTAGTCCTGTTCTGTATGTGGCTATGCTCCCACGCACATAAATGAATGCGATGGCCTGATTACATAAAAGTTCTGTGGGGCTCTGGATCACAGTGGCATTTGATGGTCATTTGTGCGGGATATGTCAGTCTATGTGACAGTCAGTTTGGTCTGTTGGGCTGCTGCTGATAGAAGTGTTAAGTAGTAAATGCTCTGATGGAGTCTTTTTAGGACTCACTAATATCTAATATTAGTGCTCACTGGAAGGGCAGATCCTGAAGTTGAGGCTCCAGTACTTTGGCCACCTCATGAGAAAAGAAGACTCCCTAGAAAAGACCCTGATGTTGGGAAAGATGGAGGGCACAAGGAGAAGGGGATGACAGAGGATGAGATGGTTGGACAGTGTTCTCGAAGCTACTAACATGAGTTTGGCCAAACTGCGAGAGGCAGTGAAGGATAGGCGTGCCTGGCGTGCTCTGGTTCATGGGGTCACAAAGAGTCGGACACGACTGAATGACTGAACAACAACAACAATATCTAATATAGGCTATAGTTTATATCTTTTGTAATCTAAGTATGTACTCAATGAATCTGACAGTTTAACCCTGCTATATTATATATAAACGTTCCTACAATTTGAATCGTATGGTGCCCATTTCACCTTGCTGAAGATGCTGGTACCCACTTCCTTTTTTTATAAACTGTCCTATACCAGGACATAAATGCTATTCCCTAGACACAGAATTCATGGCATCCTTAAAATTCCCTCCTGTGGTTAAACCACTGTCCTTATTGGTTTCAAAAAGCAGATTCTTAGTTTAAAGACCCAGCTGACAGGCATTATTGATTATGCATTAAGAAGACATTAAGAAGACCACATGAGGCTATTGTCATTCCCTTAAGAGCAGTGTGCACAATTTTTGCAAGGGCTTCCATAATCTGGGCTGATGGCACGTTTCACAACCCACAGGATAATCATCTTAGAAGCAGACAGACCTTTAAAAAGATTTCCAGGGCTTCTGCATTTGTGGCAGGCGCTACCCTAGATTCCACCGAATTTTGAGGGTGCACAATGGCTGCCAAGATGGTGGCATGCCATACCTTGTGGTTAAGACATTGGGAGGTGGATTCCCAGTCAAAAATAAACCTAGCTACTGTGCCTTTTGTTGGAGGCCAATTATTCAGAGAAGAGACCCTGAAAGACATCCTAACAGAGGTTAGGGATAAAATGAAAGCACTTGTGACACAGAAGCTGGACAGGAAGCATACTAGATGATACTCTCCATACAAATTCTCCCATTCTTATAACCCACAGACCTATATTACCATATAACCAAACCTTTAACCAGCCCTATCGAGCATTCAATAACACCAAATATTCAAAGGATGCCAATGTGATCAGAAGTACTTGAGAGAGACACCGTTCTGCAATGAAAACCCTACTCCCACATATACCGGTAGTTTAAGGAAGCAAAAAACCACCTGCCGTCCTAGGCCAGATCAAAGCCAAAACTCAGTCACCCAGTGCAGGTATCTTGCTGACTCCCTCAAACCACAGTTTGCAAAACCAGTAGCCAACCTTGGGAACACAAGATTGGTCCTACTCCCACACCCTTCCCTCATTTGCCTTATCCATAGTTTAGCATTGCACATGCACTAAAGCGAACCATGGCTAACACAAAACATAAACAGCATGCTGGCATTCGTCTGAACCTGTAAGTTGTAAAACTGGGGAGGGGGACACAACACACCAGAACACAACAGCACCAGGTATATGGGCTGCTTTTCAGATCTTCCTGTGATTATGGAATAGGTCTGAAAAATATGTTAAGCATGTTTGACTGAATGTATTAGGAGACGCTCCCTGTAATCAGGAATCCTGATAAGATCCTGGGAAGACTGGGAATCCCAATAAGATCTGAAGAGTAGCCCATGCACCTGAGGATGTTGGAGGTTAAGTTTTGGGTTTTAAAGCTCAAAATTGAACTCCCTGCTTTAAAAAATTGCTCCACCTTTGAAAGTATGTAAAAAGTAGCTAAAACCCAGGATTTCCTGGGAATTCACTGCAGTAAATTTAACAATTCAACCAGACAAAGGCAAGAACAGCTGTTTGCGGCATTTTTTTTTCCTCTTCCCAAAATTGCTCTGTTCCTTGGCAGGGCTTGCATTGTTTTGAGGTCAGCCTCGTTCATTATGTCTGAAGAAGAGATACGCAGCCTGGTTCTATATGTCTTTAATGACAACTAAACCCCATCAACCTCATTGGGACTTGCACCCTAACACGTGTACTTAATACTGCAGCCTTCAGAAAGAGAAGCTTATTTACTTCCTGGAGACTACTGTCAATGCATCTAAGACTGTATTATCTGTGCAAAAAAGGGGGGAAAGTTCAGGAGCCTGTGACATTGTGGATATTTTTAGGTTACATGCCAAGGGTACGAGGCAAGGTACAGAATCAAGCCTGCAGTCCTTGTCCACCTCTTCTGGACTGCATCACTCTCTGCTCTACAGCTTAGTAGACTTGGGGTTGCATGTTCAGTCTGCCACATATGCCAGTAGATTTATTATGCCTGGACTACGATGCCTAATTATTAAGACTTTTTTAAAAAAAGATGTGCAGTTCTGCAAGATATTTATTCTAAGTGCAGCTTTGCAAGGAAGGGACCAAGTTTAGTAAACCTATTCCACTTCAGTTGCAGTGATAGATGAATACACTGTTGTTCAGAAGCACAACATGGTACTTTTCAGTCCCAGACATTGTGGGGCTAAGCAACTTACTCAGTGGTCAGGGATGATGGGAGTTATAGTCCAACACTGTTTTAGCAAACAGAGATATATGCAATCGCGAACACCAGTTAGGAACCAAACAATTCACTCCCAGACCTTATTTTCACAACCAAGGGTACTGCTGGGCATTGAGTGCAGCTTTGTTTAATTGCAGAATACTTCCCTTAAGATAGTTATTTCATTACTTCCAAGTTTCACTGCTTCAACACTGAACAGTAAGTCCTTTTCACAGCCAGTGAAATCAACTGATTTCCAATATAATAAAACGCCAAACTATCTCTGTGCTGGGCTGATGCTTAAGGCACTGGATGGTTGCCAGTTTGTCCACCGCATTTAAAAGACAGATTAATGCTGTTACATATTGTAGTTGCATAACTATGTTTCCAGATTTCAGCTGTAGCCACCCAGAACAATGCAATGATGAGAAATGAAGAAAAATTTGTATTTTCAAATATGAATAAGGATAAGAACAGAAGAAGCAACTTACCGGTACTTTCTCTCTCTCTCTCTCTCTCTCTCTCTCTCTCTCTCTCTCTCTCTCTCTCTCTCACACACACACACACACACACACACACACACAAAAGTTTAGGGGGTAACAAGTCAACCATCTTGCAGACTTTGCTAACAGAGGAATAAATATCTTCTTAATGCATAGAATACAATGCCAAACGTTTGGCAAATAAAACTAGCAGGCAAAGGGAAAGAAACAGGGAGATTCTCATAGTCCGGGAAGCTTACAGGAACTATTTACAAGTTGCAACAAATCTGAAACTCAGCAAGTTTTGCATATCCCAACTTCTCCTTACCTGCTGGAAAATCCTGCTCTGTCAACCAGCACTGCCTGAAATCCAGCTGTGTTAGAGAGGAAAGAGCCATTCTTCATTTATCCTCATTATTCCACCTGCCATTTTACAAGTTTACTTGCTGCAAGGAGGAATGTGAAGCACGCCAGGGTCCTGCCCCAGACTTCCTGTTGATGTTCCATGCTCCAAGTGTGCCCCACATCTGATTTCGCCTCTTCGTCCTCCACCCTCTTCTCCTCCACCTCCTTTGGCATCAGCATGCCCCGCCCAATCCACGCCGAGCATTTCTTATTTAAGAATGCTTCCAGCTAAATGGCGCTCGTAAGAGAGTTATCTATTGCTTTGGCTGGGTTGCAAGATGAGGCATTTGTTTCCAACTATTTTTTGGCATGAGCGCAGCAGATGTCAAATAAAGGGAGGGAAATGCAAACGTTGCCGAGAACTATTGGGAAAGGGAGATAAAACAAACACCTGTAGACCACCAGATGTAGACATTAGTTGATGTCACTCCCCCACATCAGATTTGCTGTTGGGATGTCACATACCAAAACAAAATGGCCCTTCACATAGGAAGCCAGCAGCTCAGTTCTGTGCGCATTTACGCAAAATTAAGTCCCAGTTTGTTCAGCTGGGCTTAGTCGCAGGAAAGTGGACTCTGTCTGTATTGCGATCAAAATGTCAGACAGAAGAGTTCTAGCCTAGTGTCCTCCATGATATGCTGGTTTTCTATATGCAGGTAGTTTTTACTTTTATTTTAAATATGGAAGAGTATTTAATCACGCTAACTTCACCAACAGTCTGCAACGGGACAGGCCAGACCCAAGTTTTCCTCCTCAGTGACAAGGCTTAAAAGAACTAGAATTTTACAATACAGTAATGTCCTTATATCTGCCGCCTCCTTTTAAGCTCCGTAAAAAATCTATGTCCACTCTTCTTCCAATGCCCCTCTTTTTGAGCATCAAAGGCTATTCCTTCCACAGTGTTTCATGTCATAGCTGCTGCAAAAGGCGCTTCCCCTAGGAAGCATTATGAGAATGAACCTCAATGTGTTTAGGGCTCAGACGCTCCCCCTCTGCTCCTTCAGCACAGCTCCAAGCAGAGATCAGAAGCCTGCACTTCTATGTTAGAACGAGTGACATGAAAACAAGGTGTCAGCAGCAAACAATAACTAAAGTTAGAGAAGGAAAACATGGAAAGTTCATTTTGAAATGGAACTAGTTCAAGCTCAACAGGTCCAAAAAGGAACTAATACCAGTTCACATCCATCCCTTCACACAATGAACTAGTTTGGTGAACCTTGCTGAAGTATAAAATATACTTAAGAAAACTAAGAACACATCAACATATAGAGAGAATCTGTTTCTCCAAACAATCATTATCTTTAAGCCCAAAGAGTCTAAAAAGTAAGAAACACATCTAACAGAACAAACTTGAATATGAACTAGAAGAATCTATCCCAAAATGAACTCAATTCACATTCCGTGTCCCTGGCAATTATGGGAAATACTTTCATGTGTAGCTCAGAGATGCGTCAACTAATTCAGCAGACTTGGTTAAACTGTGCAGTTCGTTCCAAGCACTGATAGAAACACAGCAAATCTCAGGAAGATGGTGTTGCTTGAGCAAGGCTTGGCTGGAACAGGAAGTCCCTGATACTTCTTCATATCCAGAAGGATCAACAGCCCAGACTGGATCAGTCCAAGACCTGAAGGTACTTCCCTGAGAAGCTGCGACCTGCAGCTCAGTGGTTCACCACATGGGACAACTGCACTTGGATCCATCCATTCCTGGCATGAAAATTGGCCATGATGGTTTAGTAGGAAAGAGTTACTCTGGCCCCTACAACTTTGGCACCGACACTTTGAGTGGGGACCATGTTCAAGTTAATCCTGGAATCAGGAATGTGCTGGGGTTGACCCCTTGATCTCAACAGTCTTTTTCAAGTTTCCCAAGGGAAATAACATCAAGTTACTACTAGATCTTCCAGCTGTGATTTTCAAATCAGCTGCCACTGGCTAAGTGCTAAGTTAGAAGTCAACCAGCTGAAGAGGAGCAGCTTTTATCTCTTTTTCACAACATAGTGTGACTCAAAAGCAGCAGCAAAAATTTCCAGACAGATACCGAGCACTGGAAAAGCACTGAGCCGATGCCAGTAAAACATTAAATCTACATTCATCACTCGCTAGAAGTCTCTTGATTAAGCGAATATTTTTGCAGCTGAAAACCTCCACCTGCATCAACTTGTACGATTGTATGTAAACAGGAAATATTTTTCATGCTATCCTTGCAAACCTTCTAATCAAATTAGTGAAGCCTCTGCCTTCTTTGCATCTGCCATTCACCCACACGAACCTCCTGAAAACTCAGAGGGTTGACTTGTTCTGATAATGAAAGTTGCACAGATAGCAACTCCCGTGAATGAATAGCTTAGCTGAACACATCTGTCCACAGCGATCAGCACACACAACCACACACTCGCATGCACACAGAAGCAAATCAAATGCCTTCATCCTTATTCATGTTTTGTTTGCACATCACTCGTGAACTCTGTTACGAATTAGAAAATACTTGGTGGTGTAATTTTTTTGGTATTTTTTTTAAAAGATGAAATGCAGGTTAGACTTGTTGGTGTGACTTCTGCTTCTTCAAACAGTAATCCAGAATCAAGTGGAAAATATTTTAGGTTATGAAACCCCATTTCACACAGTATTCTTTTTATGAGTTGCAGCAAATCAGCCAGGCCAGAAAATAAAGAACTTGTTTCATATACGCTTTGTGCAGTCATAACTGTATAAAGTGGTTGGTACCTTGGTTCTCAATTTTAATCCATTCCGGGAGTCTGTTCAACTCCCGAAATCATTCGAAAACCAAAGCGCGACTTCTGATTGGCTGCAGGAACTTCCAGCACTCAAGTGGCAGCCGCATTGGATGTTCGGCTTCCGAAAAACGTTTGCAAACCAGAACACTTGCTTTTGGGTTTGCGGTGTTTGGGAGCTGATTTGTTCGACAACTAAGCCATTCGAGACCCAAGGTACCACTGTATACAAATAGCACCCAAAATTAAAGAAGAGATGGACAAAATGTGGGATTTTACAACTATGGCCAAGTTGAGAAATTTCTTCAGATATTGAGAAAGAAGACAGAAATTTTTGGGGTGAAGTAATTTATTGACAGTTTATTTCCAATTCTTATCATTATTTAAATTTAATATGAGCTATAGGTTCGCAAAGTCACAGAACTTGGTTAATCTCCTTGGCCAGTCACTAACTGCACAAACTTCTCATATTTTTGTGCTTAACTCGCATGTGACCCCGCTTTTCCTGTTCACCATGAGTTCTTTCCCAATATATCCATGTTTTCTAGGATATGCCCTGCCTTGACGTAAGGGGAAACATCTTTCCTGACTGCAGGCTAGTTCTGTCTGTAAACAAGATACCACAATCAGGTCAAAAAGGACACATAACTATCTTGCCTACAGGAGTCTTTGCTGGACTTACACCAGACCAAAGGTTTATCTGGTTTCTGTGGCCAAGCTCCAAAGTCGGGCAGAAAAGATTCCCCACCTCACCGTCTGTCCCCAGCAGTGGCATTATTCCCTCTGTTTCTGATGTTCCATTTGGGCCTGCCCTTGCTTATTTTGCAAAATGGCACAAGCCATGCACACAGTAGGCTTAGGAGAACCCCCCTGTTTGCAGGAGTACAGGAAAAAATATTTTTGGGAGCATCTCAGGGAGGGCTAAGCATGCTCAGTGGCAACAAGATGCTGAATGATTGTTGGAGCAGGGCAGGTGGAAAAGCAGAGGAGAGGGGAATGAAATACAGTGGTACCTCGGGTTAACAGACGCTTCAGGTTACAGACTCCGCTAACCCAGAAATAGTACCTCAGGTTAAGAACTTTGCTTCAGGATGAGAACAGAAATCACGTGGCGGCGGCACAGTGGCAGTGGGAGGCCCCATTAGCTAATGTGGTACCTCAGGTTAAGAACAGTTTCAGGTTAAGAACAGATCTCCGTAACAAATTAAGTTCTTAACCCAAGGTACCACTGTAGAATGACTGGGACCTTGAACAAGGAACACTCCACGATGCAACATTTTGTTGCAGCACCGACTAGTTCAACTCTAAATTGTCCATCAATACAGAGGCTGAATTTGCCTCTAATGTTAGACCTATGGAATTACAGCAAATGCAACTAGACTTATTCTACAGAAATCTACCTAATCCTTCTCCCACCCCCACCTGTAAAATCTACCAAAACTTGTGGCAAAGAATTGAATAAATCAATTACCCAGTGTGTGAATCAACAGACTACTTTCACGAATATGTCCCTAAAATATTTATTATTATTATTATTATTATTATTATTATTATTATTATTATTTTAAATTTGTATACCGTCCCATACCAGTAGGTCTTAGGGTGGTTCACAACACAAAGTTACAGTATAAAAAGCACAAAACACATAATAAAAATAATCAGAGCACAAAATAAATACCGGTAATAAAAATAATCAAAACATAAAAACAGTAAATGTGGCTTTTTACCCAGTGAGCTAAAACCAGACATCCCTGCAAAATGCAGGCTGGTTGATAAACTAGATCAGAAGGACCAAGAGCCCAGAGGTTTGGGGGCAGGGAGCTCGCTGTCCTGCAGGAGGGATCAGAAACATATCTCCAAGGATGGTCAGGATCTTTCTGAGTATATACCATTCAGCACAGGGGTAGTTGGACCCCAAGTCCCATCAGCCCCAGCCAGCATGGCCAATGGCCAGGGAAGATAGAAGCTGCAGACTAACAACAGTTGCAGAACACCACCTTGGCTACCTCTGATCTATGCTCACTGAACCAAAGACTGCAGCATTCAAGCGCTGGTGGTCTCTAACAACCTGAAAACTTTCATTTAAACTTGCAAGTGAAAACTGTGAGCAACTACTACACCTTGGTTAAAATTGGGTAGGGCCACCAGGAGCCAGATAAAACTCTGGCCACCAGTTGCCATGCCTGGCCTAAATATCTGAAGACACCCAAGCAATCTTCATTTTCTAATCTGCAGAAAAAGAAGCTAAATTCTTTGCAATAAATAATGAACTGATGTTCATTGTATATAGCACTTTAGTGGTTCTGCGAGTTTTATCTACAGGCTCTCCTTCCTTTACCTACAGATTTCTCAGCCTGCTATAGCTCTCAAATATCGGCCGGTTTTGACAGCTGCACAGGCCCCTTGTTGTCTTGTTTAGCTTCTCATTTCCCACAACCTTCTCTAACAATGAGCTGCGTGTGATTTCCGTCCGTCCCAACCAGCATGTGAGCCTGCTGAACTGGTAGTGACCTCGGGAACAAAATAGGCCTCCTTGCCAAACAACAAGGAACTGCTGAAACAAGCGCGATTTAGAGCTGAATTCTACCATGAAAAGTGCAGCAGTGTCACACCAGGGCTCTCCTGTGCAGGCTGGGCCATGGGTTGAGTCAGGACATCTTGTGCAGAATGCAGATCTCTGAAATGTTATGTTTTACAAATCATGTACTGTATTAGGAACGCAGGAAGGTGGCTTATGGAGTGAGGGTCCTGGTCCACCAAGCCTAATGCCATCTACACTGACTGGCAGCAGCTCTCCAGGATTTCTTGTAAGAGCCTCTACTTGGAGATGGTCAGAGAATGAACTTGGGTCCTTCTGAGTGCAAGATAGAGGCTCTTTCACTGATTCCATGGTGTCATTAGGCCATTTGTCACTCTAACCGCTGTTAAGAAAGCCTAGATACTAGAATTAACACCACTGGCCCCCTGGTCCCCCCTAGAGTTTCCCTAGGGAGAGATCACTAGGAGGACTTGAATTTATGCCCTTCCCACATTGTTGATCCTTGTGGTTACACATAAAGAGAACTTACTCCCAGAGTTAGGGGAAGATATTGCTTTCAGAAACTGCTAGGTCTCCTGGCTTAGACACAATGGTCCCGTTTGGACATAACAGTAAGCCAAACCATGGTTTACTGCAAATGAGAAAATGTGTGGGAGCAAAAATCACAGCCGCTACACTCCTCCCCACGTCTCGCTGCTGCTGTGCTACTCAGGATTAAGCCATATTTTGACTTGGCGTTGTATCTAAACCCAGATCTATGGTTTATCCCCACCCCACCCCCCCCGGTCAAACCATAACTAGCAAACCCAAAACTTTTTGTCTGAAGCCAGGCAAACCATAAACCTGAGTTGGGATGCAATGCTAAGCCAAACCATGGCTAAGCTCTGGGTAGCAGCGGTGCTTTTTTCTGGGGGGACGCAGGGGTACGCATACCCCTAAACATTTTGTGAATCTAAGTTTGGCTTCATTGAGGGGCAGTATTTCAATATGAGTAGGAAAATGAGAGTACCCCTAAACATTATTTTTTTAAAAAGAAAAAAAGCACTGGGTAGCAGTATGTCTGTGGGAGGAGTGCAGCAGCTGTGATTTTCATTCTGGGATCCTGCACATTTTCTCATTCATGCTAAACAATGGTTTGGCTTGGCATTACGTGAGAACCAGGCAACTGAGTGTAATTTCTAGATAGAACAAGTTAGCAATGCATTATCTTAGGCTGCCCGAGGAAGCAACAGAGTCCACCGCAGGTTAAGAAAATACTGAAAGTTGTGGTGTTGGCGGTTACAAAGACAAGAAGGTATCCACCTGCTTGTGATAATCACCTGCTTGTGATACAGCAGAGGCAAAGGAGACAACTTTTTTTGCATTAATGTTCAACAAATACCTCCAAAAGTCTCTTCCATCAAGATTTCTGTACAAGAGCCAGTGACACCACCTGCCTGGTGAAGCATCAAGAAAGTGCAGGTGAGTCTTGTACAGGAAACTTTAGAACGGAGCTGTTTTAGAATGTTTCATTCCCTGACCTATTTTACCAGGTAAACTGTTTTGGGTACTGTTGAAAAGCAGTGTATGGATCTCCCAAATAGATAAAAATAAACAAATAAGGAGAAGCTCCCTCCCCACTATCCCAAAGAGGGGGTACCAGGAGCAGGGCCAGATTTAGGTTTGATGAGGCCCTAAGCTACTGAAGGTAATGGGGCCCTTTATATGTCCAGCTGTCCTTTGTCAACAACAAATTGTTGCTGTTTTTTGTGTTGAATATATGCTATATGGTAATTTATGGACCTAATAGGTATCTAAAGCCATTTGCACATAACAAAAGATGTCTTCTATCAAAGTAATTGATATAGAAATGAGCAAACCAGTGATGTTTTAGGGAGCAGGCTAGCAGGCAGGGCCCATTACTTACACCATAGGAGCCTACACAACACAAAACACTGTTGCTGTATGAAGGTTTTATTTTATTTGTTTTTAATCTTATATTTTGGAAATGTACACCAGTTGTTTTTTTCCCTTTAAATTTTTTGGGGCCCCTCAAGAGATTGTGGCCCTAAGCTATAGCTTGTTTAAAGGTAAAGGGACCCCTGACCATTAGGTCCAGTCGCGGACGACTCTGGGGTTGCGGCGCTCATCTCACTCTAAGCCGCTTCTGGCAAACCAGAGCAGCGCACGGAAACGCCGTTTACCTTCCCGTCGGAGCAGTACCTATTTATCTACAGTGGTACCTCGGGTTACATACGCTTCAGGTTACAGACTCCGCTAACCCAAAAATAACGCTTCAGGTTAAGAACTTTGCTTCAGGATAAGAACAGAAATCGTGCTCTGGTGGCGCAGCGGCAGCAGGAGGTCCCATTAGCTAAAGTGTTGCTTCAGGTTAAGAACAGTTTCAGGTTAAGAACGGACCTCCGGAACGAGTTAAGTACGTAACCAGAGGTACCACTGTACTTGCACTCTGCCGTGCTTTTGAACTGCTTGGTTGGCAGGAGCAGGGACCGAGCAACGGGAGCTCACCCCATCGCGGGGATTCGAACCGCCGACCACCTGATCGGCAAGCCCTAGGCTCTGTGGTTTAGACCACAGCGCCACCCATGTCCCGTTTAGCTTATACGTAAATCTGGCACTGACCAGGAGGGTAACTGGGCTCTGACTTTAAGAACCATCAATGAAGAAGTGGTTTGTTGTTTTTTAAATGAAAGATGCAAGAAACGCAATGTGTAGCAATTCAATATGGGGGTGAAGGGGAGAATCATTCCAATGCAAGTGGAATTTAAATAAAGGTGTATCAGCATGGGGGAAAGGCCGGCACAATAGTTGAATCTCCTGAAAAGACAGGGGACTAATGACAAGAGGTACAGATTTAATGCCAAGTTTACTACGGGGTTTTGGGAAGCGGCAAGGGAGAAAACAAAGCCAGCCAGCCAAACTTCAGTCATGAAGGAACGCAGCCTAGAAATAAATAAATAAATAAAACCCCAAAGATTTAATTAACTGCCTTAATTGGACAGGGAGGAAGAACAGCGCCTGTCAACTTTACATACGCTGCAACGGCAGGAGACCCTTTTAGCATAAGCCAGAACACCTAGAGAGTTATTAGAGACCGCATGCCTTTCATGTTACTCAGTAAAAAAAAATAAAAAAAGTTCAGACGCCTATTTGTGAGATCAACACAAGGAGATGGACACTGAATTTTTATTTTTATTTTTGAATTAAGGAGAAATTTAATTATTTCAGCCTTACTGAGCTGCGCTGAACAGAGTTCTTATAAAGATCTCTCCTTGAGGGGTTTTAACAATTAGCAACGGTTGGCATACCGTATCTCTGGGATCGAATGAGAAAGTAAATGGATACAGAGATCTTTTTTTGTTCTCCTGCTCACATAAATACTAGCACACAGAAATAATGAGGTCGCTCGATGTTAAAACTAATTAACATAACAACACTGGGTGCCAGTTTCATCAGGGGCACTTTTTTTAATTGATCAGTCCTGTACCCCTTTACCTGAGAGTAAGTCCCCAATTAACCCAATAGAGCTTGCTGTTGAGTAATGTGCACAGAACTGCACTATGCATTGCGGTAACAGATAAATCATCGCTGCAGCTCTACATGATAATATTGATTATATATTTTAATTGATTCTCCATTGACTGATTGTTTACTAGTAGGATTCTGTGAAACCATGCTGTAAGCCACCTTAAATGCTTCTTCTGAAATAATAATTAAAAAAGCCAGCATACAATCTTTCCAATTAAGTTTCACCCAGCATAGTCCTATTGGAATTAATAGGCCTAACCTAACCATGCTTACTTATTTCAGTGAATCTACACTTAACTGAATGTAAATTTTAAAAAATGTTCTAATGGCATGGTTATATACAATACAATATTTATTGAATGTAAGTCTCAATAAGAAATAGTCCTTTTTTAAAGCCACTGTACCAAAAGGTAAGAATTCAAGTTGCCTGGACATGCTCAGTGGCCACAGAATGCTGACTGTTGTGCGGGAGCGGGGAATGGAATGAAGTATCCTAGGAAAGGGCAGTAACCAAAACAGGTGCACTCTACACTGCAACATTTTGATCCCAACATTTTATCCAGTATTTTAAACACATAAATCTACAATTGTAAATGAGAACGTGATTGGTATTTTGCAAATCCCATGCATAAGCACATTTTTAAAAAGGTACAGGACTCCTGGATGGTTAAGTCCAGTCAAAGGCTACTATGGGGTTGCGGCGCTCATCACGCTTTCAGGCCAAGGGAGCTGGCTTTTGTCCACAGACAGCTTTCCGGGTCACGTGGCCAACATGACTAAACCGCTTCTGGCGCAACAGGACACCGTGACGGAAACCAGAGCGCACGGAAACGCCAGTTACCTTCCCGCCACAGTGGTACCTATTCATCTATTTGCACTGGTGTGCTTTCAAACTGCTAGGTTGGCAGGAGCTGGGACAGAGCAACAGGAGCTCACTCCGTCGCGGTGATTCGAACTGCCGACCTTCCTCCAACACGTTGAGGTGAAAAACGGGGGCGGCGTCTTCCAGGGCCGTACTCCTGAATGAATCACGCTGCTTGTGTGGGATCGTGCCCCACCCAAAAAGTGCTTTTTTGGGGTGAAATCACACGAGATCGCGGTGCCCAAAACGGCTGCTGTGCTCTTGCGTTCTTGACGGCGTTCTGAGGTGAACTGTGCTACTCGGATTGAAGCTGGTCTTCAAGGTCTCAGACAGAGAGAGGTCTTCCCCAAGGTCCCTTTTAAAGTGAAGATGCTGCTGCATATCCAACCTGGGGCCTTCTACATGCAGAGCACGTGTTCTGTCACCTCCCCTAATCCAGCAAGTGCGTTTAGAGCCAAACTAGGACTTGTTGCTGTGCAATGTGTGAAATGCCCCCACAGGCCCTTTGCCAAAACCCATTTATCTTCTCTCCATCTTAATGAAACAGGAAGAACGATGCTTTCTCAGATCCCTACTAATTGGCTTTCTAATTCTCATGAATGGGATGCTTCACATAGTTAAAAAGGAAGCTCACGTTAGCCTGCCAGCTTGCCTGCCTGCAGGCAGTCTCAAAGAGCTTAGCGAAATGCGAGTTGTAATAGCTAGGTATTCACATTACAACTTTCAAAGCAACCACAAATACTCTCTCTTGGCCACTTAAGTTTGCCTAGGAAACCAGTCAGACAATAGTATTTCATTAAAGCAGATGCATTCTTATCCTGCTTTTCTGAACTTCTTTCCTTTTAAGGTTAATAACTCTCCCCTCGGGGTAAAAGGGTGGGCAAGTCCATTAGCAATGTTTGTGCAATCAGCTGGGTACACTGAACGCTTGATGGTGTGCAAACATTTATTACTTTATTCCCACAACCCTCCTGGAAAAAAAAACAGGTCCATGGAACTATCCTGCACAGGAAGCTGCCTTAGGTTGTCATCCAGACTTGCCCTTGTCCTGCTGCCCTTCCCTTGAGGAAACCCAATCTTCACCGCTGAATCACAGCAAACATCAATGAGTTTTCTCCAGATGGATGATTGCTCCGATTTGATTTATTGCTAAAGAGTGAGTTTTCTGGGGGAAACCTGTGGGGCAAGGGCAAAACTGCCCAGACCCATGCCTCGAAAGCATGGGACAAGTGGAAAAGTGGATGAAAGACACAGAAAACAAAGTCATCTGCACACTCCTTATAGACATACATTGCCCTAATCCAAGACAGAAACATTTGATCCATTGTTGTTTCAATGGGGATGGGGTTTAAACTTGGGTGGGCGGTGTTTTATTTGGAGGGTGGGGTTGTTTTAAATTGTTGTTAAATGTTAATTTGTATTTTTGTATTTGTGGGCTGGAGTATGGTTTAGGGGCTTTTGTTGGGGAGTGTATTGTTTATTAGTGTGCATACATTAGGATCGCTAATTGTTTCAATTATTTTTATTGCGTTTTTTATTATGTCCTTCCAGTGAGCGCTCAGGGCTGATTTCCTTCAGAATGGATAGGTTTGGTCTTCTTGCAGTCCATGGAGCTCTCAAGAGTCTCCTCCAGCACCATAACTCAAAAGCATCAGTCCTTCGGCAATCAGCCTTCTTTATGGTCCAGCTCTCCCTGCACCGTTTACCCATCTCGTCTGCCAAGCTATTTAACAAGCTGTTGGAAGATGTCATCAGGAGATCTGGAACGAGATGCCACCAGTATGTGGGTGGCACCTAGGTTCCTCTCTCTGAACCATGTGAATGAGAAGTGGTTCAGGTGCTAGATCAGTGCCTAGAGGCAGCGACAGGGTGGATGTGGGCCAATATATTGAAATGCAATCCAGACAAAGCAGAGGTGTTAAGCATTGCAAGTTTTCTCAGATCTGAAAGGTGGGGAGGCACCCTGCCCTGGACCGGGTTGGAGTCCCCTGGAAGGAGCAGGTGCATAGCTTTGGGTTATACCTGCATCCAACATTGCCAGCAGCTCAGGTAGGCCTATTTCCAGCTTAGTCTTGTTCACAAACAACAGCCTTATTGGGACAGAGATGACTTAGCCATTGTACTCATGCTCTGGTAACCTCTAGACTGCTGCAATGTGCTCTACCTGGGACTTTCCTTGAAAACTGCTTAGAAGCTTCAACTGATGCAGAGTGCAGCAGCCAAGTCGTTGTTGGAAACGGCTGGAAGAAGGAGGAGGAGGAGGAGGAGGAGGAGGAGGAGGAGGAGGAGAGTTTGGATTTGATATCCCGCTTTATCACTACCCAAAGGAGTCTCAAAGCGGCTAGCATTGTCCTTTCCCTTCCTCCCCCACAACAAACACTCTGTGAGGTGAGTGAGGCTGAGAGACTTCAAAGAAGTGTGACTAGCCCAAGGTCACCCAGCAGCTGCATGTGGAGGAGCGGAAACCCGGTTCACCAAATTACGAGTCTACCGCTCTTAACCACTACACCACACTGGCACAAATAACATCTGTTTAGCTTCAGAGCCCAACTCCAGGTTTTCACATTAGTGTTTGATGCCCGAAATGACTTGGACCCCAAATATCTGAAATGGAGTTTCCCTTTCTATAGAACGGCTTGGGAATTAAGATCAATGGAGTACAGTTCCACCCCTCTCAGAGATTTAGAGGGCGGTCGTGGCTTGGGAGAGAGTCTTCTCAGTGATGGCCCAAGGAATGTGGCATTTCCTTCCCAGAGAGGTGCATCTGGGACAGGTCCTTTCAGTTACTGAAGTTACACCTCTTGCTCTGGGCCTTTGGAAACTGAAGAATTGATTGTGGTGCCCTCCCTGTAATGTGTTGTATGAAATTCTTGTTTGGGGGGTTGTGGGTGAAGTTAGTGTTGTTCGTTTTAATTTGATTGTGTTTTGAGACCTCCTGCTGAAGAGCACGTAAGAAATACATCACCACCACCTGCTCCACCTGGGAACAAACTAGAAGTAAAGGCAGGTATGTAAGGAGGGTTATTCCATTTTCAGAATGGCAAGAGAGATGAATGATTTAGCGCAGCCACGTTCTGGGTAGAAAAAGGGTGCAACAATGGAAGATCAGGGTGACTAAGGTTGCAGGAATCAAGGTGAGAGGTGACCAAAGTTTTTTTGCCAAGTTCAACATTCTACAGTACTGCAGCGGGAGAATTGACAAGACTTGACAATAGGAAGTGAAGCAGAAAGAGGAGTTAAATTTAAAGTCAAGGCTCCATGCCTATAGTAGCAGTAGGAGAAAGGTTGTGGCTCAGTGGTAGAGCACATGCTTTCAGGAAGTCTCAGGTTCAATCTCCAGGTAAGGGCTCAGAATATCCCTCCCTTGTCCGAAACCTGGAGACCTGCTGCCAGTCAGTGTGGACAATACTGAGCCAGATGGACCAATGGTCTGACTCAGTATACAGCATCTTCCTGTGTTCCTACTAAGTGATTTTTAGCAAGCCTGAACTAACTGGTAGATATCCAGAAGGTTGACTGGAAGAATATCCCTCATCTGAGTACGTTTAGATTTTAGTATTTCTTTGTAATAGGAATCGGCAAACATTTAATCTACCAAGTGGCACAACGTGTGCGTGAGTCATGTTACCAAAGTAATACAATACCTCCCGACAATGAGAAACCACCCTGCAAGGTGCCTTAATTCAGCAAACAGGCTCTAACTTGTGGTGCAGGGAAAGTCACATTACTCGCTCCTGAAAGCTCTAATTTATTGGGAGGATACTAGCTTGTTTCTTCTGCCAGCCACGAAGAATCAAAGCTGCTGGCTGTTAATTACCTGTATTTCCTGAAAGAGGAACAACCAAGAACTCAGAAAAAGCTGCCCATCCCATCTGTGCCTAGCAATTCTAAAATTGTTGGCCAAGATTTCTCATAGGGTGGGCAGCCACCTCTGAGGATTTCCTCCATTTAAAAAAAAAAGGGGGTCGAGCTTCATTCCACTCTGAGCAAGTAAACAGAATATTAAAATAACCCTGGGTAGGAACTCTAGTACTCCAGGAATGACAAGTAATTAAGCCAGGCTGTCTTTGCAAGTGCTGAGAACACATCAATCAACTTGCTTTTGACAAACATTTGCAGGACGATGAGAGGAGGTTTGTATATGTATGTGCTTGTTTGTATGTGTGCATGCATAGCCTCCCAATTAAAACTGAACCTACACTACAAGCAATGTATTGTTTATTTACTTCTGTGCCAGCAATTAACATAAAAAGTTCTCTGGATAGTTCACTAATAGAAGGCAAATCTGTGGAGTGTAAAAAAAGAAGAAATAAAATAAAATATAACGCAGCCATGAGATCCTACACAGCTACGACAGGATCAGAACAAAACTAGCAACGGAGAACAAAAATAGTCTGCAGAACTTTTAAAAAGCAATAAATGAAAGAGCCGGGGGGAGGGATCTTCACCTGGAACAAAAAGGGCCACAATTTTAGAATCATAGAATTGCAGAGTTGGAAATAAGCATTAAGGTCATCTAGTCCAGCAGGAATCCTTTGCCCAATGTGGGGCTTGAACCTATAACCCTGAGATTAAGAGTCTCATGCTCTATTGAACGAGCTATGCTGGAGGTGCTTGGTGAGCCGCTCAGGAGTGTGGTCATGCCCTCTTCTCCATAGTAGCCACCTGCATCATCACATTTGGTTGGGGAACTTAGAGAAGAGCCTATGGAAATGATCTTAGTGGTAGGCCTTAGTGGAAGACCTTCAGGCAACCTGGCTCCAAGCCTTAAAAGGGCTTCTAAGGTTCATGCAAGTAGAAACAAGTATCAGCCAAATGAATGAATCAGTAAAGGCAACTTTCCCAGATCCATAGGGCAGCATTCTGCTTTACTCAGAGCAGACCCACTCAAATTAATGGGCCTCATTTGGTCATGTTCATTAACCTCAGCTGAACACCACCCATGTTGTTTCTCTATCCTGATTCCTTTGAGTGCAGTCTCCCCATTGGCCTAGGGCCACTTTGGAATTTCCTTCTTGGGTAATCAGGAGGGGAGTGCACACAGCCCTTCACTACACAGGAACATAGGAAGTGGCATTGTACTGAGTCAGACCATTTATCTATCTAGCTGAGTATTATCAACACTGAATGGCAGAGTACACCCATTGAAATTAATGGGTCTAATCTTAGTAGGACGGTAGGGCAAGGGCCATAGGTTCTCCATTGTCTCAAAACAGGGTTGTCTCCCATGCCTATCAGCAGATGTCAGGGATTGAACCTACTCAAATTAAACTCATTAGTTTCAATGGGTGTGCTCCCAGTAAAATCTTAGTTGCAGATAACACCATGCACTGAATTCAACGACATTATCTGCAAATTAACCAACCAATTTCCATGTGCATATATGAAAACTGGATGATCTGTCTTTGTATTCACACACGAGGGTGGCTGATACCACCAATAAATAACGTTCAATACCAAGATGAAGGTCTACCAGGCGTGCATATTAAGCATGCTGCTTTATGGATGTGAGTCATGGGCAGCTTACAACCATCAGGAGTGATTTTGGGTATCAAATGACAGGACAGAGTTTCAAACAAAGATGTGCTCTCCCAAGTCTACATTCCCAGCATGTCCACACTCCTGTCTCAGCTGGCTTAGTCATATCCACAGAATGGAAGCACCAGGCCCATTGGCAAACCAACTCTGTCTTACAGAGATGTCTGCAAGCAGGACATGAAGGCTGTCAACAACCACCCTGCCATGTGGGAATCCCTTGCAGACGACCCACAGTGCCTGGAGACAGGAGACAGGCAGTCAAGTAATGTATCCACAGCAGTGACCAGAGGAGGAATGACCACTGGGATGAGGGGCAAATAGAAGAAACGCCTTGGTGCATCTTCAGCAGCACAACTGGATGCCTTCATCTGCCCCAGCTGCAACAAAACATGTCTCTCCTGTATCGGTCTCTGCAGCCACAGCAGGCGCTGCAACCTTCCAACAGTATGACTTCACCCCGAAAGCTCATTACTTCATTATCTTCTGAGACAGACGGATGCCAACAATGTGACAACTGGATGATCTGTCTCTGCATTCACACATGAGGGTGGCAGAGGCAGAGATGCTGCTCCAAGTGCACATCTACTGTCTAGAAACATAAGAAGCTCCCTTATACTGGCTTTGACCATTGGTTCATTTAGCTCAGTACTGTCTGCACTGACCGGCAGTGGCTCTCCAGGGTTTCATTTTCCTGGAAGTGCCAGAGATTGAACCTGGGTCCTTCTGCATGCAGAATAGATGCTCTAACACTGAGCTACACCCCTTCATCCCGACCAGACCTTTGCATTACGTTCTCCGAATCAAAACCTTATATCTGCAATCGTTGTGACACCACTAGCAGTATTATCTCCAGCCCGTCTAAAGCCGCCTCACTTTACTGCAGCAACTTTCACAGACTTAGCAAAGCGGCCACACTTTATTAGAGCCAGTCAATGGAACACAAAGACTTTCAATCTGCACAGAACTCATATTGGAATGGATGTTTGGGGTAGGAAACGTAAACAGGAAGAGAGATGTTTCTGAGAGAGGGAATGGCATTAGATAAGATGGTAACACAGCGAGCTCTGAAGCAGAAATAGTTTTGCTGGAGCCGTGCCACGTATTTAAGTTCTCAAGTTAACACAGAAGCCTTTTAGGTCCCTTCTCGTGTGAAGAATCGCAGAACTGCAGAACTGGAAGGGACGCCAAAGATCATATAGTCCAATCCACTGCAATGCAGCTGTCACAAATGGGGATTGAACCTGCGACCTTAGTGTTATTACCACCAGGCTCTAACCAACTGAGCTATCTGTCCCCTCAGGTGGGGAAAGCGAGAAAGGGGAAGCAAACAGACTGAGGAGAAGGACACACTCTGAAGAAGTGTGCATGCACACGAAAGCTCATACCAAGAACAAACTTAGTTGGTCTCTAAGGTGCTACTGGAAGGATTTTTTTATTTTTTATTTTGTTTACACTCTGAGTGTTGCCCCATCACTGCTCAGGGTTTCAGTTGTAACTTCATTATTATTATTTGTAGATTTATATACTGCTTAATAGGGACACGGGTAGCGCTGTGGTCTAAACCACATAGCCTAGGGTTTGCAGAGTGGAAGGTCAGCGGTTCGAATCCCCGCAACAGGGTGAGCTCCCGCTGTTCGGTCCCAGCTCCTGCCCACCTAGCAGTTTGAAAGCATGCAGTGCAAGTAGATAAATAGGTACCACTCTGGCGGGAAGGTAAACGCCGTTTCCGTGCGCTGCTCTGGTTCGCCAGAAGCAGCTTAGTCATGCTGGCCACATGACCCGGAAGCTTCTGTGGACAAACGCCAGCTCCCTTGGCCTATAGAGCGAGATGAGCACACAACCCCCGAGTCGTCCGCGACTGGACCTAACAGTCAGGGGTACCTTTACCTTTATACTGCTTAATGACAACGGTTTCTGTAACAGGGAACCTTTTCTGTTTGTGGAAGCTCCACAGGTGACTTGAAATCCAGATTTCCAGATGTCTAAGTGGGAAGGACAAAGGTCCAACTTTAAGCTGCTCTTTCTCCAAAGACCTGCTCAGTAATGAGCCAAGGTAAGCATAGGTTTGTAGTGTCGGGTGTGTGCGTGGCAATCCCCACCTCCAGATGAATTATAAACCCCCAATTCCTGGTTTTCATTTTTTAAAGGACTACAGTAAGTTTTAAGCATGTGTAGAATCTAAGATATGAGGCAAAATGTACAGGTACTATTCTTCACATTTATTTGGTGAGAAACTACCCTGCTGCAACCTTTTCATGTTTTATTTCTCACTCACCGGACCCTGGAAAAATTATTGGAGAGGCCGATGGCTGCATGAGTTCCCTGCAATAAATGGAATGGGTGAAAAATTGTATGGCCATTGACAGTCAAAGAGAAAGAACCATTATTTTCCTCAAAGTGAAGGAGTGGCAAAGCAGGGATGTGACTCCTAATTGAAAGGTTGTTTGCAGTTTAATTTTCATGCGCAAACAGCATCCCACCCTTTTCTTCACAAAGAAGAAGCAATCAAGGAAATCTGACTAGTGACAGATTTCAGAAGACAACAATGCCTAGTTGTTGACTGTCACTTTTTCTTTCAACATGTTGGCAAATACTAGCTTTTGACTTAGGGATTAAATTATCTTCTTTTTTTCCTTTTAGTTGGGGATTTTATTATTATTTTAAAAACCAAGGAAAGTAGGTCAGGGGAATTTACCTCCTAACCTAATAAGCTGCAATCCTCCTCCTTGGAAATCTTAAGAAGCGAGACGGAGTGGGGGGGGGGGCGTGCGGAGAGACACTCTTTCAAACAGCGGAAACTGGAAAATAAAAACCCAAGCAAAATTGCTTGAACTTGCATAGAAAAACTGAGATAAAATTTTTCTGCTTCCTAATCCAAAACTCACTATCAATTCTCTTTCGCGGGCCTTGCCTAAATGACACTTTGCATTAAAACTTTTCATCTGGGACCTCCAGGGGAAAATCTTGCCAAGAGGAGGATATGAAGCTAGCCAAGAAGGGACATTGACGAATCAGTCTTGGAACAGGAAGCAGAACCTTGCAGAATGTACAGCAGTGCATAGGATCACCACTGGAACATTGGAAGCTGTGAAACAGACCATTGGCTCAGCACTGTAGCTGGCAGTGAAGGGATACAGTCCCAGAGCCTCCCAGTGTCCCCATTTTCCAGGGACAGCCCTGGATTTACAGAAACCATCCCGGTTTCTGATTGGATCCCGTAATGTCCTGCTTTTCCTTAGGACCTCCCTATTTTCATCAGTGAACTGTTGGAAGGTATGGAGTTATCCGATCTCCTGAGTCATCTGAAGGCAGCCCTGTACGGGGAAGGTTTTTTTAAAAAATGTTTAATGTTTTATTATGTTTTTATATATGTTGGAAGCCACCCAGAGTGGCTGGAGCAACCCAGTCAGATGGGCAGGGTTTAAATAATAAAATTATTATTATTATTATTATTATTATTATTACTACTACTACTACTACTACTACTACTAAGACTACAACTACTATTGAATAGAACATCCTGATTTTCATCGGAGAAATGTTGGAGGGTATTCCAAATACCTAAGCGCTTTATTTATTAACTTTATTTACTGAAGTGTATCTGAAGAAGTGTGCATGCACACGAAAACTCATACCAAGAACAAACTTAGTTGGTCTCTAAGGTGCTACTGGAAGGATTTTATTTATTTATTTATTTATTATTTCCCATAAGGTAGCTTAGGCCAAGAGATGGCGACTGGCCCAAGGTCACCCAATGAGCTTTATGTCTGAGTGAGGATGTGAACCCTCGTCTCCTAGGTTCTAGTCTGACACTCCAGTCGTTCCTCCACAGTCGCTCTTGACATCTTTCACAGTTTCATCCTGTAGCGTATGTTCTTGGTGGATAAGCCTTATTTTGGGGGGGGGGGGACACAAAACCTCTGGTGGCCACACAGAAAGACGAGCCTCTTGGAGCAACCTGTTTTGGTGCTTTAAAGGTCTGCTCGTCCTCCTTCGTTCCCTTTCACGGTTTTATAGGCAGAGCCTCTTCTCTGGCTCCTTCTCCTTTTGAAGTCTCCAAAATGGAAAGCAGATGGTCTGTAAGTGCTCTCTTGCCAGTGCTTGGAGATGTGCCCTGGACTAAGCTGAAGAATATACAGTTGGAAATATTCTTGATAGTACAAAGGAGGAGGACGAGGAGGAGAGAGGGGCTTGATCACTTTGTGGTGCAGGGAAGGTAAGTCTGCCAGTGCAAAACACCAGAAAGGTGACATTTAGCAGTGTGTTGGTCTTTCTTCCATGGTGTTTTACAAAGCTAATTCTTGGTGAACCTCCATGGGCACAATTGAGGATCAGAGGCACCAGCTGCAAAAACCCAGTGGGGAAACAGGAAAGCTTTTAAATTTCTCCTAAAAGTCACTAATGAAGGAGACAGGCAGGCAGGCACACCTCACCACACCTGCCACTGAAAAGGCCCTGTCGACTCCATCTGGGCTGCCTCCAGTAGCATCACCTGCTGAGGAAGATGCTCTTTCAGGTACTCTAGTCCCAAACCAGGCATAGGCAACCTTCGGCTCTCCAGATGTTTTGGACTACAATTCCCATCATCCCTGACCACTGGTCCTGTTAGCTAGGGATCATGGGAGTTGTAGGCCAAAACATCTGGAGAGCCGAAGGTTGCCTATGCCTGTCCCAAACCATTTAGGACCATTTATTTGCTAGTACTAACACCCAATAGGTCAGGCATATCCAAAGCCTGTTCTGGGGGCCTAATCCATCAACAACTTGAACCGTAAAAAAAGCTCAACAACTTCAATCCTAAGAAAAGGTTAACAACCTTGGTTGGCCCTTTGGGCGGCCCTCGTGGCCCTTCACTTCATCAAATCTGGCCCTCTTTGGAAATTTTGGACACCACTGCAATAGGTCATTGGCAACCAGTGCAATGTTTTCAGGACCAGCGACCAGGGGCGTAGGAAGGGGGCCAGGGGGCGATCCGACCCAGTTGCCATCATGGAGGGGGTGACAAATTATCAAGGAACAATTACTGCCCTACTAGGGCAGTTCATTTTTTAAAAAAAACTTTTAAAAAATGCCTGCTCCAAAGGTTTTATCTTATTACACTAGGGATTATATAGCTATATCTGAAATTTCATGCAAATCAGTTAATATCTTGACCCTCCTCCGTGAAAACAGCTGTTTACTTGGCCGTTTTCCTATGTCATGAAGGCTGAAATTACAATTCAGTGGAGCAGGGTCAAGATATTAACTGATTTGCATGAAATTTCAGATATAGCTATATAATCCCTAGTTTAGTAAGATAAGACCTTTGGAGCAGGCATTTTTTTAAAAAAGTTTTTTTATGAACTGCCCTACTGCCCTACCCTCCGCTGGGCTTCCCTCCCGCACATCCAGTCTCCGTTGTTGTGTCTTTATCCGTTGTGTGTCCTGGCTAAGGGGAAAAACAGAAGAAGGGTGGCCATCGGTCAGGGATGGTCTAGTTGTCAAAATTTATCTTTCCCCCACCTCCAGTCTCCATTGTTGTGTGTCCTGTCTGAGGGGAAAAACAGAAGACGGATGGCCATCGGTCAGGCATGGTCTAGTTGAGATTCCTGCATTGCCCCAAGGGTTTGGCTAGATGACCTTCTGGGGTCCCTTCCAACTCTACAATTCTCTGGTGCAGGCTTGTGCAGAGTTTTAGGTCCAAGTTGGATGCCAGGGGTACATAGGATTGCAGCCCATCTTATGCACCGTCAGCTCAGGAATAAGTCCCACTGATCATGATGAGACTAGATAATAGTCTCAGATAATACAGAGCATGGTGAAATCACAATAAATAAGTAAAAACCCTTCAGTAGTTTCAAGCACTACTACAGGTTCCACATAATATCTGTACTGCATTGTTTACTGTGACAGCACCTGCACTTTGGAACTCCCTGCCTATTGCAACAAAGCACGTTCCTTTGCTAGACTCTTTTCGGGCACCTGCTAAAAGCATTCTTCTTTAGGCAAGCATACCTAGATGCTTAGGAAGTTGAAGTAATTTTAATTTTAATTTTTTAGCTTTTGTGTGTTTTAAGGTAGGATTGTTAATTTTTTCTTGATTTTACTGCTGTTGTGTTTTTTTTCTTTTGGTAAACCACTTTGCAGGTTTTTTAAAATAAATTTTATTAAATAAACAAACAATAAATATAAATAAAATAACACAAGCCAAAACACAATCCACCCTGTAGATCTACTGTATCTGTCCATAGTCGCCTACTTGTTATCAAAGGCCCAGAATCCACATTCCTTTGTAAGAAAATATGAAATAAAATAAAAAATCAATGTGGAGGGGGGGTGACAAGAAATTTTCTGCACTGGGTACCAACTGACCTTCCTACGCCTCTGCCGGCGACACATGGTCTCATCAGGCTGCCCCACGTACCAGCTGCATTTTTCACTAGTTGCAGCTTCTGGACTGCCTTCAAGGGCAACCCCATGTAGAGCACATTGCAGTAGTCCAGATGGGAGGTCAACACAGCATGAACACTTGATGCCAGGTTACTCTAGTCCAAGAATGGTCCTGTAGCCACAATCTGTAGCCAGGTTTGTATGATGGTTATAGGGTGTGGGAAAGAAGAAAGACCTTAATCATGACTCCCGGTTTTGACAACACTCTAAGCCTCGGTTGCAGACCTGCTCTGACCTGAAAAGCTCAGGGAGGAGTAAAGAGGGTGGAAGTTCCTCTCCAGAAGCCAGCACGTTCAAGGGTCCTTTCTCAAAGGTAAGTGTGTAAATTGAGGACTGAGTCCTGAGCGATGATAGGTAAAGTGGAACCTCCCTGGCCAGAAGCAGTATACCTCAGAATACCATTGCTGGCGATAAGACAACTAAGGAAAGCTGCTTTTCTCAGTGGTTGCGTGTCAGCATAAAAAAGTTGGCTGCCCTCAGGAATAGCGTGCTGGGTTTGATGAGCCCTGTCTGATCCAGCAAGACAGTTCTTAAGTTTTTGCATTCAATTTTGGCTGGATTGTGTCCTATGTATTTAACATACCTGTTAAGAGGGGATTATTATTATTTCCCGGCCAAGTATTAAAAGCATTCCTAAAGCAATCAGACCAGAGATCATTATTTTTTTTTTGTCTCCGACACACAAGCAATCTGTTTCTCATCTGCCCCAAAGTGTGCTGGCGCTACCTACAAGTCAGCCTTGTCTACAATAGCCAAAGCAAGATGTGAACGAAAGCCCAGTTATAAATACACTTGACTGCAAAGCTCTGGCAATGACACAGCCTTGACCTAATATTACGTCTTCCAAGGGTGACTGTCACCCTAGGCTTTGCAATATGAAAGCAAGATCGCTTCCATTTGAAAAACAAGAAAGCTGAGGCTCAAATGGAAGCATGTCTCCTCCGATACATTTCAAATTGTTCCAGGTATTTTTATTCCACTTTTCCACTTTTCTTTTTAATGGTCAAAGTGGCTAACAATGCTTATATCAGTTTAAAAGAGAAGAAGAGGAGTTTGGATTTGATATCCCGCTTTACCACTACCCGAAGGAGTCTCAAAGCGGCTAACATTCTCCTTTCCCTTCCTCCCCCACAACAAACACTCTGTGAGGTGAGTGGGGCTGAGAGACTTCAAAGAAGTGTGACTAGCCCAAGGTCACCCAGCAGCTGCATGTGGAGGAGTGGAGACACGAACCCGGTTCCCCAGATTACGAATCTACCGCTCTTAACCACTACACCACACTGGCTCTGGTGGTACAGTGGTGGTACATCCTGGTACAGTGGTACCCCAGGTTACATACGCTTCAGGTTACATACTCCGCTAACCCAGAAATACCGCTCCAGGTTAAGAACTTTGCTTCAGGATAAGAACAGAAATTGTGCTCTGGCAGCGCAGCAGCAGCGGGAGGCCCCATTAGCTAAAGTGGTGCTTCAGGTTAAGAACAGTTTCAGGTTAATAACGGACCTCCGGAACGAATTAAGTACTTAACCAGAGGTACCACTGTACTGGTAAGCTACTGAACCCATTTAGTGTCATTAAGAAAAAGACCTTTATCCCAAGTCAAGCCCTAGGAGACAGAGCTGAACCTCCTGATTAACACACTCTCTCACCTGCCTGCCAATACTATACTCTACAAACTGTTCCATTCAAATCAGGCTTCAGCCTCATATCCACTATTATGAACCTGTCTATCACGCTCCCCAAACCTCAAGGCTAATGTTTACTTGTGAAATTGCAGCTTTTACAGACTTAGGAAGTGTCTTTGAAGTGTTTCCTTCTTCTTCTTTTTTTAACATCCTCTGTTCAGAGATAACCATTTAAAATTTTTCAGTCTGTTGCTTACAGCATTTCCAGGATTCAGAGGCCAAGGTGTATTTACACATTCAGAGAGCACTAATTAAGCATGCGCCCCTTTTTGTAATGGAAAGCGAGTGTGTGCGCATCAGATGCAAATACATTGCAGCAGCATGAAATTGAGAAGCGCAGGAGTTCTCCTAAGGGTAAAAGCAAAGGCAAGTGTTCCTACCCAGCAATAGCAAATTCCACACTCGCTGCTATATTCCCGGGTGGCTCACAACAAGACCCATCATTGACTTTCGAGTAGAATGAAATTTTCGCCCCACCTACGAAAAGAATTAAGCTCATCTGCACCGTGCCAAGATTCCTATGGTGAACTCTGTGGCTTGTATTGGAGGAAACAGTGAGCAATTGTTTTGGGAAGACCACCAAACCAACGGAGCTCAGCATTCAGGGAATAAAGGGCAGCAGAGAACCTAACTCATAGCCTCACCCACCAGGAATTCCCATAACCCAACTGGCACTAATTAGATCTATGCCTGGCAGACCCAGCTCTGTTTGGGCACAAGAAACAAGAGGATATATTTCACTGAGCCAATGGTTGTGGCCAGTCTGAATTTTCCCACAGATTTCCACTTGTGCGTGAACCTCTCAGCGTTATCCGCAGCAGACAGTTTAATATACCTCAGAGTTCTCTTGCCTGGCAATTTTCTAGCTACAGTACTGACTTGCCTCTGAAGACTTCATACATCTGATGAAGTGGACTCCAGTCTATAAAAGCGTATGCCAGAATAAATCTGTTAGTCTTTTAAGTGCCATAAGACTCTCTAGTTGCTTTTGCTGCAACAGACTAACATTCTGCAACAGGCTAACACTGGCATACCCAACCTGCGGCCCCCCAGGTGTTCTGGCCTACAACGCCCATGATCCCTAGCCAACAGGACAGTGGTCAGGGATGATGGGAATTGTAGTCCAAAACATCTGGAAGGCCGAAGGTTGTGGGTGCCTGGGCTAACAGATGGGGAGGTGGCAATCATGACAAGCACACCTCCTTCCTGCTAAAGACTACACTGTTCTGAAACACTCTGTAAAGTGGGCCTATTGCTCCTGGGCAAAAGAAGCGTACAGTAATGTGTAAATTATGCAAAATGCACATCAACATTCATGCAATATTTTGTATTTATCCTTTATTTTAATAAAAAAAATGAAAATTAATGTTGGAAATGGGACAGACTGAACTTACGGCTGGAAAAATGAGAACCTGAGAGCAACCAAAACAAAACAAAACAAAAAAAGAAATCTTTCCAGTAGCACCTTAGAGACCAACTAAGTTTGTTCTTGGTGTGAGCTTTCGTGTGCATGCACTTTCCGTTTCAGTGTATCTGAAGAAGTGTGCATGCACATGAAAGTTCATACCAAGAACAAACTTAGTTGGTCTCTAAGGTGCTACTGGAAAGATTTTTATTTATTTTGCTTTGACTATGGCAGACCAACACGGCTACCGACCAGTAACTGAGAGCAACTGACATTGACAGGTTTGCCCATCCTTATTTTGACAATGTTAAAGGGTAAATTCTGTGAGTATATAGCTGAAATTTCCACAGCAGGTGAACTGTATTCCACAACCGAAGTGTGCAACGTTAGGGATCCGACACTGGTCAGATTCCAGCCTTGCCATCTTCAAGGGAGCTTCTATCTCAAGATGGGTGTCGGGAGAGCGAAACGCCACGTACCAATGGATGTTTTTAAAAAGCTCTCTCATATCTAATGCGAAGTAAAAAAAGATTGCAGCAGCATTACACAAGTCCATTATTGCAGCCTCAATATAGCAACATCAATTAGCACAGCCTTTCATCTCAACCAATTAAAAAAAAAGGAGGGGATTAAAAAAAAAAATCACAAAAAATGTTCCCTCCAGCATGCTGGGGAATGATTCAGAACCACTGATTCGCATATACGTTTTCATAAACTGTGACAGAATGTTGATACTCTCATTACAGATTTCTGGAACATCGCAGGGGTACTCATTCAACATGGCAAGCACTTGCTTTGGCCAAATCCCAGACTCTGCCGCGCAGAAAAACCAGCTGTCACACCTGAGCAGCTGATAGTGAGGTTTAATGCTATTGTGTTATTTGTGGCTGACACCCTGCAGGCAACTCCTGCCACCAGACTGCCAATTTGGATGACACTCCAATAGAGGAACATTTGGCACTTGATTATGACGGAAAATATGACGGGCACCGCATTGCTAGGGACACCAATTTCCTTATTCACAGCACAGTAGCAAGAAAGCCCCACCACCACCACCACCACCACCACATTTCTAATCTCTGCAATTATGATTACCATAGCTGTTCATCAAATTTCTATACCGCTTTTCATCCAAAGATCAAAGGGTGGTTTACAATATAATAGCACAAAAATGCGTAACCGAATAACCCATCAAACAATATCTCCCCCTTCCCAGACAGAACCACAGAATTGTAGAGCTGAAGGGAGGGATCCCAAGGGTCATCTAGTCCAATCCCCTGCAATGCAGGAATCTCAACACACAGCCCCCCCCCAAACAATCTGAATCCATACCGGACCCCCGCTTAGCTTTGCAAATGTGCTAGCAGGTTTATTGCTGCACCAGGTTAAGTTGCAGTTTAAAAGGCCAAAGATGGTTTAATTAGTTAAAGGGCTCGTGCATGTATGTGTCTTCTCTGCTTTCCTATGCTTGATTACCGCAGACTGAATGTGTGAACCGTGCGTCTGAGGAAACAAAATAATAATAATATAATTATTATTATTTATTTCTTGTGCCTCACCCATCTGACTGGATTGCCCCAGCCACTCTGGGCAGCTTCCAAGAAAAATACAGGAAAAACAGTAACAACAAAAACCATTAAAAGATTCCCAAAACAGGGCTGCCTTCAGATGTCTATGAAAAATTATATACAGGGTTACGTACTTAATTGTTTCCGGGGTGCCGTTCGCAACCTGAAAAGTACGTAACCCAAATGGCGATATCGCGCTTTGCGCATGCGCAGAAAGCTTATGCGCATGCACAGACTGTGCGCAGCGAAAAACACTTTCAGGTTATGGGAGCATGTAACCCGAAAAAATGTAACCAGAAGCAGACGTAACCCGAGGTACGACTGTAATGTAGTTGTTTAACTCTTTGACATCCGATGGGATACCTACAACCCAGCCCATCTTGAGGGTCTCCTGACAGCAGGAAAGGTCCCAAAAGCAGGACTACTGATGTTTCAGGATTAAAATTGTCCAGCTTTTGTGTGTGTGTTGTTCCCCAAGTTCCAATGAAAACAGGGCAAAGTGTTAAGAGTGCACTGCATCAGAATTGCACTGAAAAGTCATCTAGATTTGCCAGTGTGGGGCTATGGTAGGAGCGAGTTTGAATTTGGGCAGGTTATTAAGGAGAAATAAGCCGCAAGGAAACAGAAGGAGCGGGTTTGCAGGCAGAGTTTAGATGACATCATTGGGGAGGGGGAGAAACTTTGTTCAGTAATCCATTTACCTTACTCACGGATACCAGCAATGCAAGTGTTAACACAGCAGCAAGCCTTTTAATGAAGCCACTATGTTGCAGGCTCTGTTAAATGAGGAAAAACTGCCTCCCTCAAACTTTCCGCAGGAAAGCATATACTTATGAATATTGCAGTACTATGGTTAATGCATTCAGTTGGGATAAACTAAGCATATTCTGCATGCCAATGGGCTTTAGAAAACAGAACCTGACATCACAATGTTTCACACATACAGCTATTTTAGAGACTTCAGACTTTAACCAATATTTCCTCCCTTACTATCGAAGTTCAGATTGTAAGTCTCCCTGGGGCTGAGACCCCTCTTTTGCTCACGCTACCCTGAAAACCAACCGACTGTGGTTTGGTCTACCTGTTTATCTCCCAGTTTTGCACAAAAAATAAACATTAAACTAAATTCTACATTAAGGTGGGGGGCACATTTGTAAATATACGCCCATTGGATTATTTGAGCTAATCATCATTTGCTTCCAAGACTCAAGTTTCTGAAACATGCGTATTTTTTTTTTTTAATCGAATAGAAAGAGGGAAATGTAGACTGGGAAGAAATGAGATTCAAGAGAAAAAACCTGTAATGAATATGTAGAGTGGTTAAACTCCATTGCCTGGTGACAACACCTTGCTTAGTCCCTCTTGGATCTGAGCTTGCATCTGACGTTGCCCACAAGCTTTGTAGCTCCTTCCCAAAGTCGTAACGGTTAGAAATTTGAAATAACATCTCTATGCTAAAGTCCAATTAGAATCACAGAATTGTAGAATCAGAAGGGACCCAACAGGTCATCTAGTAAAACTCCCTGCAACCAAGTTTTCATACTTCCGTGGCAAACTGACATGGAACACATGCTACTCTGGGTATCCTTATCTCATTCATCTGAGGGGTCTAAACCACTGAGCCTCTTGGGCTTGCTGATCAGAAGGTCAGCGGTTTGAATCCCCGCGACGGGATGAGCTCCCATTGCTCTGTCCCAGCTCCTGCCAAGCTAGCAGTTCGAAAGCACACTAGTGCAAGTAGATAAATAGGTACCACTGCAGCGGGAAGGTATATGGTGTTTCTGTGCACTCTAGCATCTGTCACGGTGTCCCGTTGCACCAAAAGCGGTTTAGTCATGCTGGCCACATCACCCGGAAAGCTGTCTGTGGACAAACACCGGCTCCCTCGGCCTGAAAGCGAGATGAGCGCCGCACCCCATAGTCACCTTTGACTGGACTTAACCACGCAGGGGTACTTTACCCACAGCATGTGCAAATGCCTGTGATTAGGTATCTGCATTGGGGTAGGGAGCCTGATCTCGACAGAGGGTCAGATTCTTATTTCCCTTGCCCCCTGCAGTTCAGGTTTGACAGCTGGGTGGAACCTGTTGTTGTTGTTCAGTCGTGTCCGACTCTTTGTGACCCCATGGACGTCAGGCACCCCTATGGGTGGAACTACCTGCTGCCAATCACCCAACATCACAACAGTGTCAGGTGAAGATCAAGATTTCAAAGCACCCGTGCAGAGCTTGCAAAGACAACCATATCTCTATTTGTCCCTTGCCTGTTTTCACATATGAAGTCACGCGTGGGGCAGGTGGATGTGGTTTGTGCTGGGTCCAATTGGGCCCACGTGTGACAGGTTTTGCACCCCTGCCCCGTACAGATCCTGCAATTGCACAGCTGCACAAATCTTTCTCATGGTTCTCGAACGTAATTTGTTCTGGGAGTCCGTTTGACTCCTGAAACCGTTCGAAAACCCAAGTGTGGCTTCCAATTGGCTGCAGGAGCTTCCTGCACTCAAGCGGAAGCTGCATCAGATGTTCGCAAACCGGAACACTTGCTTTTACAACGTTTGCAACTTTCGGGAGCCGATTTGTTCGACAACTAAGCCGTTTGAGAACCAAGGTACCTGTATTCCTGTACTGCTTGGGACTGCTTGCATGGAAGGAAAATAAATGGGTAAAGTGGACCAGGGTATGCTGGCAAATCCCCACGGACCTTTTCGCCGGGAAATCTTGTCATGTGATTGTGTGAGCACATGTACCCATAGACATGCAACAGATCAAAACTATGCACATCCACACTCGAAGCCAAAAGGCCCCATTTCTTCCTCTTGCCTGCTGAATCTTTCCCCTTACTCTTTTGGCTCCTTGAGCTTCTACTTATTCGCTGCACAAAAATCTCCACAGAACGTGACTTGGCTGCACACTTCTGCTCTCAGAGATCTGTTACTCTTATATACATCGGTATCTCATTACAGAGCTGTAAAACCTCCTCCAGCCAAACATAATATCGAGTCTCTGCACATCAGATGTCGATCTCTCTGAAAACGAGGAATTTGGCAGACGCTCCCTGTAGCAAAACAAAAAAGTCCTCTTTGTGCGATTCCTGAATGCAGCCATCACCCATTCACAAATATTGTGACTGTAGCAGCCATTTATCACAGCCACGTAGGCTGGAGACAGATGACAGTTGTTACGGCACAAGAGAAGCATCCTCATTGCATGATAGCGCAAACTCGAGGCTCTTCCAAAGAAAACAACAACAACCATTGCCAAACCTCTTTAACCGAAGAAGAAGAAGAGGAGGAGGAGTTTGGATTTGATATCCTGCTTTATCACTACCCGAAGAAGTCTCAAAGCGACTAACATTCTCCTTTCCCTTTCTCCCCCCACAACAAACACTCTGTGAGGCGAGTGGGGCGGAGAAACTTCAAAGAAGTGTGACTAGCCCAAGGTCACTCAGCAGCTGCATGTGGAGGAGCGGAGATGCGAACCCGGTTCACCAGATTACGAGTCTACCGCTCTTAACCACTACACCACACGAGGGTCTATATCAGGAGCAACAGCGACTCTCTCATACCTCTTTGGATGCACGTACAAACTATGGTCTCTCTCAAGCTTTAAAATATCACTAACCTAGGGCTCCAAACAGACTATAGAGTTTTCTACGGGAGTTGAAGGTAGCATGATGAAACCATCACAACGCACACATATTCAGCTGGAACCTGGGTAGGTAGATCATTCCACCCAACTCCATACTGCCTACTCCTGTTTCCCTAACACGGTGCTCATGAGCACCACAACACCCCCTTTATTTTATGTATATTTTTTATTTAAGGCATTTATATGCTGCCTAATTACTTGCAGTTGTAAATGAATTACACCCCTTTAGGAGCCTGTTGATGCCCCCTGCTGCTCCCAATTTTTAATTTTCTTTTAAACTAAGATGTGAGGGGTAAAATGCGCTTCCCAGAATTCTTGGGTGGATGGGCTTTAGCTGTATGGCATACACATAGCCTGTAACTTCTTGCTATAAACGTTTATCGTTTTTCAACAAGCAAAAAAAGCACACTGCACGTTATAAAATTGTTGTAGATTGCCCTGCATTGGGAAAGACAGAACTGCATGCTGGGATGGCAAAAAAGCAGCTCTGTACAGACAGAAAGCTAGCAGGTGATGCAGAAGCCTGAGCCAGAAACCAGCTCCTTTGATGCCTACTTTTCCAAGAGCAGAGGCAATGGGATCATACACCTGGTCACATAATCCTCCGCCTTAAGGAGGGAGCCAGGGCATACCTAGAAATTAGATTTGTGCAGTTAAAGTGGATTGAAATGCTCTGCTGTTCTATTGCAACAATCCATTAATAAACTGACTTTTTTGCAATTAGGAAAGTGACAGGGAAATGCAAGGAAAGTGTGGGGTAAACAGGAAGGTGAATAAGCAAGAAAATCAGGACAACAGCTCATTGTTGTATAACCTCCCCACCAACATTTCAGAATAAACACAAAATAAAGACTGGATATAGTCTGGTCTTTGTGCAAGTGAATCAGGATAGATGCTCAAGAAATGGGTCGTCTGCAGAAGTCTTAAGTGCTGAAATCTAGGAATAGTGATCTGCTGTACATATTCTGGGAAGAGGCAGGGTAAAATTGACACTGAATTTCTTCTTGCCCAGATCTTACTCAACTGCAGTCCATAGCTGTCCTTTAAAAGCAGCTGGACTTCTTTAAAGCTTGCATGATCTTACTAGAGAAAATTGAATTTGCAGCTGTGAAGCAACATTTGGAGCATCTAACAGCTGCTTCTGGAAAACAACCGCAACACCCAGTAAGAATGAATATGGGGGCTTCTTTTGAAGTTACCCCACCGAGAATAGCTTCAGATAACACATTGGCTGCCCCACACTTTTGACTTCAGAGCAGGGTAAAGAGTTTCACAGCTTCCTACCCCAACAGCTTTTTGGAATAACTAACCATTCTGAAGGATTGAATCGGCTGGATTTTAAGGTGCTCTTGGGGGGCTTCTCTATCTTATTTGTAGGAAACTGAGTTTAGAAAAAGAGGCAGGGCGGTCTTTTTATTACCTTTAACAAATTCCCCCCACTCCCTTTTCCTTTTACTGATTTTCATAGGACATTCTCCAAGGCACTTTGAAGTTGCTGGCTACAGACCACTGGGAGTTAGCTCAGGAATGTTTCCCAGCCAAAATACATCCAATTGAAAAAGCAGGATCTTTGTATGCGGCTGCAAGTACTTACTACAGACACACACACACACAAACAGAATTTATTTACTTCCTACAAGCGGCATGTGGCTGAGATTTAAGAAAACTTTTAAACCAGGACGGAAGGGGTGTTCAGACATATAAGAGACAATGATGGCGATATTCATTTATCAGCCTGTTGATCAAATTTGCAGCTCACCTTTCTGCAGTGCACTCAAGGTAGGACTTGCCACACATTCAGGCTTCAGCACTGACATCTGCAGGTCTGGGAGAAACCAGATTCTACCACATGGAGAAGAGGAGCTGGTCCCTGAAACCTTTGAACAGTCCTATTTTGGGAGCTGATATTTCCTTATTTGCTACACACAGAGTCCTGATCAAATCATCAAGGGCTTGAAGCACCTTCCTACGGGGGCATCTTTCCATGAATTTCTCTAATTTATGAAACATGCACAAGAGATGTGGTGACAGCTTTCTTTTAAAAGACCTCTAATCCACTTACCATCATAGCTTGTGGCAGTGAGTTTCATGAGGTTGGTTATGCATAAGGACACAATAAGAGCCTGCTGGATCAGGCCAATGGCCCATCTAGTCCAGCACCCTGTTCTCACAGTAGACAACCAGGTGCCTGTGCGAAACCCTCAGTCAGGACCTGGGTAGAGGAGCACTTTCCAGAAACAAGTATTCAGAAGCATTACTGCCTCTCTGAACACAGAGGCAGATTATAGTCATCATGGCTAGTAGCCACAGATGGCTACCACCCCCATCGTTCTGCCCAGACACTAAGGTCCAGTGCTGAGGGCCTTCTGGTGGTTCCCTCACTGTGAGAAGCGAAGTTACAGGGAACCAGGCAGAGGGCCTTCTCGGTAGTGGCGCCCGTCCTGTGGAATGCCCTCCCATCAGATGTCGAAGAAATAAACAACTATCTGACTTTTAGAAGACATCTGAAGGCAGCCCTGTTTAGGGAAGCTTTTAACATTTGATTGTATTTTAATATTTTGCTGGAAGCCACCCAGAGTGGCTGGGGAAACCCAGCCAGATGGGCGGGGGTATAAATAAAATAATAATAATAATAATAATAATAATAATAATAATAATAATAATAATAATATTACTACTACTACTACTTTCTTTCATGTTGAGGACCACATTGACCCTCTGGAGACTATGAACACAGAATCACAGTGATACACTTTGGGCTTTTCAAAGAAAGAGAATAAGAATAAATAAAGTTTTAAATGAAATGTTTTTGGAGGGGCCTAAGGGAGCACAACACCCTCTCAGCATCATGACATCATAGTGGGGAACCCACGGGGGCTGTATTCTTTTATATATTAAAAAGACAAATTTGGAGCACACAAAATATCTTGGGTGGCAGATACAGTCCGCAGGCCACAGGTTGGCCACCCCCACCATAAGGTGAGATCAAACCTGGTATGAAGAGACAACAGGGCTTCTCCTTCCCCTTATGCAACAGGGCTTCTCCTTCTTCTCCTCCCCACTGCAGCCTCCCATGAGCCCACAAAATTTGCTCCAGAGGGTTGTGGGACCTTCTGGAGCAGATCTGCGAGGGTGCACCAGGGACATAAGGAGGGAGAAAAGAAGTTTTGTTGTGCAAGCGGATTTCCATTGCGCAAGTGGGTGGGTGTCATGGGATGCCGCCCACTGCAAATCTGTTAAAGAAACATCCATGTACTGTATTAGCCCAAATATGTCTCACTTTTTCTCCAAACTCGGACTCTGAAAAGTTAAAGTGCGGCTTATATTTGGAACTGAGTGCCAGCACAGACTTGGGGAGTAGGGCTCCAAGTGCCCCCCATTCAAATCTGTAGTGCCGGGCGGTGGGCTGCACCTGCAAATAAACCTTGAATTTTAAAGGTGTGGATTATTTCCAGGTGAGACTTATAGTCGGGCCAATATGGTAATTTTGTTCTGCCTTCACAATTTTTTCAGGTTGATGCTAATCCTGTAAAGAAGTATATAATAATACTGAATAATATTAGGAACCCCAAACCTCCTTTTGTGTAGCCTTGATATATCAACTTGGCAGTGAATGACTCTTGCTGTCTTATTTACCCAGACATCTTTTTTATAAACTAAAAATCCCTTTCCTGATGTGGAAAGGGCTCCAACCCCCTGCCCTGACAATCAATTTGGCTGTCTTTTATCAATCTGAGTGTCCTTTTCCAGCTCTACGGCATCATGTCTGAGATGTTCGGTTCCTAGTGACCACATCAGGAGGAACTCTGAAGCAGCTCTAAGGATGCCGCAGTTTAAAGGGCAAGATTCCAAAGGAGTTTAGCCCACCTCTGAACCAATGGCGAAAACCTTTTCAGCTCACTTAATCACACTTATCTCAGGGTCACTGGCCGATGGCACTGAAACCAGGAAGTTGTAACTTTCTAAATAAATATTTGTACTAAAAGAGCACAGAAGAATGTCTAAAAGAGCACAGAAGGATCTTGGGAGAGTGTGCGGCTTTCTCCTGCCAGATACATGGCATGCCTAAGAAAAGAAACTCATTGAGAGTTAGCCTGACAGTAATTCTCCGAAGTTCTCTGTTTCATTCATATACTGAGAAGGCAGTACTCCTTCCACATTTCTGCGCAGTGACTGTCACCCTGGCACTGGGTGATAGAGGGTCTTTAATTTGTCCCCCTCCCTTATCAGCCAGACATAGGCCTAAGCAAAGCACAAATTTCATCTAGCACAAATTGCCCATCATTAAAGATGGATGATTAGTGCTTAACTTCCACTCCACTTACTGCCAAGCTCAACACAGCTCCAAGGGAGGAAGGAGAGCAACGATGTGCCTGGACCAGCCAATTTAACTCAATTTGCTACCAACAGACGTGCAAGGCGGGGTTCACTGCCTGCATTGCGTCCTTCGGTTTGCCACTGCAAGAGGGGAGTTAAAGGTGCAGAAAACCAACAGCTCTTGTCATCAGATCTCTGTTGCATCAATTTGTGCTACTTGGGTTCCTTTGAGTTGATTTTGGGGCGCATCAATGGTCAGAAGGAAAAGAAGCAGAACTTTCAATCTACAAATGCTTCCGCTTAAACCTCGTCTTTAAAAGTCACTACATGCCATAGGCGAGAGGCTATCTGCAAGCCTGAGTCATGGGAACATAGGAAGCGGCCTTAGACCAAGTCAAACTACAGTGGTACCTCTAGTTACGGACTCAATCCATTCTGGGGTGCCGTTTGCACCCCAAAAAGTCTGTAACTAGAGCACCACTTCTGCGCACGTGCACAGCGCAATAGTTCGCTTCTGTGTGCACACTGAAACCCACAAGTATACACTTCCGGGTTTGCTGCGTTCGCAAGCCAAAAAGACGCAACATGAACCTAACGCAACACGAGGTATGACTGTATTGGTCCATCCAGCTCAGTACTGCCTATTCTGGGGATGGGGAACTTTTTTCTTCCTCACTTAATATTTCCAGATATTACTTATTAATTATTATTATTATTATTATTATTCTGTACCGTGACCCCACCCATCTGACTGGGTTGCCCCAGCCACTCTGTGCGGCTTCCAACATACCTATATAAAAACATAATAAAACATTAAACCTTAAAAAGGTTCCCTGTACAGGTCTGCTTTCAGATGTCTTCTCAAGGTTATAAAGTTACTCATCTCCTTGACATCTGATGGGAGAGAATTCCACAGGGTGGGTGCCACCACCGAGAAGGCCCTCTGCCTGGTTGTCTTAAGAAGTTGTCTCTCCTGGCAAAGGATACTAGGACATCCAAGTCCTTTAGGCCAGGAATGGAGAATCTTAGTGTGCTCAATTATGGCCCTCTAGGCCACTCTGCCTGGGTTTGAGGCTCTCCCCAGTCCACACCTGTCACCAACCCTGCTTTGCACCCTCCTTGAGTGCTTCTGCCAGACTGGAATATGACCTGCAACTAGGGCTGGGTGATATCTGGTTTCCAAAACTGCAATATGTCACCAGCTAAACACTGTGGTATACCAATATATCATGATGTGTAAAATAAGGATGGAACTATGTGGAGGCGAATGTGGAGGGATGGGCAATATCTGGTTTTCAGCTTCATGATATGTCACCAGCTAAACATCGTCAATGTCTGCATGTGAGAGTGAGATATCACAGATCAAACAACCATTTGGAGAACTTGTAAAACAACACAAAGTCAGCTGCCTGTAATCTAAGCATTGCGTAACCAATGAGATGAACTGGTGTACATTGGTGAATGGGTAAGGCTATAGCTCAGCGGGGAAAGCAGTGTTCAATGCCGGCATAGCAGAATAGGAAGATGCCTTATGCCAAGTCCTTCTAGCACAGAATTGTCTCTACAGTGACTGGCAGTGGCTCTTCAGAGTATCAGGCAGGGGTCTCTTCCAGCCCTAAGTAGAAATGCCAGTGTTTGAACCTGCGGCCTTCTTCATGCAAAGCAGATTCTCCACCGCTGACACATGGCCCACACGCAAGAGCAAGAGGCACTCTCTGCTGCATGTGAACCAGTCCTGAAAATCAGACCAGACCAAGAAATGTTAAAAGTTATCTTGCAGTTTTTGTTCTGCACATTAACAAGGTGCAAAAACTTGGCAAATTTGTATTTTGAACCTGCAAAATAAGATGGCAAGCACACAGCCAAACTGTGGAAAAGCACAGTGGCATTTTAACACAGTTTGTCTCGCTGGGCATAATGGAGCATTTCAAAACTAATTGAAACCACAATTAAAGCCATACAGGGAGCCAATGGCAGAAACAGGATTACTGAAAATTATTTCCTGGCTCACAGCACCTGCTCAATATACCAGACCTCACCACTTTAAGAAAAACACACACACAGAGAGAGAGAGAGAGAGAACACTAAGTCTTATCTCAAGCTACGATGTTGAGTTTTATTGCGTGTTTTTGCTAATAAAGAGTTAACTCCAACTTTGAATGGTGTGATTTACTGCCAGTGTGGTTGTAGTGGTTAAGAGTGGTAGACTCGTAATCTGGCGAACTGGGTTTGCGTCTCGGCTCCTCCACATGCAGCTGCTGGGTGACCTTGGGCTAGTCACGCTTCTTGAAGTCTCTCAGCCCCACTCACCTCACAGAGTGTTTGTTGTGGGGGAGGAAGGGAAAGGAGAATGTTAGCCGCTTTGAGACTCCTTCGGGTAGTGATAAAGCGGGATATCAGATCCAAACTACTCCTCTTCTTCTTCAACAATAGGCTAAGAACACTTCTACAATTCCCTACATTGTGGGTGAGGAATACGTGACTCTCCATATATTGCTGGACTTCAGCTCCCATCATCCCAGGCTGATGGGAGTCGCAGCCCTAACAACATCTGGCAGGATGCGGGTTCCCCATTCCTGCCCCACATCATGTTCAACCGAGAAGACATAGAATCATAGAATCATAGAGTTGGAAGAGACCACAAGGGCCATCCAGTCCAACCCCCTGCCAAGCAGGAAACACCATCAAAGTATTCCTGACAGATGGCTGTCAAGCCTCTGCTTAAAGACCTCCAAAGAAGGAGACTCCACCACACTCCTTGGCAGCAAATTCCACTGTCAAACAGCTCTCACTGTCAGGAAGTTCTTCCTAATGTTTAGGTAGAATCTTCTTTCTTGTACTTTGAATCCATTGCTCCGTGTCCACTTCTCTGGAGCAGCAGAAAACAACCTTTCACCCTCCTCTATATGACATCCTTTTATATATTTGAACATGGCTATCATATCACCCCTTAACTGAATGCTGCTGAAAATGGGGTCAGCAGAGCACATGTTTCTCATGGACAAGGCCCCAGGCTCAATCTCTACGTCTCAGGTAGACCTCTGCTGGCCACATCTTGGAGAGCTGCTAAAGGAATGCAATTCAAGCCACCTGGCTGAAGCCAAGCAGGAAATCTGGGCGAAATCACCTGGGGAACCCAATGTCTGCTACCTTGAGTTCCACGGTGGAAGGAAGGTGGGAAATAAACAATAAAATATTACTGGCAATAAATGAGAAAGTTATTTAACTCTGCATAAGGTACTTTATGTATTCATGTGAATTTTGCGAGGAGACCGAAAAAGACCTGCAGACCTGCTCTTTTGCTGAGTCAAAGATGGAGTTATGCCACGTGCAACAGGAGTGTGCACTTGAGAGATAAAGAGGAATGGGGCAGGGGGTTGGATAGAAAGTGCCAACACAGAGAGTAGAATAATACCACTGACTAGGTCTAAGGCCATCCTTCTCTGTCTTTTAATGTCCTTTCAAAAAGGGAATCCTTTATTAATACATATTTGATGAGATACTATTGACCGGTGCACAACAGAGATAGATGCTAATTGGTCTTCTTGCAACGTGTTTACTTATTAATTCATTCACAAGAACGGCACACACACCGATATAATTTGGGTATTTGTCTTTGCCAAGACCATTCCAAAAATAAAGGCTCTGAGTGTGGAAAGTCATTTGCCAAAAGCTGCTGCCATGGGAAAGACGCGGTTGAGCAATCTAATATTTAACAGTCCCAGCTGCCTTTTATTTCAAAGCCATATTTTAGTTATTAGTATCATTTGCAATCTTTCCCGCCCACCCGCCCCCTCTCACAGTCCCAGGACCCTGCCAAAATGCAGTACTAAGCAGATAATTTGCATGTGCATTTTTTAAAAAAAGTTTATTTCAACCGCACCTATTATCTGTAAATACAAGGTGATCCCTTAAAATGTATAACCTGCAAACTCCACACAAATCAAAAGTCTGGTTAAAAAAGACCTCCCTGCAAGAACTTTTACCCCATCTAGAGTGTGTGTGTGTGTGTGTGTACATATGTCATCTCACACACAGAGTGCAACTTGCAATACACGTTTGATTAGAGCAATTTGCTTACAATTCAGCACAATGTAGGCTATCCTTTTTCTATATTAAAAAAAACAACTTTCCTATTTCTCCTTGCTATAGAGAATTACTTTGGGACTAGATTTAAAAACAAAAACTTTTCATGCTGGCACACAGGATGCCTTAACATTTTGCTGATTTTGATTCTGAAACATTTTCCTCCCGATGAAGTGTTTAGTGGTTTTGGACAGAACTCTGTTTGCCTCGGGCCAGAACGTAATCTCAGGCGAAATCGTAAACAATGTTTTGCCCAGAAGCCCATCCAGTTTTGCATTGGAGCTGAAAGCTCCAAAAGCAAAACCACACTGGAAATCAAAGCACCGATAAATTGGTGTTAGTCCTAGATTAGCTGGGTTGCCTCCCCACGCTCTCCCCCACCCATACGTTGTTAAGCCGGGGCTGTTATCGGCTTGTTCCACTGTCTCTGCTGACTTTTCAGCTTGCCGCTGCTGAATGCAGCCGGAGTTCTAATATACCTTCCAGATTTAATCGAGGCAGATTAATTCTGATTGCAAACAGAAGTCGCAACAGGAGGAAAAACCCGCAAAGGATAAGCACCGATAAGTATACCTGCGGCATTACGTGGCAAGGAAAGTTAACCTGAGCAAGCTTCTGAAGAGCCCGATTTAAAAATAACAAGCTGCAAATGGAGCTTTCACAAGATATACTTCAAGCCATAAAGCAAAAATTATGTTTCATCAGCACCTTTAAAAAGAAAAGAAAACAGAAGAAAGCACAGCTGGCGTTTGAACTGGCATTTTTGCTACGTAACTTTTCAGCCTCTGGATACATTCAACCAAGCCCTTTTCTGGAGCAGACCCAAACACACGCCTGTTTATTTGCAATTCTTATGGTATGTTACACATACCTCTTTTCCTTCTAAATCCCCTTCATGGATTTTCCTCCTCCTCCTCCTCCTCCTCCGTTATAGCCTCGTCTTCCCTGGAATTCCTATAAGGAGCAGCTGGCGTCTCTCTGGGTTAATCCACGAGCGGGTGGTTTAGCAATCCCATGAGTCTCTTAATTAGTTTAATCGCTTGCTGGCACCCAAGACGAGAGGCCACTTGAACAGCCGAGGAGGGCGGGCGATCCAGCTGCGGCTGCTACTGCTGTGTCCGCCTCTGCCCAAGGAGCACTCCCCCTCCAAAAAAAGAGAGAGAGAGAGAGAGAGAGCGGGCTTGTTTACCCTAAAAAAAAACCCAGAAAGCAGCAGGAGCAAACCCTTCTGGAGCAGTTCCGTTACATGAGTTTCCAGAAGGCTTACTGCCCTCCTCTTCGCTGCCTCTGGCTACGGGAGCATGAATAGTCTTCCGCGCGTTCCTGATGCTGCTCTGTCAGTTGCAATGTGCTCAGCTGTCAAAGCTGCGCAAATCGGACCTCCCAAAAAAATATGCACAAAAACCCCCACCAAAACTCAAAACCCACAGAAACACGAAGGGCAGCAGCAGCAGCATCTGTGGCCAAACAATGAGAGCCTTCAGGTTAGCCAGGCAGGTGAATCTAACATTATTTTCTCACGTTGCCAGTTGGTGGGACGGACGGGGATGACAGCATTCAAAGCGAAACAGAAAGAGAGAGGGGGGTTTCAGCTGCACCGTGAAGCCTAGAGATCTTCTAGGCTGCGAAAATAAAAACAAAATCCATTCTTACCCTGCCACTAACCGGTTATTTCAGGCATGATCAACTCTCTGCTTCCCTCCCTGCCATGGAGAGACTTGGAATTAACCTACGGGGCGAGAAGTCAGGAAACGGGTTGAAAGGGACCCTGGAATTCAATTGTAGTAAAATACGTCCCTCCCTCAACCCCGCTGGCTCAGAGAGTCTGATCTGACTGTACAGCTCAAGCATTTCCTTTCCACCTTCTCTGGCACAGGGTTCCTCCCCCTCCGTTCAGGCTAACTTCAATCAGCGAGGTCCATCCCCGGGGAGAAGCGCAGCCCCCTTTCCCCACACATTCAAGCGTCCAGCGGCAAAGCGATTAGGAAGCATGACCCAGGCAGCTAAGCTGTTTATATCACTTCTCCGGAGGGCTTCCTGACTTGAATTAATGGGAACAGTAAGTTGGGGGGGGGAGAAGGGGGCAGTTGTTGGTGGTACTATCAAACATGGAGAGGGAAATTCTCCTGCATTTTTTGAGGGACAGCCATCTGGTCACTGGGGGCAAAACAACCTGAACATCAAAAGTTTGTGATGGAGAAACTCGGGGGGGGGGAGGTTTCCCAGCTCTTGCATGAAGAGCCAACGAAGGCTGCAAACCATCACACCATTTGCTCAAAAGTAGCCCCACTGACTTTCACAGGAGGACGACCCCAAAGAGGAAGTGGTTTGAGGGCTGCAGCCAAAGAGCGCTTGTCTAAAACCACCAGCAACCGTAAAGAATTTCTGCATTAAAGCTCTCACGTTTTCTCTAGGTGAACATGAATTCCGCAGGTGGATGGCTGTTGAGTACTGAGACACAAAGTCATATTTCTGACCTCTTGCGGTCATTCAAGACCCCCTCCCCAGGCAATTCTTACCACAGGTGTTCCTGGCATGCTGTTTTGTTAAAGTGTTTTAAGGTTCTAACCGTGGTTTATGTTGTAAAGGATGCTCTGGATATACATTTCTTACTACAAATTCCATTATTAAACAAAGAATAATTTTTTAAAAAAATAATCCTTCCAGTAGCACCTTAGAGACCAACTAAGTTTGTTATTGGTATGAGCTTTCGTGTTCTTTAGAAGAATGCACACGAAAGCTCATACCAATAACAAACTTAAGGTAAAGGTAAAGGGACCCCTGACCATCAGGTCCAGTCGTGTCCGACTCTGGGGTTGCGGCGCTCATCTCGCTCTATAGGCCGAGGGAGCCGGCGTTTGTCTGCAGACAGCTTCCAGGTCATGTGGCCAGCATGACTAAGCCGCTTCTGGTGAGCCAGAGCAGCGCACAGAAACGCCGTTTACCTTCCCACTGGAGCGGCCCCTATTTATCTACTTGCACTTTGACGTGCTTTCGAACTGCTAGGTGGGCAGGAGCTGGGACCGATCAACGGGAGCTCATCCCGTGGCAGGGATTCGAACCGCCGACCTTCTGATCAGCAAGCCTTAGGCTCTGTGGTTTAACCCACAGCGCCACCTGGGTCCCTCATAACAAACTTAGTTGGTCTCTAAAGGTGCTACTGGAAGGAATTTTTTTATTTTTTATTTTGTTTCAACGAAGACAGACCAACATGGCTACCTACCTGTAACTAAACAAAGAATGTCCGCATTAGCCCGCCCTCCCCATCCCTTGCTATTTGGCAAGCCTCCCTCAAATATCTGGCATGGCTCATTTTTTAAGTTACCTGAAAATTCAAGGGAGGGGCTCACAACATCCCTGACAAAGGAAGAGCCCCACTTCCTCCCCCAGCCACATTCCTGTTCAGCCCTGCTTGGCTTGACGCGGTGGTAGCTATTCTACTCCCTTGTTGATGACCCGCTCCCCAGCCGCCAACTCAAGTCCGCCTTAAAATTATGCACAATAAGATCTGATGATTCTGTCAGTGAACCAATTGTTTCCCCAAATATATCGGCTTATGTTCCATGCTGTTGTACATGAAACTTAAAACCCCTTCATAGAGGGAGGAAGAGTTTTCCCCTTTCTTCTGCCATTCTGTCAGGTGCCAGCATCCATCTGTCTCGGGAGACAATGGAAGAGTGTGCATTTGGGGGTGAAGTCAAACTGTTGGAAGGTTGCAGCGACTGCTGTGGCTGCAGAAACTGATACAGGAGAGACATGTTTTGTTGCAGCTGGGGCAGATGAAGGCATCTGGTTGTGCTGCTGCAGATGCACCGTGGCGTTTATTCTCTCTGTGCTCCAATCCTAAAATAATTCTTCTTCTGGTCACAGGTATGGATACACGACTTGACTTTCTGTCTGCTAAAACTGGGAAGACAAACCATCCAACAACCACTTATTTTACAACATGAAGCAAAACAGCAGCTCTTCATAGCATGGAAATGAGTAAGTGGCCTCAGAAATGTGTTCCCTACCGCTTGCTGTGCACCCTGCTTGCTTTTACAGTTAAATACCACAAATGCTCAGCGTTGTGCCAATCTGCCATTAACCACGGTCCATCATTCAAAACTCAAGTGTACGGTAGCCAGGTTGACTGAGTTTGTATCTGAGCAAAACAGCTGGTGCTCCAGCAGCCAAACAGACATATCTTGGTAGATATGCTCCATTACAGAGTACACACCAGCAACTGCCACATACAGCGAGAAAACAGGTACCGTATCTATTAAATCAGCGCAACTAGAGGAGATAATAAAGGTGCAACACAGCGTTTTGAAAACCATTAGAGACTAATGGGCATGTATGCACAAGCCCAGGATGATCCCAGCACCCCACCATTCATTCTTCAAATGCCAGAGATTCCAGTCCCACCCACCTCCAAACCCTTGGTTGCAGCCATGGGTGGGAAGACTGTGTCCGTAATAAAGACCATCGATCCTCTGGCTGCCAGCTTCAAGCAACTACTGTGATGGCACACTTGGGCTTCTCATAAATATGGTAATGCAATCTATCGCCACACAAAAAACTTTATTTATTAGCCATAACCAAGGTTGGTGGTCCCCTCACCTACTCTGTGTTTATGAATCCTACTACTACTACTACTACTACTACTATTACTATTTACTTATACCCTGCCCATCTGGCCGGGCCTCCCCTGCCACTCTGGGCAGCTTCCAACAGGATATTAAAAACACAATAAAACATCAAACATTAAAAACTTCCCTAAACAGGGCTGCTTTCAGAAATCTTCTAAAAGTCATATAGTTGTTTATTTCCTTGACATCTGGTGGGAGGGCATTCCACAGGGCGGGCGCCACTACCGAGAAGGTCCCCTGCCTGCCCAATGGAACCAGTCAACTGTGTGTGCAACTATATACCAAAACTGGCCAATATTTGAATTTTGCACGAGTGTGATATGAGCATTAGGTGCTGAATGTCACTGTCTGGGTGTCATGGGTGACCAAGAATAGAACTTTCACATCACATGAGCACAATCCATGGGTTGGCTACATATTGGCTACCACAAACCACAGGTCAGAGCCATTCTTGAGACAGTTGGGTCACCTTGTTCCAAATCTGTTAAGGCCACCCCTTTGTATTTCACGCCACGTAAGATAAACTAGAGACCCATTCACGGCAACATTTTGCAATGTTTATCCTAGTACACGAAGCCCATTTTCCATAACCACTCTCCACTGCATGGGTTTCCACATGACTTTGATTACTGAGATAACTTGAACCGAAACAAAGTATTTTGAAATTTGACAGGATTTCAAATTTGTTTTTTTTTTAAATAAGATTTTATTATTTTTCCATGAAACAAACAAAACAACATTAAACCTACATATATAAACACCATAAAAACATAAGAGACAAGCAATAACCAAAAAAATACAATAAAACCATATAACAAAACAAACTTATACAAACCTTACTAAATCCTTATCTCTGTTTCTAAACTTGTTTTAACTTCTTAGGGGGACTTCCCCTGGTCCCTCCTCTGTCTTCAAAAACCTATATACTTTTAAGGTAGCTTCATTTCTTTTATCATTAACTTAAACTCAACATTCTAATATTTCTTAAAACTATCTAGACAAAAATATTCCTTAACTTATATTCTACATTTTATCATCTTCTTATACAAATAGGTCTATCCAATCAAATATTATCTTCTTTGACATTTATAACTCTACTTAGACTTCAAAGGCCGATTCTTTTATATATTTCTGCACAAACATTCAGACATTCATTTTAGCATGATTAACTAAATAGTCTTTAAATTTCTTCCAATCTTGTGACACCTTCTCCTCCCTCTGGTCTCGGACTCTGGCGGTAAGGTCTGCAAGCTCCATGTACTCCATCAATTTCATCTGCCATTCTTCAATAGTCGGTATCTCTTCGCCCTTCCAGGTTCTTGCCAATAAAATTCTAGCAGCTGTTGTGGCATACATAAAAAATACTCTGTCCTGACTGGGTATCTCCTCATTGGTCATGCTCAAGAGAAAAGCCTCTGGTTTCTTACAAAAGGTAATTTTCATTACCTTCTTAAGCTCATTATAAATCTTATCCCAGAAGGCCTTTACCCCTGAACACGACCACCACATGTGATAAAAAGTACCTTTTGACGATTTACATTTCCAACACACATCCGACATTTTAGAATTCATTCTAGCTAGCTTAACTGGTGTCAGATACCATCTATATATCATTTTCATTACATTTTCTCTTAAACTATTACAAGCTGTGAAATTAATATCTTTCCTCCACAATCTCTCCCAGTCATCCATCATAATATTATGACCAACATCTTTTGCCCAATCTATCATTGTTGATTTAACCAACTCATCTTTAGTATGCCACTCTAGCAACAAATTGTACATCTTGGAAAGGTTTTTTGAGTTCGATTCAATCAGTTCTGTTTCCAGTTTTGATTTCTCCACCTGAAAACCAACTTTTTTATCTAGTTTAAAAGTCTCGTGTACTTGATGATATTGCAGCCAGTCAGGGACTTGACTTTTGACTTGATCATAGCTTTTCAGCTTAAATGAGTCCCCTTCTTGTTGCAATATGTCCATATATCTCAACCATCTAGCAGACATATTTGGTCTCTTGTAGGCCTTAGCCTCCACTGGCGATATCCATCTAGGTGTCTTTCTCTCCAATAAGTCTTTATACCTAATCCAAACCTGATACAGAGATTTCCTAATTATATGACTCTTAAAAGTTCTGTGAATTTTAACTTTGTCATACCAAAGGTATGCATGCCAACCAAACATGTTATCATGTCCCTCCAAGTCCAACACATCTACATTCTCTAGACAGGATTTCAAATTTGAAACCCCTGATTTCAAATTTGACGACTTTAACCTTACCAACAGTCTCTTTTATCATTCAGGTGTGCGCATGCAACAGCAGCCTTCCCCAAACAGGTGTGCACCACATGTCTTGCACTACAACTCCTGTCTTGCACTACAACTCCCAAGCAGCATAACCAATGGTTAGAGATGATTAGAGTCCTGGTTCAAAACATTTGGAAGGCAACAGGTTGGGGAAGCCTAAGCCAAGAGTAGTCAACTTGGTGCCTTCTAGATGATGTTGGAATACAATTCCCATGAACCCCAACCAACACGGGCAATGGTCATGGATGATGGGAATTGTATTCCAACAACATCTAGAGGCTGCCATATTGGCTACCCCTGGATGAAGCTGTCAGTTATCAGATGCTTCCAGAATTCCAGCAATAGTTAAAAATTACTAAAAAATATCATAGCTTGCTAGCTATCAGATACCAAATCATATTGTGTGTCAGCTATTAAATACTGCCAAATATAACTAATTAATTACTATGTGATAACCAACACAGACTTCAAATATCATGGGATTGAAAAGATTGGTGTTAAATTTCAAATTTTCGATATCCAGATCTGTAGCGAACAATTTTCAGGAGAATTAATGGGGGGGGATTCATATCAGCTCTTCAGTTGATCTCGCAACTCTCTTGGAGATATGGTATGCTCTCAGCCCATCATTATTTAAACATGGAAATGGAGCACAAGAAACCTGCTCACTTGCATCAGGCCTGACAGAGCACCGCATTTTATTTCCCATTTAGAGCAGTCCCTCGATAGCCATATGAAACAGAAAACTTTAATTCAAGGAAAATATAAATAAGCTTCAGAACTGGAATGTGTCATGGAGGGGAAGGAGGGGGGGGCCTGATGTACAAAACATTCCCACAGTGCAACATAAATAATGCATTGTTGTGTGTGCATTCTTTGAAAGATCTAATGCCAATAAAAGGCTGAAGAGAAACAGACAACACAGTAACACTTCCGTTTATCTGGGCCTCACTACACAGAGTATGTGACCCACGTGCTCCGATGGGAAGGAACCATAGCTCCATCTTGCAGCACAATGCTCTGCATGAAGAAGGTCCTGATTCAATAAGAGGGATCTCGCCTTAAAATAAGGTTACCAGGCGTCCCTGTTTCCCGGGGACAGTCGCCGGATTTACAAATCAGTCCCCTGGCAAAATCCATTGAAATTGAAAAGTGTCCCCGGATTCATTGGAAAAAAATCTGGGGGGAAACCTTACCTTAAAAGAAATCTCAAGCACCAGGGTTGGAAAAGGCCCCTGCCTGAAATCACACAGAGAGGTCAACAGCTGCTGTAGTTATAATACTGGAACTAACTCATGGAGATAACCTATACCACGAATCCATCTAAATCAGTATTGTCTACCCACCAGGGTTTCCCAAATTTCAGTCTCCAGCTGCTGTTGGACTACAACTCCCATCATGCCTAGCTAGCAGGACCAGTGGTCAGGGATGATGGGAACGGAAGTCCAAAAACAGATGAAGGCCCAACCCAAGTTTGGGAAACCCTGGTTTTACACTGACTGGCATAAGGACATAAGGAGAGCCTTTTAGCTGGATCAGGCCAACGGCACATCTAGTCCATCACCGTGCTCTCACAGTGGCCAAAAAGATGCCTATGGGAAGCCCAAAAGCGTGACAGGACCCGACTCACCTGGGACCCCTGGTAACTGGTATTCAGAGACATGCTGATCTAACCATCAGACTCCGCATAAAGCAGGTTCAAATCTACTTTGCCCCTATGTGATTTAGGAAGTTGGGCTTTAGATTTGGGGTTTTTATCTGTAGTGGTCCTAAGTGGGCTGAGGTACATGATGTGCAGGCTTGGGAAAGGGCTTTTTCAGTGGTGGCTCCTTGCTGAGGTCTGCCTGGCCTGATCTCTTCAAGATGCATCCTTTTCAGGGGGCATTTGGAGGAGGAGAGACCCAGCTGCTGCTACTGTTATTGTCATTCAATGATCTAGTGTTGTGAGTTTACAATGGACTGTATCTCTTAATGGATTTTACGTATTCTTATTCACATGTTTTTATTTGTAAACCACCCCCTGTGGCCTGTGGGAAGGGTGGTATTTAAACCATCTAAATAAATAAAGAACTCCATCAGTTTTACAGCTCTGGATTGTTCAGGTGCAGCACATGGGAGTGTTAGCATTTCACTCCTCCCTTTGTGAGAATCATATGACTTGTGGTCTGAGAGAAAGGGGAGGGAACTGAGTCTTTGACCTCCCTATTTAACTTCTCTTGTCAGTCTTGTCTCTTCAGGCAGTCTAGTCTCTATGCTATTCTATCTCTGCTGTAGATAAGGTGTGTGGAAGGAACTTAGCCACACAGGCTGTATAATCTGTATATATTGTAGCTTGTAGAAATAAAGAACTGTTTCAAGTTAATGTAGCCACAGCATTTATTAGACCTCTGGAGTTAGTGCAGGTGCTCATAACACACCGTTGTGAGTCCAGTTATCCAGATTGAGCTGAAGGTGTTCCAGTCTACTAGCCTGGCCCACTGAACGAAATGGGTTGTAGCAGGATGGGGAAGAAAGAGATGTTAGAACACGAAAGGTCACTCTGGTAAAAGACTTTTCTTGCAGCTTCATAAAAACATTCCGCCTTCCCACTCCTGGCTATGCTAATCTGCTGCGTCTGTCAAGTATCATAAACTCAGACAGTTCAGACATCTACTGTGAAAAAATATTGCCGGAAGAATCAAGCAGAGTTTTGAATGGCACCCAGGAAATGGACGTGAACGAGCTCAATGCTCAGCACAAAAAAGACAAATGTAACAAGTGTCCAAGAAGACCCAAGTTGACTGGATTCCCAACATGCTTAATCACAAAGTTTGTATACCTTGAGGAGAAGTTATATTTGAAATGTGTTGGGAATAAAGTTCATGTACTCAGCTGGTCTATTCCCATGGTTCCCATTCTGAGAACCGTAGCTCTGAGAAGGGAATAGTGGTTTCCTAACAAATCTCAACACCCTTCACAAACTACAGTTCCCTGGATTCTCCATGAACGTTAAAGTGGTTTAAAAGAGCTTTAAATGCAAAGTGTGGAAGTGGCCTAAGTCCTGTGAGGACCTGTTTAGCCTGGGAAAAGAAAATTAAGGTGAGGCATGATATCTGAAAGGCCCTCATGCAGAAGATGGACCAAACTTGCTCTCTGTTGGTCCAGAGGGCGGAAACAGAGACAATAGGCAGAGACTACTGGGGAACAGATTTCAGCAAAAGCTCCTAATGGCAAGAGCTTTCTGACAGTGGCACATCCTGCCTCAGGAGGCAGTGGACTCTCCTTTGCTAGAGATATTTAAAGAGAGTCTGGACAACCATTTGTCAGGGATGATGATGTAGCTGCACCCTGCAATCTACATCCGGCCTTGAGCAGGGCACTGGGCTGGATGACTCCCAAAGGTCGTTTTATAAGTGGGTTATAAACCCTTTAAATAAAAATAAAATGTCCACGTATTATAAATAACATGGATGAACATATATGGTACAGGCCTGCTTTGGGCAGGGCAATGAGCATTCTAAGAGAAGACTTCAGGGTCACCCAATTAAACTTATTTATAGTCAGTGCAGATGTACAGAAAAAGAAAGTGCTTATTTATTATCTAACGGGATTCATTACCCTTAGAAGAGGCGATGGCCGCTATTTAAATGACTATTTTTTTTAAAGGACAAATTTGTGGAGGAAATATTAGTTTACTAGCTAACGGGGACAGGTGTTGGAGACAAGCAACAAGGGATGGCTATTCATGTCTGCTGATGAGATTCCAGGGGCCTCTCACAGACCATAGGGGAAAAAACTGCCGGTCTACTTGGATCCTTGGCATGATCAGTAATGGAATTCTCGTGACATTTTCATTCAGAGGCGGTAAACAGGAGTCATTAAATGGCCACATCTGAAGTTTCTCTGCAAAGATGTTTGCATCACTTGAAAACAACTCAGTAAAACTCAGACTTCTGTTTATACGTAATTTCCCTGTGTTAATATTGAGGGCTGATTCCCACACAATGTATGAGCATGTATATGCCTGCGGTGCATTTGTTAGTGTCTGACCGTGAAAGGCGCATTTTGAATGCAGAAGATGTGCACACACATTAGCCCAGGGATGGAGAAACTGTTGCTCTCCAGATGTTGTTGGGTTACATCTCTGCCATCACCCCTAACCATCGGCCATGCTTCCTGCATTGCAGGGGGTGGGACTAGATGGCCCTTGGGGTCCCTTCCAACTCCACAATTCTATGATTCTGTCTCCCATGTTGTATAAAGTGGAACGGACACCATATGGGATGGAATCCAAGCCATATAGAATGGACACCAACCATTACTCTGCCAAACAGGTTTACACACAACCCCAATAAACATTACCTTAAATTAAGCAGCTCTTGCCTTCTTATTCTTTCTTGCTACGTAAAATACTCATTTGCTTCCAAAGTGAAGACAGTGTTTCTTCAATGCTCAATTTGTCCCCGATATTATTTGTGCAACTGTTTTGTTCGGCCAAAGGCTGTACGTTGGATGTTTTCTTCCCTTGTCTGGTACAAAGGTTAGCATTACAGAAAATAACCTAAGGACATGTATAATCCAGAGAGATTTCAGCACAAAAACTATTTTTAACTCTGTTTCTGTTTAATGTTCAGAGTAACACAAGAAGCACGTATAACCAGAGGGGACAGTGTTATCAAAAGGTTGTGTTTCCTTTCTCTTCACAAAAATAAAAGCAGCAATTTATGAACCTCATCAGAGCACACAAACATACTACTCTCTGCCTTAGATTCCTCAACACTAAAATCTGCTTTAATTTGAGCGAGTTTATACAATCTGGCAAGCACATGAGCTTACTTTCCTTAATGGTATCCCAAGTAGGCTTCTGGTTATTGGTGGTAAGATGACACGTGAGAAAAGGTTGTCTCTCATAGTTTCTCTTTTTCTTTAAAGGCTGCTTCACACAGGTGCCTTTTGGTTTGTTTCCGAACACAACTCAAAGTGTTGGTTTTAAGCATTAAAGCCTCCAGTGGTTGAGGACCAGCCCTACTGTTAGATAAGAGTGTGGCAACTGCCTTTCCACCAGCCATTTCCCTCTGTTGGAGGACAATAGCTCTCTCTCTCTCTCTCTCTCTCTCTCTCTCTCTCTCTCTGTGTGTGTGTGTGTGTGTGTCACACAACCTGTCCTCCTCTTTCCAAACCAGCCTCTAGTGAAATAGAAGACACTTTGCTGCTGCCAATGTTGATGTCAGTAAGACTCGACTCCCAGTCAATTTATCATCCGAACATGGAAAGTGGGTGAACCATCTTGATCTTCACCTCAAGCAGCAAAATATCCTGGGCTGGCCCTGGTGGGGGTACCTAAAAGAAGCACCCCTTTCCTCCAGAACCTTCTGAGTCTCCCTCCCACTTGAAGTTAACAGCTGACAGGCCATTCATACTTGTGGCATCATGGATACAGAGTTCCCTCCCCAGCGAAATTCACCTGACTCCTTCTCTTCGCTTTCCCTTACTTTCAGCACTTGTGGAAGACTTTAAATTTCTTTTTTAAGTTTTCAATAATTATATTCCTCTATTTCCAGCCCCCATCCACAAGCCACTCAAAGAAGTCTTCCTGAAGAGCAGCTAAAAAAAACAATCAACGCAACTGACATTTCTGTGCAAGTCTGGTCACAAAGAACTGTGGAAGTTTTGTCTACTCCTACCATACCTAATGATCGAAGGAACTGGTTGTTGTTTTTTTGGAAACTTAGCCTTCTTTAGTCAACACCTCGTTGCTCTTTGTAGCCCATTGTTATAGTCTACCATACATTGCCATAGTCTGCTACATAAACAAAACATAAGAAGAGCTCTGCTGGAGTAAACTAAACGTGTAGCCAATGGGCTTCCTTCCAGATGCTGTTGGACTCCAACTCAAAGTCAATGCAGACAATACTGAGCTAGAATGGTCTGATACGGTTTCCTATAGAAAAATCACTGCAGAAGCCCCTTAGCTCCATAGCAGAGGATCTGAAATGCATGCAGAAAGCCCAAGGTTCAACCCCCGGGATCTCCAGGTACAGACTCTCCAAGTGCCCCTATTCTCCAGGGACAGTCCCAGATTTACGGAAGCCATCCCGGTTTCTGATATGATCCCAGAACATCCCATTATTCCTTAGGACATCCCTGTTTTCATCGGAGAAATGTTGGAGGCTATAGAGTTTATTCAACCCCCAAAACCAAAGAGGTAAGTAACCATACAACCTTTAGAAGACATCTGAAGGCAGCCCTGTATAGTTTTATTATGTTTTTACATATGTTGGAAGCATGGCTTAGGCAAGCCAGTTAGATAGTATAAATAAAATGATGATGATTGAATAGGATGTCCCTATTTTCATTAGAGAAATGTTGAAGGGTTTGCAGGTAGGGTTGGGACAGTCCCCTGTTTGAAATCCTGGAGAGTGGCTTCCAGTCAGTGCAAACACTACTGAGCTAGAGAAACAAATGGTCTGACTCGGTCTCAGGCCTATATTCCTAACACCTTTGCCCTCATCTCCTGCTGCAATTACACATAACAGCATTTGCACACATGCCTCTCTGTCTCATCTTTGCCTCTGCCATCCTTACATCTCCTCCCTTTGTTGTCTCACTACCTGATGAAACTTAGACGAAAAACGCTAAGATGTATCATGGTTCAAGCAATTTATGTTGGAAATGTAAAAAAGTAGAAGGTACCTTCTATCACATGTGGTGGACATGCCCAAAAGTGAAGGCTTTCTGGGAGAAAATTTATAATGAACTTTAAAAAGTAATGAAAGTTACTTTCAGTAAGAAACCAGAGGCCTTCCTGCTGGGAATGACCAATCATGAGATACCCAGGGAAGATAAAGTGTTTTTTATGTATGCCACAACAGCTGCTAGAATTTTGATTGCAAAAAACTGGAAAGGGGAAGAGCTCCCGACAGTAGAAGATTGGCAGATGAAGCTAATGGACTTTATGGAACTCGCAGAATTGACCGTGAAACTCCGAGACCAGAGGGAGGAGAAGGTGCAAGAAGAGTGGAAGAAATTTAAAGAATATCTAAAACATTGTGAAAAATTGGACATTTGAAGCAGAATCAGTGAATATAAGTGGCTTTAGTTATATAAGGTTAGATTAAAATAGAATAGAAGAAGTACTGTATATAAAATTTCTATATTATTATGGTTAGTAATAAGTTAATTGAGATAAGTTAAGATGTTATCTGATTTGGATTAAGAATAATGGTGAATGATTGTTAAAATAGTTACAAAGTTACTAAAGTAAATTAGAACTGAACGCAGATGAGAGAACGGGGGAAGTCCCTAACTAAGATTTATCGTAATTGTAATGTTGTTTATTTGTATTTGTATGGTTTGTATGGTTTGTTTGTTGTTTAATGTGAAAACCAATAAATTCTTTAAAAGAAAGAAAGAAAGAAAGAAACTTAGACGAAACGCTTCTTGGAGGAGGGACCCAATGTTTCGCTTACACTGCAAATGCAAAGTGCCACATACATGGCAGAAAACGTCCAGCACGATTTCTATGTCGTTCTGATGGTGGTACCTTGATCTCTCCAGCTTCTTAGTTACTGAACGTGCACCAGGCAGTTGCAAATGGGTCTCCTTCATGTTTGAATGTAAAGCCACCTATTTCTGAATTCAAGCAGAGGAAAATTTCCCCATCGCTAGTCACAGGTAAGTCACATCAGGGATGCTGCAGGGATACCCTCACTATAAACATAGGTGTGCCCTACAGATCAGTAGTGGCTGGTATAGGGAGAGAGCGAGCCGTCCTCCCCAACATCAACATCGCTACAGCCACCTGGATTGGGCAGGGCAGGGGCAGGATCAGGGCTGTGCAGCAGTCACAATAGCAAGAGAACCAAATTGGTTCCACCAACCTTGCTGCCACCTTGGCCCACCCTTGCTGACCTACCCAGGGGAGCTGCAGCAATGTCAATGTTGGGAGGGCAGATGGGATAGAAAAGCAACCTACTTCATACAGCTATAGATGTAGGGACGCGGGTGGCGCTGTGATCTAAACCTCTGAGCTTCTTAGGCTTGATGATCAGAAGGTCGGCAGTTCGAATCCCCATGACGGGGTGAGTTCCCGTTGCTCTGTCCCAGCTCCTGCCAACCTAGCAGTTTGAAACCACACCAGAGCAAGTAGATAAATAGGTACTGCTGTGGCGGGAAGGTAAATGGCGTTTCCGTGCGCTCTGGTTTCCGTCACAGTGTTCCGTTGTGCCAGAAGCGGTTTAGTCATGCTGGCCACATGACCCAGAAAGCTGTCTGTGGACAAACACCGGCTCCCTTGGCCTGAAAGCGAGATGAGCGCCGCACCCCATAGTCGCCTTTGACTGGACTTAACCATCCTTTACCTTTTACCTTTTTAGACGTAGAGCAGGGGTAGGCAACCTAAGGCCCATGGGCCAGATGCAGCCCAATTGCCTTCTCAATCCGGCCCACGGACAGTCCAGAAATCAGCGTGTTTTTACATGAGCAAAATGTGTGCTTTTATTTAAAATGCATCTCTGGGTTATTTGTGGGGCATAGGAATTCGTTCAATTCCCCCCCCCCCAACATATAGTCCGGCCCACCACATGGTCTGAGGGACGGTGGACCGGCCCAAGGCTGAAGAAGGTTGCTGACCCCTGACGTAGAGCTATACGAAGCTGATTGCTTTACTATCTCATCCAGGCAATTTCCACTGCATTTTCATGCACCAGCAAACTCAAGTCCAAAACGTGCCATAAGCCTGCCACTTATTAATGTTTCAAGAATCCCGGCTTAAATCATAGATGAGGATTTTCTTCCTGGATTTTCCCTTGATCACTTTCTCCAGTCAGGAGTCTGGGCATTCTTTCAGACGTCAAATTTAATGTTGCGAGCACAGATGGCGCCTCCATTAACTATCCCCCCCCCCCCCGAGACCTTTCTTCACCCTTTCCAACTTCACTGCCGTCTTCAACGGGAACCTGCCCTTTCCCTTTTTCACAGGCAATGACACAAAACTAGGTTCTTGGGTCCAAAGCTGTAGGCCAGGCTCGCGTAATTCTGCTAAAGTAATCAAAAAGATACACAGTTGGGGTTTATTTTCATGGACTTTGTGTGTTAGTCACTACCAGATGATACCACTGACCAGTCATTGCTTTTCTGATTTCTGCTGCAGGTGGAATGGCCAAATACCTTCTCCACATAACAGAAAACACTGTGCACTTATTCATACATAGGAGTCAACTCCTAGGGGCCAAGGTCCCTTCGACGACCCCCCCCCCATAAAATATTTGAGGTTCCTGGGGGCCCCCAAAAGTTGATGGGAAGTTTTCTGTGTTGGGTTACAACTGAGCCAATTCACCCATAAAAGTTCTCACATGGTGCTGCTGTCTCACATATTCCAGCCCAAAGCCTTTGCATTGTGTTCGTTTATCTTGCTGTCCAGACCCTTTTTCATTCTTAGTTCCACAGCTTTACAAAAGGGCCTCTTTGAAACTTGCGCAGAACGACACTCCAGAATAGATGCTTAAACAAAATATAAAAATATAACCAAATAGGATAACGTTTCATCCGCACCAATACATTTTCCTTTGTCGTCGTGCTTATTTTTTAGCGAGAAGAAAGTGCGGCAGAGAGTTTAAGCTCTGGGCTTCTCAGCCACTTGGGCTCTGCAGAATAAACCGTCGTGGGCAGAAGTTTTATAAATATCGTGAGCATCTTTTGTTTGGAAGCCTCTCTTTCAAAACAGAAAACTGGCGGCTCCAGCAGCACTTGGCTTTGAAGCCTGAAATGACAGCAGACATAACGTACAGTATCTTGAAGCCAAATGTGATATGTACATTGGCTGGAGCAACAAATGTGCAAGGGGGCTCATTTCACAATGTATGCGCAAGAACCATAAAATGAGACACAGATCAGGGCCAAAGGGGAACTTCTTAGCACTGTGGAAAAATACATTCCCAGCTACTCCAGTGAGTTGGATAATTTGCAAACCTACTTTTATTTATATCTATCTCCTATCTAGAGCCACTAAATATGGTAGGCTTTTAAAAATGAAATTTAATTTGCTATAGGGAGCCAGCATGCAAAAAAAAAAAAACCCCACAAAAAACCACATAGCTAGTTCTACACATCCGAGGCTGCTATGGATTTGAGTTTCTTGAGTAGTAGCCTCTGCTGATCATAATTCCACATGGCAAACCGCTTTCAAAAGTGATGGGAGTTTTGAAAACCCTTATAATGCAGTATAAGGATCTACTGTGCAAAAAGTCTGTACACACATTTTTCTCCATTAAAATGAAGCACCTTGCAAGCTAGACTGGGCCTCCCAAGGCAGGGATGGAGAAACCCATGTCCTTCCAGATGTTGCAGGACTATAATTCCCATCATTCTTAACCCTTGGCAGTAGTGGCCAGGGATGATGCGGGTTGGAGTCCAGAGGGCCACAGACTCTCTGGAATACAGTGTCCAGTTCTGGGCTGTTGACAAGCTGGAACATGTGCAGAGGAGGGCAACCAAGATGATCAAGGGCATGGAAACCAAGCCTTATGAGGAATGGTTGAGGGAGCTGGTATGTTTAGCCTTGATAAGAGGAGACTGAGAGGAGGTAAGATAGCCATCCTGAAATATCTAAAGGGCTGTCACAGGGAAGATGGAGCAAGCTTGTTTTCTCCTGCTCTGGTGGCTAGAACCTGAACTGATGGATTCAAGTTACAAGGAAGAACATCTGGAAGAACTGTTTGAAAGTAAGAGCTGTTCGACAGTGGAACGGACTGCCTCAAGAGGTTGTGAACTCCCTTGGAGGTTTTTAAGCAGAGGTTGGATGGCCATCTGTCATGGATGCTTTGGTTGAGATTCCTGCATTGCGGGGGGGGGGTGAACTAGATGACCCTCAGTATCCCTTCCAATTCTCAACCATCATTGTCGTGGTCTGCTTTGTGAGCAAATAGTGGCTATCCACATCAGGGGGAGAATGGAACATGAATAATAGAATCCCGGAATTGGAAGAGGTCCGAGGGTCATCTAATCCAACCCCCTGAAATGCAGGAATCTCAATGCGCAGTCCCCCGTCCAATTCGAAACCATACCGGACCCTGCTTAGCAAATGTGCTAGCAGTTTCTTTTTTGCTGCACCACTTGCTTCACATGTCTGAGCTGCCCACAACCATGCCTCTTAGGCATTGTGCAGTGAACGATGCCAATTTAAAACAGCAGAAGGATCCAGTTTTCTACACATCTTTATTTGACACACAGGGGGCATTTTGCATTAGAAAAAAACCCTCGTTGATTCTGCAGATCTCGCCCTCTAAATACCTGCTCGCTTTGGCATCAATATAAATCAGTTTTATTGTCTCTTTCTCCACAGCATAAGTAGCGAGTGATTGAATTCCACGGACCTGTAACTGCATTAGCCAGTTCTATCTGAATGAAGAATTTATGATTCAGAGCTTCCTGCTTTCCGATACCTCATGCTTATTTCCTTAACACACAACACTCCACTAGAGCAAGAGGAGATGTGTACAAAAGGGTCTGCAGGTGTGTGTGTCGTCCCCAAAAGCTGGAAGTCCCAGTTCTGGAGCCAGGGCCTGTCCAGAGCCCAAAGCAGGTTATCTCAAAAGCACCACCAGCCATCTATTCTGGAAGTTGGACAGAGGATCAAAGGGCTGGATTCCATCACACTTCCAAACAGATGGACTGTGCGACTGATGGCTGATGTAGTTCCTGGACTGGGGCTCTCTGCCTGGGGAAACACACACACACACTGTTCACATGCACATTTCTTCCTGTTGGATCAGGGCAATGGTAAATAAGGTCCAGAGTGCAAATTTGTTCCTTGTTGATAGGGCATCTGCCCCACTCTCTCTTGCCTCTGCTCACTTCATTATTCAAATGTGCACAACTGAACTAAAACATTAAAAAGAATATGAACCAAGCTGGGTGGGAATCTGGGACAAACTAGTAGAATGAGTTAAATACAAAGTGTGGGGTTCAACTAACGGAAGACAACACAAGGACTTCTGTTACCACAAAAGGGCTCTCCCGTGTACCCCCTGAAATCGGCTCTGAGGGTAACCCAAAGAACAGTGTATAGCAGGAGGAGAGATTGTTTTATCTGGCTGAAATACAGTGGTACCTCGGTTTTCAAACGTAATCCGTTCTGGAAGACCATTTGGGTTCTGAAACGTTTGAAAACCGAAAACTCAACAACTGACAGCTAGGCCTCAGGATCTTGCACTCAGCAGAAGCCGCGTGGCACGTTCGAGTTCTGAGGCTTGTTCGAAAACCGAAGCATTTACTTCTGGGTTTACGGCATTCAAAAACTGAAATGTTCATCAACGGAGACGTTCGAAAACCGATGTACCACTGTACTTGCACTGATGGACTGACTGTCACAGTGCTACTGTATGTTGAATTTCTCCCATATATGTTTTCATTACTTTTAAAAGCACAGAAGAACCCTACAATGCAGCAGCAAGAAAGCCTATTCAGGATTGGAACCTTTCCCCTCTGAAACCTCTATTGGCACCAGTGACAACTTCTCTCCTGGGCAAATAGCAACTCTCAGGGGAAGATTTTAACTCGAACCACAAATCACCACCCAGAGGAAAAGGGTGAACCCTGCCCCTCCTCCCATATAACAGACTCAATTCTGCTATCCTCCTGCCCCCAGGCTGCTCTTTTTAAAGTAATAACAAAACCTGGAATGCTTCCATGCATAAACTTTTGGCCCTCCACCAGAAATACTTGGGCAGCACAACCAAAGATGCAGCAGTTCTGCTGTTGTGTACACATTAGCGGCTTAAAACACAAGGTCATTTATCCCTGCTGTGCAGTTGAATGTTCAGGTACAAGCCAGAAAGAGCACAGGGAAGTCTTCACCCAATGTCCATTTATCTGCTTGGTTTCTCCATCCCTGCGACCACGCCCAAACTCCTATTCGTGAAGCGGTCATCTGCACATGTGCAAGAAACTGTCTCAAATGGACACACCTCAGCTTAACGGTGAAGTGACTGTGGCTTACCTTTTTGAATCAGATGGAAGCTGGTTTGAGGGGAAACAAATCAAGCAAGAAACTAAAGGATGGGGGTAATGTCATGCATACACGAAAAGTCACATGTACACAGCCTGTCATTTGCACCGCACAGAAATGCTGTTGTAAACTTAATCTGGAGTAATCCTTCTCAGACCCATTTCCCAGGGATGCTACCTCCCCCCCCCAAAAAAAAACTAAGTACACCCACCCACAATCTCTTCCAAACTTATTTCAGTGCAGGAGGATGTGGGCATGGAACAGTCCCCCTCAGCTAAAGGGAAAGGAAATGCATTTGTAGCTGGCATGCCTACTGGTGTGTACAGTCATACCTCAGAAGTCAAACAGAACCTGTTCTGGAAGTCTTCTCGACATCCAAAACATTCGGAAACCAAGGCACAGCTTCTGATTGGCTGCAAGAAGCTCCTGCAGCCAATCGGAAGCCGCAAAAGCCATGTCAGACGTTTGGGTTCCAAAGAATGTTCACAAACCGGAACACTCACTTCCGGGTTTGCAGCATTCGGGAGCCAAAACATTCGACTCTCAAGGTGTTTGACTTCCAAAGCATGACTGTATTTACTTCTTGCTTCTCCCCATCTCTGTTCCAGGATACAGCAGCAACTCAGCCATGTGGATATCAGGTGTGGAGTGCAGCCCCAGAACACTGCTACTGCCCACATGGGCATCAAAGCGCGCACAGTGTTTCAGATCATGGTGGCAAAATCATGCCAGGAGCTACCAAGTCTCAAGTTGGGAGACATTCGATTTGTGAACTGTATGTTGCAAGACCACTCTGGTCTTGGACTGACTCTGCCCATCCAATGTGACTATTAGGACCTCCTGGACAGGAAGGACTAGACAGTGGCTTCCTGTTCTTGTTAAGGTTCACTTGGCCAATAATAAGGCCTTCCTGAGTTCTGCCATGTGTCCCTGTATATTTGGTTTCTCTTCAGGTCTGACCTGCCTCTTTGTGTGTTCCTTTATTATTAATTTTCCAGATTTGTGCATTGATTGCTTCAGGCTCTGAAGCAAAGTGGTGTACATGAACATAAAAATGAGACAAAATACAGAAAGCAATAATAATGCAAGTTCTAAAAACAACTATTATTCCTAAAAGCGAAGTATAAGAATAATAAACCATTTCTACGCTGAGATAGGCACCAGACGTTTAAAGAATGCACGACTCCCCCACCCAAAGAATCACGTGAACTGTAGTTTGCTAAGGAGCTGGGAACTGGAGGGGTAAACTACAGCTCCCATATTTTGCAGGGTGTGTGTGTGTGTGTGTGTGTGTGTGTGTGTGTTGTGCTTTATAGGTCTAGTGTGTGCTTAGCCCTGGATATATAAAATTATTGTTGTTCCTGCCTCCTCATTGGTCTGCAGTCTTAACGTGATCGCCTAGTTCCTAGCTCCAGGACTACCTCAAACTGTTGTCTGTAGCCAAACAATGACAAAATGTCAAAAGTCTTGCAACTTCTTCCTATTAAGCAAACATTTCAAAACAAGCAAAAAAGATGGCAAAAAAGGGACTGAACATAAAACGTCACTTGCCATATTCTCAGCGCATCTGCAGCAACCCTATCTCATTTTCCTGCAGACAAAATATGAATCCACCAGACCAAATCAAATTGCAGCCTTGAAGTCTGTGCCTTATGCCTTTTTAGCCATAGAATCTGCACAATGAATCTTTAAGGGACGCCACTAGAGGGAGATATGGTCACAGAGACTGCCAGCATATTAAAATCAGACTGCTGCAAATATTGCTGAGGCGAAGTGTGTGCGCTTATGTGTGTAGGCGAAGACGACAGTTCATTCAGCCTCAAATCTGCATGCAAAAATCCAAGATCTGCTCCCCACACCACACATCAGAAACTCCAATCAAATACCCTGGTTTCTCTTCAGATCATATATAAATTCAGATTTGATATTCACGTTTTAAGTTATGAGTGAAGCTCTAAGCGTAGGAAGCAGAAATCAGCTTTTGAAGATTTTTTCTGAAGGCACAACATTAGTAACAGCACATCTAGCCAATTTTTTGTGTGTAATTCAATCGTCAAATGCCTTTGTTGCCACAATAGTAAACATTCCCTGAAACCATGCTTTCTGCTATTCACTTAATAGCATCAACAGTTGCTGCAAGTCAGTGTACGCAATACTGTCCTAGATGGACCAACCGTCTAACTCAGTATAAGGCAGTTTCCTATGTTACCCACCTGGTAATGCTTAGGAGTATTCACCACAGACGGCTTCAATCACCACATGGCAAGTCTCTAGCATACACAAATTTGTCAAGCCAGTTCAATGCATTTAAATAAGGCATGCTAGTTATTTTTCTGTAACTCCCCAGCATCTGGAAAACTAAGAAGTTAAATGAAGAGGGGGGTTCCCAAGTACATGGAAAGATTTGTATGTGGAAGCGAGTGGAAATAAAATTCTCAATTAAGGGTGCAAGGAAGCATTATTTGCATAGTGTGCGATGTTTTGGTAATGTTTGTGTAGCCACCAACCTATATCTCTGCCTCAAAGGGGGCAAAAATGTCACTTATTTTGACAATGGTCACCTGAAAGAATCCAATCGGCTAAGAAATGCAGAAACTGGTTCAGGAAGAAAAGCCCTCAATCCAATTCTCTGATTTGCAAAATATGACAGATTACAAAATTTATGTACCATTTAATTTCAACTCTAGTTCAGACCTTTGTTTGGTCGGTCAGAGGTTTTTAAGATTCCAGCCATTTGGGAACTTTTCCCCACACCAACTTGTCTCAAGAATAACCTCTCTCTCCTGGGAAAAAAACAACCTGTGCATTAAATTTGTGGATCATGCTGTGGGGTGGGGTTTGTGTACAAATGTTGCCCAGGACTCTTGGACCTCACCATCAGTCATTGCAAACTGATGCAATGTCCACCCTTCGAAACCTCTAATGTTTCCCAGTGGTTGCACATTGCAGAGGAGTGAGGCTGGATTGACAGTAACAAGCAACCTGCCATTACCATGACTTACCATCTCAAGGTGGAAACTATTTTATTAGTTGAGATTCCTGCATTGCAGGGGGCTGGACTAGATGCCCCTTGGGGTGTCTTCCAACTCTATAGTACTAAGGTAGGTACTATGATTCTATAAGAGTTTGAAAAGCACTCAGCTAGAGACCTATTCAGGCACTACTCTCTCCTTGGAATCACATGGTCTAGCCTGCGTTTTCTGTTGCATCCCTGAATGACACTGACCCCATCTATGGGCTTCAAACTGGTGTGTAGTGTGGAATAGCTTACTGAACCCATGTCGGCATTTCCAGTTAACAAGGAGAAACTTTGGGGCTATACTGGCTATGGGGCAGGGGCAGCAGCAGTGTGACTTTGGGGTGGGTCCCTTCCCTTTTCCTTTGCACACTTCTATTTGTAGAATATTTCAGACATTCCATTTACTGGGGACCCTAGTTTTAATTCTTTGCCACTCAGAAAGCTTCGAAAGGAACCCTGGTCTCCCAGCAAAATGTGCCACACATCCAACGCATGACATTTCTTGGAATAAGCCTTAGAAATGGAATTAGCTGCTTTTCCTGTTTTTGAAAGAAGAAAACAAGGGTGCTCAGTCAGAAACCCTGGCAAACCGAAATGTATAAATCCGCCTTTTCCGTGTGTGTTTTTGGTGCAAATATTTCATAAAGAATTATAGCGCATGGAGTATGACAGGTTTATTTATTTGCTTTGGTCTACCTCTTTGGCTTGCGTACTGAAATTCCATGGCTAATCATAAATTCTCTGTTGAATTAAGAATATCAGAAGAGCCCTGGCTGGGTTAGACAAGGCCTTGCATCTATTCCTGCATTGTTTTTGCAAGTGTCTAAAATGATAACAAGCAAGGTATGGACATGATGCCCTGGCCAGCTACTGTTGCTTGTCTCCAGTATTGAGCATCACTGCATCCTCATTCCAGGTTTTTTTAAGCATCTGAAGAAAGGACAACGGTGTGGCCTCTTGTCTGAAGTTACGCATGTGCGTAAAACAGTGGTTCACAAAGGTGTGGCATGCCACACTGGAGTAGCAAGAAGATTCAAGGACAGTCAAAGAAACATTTAAACATTTCAGTGTAGTATGGTATCAAAGGAGAGCCAGTGTGGTGTAGTGGTTAAGAGCGGTAGACTTGTAATCTGGTGAACCGGGTTCGCGTCTCCACTCCTCCACATGCAGTTGCTGGGTGACCTTGGGCTAGTCACACTTCTTTGAAGTCTCTCAGCCCCACTCACCTCACAGAGTGTTTGTTGTGGTGGAGGAAGGGAAAGGAGAATGTTAGTCGCTTTGAGACTCCTTCAGGTAGTGATAAAGCGGGATATCAAATCCAAACTTCTTCTTCTTCTTCAAAATAATTTGTTTTTATTTGCTGAAGGTGGATAGGTATCTTTTCATAACGACAGCAAGAGCATCAAGGGCAAACTGTTTGTGATCCAGAATCACCATTCAGACAAAGCGCTAGAGAATACTTGTGTTTTGGGAATGATTCATGTTCTTATGCATTGCTTTATACTTTCTGGATGTCCCGTGAGCATGTTTTGTGCTGTAAGTCAAGCACTGCTGGGAGTTGTTTCTTTTTGTTTTCCAATGTATTTCTTATGAATAAAAAAACCTGGTGTGGTGCGAGCAAATTTTTATTTTCAAAGTGTGGCCCAGAGGGGAAATTTTTTTGAGAACCACTGGCGTAAACGGTCTATTGTGTTGTGGGTGCAGGGGGTCATTTTCAAAGGAGAAAAAGGAGGAGACACGACTCACTAGGACAGCACATCCTTTGCACATGTAAGGTCTTGAGTTCAATCCTTGCTATCTCCAGTTAAAAGGATCAGGGAGCAGTTGATGAGAAAGCCCTCTCCCTCGGACTATGGGGAACAGCTGCCAGTGTTAGAAAATGAGATATGAAAGCTAGGAGCTAAATGGCACCTTAAGCCTAGGTTATGGGCATAACAACAGAGTGTCTAAGCATGCTTTTTTATGGCCCTTTGGGCCACTGCCACAATACAAGCAAAGAAGGTAGAGAAATTACTGAGTCACCACATATGTCAGGACAGCAACCTCCTACAGAAAAATCTAAGCAGTGTATGACTATTTCTATGGAGTGCAGAATGTAATGGGCTGTGTTCCCACAGATGCTTGTCTTTAAAGGAGGGCACTATTTTATTTTATTTTATTTATTTTATTTTATTTTAAAAGGTGAAGGGCATTGAAGAGCAGCAGGGCCCTGGATGTGACATTCCCTTGCAACACACACCTGTTAAGAAGGAAGATGAAATTAAGTCCAAGTAGCACGTGTCAGTGCTCTAAGCCCGGAGGGAAGTGTCAGATCAAATGAGGAGAATGCAAAGCTCTTTAACAGAAAGGAAAAAAGACTTTACTCCTAAAGCACTTTGACACGCACAGGCTGCTCTTTTCTCTTCAGATCTGCTTCCTCTTTCAACCAGGTTTCCCCCGCAACTCCTCCAGACCCTCCGCAGCATTTATTCCTATATTTTAATTATTCGGTGGCATTTGTGGGCAGCCTCAAGACAGCCCGCCGGCCACTGCATGCAGACCTGGCACAATGGGGCGAGGCATGTTCCCTAATCCAGCCCCGCCCCCAAGATGCTAGAGCCACTGGGGGAACATCCCTGAAAGGGCCCCAAACAATCTCAGCTGCTTTGGGGACCTTGATAGTTTTGTGAGCACATCCTTGACTCTTTGCAAGCATATGGACAGCTGTCTTCCCTTTCCACAAGCAATTTCTCCCCGAGTGTCTTTGGCGATGCAGCCGCTATTCAAAATCCCACCAAGGGAAGTTCCGTATTCCTGCCCAGTCCTTATTGGGCTCAACACTAAGACAGCACAGCAATCTGCGGAAAGCCAACAGGATTCAGTACTCTGTCCTTGCCAAATGCCCAACTCCTACCGGAGACCTGAAGGTGTATTATCACACAAAACCACATCTGAAGTTTTTCCCACCCAACGCCTGCACCGATTGTTCATCTAGCTCCAAAACAGTGACTACTACAAGCCAGTGGAGTGAGTGGTGGCGGTGATGACTCCTCCTTTCTCTTTCCTCAAGACATCTGCAAGCAGGCTGTGATGTATGTATCTTTAAGTGGGGAATGAGTGGAGAATCTCATTGTGCACACCTGTATCCCATTAGCTGGGATACAGGTATTTAAGCTGTACTCTATTCCCCTCCCCAGGACTCTCTCTTTACTCCCTCTCATCCTCCTTGTGGCGCAATGTCGCTGCTTTGTGTATTTGTTTAATAAACTATTGCTGCTGCCCAGTGAAGACTACTCCTCCTCATTGCCGAGGTCCAGAGTTTCCCTGAGAGACACTACATGGTGTCAGAAGATGGACTCTTTTCGACCCCCGTGTCCTCTTGTGCTCCAAGGAAACCTGGCAGAGAAGTGGAGGCGATGGGAGCAAGCTTTTCGTGTATATTTGACGGCGTCTGGAGCTGACCGTTTTTCGGCAAAGAGGCAGGTTGCTGTCTTGTTGAATTGTGTGGGAGAAGAGGCAGTACAGATTTATGAGACATTTGGTTTTCCTGATGACGAAACACAGACTGTGGATGAGGTCCTGGAAGAATTTCAAAAGTATTGCACTCCTCGAAAAAACGTGATATTTGAAAGGTATTCTTTTTGGAATTATCCTTGGAAGGTGGGGGACACTGTTGAACGTTTTGTAACTGAACTGAAATTAAGAGCTGGTAGATGTGAGTTTGGTTCGGCATTTAATGAGCTGGTCAGAGATAAGCTTGTTTTTAGTGCGCCGGAGAGGTTGCAGCAGAAGTTGTTAAAGGAGTCTGACCTTACTCTCGAAAAGTGAGATGTCTACTATGGCAAAACAGTTTGATGAAACGGCAGAGATAAGAGAGAACTTTGAAGTCCCAGTACAGACTCTTGGGAATGTAAACTCCCGTTTGGGGCAGAGACAAGACTATGGTGGTTATAAAGGATGTTTTCAGTGTGGGAGTACACATAAACCTCAGAAGTGTCCGGCGTTAGGAAAAGTTTGTCATAAGTGTGGCAAGAAAAACCATTTTGCCAGGATGTGTAAGACGTCTGCAACTGGAGTCACTAAAGACCAAAGAAGGTGCCAAGTTCATGATATGGACTTACACAGCCTGTTTATAGGAGTACTATCTCAGGAAATGGACACTGTAGCTGTACAGCCTCCAGGATGGTTTGCGGACATTTTTTTGAGAGGGTTAAAAGTGCAATTTAAGCTTGACACGGGAGCTGAGGCAAATGTTCTCCCAGTTGAAATATACGACAAGATCCCAGGGCAGAAGAGTCTGGCCAAGACAAAGACAACATTGATGGCCTATGGAGGGACACGAATAGTGCCGTTGGGCACAATTGCCCTTGAGACCAGCACCACCAGAAGGAGCTTGGAACTGTTATTTTATGTGACTGATATATCAACCACTCCACTATTGGGAAGGGTGGCTTGTGAGGCTTTGAATTTGGTATGCAGAGTTGATAATGTACAACAACCTGAATTGGTGTCAAAAGAGCAGTTAGTGACAATGTATTCTGATGTCTTTGAGGGACTGGGAGAATTTGAAGGTTCTTACCATATAGAGCTGAACCCCAGTGTTCCTCCTGTAATTCATGCTTGCAGAAAAGTGCCTTATGGAGTTTTAGATAGATTGAAAGAGACTCTATGCCAGATGGAAGCAGCTGAAGTAATCTCCAAAGTAGAGTGCCCTACTGAGTGGGTGAGCAGTTTGGTGATTACTGAAAAAAAAATATGGAAAACTGCGTGTATGCCTTGATCCTCGTGATTTAAATAAGGCAATTAGTAGACAGCACTATACCATTCCCACAATTGATGATGTATTAAGCTCTTTAGCTGGTAAAAGATTCTTCACAATAGTGGATGAAAAGGATGGTTATTGGCAAGTGAAGTTAGATGAGAAGTCAGCGTTGCTGTGCACATTTAATACTCCGTGGGGAAGGTACCGTTTCAATCGCATGCCATTTGGTTTGAAATCATCTAGTGAGGTTTTCCAACAAAAAAATGAAGAGACATTTGGGCATATAGAAGGAGTGCACATGATAGCAGATGATATGATTATTGCAGCAGAAACTTCTCAGGAACATGACCAAATACTGCGTAAGGTGTTTGAAACAGCAAGGGCTAAAAATATCAAGTTTAATAAAGAGAAAATCCAATTTAAAGTGGATTCAGTAAAATATATGGGGCATATAATAACTGCTCAAGGTGTCAAAGTAGATGAGGAGAAGGTTAAAGCAATTCGAGAAATGCCTTCCCCGCAGGACAGGCAAGGTGTGCTTAGATTTTTGGGGTCGGTGCAGTACTTATCAAAATATATTCCAAGAGAGGCAGAATTGACGGCACCTTTGAGGAATTTATTAAAAAAGAATGTGTTGTTTCAATGGATGCCCGAACATCAGAAGTCCTTTGAAATAGTAAAACAGCAACTGTGTCGGGCACCTGTGCTTCAATATTTTGATGCATCTAAGCCACTGGTGGTTCAAGCAGATGCTTCAAAGAATGGTTTGGGTGCATGCCTCCTTCAAGAAGGGAGGCCAATATGTTATGCTTCCCGGGCACTCACCATGGCAGAGCAGAACTATGCTCAAATAGAGAAAGAACTGTTGGCTGTACTGTATGCAATAAGAAAATTCCACCAGTATGTGTTTGGCAAGCTAGTATTAGTACAGACTGATCATAAACCTCTAGAGGCAATCTGTAAGAAAGCTTTAGGCAGTGCACCTGCTCGCCTGCAGAGGATGCTGTTACAATTGCAGAGATATCAGATGGAGGTGAAGTATGTGCCAGGGAAAGAAATGTACTTGGCAGACACATTATCTCGGGCCACGGTAGATCCTCCAGAGAGTGATGTGGAACCCATAGATGATGAGAAAGTAATATATGAAATAGGTGAAATAGTAATGCACCCTACAGGGGTAAGAGCTATACAGGAAGCAACAAAACAAGACATACAGTTACAGGAGGTGGCATCTTTAATATCACGTGGATGGCCACTGCATTTGAGAGATGTACCATCAGCAGTAAAAGCATTTTGGGCTGTAAAGGACTTGCTGCGCTGTCAGGATGGTGTGCTATATGTTGATGAAAGGGTGGTTATTCCCGTATCTCAAAGACGGACAGTCTTGGAGCAGCTTCATGAGTCACATCAGGGCATGCAAAGAACAAAAATGAGAGCAAAGACAATAATGTACTGGCCAGGTATGGGCAAGGAGATAGAAACATTCATAGAAAATTGTTCAATATGCGCGAGATGTGCACCAAAAAATCAAAAAGAACCTCTCATACCACATGAAATTCCAGAACTGCCCTGGGAAAAGTTGGGAGTAGATATTTTTGAGTACAGGATGCAACCGTTTCTGCTGGTAATAGATTATTTCTCAAAATACCCGGAACTGGTGGGTCTCCCTGATAAAACAGCAGGAGCAGTAATTAGTAGACTGAAAGCAGTGTTTGCGAGGCATGGTATTCCAAGGATAGTTATCACTGATAACATGCCATTTGCAAGTCAGGAGTTCCAGCAATTTGCCCAAGGCTGGGGGTTTGAACAGCGCTTCAGTAGTCCAGGATACCCACAGTCAAATGGAATGGTGGAAAGGGCAATACAGTCCATAAAACTACTCCTAAAAAAGGCAGAGCAAACACACAAAGAACCCCAATTAGCATTATTGGAGTATCGTAACACACCGGTGACTGGATTGGAATACTCTCCTGCTCAGTTGTTGATGGGTAGAGTTCTGAGGAGTAAGTTGCCAGTGACTGAGGAAGTGTTACGGCCTAAAATACCTGTGGGGGCGAGGGAGAGCCTCAAAAGGAACCAAGAACGGCAAAAGTATTTTTATGATAGCACTGCGAGGCCACTTAGGCCATTGGAAGAGGGAGATCCAGTATGGTTTGAGTCAACAGAAGGGTGGTCCCCAGCGGTAGTCACAAGAAAGTGTGATCAGCCACGTACATACCGGGTAGTCACTTCATCAGGACGGGTGTATAGGCGTAACAGGCGAAGAATAAGGCCTAGGAGTGTACAAACTGAGGAGAGAAGAGGTAGACTGATTGAGAATAGTAAAGAAAGGCAAAGAGATAATAATGGAGAAGGAATTGGGAGAATACCTGATGCGCAAATAGATGCAAGGCAACCCAGGTATGTGACCTCATATGGCAGGTGTGTGTATATGCCTCAAAGATATATGTCATGACCTTGGTTTTAATATGTCTGTTTATCATTGTAATTTTAATATGTCTGTTTATCATTGTAATTTTGATTTGTTTTAATTTCTGTGTAAAAGGGAGATGTGATGTATGTATCTTTAAGTGGGGAATGAGTGGAGAATCTCATTGTGCACACCTGTATCCCATTAGCTGGGATACATGTATTTAAGCTGTACTCTATTCCCCTCCCCAGGACTCTCTCTTTACTCCCTCTCATCCTCCTTGTGGCGCAATGTCGCTGCTTTGTGTATTTGTTTAATAAACTATTGCTGCTGCCCAGTGAAGACTACTCCTCCTCATTGCCGAGGTCCGGAGTTTCCCTGAGAGACACTACACAGGCTCTGGAAGCACTTCCAGCTGTATCCCCACTTATGCAAACGAAACCGACATTTTGGATCCCTGGTGATGGCAGTGGAACATTTGCGGCTTCTGCCTTGTTTATCAAAACATACCAGATGCACTACTATATTAGCATGGGATAGTGCATGGATTCAAAATGGCTCATTTAAGATCGCTACCTAGGTAGAGAGATGGTTTAAACACAACGATTTTGCACGCCGACCGAGTTTTATTTAAACCTCCTACCTTGCACCGCTGATATCGACTCCGACCATCAATTGCCCATTCAGCGAAAGGATCTCATCTCGCAAGCGAACCTTTCCACACTTCCCTGCGGGGCTGTTTTTCTTTAAGTCGGTGACCCAGATGCTTCCAACATCCAGCACAGGACCCTTATGCCCCTTCCTCTTCTTCCCCACTCTCCTCTTTTCACCATAGTCCCCCAGAGCAGGGATATTCCCAAAACTTAGGCCAAGCGCCTCTGTCTTCCCTGGATCCTTGGTCAGGTACAGTGTGCAGATCTCCATATCCACAAAACAAGTACCATGTTGCAGTTTGCCCTCCTCTATTGGGAAGTTGAGCTGGATGTACTCCCTCAGCTTCTTAATGGCAGAGTGGCAAAGTCTGTGTTCCGGCTCCTCCACTCCCTCCTTCAGATGGTTTTGGAGCCACCGGTAAAGGATAGGAAGAAACAGCACCGCGTTCTCCGGAGTGATGGGCATTGTGGCCACGGCAGGGTCCCATTACGTGATGAACTTGTTATTGGATTGGGTCGTTGAGATTTGATCAACTCACCTTTCGGGATCAAGGTAGCTCTGCGCTTCATCAGCAGCCATACTGAGGGAAACCAAAAGTAAGGGAAGGAGCCCAAATAAAATAACAGAAATGAAAAAGTTCTCTCTTTTCTGCCGGTTTAGCCAAAGATAACAGAGCAGGCTTTTTAATTAAAAAGAATGAACACAATTGCTCTGGAGAATTCAGCAAGAGGAGGAAGGAAGCAGAGGTTTGGCTCTTTCCACAGCTGTCCGCACAGAAATCGCTCGGGCACTCGCTGCTCCACCGGCAGCGACCATAATTGCTCCTCCACGTTCATCAACACCTGCTTGACCTAGAAAGGGGGAAACAACATAGTTAAAACCATAATTCTCACTCTCAAATAAAGGATTTGAGAGCTGTCTGCAATGCTCATTAATGAGAAAGCTTTCCTTAACATTATTCTCTTTTCTCGTTAATTCTATAATCTGTTTTTCTATTCATTTGGTGTGTTTTTTTAAATACACTCGTGGGTTATCAGTCATGTTCTAGAAAGACTGCAGAAGAGGAACACGAGCAGGAACACAAAGAAATGTTTGTAAATGCACATGTCCACCTGCAACACTTGGAGATTGTATGTATGTGTTTGAATCCAGTATCTGCCCATCTACGTTGGAAAGAGTTTCCAAGATTCTGACAGGCTCTAGCATGGCCATGACATGGAGCACAATGAACAATGAGACACAAATTGAATGTGCATAGACATAGAAGCCTTCATAATGTTGCTAATCATAACATGTCTGTTTAACCTACACATTCTGCCAAAGCACGACCCTCCAAATTTGCCTTCCTTATTTTTGCTCTGGGTTGCAATGAATGCAGCCACGGGTTCGTCTTCCTTGTTATCACCCCTGGAATTACTGGTGGGATCTGCCTTTAAGGAATCCATGGATGGACATTTGTGCCTGGAGACAGACAGTCAGGCTGCGTATCAACAGCAGTGACCAGAGGAGGAAGGACCGCTGGGTGGAGCGCAGAGAGAAGAAACGCCATGGTGTATCTGTAACAGTGAAACCAGCCGCCTTCATCTGCCCCAGCTGCAACAAAACATCTCTCTCCTGTATCTGTCTCTACAGCCACAGCAGGTGCTGTAACTCTCCAACGTTTTGACTTCACCACCCAAAGGCGCATTCGTCCATCGTCTCTCAAGACAGATGGATGCCAACAACATTATCTTGTGAAACAAATATAAGTTGTAGGCACATTTTTCTTTGTCATAGCTACTTTGTCCATTCCCCAGTTGTGCCTCCGGTTCACATATAATTCGCCTCCCCTCCAATCTCTCTCAAACACACACAACACTTGCAAGCTTAACCTCAGAACTGACTGCTCTTGCAACTGTGCTTAGCTTAGGGCCAGTCCTGGAGACAGAGCGAGGCAGCCACCTCAAGAAACAGGTGATGCCTGATGGGGAACAGCAGCAAGGTGTGGGGAGACAGCTGTCAATGCCACCGCACCTGTTCTGTATCTCCCAAGTTAGCCTTCCCCCCTCAGATGCAACGGAGCATGTGGAATTAGGGGCAGTGGGGGGATATCTTATAATCTACAGCAAAATGTCTCAGGCTAGCCCTGCTGGTGCTGTTCCCTTCTGTCCACACTTGTCCACAAAAATGTCCTGTTAGCACAACAGAACTTCCATTCTCTATGCTCTTCCCAGGAGCCTCTGCCCCAGTCTGCTCCAGAGGTTTGGTGGAAGCCCCATAGTAGATTTGGGATGTGCAAGGGGGGCGGGTACAGGAAGGGAACAGTCGACTGAGAAAGTTAAAGTCCTTGCACTAACGAGACCCGTTATTGTTTTCTCTTTCTTTGAATAATTTTGGCTAAAATAAAATAAAATAAAATCTACAATTTCCCTGCAAATCCACATTTTCTATGTTTCTTTTCACTTCATATTATCCTCAAATAGCTGAATGAGGAAAGTGCCCTAACAGTTTCAACAAAGCTACCTTTGACCTTGCAAATAGAGATACAGAGGGGTCTTTGAATTGGCATCAGGTCCAGCACTGAAAGGAGAAGAATAACATCTAAAAGGCGGGCATACATGAAGAAGAACAATGCAATGCTAGTATTTCTCAAGATTACTTTATTAAACCAGTCCCAGAGCATTTTGGGATATCCTGATTACATGCAAAGTTTTGTTTCATCCTCTCTAACAAATTGAGCTCTTCCTTCCTTTTACGTCCCTCCCAGCGGAGTATCAAAAGCGTCCTCAGTACCAGAGGCTTAACAGAAAAAGAATTTTTCTGGCTTAACAGAAAAAGAATTTTTTATATATATACATATGTGTGTGTGTGTGTGTGTGTGTAGAAAGTAATTACAATGCCCATTGCTGACTCTTCAAGATCTGATTTATTTGCATACATTCTTCAGATACTATTTTTGAAAGACTGTGTATGAGACACATCCGAAGCCCAGCCCATTTTGATTTTGTTCATCTTCTTCAAAAGGACAGGCTGTTGTTTAGCTAATGCCAGAGCCAGTGTGGTGTAGTGGTTAAGAGCGGTAGACTCGTAATCTGGCGAACAGGGTTCGAGTCTCCGCTCCTCCACATGCAGCTGCTGGGTGACCTTGGGCTAGTCACACTTCTCTGAAGTCTCTCAGCCCCACTCACCTCATAGGGCGTTTGTTGTGGGGGAGGAAGGGAAAGGAGAATGTTAGCCGCTTTGAGACTCCTTCGGGTAGTGATAAAGCGGGATATCAAATCCAAACTCCTCTTCTAGAAGGCCAAACCAGACGAGACACCATTCATGCAATACAGACATTACATGGAAAGGCTTCTTAAACTCAATTGGTGGTGCAGGGACAGCTACCGGTAATCTGGAAAGGGACCCTGGCATGGAAAGTGAAGAGGCTTTGATTTTTTGCCCTCTGCTGCAGTCCCAGTATGGAGTCAGCCTTCCATGCTATTTACCGGTACATGGGGGGGGGGGAACCACCCATTGAAGCAGATGGCAGCTGCCCCAGGCACATGTCACCCCCAGGCATTCATTAGATTGGGACCACTGTAGAAAGTAAAAGGTTAAGGCTCGCGACCTCGTGCATACCTGGTTCCCAAGCCAGATCGGCTGTCCCACCTATGGTTAGATGTAGGTGTGGTTCTTCAGAACACTGAACAGCTGGAGACCTCTTTGTGAAGACCTTTTTGTAACCACAATACAATATTTGCATTTACTCCATCATTAACGGATTTGCTAATTTCATCAAAGGAAGAATAACATTTGCATGTGACCACTCTTAGAACTTAACATGAGGAATCTGGAAATATTAGGGATCAAAAAAGTTCTGGCACATCTGCAAATGTGCTCAATTCTTTTCCCAAGCCCTTTCTGTGGGAAAAGTTCACAATAATAAAGTTGCTTAGGAAACAAAAAAAACCCCAACCCTTACGGATTTCTTCCAAGGGCTCATGAATTCTAATTTCAATACATACATCGAGGACTTAAGTTTCTGGTGGGTTTTTTTCCAGTCTGAATTTTACGTATGACAAAAATCTGAATACAAAAAAGGAACACAAGGGGAAAGAATCAGCAGGGCAAAATCACTGTGGTTTTTTTTTTGTTTTTTTTTTTTTTTGCAACGGCTATAAATTGCACAGTCCTCTAAGGAACAGACTAGGCGGGTCATTCAAACACACCTAAGAGATGGCTCATTAGGGAACTTGCCTTTATATGAGAATATCTGCAGCTCATAAAACATAAAGGATTCCCTTCTTTCTAGACTAACAGAACTTTACATAGGATCATGGACACTTTTCAGCGAGGGAATCAAGAAAACACCTGTGGAGGCATAGAATACACTGGTTTTAAATCAGGACGTGGAAATGGAAGGGCTGCACATTGTTTTGTTTTAATTTTGTTTGCACTGTATTTAATTTTGTTTGCACTGTATTTTGTGGCAATGCTGGGGCAATTGAGTGTGCTGGCAATTTTAAGGATTTGGGGTGTTTTAACACGTGTGTTTTTCGTGATGCTCAATTGCTGTTTATTTGTGTAGTATAGTCTGCCACTTTGTGAAGTTATTTGCTTTAAAATTGGGATATAAATCTACTAATTACTGTAGATGTCTAAATTAAATCTAGCTTATTATAAATTACGTCAACGTCAACCCAGTTCTTGCAGTTACAGGTGGGTAGCCGTGCTGGTCTGCCATAGTCAAAACAAAATAAAATAAATAATTCTTTCCAGTAGCACCTTAGAGACCAACTAAGTTTGTTCTTGGTATGAGCCTTCATGTGCATGCACACTTCTCTTGGGCTTGCTGATCAGAAGGTCAGCAGTTCGAATCTGCACAACAGGGTGAGCTCCTGTTGTTCTGTCCCAGCTCCTGCCAACCTAGCAGTTCAAAAGCACGCCAGTGCCAGTAGATAAATAGGTACCGCTGCGGTGGGAAAGTAAACAGTGTTTCCATGCGCTCTGGTTTCCATCACGGTGTTCCATTGCACCACAAGCGGTTTAGTCATGCTGGCCACAAGACCCGGAAAGCTGTCTGTGGACAAACGCCGGCTCCATCGGCCTCAAAGCGAGATGAGTGCTGCAGCCCCACAGTCGCCTTTGGCTGGACTTAACCGTCCAGGGGTCCTTGGCCTTTATTGCAAATCACAATGTATGCAAAAATCACAATGTGGGGAAAACCGTGAAACCAACCCATCTCTCGATTGCTGCAACCCGTTAACTCTGCCGGCTCAGCGGCAAATCACATGAGCAGGACCGACAAAAATCACAAGGCAGTAAAAACCATGAAGACAGAAAATGCCTCTATATAGTTCCATCCTTATTTCAAACATGTATTGGTATACCATGATGTTTAGTTGGTGATGTATCACGATGTTGAAAACCAGATATCGCCCAGCCCTAATGCTGGCAAGAACCATTTCCATGGATTTTGAAGCCCCGTGCCATATCATAAGGTGCTCTCACAAGTTCACCTCAAGATTTGCCATGATGGCCTGAGGGGGCTGGTATTTGATCTCCGAATGTGTGGAACTAGCTGCACAGAGCCTGGCACCCCAGCCGCAGCACACAATCAACAGCTCTCTTAAACTCTGGGAAGACAAAAGACTAGTAAAAATTATTACCAGCTGCAACGAGATGGACTTCCAACATAAATACTTCCAAAATCTATTAATGCAATTACCCTCAATTTGATCCGATCTTCACAAGGCTGGAAACAGTTTTCTAGCGATTGGCTGTAAGGGTTCATCAGCATCAATGCCAAACAAGGCTTTCAGAGGAATGGCTGGACTTAAAGATATTGTTTATTGATGATTTCCAGTGCGTTGCTCATCCCCCAACCCCCGTTCCCATGTGAGCAGAAGTTATTAAAAAATATTCATCATGCTGCAAATTCCTTTCAGCCTAATATGGTGGTCCACTGAACATAGCAAACAGCGCTTCCTTCATGGCATATAGCAGCCTTTGCCAACCTGGTACCTTACAACTCCCATCAGCGCATCTTCTAGCCTGGTCTTGGCTAAAGACCAACAGCAGCTCTACCACTATACAAATTTATCATTAAAAGAAAGCAGAAATGAATCCCCATATGCATGTCTGGGTTGAAGTTGAATCGTGGGTCTGGAAAGACTGAAGACTATGGCATGTCTAATGCACACAGGTGCAGAAGCTACTCCGTCCTTTTAGATGGGAAAGCACAAAATAAATAGGGAAATGGCTGTAGCTCACTGGTAGATCGTCCGCTTTGCATGCAGAAAGTCCCCAGGTTCAATTTGCAGCACCCCCAGGTAGGGCTGGGAATGCTTCCGGTCTGAAACGTGAGAGAGGCACCGTCAGAACACTAAATTGGATGCCGCAATGGTGTGAATTCTGTGTAAAGGCTGCTTCCCTACATACCTACATTCACAGATCCTGCCTCTAATTGAAAGCTCATGGAGAATAAAAAGCTTCTGTGGCAGATGCAAGGTTTTAGGTGCTAAGGGAAGACATCTGAACACACATTCATATGTTGCTTTCAGGGCAGCATATGACACCATGTCCATCACACAAACTGTTGCATATGTCTTCATCCTGAAAGAATTCTGTGAATCCAAACCATTTTCTTAACTTTGCAAGTACCTGAATTGGTTTGATGAACTGCCCACAGAATTTGGACAAGCAAGGAGTTGTGTGTGTGGCATTGTTGTTGTTCAGTCATTTAGTCATGTCCGACTCTTCGTGACCCCCATGGACGAGAGCATGCCAGGCACTCCTGTCTTCCACTGCCTCCCGCAGTTTGGTCAGGCTCATGTTGGTAGCTTCGAGAACACTGTCCAACCATTTCGTCCTCTGTCATCCCCTTCTCCTTGTGCCCTCAATCTTAACCAACATCAGGGTCTTTTCCAGGGAGTCTTCTCTTCTCATGAGGTGGCCAAAGTATTGGATCTGTCGTTCCTGTGAGCACTCAGGGCTGATTTCCTTCAGAATGGATAGGTTTGATTTTCTTGCAGTCCATGGGGCTCTTAAGAGCCTCTTCCATAATGTGTGGCATTATTCTGCTCATTTGCACATGAGCTTTTCCTAGCAGTGTGTAAGGCACATGCCCCAAATGCCTCTGATTTGATGTTGCGAGGCTGTATGGTTTCTCTTAAAGGCTAACCTTAAGGAACCTACAAAAAGTAGGCTTCACATTCCAGCAGCGAAGGGGTGAGGCTATTACTGCCTTCACACCCGAGATTTCAGTGCTGTTTACTCTCCTGGTTTTCAAATCCATGCGTCACCTTTAATGAACTTAGGGTGTGAGCTTTGTTGGGTGGAATGCAAATTCACTTATCCTCCTGGAAACCTTTCCACCCATTTCTGTGTGGAGTCAGAATTCCTCAAGCTGCTTTCACAAAGAGGCACTTAAATAGGCTTGCGCTGATCTATTTAAACGAGTAGATTAAAACCAAAGGAAGCTTTAGTTGATCAATCAATGAAGGGAAACTTTAATAGGTTAGGGCAGAGGGTTAGCAGGGCACATTTTTAAGTTTTGTTGAATAATTGAAATTTAAAAAGATTGCCTTTCCTTTCAACAGTAGATTGTGTCCATATTTATTAAGCTTTTCTCTCCAAAATCTCAAAAATGAATCTATACTGAGATGGTGGTGAAAAGTAAATCTATTCAAATGTAATTCAATCAGGGGACGAATAATCAACTAAGGTTGCAAACCTACGTACACTGACATGGGAGTAAGCCACATTGAATTCAGTTGAGCTTACCTCTGAGCAGACATATCAAGGCTTTCACTCTAAATACATTTTATTTAATTTACTGGTATTTATCACATTAGGGACCCAGGTGGCGCTGTGGGTTAAACCGCAGAGTCTAGGGCTTGCTGATCAGAAGTGTCAGCGGTTCGAATCCCTGCCACGGGGTGAGCTCCCGTTGCTCGGTCCCAGCTCCTGCCCACCTAGCAGTTCGAAAGCACGTCAAAGTGCAAGTAGATAAATAGGGACCGCTCCAGCGGGAAGGTAAACGGTGTTTCCGTGCGCTGCTCTGGTTCGCCAGAAGCAGCCTTGTCATGCTGGCCACATGACCCGGAAGCTGTCTGTGGACAAACGCCGGCTCCCTCGGCCTATAGAGCGAGATGAGCGCCGCAACCCCAGAGTCGGACACGACTGGACCTGATGGTCAGGGGTCCCTTTACCTTTACCTTTATCACATTAATAACCCATCCTTCCTCCAAGGAGCCCAAGGTGGCACACATACCGTACTTCTTGGGAGGGGTGGCTAATACCCCAGAGGACAGGATCACACTTCAAAATGACCTTAACAGATTAGAGAACTGGGCCAAAGCAAGCAAGATGAATTTTAACAGGGAGAAATGTAAAGTACTACACTTGGGCAAAAAACGGCACAAATACAGGTTGGGTGACACCTGGATTGAGAGCAGTACATGTGAAAAGGATCTAGGAGTCTTGGTAGACCACAAACTTGACATGAGTCAACAGTGTGATGCAGCAGCTAAAAAAGCCAATGCAATTCTGGGCTGCTTCAGAACTTCTCCCACTCAGCAAGGGAGGCATGGAGTGGAGCAAGCAGGGATGGTGCAAAAGGGCTTGTCAAGTATAGTTATTTAATTGACAGTGAAATAGGGAATGCCTAAATATGTATTACTGAAGGTTTTAATGTGGGGAAATTCCACTTAAGTATACTAAGTGGTCTCTGAACTCATTGATGGGTTGATAATTTACTGTTCTCTGCTAGCTAGCGCACAAGTATTTGACCTTAGTACACAACTGCAAATTCATAATCTCGGAACGTTGGTGGCTGAGTCTTTGTTCTCAGAGACTGTGGAAGTAAGGACGTGTAAATGACCCTCTCTAGTGAGTGAATACAGCTCCAGGCAAAATGGAGACTGTAAAGAGAGACACAGCTCAGATTTTAGATCTGTTTCAAATATTTCATATTTTATAAGAAGCTGAACCTGTGCTGGAACTGCACGTGATCTTATGGATATTTTGGATATACCATTTGCTGTTTTTTGTTCTGTTTTGAATAAAGTTCTGAAAGTGAAGCTTTAATTAAACTGATGAGCTTTGACAATGTTTTATTTCCAAAAGGGATCTGTTTTTATGCATCCAGTCGCTTCAGGTTATGCAATATTAGTATCTGCAATAGCGTTTGCATTTCTTGTTCAGGCCTAAACACCTGAGCAGGGCTCTGGCCTGTGTGACATTAAACTAAAGTACACAATACACACACAATCACCAACATGATTTTGAACCCTTAGAAGGAGCACAGCTACTATTTTCTAGTTCAGGAAGGCATACAGTGAAGCCAAACAGACCATATACTGTGTTCATCATTTTCCTGCCTTGGAAAGAGGTGCTCACCATATTTATAAGTTTCAAGGGTGCTTTGAAACCCAGTCATTTTTTTAAAATAGTTTACCACCTCCTCTCCAGGTTTATGAGAATATAACAAGCCAAAACACCTTAATGATGTCAAACCTTAAATTTTACTCTCCAAGTGAATATTTTTAGAGCCGTTATAGGAAAAGCTTAGCAGCAGATCACAGATCCATTTAGTCCAGCATCCTGTTCCCAAGAGTTGCAAGCTAGATGCTTCTAGGAAGCTCATACGCAGAGTAAAAGCCATTGCTTGCCCTCAACAAATAGGATTCGGGGGTATACTGCTTCTGGACATGGAAGTTCCATTTAGCTACTGTACTTAAGTTGCTGCTGATACACGTCTACACTATTGGCTCCGACCCCAATAGTCATCCTTTTGGAAGCCAGTGAAGGAATTCTGTATGGCTAAGTTCATGCTCATGTGTGCAGAAGTAGGAATGGGCTTTAAATCTTTGGTTTTCATCTTGCCTCTTATTCTTGGATTTGGTGTTACATTATCAACGACATGCGGTTTTAATTACGTACATGCAGCCAGAGGCCTATGTTCAGCAAATGCATAATTAGAAATCCTAGTAAGAAACAAGAAAAACACAGCACAAATGCGGACAGTTTACAATGTTGTCCCGGCAGATATGACAGGACCTCTCCTTCCTTTCCTCCTCTCCAACCCCACACAAACACCCAGTCTGTTCCAGAGGGTTCCCTTACTTTCTATAATAGGTAAAATGTAAAGGAACCTTGGACGGTTAAATCCATGGGGTGCAGCGCTCATCTCGCTTTCAGGCCGAGGCAGCCGACGTTTGTCCACAGACAGCTTCCCGGGTCATGTGGCCAGCATGACTAAACCGCTTCTGGTGCAACGAAACACCGTAACAGAAACCAGAGTGCACGGAAACGCTGTTTACTTTCCCACCGTAGCGGTACCTATTTATCTAGTTGCACTGGCGTGCTTTGAAACTGCTAGGTTGGCAGGATCAGGGACAGAGCAATGGGAGCTCACTCCGTTGCAGGGATTCGAACCGCCAACCTTCCAATTGGCAAGCCCAAGAGGCTCAGTGGTTTAGACCACAGCGCCACCTGCATATTAGTGGTACACAGGGAGCTGTGGGAGAGAGGAGGGGAAAGGTATATATCACTTATGCGAGCCAAAGTCTGTTCTGCAGGCAGCCCAACCCTGTTGAATCCTAGGTGTGGCAACTGGATCTGCGCTTAAAAAAAACACCACACAACAAAAACCATATTTGAATGTGTACTTACAATTCTTTTGCACATGTTTTCTCCCAAATCACACATTTCTAAATTTTCCAACCCCTTCCAAATCATATGTAGCTGGAAGGAGGGGGGAACCATGATTTATACATGCAGACTTTGCAGTCAACACAGTATGGACAGTATTGTTATTATCATTATTAATGCACGTATTTCATACAGTAGTACCAAGAACTCACGTATGAAATGACCTGGAAGAAGCAATCGTCCCCGGCAGGAGGGAAAGCACTCCGCCCATGCTCAGAGACAGGATTTTCTTTATTGTTGCTTCTCTCATGTTCCAGGTAATTTCAAAAACAGGAGTCTGGTAAGCCCCGGTTCAAATTAAGCCCTGGAAGCAGCCCTTTGATAATGCACAGTCGGCTGCAAAGCTTTGATAAGGAAACAGCCTTCAGTTTCATGTATTATATTAAGTAGGCTCTTGCCACAGTTTTTTGGGGGGGAGGGGGAGGGAGAAGGCGAATTTTTTAAAAAGATACTTTGGAATGGTCTTTTATTATAAACGGTTTAGCACCAGAGTTAATCAAAAATCAAGAGCTCCCCGATTATCTCTGCATTTACCATCCCTCCGGACTCTTTAAAATTCTGGAAGGAAACTCTTAATGTCACAGAGTCTTTTGGAGTTGCTTCTCTGCCAGGAGCCTCATTGCCCCCCCACCCCCACCCCGCAACAAGTCACAAAATTCTACTCATACATTTACAATTCCATCTCTTCCCTGCACCCCACCCCCAGAAAAAAAAAATCTGTTCATTTAACATTAAAAATTAATTCAACTTCTTCAGACCTCACAAAGAAATTAGGGCGCAAACGAGGCTTTGAAAAGTGTCAGGAGGGAAGGATAAAAATATTGCTGAGTGCCTCGGTCTGGGGGGAAAATACAACTAGCAGAGAGAAGGGGAGGGGGAGAGGAGAAGGGCGTCATTTAGCCTCATTTTGGTTTATGTCCCTATTGTTACTCAAAAATCCACTCACCCTTGCTTTCTGTGCAAAATTTTCTCCCTCTCTCCTTTGAAAATGGGAGTACCCAATTTATCTCGCTGTAAAGTCTTTTGGGATCATCTTCTTAATTCTGAAGTGCCTTTTTATTTTCCCTCTCTTTTCCTTTATTTTTTACATCGGCATAAAGAAACACTTCCATATGTTCCTTCCCACCCCACCAAGCCTTTCTGGGTTTATAAATTTTATCTGTTAAATATTTACCCATGAAAAAATTGTTTGAAACTGGAGCGGTCCAAAAGGCTTCAGAAAAGCAGCCATGTAGAGTTTTCTCCCCCCCTTATTCTCTTCCAGGAGAGAGACTGCCTAGATGAGGCCATTTTTCATGTGTGCCCAATTTCTTCCTGTTATGTACAGTATATTCTGACGTATAAGACTACTTTTTAATCCAGGAAAATCATCTCAAAAGTTGGGGGTCGTCTTATATGCCAGGTGGAAAATCTGTGGTCGAGTATATCTCAAACTCTATATTTTAACTGGAAAAGTTGGGGGTCGTCTTATACGCCCAGTCGTCTTATACGCCAGTATATACGGTATTTTAAAAAGCAGCAGGGCATTTATCAATCAGGAATCTGGGAGCAGCGAGGGCAATACCTCAGCTCTAGAAGAGGCGTAGCCAATGTGGTGTTCTTCACATGTTGTTGGACTACAACTCCCATCATCCCTCTCCACTGGCCATGTTGGCTGAGCATGATGGGAGCTGGAGCCCAACAACATCTGGAATAAACCGTCAGGGCTGGAGTCAGACGCAGGTCTGCACAAAAGACACAGGGCTCTGTTGTCAGCGAAGTTAGCTCTTTATTCAAGCAAACAGCGTAACTACAACTCAGCAATCCTTCCCAGTAGGTCTTGCAGTTGCTAGAACTGAAGATTCCACCCTTTCCCGGATGTTTCCTAAGCAGCCTCAAACTGCATCTGTGCACTTCTGGTTCTGTCCTCCTCATTATCCTGTGCATTCTTGGAAACCAGGGCGGAGGAGAACAAAATAGGGAGCACCCCCCAAATTCTTCAGCAGCCTCTTGATCACCACCCCTCCTCTGCTTCAGCCTCAGAGTCTGAACTGCTCCCTGTCACAGGTTCTTCCTGCTCACTAAACCCTGTTGCCTCTTCACCCTTTGGCACCTCCTCCCAATCTTCTCCCTCTGACCTCTTCTCAGTGTCCCACCACCAATCCCCTGGCTCTGAGCCTTCCTTCTCTGGGGTTTCCCATGGGGCTTCCCTGGCACCTGGTGCCTCCAGTCACTCCTCTTTGTCCATTCTGTCCCTGACACCTCCTGCCATTAATGTCGCTGCAGCTTACCTGGATGGGGTGGCAGCGTCATGGCGAGGAGACAGCGGTTCCACCTCACAACACAGGTCACCACTGCAACCACTTGCTCTAAATGTCTGTCCCCTTGTATGCACTTTGGATGAAACTTTGGTGGAACTCCTCACTGGAGCATGAGGAAGGGTCATCAAGATGAACAGGAGAATCCTTGTCAATGAATTAATTCTTACGGCTTTCAGTGGGGTTTTTTAAATACTACTTGACCGGAATGTGGCTTTAACTTGTTTAATTTAACCTTGTTTATTCTCACAGTCTGCATTAATTGGGCTGTTTCTGCGTGCCAGTTTGAGCTTCCCTTGGGAAGGAAATCCAGAATATAAGCAATAAATTAAACGAGGTGGCAAAATCCTAAAGCAGAAGAATAGATGAAACCAAATTGAAAGCTGAGAAATCAGGTGTTTGAGAGGAAAGGGACACAGATGGCACTGTGGTCTAAACCACCGAGCCTCTTGGCCTTGCCAATCGGAAGGTTGCTGGTTCGAATCCCCGCGAGCTCCCATTGCTCTGTCCCAGCTCCTGCAAACCTAGCTGTTCAAAAGCATTCTAGTGCAAGTAGGTAAATAAGTATTGCTGCAGCGGGAAGGTAAATGGCATTTCCATGCACTCTGGTTTCCTTCATGGTGCTCCGTTGTACCAGAAGTGGTTTAATAATGCTGGCCACATGAGCCAGAAAGCTGTCTGTGGACAAACGCCGGCTCCCTCGGCCTGAAAGCAAGATGAGCGCTGCAACCCCATAGTCACCTTTGACTGGACGTAACGGTCCAGGGGTCCTTTACCTTTACCTTATGAGAGGAAAGAGACCTAAGCAGAAAACCAAGTCCTTCACAGACAGTGGCTTATCCAGCGCATGGGATTTCATGTCATTGTGAAAACACATATATGGAGTTCCAACAACATGGTAGAAATTTCCCAGTCCATGTAGTGAGCTGCTGTATGCAGCTCCTCTCTTGAGGAACTCCTCTCTCGATAGTATTATTTATAGTTAGAGATTGCCGTGGTAATTAAGGTTGGATAAGCTATCTCAGAATTCTCCACAGGCTAGAATCCTATCTGCATTCCAGTACTGAAATTAGCTTGCATCCAACAACACCTTCACAGTTCATCCCTCCAATGCACAAGTCAACACTGAGCATGGAAAGCAGAAAGCAAATTACTTCCAGTCCAAGTCACTTTTCAGTAGTTATTCAATTAATTCCATGGTGTTGTTTTTTTCATGAAATTACTCCTAAAGCACCTATTACAATCCATCTCAAAGAAGTGTACAAACGATGAAATAAACAACAGAACATTAAAATCACAATAACTGATAATGCAAGGCGCACCAGTAATTAAATCCTGATGTTAAGCACCCGAGACAGCCTGAATACACATGTGTTGTTGTTGTTGTTGTTGTTGTTGTTGTTGTTGTTGTTATTTAAAAAAAATCAGCGTTGGTGTTTGCTGGAGTTTTGAGAAGAGGCAATTTTACAGGAAGAGAGGCCACCACGGAGAAGGACCTCCCCTTGGTTGCTGCTAACTGCAGGTTGTGACAGGTTTTTGGTAGCCAAACCACCCCTTTAGGAGCAGTGGAATAGGCTTGTGAGATAGGACACTCCAGAGAGTAATCTTGCCACCAACCTCAAAGGAAACCCCATACAGAGCACATTACAGTAATCCCATCTAGAGATTACCAGTGCATGGGTCACAGTGGCCAGGCTATCCCTTATACAGCTCCTCCTTCTTTATTATTATTGCCTTTTGACAGGGAAAGTGTTGGTTTACTAAGCCTAATCAAAGACCTACAAATCAGCGTCCCTCATTAGTCTGATCCCAAGAGGGGAAGAAACGTTGCCTTCTTGACTTTGTTTCCTTAAGAAGCTTCTTGTGTTCACACATATCATTACCACTCAAAGCCGCCAAAAGAGGATAAATCCTATTACAGAGAGGAGCCCCCCCCCTCTCCAACTATCTAACGTCATGCGATGCTACCCTTTGGCAAATGCAGCTGCGCTCTTTCAAGATGAGAAGAAGGGTTGGAGTAACACACAAACGCCGATACAGTATCGTATGTGTTTAAAATTAGCCAGCTTCTTAAAGCACAGGCTGTAAGTGTCTGGATATGTGCATAAATTCCTTCCAGATGTTCCAAACTACCCACACAAGCGGTCGCTTCCCCAGGACCACTCCCCAACACCAACACCTGGGGGGGGGGGTTGTATGGATTTTGCAATCAAGTTAGAAAAAGTAATTATAATAATAAAAAAGGCCCTTGAGTTTGAAATGTGCTTTATTAAGTAATGGAGGGGTACAAGCACAGCAAAGCAGAGAGCCGGTTGATGGATGAGAAGAGGATTATTTCAAACCGGCCAAGAAGATCTGAAGGGTAAACATTCTCTAAATGTTAACTTTGAGATCCTAGCTTGCTGGGATCACGAGGTGGGGGCAGAATCTAGCATTTCAAGGTGTTAGAAACTACTAAAACTAAAACACAACACTGCTTACAAGTTTTACAGGATTTCAGCATTTATCCTCTGTTCTTCCGCTAAGATTCACAGAGCCAAAGCAAGGCCAGATTGGTGGGCAAAATCTTTTGTATTTCCCTGTTCTGCGAGGCTAACAACACAAACACAACGGCAGTAGTGCAATCCTAAACGTGGCTTATGGCAGCCTGTTGGCTTCCTTGACATTCCCATTTCCATTAAAATAATGATTTTTTTTTTTAATTGGTGGTCCTTTTGGCTGTAAATGTATACTTCAAAGTACATGGACATTGCCTGGGTGTTATCTCAGAACCCAGAGGAATATTGAATTAGACAGGTGTTGCCAGGATTTGGGGGACTGTTGGCATCTTTGCAAGCCGGACAAACTGTTGTGAGCACCTTACAGACACACACACACACACACAGAGAGAGAGAGAGAGAGAGAGAGAGAGAGAGAGAGCAACCTATTCTATTTACTACAATAGAATACTTCTTCCAGGCCAAATTTCAGCGTGGGTGGGGGGGTGGGGACTCCTGAGTGCATTGGTGCGGTTGCCATATTTTGAAGAACAAAAAAGAGGACACATTTGCAGACTTCTACTTTGAACTCTCATTTTACATACCCATAAAAAAGAGGACATGTCCTAGAAAAAGAGGGCATATGGCAACCCTAGGACCCCTGAGTGCATGGGCACCCCTGGAATAAGATTTGTGGAGTTAGTTAAAAGGAGAGACCTGCTTAGCTTCTTTTCCCTTTCCATGACTAGTAAATGTTGAATAAATTAAGAACCAAAGACAGATCATGAGCATCTGCTTCATTTAAAGAGGTCACATCCTTCCTCAAGGCAGAACGTGAGTTGTTTGGGGGCAGATTCTCTCTCCCCCCCCTTAAATTAAGCACAGCCCTGGCAGATCAAAAGTGATCATTATCTGAACCACCACTCCAGTCTCTTCTCCCAAACAATGGAAAAAGTCCTTGCTACAATTTATTTTCAAGCCATGGCAAATCACCGCTAATGAATTCTGTTATTAAGTGGGTATTTCTCAGCCACGCCTCCCACTTCCAGTCCCTCCAAGGAATCGCAAGAGAAGTGGATACACTTGTCGAAATGTTCGGAGAATGTGGCTTTTCTCTCTACTGAATTCCACAGGAGATATAGAATACATACAGGAAATTCACAGACGGGAGGGGAGAAAGTCTTTGATGGCAAATAGAATTCCTGTCCATCTTTTGAGACGATGTACAGCTGCCCGGTAGAGATAAAATGGACAGAATGTTGGATTTAAAAAAGCGAAGTTTTTCGCATCCTATTGATGGTATCCGATTGCACCCCTCTGTCGGCGGTAACACAGAGAGAGTTATATGGCCATTTTGGCAGAAAAACAAAAGTCTCAAGATGCATTTTGTACTTAGAATGCATGTAGGAAGGAAATGAGGTCAGGTCATTTGTAGTTTGGTCCAACACACACACAAAAAGTGTTTCATAGCCTGGGCGCAAATCCTAACAAAGCTATCTTCCTCCAAACACTTAAAATCTGTTCTTATTTGCTGAGAATGTCACCTCCAAAGAATGGAATCCTCTTGTGAGCTCATCATAGAGAATAGCAAAGTAGTCTCTGAAGGTTCCCAGGGATAACGTCCAACCCAGCATTTCCCCCAATATTTAAACTACAAAGCAGGCAGCTGTGGTTCCACATGTGCATCGGGACAATAAAAACAAAACGCTTTGATAGCAACAGCTGTGCAAAATTCAACCAGTGTCCTGATTGTGCTCCATTTAGAATCTATCTGCAGGGAGATCTGCTCTGTGGGGAACTGGCTGCAGGGAACAGACCATGCTTCCTCAACCTCGGCCCTCCAGATGTTTTTGGCCTACAACTCCCATGATCTCTAGCTAGCAAGACCAGTGGTCAGGGGTGATGGGAACTGTAGTCTCAAAACATCTGGAGGGCCGAGGTTGAGGAAGCCTGCAATAGACCAAATCTGCATTACAAAGGTGTCTGCAAACAGGACATGAAGGCTGGCAACACCAACCCTGTGTGGGAATCCCTTGCAGATGACCAGAGTGCCTGGAAACAGACAGTCAGGTTGTGCATCCACAGCAATGACCAGAGGAGGAATGACAGCTGGGAGGAGCGCAGAGAGAAGAAACGCCATGATGCATCTGCAACAGCACAACCAGATGCCTTCATCTGCCCCAGCTGCAACAAAACATATCTCTCCTGTATCAGTCTCTGCAGCCACTATAACTCTCCAACGGCTTGACTTTACCCCCAAAGACACACACTTCCATTGTCTCCTGAGACAGACAGATGCCAACTATATTGAGTAATCTATGTATGTGGTGCTTTGCAAGTAAAGGAGAGGGGAAATCCCCTTCCTGGTTAGAGATGTCCTCTGTATCTATATGCACCCTTCCCTAGAGGATGGGAAGGTGGAGTCTTAGTCATTACCAAGTGCGAGCTGCCATTTTAATTGCCCAAAATGCCCTGGAGTGATGCTGTATCAGGGGGAATTGCCATGGGAAATTTAAATGGCAGTCCTGGCCAGCATCAACACTGCAGTTACTGCTGTTTGCTGGCACCAGCACAGAGTAAGCCTGCAAGGGCTCACGAGAGGGCACTCTACCAAAGGCCCCCTCAAATCGAGGCAAACCCTGAAATCCATCTGCCACTTATATGCACTGTAAAAACAGAGGAACCACCAGATGAAGACTAAAGAGGATGCAGATTTGCATAACATTGGCATCCACATGTACTAATATATATGGAAAGCTGCAAAGCTGGACTCTCCTTCCTTGGAGGTTTTTAAGCAGAGGCTGGACAGATATTTGTCATGGATGCTTTAGCTGAGATTCCTGCAATGCAGGGGGTTGGACTAGATGACTCTCGGGGTCCCTCCCAACTCTACAATTCTATGACTCTGAAGTCAGAATTACTTTGAATAGAAATAGCACACATCTCACAATTCCAGGGGAGGACTGTAACCAGGTGATCTGTGTGCCCTTCCACCCATAGAATCATCAAGTTGGAAGGGACCCTGAGGATCATCTAGTCCATCCCCCTGCAATGCAGGAATATGCAGCTGTCCCATACGGGGATCGATCCTGAAACCATGGTGTTATCAGCACCACACTCTAACCAACAAAGCTATCCAGGCTATATGGGTAGCTCCAAGGCCCCTTCTCTCTCTCTCCTTGTAATTCTTTTTTTGTAGTCCTTTTTAATTTTTAATAATGTTCTTCTTTTTTTTCATGGTATAGAAGATAAATTTTGAGAAAACAATGGTTTCTCCTTGTGATTCTCTATCTCTAGACCAGACTTGGCCCAGGCAGCCTTTCAAGCAGAGGGCTGCCCACTGTAAAGTAGGGCACACAGCTACCTAGAGCAGGGGCAGCCAACGTGGTGCCCCCCCCATATTGTTGGACTCCAGCTCCCATCATCCCTGGCCATGGGCCACACTGTGTAGAGCTGATGGGAGTTGTAGTCCAACCACATCCACATGCCTAACTCTGACCTAGAGTCATAACCGTGCTCTTCCTGCATGAAAGAGGTCTACCTAGGAGGCCTCAAGTAATGTTTGGAATAAATCTGTGCATGTGTTTTTGTGTGTGTGTTTGTGTGAACCTATGATGTTTATGCTTATGCAGTGGTACCTCTAGATGCGAACGGGATCTGTTCCGGAGCCCCGTTCGCATCATGAGCAGAACACATCATGAAGTGTCGCATCTGCGCATTTGCGCGACGCAATTCGGCGCTTCTGCACATGCGCGTGATGTCATTTTGCGCATCTGTGCATGTGCAAACCACCGAACCCGGAAGTAACCCGTGATGAACGCAACATGCAGCGGCCGTAACACAAGGTATGACTGTAGTGGGGGGGGGGAACCAAAAAAACTTCCCCTTTCTTTTAAATTGTGGCAGAAGAGTGCCATCTGTTTCTTGCTCTGGCCCACTTTTTGGCGTGCTCCTGACAGCTGTTTCAAGGAAAAACTTAGTCCCGGCACACAGGAGCTGTGCCCCCAAAGGGCTGGCCTAGAGGAGGATGTACATAATTCGATTTGAAGGCAAGGTGCTGCTCAGCAGAGCAGGAAATTAGGAACGCTATTTTTAAATTTGGAGAACTTTAACAAAACGTTGAGAATATTTCCTTCCCTCTCCCCCCATGGGATTAGAGAGATTTAGGAGTTGCCGGAGTGTCGTTTTGATAAAAACTAAACGGCTTTCAAAGGCCCCAGAGCAACTCTGGCCACTGCCGGAAGATCACCGAGTTCTCAAGAGGGAGGAAAAAACTTATTAAGTGATCTTTTAAATCACTGACTGCCAACCTGTGTGCCATGAACAATGCAGCCATCCCGTTGGATGGGTTCAGCACCCTGTCCCTCGCATGGCCCAGTGCCGGGAGTCTACGCATAGGGCAGCCATGTGTCTCCTGCTTTATAAGTTCTCTGTTCAAAGGGATGTCCTAGCCAAGTGCAGAACAAAGGCAGAGAACCGAAAGAATAAGAGGGGAAGGTTTTGAAAGACTGGCAACATGTCACAGTTTGGTCACTCCTTCTCATGTGGCAAGGAGTGTCTGTTCCTCCATACCCAGAACTCTTCCAAACATACTGTACTCACGACAAGAAAGATTGCTTCTGAATTATGCTTACCAATGATTTAGTTTTCATCTGCTCCAAAATGCACTTGATAAATAATGACAGGTGGAATATATAGGAGGTAGGAGGGGGGTCGGAGGGGGTCATACGTACTACAAAACCTGAACAGTATCAGTTTGCCTTTTAAAAAAGCAAAGTTTCTTTGTTCCTTAAAAACAGCTCTCTTTTTTTAAATGCAATTTGGAAGAAAAAGAAGAGAACAGATAAGTTTTGCATCCTCATTCTTACAGAAACATTTACCGAATGCTTTTTTTCAAGTATCACATGGGAGAAATTTGGGGGAGTTATTAAGGAAAGGCTATAATCTCTCCTCATACCAGCTCCTTGATCCTTCAGTTACCATTTAGTAGACAGCTTAATATTCTTCAGTTACAGGTAGGTAGTCGTGTTGGTCTGACATAGTCAAAACAAAACAATTTTTTAAAAAAGTTTCTGCTTGCTCTCTCTCTCTCTGGGTTTGTATCTTGCCAAAATAAAAAATAAAAAGTTTGTTCTTGGTATGAGCTTTCGTGTGCATGCACACGAAATATTTTTTAATATTTTTAAAATACTGTATACTGTGCATTATACAGCGTAAGGGCATTTTCCAATTTCCTTAGCATATATATATATATATATATATATATATATATATATATATATATATATATATATAATTTTAGTGGCCCCAAGTATATCCAACCCTGAATGGAAGTAACAGTTCCACTGATGGAAGGACAATGAGGATTCCCTCTCAAAAGCTGCAGAGGTAGAAGCATCACATGGCAAGACCAGCTGTTCCCAAAACACCCTGCAAAGGCGCATTTCTGCTTCTGTCATGCAGATGTCTTGCCCTTGAGTGTCAACCTTACTTGGCATAAGAATCTGTGAGAGGCACGGAGGAAAATGTCAAATTCGACTTCAAACGCAACAGCACGTTTCTATTTTTCCTTCCCAAATGAATTTTGGTCACGGAAAGGTCACCCCACCCATCAATGACATTTCTGCCTTCTTAGCACTCTGCAGCATATGCTTAAGGGCTTCTTACAATACAACAGATGACCAAAAAGAAATAAATCCGAGCCCGTTAAGGCATGTGCAACTTTGCTATGGCTAGAGAGCAAGACAAGAGGAAGACGAAGTTTTTGCTTTCACTCCTGTCAAAAACCATCTCAACGAACTAATCTGACTCGGGAGAACTTAGACCTAGAGATCGGAACGCCTTGCAAGTAGAGCTGGCGGAGAATTCTGACAAAAATAGAGATGGGAGTGGAAATTGCCAGTGTTCCTTTATTTGCCCCCTGGCCAGAGCAGAAATCTGTGTGTCTAGTTCTGGGGTAGGCAACCTAAGCCCGGGGGCTGGATGCGGCCCAATCACCTTCTCAATCCGGCCCACGGACAGTCTGGGAATCAGCGTGTTTTTACATGAGTAGAATGTGTCCTTTTATTTAAAATGTATTTCTGGGTTATTTGTGGGGCATAGGAATTCGTTCACATGGTCTGAAGGACAGTGGACCGGCCCACGGCTGAAAAAGGTTGCAGACCCCTGGTCTAGTTACTCAGAAAGGTGGGCTGGACTATATTTTGACAGAATCCTAGTGTTTGGGTGAGAAAACAGGAAGCCACTGCCCGGCAGGGGGAGTTGGGGTAGGAAACATGAAGTTCAGGCAATAACTGAAAACAAAATAGGAAACAGGAAGGCCTTAATATCAGAATGACATAATTCCCTTAGTCACCTCACATATCTGAATAAACAGCTGTTCCAGGTCTGCTTGCTGAGAAGGGGATGTGAATAAAATGAAAAACACAGTGGTTCAGTATATTTTGTTAAGTATTATTATTACGAGGGAGTTGCAGCAAGCAGAGCCTTTAGGCATCTTGTTTCAACCTGGGTGGTTTCCCCAATGAAAGCTTCAACATCACCCAGTCCCGTCCCCCCTGTTCTCCCCACACACCCCACTATATTTGCCATCTACCGGTAATCTGGGACTTTGTTTTCTGCATTTCAGTTGCCCCAATGAAGGCATTGCTGCAATACAGACTTTGGAATTTTTCTCATGCTGTGGGTATTCAGCGGCTTAAGACAGAATGTGGAACATGGGCAATAAAGTGTCTTTGTACAAGAACCTTTCTAAATTGTCGATACAGTACCTGATCAGTGTAACACAGTCAGGTTTCACAGTGAATGTGGTTGGCTGTTGAACTTGGATCTGGAACAAGCTCCATTTGTTTTCCCATGAGGAAGATGAGCTGGTCACATTTACTCCCGAAATAATGAGCTGGAACCAGATTATATTCCTCTATTTTATTTAATGAGAGAACTCAGAAACTACTTGGAGAACGAAATATGACAATTAGGAGAAATGCTCACCTAAAATCCACAGTGATGTGAGATATATATATACATATATATATATATATATATATATATACACACACACACACACACACAGAGAGAGAGAGAGAGAGAGAGAGAGAGAGAGGCCCATCACAATTAAAAAAATATAAAACCTACAACAAAATAAAACTGAATTATAATACTGCGTAGCTTTGTCAAAATGTTATGGAGGCATCAATGTTATGGAGGCATCAAAAACAATATAGCCTAATATCAATAGGCAGGGAGTTCCACAGCACAGATGCTGCCATGCTAAAGGATGGGCTTCTCACAGGATTGGAATGAGTATCATGTGACAGTTGTGAAAGTGAAAGTTCCACAGATCGAAGTTATCAAATAGACACATATAGAGCATTTGAAAAAGGACAAGAGCTCCACAGCGAGGAGGAAGGGGAGGCACAGAACTAGGGATTACTCCTCATCCCACCCCCTCTAAAACAATAAAGGGCTGACTTCTAATATACCTCCAACTACATTATTCTACCAGTGGGGAAATTTCAGGTCAAAAAGCTGAAGATTCAGCCTAGTTCTGGACAATAGGTATTAAAAGGAAATTAAGAGGCAAAACGTGGGCGACTTTCTTCTACTTTTTGGGGGTGGGGAGAACAGTGCAGAAGGAGAGCTGAAACACCGTATATATACCATTCCACATTTTCTTCACGGAACCTACACATATAGGACTGAAAGGTGTCCTGGACAAGGCAGCCAACTTCTGTTCCAACTTGGCTACTCCTAAATGTCTGACAACTGCAGTTTCCACGAGTTCTCCTCCCCCATTCGTCTTGGAAAGCTTGACTTGTTGGAAACAACTTCTGTGCATAATGGTCCTTCTGTCAGCCTCAGTACACTGACTTTCTACTGAGGGGGGAAAGGCAGTGCCATCAAAACCCACAGACTCCAAGGAAGACCCTGTCTAAAGATTTCACGGACAGAGGTGTGGAAGAAGCTTGTACACAGGTACAGGTGTGGAGCAAGAAGAAGATGATATCCCACTTTATCACTACCTGAAGGAGTCTCAAAGCGGCTAACATTCTCCTTTCCCTTCCTCCCCCACAACAAACACTCTGTGAGGTGAGTGGGGCTGAGAGACTTCAGAGAAGTGTGACTAGCCCAAGGTCACCCAGCAGCTGCATGTGGAGGAGCGGAGACGCGAACCCGGTTCACCAGATTATGAGTCTACCGCTCTTAACCACTACAACCACACTGGCTCCACACCACACTACACCACGCTAGCAAGCAATCGGGCAGGCTCCAGGGGCTCAAAAGAGCCCCTCACCAACCTGACCTAGCTAGGCTGCTGCTCCCCATCCTGCCCCAGACTGACATTTTAGCAGAAGGGGGGCAATGGTGCCACTTCTGAATGGGAGCTAAGCTCAATTGCCAGCTGCTTCTCTGTGTGTGTGCGCGCGCACGTGTGTGTGTGTGTGTGTGTGTGCCCACTGGCAGTGCTGTACAGAAGACCCCCTGAAATCCAGTGCGAGCTCTGCATAGGTGAAATGCAAAAACAGGGGAAAGAACCAGTCAACAAAGGCTAGGGACTAACTTGGCAAATATCACTCAGTGACCGGAGAGGGCGAAAATACAGATGCAAAACCTCCAGGTCATTTTGTATGCTCTACTTCATTAAATAGCCTGAAGTTCTAGAGCACATCTGTTTTACAGAATATAATTACTTGCAAGGAACAGGGCTCTAGAAACTTAGTGTTTTTGCAATACCTATTTATACAGGTAGAGCAGATGGGAAGTGGAGCAGGTGATGTTCGTCCTAAAGCAGCATCGATCACTGAAAGCAGCAGCAAACCCTCCGCATGGTTGCTTTTCGCTACCGGGAAGCAAATGACCTTCAAAAAGTCAGGCTGCAGGTATCCACAGAACTAGCGACCCGTGAAGCTGCGTTCAGCCCACGCTGCAATTTTTACAGTCCCAGGCAGACAAAAAAAACATCATCCCAACTTTACGAAGACACTTACTACTACTTAAAATGCATGCAAGCTTTAAGAACTCAGACACAAATTGAGCGATCAAATAAAAATACCCCTCCAAAAAAAGCCAAGAAATCAAAATTACCGTACAGCAAGAGAAATGAATCGTAAACTCACTATCACTACAACATTGGAAACAAAAACATACAGCTTACGGGCCCACAGGAAAGTGCTCTCAAGCAGCCAACTTTAAATTACCTGATTAATAAAAATTATAAAGGTGCAAGTCAGAGAAGTTTTCTTTCTTCTCCCCCCCCCCATAATTTTTAAATTTGGTTTTACATATTTAAATTTACAATCACAGCACAACTCATCCAAAAGTATAAGATTCCTACAAATCTCTGGACTTCCTCACTGGCACCCTGTGCAATGCTAAAATTCCTGTCTGATCTTTGACCGCAAAAAATAAATAATAATAATAATTTATTATTTATACCCCACCCATCTGGCTGGGTTTCCCCAGCCACTCTGGGCGGCTTCCAACAAAATATAAAAATACAATAGTCCGTCAAACATTAAAAGCTTCCCTAAACAGGGCTGCCTTCAGATGTCTTCTAAAAGTCTGGTAGTTGTTTTTCTCTTTGACATCTGGTGGGAGGGAGTTCCACAGGGCAGGTGCCAATACCGAGAAGGCCTCTGCCTGGTTCCCTGTAACTTGGCTTCTTGCAGCAAGGGAACTGCCAGAAGGCCCTTGGAACTAGACCTCAGTGTCCGGGCAGAACAATGGGGGTGGAGATGCTCCTTCCGGTATACTGGGCAGAGGCCATTTAGGGCTTTAATGGTCAGCACTAACACTTTGAATTGTGCTCGGAAACGTACTGGGAGCCAATGTAGCTCTTTCAAGACCGGTGTTATGTGGTCTTGGCAGCCGCTCCCAGTCACCATTCTAGCTGCTGCATTCTGGATTAGCTGTAGTTTCTGAGTCACCTTCAAAGGTAGCCCCACGTAGAGTGCAAGAGAGAGATAACTAGAGCATGCACCACTCTGGCGAGACAGACCGTGGGCAGATAGGGCATCAGCCTGCGTACCAGATGGAGCTAGTAAACAGCTGCCCTGGACACAGAATTAACCTGCACCTCCATGGACAGCTGTGAGTCCAAAATGACTCCCAGGCTGCGCACCTGGTCCTTCAGGGGCACAGTCACCCCATTCAGGACCAGGGAGTCCTCCACACCTGCCCGCCTCCTGTCCCCCAAAAACAGTACTTCTGTTTTGTCAGGATTCAACCTCAATTTGTTAGCCGCCATCTACCCTCCAACCACCTCCAGACACTCACAATAAAGGTTGATTCATTGATTGATTGATGCTAAAATTCTGCATGCCCCCGCCTCTCGCACTCCGTTCTATAGCATTGTTTTGACGCCCTGTGCAGGGCAGCACCCAGTGCAACCACACCAATCGTGCCACCCTAAAACCACCTCTGCCTTTAAGCCCCCCCCCCCACTTGCCACCCTCTGGTGCCCCTTACGCATGCAGGCAAGCAAGGGACATTATCAGAGTTAGAAGAACACATGCCAGTCAGTCTGAAAGCACTTTAAGGTGGTGTGGAGCAGGGTCAGTCAGAGAGTGACCTGATAAAGGAACTGGGAGGCACATTCAGCCCGCCAACTGGAGGTTCACAATCTCCATCTTGGTGGGTCACAAATCACAGAGGACAAAAGCTTAACTCTTAAAAGAGAGGATGGGGCGCAACAGTGACAAATATCTTGCTCTCTTTTGCCACCTCACCCTCAACAACAACAACAACCACAACCCCCTAATTGCGTAGTTTTTGCAGTAGGTTCAGAAGGGCAACTCTTCCTTGTCCGCCTCAAATCAAGGGGGCAAATCTGAGTTCCAAAGCCAATTCGACCTCCTGATCCAAGCTGTCAAAAAGGAGGGACATGTTCTCTCCAATGTGCAAGCCCAGCCGCAGATGACTGAATATATTTATGTATCAAAGACCAACGCTTTGAACTCTTAAACCAAGGGAGACACTGGGGCAAGATTCCAAAGCAATGGAATCATAAGAAGGTTGGTGAGCAGCTGAAGTAAGCCAGTCGCAATGCTGCAACAGAAGTCTCCGTCCCCAAGGCGATTTAAGATCCAGCTCTAGCACAATCTGCATGAGACGCAGGTTGCATCTTCTTGCCAACTCCAGACCAAACCGCACTTCAAAGTTCAATAATAAAGTTACAGATTTCAATCCAGGCCTCAGAGAGGCGACCTGCTGGTTTGTGCAAGTCCCCAAATGAGGCTGAGAAGCATCAAAAGGTCACAGCACAGTCAGCAAACAAACCACACACTTCCCAGTGGTTGGATGGTTTATGCATGCATGTATTTGAGAAGCCTTAACCTGCTCAAGTCTTCTCCGTGAACTTTAAGAAGTGCAACACAGTAAAGGGAGTAGATATATATTTCCAGAGACGGAAGAGGTTTTGCTGCCTCAAGCAGCTTCAGAAGAGTCTCTTTCATTCCATAGGATCTCATTGGCCTAACCTACCTCACAGGGTTGTTGTTTTGAGGAGGAAAACCATATACACCATCTTGAGATCCTTGGAAGACAAAGATAAATGTAAATAAATAATAATAACAAAAACATAGTAGGGACAGGCAACTGTTTACGCCCTCCCTGCCCCCACTTTCTCACCCTCACCTGCTCCCTCCACATTGCCCTTACTTAAAATCACAACAACACAACATGCAAAACTTTCAAGAGGCACTTATGAAGCACCGAGCTAATGCATTTCCCTGGAGTGCAGAGCTTGGCTTGCTTACTTGAGTCAGCCAGGCCTTTCCCTACTGCTGGTACCTTCTATATGGGTTTTGATGCAGATGTGTGAGCTGCCAGCAATGGAAGCTGCCGCCTCCGAAAAGGGAGGGTTCATTGATAGGATTTTCATGCTTTCCAAATAAGTCATTTTGTAATAAGCTGCCTCTCCCTGCCCACACACCGATTGCAAAATGACGGCTCCATATAATTGAAAACAACAGCAGCAGCACAGAAGTGCTTTACAGAGCAATAAGAGCAAATGAAGAAGACAGGCCCTTGCCCCGGGGGTGGAGACAACACCAGGGGGACAGGGGGCGACATGGGGTTGTACAAACAAAGTTTCGTTTCAGGAATGCATATACAGATGGATGGAGAATGGGAAAGGTTTTTAAGTCAAACAGCCCAGCCAGGCAAAGGTTATTGGGATTCCCACCCCCAAATTGGCCGATGGTGGTGGTCAGCCATAGAGAACAGGATGAAACCATCCAGAGTTCAGCATAGGTGGCTGCATGCCTCCTATGGGCATTTGTTGCATGCCAGCAAACCAATGCCTCTCTTTGCGTTTCTTAGCAGGGTGTAGTCTGGGAAATGAGCAGCGCAAAATCTCAAAGCAGCAATCAGTTTAACTCCAGCTCTGCTTTAAGCTTGTAATTAGCTATCGCAGGCTGTAATTTTGAAGAGAAGGAACAACACACCACATCACAGGGAAAGAGGCCTGCGCTTGTGTGGTTCCGTTCGAGCTTTTTATAACACCACGCCAGGCGCTGCCAAGGGAGATCACTTTTGAACAAACGTAACATTTTGGAAAATATTGCTATTCTACACACACACACCCCTAGTACTATGTTTGCAAAATGTTTAGGTACATAAGGGGAAAAAACAACCATTCAAAAAAAAATCGGCATTACTAGAATGGAAACTACAGTGGTGCCTCGTTTTTCGCACGTCTCCGTTGACAAACGTTTCAGTTTTCAAACGCTGTAAACCCGGAAGTAAATGCTTCGGTTTTTGAACACGCCTCGGAAGTCAAACATGCCACGCGGCTTCCACTGAGTACAAGATCCTGAGGCCTAGCTGTCGGCTATTGAGTTTTCAGTTTTCAAACGTTTCAGAACTTGAACGGACTTCCGGAATGGATTACGTTTGAAAACCAAGGTACCACTATATATACGTACACAAACTCTGTTTGGAAAGTGCACACAATTATACACTTTGCCTTCACAATCATCCTTGTGAGGGAGGAAAGTAGGTTGGCGAGCAAAAGGGAGGCAGGAACGCAAGAGTCCCCCTGGATCAGCCCAAAGCCCCATCGAGCCCTGCATCCTTTCCTTGCCGTGCCCAAACAGATGCCCACAGAAAGCCCACAAGTGCAACCTGAATGCAGCCTTCTCCCTGCCCGCTATTAGCAGCAGTTGCCATACAGAGGAAAAGCATGACCATGGAAACAAGAACCTATTGACAGCTGCACTCAAGTCCATCAATCCAAGTTGGTGGGCATCGCAACGTCCCAGATGAATTCCACAGGCAGGGAGACATTTATCCAAGGGTGCACAATGAAGCCCACGACACAGGTGGGCCTTAAATCCAGGACGCAAGCAATTTGTGGACCCTAACCCTATTGCCAACAGGGACGCGGGTGGCGCTGTGGTCTAAACCACAGAGCCTAGGGCTTGCCGATCAGTATATCGGCGGTTCGAATCCCCGCGACGGGGTGAGTTCCCGTTGCTCGGTCCCTGCTCCTGCCCACCTAGCAGTTCGAAAGCACATCAAAGTGCAAGTAGATAAATAGGTACCGCTCCGGCGGGAAGGTAAATAGCGTTTCTGTGCGCTGCTCTGGTTCGCCAGAAGCGGCTTTGTCATGCTGGCCACATGACCCGGAAGCTGTACTCCGGCTCCCTCGGCCAGTAACGCGAGATGAGCGCCGCAACCCCAGAGTCATCCGCCACTGGGCCTAATGGTCAGGGGTCCCTTTACCTTTACCTTTAACCCTATTGCCAGCCAGGTCAAATCAAACGATTCAGTTTTTACACCAGGTTCACACAAGCAGGGAATATAAAAAAAAAATTAAAAAAACCCTAGCTTTCCCTCGCTTGTTCTTCATCCCTAACACATGGCCCCACTTAGTGCACACCAGCAAAAATGTAATGCAATGTGTGAACTGGCCCCACCATTCATACACCTGCTAAGTGCGTGTACATGATTTTGGCGTGTGAGAAGAGTTTTCTAAAGGGGCGCCAAAAACTCAAGCAGTTGCTGCAGTACAGAAGGATGCTTTTCTGTCCCCTTGCCAAGGGTATTTTTTTTAAAGCCCCATAAATATACATCTTGCATGGACAACAAGCCTAGCCAGACATCATTAATTTTTATGAAGTTCCACTGCCCTGTTTGAAAGAGACCTAATTAAAGAAGGCAGATGCTGTCCAGTGATTTTAAAGAAAAAAGGAAAAAAAATCCCCCCAAAAGTACACTCAGAGAGCGAGGGGTGAACGCTACTTCCTCCAAGTTCAAAAACTAGAAGATTATTAAGAGTAAAGGGTGTCCGGTTAATAACCATGGACTTTTTATTTAAAAACAACCATGCACATTACAGTTCCTAAATGATCTCTCGCCTGTAATTTCTCCAGCGCCCAGAAGCTTTTGATGAAAAGCTGCATTAGGTCACCCTGCAAATCAGTTCCAGCTTTTCCTCTGCTCTAATCTGAGGGAAATGGGGTAGGGGGGTGGGTGAGAGAAGTTGTTTAGGTTGAAGATCCAAGGGGGAAAGGGGGGTGGGTGGGAATCCTACATAGATGCTACTATATAACTTCATTTAGGAGTTTGTGTTTAATGAACGCTGTCACTCTCAACAAGGGCAGAAGGGCTTCTTCTAGCCTTGTTGCAATTAAATTGGACCCTCTGTAGCAATATCTTACTAAATGGAGTAAATGAATCATTGGACTAGGACTAGGGAGAGCTCTGTCAAAACCCCATCTTGGCCTTTAAATCTCCACATTCCTGGAGCTGTATAAAGAATCACAACCTTTTGCCTATCCTGTTAGGCTGGGACCTTCAAGTATCCTGGCAGCCGCATTCTTCACCTGCCAAAGTGTCCAGACTGCCTTTAAAAGGCAGCCCCGTTTAGGGAGCACTGCAGTAATCTAGCCTTGCTATAAAGCAGGGTGCGCATAACAGAAGCCGTAATCTTTGTTCACCTTTAGAAGGCAGATTAAAGCTTACCTGTCCCGGCAGGTGTTCTGAAAGTGCCTCAAGTTGATCTTGGGTTTTATTGCTGCTGCTGATAGCAATTTTTATTTTGAGAATTTATGCTTTCATGCTGTTTGTAATTTTATACGTGGCTGTGCATTACTTTGCAGCACAGCAGTTAACAATTGCAGTAATATGATTTTTATTTATTTATTTAACTTGTTTTCATACGGCCAGTGGGAAGGAAGGATGAACATCCCTTTTCCTTTGAGGGCTGTACCAGGGAAATATGGAAGGCAGGGGGATGGATGAACTGACTTTTTCCTTTAGAGTTCACCACCAGCAGTCTGTAGAAAATTGACACTTGGTGGAGGTGGAAAGGATTGAGCCCTATGTCTAGGCCAGTCTTCACCAACCTAGGAGCCTCCAGATGTTATAGACCCACAACTCGTAGGAACATAGAAACCTGCTTTAGCACAGCTGGTTAGAGTGTGGTGCTCCTAATGCCGAAGTTGCAGATTCGATCCCCGTAAGGGACAGCTGCATATTCCTGCATTGAGGGGCTGGATTAGATTGTTCTCATGGTCCCTTCCAACTCTATGATTCCATTGGTCCCAGGGCCGGATTTAGGTTTGATGAGGCCCTAAGCTACTGAAGGTAATGGGACCCTTTATACATCCCACTGTCCTCTGTCAACAACAATTTGTCGCTGTTTTTTGTGTTGAATATATGCTATATGTGGGAATACGTTTTGCGGACTTCCTGCACTTTGCCGCAGCACAGAAACCTTCCGTGCAATGCACGGAAGGCAAAGAGATCCGGCCAAGGTTTGCTGTCTGGATTACTCCGCGCTTGCAACAAAGTGCGCCAGAAAAGCCTCTAGTAACTGCCGAAAGCAGTTTCCCGCCCGGAAACACAGCCAAATGCAATGTTGTGATTGGTTTATGTTAATGTTATGACGTTGTTCAATTTGTCAATGGCCCCTGCTCTCTGTAGCGGTGTGTAGAGTGCGCAAGACAAGCCAAGAGAGAACAGCCATGCGAGGCAAGCAAGAGAGAAAGTGAAAGAGAAACCAAGCCGCACAGAGTAGTAGTTGGGAGAGCGCAACTCTACCATTGACTGCAGTCTCTTAGTCTCTTATTTTCTATTTTTAATTTGGCCGCTTACTTTTGGCCACACCTTTTGCTCTGCCTATCCTTTCCTCTCTGGAACCTTCAGAAATCCCAAGAAAGGATTTGGACATTAAAAAAAAAAAAAATTAAGAGTCACATAGGCTGCAATCCTGTATACTAAACTAGGAGAAAGTTCCAATTGCATTCAGTGGGACCAGTGCCGGATTTACATATAAGCTAAACAAGCTATAGTTTAGGGTACCACTCTCTTGGGGGCCCCCAAAAAAAATTTAAAGGAAAAAAACCTGGATGTATATTTCCAAAATATAAGATAGAAAACAAGTAAAATAAAACCTACATACAGCAACAGTGTTTTGTGTTGTGTAGGCTCCTATGATGTAAGTAATGGCCTCCTCCCTAAAATATCACTGGTTTGCTCATTTCTATATATAGGGTGCCTACATTCTGCATGGACTGGTTGCACGGCAACATGTGCAAATGGCTTTAGATACCTCTTAGGTCCATAAATTACCATATAGCATATATTCAAAAAACAGTGACAATTTGTTGTTGACAAAGGACAGCTGGACATATAAAGGGCCCCATTACCTTCAGTAGCTTAGGGCCTCATCAAACCTAAATCTGGCCCTGAGTGGGACTTGCTTCTAAGTAGACACGCACAGGATTTCCCCACTAACTCTTTCCAGCAATTAAATATAATGATCACAGGTGGTCCAGCAGTGTCACAGAGCACAGTGAAAAATGTAATCTTGGATCCCTAGCTGGAAGCCACAATGCAATAAAGTGATTTTCTTTATGGAAACTTTAATTAATCTGCCAGTAAGCATGCAGAGAACCTTTAAGCACCATAGCTTGGTGGAAGCTTAATTAACTCTCTTTCCAGAGCATAATAGCTCAGCGACTAGCACACCATTCCACATTCATGGGAACAAGCAATAGGTTTCTCTCTCTGCCCCTCACAACAGGGAGGTAAACTTGTCAGATTTAATACAGGTTCTTTCACTTGCAAAAAGAAAAAAAGGGACAGGGCAGCTATTCCGAGGTCCTAGAACACCGACAGAAACAAACAAAATAACCTTTTGCAAGATGCCGGGTAATTAGTAAAAAGCAGAAGACATTCAATAAATGTACGGTACTTATCAAAAGGAAGTCTCAGAAACTGATTGTCCACAGTTAAAATCCTTCCACAGCAGACAATTTCTCAAAATGGAAAAAAAAAAACTTCAAAACAAAACGGGAGGGATTTCAGTAAGAGGAAAATCTGCTTTTAAGAACAGGTTTGCCTCAAGGTGCCCTTGACTGGGGAAGAGGAAAGAAAAATGGAGGTTTACTTCTCAGATGAGACTGGAAACAATACTGAATTTGATTTTTGTATTCAAATGGTTTGCAATAAATGTTCTGCATACAGCCCAAACAATAGGAAGGCCTTTCAGAACTTAGCTTACCACACTGGAGCTACGGGAGGGGGAGGGGGGTCCAGTCAAAATTATCATTATTTATCATTAATTTATTGTACTGCCTGCTCTTTGCCTTGAAGGTGGGTGACTACACTTTAAAATACAATAAATACAGGTGAAAACAAACTGCAATCACAAGAATAGGACGTGTACAAAATAAGTATCTCAAGTATCAAAGGGCTGGATAAAGAGGGGCATTTTCAGCATATAATAAAAGCTGTATAGTGTAGGCAGTTCTGCAAGAAGGAAGTTCCACAGCACAGTAGATGCCACAGAGAAATGCGTTGGATTACTAGATCTTTGCCAATTCCTGTCTGTGTGCCGGCAATCTATGTTTACTAAAAACAATTTGGATTTAAACCTGAAAGACTCTGTTCAAGAGCTCAAGACAATTAGTATTTATTTTGTTCTCATTTAGCTTTTATATTTGGGGGATATGGGGTGTTAAGGGAAGGGAAGAACCTCTGGTGGGAGAGGCATTGTGCTCCTTCTGGGGTAGTTTGTCCACCTTTGGTCCCCACCATGCACTCAGCTCTCACCTATGCCTCCTAGTGGCCACACCCCAGGAAACTGCTTCGACTGACCGGCTAAACCAGGTGAGGGTAGCCGATGGGTCTTAAACCCTTGGCGAGTTAAGAGATTTCTCCTGCATGTGAAGAAGGCTCCAGCAGACTGAGCTGACAAGACCGTAGTGGGTCCAATGGTCACGAAGGCAGTTACTGCATGTGTTGTAGAAGGAAGTGAGGGGCAGATGGGCTTGCTTTGTTGACCTTGGAAGGGAGTCTATCTAGAAGAAGGAAAACTCTGATCCTAAACCTCTACTGCTTTGTGAGACATCCTTGGGAGAAGAAAAGGTTCAAGAGTAAACCCTACACAAATCCAGAGTGGAGTCCCTAAGACGGTTGGATGGCGTCTCGTATGCCTCCTTCCATCAACTCCTGCAGCCAAGCTGGTGCCAAACATCTTGCTCTGCTTTCCTTTTGATCCCATCAGTGAGGTCTTGTCTTCTGGGCAGCCCAGGACATCCATACACCCTGCCCAGGCTTGCACCCTGGGCAGTAGATTAACTGGAGGTGCACTCCATTGTCTCTCAAGGAAGACAGATGCCAACAAGTTTTTTATATTTCTTGGTAAATCGTCTGACATTTTTTATCCTAGACTTAAGTTTGTATGGATGGGGCTACTGCATGCATAAGGTCCCAAGTATATCTAGCAAGGGGCTGGGAAAGGCTTTGCCCTGGAATCCTGCAGAGCCATTGCCAATCTGTGAAGGCTGTGGTGGCTCTTACTCCCTGGAACCAAGAAGAAGAAGAAGAAGAAGAGTTTGGATTTGATATCCCGCTTTTCACTACCCGAAGGAGTCTCAAAGCGGCTAACATTCTCCTTTCCCTTCCTCCCCCCACAACAAACACTCTGTGAGGTGAGTGGGGCTGAGAGACTTCAGAGAAGTGTGACTAGCCCAAGGTCACCCAGCAGCTGCATGTGGAGGAGCGGAGACACAAACCCGGTTCCCCAGATTACGAGTCTGCCGCTCTTAACCACTACACCACACTGGCTCATTATCTTAGTGGAAAGAGCCCGTTCTCATGAAGCTACTCTCCACCGCCCCTCGGACGAGGCACACAGATAGGGGCCACTGATCAAGACTGCAGGGTACAAGCTGGTTTGTGCGGAGAGAGGCAGAGCTAAAGTTATTCTGATTAATTGCTGAGCTTGTGGCATCATGTGCTACCTGCAGGAGATGTTATGAATGAAAACAAATGGGATTGACTTTTGTCACTCTTCAAAAACAGGTTTTTTTAAAAAAAAATCAAAAGTAACAGGTTTCTACACAGATTGTTAAATAATGAGGAACAGAATCCACTACAAGTCAAAATCTGGGCATCAATCTTCGGCTTCCATTTAACACAGTTTCCTCTCTTTGTTCTTCATAGTCTTTTTATTATTGTAAAATTTGCTGCATACACATACACACACAATAAAGAGCTGTTTGAGTTGGCTTAAATCGGTCGTATAAAAATGCTTGAGTGTATTGTTTTTAGAACAGTGATTTTTTATTTTTTATTTTAATCCACATGCTTCAAAAGTAAGTTCCCAGCATTGCTGAACTATTCTGTATTAGGACAATTTGGCACAGACAGTTTGTAAAGATGCTAGACCAGAACTATGAGCGGCTTCACAAAACACTTAATAAAATCCTGGTCTTTCTGTGTGCAAATAAAATAACATCATATCATCATACACCAGATAAACTCTGGTGACATTTGAAACTGGTTTATACTGTATCAGACCACTGGTCCATCATTTTTGTAAAAAAATTGATACTTATTCAAAAATATACAAAAATACATATCCATTACAAAGTTTCCTTTTTTAATATACTGAGATAAAACAGCTAGTCTATGAGGAAGAAAAGACAAGGAAAGGAGAACCCTACAGAAAAATAAAGAAAAAAAGAAACAGACTTCTGATTCTCTGTCCTGCAGCTACATATGATATCCATACATTCAGATCCAACCATTTTATCTTCTATAAACAGTGTTTGTTTCAGTCTTCAAATCCAGATATTACAAGATCATTTTCTCTTTCGTGCAAAAAGTACCTAAGAAATTTCCAGTCCTTAACAAATGTCAGCAACGATTTCTCGCCCTCTAATTAAGCATGTCAACTTTGCCATCTCAGTCCAATAGTTTTATCAGCCATTCTTCTATGGTGGGTAGGGTTGTGAGGCCACTGGTCGATCTCAAACAATACCGTCTGTTCTATTCCCAGCTTGCTTCATAAAACCCCTGCACTGGAATTGAACCACGAATCATCTCTGCACAAAGCATTTGCCATTCCACTGGGCTATACTGTTCCTTCCACCAGAAACAAACGGCTGGGGACTGCCTATTAAACCTTTATCAGGAAGGGCTGAAACTCAGCAGAAAAGCAAGTAATTTGCATGCAGAAGATCCCAGGTTCAATACCAAGCATCTGCAGTTAAGGATGGGAAAGTCCTTTGCCTGAAACCTTTGGGAGTTGCTGCCAGCCAGTGCAGACAATACAGTGGTACCTGGGTTCTCAAACGCCTTGGTACTCAAACAACTTGGAACCCCAAAACTGCAAACCCGTAAGTAAGTGTTCGTTTGTGAACTTTCTTCGGAAGCCAAACGTGCTCTGTTTTGAGTGTCACACTTCCGTTTTGAGTGTCCGTCTGTTTTTGCTATTTATTTTGTGTTTTTGTTTTTGCGGCTTTTTTGTTTTGTTTCTGTGACTGTGCAGAACCCAGTTCAGCTACTGATTGATGGTGTGACTGCAGCACATTGTTTATTGCTTTCATTTTATGGATCAATGCTCTCGTTAGATAGTTAAATTCATGTTAAATTGCTGTTTTAGGGGTCGTTTTCAAAAGTCTGGAGCGGATTAATCCGTTTTGCATTACTTTCTATGGGAAAGCGCGCCTTGGTTTTGGAACGCTTTGGTTTTGGAACAGACTTCCGGAACGGATTAAGTTTGAGGACCAAGGTACCACTGCACTGAGATAGATGGACCAATGGTGTGACCCAGCACAAGGCAGCTTGTACCCACTCCCTGCCCCAAGAGACACAGCTTTTGAGAAATTACCTTGTTGAAATGGAGAGCGTGTAAAACGATTGCTCTTGAAGGCGTATTTCATCAAAACACGATGGGCATTTTTATTCAATTTCGTAACAATTTCTCCACGTTACATCACCCTCTCTCTTTGCCTTTTATTTACACCTTTGCGCAAAGTTACAGAGAGAGGCGAGGTTAGAAACAGCCAATCTTTCTATAAATACACATATAAAATGGATACCATATGTGCCCAGAGGGCTTGCTACACTTGCCTTCATCACTCAACTTAAACACACACTGGAGGGATCCCAAGGGGGGGGGGTGTTTAACTGGTGGTCTACTGAATTTCCTGCACGCATACACATACACACAAACCCTGCCAGGCTTTTTTGGCACTGCCTAACCCCCCAATTAGCAATCCCATTTGGCTAGGAAGCCCAGTCAAAAATAGGCAGGGTGGGAAATCTTGAGGAGTGTCACAGCTTCAAACGCAAACCATTGCTTATTTGTGCGTTGATTTCCTGAAGAGAATTACATGTTCTTGAAAACAATGAAACCAGATAAGGCTGGGAGGTGGGGAGAAAAAAGGAGAAAAGGAGAGCAAAAAGCACCAAAGAACAAAAGATATTATTGGCTTATAAAAGCAGCTGTGAATAGTTTGTCAACAGTTTGCAAAGCTGCACACACTACGGTTAGCATGAAGTTGTCCCGTTGAAATGAATGAATGCATGCTGGGCAAGAACAGGGAATTTGGGTTCCTGGGAAACTAAATTCTGAGCCAGAACGTTATACCACAAAGTACCCCACAATTAAAAAAAAAAAAAAAAGATATCCGAACCACCAATTCTTATGAAGCACAGAAGTATTCCGTGCTAGCCAAGCCACACAAATGAGAAGTCAGTTCCTCCCCTGAACCACAAAAAACCCAACACAGAGCAAGCAAGACAGCACCTTCACTACTATAGCTATTGGAAGAACACTGGAAGCTGGCTTAGAAGAAACATGAAAAGCCAGTTTAGTCACACAGAGTTTCTCAAACTTGGGTGGCCAGCTGTGGCAGGACTACAACTCCCATCATCCCTAGCTAGCAGGAGCAGTAGTCAGGGATGATGGGAGTTGTAGTCCAACAACACCCAGATTAACTTCAAGACATCTCTGCCTTCAAACTGGCAGCTAGACACAGGGGCGTAAGAAGGAGGCGGAGGGGGTGGTGCGCCCCGGGTGCCACTCTGGGAGGTGTGACAAGATGAACCCCCCCCCAGATTTAGAGCGTCCGAGGGTGCACATAGTCCATATGGGGGCTGCCGCACGTGCGCAGCCGTGCAAGTGGCAGCCCGTACGGTTACCGCACATGCACAGTCCGTACGGGCCGCACCGCCCTGGGTGCCGGAGAGAGTTCCTCCGCCAGTGGCTAGACATTCCGTTTTGGCGACTGTAGCCCTGGTTTAAGAAGCCATTAGGTGCCTAGCTTACATCTAACAAATATGTAACAAGGCACCCTTGCAAAATGTTATTTGGGGGGGAGCCCTATTTAACTGACATGTGGGTATGTTTTTCACATGGGGTGGGGTCTTTGGGCCAAGAAGCAGTATATAAATAAACTCGCTACAGAACTGGGGATAAAGACATCTACTCTGGAGAAGCAGGAGCAGAGGCAGCGGTCTGAGGACTACCAGCTAATGTATGGAATTCTTTTATGCCAGTATATCATGTCAAAGTCCCCTTGAAAGTCAACGCGACTTTCAAACTCTAATTCCGGATACGCGTTAAATGCATCACAACAGGCACTGCATAATTTCGGCATACCTCCTGGATAGGTTTATGATGAGCAACGGAGACAGGCAGCTATATCGGTAACAAAGGCAGCTTATTTAATCAGAGCGAAAGAAAGAAAAAATTATTAAGCTTTCAACAAGGCATTAATAATTCATACCAGCAAAACAGAAGAACGCCGAGTTAAGGTGGAAGTCAGCTGGCTGGGAAGCCCGACACTTAAAAAGAAACAAAACTAACATGATATTTGAACGGCGTAGTAGCTCATCTATAATTACTGGATTCACATTTACACCAGGAGACTCAGATTGTAGTATTCGGTTAACAGCCAGCCTCACTCACACTTCGGGGGGGGGGGGAGCGGAGGTGGTGATATTTTAATAAAAAATATTCCAGCGAGCCTATCTAGCGATGACAAATGCTATCTTGGCTGATTGATACTTCGTTCCCCAAGCACAGAAGAAAAAGCACTTTACGTTCACGACTTTTGTGATCTCCATGCCTGCCTGGGGCACCCAGCTCCTCCATCAACCCATTCATTATCGTGCTTTTCAAAAAGCCCTCCCCACCCGCCCCCTCTCAAAACCAACACAGAAAGAGAGAAATATGGAGCAACCTAAATCCTTCTGACACATTACTTTCTTTTGGCACATACCCACAAACGGAAAGCATGAATGGGGCGAAGGAGACTTGAAAATATTATTATGCGTGCCCCAGTTATCCAGGCAGCGAGGACCCCGGGGACTTTGCGCAAACTCAGCTTCTGCTTCTTCTGAATGAGGTCACTGGAAGCTTGTGGTGTTTTCGTGATTTTTCCGTGATTCTATTTACGCGCATTTAGAGGTGAGCAGGCGGCACAGATCCCCCAACACTTCTGTTCCACATTTGTTAATTTGGATGTGTAACGATGGCAGGTTGCTGCACTCCCAGCTGAGTAGTGTTATATGCATATGTTGAACCCTTATCAGCATCCTGCACAGAGCAGGGGGTTAGACTACGTGGCCTCTAAGGTTCCTCCCAACAACTGTGACTGAAACCCTTTTGGACGATCAGCTGCAGGAGAAGCAATGCCTTCTGTTCTTTGGTAGTTGGTGAATCCCGACAGAAGTACTGTTTCTGCAGGGCAGAGGGCAGGCAGGTGTGGGGGACTCCCTGGTCCTGAATGGAGTAACTTGTGCCCCTAAAGGACCAGGCTGGAGGTCATTTTGGACTCACAGCTGTCCATGGAGGCACAGGTTCATTCTGCGTCCAAGGAGGCTGTCTACCAGCTCCATCTGGTACGCCGGCTGAGACCCTGGCTGCTTGCGCACTGTCTCACCAGAGTGGTTCATGCTCTGGTTATTTCCCATTTGAGGGCATAGAACTGGAATGCGTTCTATGTGGGGCTACCTTTGAAGGCGACTTGGAAACTACAACTTATTCAGAATGTCGCTGCCAGGCTGACAACTGGGAGTATATTAGAATACAATATGAAAAAAGGCAACACGTGGACCAAATAATGTAGGGCAAAATGTTTCTATATATTGTCAAAGAATCTTCTTCAGTTTATAACTTAATATACTTGCTCCTTGCGTGGAGCAGTGGTCATGGCCGTATGTAACCAGTAGTGGGTATGTTTTTCACATGGGGTGAAAAACTGAAGAAGATATACCGAAAGTGTACTTATCCGGAATGCTGTCTTCGCTGCATATTAGTTGATATTATATAAAACAATTTCGCTGAATATTCTTTGACAATATATAGAAACATTTTGCCCTACATTATTTGGTCCACGTGTTGCCTTTTTTCATATTCTGCTTGCAGTTTGCAACACGGGTTCTTTTTTTGACAACTAGGAGTGGCTGCCGAGACCATATAACACCGGTCCTAAAAGGTTTACATTGGCTCCCAAGTACATTTCTGAGCACAATTCAAAGCATTGGTGCTGACCTTTAAAGCCCTGTATACCTGAAGGAGCATCTCCACCCCCATCATTCAGCCCGGACACTGAGGTCCAGCTCCGAGGGCCTTCTGGCGGTTCCCTCACTGCGAGAAGTGAGGCTACCGGGAACCAAGCAGACAGCCTTCTCCGTAGTGGCGCCCGCCCTGTGGAATGTCCTCCCATCAGATGTCAAAGAGATAAATAACTATAGAGCGTTTATAAGATATCTGAAGGCAACCCTGTACAGCATAGGGAAATTTTTAATGTTTGATGTTCTATTATGTTTTTATATCTGATGGAAGTCACCCAGAGTGGCTGGGGCAATCCAGTCAGATGCGTGGGGTACATATAATAAAGTTGTTGTTGTTGTTGTTGTGATTAAAGATGCAAGTTACTTTATGATAAAAGCAGTTTCAGTACAATCTGGAAGCCCAAACCCCTCAAAGAGTTAGTGTCCCATAGTTAGCATCTCACGGCATGGAGTGGAAAACAGATTTTTAAAAACCCTAATGCCAGGAATGCTAACTCTCTTATAAAAGAGATATAGTTCAGACTAAACAGACTCTTTACAACGCCCTATTTGTCCAGTAGCCAGGACAGCCTTGGGGAAAACTGCAAAACCAAACAGTTTAGATCTTTTGTGTTTAGTGCCATTATCAGCTCCTAAAGCTGCTTTACATAAAAGGGGTCAGTTAGTTCACGGGAATTCTTAATGGTTTATGGGGCTAATTTTAAAAATACCTGTGGCATGGAAAACCACCTGACGCATACAAAGAGCTGTTCTCTGCAGACTGGGCACAGATTAATCTTTTAAATCCTTTTAATCCAAGCCGCAAAAGCCCATATTGGTGACGCGACCACAACAAAGCCTTGCTTTCAAACTCAGGGCCGCAGCAGTTTGTGCCACTTCCAGCTATTCAATGGGTTTTAATTCTGCGTGGGCCTGCATATTTCCAATGGGTTTAAAAATGGACCCCCAATAGCTCTGAGTTGCAGGGCATGGGATACAGTATCAGTGCATTCCATTTAATGTAAACTATTGCAATTGATTTAAATAGATTAAACTTTGCCAAAGCACCTCAGATGCTGACTTTGAATGGTGGTGTTGTATAGGTGAAGAAGGCACCACAGATTGGTAATCACAGATAGAATTTTCCTAATTTTTCCACAATCTCATTTCACCCATTCATCAAATGTCTGGTGTGCATTCACTCGAGCCTTAGTTGTTAGAGACAGACAGCCTTCCCTACTAGTAAAGTTCTTAACTATAACAGATAACACTAAGCTCATGTCTGCCTCCCTAACTAATTTTTTTTTAAGGACTTACAGAGCTAACAACTGGAGTAAACTGCAGGTAGAGGACTTGTAGGCTAGTAAATTATTACTTCTGCAATCACCAGTGTTTGCCATTTATGAAAATGAAACAGAGGAATGCAAACTACTTCAGAAACCAATTCTGTCACGAGAAAAGGAAAATGCATCTCTTCCAGCAAGACTGATCACTGTTTGATGGAGATGGGTATACCAGCAAAGAGATAAATGCATTTTAAAACAGGCTGTGAGGAGCATGGGTGAATTTAAAGGCTAACTAATTCGATTGTGTGATATAGAGAGCATCTGGTGATCAACTGATTTGCTATCCATTTACTCCACTTTCTGCTTTAGAACAGCAAGGTGATTTACAATACATACTATATTATATACAGTATACAAAAAAGAACACCTTGAGAAAGTAACCAATTTGTTACAGCATAACCTTTCCAACTGAAATGCATGAAGCATTCCCCTTAGTTGGCGTGAGTAAGGCTACTAGGCTTGGGACATGGGAAGCTGTCTTAATACCAAGTCACACCACTGGTCCATCTAGATCAGTATTGTCTACACTGACTGGCAGCATTTCCATTGGGGTGTCTCCCAGGCTGGATCTAGACACATCAGAAAAACGCGTTGTAAAGCTCACAATGGGAAATCACGTTGCCAAAGGATCAAACTCTATAGCGCCATCTGGTGTCAGAGTGATATAATGCATTTAAAACACTTCTTTAAAAAAAAAATAATAATAATGTAGCCGAATCCCCAGTCTTAGAATCATAGTCAAAGTTGGAAGGGACCCCAAGAGTCATCTAGTTCAAGCTCCTGCAATGCAGGAATCTCAACTAAAGCACAGAAGCCACCCAATCTCTGCTTAAAAACCTCAAATTAATTATTATTATTATTATTAATTATTTATACCCCACCCATCTGGCTGGGTTTCTCCAAGGAAGGAGAGTCCACAACCTCCTGAGGGAGACTGTTCCACTGTCAAACAGCTTTTTCTGTCAGAAAGTTCATCCTGATGTTTAGTCATAATCTTGTAACTTGAACCCATTGGGTTCGAGTCCGGCCCTCCAGAGCAGGAGAAAACAAGGATGCTGCCTCCATGTGACAGCCCTTAAGATATTAGAAGATGGCCATCATATCTCCTCTCAGCCTCCTCCTTTCCAGGCTAAACAAACCCAACTCCCTTAACTGTTCCTGTTTCCAGACCCTTGATCATCTTGGTCACCCTCCTCTGCACACATTCCAGCTTGTCAATATCCTTCTTAAATTATGGTGCCCAGAACTGGACGCAGTGTTCCAGGTGTGGTCTGACCAAGGCAGAATAGAGTGGGACTATTACGTCCCTAGACATCTATTGATGGTAGCCTAGACTAGAATTTGGCTTTTTGCTGCTGCATCACACTGTTGACTCGTTAAACCTTACCTGGAAATGCTGGGACTGAACCCGGGACCTTCTACAAGCAAGGTGGATGCTCTGGCAGTGAGCTGTTGCCCCACCCCTATATATTACTACCAGGTTCAGAGGGAGCGTCCTTCTGAATTACCAGTCGCTGCAGCAGCAAGAGGGGGCAATTGGTTTGTGGGCCTTCCCATAGACATCTGGAAAAAAGGATTCTGGAAAAGATGGCCCTTTGGTCCGGTCCAGCAGGGCTTGTAACCCTACTCACTTTGTTTCTCATACACACATATAGGTACAGTATAGAGGGGGGATTGTTAGAGGGGGTCAAATGGCAATTAAATGCAGAACAAGCACAGTCTGTGACAATGCAAAGCCTGAGATAAGCAGACAACTTGAGATAATTCACAACAACCGTATTCAGTGATAAAACAATCACCCTAGCAGTCTTATTGTCCTATTTAGGGCAAGTACAAGGCAAAGAACCCAAACACTAGAACAGCGTTTCCCAAACTCAGGTCTCCCATCTGTTTTTGGACTACAACTCCCATCCTCCCTTGCTAGCAGGACCAATGATCAGGGATGATGGGAACTGCAGTCCAAAACCAGCTGGAGACCCAAGTTTGGGAAACACTGCACTAGAAGATGATTGTTTATTTATTTAAAGTAATCCGTGCAATAATTAAAATAAGGCTGCCTACCCGTCCACCCCTCCACCCAGGGAGCTGGAGGCAGTCTGTAGGAAGGAATTACAGCTTATGGCGCATATGCACATCGCATTTTGTCTCCGATTAGCAGGTTTCTGTCTTGTTCACAAAAGCCTGCCATCCCTGTTTGCCCAGAGGCACCAGCAGGCGAAAAGAGCTACATACACAACAGGAGAAGCCTCTCACATTTAAGTTCCATTTGCTGTCAGAAGCATTGTCTGTCTCCAACTTCAGGAAAGCCTAGCCAGAGAGACTTTTAATCCGAGCCTTTAGCCTTGTGATAAGGAGGGCTGGTCTCCACCAGTGATTTCACTCTTCTTCCATTACTGAGTAGGCAAAGAAGGGAAGTGTGTTTGTATTTGGGGAGGTGGGAGTGGCTGGGGGGATAGTCTGTTAGATGTGCACCACCACAGGCAGGTAGCACAAAAAGTCAGACTGTTGAGAGCCGTTTAATCCTTAGACAGGAAGATAAAAAGTTGGCTTAGACAGTATGATACTGTGCAGATTTCAGACTGGAAGGTTTAGCGCCGTCTGTTCTTTATAAAGAATCTGCGAGGGAGATACTCCAGAAAAAGGGGGGAAAGCCACAAGTGACAAGGAACAGAATGAAAGGAGCAGATGACTTTCTTACTTAAAAATCCTTACAACAAAGGGAACAGCACAAACACGGGATTCCTTCGCATCTCTTGACTTCTTGCTTCCATTTGATTTACAATTAAGACCAGTATGCTATTCTGGAAGGAAGTTAAAGGGGTCTGAATTTGGCAGGAGTCCAGGGTGGGTAAAACAGCGCCTGTCCTGTTTGGGATCTGAAGCACTGAACCCCTTAAAGTTAGAGCCACGTGAACATGTTCAGAAGAGTGAAGATGCAGAGACCACAGATGCTTTAAGGCAGGCATGTCCAACAGGTAGATCGTGATCTACCGGTAGATCACTGGACGTCTGTGGTAGATCACCAGTAGATCAGTGGCTCCCCCCAAAGAAGCTAAAAAACTTTGGCTCCCCTAAAAAATATCTCAATGTCTTTGCCCTGCACCCCTAAAATGACCTGAACCACCAAAAACAGGGCTTTCCTCCCTAAAAAAAAGCTCAACGTCGCTTTCCTCTTCCCTAAAGAAGCTCAACAACTTTTACGTGAACCCCCCAAAACAGGGCTTTCCTTCCTAAAAAAAAGCTCAACAACTTTGACCTGAACCGGGTAGATCACTGCCAGTTTTTAACTCTGTGAGTAGATCACAGTCTCTTGGAAGTTGGCCACCCCTGCTTTAAGGAAACAATGGCCAAGGCATTTCCAAATTCAAAACAGCAAGGCTCACTTTTGATGTTCTGGTGCACAAATCGAATAGAGAATGCCGATTTTCTTAAAAGTAGGTGACGACTCACCATCTCCAGGACAAGCCTATTGTTTGTTAATACTGGCCAAACCTGCCAGTCAGGACTGGTCATATCTTCCTTTTGGTAGGGAAATTGCTGGCTCAGAACAGCCAGGAAATACCTGGATAGTCCTTGAGTGCTATGAAAGGGGAAAACCATCAGGGTAGGAGGCATATTCCTCCCCTCTCCAACCACTATGGACGATGATTTAGAAGAGCCTCCTGCAACCAGATGCCCTCCGGATCTTGCTGGCCTAGAATTCCCATCAGCCCCAGCCAACATAGCTGTCAAGTTTCGGATTTGAAAATAAGGGATCAGCAGTCTCACCTATCCTGGGGACAGTCACATGTCAGTGGTGGGCGGAGCCAGAAGCAAAAGTGGGCAGAGCAGCAATGTAAACTCCAAGCGGGCTTGGGCAAAGAGGAGGGCAGCCAGCAAAGAGGAGGGCAGCCATGTGCTCCGCGCGATGGAGCCCCATCGTCTTCTTGTCTGATCCCATCAAAACAGGACAGGAAGCAGCAGCTGCTCAAAGGCAGCCAGGCTCCGCCCGCCAGCTAACCCTATTGGCCGGCTGAGGGGCTCAGCGGCAACGGATAGGGGCTGATGCAGGGGGAGGAATACACCCCCCTGTAAGCACGGGAAACGGCTCCCACTTGCTTTGAGGGCTGAGGCTTTTCTCTCCAAGTAGGCGAGGTCTTCCCACCCAGTCCCTGGCCAGCAGGGGAGGAGCTGCTTCCATGAAAAACGGGAAATTTAAGGGAAATAAAAAATAAGGGAGAGCAGCGGGAAACTGCTTAAAATAAGAGAGAATCCCAGGGAAAACGGGATACTTGACAGCACTGCCAGCCAATCATGTCCAATAACCAAGGGTGATGGGAGTTGGTGTTGGCAACCTTCTGTCTCAAGAGACAATGGAGTCCGCCTCCAGAGGGGAAGCCAAACAGCTGCATTAGCAGCACCAAAGGGACCTTCCACGGTGCACAAAGCGTGTGTGGAGGTCCTGGGCTCCCCAGACAACAACAACAACCCCCACCCCCAGCCTCTTTGATGTGGTCCAAAGAAAGCAGAGCAATACATCTGGCACCAGCTTGTCTGCAGGAGTTGCTGAAAGGAGGAGTACAAGGCAACACCCAACCATCTTAGGGACTCCCCTCTTTCCTCGGTAGATATACAAACAGAACCTCCAGCATCTTCTAAACGTGAGAGCTTGAGTAACATGCAAAACACTTCTCCGCATCATCTCATGTTTCAAACAATGCTACATTCCTACCTACTGCTGCATTTGCAGCCTACAGATACGTGTAATGTGATGAATCAGCAAGATTTCAGCTCCACACCACTCTCTCCAGCATAAGGTCAATATGACTTCTTCCCCAATTTGAGATTATTAATTATTTTGGACAGATCCCTAAAATGCTGAAGTAGTTACTTTGCCCTGCTGTGTACTAGAGTATTCCATCTGCCTTCATGCTGAGAGAGCTAAAAATTAGCCTAATCACATTTCACATGGATGTTCTTTAGTATTATTAGTCATCTGGAGTGGACTTTGTAAGACATGAAGAAAGCACTACCTAAAAGTGGTGGGATAGCATTATGCTATTGGATAGTCTAAGTACTCAGAGTAACAAGACCTCCTGGTCAAGATCACATGAAGCATTGTGGTAGGCAAAGTATTCTCTTAACCTGATAACATAAGATATCTTTTACATATAATAAAAATGTAAGAGTGCCATCACACATTCCTTCCCCACCCACCCCCCGCATTGAAGAATCTGTAACACTTCATCACAATCCTGGATTTCCATGAAGTCCAGGTAGGGGTGTTACAGGTGGGTAGCCGTGTTGGTCTGCCATAGTCAAAACAAAATAAAAATTTCTTTCCAGTAGCACCTTAGAGACCAACTAAGTTTGTTCTTGGTATGAGCTATAGAGATTAAAAACAACAACACAAGAACCCTTCACTGTCCCTCCCCTCCGGTCTCATTCTCAGTTTGGACTTTGGAAGACTGAAGCAGAGCACAGAGTCAGACCTGCATGAAGCTAAATGAAGACACTAACGTAATGCACAATTTGCAATTGATACCTTGCTAAAGAAGTGATTTACTGTTGTTCAGTCTCTTCATTTAGCAGCAAATCACTTCTTTAGCAAGGTATCAACTGCAAATTGTGCATTATGTTAATTTCCGAACATCATCTTTAACTAGGCATCAGAACTGCTAAACCCAGGTCACAAATGTGCAGAAACTCCTCTGCACAGAGGGTTGCTATGTCATTAATAATACATCTTGCAAGCTTTCTGCCTAAGTTTTCCCACCAAGTTCAAGGTTCTGTGTCAAGATCACTCTCTGGAAAGCAGAAACAAGTGACACCACAAGCTCCCTCTGTCCCATTTAACTTGAAAGCTCTGCTTTACAGCACGGGAGAAGTAACATTCTTCAATGACAAAGCAATCATCTTCGTTAGCACGCAAGTGCAACCACCACACACACACACACACACCACAAACCGCAAACCATTTCTACTCAGCACCATCATGGGTAGCCGACATGATGTCCTCCTGTTGGACTACAACTCCCATCAGCCCTGACCATTAGCCATGCTGTGCTGCATGCAGAAGATCCAAGGTTCAAACCCCACCCCACCCCCCGGCTGAACCTCATTTTTTTGATTTGCAGTCTGCTGCTGCAAATCAGAGCAGACAATGCCAACCTGGATGGATGGATGGATGGATGGATGGGGGAACCATAGTATGACCTTCTTGTGTTTCGACAGAAGAGAGACATATGCAGATCAAGTGCCATGAGAGAGACAGCATCTGTCAATGCAAGCAACTCTCTGCCATGGTACACATATGATTAATTTAGAACTGAACGTTTACATTTCCTAAGAACACAAGAGCCGCCATACTGCACCAGACCAAAGACCCATCTAGGCCAGAAACCCATTCTCACAGCGGGTGACAAGATGTCTATTGAGAAGCCTGTAAACAGGACCTGAGTGCAATAGTCACTGATTTGCACCCAACACTTGATTCCTCTGAAGGTGTCAGCTACCTAAATAAACTTTCTGATCCGTGTAGACCAGGCTTCCTCAAACTTGGCCCTCCAGATGTTTTGAGACTACAATTCCCATCATCCCTGACCACTAGTCCTGCTAGCTAGGGATTATGGGAGTTGTAGGCCAAAAACATCTGGAGGGCCGAGCCTGAAGAAGCCTGGTATAGACTATGCACTAACACACACACAGTTAACTTGTTGTGTGATTCTGTATGACTATTTCCCACAAGCTTGAACTCTTGGGAGGGAAGGACTGGGAGCCCACCTTACCATTCCAGAAAGCCCCACTCAGCACTCTAGGACCTGCATTCAAATAAATGTGCTTTTAGGACTGCAATGCCAATTGTCAAAGTCAGTACCAAGAAACACAGTTAAGTAGGTATTTTTAACAGCAGCTTTCTCAGCTGGCTATGGAGAATATGTGACACGGCAAAAACACAGGGCCTTTTAAGACTCAAAACTGCTTTCAGGTTGAGTTTGTGCTGTCGGGCACCAGCACAGAAAGGGATTGTATCTTCATCCATCCATGAAGAAGCGAAATACAGACACAAACACGCATACGCACAAATCACTGGAGGCCCCAACTATGATCAAATACAACCAGACATCCTCCATATGTGAAATCTCTTAAGTATTAGGTCATGAAGCAAACCCATGAATGTGGTCAACTGTTGTTAAATAACTATGCAAATGTACTAGGGTGAGTTGCAAGGGAGACACACTGGAGTTGAGGAACGCCTAGTAAGTCGTATCTTCGGTTTGTCACTGTGAATGACTAGTAAGAGTTTACTTTAGTTCTCCACATGCCATCACAATTAAGCACAGGGCTACAGAAGAACCGACACCACAGGCCTATGAAAAGGCTCCAACTGCATGAAGCAGGTTGTAGAATGCCTATTGGGTCACATGCAACTTATCCACTTTCCTTTAACTTTTTTGTCTGATTGAGCTTTTCCATTTCAGACTGGAGGTGAGAGTTGGGGTTTACATTCTCTGAAGACTTCTCCAGATTTACTCACTTTCTAACTCTTCCCTGTATGTATAAAACCATCGCATCAAGGCAACACCCAGCCTGGAAGAATTATCCCCGGTGGCAATTCTCAACATGTACGAAAATATTTACGCGAATCAGTGTTTTTTAAACACGCGAAAAAGATCCTCACCTGCAGAAGAACAAGCTCAACATGACCATTGTGCTGAACTTGTTGTATGTCAGCCCACTGGTGTCTGCTTATTTGCACTCCCAGTTTCAGTTGGCGGGTGCAGTAAGAAGAATCTAACAAGGGAAATGTTGCTTTTCCAGGTTTTGCATCACCGAGTCTCTTCTAGCTACCAAAGACAGCGAAAGCGAAAGGGCTCAGGGGCAAGGGAAGAACTTGGCTTTAAAGAAGTGGATCCAAAGCCATCTCTCGAGTTTTGTTGAACAAACACATGGGACCAGTTACAGGTGGGTAGCCGTGCTGGTCTGCCATAGTCGAAACAAAATAGGAAATTCTTTCCAGTAGCACCTTAGAGACCAACTGAGTTTGTTCTTGGTATGAGCTTTCGTGTGCATGCACACGAAAGCTCATACCAAGAACAAACTCAGTTGGTCTCTAAGGTGCTACTGGAAAGAATTTCCTATTTTTTTTAAACACATGGGAGAAACTAGTTCACAAGCTTGAATTGGGGGACCTTGTGCTTGTTTTGCTTTAAAGCAGCCATCCAAGCTTAAAGGACTCGGGAGACATCTTTGTGAACCTGGCCTAGAAACTAACTGCAACTGGGCAAACCGTTTTGAGAAACTGCATTTAACATTTTTCATAGGACCCATTGGCTTTCAGACCCTCTAAGTGCCCCTATTTTCCAGGGACAGTCCTGGATTTACAGAAGCCATCCCGGGTTCTGATTTGATCCACTTTTCCTTTGGACGTCCCTATTTTCATCGGAGAAATGTTGGAGGGTATTGAGTTATGCGAACCCCGAGCCAAGGAGCTTTGGGCCTACCCTGCAGGTAAGGCTGCGAACATTGCCATTCTGAAACCCTGGGTAGCTGCTGCCAGTCAGTGCAGGCAATTCTGCGCTAGATGGAGCACTGGTCTGATTCTGTATAACACAGCTGCTTAAGTTCCTTTGTAAGACTGCTTACTATTATTCCCTTTTCACACAAAGATGCACAGGTAAACAATACTTATGAGCGGAAGCCAGGCCATTCAATGGTTCCTTTTAGGTAGACACAGGGACTTTCAAGGCCTGAACTTCATACATCAAATTCAAAATGCACACAATCTTTCTGCAATGCACTGAATTGGATTTCTAGGTTTCAAGGTCAGCTTCCCTTGCTTTAGTTTTGAATGTGGTGCCTTTTATTAGTTTTGTTTGCTCTTTTTTCCCCTCTTAAGCTTACAGCACTGCATAGCAAGCCCTGTCGAGTGATGTATCTTAATGACACACTGAACTACATTTTACCCATGAAAAAAAGCTGCCAGATGTTTCATGCTGTCCGATTTTATTAGGTCGCTGCACAAAGAAGAGTAAAAGGTAATTCCTTTTAAAAACAAAAACACAACCACTAACCCATTTTCAATTTGGTGACATTTTTCCTCCCCAGATTCTAGTGCAATGCAGTAGAGCTGACAATATTGATTACAATTAAAAATAACAATAAAGCCAGGAGGAATTAAAGACAAGCTTTCGAGATCAGAAATTTCTGTTCAGTGATATTTACGACAGCATCAGAAATCTTTTCTAAGTGTGGGTAACCAGGATCTAAGGGACTGGTGTTAAAAAAAAGAACCATGCTTGGATGGTGTTCACCCTCCCCTATAACCTCATGTGCCATAAATGATGGAACTCCATGTGGAATCTGTTACTTGGATTCTCAACAATCTCAACATTCATTTACAAACAAAAGGGGTGGGGATGAAGCAGGTTTTTGGCCTTGATGTCTACAGAGAAATGTATGAATGGCTCAAAAATTCAGAGGAGTAGAACATGATCACTGCAGATGGTGACAGCAGTCACGAAATTAAAAGATGCCTGCTTCTTGGGAGGAAAGCAATGACAAACCTAGACAGCATCTGAAAAAGCAGAGACATCACCTTGCCGACAAAGGTCCGTATAGTTAAAGCTATGGTTTTCCCAGTAGTAATGTATGGAAGTGAGAGCTGGACCATAAAGAAGACTGATCGCCGAAGAATTGATGCTTTTGAATTATGGTGGTGGTGGTGGACTCTTGAGAGTCCCATGGACTGCAAAAAGATCAAACTTATCCATCCTTAAAGAAATCAGCCCTGAGTGCTCACTGGAAGGACAGGTCCTGAAGTTGAGGCTCCAGTACTTTGGCCACCTCAGGAGAAGAGAAGACTCTCTGGAAAAGACCCTGATGTTGAGAAAGATGGAGGGCACAAGGAGAAGGGGACGACAGAGGATGAGATGGTTGGACAGTGTTCTCGAAGTGACTAGAATGAGTTTGACCAAACTGCGGGAGGCAGCGAAAGATAGGCGTGCCTGGCGTGCTCTGGTCCATGGGGTCACAAAGAGTCAGACACGACTGAACGACTGAACAACAACAAAACATTTCTGCCATGCATTCTGATCTATTATCATAACTCCTAATCATGAGCCCCCCCCCACCTGCATCTTCTCCTCCCATACATAGTCTTCCCATTTCTCCCATGGAGGAGCAGGAGGGGAATCTCAGCTACCACACTGGGGAGGGAATCTCAATTCACATTGGGGTGCTTTTATTATAAGGAAGAAAATGTACACGCATACCATTGGCTTGCAGCGTTTCTTTCACATCTACAATTTGGGTCGCAGGAGACGGACGCTGTGAACTTTTGGCATCAAATATAAGCTGCTCTGGAATCTGCTTCAGTCACTTTCTTCCCTACCCGAGTTTCAAGCCTACTTTGCCTTTCTCCCAAAACAGCATGCAACAATTGGTAAAACACATTATTTTTGCATCGATATTTATAACAGAGGGAAAAACCATACCTGTATAGGACTGCAGACTCTAGATAAGAGCAACAACCAATAGCACAAATTAGCAGCCAACAATGAATACTTTCTTAAAGCAGCACTTTAGTGGGTTCAAGAAATGCTGTCCTCGACAATAATAAATTCTGTAATTACCCAAATAAAAGCTGCACAATTTGGGTCATCCTGTCATTCTTCTTGTTTCTAGAGATTTGTGGCTTTGGGAGTTCTTGAGCAATGTGCAGTTTAACAAAAGCCAATAGGTCCGTCTAAGACTGTGAGTTAATGAAAAGAAGGCTTGGGGGCATAGTAGACAGGGAGGCTGCTACACCAGGCATAGCCAATAGAGTGCCATCCAAATGTGGTTGGATTCCAACAGCCACAGCCCCCATGGCCAATGATCAGGGATGATGGGAGCTGTGGTTCAGCAGTAGGTCAGAGTCTGTCACTAAAGTAGAACTGCGAACACTCAACCATTCACAAGAGATTAAAGTGGTACCCTTGGTTCTCAAACGTCTTGGTACACAAACAACTTGGAATCCAAACACTGCGAACACAGTAGTAAGTGTTCCCTTTTGCGAACTTTTTTCGGAAGTTGAATGTGCTCCGTTTAGAGTGTTACGCTTCCAATTTGAGTGCCACACTTCCGTTTTGAGTGTTACGCTGAGGTCTGTCTGTTTTTGTCATTTATTCTGCATTTTTGTGGCTCTTTTTTGTTTTGTTTTTTGTGACTGTGCGGAACCCAGTTCAGCTACTGATTGATTGATTATGTGACTGCAGCAGATTGTTTATTGCTTTCATTTTATGGATCAATGGTCTCATTAGATAGTAAAATTCATGTTAAATTGCTGTTTTAGGGTTTGTTTTTTTAAAGTCTGGAACAGATTAATCCATTTTGCATTACTTTCTATGGGGAAGCGCGCCTTGGTTTTGGAACGCTTTGGTTTTGGAACCGACTTCCGGAACGGACTAAGTTTGAGAACCAAGGTACCACTGTACAAGCAACTAATTTTTAAGTAGATTCTCTGCACTCTTCCAGACTCTAATCAGGGGAAGAATCATAGAATTGTAGAGCTGGGAGGGACCACAAGGGTCATCTAACTCCTGCAGCACAAGAATCCTTTGCCCAAAGTGGGGCTCGAAACTACAACCAAGAGTTTAAGAGTCTCATTTTAAGAATTATCGGGACAGAAGTTCCAAACAAGATGATTAGGCTGTTTATGATTGCAGGATCCTCTATGCACAAAAATGGAAAGAAGAAATTCCCACCAAAGAATAATGGATAAGTAAAATGATGCACTATGCAGAATTGGCAAAGTTAACAGATAAAATAAGAGGCCCTAATGGTACTTGTTTTGTGGAAGAATGGAAGCCTTTATTTCCGACTACTTAAAGAACTACTATAGCATGATGAATTCACGAACAGAAGGAATTAGAGATTATTGTATTGTTGCTAGGGTATAAGAGAGAGAAAATAAGGTGCAACAAAGGAGAAATAAAAAACGCAATGGAAAATCTATTACGTATTGGCATGCATATCTGAAACTTTTGAAAACTTAATAAATTATAACTGAAAAAAGAATCATTTAAATAAGTTTCCATGCACTCATCCTGAGTACATAATCAGGGAAGAGTGTCTGATCTGTCTCCCAAGATCACAGCACAGGAGTGAAGGCTTTCTCTGCTATTTCTACCTAGTATGGGAACAGCTCCCAAGCGAAGACCAGCTCTCCTCTAGGGAGAAAATCAAAAGAGAGAAACCCAAGAAACTCTTACCCAAAAGAGAGAGGCAATTGGACATGAGCCTGACATCAGAACTATCAACGTTCAGAAAGCATCGAGAGAGGACTTCAGTCTCTCGGGACACTCTGGTGCTGACCTGATTCTGTAACAAAAGGTTTCAAAGGGAGATTTCAGAGCAAAACTGCTGAACTGGAACTTATTCTCAAGTTTCATTCTATTCATTTACTGTAGTTCTTGATAGGATCTTCTCTCCCACTCCAGGTGTCAAATTAGCATAGCAAAGGTAGGAAGATTGCATTATCTAAAATTCCTGCACTGCTCGCATCTTGTATGTATGTGTTTGAGTTTTGCATGTAAGTGTCACAGGCCTACTTGCATTTCATGACCTTTGGGCTTCAGTGATTTGATTTTCTCTCCTCCCTGTGCCAGACACTGTATTTTTTTTATAAAGGGCAGATAGAGATATTTCTCTGCCAACTAACGATACCAGTTCATACATTTGATAAATAGGCTCTTTGCCACAATATACCTGCTGGTCTTTAAAAAGCCACACAACATCCATACCAAAGTCCATAAATTTTTATTATTGTTACAGGGAAGAAGGCCTTCTCAGTAGCGGCACCTGCCCCTTGGAATGCCCTCCAGTCAGATGTCAAAGAGATGTCTAATTATACGACCTTCCATAGACATCTGAAGACAGCCATGTATCAGGAAGCTTTTACTGTCTGGTGTGTCTAGTGTTCTGTCTGATGTGTCTAGTGTTCTTATATTTTGTTGGAAGCTGCCCAGAGTGGCTGGAGAAACCCAGCCTGGCAGCTGTGCCTGAGTTATCACTTCCCCAAGAACCCAAACTTTGATCCATCCTCAACCACCATCTCCACAGAGCCTCCTCTTGTAATGATACCTTTAGGGGCAATTGTGGAACTGCTGTTTATTTACTGCATCAATATTACTATAAAATTCGAATACAGAACTGAGAAGCCCAGTCTGTAAAACACGTCCTGGGTGGTGAACAAAAAGTTCTTCAGCTGATGCAGAAAAAACTATGGGTTGTAGCCAATGCTGATCCTACTCATGAGAAGACCCACTGAAATTATTAGGCATGGCTAAGTTACATGCTTCCTTTTCAGTGGGTCTATGAGTAAATTTCACTGGCTAGGACCCCATGAAGGCAGTGGCCAGGTGAACCATTCTGGGAAGGCTATACTCTGATAGTATTCCCCTCCTCAGCTGTTGGGAAATCAGCCGACAGAACTTTTTAATAGAATCACAGAATTGTAGAGTTGGGAAGGGACCCCGAGAGCCATCTAGTCCAACCCCTTGCATGTGCACGAATCTCTAACAAAGCATGCATTTTAAACTAAGAAACCAACTTAAAATAGAATAAAAGCAATGACTATCTCGGCGCGGGGCTGTTTCAGAAACAAAATAATCCACGCAAATTAAAATAACCTGTGCAAATGAACCCAGAGCAAGGATCTCTACCTGGGAAAGGCTGCCATTTACACGGCTCGCTCCTCTAGAAGGCGCTCCGCCGCGGTGTCCAGCCCAGGGAACGCAACCGCTTCCTCACGTGCCAACGAGCCAGCAACTTTTCCAAAGCTTAGCCGGCTCTGAGCTGAAAGGAGGCCGCTCAGCTTCTCGCGGAGCAAGTCAGCTCCTCCTGCACCGCACCCACCCATTCCTTTGCGCTCCGGCTCTCTTGACAAACCTCAGCAGCTGAAGTTCTCTGCTGGGCGACCTCGTGGTTTTCCTCGGCTGGGCGGGGAGCCGAAGGGACGGGCCCTGGACCGGGAGGCGCCCAGCCCTCCAGAACTTTTAACCAGCCTGGACTGGGGCAGTTTCCCCTCCCAACACCTGCTGCTTGTTTAACATCTAAACCCAGAGCCTCCCTAACTTTTGGGGGCCGCCAACCCCCTTCCCTTCCGCTCCATGGTTCCATAACCACCTCTCCAGTGCCTGCTACCGTACCCTAACACAAACCATTATCCAGAACAGTGGTTTGCGCGACCCACTAGAAGGAGGTGGTGACACAACGAAATTCTAAACAGTAGCAAGTCATCGCACATTTATTCGAAATCCAGTTAAATATTCTTGGTTTAATTCAGTCAACAAAACTGGTGGGCCAGTGAGAGCACTTTTCAACGTCATTTGTATCTCCAGCGATTACCCATCCGCCCCCTTGTCTCTTATTAGCTCCCCCCCCCCGCCCCTCAGGTTATCCCACCGCCTCCCAGGGGGGCGATATTCCGCCCACTTTGGAAACCACGGATCTAGTTTGCTGAAGAGCTCTGTTGGGCTCGCAAGCTTCCTCGCAATTTTGGGGCAGTGGGTTAGTCCTAATCAAAGTATTATTGCCCAGCTGTGGATTTTAGGGGGCGGGGGGGGGGAGTTCCTTATGGGCCAAGGCGGGTTCCTTTGCTCTTCACGTTTCTCCAGCTAGTCCTCCTTCTGAGGAAGAAAATCACATGCATAAAAGCGGAGCGGAGCCCAAACCTGCAATTCCTATAAACCGCCTTGATTTGGGAAGCACGTCTGGAATCAGAGCTGGGCTTCTCTGCCTTCCCGCAAGGGGGATCCCTGGGACAGTCTTCGAAAAATAGTAGACTCAGGGTGGATAACAACTCGGAAGAGTATTTTGTTTAAATAAATAATAATGATTGGGAGGGCAGGCTTAGTTCAGCCTCCGCTTCCCCAACAGTGGAAAAAGATGACTTAGGCACAACTTTCCCTCCACGCTCACACATGTAGGCATGGAACACGCCCCTCCTCGGAAAGCAGAGGGGCAAAACCCAAACAGGGGGGCGGAGTGGGAAGAGATGGAGGGGTCGCTTTCCATCTTGCATTTACTGTGAGGGTCTATCGTGAGGGTCTCCCCCCCCCCCGCCCAGGCTGCCCTCCTAGCCCCGTCCGTCCCGGGGGTTGCCTCCTCCTGAGCTCCCCAGGCAGAGCAGCCTCGACACCCTCCAGAACCCCACATGTAACCACCACAAACGTTTTCACAGCCCCCCATTCTTCCCCGTCCCTAGAAGCCCCAGCCCTGTCCGCCCCGCTCTCCGCAAGTCGCTCTCTCACCTGCTGCTGCTGCTGCTGCTGCTGGTGATCCAGCGGCAGCCTGTGATTCTCGCAGTTCAAAGTAGGGAGATGAAAGGCGGGTTTTTCTGGGTTTGGGTTTTTTTAAAAAAAATTTAAGCAAAGATCCGAGTCCTCCCGCTAGTGTTGTTCTCAATTTAGCAGCACCGCTCGCAACCATTGGGGGAAGAACCGTGGAAACCGCCCGCCTCCCTTCTCTGCGATAGGCGGAACGGCTGGGAGGAGAAGCTCTGATTCGTAGCTCCAAGAGCCCCCCACTCCCTCGCCGCGCTTTGCTTTTTTGGTAAGGGGATGAGGGGCGGGGGAGGAAACCCCGCTGTTCCCTTCTCCCCTTTGCATCCAGCGTTCATTCAAAGATGAGGAGCGCCCCGCCCCTTCATTTGCATGGGGCGGAGCCCTTCCGAGGCGGAGGAGGGAGAGGAGTCTCCATTGGCTGGGGGCGTTCCTCTCCGAGTGACGCGTCAGGGCCGGTGTTCCCCCGCCGCCGCCGCGCTCTGTACCCACTGAATGAATATATGAATGAATGATGAGTGGCTGCATCACACTTATTCTGAAAGTCTCCTCCGAGGTTGCAGAGTGGGGAAGGCGACAGAGATTTCCTCACTCTCCCTTGCTGCTGGAAAGTTGAGGAGCAGGGAGTGTGGAGACGGTGAGACTCCCTCTCCCATCTGCCCTGACGTGACAGCTGCTTCACCACCAAGGCAAAGCGCCAAGAAACTGTGAAGAGAGACGTGGACTTTTCTCTCACATTTTCCCCCTCCTTAAAATAAAAATAAAAAATGCAACATGCAAGCACAGCGGGATCAAGCTGTGAACAGCTTAGGGCTTTAATTCCATCACTTAGTATGCAGGGAATAATTGATGGCACTCACCTCGTTTGAAGGATGACATTGTCACACAGGTATTATTAAATCCGCAGCACATCCCTGCGGGAACTGCAGGCACTTGGAGGCGATGGGAGGCTCCAGTTCCCTTGCCTGGGCCTCTGCCAGGCCTGGTCTCCCGTGCGGCTGGGCCCGGTCACCCCCTTCTCTGCGCTAGGCTGGCTGCCAAAAATACTTCTGGGTGTGTGCTGTGAGGGTTTGGTATTGATTGGAAACAGGAAGGCTCAGACTTTGTCATTGCTAGCCTGGCTTAATTAACTCAACAGGCTGAGCCTCCCTGATCTGGATCTGTCACTATACCAAGGGTGTAAGGGTCAGAGGGCATCTCCTTGCATGGGCAGTGGGTGACTGTAACGGACCAACCCTGTGCCTGGGTGTGAGCAGGTGCCCAGCACTCGAAGAGTTAACACCCACTCTAGATGACTGGCAGCACAATCGCAGAGGCGGGTCTTTTCCACCTTTTAAAAGGGGAGAATGGCAGTTGGGGCGGTGGTTGTGGGTTGTGGGTCAGGGAGTGAGGGTGAGAGGGAGAGCGGGTTGGAGGTTAGGCTTAGGTTAGGAAAGGAAAACGTTTATTCCTGTTTAAAGTTGTATCCAAGCTTATGTACCTAAATGAAGAACATTGTAACCGCATTCTACCTTAACATCCTTGATTTAAATGTTACCTCAATAAACATATTTTGTTTTGTTTAACGTTCGTGGACTCTGGCAGTGTGTCAGTACCTCTAGAGGTGTGGTTGAGGGGAAAAGCACATAGAGGTTTCCTTGAGGAAAGGGGACGGGTGGCTTATTTTCCCTAACACACAGAGGACTGGGCAGGGAAGCCAAAGGTGCCACGCAGTTGCCAGAAGGAAAGGGCAAGCTGCAGCAGTTTGGGAACCCAGGGTGGGAGAATCCCAAGGTGGCAGGAGTTCCACTTTAAGAACGTGGAGAACTGAGGTACCCCGAGGACTTCTCTCATAACATTCATTGTGGGGATTCATTTTAGTCGTCGGTGAACCCTAGGGAGAGACACAGTCAGGGGAAACGTTTTACAGTTGTGAGGGCTCTTGGTGGGACACTGAAAGGGCCCGTCACAGTGACATCCCCGCTTCTTCCTCCACCCCCACCCCTCTTAGGGCCAGCCTTGACATCAGAGCAAAATGAAGTAGCTGCTTATGCAGCAGGTTCTATATAGGGCACAGTTTTCTTGCCTCCAATTTCTATCTCTCTGAGTCATTTCTTTAAAACACACCACCGTGGTCCAGAGCAGAATCCATCCATCAATCCGTACGGCTTTTCACTTCGGGTTCGAAAACATCTGAGGCTTGCCTTGGTCATGTTCAGAGCCTCCAAGGGGGTTGTGCCATTCTCTGAGCAGTTTCTCAGCAGTACAAAGATGCTTATGAGTTGTCTGGAAGCAGCTGGCGGGCAGAAACGTACCAGAGAGGAGGCCTCAGAGATCATAGGCTGGAGGGGGCAGGTGAGTCAGTGAACAGCCCAAACCCAAATGCTGGTAGCTTTGATGTGCTTTGAAGTTGCTTAATCTTAACTGGTTTTAAATAATACTTTGATTTTAGTAGGGGGGTGTTAAAAGAAAAATTCTCTAATTTTAAATAAATTGTGGGAGAGAGTATCTGGTGCTTCTCTTTTATACCAATATTTTGAATGTATTGGCTGGCTACAGGAAGCCAAGAGCATGCTCACTTTTTACTGAGTAATTTGTGCTGAATGCTGCCTCCACACTTTTTATTATATCACTACAATTTTAAAAGGGTTAGATATTTCCATTTTTTTTCAAGGCTGACTTAAAAACTAAAGGTATTTTCCCCATGACCTTGCAAGAACCACTATGCAATTTTTTTATTATTATTTTTGGAGGGAAGAGAACTGGCATCTGAATGGTACAGCAATTTTTTTAAAAAATGTTGGCCTTGGTGTCTGTGTCCACTTCCAGCAACATTATGGCTTAGGCCTGCACTGCTCCCCCCCCCCCACCTTCAATTAATGCTAAAAAGCTTAATAAAATGTTTTGGACCATGGGCACCATGTTGCCTCAAACAACCTTAAATATAGCTTTGGAACCATACTTCAAAGAATCTTCTCAAGTCTCTCTTCTCAATGCTATAATGTGAGGGTTGTGGTCCCTTTAATCCTTGGTGTTAATCCAAAGATAAGTTACCTGCAATGAGATGTTTTCAATTACTAGTATTAAATGATGATCCCTGTAGATGATGGCAATGTACACCCAATGAGCAAGTACTGGGATCAGAATACTTCCCAACCCAGCCTTGCAGGCAACTGGCCTAGAAATTCCAGGCTAGCAAGGCGATCCATGTAGGTTTATATTTTCTTATCACTTGCAAACAACTTCAGGTGAATTTACTTAGCTATTTTAAAAAATGGTGTAAGTTAGTGGTGCTGAATTTAAAAAGAGCGAAACTCCCATAGTGCAGAATTTAGAAGACTGCAAACACACAGGTAACTAGCTGCAGCAGGATAGACGAAAGCACAGCACAGGTGAGATCTAAGCTAAACGTTTCTAGGCTTATGAAAGGTATGGTACTGTTACAGGTGGGTGGACTGTGGCACTTCAGAGCACCTTTCCTTTTCCAAAGGAAGCAGAAGCTAGACATTTAGGAAGAATTGTTCCTTTGGCTACATTTCTAATGGTGACAGCTATTACTGACTCTCTTGCTAGGTTTGTGAATAATAATAACCATCTACTGAATTTCTAATAATTTCTAATTATAGTATATTTTAATATTGTGTTGGAAGCCTCCCAGAGTGGCTGGGGAGGCCCAGCCAGATGGGCGGGGTATAAATAAATTATTATTATTATTATTATTATTATTATTATTATTATTATTATTATTTATTATTATTATTATTATTATTATTATTATTATTATTATTATTATTATTATTGCCTCATTATGGCAGTTTTGCCACTGGCATCAAGAGGAGCAAGATCTGGCTCTGTATTCCTGAATTCAATGCTGCAATAGCTTCAGCCCATTATCTACCTCCTGCACTCATTGAAAAGTTAGCAATTTTCATCTGAAAGTGTTAAGCCACTCTCTGCACAATGAGAAAATTGATTCTCGCACACTGTGTAATACAGTAGAAATGCCGAGACGAGGAAAGCAAAGCTTCATTCGGGTTATTTAGATATTGTGCCAAGCAAAGATATGTCTCTTTCTTCCTCTGCTCTTGTACAGCCTGCTAGTTCCTATTGAACAGGTGTCCCCACCCACTTCATTGGGCCTGCATTGAGCTACATAAAAAGACCGTAGTGAAAGATACCTGAAGCTACACCAACCTGCAAGACGGGAGGCTGAAAGGGGACAGCCTAGAACATCTGGATTTGGCTAGCGAAGAGCGTTTTGAAGCTAGCTGGGAAAAGTTGTTGTCAGAGGCTGATTGGAGGCAGAGGAATGGTGGGAGGAACCAGCTGGGGAACCCCCAATAAAAGAAAGGAGAAGAGGGAGAAGACTGGGGGGGAGGAGATGTCAGAAGCTGAAGCGGTGACAGAGCATAGTGAGCTGAGAGCGTCTGTAGCAGAGAGAAGTCCAGAATCAGAAGCAGGAGGGGAGGGAGGCCAAGAGGCACAGGTGAGGTCCCCTCCTGCTGCAACAAGCTCCCCTCTCCCCTGGTCTCCCAGAATCAGAAGAGGTATGAAAAGGGCAGATTAGAAATCAGTGTCATGCAAACACAGTCTCAGATTGCTTGGGCGGGAAACCCTGGAGAGGCACCTGAGGGAAGGCCATGCCCCTTAGTCTCTGCAAGTGCTTCATAGGGCCAAGAGGAGTTGCTGTACTCATGAGGCCTGACACTCCTGTGTGAATCCTGTGTTTACTAATAAAGAGTTCATGCCACTTACTTTGTGTGATTTACTGCTGGCTCACTCCTGTCAGTTGCTAAGAGGTTCCTGTATGGAAATAAACAAGTGTTAAGTCACTGCAGCAGGTCAAGCCTTAAATGAAATGGTGTTCCAGGCAAGGAGCATCTTCAGCAGCAGCCGCCCCCCCCCCATTTATTCAGTTTCAAATACCTTACCTCTTTGCATTTGTAGCCCATTTCAAGGCAGATGTATGCATGACGTCCCCCAGCTGTGCAAGACAATAAATGGGTGTGCAACCACCAACTAATCAGAGGCGCCCACAATCACTCACCAGTGCCCCATTTGTTGAGTGGGCACTGATGCTGCAAATTCTTTCCCACAGATAAAAAGCAAACTTCAACAAAATGCTGGACACATAGGGCTGTGTTGCTAGCTTTGCAAGTGGAAGTCGTTTTGCACAATTCATTTCAGCTGTTGAGTGGGTGCTTGAATGGAGAACGGTGGGGGGCTGATGGTACGGAAGGATCTGTAAGCAAGAAGCTTCTAGGCACAGAAACTCTCACAAAGCACATTAAACATTTAGAAGGGAGCTGTGTAGTTCAGACTTTTGGAATTACAGCAAACAGGTCCTAGTCTTGTTGATATATTCAGTAAAATCCAGTGATAAAGCTTGCCTCAGGGCTTGCCGCACTTCTGCTTGTCCATTGCCGAGAAAGCATGGGGCAAGCGGTTTCCCACTTGCACTGTAGTTTCTAGGCATAGGTCTGAGCAGTTTCGCCATTGGCCTGCCGCTTCTTCCTGGAAAACACACTCTTTAGCACTAAATCGGAACAAACAGCCCTCTGCGGAAAATCTGATTGCTTTTTGCTCCAATTCAGCGCTAAACTCTGGGTTTCCCCAGGTGAAAGTGAATGGACAAACAGAGGTGTGGGCAAGCCCTTAGACCCAGTGTATTACTTGAAATAGCAGGTGGGTGCTGCATTTTTCCTCAAGGGGAAAAAACCCTGCACACAAAAAGCCAGCATGTCTAGGAGGCCAATTTGAGCTAGCCTTCTCCTTGGCATGCTTTTTTCCACTACATTCAGAATGAGAGAACATGAAAACATGCAAGCTCCCACCTGCAACCTTAAGGGCTAGGGTGCATTCCAAGAAAAGCTTAATTGTGATTCTGCTAAATACTGTATGCAAACTGGGCCTAGGGACCACAGAGCCTGCTTATATTTGTTTGATGAGAGATTTAGGAGTCATGATCTCCATTTCCTCCACACAGTCAACACCTTCCCTTTTTCGCTGCAAGCTCTTGTTTCCTTCTCATGTAGGTCAACTGTATACCTCTACAAAACAAGGATTAAATTCCTCACCTATAGCAGGAAAAGCCACACCTATCCAGCCACACCTATACAGCTGTGACAGCTTTGCAGCAAATTATTTTTTAATATTATTAGGTAGAGCAAGGCATAGTTCTTTATTTAATACACCAGTAAAGCTATAGAGTTGCTGAAGTCATAAATCTTTTTTTTTTTTAAAGGTCTGGAGATGAATGTTTGATGTGTGGGTTGCTGGATGAAGACACACTGCTGGCATGGACTTTTAATGTATTGCTACTTGCAAAGTTAGCATCTCAGTTGAAAGAACTTGATTTGCTTGTTTTGCTTTGTTACTGGCAAAATAGAAAGTGTGAAAACACCCTTAGCTGTGGAACTGGTGTGAGAGGAGAAGCAGGTTTATAATTTGTTACCATTTTCAATGGATTGATCTCCTTGGGAGAATGACACAGCCAAGGACATCGCTTTTCATTCCTGGATACTCTTTCAGATCAGAGTTAGGACTTTCAAGCGTTCTCCAGTGACCCAGATATTGCCAGATGTAAACAAAATCATTGGCACAGTGTTTGAATGTTTATTTAGATACGTTTAGTTCACTCTTGTTCTGGAAATTTCACTATGTGCATTACAATTTGCGTTCAAGTGCAGTGAAAAATTCACACACCCATCCACTGTATATATGGAAAATGTTACGATACGGAACTTCATTTCCACCCACAAGCTCAGTATAGATGTCCATCACCATAGAAGCCACTTGGACAAATGGAATTCCTTCCTAGATCAATGTGCACATCTGAATTACCTGCTCAGTGGAGTCATCACTGAATCCACAGAGTTTGCATTGTATAGGCAAGATTAGGATCCCCCAAATGCTAAATTTACAGCCTATGGGAGTGGATTTCACACTTTCTACCTACTGGTGTGTTTGTATGCTGCAACTGATACTGTAAGTCTTGGCATTTTATGAATATGCATATATATTTTAATTGTAACTGTTTTGGGAGGTAACTGCCTGAAAATCCACACACAGATTGTTAAATGAAGAGTCCTAAGGCTCTCCAGAACAGTCAAAAACCACCCTTGTAAAAATATATATTAATATGCTTATCAACCTACTAAAAAAGAAACTTTGTATGTTTCCTGTGTTCTGTCTTCACACACACATTTCATCTTTACAGATTTAGTTCCCTTGATACTGAAAGATGTATGATGGATAGCCAATGCGGGTAACCATTAAGCACCACTTAAGTCTAAATTATCATGAATCATGGAAAGCTGATGCGTCATCTGGTGCAAACACAGGGGGAACGTGCCAGGCTACCATCTTCAAAATCTGCAACTCCTTGGAAGTTTAAAAAATAAATGGTCCTGGAATATCTTCACTGGAAGTTGATCTTCAGTGTACCTAATGATTTATTAATTGGTCTCAAAATCTGAATGGTCTACTGTAGCGATAACTTACCCTTAAAAATATGGTTTAGCAGCAATTTATAGATTTGTCCCTTGGGGCAAGATTCAGCTAAGTTGTTGCATTTTTAATGTATTTTAATATTTGTTGGAAGCCGCCCAGAGTGGCCGGGAAGACCCAGCCAGATGGGCGGGGTACAAATAATAAATTATTATATATTATTATTATTGCATGCACAGAATGAGGTATTGCTCTGGAAGGTTGGGAGAATCTCTAGAACAGGTTTAAGGGGGCATTGGGGGCACATGGGCAGAAGAGGGTGGGGAGGTCTAGTAGACCTTGTTTTGTGCGCTACATTGACAATCAGGTTTTCTACCACTCTGGAATGAAGAGAACCAGGGGGTCATCCACTGATGACAAATAGTGCAAGATTCAGGATAGGCAAGACAAAGTACTTGCTCCCACAGCATGCAGATTAAATTACAGAAATCACTGTCACTAGATGTAGTGACAGCTACCAACTTTCAAGAGAGTTAAAAGGGGAGAAATGCATGAAGGATAAAGCTATTGAGAATTAGCACTCTTGCACTTTTGTGTACTATGTAAACCATAGAAATTGGTAGAACTTGTTGTCGTCGTCATCCCCTGCCCCGAGAAAACACCCTTAGACTGATGGACTCTATCTTTATTGAGAGCGAGAGAATCAAAGGTTCTCCTCATCTGTAACTCCTGTGCAAAATGCACTGTCCAAATGAGTAATAAGGGAATTTGGCCCCAAAAGAGACTTGCCTGCTTCTTGCTTCCTTAACTGTCAAGAAATCAAACACAGTAATATTCCCATTTGGATGTTTCCGGCCATTTCCATTTCTGAGAGACGTAATGTGAGAATCAGCAATCCAAATGCAATTCCCTTTGCATGCAGAACCCTCTGCATCACGGCATGTAAAGCAACGGGAGCAGTTGGAAATTAAATACTTGGATGTTGTTTGATAGAGATAGCAGCCTATTTTTGCTCTCTGTGATAGCAGCATTCACTCTTTTGCTGCTGTAGCAGGAATATTTACATTCTGCTGTGAAGGAAGGCTGCTCATTCACAGAACTGGCGCAGCAGATTTATGCATGCATTCTTTACAATAAATATGAGGTGCTTTTAAAGGCACCCGCTGAGTTTAAGTAATCTTTCTCCTGAGTTAATGTGCAGATCTTTTATATGGTAAACATACAAACCTAGGTTGGCAAGCCAGAATGTCAGCATTCTTTATCAATACTGCATTTAACTTACTCTGCCAGAGGAAATTAAATAACACACACACACACACACACTTACTTACAGATCAACAATAGTTTTTGAGAAACCATTGTTCTTCGCTATCTGCAGTAGATAAACAGCATGATCCTATGTTATCACCAGAGCCACAAAACAGCTAAGGGGCATTAGCAAAATTCAGAAAATATTGTGACACATCTAAATATCATCGGAGGCAATGGAATGGAAAGGGATGTAGGAGGTCCCAGATTCAATCCCCAGCATGGCTGTGAAATGTCTCACTGATTTCAACGCGACCTTGTTGCAACCACCATTTGCTGGGACTGTGGTCTTGTGACTTCATGTTGGATTCGCTCCAGTTGAAATACACATTCTGGAAAGGTTTTGGAAGCACCCATAGGGTTTTTCTTCAGAGCTACCATTTTTACTCACATCCACTGGCTTCTGCAGTTGCCATGTGCTGACAATCAAGTGGAGCTGTTTTGTTTGTTTGTTTTTATTTATTTATTGCATAAAATTTACGATTGTAAAAAAAAGCCCTCAAAGTGGTTTACAAAAAAGAAATAAAATCAAGAAACATTTGTGACTCTATTTTAAAACATACAAAAATTAAAATACCGAAACACATTTAAAAAAATTACAACTCTCCAAGCAGGTGCCAGAAAGAATACAGTGAAGGCACTTACTTAATCTCAATAGGCAGGGAGTACCAAAGCGGAAGTGCCTTCCTTGTTATTTTGTTTTCCTCTTTCCTTCCAGGTTATCAACTTGTGTGCATTCAGAATGTCTCCCTTCTTTTTATATTTTCTTTTTTCTTGCTACACACATTTCATGCAGCTTAACCAGCATCTTGAGTCGAACAAAAAATAAATAAATCGAAAAACACACACCAGAGGAACGGAGGAAGCTTTTGCACATGGTGTTTTGTCAACATATTTTATCAAAGCAAGTGGTATAATTCGTAATGTAGCAAAATGCAAATAGACAGCGGACGTAATTATGAAAGGAAACAAGTAAATATAAATGACTGGCCTTAAGAAAAAAAATCTAAGAAACACATTTCAATGTAAATAGAATGTTAGGCAGCAATTTATTGTTGGGAGGTGATGAGGTGATGTTTAGAGCATGTAAAGTTTTGTTTTTGTTTTTTAATGGTGGAGCTGTTACTTCTGCCCGAGATGAGGCACAGGTGTATTGTAGGAAGCATGAAAAATTCAGAAGACTGACGAATCACATCAATCAGCTGAAGTCCTGGTAGATGCAGAAAAAGAAACTGACCTACAAAATGGAAGAATGATGCTACTCTTATAGACTCCATTTCCCCCACATTCCCCGCCTACCAATAAAATCTCTGACAAAATTAGTGCAACTCCCATTAGCTAGACAAGTTGTTCAGAATTCCATTGTATCTGAAGAAAGGAAACTCTTGCCTAGGAAAACTCATACCATGTTGCATTAATATCCATTACTATCCAAATTGCCACATTTTTATTACCTCCATAATTCCTAGTTAGCTGAACTCCCCAAGTGTCTTCCAGGTAGATGTTTATTAGCATTGCTCTTCGTTAATAGCACTCCATTTATGCAAATGTCTGATGATCCAACTGCTTTTGTTGTGTCACAACAATGCAATCAAGATGAAGCAATACTCTGCTGCACTTAAAACATCTGCTAATTGAAAAAAAATTATATACTACAGCACTCAGAAACAGTGGTGTTCAAATGGCTAGTTGCAGGAGTCAGCATGTTGAGAATCTCTGCTTTCGCTTAACAAACTGAGGAGAATTTCTAGCCCTCCATGGCTCTTAAGAGAAGATACAGTTCACTTGTTTGGCAAGTTACACATCAGACTTTGGTCCCATGGGCTAGCTAGGGTGAAGAATGAGCATGGAAGCAGAAGCCGACTAAGCAATGCCAAAAAATGTAAATGTATGCAAAAGGTGCATGATGTATTTTGTGTTGTAGAATCCAGCTTTTTCTGAAAAATGGGGTGGTATTCAACCAAGTTTTACTCAGAAAAGACCTACTGAAATTCATAAACATGACCAAGTTAGGTCCATTAATTTCAGCATGTCTACCCTGAGTAAAACTTGAACACCACCCTGTTTTTTCCCCTTTCTAAAACCATAAACCCAGCCCTACAAGGTAAAGGACCCCTGGTTGGTTAAGTCCAGTCAAAGGTGACTATGGGGTTGAGGTGCTCATCTTGCTTTCAGGCCAAAAGAGCCGGCATTTGTCCACAGACAGCTTTCCAGGTCATGTGGCCAGCAGGACTAAACCACTTCTGGGGCAGGGAGGACCGTGACGTGTGCTAGGTTGGCAGGAGCTGGGACAGAGCAACAGGAGCTCACTCCGTTGCAGGGATTCAAACCACCAACCTTCCGATCAGCAAGCCCAAGAGGCTCAGTGGTTTAGACCACAGCTCCACCCGCGTCCGCCAGCCCTACAAACTACTGGTAGCTGTTCAGCCAGTAGATGTGATAAGGCAACTATGGTAAGTTGATACAGCAGAGAAAGCAGGCAAGGTGATTACGTTCATACAAGCAAGCACAACCCTCACTTATAAGTGCACATTTCAAGGGTTCAAAATGTTTTAATTATCTAAAAGATCGTCTCATCCTAGCTTAGATACTCAATTGATTACTGTTCTCTGCAGAAGAGGGCCTCTTGAAAATACTCTCTTACCAAGAAGTCAGTTCCACACAATATAGGAATCAGGTATTTAGCGTCATGGCACCTACCCCTTGGAATCCCACCCCCCCCCCCCCGTTAAAACATTAGACAGGCACCATCTCAGTTGTCTTTTCAGGCCTGTTGATGACCTTCCTTTTAATTAGAGATCTTTCCCAGTCTGCACCTGTATTGGAATTGTTTTTAGAGAGTTGACTGCTTGCGTGTTTGCAGTCTTTGGAAGGAAGCGCAGGTTATAAATTTAATAAATAAATACATGATTTTACTTTTATTCCTTTTTAACAATTTTAGAATACTTTCCCTTGGGGGGGGAGTCCAAAGCAATGCACAAATATTAAAATACATCAAGTCCAGTCAAAACCAGTAAAAATCACATTCTTTTACAGAAAATCACAGTTAAGATTAGCCAGTTTCAAAGGCTACTAAGGAAAAGTCTTGGGCTGCCTTTGAAAAGACAACAGAGATGGGACCATACAATTACTTGAGGGGAGGGCATTCCAAAGCACAGGGGCCACAATGGAAAAGCCCCTGCTTTACCTAAGATAGCTTCCAACTGAGAAGGAATTCAAACCAGGGCCTCACTAGCAGATCGTTAGTACAAGGAGGCATCCTACAAAAGAGAAGCCCTAACAAAAATGCAGTGATTCCTGCTATGCATTGCAGGGGGTTGGACTAGATGACCCTTGGCTCCCTTCCAACTCTATGACTCTACGATGCCATCAGGAGCAAAAGGCAGAGACAAGGAGGCGTGCACAAAGCTTTCACTAATCCAAATCACCCCCTACAAAGGGCTCTCCTTGCCGCAGGGTTAAAATGTGCGTTTTTTGGCATTTTTAATCTCTAGGGAAGGCCCTTTAGTTGTTGTTGAAATACAAATTCCATCATCCCTGGCCATTGGCTATGCTCGCTGGGGCTCATGGGAGTTGTAGTTGAACAATAGTTGGAAGGCCAAAAATCCATCCCCCACACCTGTTCTAGCTGGTAGCTACTGGAGAAGAGATACAGCAGAAGGGGAAAGGGTTAAGCATCCTCTCCCCTCACCCACCCACCCCTTTTTCTATGCATCTACAAAAGTGGCTTTTCCAGTTGTACACATCTTGGTATATAATATCTAACTTGTCCCATAGTCAGATATATGTATTTTTTCATCCTACTTCACACATCAGGAAGATGGTATGCAGATCATCAGTCTGCCGAGATATTTACAAGATGAAATTTGCAAAAGGCACTGCCATTTCCATGTTACAAAAATGCACTGGCTCCATTTCATGAGAGTGGATCTCTCTCTCTCTCTCTCTCTCTCTCTCTCTCTCTCTCTGTGTGTGTGTGTGTGTGTGTGTGTGTGTGTGTTGGACAACAGCCCCACTACAATGGTTCCCATTCTGTGAACCAGTTTTAGAAGAAAAAAGACCAAATTCTCTCTGTGTACCCATTAGCAAAATATATTCAAACCACTGCAGAAAATGATGATCACACAACCTACACATTTCCAAGAGGCAGTTAAAACAGTGTTTTTCAACCACTGTTCCGCGGCACACTAGTGTGCCGCAAGATGTTGCCTGGTGTGCCGTGGGAAAAATTGAAAAATTACTTTATATATAGTCAATATAGGCACAGAGTTAAATTTTTTAACATTTTCTAATGGTGGTGTGCCTCGTGATTTTTTTCATGAAACAAGTGTGCCTTTGCCCAAAAAAGGTTGAAAAACACTGAGTTAAAAAATAGAAAGTAAGTGACAAGTGACAAAGATCTCTTTCTGGCCTCCGCAGTCTGGCATATTCAATGTAGACTCAGCTGATACACTTGTGGCTTGCTAATGTTAATTTTTGTTCCTCCACAAACCCAAAAGATTTTTCAGACATACTTCTTTTGTTGCCAGTTCTAACAAATGTACAGTATCAGGCCTGTTTGGGTTTGCATGTTTTTCAAAATAAAGGAGGGAAAACAGCAGTAACTAACTTCGCATTTGCCAGAGGGAAATATTAATTTCATATTTTGCTGTAAGGTTGTATTTGAAAGTGTTTAAAAGGTTATCATGCACAGGGACAGACGTTTTCATCAACACATATTTGTTTGGTATGAGGTTTTTTTGCATTTACTTCTGATGACCTCAGAGCGATGCAGGTGGAAGCTATTGCATTTTAATCTCATAATATGCATCTGTGGCTGGCCAAGAGGTTTACCAATGGTCGCCCAATATGCTTCTTGATGATAGAATTCAAGTTTCCCAGTCCATGCATATCACTCTGTCCACTATACCAGTGGTGGAAAATCTGTAGCCCTCCAGACAATCCAGTACCCTTAACGACAATCAGCACCAGCCATCATGGTCAGTGGTCAGAGATGATGGAAGATACTGTACTAAACTGCTCATTTATATGTACTGTCCCTTTACAAAAAGTCAGCTTTATCAAGCCAAGATATATTTTCCTGCTAAAAAATAGTTGTGGTTTGAAGGGCTCATTTTCTGCTTTCATTTTCATAATGCAAAATTATGAGTTGTGTATCTCACGTCTCCAGTGCCTTGTGAAGAGGTGATGTACTTGTTAATGTCAATGTTACCATTTTACACTGACGTAAGCAGTCATTGCCTGCAAAGCTCTCCTCCGCTAAGTGCTTAGTCTCCTGAATTTTTCATGCTAGTACAATCCATCTATGACTATAAAGGCTCACAAAAAGATTTATCGCGTTGAAAAAGAAAAGTTAGCCATTTCCCCTACTGATTTCCTCCTGTATTATCTCAGTTAAACCATGCAGCAGATTGTGACCTACTTATAACATTCATTTTACATTACGTTAAAAACCCGCTAAGTGTATTATTTTGCTTCTGCTAATCAGGAGACCGGCAAAGGACCAACGTAAAAGAGACACCACTCTTGAACACGGGCACCACTCAGAGGTTTCTGAGATACTGCCAAATGTTTTCCAAGTTTTTTCTCCAGTCCCATAAGGACTAGAAACTTGGTCCCTGTCCCTCCCCCCTTAAACTTGTTTCTTACGAGTCAGGTTTTTCTTGCTAGGTACAAAAATTGACACAGAATACACAGAATCGCCTGCTGTTGCAAGGACCTTCTGCATGCAAAGCAGACACCCTGCCAGGGTGCTAAGGCTGTCTGGTGTGATAGTCTGTGCTGTGCATCTATCTAATGTCCTACTAGACTCATTTGTGGGTATCCAAGAGGTGGGTACAGCCAGCAATAAACTACTAATCCACAAGTAAGACTACCAATGGCTAACTAGTCATGATAGTCATATGCTTTCTTCAGGATCAGAGGCAGCATGCCTTACACTACAGGCTGCTGAGAAGGCAATATTCCCTCATTCCACTGCTGAGCTTCCCAAGAGGCATCTGGTTGGCCACTGTGGAAAAGAGAATGCTCAACTACAAAGGCCATTTCTTATGTTCTGATGTGTCCCTTGCCTGTCCTGCTTCCTTGCTACCTCGCTAGACCCCAAGGAGAAGAGACATGTTAACTATTAGTCACTTGCTCACATCTGTGAAAGAGCAAATGTGCGGGAGATCCCTCCATTTTTCTGCAGTTTAAACACAATACAAAGTATTTCAAGTAGCAGAGCTGGGAAATGCCTCTGTCGGCCTGATTTCTTGGAGAGCTGGTGCCCATCAGAGCAGTCAGTACTGGGCTGGAGACAACTGCATAGGTTTTGAAATTCTCAGATTGGTGACATACAGTACCGTATTTTCCGGCGTATAAGACGACTGGGTGTATAAGACGACCCCCGACTTTTCCAGTTAAAATATAGTGTTTGAGATATACTCGACCGCAGATTCTCCACCCGGCGTGTAAGACGACCCCCGGCTTTTGAGAAGATTTTCCTGGATTAAAAAGTAATCTTATACGCCAGAATATACAGTACTCATTTCCTCCTGACTGTAGTATCCCATGGAAAGGTGTAGGTACAAAACAACAGCAGATACATTCAAACCACCTCCTGTAGACAACGGAACATTATTGCATCTGCAGACCTCTAAGTTTAGCTCTAGCCTCCTGAGAAAAAAGGTGCATAATCTCTTATTCAGTGACCTACATTGTAGTGGGTTTTCAAGCCTTAATCTATTCAGTGAGCAGGTGTCTAAAGGGGGTGGGGGGAAAACACAGAATGTTCATCAGGCAATAAACCTGTAACGTTGCAAATTTGTGCAATATGCAGAATCCAGTTTGGGCATATAAAATATAATATAAAAATGTAAGTCAATTATTTCCTTAAGCCTTAGCACAAGAGACAAGCGTTTCCTATCACAGCAATTGTCACAATATTCCCATGAATGGGGTCATTGAGATAACACACCAAGACTGAGAGATTGCAAGTGGTCAAGGCCATCCATCTAGTTAATTCATAAACTCAGAAAGTTGAGGTAATCTTAATCAGTTTTAGTATTTTATCTTCCGTATGTTTCATAATATGGTTATGAATTTTCCTCAGTTACATTGTTTTATCGTTCTGCAAATCACTTTGAGGTTTTTCACAATCAAGCGATGTACAAATTTCATGAAACATTTTTTGCTGCTGCTGTCCGTCTAAATAAATATCAGAGCAGACAGGTGGACCTGCAAATCAGCCCTCAATACTCTGGCTGCTAAATCCCCATCAATTTACTGCTGGGCAGACAACATGGTGCCTTGAGACTACAACTCCCATCATGCTGGCTGAGGCCAATGGAATTCAACATGAGGCAGCAATCATGTTGACTACTCTTGCTTTACTGTATCATATGGGTTGGTATAATGATCAGCACTGAAAGATTTAGTCAGGCTCATTAATATTTTTGTTTGTGATGAATTAAAGACATATTCTCAATTAATTGGCACTTTTTAAATTTTAAAACACAACCTTAAGCATGTGAAATATTTTGAACACATTCCATAATTGTCAAACATTATTATTAAATCGATAGGGTCTTTATCTGCTCCCCACCTCCCTTGGAAGGGCAACAGTGACTGCCTCTAGAAACAAGAAAATGATTAGGGTAAATTTATGCCAGTTATGTGACATTTAGAAAGATTATTATGGATGATCCATCTGATCACCCTATTTGAGGAATTGATTTTAAAATTCCTCAACTGGTGCAACATTTACTTTTAAGGTAGTCCTCTTTTTCTGAATTAAAACTAAAGGCACCTTTTTTTCTTTTACTCAGGGTTTGTTAAGAGCAAGAATCCCTACTCACATTCAGAGTAGCCTGCCTGTGTTTCTCTGCAAGAGCTGATATGCTGGATTTGCTTCTTCTGAGTGCAGGCAAATTATGCTATATGTAGGCAGGCAAATCATACCTGATGTTGTATTAACAGTTCCCAGCAGAGCCATATGGGAAAGAGGCAATGCAGGAACAATGTATCATACAGCAAGCAACCAACTCTGGAATCTTGGAAGCTCACAGGAGTCTATTATTATTCAAATTTATTAGGGCACACTAACTGTTCTCTGGCAGCCTATTCCGAATGCTTAAGCCCTAAACACTGGGACCAGGAACTGCCTGCACTTACACCTATCTTCCCATTGTACTTAAGGTCTAGCTATGGCACACCATTAGGGCTGGGCAACATATTGATATATCATTCAAAACCAGTTTGAAGTCCGTATCATGTTATCTATATATATAAAATGCAAGTGTCTCTGCGTCCAGTCCGTGTTTCTCTGGGTTTGCGCTACTGCGCATGTGCCCCAGGGACACAGGGATTGGATGAAGAGAGATCGGGCGCGAGCAGCGTCGGCAGTTCAAGCGGGGCGGTTGAATCCGAACACCCGTGCTGCAGAGGACGAGGGGAGGCCGAGAAGGCAGGCCACGCTGCTGCTCTCGCCGCTGAAAGCCGAGCCTCAAAGACTAGCGGCCCTGGAGCAGCGCAGAGCAGCCCGCCCCCTCCCCTCTCTTCTCCACCTCACCGCACACCACCCCCTTGCGATGGACGCCCTCCGACGGCACCCAGCTGCGGCGCCTCACGCTCTTTTCCCTCTATCTCTCCGTGACAGAAACACCCACCGGCCAGGCGTCGGCGGAGGAGCGGCGCAACCGGCCAACAGCGGCGGACGCCACAGCGGCTCCCCCATCGCCCTCCCGCGTTGTCGCCGATTGAACGGCTGCCGAGCGGCCCGATCCCGGGGCTCCCGCTGTGCTCTAGGCCCAGCGGGAAGCCCCAACAACAAGCAGTGGCGACGGCAGGGCCCTGAGCCCTCCCGCGCCGCCCGCATCCATTTTGGCCGCCGAGCGGCCTGCTCACGGGCTCCCGCGGCCCGCCAGGCCCAGTGGGAGGCCCCAACGACCAGCGGCGGCGGCAGCCGGGCCCTGAGCCCTCCTGCGCCGCCCGCATCCATTTTGGCCGCCGAGCGGCCTGATCCCGGGCTCCCGCGGCCAGCCAGGCCCAGCGGGAGGCCCCAACGACCCGCGGCGGCGGCCGGGCCCTGAGCCCCCCCGCGCCACCCGCATCCCTTCGGGCCGCCAAGCGGCCTGATCCCGGGCTCCCACGGCCCAGCGGGAGGCCCCAACAACAATCAGCTGCAGCGGCGACGGGACCAGCCGGAATAGCCCCTCCCTCCTCCATCTCCTCCCTTCTCCGCCTGGTGTTCCTTCTCCTCCTCCCTTCACACGCCCTCGCCCTGCACAGACCCGAGTGCCAAGCGAGCGTCCGGGCTGGCAACTGGCGAGCCCCCCGGTGGGACTATTAGCAGAGCGCGCGCCTGACACCCCTCGCAGCGGCCAAGCAGAGAGGAGCAAGGGCTCCAGCCTCTGAAAAGCAGCCGCCGCGCGGACGCCCTAGCACCGGCCCTGGTGATGCCACCAACTGGCCTCCTCCGTCCAGACCCCACCGGGCGGCGGCGGCGGCCTCTGGCGCAGCCAGGACCGCCCGGCAGGCAGGCAGGGAGAGACCCGCTCGGCAGCTCCGTCGCCCCGCCCTCAGCGGCAGCAGTGGAGGGGAAATGAGCCAGCCGGCGGGCACCGGCACACCCCCCCTGTCCGCCGAAGCCTCCCACCGCAGCGCCCTTGCGCCTGCCGGCCTGGAGTCCGCGTACAAGAGGCAGAGAGGCAGGCTCCCCCCCCAGGCCCAGGGAAAAACCCCACTGCTGCCGACGTTGCCTTGCAGGCTGGGTCGGCGATCCCTCTGCCTGCCTGCCACATATGTTCTAGCGCCCGTTAACTTAACGGGCTTAAACCACTGGTTGGTTTCATAATTTTTGACTGTGCAATATATTGAAAATCATGTGTTCATGTGTGCATGCACTATACAAAAATAAAAATGTGGGGAAAACTGCGAAGCCAGCCATTGCCTCTACATAGCTCCATCCTTATTTCAAACATACTGCAATGTTTAGCAGCGATATCACTCAGCCCTATCTAACAGGGAAAACTGTTAAGCTGGCGAGTATTGGGGCAGGGACCTTTTTGTGAAGACTCTTTGCCCAGTATCTCTGGAATGCCATCCCTAAATAAAATCATATCAATCGCTGGGCAGTGCACAAGAATTCGCTTAAAATACAAACCCTCAATTTTTTAAAAAAATTCTAGTTTGTATTTATGCTTGCTTAATTAATACATGAAAACTTTCAAGCGTTCAAAGTGCTTCACATGTTTCATCTAGTTTACTGAGCTAATGCCTTCACCTACAGCATTTGCAAGCATCTTCTGCGATGCTATGTTTTGCTTGTGGCACAAACTGCATAGCTTTCATAGGTGGTGGGTGGGTTAGGAATGGTTGTTATGTGAACCAAGTGGCCAGGACAAATAGGTATATGGCTCATTTCTACTCTGATCTTTTCCCTCACACTAACTTTATCAAGGAACAGATTAAAAAACAAAACACAAAGGGGAAAATATAGCAAGGTGTCAACTCTTCTGGCTGTGATTTATTCAAAGTGAAATGGTCTCCCAGAAAAGAAAATGTGCTACCCTCTCAGGCTCCATTTGCACCTAGCTTACCATCAGGCATGTGATGAATGCAGGGAGCAATGCTTATTCTAGCAGATGTGATAAAGGCCAGGGCTATCTGGTGCCTGACATTTTGCAAGACTATGTGGGAAAACAACCCCATGGGCAGTCTCAATAAGGATAATGTTGTCAACACATACTATCCGGACTTTTCCCCGCCATCACGCCTTGGCACATTTCCTGAAATCTTTAAGTACCCTTGGCACTTAAAGAGAAAGGCGTTTCAAAGATTTTGGCGGTGTTCCTAGACTCCAAAGACAGTGCAATGAAGAATGCAAAGCAGAACTCAAAACCTGCCAGTCACAGTAATGCCAAGCACTTATCACACACTTCTAAACTTTCATCCATAATACTGGCCACAGTCTGAAAAACCACAAGAAGCAGAAACTCCCATAAACTATTCTTAGCTTTCCCAAATGAACTGTTTCTCTCAAGGCTTGCTTCAGATATGTCAGCATTCATAAGCAATTGGTTATTTCATCGCCATCTTATAATGAATTTCAGAATGTGAACTCTGCTATGAGACCTAGTGTCTACCTCAGATGTAACTGTAAGAGAACAGTATTCTGGCCCACATGGTTGGAAAGATAAGCTTTAGAAAGTGAACAGTATGCCTCCTAAGCGTTGCAACACTAGGAATCAACACACAGCTTCCAGAAGCCACAGTGTACAGCTTTCCCTGCCAGTATTCCATGCGATTTGTATTTTCTTCTACTCCAGCATTCCACTAACATAGTGTTTCACACATTTTTAAGATGGTTCCTTAGAATTAATGCCAAACCATGGATTCTGAGTGGTTGCCAAACCAGGATTTGAAGCTACAATGTAACACTGAGTTGCAAACCAATTTGGGCAAATTATGGTTTTACATTAAATCCCAAACAACCCAGAGTTTCAGAGACGGGTAGCACCTGAAGATTTTCAGGTAAAACAAGAGAGGTGGAAAACTGCGCAAATCATGTTTTATCTGTTTGGAACATAAAACATTGTTTGAATAGTTAGTATAGTTTCTTTATCATTTGGATTACGTTTGAAATAATACTTTGTCCTAACTGACTCTCCATATCAAAAATGAGAACTCAAAGGCATTGTGTGTCTAGTTCTGCCACAGAAATGTGTTCGCGTGTGTGTTTAAATCATTTAGGTTTAGATACCCATAATACACAAAGATGTCAAATCTGTAACCCCACTTCCACAGATATCTCACAGAATTTGTACAATGGAAAGAAGGGCTGGGGGGAAATCCTAGATATGATTGTGACCTAATCCCTCTCAGGAGGGCAGGGAGGGAAGATACTTTTCTTCTGCTTCTCATGTCCCAGTATCTGCAGAAGCAAAAGAAACTTTATTATGTGCCAATCACAAGATCAGATCTTTCCTTCAACATTGCTAAGCCATAAAGGGCTGAAAAAATATATCTCAGAATAGAGAGCAAACTTTTGCCTTCATCTTCATCTCTAGTTTGGACTGCTAGGCCTTGGAGTTCCCTAACCTACCAACCCCTCCTCACAGGCTCTGGACCTGGTGTCCTCCAATGCAACACTAGGGCTCTCCCAGTTTGTTTCGGGCCCCACACATCAAGCAGGCTACATGCTGGATTTGACGCAGGTATAGATGTGATCATGCCCTCCCTTGTGGAGGTGCCATAGTCTGATCACTACGAAAGCTCATACAAGCAGACGTCAGCATCACACTACTTATACCTGTAGGCTTTCCTGGTAGTGAGAAAATCCGTCCTCAAGTGTACTAATCAGAATTCACAGTTACATCATACATCATGGTGCTTTTCACAATTAGGAACACAAAAGGCAAAATTACATGCTTGCTCTGTTTCAGGCACTTTCAAGATAATCATTTATTTACTGTAGGTAAAAAGCTAGTATACAGATTGGGGATCCCTTTAAATTTCAACTACAGTTAAACGCCATCTAGTAATTTCTGCTTTCAATGTTAACCGAAGATTTCTACATACCTGCTCCACTATTAGTGTGTTCTGTTATTCAAAACAAAAAGGTCAGTCTTTTATTTGTTCAATGCATAATATTTACATTGTGAATGGAGCTAGAACAAGCAATGGTAAAGAGGTAATAAACTTTAAAAAGCCAGTTTATATATTTTACAATAATGTGCTGATCTGCATAATTGTATATAAAAATTAAAACATAGTAGAGCTTCCTACTACAGAAGTCGTAATTGGTTGAACTGTAGTAATTACCTGCTAACAATTTACATGCAACACTTGTTAAGATTGACAACTGATTTTTTTTTAAGTGTTAAGTTGATTAATGGCATGAGACACAATTTTAACTTGTGTACAAACAGAAATTGAAATCTGCAACCAAGAACTGTACTCATCACAAGCCTCTTCCAAAAAAAGGGGGGGGGAATGATAAAATGTTCTCATCATACAACAAATGTTATAAAGGCAACAAACAAGAATGTACCAGGATGGCACAAACTCCATAGAAGGAAAGGCCAGGCACGCACACATGCACACCCTTTTTTATAGGAGGCCCATCTTTCCACCAAGAGGCAGTGGTTGAAAGCAAATGATAGAAAGCCAGATGCACAACTAATTCAAATTTGGAAATTTACTAAAATGTGCTTGAGTGTTAATATACAATTCTATATACAGACCACACTGGAATGTATCCCACCCCTTTGCAAAACAACCAGACTTTTTGATACTAGCCTTAGGATTCAGTTATTTTTAAAGTAAACAGACAAAAACTCAATAAAGAGTTACATGAACAGCAAAAAGCACGAGATGGCTGAACTATTTATTGAGTCAATCTGGGGATATTTCTGCTTTAGAAATTGTTTGAGCACTTCCACTTCCACTTGTATGTCTAGGAAGAAAGGGGCAATCTACTAGGTTTTGTTGTGGCACCAATCACCACTCCATTTCAGTAGGATTCTGTGTGAGGTTCCAAAATAACCCTCAGTGATTTAACGGAACCTGTTCAACTGCACTCCAAAAGGCTCACTTCGGGTGGTTCCAACATGCCTTTGTGATTTTAGCCAAGGATAAAATGCTGCACTTCGCTGAGGCAGATGATACAGTTGGATCAACTTGAAACCAGATGCTTGATTCCCTCCTGGGAAGTGCTTTCTGCACGAAACCATCCCAGTGGAAGAAAGAGGGGTACAATAAAAACACACACAGTAACTTAGATCTGATACAAAACAGAATGTCATTGTGGCAGTCAAGCATGTTGAAGAGCAGGAAGCTCTCTTGAACCAGCAGAATCCTGTAGTAGACACACACACACGGAGAAACAGAACACACCACCTACCGTTCCCATGAACAAAAGCTTGAACAAGAGCTGATTTTCATCATATGAAGAGAGGTACAGGATGACAGAAAACATGAATCGTCAATAGAAGATAAACTGATTGACATGAAATGGGGAAAAGAACACTTGAGCAGTCTGATTGCAGTCATTTTGTGAAGGCTGCTACTACAGCCCACAGGACCTCATTTGTGTTGGCCTTCATACATTCGACTTCAGGGTCTAAATCCAGGAGCTGCCGCACTCTCTTTGTGGCTAGGTCATACTGCTCATCCAAAAGGGGGGCAAAAGCGTTCTCAAGGACATCTGATGCATGGGCTAAGTAAATGAGAGCCAGCAAGCGCTTGTCCATGCGGTGGGGGTCATTCACCCATCTGTCAAGAACAGCTTCTTGAACTTTCTTGATGAGGCGCTGCTTAATGTTGTTGTTGGTGAGAGGGTGTGTGGTCATGTCAAAGAGGAGAAAGTTCTGTTTCTCTGTAGTCAAAACCCCCTTTTCCACCAGGTTTTTGGCTAATCGTTCACGTACGTTTCGTAACTGGTAGTGCAATTTTAATGGATTCCATGTCTCACCTAAAATAAGGCAAAAGAACAAACAACCCCCTGAATGTTTTGCTGGTATTCTGTTGGTTAGCAAGGGTAAATGAGACAAAACAGGACACATTAACACAGCAACAGAGGCAAAAATGCAATATTAATTATCACATTAGGTATAGAAAGAATACTTCACTTAATGACCAGCTGCAAAGATGATCCACAGAGCAGCTTGCAAATAATACTTTGGTTGAGGAGTTCCATGCTTGCAAACCAGCTAACAAGGAATGACTCCCCAAACTATTCCCCAAATAAACCTCAAAAACTTTCCAGTGGATGAAACAATCTTTCCAGAAGTTTGTCACCTATTCTAATGTCAAGAAAAACTTTCTGCACAAGGCAATCAATTTGTACCATGTCTCCTTACAGTGAGCTGTGTCGAGACAAATATGGTGACCATCTAAAGGGGGTGGGGATCAAAGCTACCTGTTTCTCCTAAAATAAGACATAGCCATAAAATAAGCCATAGCAGGATTTCTATGCATTTGCGAAATATAAGCCGTTCCCCAAAAATAAGCCATACCCCGAAAATAAGCCATAGTGATGCGGAACCTCCCATTAAAACAGCCTGGAGAGGCGTGGCTATGCAGCGTACCGATGCGATGCGGTTAAAATAAGACATCCCCTGAAAATAAGCCATACTGTGTTTTGTTGAGCGAAAAAAATATAAGACGGTGTCTTATTTTAGGAGAAACACGGTACTATTTGGAATATTCACCAAATACTAAAAAAGCTTTATTATGAAGGTTGAAGAAAACTATGAAGGGCACAGTTGCCTGTTTATCAAAACTAGAATGAAAAACAAAATGGAAAAACGACAGTCTCCTATCATTCGAAATACTTGCTAGCCTCTGAAATAAACAGGTATCTGTCATATTGGAGTGCATTGAGAATAGAATCTTCATTTCAATTAAACTTTGAAGTTTATTCTATGCAAGTTTCTGAAGTGTATGGGGTGTTAAGGAATGGCTAATACCTCTGCTGGAGGACACACCATGCTCCTTTTGGGGCTGTTGGTCTACCTCTGCTCCTCACCGCATACTCAGCTCTCACCTGTGGCTCCTAGAAGTTGACAGCATGCCACAGTGGCCACACCCCGGGAAACGGCTTTTACCAGCCAGCTAAACCAGGTCAAGGTTGTTGATGGCTGTCAAACCCTTGGTGAGCTAGGGACTTCTCCTGCATGCAAAGACATTCTTTGGCAGATTAAGCAGATGAGACCAACAGTGGGTCCAACGGTCAAGAAGGCAGTAGGGCTGGGCAATATTTGATGAAAACACCACGATATATCACCAGCTAAATATCATGATATCTCAATATATCACAATACATATCTACAGCAGTGTACATATCTAGTGGCAGAGGTCCCGCCGTACCTCCCTGCGGCGGTGGAGGGTGCACTGCACTTCACCGCAACAGCAGAAGGCCTTGCCATACCTCCCCATGGTGGTGGAGGGTGCGCCACACTTCCCAGCAGCAGCCAAGGGCCTTGACAAGGCTCCCTATGGTGGTGGAGGGAGAGAGCAGGGGTCAGCAACATTTTTTCAGCCGTGGGCTGGTCCACCGTCCTTCAGATCATGTGGTGGGCCGGACTATGTTTTGGGGAAAAAATAAATGAATTCCTATGCCCCACCAATAATCCAGAGATGCATTTTAAATAAAAGGACACATTCTACTCTTGTTTAAACATGCTGATTCCCGGACCATCCCCAGGCCAGACTGAGAAGGTGATTGGGCCGTGTCCACGGGCCTTAGGCTGCCTACCCCTGGAGAGAGCAAAGCTGGAGACACCATGCCTGCAATTTTTTGCCGAGTATCTGTGAAGTATCCTTCAGCTGAGCTACCCCCTGGAAAGCTGTTCCTTTTGTTCACCAGGTATATTGTCTTGTTGAAACACTTATCACAATGTTATTTTAAAACTGGTATTCAATGATAAGGTAATTTACTGCACAGCCCTAAAAGGCATTTACTGCACATGCTGTAGAGGGAACTGAGGAACAGATGGGGCTGGTAGAAGGAGAACTCTGATCCTAAACCTTCACTGTCTTGCAACTATACTCATTCATGAAAAAGGTTTCAGAAGTAAAACCCAAAGGAAAATCCGTACTTGCTGCCTTGTGGGACATCTTTTAAGAGAAGAAAAGGCTAAGAAATAAACCCTTTACAAATCCGGAGTGAGTCCCTAAGACAGTTGGGGGTGCCTTGTGTGCTCCCTTCCAGCAACTTCTGCAGTCAAGCTGGTGCCAAATATATTGCTCTGCTTTCCTTTGGACCACATCAGCAAAGGCAAGAGGGAGTCTTGCCATCTGGGGAGCCCACGACCTGCATACACACTGCCCAGGCTTGTGTCCTGGAGAAGTTATTTTGGTACTGCTAATGCAACACAAACAATGCAGGAGGCAGCAGTTACGAGTTACCAATCTCTGCACCCACAGCAGGTGCTGTGATTCTCCAATGGTTTGTCTTCACCCCCAGAGGCGCACTCCATTGTCTATCAAGGTAAAAGGGTGCCAACAATAAAAATTCATTTTTATTAAGTGACACTACCTGCACCTGATAAAAGAGACACTATAGAAAGTCACCGAACAAATGAAAACCTCCAACCAAATTAGTCTCATGAACAAAATATTTCTAAAATGCCCCCCCCCCCAATATACTGTGTGCTATAAGAGAAGGCATAGTTCAAGGTGTTGTGAACCCTAAGACAAGCAATGAAGGAAATGCATATTTGCTCCAGCAAAAATAAAGTGAACATTTAAAATAGATTGTTTTTTATCCATTTTGATTTTCCACAGTAGCTTGGTGACACCTTGTGACCAAACCTCCTAACTACAAGGAACTCTGAACAAGCAATTCAGACAACTATTTTGCGTTCAGAAATTGTAACACTTTGGAGATTTGTGTAAATGTTTTACAGGACTCACTTTCTTATGATATGCAGAAGCAATGGTACATAAAGCTATCAGGATATTTTATCAAATATCATATTAGTTTCCTTTAAGACTGAACATGTTTAGCCAACATGTCACCCTGTTAGCAGTATCAGCACCCTGTGGAATATGAGGGGTGGTGGCATGCCGAGAAGACTTTCTCTGTGATGGCCTAGAGGCCGTGGAATGTCTCCCCCGCCAGCTGCTCCTCTTTGAGGTATAGTGCAGTATGCTTTCTGTCAGCTGGTTAAAGCATACCTCTATGCCTCTGGGGATGATGGACTGAGATTAAGTGAATGTTATCTTTTCTGCTGTACTCTTAGTGCTGTTACAGTTTTAACTAAAGTTCTTTTATATTGTAATTTTTTTTTGTAACCCATTCCGGGACCGTTGGCAAATGATGGGCTATAAATAAATAAAAAACATTCTGCAAAAGCATCAGTATTATTATGAAAGGCCATTATTGCCCACTGCAAGTACCAGTCCCACCCTGAGGCTGAAGTCTGCTGATGTTGCTGGCCCAAGAGGGTCAAACCATGTCAGAAAGCAGATGGACTTTGAAACGGAAACCAACCCAAGAAGTTGCTGCCAGCGTGCTGATGCTAGGGAGGAACATGCAACTGAATGAGAGTCCAAGTTTAGTTCCCATCAAGACGGTAAGCCCATACCTGGTCTGTACCACTTCAGACTGTGGGTATGGCTACTCTATACCTATACATAAACCAATTCCTGCTCACAGAAAGATAGCATGTCAGGGAGAAGACTGGGCTAGAATCCTTCCCCCTGATATTCTACATTTATACATGGAGGGGATTGCAGAGAGAAATTCAATCAGGAGATCCCTAACCACTGTCTAAAGTGGTACAGACCAAAATTTATTTATTCTTTGAGTGAGAGTGGGAATTAGGGTGACATTTCCATTTGCAGAAATGCTTCCAGCATAATGATTTGAGGGTTTGTCACACATAAAGGAATGCAAGTATGGAAATATGATTCAAAATTTTGCACAAAGGCATTGCAGGTTTTAAAACTAAAAGCACAATACACCCACAGAGTACATTTGGAAATGTATAGAGCCTAGTGTTCAGTAGAAACCACCAGGGAACTGCAAATGGTTTCCAGAAGTCAGGGGTAGGGGACCTCGTACCAATCCCTGCCTCTCTTTTTGTTCCCAGGCAGCTTCTCTGCCCCACCCCCACCCCAAATTCCCACACAAATATCAGTGCCTCATCTTCTTTTCTGGCTCTCTTCCATTCACATCTCCAAATACTCTATTTTGGAACCAGAATTGTGCAAAGTGCATAAAAATAAGGTTCTCCCTAAGTGCTTACAAGCATTCTCTCACTGACCTCAACTCCCCATTTTATGGTTGGAAGGGCTGAGGAAGCAAATTATTTATGAATTACCTTCTGCATATATCTCAAGGTGATATACAAAATAAAAAAAAGTAACTAAAACTGTTAAAACAGAACAAAATGCCGTATTTTTCCGTCTATAAGACACCCCAATGTTTAAGATGCCCCCTATTTTTGGGGACCCAGATTGAAGAAAATGTGGGGAGATGGCCCAGAGTATAAGACTCCCCCTAATTTTTGACATTATTTTTTAGGGGGGAAACCTAGTCTTATACACAGAAAAATACGGTAACTGCTAGACAACAGTTCATGTCTGAATTCAGATTTCAACAAGAGGCTCATTCAGTGCTCACCTCACCTCTCTACACAGCTGCACTTCTAAATTTACTTAATTTAAGAAATGAACTTCAAGAACAGAATCTGATTTTCTTGAAAACCGTAAACATTGCCTCTGCCAGAAAAGCTCCAGGTTTCTCTCATTTTCATTAGTCTCTCTGTTCTTCCTCTCTACTGCTGAACAGCCAAAGCAGGAGGGAACACAGGAATGTGTCACTGAGATATAAATATGCAATCCTAAACTCATTCACCAAGGAATAAGTCCCAATGAATTCACTGGAACTAACTTGACTACATGAACATTACTACTAATCAACATGCTGCAGACATAGGATATTTAATGAAGATAGAAGACTATTAGTATAAAAAGAACAAAGAGTGGGAAATAAGAGCCAAGTACATACATACCGTAATCTAGGAAGTCAAAATACAAAAGGCGCAATTCATCTGACTAAACTTGTGTGTTAAGATTTCATGAAGTAATTAACACTGACCAAATCTCCCCCCACCCTCCCACTGCTGAATCTAAACCTGGTGATCCTGCATGCGGCTGGACAGCAGCTTAATTCTACTCCAGAGATAGTGAGAGCATTAACTACTGTATTTCCTTCCACCATTCCAACACTGCCATCCCCAAATTTATTCGACGGAACACTGGTGTTTAAATTTGACCTTCACAGCATCCAAAGTTGTTACTCATAATTTGGACAGAAGGCATCACTTGATAAGGAACTTATCAAGCCCTATGCTTGAAAACTCGCTCCTTAAAACCAGTGACGCATGGCAGCCCAAAAGTTTGTTAAACATTAAAACAAATGTTAATTTCCAAAGATTTATCTTACCACTAAGCAGCTCTATCCAGTTCTGCACTGTTTCAGGAGGCTGTGTCTCCTTAATGTGCTTCAGAGCTTCATCAAGTAGAACATCCCCTGTAGGAGCATCTGATTTGCAGATCACCTGATAGGAAATATAAGAGTTCACTCCATCACCTCAAACTTTTGCTTTTAACTCTTTAAGCACCAAGTGGAGAAAAAGTGTGCTTCGGTACTACTTTTTATATCTTGAGGCTCAGTGTTGGAATATTCCCACTTCTTGAACCAATGTCATAGTTTTTCGGAAACCAAACCAAGTATCTTGCTTTAGAAAAGGAAGACATCTGAATCCATGGGAAGGCAATGCTCCATATATACCACCCCATTCAAGTCAACCAGGAAATAAAAGTCCCAAACCATTCCCTTTAGGTACATTAGCATCCTTATTTATTTAGACAAATAGTTACTTCATGAAGAACACACTATATTAATGGCATACTACTTTCTGTTGCAACCTGAAACCACAGCATACAGGGCATATGGAGGAGAGCCCTGCAAAAGTCACATTTACCTCGAATAATGAACAGAATAAATAAATACAGAGAGATGAGAGCTCTCCAATTTAAGCACTAGAACTTCCAAAGCTGCTGAAGGAAAAACAGTGCCAATGGAGAGACATAAGACACACAATATCCAGGCAACAAATGAAAACCCAACCGAATAGATTCACTGTATTTTTACTGTTATTTTTATTCATAATTAGAATGCTCTGAGCTAGGATTATCAACCTGTATAAGTTACCACTGTCACCCTTTTTCACCATGATGTTAATAGTTCCCTAAAAGGCTGCAGGTGATGCAGATATGAACCCATATCACCTCCCTTGACAGGAGAAAAATAATAATCTCCCTGCCACCCTAAAGTCCCTTGCATACAGACAGCAAACAAAGTCATCAAGATTTGTCTGGAATGTCTTCTGTTCCCTGGCCCCCTTTACATAATACTTAAGAGAGGCCAATCTGTCAATAAACAATAATCCATTCCTAAACATATGCTTTGTGGTCATAGAGATAATTAGCATGCTTCACAGAAGCAATAATTCCAATAAAAGCCACATTAAATTTGTGTTAAAAAAATTTTGATGATGAAATAATTCCTTTAACAGACATTTTATTTGACAACAATCAAGCTCACTATAAATTTATATTATGGAGGACAGCAACAAAAAATGCCAAAATACTAAATTTAATAGACGTCATTATTTGGAGCCTAGAAATGCTAATTCTCTCATTAGATCTGTGCTCTCACTGCTTGAGTTCCAATTCTTCTGGGAAGCCAGTATCTGGCTATTAAGGCGTGGCTAATGAATGTTTATTAAGTCCTTCACAACACTGAGGGAAAATTATACCATCAGATGGAAGAACACATCAGCCAGAATGCATAGAATAAAAGCCAGTCAGAGGTTCAACAGAAACTTGGTTTCTAAAGAACAGCATAAGCATAAAACATAGGAGGATAATCCAACTAAAACATACTCAGTGCTGTCCCACTGAAATTAGTGGGCGTTAATTGTCCATTGATTTCAACGGATGTATTTGGCGTATGACTAACACTGGATGCCACCCAAACTCTTGTAGTACCAGCTTTAATATACCTAGATACATATTATTTATTCAGTATATGTGGTCCAATAATATGCACTTTGCTACTATGTATGAGCAACTCCACTGATTAGCACATAATTAAAATATGATGGCTGAAGCTTTTTAAAAGCATAATATATCATTTTAAGCAAATGTCTTCTCTTCATGGTGACCCCAATTTAGTACAAGGTTACGGCATGTTAGTACTTATTTTGGAAAAAGCTTTCAGTACCTACAAACAATAAAAAAATTGGAAACCAAACAATGAGGTTATACAGGCAACCCCGCCCCCCATTTACATGGGGGTTATGTTCTGAGACACCACATGCATGTGTGATATCACTTATAATTGAGCTACCATTGGAAAAGCCTGCAAACACCCATTGGAAAAGCCTGCAAACACCCTCTAAATGTCTAAAAACCCTAGAAAAACCCTTTTAAAAACCAGCACATGGCTGGTGACGTTGGCAGTTGCAGGTGTGCTGCCCAGATCTCCTTCTCCCAGATCTTGATGGCACGGGTGCTGGACACATTCCTGCCAAACTTGTGTGCCACAGCACATACACCCATGCCTTCTTGCAAACAGTCCAGCACTTTCAGTTTCTGCTCTAGTGTGGAACCAGTCACTGCTGCTTGGGTTTGGGGTTTGTCAGCACCTGAGGAAGATGATGATGCCTCAAAACACCTCTCCCCAAAAGCTCAAAAAAATCCTGACTTAAAAAAGCTCCCACCAAAACCCACAAAAGATCTATTATAAAAAAAACCTCAGACACATTCACCACACACTCCTCCCCTCCAAAGTTCATGACAATTGCTCTCTCACAACCTCCTTCCTTAAACTCCAACTTGCCACAATTATGGCCAATAAAATAATATAGCTTTTAGGTCTGACTCTCCTTAAAATCACCTATGTAAAATAGTCTAGAAATAGTCAAGTAAGCTATTATATAACCTTGGTATTTCAAGGAACATTCCTGCATTTCTGGCACACCAAAGAATCTTGGAAGCTCTGCGGGGAAGGGAGCAGATCCATTTCAAGATAATCATAACTAAATGCAGCTGAACATAAGCAGTAACTGTCTACTTACACAAAGACTCGATTCTAAACAGCGAGGTCGTGTGGAAACCTTTCAAAACATGCTTTTTTATAAAGGTGAGCAAAAGATAATATTGACAGGGCAGACTGCCCACACAACAGCATTTTTTCATCACAAGACCCCCTCAGAAAAAAATAAATTGCCTTCACATAATGCCAACAAAATCAACCGCAAAGAGCAACATAGACCGATTCATCTCCATAGTATGCCCTGGATTCAGCAAATTGCATAAGCACTATATGTTTAATATTAGATATGTGGCTTAAGGAACTTAAAATTGATTAGATACAAGCGTTCTTGCCATCTCTTTACAAATACTGAAATGAGTATATAAAAGGCTTGGTACAGTTTGAAGAATTGTATGGGATATAATTTTTAAGACCTACATGCCATTTTACCCTCCGATTCTTACCTTTCTAGTTAACAAACTTTTGCGTCTCATTCCAAATGCCTCCAGCTGAAGACGCCCTCTCAGTGCTAATTCAATTAACATGCAGCCACGGAGCCCAGAGGAAATGCAGTCATTCCAAAATGATGTATAACCCTGATGGGAAAGAAGTCTCTGTAAGTTTTCTTTTATCCATGTAAAAATAAATGATATTCATTATAACACTTTCAGACAAAAAAAGAAAAAGAAACCTGCCCTCTTCACATGCTCCAAAGTAGCTGAAGAATTTAAGAATAAACTAAACACTGAAGAACATATCCAAGCTCTGCCAAGCTTCTAAAGTATAGTGAAAACAGCTTTTTAACAAGCTTTCATGAAATGTGATTCACCTTTAGAGCTTTTGAACTTTACTCCAAAATGTTAAAATATTGATTTCTTTCAACTTAGGCAGTCTAGTTTGAATGAAGTGGGTCTTTTTTCTAAGAGATGGAAAACAGACTTCTATTTTCAGTTTACATATAATTGCAAGTCAAACGATGGCTTAGCCCTGTGAAGCATGGCAGTAGGAGTGCAACAGCTGAAAGCTTTGCTCTGAGAATCCATATTTTTGTTTCTTTGTGCTAAGTCATGGTTTGGCTGAGAGTTACATGTGACCTGGACCAGTGTCTTGAATGATACTTGTTTCAAATGATTAATTTTACCAGGTTTAGGATTATGCATTGCAGGGGTTGGACTAGATGACCCTTGGGGACCCTTCCTACTCTACAATTCTATGGTTCTATGGTAAATAGTTACAGGAATCACAAGTTCAGTAAAAACAAAGAAGCTTCGAAACAGGTATACTTCTTGCTTCACCAGAATTTGCAGAGTTAAAGCCACAAAACTTCACATGCTGAAATACTTTATTCTGGTCGAAGGAAACTTAAACCAATAAAATAAACACTATCAAACTACCTCTAACATTATGCTTACAATGCTGGCCAAGGAATTTTTAACATCTTTTCCTCTTTCCACAAAATAACATTTTATCATTTCAAAATGCCTCCTTTTCAAACCAAAACATTAAAATACTCTGGATGTAGTATGTGTACACCTTCAAATATGCTGTCAAAATAATAGAGAATTTTCCGAACATATTGTAGATGTGAAAGCTTTTGAATTTCACTGGGACTGTTCGGTACCCTCCTTGACTGCCTTTTTTGTGAATGGAATGTGTTCTTGAATTGTGATGCCTCTTGCTTATCTGAATGGGTATGGGTGTGTGTGTAAAACCCACCCGACGTTTGTATGGCTGGGATGTATGTAGCCTACTGGACAAATCTAAGAGACACATCTGTGCTTCGTTCAACTTTGGCTCTAACCCAGCCATCCCACTCCAGATTTATCTTGTAGTCCAAATAAATATTTTGCAAACTATTGTGGTTTTTAAAATGTTTATTAGTTTATTATTTACATATTCAGTCTACCTGCTAGGTTATTTTTTATTGATGACGGGTACAGCACAGCATCCCCAGGCAGCAAGCACAGCATAAATTTCTAATTACCACAAAAAGCTGAATCTTTTACCTAAATCCACAGGTACAACAAACCTCTATGCTCAATTAAGACTGCACATCTGACTCTAAATTAAGATAGGTCAGAAAACTCTATGTTGGACGTTTAAAACAAAGAAAGATGTTTATACCTAAAGTAGAGGTAATTATAATGACAAAAACTCAAGTATTAATGAAAAAGCTCCTGTTAAGTCATAGTAGAATCCAGCGTACGGCTAAGACAATTATCTTGTCAATGTAAGGATTTCTGCTTGTGCAACTACCCCATGTGCACCCTAAATCTGTTCTGGGGGCTCCCCTAACCCTCCACAGAAGAGATGCAAAGGGAGATGTACCGGTATTTCCTACTGATTTTACAATACAAAACTGCAGTGTGAACTGAGAGGGATATACGGTGCTTGTACAAGCTCTGCAAATTTTGGAATATGACTAAAAGAAAGTATGCATTTGGTAAGCAATCCTAAACTCCCTGGGAGAACAGCTGAGAGGCTATCGGATGTTGTGGACCACCACTTTCACCAACAGAGAGAAAGGTCTGCAGGCAGTGTTCAAAACTCCCATTGTTCTAGGCACATTTTTAGACAAGGAATTTCATTAGCGCAAAAAATGAACTTATTTTAGCTGCAGTTCATTCATTTTCAGCTTTGTATTGTTATGAAAAAAGTGCGCCTATATATTCCGTTGCTGCATCCATAACCTAGCTTTAAGGTGCCATTTAGCTCCTGGCTTTCATATCTCAGTTTCTGACACTATCTGCAGGTGCTCTGGCAGGTCTGCCACTTACAGGTAGGTAGCCGTGTGGGTCTGCCATAGTCAAAACAAAATAAAAAATTAAAAAATTCCTTCCAGTAGCACCTTAGAGACCAACTAAGTTTGTTCTTGGTATGAGCTTTCGTGTGCATGCACACTTCTTCAGTCTGTCGCTATAAAGCAGTGCTCCACAGACTGACCTGAAAATGGGGCATTCCAGGGTGCAGTGTCAGGGAAGGCCTTGGATCCACTGAATCCAAAGTCCCCTCATTTCCCAGACACAACCCTGGAGCTGCTGTAGTTGTTATCTCTCTCACTAAAGTCAATGGTGGAGCAGGAAGGGAAATTTTTAAAGAGCCATGACAGGGAGTGGAACCCATCCTCCATCTTTTGCCCTGACTGGCATGAGCTATCAGGGTGGCTTAGGAAGTGGTGGCTTCTTTGCCACAGAATCTTCTCACCACATTAACTAGGAGAATTCAGTATGTTAGGAATGAAATCGCAACCAGCAGAATTACATGAACTGCAAAATTAGCTGCCTGCATCATAATTAATTTTCATGAAGACAACCTAAAAATGATGGGAAAGGAAATGTCATAGCCCAGGAAGTAAGCAAAATAAAAGTGAATCTTAATCTGAGGAACAAACAGTCACCAACTCAAATATTTCAGTTTAAATACTTCAGTTTGTTGGAGGAACTTTTGAGCTATCGCTGAGTGACCACTTAGTAATTATATGTATGAGTTTCATGGTGGAAGAAAGTTGAGATATAATGTAAGAAAATAAATATAAATATTTATACAGCACACTAAATTAGCAGTGGACTTTGGTTTTGTTTATTAAATGTTTATTAAATGTAGGTCAAATGCATGCACTAACCTGATGCACACTTACTGGGAATAAAGCCCCACTGAGCTCACTGGAGTTCATTTTTGAAACAAATGCCTGGTTCACACGTCACACTAACTCAAACCATTACTTAGCACAAACATGCAAGCACTTAGGCTTCCAGGAAGGATAACACAGATGCTTTGCTTTTCTCCAATCATTTTGCAGCTGTATTATGCTAATTTACAGTATAGTTTAGTATGTCATCCGAACCTGGGTTTGTGTTTTAGCTCTCTTGACTTACCATGAGTCATAAACTAAGAACACACTTTGATTACACAGCTACACAGACATGCTTCATTAGCAAAAATAAGGCAAATACAAATTATGGAAGCAAAGTGTAACAAGTTGAAGAACAACTTTCAAGCTCCCAACTTGAGACAAAACTACACTAAAATTATTCAAATACTAAAACTTCTCTCTCTCTCTCACTCACACACACAATGTTTTTTCTTCCCTCAGGCCTCCCACTGTCATATCTATTCAGCACTTTGCTGTGAAAATAATACCCCTCTTCCCTCACTCTGAGATGCAATTCCTCTCCTCCACTGGCATCCTGTCCAAATCACAGATGCTTTACCAGCTCCTTCAAAACCCTTCATGCCCCACTCTGCCCATCCTTATCTCTGTATGTTTATTTCCCAACACATCCCTGCCTGTGACCTTCGCTCACCCAGATCCACCTCCCTCAGCATCCAAAGGTCTCCTGCTCCCTGAAATGACTCTGTCCAGTTTTCTTTGCTGCCTCTTATCTCAAACTGCCTTCCAGAAAGAATGTCTCTGTGCAGCCACCTTTATCTCCTTTAAATCCTTCTCCAAAACTCATCGTCTCCAGGAAGCCTTTGGATAAGCGCATTAAGATCAACAATGAAACCCAGTTAGTTTTGCTATGGCCTGATGCTTATTGGTATGTGGCAACACAGAGGTAAACATTTTCACTTCAGGCACCAGTATTGTGGAATGAGCTCCCTGCTGAAAAACAAAAGGCCCCATCAGTATTGGCATTCCACAGAGTACTAAAACACTTGTTTAAACAAGCATTCCCCTGATCTCCTGACTTGAACCTCCGGCTTTAATTGTTTTAATTTTTGTTTTAACTCTTCAAGGGACTTATTTTAGTGTAATTAAATTGTGGGTGTTTATTTTACTGTTTTGATAAAAATGTTTTATTGTGTATTTTATTTATGGGCACAGATATTTTTTGCAATTGATTTTATACTTGTAATCTGCCTAGAATCCACTTTGACAATTGAGCAATATATAATTCATCATTGTCACAAACACCCTTGCCCCAGTCCTGGATGCCCTACTACAGGCATGTCCAAAAGGTAGATCGTGATCTACCGGTAGATTACTGGACGTCTGCGGTAGATCACTGGTAGATCACTGGCTCCCCCCAAAGAAGCTGAACTGTGGCTCCCCTAAAAAAAAGCTCAATATTTTATCTCCTCCCAGAAAAAACTCAACAACTTTCATCCGAACCCTAATAAAGGGGGTAGATCACTGCCAGTTTTTAACTCTGTGAGTAGATCACAGTCTCTTATGAGTTGGCCACCCGTGCCCTACTATAACTAAGCCAAATCATGTGGAACTGAAGTAATCATATATTCTTCCTCTATTGTATCCTGTGTATACTTCCTGTAGTAAGCCCCTTGGGGTAAGGAAGGACCTGTCACAATTATTTTGTATGCATACAGATGGCACTATAAATAATAAGTTAGCAATCTCCACCACCCTGCAATATTGTAACGTTTGTCCCTCTTTCAGCTGAAAGCAGAGTTAACCTCCTTAGTCTGAGGGAAGCGGATATCTAGTTTTCAGAAAGAAACACCCCAACCTGTCTTATCCATGTTATTAGTTTTAATCCAACGCCTACAAATTTGGTGTTTGAAGAACACATTAGGGATGCAAAGTAGTAGTATTCCTTCTGTCATCTTTGGGACACTACCCTTCTTACAAAACTTGAGCTACTTTCTTCTCCAAAACAATTCTCCCCATACCGTTATAACAAGAACAAGCAAAATATTTTGCTTTATATATTTTCACTATTCATTCTTTTGACAATGGAAGCCAAATAAAAAGGTTGTGTATAATAGCAAGAAGAGCAATGCAATTCTTTCATACCCTTGATGAGTCTATGAATCTGATGTTATGCTATGGTTTACAAAGTAGTTGCTGCAGTTAAGAGATACTGCAGAGATATATTTCTTGCTGGGAAGAGAAAAACTGGTTCAATCTTCATGGGGTCAGCGCAGACAAACACATGATAGCACATTATAATGACCAGGAGCTGCAAAAAGGTTTCCTCCTTCTGCTCAGGAGCAGAAGGAATTTATGGCTGTGACCTGTAAGAAAATCTTTGCATTGCTAAGATATGGCTGCGCTGTAACTTTCTGTATTCCAGGGAAATTCATCTCTACACCAAGTCTCTGTGTCTTGTGCACATTATTCATCATCAGCTTTGTTAAAGCTTTGCTTTCAACAATAAACAAATTAAAGCAATTAAAAAGCATATATACAATCAAACCAGAAATGTAATAGTATCCTTGGTGTTATAAAGGCATTTGTGTTATTCAAAAGTCAGTCAGTTTTACTTTTAATAGATACTAACAAAGCAGAAGGCATTCTTACTTTTACTTTGCTTTGACATTCCTTAGGGTCATTTTATTCCAGCAAGAAGGGATTGCTTCTTGTTATTAATATACTGTTCACTATTGTTACATCTGCAACATTTAGCCAAGTGTTAATGAACCAAAAGAGTTCATATGTGAACAGCAGAAAAGAATACTTCACTGTGCATCTCTCATGTGCTCCAAAGAATGCCATCAGTTTCCTGCAAACTGTAAATTCACTTTCACTAGGATGAGGACCTGATGCCTACAAAGTGCCACAACTGGTGTGTCATTGTACCATCTTTTAAGAAATAATAGACTAGCAGTTCTTCAAAGATGATGGAAAGCTTGCCTTCAAAAATCCCCATGGTGTTACTGGTCTTTATCCAACAGAAATTAGTATTACAAGCCTACAGTACATCATCAGACTGGGGACTGGGATAATCCACTGAAGATGCAACTCAATGGAGATTATTTAGTTCATATAATTTGAAAAAGCTTCATTTCAATCACAAGATGGCATGGGAAAGGCATAAAGAATGTGCTTGGATCAAGCTGTAGGTTTATCGTTGTTTAGCTCATATTGGGCTATTTACCTATGATTTAGGCCATAAATATTAGGAGCTTAGGGCAACTGAAAGATGGTTAACAGAAGGTTGCCTCTCAGCCATGAAGCTTAAAAGGCCTATCTCAGCAGAAGACCTACATATTTTATCTACACCTGTTAGATCTCACTTTTTAACACACACTCTCTGAACACACCCCTTTGTGGCTTTCCTCAATTACAAGAAATCTGGAAAAAAACCAGAAGATTAATGAAGATACATTGCGTAAGATATTACAGAAACAAATAAAAATGAATTTATAAATATCAAGATGCTATGTGTGCCTGATGTGAACTGTACGCATATATTTGTACTGTCAAAATAGTCTGCAAATAAGTAATAATGAATGACAATAAAGCTTGACTTTATATCGCAAAATAAGTATTTGTTCCAAAATTTGGAAGTGACCACAAAGGACTGACAACTATTATCTGATATTCATCAGAACAAACAGTACTGTACTTTGAGGACTGGACTACAATCCTTTTTCTTAATTGAAACTCAGAATACACCAACCACAACAATCTTGCTTATTAGAGAAGTTTGCAATGGCTGGATCCAGTCATCAAATTATGCTTTGACAACTGGAAACACCTCCTTAGCCTTGCATATGTCTCCCTCCCACAGTTTAGATAACCCAACCTAAAAACTCTAATCTAAACTCTAATGAGCCTGTAACATGTTTTTCAGTATGACTTAATTGAAACTACAGCAGAAACCCCCCAAAAGCCTGGAGATTAAGTATAGGCCAAGCTACAAGTGGATGACTTTTCCAAAGATTAAGGAACTCTGGGAAAGAGTGCATCTGAGCATGATCCTTTATGTAAGCCCATGCAAATACACTGGGGTCAAAATAGAAGCCAACAACTATCATGAAAAAGGCAGTAAGTTTTATTTGACACATATATATTTTTTTTACCCACACATAAAAGCATTCCCTTTCTTGGCCAAATGTACCCATAATGTAAACCAGAGCTCCATTACTTTGCAAAATTCTGAACTAGAACCTTACAACCTGTAGCACAGGTTTACAAACTTTTACTCTACTAGATATCCTAAAGAGAGTATCTTGCTCAAGATAGTACTACTACACTCACTAATAAGCCTGTAGTATGTGAACCAACACATTCTGCCTATCCAAGTTTGTTTCTTAAATGATGTAAAATGTTTATAAGCATACCCTATGAGTCATATGTTTTTCTGGAAATAAAGTACATTTTAACTTTGTGAAAGGTGTTTTTTTTATTCCTAAATAGCCATATGAACTGCAGCTGGAAAACTATATGAAATTCTCAGACTGTTATGGCCCAGTTCTTTGAATTTACTGCACTAGCAAGTAAGTACTTAGAATGCGACATACCAACTATGCCAGTATACGGTTCCAAAACATAAATGTTAAAAACCAGCTATTAACAGTATTCCAGTCTGAGAAAGTCCAGATGGACCTCTGCTCTTAAGGAACTTGATGCCCCTAAGCCAACTTCTACTGAGGGGTTTTCATGTAACTTTGCTGTTTCTCCTGCCCCATCAAGCCCTTCTGTCAAATCCAAAAGCTTTTCACCAGAACGTCCTCCTCCAGTTTTGCTAACACCCCTACCTTCCCTAAGCCCCCTTTACATCTAATCTTAAAACCGTTAGCTGTTTCAGTTTCAGTCATACCTGAAAAATTACCAGTATACTGGAAACACTTAGCATGAAACTATAAGCACTCAACTAGCATGTCCCAGCACAGTACATAAATTGGGTACAAGGCGGTGGCTGATGCCCACCTTCAAATTCTATTCCATCTTCATATCCTGTTCTTCTAGCAAGATTCTTCTTCTTCTTCTTCTGTCTTTCTCCTATCTGGTTTATTGCTATATATTGCAGTTTGAGAATTGGACTGAAAGCTGCAGTGGGGAATGAGGTGGGAGGAAGGGGTTGCCTTGCAGCCAACATGGCATGCTGGGGAGTGTGTGTCTTCTATTTCCCTGCCGGCTTTCTGGCAATTTTTTAAAAAAACTTTCATTCTAACACTTGTGTCTCGTTCGTTTTATTTTGTTTTTAGGGTGGCCCTGAAAGGCAGCATGCAAAGCCTTGGGCACAACCACACAGTGGTGTGTGTGTGTGTGTAGCTGTGTCAAGAGACGCCGGCCTACCTTCACCCCTAACCACATACACAACACAACACAACCACACACAGCCAAGAAGCCCCTCCCCCTCAGACATCCACCAAATCCCGTAGCAACCTCCAGGCCCCTCGACCGACACCACCCCTCACTTTGGCTTCACAATCCCGCCAACCAGCCCCACATATACAAGGACAACCCTGTGGGGGGGAGGCCTTTCATGCCCCCTCCTCACTTCACAGACACCCCACCCCACCTTCCCGGGCCCACCCCACCACCTTTCCCCGCTCGCCGGGCTGCGGGCCCCGCACCTCTCGGTCCTTGAGGCCCAGCAGCAGCACTTCCTCCATGAGCGTGAGGCGCGTTTCCTTGGAGTCGCCCTTCTCGTCGTCGCCCTGCTCGTCCCGCCGGCCTTCTTCCTCCGCGCCTCCTCCTCCACCCCCGCCGCCGCCCCCGGACGCCCGCTCTTTGTCGGCCGCGGCGGCGCTGCGAGAGGCCTCAGTCCGGCGCTGCACTAGGCCCGAGTTTCGCTGGGTCAGGGAAGTCATGGCGGCGGCGGGGGGCCCCGGGAGGGCCCTGCTGGAAAGGCTGGGGCTGGGGCCTCCGTGCCGCTCTCGCTCGCTCTCTCCGCTTCCCCCACTCCTGGCGGGAGCTGGGGCGGCCCGAAGCGCTCAGGGAGGGGAAAGGGAGGGAAGGGAGCGGGGGAGAAGGAGCTGGGCCAGCTTGGCTCCCCCTGCGGCACCAGCGGCGGCGGCAGGAGCACCTTCTCCAATATGGCGGCGCGGGCTGACGCGCCAGCAGCTATAGCGGCGGCGGAGGATGTGGCAGGAGGAGGAGGAGGAGGAGGAGGAGGAGGAGGAGGAGGAAGACGACTCTGGAGGCGCCGGAAAGAGAAAGATGGGGGCGGGGGCGGAGAGGAAGTTAAGTCGGTCAGTCAGTCGGCGGCTCAGAGGCGGCGGAGGTAAACTCTGAGGTAAACTCTTCCCCCCGCCAGCCCTCAGGCAGGGTGAGCGTGTTTTTGTTTCTGTATCTTCTGTTGGAGTCGCTAGCTTTTTAAAACTTTTTTTATGGTGAGGAGCGCCTTATTCCCTTTAAACCTCCTTGGGGAGGTTTTGTGAAGGAAAGTGAATATGCAGTATACTCTCCCTTTTTTTTTGGACGACGAACGTGCACACACACACACACGCCCAGGACATTTTGGTACCTGAGACAGACCCCAAAATGGCGCCCCCATTCCCTCACCCCAGGGAAGATTACATCAGGGGGAAGAAAGAGCTACAAAGGGATCTGCGGATCCTGCCGCCTGAGGCAGTTGCCTCATTTTACCTCATGGGTGGTGGGCTGGCCCTGAATGTATATTGTCATGGAGATCTGATGCCCCTGAGGATCCTGCCGCCTGAGGCAGTTGCCACACCTTGCCTCATGGGTGGGCTGGTCCTGCACACAACACATTGCTCAAGGGGTGCAAGTCAATTCATTGCATTAAAAAATGCCTCTTGAGCATATAATGCACACCCCCTGAGAGTTTGGGCATCCTGTATTGTTCTCCTGGGCCCCGCTTTTGTGAACATGTTGTTTGAGCCTGTGTTGTGGTTGACTGTTTTAGCCCCTGTGATTTGCATCAAATTTTTATTCTGCTGGACTCCTCACACATGTTTATTGTGGATTGAGTTTTATGGAATGCCTTTGGATTTCCTTGTTCCAGTATTGCACTGTTTAGGGGTGAGCAGTGAGGTGGCCAAGTTCGCTAACCCAGGGCCCATATTTCCTTCTGAGGCACAGCAGAGACGGGTGTCTTTATGATATATAGATTATTTACACATTTATACAACGTGAGCCTATGATGGAGGGGTTTCCCAGCACTACACTCCCAAGGCAAATCTCACCTCCTAGTCTGAGACACCTTTGTTTATGTCAGCAGTCCGTTCATGTTAGTGTTGCAGTGTTAGAGTAGTTAATTCATACATCTATTTTTATTAGCTTTTCTTCTTCAGGGAAGCTGTGTTGCACGGCTCCAACCTTTAAAAAGGTTTTTAAAGTATGCACCTCCAGTGGAGTCTTTCTGTGATTATTAAGCAAATAAACTGCATCAGGGAACTGTATACCATCTGTCTATACGTATCAGCACATGGAATTTCTAATATAGACAAGTGCCATCAGCCAGCCATATTCTCTTCTAAGGTACTCCACACTATATCTCCCTGCAGCAGATATTCAGCATTCTGTAGCCAGAGATTTGCCTCATTAGGGCTATTGCCTCCTTTTCTTTCCTAAATATTCCTAAATAATTATTCTCTTTTCAATTTCTCTTTTTCTTTCTTTCTCCTTTTTCTTCTGGATCAGTTTTTATTTTACTTACATTAATGTTTTAATGTGGATAAAAAATTTTTTTGGATAATCTTTATATTTCTTATAAACTCTAATAAAGTTTTTCAAAGAAAAGGATAGAATCTTATACAGCACCAAAGGCAGCCTTAAGTGTTTGAGCGCCTGTTCATTTTATTTAAGCTGGAAATGTTGCACTCTGCTGAAGGTACCATAGAAAATATACCCTGCTGTGTTTATGGTAAAAGACTGGAATTATTGGGCCTGACAGCTGTCAAAAACCTGGAGTATCTGCTCATAGTCACTGTGTGACTGCTATTATAAAAAAAAAATACTCTTAGGACCAGTTCACATTGCTCCATAAATGTGATACCCTTAACCATGCATATATATACTTTAGGGAACTGATTGACTGAAGTTCCTTGTTGAATGTACACTTAATAGCACACATAGTTTTGCCTTTGCGTAGGTGAAATGGTCCTGCCATTATATCGATGAAAGTCTAATGTTATAAAGAGAGAGAGTGCATGAATATGTCAGTACAGTATATCTTGTCTTTATTGCATTTGACCACAATGCCTTCACTTTGTTTTCCTATTAATATGCATAAATAATAGTCCAGAACTCTGGAGTGCAGATGGCACAAACAAAATGCTCCTGTAAAAGTAGAGGTTTTCCATGTAAAGTGATTAAACATGAAGAATAAATTGCTAATCAGAAAATGGCAGTGTTGGGGAGCCAGTTTCAAGCTGAATGAACCTATATTTATGAAATGACAGGATAGGCAGCAATGGCAGTTCCAAAGAAGGCATTTAATTATACACCCATTAACATGCATTAGTATGATTTCAATCAAACAGTGCAAAATTACAGTGAACCAGAAGGTGGTTTAATAATGCCCACCACAAAAAACCTCTTAAAGTACATTCACATGTACCTTTTCAAGGAGTACCCCCACATGAACAGTAAAGTACTTAATAACTCCAAGCATTTATAAAGCACACTTTAGGGGTCCAAACACTTTCTTACCTCATCCCTGTAATCCTTAAAATAAATCTGCAAGGTAAACCGGCATTATCCCCATGTTGCAAATGGGAGATTAAAGCAGAGACAAAATTGTGACTTGCTGAAGATCACTTAGTTTACTGTTGAGAAAATTGACTGGCATGTTACAGATACCTGGGGCAGAAATCCTTGTGACCTGCAGCAAATATATTTAACAGCATTTGATTTATTATTTAAAACAGTTTTATCCCACACTTTATTCAAAAAGGTTCCTAGAGCAGCTCATAATCTAAAAACCACAACAAACAAGGAAAATAGGTATTGGCTGAGGAAGGAAAAAAGCAAGCTCAGGTTCTTAAAATTAGTAGTTCTTAAAATTACAGTGTGTTGCCAGATATAAACCCATTATTTTATGTACATATTCATGGACCTTCTAATCTGGCGGCCATTACTGGTGATGATTGCACACCACAGATGTTACTGCAATTGAGTCTTGCTTAATTGGGAAAATTACCCTAAAACTTAAATCAATAATTATCTTGATAATCTTTCTCATGTAGAGGAACCAACAATGTTCACACAAACTGATGTGATTGAAATATTTACACAACATGATAATCCATTGCTGCTAATAGGAATGAGCCTAACAGCAGCATGACATGGTTTTTTGGGTGTGTGCATGTGTGATGTCTGTGTCAGAAACAAAACAATCAACATACCAAGATGGACATAAAAGCAAAATTTAAGTGTGGCCATTAGTATTAACAGGGCACATCCATCATCACATACACCGTCATCACAATGCGTGTTTATGACATACTCAGTGTTCATAGTCCAGACATACAGTCTAATTTCCACTTCTTAAACATATTAGCCAAGCCAATGTTTCCCTTCAAAACAACATTTGAGAGTGGGGAATTCGGAGGGGGGCTGGGGGGGGCTCGCAGTTTATGAAAGGAAAGGAACTCGGCATTATTTTGGCTGAACCATGACAGGAATAAAAGGGCTAAGCTTCCCTGCTGTCCTGATGAAAATTGGGGAAAGGAGATTTGCCTGCTATCAATTTTTACAAAACAAATGCAGTTTGTAACACATGTTTAGCATCCATCACAGTTCAGCTATTAGATGGGATGCCCAACACTTACACAGTCTCCCCCACCTAACATTTTTTTTTTTTTTGAGCATGTGATCCTGAAAACTGTTTACTTGGGAGAAGACACTGAACTCAGCAGGACTGAGTTAAAAAGCATTGTCCTGCCACCCTCCCAGGATACTGAAAACAGGATAAAACCCCTCCAACACTAGATCACACTGACAGGTGCAAGAAAATGCAATATGCAATTCTTGCTGCTTTCAGCTGGAAGGTTTACATGCAGTTTCACATTGGTGATGCGTGCGAAACAGTAATACACTATGATTGCAGTGTGACCTGTTGGGATACAGAACCCAATATTTAATCCCATTTAGAGGGGAGAATTTGCCCTCTAATAGGCTTCAATTCAGTCATACCTATCCATTGGGTAGAGAAGGACAATGTATTTACCCAACATTCCCTTTGAAAAGCAAATCTGAATTTTAAAACCTAGCAGAATTTAATTCAGATTAACATAATCAGATTAACATAATTACCAGCAGTTCCTGGACAAACAGAATTTGCACACTCTTTTATCTACATACTGCATAGATCAAAGTGATTCTCAACTTCAAACACAATTTATCCTTTGAAGTTAGCCAGTGAAGTATGTGCTTATAATATGGATATACCGGTACCTGTTAAGAGATAACTGGTTTCTGCATTGCTGTCTTCCCCCTTCCCCACTGCACCACTGGAACAGAACTTTTAGGGGTCCTGCTTCAACCTCTGCATTCATTTACAGGTAGGTAGCCGTGTTGGTCTGCCATACTCAAAACAAAATATAAAATGAAAAAATCCTTCCAGTAGCACCTTAGAGACCAGCTAAGTTTGTTCTTGGTATGAGCTTTCGTGTGCATGCACACTTCTTCAGATACACTGAAACAGAAGTCACCAGACCCTTATACTGGTATATAGTGAGAGAGTGAAGAGGGGTATTACTCAGAAGGGTGGTGAGAATCACCCATTCCCACCACCCTTCTGAGTAATACCCCTCCTCACTCTCTCACTATATATAAGGGTCTGGTGACTTCTGTTTCAGTGTATCTGAAGAAGTGTGCATGCACACGAAAGCTCATACCAAGAACAAACTTAGTTGGTTTCTAATGTGCCACTGGAAGGATTTTTTGATTTTATATTTTGTTTTGACTCTGCATTCATGAAGGTCTTGGTCTCTCTTTTTCTCTCACCCACACATCTATGAAAATATCCAATATCACAGACAGCAAAACCTAGCACATGAAAGTTTAAAAAGCACCTCCACAAAATTACAACTTGCTGCATAGTTCCCAGGGTATGGTCTGAAAGCACACGAGATGCTACATTGCTGGTGTGGGTCTGGTTATTTATTGCATTTCTATCCAACCTTTTCTCCAAGCTCAATATGGTGTACATTACAAGCTTCTCCCTTTATCCATTTTATTCTCACAACCACACACTGGTGGAGGAAGAGGAGTGTGCGGGGAGCGCACTGTAGCTGCCCCCCCCGCACTAGGTGCCACGGCCCCATAGACGGCACAACCATGCCCCTGGGATGCGTGCCAGCCCCGCCCCCACCTGCTCTCCGGTGCCAGAGCATGAAGCTAAGCCACAGCAATCACCCTGTGTAGTAGGTCAGGGTGTGCGTGTGCAGCAATGTCAGGCCAATGTGGGAGCATGATCTGAAAACTCCCCTTTTAGTTGCCAAATGCATGCACTAAATCATGGGTCGGCAAACTAAGGCACATGGGCCGAATCAGGCCCAACTGTCTTCTAGATCCAGCCCTAGGACAGTCTGGGAATCGCCGTGTAGATCACCAGTGCGCACGTTCTTTCCCTCTCCCTCACATGGTAGCACTTCTCTCCTCAGGGATGGAGCAATCTTGTCCCACGCCGGGCGCCATCAACAGCGGGAGTCGGCTCACCTGCCTGCCCACCACAGCAGGACGGCGCTGTGAAGGGTGTGTGTGACGGCGGCTGTGGCGCCGCCCTTTGCCCAGGTAAAGCAAAGCATCTGCAGGCCTCTTTGCAGGTGGGCAAAAATCGTTCATTTCCCCCCAAAATATATATATAGTCCGGCCCCCCACAAGGTCTGAGGGACAGTTGACCAGCACCCTGCTTAAAAAGTTTGCTGACCCCTGCCCTAAATGCAAGAGATGGGAATAAATATGTAATAAAATAGCTTTGCAAGTAAATCAATAAATTGACTAGGTTTTTAGGCAGTATCCTGGCCTTAAGAGTTCATGCACCCTGGGGTGCTAGGGCACACTTTCCCATTGTGACAGTTGCTGGGAAGTAGCATTGTCAGTAACATCTTCAAAATAAAAAGTTAAAAAGGAGCTTGAGAAGGGAATCTAGCAAGCAATACCAGCGCCATCCCATATGATCTCTCTCCTAAAGAAGGCTGTGTGCTTCCATTGTTATTTGTTGGAAGTACATCAATTATGGGTACACAAAGAGTCTTCTGCAGCCCAGCCAAACAAATCGGTATATTTTCATCACCCTTTTCCATTCCATGAAGGCATTCATGAGATAAGGAAATTCTCAAACAGCATTTCAAACTTTCCCCCATGCACTCCTTTAAAACTGCCCAGGGTCATGGCAGACCACTCAATGATTTTTTTCTGCCTGTTATAGCAACTGTAATGCACTGGCGGCTTGTACATGCTGTTGGTTTTTAATTATATTTCTGTTCCTTTTATTTCCTTTGTTGTATTTTATTGCATTACAGTTTGCATGCCATAGAACTAACATTGGAAGTGTCCTTCACATGGACCACCTCAATGAAGCTTGCAGGCCATTAGTGGTCTGTGGACCACAATTTGGGAACCCCTGCTCTAGCAAATGAACCCTAAAAAGAATGGCATTTTTTTGTACAGCTTATTGCATGGTAAAATCTCTGGAAAGAAGCACCATTTGCTACTTTTCCATAGCAACTGAGATTTGCTTAAAATTCTCCCATCTTTGCGGATATATAATTCTTAAGTTATGAGGTGGCTAATTTTGTATTGGCTTTGTGCCTTCAAGTACACTGGGGAGAAGGTATCCAACAGAATGTGGCTACAAAAAGGCACTGGGTGAGAAAATCCTAGCAAATGCTGACTACAGGCAGGCAGTGTGTCCAAGCCAAGACAAAGCTTCCTGCCCTTAAAATAAGGTCTGCCTTCTGAAGAGCTACTGTTAAAAAGGTTTGCAAGCCTTCAAGTATCCCCCCCTCCCTGCAAATCTTTAAGAGGAAAAGCCACTTCAGGCATGAAACACAACAAGAACAGGAAGCAGAAACACAGCTGGCTTGTGCTTCCTGTTCCCTTTTCCATCTCTATTGCATTTGAGCTTTGTTTCCCCATGCATATGACATGGGAGTAGGCTGTGCAACTCCTTAGGACATAAGCGGAAAACTGCCCTCAAATGGGGCAAGGGAGCAGGAATCACAAGACCAAACATCTTCCAAAGTCCTATCAGTCCAAGAAACCCAAGTACATGTGCCTGCTAATTATACTTCGGCTTGTTGCTGTTGCCAAAAATATTTATTTATTTATACCCCACCTTTCCCCTGTGACAGGACTCAAGGCCGCTTACATATGAAAATGGGAACCACCAAAAACATAGGTAGTTGTTTAGGTTTAGTTTCCTGCCATGTGACAGACTCAGAAGAGGTTACAATAAATATAGTACTGTATATATATATATATTCCAAGCTAAGCTAATCCACCTCAGCTTTTACAAAATCAGCTCTTAATATAACAGGAGTCTAGTGAATTAGGTCTTATAACACTGAGTACTTAAAGTGACCTTTATTTCCAAATCCACATTTCTATTGATATGAGTTGGGGGTGCCTGATTTCCCCTATATTCCTAGATTTAGTAAATGTTAGAATTTAATGAATCTTTGGAGTTAAATGAAGTTAGACTCTTAATACCTGGACCCAGCTTCCTGTGTTCATGAGATCCCCACAGCAGAAAACAAAGACAGGGAGATGATATAAGCAAAGCAGAGACTTGTGTGACAGCCAGCAAATGGGAAGAGCCCTGCCCTGAGCCAGTTACAGACAAAGTAGAGTTTAGAATTTCAGTGGTGGTGCTGTGACCTAGAGAGAAAAAGTGGCTGTCTGTTGAATGCAGCAAGCTACAAAGTCAAAGCCATGGCTGGACAATTGAAAAGTCCTGTTGCTTGGGAGCAAACACCTCAACAGAAAAACCTCACAACACACACTTTTTCATCAGAAAGGGAGGGTACTAGCAGCCCCATTGCTGAGCAGGGGCTGCAGGAGCTTCCCCCCCCCCCCGATGTAAAGAGGTGGGGGACATGCTTCCAGTGGGCCCCCCCCCCACGAGTCTTCCTTCAAATGGTACATCCAGATTGCTGCAAAGGTGCTGGGATGGTCCCCACTCACTTCTGCAGCTTCCAAGTTAGGAGGCTTTGGTCTCATTTTTGCTCATGATCCTGTTGGTGTGGCTAGTAGGACAGTGGCACAAGACACATTGTAAATATTCTGGAGCAAGCTAAAAAAAAAACCCAACTTATTTGTCTAGTCATTTGGTACTTAAAAAGATTTGAAGCAGATGTTTGCTAAGCTGATTACTGTGGCTGTGTTGAAAAGTTCTTTTCAATTGTTGTGGCTTTTAAACATGGTTTCATAGTACTGTGTGCATTAGCTGCTCTGTGCTCCGTTCAGAGGAAAGGTAGAGTACAAAAATGAAATAATAAATCATGGTTGCCTGGCGGCAGGGCCACATGTGACTGTATAGAGTAACTGTTGAGGCCTGTAGATCAGGGGACCTGGCCTGCCAGCATAGATCAAATTGTGGTCCAACATCTGGAAGGCTACAGGCTCCCCATCCCTGCTGTACATGGCAGTGGGTTACATCAGTGTTTTTCAACCTTTTTTGGGCAAGGGCACACTTGTTTTATGAAAAAAATCACGAGGCACACCACCATTAAAAAATGTTAAAAAATGTAACTCTGTGCCTATATTGACTATATATAAAGTAATTCTCTTGAATAGGAATCAAATAAACCCAATTTTTCCCACGGCACACCAGGCAACATCTCACGGCACACTAGTGTGCCGCGGAACAGTGGTTGAAAAACACTGGGTTACATGCATTCAAAGGTATGACTACGTAGAAGGCAAGTTTTGTATGGATCTGCACTTCTGCTGTTAATCAGGAATCCTGAGACCAATGGTAAGGTTACTGCTTCCATTAGTACCGCAAAACACTAGAGCCAGGGTTTCCCCAACTTGTGTCTCTAGCTGTTTCTGAACTACAAGTCCCATCATCTGTAGTTATCAGGACCACTGGGTGAGGGTGATGGGAATTGTAGTCCAAAAACTGCTGGAGACCCAAGTTGGGGAAACCCTGGACTAGACTATGCAAACAGCTTAATCGTTGAGACTGAGAAAGACACTTTTCAAGTTAAAATAGTAAAAGTACACTTTATTAAACAAATACATTTGTCCAAATAGTCCATTAAAGTAAACAGGAAGAGGTTTTTTTCCCTTTAGTACTGTTAACGCTAAGCTTGTATTCAGTGTAAAACTGGGAGGTATAAAACAGAATACCAGAAAATTCAGTATAGTGAATTAAATATGTTTCCATCCACACTGGTGTGTTCTGATCATATCATATCAATACCATACTCGTTCCTATTAGAGTGGAGCAGTTCCATAAGCCATTATAAAAATCCCTCCATATCCATGAGAGTTTCCTATATACACAATACTTGACAGCTTAAATATAAATACATTTCCACGACCAATATATTACAACTGTTTAGCTGTCAAAGGAAATGCTTTTTAAAAAAACAACCTTTCCATCGTTAGTGTTTTTCACCCAAAGTGAACTCAAAATTGTAATCAAGTAGCTATAAAATGTACAGCCTGTACTAATTGGAGAGAAACTCCTGTATAAATGCTAAATAAATTTGAAGAAACAAAAGTGTGCAATGCTAGCTTTCGGAAGGCTCATATACAAATAGAATTATTGTGTTTTAAGAATACTGAAAGCTCAAGGAGCTTACAGTAGCAAAATGCATAAGGCAACATAGATTCTGGGGTTTCCATTTGGCATTCATCTATACTGGGGTAGCTCTAAGTGGCTCTCTAGATGTTGTCTACAACTCCCATCATCCACAGCTCAGGCTGATGAGATTTGGAGTCCAATGACATCTGGAGAGCCACAGGCTAGCTACCCTGATTTATACCAATTCATTATCCACTCTTTTGGAAGTCTAATCTTAGCTCCCAATACAACTTAAAAAACAAGCAGGTATAGCACACTGGGATATACTCCAAGGCAATGCTTTAAAATTGTACCTAGAATCTCATTGGGCCAGTACAATAACCACTTGTGCACTGTCATATCCATGAAGCTCCAGCCCTCCAAGGAGGAAGGGTTATTAAGAGCCAATTCTATTTTGTGGGCTACTTCTGGATTTATGTGTGTATATTAAGACCCTCTTGACTTCTCAAAGCCTCTATTTCAGATTTGAATTAACTGCTTGATACAGGCAGACAAAACTTAATAAGCAGTTTTCATATGGCTTTTATAACTGAGGTACTGTTGTGACAACATCCAGCAATTCAACTGCAATGCATAAACTTTACATTCATAGCTAGCTTTAATGTCACATTTATATAAAATAGTAGTACTGGATGGCAAATCCAGTTTCAAAGCTGAATATAGCTCTTTAGTTGCCTTTCCTAAAGTAAGGACTTGAGATTCAGTGCAAGCTACTGGTGCTAGTGAGGAAGATCAACATGAGCACCCTATGCAATCTGGAAGAAAAAGTCTGGCTTATTGCCATCTTTTTAAGTTCTACCCCATCCTGTACTTGGTAGTGTGTGTTCCAGACGTCACGCACCAGGATAATAACATGATGGAAACAAAAGACTGGCACAAGAGATTGTTATCTTAAGTTACTGAAAACTAAGACACTTATTAAGATACAACAATGAACTATTATTCTGCAGATCATGGATGATCAGAACAAGTAGGATGAATGAGAGAAACACCTAGTATTTCTCTAGTTGGGAGTTTTAAAAAGGCAGGTATGAACCTGTCAAGTTCATTAAAAACAACAAAAACAAACCATGGCACCTGATTCTTCTTAGAAATGCAGGGGGGTGTCTTTCAAACAACACACATTTTTCTATGCTTTAAAAGATGTGCCTGGAAGACACTCTTACCTGGCTAGGACATTTTTAAATTCTGGTGGATATTTCTGAAGCCGCCACCCCTTTATGTTCCAACAAGAAGTTTATTATGATTTTGAGAGTGCTCTAACACCTAACTTTCCATGATTGAGCAACTAATTTGTATTTTACTTTATTTTTCAACTGGGCCCTATGCAACACAGCTATGTATCTCCCATGCTTATGGAAAGAACTAATTAAAATGCTTGATCAAAACTCATGTAGAAAATATTGCGGGTGCTCAAGTGAGGAAATCTTCATATGCTAAAAGCTTCATCGGGCAGAAGGGAAAGCCACTGCCAGGAAACCAATTTTATGTTTGGAGAGAAGTGTGCCAGTACTTTCATTTCTGTTCGTGAGCATAAGCCTCACATCAAACATCCCCTAAATCAACATACTCATCATCTCTCCTAGCCAAGTCCTCACCTTCCAAAACTTTCCAGGTGCTCGTAGGTAAAACTGGCTTGAGGGAATGTCTTTGAAGCCCAGCAAATGGAAATAAAGAAGACAGGCGAGCAGGATTTCTCTGGAAGGGTGACACTGCTGCAGCACCCTCCTCTGAGAGAATCTGGCTGCGTTCATCCATTTTCTTCTGCAAACCTTGCACATCCTCCATCACATCCAAGATTTTCGTTGCAGTGGCAACTGTCCCACCACTAGGCAACTGAGCTTCAGGGATCCATCGCAGATATCTCTGCGCCCACACTTTGATTTCTGGTCCTTCTAAGCGTGGCAGCAGGATTCCATGGAGATCAGCAGGTTTGGAGTGCCAACTCTCATAAAATTCTCTGGAGGTATTATGCAGTTCATCAGATGATGTTATTAGCCTGCTGATCCTTTTGCCAAGGAGGTTTTTAATTAACTGGTCCGTTTCTTCCTTAAAAAACCCTCTTTTGGGAGACGGTTTCGTTTGTGTCAACGGTAAGGAAAGCTGCCGTTGATGCTTTTTGTAAAAAAAAAAAAAAAGACAAATGTAGGCAATAGTTTAGTTTAAGACAGATTTAAGTTACATTTTAACAGCTATCATAGCCTACATCTTACCAGTGTTTTGGTAAAAAAAAATAGCTAAGCAGCTATTATAATACAACACATTACTCAGTCAAGTAAGAAAGTTGCTGAGAATATCAACCATCTCTTCTCAACTGAGTGTTTTGAGAGAGGAGTGAAATTAGAATTAAATTTAGTCAACCAACAAAAACATTTAATGGGTCATTAAGTCAAGACACTGCCACTCCTCAGAAAACAGGATAATTGGCCACATCTTTGAAAGTTTTTACAAGTTATTGAACAACTGCCTAAATCTGCTCAGCAAAACAGTTGCAGATTTCAGATGCATACCAGTCAGGCAACTCACTAAGCCCCCTGTTGCGGTTCAAAAAAGGATTACACCCTTTCCCATCAAATTGTGAAATAATTCACCTAGCATGCTTAAGACTGCAAATCCTTTAGTGGTTCTCAAATGAAAAATTATTTGAGGGCACATACAAAATATACTGATGTACACTTTTTAATTAAATAACTGTTTGCATTTTAAGTTTTTTGTTATGGGTTAATTTCAAAGTTAATTCCAGACCAGAAAATGACATGTGATGCAGTAATCATATGTTAACACTATTTTACTTAGCTTTATATGGTTAACTCATAGCAATCAATTAAGGCAGCAAATCATGGCAATGACTGAAGTATCTGACGCTGAAAATAATGCAGCAAGTTACGCTGTAAACCTTGCTTTTGATATTGGCACTGAGAAAACTATTTGCAGAAATCCACAGGTTCTACCTTAACTGAACAGTGGGTAACAAGTCATCAGCCACTATTTACGCAAGGCAGAAAAATGATAGAGTTTTGAGGATAAGAGTTGGACACCTTACCTTGAATCGTGTAGGTTTTTTCTGACTCTTATCTTGTTTTGGCTTCTCAGCATAAAGAGGATTATTCAGCAAGGCTTGTGCCTCAGGTTCAAACTGCACAGACCAGTCCCAAACTTGAAGATAACTAAGTTTGGTGCCTTTTGTATTAAGGCTTCCTCCATACTATTCAAAGAAAAACAGATGAGAATTAGAATCTCGATGAATATATTTCTAATAAGCATCAGTTCACACTAGCTCTTTACTGCAAGTAACATCTTTACTTCAGCAAGTTTAGCTCCCTCAACCTCCTCTCTGGTCTGCATAGACTTAGCAGGATTTGAACACATTTCTCAACATGGCATTGTATAACTTCACTTGCACCAAGCATATCTATACACCTATTCTAGCCGCACAGAACATCCACTTGATCCAGGGCATGTCTGAAGGCATATGAGATAGTTATGGGTTATGTAAAGTTAAACTGCTCTGGTCAGTCTGGATGGGAGGCTACCTGGGAATCCCATGCTACCTCAAATACTGTGAGGAGGGAAAGGGTGGATACATACAAAATAAATAATTTCTTCAGCCATTACTTTTTAAAGGCTTCAGTGGTAATATTGCACTCCTCAGGTATAACCTTCCTCCAAAGAAGGACCCAGTTAGATCGTAATTCTTTTGAAACCGTGACAGAGGAACAACTTTCAAGGTATCTTGTTCACATCCATCCTTGAGAAGTGACACTCAGGATTCCTACAGCTCATGAAAGCACTGAAGGAGAGAATTGAGGGGGGGGGGTCCTCCTCTCGGTAAGATAGAAGGTAGTATGCTTCAATCATACTGACGTCTGTGCAATACAAGACAGATACTACACCGTGTCTGTACAGACTCCAAAAATTTAGTTCTCTTTTTTATATGAAGAGTAACCTTCATGGCTGCAAAGAGTTGAAAGTATGTGAGCAATGTCTGGCAAGGTATCAGAAGCCAGAGAAGGGGTGAAAAGGTTTCCAGCAGAAAGAGGCAGTGATTCAACATGCTGCACAACTTTAAATACCATTGTTAGAATGTGTTATACACAGAAACAAACACACTAGCATTTGTACGTTATAAAAACAAGGCTTTTATTGACACTTGATTGTACTGTTGTCATAAATCCAAAGAGAATTCAGCTGCACTGAGACAACCCATCTGTAATTTCCCACAGCCCCCAGTGTTCATACCGTGGTAGTGTCTCTTTGATGCGGAGAATTGAAGAAGAAGGTGCTAAATATTGGAATGTACAGACTATCCGACAAGACAGTTAGGTAAGTCTCTGTAAATTCAAAGGCTAGTGAATACTGTTGAACCAACTGCCATACACAATCCAAGAACAACAAGAAAACTGGTGCCTAAAAGGAAAAAAAAAACCAAGACATTATGCGATAGATTACGTGGAGTATTTGATGCATTTTGTTCACTGAGACTGAACCTACCCAAGGGGGTATTCCATTTGATACCTTTTCCTCATTGACCTTTGTCAACTTAAGTATGGTTGGTGGGGATGAGGAGGAGTATTTTTTTTTAAATTGTGGGTCTTTGCTTGGCCCAGTCTCATACCCATTTCTGAAGGGTTTCTAAAGGCCATCTTACATAGGCAGGCTCCTTATTTAGGGCTCTTAAGGCACAGAGTTCCACTATACTGTACTATCATTTTGCTAAAGTCCAAATTAAGTTACTTCAAAAACATACTAAGTTGTTACAGTTGAATAGCTGAATGCAGTATTTCCATTATGGTTCTCAGCCTTCCCCCTTTAATACCATCCTAGAGGATATGGTTTTGCTCAAAGACTTCAAGAATTTCATTTTGTCATACCTCCTCTCTATCAGTTTGCCACAGATGGTTACACCGATCCAGGAAAGCATGTCCTCCCATGATCCATTCTTTCTGAATAAGACTCTGAAATCCCAGCTTAGTTCTGCAGTGTGCATCCATCATAACTTGAACCAGGCAGGAGATTACACAACACAGGTCAGAAGCATTCTCTTCTGAAGAGTAAAAAGAAATGGAAGCATTTGAGACATGACAAATCCATTTATAAACACTTGAAGGAACTATATAAATTGCATAAATTAACAGTTCCTACTTAAAACTTGGTGCCTACAATAAAGGATTGGCCACTTCAGGATTCTTGACAAACGGGGTGTACTGAAACCCCCCAACTCTGCACCTTTCTATTAAGAGACCTTTTACAACAAACTGACCAAGAATAGCATAGCGTAGCATAGTGTGACTAGATGTAGTAGTAGTGACCAAAGTACAGGCGCCCCACACACATATGTGAAAATCATGTAAGTGGGGAGCACTCTGTGTCCTGTCTGCTGTTCTCTTCTCCAATCCAAATAAAAAGTACGGTACCCAAAATATCCACAACTGGTACTGAAACTCTGGGGATGACTGGAGGCTGGAAGACATGCGGAAAAGTGGTGCTGCACTACCCCACACATCAGCTGTTAGGCGAGGAGGCTGAGCAGCGTAAACAAAGCCCCGCTGGATCTCCAATCTCTTTTCCACCTTCACTGAAGTCCAATTATGGCTCCGGGAAGGGTCTCCTTACAAGCCACATGGACTCTCCAGCTCTCTCCATCCATTTCCCGGTATGAATTAAATTATTTATTCCCCATCACTGCCCATATACATGGTTGCACACGAGTTGATCGTGCATAAGTGGAAGGATGCCTATATTGCTTTCTCAGAAACACAATACTTTGGCTATTTTTACTTCATAGTCCTTTGGGTGAAATTTCATATTCACTAGTAGAACAAATTTCAGATGTTTCCCTTTCATTCTTGACTATGTCAACCAGGGATATAGATTCCCAAAGTAGTGCACAGAAACTATATCACAGTGGTCAAGGCAAACCCCAGCACCACAAATCACAGTAAGATTTCATAACACAAAGCTGAAGAACCTTGTACAATGTACTAAATTCTGCATGTGGAAAGAACACGACTCTGTGCAGGATGCATGATTGAAGAAGCAAGTTTGGAAAGATTGCATAATGTTTTCACCAAAGAGAAAGCTACTTAAAAGTAGCCAGTTTTGAGCTTGCTGAGTGCAGGAGTGGGTGAATCAGTCCATTTCTGGCCTTTGTCAGTTTTCCATGTGCCTGTTTGTGCAATAATCCAATTTTTAAGTGTGCCAAATATATATTTAAATACATATTTTATCTCAATGCATGCATTTCTAAACATGTTTTATCCCAAAGTGGGCATTTTACTGCAATCTTTAAGCCAATAACTTGCAAAATTCAGAGAAGAGTGATAATTATGTCGATGCACTTAATTGCTGGGGAGTTGGTTTGCTTAAAAATGCAGACAGGATGAATGTTCCCAGCTCTAGCTGAATAGCACAATTACCAATTAGCCATAGTGCTAAATGCCAGCCTCCCTAATCTACCCATCTGTAGGCTAGCCAACAGTACTCTACTCACAGGTGGAGAAAAATGGGACAGCAGAAAACAGGGTCTTCACTGAAAGAAGGAAAATAAGGAGATGAGACAGAAGGAAGATTCAGGTGTCCAGCCAAAATAAATAAAAGTAATATGCTAAAGTGATTTCCAACTAAGCCCACATTTCAGGATGTAAGGAGGTTACTTAGTAAAAAGTCAAAGTAAAGACTCCATAGGCATGCATACATCTATCCAAGATTTACAGACCCAACTTCTGCAAGGGTGCTTATTCTGTTTCCTCTAAAACTAGTTACACCAATGATTTTCAACCAGTGTACCATGGCACCCTAGGGTGTCTTGAATGATTGTCAGGGGTGCTGTGGGCAACACTGGCCTCTGTCCCTCTTTCCTTTCCTCCGTCCTCTGGTGCCCTCTAGCATCTCTGCCTCCCAAAGGCTTGTGTCGCTGTTTGTTGCAGCAGCCCTGGCTACAAGCTTCCCAGGTGAATGGTGCCTTTGGGAGGCAACTCTCTTTGGGGCAGGGAGGGCAGCTCAGAGACCAGGAGCAAGAGCAGTAGCAGGAGCTGCCCAGAGGACTTCCATGGAGAGGGAAGAGGAGAGAAGGATGAAGAAACACTTCACTAGGGAGGGTGTTTGAATAAGGGTGAGAGACTGCCAATTCTGTAGGCAAGGAATGACATAAATGGGCTCCTGAGCCCCACAGGAGAAAGAGTGTAGTTGGTCAAGGAAGCCATGGACTCAAAAAGGTTGAAAACCTCTGAGTTACACTATCAGGAAATGAAGCAGCAACCCATTGAAAGAGTCCTGTGACCACTTACAGAGAGGACTTGTCCCATTTCTTCAGGGAATGACATAAACCTCAAATTCTGGGTACAAAAATCTAGGGAAGAACTGATAAAATATGAGGAAACTAAGGCAAATAGTGTTTCCCCATAAAACATAATTTCACTCAACATGGTTTGTAGAGCTAGAGCAAACTTGGATCCCTAAGAAGCACCATTTTACTTATCCAGGGGCTGCAGGTGGGCTTTCAGTGGAAAGGACTGGTCAGTAACAGTGAGGAAGCACTGCTCACCTGCCTCCCAAATACTGAGCATCACTGCTGGTTCCTGAAATGGAGAGGAGAAAAAAGCTCAGCACAGTTGAGGAGGCAATCCAATACTCCTGCCACCACACTGTGCTGAGTTCCTTCACCTTGCAGCTCTCCCTCTCAGGAACTGGCAGCAACACTATGTTCAGGAGGCAGTGCAGCAATGTTGCTCTGCCTGCACAGCTCTCGCCACCTGCCATGAGGCTGAAAACTGCACTCTGTAGAACAATGGGACCCTGATCTCACAAACTATACTACATGGAAAACCACCTTTGAAACTGAAAAGTAAAAATTCCTACAGGGATTTATGCATGCAAGCTCTTTAGTACAGTTCAAGGAGTGCTTAATTCTGTTTTATATGTTACACTTTAATGTAAATGAGCTGGTGAGAAATAGTAAGACCTACAGCTCAATCCTACGCATGTTTAGTCAAAACATAAATCTTACTGAGTTGAATGGTAACTCCAACACAAATGATTATAGCATTGCACTAAGGCATTTAGTGAATCAAAGCTTGCTCTTTGAAATCTTGGCTGCTTAATAAATGAGACCCATTCTAGCAAGACTCTAGGAAAGGAGTTGGCAAAGACCATGAATGGTAGATACGTGCTAGTGAAAAACACTTCTGCATGTGTGACCTTAGGCACTCAAATTTTCAGACTTTTCTACCTAGTGCAGCCCCTCCCACACCCCTTAAAATGCACCTTTGGGGGTTATGGCGCAAAAGATATAGGGGTATCAGTGAGAATCTACCACCTTGCCTCACAATGCAAAAGCACTTTTCAATAGCCTAAGCCATCTCTGAAAACAACCAATGACCTCTTGGTCACTTACCAGTTTCTATCACACCATGGAAGCATACATTTCCTCCCTACCATTAATTCTTCCCTTTTGTCTAAACTAGACGAGATGTACTGACACAGACATTATGCACAGTCAATATTAATAGGAGTTAGGGTTGTGGTTTGAATTATTCGTCACGAGACCTATGAATTGGCAGATTGTTCCACCTGGTTGCAGCAAAGGGGAGGAAAGGCAGCAGGCCGTCTACAATCCCTTGGCTTTGAGTAACTGCCAAAGCCCTTCCTTACACAGAACCATCTCCTTCAGTAGCCATCCCATCTGGCCAGACATTTAATGCAACTAAGAAATACTGCCAGAGTTTGTTCTCCATTTTTATCCCATCTCTTTTGTATCAAGTATATTGTAAGCCAGCAGGCACGGACTGTTTTCTTAACCTTGCACAATATCCAGAAATCCTAGGAGTTTAATATATACTCTAACCGTCAAAACGACTGAACCAACTTCTAGAAATATTACCAAACATATACGGTAAGCAAACTTGTAATGCACTGTGTTGTAAAGCTTTATGCAAAGAGTATCATCCCAAGTGTGAAATGCACTCTTCTCCCACAAGGTTCTGCAAAATCAGCATTTGCATTGTGAAAGTTATTTTGCATGCTCATTTGACAGCCCATGCTGTGTATGGCAAATTAATGCCCAAGCACCTACAGCACAGCTTCAGGAGAAGACCTGCAAATAAATCTGGGTGTCATCCAAAGCTAAGGTCTTTGTTTTATTAATTTCAGCAAGAAACCATCTACCACTGAAGTTAGTGGTCCTTCAGTTCTCTGCAGTATGCTTGGAGCACAATCAAGCCAAAGCAGAGTAAGGCTCAAAAGCCCTCACAATCTTCTGAATACGTTTAACATATGAAGTGTATTTAGCTGTAGACCTTAAATTATTCAACTCTTCCTCTTTGAATAATCCCCCTGCCAGCCAAGGCTATGTGTCAAGTGTCAACTAGAGAAGGGATTGTAACAGCAGCATAGCTACTGTCCAACCCTACAACTTGTAATAAATCCAGGGAAACTCTAAATATAGAATGCAGTTAATGAAACTCAACTCCTTTCTTCACATATATTTTAGAACTATGGTCATACCTCATGTTGCGAACGCTGTGGGTTACGGTTTTTTGGGTTGCGCTCACGCCGAACCCGGAAGTACCAGAACGGGTTACTTCGGGTTTCGGCGTTCGCACATGCGCAGAAACACTAAATTGTGCTTCGCCCATGCACAGAAGCACCGTATCGCAACCTGCGTGTGCACAAAAGTGGTGCTGTGGGTTGCAAACGTGCCTCCCGCACGGATCACGTTCGCAAACCAAGCGTCCATTGTACTCTACAATTCAGACACTTAGAAGCAGAGCAGCTATGTGGAAGGCACACTGGAAAGAAAAATGTACACAACTTACCTATAAGGAGAACATTTGTATTCTCTGCTTCTAGCAAATCAATAATCTCTACTGCTTTTCCCAGACATCTCCTAGAACATGAATACAATGCTTTAGCACAACTGACAAGCATCTCCCACTTCTGCACCCATTTTGGCTGATTCCAAACACTATAAACAGGCCCTATAGCTGATTTTTCTCACCACAATGGAACAAAATTAAACTTTATAAAAAATAAATGACATTTTTCTATTTTGCTAACATCCTTCTAAAATGGGCCACAGACTTACATACCAGACTGGTATATCAGTACCCCTTATTTCATACACTAAACCAGTAACCTCATGTCTCCCATTGAATAGGCCTGACTTAAATCAATCCTCTTTTATAGCTTAGTGAAACAAGCTGTGTTCACAACAAAAGCTATTTTTAACATTGATACAGTTAGTATTTTAGCCAAACACTCCTGTATTATTTAGATTTTGGCAATATATGTGTAAATTCTATCCAGATACGCTTTCCAAAAATAACAATTCTTTATATTTGATGTAGTTTTATTAGATGTTACTAACATGATTTTGTTTGCTAATAGTAAACATATTACTAACTATTAAAGAAGATGCAATGCATTTGGTGCATATGAGTTATCAAACCTTTTCATTAAGTTGGCTATTTTGTGGAATGTAGTCTTGTTTTTCTTTGATAATGGAGGGAAAAAATTCTAACCTGTCTCCTTCAAAGGAAACATTGGGTATAAATCCTTCCTTTGAGCACCCCTCACTCTTTCATATGGGAAGCTCACATCTCTTTGCTGCCCAATTCTAGCCTTGCTGATTCAGACGATAATGATTTAATTAGAGTTTCTCAGCTCTGCCTCAATAATATTTTAGATTTGAAATGCTAGTATTTTACAAGGAAATGTGTTTGTTATGTGCCTAAAGACTCATCCTTGAAAACTAAAATTATGTGTTCTAATATGAAAGGGGACCAACTTTGACCCTGAATGCTGCTGTAGAGGGAATTGAGATGGAAAAATTAACTGTCAGACTCATCATCTGCTACATGAGTGGAACAAAATTGTCACATTAACTTAAATGGAAGGCCTTCATTATGATATGAAGTCCATAAAGCCATGGTGTTATTGTTTGATCTTATACAGGTGATTTGCTAATTCAGATTAAGTTTGGCATTGCTAGCTTATTACGGCATTAACTTTTTAAGATGCACTACAGTTGAAGCAGGGTTTCACCAACCTTACGATTTCTAGCCAATTTGTACTCTCCAATAATGAAAACCATTTTACATCAGTATCCCAGAAGTCTGCACTGTTATCTGTAAAAAGAGAAATTGTTTTTAGTTATTTCTAGTGGCAACTCAAGTACTTTACATCAATAGAACAGATGATTTCAAAAGGCACAATGATATTTGAGATATGTATTGACTGTTACGTTTGCACCCACTGGAAAAAACATGAAGCAGAGCAGTAAGTCATCAGTAAGAGAGCAGCTCAAACGAATAGGTAGTAGAGCACTGGAACCAAATGTCCGACACTGACAGCAAGTGGAAAGTTATCACAGAAACTCCTTGAACTCAAAGGGATAGGATTGAACAAGGCAAGAACAGAATGAAAAAACACATGGTGGTCAGTAGTATCAGAAGCAGAGATAGGTCTACAAGTAGTGAAGTTAGACGTGGCTCTCTTTTGTAAAGTGCTATTTTGCTATGGTTCTTAGTGCTGTAGAACTGTTGATCCCTGGCTTTAGACATACATCATGAGTTCACACATTTGCAAACAGCTAACTCCTCTCAGCACTTCCTTCATGTATCAGAAAAGAACATACAAGTTTAGTTACAAATTTCAAATGGGGACTTCTTCAGCCAGTGTGGTGGTTACTGGAGAAAAAGCATATTTTTTTGCTTTAGCAAGTCTAGATAGAATATTCTCCTATAGTGCCCTCAATATAGTTTCCACTTACCTATTAGAAACAGCTGTTTAAATCTGGTATATGCAATTTGGATCTCTTGCAGAGATGGAAGACTACTTGACAGGACATCAACTTTCATGGCTTCATAAGGAGGGTTATCAAGTGTCTTATACATTCTGAAGAACACATTAAAACTTATGATTAAAATGGGCTTAATAGTGACTATTTTAAAATTAAAAAGCAAGGAAGTTTACAATCCAATTTCTTACATGTCAATATGCATGTCAATTTCCTAGGGTTCAGAGTTTAAGATCAGCTATGGCAGGGGTCACCAAACTTACCTGGCCTTGGGTCAGTTCCACCAGCGCCGATCACAAGGCAGGCCGGAGGGCGGGGGAGTGGGTGCCCACACGCTATTTCCGGCGCACTTTTAGGTCGACAGAGTGCCAGAAATAGCTTGTGTGCATGCGCAGTTGCGCACGGGCCTCCGCAGACCTGGAAGTGCACCGGAAATGAGGCTTGCGCATGCGCACACCCTATTTCCAGCACTCCGTCGACCCAAAAGTGGGCAGCCGCACCGCGCCGGTAAGAGCAGGCGGCGGCAGCGGGGGGTGGGGGTGGATAACTGAGTCCCTCAGGCCGCATCCGGCCCATGGGCCTTAGTTTGGGGAAGCCTGAGCTATGGCATGAGTGGCAAAGAAAGTCAGCAAGAACACAGTTTTTATGCAATTACTTTGGTAAAAAACAACAACACGGTCTTCTGGATTGGGTTTTTTCACTCTAGAACTGGAGTTAAGAACCTGTGGCCCTCAATAAGATGTTGTGCTACAACTTCCCATCTCCCCTGACCATCAGCCGTGCTGGCTGGGGCTGATGGGTGGTTGTACTCCAACAGCACCTGGAGGGCCACAAGTTACCTATTTCAGTTCTAGATAGGAGGAACAATGCTAGATTTACTTGAGCTCTTGGAGCCTTTGCTGTATCTCCCAGTTTTACTGTTAAAACTGTACCTCTAATTTTTATAATAGCACTGGTGTTTTGTATGTTTATGATCTTCCTCCTCCAAAAGCTCCAGGGATGCTTACAGAACCAATGGTGAAGACAAAGTGATACAGGCTTTATTTAGACCAGGGGTGAGCAACCTTTTTCAGCCGTGGGCCGGTCCACCGCCTCTCAGACCATGTGGTGGGCCGGACTATATTTTGAAAATAATAATGAATTCCTATGCCCCACAAATAACCCAGAGATGCATTTTAAATAAAAGCACACATTCTACTCTTGTTAAAACACGCTGATTCCAGAACCGTCTGCGGGCCAGTTTGAGAAGGCGATTGGGCCGCACCTGTTCCACGGGCCTTAGGTTGCCTACCCCTGATTTAGATCTGCTCTTCCAGACAAGCCCTATAGCTGCTGGCAGTCAGATGCTCCCTGCTCTTTGGGAATTTCATCACTGTGCTTTAGGTTAGCAACTGTTTTTTTGTCCAGGATGCATAGAAGAATGTATAAACAACAACATTAACAGTCATCTATGGCAAGCAATCACTTGTATTGCGAAAGTCAGTCAACATTAGGGGAAAAAACCTGCAGTTCACATCACCCGTGTTAATAGCACAATGAACATACTCATAGCCAAATGTTTGTAACATGCATATAAAGTAGGAGTGAAATAAAGCCTGATGAGAAAATCCTCACTGACACTTAAAAATGGAAGAAGCTACTGACCCCTCTAAGAAGATTTTCTGTGTTTGTAGAGCGTTGTCATCTTGATCTTTGGGCAGAGTATACATCTTGAGGAGAGCAGCAGCATTGTGGCAAGACCAACACCAAATCTGCAACACACATTTATTCTCATCAGTAAGTATTACCCAAGGGGCATTCATTTGTTATAAAGTAATTGCATCATACAACAGCATGTCAAGAATGAATATTAGATCACTACAGCATTTCTGTATTACATTTAGTTTTCTTAAGGACTGCCAATAATAAACTGCAATCATTTTTAAACATCATGAGTTAGTTAGATGATCATATGATAACCTCTAGCTCACGTACTTTCTGCCTACTCATTTTCATGTTTGTACAAGACATCGGTTCAATCAGTCTCCAAGTCTGGCTTGAGGGAAGCCACTTTTTTTACATTACTCAAATAGGAGTGTGCAAAGCCTGAGGCTCCACTTCCAGTTCTCCAAACCATGGAAGATTCTCTGACTTCACTCACAGAATGTACAGAAATTTCATTCTGAATTCTGTGATGCCAACATTTATCCTTATTTGTATAGATAGAATTTAAGATCACACAAATTACATGTCCCAAAGTTCAGGAGTACAAAACTGCCTCCTTTCTTTAAACTGTACTCATTTGATATATTACTCAGATTCTTCAGCTGTGCCACAACAAGTCCTAAACACACCCTGTGTAAAGTTCACTTCACTCCCATACATGTCTTCCATTAATTCTTGAATACAAATATACTCACTGGAATTCCTCTTCCTTGATATTGCAAAAGGTCATCTTCAGAGACAGCCATGGGAACAACGAAGTATGCTGGCAACCTGAAACCATTAATTATAAGTCAACAGCAATTTGCACTTATAATGTGGAACACTACAGGAACTGTACCGTTTTTTAAAAGTTCTCAAAATAGGAACCAGAGGCAAACAATATTTGGAGGGCACCATGTTGCACACTTCACTATAGAGTTTATATCCAGAGACAAGCTATATAATGGCTCTCCTCTTTCCTCCAGGTGATAACCCCCTGTATGTATGTCATCCTTTAAAACAACATGCTCCAGCTTGCCTCCTAGGTTTCTAGCATTAGAATATAAACGTTTATACACCTTCTCTCCCCAAATGTCATCTGCACTTACTTACGGAACTTTGGTCTATATAAATTACTATCACCTCTCCCTGCACTTCCAATGCCTACTGCAACCCCTCTCCCTATCGGACAAACATTCTCATCCCTGAGATTTAGGCTGAACCTGACACTCCTCAACTCCCTTTTGACTTTCCCTCATGAATCAGTTTGCAATCTATTCTGCAACTTTTTTTTAATTTTAGGTACCAACCAGTCTGGTTCCATTCTGACTCAAGTGGATTATCAGCTCTTTTGTGCACGTCTATCTTGTCCAAAACGTCCCTCAGTCCAAACACTTCCTACAAACACTATTGCCTAATCCACACATTGAGGGCACTTAGCTGTGTCTGTCTTGCTAGCCCTGTGTATAGAATAAGTAGTTAAAAAAAAAAGCTATCTTGCAGGTTCTAGCTTTCAAGCTTCTACTTATGAACCTGACTTTTGCTTCTAGGACTGCATAACTACATTGCTAACTATTCGCCCAAAGCATGATGGATAACAGCAACAACCGGGGGAAAGGAAGACATAACATCTTACAAAGACAGGAAGAAACACCAGACAGAATAACTGCTACACACAGGAAGAACAAGGATATAGTTTGAGTTTCTCACTTGTAGTTTTATAAATCATTTAACGTGTCAACACAAATACAAGTTATTAATATTCCAATTGTTGTATATGGGTTATTATGACCAGAATGTAATGGGGTAAGATTTTGGAATGCAGAAATAAAGCAAATAATCAAGCCGTCAATTCTAGCAATGTGGGGGGCCACCTTACCTAAATTATATAATTCAGCATTGAACTACTGGTATTAATAATTGTATTATAAATTGGTATTGTTATAATGAGGCGATTATTGGATTGTAATTGAAAACTAATAAAAATTACCATTAAAAAGGAAATGCTATATTTATGGGAACCTGTTTGAATCATTGTTAACAACTGCAAACACCTTAAGAGAATAAATTCCCAAAGACTGCTATTCAAATTAACCTGTTCACAGCTTTAGAGAACAGAAATAAAAGAAATCAGTTTACCAGTACATTTGTTAATTTGTTCGATAGCAATAGTATGTTACCTATACTTACTTTTTAGAAACATTGTACTCTTCATTGGCACTCACTGCTTTGAATTTCAGGTTTCCTTTGGTCCGTTCCAGTTCCTGACGCCAGTCTTTAATACAATCAAACATCACTGTTTGATTCTTTTTTCCTGTAAAAATATAATTTGTTAGTTCTAACCAATCTAACATAAGAACATACATTTGGGGTGTTTTTTAGCAAGAAACTAGAAAGTTTAGCTACAGGACTGGTGAATTTAGTTTTATGATTTCAATGTAGAAATTAGCATTTCAACAAAGCTATTGATTCGACCTAGACTACACCCGTAACCCAAAGCGAGAAACTTTCACACAAACTTGGCAGTTTAAAGTGAAATTGCTGTTTCTACATGCTCAACCCTTTTCCCTCTTTGAATTGCTTTCTCTATCCTCAAACTGCTTTTTGAACTCAGGTCAGCTTCAGGAATAGCTTGGAGTGCCACAAAAGAAGCATCCTAAAAAGGAAACTAGCCAAAAATTCTGGTGCAAATGTGCCCCTTTTGCGACATGGTCTGTAAAAGCATCACAACCATCAGTACTCCCTCAATAACCTAACATTTTCAGAAATGCAAGTTTAAAAAGGAAGGATTTTAAGCACATACAAAATATGCTATTTCTGTTCTTATCCTGAAGCAAAGTTCTTAACCTGAAGCGTTATTTCTGGGTTAGTGGAGTATGTAACCTGAAGTGTATGTAACCTGAGGTACCACTGTATCATGGAATCCACTCTGGTTAGGAAGAAAACTGGCACCAGAGCTACATCTTAAGAAATACAGAATGTTTTAAGAAATACAGAATATTTTAAAGGTAAATAAAGGTAGGTATGGAGTATGTTTTCAATTCCAATATATTCATTCTTCAGTCTTGGAAAAACTGTGGACAAAGACTTAACATAGTGCCAAGAATAATGTTTTGGTATAGTTTTCACTTGCGTTGCAGTTACATACAACTTAGGGAGTGCTTACTGTGCACTGGTACAGAGTAGTGTATGGATGACCTAGTACTTTCCTGGATTTTACCTCAAGGTGTTTGGATATGAAATTGAAGAAGATCTTTGTTGCCATTTATCATTATCCCCTGGTTAGTCTCACTCAATACAGTGAAGTTACACTGCTACTACCATTTAATTAAAATTAACTCTCTCTCTCTCTCTCTCTCTCTCTCTCTCTCTCTCTCTTTCTCCATTTATATCATTTCAGCAGCTAGAAGTAGCAGAAAAGTTTTTCCCAGTTATTATCAGGCTAAACACAGCTGCTTTTGGTTTTAGTTTTATTTACCAGATAAGGAATCCAAGCATAAAGAAATGAAGCCTTCCGATTTCCTTCTCATAAGTTCGAAATACTTTGACAAAAATTCAGACATGCAGCCTTCCTACCAAATCCTTTTTGCAGCAAGAGAGAGAATTCAGCACAAAGTGTTGAAGAGACTTACACAGATATCTACTGAAGTTCCTCTCTTTGATTCCATACAGATGGGCATTTTATCACATCTCATGATTAATAGTAAAATCACTTACTACTTAGATGACCAAGCTACTGCCATTGAAATGAATGGGAAATGAAACCACCAAACACCTAAACAAGTTGGGGGTGGTTTTATCTCCATTAACTTCTCAAATTTATTAAAGGAAATAATTTGACATTTGCCAGTACCATTAATTCCACTTCTGCAGGAGTAGTTATACCACCTGAAGAACAAACTTGCTTCAACAGATAATCCCCAATTATACTGAGAATCAAACCAAGTAGATATATGCTTACCTGCATTACTTGGTGCAGCTGATGCATAAGAGAACAGAAATAAGCGTTTAAATAGCTTAGGAGTCTGTGTTTGATGAACTATGCCACATACGATCTAAAAGGATCAACAAATCAACACATTTATAAACCAGAACAAGGATTAGCCAGAAAGGAAGTTTCTTACCAAGAAGTTCCATCCTTGTTTGGGACAAATGAGGCATCCAGAAAGGAATAGTGTGTTTAAGTTACCCTGATCCTAGGAAGGGAGAACAGACTGGCTGGTTTGTCAGATCAAGACGAGGGCAGAACATGCTGAAGCAACCATCTGACACCTTTGGAAGGTGAAGAAATGAGAGTGAAGGATACCAAGAGGGAATCTGAGTATCAGAATGACTGCATATGTTTTATGTATTTTCTTAGGGTCTAGCTTATGCCTAGTCCTGAGCTGATGAAAGCACAAATTAACCTTCAAGATGAAAGTTGGTCTGTGCCCAGGAAGACCCTAATCTTATGGAAAATGTTTAGATAGCTTTTTTACTGACAAGGCTCCCAGTTTGGAGAACCTGCAGACTTAATATATCACAGCTAGATTAACCATCTCTTTAGGCTTAAAATTAATACTTAAGGTTACAATGCTGAGCTCTAAGTGGTTGAAAAGAGACTCTGTTGGGTGAAGGCAAAAAACAAACAAACTGGGGATAAGCCTAAAGAACGGGATATAGCAAAAAGGACTAGGGACCCTCCAGCCCACAAACCAGATTTGACCAAGACTCCCCATTTCGCTCACCAGACCATTTCCCCCAAACCACATTAATCTGCCCTACACCTGATGTCATATGAAACATTAGGTGTGGTGCAGCTAGAGACGTGTCCAGTACAACGGCATAAAAGCAAAACATTAACAACCCCACGCATCAGCTGGTGACAGGAAACTTCAATCCTCCTTGGCTTGACTATGCATGCAAATTCCCAGTGGGCAACTTGCTAGCACAGCTAATACCTGCAGAAAGCAGGATAGAATTTAGGGTGGTTAATCCTGCTTAGTTACTACCTCCCCCTACCTCCATGGGCCAACATTGACAGTTGAGTGGAACCACCCACTTGTCAATCACCCTATGTCATTATGACAATGACTGACAGGAGGGTGTGAGAAATTTTTAAAAGGGCAAGTCACATGTTCTTCACATTCCTGCGTAACGAGAGGTCTGAACCCATTCCTTTCAAGATGTATCCTTCATTCCAAAGAGAGAAAAGTTGTGAGAAGTTAAATGTTCAAACTCCCACACATTTTTAAGCTATATTAAGGTCACTTTTTAAACTTAAAGGCAGTGCAGTCTACACCCTTATACTATTGCAATGTTCTCCATACACCCATGAGTATGGACAACTCCCTGCAGGGGACCAACTCCATAAACAATGTACCAAATATAGAACTATATGATGTGACATAGGCCGAGGCTATATTATCTTGGATGGGTGGACAAATGAAGCCAATATCAATTTGTGTGCCATTACTAAGGGTATTCACTTCTGCAATGTTCAGCACTAGATGTAAAAAGGACGTAAGTAATTCTAGCTTCTGCACTCAATGTATAAACAGAGCCACAGCCAAACTATGGCCTCACCTCTGAAGAGGTGCTACATGCATGAACACTAACTCCTCTTCATTCTATTTCCTGGTTTGCCGGAAGGCCATCCAAAAAAAGCAAGCTATGTTCACCATGAACCAGGAGCTGGGGGAAAGAAATGGAGCAAGCATGCAGCTCTTTATCCCGTCATCTGAACAATGGCTAGGCTGTGATGTCAAAGCAGTTCAGACAAAGTGAAGGAAAGAAGCTTCACTATTATGTAGACTGCACTTTTAATGCTACTGGGAACTGTACATATTATAGATACAACCAGTCACCTGAGGGCTTTTGTGTGATTACAGAACATGCAAACACTGCATGCCGTTTTCTTGTGATTTCTAAATCCCCAGTGGCAATTCTGAAGTATTAAGTTTTTAAGTTTTACGGAGTGAATAATTTGGGATGCTCCCGCTTTCTCTAAATGTGTCAATTTTTCATTCAAATACATAAAAGAAGCTTACTGCTGCCATTAGAAGCAAGACTGCCCGTATGTCCACACAGAGTATCTGTCAGTGTGTGATGAATGTATCATTGCTGGATTGGTATAAAAGCACTAGCTGAATATTCCTTTTACTGTTTTTCTTTATATTTACATATTTCTTTTAATAGTATTTTAATATTTCTATTCATTTCTGGCTGCAAAGGATAAAATCTTTGAGCAATTCCAGCCACTGGGTTGGTTCATACATCACATTAAACTGTAGTTAAAATACAGGTGGGTAGCCGTGTTGGTCTGCCATAGTCAAAACAAAATAAATTCTTTCTAGTAGCACCTTAGAGACCAACTATGTTTGTTCTTAGTTGGTCTCTAAGGTGCTACTAGAAAGAATTTTTTATTTTGTAGTTAAAATAGTTGAACATGAAAACTTCTCTCTGTGCTCCTTTCCCCAATTCTCCTGTGCCACTGGAAAACAAGCCAGAATCTGGCTTGCTCCAACATCTGAACCCAGATTCATGCTTTTCTTTATTACAAACCATCTACAAGCAGTAAACAAAGAACAAACCTTGGGTACTTGCTCATTGTTTGAAAACCACAAACTCAGCTTTCAAATGTCACAACTCTGACTTGCTTCCAGGTTTCATGAAAGCAACAGGAGAGAAATTTTCAGAAGGGTGTATTAAGATGCTGCACATCCACATTATAACTTTAAGCTTTTCTGTCGGGCATTTACAGTCACTATTCATGAAAGTTTTGTCATAGCTACTCCCAAATGCTTTTGTTCTAAAAAAGGGAATTGAGGCTACAGTTACCCGTTTTACTTCTTCCTCCTTGGTGTATCGCAAGCAGAAGTGAAACACTCTGAGATCTTTGCAGTAGATTATCATCGTCTCTGGGTATTTTCTCAGTTGACCATTCAGGGGTTTCTTTCTCTCATCATAAACTTTAAGGGAGGAAAATAGTTTTAACATTTCTCTATGCAGTGAGTTAGAACAGGGAACAAGGAAATCTACCCCTTCTCTATTGTGAACAATTCTAGCAATAATTCTAGATTAGTGACCATAACAGGAGCTGAAAAGAAACACATTCATCCTGATATAAGGAATGGAAAACTATCTTGCTAACAAGCCTATTTGAAGGTTAAATATGTTGGAACACATGCCTCATAGCACGTGATCTTGACATATTATATAAGACTTACAAATTAAAACTCAAACAAGTGGCAACAAAACTGAACTTTAGATTAGGATCACCAAGTGAAATAAGTTGTTTAGTTGACACCAAATAGTCACAAGAAGTTGTCAGCCTACCTCCATAAAGCTGGTCCACACACTGAAGAGTGATGTCATTTTCCCCAATGATTTTATTATTAAATTGATGTTCCTGAAAAAAGAAAAATGTTTGTGTGTTCCTTAACAAGTCTTTTCATTTACTCTGTATTGTAAGTATAAGGTATGTTCATAATAACAGGACTGGAAGACTAGGGTTCACTCTCAACCATGAAGCTCAGTGTGTGACCTTGGGGCAGTCACTATCACTCAGTCTAATCAACTCACTTGTGGCTACGAGTCTTGAAGTTTCTTTTCCTATTTCAAAGCCTCAGTCTTCCGAGAGTGCCAACAAACCTCCATTACTCTCCACTGATGCTTAAAAATGCCTAATTTTAATGTCACATCCCTGTCAATGTACTATCTAATCTTACCTAAAAACAAATCACTTTACTACAGAGACTGCTTTGACATTGCTACAGATTTGAAGCTGTGGATAATTGATTGTTCACCAGCAACTTGTCCATCCTAAAGAACTAGATACACATTTAATATTTGAAAACAATTGTTAAGCCTCATTTTTACCTCCAGTATTCTAAAAGCTACATGTTTAGGGAAACCTCTACCTTAAGACTCCAACCTAAATGGGCCAGAGTGGTGTTTCGCGAAATATTCAAATATAGCATGCAGAGCCAGGCAGCCAGCCATCCCTGGTCACTGTTGGATGAAGCAAATATCTAACTCCTGTCTCATTTCAGGTCTCTCTAATTCTGAGGTATAGCTTTGGGCCTCTCTGGAGAACAATCTTTGCTAGGAGAAAGACAGGGAGTATTGCTCTTGATCCTCTTGGACATCTCAGTGGCTTTCAACATCAGCCACTACAGTATCCTCTTGGACTTTCTTGCAAGATTCAGGACACTATTTGTAATAGCTCTGTTTACTGGAAGGTAGGCTTGAGAAGGTGGTACTGGAAGACTATTCCTTCTCAAGCAAGTTATTCTGTAGGATTCCTTGGGATTCAATATTCTCCACCCCACTGGTATTTGGCATTTACATTAAACTGCTGGGAGAGGTGCCAGGTGATATCAGAGTAAGTCAACATATTCCAATTACAGCATGCTCCATTCCTCGTTTTCCAGTGAACAAGGTCAAGTCCATGAACCTGTGCCTACAATCAGTGACTGAATGAGAGTGAGAATGCTTAAACTGTTTTATATGGATTATGATTTTTTTATTTTTTAGGTGAGGGAGCAGCTCAACAGACTCATTCCGGATCTGATCACCCTTATTAGGTCAGATTGTCTTGGGGCACTGCTAAAATCAACTATTCCTGGATTCTCAGGTTGCAGTTGTAGCCCAGAGTGTCCTTATCATTTCAACTAGTACATCACTACTGGAAACTAGAGATCTGCTATTATCATTCTTGCTTCAGCAGTTTCTAGACTGGACTCTAAATGCACTCTATAGCAGTCTGCCGCCATAAAGTGAAGAGGATACACTCACTAGATAGCTTAAGGTTAACTGAGATTCCTTACATCATCCTCCAAAGCAGATTCTCATCCAAGGAATGAAATCTTGAAATTCGTGCATATAAGTTTCCCATAGGTGCCACGGTTTGATCCATCATCTTGTGTGTACTCAAAACCATATTGGCCCTCGCAAAGCAGCAGTTCACCTGATGGAAATAAACATGTTAGCACAGTGTAGTGAACTACTCAGGTTCTTTAATACAAAGCTTCTCTAACAAATTACAAATGAAGTTGTCACATGTAACTTCACTGCAGGAAAGAGAACTTGAAGAATTACAGATGCGAAATATTTAAATCAACGACTGCTGTAGTATTATTGGTCTAAATTACAGAGCTCCTACTGTTCATTAAATCCACTTTCAATATTCTAAGTATGCTCTGTATTACATGACTAGGAAATGCAGGTTACCTGCACTGCAGAAACAGAAGGATGCTAAAGCCCATTAACACCTGGAGCCTATAAAGCAAACTTGTTCTACATATAGCCATTTCCCACTACCTTCCCATACTCATTTACCTGTAGCCCTCCAGATGAGGAACCTGTGGCCCTGACCACAGGGTGCTGGGAGTTGTAGTCTAACTTCTGGAGGACCACAAGTTACCCATATCTACCCTTAGCTGAATGGCCAGGCAGAGTCTTCAACTTCCTTCACATTTGGGACCCACCTTCAACCCCACTAAACTTTTTACCCACAAGGGTGGCCAGATGCCAGAAAACAGGGTTCCTACACCTAATAGCTCCATAGAGGGGAATATTGGCAGATGCAACTCACCATACAGGAACAAGACAGTAGTCTTCATTCTATACATCTTTGAGAGATAAAGTTGCTATTCCTTCTCCCCCACCCTTGTTTACTTTCTCCTACAATATCAAAGTAGCAATTGTGCTCAGATGCTGCAATCATTTCCTATAGCAGCCATGTGGGGGTTCTTTTGGACATTGCAGTAATGTGGTGACCATGTGCAATAACCTTCCAGCACACACAAGGCCTCCTCCTTCTCCACCTTTTTCTCTCTTCTGAAGTAGGAAGGGAATAATCACAACCTTGAGAAGTACTCAGAGATGGGGAAGTGAGAAGGGTGTCACACTCTTGCTTGTTGAACTATGAACTTCTCCAGGCTGAGAGCTGGACCACACCTGCCTACCTCAGCCTTGAAAAGCAGAGAGGAGTGAAAGTGCACAGTGTGCTGCTCCTTCCCACGTTCTTTCTCAGTTCTATGAGCATTAGCCACTCAGGTGCTTGCTTCAGTCCACTTCAAGCAGGGAGAAGGAAAAGCACCTTGTAAAAACACTGAAGATGACAAAAAAGTGGGAGTAGCAGCCAGACCCAATGCAAGGAGGTGGTGGGGAGGAGAGTGAAGCAACCCAAGAGAGAAAAATGAAAAGGTAGGTCACATCTGCATTTTCTCTGATTGTGTGCACCTCTTCAGCAGAGTTTCTGCTCGCTCTCGCTCTCTCTGGGTTTGTATCTTGCCAAAATAAATAAATAAATAAATTCCTTCCAGTAGCACCTTAGAGACCAACTAAGTTTGTTCTTGGTATGAGCTTTCGTGTGTATGCACACTTCTTCAGATTTTTTAATTTTTAATTTTGTTTTGACTATGGCAGACCAACACAGCTACCTACCTGTATCTTGCCAAAGAGACTTTGCCTTATATGAAACAAGAATGTTTGGTACTGCAGGACTTTTCTTTGATCTGTCTAGACAGAGGATGGCAATATGAGAGCTGTTTCTCTCGTACATGTTTGTTATGTTCTTTTGTTTAATCAGTAGAAATAAATTAGGTATGCTACAAAACCTCCACAGCTTTGTTTCTGTTACTCTGCTGCATTTGAGGTGCTCACATGAGCAAATGTGAGTCCACAGCACCAGGACCTATTCCTTGGAAATGCTGTGTTGCTGTTCCTGCATTGCTGTGATCGGAAGGTCGGAGAAGGTGCTCCCGTCACCCAGCCCATGCTGGCGCAGCTGAAGACACAGGCTGAACATGGGTGTATGGGAAATGGCCATGTCTACCATGGCAGTCATTTTATGACAACGCCCAAGGCACTTTCTCACAATTCCAAATATGTCCATGGGTCCAAAAACAGTGGCAACCTCTGTTGTAGACTACCAACCATTCTGCAAAGCTTCCAGACTGTTCTTTATTGGCAACAGTTTGCATTGGCACAGGAGTTTTCTCAGCCACAAAGCTTTAAACTTTCCCAGCCATGACATCATTCATCAAAGGCTCACAGCTCCTCTTAGAAGCAAAGTAAACACTGATCCAGTCTTCCTCATCCCTTAAGAAGGGAAGGTTTTTGAGAGAGACAGTACTGCTGTGAACTTAATAGTTACTGTCAACTTTCACCATCTGGTATAGAAATTGTGGAGGCATTCTACAAAAGAATTAAAATGCAGTCGGACAAATCTTGACGCGTGTCCTTTATCTCAGGTCTTCTAGGCAGGTTATGTCTATAACATTGTTAAGATTCTACAGTATTGTCTATATGTTACCTGGCAACAAATTTGGCTGTACTTCCTTTCCTGTGGCTTCCCTCACATATACCTCCTAGAAGAAAAGACATTGCATTAGTCCAAATCAGAAGTAAAAAAGCTCTGTTTCAAATGCTTTCCAACATATATTGCTTTAGGAGGGTTCAAAGTACCATACTGTTTGGCAAATAAAGTTATACTGTAACTAGAGATTGGCCAAGCAAGCAGCTAGTCCAGCAAAGGGTTCACAGATTTTCTTTACATACATTTTCTTTACACACAAACACAAGAAAGCAACTGTATAAGTTGCTATTATAAGATAACAAAAAAACTATTATTCTCTTGTTGATTGCAATGTCACTTAAACTATGCAGGAATTTGAGTTCCTATTTTGCCAGACAAAAGTAGCTGTTTAATTTTTGTTGGGATATTCTAACTAAAACTGAAACTCTAGCTGAAAGACAACTTCAATGTCTGCCCCCATTTGGTTCCAAGGCTGTAGAATTCAATGCAACACACTGTCCTCCTGCCCTTGTCCTAAGTTACACAAGCTACTCAAAAAGGAATACCATTACCACATTGCCTCTTCCCAACTCCTGGCCACACCTACCATCTACAAGAATGTTGTACTTTGAGGGCTCAAATACATTGCTATTCATAATTAACAGTATCTTTACTTTTCTGGTTCAAACAGCAAAATACATTGTGTTATTTTTATATCAATATACCGTATACATGTAACTGTTATTTTAGGATCTGTGTCAGCTAGCCAGCATTCTCTCTTTTCCTAATGGCTTAAAAAACAACTTAGCACTTTAATTAGTCTGCCCTTTACTTCTCCAGGTACCTATCTGTGCTTTCTCCTCCACTGGGGAAAAATCAGCTATGATTGCTTCCTTTCACATTAGTTACATCAGTGTTTTTCACTAGTGTGCCGCGAGATGTTGCCTGGTGTGCCGTGGGAAAAATTGAAAAGTAATTATAAAATACTTTCTTTGTGTTTATTTGATTCCTATTCAAGAGAATTACTTTATATATAGTCAATATAGGCACAGAGTTAAATTTTTTAACATTTTCTAATGGTGGTGTGCCTCGTGATTTTTTTCATGAAACAAGTGTGCCTTTGCCCAAAAGAGGTTGAAAAACACTGAGTTACATCATGGAGCACTATTCCCAGCTGCTGCTTCACTAGTAACAAATAAGCCAGGAGTGTCCAGATCTTGTTCCACAACCTGTTTCAGCTAGGAGAATATCACAATCCATGTTTGTTGCATAAACAAACTAGCGCCAAGATAAAAAATTGACCGTTAACACTCAACAGTGTTCTTTACTTCCTAGCAAGTAAGGCAAATGTCAAGAACATAGCAGCTCCAGTATTTATTAATTTTTTAACATAGCTTTTATTCATTTTCATATTTGAACTGTTTGACATGGTTGCATTGAAATATATCTTTGTTTATATTAGTGCTTATGGCATGCAATGATTACATAAATTTACTGAAAAATAACACTCACACACAACTTTGTTAATATATTCAGAAATGTTCATCTAAGTATACATATACCAAAATTAGTACAGTTATGACAGATATGAAATGTATAGTAGCACTTACTGCTTCGATTGCTGACCATAAGTGAATGTATTTTGTATCAACAACAATTAGAAATTATAGGAAGCAGGAGAAGGAAAAAATTAAAATATGATATTGTGTGTGTTATCAATAAAGTCACATCAGACTGCATAAAATTTCACACAATCTTAAGAGTTGGAAGGGACCCCAACCCCCAGCAATGCAAGAATCTCAGCTAAAGCATCCATGACAGATGGCCATCCAACTTCCGTTTATAACCTGTTTAAAAACCTCCAAGGTTTGGCATCTTGCTACTTTTTAATTTGTGTCAGTTTTTTCAATAATGCCATTTGCCAAATTGCATTGTAGCATTGGCCCAGTTGATTGTAATGATTTCCATGTCCTGGCAATAGTTTTTCTTGCAGCAGTTAATAGATGTGCTATACAAATATTATGACTAAATACCGGAAGCTTTTCCTAGCTATTGGAATTTATAATATTTTCGAGAAAGTTGCCTGAAGTTGTTGGGGAGTATTAAAGAAGATTACTTTCTTTTTTAATAGCTCCATCAATAAGGACAACTGCATTACCAATTGCTTCCTTAAAGGAAGCAAATAATCTAATAAATAATCTAAAATTTCAGAGGGTTTTAAATTAGTTCAGCTAATATACTGCCTCAGTATTAGTTGCTTAGGCAAAAGGAGGGGAAAACAACGAGCTAAGGCCACTGACTTAATGACCTACTTGAGCCTCTCCCAAAAGTACTATGCTGGATTCTCTATCGGAAACATGATGCATGATAACATTGGTCCAAGCTGGACTCATGTCCTTATTGCTAGTGGCAATCCATTAAAGTGTGACCCATTTCTAGTATCTTACCTAAAAGAAAAGGTAAATATTGATTTTTCACTAGCAATTCACCTTGTTTTACTAAGATGAAAACTATCTTGATACTGAAAAAAAGCCAACATTAACATCAGTCTACTGTTGAACCTAAAACAGTAGACTGATGTGGAAAATCTTATTTCCTTCTTGGCCAAATGCAACACTTAACTACTTCACAGAAAATTAGCTTGGACAAGATAAAAAAAAGTAGGGAAGGGCAAGGAACTAGGATGTAACAACCCTTAAATATGATTTCTCATTTACCTTCTGAAATCATGGGGCTATTACTCTGAATGTTACCTATATACAGTAGTTAATATATTTTAATATTTTGGAAACTGTTTTCCTTATTATTTTGTTTAATGGTTCTGCAGTATTCAAAGCTTCTTGTCAAATTCCAAGTCTCACACTGACCAAGGACATCTGCATCATGTGCACTAAGCAGCAAGTTGGCACAATACCAATAAACATTAAATGAACAGAATAGCCACTGAAACAGCACTCCCCACCTGAATATTTTGGCTGCCAAAATCTCACTCAAACGTTACAGTAATCCCAGCTAAACTCTGGGAGCAAAAAGTTGTGTAGGGTCAGCTAGAGTATTGTTTCATCTGTTTGAAGAGCTGCAGCTGTACCAGAAAAGTATAGCTAGAAGTTTACTAGTGTCAATTTACGCATGTCATGTTAAAAGCATATACTGTATAAGCTAGTAAGATTAGAGGCAAGGACTTGAGTAATGTAACCGAACAGCCTAAGCTCAAGAACGGGGCAAAAATATTTTAGACACTCTTCAGGTATGAAATGTAGCATGAAAATTAAACATGCAATTTGAAAACACTTAAATCTTTTAACATATTCTCAATCCCTGAACTAAAAGGTGCATTGGTAAAAGCTTCAAAGAAAAACAGGATGCAGGTTGCTAAGACTGAAATGATTCAGAGTTGGACAGCTTAAACAATAAGTTGCACAATATTGAGATGTGCAGCTGCATAAAGAGCGAGTGTGCAGTCTCTAGATGTTCGTAAGTCAGCTTTGCACACTGTGGAGTTATTCATCCCAATAGTCAGGAGCTGATTAAAAAAGCCAGGCAACAAAAAGACAATAACTCTGAATGCATATTCTATTAGGCAACAGAATATTTGATCAGATAACTGTAATCCATTTTTGGAAGTGCATAAATTCTTTAAATATATAAATATACACCTGGATTCCAAGTTCCCTTTTCTGAAAACAGCTGCTATTCCAAGTGCATTTAACAATTGACTAGCAAATCCAATTTACCCATCTTCTGGGCTGTACCAAACAGACAACAAATAGAGGCAGAAAGAAATGTATTGCAGATTTAAAGGTTCACCATTTACCAATCCTTACAAAGATATACTGCAGGGTTGTTGTAAAGCACTCTCCCCTATCCAAAGCTTCTTCAAACCCGTAATATAAAAAACTTTATATGCTTTGAAATTTATAGTAGTAGGATTTTATTTTAAAGGGTTTCATTCTAATTAAGAAGAAAGAGAAGGAACAGAGCTCTTTGTGGCTACCTCTTGCAGAGTTATTTTGGTTGGGGTGAACTCACTGGTAACAAATCCCAAAGCTACTTTAAAATCTTGGATTTTTCCATTATTTTTATGGGCAGCTCTCACCTCTGCCCCTGGATACATTTTAAAATAGCTTCAGTATGAAGCAGGAAGTGGCCTATGCAGACAGATTTTTTCTTGATACTTCATAGTTAGAGTCTCTTCCTTCTTTTCCATGCACTAATTTGTATCCCCCTCCAACCTGGTTTTCTGTGTCCCCTTCCCTCCTGCCCCTCAAGAGCCTTCGCATTCTGTACTCATAGAATTTGCATATTCCTTATTAGGATGTTTGGAGCATTCATATCCTTTAAGAGTTTTTGCTGAGGATGCTTAGTTCTTCGGCAAACCTTGGAGTTGCCTGGAGTCTATAATTCCTGGGGGAGGGGGTGCTACTGCTTTGTCTACATAAATATAGACATTCTCCTTGGAGATCATAAATAGAATACAAGACAAACCATGACAGGCAGTACATGGAGAAAGAAGAAGAAGAAGAAGAAGAAGAGAAGAAGAAGAAGAAGAAGAAGAAAATCCTTGACATTATCCAAGCTGCAAAGCAGCAGGAAATCAGCCAAATATAGATGCAGCAAAGACTAAACTATGCATAGCAGTGAACTGTTTATTGTGGGAAAATGTGAGAGTTTACAGTTAATAGTATCTACTCCAGGGGATGTGCAATTCCCTAAACTTAGTTTATCTTTCATAGATGAAAAAACACTCCTTCACAAGTAGCTGAGATTCAACACACAACACTAAGTTCAAAACCACTGTACTTTTATCATAAGCTTAACTGGTCTTTCTGCAACTAGAATTATAAAACACCAGAAATGCAAAACTGATGAAACATATCCTTTCACCCACCATTTCACTTGGTTAATGCCAACCAGGTGTTTAGTTAATAATGGAAACTATCTTGAATATATAACCTGGCTATCAGTAATCCCTGGTAATGTCATTGTTTTTAACTATGATTAATGTTGTGGGGGGAGCAAACTGAAGCTGTACAGAGTGGAATCGTGTGATCCCATCACACATCCATGTTTCCTTAGCCGTAGTAATGAGACAGGCCAAGTTTATATCCATACTATCCAATGAGTTATCCCTACCAAGACAATGAAATAAAGAAGCTTAAACCCAATTTTAAGCACTGAAAACTGAAACTTAAGACAGGTTGAGAACACAGTTAAGAGAAGCAATGCAAATTTCCTTTGAAAGGTTGTACAGACATTTCACAAAACAAGTTACACTGTATTTGGCTTAGAACAAGGAGCTCTGGGTTGAGTAGTCTGCTCAACCATAAAGCTCACTGGATGGCCTTGGGCTAGGATCGCTCTCTCAGCCTAAAAAATGGTATCAATATTGTAGAGAAAATAAAATGAGAGCAGGAGGTATGTGCCTTCATGGAAGTAGTATGTAATCTTAAAATGTACCCAAGGTCAATGGAGCTGCCATATTGCTTGCAGTGCTCCACAGTTAACTCCATTAGAAACTAACACAAAATGTGTCCTGACAAGAGTTGTCTGACAACATACTGGTACTTATCCCAGGGATTTCCCCCAAGCACCACCTTGCTCCCATTTAATGAATGCAACTTAACCTTGGAATTTTTCCTGCAGTACATACAAAACTGAAAATCAAAGTTTTTCCCCAAGGTAACTTTGAGCTCATCTGAGGCTTAGGATACTTTTGTGCAAATTATCTCTGAAGGACCTGACCCCCAAAAAAGACAATATACTAGATAATAGGCAACTTTATCCTAATTTGTTTCCTATTTAGTCTTTGTTCCAGTATAAATTAACATGGAGATAACTTTAACCAACAAATCAAACACCAAATGTTAGTAGTGCTGCACAATGATAATTGTATTTTTATAACAATTTGGGATATACAAATCATTTTTAATGTCATTCAGTTAACGCCAAAGCAGAATGAAACTATAAACAAGTAGAACCAGTATGGAACCGGCCTGAAGGGCAAGTTCAAGTATCTGCTTTCATTACTTTGGCAAGTAAAGAAAGCATTGTTTCTGCTTTCTTCCCCCTGTCAAACTTGAAGCATGGCACCATTTCTTTTAAAAGTAGCTTCTTACAAGATCTTCCATAACTGTAGACTCTGCAATCATGCTGTTCAGAAGTCATGCTTCTTTACCGATGAAGCAAAGTTATTTCTGTTGAATAATTTACACCCTAATTTTCAATGTATTCTGGCAAGAAACAAGGGATATTTTCCTGACCATTACTGTATTCAGCTTCACCACACTTGGTACACAACAACACCATATGGAACTTTACATACCTGTTACAAGTCATTCTTAGCTGTTAAATTGGAATACAAGATAACTGGCACCTGCTTAATGTGGGAAGATTATCAGCCAAACCTAACAAATGAGAAGGGGCTAATACCACAGAGCTGTAGGCAATACTTAGACCATAGAAATACAATGGTAGAGAGGGCTCTGTAGAGAGGAAGGGGGTACCGGTATTTCCTCTCTCTTCTCTCTATTCCTTTGACCAGCATTGGATGCAGTCATGCCTCAGCTTGCTCCAGCTTTAGGTACATGCCTGAGGCTGGTTATACTGTAAATATAATTATTTTGCCTGCATACTTTTTTCCGTTGCCTTTGCATGATTACAAATCTTATTCTTACACTTACTTTACAAGTTGTTGTCTGATTCTTTTTTAAGTGGGGTAATAAAGGGAGAACCAGCTTCATGGCTAGACTTACTCAAAACAAGGTTTTACAGCCCAATTCCCACATGCTTCAATTTCGCTGCTAAGGATGGGACTTTTAAAAACTCTTCAACCCATACATATGGGGGCCTGGAGGGATAAATTGTAATGAATATATCCTCCCCTACCTATTAAAACCCACCTCACGCTTAACACTCTCTCACCCAGAAAATGTGCAAATGTTTTCCTATGCATAGAGTCAAACCAGTTGGCTCACTGCCTGCCTAATCAGGAAGCAGCAATATGCACAAAACTCCCAATTCTCCCTTCACAAAGGTAATCTAGAAGATGTACAAGTCTCAGGCTTGCAGTTACCACACATTGCACCTAAATTTGTATCATATCCTTGCCATGAGTCTTTGAGCAAACACATACAGCCTCTGTCTGAGATGGAAAATCCTACAGTGCACTTACATCAGCAGGCATTATCTGAAACTATCTATTCCCCTATTACTCTTTGATTTCATATGCTTTAGTTAATAGTTTGCTGCAGGATATGTATGAACAGGAGATGTGGGGGATGTGAAGCAGCACCTCTTCCATCACAGCATTCCCACAAGACAAACTGCCCTCCAATACCCAAGCCAAAGACAACCACCTCTTCTCAATCCACTAAACTCCCTCAGCCCACCTGTCTGCCTCATGATAAGCTCCTCAGGCATTTAAAAGAAAGCAGGAATGCCGTACTTCAACACTCCACACTCACACCATTCTTCATTGGCTCTGTCATACACTTCCAAATATCAGCTTTTGGGGGTAATGGGCACATTTGGGAACCTGAGAAATCCTCAAGGGCATTGCAACAACAGGAAGAGCATCTCCCTTCAATAATGGGGGTGGGACTGGGACTTCTTTTGAATTTTAAAGCCTAATTGCAACAGGGGAAGAACATTGTAGCCAACAGAAGGCTTTTTTAAAGCCAAGTTGTAGCATAGGTGACATTTTTGGCAGAAGGAACACACCTCCCTACCCCCAAAAAAGCCCCCTTTGCCACAATTAGGCTTGAAAAATGCCTACAAAGCTTCTTTCAAGCCTAATTGTAACCAGGCAATTCTCAGAGGGGGTCCACAGAATTACACCTGCCTTACAGAAGTGTGCATGCACACGAAAGCTCACACCAAGAACAAACTTAGTTGGTCTCTAAGGTGCTACTGGAAGGAATTTTTTTATTTATTTTGTTTTGACTATGGCAGACCAACAAGGCTACCTACCTGTAACTGCCTTACACCTAGTGATGTGAGGTGAGGTGAAAATATTCAGAAATCCTATCCCTCTAACCACACCTACTTAGCACCACCTCCTTCCATCTCTGACCAAGCTACTGTTTAAAAGGGGAAGGGGGGTTGCATGTGGGTTTTTTGTCCCACATGCAATCATACTTTAGTACAGAATGCAGTTACGCAGATAGATTTGATTTGTAATGGCAGAGGTCACCACAGGCAGAGAGCAGATTTAACTCCCATCAGAGGTGCACACCTTTTCTATATATTCCCCTTACAGTAATCAATGGCTGCTATTAACTCTTATGCAAAAAGAAAATAGATATTTTTACAATGATGGCAAAGCCTGGCCGACTTCCTCTCGACAGCGGAAATAGAAAGCCCACTGAGTGCTTTGCATTATACAAGGCTTCCTTCCCCAACTTTTGTCACAGCAACAGGTGCTTTACTGTAACTACAAATCAATATACCGGGACAACACGCATATAGAGATCCTTTCCTCACAATGCTACTTTAGCCTGCACCAAACTCAAATTTAAGGAGCTTGGAGGGAGCAAGGCAGGAAACATTCATTAAGGAACAAATGCAAGACTATCCCATGCAGGCTTTAGTCACACCACTTCACAAAAGTTATACTGTTCTGACATACTTTGGCAGCATTCAGAAAATACAAACTTAAAATTGACCTTCTTTCATTTCAAGTATATAAAGGCTGATATCTTTTAAAACTAAACATTACAGGGACTCTATAGCCTCTATGTATCAGCAAAGCAAAATTCTTTGGACAGTAAGGCAACAACCCTTTAAGCAGCCTTACCTGGAAGTAGGTTCCAGTGACCTCAGTGGAGCTTGGTACTCAGGGCCATCTTAAGTAAATCCGGCGCCCTGCCGGGCAGCGCCAGACACAGCAGGCAACCAAAGGGCGCAGAGGGGCAGGTGAGGACGCTGCCAGCTGTGCTCCGCCTCCGCCTGCTTGGCTGAAGCGGCGGCGCGGTGCTGCTGTCCAGGGAGCCCTGGCTGCAGCGCCAACAGGAGGCTCGCTGACGGCCTCCCTGCATCCGCAGCCCGAGAAGAGATGGGCGAGAGCAGCACTACCGGCGGGGCTGGAGGGCGCAGGCACCCTCCTCAAGCCGTGGCGCCTTGCGCCAGTAGCCTCAATGGCTAAGACGTCCCTGTTGGTACTGAGTAAACACCTAGCTAGGGAGGGCCTTACTTTGACCACAGTAGGAAAGCTGGTATCAGGCTAATGGTTAAATGTGAAGCTTCAACAGGGGCACTTCACCAACCCAGTGTATTTTTTAACCCATTATTATTCGATGAATACACTTGTTTTTGTTGGAAACACACCAACATGAGTATAGACATGACCAGCTACATCAAGATGTAATTATGTCACTGTTTCAATGCTTTTGGTTTTGTGCAGTGCTTGGAAAAAAATATATATATATCAAAACCTCCAGTAACTTGATTAACATTATCAAAAACTAAATTTATCCTCATTCTTCTCTTTCCCTGTTTTCTCCTCCTCCCACGGCTGTTAACCTTCTCCCCCCACTCCTCATAAAATAAGCTCTTAAGCTCCTGCGGCAGGGACTTTCACTGTATGAAGCACCGCACCGCTGACGCCAGACAAGCGACAAATTGTCCTCCTTGCACACTTGGTGACTACCCCACCCTTCCCCCCTCAACGCAAAACAGTGGGGGGGGGGTGAGAGAGTGAAAGCGCACACTGACCGAACTTCACAGCAGGCACACTAACCTACAACAGGAAAAAGCAATATATTGTTAACCTAAAAGCAAAAAATCTTGCGGCCTCACGAAAACAAGGTTTACCATGGTTACACTTCTGCGGAAACCACGTCCTCCTTGCTAATAACGCCACGGTCGCGGGTTCGATCCCCCAATGGGCCACGTGCCTATTCCTGCGTTGCAGGGGGTTGGGCTAAATGACCCTTGGGGGGGGAGGGGAACCCGTCCAACGCTATCGTTCTACGGCTGTTTGTTGTTTTTTTAACTTCACTTGTGAGGAGGAGAAGATACTCCCCAAATAAAGCGGGGACCACCGACCCAACTTCGCAGCGCACGGAGGAAGCACTCTTCTCTAAGAGACCTGAAGATTAATCTACTATAGTTTCGAGACCCAAGTTTGAGAAACAAACGCTGGTCTAAGCTTTTGTGGAATAAATAAGGAGGCCTATTGAAAATAATAATAACGGAAAATAAGCATTAAAAATAGTAATAGTGTTATTAAAAGTGCACTTTGTCAGGAGCAGACACCCCCAAGGTGTGTGTAGGTGTGTGTGTGTGTGTGTGTGTGTGTGTAGGTAGATAGCCGGCCCACCTCGCCCCCTTCTCCCCCCGAGTCCCAACTCCCTCCTCCTCGTCCCGCGCGCCGCCAGCCAGCAGCCAGCCCCACCCGCGCGCGCGCGCGCCCTCCCTTCCTGTTCAGACCAACCGCCTCGCTGGTCCCCTCAGTACCCGACCTACCTCCGGGCTGATATAGGAGACGAAGGAGGGTTTGGCCGGCCTGGCCCCCGCGCCGCCCCCCGCGCCCAACATGTCTGGCCCCCGCGAACTCCCGGCGGCGCTGCCAGGGCTCCGGCCGGTGCCGGCGGGCGGGGGCGGCGTCTGCGGCGGCGTCGGCAGCTCCTCCCAGGAGGACACCGCGTTGTCGTCGTCGTCCTCCAGCGCCGCCCTGCTTCGCCTCACGTAGTTAATCCCTCCCATCGCAGCGAGCGGCAGGAGCCCACAGTCCCGGCGGCGCACGTGAGCCTCTCTCCCCCTCACCCCGCCCTATTAATGCACGGGCGCCTCCCAGCCATCTGCGCCGCCATTGGGCCGGCAGGAGGTCGATCCCAGGCAGAGGTCCCGCCTACCCGCCCGCCCTTTCTCTCTCGCTTTGCAGGGAATGGTCGTTCCCGTAAAAAGGGGTGGGGAAAGGTGTCATGGGACCAATCACAACATTTATTAGGTAAATAAAAAAATCCGAGGGCTGAACGACAGATACGTTACCCAATCAGCAAATGACTCACGGAACAGGTTAAAAGGAGAGGTGATTTCCTCGTCCCGTCCCCTTGCCTGGAACTCTGAGCGTTTGGCTGTATTAACTGTGGTGCTGTCGCACCAGAATCTAGTTTTTCATAATGCAAATTTAAGTTGCATGGTTGATAAAGTTATGTCCAACGGTATAAAATTTTCAGGAACCCCCCCCCCCCCAAAAAAAAATCAGATGCAACGTGTTAGTTTTAAATTGTAATGGGAAATGATTGGATCCTTCTGCCTTGGTCAGACCACACTGGAGTACTGTGACCAGTTCTGGACGCTACAAATTATGAAGGATATTGACAAGAAAAACGTGTGCAGAAGAAGGCAGCCAAATGATCGAGGGTCTGGAAACCAAGCCTTATGAGCAATGTTTGAAGGAGTCTGGGCATGCTTAGCTTGGAAAAGTGGAGACTGAGAGGAGATATGATAGCCATCTTCAAATATCTGAAGAGCTATCCACAGAGGATGGGGCAAACTTCAGTTGAGATTTCTGCATCGCAAAGGGGTTGGATAGATGACCCCTCGCGGAGATTCCAATTTCCCCTTTTCAGGCTGGCCAAACAATGTCTATGGGAAACCCACTAATCATAATGTGAGTGCAAAAGCATTCTCTCCACTTGTGAACCCCAGCAGGGGAGGGTAGAACAGCCTTATGTTGCCCTTCAGGGTGCAATAAGGATGCAAATCAAAGCAATAAGAACAAAACCCCACACACAAACCAACACCTACGTTTTATTTAATATCTGTACTGCTCTTCCCTACAAGTATTGCAATAACTAATAAACACTTTACAATAATAATAAATCAGTTTAAAAAAGCACAGCAGAAATTTTAGACTAGGTTTATAAATGCTGAGGAAATAATCATGTTCCCACCACCCCACCCCACCCCACTAGCTGCTGTAAAGTGCCAGTTGAAAAAGTGATGTAAAGCACTCAGAAGGGCCTCTAAGATTGTAAGGCTGTATGTGGGCAGGTTGATAATGGCAGGTGCTCTCATTCAACGACCCAGGTTGTAAGGCTGCAACTGCCATCAGCTGAGCTTCCAGCTAGTATGGCCAATGATTATGGGAAGTTGTAGTTCAACAATACCTCAAAGGTCAAGTTTCTCCATCCCTAATCTAGGGGGTTAATGGTAAATCAATTCTGCTTGGAATAAGAGTCTTCTAGCCCAGGTGAGATGTGTTTCCAACAGCTAGGTCCCAATTAATAGCTCAGCAGCTGATTAATTTGAATTAATTGCCCCCAGCTGTTTAGAAGTTGTTTGGGAGACTTTCAGCTGTTTGCAAGAGGATAGGATGTGTAAGATGTTTTCACTTTTAATTAGAAATACAAAGATTGAATGACACCCTGTTGGCAAAGAGCCTTTGTAAAACAAATTATCAATTTATGCAAAAGAACAAGTTTGCTACTACAACCTTCTCTCTCTTTCTTTTTCTCTCTCCTTACTTCTCTTCTTCCCCAACCTTATGCAGTCTATAACAGTGTCTCTCATTGATGGCCAGATGATGGGAATTGTTGTTCAACAACATCTGGAGGAACAAAGGTTTTCCAAACTTGCTTTATATACTTACTGTAGCAGGGATTTTGTATGCTAGACATTGGAAGAGTAAAAAAGAAACCAACCAAGAAAGAGCCAATTAGGAAGTTATGGGAACAGGAAGGAATAATTAAAGTAAGAGCAATCATGGGGGGAAACAGAAGACATATAACAAAAGTTTTAAATAATTTGGTCCCTTGAGTGATTTCATGATGCCCAATATATTAAGGAAAAGCTACGTGTTTCAGGTAGTTTATTAAATGGTATTATCAAACATGATACTGCCTGTCTCTGCTGGGTTTTTTATGTTGTTCTGGCAGTACAAACAGTGGTACAGGATTTGTTGGGAGGTGACAATTGTGTTGGATACTATCTGACCCTAAATAGCACTAGGAAGAATAACAGAACCATAAATCTTAAACTGCGTCATGAGTACCAAGAGCTCAGTCCCGGAATGTGTGCAGTAATACACCCGATTGTATGCAAATGTCTTTTTCCCCAACAGGGTAAAGCTTTTACATCACAGAACATGACCACCTGATAAGACATGCACCATAGTGCCTCTTATCAAGCAGTAAATAATAGCATTGTAGTATTATCAGATGTGCAGCCTTGTTTCCTGACAAAGCAGCCATATGTCTGAAATTGACTTATACATTAAACTGGCAAGTAAGGCAATCAAAGTTTTACTCAGGTAGGATTACTTAAAACAGATGAGGTCTTCGTTACTGGAGAAATTTATCCAGCAATTTAAAAATATTTATTAGCTTGAAAATTTTGTTCTCATTCTATTGGAATTTGGAAACAGTTGTACTTAAGAATAGGCTACAATCCTGTACCCTACCAGGTGAACCCTGTAATGTGGGCGAGTATACCAGAGAGCATCTCCTCTAGAATGTTATACAGGGCACAGAATAGTCTCCATTTGGCAGGAAGATGCAAGTACCGGTAGTTAACACCTTGATAGTCACCACCCCAACCTCCAAAGGTTTCAGTCTCCCCACATGGATCAGAAATAATTTCAACGATCACTGTCAGACTGTCCTTTGTCCCACCAAAGTCCCTCAGCTGACCATCTATTCCGCAACACGAGACCAGAAGTGTTTATAAGCAGATGCAACAGTATAGGTTCTTTGCATTTTCTTGAAGCAACGTTTGGCCTCTTCTGTCTGTTTCGTCTCTTTCATCATGAACTAGGCTGTTGCGGTCTTAGGTGCGTTTCCTCAGTTGACGCCCCCCCATGCCTAAAATGACTTGGTTCATGCTATTGGAGGGGAGTTGACAGAGTAAAAACAAGCTACATTGGGCTCAGGGGACAGCCAAGGTAGGCTGGGTGCTTTCAGTCTCCCCTCATATTTGCCTCGGATTCCCAAAAATGCTCCCATCTGGGGATAGAGGGAGCCCAAGCTGGTGTGGTGACAACCTACTTAAGTGTCTCTGGCACAACTGGCCTAACCAGACTGATAGTCATGGGAAGGAATACAAGGCCCATTAAGCACAATGGGACTTCCCCCCAAATGGTCACGTAGAAGATTGTACTGTTAATTATTGCTCAGGTTATCAATGCTCTTTTAAATGATGGGCCAATGTTTAGCATACTCTGTTAAAAATAAACAGAACTTTGGCCTAAAATCCAAATGCTGTGCATAAAAAACACTACAACCTGCATGTATTATTATAGTGCACAAATGTTGGGGGGGGGGAATCATTTAAAAATGTTCCTCCACTGTCACAATGCTGAAGCAGCAGCACAGGATAATGTGAAGGCCTGTAAGAGAAATGCGACGACATGGAAATATGTGACCAGTTTTTTTGGGGGGGGGGGAGGAGAGTAGCAACATGCTATGTGGCCTAAGAAAGCAAAATTCCCCATGACTGGAAAAGGTGTGCTTTTCTAAAAACATCCCAGTCCCCTTACACTCAGATCACAACCAGCAGCATTTGAAGTCTCTATGCTACCAAAACTGACTATGTCCAGGTAGTCTCACAACAATCTTAGAATCATAGAATCAGAGTTGGAAGAGACCACAAGGGCAATCCAGTCCAACCCCCTGCCAAGCAGGAAACACCATCAAAGCATTCCTGACAGATGGCTGTCAAGCCTCCGCTTAAAGACCCCCAAAGAGGTCTTTTGCTAGCCAATATGATGCATCAAATCTTAAATGAGAATAAAATTTAATAATTTAGGTATAGTCATAATGGTTCAAAAGATTCAGCTTTGATACTTCCCCCTTTGTACAATATACAGTGATACCCCGGGTTACGAACGCGATCCGTTCCGGGTCGCGTTCGTAACGCGGGGGTGCATATCACGAATGCACAAAAATCCCCGGAAGTAGCGCAATTTGACCGCTTCTGTGCATCCGGGGGTCACGCACGCTCCGGAAACACTTCTGGGTTGCAGGCATTCGCAACTCGAACGTCCGCAACACAGGGTGTATGTAACCCGGGGTACTACTGTACTGCACTTACGTGTCTGTTAATGAACGTTAAGAATTTAGAACAAATACAGCATGAAGGATTTGCAACTATCAAAAACTAAAGAGCGCCAGAATATGGCACTTAACCATTTACAGTTCAGTTAACCATTTACAATTTCCTATTTCTCAAGAAGTTTTAGGAACACCGAGCAACATACCGGTAAATATCACATGGGCTTCTACTTAGTGCAACCTCCCCTACTGTCTGGTCTGGAGGGTCCCCCACACCTACAGAATCATATTTTGTAAGTTGGAAGGGACCTCAAGGGCCATCTAGTTCAACCCCCTGCAATGCAGGAATCTCAACGAAAGCAACCATTACAGACGGCCATCCAACCTCTGCTAAAAAACCTCCAAAGAAGGCAAGTCTACCACCTCACGAGGGAGTCTGTTCCACTGTTGAATACCGGTAGCGCCTACTGCCAAAGTTCTTCCTGATGTTTAGTCAGAATCTCCTTTCTTGTAACTGGTTTGGATGGATGAATCTGGAGCAGATTTACGGGGGAGGAAGGGAGGAAATCTTTTCTATTGGCGCATGGACACTGCTGGTTGCCAGTGTTAAATCTATGTGCTGAAAACTAGCATAATCCACTCAGAAAGACAAAGAAAAGTGTATGTTCCCAGTGTATAATGAACGTTAAGTCATTTAATAGATTTTAGTTTTATTTGCAGATTCCACTGTAGTGTTGTAACAAATCACATCTGTGTACCAGAGCATACATCAACAGCCAGATGTAGACCTGAATTACAGCACTGCTATAATATTTAGTTGTTTGAAGGAGACATAAGCATACACTATGGCCACAAATAATTTTCTGCTATTTTCTTTTACAACCTTCAAATTTCCAGAAATATTTGTATCTACGTTCAGGTTGTTGACTTAAAATGAAAGTTACTGAATAATTTGGTAAGGAAATAGCAAAAGGAGCAATCTCACAGGCACTGATATAGCAAACAATTAGTTTAATTCAGAGCTACCATACTGATAAGCTCTCTAAAAACAAGTAGCCAACTCTTTCCCAAAGGGAAAAATGCCCTCTTAATGTTTTCAGCAAAATTTCAGAAATTTATTTTTTGGCCTTGCTATATCAAAGTCAATCATACAAAGACCTAGGCATGAAACCTAAATTGATACTTTTTTAAAGCCCTTCTATTAAAAACAAAGTCATGCAATTTTAAAAATCAATTATGCAGTTGCTAAAATTGCAGCAAATCCAAACTGTGTATGTTCAGCATTTATACTGCTAATGCATAACTAACAACAAACCTGATTAGAGTAACACAAATCTGTCTTAAGTACACCATTATATCACTAAAGAGACAAATGCCATGGATTTGGCAGAAACATTTAATTGAAAGCACTTAAATAGCAGGATAAATTTGTGTTAACGCTTCACATTTAGGAGAAATAATATTGCAGACCCACTTTACAAAAAGTGTTCTTCTATAAAATATTAAGTGAAGGACTGTATTTACCATTTTCTAATTCAAAGCAACTTACAGCTTGTGTCAATGGTAACTTAAAATTCTAAATAAAAGAGCAAAATACACAAAGCAACTGAAGCACAAAACACTGTATTAAATACAGTGGAATTTAAGTATACACTGTACTACTTAACGTAAAGAAGAGAAAACAAGAATCATACATTAGAAGTTAGAAACTAAACAATGAGGGGTCCGCTAGAAGTCAGAATAGTTTCCATTTGTGATCTCTTTCTACCATAATTAGTCTGTACATCCTAAAAAAATGGTGTGAATGCCACACAAAAAGTAATTTTTCTAACTTTTTTGGATGTATTTAACAGACATTGAGAAAAAAATCTGAGAACAAATGGCCTCTGTTAACTGCAAACACAGTTTTCTTTTCTTTTTTTAAAAGTTATCATAATCTTTCTTGTCTTTCTTCCCTTCAGCTTCAAAGCCATCAACTCCATCACTGTCCCTTCTCCTTTTACGATTGTTGTGAATATTGAAGCGCTGGTTCATCTGGGGCAAGGGATCCATTCCTAAAACTTTGTGTATTTGACGGAATGCAAGGAGTCTCAATGCAAACTGTGGAGGAGGAAAAAGGTTATCAGAATTATTTAAACTTCTAAAAATAGATGCATGTTCATTTTAGCAAGACACTTTCAAGACAATATATATGAGTATTTAAAACTCTTCTATATATACCATACAGCTTTACCAATTTTTAGTTAATGATATAGCTTCTGAAAGTTCTTTGAAAACAAAATGCTGTATTTCCTCTGCCTTCAGAAGTGAAACTATCTAGAAGAGTGATGGGAACTTCTGCCCCATGGGCCAAACATGGCCTATCAAACCATTTTCATCCACCTGCCCCACAGGTGGCTCACATGTGACATTGGTTGTTGGGCAGGTAAAAACATGGCTGCATACTGCAGCTGGAAAGGACTGAAGCACAGAGTTCAATCCTGCTTGGTTTGTGTGTGTAAAGCAGATCAGGTGTGCTGGTGCACTGAAATTCTACAGGAAGCAGGAATGTATTTGTTGTGCATGAGCTGATGCATAGGGAGTTCAATCCTGCTTGATAACTATCTCCCCCAACCAACCACCTGTCAATGTTGGTCTGCAGGGTACGGAGAGATAGATCTGTCCACTGGCCAAAAAGGTTCCCCAACCCTGGTCTATAACATGGGTTGGGCTCTTTCCATATGTCACCCTGAATTGGAACTCCCTGACTAGCCACTATCAATATTGATCCTGATTTTTATCATTTGTGCATTTGGTATTATTTTTTGACATAGCATTTCCTTTTTCTTCACATCCTTTAAGATGAAAAGCAGTAATTTGTAAACTTGGTAAAAGACCCTAGTAACTCTTCCTCCGCTCAAACAGGTGCATCAACAGGGATTAGGGAGGTGGGCTGTGCTGGTTATTGGGTGGGAGTAGAATTTTTGTTTCTGTTACTGTGCTGCCAGCCTTGTTATTACTGCTATGGTGGAGGGACACACACACACACACACACACACAGAGAGAGAGAGAGAGAGAGAGAGAGAGAGAGAGAGAGAGAAATGTTAATATGATTCCCCCTCCCCCTTTTCTATTTCATGATGTATTTTTGTATATGTTCTTCAATGTAAGTTGCCTGGAGACCTTTTAAGTGCCTAGTACGTTCAATACAAAATTAAAATTGAAAATTGAAATTAAAACTACAGCATATAGGAAGCAAATTAATTTTTCAGATCAGGTCCTTTTTTCTTTTTTGAAGTTTGTGTATCAGATATTCACTATATTTAACTATTTAATGAGAACTTTTAATTACCTGTGCACTTGAAGTAATGTCTTCTCGTTGCTGATCTGTCATTAAAGCAAGTGTATCAAAAGGATCTTTTTCACAGGGATCCAAAAGGCCAGGACCACCTATAAACAAAAAAGTAAACTTTATTTTCTTTTTTATTATTATTAATTTCATGAGGATAGTATTATTTCATTCTTCCTATACTGTAACAAAATAATGTGTAAAGTAGACAAACCAATCAGTTTTACACAGGATTTCAAGTGTGGACTATGACTGCTACTTGCCTTTAAGGATAATTCCTGAAGATATACACTCAAACACTCTTCTTAAGGCATCTCCCGGGCTTTGTGGTCCAGTAGCGCTGCTAATTGCCTTCTCTACTAATAATTCCATTGCCTAAATAAAACAAAGAGATGTAACGATAAGCCACTATCCACACTTTAATTTAAAACATGAAATGTAGAATGCCATCAGCTGGTAAGTAGCACATGATAACTTTATGAGCAATGGCTGTGTGTTAACACAGTCTTAAAACTCTGCAGCTCAGAAAATATAAGCAAGTTTAAACCAATACGGCAACTGTTGACACCTGCAGAAAGTCTTTTAATAAAAGAGAGTTCCCTATATCAATTCATGCTGCCATGTTTCTCTCAGTGGAGGCCACGATAGAGTCTAGTGTTGTTGTTTTTTCATTAAAAATGTGCTTAACCTATAAATGAACCAAGGAAATGAATGCAGGCTGGAATCAGATGCAATCTTGGCATGAAAATGGGGTCCTGCTGCATAAAACACTGAAGAGTTGTGCCACAAAAATATGAAGAAGGCTTGGATGGTGAGTTGCCCCTCTGCAGATTTTCACTAATTTCCCCTTTCCCATGTATTATCCAATGCCCCATGCCATTCCAGAAAGCCCCCTGATCCTCCATAACAGATGTCGGGGGCAAGGTGCTGGAGGGGGAATTGGTGAACATCGCCTCCCTTCTGCCAACAGGAGCATCAACAAAGTTCCATTCACAAGAAATTAGAATCCAAGCCAAAGGCAACACACACAAATGTTTGCATACAGTTTCAATAGTCAGGGGTGTATATATGTGATTATCAGACACCACCACCTATCCTTGGTAATACAAAACAAAACTACAAATCTGCACGCTGCAGAGAAATCAGAGGAGTCTCTTACTCCATTGTAAGGCTTTCAGCGGCTGCTCATGAGTAACCAGGCTGACGCAGAAACTTCTAAACTAAGCTTCTTTATTGTGCAATAAATATATACAGTGCAGCTACAGAAAAGACGTCCAGATCATCCTTCGGCAGAGTCCAGGAATGGCCCCTTCCGGTTCTTACCCCAGCATAACAGGCACGGGACGCGGAACTCCCGCCTTCCCCCTCTGCGTCTTTCCCCCCTGCGTAAGTGGGGAGACAGAAGCGGTGCTTCCTTTCCCGCCTCTGCCTGATGCAAGGGCTCTGCTACCTTGTCAGAGCCCTGACCCCTACTTTCCACTCCCATCTCCCCCTCCCCACTGGAAGAACTGCTGACCTCTTCACTGGAAGAGGAGGCAACGGAGGTGGGGGCTGGCGATACTGAAAAAGCCCCGTCAACGGCAGCCCCCTGACACCCATACTGGGTGCATATGCAAAGAGCTTGGGGGGAGAGAAATGACTGTCTCTCACTTCATTCCAAACTTTGAAGATGCTCAGAAAAAACAAGCAAGAAACTCACAGCTTCAGAGGATCTCTGAAGCCTACTGGGAAATAAGAGGCTCACCCTCCCTGCTCTCCTAAGACTTCTGCACATACCAGGGGTCTTGGGAGTAGCTCAGTGGTTACCAAAAATAATGATCATATCCAAGGCTTCCAAGAATCTGTGGAGCCCTATCTGTAACATGGGCTGGATTCAACTACCCCAGTGTGCTAGTGGAAGCCAGCACAGGGGATCCCATTAGTACAAGAGTGCTTTCCCTCCATAATCTGCTCTGCAGGGTCAAGAGAACCCCCAGAAGAGCAAATGGCTGTGGAGAAGGAGATCATTCCATCTGGACAGCTGAAATGCTTGTTGCTGACAGAATGGTTGTCATAGCACAACACTGAATTCCACAGATGATGGGCCTGTGTTTTGCATTAGATGCAGAGCTTACTCAAAACATGGTCCAAGAACTGATGAAGAATATAAACAATATTAAAATAGAAAAGTATAAAGAATTAAGTAGAACATTTTTATTAAAATGGTATAGAACTCCGGCACAAATGGTGTATATAGCAAAAGGGCTTAGTCCCAGATGCTGGCATTGTGGTCAGGAAAAGGGACTATATTCACACATGTGGTGGGAATGTAATCTGGTTAAGGAATATTGGCAAAAGGTTATAAAGGTAATTTCCAGATTATTTCAAATAAACATAGAAGTTAATAGGGATTTGCCATTTTTGGGAATACTGAGAAATAACAAAGTAATAAGTAATAAGCAAGAGTTGTATAAGATTATGATTCTAGCCGGAATGGCAGTTATTGCTCTGGGATGGAAAGATAACGCCAAATGGAATATGGAAAAATGGAATGATTATGTTTTTGAATACATACAATCAGAAATATTTGTAGAGATAGTGGCAGAGGATAGATGGTAAAATAAATGCCAAAGAAGCACAAACAAATGGGCATTTTACAGGAATTGGATAGAAAGGGGGGGGGAGCCAACCCTAACATACAAGCTCGAATGAACAGACTGTGTACATGGATAAAGTTCTGAAGAAGGAAGGTCTGCCCAGGGGGGAGGGGGGAGGACTAAAAAAAAAAAAAGATGCAGAGCTTACAGGGACAACTTCTGTGGGGCCCACACTCGTTGCAAATTTCCATAAATAAAAGGAATGCAAGAGTCATTAGAAAGATCTGGCTCCCTTCAAATTCTTCAAAATAAATACTTATTTTGTGTACTGTTTTGTAATTGCCCCTGAATGACAGCATTGGGAATTTAAAATATGTGGGCTATATCCAACAGTTGTGTAAGCAAAGGGAAGCTTGCTTAACCAACTTGTTTAATAACTTGCATGCATTTCTATACTGCCAACATTAAGAACAAAATATGAAATATTATGTTGTTGTTGTTACAAGTGCAAAATCAATACAGCTATTTACCCAGGAAATCCTGGGTGAACATATAAGTTTTAAGCAGGCACCTAAATGACAATACTGTAGGCACCTGCCTGATGTTCATTGGGAGCGCATTCAAAAAATGCAGATACTGCCATACTGAAGATTGACAGATGATGAACTACAGGAACATATAACAGTGCTAAGAGTGTCTCTTGTGGAAATCCAAGTGACTAGGCTTGGGGTACCCAAGGTATCATATTTCCCCCCCCCCTCTTGCTGAATGTCCCAAAAACTGCATCTAGAGGGTCAAGGACTCTTCATGAAAAGTGGGGGCACAGAGGAGGGAGGAATCACCCTAAATCAGGCAGAAATATTTTGTGTCAGTGGGATTTCTGCATAAAAAAGAGAAATATGCTTCTTTAGCCCAAATGCCTTTAAAAGACAGAATCAAAATTAATGCAAATACAGATTTATGTAATCAACATGTGTCTTGCACAAGGAGCTCTTTGGATTGAAGTTATGAGGCATCACAACGACCAGCAAATAAATGCAGCTGCTTAAGTGAAGTATAAAATTCCAAAGTTGCAAGGATATTCAAAGGAATTTCATGCATAATTCTGAGAACACAGAGAATCGGCAATTAAATGTTTATTTGTTTTTAAATCATTTTTATTGATAATTTAATATTTCTTGTAAATCACTTATAAGTTTCACAACAATGAAATGGTATGTAAATCTTGTTTTAAAAATGAGAATGAGACCTTCTGGTTCAGAAGCTCTCTCTCACACGTTAGCCCTATATCATGGTTTAGAGGGAAATGTATTTCAAAATGTTTTGCTTTGTTGTGATGTTATGGATACCCTCACTTCTGAAACAAATGAATGCCTTCAAATAAATTAAATATGGAGCATTTGAAGGAAATGAGCACCAGAAATCTCTATTGTCATTTTGGTGTCTGTTGAATATTTCCCTCTTTCAACAAACCTACTAAACAGATTATTGTCCTAGTCCAGTGTTTTTCAACCACTGTTCCGTGGCACACTAGTGTGCCGCAAGATGTTGCCTGGTGTGCCGTGGGAAATTACTTTATATATAGTCAATATAGGCACAGAGTTAATTTTTTTAACATTTTCTAATGGTGGTGTGCCTCGTGATTTTTTTCATGAAACAAGTGTGCCTTTGCCCAAAAAAGGTTGAAAAACACTGTCCTAGTCAGTATCTGTACTGGTTTTGCAACAGTTTTAAGTATGCAATTGTTTTACAGTGGTACCCCGCAAGACGAATGCCTCGCACAACGAAAAACTCGCACAACGAAAGGCATTCACTAACGAAAGGGTGACTCGCAAGACGAATTTTTCTATGGTCATGCTTCGCAAGACGAAAATTTCAATGCATTCCTATGGGAATTAAATTCCTATGCATTCCTATGCATTCCTATGGCCGTGCTTCGCAAGACGAATTTTTCGCAATACGAAGCGACTCGCGGAACGAATTAATTTCGTCTTGCGAGGTACCACTGTATTGCATTGTGAAATAACTTAAGAGATGCTTCATAGGAAACTATTCATAAATGTAATAAACAAAAAGAAAGTACTTACCCAGCTTGGAAAGTCAGACCAAGTGGGAACTCTCTGACAGAGATCACGAAGAATACGTATGATAATGACACACGACTGCAGACCATTAGCTCTAGCCTTGAGGGCAATACAAAATCAAGTTAATCAATCCCAGCACCAACAGAAAATAGGCCTCTTAGAGAAGCTAAAACACCACTGTTCAATGGAAGCTCAGACACAGAAAAGAAACAAGCCACATAAAACATTCCAGGAGCTGCCATTTACAGAAGCATTTTATGCCAAGGTTAGTAATTGAGAAGTCAAGGTGCACAGGTTATACAAGACTAATATCCCTTGAATTCCTGCACACTTTGGTTCAGTTGTACAGAAAATACAATTACCTTCCTATAATAGAAATACAGGAGTAAAGAGCTAACAAGTAGAGAGACTGAAAGGCTATGGGAATCTGTTTGGTTTCTCTGTCGTACCTTTGCTGGAGTGCAAAGTCACCGAACCAAATAGTTTCTCACCTTTCATTCCCTACACTTAATAAGCTTCAAGAAATAAAGGGTAAAAGTCTTACATCTAACACACAAAGCTTTAAACACACATTCTGTTATTTAAAGCAAAGTTACTCTGCAGCCTTATGGAAAACATTACCAATACAAAACATACGATTTCCCCAAGCGAGTCAAGCTTTCAACTTCGCTATCTCGGTGGCCAAAAAAACAAGTTGACATCAAATTGGCAAGAACGGCATAAAGCGGTTCTTCTATACAGATCTTCCAAGATGAATTAATTTCCCCCGTGTCATTTAATTTTATATATGAGTACACATAATAGATATATATACACATATTTACTATGGGCAACCTTTAGTTTTTCCGCATAGTTTAACATCCAACCGAACAACTGAACTACTCTCTCTCATAAGGCTACAAGAAGAAAGTAAAATGATGTTCCGAACCTGGAACCACTTAGCGTGGCGTAGAGCAGCCAGAGCGTCAAGGCATTTTTGCCTGTCCAAGACGTCCGGTGGGTCTTTCACCATACCCGAGGTTACATCTAAAATGGATTGAATTGGCAAAATGCAGTGAGGAATGGGTGTTTGACCAGGTGAGCAAGACACTTCCTTAAATTAGCTTCCATGTCACACGTGCCATTTATATTGCAATCCCTATCTCCAATGTATTCATATTCAGTAATAATAATCCCTTAATCTGTATGTGGTCATTAAGCCCAATATGAAAGGTATCAAGAGCATAATACAAGGTTAGCTCTCAATCTTATTTTTTATGTCCATCTATTTGTGAAAAATAAATCCTCTGGAAAAATAAATTTCTCCTAAAATTAAAATGTTGAAGGAAGAATGGTTGGACACAGTGCACCAGCACAGGAAACACAAGACAGAAGGAACACAAAAATCCACTTGAATGAAGCAAAAGTTACAACAAACTGTGAGCAAAATCTATTGTGAAGTTCTTCTCTGTGGGCCCCACTGAATTGAATGGGCATTTCTGTTAAGTTCCCATCCATTTTAATGGCGCTTGTGCAGAATAACTTCCCAGTGGATTGTGCCCTGTGTTTGTTGAGACAACTTAAAATGGCCGCATGCTACCTTAGACTTAGTCCTAGTTAATGGGTCAAAATTCTTCCTGAGCAGTCAAGACCCATGATGTACTAGGATACCTCACATTAAGGTAAGGTAAAACTATACTTATAGAAACAATCCATTTTTTTTGGTTTTATGGAGTCTGAAGGAAAGTGAAATACTTTGTAAAATTCAAGTCAAGAGCACCTGTACATTTTTGTATTTCTTAAACCCTCTAGGCTCCTATTGCACCAAGGTGCATGTTGTGTATATCCATCCCAATTTCATCTAGGGGTATACCAGAAGAAAACAAGAGGCCTTAAGAGAAGGAAGTAGAGGAAAAATCAAAACCAGGAAAAGCAGAAGCAACAGCAGTGTGATAGAAAGAACAACACTGCATCTGGTAAATTCCTATTTTCTAAACAAGGGTTTTGTGTCAGTTATAATTACAGTTTCTAAATATAACTGCCTGCTGAGCAGCCAAGAGTATTTCTAGTTACTTTTTAATTTTCTGCCAATACAAAATTGCTGTTAAAATAAATGTTGAATGCAACCAGACTTTGCCTGGATTATTCAGCAGATGGAACATTAAAATGTAGTCTAATTTAAGCAAACATACTCATAACAGCAAATCAAAGACTCATGGAACACACCAACTAGGAAAAGAACGTAAACCAAGATATTAACAGATTTGGCTTGAAGGTCAGCCATCAATGAAGAGAAACAGGTCAGGAGAATGCAAGCCAGAATTTATATAAATGACGCTTCCGCTGTGCACAGAATTATTTCAGTTTCATTTAGTATGCTATGCCTGAATTGTACACCTCTCATAGGCAATTCATTTGTTTATGCTTATATGAATATTTTACCAGTGGGATATACAAGTCTTAAACATTTTAACAATGGGATTTATGCCATATTTACATGGTGAATTTTATGGGCTATACAGATACAGTGAAGTGAAGAATGAGTCACATTAGTGAGAGATTTCAAAGCAAATGAAAGAAGACATTAGGATTATAGATGTATCAAGTGAAAGGACAGAAAATTTAAGGGAAAAGAGTCATCTGAGGCCAAAGTCAGCAGTATGGTTTGATAATTGACACATTTAAAGTTCAGTTCATAGTTCTGACAAAATAGGGAGAGTTTATTCTATTTTATATAGCTTGTGGGAGCAAGCTGTTTCATAAAAACTACTGTATTTATACTCTCCTAAAAATACTTGCAAGAAAATAGCATTAATGACTCAGTTTAATTATCACTGAAGTCCTGGATTATTATTATTTAAATAATGGTATTAAAACACTTGTAATTCAAAGCACTACTTTTTAAAAAATAATAATGGTGCAATGATCCAGAGACCCATATATCATTGACAGGCAAGATTATGGGTGATCCAGCTCTATTAAGATTGAGATTTGTCATTGACCTCAGTGGGAGATAGAGTGTACCCATTGTGAATCAACCTTGAAGCCATCAGAAGATGCTGAAGCAGCTATAGAAATTGAGAACATATCTGGGCTGGATATCCATTAAAAAGAATTTCCTATATGTGGATTTTTGCATAAAGACTCCAAGTGGATTAACCCCTTAAAAACTAGTCCTGGAATTAAATGAATCAGAATTCAAGTGTGCCCTGTTAGCTTCAACCATAGCTTTTTTTCAAAGTGCAGGTTATTTTTCTTGTATTCTAAAAATAAGGGGTTAATCTTCAATAAGACATGCTGTGTCCACACTATTTCGTTATTAAAAAGTTAACAGGTATGACATGCGCTTTCAACTCCAGGTGTGAATTAAGTATTACCCAGTCAACTGTTTCAAAGCTAGTGTGAACACTGCTTAATTCTAGAGAAGAGATAGACAAAGACAAGAAGAGAAAAAAAGACAAAACACAAAAGTAACAGTTAATGCTAGGACTATGCAACCAAACCCCCTCAAAAATATGGCAGGTGTGACATTGAGCTTTAGAAAACCTTGGTCAAAAATCCTTCCGATGTCTTGGCAGCAATCCCTGACAGGATTCAATTGTCTCTGCTAGAAGGCTTTGGACCGGGGCTAATAAGCTAAGGATAAAAAACATAAACATATACACTTTGCTGAAGAAACACATTCCGCAGCATGGGTTACAGAATCTTTATATCCGGAGTAAATTCTGTAAATTTAACTGTTAAGTGCACAAAACTGTAAAGAAAAAAATCCTACATGGTTAACAGTTTTGTGTTAACCTTCTCCTTCCCCTTCAGTTTGCAACTGAATAGGATTACATAAGATGTTATTCAACCAGCAAATGAAATACATCTACTTAAAATTGGGTTCTTCCAGCAAAGCCTTCCTTGCCACCTGAATTCAACTCCCAAAAGCCAGCTAGATTCCATCAACCAAGTTAAGACACCGAGCATTAAGAGCTGCAGTTAAGAGTATACCATTTTTTTTTTGCAGCACATAAACAATGATCTTTACAAAAGTCTTGTTTACTGCAATTTGCAGTTAAACCACATATTTCAGAGGTAAACTTTTTCACATATTCATTTTAAGCTGCTCAGTGTCTTGAAGAAATGATTCAAAAATTTTAAAAGCTTTGCTTTCCTCTATTAATATTATCAAACTTAGTATTATCAAACTTAGAATGGCAACTCTAATTAATGTTTGGGTCAGACAAAAAAATGGAGCTTTATTTTCTTTTGAAGTCAGATCATGAAATTAACTGGCACAGTGAAATGGCATCAAGGTCATGTTCAAAAGTTTCTATCCGTGTTTTCCTTTCTTTTGCCAGATCTTTACTGGTTGCATATAACCAAATATGATGTCTGACATTCATTCTGTTGTTTGGTAAGGATGAATAAATAAACTGAACTCAGGGCAATCAAGCAAAGTTATCTGTGATTATTTCAGAATTTAAAAGCCAATGGTATTATGTAAATTTAAGCAGTGTTTTAAAAACAAGGAAGAAAAATCCTATGTACATTAATATTCAAGCTTTGTTTTCTTTAAAATAAGCTTTTTGAGAAAGCTTGCTTCTAGAATACTTATACTTTTTTAAAAAACATAAGCAATTATTCAAATATTGAAAGCATAATGTTAAGAATTCATTCCACAGCTGTATGTACACAAGCACACTCACTCTACGCTAACAAGAACTTAAGTAGAGCCTTACTTCCTATGCTTATGGATTCTTAGCCAGCAATACCACTGTGCCTGCAAAAAGTTTATTTTGACCAACACAAGACAAAAGAAAACAAAGTTCATTTTATCTGACCTCTAAACAGAGCCAACATATTGCAGACATTAAATTATCATGCTTGCTGGCTTAAAAACATTTGTAGCTTTCAAAGAATTATAGAAGAGACCCTAAAGCAACACTGCTGGCACCAGTAGGATTGCATAGGTCATAAATACATATTGAGTTTTAAAGTTCCAACATCTACTTAACTGAACTCAGCTATCACTCTTTACTATAAACACACTGCATATGTACTGCTCAATTAAGACACTCCAACCTCAATATTAGGAGCTCTTTGTCTTGCACTCCAGTCCAGAAACCAACCTCAAAAAACTGGAAAAAATACACATCTTGCTCCAAGCAAAGCCAGAATCACATTGAACTTAAAGATTAACTATGTATAAGTGCCATATAAGTGAAGGCTAAGACTGATCCAGTTTTAAACATACAATATAATTTCCTGGTGTAGTTTCTCCCTTAGGGAGGAAGCCTTCTTGATTATCAACTTGCAGGTATTTGAGTCATAGAACATTTATTTTTTCCAAAGAAAGACAGGTTTGCACGTTTAAAAAAACCTACATTTTCCAGAAATCTGAGGTTGTTGGTTGCTGTGAATAAGTATAAAATAGGTTTTGGAAAAACACACAAGACTGCTTGATTTATGAATTGCCATTAAATGTGTATCACATGCCAGCATGTTGCCTTCCAGGATTTAATGCCGTTTATGACAGAATGAATAAGCCAATTAAAATAGAGCATTTTTTAACAGATTCCGAACCTCCATCCCTCATGTTCTCTTCCCGAATCACTGGCGATGTCAACGTGATGGTCACTTGCATTTTAGGTTCCACACAGGAATTCAAAATGATGGATGCTTCTTGTCCTGCACACTTTATTTCATATTTCTCAGGACTTATTACCTAAAGAATGCAAATAAGAAGCTAAATGTTTTCACACAAAAAAGGACTAGTCCACAATACCTGGAGGTTCATCACAAGTTGCTTGGGAGTTTCGTCAAGGTACCTTGTACCGTACCTTGACTAAATGATGAATTCATACATTAAAGGAAAGTAAGGTGTGAGAGAGAATTGGCTTACTTGAGTCTGTAACAAATTTACAGTATCCTGGAGGAAAGGAGCAGGTGGCTATTATGACGTTAAGGCCTTCCCACTGTATATTGGAAGGTTTTAGGACGGAGGAGAAAGAAAAAATAAAGTTCTGCTTCCCCACTTTGCAGAATCCACCCTGCCCCCTGGATGAATATAGCAAAAGTGGGCTAACATTCCTTTCTAGGTAACCTGGGGGTGTGCCCATTCCAGTGGTGAGAGGACCCAGAGAGAAAAATGGGTTGAGTAACAGGTGAATTTTTTACCTAACTAGCAGGCTAGTTTCTAAATGTACTTTCACACCACTCTCCATCCTCCTTCCAGGCAAGCAAGAAGCACTAGCAGAGTTCAAAGGCACATTCCAACTAATTCAGAATGCAGCAGCTAGACTGGTGACTGGCCGCCGAGACCATATAACACCGGTCCTGAAACACCTACATTGGTTCCCAGTACATTCCCCGAGTGTAATTCAAAGTATTGGTGCTGACCTTTAAAGCCCTCGGCCCAAGATACCTGAAGGAGCGTCTCCACCCCCATTGTTCAGCCCAGACACTGAGGTCCAGCGCTGAGGGCCTTCTGGTGGTTCCCTCACTGCGAGAAGTGAGGTTACAGGGAACCAGGCAGAGGGCCTTCTCGGTAGTGGTGCCCGCCCTATGGAACACCCTCCCACCAGATGTAAAGGAAATAAACAACTATCTGGCTTTTAGAAGACATCTGAAGGCAACCCTGTTTAGGGAAGTTTTTAATGTTTGATGTTTCATTGTGTTTTTAATACAGTGGTGCCCCGCTAGACGAAAATAATTCGTCCCGCGAAAATTTTCGTCTAGCGGGGTTTTCGTCTTGCGGAGCGGCAATGGGAGCCGCGCTCCGCAAAACGAAAAAAAAAAAGACGAAATTTTTTCGTCTTGCGAGGCAGCCCCATAGACTTTTTCGTCTAGCGGGGCAGCCTCCCGCTAGACGAATGCTTTCGTCTAGCGAGTTTTTCGTCTAGCGAAGCATTCGTCTAGCGGGGTACCACTGTATTCTCTTGGGAGCCACCCAGAGTGGCTGGGAAAACCCAGCCAGAGGGGTAGAGTGTAAATAATAAATTGTTGTTGTTGTTGTTGTTGTTGTTGTTGTTGTTGTTGTTGTTATCCTCAAGGGGTGTGAGAAGTAGGGCTAGTGAGGCATGTGGCCCAGGGGAGAGTCGTCAGAGCCAGAGAGGCTGGAGAGCTTCCTTCAGCCCCCAGGCCTGAGGTCCCTGCACCTGCTAAAGGTAAAGGTAAAAGTACCCCTGACAGTTAAGTCCAGTTGCAGAAGACTCTGGGGTTGCGGTGCTCATACCAATGGAGCCGGCGTTTGTCCGCAGACAGGATCCAGGTCATGTGGCCAGCATAACTAAGCCATTTCTGGCGAACCAGAGCAGCGCACGGAAACACCGTTTACCTTCCCGCCGGAGCAGTACCTATTTATCTACTTGCACTTTGACGTGCTTTCAAACTGCTAGGTTGGCAGGAGCTGGGACTGAACAACAGGAGTTTACCCTGTTGTGGGGATTCGAACCACTGACCTTCTGATCAGCAAGCCCTAAGCTCAGTGGTTTAGACCAAAGAGCCACCTGTTTGGGGTTGGCAGTCAATCTCCTACCAGTTCTTTAGCACTACATAACACAATGTGGAGTTTTAAGGAGACTGGGAAGGGAGGTGTTCTTTTCTTTCCGTCTTCCCCATCCTCAAGGAGTACAAGGCTCTTATTCCAGCCTGTCTACAGCCTTGAAGAGGATAGGAGCACTCCTATTACAGGATGGCAGTGCAGCTATGTATTGCAGGCTGAGCACCTATACCTGTATTTAGAAAATAGCTCATTACTAGTCCACCTACTTCAAAGTAAATTAGGATGTAGAGGAAATTTGACTGGCAGAGCCCCAGTTCAATCTTTTATGAAAAATACAAAATTTTTCAAGACCATACATACGGCAAGTTGCTTGGGCAGATTTTCAGCAATGCGACTCAGCAATGTCTTAGTAGGTTTCTCAGCACACAGCAAGACAAGGTTGACATTTCGGTCTCCTCGGAGCAGCAAACCCTTAGCCAACACTCCCACACGCAAGACTCCTTTCAAAGCCCTGCACAAAAATGAAGTCTTGGTGAGAAGCAGGTGTTTTGAGGGCCAAAGCACTCAAAGAAAACAAGTCTAATGCAGGGAGAGCGTTTCATGTGCAACATACTACCCTAGACCCCCGTGAGGGCGGTGTGCATTCTGTCATTCTATACATACATTATAGTGTACATTTTAACTCTATGCGGAAAGCACTAAGTTTTTTTGGGGGGGGGGGAATCCAGACAGCAAAGAGGTGCAATGAAAAGATTGGCATTTCTCACACTGGGTGGAGTTCTGGGCTAGTCCTTCTCTACCATCAGCAAGAGGATAAAAGCCTCAGCCAAGGAAAAGTAGTCTGAAGTGCTGCTAAGAATCTATTGCACAGCTGAAGGACTTTTTCATATGAACAAAGTGCAGTTGCTACTGAAGGAATGCAGTTCCTAGTTGCTTCTGGAGAATGCCTGCTAAGCAAACAACTTTCATTGGCAAAAATGAGGGACCCATTATTCTGTTAACAGAATCCAGTATTTCTGGGCGCAGAAGTTTAAGAAGTTGGCATGAAGTAAGGCAAATGCTCCATTTTGTCTTAAACCCTCTCCAAGCACAATGATTGCAAGCAACAATGGCAATAAAACATACCTGTCTTTACCGCCCTCTTTTTTATCATCTCCTTCCTTGCTCTTATTTTTTTCATTGTCAGTCATATTATCAGATACAAGTTTCAGTGCACGCTCAGTGATAGAAACTATTTTCTGTACTGCCTGGAGTTCCTCTTCAGTTGGATAGATAGCAGCATGTTTGGTCATTACGTAACGGTCATCTGAAGAATCTGGTCGACGAAGAGGCTGCATACAGAAAGTGGATTTTAAAAATCAGATACATTTTATGTTTTCCTTTTTGTTCTTTGCTATTTTATTAAAATTATCACATTTTCCGCCTCAAAGTGCATTAAGAGATCTCACAAAGAAAATAAGATCTTTTAAAAATGTAAATTAAGAATTGGTTGGCATCAAAACCACCCACCAGGGTTAAAGGCTGTCCCTGCTCAGGAAAATAAATGGGGTGATACAGACCAAGACTTAGGAAGGCTTTCAAGTTTTACTATTATTTGTTACAGATGACATCAAATTCAAAAGATATGTAACAATACAGGAATACTGTAAGACATGGGTAGGCAACCTAAGGACCAGGGGCCAGATCCAGCCAAATTGCCTTCTAAATCTGGCCTGCGGACGGTCCGGGAATCAGCATGTTTTTACATGGGTAGAATGTGTGTTTTTATTTAAAATGCATCTGGGTTATTTGTGAGGCATAGGAATTCGTTCATATATATTTTTCCCAAAATATAGTCCGGCCCCCCACATAGTCGGAGGGACAGTGGACTGGTCCCCTGCTGAAAAAGTTTGCTGACCCCTGCTGTAAGAGAATCCTTATTCAGTTATCTTGTCTGAGTTTAAAAACTAAGATGGGGCGAATAAAAGCAAGAGTTTGATTCTCTTTTTAGGTCTGAAACTCCTTGTAATCATTAAAGGGGGGGCGCTTTTTGACACTGTAAACTATGGTCCTGAACTGCAAGGGACCAAATACCATAAATAAAGAAATGGAAATGGAAACTAAAGAATGCAGTCACATATGTTATTCCTTCCTTTTTTGATGGGGCTCAGATTAAGACTTGATGGTGGAATAAGTGTCCTGATAATGCATGTAATATGATGGTCCCATCATGATGGCTCTACATTTCAGTTGGTTAACAGAAGCCAATGCTTAGCTAATAAGGCTAGGAATAATTTGCAGACCCGATATGACTTACTAGGTCCCCTCCCCCTCAGTCTGTGGCACCAAATACATCAGGAGGAAAGAGACAACGCGAACATTACTCACAGCTGGTCCCTGGGGCTGTGGTGGCATTCCTGGTCTAACACCAAGTAGTCCAAGAGGTCCTGGAGGTCCATGAGGATATCCTCCATCAGGTATTCTATGGCGGTCATCCCAATGGTGCTGCTCTTCTTCCATCCTCCTCCAGTACATGTCCTCCTCATAGCGTCTAAGTATATGAATTAAACCACATGTGCTTTCAATTGATGCAGAAATACCTTTTATTGACGATATGTTCAATAATTCAGGTCCCGCCAAAATTAATTTTTGGAACTTCAAATGTTAAAAAAGATATTGGATGCTGGAGGTTCAATAATTCTGTATTCACTACAGAATTCAGAGTAGGATCTGGATTACACCCATAAAAGGCCATTCTTACTCTTTATAAATATTTTCTATGCCTGCTGTCAATTATTTATTTAAAGTTAAATTTAATCCAGTTTTTCCAAAGCAAGCATTCACAGGAATATAGTTACACAGAATGGAAACTAATTCAGGTTTACAAAACGTACACTGGTCGCTATTAAAGTCTACATGTTACCTCATTTCCATTCTCCACCGTTCCTCCTCTTCACGTCTTCTCCAGTATTCTTCTTTCTGCATCTGCTTCCTCATCTTTTCTTCCTGGATCTTCCTTGCCCGGATGCTTGGCTTCACTTCTACTTGCAAGTCTGGGTTTACTTTTTTCTGTTGTAGAGAAGGAGGATTTTCATTTTATTTTATTGTAAGATTTATTCTCTGTGGTCAGATCCAATTATTTTCACCAAAACAAAGCAAAAACTGCAATGCAGTCACAGACACAATCCTTCATATTAAAAAAAACATTATGAGGAGCAAACAGTAAGCTATAGTATCATACCTCCTCATATAATGCTTTCACTTGCAATACATATAAGTAGCTTAATATGTTAAGCAAACACTATATGGCTACCATAGTTCAGCTGGGGGAGGGAACAGCTGGTGCTCAAAATAGATGTACTACCTGCTTAGGTTTCATACTAGAAGAGACCAAGTAAATCTCAATCACCATCAAATTTACTGAAAGAGACAATCAGAACTAGACCATTTACGCTGCTACAATCAACTTACCTTATATTGTAATCTATGCCGCCTTCCTTTTAAATGCATCTCCTTGGCATTAGGATCATTAAAACTGCATTCACAAAGTTTGCAATGGAAACGAATAACCTTCCCTTCATCATTCCGTACCTTAAAAATAAAGAAAAAGCAGTATAAAAATGGTCATTTAAAACAACTTGGTTTTATAAATAAACTGAACTAATTTTTGTCAAATTTTCACACAAAGACATGTTCTGGCATAAGATCTATGTAATGGTGGCAACAGAGAGGTTAAAAAAAACCACACATTTGACCCAAATATCTATTCTTACCTTTGCTATTGTCTGATATCAAAGTTGAATTACCTATTTTCGAAGTTAATTATTGTGTTCCAGATCAAGTGTAAAGCTTTGTTTCTCATAGCCAACGAAGCACCTCTTTCAGAAATCTAGATCTATCCTGCGCCCCTGAACTAGTTCATATAGCAAATGCCTCTGCTAGAGCCACAGCAGCTAAAACACCTCCTTAAATAAGGTACCTTGTCACTCCAACCCCCCCTTGGATTTTTCTGGAGCAAGTTTGCAATAGTTCTACTTTGGAACACTATGTAGAGGCACTATTCTTGATCACTGAAGAACACTCTTTTACTCCAAGACACCGTTCTGGAGATGTCCCTTCACTGTTAAAATCTTTTCTAAACACCAGAGCAAGCACAGTAACTACTAATGTGTTTTGAATCAGGCTGCCTTTGAAGGCAGTTTGGAAGCTACAGTCCAGAGCAAGCGTCGGCAAGGCTTAACTTGCCTGGGCTGGATCGGTCCTGCGGAGATCCCTTCTTGGCCTGGATTGTGCACATGCCCGCAATTTCCAGCATCTGCGTGTGTGCAGATGCGATTTCCGGCGTGGCGGAAACAATTCCCCACCCTGTGCCAGTTTAGCACAGCACACGAGTGGGCAGCTCAGTTCAGGGGCGGCTCATGGGCCGGTCAAACGACCTCCGCAGGCTGCTTCCGGCCCATGGGCCTTAGGTTGCTGACCCTGGGTCCAGAGCATAGTGACTAGAATTTTGAACAGAGCAAACTGTGTAGGATATTGAACCTCAAAGATCTACACCCTGCATGGAATGCTTGTCCTGAATGATCTACAGGGGTTATCTATGCATTTCTAGGCTCACTTCAAAATGGTGATTATGACCTTGAAAACCCTACACTGCGGTTGGAGAACTAGATCCCGGATGGGGAACTTCCTAGTGGAACTCACTGTAAGCAAGCCCTGCTTGCAAAGGAACAATTGGGAACTCAAGGCAAATAAACACTGTACTTTTAAAGCAAATACAATGCACACTTAAACCACATGACTTCTCCCAAAGAATCCTGAGAACTGTAGTTCCCCTCTACTGAGACAGAATTCCCAGTACCCATAACAAACCAGCTTCCAGGATTTATTGGGGCACATCACGTACTTCAAATATGCATTTGATGTGCTTTGAATTTATGGTGTGGATTTGCCCCTGACTTTAAGCTCCTGATTGTTCCTTTGGAGTCATGTCCTTACCTGCCTCTCATCCGCTGTCACATATGTAACACATGTGGCAGCTGGCCATGGACTGGGGAAAAGGGTTTCAGAGGCCTAATCAGAACCTGTGCCAGACCCTTCAACGCAATATGGGACCTGGAAGAATGTCCTGGAAGAATGTCCATATATCCTGCCCTGAGCTTCAGATCTTCTGAGGAAGGTCACTTGTGAGTGTCTCTGCCATTTAAGGTCACTAGCTATTAAATTTACAATGTTCTCAAATGTTGCCCCATCTGCGGAGCTCCCCAGCAGAGGCGTTTAACTCCTTTTCTTTCCTGATGGCTTTCATGAAACATACGAAAACCACTTTATTTCAGAATGCTTACATCTGAATTCATCAAAAAAATAAGTTGGAGAACTGTTGGTTTAATTCTTAACTGTCTGAATTTTGATGAAGTATTCCAAGGTGCTATCTCAGATTTGTTTAAAATGCTATTTATTGTAAATCATTCAGAACTATGCTATCAAGCAACACACCATTCCCTAATACTACATTTGTTCTGAGCACATTTTCAGAGCAGCAAGCAGAAAAAAACAATAGTAAGGAAAGTTAAGAATCCTCACTAAGTGGAAGGCTACTGCATGTTCATCTCTTCTCTTTCCTTTTACTGAGTGAAAGCTAATGTAACCACTGTTCCGGATTTCAGAATCAGTGTCAATGCTTGATTCTAATATGCTGGGGTGCCCAAACTTTTTTCAAAGAGGGCCAGATTTGATGGAGTGAACATGCATGAGGGCTGACCAAAGTTGTTGAAGTTTTTTTAGCATTGAAGTTGCTGAGCTTTTTTTTTATTTTTTTTATTTTACCCCAGGACATACACTGCCACAGGGGCTGGATTAAATCAAACGGATTAGGCCTCCAAAACAGACTTTGGACATGCCTGTAATATGCCATATCACTTTCCTGCTTTTCAAGACACAGCCATCTTACTACATGTCCCAATGATTGCCATCTTACTATACATCCTACTACCTGTTCCTTTGGAGTTGGAACTCTGAACAGTCAATTTTGAAGGACACTCCATGTCCTCAGTGATCAGAATTGTTAAGACCAGGGGTCAGCCAACTTTTTCAGCAGGGGGCTGGTCCACTGTCCTTCAGACCTTGTGGGGGGCCAGACTATATTTTTGAAAAAAAATTGAACGAATTCCTAAGCCCCACAAATAACCCAGAGATGCATTTTAAATAAAAGCACACATTCTACTCATGTAAAAAGACGCTGATTCCCGGACTGTCCGCATTTAGAAGGCGATTGGGCCACATCCAGCCCCCGGGCCTTAGTTTGGGGACCCCTGATTAAGACAGCCTCAGTATTCACACTCTAGTTTACCTGAAGACAAAGGCTGTGAAGTCAGCAGCAATGCTATTAGTGCTCCACTGCAAATTCTTTCATAGACAAAATAGCCAAGTAACTACCTCACACAGAGACATAAAGCTAATTTAATTATCAGCATGATTTCACATTTCTGAGCCATATAAATTAATCTAATACATTAATTCAGCAGTTTTGTTTAATTGTATTTAATGAACATAGTTTTTAAATGAATACCTCTTCGACATAGTCATGACCCACTGGTTGGACCTCACTTTGCAAAGCAGCAAGAGCTGTAGATGTTACCGATTCAGCAGACATATCTGTCTTAATTTCCTGTGTTTGCACTGCAGCAATAGAAGGAGTAGTTTTGATATTTTCTACTGCTTTTAATTCATCCACTTTGCTTCCTGTTGTCTGTAGCTTGTTACCACCTAATATGAAACATTTCACAAGTGAACATTAATTTTCATTACATTTTCAAGTTACATTTCTTGCCACAACCAAGGGGAAGCTAGCCTACACAGTTTAAAAACCTGGGTATTCTGTAAATAATAAACAAGCAAGCAAGCAAACCATAGCACAATATGCTAAGAACAGGTAACATAAATGTAAATATGTAAAATAAATAAAATACAAGTTCAAATAAACTGTATGGTTTGTTTTAATAATAACAGCACGGCCCGGTGCATTCAAGAGGACAGGATAAATGGGTGCAAGACATGAATATGCTGAGCACTGACCAAAGAAGGGCCAATCAACAAAACATCTATGACAGCTATTGAAAATGCACTGTTCAGACAACATTAGGAGTTGTGTTCCATGGTAACCCCATGTTCAGTATTCTTATCTCTAATAAAAGGTGTGTTGGAGCAGAGTAAGTGTTGATATAATACTTTCCTAAACTATCTGAGTAGCAATTTGTGTGCATGAGACCACCATTGCCATGGGAGAAACAGTGCTTAGAACTGTAAACAGATGCTTGGTTTGATGGGCTTCATGTTAAAACAATGCAGCCAAGCAGAGAGAAAATTAGAATTTCCAGTGGTTGTCAAAATCATAGCAGACACTTATTTTAAACCTGTTCTTGAATAAGTTTATTTAGTGTACCTTGTTGAACTTCCCACTAAAATACTTCAGTACTTACCAACGAAGTTAATTTTGGGTGTGGATATTTTCTTTACAGCAACATTAGTTGGAACTATTGTTGTTTTGTTGTTGGATGTTGTGCTAAGTAACACATTGGCAGAAGGAGTCAGAATTTTCACTGCCAAAGATGAAACAGAAGAATTCACAGTGCTGCTGTTGGTTGCAATGTTTGAAGAGACAGCAGTTGGTTTGGAAGCAGATGTTGCTGACGTAGCCTGGGTCACGACGTTTGGTTCAGTTGAAGGAATGGGTTTGCCAAGTTTAGTATGAAGCTTAACCACCTAGAACCACCAATGAAGAAAGTTAAAAAAAGAATCTAACAAAATTGTTCAACGTCTATTTAGAATCCTGTCTGTACTTCTAAGAGCATGAAGGTATAAGTTTAAAGGAACCTTCAAAAGAATTCACAATAAACATTACTTTTCATGAGGGGAAACTTAATGGAGTCTAATACACACATGAAATACTGCATGAAACTGCACCCCGGCCACACCTACCTGCCCCACAACTCATATACTTCCAACTGTTCCTCTGCAAGAGGTACTAACATTCAGTGCCTTTTACATTTGGCACCATTCCAACACTGGCTCTGTTGTCACCTTCAGAGACACCAAAAAGAGGCTCTAGTGCATAAAGATCTGATTGTGTTCATGTTGGTAGCTAACACTATGTAGAGATGTGTGTTTGCAGATTCTTTAATATGTTGTAGCTCAGTTGGTAGAGTGGTGTTGATAATGCCAAGGTTGCAGGTTTTGATCCCTGTAAGGGACAGCTGCATATTCCCACATTGTTGGGGGTTGGACTAGTTGATCCTCAAGGTCTTCTCCAACTCTGATTCAGATCAGAGAGACTTATCATTCTCTCACTCGCTCCAAATGCAAGTCTTATTCCGATAGGCTCAATTCAGGAGCTCCAAGTGGAACCAATCCCTGCCTAAGGTGGGGCTCACGTTTACTGCTAAATAAAGCCCTGGCTTTAATTAAAGCCGTATCTGTAAAGGACAAATTGAGAGCACAATTCATTCGAGGCTGAATTACCTAAAGGAATACTGTGTCAGGTAATTGAAAGGTGGGCAGTCCCACCCTCCTATCAAATGTGATGATCTTGCCTGCCTGTCAGATCATTCATTTTGTCCAGGGTGGGACACTGACTGAGGTCCAGGGGTGTAAAACCTGAGAAATGGGAGGACAGAGGAAGGAGAGTCTTACTTTTTGATGTTTCGCTCCACGAATATGAGCAGCATAGGCATCAGCTCCTGTGCAAGACACATCACAGAGTTCACAACGCAGCTGGTTCTGAGTCCCACGAGCAGATGAACTGTTGCTGGTTGTGTTCTGTGATGCTTTCAATGCTGCTTCTTTCTTTTTATGTTTCTGTCCCTCCAAATGTTCTTTGTAAGTCTGTTTAGATCACCACATGAACAACAAGGCACATTAGTTCATTTATCATATTATTCTGTTCATTAAAAAGCAAAGTGCAAGAGATAACCAACATGAAGTTGATTTGCTGCTGAAATGTATCCAGAAAATACTTTCCTCCACATAATTATACAGTCGTACCTTGGAAGTCGAATGGAATCCGTTCCAGTAGTCGGTTCGACTTCCAAAACGTTCGAAAACCAAAGTGCAGCTTCCGATTGGCAGCCAACTGGAAGCAGTGGAAGCCCCATCGGACATTTGGCTTCCACACAAACCGGAACAGTCACTTCCGGGTTTGCGATGTTCAGGAGCCAAAACATTTGGGAACTAAGCTGTTTGACTTCCAAGTTACGACTGTAGCTGGCAACAGAGTTTGGCTTGGCAATTTAGAAAACCCAAGTAATGTATCATAAAAGATGCATCTAGATTTACAATTCATTAAACAAGGGCATACCATTTAATTCTGTTCTGCTGAAGAGATGGTGATCTTTCTCTAAATGTCCTTTCTATTACATTCAACTATTTCCATCACAGGCAAACAGCAAAATCACAAATGCTTTACGAAGAAAAACTTTTAAGCGTTAGAACTCAAATTGTTAATAATGTATTTGGTCTCAGGAAGGAGCAAGTCCCAGAATGTTAGACGTTACATAAAACAAAGAATATCCTCCCCAAACCCATGAAACTAGTTCCGTGTGCCGCAAGATTTTTTTGGACAAATGCTTCCTAGAGTATCTGCATTGTGAAACACTTTTGAAACCATGAGGAGTTGCAAAACGTCATTTGTTATATTACTATGTTGGGTGTGTAAACTGAGCATGAGCTCAAGCCACGGTGCAAGCACAAAGTAGCTCTTCAGAGCCTAGCCAGTGTTTTGAAGGCAAACACTGTTTGTACTTAACAAAACTAACTTCAGTCACATAAATATATTTTAAACTGAAATAACCCTGAAGCCAAAAAACTTATTGGCCCTTCCCTGAATATTTGGCATACACTAATTGTTTCATTTTACTAAGCAATTAAGTTCATAATCAGAAAGCAGCAATACCTGTGGTCCAGCACAGCTGATCTTACAAACATCACAATAGTGGATCTGGGGTGGTTTGGGAGGCTGTTTTGGTTTCAACTGTTTATTTTGGAATGGTGCCTTTTTAGTGAAGGTGGTCCCTGTCCAGGCGGCTGTCGCAGCAGCAGCAGCAGCTGCCGCCGCCGCCTGTTTCTGCTGCTGCTGCTGCTGTTGATAGTAAGATGATGCAGCTGAATATACTGCAGCCTCATAGCCAGAATACGATGTACCTTAAAATGTTCAAAAAAAGTTGTAAGTTATAAGCACATCCAAGTTTGAAAAGCTAAATGTATTAAATGCACAGTGCACACCAGAGTATCCCTTAATTAAGGAGGATTTCAGCATTAAAATAGATGCACAAAACTGGTACTTATAAGTAAAACCAATATTCTCAATCTGTATATCCAAGCAGTGCTACAAAGCCAGAAAAGAGGAGTTTATTTCAAGTTACAAAAGCAATTTCTTTTCTAGTGGAGCAATGCCAACACCCACAGACATACAGCAAACTGTAAAATCAGTCCAACATAAATATGTAAGGCATCACCTTGTGCCTGAAAAGGTTTAAGATGCCTGCTCTACACCAACAGTCTGCCATCAACACTCTTTTTCACCCGTTCTAAAGAGTCTGAATTTATAATCCTACAATTACCTCAGAGTAAGTCCAAATGGCCATAGTTGACTTACTTCTGAGTAAACCTGCACATAATCAGCACATTTGACAAAGCAAAAGTTCCCAAGAAGTAATTTTAGTACAGAACTTGTATTTGAAAAATCTAGACATGTTCAGCACAGTATTTCTACCTTAGATCTTACAAAGGCATCTAAATAGGTCATTTCTAGCCTCCAATACCCTTTCTTCAAGCAATACTCACCAGAATAAGTAACTGCTGTTGTACTGTATGTAGCACTTTGAGTATACGAGGGAACAACGGTAGCTGCTGCTGCAACTGGTTGCACAGTGGAAGATACAGGATATATGGAGAAAGTAGTAGTAGCTGGGCTTGGAGTGGCTGGTTTTATGGCTGTCACTTGTCGAGTTTGCTGGGCTTGGGTATACTGAGTTGCTCCTTGGCTATAGCCAGCTTTTGGAGCTAATTAAGACAAAAGAGCAAAATTACGTGAAGATTTCAATGATCATATAAACAACTGCAATTTAAAAATCAATTTCATTTTTCACTTTATCTTATTATTGAATAAGGCAGACAATATGGGAATAAATCTCACCCTACAGTTTAAGCTCTGCACTTGGAACTTCTATTATAAAATTACTATCACTATACTAATGGGATCAGCACCGTTTCTTAAAGCTTGTGTTTTTACTTTCAGTGCAACAACGCTTAAACTAACATGTTTACCTCCACATTCTTTGAGCACACATAATAGTGACTAAACCAAAGACAGTGATCAAAACACTAATTGAAATGTATGCTTATTCCACATTCTTATCTAATATTTTATCCACCGATAAGAACTTGGTGCAACCACAAGACTGATTTATATGAAAAAAAATCCCACCAACATCTGGTTTAATGCAAAGAGGTGATTAGCTCCCAGTTTGGATGGGGCTCCAATATAAAACGCACCTTACAGATATGTCCCAGAAAATAAACTAATTTGAGTTATATTAAAAAAACACTTTATAGATAAAAGCAGTTAACCCCCCCCCCATTACTCTGCAAGAATTTAAAGCATCTGACTATGCTCCTTTCCTATTTCCTTCACACATAGCTGTTTGCTCCCCATCTGAGTAGACTAGAGGTAAAACAGAGTCAAACCACGTGAGGCTACATATGCACAGCAGCATACATTAGAGTGACACAGTCAAAAGCTTTGACCTTTATTTGTGGCAGTCACAGAAAAGGTTGCTCTCCAATGACTTAAAAGTTCAGAATAGCCAAATGTTGTACCTAGCAAGCAGACCCTCCAAATCCTAAGAAGATAAAACATGGCATGCACTCTGTGATGCAGTCATGTTAGAATCTTTCTTTCAATAAAGTAGTTAAAAATGAGCATTTAGAAGCTAGAGGATTGTAAGATTCGCATATCTGGGCCCTAACTGCTTTACAAATACTAAGTTAACCACCGAACAGTTAACCATTGAAAACCAAGCTACTAACAAACTATTTTATTTACTAGATTCTGAGCATCTGCAGATGGTAACACATTTGTGACTATCTCACAACAAAAAAGCTGGAATTCTCTTTAAAGTATGCTACTCACCTGTTTGGTAATACGATTCAGCCACAGAAGGCTGTGGCTGGGCAGCAGCTGCCACTGCAGCTGCAGTGGCTGTGGGTTGTTGATAGTATTGCTTGCTGTCATAAGCTACAGCTGGGGCTGTAGATCTAACATATGAATAGGTGTCCTTAAGAAACATGGGAGTGGGGGAGAAAACACATGGACATTAGTTTTTCCATTAAATATATGGACTATTACTGAATTATTTTGATTATTCTAATTAATCAGACTTTAAAATAGTAGAAACATTCAACAGAATTGACAAGCTACATTTTTGAGGATCAAACTATGTATTTTTGCCAAAGATTGCTACATTAAACAATGCTAATACTGGACATCTTGCATTAAAGAAACAAATGCCAAGGTCCTGTTAAGCAGCCTTTCCCCCTACATTTTTAAAAAATGCTAGATCACCATCACTTTACCCACAAGACACCAAGCACAAACCTCTACATTAGGTTGGAGAACCTCCAGTGTTGCAGGCCAAATTTATCTCATAAAGAGTGTTCCCCAGACTGCACCCACCTTTCCCATACCAGTTGCCATATGTGACATCAGGTGTGGAGCAGGTAGAGATGCTGATAGATTGTTGTGAAACTGAGCTCTCTTAGGGGGATTCACTTACGCAGCTGACCCCTGCAGAAAGCAGTTTTGTCAGCCCTATACTTGGTGCTGGGGCTGCAGTTCCCAAGCACCTGGCAACCAGCTGGCTATCAGGTGCTTAGAAAGCACTGCACAAACCCACCTGTCCATCATCTGACAGCATAATTCCATTTGGTGACTGAAGGGTCAAATTCGGCTTGCAGGGGTGTGGACAGAAAGCAATCTGGCCCACTTGAACAAAAAGATTCTCTGCTCCTGTTCTACATTAAGAAGGGTTTTCAGTCTTCAAAAATACAGTATTTTGTGCTCCATTGGGAAATGAAAAGTTTGCTAACACAGCCATACGTATTTCCACACAGGTGACTTCACACACCCTGTTGCAGGAATGGTGATACTGAGACCTCAGGGTAGCATTCAGTTAAATAAACTTGTGGGCTCAAGCCTCCCTCATTACTCAACAATTTGGAAAAGGTACTCTATATGCCTACTCAAAGGCACTCCTATTTTATACATTCTATGGTATGGCTAAGCACTGGAATTCAAACAAGGATTTGCAGTTGATATCCACTGCCCTCATCATATGGTTTAATTTTGAGAAATCCTTGGTTTAACTTTTTTTTAAAAGTTTGTAATCCTCACTTTTGGAGAAGGGTAAAAAAAAAATCTTACAGTATTGCTTAGACATACATACACTGCCTTTCCCTTGTACAGTAAATAACATTAAATAATTGACAAGTATTATTCTCATAGCTGCACATTTTTCCAGACATAACCATATGCCGATACAACAAATAACAGCAATGTTCAAATACCAAAAATAAAGTACCGGTAACTTACAACTGCCTTTTATCTCAGGTTGTGTATAATAATCTACCGATATCTCACATATGTTGTAGCCTGCAGGCATATACAGTACAGTGCTAAATAATTAAAAGTTCTGCAGCATGCTGATGAGGTGGTTATGCTACAGTTAATAATTTGCTAGGAATGTTCAGTGGCTAATAATTACTAAAATTATTGTTACTTTCCACATTAAGTAATGTTTTACATATTTCTTCCCCTGGGTGTTAATAGTGCTATCCTCAGGTTTTTAAACATATATTTGACTATGCGATGATCAAGCTAAAGAAGAAAAAAAAGAGCTTCCTGTACTGTTTTATCAAACATATGGGTGCATGGAAGTACCACTGAAGGCATCTACAACAGCAGTAGCACAGGAAGTCCCCCAATAGGCCATTCCAGGGGCAGATGGAGCTGAGCCAGCCAGTCCAGGATGTGCTGGATCTTAACCCAGTCCCACTGCTGTCACTAGATTGATTTGTGCTTGATCACTGCACCAACTTCAGGCTGGCACAGTGATTTGCCTGTCCCCTAGCCTCCTGCCAGCATGAGTGACAGGGCTGAAGATGTGACGGTAGATCTGCTACCCTATTACATTTCACCACTATTCAGTCAGGGTCTGTTCTGTGAATTACTGACCTAAACTATGTAACAGTTATACATGCACATTCTATATTTAACATATTCTATCGCCCCTCATGTTTTAAAAGGTAAAAGACTCAATTTCACAAGTATAATGGTCTATCCATTAAGCACACTTACCTGGTAATTTTGTGTAGTGACTGGAGGTGGCGGCGGGGGAGCTTCTTGCTGTCTCTGTGTATAACCATAGTCTGTTGCTGTATGTGCCGTTGGGTAACCTCCATAGGCTGCCGCTGTTGCAGCAGCTGCAACGGCCACTGGAGCAGGCCTTGCTACTGCAACCGTTGCTGCTGCTGGGGCATAGGCAGCAGTAACTGTGTGTGCAGCTACAGGAGCCTGATGGACAGTGTAGCTTGCAACTGTAGTTGGATGGGAATAGGCTACACCTGAAGCTGGCTGCTGGCTGTAATAGAAAGACAAACACAAGAAGTATGATGATGTAATGAAGTCAGGTGCCTAACAGCAAAGCTGCTTTAATTGTCCAAGTTTAAGGGTAGCTAAAAAAAGGCTAAACTAAGTCTGAAACACAAGCACAGTGATCAAGAGTTTAAATAAGCCTTAGAATTCCCATTTCTCAAAACCTTTCAATGGGGCCTTTCACCTTTACGGTCTTGGAAAAGCTCTGTTGGGCATACTAAATTCCTGGCAAACTTCACAAGGTTAGCGAAATCGGCACTGAACATTAATGTTACTCTAAAGCAAAATAATTTAGAGCACAATCCTATGCATGTATACTCATCAGATGTAAATCTCATTGGGAGTTAATTGCCAGGAAAGTGCACAGGATTGCATCCTTAACCAATGAACCATTTTTAACAAAATATAATTTTGAGAGGATGTTTTTTGATGTAAAACAAACTTACATAAACCTCCAACCCACAGGCCAAACCTGCCCTACCAGGGCTCCCCATTTGGTTCCGATGTAGTTTTGGGCAAGCCACACGTTTGAAATCCTTTTGCAAGCAACCTTACAGTGCTCTTTGAACCCCTGGTGTTTGAAAGTGTAGAGAGGGCTGTTTGCAAAAGGGCTTTCAAATTGCCCACACTGTGCTTTAAAGTCCTAAAACCAGGGCTTCAAACTAGCATAACCTAATGACAGTGTGACATCAGTTGATCTGACAGGTAGGGAGATACTGGCTAGAAATGCTTACCCGCACCTGCTTTAAAAATATGTATAGATCAGAGTCAGTTACTTGGTTTTATTAGCTACAGTACATCTATGAAAAGTACGATTTCACATCCCCATAAAGAACTACTGTAGAGTAAATGCTTCCAAACACTCTGTAGTACTATAGAACCAAAGAAACAGAGTCAGACATGGATTCCTAGAATGCTCCCAGGAAATGGAAAGCCTCAAAAAAAGCACACCTGAAAATGTATTTTAAGCTAATTTCCTGCATGGGAAAGTGTTTTCATCTCCTACACTAACACATACAGAGAAAAGTCATGTAAGCACCATATTCATGTAATTATAAACATTTAGATCGCTGATAAGCAATCTTGCTAACTGTGTGGGCCACATTTGGTTCAGGGCCACAGATAAGAGGGTGAGGAAGGATGATACATGATGCAAAGAGATCCTGTCATGTGTCCCCTATGCTCCCCAGCCGACTGGCACTTAAAATCATGCTTCCTCCACCCACAATCCCTGGCTTTGAATGACAATCATAACCATTTGATCGATCTTTTATCCACTATTGTTTTTTAACTGTACATTGTGTATCTTTTGTTGCAATGGCTGCTGGCTATGCGAATAAAGTTTATTATTATTATTATATGCATAATAAAATGACATTTTAAATGACGCCCAGCCCATCAAACAGCTGTTTAACATGCTGTGGGAAGAACAACTGCAAGTGAAGGAAGACCCACTGGGAGTCATCCCTGTGCATCTTCTTATCCATGTAAACTGGGTTCCCTGCAGCCTGACAAACAGCTCTTTGACAGGCTGAAAAGAACATGTGGCAGGAGCTGAATCCCAGGACAGAAGGCTAGGAATTTTTTAACAGGCCACATTAAAGCAGTGCATTGTCAACTTGCCAGCAGGGACCACTTTCATTCTTGTACAGCATTTAGTAATTTTAGGTGCACTATTTTGTATTACAAGCATAGCAATGTTGAGTGCATTTCAATTCCTTCCCACTCACATTTCTGACCATCCCATTATCCAGCATCCTGGGTCCACCAAACATCTTATTTTAATTGGGCTGTTCAGAGGTGAGGGGCAGAATGGGGTGAGCACTCTAGTGTCAAAGCCAGCTACTTTAAAAAATTGTTTTTCTCCACTGGTTTCTAGAGGCAGCTCTTACTTCTGTTCTGATGACATTTAAATAGGCTGTTTGGGGGGAGCATTACCCCCGTTAGGTAATCCTTTTTTGTAGTTTTGGGGTTAATCAGAGACATGTGTTTGGTTACTCCTACCTCATGCATGTGTGGAGCAATTGCAACTACATAACCTCAAACATTCAAAAACAAACTGGTATAAGTGTATATATGATATGATAGTATAATTAGAAAAAAGGAAGATTCAGCTGAATCTACAGAGAAAGTAAGAAAATAATAATAAACAACACACCTTTCATGGAAACAACCGTTCTAGCAACCTTCAATGACAACTCTTATCTTGCAAGAATTGTCCAAGAAAATACCCCAAAAGGAAAGTTCTTTTGAAAATGACATCTTTGAAGGAATGCTTCAAAGTAGCAACATAATTATGCATACAGCCTCCCCACAAAATGCTTAAATATAATGCAAAATGTAAGTAGGCTCATAGAATGCTTAAAAAGTGTTGTTAGGCAAATGAAGCCAACATTTTCATTATTTTGAGAAGGCAGGGAAATGTCATTCATTATAATGATTAAGCAGCAAATCAAAAGTATATATACCATTTAGAAATATTTGAAATGTTTCATGTGAAGAAAATGTATTTTGTTATGGCACAGAATGAACAGCCTTAACATTATTCATTCTAAGGCTGGTATAGTTCTGTTACCACATTTACTTTAGCAAACCTGTTCCCCTTGCGTCTGCCACAACCCGCAGAGCCAGTGATCGAGTTTGCAAGATTTTACAAATTGTAGGATTTGACCTCCTACCTCCTGGGTAGAGAAGCCTCCCTCAACCTTGTATTCTGAGGCACATTGGCAAGAACTAGTAACTTCTGCTAATCCCCTTTAAGCAGAAACTGTGTGCAAAAGCAGACAGTGTTAAAATAGTGTCTCAAATAAACAGCCAATTCTTCCCTTCTCTTTGGTCTGAATAATTTCTCATGACAACAGATCTATGCATAGCCTGTTCCTTGTTGACGCCATTCTTCTCCTAATCCCCACACACATACATAATTTAGTACTGAATCAACATTTTTAGAGATTCTTTTCATCTGTGATCATGCCTAGGAAGTTCCCCCCCCCTTTTCTAATGGGAATCAGTGGTTCTATCATTTTTATTAGCAATAAGCTATCACTGTCACAGAAACATTTTGTATCACTATAAAACCATGGTAATTCATAGTTTGTACAATAATTTCTGATGCTCTTCTTTATAGCTGTATTAAAGCATGCCTAAACTCTAAGGAAGTTTTGACAGAATGGAGGCAACTGTTCTGTTCTAATCACTATTTCCATCCTCTACCTAAAACTTTGTTGTATCTTTGTTGTATTTGAAGCTCTTCCAAAGAAGTATTCTAATTAATTGTGATGAAGTTAAGTAATTTTATATTCCTTCATTTTCAAATAAAAAGTAATGTCCTTTACATAAAATACAGAGAATGTTGGACATATAGTAAAATCTGGATAGGAAATATAAAAGCCCAGATTTTTTATTTTGCCAGTGAATAAAAACAAAGTCCCAACAGATAGGATTTGCTTTTAAAATGTATCAGAGTCATTCAAAGTTTTAATCTACAAAGCCCTATACAGCTCAGGACCTCAATATCGTAATGAAATACTTCTAACTTGATCAGGCTAGAAGAACCTTTCACCAGTTTCATTTGGAATGCCATTACAGTCATCTTGGGGTCAAGATAACCTGGCCATTGTAGTACATGCCCTGGTAACATTGAGACTGGATTACTATAATACGCTCTTTGTGGGGCTTCCCGTGGCCCTGATCCAGAAACTTAACCTGGAGCAGAATGGAATGGCAATAATGCTGATGCGGGAGGACAGCCGACAGCATGCGACAGCCTTGCTATAAAAAATTCTACACCGGCTGCTTGTATGCCATAGGGCCAGGTTCAGAGTTCTTGTATTAATCATTATTGAGATAATTTTGTATTGTTTTTGCAGTATATTATGTTTTATTGTAATCACATATATATTGTTCACTGACTTAGTATTTTATTTGAGTGGACAATATATAAATAAATATAAAATACATTCTGTATTGTTGTTTTATTGTTAAAGGTGAGGGGGACTTTTTGTTATATATGCCACCTAAATAAGTTTTGTATGAGCCACTAACTGTTTTCCATAGGCTACAGAGCAGGGGTCAGCAAGGTTTACCTTGCCTGGGCCGGTTCACTCCAGCAGAGATCCCTCCATGGGCCGGATCGCGTGCATGCATGCTTGATTGCCAGCGATTTCCGGCACCACGGAAGCAAGTCCCCGTGCTGTGCTGGTTTAGCACAGCACGCGGGGACTCACCAAGTGAGTAGCTCGGTTCCAGGGCGGCTCGTGGGCCGGTTAAACGACCCCTGTGGGCCGCTTGTTGCCCACAGGCCTTAGGTTGCCGACCCCTGCTATAGAGTCAACAAAATGCAAGAAATGACTAGGGAATTTCTGAGAAGTGGCAACATTATTATTTCCAGTAATTATAGAACTGGAAAATCTATTTGGGCTTTCGACAATTCAGAGTAGTACTTCTTCAAATGGAACACTGGAAAGGCAGATTTGTCAAGTCTGCAAGCACAACTGTTACACTGTGGCTATGAAGAATCCCATCACGTTAGAAATCTTACACAGGGAACAGAATACCCATGCATTATTATTAAGACTCAAGACCAAATAATGGAGAAGTCTATAAAATATATTTCTGCTGTACTATGCAAAAGGCCAAATCAAGAGAAATAAACTGAAGGTTGGCTACATACCTTTCAAAAATGTTATTTCCAACAATATGGACAAGATCTCAACCACCATGCAGAATACATGCACATGCACATTTCCCCATTTCCAAAAGCCATTCTAATTTCAGGAAACCACTTCACAAGGAGGAAGCGTCCCTAGCCCTCTCCCCATATTTGAATAGCTTCGCACATGCAGTTCTTTGGATCTCAGCCTCTGTTTATTTCAGGAATATACACTTTTAAGTCTGAGTGCCATGAAATATGCAAGTGTTTACCGTGAAATAAGCAACTGACTTAAGTTAATAAAATACAGTTCCAATTGTTAAAACCTAAGAGGTGTAGCAATTTCATTTCACATATGACATAGCAGCTGTAAATAAGCCTGAAACAATAAAAACATTCTATGTGGATATTCATTTGAAGCAAGAGAATGATTAGACCAGGCACCCCCAACCTGTGGCCCTCCAGATGTTTTTGACTACAATTCCCATCATCCCTGACCACTGGTCCTGTTAGCTAGGGATCATGGGAGTTGTAAGCCAAAACATCTGAAGGGCCACAGGTTGGGGGTGCCTGGATTAGACAATTGCCATCAACACACAAGTTTTCAAGTTCAAAGTTTACCTCTAAGAGATACTAATTATACAAGAGGTCACAAAGTTGGTGAAGTAAATTCATATATAAAGCAGTGCTGTCATTAGAGTTATCTCCACTATGCCAAAATCTGACAAAAATACAAATTATTTTAAATTGGAGTTATTTCCACAGTAAACAAAACAATTTAACAAAATAGCCCAATTCTTACAGAGGAGATAGACTTTCAGATGTACTAAATATTCCTTTCACTGTGGATAATTTCAGCTAAGCAAGGCACTGTATGTGCATGTTATTTTGAAGTTATATAATTTAGAAGTTATGAAATTTATAATCTCTTTCAAAATCATTCCATTTCAAGTTTCATTTGGTAACACCTGTTCCTGAAATTATGAAAAATAATTGCACAACCACACCATACTGAACACTAAGTTAGTTTAAGAGTTTCCCCAAAATAGTGTACATCTTTATAGTTTTTAGAGCTAAGTCATCACAAAGCAACATACATCTTTTACAAAAATGTAAAATACGGTACACGAGGCACATAATATACTATGAGAAAGCTGCTCTGAATCACACAAGCCATGAATTCTCAAAGTCTGCACTGAGGGGGCCTAAATGAAACACTGTCAGTTCAAAATAATGAGTATGTCTGACTACAGCCTTTGTCTTTTTAAACTTTATACAGTATTGTAAACCACCCTATGATCTTTGGATGGAGGGTGGCATAGAAATTTAATAAATAATAACAAACTTCCATTTTTTGCAGCCCTGGATGATAAGCCATCAGTCCTTACAGCCTGCCTATATTTTATACTTTATCTTTTTTATTTTTAATATTAAAAATTAATCTAAGATACCACAGAACTAGGTTTTGGAAGCCAAATATTTAAGGGAGGCAGGTGCAATAACCAATCCGTTTAGAGGATACTGAATGCATACAGAACACAAAAGTCTGTATGTAGTGGGAGAAATATAGTTGGAAAATACAGGTTTTCCAAGGCCTGGCTGGGGAGAGTAAGGGGAGTGTGGTTGCGGAACCAAAAGAAATAAAACGCGTTTAAAGATGCAACCCTGTGCCTGTTTGCTGGAAAGCAAGTCTCACTGAACAGTCTGGGGATACCTAAATACTGTATAGAATTGTAGAGCTGCGAGGGATTCCGAGGGTCATCTAGTCCGACCCCCTGCAATGCAGGAACCTCAACTAGATGATCCACGACAGATGGCCCCCCAACCTCTGCTTAAGAGCCTCCAAGGAAGGCGAATGAATCCTTCCAGCAGAGTCTGTTCCACTGGCGTACAGCTCTCGCTACCAGAGTCTTCTTCATTAGCATGCGCAGGATGGGGCTGAAAGGGCGGAGAGGAGAGGCGGCGGCAGAATAACCAGGCTGGAAGGGAGGAGGCGGACCCAGCCCTAGGGTAGGACGGGGAGCCTTATTCCAATGCAAGACCCGAAGCAGGCCTGACGCCGTCGGCTCCGCCCCCCGTCGCGGCACACAACACGCATCAACACCTCCGCACAAGCATGCACACGCGCCGACGTTTGCGCGCATCTCCTCTCCAAGGTCTTCCCGGACGGCGCCGGGGAAACACCTCCCCCGCCTGCCCGCCCCGCGGCCCCAGCCTCCCCTTTACCTGTACTGGGCAGCAGCCCCGGTGTGAGTGAACCCGAAGTAGTTGCCGGTGGCCATTTTGGCATCTTCCCCCAGCCGGCTGGGCACTGCAGCAGCGACATGGAGGGGAGGGGAGAGAGAAAAAGAGAGGGGGGGCATTGTCAAAAACCAGCACACCTGAGGCGATAGGCCGCCTCGCCGCCGCCCCTCCTTCCCGCCCTCCGACCGGCTCGCCAAAGCGGCCGTTACTCACCATAGGTGAAAGAGACTACCGGGCATATGGGAATCATGAGTCCGGGCTGACAGAAATGGCGGCGGTGGAAACACACTGTCTACCTCCGGCGCTCGCCCCGCTCCGAGGACGACGCCGCTACTGCTGCTGCTGCTGCTGCTGCTGCAGCTGCTGCTCCGGGTTCGCTGATTCCGACGCCGCCACCACCGTCGTAGGCAGGCAAGCGCGCAGATCCCTGGCTCGTCAGGCTCTCCCCTCCCACACGCCGCCCGCCGACCGACTGACTGACCGACCTACGAAGATTCAACGGGCGAACTGAGGAGCCAGGCCTCTCCGTGGCGCATGCGCGACACTTGCTAGGTTGTAAAACAGGGAAAGGGACTGCGGGAAATGTAGTTCTTCTCCTCCCTCCCCCCCCCCCCCCTAGTCTTTCTTGGTCGCCGCGAGGCAGGAACGTGAAGCGGGCGGAGACTTTCGGCGCGTGCGCACGGGGCGTACGGAGGCTGTCGGGAAACGTAGTTTTCTGGCCAGGGCGCGGTTTCTTCTCCATTCCAGTGTGTTTTCCTTACCCGGCCTTTTACGAAGTGGAGTGTTTTTCACCAAGGAGTACTGTTAGTAAAATCACATGGAGACACTCCAGACTTGTTTGCGGCTCCTCTGCACAAAAGAAACTTGACCCAAAAGTGCTCATGATGAGATGCCCACAATCCAGTGCAGAATTATTGTTGTTTAAAGCCATTGATATCAGCAGGTTAAGTGAGCATTTTTGCAATTCAGTGCTCTAATAAAGATATGATCAGTAGGACTAAAATTGTGTTTCTCAGATACATTGCATATGATTCATAAATTTAATTTTTATTGGTAGATCTCATATTATTATGGCTATTACACTGTTATTGCATGGCACTATCCAAGTCCCCACTTCAGTTGCACATCAGTATTCCTTTCAAGCTTCTCCAGGGATAATAATTGTGCCATTGTTACCAAACTGCTGTGTGAGATTCAAGGACCTTTCTTCAAGCTAACAGTTCTATTCTTTTTTTAGCTTTCAAATCATAATGCGGTTTCTCCTTACGCCCCCACTGCTGAGTCATTTGTGGTGTACAACAACAATCTGCCATCCTCTAGTCAGCACCAGCCTGGAGCCAGAACACTGTAGGGCAGGGGAACCCCATTACCAGGCCCATTACAGGGAGCAAGGAGAGTTTGTGGAGCTTGGTAAACATTCTGAGACTAAACCCTGGAAGATGGTTAATGTGATATGACTACAGATTCAGACATTTCCATGTTTTAACTGGTTCATATAAGCTCCAGAAATTCCACACTTAACCCACAAAGTAGAGAGAGACAGTGGTGATTTAGAGCCGAAGTCTAGATCAGGATGATCTGTGCATGTCTGATATCACAAAGCCTCCAACCCTGTACCTACTTGGGAGAAGGAAACAAACTAGTGTGTGCTCTGGATTTTGTTGTTTGGTCATTTAGTCATGTCCGACTCTTCGTGACCCCATGAACCAGAGCACGCCAGGCACTCCTGTCTTCCACTGCTTTCCGCAGTTTGGTCAAACTCATGTTAGTAGAAGCAAAATAAAAAATAAATAAATCCTTCCAGTAGCACCTTAGAGACCAACTAAGTTTGTTCTTGGTATGAGCTTTCGTGTGCATGCACACTTCTTCAGATAGTAGCTTCGAGAACACTGTCTAACCATCTCGTCCTCTGTCGTCCCCTTCTTCTTCTGCCCTCAATCTTTCCCAACATCAGGGTAGGGTGCAATAAAAGGAAGCAGGTGGTTGAACAGCAAAGGCAGCTATAAAACTGCTCAATTTGGCACTTAATATTGCAACACCTCATTTTACTCAGTTCCATGTGACTTTCTCTGAAGATGATTTCCTAGCAATTGCATCTTGTCAAAATGCTGCTGGACAGCTCTTTGGCCCTGCTTCTAAGATGGGAAATCCAAACACACATCAAGGGTGGAAATTAACAGTACTGGCACCTAGGCGACATTCTCTATTGCATTGCTGGCAATGAATGACCCAATTCCTCTCCTAACTTTTGAACATTTTACAAGCTGAATTTTGTTGCCTTTGCAATTCTCTAGAAGTCAACATCTCAGGTGTGCTGTTCCTCAGGTACTCCCACAGACCTTAATTTTAAAAGTTGCAGAAAATGAAACATTAATACCAGGGCTTTTTTCCAGGGGGTACTCAATGGTATACAGTACCAGCACCTGTTTTTCTTCTTGTTAAAAAGTGTGGCACTTACCGAGTGCAGCAAAAACAAGGGAGTCTTGCAGCACCTCAAAAGACGAACAACTTTTTATACCAGGAACTAATAGATTTTTTAAAAAACAGTTTTAATTATAACAATGTTTAATTAGTTTTTTAATGGTTGCATTCCCAAGTTTTTAGCTGTTCTTACTTTAAATATAGAATGATGATGATAACATACAGGTGCCACATAATACCCACTACACATCTATATATATAAAACGCAAGTGTCTCTGCGTCCAGTCCGTGTGTCTCTGGGTTTGCGCTACTGAGCATGTGCCCCACGGACACAGGGATTGGAGCAGAGAGATCGGGCCGGGAGCAGCAGCGGCAGTTGAAGCGGCGGTTGAAATGGAACGCTGGCGCTCCAGAGGCTGAAGGGAGGCCACGCTGCCACTCTCGCCGCTGGGCAGAAGGAGGAGGAGAACTGGGGGGGGGTGAAGCCTCCCGGGAGATGATGCCGCCGCCGCCACCGCCTCACCCCCCTCTCTTCCCCACCCACCGCCCCATACTCCAAAAGGGGCTGGGAGCCCCACACATCCGGAAGGAAACCTGCTCTATTGTCCCCCAGCCCCACACCACTCCAGGGAAAAAAAGCCCCCTCCTGTCGCCGCTCTCCCCCGGCCGCCCCTTCCCCCGGCCAGAAGACCTCACCACAACGGCGGTGGGAGCTCTGCAGGAACCTACCATCATGGCTGCTCCCAGCCCTTAACTCCATTCCCTCAGCAGCAAGTGCAGGCCTAGCCCGCCAGGCAGCCCAGACCCGAGTGACGGGTTTAAGGCGGGGTTCTGCTGAGCTCGAGCTCGGCGTCGGCCGTGGGTGTCTGCGGCAGCGTGTTATTTCTGGGCGAGTGACAGGCATGTGGAGAGCATCGCGTGCGCGGAAAGTAAGGGGAGGAGGAGGAGGCAGCAAGCCATGCTTCGTGCAGTAAGTATGTTTAGGACAGGAACAACAAAAGGAAACACGCCGTCATTTCTCCCTCAGGAATCTTAACGCCGTGTAGGGAGCACATGGTTTGCCCTGCTCCCTGCACTTCAGGACCTTGGGTTTTGTGTCAGAAATGTTCTAGCGCCCGTTATTTTAACGGGTTTAAACCACTAGTTTGTAATAACTTTCAATGTGGCAGCACCTGCTCTTTGGAATTCCCTATTGTATTATGATGAAGCTGGCGCTATACTCCTTTCTATGCCTGCTGGAAACATTTTAGACAAGCCTCCCCGCGACGGGGTGAGCTCCTGTTGCTCGGTCCCAGCTCCTGTCCACCTGGCAGTTTGAAAGCACGTCAAAGTGCAAGTAGATAAATAGGTACCGCTCCGGCGGGAAGGTAAACGCCGTTTCCGTGCGCTGCTCTGGTTCACCACAAGCGGCTTAGTAATGCTGACCACATTACGCGGAAGCTGTATGCCGGCTCCCTCGGCCAGTACCACGAGATGAGCACCGCAACTCCAGTCGGACACGACTAAACCTAATGGTCAGGGCCCAGGGTCCCTTTACCTTTACCCAGAAGCTAAAAAGTTCAAGCGACCTAAACCAGTTTTAATGTTTTAACAGTTGTATGGTATAAATCAGTGCTGTGATTTTTTTTCTGAGTTTTATCGTGTTCTTTCTTGAGGGCTTTTAAAATGAATTTAATAAATTAAATCTTCGATTTTTATATTTTGTTATTTAAGGTGGTTGATGCCGCACGCATTTCTACGTCCCACGCGTCACCCACACGCTTAATACGCGCCTCGCCGCGCTAACTTCACTCCGGTGTGTGCGCGCCCTCACTCGGTCTTTTGGAGTGGGCGGGCCGCTGAAGTCACGTCACTTCCGCTTTTGTAGCGGCGTGGGGCGGGGATAAAAAGGCAATCCGAGAGGAAGGCAGTGAGAGCAGCGGGCTCCGAGTGGAACGTGAGTGCTGCTTTTTCCGTTACTCCTCGCGCGCGCTCTCCATCCATCTTCTCGTGGCTCTTTCTGCAGGTGGGGGGGGGGTCACGTTCGAATGGAACTGTCGGCCCTTGCTGTCGCCTGCGCGCGCGGCGCGGCGGTTTGAGCCGCCATGTTGGGCTCCTCGGGACCCGAGTCCCTGAAATGAGAAGCGAGGGAGCCATGGGGCAAATAACGGCTCCCTATCGGTGCGGGTCGTGTTGGGACTCCCCATTCCCTAATTCTCAAGGGGTGGGGGGAAACATGAGGGAGGAGGCGGAGGCGGCGCAGCAGCCCAGAGGCTGCCATGTTGGGGAAGGGAGGGGGCAGAGAAAGCATCCGAGGGAGGGAGAAAATGGCGGCTGGGAACCGCCCCCCATCTCTGCTGGGCCTGGGGGGATTTTAACCTCACCGCCTAGGCCCAGGTCCCCCTTCCCCCCCCCCCCAGCTTCATCTACAGGGCTGTCTTAAAGGCGCCGACTGTGGTGCTCCATCTGTGGTATCGTCTTCGTGGTCTCGTCTGTCTCTCCCCGTCTTCATCTTGGCTGGTCACGGGTCCTCGGTCGGCAGAGCACGATACGGCCGTGGGTTCGTGTCCGACGCTGGTCAAAAGGGTTCCTGCATTGCAGGGGGTTGGACTAGATGACCCCCGGAGTGCCTTGCGACCAAACGGTTCTCTGATTTTATGGCAACCTGCTTCCCTTCCGCATTTCCTCCCCATGGGTGTTACTGGGGCCTCGCGCTGCATTTTTTCTCTCCATTGGCTCAAATGAAGGAACCCCTCCAGAACAAAACCATGGCGCCTTCTAGGATACCGTGGCCCCAACAGTGACGCGCTCTCTGCATTTTGAGTGACCCGCCACCTGCTTTTTCCTGTGTTGAAGCCTCACCTTCCTGTTCAATCCTCCGCCTCCTGAGTGGCCATTTTGTCCCTTGGTTGTCCCATGTGGCACAGGACTTTAGGCACCATTGGGTGGCAGCAAGAAGCTCAGCAAGTAAATTGCAGAGCCAAGCCTGCCCCCTGGTCTGTTGCCCCCCCCCCATTTGGAGCAGTACCAGAGCATGGGGTGTGGGATGGCACACTACATGTATTGCTTTAACCATGGGCTTAGTCACATTTTAGCCTATTCCAAGTTCATTTTCCTTCTACATTTACACATGCAGCTGCACTACATCATCTGTTAGCGCTCTCTCCTCTTTATTCTGTAGACTTATATGCACACAGGTCTGTATGCTCATCACCTCTCTCCTCCCAATTTCCCTTTCCCTTTGCTCTCTTGAAAATCTAGGTTCTTGGTGAATTAACTGGTAATAGCACATAAAATTTTCACTGGAGCTTCACAGTTCATACAGTGAGAGAATCTCAGATACAGTATGGCTGTACCACATGCCTCCGAATCCAGAAAGACGAGATGTAACACAGGCGTGGTAGTTACACAGACATTCTGTTGTCATGTGGGTGGGCCTCAGGTGTTCCCGCAAAGAAATTGAGGCCACAAATACGGGGATTTTTATTTTCTCTAGGAGGATTGAAGTAGGGAGGAGTTGCAGTGGGTAAGCTAGTGTGAAAACCTGTAGTTGTGCAACATAGGTGGGCAGACTTCTTCCTAAACCAGAGGTATTTATGAATGATAGGGCTGTGCTATCCCAGACATTGGTGGTAGCCCTATGCTCTGCATCTGCTCCCCCCTCCCAAGAATACTAGTTTCATTTCTCAATATGCCTATCCCGTTAATCTTCCTGCCCCCAGGCAGTGGCGGAGCTTCCTGCTCTGGCACGGGGGGGGGGGGCGCCGAGAGCAGGCGGTGACGAGGCTGGCGTGCATCCTGGGGGCATGGCACACCACTTGCGGAGATGTGGCACCCAGCCTGGGTGGGTGGGCAGGCAACCGTGATGGCACCCCACTGGGAGTGGGGAGGGGTATTACTCAGAAGGGTGGTTGGAATGGGTGATTGGCTGATAGGTGTGGAAAATCTGTTGACTGCTGTTAACGACTGCAATTGGTCTTACAGAAAAAGCAAGGAGTGAGATGGCTAAAGGGTTAAGTGGGAAGAATTCCTGATAACCAATATATGTAGAGGAACATAAGATGATGTCTGCTGGATCAGACTAAAGGCTCATCCAGCCCAGTATCCTGTTATCCCAGTGGACAACCAGATGCCTGTGGGAAAACTGCAAGCAGCACCTGATGCACTTGTGATGAATTTCCTAGCAGTTTATATTCAGAGGCATATTGCCTCCAGCAGTAGAGTTAGAACACAGCCATCTTGTTTCATTCTGAAACTGGAATAGCAAATTGGTATCTCACAGAACATATCCATTGGTTCTGTCAAGCCACTTGCAAATTATCATTTATATTTTGTAGAACATTTTTTCAGCTTCACTCATTTTGTAGAACATTTTTTCAGCTTCACTCATAAGGAAAAGCATTTATTCCAAGGTGTGATACATTCTGTAGTGTAGTCTGCCACATCTTGTTAGGATTTGTACTGTTCCTTCATGCAAGTCCTATCCATCTCTGCCTTTGCTCTAACAGAAGAATAATTTCAGCTCTATCAGACTATAACAATATATATGCTTCAAACAACAGTTGGATAGGATTGTAATGTGTAAATAGTATTGATTTAAGAAAAAGTACCATCCTATATAGGGACATGGGTGCCGCTGTGGGTTTAACCACAGAGCCTAGGGCTTGCCAATCAGAAGGTCGGCTGTTCGAATCCCTGTGACAGGGTGAGCTCCCGTTGCTTGGTTCCTGCTCCTGCCCACCTAGCAGTTCGAAAGCACGTCAAAGTGCAAGTAGATAAATAGGTACTGCTCCGGCCTGAAGGTAAACGGCCTTTCCATATGCTGGTCTGGTTCGCCAGAAGCGGCTTTGTCATGCTGGCCACATGGCCCGGAAGCTGTGCGCTGGCTCCCTCGGCCAGTAAAGTGAGCTGAGCATCGCAACCCCAGAGTCCGCGACTGGACCTAACATCCTTATATGGGTCTCATTCACTGTCTCATAAGTGAAGAGGACATCAGTTAACCCTATTTAAAATCAAAGCTACCTTACAACCAAGCATTTTGTTTCTCTCCATAGTCACTTATTTACAGTATTATGTATCCCTACCACCACTTTTCCCCAGTGGTAAACCCAATGCCAAGATATGGCTCGTATCCCAATTCTTAAATATTACTTTGAAGCCCATTTAATTTCAGTGGAACTTCAGAGCAGTTGTGTGTGAAATGACAATGATGGAGGAGATTGCTTGATGGGAAGGGGTGTGAAATGTAACAATCACTTAGTATTTTTTTAAAAAATATACATTTCTTTCTTTCTTAGAATGCCGAAATCAAAAGAACTTGTGTCTTCAAGCTCATCTGCCAGTGATTCGGACAGTGAAGTTGACAAAAAGGTGATTCTCTCTCTCTCTCTCTCTCTCTCTCCCCCCCCCCCTCCACAAAATACTGAGCAAGAATAAAACAGTGGTATAGGCCACCCAGAAACTAATTTTAGCATTTATGCTTTCCACCTATACAGAGAAGTGCATAAATGGCTGAGACTTGCATATATGCCTAAAAAAGCCATAACTGTATAAAATAAATAGATCTTCAGGGGATCCGATTTACATATCTACTTTCCTTGTTCTTAAAAAGATAATTAAAATGCACTTCTCTTTAATTGAGTCAGTCTTTTGGGGGCATACTTGTGCTACTCATTATTTTTTATTTCATTTTTAAGTTATGGAATATTTGGATCAGAATGGCTATCTTGATCAGAACTTGTTCATTTTTTATTTTTTGTTCTGTTTGTATTTTTTAAATATATCAACCTATGATCCTGTAAGACATTTCATTTCAAGTATACCCACAATTCAGGACACATTTCTTTTTCAAGTTCCACTTATACTGGTATTTAGGACCTAGTTAGGCATGTAGAAGATTGCAGATCTCTATTGTAGCTGAATGCTTTTTTTTTAGCAAAGTCGGGGAAGAATGAATCTCTCAGGGAATTTTTTTTGGTACTTAGGGGGTAAGTACTAGTCCAGTTGCAGTTTCTCAAAATGTTGACATTTTAAAGAACTTTACCATCCACATATTTTCCAATTTGTGGTGCTTTACCCACTTGCCGATGAGGGGGAATGGAGAAGCATAACTGGTATAGAAGTGTTTACCACTAAATCTTGGAAAGAATGGATCCCTCTAGCTTGCAGATAAATGTTCTGAACAGCAAACTGTTAACATTCATGTGCTTAATAAAATGTTCAAATGATCAACATCTAGCTTGGTCCTGAAATGTCATCTCTGGGCAGGATTCCATCCCGCCCATGGCCTGATTCTTTTCTCAGCTTGTTGGCTGTACTTTGAGAATTTCACAAAGGTGTTTTTGTTGAACTAGTAGAATGTAAGTGCACCAGGCTATGCATTCAAAACCCCTCGCTCCGCCCCAGGCCACAGAATTTTGCAATAAGGTGAATTTGGCTTTTCATCTAAATCAGGGGTCAGCAAACTTTTTCAGCAGGGGGCCGGTCAGACCTTGTGGGGTGCTGGACTATATATATATAGATATTTTTTTTAAAAAAAATGATCAGATTCCTATGCCCCACAAGTAACCCAGAGATGCATTTTAAATAAAAGCACACATTCTACTTACGTAAAAACACACTGATTCCTGGACCGTCCGTGGGCCGGATTTAGAAGGTGATTGGGCCTGATCTGGCTTCCGGGCCTTCATTTGCCTACCCATGATCTAAATATTTTTAAAGCTCTTCCCTAAGTACCTGTAACTAATATTGTTTGGTTAGTGGCCCTTTTTTTTGGCCTTGACATGTTCAGGATTGGCAGCATAGATCAGGGCGGGGTCAAAATAGTTTGGGGAGCTTTTGAGCACAAATGAATTGGGATCTTGGTTTGGCCTAAAGTTCTCACAGATCAGACAGAAAGGGCAACATATTTGAGCTGTGATTTCAAGTGTGTTAAGTCTTTTATTGCCTGCCCTCAGTCTTTATACATTATGTTGTAGAAAGTTGCATACATTATTTTGCATGTCTTTGATCCAGTTAATCATAAGGGAGTTACATTTTCATTTGTATGTTTATATCCTAGCTGCTGGTACAAACAACACTTCTATTGAGGGGAAGTGCCTATTATTTACCAACACAGTTTGCGAACATTCGGGAATTCCTCGATTTACATAGTTTCTGGTGGAGATGGAAAGATCTAGAGTGAGATACTGGAGTAAACAAACTCAGGAAGTTCCTCAATACAAAGCAAAGCCAGTTGACCCCATTCATGGCTGTTCTGAGAGTTTGCTGCAGTTTCACATTGATTTTATCTGGCCTTCTGTAGACGCAACTTTAATGTGGTTATTTTACCTTTTAAGGCCTGCATTGAACCTTGATTAAAAAAAGGTTTAGTTTCCCACAATGAGAAAAATGCAGCTTTTACTTAGTAAAGTTGCTCCTTGTAAGTATTCTGTCTTCCCTGTGAACATGGGTACTTTTTTGTTAAATGGTTTTCTGGGGCTTTCTCTGATCAAATATTGAGTACATTTGAACACTCTTCCTACACTGTTGTGGGGGAGGGAGGAGAGACATATTGGTGTAAACTTGAAACTACAGTGGTACCTCAGTTTACATACGCTTCAGGTTACATACTCCGCTAACCCAGAAATAACTCTTCAGGTTAAGAACTTTGCTTCAGGATAAGAACAGAAATTGTGCTCTGGCGGCGCAGCGGGAGGTCCCATTAGCTAAAGTGGTGCTTCACATTAAGAACAGTTTCAGGTTAAGAACGGACCTTCAGAATTAATTAAGTATGTAACCAGAGGTACCACTGTACTACTTCTCCAGTAGGTTCTTAATTCACTTTGATTTTTAAATGTCAAGGTGAAAAGGAAAAAACAAGCAGTGCCTGAAAAGCCTGTGAAGAAACAGAAGACTGGTGAAAGCTCCAAAGGTGCTGCCTCCTCCAAGCAAAGTAGCAACAGAGATGAGAATATGTTTCAGGTAAATGGTAGCTCTTACTTTGAGTAGTTGGTGGGATCCCCAGTTCTTGTGTTGTGGGTTGTACTTGAGTTTTACAAAGTGGAAGACCTGTCATCATCAGGAAAATAAGCCAGTGTTCTGTTTTCATAACTTTGCAAGATTGGAATCCTTAAGACGACAGTGAGCTAAACCCATTTACAAGCATCTAGAACGCAAGCACTGGCAAACAGATTTAGTTGTAGCTTTCCTAAACCGCTATTTTTATTTATTTATTTATTTATTTATTTATTATATTTGTATAATCACCTTCATCCAAATAAAAGCTATATGGAATCAGAAGCTTTATGTTCTTGTAGAAACAGTTTTCCCACTACTAGTCAGTGTCAGCAACACAAAAGGAGTGGTGTGAAGTAGGAGAGCTGGAGAAGTAAATTTGATTTTGTTTAGGATCAGTCAGCAGTGGGTAGGGTCAGAAAGGAAACTGAACTTCCCCAAGCAACAGTATTTTGCTATCTGGGGGTTTGGTGGCCTTTCTTGCTGGGAGCTACTGGACTAAAAGATGGGAGCAATTTTAATTTGACTGGCACAGATATGTCAAATCATCTTAGTTTGTCTATGAATGACATGAGTAGAAAGCACATTAAATTCTGCTTCACTGAGGAACTAGTCCATGCCCGTGGAATGCTCACACAAAGAAAAACTATATTGAACTTTAATCCGAAAGGAAGTATTGTTCAAGTGGCTGAAAAATTGTACTTGAATGGTACTTCTGATTTGCTGGCAAATAAATGAAGATTACTGGAGCCCAGATGGTCTGTGTTATGTTTAACAGTTTGTATATCTGTCGTATGATCCGATATTGGCTTATGCAGCAAGCGTGAAGGGTTGAGGAGTGTTCTTAATTGAAGGTATGCAGATTAGAAAGCTTGATTTTGTAATTAGCAATTTAATTACCCATTCTTGTACTACTTTGGACAGCTAATTGGTAAGCAGTATCATGGTTAAGAGCATGAGCTAGGAAGTTTTTCTTCAAATTACAGTAGAAGTAGGAACTTGTTGGGTGACCTTAACCAAATTACTTTTATAATACTTTGCATGGAGTTTTTTCCATTGGTTCTACATGTTTACTCTGAGAGTAGAAAGTGTTTGGAGGTGCTGGTGAAGATGGCAAATAAGGAGCAGAGATGGGGGGGCTAGAGAAGTGGAGTAGTGGGCTTGGTGTAGGAAATTTTGCCTATGGGCAGGAACTGTGTGTTTCAAAGTCCTGTTCAGTGGCCATGAGCCATTTGCATGGGATTGGGATGTTGCTGCATGCAGAAAAGGGAAGATTATAACAAGTGAGGAGGCCTGAGCTAGTGGAACTTACAGTTGTGTATGTTGAAACTCTTAAGAACATAGGAGTAAACATTTAAAAACATTTCAGATGTTACTCCTCGAATTGCAAAATATATTAAGATTATGCTATTGAGAGCCAAGGCACACCCAAGATGTTCTTGACATCTTCAGTGGTAGAGATTTTGGTAATCCTTTGAAATACAACAGATACAGAAGCTATTCAATCCTGCAAATACGTGTGGCATTTTTGGGGCTCTTCAGACAGTTTAGTAATTTTAGAATTATAGGAAGGTGCTTTTACATCTCGGTGCACTTAGTGTAATATCCTTGACCAAAACTGTTGCATCATAATCCACCATATTTTTAAAAAATACATGGTTCACTGTACTTCTTTTTGAGCTAGGCTTCTGAGAGTATCAGCTGCTATCAATTTTTCCAACTAGCATTCTGCAGGCTGCAGTTTCCTGCTTTAATGCTTTCAGAATGTGTTTTTCTCTTGATGGTGCAACATGAACACTAATCTTGAAACTGCTTGCGTATGGGTTTGGTGCCCTTAACTAAATATAGGCCTCTAGTTGGAGCCTAGCACATTTTCACTGTACAGTCGTACCTCGTTTTGAGTCCATCCCGTTTAGGGTCCATTTCGTCAAACGTCTGTGGCAAACCCGGAAGTACCAGAATGGGTTACTTCCAGGTGTGCCGCATGTGCAGAAGCGCTAAATTGCGCTTCGCGCATGCGCAGAGTGGCGCTTTTGTCAAGCATCCCTTTCGTTGAGCGTCCAGGGCTCTGGAACGGATCCCAGACGCAAAAGGATGTACGACTGTACTTTGTTTACAATAGCATATTCTAATAATGTAATGTATATGTTTTTCCTTTTTTCATACCTTGCTGTTCTTGGTGAAATGGAAATCAACTTGGTTGTCTTTCATTTAAGGTTACTTCCAGATGCTAATCATAATCTCAGTCTATATGCATAAGTTTGAAGACCAAAATTTACTGAACTTGGGCATATCTACCCTATTTCTGAATTTGAATGTGAATTCATATTTCTGAAAGCCCGAGGCTAGGATGTTGATTCTGTCCTCATTAGTGAAGGGCTGAAGGTGACTGAGTAGATTACCCTTGGTTTTTTTATATTCCTTGACAATATTTCTATAAAAAGCACACTTCTGAGAAAAAGGAAATAAATCAGTTTGGTTTAGAAATAATTTCTGCAGAAAGATTTGGCTTCTCCTGTCTCTTCAAGCTGTCATTACTTGTTAGTTGTAAGAGATTTCACTAAGAAAAACACTTGATCCCATAATCTCTAAAATAAACTCTAGTCTTAATTTGTATCATACACAAGATCTTAATAGTGCTTGAAGAGCTGTATCACATGTGTTTGGGGAGATAATGATTTAGTTCTCTAATTTGTTGGCAGATTGGTAAAATGAGATATGTCAGTGTTCGTGATTTTAAAGGTAAAGTCCTAATTGATATTAGAGAATACTGGATGGATCAAGAAGGTGAAATGAAACCTGGCAGAAAAGGTAATTCTTCTGTTGTCTGCATGGTGACTACAGTTTTTGATAATACTTTATGCACTATAATGGGTTCTTGGGCCCCATACCTAAACATCTAAGTCAGAGTAACTAGGTGTAGTAGCAACAACAACAACAACAACAACACATTTATACCCCGCACATCTGACTGGGTTTCCCCAGCCACTCTGGGCGGCTCCCAACAGAATAATAAAGGATTAAGAATACAGTCGATTCTTCCACATCATCAATACTACTTAGATATACCAGACACAACATAGCAAGACACATCTACCAAAATTCCCTGTTCTACACAGCTACAAAGACATGCCATACGGATTCTGTCCTTTTTCACATTCAGTCACACTATATTTAACTAGTTTGTGTGAAGTGGCCATTCTGAATGCAACCAAACATTCCTTTGTTTCCCTGCTCTTGGTTTGCCTACCCTCAAAGTAGATACAGACAGATTGGACATAGACCTATTTGGAGGTTGCTGTTTCTCTGGCCCCAGCAGTTCTAGAGCCCATTCAGGGTTGTTAGGTTATTGGCTTAACTAAAATCACCACCTGCCTCTCAGTTTGCACACATTCCCTTCCATCTCCACCCTTTGAGGTTTGGCATTGCATATAACTTGAAGTTCTCAAAGTGAATTTTGAGCTACATTCAGTTTTGTTTTGTTTTGATCCTGTTAACAGAAATCCTAGGTGATGCCAGGCCTGAGCAGGTGAGGCAGAAAAGAACATCATGCAGTCTTGTAGATCCTTAAACTTTCAGCTGATCTGTGCTCTAGCTATGCCTACTGAAATACAAAAAGAAATAAATGATTCTGTTCATAGAATGCAAATAAATGGTAGGCTGACTTACATAGTCTGTCCTGTATGCCCTTCCTGGTCATACTGTTTGCACTCTGTGTGGTTTCCATTCAAAGAGCAGGAAACAAGTAGGTCAAAAGGAGACAAAGTTCCTTGAATAACTATAGCTGTTTGCTTGGATTGTGCTGTCAGTGCTGGTCCTACTAATCTTTCAGTCTGTTATTTGGATGGTACAGTACTTGTGTGCTGAATCAGCATGTCAGAACCCCTCCAGCTTTTAAGGCCTTTGAGGCTTAGGTATGTATCTGCTTTAATATTCTGTGGCTGTTAATATCTAGGCACTTTTAAACTTGGCTGAGAAACGGCAAGTAACATTTTGATGAGTGTTTGAAGTCTTAACTACAACAAGCTCTGCTGTGTATAATGTTACAAGTGAGCCATGTCAAGAGTGACTTTCAGGTAACTTGTTTCTCTGGTCTTGAGTAAATACTTGGTAGAATTCCTGAAGAGGGATTATCTACTTTGTACTGCATAAATTTTGGCTTGGATCATAGAGGCGCTGATTGCCCTTGACCCCCCAACTCTTCTGAGATCATACCTTTCAAGTTTCTGGTCCTCAAATCTGCATTTTTTTAAATACAAAAGTTGAGGTTCTCTTGAAGCATCTCTGCATTGTGAATTCTGCAGTTCTGTGTGTTTATAGCATAAGTGTGAATCTATAATAACCTCCAAGGATTTGTTTTGGTTTACTTTAGGTATCTCTCTAAATCCAGAACAGTGGAGCCAGTTGAAGGAACAGATTACTGATATTGATGAAGCAGTAAGAAAACTGTAAAGATGAGCCATGCAGAAACTCTACTGTTATAGGTTTAAGTAGTCTTTTTACATTGGCATTCATTTTCTAAACTATTTGTTTTCCAAGCTATTGTATATTTGGATTGCAAAACAATTTGTAAGATGAGCGCTTTTTTTAATGTGCATTAAAAGTGTATTCTGGGTGAAGTTACAAATGTGTATACTTTTATTAAACAGGTGTTATGTTCTCACATCATGGTGTAAAATAAAACACATTCAATTAATACTCTGAGTAAGTTACAGTTGTCAGTGGCCTTCTTGACTGAAATATTCTAACATGAGGGAGATTCCTTGTTTGCTTTGATAACAAGAAACAAAAGTAACCCACTGTAAGCTTAAACTTTTTTGAGTTTACTTTCCCAGTTAATTTAATCTACTGTGTTGCTTTGAAGTTATAATCAATTCCTCTACTTCTAGTGTACTTTAGGAATTCAGCCCATGTTTCCAGAAATCAGTTTTCTTTTGCAGTGGTCTGGCTATTCACGCTTGTTCTTTAGTTTCTCTGTAACAGTGGTGTCCCCTATCTTTTGTGGCCATGGTAAAACTTTCAGTTTGTATTTATTTTAACATGAGGCAGTGCAGAATTTAACTTTAAAGTTTGTTTTTCCATGCTCTCTCTGTGGAGAGGACTAGTTTAAGCAGTGGCTAGATGGCCATTTATCATGGATGCTTTAGTTAAGATTTCTGCATTGCAGGGGGTTGAACTAGATGACCCTCAGGGTCCCTTCCAACTCTACAATTCTGTGATTCTATATTAACACAGAAATGCTATATTTTCTTCTGTGCCATTGATATGTGGCTGCAGTGTTAGAAACTCAAGATATAAAAGCTAAGTGCCAAATGGGTCCTGAAACCAAGGCTTCAGTTGCCAAAACGGAATATCTAGTAGTCATTTGGGGGCAAAACGGTTCCAAAGTCTTAATCAGCCAGTCCATCAAACAAACAGGTAATTAATCAGTAGGGACATGGGTGGTGCTGTGATCTAAACCACTAAGTCTCTTGGGCTTGCCGATCAGATGGTTGACAGTTCGAATCCGTACAACGGGATGAGCACCTGTCACTGTCCCAGCTCTTGCCAACCTAGCAGTTCAAAAGCAAACCAGTGCAAATAGATAAATAGGTACCACTGCAGCAGGAAGGTAAAGGTCGTTTCCATGCACTCTGGTTTCCATCATGGTGTTCTGTCGAGCCAGAAGTGGTTTAGTCATGCTGGCCACATGACTGTCTGTGGACAGACGCCAACTCCCTTGGCCTGAAGCGAGATGAGCAGCGCACCCCATAGTCACCTTTGACAAGACTTTAAAAAAAAAAGTCCATGGGTCCTTAACCTTTACCCTTTTACCTAATTATCAGTTAAACATCTGGCTAGTTCATGAGCTAGGTTAAGAGCTTTAAGAACTTAAAGAGAAGACATTTTATCCAGGGGCAGTCCACATGTATATTGGCCTATTCCTGCCCCTTTTTCTTAATGGCGACACACACCATTCATAATGTAAGACGACTTCACAACTGAGCAGGGCAGTGGGGTGGGGTAAGTGAAGACAAGCTACAACCATTAACTATAACATTGTTTACTGTCTCCTCACGCTGCCCAGAAAAAGCATTTTGGTTCCTGAAATTCATTCTGATTGTGCAGATAAAATATAGCCAATAGAATTCTACAGGATGTGGTATTAGTGTGTGGAAACAGTCAAGTTGCAATGATCCCCAGGCATGCACCTCCAGACAGTGGAGATGTCAGGCGCTCTCCTGGCACCCGCACATCTTCACTTGGTGCCTTGCTAATTTCAAACACTCTGTGGCTGGTGTATTAGGACTCTTAATGCTTTAACTGCCTTTTTGTCCTCTGAGAAGGAAGAGGACCCCTCACTCCTTTCTAACATGAAAACTGAGCACATGTTGCTGGTGCACTGTTTCTCAGCCCCCTCTTGCCCTGAAAGAAGAATAGCAAGTGGATTATAGCAATTTTATTTCTTTTTTTAAAATCTAAACAGGTATACAACTGCTAGTGTGCCCAGAATTAGAGTGTGATGTAGCAATCTTTTCAGCCAAAAAGGTTGCTTTCTGTCCTTAGTCAAAGACTGAACCTCACCTGGACCCTGCAAAGCTTTGCTCTTTTTTTTTTTTTTTTGCTGCCACCAACCAGGATCCCCTCCCTGGTAATAACTTCCACAGTCAGGGTGCAATTTTAAACAAAATAATAAGTGTTTATTTAAAAACTTCAACAACTTAAGATATTGGTTACAACCCTGCCTACGCTCACCACTATACCTCACCACCAACCCTCACAATCAACCACCACCCACCAACTGTCATGCCAGTTTCTTTGGTTCCGTGTCTACACTCCCTAAGTTCCCAACTCTTGATGAGCTGAATACTGTTCTATACAGAAAAAACAGTTCCTGGCATTCTGTCATGCCTTAGGGCAGGCACCCCCAAACGGCCCTCCAGATTTTTTGGGACTACAACACCCATCACCCCTAGCTAACAGGACCAGTGGTCAGGGATGATGGGAATTGTGGACTGAAAACATCTGGAGGGCAGAGTTTGGGGGTGCCTACCCTAGGGTGACCAAGAAACAATTAATATATGCCTATTATAGTAGGGGCAGGCTTGGATCTTAATAGCTGAGATCAACAGGAAGAACTAAGCTGTTCCAATATAGCTAACCTGTCCCAGGATTTTTCTTTTAATACATTCATTTTCTGTGATAGATCGCTCCTTTAGGAGATAATAAAGTGCCACACTTGGGAACAAGATAGTGGTAAGGTCTTCCACAAACAACTGGATGGCATGCTGTTTTTTTTAGGGAGGGGAGTAGCCCTGCAATTTTATCACATCACTCAGTCACAAAGCTCACAATATGTGCATATTTAAATGTTTATATTTATTAAAGGTTTGAAATGAGGCTTTACAGTGGGAAATTCCTGAAGTCTTTGACAACGGGGCCAAACTGACAAAATTGATCCAAGGTTTCATGGGCAAAATTTCATTCCGCATATAGCACATTATCTTTCAACGCGCATAGCAGAGGCTGCACTAAGGCAGCAGTCCTATGATTGCCACCAAACACATCTTATTAAATTCAGTGCAGCTCACTTGCAAGCCTTTACACATAGAGTTGGGCTATCAATTGTGTGACACTTGTGACAATGTATTTTGTTTGTGTAAAGATTAAGATTTTCAATACAGAACTTTGATTTGCAGAGTTGTATATGCCAATAGCTGGAGCTCGTCATGGCAGCTTCCACAGCGAGCACAACTGGTGCCAGGCTTTGAGAGACCCTTAGCATGGTGCTTATCATGCACCAGCCCTTCCCCCAAACCAGGCAGGGCCTATCTGCTGGTGGCTGCCAACACATGCTTTCTTTGTTGCTGCTTTGGTGGTTGGCAACATTGCCACTAACTTCCCTCCACTCAGGCCCCCGACACTGAAATTTGCAGACTTTATAGTCTTACCAAGTGCTTTTTTCAGGGGGTAGCCAAGGGTATGCAGTACCGGCACCTCTCTTCCCCCCCCCCAAGTGTGGCACTTACTGTAACAACCTCATGGTGAGCAGCAGCACATCTTTGTCTAGAAAAAAGCACTGGTCCTACCTGGACTTTAGCTCTATAGATTGGTAAATTTCATAGATCTATGGGCTGGGACATGACATTTTGGAAATGAAAAAAAGAAAAGGAATATATGTTTAGCCTAATTATTTTCCACATTTGGTGACTGCTAATTTGGCAAAGAAACTTGAAATCCTCATGATTGCTCCAAGCTAATGGCATCATTGCTCCTGTTCTGAAAAAAGTTATGGAGATGTGCTTCCTTGCATTCCTTTTGCAAGTTTAATAAGTTTTGTTGGATACAGCTTCTGTCACATCCCTACAGTGACAATAGTGACACATGCAGCATCAGAATAATGTCTGAACTGAGGACTCCAGGTGACTTATCTGTGTGACATTTCTGTGGTTGGATTTGTTTGTTCTTTCTTGGTTACTTATCCTTTGTTCATCACTTCTCAAATGAGGTAGGCTGCTTTAGAGGGGTGTAAATAACCAGACTGGCCACTAGATGGTACACTTGCTCTTCACACTAATTCTTAATGTAGCAGCAGTTGTGGAACACAACTAAGCTCCATGTTCCTTAGTGAAAGCCCGTCCTTAATTTCCTGGCCCTTGTCCCCCCCACCTTTTTAAAAGAACTTTGTAGTGATACAGAAGCACAGTTTTGTAAGGGGAATTACCTAAAATTTGGCACTGTTTCAGTTCTGGCCTTGTGGGAGACATGATGATGCTTGGAGAGGAAGGGGGGCAGGAAAATACATCAGGGCTCACCATCTTTTTATGTTAGCCATGCTGGCTCCAGGATTTGGGCATGACATACTCATTCTGCCTCCTGGAAGAGACAGGACATGCAAAGAGAATCCTTTCACATGGCTCCTGGCCTCTGAGTTCATTGTGTAATGAGAATGATGGCATTGTTTGGATGCTTTGCTAGTTTAGGTGCTTAGTAAAACATGATCTGGAGATGATCCTGAACAAAATGCCAAATGTCATTCAATATAAATTAAATAAATGATAATATTAATATGCAGCAATGTGCAAGGGCTTTTGGCTGCACAACAGAACTTCTCTCCCCACCCCCAAACATGTTCTTGGTTTTTTCCAACCTTCAGGAGCAGATTTTTTTTTGGGGGGGGGGTGCAGGGGGTTTGTGCAAGGAGAGAGAGAAGTTCCATTGCACAAGCAGAAATCCTTGTGCCGGTGGAAGTTGGCTACTGCCCCATGTCTGTTCAACTCAGAACTTACATCACCTCTATTGAAAAAAAAATCAATTCTGCCAGAAATGATTGACCCTCTCCACCATAGCCTCTACAATGAAGAATTAATTTTGTTCACTTAATTATATTCCTAAGGCAATGTTCTGAGTGTAGTCAGGAATGTTTTGAAATTATATATAATGATTAAGCTTTCTTTTCTTTCCTTCCCTTGCAGCTTAGGTGGAGATTAGAGGGTCATAAGGTTAAACATATGGAATGGATTGTGGTAATATTAAAGTGCATAGCTTTGCTGAAGGGCACAGATTAAGAATACTGAGACTGTTAGTGATGGGAAAGTACAATAAGTTCCTCCACTTTGATTTGGATATGGCTGAATATCATCAGGGTCAAAGTTTCCAATGACCTGTTTCCTGAACCTGATTAGTTGTGACTTCTGCTTAAAATCAACACACCAGCCTTAATGCATACAGGAACATAAGACAAGCTGTCCTGCTACAACACACCAGAAACCTATTTAAGCATCCTGCTTCTCACAGCAGCCAACCAAATGTCTCGGCCACAACCCAGGGCAGATGGGAGCAAAACCCTCCCTGGGTGGTGTTTCCCAGCAGCTGATATTGAGACACATATGCTGCCTCTAATCCCAGAGGTAGCATGTAACCATTGTGACCAGTAGCCTTATCTGCTATGAAATGTTTTAAAGCTGTTTCAGTTGCTAGTCATCAACACTACATCTTGGTGGAATCTGCACACATATAAAAAGTGCGGTGAAAATGCTTTTTTAAAAAACGTTTTGAAAAATACATTGAATTTTGCATAGCTCACTTTTGTCATCTAGTGTCACATTTGTATATTGCATTTACAACCAATTTAAAACATTGTAGCTGTATAGCTGAGTCCCTTGTTACAGCATGAGCCAGTAAATCTAGAATGAACCAAATTCAGTCTTGCAAAGTCTGCTGAATATTTCCAGCAGACCCTTTAATCGCTGGGATTTCTAAGTGGTGTATGTAAGAATTTTCAAAAAGCATACAATGGATAAAATCAAATAAAATCAATCTTTGTTATTGCTGCTGCTGGAATTCACATTGTCCACCAACACATGTTGAACTTGCAAAGCAAATGTGGATGTTCAGAATCGGAACAGTTGAGTCACACTGTTACATGCACATAGAGCAGCTGCTGATGAGGAGGAAGGGCCCCGGTCGAAGGCATTGTGACCCACACATTCTTTCAATATGTGTGTGGGGTGTCATTCAGCCCCTCCTTGTGTTTCCAAAGCATTTGCTAGATTACACTTATTTGGGAATTAAATCTGGAATGTGCAACAGCTAGAATGTGTAAGAATAAAAATTACCTGCCCTCAGAGGAGCCCAGTACACGTTTGTGCATGAGTCACTAAAGTAAGCATTCATCCTGGTTGGAAAGAAAAGCTCAGAGCACTTACTCATGCATAAATGCAATGGAAAACCTCCTGCAACAGTGGGCAAACTTGTTGGGTCCCTGCATAAGGAGTGACTGGGCGTTGATTGGAAGGAGGTGAGGCCAGAGCAGGGAATTATTCAGAGATGCAGCCAGTGGTTAATTCCACAGCCAGTGGTTAATTCCACACATCCATTGCAGATGTGAGACTGAGTGATCCATTCTTACCCAGCACAAAGCTGTGAAACAACAGCTTACCAGCGGCAATTGCAGAGTGTAAATTGGCAGGGGCAGAATTACAAATCATGCAGAGTTGCATCCGACAGCCTCTTCAGCAGTAAGGGTGCTATTATAGGTTATTCTTCTTGGCCAAATAGTTGTCTTATAGGAGGCTATTTTATACCATGTCAGACAATTCATCCATCCAGTTAGCACAGTATTCTCTGCTCTGATTGGTTGCAGCTTCCCCAGAGTCTCAGGGAAAGAAAGGTCTTTCACACACAAGAGAGGATCCAAAACAGCTGTATGAAAAATATATTTGCCATCACCTGCTGCTTGGTTTGCTTTCAAATGGCGATACCAGAGACAGAACCAGTGATCAATGGGCCCTGCTTTGATGATATCCCATAACGTACCCCAACACAAAGTTTGGAGAATTTACTATGGTGTGTGCTGAATGTAACTAAATTGCTTCCAAGGACAGCCTGAGGCATGTTAACATCCTAAATGTTGAAACATGTTTTCCTTGCATATAGAGGGGAATAATCCCAAGCAGCTGTTTTGCTAGCAAGCAATGCTGACATCCCATTGCAAGAGCTTGTTGCCCCTGCAATGATTGCTCTGTTGAGAAATGTAATTATTTTTATTTTAAGGTTTCCAGACTGTGAAAGCTGATGCTATCTGAGCTGCTTTCTCTGTCATCAAGGGGTGAGCCTTCCAGCCCTCGACCTCCTGTTGTTAATACGATGAATTCAGTTTAAAAACAAAATAATCCACAAATTCAGCACACGGGGCTATTTTGATATTTTGAAAATGAACCCCCCCCCCTGTGCGGTCACTTGATTATTTTCCAGCCACCACTTTTTTTTTCTTCCAAAGGATTGGTTTTTTGTTTTTAGGCTTTCACTCTGGTGGCCAAAACCATTGTTTGTTCATCTTTTGGCAGCCGCAGGTGCTATGCTGAATGCCTTGAAAATGACTGCAATTACTGAGCATTGTTTAAGTAAAATCAGATAAAATCCGCATTGGATCTAGGCTGTAGGATTATCTGCCAGATTTTTTTTTCCTTTTTGACCCAGGAACATGAATCATGTGAACTTGTTTCCTCAATCGCATCAGCATGTAATTATATATAATCTCCACGAAGAATTCCTGACTGGGTCCTGGGGTCTTCTAAGGGCTGGGAAAGCATTTGTGAAAGGTTTCTCGTGTCATTAGTGAATGAATTTCTCACTTGGATGGCTTAACTATGAAGTCTCAGCAGACCCCAGTGTTGTTTGTGATCCAGTAAATCATGCACCTTTTGGAGCATCTCGGCAAGTTGCGCGCCTGGTTGACGCTGTCTGCCTGTCTCTTGATTCCTATTTTTACCCAGGGTCAAAGGGGTTTTTCATCTGTGCCAATCGCTATGTTGACTTATGCTTTTCGCAGTGGGATATCTGAAGATTAGCCTTCAAATCTGGAGTCTCCCACTCAGAACGAGACAGCAGAGACAAGACCTATAAGCCGGCAGAATATGGAACAAATCTCCTGACTGAACAGAGGGGAAGGGGGGGGGAAGCTGCCCTCACAAAGTCTTTCTAACCTGTCAAATGGGTGTTGAAGGAGAGGCATGTGGGGTCTGCATGGGGGATCAATAAAGCAAAAGGTGATGATAAGAAAGATGGGGGAGCAGACCTTACTTGAGTGCAGATGTGGGGAGTGCATGGTCCTGCCAAATGGTGCTGGATTACAACTCCCATCAGGGGACAGTTCCCCCTTCACCTCTGAAAACATGACCTTTAAAGCAACAATTTTAAGGAGAACAGTCTGTGGGGATGATAAGTTAAATTTTGTCTGACAAAATATCTGATTCTAAATAATTATTTTAGCTGTGTAATGTATTTTATTCTGCTTTATATATTTTATCTTTTGTAACGGCTTCAGCTAAACAAATAAATAATATTTGTTGTGTGTAATTCCCTTTATCCTTGATCACTGACCATGCTGACGGGGGTTGATGGGAGCCCAAGAATGTCTGGGTTGCCACAGGCACCCCATTCCTGCTTTATAGTGTTTATAAAATTTTAAATCCCAAATCATTTCCTGTTTCAGCCAGATCCAAAACACCCACATTTTGACATTCAGTCTCTTGTTTCCGACTGTGGCCTTGCGTGAAAAGCCCACGAAGAAGGAGAGTTGTTCCCCAGCAGGGTGTCATGGCGCTGTCAGGAAAAGAATGTCCAGAGTGAGGAATTAACTTGTTATTTCCAAAGGTACACTTACAATACAGGAAAAGGCATGTCCATCAGTCTTGCTCCTGGGCATGCACCCAATCAGGCAGTTCCATGCAACAGAGAGGCCCCACCCCCAACCTTGGCTTATGTATATTTCCCACCCAAACTGCATGCAAGCAGCTGAAGACTATGCCTGCGTGTACCCTGCTTCTGCTCCTCCCGCTTCAGTCCTCTTCTGGTCCTGGAAGACTGTGAAGGAGGAGAGGTGGGAGCAGGAGGAGGAGGAGTGCAAGCCCTTGACTCTACCCCAGCCTGACATATCTCTCCTTCCTCTTGCACCTGTTCTTTACTTTCCAATCCTGCAGCTTCTCCTGCCTCTGAATCTTGTCTCCCAGTTCCCCCAGTTCACTGATCTCTTTTTCTAAGCTAGTCTCCAGCTCCTCAGTGTCCAGCCAGTTGCTGACACAGTGGGAATTGAGGGGCAAACTACCTATGGCTATTTAAACAAGGGATTTATTTCAAGTTCACATTAGCAGGGCCGGTGCATTACATTGCCTCTGATGCAGAGTGACTCTGCAGCTTGCACCCTCTATGTGATGGAGGTATCCCACTTTTCTGGCTGGCACCCTTCCTCCTCCTCCTTCTCTTCCTCCTCCCTGATTACTAGCAGTTTCTGTGTCACCCCTCCTCCTCCTTCTTAGTGCCTTCCTCTGAGGACCCCAAGGAGGTCCTTCCTCGGAGTGATAGTTTCTGGATGCAACAGCTGAAAGGAAAGCTGTTTAGCTGTAGTTGGGGGAGGAGAATAAGTTACTTTAACCTTGAGAAGAGCAGCCTGGCTCCAATTGCATATATAGCCCCAGCTGCAGCACACAACCTCATTTTGGCCTCAAAGATCTGCCTTTTGCCCAACTCCGCATCTTTTGAATTTGCAAGCCACGCTGCATTGGTGTGAGCCACTTTGGGAAGCAATCATTGCCTGAAAAGCCAGATAAAATGATTGCAAAACAAAGGAAAATAGACAAAGTTACTTGTTTACAAATCTTCTCTACCTCTTAACATTTTAATTTTTGCTTGACTCCGAGTACTGGAGGATGCTTCGTTTTTCCTTCCTTACTGGGAAATGCCTCCTCTAAGACTTAAGTTGACTTAGGAAGGTGGAATCATAGAAGCAGTGTTGGAAGTAACCACAAGGGTCATCTAGTTCAACTCCCTGCAATACAGGAATCTCAATTTAAGCATCCATGACAGATGGCCACCCAACCTCTGCTTAAAAACCTCCAAGGAAGGAGAGTCCACCACCTCTTGAGGGACTCCATTCCACTGTCAAACAGCTCTTAATGTCAGAAAGTTATTCCTGATGTTTAGTCGGAATCCCCTTCCTTGTAGCTTGAAGCCATTGGTTTGGGTCCTACCCTCTGGAACAAGAGAAAACAATCTTGCTCCATTTTCCATGTGGAGCTAACATTTAGTGAAAAAAGATAAAGGGGGAAGGAGCATCTTTTCTTCCCAGCAGGCATTCTTTGCATGATATGTTTGCAACAGGCTGCCTTGTCATCTCTCATTCTGCACCTGCATCTGCAGCCTTCTCTTTGTTGTGGCTGTTCCTAAGTGCAGAGCGATTTCCAGTGTCCCCTAACAGGGATGCAATAGCCTGGGGGATTCTCCAGGTGCAGCTCAGCCCTGAACAGCAATGCCGGCTGCCTGCATCCGAGCAGAACGTGGCTCACAGAGAAGGCAAGACTCTCCCAAAAATGCCATTACTATACGTTTTTAGTATCGTGGACTTCTTCCCCTGTCCCCTTGTCCAGAGAAGCCGGCCCCAATTCCTTGGTTGTTTTGGTTTTGGTGGCCTTTTGTCAAAAACAGATTTGCCAGGGAGCCAAGGATATGTAACGTGTTTATTACTACAACATAAAAAGGGGCCAAACAGATGGAAAGCTGAATTCTGGCTACCGCAGACAATGCGACCTGGGAGACGATAGCTGAAACACAGCTAAAGACAGGATTGCTCTGAACTGTTCCAAATCCACTTGTTCTGGCCCATTATTCTGTCTGCTTGTGGAATCATCTTCTCTGGGTTTGTAGATGTTGGCAGGGCTGTGTATTGCTACATTTCTCAGTAGTAGTACTTCATGGCAGAACGCTTCATTCCTCCACTGCAGAGTTCCAGCTGTTTTCACTGCCAGTTTGCAGCGTTTGGATTCAGTCAGCAGCATCCAGACTAAGTGAGTTGCACGTAGTTCCATTTTGAAATTAAGTGAAGTCATGACTAACATGTCCCATCAATTTCAAATGACCTACGTTCAGCTAAGCGGACTGAAGCTAATCCAGTAATATTAGCCCTGCGATGAGGATTGCCAAAGCTTGAAGTTCAAGTGACCATTGGGGGAGAGAATTCAGGGCTTCCAAATGGTGTGTGTTCACTTTTTTTAAAAAAGGGTACATGTTGCACTTGGGGGGCCCTTAGCTTTAGCAGTGGTGGTGGCTGCTTCTGGTTTTTATTTGTAACCTTCAAGTTTGTTTTGCTGCAGCAGCAACAGAATTCTACTCTTAGCAGCCATTAATAACTCCAAAATGAGGCAGGTGCAATGTCAATTTTAGGGGATCTTGGTGGTAGTAGCAGTGACATTCTTATCTCCTAGGTAAGACCTAGGATTCGTGGTTTTCAGCTACCTAGAGGGCAGGTTCTGACGCCATTGCATCCTCAAGCAACCATCCAGCAGAGCTGTTCCAACTTGCAAATAAGCTTATTGCAGCAGACCAGTGGGCAGCCTTGAGTCATTAGAAGCCTGCTGTGATACTTTCATGAAGCACTTTGAGGATAAAGTGGTTGGATTTGCATAGAATTAGATACCGCAGTTATACAAAATCCTCATATATCTCCAGAGCACAGTCTGGTCTGGTTGCTTGGGTTCAGTTGCAGTTATTACAGTTTGAGGATGTGGACAAGTTGCTTGCAGGAGTTTGGGCAACCACCTGTTTTTCCACTAATCATCCATCCAAGGGGGGTTGACTGGTCAGCCCAGGGAGTGGTTAATGCCTATTTGTCTTGGCCCTTAAAAAGACAATGGTACACCCTCTTCTTAAGAGGACCTCTCTGAAGCCAGAAGAGTTAAATAACTACCACCCAGTCACAAATATTCCCTTTTGGGGCAAGATGCTTAAGAGGGTGCTGGTGCTCCAACTGCAGGTGTGCCTGGAAGAAAAAGGATTGTCTAAATTTATTTTAATCTGGCTTCATTCCCATGTTTGTAAGTGGAATGACCCTGGTTGCTTTGGTTAATTAGCTTTATCAGGCAAGAGACAGGGGGATGCTACCCTCCTCAGTCTCCTTGACGTCTCAGCAGCTGATAGCGGCATCTACAGATATTAGTGTATTGAAGCCTTTCAGAAGAAGCAAGTTGTTACCATATGGCTGAAAGCAGAAGAGGATGAAGCCAGGCAGTCCTCCTGCAGAGATCATTCCACAACTGAAGTACCAGCAATGGCCTGTAAAATGGATTAAAGCTTCAACTTTAAGGGGACAGATTTGAGCTTAATTATTCCTGGTCAATGTTACTAATTCTATGCAAGCGGTTGTTGTGGGTGTTTCTGATTTTCAGGATCTGAAGCATGTGCCTGAATTGCACTGCACTGTATTCTTTCCAAAGCTAGCCTGCCTCCAGGAAGAGGAATAGGTTGGAGGTTCTTATGGGATGGGGAGAATGAACTGTACAAATCTTAAATATTGCAGTACAGTGTAGCTACCCTTTTTACTTGCAGCAAACACTAACTCCCTCCACATTTTGAATTCAGCTCATCAACTCATCTTTGTCTCAAGTCACATAATAGCCTACAAATACTTCTCTCTAACACACCAACCTCCGGGAAAACATTTGGATGAATGTTATTAATCCCTCTGGTGCCCAAGATGTCTAGGAGATGTCTACAAAACAGCATGCAAATAGCACTTGGAATGGGTAGAATGAGACGTTTTCGTCCAAATAACAACGGAAGCCTGTCACGCACCTAAATAAACAGGCATGCATGCCAATGAACACACTCATTTACGGGGATGGGTGGGGGGGGAGGGATGAGTGTTAGTGGTAGAGGTTGGAGGCATGCTCTACCAGGATTTGGGGGATAAAATCTTCTTTGGCTCATAAGCCGAAAACATTGCTTTGCTAGATTCACATGTCAGATGTGGGGCATTTTTATATGTACCCAGTAAAATAAAAAAATGAAATAAAAAGATGGTGACATGAGGTCAAATTGTTCCAGAATCCAGACACTGGAGAAGAGGAAAAGGGGATGGGGATCAACAGCCTATACTGATACCGATCAAGATCATTTTCAGTTCATCCAGAAGGGAATATGTTTCCAAGCATATTGCTTAAAGGCAGCTTGCTTCGCCACCTGAGGCGAAACAGGAATTGGCTGCTGCTGCCTGGCTGTTGCATCCTGCCCATCCCACTTCCACCACAGCTGGAACGCCTCCCTCTCGCTGAACTCGGCGAGAGAGGGGCATTCCAGTGGCAGTGCTGCCTCTTGTGCTTCTGCTGCCTGAGGCAGCTTCTTCACCCTGCCACATGGGTGAGCTGGCTCAGGTGTTGCTCTTCCATCACTTTGGAAATCAGCAGAAACACCTGTGGTCATAAGGGTGAATAAATTGCTGAGAGAGCCCTTCATGACAAAACTCCCCAATCTCACAGCCTCAGGCTGAAATGTCGGTAGCATTGGCCATGTTGATGCAGGTTGCCATAGATTAGGCTGAGTAAGTGTGAAGGTCTCTTAGGCTGCAGTCACACAACAACCTGAAAGCTATTGTTGCCAATGAGCACCCACATTCATCTCCTATCTCACAATTATTCTCTTGGTCAAGCAGGGTGTGCACATTTCTGTAGTGTTTAAGAAACTTGACTGACCAGAGACCACAACAAAACATAAAGAACAAATGCAAAATCATGGTTTAATACTTGTGAACAAAATGGAATTTCAGCAGGTTGTAGATTGCAAGCTACATCTGCTGGCATCTCTTCTTCTGCACAACCATTCAAGGTGCAGGAGCCCTGTCCACTGTTGCATCTGGCCACCCTGATCAGAAAGCTAGGGCTCCCATATGTCTGGAAAATCCCAGACATCGCCACTGTTTGGCATCTGAAAATGGCGTCCAGGCAGCTTTTTGGCAGCTTTGAATCTCTGAATCATAGCTTCCTCTGTGCTTCCTCCTAGGACTGTTTCTCTACCTGAAGAAGTCAACCTCAACATAACAAATAAGCTGAAAATGGACATCTTCAGTTAATCACTAAATCTGTGAATGCAGTTCATATGAATTCTACACTCTTAGAAGGTCTCTAGATAATGCTGCTGGGAGTGATACAATTTCCCAACTGCATATGATGCAGTTGTACTGATTTAATTTTCACACTCTTGGTGATAGGGAGAGAAAGATCTGTCACTTTCTGTTCTCTCTGTCTCTCATTTTTGCAGCCTTAAATTCACTTCTCCGCATTTTGTGGCAATATGAATTTTTTAAAAAAAATCGTTATGAAAATGCACCAACATTTTATTAACACATTTTATATGCAGGTTTGACTAATTTTTGCAAGCAACTTTCCCCAATTTTGTATGCTATTTTCATTAGTATCTTAATATGTGCACGTCTGTAAACATTGTTTAGAGAACTTCACCACAAAATTCAGGTAAGTGTGGATTTTGAGTGTAGCCATGTTTTGGTGAGCATATTGCTTTTGAAAGTGTGAATTTGATAGCTTTGGCTTTAAACATGCATTGTGCACTGAAATGAATTTCTCATCCAGCCCTAGTTGACAACATATGCAAACACTCTTAATCTCACTGATTTCAGAAACTTCTAAATTGTGTAGGATAAAGAGCTACGTCCACACATAGAACACATACTATGAACTAATCACTGTTTGCTGTACTGAACTTCATATATAATGTTCAACACCCAACCGGTTAATCTTGACTACCATAATATTACAGCCAAGCAAACAGATTGAACTCTGGTAGGGCTGCCTGCATGAGGTATTAGGGGAGTTAAAATCCCTTGGAGACAAATTTAAAAATCATCAATTATGTTAAGCACTCTCCCATTTTTAGGCATACGTGCAAGGAAGTGTGATCCATTCAAGCAGCTGTGGCCTGAGTTAAGGACTCCCCCGCCCCCCCCAATCACTCACTATGTAGCACCTGCACTTTAAAGACTTTCCCCCTCCTGTGGATCTTACTTCCAGACTTATAGTCCCCTAGTTGGATGTTCTGGACTGCATTTGCTAGCTGCTACTGACTCTATATGCTCCAAATCCTTTTAAGTCTGACTGCAGCTTTGCTGAAATCTTGCAGAGCCTAAATTGAAAACTTGGAAGCTTTACTCTGCAAGCTGGATATTTCACTGCAGAAATCAAACACAGGGGGCTTTTGCCCTGATTCATATCATACTAATCTTGAAATATGTTTTCTTAGGCTTGCTTTCCTTGAGCAGGGGTTTTTCACTTTTGAACTGACCTCTGTATTTGTCTCTTTAATAAACATTTCTCCTGTACTAATAGCTCCATGCAATGAACATCTTCACTTGTTGGATTTCTGCATATCAAACCTCTGTTAAAGGCTCAGAGGTGCAGGTCAGGCAATTCCTACACACACACACCCCAATCTACTGCCGTTTGGCAACTCAGACTTCAATCAGATATCATTAAATAGAGCACTGGTTTTAACTTCCTTGTATGAACTCTGGTGGTCTTCTATAAATAGTGTATAAATGAAATTGTGACTTCATATCAGTCACATAGCTTGGTAGGATGATAGTCTTTTACATTTTCAGCTACCCCTGCTGTCAGAACCCAGAACATGAAATGACCTTAGTTTTGAAATGGGCCAGCAATGCTAGATAATTCTTCAACAAGATTTTTAATTGTGCATCTGAAATATTCACAATGAATTTTGCTGAGAAATAAAAAAAGAAAAAATAAGGTGCAATATGAGATCCTTGGAACTATCCCCACTCGACCATGAAGCTCACTGGGTGACTGTCACTGCTTCTGCGCCAAACTTTGCTTTAAAAAAATGGGTCTAGTAGACCCAATTTGAGTTGCACGACTAAAATTGATTTAAAAAAAAATAATGTTGCAAAGGTTTTTGTAAGCAATGCCATTGAAGAAGATAACAGTGGTAACCCAGACATCATTTCTGGTTGTGAAGGAGCCCTCACAACAGTTCAGGCTTCAGGGCCCCCATAAAGTAGGTCCGTCATTGTATGCCACCTTGAGCTCCTTGGAGAAAAAGGTGGGATACAAATGCAACAAACAAACATACCGCTAGATTTTGCAGCAGAAAATCAAGATTGCACTAGTTCTGTGAGAAACCGTGTTGCATTTAGCATGTTAAAATCCCATTCAACTTTGAAGATCACAAGCCAACCTTAGGCCAGTCATTACCTTGTGGCCTATCCTACATCACAAGACACTTGTGAGGTAGATAAGATGGAGGGTGGGAAACCCTCTATATCAATGTTATCAAAGTTATAAATGTTCTGTTGTGAGCCAAAATGTGAAATGAGGTGACCATGTGCTATCAGAAAGATTAAAATCCCACATGAATCATGTACTAGTCGTCTCCTCCTTGCATTATATCTTATCTGAATAAACATTTCCTGTTCTGCTGGAGTTCTCAGACTTTTCGGGAGGTCTCTAACAATTCATTCTGGATAGTGTACACAGAAGGGGAGATTTATGATTATTGTGGATGCAAGGTTGGAGATCACTTTAACCTCAATTAAACAATAGGTACAGTAAATAGCATAACAAGAGGGGAAGACCTCCAAATAATATTTGGAACCAGGAAAGAATGAAATGAATTGCAGTTCTGCATACATACGTACAATGAAATGATAAGATGTGAGGCTGCCTTGAGGGTGTTTGGTATGTTTTTTTCTTCCAAATTTTCTTTATAATTTTCTTTATAACTGATAGTTTCTGAGGGTAACTAGCAACTAGGTGATTCCTAGAAAAGGATTTGAGACTCACACATTTATTAATGATTTGAGAAGCTTGTTGTATGGGAATGGAGGAAACAGTGGGGAAATATGCTTATTTTCTCCACCTCTATAAAAAGCCAGCAGGATACCCAACAAAGTAATGTGGGGCCCTGAAATACCAATAATCCTTATTGTTTCTTCTTTGAAAGGAATGCCAAGCACCCAAATTTGGAGGCCCCAGACATGTCTTGCACAGATATTAGACTAAGCAAATATTTCCCCTCTTGCTTGGTTGGAAACAGACAATAGTTTTTAGGAGAGTTAAAAGTAGGGCTTTTTTCAGCCGGAACTCAGTGGAACTCAGTTCCAGCACCTCTCAGGAGGGCACCATTGCCATTCTAAGAGAACAAGGGAGCTGTTCATGGTGCGTTCCTGAACCTCTGTTTTCTAGAAAAATAGCACTGGTTAAAACTGGTTGTCTGTGTTGTTCGCATGCATTTATTTAGAAGCATCGTAAAAGATACGAAAGACAGAAATGACGGTTCTATCATACCACTTTCAACTTTCTGACAACATTTGGTTTGCCTACAGCTAGCCCTAGCTAGCAAGCGAAAACAGATGTGATCAGTGGTGTCTGTTCTATTAGAAGCTTCAACCAGCTTCTACCTGCCTGCCTTATTATAGCTAATCTAGTGAACAGCGCTGCTTATTAGTTTAATAATAATATTCCTCCTTAGTCTCAATGTTGCCCTTGTAATACTCAGTGGGGAGGAGGATGGGGACAAACTTGAATTAGATGATTTTGTGGGCCATTTGCTCTGGTTCCAACTATTGTTGGAAGATAAAGAAGGAGGCAGTTTCTAGTTTAGTATGGAACGCCAGCCAAGGCCATTTACTATGTAGAGATATCCAGAGCCAGGCTTCTTGGGAGTCATCTCAGGACAGAGACAATATTCCTATTTAATCTGAGCTTGGAGCTACCCCTCATTAATTTTCTTTTTGTGCAGACCTTAAGGAGCAAGAGAAGTAGTCTTTTCTTGTGTACACTTCTAGGAACATATGTTGCAATGTTCCTTTGAAGCCCATGTGGTAATGGGCCGCAACCACAGGAGAAAAAATGTCACTATTCATCCCTGATAGACCCATTCTTTAGCTGATTGGTGTTGCTGGAATCTCTCTCAGAACAAAGTTTAATAGATGCTTCACGGCACAGTGGGAAACACCTTTAGTCTTGTTGACAGCGATCTGAAGAAGAGGCTGCAATGAAAATGCCAGTGCAATTTTAAACAGTAGTGATGTGAAACAGCTTCTTGGTAACGCAAACCAATGAAAAACACATTAGGCTGATGTGAGCCGTTTCCAAAGGGCAAACCTGGACAATCCACCCATCGCAGGGAAAGCATTTAATATGAAACTTGACAAGAATAGATAGCCAACTGCATATCCTACACTTCAAAAAGAAAGATTGCCATTTGAAACCAGGGGAGAGTGGCTTGGAATGCAGGCTGAGCTTCTCTCTCTCTCTCTCCTCTTATCTCTAAATAGCTTTGAACCCACATGGAAGTCACTTGAGGATACCCTTTTAAGGAATAATTGTTGGCTTAGGCTTTATGAATATGTTAAACTGAATAATTTATTTAAAGGGAATAGCAGCAAAGGCAGTGACTCATCCGAAGATGTTCTTTGCTGCCAAATGGATTGTCGAAGCAACACTAAAAATAGTTAATACTTAATTCTGTCTTAGGCCACTAACTTGAAATCTCCATTATTAATTAAAAGATGCACAAGGATGCAGGAGACAAGAGGTTCCTGGCAAATGAAATGAAATGAAATGAAATGTTCCTTCAGTGCCATGCTTGTTCAGCTTGTAGTCCACATTATCTCTTATATGGGTATGTTTTAATTTTAGGGTCTGATTATAAGGCCATCACTCATATGGTAGCTATGGAGAAAGCAGCCAATCAGAGCTTGCTGTACACTGGCCAGAGAATGTAATCAGGGCACATTTTCAGTTTCTGATAGGTTTGTTAAAGCAAAAGAGGACTAAAAACCTGGAAAATTAATGGATGCCATCTTGAATTCCATGGAAGAAAGGTGAGATATTAATGTACTAAGTCAACTGAGTAATATTTGAGAGTTGTAAGCCTAAACTCTACAAAAATGAGCCATCATCCTACCATGTTTCGTGACGGCTAGTCCTATAGTTCTGGAGATATTACCAGCTTTATTGAGATATTATTGTCCCATTGGAACTATGGAACTCCACAATAAACATACAGACTTGGAAGTGTCTCCTATTGATTCTCGTGGCTCTTGCTGCCAACCCAAATGTACTTTGGATCAAAGCCTTAATGATTCAAGTGCTACCTGTGTCTGCACTAATGATACCTTTCCACTGTCCAGGCCTCAGATGCGGTGGCAACTAAGACAGGATTGCCTTGTGGTCGTCTGGTAATAAGGAAAGGAAATGCGAGTAATGTGGAATCCTGCTCCCATAAAATATTCTGCCCAGTTTTATAAATCCAGGAGGTTTGGCTACTTCAAGTAAGTTTTGGAGAAGCACCAGTCAGGCTGTGAATGCCCAAAGTGAACCCAGAGTCCAGACTGTGGTGTGTGCAACTTGTTATAACTTGCTTTCTGTCACTTCCTGCACTTTGACATTCCCCCCCCCCCAGCTTTGAAATCCATTTCTGACTCTGCCACAAGGAAGGAAGTAAAGCCATTTATTGCTTCTCTGCAGCTATTTCTACTGAACAAATAAGGTTGCCACCGGGTTGGTGTTTTCTCTCTCTCTCTTTTAATTAAGCATGGTCTTTTCTGGGTTGGAGCCTTTTATTCTTTATCTCCGCTGCCATTTATTTATGTCCTTGCTCCATTGCTGTTTCAACCCCTGTGGGTTCAATATATTCCTACCTCTTCTTATGTATTACATTTCATTCCTATCCTGCTCCATGCCAGAGATTCTGAGCAACATGCAAAAATATTTACAATATTACATGTTATTAAAAAATAACTAAAGACTGGGACTTTTCTATTCACAGTGTTCTTTTTGGGAGGGTGTGCCATCTCTTCCACAGGGCTGACCCAAGATATCTCACTGCCTGAAGTGAAGCTGCCTGCATCCCCATTTCACATATGGAAGGAGAGTTGCATACCCCTCAATTGTCCCAATTTGAGTGGGGCATCCTGGAATCACAGAAGCTATCCCAGCTTCTGACTGGATCCTGGAATGCCCTGGTTTTTTCGTCCGCTGGCTCATCCCAAGCACCAAACCAAAAGACACTCATTTCTTGGTCTTATGCTCTCATGCAACTCTCATGCTAGCTCCTGCAAGAGCTTGGGACCAAAAAATGAGCATCCCAATTTTGATCACTGGGATGTTGGAGGGTACTGGTGACTGGTGGGGAACATCCGCTACACCTGAGGGTAGCAGGTTAGTTTAGGGGGCACAGTTCTGCCTTGCAACAGAGGTGGAATGATCAGGAAGCTGTTGCCACTCCCCCCACCTAGCTTCCACTCCATCACTGGCTACCTCACTCTGCCAAATGGTAGGGCCAGTCCTCCCCCAGATGTTTTTCATCTGGCTAGTACAGTAGCTGTTACTATTGTGTTTGCTTTTGCCCCTGCAACCATAGAGTAGAGGCCAATGCTGTAGAGAAGAATCAGAGGCATACTCTTCTGTCTCTCAAAACAGAAGAATGAGACCAACAACTTCGCTGGAGAACTGCACTGCAAAATTCAGAGAAGTATGGCTGTGTTTCAATTCACATATTGTTTTCGAAGATGCAGATTAGGTTCACCTTTAAATATGAACTGAATTGAATTTCTCTTCATTCTCTACTATGTTCTACCTATATATTTATACATAAACAGATATTACAGAATGCTCTCGGTCCCAATCTAGTACAGAGCGAAGGGTGCTCTTAAGGCTACTTATGCGAATGGGGTTAAGCACATTTAATGTTGTGCTGCATTGTGGCTAGGGCTCACTGAACCCCCCCCTTCTCCATGCTATTTGTAAGTGGCAAATTTGGGGAGAGAAAGAATTTGCCAAATATTCTCTGTGGAGAGGTGGAATTCTGACAGGTGAGGGCAAAAAAAGAGAAAATCCTCTGAAAACAGATACTCACTTACCCACATTGAATGAAACTCTATAGTTGACTTATATTGTTGGATGAAGAGAGGAAGAGTGGAAGGCATAGGGGCCAAGCCAATTGTTTCTTTTAACAATATATTTGATGGGAATCCACAGTTGGACTCAGCATTCTTGACTCCACATGTGGGTGATGAAGTTGGGAGATACATTCTTCCAAATATTATCCAGGGGAGCTTGGAATTCTCCAACAGTTTGGTGGGGTAGGGAGCCTTAACAAGGAAATTACTAGATAATTTATCCAAATACTATTTTCTGAGACATTGTTGCTCAGCCCTGATAGTGGCCTGTAATTAACAATATCCGTTTACTTATTAGTGATTATTAGTAATCTATTTCTCACTTTTATTCACTTAAGTGTAGTTGAGGTGGCATACAATAACTACAGTACACAAAATACAAAATCATAAATGAGGCTGTAATCTTAACCCCATTTATTTGGGAATAACTTACACTGAATTCAGTGGGATTTACTTCTGAGTAATTGCAGCCTGTGTCCAGTTGCTCTCTCCAGAGAAAAGTGACCCTGAAAAGCATTTTTCACTGCTTGTGGAGGCATACAAAACAATGCATTCATTGAGAACTTTTCCTTAATATATCTGCTGAATCCAAAACAGTGTTACTGATCTCTACTCTGGGAATCCCAACCCTGACCCTTCTGGATAAGCCAAAAGTCAAACACTTTTAACAGGGCTTCTTCTCACATCTCTCTGTTTTCTGACACATTTCTAAGCCTTGCCTTGGCCAGTCTGCATTCTGGTGTTAGGTATGGAGACAGATATGAATGTCAGCAATGCCTGGAATTTTCAGACATTCCTATGCTAATTTTCCGCCCACTCTGCTGAGCCACATTGTCCACCTGGGAGTTACTGGTAAATGCTGTGCTGTGCTTTAAACATGTGCTGCATATACTGCATGGTGGTGGGCTTCAAAGACATCTGAACAAGATCAGACAAGAAAAGCCATCACACTGTTATTGACATGTTGGGCTTAGAACTCATGAACAGGATGAAAAAATGACTAAAGATGACACTGAGATCAAATAGTGAAAGAATAGAGCCTGCATAATTGTTGCCAGCAGCCAGTCTAATTTCTTCCTGGTATTTTGGCCCCTTGTAAATTCCAGCTTTGTCAATGCGGACCTTTTAGTTGCGAATTTGTAATATAATACAATACCGGTACTTTGGCATTCTCACCTTCTCCTTATAATTCAGGGTCTGAACCATGCAAATGTAATCCCTTGTAGTTTCATCATTCACTGTCTCCAGGCTTGCATGTGTACTTCCATTCAGTCAATGGCACAGAGTCTTACATGTTTCTTTGTCCCATTCTGGTAGACACCCCCATCACATTCACTCAGGTCCATCATTATGCAAACCTATTACCTACTTGGTCCCATTGCTTCAATCAACACACCGATTCTTGGCCTTATCAATGTTCCAATGATTCTAATCCGGGACCAGAGGGAGGAGAAGGTGTCACAGGACTGGAAGAAATTTAAAGACTATTTAGTTAAATCAGTAAAATTGAATATTTGAGCAGAATTAAATAGAAGATCGGCTTTAGTAGGTTTATGTTAGATAAAATTGTTAGGAAGACATTTTTGTGTGAAAGATTTATTTGTTAGAAAATATGTTAAGATTTGGTGTTTAAGTTAAGATTTATATGCGATTAGGTATTTGATTAAGTAAAGTTAAGCATATCAAAAATGGGGCAAATGTTAATAGAATAAGATACAAAGCTACCTAGAAGATATATATGATTCTGAAGACAGTGGAGGGAATGGGGGAAGTCCCCAAAAACAGAGAAGATAGTACCAAGAAAAGTAAGAGGATAAGTGTTAGTTTAAAGGTTTGTATATGTTCCTTTTTATTGTAATTGTTTGATTGTGCTTATGTATTGTGTTTTTGTATTGTTAATGTTGATGTTTATGTTATGTTTTTCTTTTGTTTTAATGGAAAATAATAAAAATCTTATAAAAAAAAAAATCAATGTTCCAATGATTCTTGGCCTTGAGAACTTTCTAAGTCTTAACCTGTCCATACTACCTACATGTCAACACAGCTCCTCCACTCTATACATCCTGTCTTTGCCCAGCCAAACTGGCTGTTCACTTCTGTCAAAGAAGATGGCCCATTTGTGAACATTCTGTTATTTTGAGCTTCAGTCTTTCAGCAGTTAGCATGACATCATGACATCGCAGCCGCTTACTTGCAGAGCCTGTACCATGGCCATCTTCATTACAAACCTCCTTAGCATATTACAATATGCATTTCTGTATCTAAGAAGACTTTTACTATATTTCTGTCACAATCTTTATCTGCTTAAATATAACCAGTTGCTTACATGGCAGCTAGATGGCACCACTTGCTATAATACTTTCTTTTTAATTTTTGTTTTAATCAGTGCTTGTTTGGAGAGCTTTCCTGCTCATCTTTCTCAGCTATTCCTTTCGCCCAAGGCAATAGCTTTAGAGTGAAATGAAGACCATGAGTTTGAGATTATTACTCAGAAACTTAAAGGAAATTTGTTTTCTTATCAGTTTATCACCGATGCAGGATGAATTATAACTGAAAAAGAAAAGTGAAAGACTATCGTCATTTTGTTTTTAAAAATGAACATTTCCAGCTGTGGTATCTGTCATGGCTTGACTGTTCCAGCTTCAACAGATGGTGAATAAAAACCTATGAACATATTTTAATAGCTCATTTTATAGTATTTTATGAAGCAATCTTATGCTCCTTGGAAAGGTAGTGGAGGGGCTGTGAGATGCCATGGGGCTCCCTTTCTGTGGTCATAGACCTCATCACTACAGCTGTAGAATTTTTATGTTGTGAACTGCCCTGAGATCTATGGATGAGGGGTGGTATACAAATGCATGTAATAATGATGATAATGTAAATATATGAGTTCCCATTACTCTTCTGCCATGAGCTGCAATGGTGAAAGGGGCTGAAAAGGGAGATGTTGGGGATATGGTGGGATAATAGAATCATGGAATTTTAATGCAGGAAGGGGCCACAAGGGACACTATTCAACCCCCTGCAATGCAGGAATCTCAACTAAAGCACTTATGACAAGTGGCGATCCAACCTCTGCTTAAAAACCTTCAGTGAAGGAGAGTCCACAGCCTCTCAAGGGAGTCCATCCTACTGTGGATCAAATGGATCTTGGATTGGTAGGATCCAAAGCCCTCCTGTTCCCCTCATAAGCTCTCACGCCAACTGGAAAAAATATTCTTGGAGCTGGCATTGAAGAAGAAGAAGAAAAAGAAGAGTTTGGATTTGATATCCCGCTTTATCACTACCCGAAAGAGTCCCAAAGCGGCTAACATTCTCCTTTCCCTTTCTCCCCCACAACAAACACTCTGTGAGGTGAGTGGGGCTGAGAGACTTCAGAGAAGTGTGACTAGCCCAAGGTCACCCAGAAGCTGCATGTAGAGGAGCAGAGTCGTGAACTCGGTTCCCCAGATTACCAGTCTATCGCTCTTAACCACTACACCACACTGGCTCTAAAAAAAAATGTTGCAGTTATGGTTCAGGGGATATATATCTTTTAAACATACCAGTTCCAAATACATTGAAGTTGATGGGAGGAAAATTAGGAAGCACCCATCCCCTGCAGGGAAAAAGGAACAAGCTGCTGCCATCCTTCTATCGTGGCTGGTGCAAACTGGTAAGGATTAGAAATTGATGGTTTCTCTGCCAAGGAACAACCTCCACCCCAATCTCATTAAGATTGCTCTGCCCTTGTATCTTCTAGCTGAGTGTTTTGGTAAGTTGGTTGCAACAGTGGCTAATAAAATCACTAAAACAAAAAAAAAAAGTTGCAGTTATGGTTCAGGGGATATATTTCTTTTAAACATACTAGTTCCAAATACAAGGGGTGATATTTGAACTATGTTTTACTCAGTGAAGATGCATTGAAACTAACAGTCTCTACTCTAAGTAAAACTTATATCACTCCATATAATTATGCAAGTGTTTCCAGGGTGTAGCTGCAGGGGAGGGGCATAACTTCTGATTATGAAGATGAATTTGAAAGTGTTTGGTTGATGGCTGGTAACATTCAAGATCAAAGCTTTCTCTAAGTTCTCCTAGCCTCTCCTCACCATTAGAATAAATTGTGCAAAATAAACAAATGTCCATTTTTTCAGTTTCTGCGGGTGGCAGACTTCAGCTTTGTTTGAGATCAAAGTTGCTGGATATTTCCTCCCCTTTACACAGAGTGTGTAGCCCTGACTGTAGACATCTGTCAACAAAAGCATCCACCAAGTTGGGCCTCCTAGCTGAGCACATGCTATTTATTTATTACATTTGTGTTTCCACACCACCTTCCTCCAAGAAGTTCAGGGTGGCATTTGAGCCTGATGAATGTGAAGTAGCTTCAGCTGAGAGAGAGAAACCCAGTGATTTGCCCAAGGCCACCCAGTGAGCTTCTTAGCTGCGTTTCCCAGGTCCAAGCTCAACACTTAACCATCATACCACACTAGAAGAAGCTAGATCTACAATTAATTTTTAATTGGCCTCTTCAGCATCTGGTGACATCACATGGAAAATTTAAACATAAGCAAAACCCACAGAGAAGAACAATAGTTTCAGGAATGTGAAAAGGCATTCTCTTGTCTATGAAGAGATGTTTTCCGTTTCTAAAGCTCCTCTACCTGACTTTTATTTTCACCTAGTTTGTAACAAATGGAGCAGAACATCCCTTCCTGAACACTTCAGGAGCAAAAACAAATGGGCCAACTTGAAAAAGTCAGAAAGAAAGGTGGTTATTCAGCCCTGACTACCTCTCAAGAAAGCCCAGGAGACACACAGTAAAGCTGTACAGCTAGTTGCACAGAGCAGAGCTTTGGAGCTCAAGCATGAAATTGCACCCTCCAGTTGCCAAGCCTCATTTACTTTTCTCTTTGGTTTCCAGCAAGGGTTTCTCTGAATAACCAACCACTATACTGCTTCAGCTAAAAGAGGGAGATAAAGAAAGGGGTGGTAGAAGCAATGAATTTACTCACTTATAAATTGATGCACAATCTAGTTCAGGGATTGGGACCCTCTGGCTCACCAGATGACTCACAGCCTGACCATTGGCATGATGGGAGCTGGAGTCCAGCAACGTCTGCAGGGCCACCGGGTCCCCAACCCTCATCTAATGAATACTAGAGTGGTTTGCTGGAACCTATTTAGTGCCTGGTGAAACAGGGTAGCCATGGGTGGAATCCAGCATACCACTTCTCAATCACACCTCCATCTTCTTTCATTGGCCAACAGGCAGAAACGTCTAGGCTGCAATTAGAAGGATATCTCCCCAAAACTTTATGCTTCATAACTTTCTTTCTAGAAGGTCTAGAGTTTAGTTTAGTTTTTAAATGAAAGCTCAGAGTCACTCCTGAAAAACTGTTCCAGATGCCCACTGAAATGCCATGGGAGGGGGCATGGAGGCTTCTTAGGGAGGGTCAATTCTCCAAAATCAGAGAAGCACCTTATGTGAATTGCTTTTCAGGGGACTGGAGTGGGGAGGAAGCAGCAAGAGAGTTCTATTTTGTCAGCTTCTTTCAGCTCATCGTTTGTTGGAATCCAATTCAAAGAAAATCATAAATATATATTTTTTTAAATCACTACTATAAAAACTACCAATATTTGAAATCCAGCCTAAATAAGAGACTTACAATGTTTCTTTTCATCCTGATGATGGTGCACAGCAGGGCCACAACCAATAATGCCCCATGTTGTGTACCAAATAGATTTTACTTCACCAAAGAAGGGCCTTGAACAGAGCCTCACTGTACAACAAATTGAAAACTTGAAAACAAGTACATTTAAGACTTAGAAATTAAGTTGCATACTTCACATTGTCTCCTTTTAAACAAAAATAAGTTGCATGGGCATGCAACCTCTTTTGTGTGTAAAGTACTTTAATTTGGAAATTTTAAGGGTTTAATGCTGTCCGTTATGGAAAAGAAAACAATTAATAATGCGGAGGTGGCATGGAATGCTTATTTCTCACACATGTGGGTCAGGGTTTGTGTTGAGTAATTCTTCGCCAAGTTGGTTAATCACTGTGTTATGCAAGGAATTTCTGTATCCTAACCAAAACAAGCCAGGGATTCTCTTTAGCCGCATCATAAAATTGTTATGACGTCTCTTGGAGTAGAAAAAGGATACACACATATATACAGTCTTTGTCCGTAAAAGATTCCTGTCTCTCATTTGGTTTTTTTATGTTATTGGCAAATGCGGCTGGAGCAGTGGAACAAAAGCAAATACTGTCTTTGTATTTTCAACACAGACAAAGGGTGGATTCTTCAATTTTGAAACATGTCACAACAGGCTACTTTGAGTTGTTCTTGAGCCTTGACCAAGGCTTTTGTTGCTTCCCTTCAGTGGTTGAAACTACCAGACAAAAATGGTAGTGATTATTTAAAATAAGGGGGCGGTGGTGGAAGAAGCTTGGGTCTTGCTCTGTTGTGTTTCCTTCCCTTCAAAACTCAGATTGGTCCCATTTAGTTGGATTCTAGCAGTTTGAAGCGTCACAATCCTAGAGAAATTGCTCCATCTGATGTTTGCTTAGAGAACATTGGGGGGGGGGAGTGCATGTGGGGATGTATTCACAAGAAATATTCAGTGAAATTGACAAGACAAAATAATTTCATTTAAAAATTGTGATCTCCACCTAGAACAATCTTAAATAGCTAGGCTAAGAAAGAACTACAGCTGTGTCTGGCCCAAGACAAGTCAGGGCACATAGTAGTATCTGGGTACCCTAGGCCAGCCATGTTATTTTGGCACCCGCGACAGAAAATCTGGCCCGCCTGGCAGAAAAATTACAACACAATTAGTTTAAATATACAATAATAAGTTTCAAGGTCTAAGTTCTTTCAAGGTGTCCAAAATCAGCTGCCTACTCTGCTGAAAACCTTCTATGCTGCCAAGCTTATGCAGGCAATTAAGATAGGTATCTTTCTGTTAAAGTTAGTTGATCTCTGATTTTAATTTTTTTACATGGTTGCTGTAAACCACTTTGTTTGTTTGTTTAAAAAATAGTAGTATACACATATTTTAATAAACAATTTAAAAAAACAGTGAGTTCGGTACTGTGTAAAAAAAATGTTACCTACCCCTGCTGAGGTAAGGTCACACTGCACCCACAAATTTAGAGGTTTACTGTGATACATTCCCTGCCTTTCTGTTTGACTGAGAGCTATAAACACAACAATAATTTCCTTTAAGAAATGCTATGGCAATGTCACATGTAAAGCATTTTATTTTTCATACTCTAGAGGTTTAAAGGTCAAGGGACTCCTGACTGTTAGGTCCAGCCATGAACGACTCCGGGGTTGCGGCGTTCATCTCGCTTTACTGGCTGAGGGAGCCGGTGTACAGCTTCCGGGTCATGTGGCCAGCATGACTAAGCCGCTTCTGGCAAACCAGAGCAGAGCACGAAAACGGCGTTTACCTTCCCGCTGGAGTGGTACCTATTTATCTACTTGCACTTTGACGTGCTTTCAAACTGCTAGGTTGGCAGGAGCTGGGACCAAGCAACAGGAGCTCACCCTGTTGCGGGGATTCGAACCGCCAACCTTCTGATCGGCAAGCCCTAGGCTTTGTGGTTTAACCCACAGCAGCACCTTCATCTAGAGGTTTATGTAGAAAGGCTGTTGCATGAAAAGATTGTCTATTGTGATGCCATCTCCTTTTTGTTCAGATTACATTAAGATTTATGAATAAAGCAACTGCAAAAAACCCCTTTAAACTAGCGTCTCATCAAAATAATTAGATTTATTGTTCATGAATGACGCTGAACTGGAATTCGATTTAAAACAAACTCCTGTTACCCTTTCCACAGATATACCTATGTTCTATTATTCATGGGCCTGGTCTGACTCTTCAAATCTATTTATCATTTATTTTAAAAATTGGACACTGCCATTTCTTTTAACTCCTCATAGTCTCTTGACATATGTGGACACTTTATATCAGCACATCAATTAGGTAAACCTCATTTCTTCCAGACAATGCGAAGCAAATAAGACTTGGTGTAGCTGCAAACTTTTGTTCTGCATCAATTTATCATGATTTGTGGTGTTCAGATAATGATCTGAACAAGTCTGCATCCTGCACCGTAAAGAATGCGTTTCCTGTATATGTCAGTAAACAGTATGATACTCTTTAGTACTATTCAATATGATATCAAGGAAGATATGTTCTGCTTTCAGACAGATGCAATAGTTAATTACCGGTAGAAGCTTTGTGCTCCTATAGTCTGGATATTGTTGCCTGCTTGAGCAAACTCTTTAAAAATCCTCTAATTCTTTCTTTCTGAGTTATATCATACCTGTACTGGAAAATATTGACACTTAGTGGCTGAGAGAAAAGTGTCTGCATGGTGAGGGCAAAGACACCTACTGTCTGTGCACATTTGAATGTGCAGTTGTGCATGCACAGACTAGGTTAAAAAAAAAAAGACATTTTGAACATTGGGTAGATCCTCCCACTTTTGTTGTGCTTCCCAGTGGCATGCAGCCATATTATGTGCTCCATGAGCAGCAATGTGTTTGAATATAGCAACCCCAAACCAAAACACCATTCAGTACAGTGCTGCCTTGCAAATATAAGGGGCTGTGATGTGGATCCAGCCTTAGTTCTCTGAGAGAAGTTATATTTTAAGAAATAGGTGGTTGGGGTTGGGGGTTGGGTTGGAATTACATTTACAAAAGTCAATTTGCTGGAGATTTACCAGGCTTCAATAAGCTGGCGGTGGGGAAAGTCTAAGAGAAGAAGGGATAAGCAGATTTAGCATGTGCACTAAAAGGAAACAGTACTTCCTCAAAGTGATTCTCAGTACTGTTTTGAAGCTGTTTACTTCCTATTTTGATACCTACAGCAACAAGCGTCCAGCCTAGTCTCTGATTGGCCTTGGGCTCTGTTTTGTTTATACCAGCTTCCCATCAGGAAGCAATCATGATAAACTCTGTGACTCTGTGCTGGATGGTTTTTCCACACTGTGTTATTGCTTTTAACTGATAATGATGGGAACACGGTGCTCTATTCTTGTACTGATTTATTAGGAAGGCTAGGCTGAGCTACCGTTTTTCTGCACTGTAAGTGCTTTTTTCCGCTAGAAGAATAAAATACAGCAAAACACTAAACATTTTGCAGCTGGAAGCTATCTCGTGATCCATGTGCCCTCCTGCTTCAAAATGCTGCTATGCCTGAGGTTCTTTTTCCTCTGAAGCACACACCGATAAAATGTGGCATATTGAGCAACACAGAAAGTTCAGTCTAGCTCAAGTAAAATGAGCCAAGCCGCCCTATGAATGCACTAATATTTCAGTGACGGACAGCACCGGGTCTGCCATTGGACTGACTGGACATTACTGGTTTGATTGAGGTCTTTCTTTCAGAGGCCAGTTCTAGCTTTTGCAGAAATCTCTTGCAACTTGGTTTAGAAGGGCCATGCAACTGGTGAGGTAAAGTGAAGGCATGGCCAGTAAGAAGCAGGGTGAATGGAAACTGCAGAACACTCTCGAGTCACTACACGATTACCACATGACAGTCTGGTGGGGATTCCCAGGCTGCTTTTGGAGGTGGAGTTTCATTACAATAGTTTTACTGGTTATAATGCTAGCACATCTGTTGTCATTTCCTTATACACTATGTACCTTATACACTGCAGTACCTGCTGCTTGATGGAGTTATGGAACTGTGGCGTTTTGATGGATCTACTGCCATGTCTTGCTAAATTTTGAAGGGGGGGGGGACTGCATGGTGGGGTGCCACCTCAAATGTTGTCATGTGAAACTACAATGCAAAATTCCTTTGATTTTCTGAGTTAAAGGGGTGAGAAACAGCCCCCCCCCCGAAAACAACACTGAAGTGCCCCAAACTTCCACTAGATTTTCAGAAGTGACTTTTAAATTGTGTGAAAGGTCACACAAAAAAGAGACAGGTAAGAAAATGTAAGGAAAAACATAATAAAGTGCTGTCTGAAATGAAGCCTCACTTGGCACAGCAGATGAGATGATGAGGAAAGAGGCAGCAGAAAGTGTCTCCCAGCAAGCTGGAATACATACTGAGTGAGAACAAATGTGGCAATACCTGTGTTTGATCCATTGAAATGGGCAGGGCAACCTGTGGCCCATGGCCTAATTTCAAAAGCCTTCTGCAAGTGGTTGGTAAGTGCAGACTTCTGACAAGCAATTCTGACTCTGGCAACCTGCAAGACAGGGAGAGGTGGCGGGAGAGACTTTGGTCCCACCCACCAGCACTTTCCTTCTTTTTATCTGTCTGGGGGCAGGGGCTGATTCAGGGGAGTGGGGAGAACTGTTATGAGAGGGGTTTGCACCCGTGGCACTCACTCAAAAACTGAAATGTGCCCACATTGCTGAAATGGTTGCTGACATCGGCTATTGAAAATCACAAAGTCCCTTAAAACACACACAAAAAAAACCTAATAAGCACACCTGCATATATTAACCCCATGGAAACCTGCTGGAGAACATTGCCAAATTATCATTATACAACATCCCTACTTGCAACCCCTGAATCTGCCCTCCCTTTAGTTGCCATGTGGTGGTGGCAGCTGGTAAATGCGTAAGCCCAGTTCCTCCCTACCTCCTCAGCTGTTCCCTAGTATTGGCAGCGAGATATGCTGCTCAATGGACCAAAGTTGTGAGTTTTCTGCCCTACTGACGATCAGTTTCCCCAGAATATCTCAATAAATTGGGACATGACTCAAATTAAAGACAATTTTGGAACAATGTCTGGTTATATTGCTTGTTTTCAAGCTTGTATAACAGGCCAGTGGTCGAATCAGAAGCCTTAAAAAAATATGTCATGATGCACCCAATTGAGCAGAATTGGTTGTAGCAACAGTGGTAAATTTTAAGGAGAGAGGTCTGGTGCAGATGTAACTTTCTGTGGCGTTAGATTGTGCTTTGTGGAAACAGACTTTTTACTGCTGCTGTGAGTCACTGTGGAGGAAACAGCTGTGGAACACCTGATCTAACAAGCAAAATTTCAAAGATGCTGAACCACCTGACTGTGGAATAAAGACTGATTGTACAATAACTGTTGGCGAACCCTTGCATTCCCCAAAAGAGCAATTCAGTGGTGTTAAATGTTTCTAGTACTTTAAGACGATAGGGTTTTTGGTGTGTCTGTGTGTGTTATCTGAAAGGAGTTATTTGATTTGTTAGATTGTATTTATGTCCTAATTTGGAATCTTTCAAACACCCTTGTGTTTTAAGAGCCTGGAAATAACCGCATTGACTATATTTGGTCCAGGATTTGTTACTTTATTAAAGCATTCATTGGTGATTTACAGGAAATTATGTCACCTTGCTCATACTTGCCCTTAGAGAATCAAGTCTCTAGGGACCTGAATGTGCTTTTAAGCACACCATCAGATGTGCTGAAGCAGCTATTGGAAGTCAGTGGAGGCTAGAAGAGTCACTCAGGGCAGGGAGTGAATTCTGCCTCCTAAACACCTTGGCTATAGGGGAGGTGTCATGGGGGTGTCCAGCTGCTGTGCTGCTGGCTATATAAGAAGAGTTAGGGCTTTTAAACAGATGATATTTTCTTTCCAAGCAATAACTTTTCAGTTATTCCACAGGCCCCTCTAGTAATTCTTCCACCGGTCCTGTGCTCACTCTCCAGTCCCTGCTGCTGCCCTCTTCCGGGTCTCCCACATCTGCCTCATTCTGACAACTCGGCATAGGGCACTCTTCACCCTTGCTGTCACTCCCCGCTCCCCAAGAAAGCCTCTTCCAGTTAATCCTCGCCCTCAGTGCCAGTCTCCTTCTCCTGTGAGGCATCTCAGCATTCCCTGCCTGCTCTGGCACCCTCTGCTGTGCCCTCTGTGTTTGGCTGATCCATGACACAACTCAACCAGTTCTATGATTCTATGAAATGTGGTTAATTAATTTTACTTGAATTTGCAGGTATGTGACAAAATCATACCTGAAAATGACAACTGTCTGAAAGCACCCTTGGCTTACAGATTTTATAGCAGTGGCAACTTGAAGTCTGACTGGGTGGTAAAACAATTGATGGCAGCTTTGCCACTCACTCATCCACTCCATGCACCATCTGAAAAACAACACCACAGTTGTTATCAGGCTGACTGTGGCAGATGAGAATGTGCTTTTAGTGGATGTCTGAAGGCAACTTGGATGCTTACATGCCCATAAGGAAAAATGGAATCCCTTACCACTGAAAAATATTTGATCATGTTGTTTGGGCTAAAATGACCACCCAGATATTGCTGCAGACCCACAAAAAGCCAGATTAGACAGATACAGCTAGTATTATGTCGTAAAACTGCCAGATTTGGATTCTGGTGGACCACAAAAGCATTCCACATAAACCAACCAATATTCAGCTTCTTTTAAGTCTGACTGTTTCAAAGCTATTCAGGATATGAAGCCATAAAGGATAACCAGCACTATGTAAATAAAGACGTGTGTGGTCATTGTATTTAGAGGTACTTTCAAACATAAGATAATCGGCCTCAGCACAAGAGCTTGGGTTTATTTGATGTATTTATTTATTTGCATTTCTATCCTGCCCTATTCTGAAGGCTCAGGGTGGGTGCAAGCAACTATAAAAGATTAGGAGGATAAAAATAACATTCTAAATGTATAGCCCATAACATTGCAAAAATGTTAAAATTCTGGCTAAATAAATAAATCCCTTAGCAACAGCATAACCCTGGACACAAAACAATTTGCCCTGGCAAAGAGGTCTTGTGAAGTATGGGGACCCTGTGGCCTTCCATATATTGTTAGACGCTCCAGCCACCATGGTCAGAGAAAATGTAAGCTGTAGTCCAACAACATCTGGAATGCCACAGGTTCCACAACTCTGCCTTACAGCAATGATCAAGTCCCTCAGGCTTGGACTTTAGTAGGTCTCCAAGGGAACATCTTCTACGGATACCCCTGTCTAAGAGCTTAGATAGTTGGTCACCAGGAAGAACGCCATTTCAGTGGTGGCAATCCATCTGTGCAACCTGTCCCAGGCAGATCCATAAGGCTCCAACATTGTTATCGTTTAGACACCAGGCTTAAGAGAGCTTGATATTCTCTAAGGATGACTGTGGATGACCTGTTGTTCAGCAACTTTTATCTAAATGGATTTTTACAGGACTTTATTCATTTGTTTATTTAAGGAATTTAGACCCTGCTGTTCACTATATTCCTCAGTTCTTAGAATGGTTTAGCAGTCAATCCCCTCTTACTCAATACTTCAGCCCAAACAGGCTCCCCAATGAAGACAATTTTCTTCTGGCAGGCTTTTTATTAGCATCAGTATTTTAAGCTAAATTTTGATGTTTAAATTATCTGCTATACTGCTCTTTTTAAAATTTAATTGTATATTTATTGAAGGTTGGCTAATTTGTTGTGTTGAGTTTCTTTCCTTTTTTTCTAAGACTGCTAGTTTTAGTATTGGAATGGTATTTCATTATACTGTTTTGTTTCAATGTTTTATACATTTAAAAAAATGCAAGGGTGCTTTGAAAGGTGGGAATGAAATGCATTAAATAAATAAATAAATAAATTTTGTTAGCTCTGTGAAGTAGATAGATGGGTTATGAATTATACAAATGAACAAATATATTATTTGATTTAGTGTAAGACAGTTTCCCATGTTCCTGTGAATAATATAGCTCTCCTCTCCTCTGCTAGTTAATAATTACTAGTACTTGGCTTACCACAGGAATGTCTGCTATTTTTACAAGACAGTAAGATTAACTCACACAATCCTTACCAGTATGCCACAAGCAAGTAACAAAAGGAAAGGAGGTACAGCACAGTCCTAGCAAGCAGATAGTGCCAGATGTCTCATACTGCCAAGCCTCATGCTGTAAGAGAAGAAGAGGAAACCAGAGAAGAACATCAGACAGACTGCGGGTAGAAGTAATTCTACATCTAAGCAAGACCAACAGAGTGAAATAAAACCAATATAGGGATGGGTTCACACATGCATGTTCATCATATGATAGTGGTTTCCATTAGCTGATCTGATTTGCTTGCACAAAACTTATGTGGGGATTAGGCTATATCCTGTTTTTACTGATCATTCATTCTTATTTGTTTGTGGGGATGTTATGAAACAATGAGCATTCATTCATCCTGATTTTCTTATGTGGTGTTTATAACAGGATAGTTCAGTCGGGAGAACATGAGACTTTTAATCTCACGGTCGTGGGTTTGAGCCCCACATTGGGTGCAAGATTCCTGCATTGCAGGGGGTTGGGCTAGATGACCCTTGTGGTTCTTTCCAACTCTACAGTTCTGATTCTCTGATCTTCCCATTAATCATTCAGTCCATTAATCATTCAGTCACCCCACATTTCCTATGCATTTTCTGTCACCTTCCTAACAGCAATAATATTTTTAAAATAAAAAGTGGATCTGTTGTGGTAGGACAACAGCAATCTTTAAACTATTGTGCAAACCTAAATTTCTGGTATATGACTGATTCCCTCCCACAAAATACTGACAGACATAACCAGTATGCATGTGCAAATTAGTCATTAGAATCTTCTAGCACCACAGGCACAACTTTCATATCCTCTCATGCTCAATGCTTTACAATAGTGTGGGTGGGGTCAGTGCATACTTTGATCTGCTGTCAATCAAATGCAGAGAAATCATATGAAATAAAACATTCCATTGCTTGCCCTTTAGTACAACATGGCCATATCAAGATACATCTAGGGGAAAATGTGATCCAAATGTTTTACAGACTTAATTTCAGATCATGCAAAGAGTCACTTCTTCCTTCATCTTACTCAGACTAAACATTTTAATAACAAGCCACATAAAAATCCAATTACAGATTTTCAGCAAAGGAAGGGCAGTTTACAATGTCATACTCACACCTTATAAAGACACGTATTAGATTTTCTTAGCTTGCTTGCACTGTGGCTCATATATTTATTCAGCCGCAAACAAGCGAACAAATGTTTGTCCTTTTTTTAAAAAAAAAAAGCTGACAAAAGTGAATGACTTTAAATGTATTTCTCTGTTAGCAGTTTTCGGCATCATTTTATATCTTCTTAATCGGGCAAAGATCATTTGAAAACTTAAGGCAGCTGAGAGAACAGTTTTGCAACTGAAAGAACTGAAGATTAGACTGTAATTCCTGTGCAGTTTGGGGCACAATTTTCTGCAAAAATAATAAAATAATAATAATATATACCTCACTTTTCACTGTGTAGGTCTTGAAGCAAATGAACACGAACATACCCTCCAACATTTCTCTGATGAAAATAGGGACGTCCCATTCCATACTGTTAATTATACTATTTATACCCCACACATCTTATTGGGTTGCCCCAGCCACTCTGGGCAGCTTCCAACATATGTAAAAACACAACCAAACATTAAATATTTAAAAAACCTTCCCTATACAGGATTGTTTTCAGACAGCTCAGGGGTCAGACAACTCCATACCCGCCAACATTTCTCCAATGAAAATAGGGACATCCTAAGGAAAAGCAGGACATTCCAGGATCAAATCAGAAACCAGGGTAGCTTCCCTAAATCAGGGACATCCCTGAAAAATAGGGACACTTAGAGGGTCTGCAAGAACTGTATCGAGCATGCTCAAGAGTGCCCAAGAAATGGAATGGAGTTATGATGATGAAAGGGTGTGGTGATGCTAGTCAGAGTAGGTTCAAATCTCAGTGGCTCCCATTATGTTCAATATAAGACTAAGTAAATGGTCTGTATTTAGCATGACGGGGGGGGGGGAGCTGCCTTCTCTCAGAAAAAACAGGAGCCCACAAATGCAGAGTTTTAACTGTTCCAACCCCCTCCCAAAGTTATCTCATTTAAGTACACTTCACTATGTAAGTAAAGGATATTAATTCCTGTAGGAAGCATTAAAGTGATATGCTTGGTACTGTATTGCCAATGCACTGAGTGCAAACCCTCAGGATTGATGTGCTGCCATCACCACCGTGAATAACCACATACCACATGGTGTGTAGAGCCGGCACACTGCATGTTCTCCCCTTCCGGCGAAAGACTTTCTAATGAAAAAGTCTTATTTCTATTACTACCTGCTGATAATAATTCTGAGCATTTTCCTTGCTACTAGAGCGACTTTGACACATGTATAAGGCACCTTTCCAATCTGACCAAGGGCAGTATTCAAGTAAATAATTGCGTAAGTAGAAAGTATTCCGTTCAGTCCTGTGCCGAGCTTGTCTGAGGCCCAGAGCGGGAGTCTTGTTAGAATGAAGTTCTAAACTCAACGTAGCTGGTTCCTAGTGTGGTGCCTCGGCTGGCTTAGCTCTCCAAGGTCCAGGGCAAGTGTACCTGGCTGCCCCCACCCCCAACCATGGGCCTGCTTCTGCTTCCACAACAAGACTTCTACCTCCCTTTTCTCCGCTTGCCTTTCCCTAGATGTGTTTTGGAGGGTTGGGGGGACCCCATAACAGATGTAGTGAGTGTGCAGGGGGGAGGGAGGAAGTCCCACTCTGCCAGTGGAAATTGTTCTGTCCATGCAACACTGCCTCAAGCAATTGCAGCTTGCTTCCAGATATGTGAGATTCCAAACATCTGAAAAAACAGCAGGTCTTTGTGAGTCACTAACGTTTGGTATGCTTTCCCCCAACAATGACTGGCCTTTCTTCTTATTGCTTGCCCTCATACCCTGAACACTCTACTTTTAATTCTGCTGCTGTTTGTTATTGTGAATCACTTCATACAGCAAAACAGTGATTCTGTTTCTCTGAAAAAGGTAGTTATTGGGGAAATCATTTGCAAGTCATACTGTAGACTTGGCAACTTGCCAGCCATCCATTATGAAGTGATCACCGTCTGTTTAATGGGAAATCCCAGTTCTTATTCCCTATGGGGTTTTTGGTAGGTCTGAAGTATATCTTTGTGGTTAGGGGGAAAAGACGTTTACTAAGGAAGCAACGTGTTATGACCTCAGGCAGTGTGCCAAGTGCAATAAAAACTCACTTTTACATGTCATTTACGCATTCAGAAAGATTTAGAGAGACTCTGCTGCATATCTCTTCATACAGTTGCCAAACTTCTGTAGGCTCTTATCCTCAAATATAACGAGGCAACATTTAACACTTCTCTGTGGACCAAGAGTCAGGGTTTTTTCCCATCTAAGTTTTCCATTGTGTATTTTCCCTTAAAACTCTGCTGCTCTTTGGTATCTTAGAGTTAGCAGAAGGAAAACCCCTCCTAAACTGATTACAGTATGTATAACTGTTGACTGCAATAGTACTGTATATGGAACAGTTTAATCCACCAGCAGTAATATCCACAGCAAGCAGAAAAGCAGGTACTTTTGTATCCTCCATGCTACCAACTCATGGGGACAGTGAATTAATTTACAAATGTGGCAAACTACTGCTGCAGATGCTGTTTCATAAAACCTCTTACATTAACTACACCTGTGAGGAGCCTGAGTTGAGTAACTGGCTACACCCCATACATTTAAAGCACATGACTTCTTCCAAAGAATCCTGGGAACTGTGGTTTGTTAAGGGTGTTGGGAATTGTAGTTCTGTGAAGGGTGAACTACAGTTCTGACTATTTTGGGGGGGGGCAGGTGGGTCTTGTCCTTTAAATGTACTTTAAACATATACTGTACGTAGTTTGTACTCAGCCAAAGTAGCAAGGAACCCATGTCTCCAAATGGAAAAGACCACAGGAAAAGGAAAAAGGAGTTGCCCAGGGTTATAGGGAGGGGTTTGGGTTGCAGAGCAGGAGAATAGGGGAGCAGAAAAAGCAAATACATGTAGCAAGGAAAGGGCTGCTCTGGAAAGTGGAAGCAACAAACAGGTATAGCTTCGCTAAACAAAGGGGAATGGTATTAAGAAGAGGCACCAAAACATAGTTAGGAAAGAGGGAGGAAGTCTGACTTGGTTGATATCCTGAGGGTAAATATCTTTGGTCATATAAATGCATAACTACTTTTAACTTGGATTTTGTTATTTCTCTTATACATACTGTGATGTATGAATTCAGATAAATGTATGAATGCCTGTTCTGGGTGAGTTGAAGTGAGTTGAAGGAACATTTCAGACTCTTGTTTCTGGACTATCAAATTAACATTGGAATAGGACCCTTAAATAAAAAATGGATATAAATGCTCTGGAATTAACAAGGCAGCAGGGTTGCAGCCTTGTTGCTGAGATCAAAATAAGACATTTAAAAGCACACACAGCAGGAAAGAGAAAGCATGGCTCCTCCTCCCCCAGGCCTCTCATTGCACAACAAATGAGGTATGAACAGGTGACAGCAGCAGGTTGGAAAAGAACAATCCTGACTTTCTGCTAGAATTGCAGATTTAAAAGTTGTTCATATTGGAGCTGTACAGCGGCAACCCTGCAATCTAGGGAGTGAGGTTTTCTGCTAGGCCTCTAATGCAAGCTTTTGATAACCAGGAAGCAGCTCCACAAGGCCCAGCCTCCATATTCTGAGGAGAAATTAGTAATGAATAAATTAGTAATAAATAAATAAATTCTGAGGAGAAAATTAGAAGTAAATAAGTAAAGTAAGTAAGTAAATAAGTATGAGGGAGGTTTGCCTTGATCTTTAGACAGGAGTCGCTCCAAAGCTTCATGAACTGGATTGTAAACCTGTGATTTTTAAAAGGGGCTGGGTCAGTTATTGGACCTAGGGCACTTGTTAACTGTTCAGTTTGTGAAGTAGGATGGATTCTTATCAGTTTGAGGACGGAGCCAGGATAATTTTGGTCAGAGGATCAAAGTGGGTTATAAGGCTTCGTGCAATAAAATTACACCACACCACCCTCCTCAGATCTGAAGGTATGTGGTATATTCAGCAAGTTACCTGATGCCAAGCTGGAGACAAACTATCAAACGGGAAGCCAACATCTTTGACAGTTGGTAACCCAGTTCTTGACACAGATTATGAACCAGGGGTTGGGGTTTGTTTGGTTTTTTCCTTCCAAGAGAAACAGAGAAGCTCCTTTGATAGCGAAGGACCATGAAAAGCAGCACTGCTGAATTCAACTTCCCAGTGTTTCTAAGAGCAAAGAAACACCTCAGTCTCAGGCCTGCTGCAGCAGACGTCTTCTCCCCCTCTTTCTTTCTTTCGGTAGGTATGTCTTAATTCAATGTGTTTCTAAGAGTGAAGAAACACCTCAGGCCTGTTGCTGCAGACGTCTTTCCCTCCTTTTCTTCTTTCCTCCCTTTTGGTATGTCTTAATTCAGTTTTGTGACATCTGTTTTTCCTTAGCTTCCTCTTTTCCATCAGACTTCCGTAAATTAGTTTTCTGAGAAAGTTCTGGGGGTAGGGTGTGTGGGTTTCTAGATTTTTAATGGTTCTCATTTTTATATGTAGACCGCCTTGAGTTCTGTCAGGGAAAAAGGTGGAGCATAAGTAAAAAAAAAAAAAATCAATGATGATGATGATAATAATAATGATGATGATGATAATAATAATGATAATAATAATAATAATAATAATAATAATTGTGTTGATAAACCAGAGTGTTAGGACTCTTCTTCTCAAGGCTTTCCAGTTTTAGAGGATTTCATGCTGAGGAACTGCACTTGTTTATAGAACTGAAGCTCTCTTCTCTTTATCCATTCCCCACGTGTCTGAGGGGGACAGAGAACAGGAGCTCTCATTATGGTGACAATAACATTTTGTTGTGATTATTTGTATGCTTTTAATAGAGCATATTTAGATAGTTTTAATTCTATAATTAATTGTTTTTAATTACTCCATTTTCTATGTTGTCAGTGGTTCTTACTTTTATCTGTAAGCTGCCTTGAATCCTGTCAGGAAAAAAGGTGGGGTATAAATAAATAAATAAATAAATAATAATAACATTATGGTAATATAGAGAAAAAACAAAAGTACAGTGCTATTTAAACAGGTTGTAGTATAGCACAACTGCAATGAAAAGTGTTATTGTGTAGCAGTAATTGTAGTAAATTACGGTAGCACCCAACTCATAAATATGCTTTTTTTTAAATGACAGAGGTTTTCTGTTGATTAAGTAGTATGTGAATTCTGTTAACTAAATAAAAGAAACACCTTTCTTTTAGTGTTCGCAGTCACTGAAATATTGCCTCATAAATTGCTCCCATTGTTTATTTAGGAAAGAGAAAATTCTGCTAAGCGATATGCAAAGAATGATACAAAATCAAATAGATACAACTTAAATGGAAAAAACGGATTGGAGAAGATAGAGGTGGGCCAGGCAGGGTAGAGAACATGCAGAGTTTATGTATATTCACTTGATATAATAACCATGCAGAAGAGCCACGGAGGAGACTCGGGGAGAGAAGCTGAATGAAAGTTTATTCCAGTCACTGCAGCAGAGAGGGGACTTCTCTGCCATTCTGTCACTGATAGCTGCCAGGTGGAACAACAAAATTTGGGAACTGGTTTTGGGGAAGGAGGAGCACGCCAGGGAACTACACATTTTGGCTTGTCCAACTAACTAGCCATTATTTATGCCAACCTGCCAACCTTTATCAATTCCTCTCCAGATGGTGGGTCTCTCTTAGGGTGCATCCAGACGTGTTTATTGTGGGATTGGTGCTCTTCGTACATGGTAGGGGTTTTTCCCCAGTGTTGAAATGGCATCATCATTGAAATGCCAACCATATCCTCTCTCCCCACGATTTAATTAGGATTTATTCTTTCCAGCAAAAATCAATATCTTTGTTGCCCTGGGTTTCAGAGCTGACTGAAAATTATTCTCTGATGGGTGACAGATCATCAAGTAGACCATAGCATTTAGAAATACCACCTGTATGATATACCCACACCACATTCCCCATTGTAGCTGCTGCTGGTGGGTTGCAGATTTGCAACATGATGGTGGTGATCAGTTCTAGATCCATCACAATGGCAATGTTCTTGACAGCATCTCCATGACAGGACTATGTAATGTGTTGTGGCTCTCGGTCAATGAGAGCTGTTTCAAATAACATTTCATGCTGAATTATACTTTCCCTGATTATCATGACTTTTCTTTGCATGCATGGAAAATACTCCGCTTAACAGTGTAGGATTTTAATGACCATCTGTTGTTTTTTTAATGTGTGTATTTTAGTGTTACATTTGGCACATGAAGTTCTAAAATGGCTGGGAGGAGGTGTTTGGAAAAGTTCAGTCCATATTTGTACAACTGCCACTGTTTAACGAACATCTCTAGCAACAGGGCAGTTTCAGAGTCTGAGGTGGTATACTATTGTAAAAACAGTACAAATCCATTAAAAACTGTCCAGTGGTGAAATTCTAGCAATATACAGTTGTTTGGGTGCTTTTATGTCTAGCTAATTTCATTAATATTGGTAAAATGGCCAATAGTTCTGAAGATTTACCCTTTGTCTTTTTGCAGAACAAGCACAACACAACAGTTAATGTACAGTATTGGTCTTGATGCTAGTGCAGCTTCCAGCTTGCCATGCCTCTTTGAATGCCATGTGGCAGTTATTTTAAATAAATAAACTATCAACCCCCAGAGCAAATCTGTAAAACAGCCCTCCGCATTTCTCTCTCTCCCTCAGCACTGCCTGAAATGGCTTGAGAAATGGGGGAAATAATTATAGGCAGAAATACTGAGCAGTGACAAGGAATTAAAAAGAGATGTTAGAACAAGGACTTCAGCTGGGATTCCTTAGGCCCAATTTAAACATTTGCATAGTGGCATAGTTGCTGCTGAAAATCATTTCTTTGTGGTCAGAGCTCCATGCAACTGAAGAATGTTTGAATCCACTTCCTGTGCAGGACGACTGATCACATGGGAGGTAGACCCACAACCATCTGGAGCCCTGAGCATGGGTGAGTGATATTTAGCAGCAACTATGCTGTTGCACAAAAGTTTGAACCGGGTCTGAATTTTCTGCTGCTGCTTCCAACTCAGGGTTGGCTTGGGGTTGGGAATAGATATTTTGATGTTGCCAAGCGTGTAGTAGCCACCTTGGAACTTCTTTTTTTGAAGGACAGAATATGAATCTTAATTGGTTAATTAATACAGTGCAACACTGAGATTTTAAGATAGCAGTAGCAAGGCTTAGTAGAACTTCACAGATATGTAGGATTGCCAGTTTGCATTCCAGAGATTGAGGATACACAGAACAATTGTACTAATGAAATGACACAACTGTCTCATGGGATTTTTTTTTTTTGGTATGGCTGCTAGCTTGCCACTTGTCCTTGTGCAGTACCAAGGGCAAAGTGTGGCATGCAGCAGGCGGAGAAGAGAGATCCAAGAACTGAGCTTCACCTCTCATTTCACTGGTACAAATGCATTAATCTCTGGGTTGCAAACTATGTATGCGGGAGGCAACTGTGGGTGCTTCTAATCATAGGTTGAATAGAGCCTCTCGGAATCTGGCAAATAACGCTTTGGACATGACAGTCTATAATATCTGAAACACAACTCAAGCATTTCCCATAACTATATTAGAGGGAGACATGCAAAACTCCCCATGCCAGCACATCTCTTAGAAGGTGGAGATGTGTGTTTTAATAATATGGGGATGTGGGAGAACAGAAACACATGAACTTTCTGTTCCTTCCTGCAAGAGAATGAAGCTGCATTTGACAGTAAATCACAGAGGGACTGTCAAGTTAGCCATTGATAAAGGGCTTACTTGGTCCAGCATGGTTGTCCTGAGATTCTGATTGAGTTCTTGCTGAGGATGTAGGAGACTGTACATACTAGGTGAGTTCTCAGACATGGACACCTCCTCTTGCTTGTCAAAACAAAATAAAAAACAAAAAAATTCCTTCCAGTAGCACCTTAGAGACCAACTAAGTTTGTTCTTGGTATGGTGCTACTGGAAGGAATTTTTTAATTTTTTATTTTGTTTTGACTACGGCAGACCAACACGGCTACCTACCTGTAACTGATCCTCTTGCTTGTGTTTTCCTCTTTCTATCCGTCCTTTGAGTCTCTTACATGAAACTGTAAGGGGTGAGGGAATGGTTGGAACATCTGACTGTGAACATAAACCCATAGTCATTTCCTCCTGCTGAAGCCCACCATTGACTCTTTTCTGGAAAACATGGTTGCTATGATCTAGATTGTCATAGAACAGCCAAGGCTTTTGGTTGATTGCTGTTGCCATGATTCATAGTAATAGCCTGAAGGAGAATGACACTCTGTCCATTACGAAAACTCTGAATGAATTGCCAGCTACCCATAAAGTGCTTGAGCCAGGGGTTCATAATTACTTTCATTAGTGAATATATAATTTGTTATAATTTTTGTGTAATCATGTTCCAGAGCCATATTTGCCAAACCTACATCTTATAAAATGTGTATTAATATAAACATTAATGTAGAGGTGCGGGGATTCGGTGCTGGAGCTTCCCGTGCGTGAGTCTAAGCTACCCACGCACGAGATACCAGTTGCCGGGGATAAGCGGCCAGCGTTCCGCGTGCGTATGGGCACGGGCGCCGGCCAAGCCTCAATATCTGAAGGTTCGTGAGTAAGACGGAAATGACTCTGAAGGTGCGTGAGTAAGTGGATGCCTCGAAACTAAATGGATGCCTCGAAAATGAATGGATGCCTCGAATCTATACTTGAAACTACTTGTGACCTCCTGCACTATCACTTAAAGTAAAGGAAACTAAACCAAGGGCAAAGTTAAAGCATTAAATGAAAAACCCCTGTCGTTTTCTAAAATTAAATAAAAAACCTTTTCCCCAGAAAAGACAGACACCGACGTTTCTTTTATGGCTTTGGCTGACCCGCATAGGCTCTTACATTTTGCTGTTCCTAGCCCTATGCTAAGTTTTCCCTAAACTCTCAGTCCCTACACCGCCAAATCTTCCGTGATGCTAAACTAAATAAAACTACACCGATAAATCTTCCGCAATCTAACCCTATGCTAGGTCTAAAAGCCTAACTAAGCCTTAACCGAAAGATCTTCCGCGAGCTAAACCCTAACTAAAATAAAACCATCCAACCCAGCCAGCCCGCTCCCAAAAACCCTTAAACTAAAACTAACTGAACTGAGATCCAACTGAACAAAACGGACTAACAATAATCTGAGATCTAACTGAACGGCTGTTCAATACTTTCTATCTGCCTAAAGCGGGGAGCCTCAGCCTTTTATTGAGAACCAGGTATGACATCACGATCAATATATTAACCAATAAAACCACTGTTGCTGCCCCCCAAAAAGGCGGGAAGCAGAATAAACGTCCATTGATAACTTTGAAAACCTCTGGAACTACAATTTTAGGCGGAGTAATCCCAGTGGCAAAATGCCTCCGCTCAAAAGTGAAAGTGAAAGCAAGAGTCAGTGGCAAGGTGCTCACTGACTCCAAAACGGAAGGATACGAAAAGTAGTGCATAATAACCATTAAAATAAACAAATAACCGCGGATCATTGACGGATCCACGAAGTGTATTCCCACATAGAGGTTTGTCTCAAACTATCACATTTTCCCTTTTGTGAAGCACAAACACCTCTCTTTTATTTGAAATTATATATATATATATATATATATATATATATATATATATATATATACTTTCTTATTAAAGTAAATAATTGACCAGCACAAAGTATAAGGTCATACTCAAATTCAAACTCAGATGGGCGAATATGCTAATTTTCTTTCTCTTTCTTTCTCATTTCTCCAATCTTCAATTCAAATCTCCACATTTCCACGTCAGTTTGCATTTTTTAAAAAGTGCATGAAAATTCATCAACATTTTAGTATAAATTCTAATATACACATTTTTGTATGCAATTTTGTCTAATATACATTTTTCCAAAGCAGTTAAAAAAGTTCCCTATTGTAATGGATTTTTTGTATGTTATTTTTATATGCACTATTTAGTATACAGTATGCACGTCTCCTATGGTGCTGGAGGAGACTCTTGAGAGTCCCGTGGACTGCAAGAAGATCAAACCTATCCATTCTCAAAGAAATCAGCCCTGAGTACTCACTAGAAGGACAGATCCTGAAGTTGAGGCTCCAGTACTTTGGCCACCTCATGAGAAGAGAAGAATCCCTAGAAAAGACCCTGATGTTGGGAAAGATGGAGGGCACAAGGAGAAGGGGACGACAGAGGATGAGATGGTTGGACAGTGTTCTTGAAGCTACTAACATGAGTTTGGCCAAACTGCGAGAGGCAGTGAAGGATAGGCGTGCCTGGCGTACTCTGGTCCATGGGGTCACGAAGAGTCGGACACGACTGAACGACTGAACAACAACAACATGCACTTCTGAAAACATTACCGTATTTTCCGGCGTATAAGACGACGCCCAACTTTTCCAGTTAAAATATAGAGTTTGAGATATACTTGACCGCAGATTCTCCACCCGGTGTATAAGACGACCCCCGACTTTTGGGAAGATTTTCCTGGATTAAAAAGTAGTTTTATACGACAAATATACAAGTACTTGGCTGAAGAACTCCATTGCAACATTTGGGCAAGTGTGGATTTTGAAGGATGGCAGTGTTTTGGAAAGTGTGAATTAGGTATTTTTTGCCTTTAAATACAAACTTAATTGAATTGCTCCTCATTCTCTACTTATGACTAGTTATTAAAGTACAAATTAACATGGCCACAGATTTTGATTCCTGATCCTCTGTTGTTTTGTGGATAGCAGAGCTGTATTAAATACTGCTGGTTGTGGGCTGCAGGTCAGTAATGAACATATAATTATTTGTGCCAGACAGAGGTTCAAGAACACTGTCAGCACTAACTTGAGACTGATTTCCTTTTCTAATACAGAGGAACAGAAGAAGCTGACTATTTATGATGCTTATCTAGGTGTAACCTGTGGTGAGTGCTTTTCAGTTTCTTTATCACTTTTGTTAATACACTTTATTTTCCTGTTAGAAACATTATTTTTGGAGAGAGAAAACTTTGCTGGCCACTTTTCTGTTTGTGTGCTGAGTCACTCAATCATACACACCCTAAGAACACTTATTTGGAAGTAAATTCTGTTGAATTTAATCAACCTTACATCTATGCATCCACAGACTCTGCTATAATTTCCATCTCCTCCTGAACCTACTACATTGTACCTCCTTTATCTCTCTGTCTTTCTTTCTTTGCTGCAATCACATTGACACATTCCTGAAATCTTGTTGGTGTTTGCATCAGCTTCAGCCAAACTATGCCTCAATGCATTCCACAAGAATTTCATATAAACCTAAGTACCGGCTATATTGTTTAAAGAAGACAGGATGGTATGTATAAGCAATAACACACAGCACAGCAGGATGAAACCTACCCTAGAAGTCTTATATACATACTGCTCTGGCAACATCAGCATGTACCACCCAAGGGGTGCAGCAGGATGCCATTTGCAACCTGAAGTTTGAAGCTGAAGAAGGAAGCAAAGGATTGTCCCTGACTTCCCATAGATATGCAGTTTGAGGTCAGTGTACATGCTACTCTGTGTACACTTAACTGGCAGAAAGCCCCGTAGTATTCGAAGAGGCTTCCAAGTACAGTGGTGCCTCGCTAGACGAAAATAATTCGTTCTGTGAGTCTAGCGATTTTTTCGTCTAGTGAAGCACCAATGCAAGTAGCGGTTTCTGCGCGACGGAATTTTTTTTTTTCATCTTGCGAGGCAGCCCCATTGACAATTTCATCTTGTGGGGCAGCCTTCCACTAGCGAATGCCTTTCGTCTAGCGGGTTTTTCGTCTAGCGGGGCACCACTGTAAACATGCACACATAAGGACAAGGGCAGCATTCTGCAGGCTACAAGTTTTGATTTGGCTACCAGGGAGAGCCAAAATATGTGGATCACTGTTTGAAAGAGGAATCTATGGTCTATCAATGGTTATTAACATTAGTAGATAAATGGAGCCTCCACCCTCAGGTGTCCACTGTGAACAATTTGCAAAACACCTTGAAGATTAAATAACTTAAATCCATACTAACTTGTTATATAAAACAAAATAGAAAATTCTTTCCAGTATCACCTTAGAGACCAACTGAGTTTGTTCTTGGTATGAGCTTTCGTGTGGTATCTGAAGAAGTGTGCATGCACACAAAAGCTCATACCAAGAACAAACTCAGTTGGTCTCTAAGGTGCTACTGGAAAGAATTTTCTATTTTGTTTCGACTATGGCAGACCAGCACGGCTACCCACCTGTACTTGTTATATAAAGTTATGGGATGCCCTCATGGTTCCCATGAACCATAATGCATTTCAATTTATGCAACCTGAGGAGGTGGACAAGGTCCCCTTCTTGCCTCATTAAGGCTGCTGGAAGGGCCTGACATTGGGTGGCAGGGGTTCTTAACGTCCAGTAGTCTTAAAGGATCCTTAATAAATAGCATATATATAGTAAGATCTTTACTAAAGAAATATACGCTGTGTCTCACTGATTTGAATAGCTATCAGACAGTTATAAAATCTACAATTTGGAAGGAAAGTGTTAGAGTGTGTAGTGGGGATACTGATATAGAGGTCCTTTTACTTTTCCAAAAACTGTTTTTGTATTCCTTCCTATGGTGGCATCCACTGTGCTCTTCTCAATTTCTTTGTGGTGGCTGACACTCCCTCAACCCTTGGTTCAGATCACATAACACCAATATTGGAGCAACTTCATTAGTACTCTCTTTGTTTAATAATGTCCGACTACTTGCATTGACCTTAAAAGCTGTTAAAAGTTGGGGGCCTAGGTTTCTCAACCCCGCCCCTTTGTTGGAAGAGTATCTGTTCATAGGACAGAACCCTCTGTTTTCCTTAGGTATGTCTGGGAATTTGGGTTGCAGCCTTATCAGTAGTGGCTCTCAGTTGTGAAATTTCTTATTCAATGAAAAGTGACTGCCCCACTTTGTCTGTCTTCAGGTGGCTAGTTAGAGTATTCTTATTTATGTGAAACTTATTATAGTATCTTAAATGTCTGGCTTACTGCTTTTTTACTTTCTGTTGCCAATACCACTACTGGTTAAAATGTGGCTCTCATATTTTGTTTTGTTATGTGTTTTTAACAATCATTGTTTAGAGTAAAAAATTTTAAATAAGTGGGGATAGATAAAATTTTTTTAAATAAATATTCATTCAGCCTTATTTTTATTTATTTATTTATTTAGTGTATTACATTCGTTACCTGCTGTTCAGACTACGTTTTCACAAGATGCCTTACAATATCTGACAAAGCCAGCTAAAAGCACATGCAATATTCCAATAACAGATCATAAAATAATAAGCAGGAAACAATAAAATCACACATCCATTTCAGCAATACATTCAACACATAAATTAAAATAGGCTGCCAAGAACATGGAAGATGAAATTCCAAGAACAGTAATCCTATCCCAATTCACACAAGTTTTTAGCTATTTTGCATTGCTTTGCTTTCTCTTGGTTTCATATGGTTTGTTTGCCATAACATCTTTTCCTTCATGCAGTTTTTTTTTGGGGGGGGGGGCAAGAGAAGACAAAGGCAACTTCTATCCTTTCTCAAAATGTTAGACATTATTTCAATGCAAATGCTGAGTCAAATACTCTTATTTCTCAGGTTGGATTAGCTTTGTGTTAAAACAAAAACAAACAGTACAATCCTAGTTACGTTTTATCTTTTGTATGTTTTCCTCAAAAACTAGGGAGGTATTATTATTGCAGACGATTTTAAAACATTGCATTTAAAAAGCGGGCTCCAGTTTAATTTGAGAACAGAAAGTGATCGGTATTATAAGCTTAATGTTTATAGGAAAGAATGTTTTTCCTTTTGCCCCCCCCCCCAATGTTTGAAACGTTAAGTTCAAAGAGAAGTTTCACACTAGTGCCTGCTTGAATTTCCGCATTTTTGGTCAGTAGATTTCAGTAAGTCTGTTGAGGTTCTTAACTAATGTACAGGCTCAACCCTGCATTAAGGGAAGGAAGTACAAGTTGTAAATAGTTTGATAGTGAAATCTGAGCAAAGGGCCAATGTCAGTATTAAAAGGTAATCTGTCCATTAACTTTTAGTACTTATACAAGGGATAGCAAATACACATGATGGTTTAAATATGTAAGGGACAACAGGAAAACAAAAGATCCATGATGAAACTTATTCCCATTTAAGTGTTAATAAAATAATTACGAGTTCAGAAACTTTGCTAAACCCAAAACTTTGCTATGTCTTGCAGATAAGAAGGGTGGGATACACATAAAACAAATAAATGCAGTGTGCTTTTAACATTAATTCCTGATAAGATTTAAACACTTATAGGTGCTGAAGGAATAGGTCCAAGACATAAAATGATTTTGAGATAACCAGTCTAACTGCCTTGAGGGTTGTAGTCTGATGGCTGTTGATCTTCTGTTTCCCCTCTGGATCATAAATGTTCTGCTTTAATGTGTGTGTGTGTGGGGGGGGGGGGTTTGTTCTCATGATGAAAGGAAGGTTCTAATGAATACAAAAAAGGTTTTTGCCTTTCTGCTTCACAGCATTATTTGTATAAATGTCACATCCTTGCCAGGAAAACGATCTGGCCACCATAAGTAGAAAACATGGGTGTTTCTTCTTTCTTTTAATGGTACGTTGTGTCCACAAATGCCATTCTTTTGCTAGCTGGAAACAGACTACATATGGCTTTGTCGTCATTAGAGGAAACAGCAGTGTGCTGTGGGACTTTATAAACGGCTTTCATTGATTTAGTTTTGTCCATCTTAACAGCTGCCTTCCAGCCCTGTACCCCTTACCCACGTCAGTGCTGCCGTCAGTCCAATTTTAAAAGGAAGATAAAGATATCTTTTTTGAGGGTGAGTGTTTAGTTCCAGGAGATGAGTGTATACATAGGATTTCATCCAGTTAAAATGATGGCTTCACCTTGGCCATGAATGGCCCTTTTACTAAAATGTAGGTGCTGATCACAGAAATTTAACAAAACCGGCATATTAGAAAAATATATATTTTGTGCCATATAACTTGCTATAACTTACCAAATTGTGTATTCTTCAATAGTGATGTCTTTTGGCATTTACATTGTGTTTATTGCACCTTGTATAAATGAATAAACAAGGATTTTTACAGTGATTGTTATTGGCATACATTCCAATTCTCAGTACTGTTTTTGGCAAAGACTCCCTGAATGGGACATGGTGGTTTGCACAGTGTGCTGTACAAAGGGCACAATAGTGTATTTTTACTAAAACACTCTGTCATAGTTTGAATATACCTAACTTTAGGTAAAAAGAGAATGAAGTGAAGTGTATGACCACCTCAGACCAGGAATGGGCCATTACCAAAATTGTAAATAGGGGGAATTTCATTTACATCTACTTTGCTAGCCATAAAATGCTATACAAATGTCTAGAATGAGCACTCACACCTTCCTTTGTGGGCCTGCACGCAGCACCTCTGGCCACATGGGACTCACCAGGTGGTTGGGCTGACCCGCCTCCCTGTGCTAGTCATTGGGGGTTCCTGCCAAACCCCAGTTAACCTATCAGCACTGTTGGGAGGCGGGGCCAGTTGCATAAATAGGAGGTGGAGCCAAAAACATTTTGATATAAAAACTTTCAAGCTAACCTGAAGAGAAACTATTAAACCTTATAAATGAGAAAAACTGATAATAAACAAGAAGCAGGCCTGGATGAAAACAATGAGAAGTTTTAATTTATTATTTGAATAGCCTAGTTCTCTGTCTCCCTAACACAGCTACCACTGAATCTGTTTGCATCAGTGGAAACCATGTTTGTTCCCATTTAAAAAATGGCCACAAGACCAAGCAAAATGTTGAAGTACATCATTTTTGCATCAAGAAAGAAGACAACACATACTAGGGAAATGACAAGGTTAGAGTCCAGATGCTAGGCAATCCAATTAAATGGAGAAGTAGGAAGGACAGCAGTAGCTTGGCTGAGCTAGCGGCAGTAAGGGTGGCAGAGGAATGGAGCTCTGCTCTTTCCTTCTGATTAATTTCTCAGAACTAGGAGTGTAGAGTGTTGGAGCTTTATGGAACCCCATTCCTTTATGGAAATGACAGCAGAACAGTTTTTGTTTTGTTTTTGTTTTTTGTTTTTTTACTTTCTTCACAGTTTGACCATATCTGAACCCCAGAGAAGGCTGTATGCAGATTCACCCTAGGTAAATAAAATGATCACTATCAGAATTTGCTTAAAATGATAAGAATAGAGAACAAAGTTGTTTGGAAATATTTTCAAGAGTAAAAAGGTAAAGGGACCCCTGACCATTAGGTCCAGTTGTGTCCGACTCTGGGGTTGCGGCGCTCATCTCGCGTTACTGGCCAAGGGAGCCGGCGTACAGCTTCCGGGTCATGTAGCCAGCATGGCAAAGCCGCTTCTGGTGAACCAGAGCAGCACACGAAAACGCTGTTTACCTTCCCGCCGAGTGGTACCTATTTATCTACTTGCACTTTGACGTGCTTTCGAACTGCTAGGTGGGCAGGAGCTGGGACCGAGCAACGGGAGCTCACCCCGTCGCGGGGATTCAAACCGCCAACCTTCTGATCAGCAAGCCCTTGGCTCTGTGGTTTAACCCACAGCGCCACCCGCGTCCCTTATTCTTTCCCAAGAGTAGATTTATATAAAAAAACCTCATCTGGATTTACTGTAATAGGGCAGAGACTATCAGTGTACAAAAATGAAACCATTTGTAGCTGTTTGCTTTTTCTCTTACAATCTCAGCAGGTTCATGCTTTGAGCTGTTTCCTCTTGGAATCTAACTTCTTGAGTGTTTCTCATAACTATTGCTAAATTTAGACATAACTCTGAAATAAAAATAAAACAAAGGAATACCATGTGTTTGCTCTCTCTGGCTATTTTATCATAACTGACCTCTAGAACCATTAACTGGTTTTCTTTTTGGAAAATTATTGGGCACTTGTCTGTCTTGTGTTACTGACTATATATTGCACAGTAGAAGAAATTACAATTGGGTGAATTCTGCCAGTATATAGAGCATAAATGTTATTGAGCATAATTGTACAATTCATATGAAAGGAATTCCAGCTGGATTTTGTTGAGGCTCAAACCGCAGTTGATCTAAAGACAGAAATTCACCAATTTATTAAAATCTTAAGAACAATTCATTTTCTTATTTATTTTGGCCTTACTTGGCTTTTTTGGGTGTGTGTTTGTAGGGGTAACTGCTCAGTTTTTGGGAAGGGATCAGTGCTATGTTCTTATGTTCTCTTTTAAATAGCTCCTCCTTCCATCAATAGTCATTAGGATGTGCAAAGGGATAAATGGGAAGCAGGGCCCTTCCATCAGCTCTGCTGTATTTGGCTCCTCCCCTTCTCTGTACTGTTTCCATTTTATCTGGCCATTATAAGAACACTATGTAAGACTAACTGCTTATCCACACTTCCTATTGTTCCCTGCTTTTAACCCAGGGGAAACCGCTCTTTAGTGGTACTTCACTATTAAAATAGTGGTGAGCTTATGAAGCTAAGAGTCAAGCTACATGTTACACTCTGTATAACTGTTAGGAAACATGTCAGGGCTTTTTCTTTCTGCAATTGCATCAAACTTTCAATGCGCAGGGAGGTACTTCCCAGCTGGGATCCTATGGACTGTGCATCTAGAAAAAGCTCCCAAAGGTTCTTAGGAAAGTATGGTCAATAGTATACCACATACACTTTAGTTGCAAGCAGCATGTACACAAGGGTGAAAATAATCTAAGCCACTGCTTGACCTGTTACAGTATCCTTGCTTCACTGTGCTGACCTTGAGAGATGCCGGGCATGATTGCAGTTCACATGATGGAACTCCATGTATACACAACTTCCAGGGATTCAAATGTACATGTGGATCTGCCAGACTAATTAACAACCATCAGTTCACATGCTGGCCTATGTAAAATATTGCTGGGGCAGGAACATGATCCTTGTGAAGTAGGTCGTTATTAACTTCATTTTATAGATTGGAAGCTGGGTGTGAACAGCAGTTATTCAACCAAGTCCATATAACTAGTCTGTGGCAGATTTGAAATCTAAATGCGGGTCTCCTAACTCTAAGCCCAATGCTATATCTATTGGACCACTCTAGCTCATGTCTATGAGAGTCAAAATGGTGCTAGAGCTAAGGAAGGCCCTTAATTGTTAAATATTAGAGTCTAATGCAAGCTCTTCTATGAGCATTTTTCAAATAACAAATAGCCACAGGAATTATTAAGGCACAGGGTTTCAAAATGTCAAATGTAGTTCATTGATCACATATATTCAGAACCTCTCTTTCCAACAAACTGTGATTGCCTTGTGGTTATGTGTTAAATGGTCAAGCTAATACCAAGATTGCCACAAAACACCCCTTGGAAAATATACATAGTGTATGCTCTGACACATGATGACTGGCTTTTAAAATTTTATTGCCTCATTTAGTTTACATATTTGAACGGTTTTGAAAATAATCATTATAAATGTAAATTTTATCATTTCACCACACCATGGGGTAAAACCTGCTGTTATTAATAGATTTGGGGCCTCTACTTGAATGTTTGTGTTGGTGGAAAACCAAGTTGAATATGAAATACATGTTTTGCTAAAACCCATGTGAAACCACTTTAGCCTTGTTTACATACCACAGTTCAAAGTACTGTACAACCAGATTTCCGTGGAAATGGGAATATATATGGTTCACTATAACTTATCATTGGAAGTACCTAAGAAATTTCAATATGGTGTGGTCTAGCAGGGTGGGAGTTGCTAAAAAAACTGGGTGAGTATGACATAAATAGATGAGCTCATTCCTGTTATGGAGAAGCGTGGTTCAACTTAAACTCTGCACTTGTCCCAGAACTAGGTGCCTGTTTGGGCTTTGGCTGCTGAAAAAGAATCAGAGTGGTTTAAGCCACTCTTCTCCCATAACAGCAGTCTTTAGATGTAAGTACCAGCCCAATTATTTTATTTATTTATTTAAATCATTATCAGTAGATCTTGAAGCAATTACTATATAAAAAAATAATCAAGTACATAAATATACAATAAATCTCAACAATTTAAAGGAGGGGTAGAAATCCAAGTACACATACATACAGCATAACATCTATATTTATAACAATAATCATATCAGTATAAATTTCTATGTGTGTATCACTTGTTAAACATAAATCAAGGTCTCAAGCATTTTATACACACAAATACACTCATAATCTCTTTTTCATCAACTACTCTCACCTTACCCACATATATGGCCATTATACCTTTCCTAGGGTTTTCTTTCCCTCCTTTTTTCTTACATATCCTTTCATAATAACATCCAATAACCACCAAACATACCGATAATAATAGCAGCCAACAACCAATAAGAATAAAAGTTTCCACACTTCAGAAACATCAGTAAATCCAACCCACGTCTACCAAATGAATAGGCAGTCATGCCCTATCCCACTCACTTTCAGCTACAGGAGGGAGCTGTTCTATATTAATGTAGGCTTCCACCCAAATGTTTTTTTTTGTGTGTGTGTGTGTGTGTACACCTCTAAAAATGTTAAACAACCAAATCATAACATACATGGTACTCCACTAACCTCACCAACTCAAGGCTAGCAACAAACACTAATAGTCCTATTCTTCATGATTAGGCAAATTCATGGAGGATAAGGCTATCAACAGCTACTAGCCATGATAGCTATCTGGGGCAGTATATTTCTGAATTTCAGTTGTGGGAATCACAAATAGGGAAAGTGTTGTTGTGCTTATGTCCCACTTGTGAACTTCCCATGGGCATCTACTTGAGTATTGTGAGAACAGGATGCTGCAGTAGATGGACTGATCCAGTGGGGCTTTTTTCATGTTTCTTATGTTTGTGGTAAGAATTTACTTCTGAACCACCTGTTTGTTTCCCAGGTGAGGGAACATCTTTAAATAAAATACGGGACCAAGAGAATAAAATCAAGTCCAGCTCCCAGTTAGGGACCCGGTTTATTAACTACTATTGCAGTAAGACAGAGCTCAACTTAACGTGGTTGTTCTAGCCATGGTCTGACCAGCAGAGGCTGATCTTTGCTGGCAAGCAGCTGGAAGATGGTCACACCCTGTCATGTTTCCCAAAATTGCCTATGTCATTTTGCTTGTGGCATATCTCTAGTTCTGGTGTAATGTGAATATAGGATTGCTCTATCTATCATTTTTTATTCTTAAAGTGGTCAGTACTAATTCAAAAATATAAATAAAAGGCAGAAACATGAATACTGAGTATTTGGAATAGATACATTTCCTGCTACTGTTATGTATTGGACAGAAGCAAAAACAGGAGATGACCCTTCACTTAACACTAGCATTAACATCAATCTGATAAAATAAAAATACAACAGTGATGCTTTAGAAAAACCCCATTTGCTTAACAATCTGATTCCTGCCATGGATAATTTTTTAAGAGAATGGAATGTAGAGATAATTTTTGCATTTTGAATAACCCTGTTCCTGTAACCTGTTTTCCGCCCTCTAGCATTCCTATTGGAATGCTTGTTTTTAATGTGATCAAGCCTGGAGTTCAACCTGACCCTCTTGTAGTCAAAGAAAACATTGACCCCATATATAAACACAACATTCCCCAAGCAGACTGGCTGACCCAACTTATAGCCAACTTGGAGATAATGCAGTTGTTACAATAATGCTAACTTTGGCTAACACAGAAATAATGAAGGGTATCTTAAAGACTAATAAATATATTATTTCATAAGCTAGGGATGACCAACATAGTGCCTTCCATATGTTGTAGAACTCTCACTCCCATCAGCCCCAGCAAGCGTGGGGCTGAGAGATGATGCGAGTTATAGTCTGATTACATTTGGAGGACACCACATTGGCTATCTTTGGCAATGAGTGACCTCACTGACCTAGTTCAACTAGCCCCTTTTCCTCTTTATGAATAATTCTGTTTGTTTTTAACTACTCTTAATACTATATGTATCCTCAGAAGTAGGCCCCTGTGAAGTCAGTGGAACTTACTTTCAGGATTGCAGCCTCACTTTTGCATATTACAGAATGATTTGCTAAAAGTTAAAAACTCAGACTGGATCACTAATCTGTGAAAGTTTACAGCATAATGAATGTGTTAGTTTTTAAGTTCTTTATTGTTTTTGCTTCCACAAACTAACATAGTCACCCCTCCAGAAATAATGGCGGACCCAACTGAAATGGAAAGTCACATGGATGGGGCTGACCTGCAGTTATAGACAGCAGTATCCTCTCCTGATCAGGGGCCAAGCTATTGTGCTGCAGTAGCTGATCATGTATAAGGGTTTTCAAGCAATACAGAAGGGACCACACCACATTGCATATATGCTGGGACTGCTGAGAACTACCTGAGAATTCTGATTTGCGGAGCAAAAGACCATTGAGTGAATTGAATGATGGTAAAATGGTAAAGGGAACTCTTTATTTATATGTTTAGAAATATTTATATACTACTAAACATCAGATATCATAGTGGTGTTCAGCAATAACATATAACAAATGAAAACAGATTAAAACAGTTTTCCAAATAGGAATTTGATATTGCCCATGTGTCAACTCATCTTTCTTGGAAAACCTGTAGAAATATGAGAGATGTTAAACAAAATATGTACCAAGTTGGATACTAGCTTCAATAAGCAGTGTGTTCCACAAGATAGGTGCCACTGTGCTGAAGGCGCTACTCTGAGTCACCTTGCAGTTCCCCCAGCATTGGTGTTATGTGTTGATGGGTAGCAACCCCTGCCATAAGCCATGCTGCCATAAGCCATGTTGCTGAATTTTGCAGATACTGAGACTTCCAGACCAAACGAAAGTGCAGCCTCACAAAGAGTGCACTGCAATAATCCAAGGTATAGGTCACTATAGCCATGCTATCCCTGTCCAGGAATTGCCATTGTTGGCACAATAGGGGAAGCTGGTAAAAAGCACTCCTAGCTACTGTTCAGAGGTAGTACAACCCCATCCAGAACACGTAACTGACCTGCACTCTGAACAGTAGTAGAAACTCTCATCCACAGGGCCTCCATCTTACCAGGTTTCAGCTTCACAGCCCATTACTGTTTCTAGGCTTGCAAAGCCACATGCGATACAGATGTCACAGGGAAATAGAGTCAGGTGTCATAATATAGATGATATTTTGCTCAAAATCTCCTAATGACTGCACCCAACAGTGTTATATAGAAGCTAAACAGTATGGGAGACAAGATGGTACCCAATAGGACCCCATAGCATAGTAGCTGGGGGCTATTAGGTGGTCCCCTATTGCTACTTCCTGAAAACCACACTGGATGGTTGGCATCCATCTGTCTTTGGAGACAATGGAGGAGTGCACCTTCAGGGGTGAAATCAAACTGTTGGAAGATTACATTGCTTGCTGGATAAACAAATGAAACTACTGAGGAACAGTGACCCAAGTTCCCATCTTGCAGAGGTGGTTCAGGAGAATATAATGGCATCAAAAGATGGAGTTGCATGCGCTCTATGTCTCTTTCAGTAAAGGTTATCATCCATCAGGCTAACCAAGGCTGTTTCAGTTCCAAAGTCAGGTCAGAACCCAGACTGGAATGGTTCTAGATCAAGAATGTTTGTAGTTGTTCCATCATGACTCTCAATCACCTTAGCAAAGTGGAATCCTTCAATTCTCCCCAGAGGATTACAGAAGTAGCAATAACTGCTCCTGTGTTACCTTTGCAAACTTGAATCCTAGTCAGGTCCATGTGATTAAGGGAAAGAAGAGCCCTTTTAATAAAATCACAATTTTATTTGCTGGCATTATTAGTTCTTGCATGCCTTTTTTTTTTTTGTAAAAAAAAGCCTAATTTTTGTGCTTTTGGGGGCATCAGCAGATTCCATTAGGTTTATGAGGGAGCTTATTTTTCCCACTTAATACTTTGCATAGTTGGCCATGCACATTGTAGCGGGTGGGAAGGGGGTTCATTTTCTTTGGAAGCAATAGGAATGGGCACTGCTGGAGGCTGAATACTCTGTGTGATTGCTCAATCTGGTAGGGCAAATCCTATGTTTTTATGATGTAGGTATGCAGCTTTCCCAGTCTTTGTCTTATATAGTTTGTATTGGATTTGAAATTGTATTTGTATATGAAATAGTTTTCATATATATTTATATTGTTGATGTTTTTATTGTTTCATTGCTTCATGTTTTATAGGATGTGATTCATAAATTGAATTAAATAAATAGATGGATAAAAGGTAAAGGACCCCTGGCAGTTAAGTCCAACCGTGAATGACTCTGGGGTTGCGGCGCTCATCTCGCTTTACTGGCCGAGGGAGCCAATGTTTGTCCGCAGACAGTTTTTCTGGGTCATATGGCCAGCATGACTAAGCTGCTTCTGGCAAAACCAGAGCAGCACACGAAACGCCGTTTACCTTCCCGCCAGAGCGGTATCTATTTATCTACTTGCACTTTGATGTGCTTTCGAACTGCTAGGTTGGCAGGAGCTGGGACCGAGCAATGGGAGCTCACTCCATTGTGGGGATTTGAACCGCTGACCTTCCGATCAGCAAGCCCTAGGCTCACTGGTTTAGACCACAGCAATACATAAAAATAGATGTACATGATAGAATTGCCATTTTTCCCCTTTCCCTGCTTGTGTGTCTTTAACAACCTTCAGATACACAGAAATAAAGAATCTGCTGCTTTCCCCATTAGTTTCCGTAACAAAACACGCTTCAGTTATTAAATTTTGGTGTCAGACTGCAGTTAAAGATGCTGCAGTGAGTATGTTTCCAGTAGCAAGCAGACTTGGAACTGCCTTGTATTAGAAGTGGCTTGGTAGCAAGCAAGGTTTCTGAAGCTGTTCTCCTCTGTAGCAACCAAGGAAGCTCAGGGTGGTGCATAAGCAGCTGTCCCACAGTGCGCATAGGACCAAGGGACATGGACGGCAAGGAAGCTGCTGCAGCAACCTGCAACACCTGTGTCATGATTGTCTTCCTGACTGAGAGAGTGTAAAACTACACCTGCAGCAAATTGAAACCAGTTGCCTTGCTGAAAGAGAAGGTAGTACAGTCACTTGTTGGAAGAAAAGGTACAGTGACTTGAGTGTGCTTTGAGCAAAATAAGGAAATTATCGCTACCCCGGAATGGACAGTCCTGCAAGTGAGGTGCCCCTAGCGGGGGAGGAATGTGACAGAAAAAAGCTGGACTGTCAGGAGCCATGTTGTATCTCTGCAGTTGAAAAATTGATTCCATGACCTCACTTCAGACACTGATTTTCTGCCAGAAAAGCAAGACCAGCAGTTGCAGATCTCAGAGCACACCGATGTGGCAGTGGAAGGTACAGTACACAGAATGATGTCTGCTACTCCACAGAGAAGGATAAGATGTGTGGTAGTGGCAGGTGATATCCTTCGGAAGGGGTGGACGTAGCAGTGTGTGGAGAAATGACTTGTGGTTTCAGTTGTCTCAGTACTAATGCCCAGAGTATGAGAAACAAACAAGATGAATTTCAGCTCTTACTACAGGATGACGAATAATAGGCATTACTGATGGGATGAGACTCATGAATGGAACACAGAAATTAAGGGGTATAACCTATTCAAAAGGAATAGATGGAACAGGAACGGAGGAGTAGCAGCATTATAGGTAAATTATGTTTACACTTGTGAAGAGATTCCTGACTTGGAGCATGGAAGGCAGATGGAGAGTATAAGGATAAAAATTGTAGGAGAGGGAAACAAAATGACCTTTCTGTGGGTGCCTGCTATAGACCTCTAAGACATATTGAGATGATGCCTTCCTACAGCAGATTACCAAACATTCAAAATGGAGAGATATAGTAGTCATGGGGGATTTCAACTATCCTGATATCTGTTGGAACTCAAACTCTACCAAGAATGTAAGTAAAGTCCAACAAATTCCTCCATTGCCTTGCTGACAATTTCATTTCCCAGAAGGTGGTAGAAGCAACAAGGGTGTCATCTGTCTTGGACCTGGTCCTCACCAACAATGAAGAACTGATGAATGAAGTAAAAGTACTTGGAACCTTGGGAGGAAATGTCCTGGGCCTGTTGTTGTTCACAATCTTTATAAACAATCTGGATGAAGGTATTGAGGGGATGCTCATCAAATTTGAATATGACTTCTGGGAGGGGTAGCCAATGCCACAGAAAACAATCAGGATTCAAGATGACCTTAACAGATTAGAGGACTGGGCCCAAACTTACAAAATGAATTTCAATAGGGACAAATGCAATGCTTTTTCTTCTTCTTCTAGAAAAAGAGGTGCAGGAACTCCTACCTTTTTTGGACAGACACCCCTAAGTTGTTGAGGTTCTTTCAGGAAGACCACTCATAGCCGCTTTCAGCAACATAGGGAGGAACACAACACTAAAGAGGTGCCAGAACTCAGTTCTGGTGAGTTCTGTCTGAAAAAAACTCCCTGGACAAATGTAAGGTTCTGCACTTAGGCAGAAATAACCAGCTACACAAATTCAAGATGGGGGACACCTGGCTTGCCGGTAGTACATATGAAAAGGATCTAGGGTCTTAGTAGACCACAAGCTTAACATGAGACAACAGTGTGATGCAGCAGCAAAAAATGCTGATGCTGTTCTAGACTGCATCAACATAAGTATAGTGACCAGATCAAGGGAAGTAATAGTACCACACTATTCTGCATTGGTCAGACCACACCTGGAGTACTGTGTCCAGTTCTGGGCATCACAATTTAAGAAGGATATTGACAAGCTAAAGGCTCATCTAGTCCAATATCCTGTTCTCACAGTAGCCAAACAAACACAGCATTTTTAAAAAACCTAAAGAAAAACAGTAAGACCTTTTCAATTTAGTTAGGCATTAAATATTTGTAAAATGTCAAAACCTAAATATCCACAGTATCTTTACGGGGAGAAAACCAGAACTTGGCCACACCCCATTGACCTCTTTATAGCCTCATCAGGTCTAGTGAGCACCAGTTACTGCTGGCTTAATTATTGGGCAGTATGTTTGTATTGTGCAGAACAGCTCCACACCAATACATTGTGGGAAGCTACAACTGCCCTGCATTTGTTTCTGTGATGTTTACGTGAAGAAGACACAGAGCCATTATCATGCATTACAGGGTAGAAATGAGTGCACGCTACTTCAGGGGGTAGCCAACATGGTCTCCAGATGTTGTGGACTATAATTATTACCATTGGTCATGCTGGCTGGGACCAGTGTTTGAAACTCCCATTGTTCTAGGTACATTTTTCAAAGTCTAAAGGAATTTAATTAGAGTGAGCAGTTTCTGAGCTTTGGGCACAGTACTGTGCCTAAGATTTCAGATTAAAACTGCAGAGTGGAAGGAAAGGAGGACCTTTTTCTGCCTCCCCACTTCCAGCTACTCTCTGAAGACTGAAGAAGAGAGCCTCTTAAGAATATTAGGGGGGTGGGCAGGGAAAGGACTGGACTATGTGAAAAATAAACATAGTATTTTAGCTGCAGTTCATTCATTTTCAGCTTTGCATTCTTACAAAAAAGTGTGCCTAGACATTCCATTGTTGCGTCCATAACCTAGGTTTAAGGTGCCATTTAGCTCCAAGCTTTCATATCTCAGTTTCTAACACTGGCTAAGACTGATGGGTGTTGCAGTCCAAAGCACTGGACTACATCATTACTGGGACCTTCTGGTGAAACTTGAGTTAGTTATGCTGTGTACCTGCTTCTACCATAATGTGTGTAGTAGCCTTTACACAACTGTGTTTATATTCTCTTTCATAAGCATTGGTTACTTGGGCTACATGTCTCCAAATTATGTTTCTAGGTCAACTGTGGTCCTTTAATTCTTCATAGGCGATGAATACCAAGTAGCAAAGGAGGGGGAGAGATAATGATTATGTATAGGACATGATGAGTCAGTGCAAAAACACAGAACTTCTGTGTGGGTGGCCGGCCTTAGACACTCAAGTATCTTTTGGGATCAATTTGGCCTAATATGTGCATTACACAGACCATTCCTTTATGTTTCTAGTGGAACAAATAGAGAAAACAGCAGAGAGAAAAGGGATCCTTATAGGCCTTCTTCTTCATTCTGTTACAACCCAAGTGGTTTTCTGTAACTGGGAACAGGCTTTAATGATACATATATAAATATATGTACATATACACACATACAGTACATTGTTTTATACAATGTTAAATGAGATTTCCACTTTAATTTTAAAATAATCCTAATGTTTAAATTACATATACTTTGGATAATCCTGTCACTCATCTTTCCAAATCCATAATGCAGATTGGAAATAGGCTTCAACTGAGTTGACAAATACTGTACAAAGTCTAAATTCTAAACTCCAAAACTTCTTGGTGCATTCAGGGGCGGAGCAAGGGGGCGGGGGCGGTACTCCCCGGGTACCACCCTGGAGAGGGTGACACTCTGGGGGCAGGCCCCACCCCCGCAATCGACGGTGCGGCAACTTTTAAAAGGCTGCAACGCGCGAACAGCAGCGCAGCATGTCTACACATGCGCAGTCCACCCAGGAGGCTGTGCACACGTCGTGACGTCACAACGCACGCGTGGGGAGGGGTGCCTTGATGTTTGCCGCCCCGGGTGGCAGATTGGCTCGCTCCGCCCCTGGGTGCTGCCATTCCTGCCATTCTAAAGAAAAGTGGAGGGTTTTCAAAGATTGATGACCATTTTGTTTCTCAATATTGAATGATAAACCATTTGGGGAGTGAAAGAGGCTAAATATTATTAGAAACACATTGAATAAGTACATAAGAATCTGGCGCATGTTTACATTTACAAGGTTGAAGATTTAAAAATGGTGCATAATATTCAGAGAAAACTCTGCAAAGTGGTATTTTGAGACATCTCAGTTTTCTTAGGAAATATCATTGAGAGATGTTGGGTTGGCTCTGTACTCCTTGGTTTTGAATCTGCACTGAATCTTGGGTTGGCTCTGTACTCCTTGGTTTTGAATCAGCGCTGAATTTTGTGAGCACCTGTTGAAGACAGTTGTGAGCTGGCTGGATAATGTAGATTTAACTCAGAAAATGTATGAGGGTTGCTAAATTATTATTTTTTTGGGGGGGAAGAGTTCCTGAACTTTTAAGAGATGCCTAACATGAATACATATATATAGTAAATGCAGCTTTCCCTATAACTTTCATTCCTAGCTAGGAAAAGCTTCACTTGCTTAATGTCTTCTTACCAATTAGTTGTTAAAGTTACAAGTAGGTTCACCACAGGGGCGGAACAAAGGGAGGCATTGAGGGCGGCACACCCCGTGTGACACCCTGGAGGGGGGGACACTCGGCACCCCCCCCCCCAGTCATCTAGGACTCCAGGAAACAGCTGTGAGCTGAACAGAGCACAGCTTTTCTGCTGTGGGCAGCTCCTTCAGTTCAGGAGCAAAACGCACACAGTCCCAGGCGCCTGATCTCAAGGCTCCACCTCCATCTTTCCTATTGGGCTTACTAGCACATTGCACCAGGGTGCTACCCTCTCAGGGGCACCAAGGTGCAATCTTGAAGGACATTTGGCACCTCCACCTGGAGTCCCAAGCAAAACCACAACAAAGCTGTAGGCTTGGGTCTCACCTCAGCCCTTCTAAAGCATTAGTCCTGCTTGCCTTACTCAGTCTGCCTGGACCTCGGTTACCATCCGCCCACACCCCTTCAATTCACAGCGAGCACAGACAGCGCTGCCCAAGGGCCCTATCCCTGTTTCCCTTCACTCGCCTGCAGTTGGGCATCATCCACCAGCCCAGCCTGAGGGAGCCCCGATCTTTCTGAGTGCCCCGCATTGCCCGTTTTGCGCTCCCCCACAATGCTCTGTGGCACCTCATTTGCATGCAGGAGGCAAGTTCTCTTTCGGAAGAGCAAGTCTGGGCTGGTGGAAGAAATCCTGCAAATATCAGATGGTGCCACTTTGTGAGGTGTGGGTTTTTGTGTGTGTGTGTGTCTATTATCTCTCCCCTCCCGCTTTTTTTTTTTTTTTTTTTTTTGCAACCGGTAGTACATGCCTCTCTGTTGTTATTTATTTAAACATATTTTTTTTATTAAAGATTGCTGGATGCTCAAGTTCCTAGTCCCTGGGTTTTGCTTGTCTCTTGAGTCTCATGGTGGGAAAGGAACTATGTAGGACAGCCCCAAAACGTTTGCAAGTGCAAATAATATTGATGCATGTCCAATGAAAAGGACGTTCAAAAGCACCTAATGTTCCCTGGACTTTTAGGGCAATGCATGGTGCTTTTGTTTGAAACATAAAAATTTGGTTGCTCCCAAAGAATTGTCTTTCTGTCTCTGCACCACAACACTGCTTTGGAGTGACTTCTTTCTGATTGGTGGTCAAAATGACTATTGGATGGTGTTGGTGCTTGAGGATGATGAAAGATGCTTAACAAAAAATGTTTTTTTTAAAAAAAAAAATATCTTGAAAAAGATTATTAAAAAAACACTTCCCAAAAAATTCCTTTAAAAGAATCAAGTCCTTAAAAAAAATTCCCTTAAAAAGTTGTTAAAATAATCCTTCCAAAAATCGTCCAGTAGCACCTTAGAGACCAACTAAATTTGTTATAGTATGAGCTTTGGTGTGCATGCACACTTCTTCAGATACCTGATATATGACTGTTTTGGACTGTTGGTAGATCTCTGTCCTCTATAAAACTATTAAAGCTATCTGAGACTGTATACATATCATGCTTTTAAAGCACACACACTCCAAGAACTCTTGGAGCTGTAGCTAACCCCAAAAGAGCTATAACTCCCAGCACCCTTAACAAACTACAGCTTCCTGGGTGCTGCTCTTTCTAGGCACTTTAAATGTATGGTGTGCACTCAGCCTAAGCCTAGACTCCACTTTCTTGAGCCTTTTGTCATTTGGGGGGGGGGGAGTGGGGAAGATTCCCTCACTCCAGTTTCCTTCCAAATATTAGAATGCATTTCCCCCCCCCCCTTAATTTTAGAACAGTTTCCTCCAGTGATGGCTGCTGTGGGGTTTGTGTTTCAGCATTAATATTGCACTCACCGCTCTGTAGACATGGGTGTTGGAACAAGCTAGGCTTCCCCCCTTCTTGCAAAGCATCTGCAAGCAAGCAAGGGTCCATGGCTAGCATTGTTCCAGGGCTTAATTGCATTAAACAGGCTGATCTGCCAGAGAAATCAGTGCTTGCACCCCCGGTGGGCGGATTGGTAAAAAAGCTGATCAACTATGGTGTTCCCTGCCCCCCCCCCAAAAGCTCAAAAACTCTGTGCAACCTTCCCTTAAAAAAGCTCAAGAACTTTGGGGTACCTCTGTAAAAAAATAATAATCAGTGGGGGGGGGTGACAAAAAAATTCTGCACTGGGTACCACCCGACCTTCCTACGCCTCTGGTTCACCAGATGCAAAGTGAAGCTTGACAGCTGCAACTTCTCATGTAGGAGTGAAAGTCTTCACCTATTGAAAATCCCCTCTTCTACACAATGATTGTTGGTACTCTTTTGTGTCTGGTTGTTCCAGGCATATAGAAAACTTTATCAGACAAACTGTTGATAGCTCTACTTTCTGCTAAAGTGCTTTAATTGTTGTCTATCGGTAAAATATTATCCTTTCTGTTAAGCTGTTTAGTCCTTGGTCTTGAAGAAAATATTTCTAAATACCAATTGCAGTGTATTTCAGCTATGTTACTTGGGCAGCTCAAAAAAGAACTTGCTTTAACTTACCTAGAAGAAGAAGAAAGTGGAGCTTGTGTGAATACATTATTTTGTATGAAAATGCAGGCACACTTTCTGTGCTTTTGACCACAATATAAATCAGCGTAGAAAACAATGTAGATCTTGGCATTCAGGTCATGTTGGTTTTGAATTATGAATATATACTGGGGTTGGGAATTACAAAAGCTGCTTGTGTGGTAATTTTTTTCCTCAGTTCATCTCCAAGAATACTTGAGCTGCCTCATGTCCTACATTCTGTATCATTCCCCTTGGCATGGATAACTGGGGTTTCCCACTGAGCTGCAAAACCATAATTATTACTAAGATTACTTCAGCGAATGTCATATATAATATATATATGGTGGCACTTCTGCTTTATGGTCATACTGAAGTTCAATGTAGCTTGAAGTAGAGGAGAAACAAAATTTCCTGTAATGGCTCACTATTTCCCCCTTAGATAGAAAGGAAGCAGACCCTGGAGTTGATACCACCTGAGGTAGCTATGTGTGGTAAGGAAGAAAACCCATGGCCTGTCAGGAGCACGCAGCCTCCTTCATAGGCACCCATGAAGCCCAATTGCTGGGATGATCCCTTGCGCCACCTCCTGAGTTTGAAGTTTGAGAGAATAATTGAGGGTTATGTTTGGTGCCTCAGAAGCATAGCACAATGTTCTGTCCCTCTCCAGCTCCAAGCTCAATAAGAGAGCTGGGGCCAGTCTTTGACACAGTGTAGCATTTACCATGGGAAACTGTGGATACCAGGTAATGCTTTTTTTGAAGTGGCTTTTTTTGGGAGCTGAGATAGCAAGTTCTGAATTAGGAAGTCCTTGGTCAAATCTTACCTCAGCTACAAATTCTAGATGGCCTTAGGCAAGCTACCATTATTTCAGCCTCAGCTTCCTGCCAGTAATATAGGAACAATAATAAGCTACTATTATCTTGCAAAGGTTTGTCTGGATGTGAAACACTTTGAACAGTAAAAATATACCATTATTCTACTTTCTTTGGGCTTTTAAATTTTTTTTTAGTAAGCAAACAAAATAAATACAAACAAAATTAAGTATGCAACAGTTAAATAATCACTATTTGCTTTATAGTTTCGTTCTGGGGGCAAGTATACAGAAATCACAGATTTAAATGGTACATTTCAAGAAATTAATAAGTTTATAAATGCCGATCAGAAGGTCGGTGGTTCGAATCCCCGCGATGGGGTGAGCTCCTGTTGCTCAGTCCCTGCTCCTGCCAACCTAGCAGTTCGAAAGCACGTCATAGTGCAAGTAGATAAATAGGTACCGCTCCGGTAGGAAGGTAAATGGCATTTCTGTGTGCTGCTCTGGTTCGCCAGAAGCGGCTTAGTCATGCTGGCCACATGACCCGGAAGCTGTACGCCGGCTCCCTCGGCCAATAAAGCGAGATGAATGCCGCAACCCCAGAGTCGTCCACGACTGGACCTAATGGTCAGGGATCCCTTTACCTTTACTCCAGCAGCTACCAGCAAATATCCACCTAATGTTTTGTTTGTTACATCTAGATTATTTCCTATAAATAAACATAATAAGGCCAATTCCAGTGTTTGTTTAATTTTCTAATATGGAAATTTTGTGAAATATTTTATCCCAAAATTTGGCTACTCCTTAACCATATAGCCCCTACAACACATGGCAGAGCTTGATTTGTGTATATGAGACAATTCAGTGGTGTGAGATACTATTTTTACATAATTTTTATTGCAATTTCATGAAATTGGGTCATGGTAAATCTGTACTGGAATTTATTCCAAAAACAGGTCTGTTGTTCATCCTGTATGTCTAAATGCCCAATCCATTTCCTATAACCTTTTAAGACTGTTAGTGATTCCATATCTTCCTGGATAAGAAATTTATAAAGTTCTTTTTTGCTCTAGCAAAACTTTTTCAAATGTATTCAGGTTTCTATTCCTTTGATATTTTGTATGTTGTTGACTTATAAAGCTTTCTGTTTGGTAGCACATAAGCCATGTAATGCCTGTGTCTCTAAATCGGTTCCTCCACATGTGATTCTACTTTTTCAATTGTGAATGCAAGACAGTGTGAGAGCTTCTAAATCATGGATGGGGAACCTGTGGCCCTTCAGATATTTTTGGACTACAACTTGCACCATCTTTGACTATTGGGGATGGTGGCGGAGGCTGATGGGAGTTCAACAGCACTTGGAGGGCCGCAGCTTCCCCATCCCTTTTCTAAATGGATGTGTGTGTGTGTGTGTGTTTGCAAATATACATGCTGGAACAGGCTAGGATATTCAGCATTTTGTTTTCAACAGCAACCATCATAGGCCTCTGGAAGCTCACCAACGGGGCATTAAGGTTATGGCCATTCCCTATGATCACTAACATCTGGTATTCAGAGGTATACTGCTTCTGATCATGGAGGCTCCACCTGGCTATCATGAATAAATGAACACATTAAGTCAAATTTATGCTATGTATAGCACAAGTTTGAATTCCTGCTATGCAAATTTTTTGATCTGTAAACAGAAGGGGCGAACAGAAAGAAGCTTAGTAGGTGCATTCAGTTCCAGTGATCACTGCCAGCTTCATAGCTATTATTCCCGGAACTGCTTTCCCCCGACATAATTTCCAGGGATGAAACCACATTATTGGCAAATGGGAGTTTACACTGTCTGCCACGTTACTTCCAGACATAATGCATTCTAAAGTCCAATCCACAGCCTGGTTAAATTTTAAAAAATTGATTTCAGTCTCGTTGAAATCAACCATGTTGGAAATTGCACAGCTAGTAAGGAAGAATCTGAGCAGTGCCAAAAAGGTTTTACACCTGTGCAAGAGGATGGAAGTTGGTAGAAAGAAGTTACCACATTGCAAGCAGTGTTGAATTATAAATGCTCTTCCACAGTGCCTGGCACAGAGGTTTGCCATTTAGAATGAATGCAGCCAGTTGGTCCCTCACTAACTTACCTCTGCTTTTCACCCAGTATGTAAACAGTCTTTTCACTGTTACTGACAAAGCTTCTATGGGAGAACAGGGGTGTAAATTAGGTGTTTGCAAGACAAGGGAGACCCCAAAAGCGAAGCAGTATTATTTCTAGTATTAGCATATTGATCAATTTCTTTAGGAAATGGAAAAGTTTGCTGTATTAGCATATATTATAATAATTTTTTCTGTTATAAGTATTATACTGACAAGGCATTCTTACCTGTACATCTACTTATGACGCTTGCAGTCCAAGATCAAATGCAGCTTTACTCAGGAGTAAGTGACAACACACTCCTGTACATTTCTACTCAGAAGTATGCCCCATTGCGTTATAGGATACGTGTATAGCAGGGCTTGGTAACCCATACATTTCTTTGGGGGAAACTGGTTGGGGGCTATATACCTGTATGAGTGTTGGTGGGCAATCACAAAGCAAAAAGTGAACATGCGAATGTTGCTGAAGCAAGATTGAATATACATTTTAGCCTGTAGATTTTTTATTTGCAGGCAAAGAAAAGGGAAATGGATGCAAATACTCTGGTGCTGAAATTGTGTCAGATTGTTTTTTTATCACTGTGTTGGATTTTCCTCATGCTCAGTGAAGCCTCCTGTATCCTGGGCTTGGGGATGCAATGTGGTGCTCTGCATGACACTGTGTCACTAGATCTGACAGTCCTCATCATCTGTGGGTATATGTGCATTCATCCCTGATAAATCATCTGACTGAAGTCACATAAACCTTAGAAATAAGCTGATATTCAAAATACCCTGTCAAGCACATGGCAGTGTTGTTCTTTGCTGTGGTGGGTATGCTGTTGTTGGCATCTGTCTGTCTTGGGAGACAATGGAAGAGCATTCAGCCTGCTACAATGTGCAAGGATCTCTTGATTGAGCCCATAGTGCAGAAAGTCCATATGGCGATTTTTCAATAATTCCTGTGGGGCCAAGCATGGAGTAGTTGAAAGACATTGTTTCTGCAAACTTTAAATTAGTTGTGAGGATATTTGGTTTGTTTTAAATGTTTTTACAATTATAATACTGCGTTTTATTGCTCTGTTGTTTGCTGCCCCCGGCTCCTTTGGGAGGAAGGGCAAGATAAAGATCTTAATATACATAATATGTAGTAGTTGAAATATATTTCCAGGTCTGTCAGCATGCTTCCACACACCAAAGGTTTGATATATAATTATGCAAGTATGTTGCTTCATTTTTGCAATAGGGAGGAAGGGGGAATATGTATCTGCGTGTGTTTGCATGAGAAAGAACTTTAAACCATAGATGTGTGGGCAGAGAACACCCACCTTGAAATTTTGAGACATAACTTTTCCAAAAACAAATGTTTGAAGCAGTTTAAAAACATTGTATTTTTAAGCGAGCAACACTTGAACATTTTCCAGAGCTCTGAGTCACTTGGCCATCCTATTCACACCTTGTTCACCCTGGACCAGCATAAGTTCAAACAAATATGCAGAAAAATGAACTAACTTTTACCATATATTTCGACCATATCTAGTTACCAAATACTAAAACATTAGTTCTTCTAATTCAGCTTACTCTGGTCTTTACCAGTCCTTCTTCCTAAGATTATAATTTTTTTGACAGGTACTAGAATTGAATTTGGGACATGCAAAGCATGCAGGAGCATACCTAGCCGTCAGCCAGGTTGCCCCCCCCCCCGGTTGCAGGTCCAGTAGGGCAGACAAATTGTGCTGCTGCTTGGCACACCCTGACAAAAGAGCTGAGGGGGCAGTTGTGTGGCACTTCCCTGCCGCAAGAAGCCAGCTCACCACACTCCTGGACACTGGAATAGCAGGACTTGGGAGAGGGAAGGGAGTGGAGCTGGAATCAAAGCTCCCAGGACAATGGAGCACATAGGCAGAGCTGCCTTGAAAGATGCAGAAAGGGGCTCCATGTGGGAGCATATTTACATTGAAACACAGGGATTGGTGGGGGATCCTCTAGAAAAGGATGATTTGGAAAGGGATTTGCAGTGTCCTAAAAGAGGAGGATGAGGATATGGGGAAGTGGGGAGATGAGGGAAACTGTTGACTTGGAATGGGATTGCTCCTCACTGTTGAGGTATAGGAAAAGCAAGACCTTGCCCACATTTGTCCCCTTAGTGGTTTGTCTCCTCATGACTGGAAAGTGTGTGTGTGTGTGTGTGTGTGTGTAAGTAAACATCTGCAACAAGTGTGAGAGGTTACTATGCAGCTCCTTGCCATGGGTACAAGTGTGGGGGCGCGTGCTGAGAAAGCTCCTTGCTAGATATGCCTCTGAAAGCATGTGCTTAATCAGTTATCCACATACAGAGAAATCAAAATATTGTTTACAAATTACTGTTTTTCAGTTGGCATCTAAACACACATAAAGAGGAAGAGAACTGTCCTAAACACTTCAGACAGGGGAGTTTCATATGCAGTGTACAGAAAAAAAAAACCTCTCTCACAGCATGCCTTATTAAATCAGCCCACAAAAGCAAATAGGCCTACAAAAATTATTACTAACCTGCTTACAAAAATGGTAAACTGTTTATGCAGAAGTATGTTTTATTTTATTCACTGGGACTAATTCCTGAACAGAGGGGAGTGCACCACCAGGCCAGTCACTGCCATCTGCATTGCAACTGGGCACTAGAAGAACAAGAATGAGAGGAAGCCAGCCAGCCAGGTAACCTATATCAAACATTTATCTACACCTGCATAAAGTCACTGTCACTTAATGCTACCAGGTGAAGGCTGATCCTAGTTATAAATGCTGCAAACTAACCCAATCAGCTTTCTAACTCACAGTGTTTGGTTTGGTGCATTTGAGTTTCATAGTTAGCAAAGCTTTGTCCTTTGCCACCCCATTTCAAATATGGACATACTGGACTTCATTAGAGGAGATAGTGGCTAAAGGACATAGCTATGGGAGCACAGTAGGGGTTGCAGAGAGATTCACACATTGACAAATTTCCTTTGTGTGATGGTTTGTTTCTAAGCTCCCCCCTCCAAGTGTCTAAAGTGACATGGGTACATGCAATATCCCCAGTTTCTGTGGTTTTTACTTATTAATTATTAATTTCATAGAAATTTATACAGAGCTTGATTAAAAAAAACCTACCTCAAAGCAGTTTACAAAAAGATAAAACAAGAAACTCAAGGGGGGGAATCACAACTGTACTTTAGAACATACAAAAGTTAAAATACTAAAACAGATTAAAAAATTTGATGGGAGGATCATGGGAATTTAAGGTATGATTTATACAGAAGTATTTGCATATACTTGTATCAAATGACTGTATCAGGCATCTTGTGTATTCATAGTTGCATCTCACCACATATAGGAGAATTATGGATTCACCGGTCTTGTCTAAAAATTCTGGCTTTGAATCGTATTTATATTCTTTGATCCCTTAGGATTCCACAGGCTAGTGATAGATTATATAATTCCAGTAAACAAAACTGGCTGATAATTAGGTTGAGGCACAATGTACATGCCTCTCTTTCTCTCGCCTGGGAAATAGCAGATGGGAAATCACAGCATCTATGAAGAATAGCTCATGAACAGCACAGTGGGACTGTTCTGTCCTCCCCTTGAAGATTCTGGGCCTCACATCTGGCCCTAGTATGGAGTGAAGTGTGCTCTCGCCATACTTCTGCTTAAACAAACAGTTGTCTTTGGCAAAAATTATAACTGTTCAGCCTCTTTTATATGTCTGGGGTTCCTATTGTGGTGGATTTCCTATTATCTATACACAATCCTAAATGATCTTGCAAGGCAGGGATATGCATTTCTCCCCATACTACCCAGATGGCTTTGGAGTTTATTAGCAGCATTTTACAAGCAGTTTATGTCTCTTAACTAGTGCATGGGAGGAATGTTAAAAGCTATCTGTCCTGCAAGATCAACTCTAGTGGTTTATTTCCTTGGCTTCCTAAAATGGCATGATAGTTTAGTTACTTTTTGAAGAAACCTCATTGTAGAATCATAGACTGTAAAGTTGAAAGGGATTCCAAGGGTCATCTAGTCCAATGCTCTGCAATGCAAGAATCTCAGCTAAAAGCATTCATGATAGATGACCATCCAACCTCTGCTTAAAAACCCACAATGAATATGATACAACCTCCTGAGGGAGTCCATTTCACTGTCAAACAGCTCTTAGCATGGTGTTTAGTTGGAATCTCCTTTCTTGTAACTTGAATCCATTGGTTTGGGTTCCATCCTCTGGAGCAGTAGAAAACTAGTTTGCTCTGTCTTCCTTAGGACTGTCAGTATTGTAATGTCTCATTCTCACATTGCATAATGTTGCGGGTTGCCTTTAATTACTTAATTGATGCATGAGTATGGGAACTATTTAAATGTCTCCTCCCTTTCTCTCCTTTTACCCCTTTGCTGAAGAAGATGGATGTGAGAGTTGTCTTGTTGTTTGCTTTATAAATAAAACCTTAGATGTTACAGTGGTGCCCCGCTAGACGAAAATAATTCGTCCCGCGAAAATTTTCGTCTAGCGGGGTTTTCGTCTTGCGGAGCGGCAATGGGAGCCGCGCTCCACAAAACGAAAAAAAAAAAAAAAGACGAAATTTTTTCGTCTTGCGAGGCAGCCCCATAGACTTTTTCGTCTAGCGGGGCAGCCTCCCGCTAGACGAATGCTTTCGTCTAGCGAGTTTTTCGTCTAGCGAAGCATTCGTCTAGCGGGGTACCACTGTACTTTCCAACCACAGTTGCTTCTACTGCACTTTGCTGTAAAAGACTGAGTTTGCTATCTGCAAATGGGCTTTTAATGCTCACAAGGACAGCCATCCAGGTGTTTGGATATGGCTGTTGTATTTCCTCTTGGTCTTCTCTTCTCCAGGCTAAATATACTTAACTCCCTCAACTGCTCCTCATAAGGCTTGGTTTTCAGACCCTTTAACACCTTGATCACCCTTCTCTGCAAATGTTCCAGCTTGTTAATATCCTTCTTAAACTGCTCTGCCCAGAACTGGACACAGTACTCCAGGTGCAATCTGACCGAGGCAGAATAGAGCAGCACTATTGATCAGGACATTATACTCCTGTTGATACTCATTATAGTTATGACATTGCTTATTAATTTATTGCCTATTCAGGATTTCTGCAACCAAAAATCCTTGTCAATGTAATTAATTTAGCAGAACATCAGAGAATTATTGTTCTGAAAGCAGAGATAACAAAAACTATAAAAAGCAAGATATTTACACAATACTATAGAACTTGAATGGTACAAGGTTGCTTGTGTCTGCAGTATTGTGGCAGTATTATCTTTTTACTTTTGCCTTCCATTCCCATCTACTTATTAAATATTTGTCCTAGAAAAGGTAGAAAGAGTTTTCTCTTTGTAAGTTTTCCCCACAGTCTTGGAATCCCACAGCTGGAATGAAAGGAATTCTCCTACTCAGAAATGTAAAAAGTAAAAATAAAAATCAGACTCTGCTGAGACTGTTTTAGCAGAACGTTGTATGGAGCTTTGTATTACTGGAGAGTGAATGATAAAATAATTAAAAACACTGTCGCCCCAGAAACTCAAATAACTATGAAAATAGCACATTCCTGCTGATCAGAACAGTGGAGAATGCGTTGGTGAAGATCTGCTTGACATGAGCTTGTCTGGCAGTTTTTTGGTAACTACATATTTCTAATGCTCTGTTTTTTTCGACTTTCATTTATACCACTTTTTTAATGTGAGGAAGGAAAGCTCCCTATGTATGCATGTTAATCACCAAATATCATTGTTGAATACTGTGAGTGTAGATAAATGTATAAAACTATATTAAGAACTATGCACTACCATGTGGGCTCTCCCACAGAGATGAAATATGTGTATGCTATAGTGCTCCTCAAATGCAGTCAGATTCACGGCAGACAGGTATGCAGGTTTTCCAGAGCCCATGCTATTTCACAAGAAGTAATGGATTTCTTTAACCCTTCAGCATTCTCAATTAGTGCTTCCTGGAGACTAGCAAATCTAATTTAAGTGAAATTTGTCCTCTCATCAATCACCCTGAGACCTGATTCATCAACTTTATTCTTAAAGTGCATAGCCAGTTGGTCACAGTGGGACTTGAAAACTCCAGAGGCGCCTTCCTCACAATGGGAGTATCCTCCAGACCATTCAAAAGAACTGCCAGTAGACTACAAACTGCGAAATGAGCCTTCTTTTCAGCTCAAATTGCCATATGGGAGGCACAATTATGTGCACTTGCCAGTGTTCAGTTCAGAGCAAGACTTGCACTTTTTCATCCAACTTGCTTCATAGTTTGAAGCTCCCTAGAATACCAAGTAGCCACTCATGCTACACAATACTGAAGAGAACTTTAGGAGTTATTGTTTCAAATTATAATCCTACCAATAGCTGCTGCAGTAACAAGACAATAGCACCCACCCCATAATTTTAGAATAGGATTCCATTTAGTATCTTCCTGAATGTTTTGTTTTAATTGCTGAATACATAGCATTTTATATGTAGGTAGAAATTGCTCCCTTTAAGTCAACACATCATAGTACATAGTGGTTGATTGAGGTTGAACATTCCGTTTTGTGGGTGTGCTATGCTTAAGACTTTTAACGTGTTTTTGATAGATTGCGATTCCATTTTAGAAATGAATTCAACTATGGGTGGTAAATGGTAGATGGTAGGCGTAGTTTCTGCATATTTGAAATAGTTGACACTTTTATTTACTTTGTGCCCTAATCCCCCACATAAATGAGTGAAATGGATGATATGAGGGTCACTGGCTCATATTTCCTGTCCTAATGATAGTAAAACATGCTAAGAGCTATGCGGAGGAACTGAAAATGAATGTGAAGGCATGTGAAATATGGAAAGGGTCGTGAGACAAGACAATAACTTTCATAGCTAAAAAATAGTACTACACTTGGTGTAATCACTGGAGAAAACTAAGATTGCTCTCCAAAGGAGATGCAAGGGCTCAAATGTCTTCCTAAATAAGATGGCTTGATTGAATACAAGGCATTGCCTCCATAGCAAAAAACAGAACTGAATGGGAGACAGAATGGTTCAGGAGATTGTGCTTAATATCCCTGTTGTAACCTAACAAGCTCCTAATTAAGGTCCATGTCTGCACATATAAATTACAATTTCTGCACATATAAATGAAAACAAACTAAAATCACTGATCTAAAGAAAACCATTGGTTAGTGCAAATGTATAGGTACCTCGGAAGGAGGTACTTCCTTGCCATTTTGCTGCCTCACTATGCTGAGCTAAGCAATAGTTTGGATTCATATGTTGTTTGAACCTGGGCTCATTGTTTAACTCTCCTGGACAAGCCACAAATCGTAAACCTTCATTACAACTCGTGGTTTGTCTGGTGAGAACTTCCCTCTTCCAGACGTATTTGTGAGAGAGGGTAAATGTGCATTTGGAATCCTGCAGGGGAAATGAATTTTGATCAGAAAACCAACTTCTAATCCAGTTTTAAAGCACCCCAACTTTTTTAAATGAGAGAAATTTCACAAGCAATGAGAGTAGAAACTGAAACTTTCTGATGCAAGAACAACATTGTTCATGTCCTCAAGATCTTAAAATTCAGAATGGGGAATGCATCTTATGGAGATCATGTTGGTAAACCACAAATAGCTTGAGTGTCTTAACAAACAAAAAAAATAAAATTAAAATAATGGTCTGTAGGCAGACTGTGGGAAGAGCCCCAGTACAGAAAGGAAATGTATCTGGTTCATCACAAGGACTGGTAGCTGCATTTTGCAAATAACACAGAATGTAGAATATGATTATATATGTCTTAATTTCTTGTAAAATTTAATGCTGGTGATGTTTCATAATATGATCAATTCCATTAAGCTTAACTACACCAAAGATGTTCTCTAACCACATTCTTTTCGTTAATTTCATCTCTGCTTTGTTGAGTCACCTACTTCTGATCATCACATTTAGATGTTGGAGGTTAATTGCATTGTACTCAAGTGGATAATAAGCCAGAGAAAACCAAACTATAGCTTAATGTCATCCTTAATAAAAATATTGTTATATTTGATAATATAGTAAGTGATATTAAGTACATTTTAATACAGCATTTAATCTTAGGTTATGGTATGTACTTAATGCATCTACTCATATTAAATTTCCTGCTTCTGGGAACAACTTGCAGTTACCAGGACTTTAGAAATAGTAGGTAAGTATTCTTGTATTCATGGCTTAATGCCCCTGAGGGGTGATTCTTAGAGCTACAAACTGTCTTGTGCAGCTTTTTTTCTTTTTTAACTCCCTCAAAGAATATCTAGTTACAGAGTGCTGTGCTGGGAGTACCTGGGGAAATAGTAAAAGGAAACACAGCTGGGAGCCACTGTGGTTTGACTTCACTCCAGATACTTTGAAAATATGCTGGCAAAAACATGATTTTAAGTAAAACTGTTTCCTTTGGTAACATACCCAGAACTGCAGGTTTTACATTTTTGTGCTTTGTGTGTATAGGCCAAAGGTGGGGGAAGGACTTGTATAAAGATGCCATATATATGGATGGAACTAGGATAGCATTGTAGAAAGAGGGTAAGAAAGACCACAAATGCTGCAGTGGAGTGAGTTTTGGTAACCCAGATTTGCTGCTCAAATTGTGCTGTGTGTAGAAGGCAGAAACACTGGAGGGAGGGAGGGAGAACCTGTTCAGAATTTGTTTTTGTTTTTTTAGAAATTAAACAAAATCTGCCCCTTCTTCAATGCAAAAATCTGATGGTGTTTTTATGAAATACACTTAAAAGTATAATGTGCTAGGGATGGGAGAGAAAATAAGTTTTGAATGTGAATCATAGCTGTCAACTTTCCCATTTTTTGCGGGAAATTCCCTTATTCCAGCGTCGTTTCCCACTGCAAAAAAAAGGGAAGGTTGACAGCTATGGCCGTTTCCCAATGCAAGAAAAAGGAAGGTTGACAGCTATGATGTGTATGTACTTTCCAAAACAATATACTAACCAAAACACAGCAATCCTTTAAGATTCACATTTCTCCAAATTTATGATGCAGTTTCCCAAACAAATAATGTTTATAAAAATGCACATATAAGGGGAAATGTATGTAAGATGCATCTACCAGAAAAAATAACACACGAGCTCACAACCTTGCTAAAGCTAATCAGATCTAGTTTTGTTTAATAGATGGGTGACTGCCTTGGCATATATATCCTGTCTTGGATTCCTTGATGGAAATAAGATGGGATATAAATGTAAGAAAATAAATAAATGCCTTGGAATACTTCTTAGTTCAGGTACTATGATTGCAAACAAAATCCACAAATACAGTGGGCATTTTACTCTTGAATTTAGTGGGCACAGCTCTTTCTGTCATAATTTTCACAAGTAGAGCTCAGAAAACAGTGGCCATCTTGGGAAGAGGATTACCCATCCATTCTTACTGAGATGGTGCACACAGCAATGTATTCAAATACTTGTGATAGTATACATTATACAGTAAATATTAATTCCTGAATTCAAAGTGATATAGCAAATGTGAATTATGCTTTTTCCATTTTTCTGCAGAAGTCTATAAGGTAGTTGTATAAGCATATATGCAATTAGTTGCTTGAATGTGAGGTGTGTATGAGCCCCTGGAAGAGTGCTCCTGCACTTGGGTCCTGCTTGCAGGCTTCCCATAGGCATCTAGTTTGCCATTGGGAGAACAGGAAGCTGGACTAGACTTAAAGGGTCAGTGGCCTCATCCAGAAGGCTCTTCTTAGGTTCTTACAGTTTCATCAAGAAGTGGACAATCTGAACCACAAAACTGGTCTTTTCACTGGTGCAGAAGCTGCTTCCTAAACACCACCACCACCATTTATGATTTCTACCCTGCCCATCTGAGTGTGTTGCCCCAGCCCCTCTGGGTAGCTTCCAGCATAATAAAAACACAGCAAAACATCAAACATAAAAACTTCCCAACTCAGGGCTGCCTTAAGATGACTTCAGAAAGTCGGGTAGTTGTTTATCTCCTTGACATCTGATGGGAGGGGATTCCACAGGGTGGGTGCCGCTACTGAGAAGGCCTTCCGCCTGATTCCCTGATTCAGTTATTGCAGTGAGGGAACTGCCAGAAGGAGCTGAACAATGGGGGTGGAGACACTCCTTCAGGTATACAGGGCTGAGGCTGTTTAGGGCTTTAAAGGTCAGCACCAACACTTTGAATTGTGCTCAGAAACATACTGGGAGCCAATGTAGATCTTTTAGGACTAGTGTTATATGATTCCAGTGGCCACTCCCAGTCACTAGTCTGGCAGCTGCATTCTGGATTAGTTGTAGTTTCGGAGTCACCTTCAAAGGTAGTCCCATGTAGAGCACATTGCAGTAGTCCAAGCAGGAAATAACCAGAGCATGTACTCTGGCAAGACAGTGCACAGGCAGGTAGGGTCTCAGCTGGCGTACCAGATGGAGCTAGTAGACAGCCATCCTGGATGCACATCTTGTATATGTTATTCTTCAAGGTTTTATTTTGGCTTTCAAAAAAGTCCTGCACAAGACTGCATTCATTAACTCATCTCCATGAAAAGTAATAAATATTTCAACAAGGCATCCTTTTGCTTTGAGCGTGAACAAGTGGAAGTTTGGAAGAATAGAATTTGCACACTAACAACATTTCTGCCTCAATCTGATTTAAAGTGCACTGAGTTAATAGTGAAATACAATCCCTTTTTATTGTCTGCTTTTCCAAACAGCATTCCAGCATTTTTTCAAAACTCCACCTCCTTGCTTTAATTTGTTAGTCTCACAGCAAGCTAATTTGGCTGATACCTTCTGCTAAATTAGCATAGTATCTACAACAGCAGTTTATGAACACCACATAGAATGAGAACCTGCTGAATACCTCTTGCTAAAATTGGTTCTCCTTTGTCTCCTTATCCAGAATATCTTCCATCAAACATTCTTTAATTTTCATAAACTGAACTGAGATCATGGTTTCCTTCAAAAGGCTTTTAGTTTGGTGAAGTTACAGCAGGTGTTGGGCTCTTTCAAACTCCCTTTTCCAATTACAAAGCAAACTGGCCGGGATTGGTAGAATGAAGCTGGTACGGAGACCTCTACTGGTCACACTGCATAGAAATAGTTGCAGAGACTTTTGTTTCAGTGTATCTGAAGAAGTGTGCATGCACACGAAAGCTCATACCAAAAACAAACTTAGTTGGTCTCTAAGGTGCTACTGGAAGGAATTTTTTATTTTTTATTTTGTTTTAGTTGTAGAGATGTTCTTGGACTTTTTTTGGCTTTCACTTGTCAGCTTTCCTATTTTAACTTACAGATTCAGGGTCAAAGGTATTGTTATGTTATGACATATCTTCATAACATTTGCGCATCATACTCTGTACAGGAATAAACAGTACTGTACACACAAATCATGTAACAAAATCCCAACAGCTTTTTTTAAAAAAAAGAAAAGCCACAAAAGAGGGGACAGTTTAGAGCAGAGAAGTGGATGGTGATTAACCCCTTTCTTGGCTGTTGCTTCTGTGCTCCAAATTGTCTCCCCCAGTCACCTTTCCCCTGCTACAACCCTAAGAAGAATTCCTTTGAAGTAAGTCTCATTGAAATAAATAGCCGTTTCCCCAAATAAACATGCATAGAAAAAGCCAAAGGTGATGCAAAACAGAAAATATATATATATTATTTGTTTTGAAGATTTGCAATATGTTAGGGACTTTCCATTTTTACGTGTTTTAATGTTTGCAAGTATTGGAACAGGAAAACGTGGGAGTTAAGGTAATTTCTGGACTGTAAATACATATTTACACATGGGTGGGTGAGGATTTGCTTGCATAATTCCTATTATTGTCAACCAAAATCAAGCTGGCTCACATGTCTAACTCTCCAAACCATTTGTTTTTCTGCAATACCTTCTGAGAATGAATGTCTAATTATACTGGTTAAATTTTAGTAATAAAAATATTTGACATTAAGCATCAATAGTCTAAACTCGTATTACTCTACACTGATGCAGTTATGAATATAATTTTTTTTCTTTCTCCCCATTCCCAAACAGTATAAACTTATAAACTTATTTTGTTTCCTTGTTGCATATTTGATACTATCTTTCTTGTCTAACATGAGTTATGTCTGGCTGTGGGGGGTCGGGTTGGAGGGGAAGTACCTCTTCACTCAGCTCTGGCAGCTGAGCTAGCCTCTCACTGGCAACTACTAACTTTGCTCTTCTGCTTACTAAATGAGCAGATAGGTAGGATTCTATGAAATTGCTGGCAAACTTTTATGAAAACTGTGCCAGTTTCAAACAAACAAACAAACAAACAAACAGCAACAACACTGACAAAAGAGAACAACTTTAGATTGTAGAGATGAGAAACCAACACGGAATGTTTTATCCATTCCTTGACTCAGTGCATTTTCTTCTTTGGTGCTGTACTGACTCCTATCCCCAAACACAAAAGCAGAAATGCTTACTTGTAAATAAGGAAAGGATCTTTATTAAGGGAGTGTAATGGTACAGACTGAGGAGCGATAAAAGAACTATTCTAGTCCCAGAGCTTTCACAAAACAAAGGGTGGGCTGGGCCAGTGGCCAAAGTGCAGATGTTCAGGGTACGTTAGAAGAAGTTCAAGACTGCACAAGAGCTAAGTAGTTGTTCCAACACATTTCCCCTGCCTGCCTATCCAGCTTTAAAGCTAAGGCAAGTTCTGCCCTTACTCACTGGGTATTTATTCCTGTGTGAGCAGCTAGCCTGCATCTAGGTGTGTGTGTCTAGTCCCTTCTAATGAGGAGATCCCTTGTCATGGGAGGTAATGCTGGACCCACCTGCCCCTGCCCAAAACCTGCTCAGCTGCCCCAGGCAGAGGCTCCATGCCTTCCTCAGATATTGACAACATTTTCTTCCACCAAGGATGAGAGGGAGCTGGACTTCCTATTTCAACACTAGAGCCAGATGGGATCAGGAGGAGAGACTTTGCATCTGTTTCTGCCTCCCCCTGCTGTTTCTCCTCATTTTCCTATGGAATCTGTCATCATGGAGCCAAGCCAGATGGCTCCAAGGGAGTCATGACAGGTGCCTACTTACAACTGCAAAAATGGGAGTTGCAGGAAGAGTTGTTCAACACGGCACAATTTACTAGACAAAATACAGGTGGCTGGTGTTTCCATTTCACTACATCACAATTTGGGTAGGCTTGCTTTGAACACAACTTGGTGGCCAACTTGGTTCCCAACATTCCCTGCATTTCCAGTGTTCAAGCTTTGAGTGTCATTGTTTATGTAGCCAAAAATGGCACTACCCATCTACAAGAGGAAGATATCAGCAGGCTTGGAGGAACTCCCAAGGTTTGCAGAAGTACAAAAAAAGATTTAAAAGTCTTTCAAAATCTTTGGGAGTGGGAAATGGAATTCAGAGTAGTCCTGGGCTGTCTAGTTATCTTAAATGGTGGGCTCAGCCTATCTAATTATTATTTGGAGGCTTCAGCTGTTATCATTTTACTTCTGTTAGGTGAATAGAAAATGATACAAATGCTTATGAAATCAACTTTCAGTTTATTTTATTTTAATCAGAATATAGTACAGCAACCCTATAACTCCACAGGTTCTATTTTTTGTGTTCTATTTTCATTTGTCTTGCCTTTTAAGCTGGTTGCTTAATGTCTTGGAAGGAGCCATAGTTTGATCATGGCCATCTGTGGAGGTGTACCTTCCTGAGTTAGAATTCTATCCTTGGGGCACCCTCTAAACAGCCCTTTGAGGAGTGAATATGCTCAGTGGGCATTCCATTAGAGGCAGAGCATGACCAGTTCGGTCACACTGGGTACAGTGTGATGTTGAATGGAAGGCGAGAAGTGGGGAGCCACCAAATTTGGGTGTTGTACAGGGCACCACTGACATTTGAGACACCTAGGTCCATTGCTGATACCATGCCCACTGACTGTTTGAGTGCTGGTGCTGGAAAATAAGATGTTGATGGTAGTGAGTGGAATAGAGTGGCTGGAATCCTGAACAGGGAGCCTTTAATACTGCAACTTTCTGTTGTAGATCCCACTTCTCCTAAAGCTCAGAACTGAGACATGTCCTTATCTAGCCGAAACAGCATCAGCCCCGCACAACAGAAGTGCAAAATTATTTAGAGGGGTTTCATTGAAATTCTAGTCATTTACCATGAGTTCTAACAATTTATTATTGCTTGAACAGATTTATTTTATAATTTTATTATTTTTCAGCAATAACACTTTCATCATGAGCATTTTTTGCTTTCTTGGGTTTCTAAAGCATCAGAGCCAAATTTCTTAAATTGCCCAAAGGCTATAGAGTGGTATTGTCTGGTTTTGGCAGCTGAACATAAAAGGGATATAACAATAATGATAAAATGTTTGGTGCACCAAAATGCAGCATTTGGCACCTGAACTACACTGCAGGAATTTTCCGTAGCCCCCAGCAGTCTTACCAAAACTCTTTTTGCTTCCCTCAAAATTCCATTGAAATTTTACTTGACCAAGGACTTAAACCTTTTGCCTTCAGATATTGCTGTTGGTGAAATTTGATTCTGAAGGTAACTGAGTTAAGAACAGTGAGACTTATTGTTGAGGCAAAATTAAGAGATCCAGAGAAAGATGAACTTGGAAAATGTCAGGCTCCTAGTAGGTTCCACTAGGGCTGGTGCTGGTTGCCAAAGCCCTCCCCCATTGTTATGAGAGTGGCCAAAGCAGTGTGAAGCAAAGCACCAGATGAGGCTGAAACCACTCACCATCTTCATTTTTCCAGAATGCCCCTGGGCACTGCTAAGTCAGATCTCAGAGGCATTTTATGGAAAAGAAGATGATTGCACAGCTGGTCTCCGATGCTCACTACTTCTAAACCTGGGGTGAAAGTCCCTCCCTCATTTTCCTGGGACTGTTTGTCCTCCATGAAGGGACTAATTTCCTCCCCAGGGTGTGTGTGTGTGAGAGAGAGGGGGGGGTTGGGGGGGGGAGTTGGTTGACTTGCCAAGATAGCTTTTTCTTTTTCTCTCTTTTCACACTTTAAAAACAGCCTTGCATTATCTCCATGGTGTTTGTTTGTTTGTTTGTTTGTTTGTTTATATTTATATACTCATATTCATAAAAAAATATGAAGGTGTTTCCAGTAATTTTACATAAAACCATACAACAAAAACCATATAAAAAGTTAAACTCAGAAATCAACTAACTATTGTGGAAAGAATAGAAAAGTTTTCAGCAGGTGTTTAAATGTTGAAACAGAAGGCATCTGCTGAATCTATATTGGCAAAGTATTCCACAGGACTGGGCCAACTACACTGAAGGCTTGTTTTCTTCTTGTTGTTAAGAAGAAGGGGACGCGAGTGACGCTGCAGTCTAAACCACTGAGCCTTTTTGGTTTGCTGATCAGAACGTCGGCGGTTCGAATCCCCGTGACAGAGTGAGCTCCCGTTGCTCTGTCCCACCTCCTGCCAACCTAGCAGTTCAAAAGCATGCCAGTGCAAGTAGATAAATAGGTACCGCTGTGGTGGGAAGGTAAGTGGCGTTTCCATGCGCTCTGGCTTCAGTCACGGTATTCCATTGCGCCAGAAGTGGTTTAGTCATGCTGGCCACATGACCCAGAAAGCTGTCTGTGGACAAACGCCAGCTCCCTTGGCCTGAAAGCGAGATGAGCGCTGCAACCCCATAGTCGCCTTTGACTCAACTTAACCATCCAGAGGTCCTTTACTTTTACCTTTTACCTTGTTAAATGAGCCTCGCCATCTCTGGGAATGACCAACAACACTCCTGTTAAGTTGTGGGTGGACACAGAAGACGACACAGTGATTTCCAAACAGCTCTTGTTTATTCTCAGGCTGGAACAGAAGTGAGCTGAAGGGCTCAGCAACCTGCTTATATAGAACTCAGCTACAAAGCAACAGTAACAACTTTCTGTAGTTACCCAATCCCTGAACGTCACTTTCAATCCCTCATTTGCATGTGCGGACCTGAGTGAAAACTGCAGCAGAATGAACTATATACACACACCCTTAGTGGCCTAGGGTGAGAACTTCAATACATAACACCCCTCCCCACCGAGATAAGGCATTAGGTTACAATCATCGTGGTTCCATTATATACAGCAATACTCTTGTTGGTTCATTAAGGCACATAGCATATCAGTTTCAACTTTTCCAGTTTGCAAGCATAACTACTTCTATTTACAATGCAGCATTACGTGTGCAAATTGTTGGTAACATAGTCTTTTAAATAAGCCAGGCATTTGGAAACCCTACCTGACCGCTGTGGGCCAGTATCAGAGTCCGGTTGGCTGCTCGAGTCCCGTTGAGACTGCCGTGCTACCAATGGTGGCGTTGCGCCTGAGTTCCCTGGCTCCGCTGCTGTTGAAGGGACTGTCGCGAGTGGACTCTGTGGAAACTCAGGCAAGGCAGTGGTCTGAGTCTCAAGGGAGTCAGGCAAAACCACTGCAGTGGCTCGGCTCGGCTCCATGTCCGCAGTTTGTGAAGGGGGTGTAGGTGGAGCCTCGCCTTCCATTGGTGTCGGTTCTGGAGCTGAGGCTGCAGTTGAGGGCACTGCGGTATCGTCCAAATTCCCAATCCGGCGCCTTAGTTGGTCTATGTGTTGGCGCCACAAACGCCCGTCCCCAAGTGCCACCTGATATGAGCCCGTCCTCAAGTGCCACCAGTGACTCCCACTATCGTGGCTGGCACCCAAGGAATGTCCCCCACATAGTTCCTGGCAAAAACCTTATCTCCGGGGATGAAAGACCTTGGCGCATTAGCACAGCCCAGGGGCTCGGCTACCCCAAAGTCTGGATGCAACCGGTCGAGCGGAGATCTGAGGCGACGGCCCATAAGCAGTTCAGCTGGACTCCGCCCTGTGGCTGCATGCGGGGTGATGTGCTGCACAAGCAAGTATTCCGTGACCCGCTCATGCCAGTCCTTCTGGTCCAGGCGCGCCAGTGCCTCTTTTGCTGAGCGCACCATTCTTTCCGCCTGTCTGTTGCTGGCCGGGTGAAATGGTGCTGTTAGGGCATGGCGGATGCCCAGCCCCAAGAGGTACCTTTCAAAAGTGCCTGATGTGAACTGTGGCCCGTTGTCGGAGACGAGGACATCAGGACATCCATGCGTTGCAAATAGGCCCCGCAGCACCCGGATTATGGCTTCGGTAGTGGTGGAGGGCATCAGGGCCACCTCCAGCCATTTGGAATAAGCGTCCACCACTACCATAAAGGTCCGGCCATGAAAAGGGCCGGCAAGATCGATGTGCACTCTCGACCAGGATGCCTTTGACATCTCCCAGGTGTTGCCCTTAGCTGCCGGTGGTGCAGGTCTCAGTTCTTGACACGCTTGACAGGAGGCAACCCAGGAGGTGATGGCATCGTCCATGTTAGGCCACCAGACGTAACACCGAGCCAACGCCTTCATTTTGATGATCCCTGGGTGGCCGATGTGTAGAGCCTCAAGGATGCGTTGGTGGAGTCTTTAGGGAACCACGACTCGGTCTCCCCACAGTAGGCAGCCGCGATGAGCCGAGAGTTCGTGCTGTCTGGTTGCAAATGGCTGGAACTCTGGTGTGAATGGCCCTTCTGGCCACCCCCTCCACACCCAGTTGAGCACACGTCTGATGGTGCGGTCCTGGGCAGATGCGGAGGCCACATCGGCAGCTGACACTGGTGCTGCTGGGAGGTCCTCAATCAGGTGTAGCGATGAAGCAGGAGCTGGGTCTTCCACAAGCGCTGGAAGAGGGCAACGACTGAGGGTGTCAGCGTGGCCCAGCGATTTTCCAGGGCGATGGATGAGCTGGTAGCTGTAGGCTGCCAGAAAAACAATCCATCGCAGCATGCGTGGCGAGAGGATCGGTGGAGTTGGTCTGTCACCAGCAAGGAGGCCCAGGAGTGGCTTGTGGTCAGTGATGAGGTCAAAGGTTCTTCCGTAGAGATATTCGTGGAACCTCTTCACTCCAGCCACAAGCGCCAGTGCCTCCTTGTCGAGCTGGCTGTAATTCCGTTTAGCCGGAGACCGCGTCTGAGAGAAGTAAGCAAGCGGTGCATCCCTTCCATCTGGAAAACGGTGACTGAGGATGGCGCTGGTGCCAAAGGGCGAGGCGTCACAGGCGAGGACCAGCGGCCTGGCTTCACTGTACTGTACCAGCACACGATCCGATGAGAGGAGGGCCTTGACCGTGTTGAAGGCCGCCATTTCCCGATGACCCCAGGACCACGGTGCCTTCGTGCTGAGGAGGCGGTGGAGAGACTCGGCTAGCGTTGCTTTGTGGGGCAGGAACATATTGTAGAAGTTCAGCAGCCCCAGGAACGTCTGTAATTCGGTCTTGTTTTTTGGGATCGGGGCCTCCTGGATGGCCCAGATTTTGGATGCCGTTGGGTGAAGACCAGAGGCATTGATAAGGTAGCCGAGGAACTCCACCTGCGGAACGGCAATCTGGCACTTTTCTTTCTTCACCTTGAGTCCGGCCTCCTGGAACCTGGTCAGCACGGCGCGGAGGCGCTCGAACAGCTGCTGATTTGAGTCTGCGGATACCAGTACATCATCGAAATATGGTACCACGCCTGGAAGCCCCTGCAGGAGGCGCTCCATGAGGCTTTGAAAGATGCCAGGAGCCACGCTCACCCCGAACTATAGCCGGCGGCATTGGAACGCTCCTCGGTGGGTGACGATCATCTGAGCTTCAGCGGTGGCGTCGTCAACAGGCAGTTGTTGATAGGCTTGGGCAAGGTCCAGCTTAGCAAAGACCTTGCCTTCACCCAGGGAATACAGCAGGTGTTGGATGACGGGAACTGGATAAGCGTGCTGCTGAAGTGCCTTGTTGATCGTGCACTTGTAGTCTGCGCATATTCTCACCGACCCATCCAGCTTGACAGGTGTGATGATAGGCGTTTCCCACTTGGCATGGTCGACCGGCTCCAAAACACCTTGCGCGATTAATTTGTCCAGTTGTTCATCCACCTTAGCCTTGAGGGCGAACGGAACCCGGCGTGGCTTTAGCTTGATTGGAGCAACTTGTGGATCAAGGCTAAAGGAGTTGGGTGTACCTGTATATTGGCCCAATGTGCCATCAAAAACCTCGGCAAATTCTTTGGTTAAGGTTTCAACTTCCGCGTTGGAGATGCAGTTGATTCCGGTGACTTCCAGGCCGAGGGCGCCAAACCATTCTAGCCCTAGGAGGCTGGGACGTGGATCTTCAACTACCACGAGTCGGAGTGGGCCCGAGAAATTCTTGAACTTGACCTGGAACTGGCCGACGCCTGTCATGGGAATGTCGTTCCCCTGGTAGTCTCTCAGGTGTACGCGATGTAGGCCAAGCTGCCTCTTAGAAAGCTTGGGCACAAGTCTTTTGATAGTGCTCCAGGACACAACGGATAGGGCAGACCCGGTGTCGATCTCCATGTCACACGGAGCTCCTTCGATGAGCACCGTGATGTGTAGTTTGCGTCGTGTAGGCGAGTCCGTGTGTCCAATCGTGGTTCCGGATGAGCAGCAACAGTTGGTGAGAGCGAAACAGTTACTGTTTGTGGACCAGGGTGAAGACTTGGACTTACGAGATGGTGAAGAGGCTGTGTTTGATGGAGTTGATCGGCAGACCTTAGCGATGTGGCCTTTTTTGGAGCACTGCCGGCAGGTGGTGTCTCTGAATCGACACTTGGCGCAGGGGTGGTTGCCTCCACAGCCAGCACATTCTGATTGGTCCTTGGACTTCTGTTTGAACTTCCTGCATTCCTGCTTCATCTGGTGCACGTCATTGTCTTCGCTGGTTGACGCCTCGTCACTGCTAGCCTCTTCGTGGTGTACAGCAATTGGCTTCTTAGTAGGATGTGGGCTGCTGGCCTTGCGGATCTCTTGGGCGGAGAGTTCAGCAGGTTCTGAGGCTGCAGCCTCCTTGATGGCCTTCTGCAGCGTGAGGTCTGGCTTGGCGAGGAGACGCCATTGCAGACGGTTGTCCCAGACTCCGCAGACGATCCGATCCATCAGAGCATCGTCTAAGTCTTGGAACTCGCATGTCAATGCGGCCTTTCTAAGGGCGGCGACGTAGTTGTTGATCGACTCCCCCTCTGCCTGGTTCTGGTGATAAAAAGCATGGCGGGCAGCAATTTTGGGTGGCTTGGGCGCGTATTGGCTGCGTAGCTTCTCTCGTAGCACGTCCCACGGTGCTCTGTGAACTGCGAGTGGTGCGACTAAAACTCTGGCCGTCTCAAACACTTCGGGCCCACAGAGGCTGAGGAAGAGGCCTCGCTTCCATTCCCCTGATACTTCTGTTAGCTCGTTTGCTTGAAAGTAGCTTTCGAACCGAGCATGGTATGAGTCCCATGATTCAGAGGCTGGGGCAAACGGCGGTAGAGGCACTTGTGTAGCCATGATTCCGATGCTGACGTGGTGGGCGACGGATGGAACACAGTGCTCTAGCCAGAACGGGCAGCACTGAATTGGTTCTGTTCAGTGTTTTCGCTCAACGTTTCAGTTCAGTGATTCAGCTCGGTGAGTTGCTCTTGCTCCAAGAATGGCTGCGTCTGTCTGTGTTCTGATGTCCATAATCCCATCCTCGTCGCCAGTGTTAAGTTGTGGGTGGACACAGCAGACGACACAGTGATTTCCAAACAGCTCTTGTTTATTCTCAGGCTGGAACAGAAGTGAGCTGAAGGGCTCAGCAACCTGCTTATATAGAACTCAGCTACAAAGCAACAGTAACAACTTTCTGTGCTGGCCCCAAGGGTTTGTCCATGAAGCGAGGTCCAAATCCAGTCCTGGGTCTAGGGGTCCAAAGGAGGTCAATCCGGCAGGGAGCGAGGCAGGGAGCAGATCAAGGTCCAAGGCAGGTTCAGGCACAAGGTTGCAGGTTGAGCACACGCTTGCAACTAAGTTGCTCACGCAACTTGGGCTGGGTCTGGCTGGCTTTTATCTGGCCCTATGCTTAGGGCGGTCCCGATCCTCCGGAGACTCGCCTCTCCTCCGGGCCTGGAGGCGAGCACTCCTCCTGCAGACACTTAACTCCCTTCGCCTCTCTGCCCTGAGCCTCTGTAGCTCAGGAGAGGCTGGTGGGTTACTAGACCCAGGGGATGCCTCCGCTTCTTCTGAAGAGGCTGGGAGTGGAGCACCTGCAGGCAATGAGTCCTCCCTCCCATCAGGAGCCAGAGCAGACTCTGCTGATGCCTGCACCTGGGGATCCAGCACAGGTGGGGATCCTTCAGGCTCAAGCCCTGGCCCCGGCTCAGCTGGTTCTGGAGGCGGGGAATCCTGTGCAGGCTGGGATCCCTCAGGTTCAGCATCAGAGTCTGACTCCCAGGCCATCACACCATCCCCCCTCCCAGGCCCCCCCCCTCAACCGAGGGGCCGGACCAGGCTTGCTGGGGTAAGCTGCATGGAAATCACGGAGGCAGGCAGGTGCGTGGACGTTTTCCGCTGGTTCCCATGAACGATCCTCAGGCCCATACCCCTTCCAGTCGATGAGGTATTGGAGCTTCCCCCTGCGGTATCGTGAGTCGAGAATGCGCTCCACCTCGTACTCAGGCTCCCCCTCAACCAAAACTGGCTGCGGTCGTGGATTGTCTGGGTGGAACTCGTCGGGCGGGGCGACTGGACTAAGTAGGGACCGGTGGAACACTGGGTGAACCTTGAGCGGTGGAGGTAACTGGAGGCGAAACGCCACCGGCGACACCTGCGCAGTGATGGTGAATGGGCCGGCAAACCGTGCATCCAGCTTTCGTGAGGGCCGAGAAGGATGCAGGTGACGGGTAGAGAGCCACACCCGATCGCCAACATGGAGTTCTGGCCCCTCCTGACGATGTCGGTCAGCCTGGGCCTTGTATGCGTCCTTGGCCTGGCGCAGTTGCTCCATCAATAATTGTTGCTGGGACTGAAGCTCCTGAAGCCAGTCTGTCACTGCGGGGACCGCGGAAGCTGGCAGCACGTCCGGGAACAAACGAGGATGGTAGCCGTAGGAGGCCTGGAACGGGGTCTGCTGGGTGGAGGCGTTCACTGCATTGTTGTAGGCGAACTCCGCCAATGGCAAGTGATCGACCCAGTCATCCTGCTGGAAACTGCAGTAACACCGGAGGTACTGCTCCAGCACCGCATTTGCCCGTTCCGTCTGGCCATCGGTCTGCGGGTGGTGGGCCGAAGATAGACAGACCTCCGTCCCAAGGGTCTGGTGCAGGGCTCGCCAGAAGTGGGATGTGAACTGGACGCCGCGGTCAGAAACCACACGCTCGGGCAGGCCATGCAGGCGGAAGATGTGCTGCAAGTACAGTTGAGCCGTTTCCTTAGCTGTGGGTATGGACGGGCAGGGGGCACAGTGCACCATCTTAGTGAAATGGTCCGTGAAAACCAGGAGGCAGGTACAGTGACGAGATGGGGGCAAGTCCACCACAAAGTCCAGCGAGACCGTGTGCCAGGGACGCGGTGGGACTGGTAATGGCTGGAGCAGACCGGGGGGTCGCCCGGTAGGACCCTTGGCCCTCCGGCAGACATCGCAACCAGCAACATAGCGTGCCACATCAGCCTTCAGGCGGGGCCACCAGAACTCCCGGCTTACCAGATGGGTGGTCCGGTACCGCCCAAAGTGCCCTGCTGCTGGGGCATCGTGGGACATCTGGAGAACCTCAGCCCGCAATGGTCCTGGTGGGATGTATAGACGACCCTGGTGCAGCAGTAGGCCCTGGTGCAGGGCCAGCCCCGGATATCGAGGGCATGACCCGTCAGACAGTTCCCGGAGCCATTCCTGTGCCCAAGCGTCGACCCGTTGCTGTTCTCGCACCCGAGCCTGCAGCGGCTTGGCCTCCTGAGTGGCCAGGAATGTGGCTGGTGGTAAGATAGTCGTCGGTACTGCCTGCTGTACAGTGTCTGCGACGTCCTCAGGTTTCCGGGACAGGGCATCCGCTTTCCGGTTTTGGGAGCTAGGGATGTAGCGGATCCGGAACTGGAACCGGGAGAAAAACAGCGCCCACCGGATCTGCCTTTGGTTCAACTTGCGGGTGGTCTGGAGGTACTCCAGATTCCGGTGGTCCGTTCTCACTTCCACCGGGTGTCGTGCCCCCTCAAGATGATGGCGCCAGACCTCAAAGGCCACCTTGATGGCCAGTAGTTCCCGCTCCCACACGGTATAGTTACGCTCCGCCGGAAGGAGCTGCCGGGAGTAGTAAGCGCAGGGTAACAGTGGCGCATCGGGTCCGTGTTGCTGAGACAGGATGGCACCGAGAGCCGTACTGGAGGCATCAGTCTCCACCACGAAGGGACGAGAGGGATCAGGATGCTGTAAAATCGGCGCCCTCTGGAAACAGGCTTTCAACCCCTGAAATGCCACTTCAGCCTCCTCATCCCAGGAGAAGGGCGTCTTGGGGCGCAGCAGTCGGGTTAATGGGGTGGTGCGATGAGCATAATCTGCAATGAAGGTCCGGTAATAGTTGGCGAACCCTAGGAACCGCTGTAAGTCCTTGCGGTTCCGGGGCGCTGCCCACTCTCGAACCGCAGCCACCTTCCCAGGGTCCATCTGCACCCCGTCAGGGGAGAGTCGGTGTCCAAGGAAGTCTACTGACCGCTGGTGGAACTCGCACTTGCTGAGCTTGGCGTACAGTCGGTGCTCCCGCAAGCGCTGCAACACGGACCGAACATGACTCTCGTGACGGGCTGGGTCACGGGAATAAACCAGAATATCATCTAGGTACACCACCACGTATTTGTCTAGCAAGTCCTGGAACACGTGGTTGATGTACCGTTGAAACACGGCGGGCGCGTTGCATAATCCGAACGGCATAACCAGGTATTCAAACTGCCCATACCGGGTCCCGAATGCAGTCTTCCACTCGTCCCCGGCACGGATCCGAATCAGGTTGTAGGCCCCTCGGAGGTCCAGTTTGGTGAACATCTGCGCCCCCTGCACCCGCTCCAGCAATTCTGCAATAAGGGGCAAGGGGTACCGGTCTGGGATGGTGATCTTATTCAGGGCCCGGTAGTCATGGCAGAGGCGAAGCTCCCCACACTTCTTCTTAACGAAGAGTACAGGAGCGGCAGTGGGTGAGGTAGAGGGCCTAATGAACCCGCGTTCCAGGTTCTTGCGAAGGAAGTCCTGCAAGGCTTCACGCTCTGGCTCCGAAAGAGAATATAAGCGGCTCACAGGCAGGGGCGCCCCAGGCTGTAGGTCTATGCCGCAGTCGAAGGACCGATGAGGCGGCAGCTTGTCTGCTCCCTGTTCCTCGAACACGTCTAAATAGTCCTGGTACACAGCAGGGAGCGTTGACAAAGCCTGACCCATGGGGGCAGCTGCTACTAACTCGGACTGAGCATGGGAACCCGGGTCTGGGAAGCGTACCGTCCGATTGACCCAGTCGATCTGAACATTGTGCGACTCCAGCCAGTCCATCCCAAGCACCAGGGGAAACCGGGGCATGGTGGCATAGGTGGCCACTGTGGACTTGCCCTGTTTCAACCGCCGAATTGCCCGATTGGCTTGACTCCCCTTCTGAGGGTTGGCGAACGTGGTTTCCAGATGATTGCAAAACCCCGTATAGTCTGTCAGCAAGGGGGAGTCTTGCCGGAGCAGCGGCAACGCCCACTTGGCCGCCTGGTCCTTCAGCAAGCTGATCAGGAAGTGCACCTTAGTGCGATCGTCAGGGAAATCCCGAGCTCGCCCCTGAATATACAGCTTGGCCTGGGCGAGAAACATGGGAAAGCTGGCTGGGGACCCATCAAATTTCTCTGGCAGGGCCACTGGGTACTTGCCAGGAGCTGGGGCGGCGGCCCCAGGAGCCAGTAAGGCATCCAAACGCTGCTGAAGCGCCGTAACCACATTGCTTAGCTGCTGCACGGTGTGGGTCAAGGCCTGGTTCTCCTGGGCCAATGCCACCAGCGCAGCCGCCTGGTCAGCCATGGCTACTAGTTCCTCCCGAACGCACCCCAGCGAAGGGGGAGTGCGGGTGTGGCGTGAGCAAACTGTGCTGGCCCCAAGGGTTTGTCCATGAAGCGAGGTCCAAATCCAGTCCTGGGTCTAGGGGTCCAAAGGAGGTCAATCCGGCAGGGAGCGAGGCAGGGAGCAGATCAAGGTCCAAGGCAGGTTCAGGCACAAGGTTGCAGGTTGAGCACACGCTTGCAACTAAGTTGCTCACGCAACTTGGGCTGGGTCTGGCTGGCTTTTATCTGGCCCTATGCTTAGGGCGGTCCCGATCCTCCGGAGACTCGCCTCTCCTCCGGGCCTGGAGGCGAGCACTCCTCCTGCAGACACTTAACTCCCTTCGCCTCTCTGCCCTGAGCCTCTGTAGCTCAGGAGAGGCTGGTGGGTTACTAGACCCAGGGGATGCCTCCGCTTCTTCTGAAGAGGCTGGGAGTGGAGCACCTGCAGGCAATGAGTCCTCCCTCCCATCAGGAGCCAGAGCAGACTCTGCTGATGCCTGCACCTGGGGATCCAGCACAGGTGGGGATCCTTCAGGCTCAAGCCCTGGCCCCGGCTCAGCTGGTTCTGGAGGAGGGGAATCCTGTGCAGGCTGGGATCCCTCAGGTTCAGCATCAGAGTCTGACTCCCAGGCCATCACACTTTCTGTAGTTACCCAATCCCTGAACGTCACTTTCAATCCCTCATTTGCATGTGCGGAACTGAGTGAAAACTGCAGCAGAATGAACTATATACACACACCCCTAGTGGCCTAGGGTGAGAACTTCAATACATAACAACTCCCATAAGTGATCTCAGTGACTGAGCTAGGATATAAGGGTTCAGGCAGACCATGAGGTATTCTTGTCCAAGAAACATAGCTAGGAAGAGTACAAAACACCCTGTGGCCTACAATTGGCTGCAGTGCCTAATATTTTTAAAGTACAAAAAAGAAAAACCTCTCAGCCATCTTGTTTAAATCTAAGGTAAGCCAACTTACTTGCCCAAAAACTATGCAGAAATTTCCTTCCCTCCAGTCTTTGGGAACACTTTTATTTTCACCCCTCGCTCTGTAAATGGCTGAATAAAGCTGGGTCAAAAGGTTCAGGCCTACTCTAGAAAATCGATGAGGGGAGGGGAAGGAATCCTTGCCCACTGTTGCCTGGTAAGTTTACTGCAGGGACACTAGGATAATAAAGGGGTTTCCCAGATGGCCCTTTGCCCAGGACCCTCTCAAACTAGTGCTAGCCTTGTCGAGAAAACACATTATCGTTTAGCTGAGACTTGAAGACCAACCTGGCAAATAATCCCTTAAAAAGTCATAAACATTAAGCGTATTTGTGTCATAGCATTAAGCTTGGTCAGGTTTGAACCGTCTTGTATTGTAGTATAAGAGACATCTTGTTTGCTTTTATTTACTTTTTTAGTAGTAAATGCATTTTGGTTAACCACAATGGCAAACTTAGTCAAGGCATTTATGTCAACAAATCCTTCTTCTCAACAAAGTAACATTCTTAGTTTCTAGGGCAGCAGACTGGATTCTAAGTAATAAGGTGTTTATAAGTCATGCTGTAAATCTGGGGTTATAAACATGTCTACTTTTCTATTAAACCTGCTGCTGTGTTTGAGGCACAATATGCTCTCTTTTAAATTTTATGGTGGCAAGCATGTTGGTTTTCCAGTTCTGATTGCTGTTGATTTAGCAGTTGCCAAACTCTCCTGCCAAGCTCTTGACCTAAGTCATGCTCCCTGGTGATGTCATATTGCATCTTAGAATGTAATAATTGATGGTACCTGCTGGGAGCCAGTAAGAGGTTTCTCACATTCTCCCCCTTCACCACCCTTCTTCCCCGTAGTCCTTTTTGTTGTAGGCAGTTTTCGGAATAACATTAAGAAATGGGTACATTTTTCACTGCTGACTTCTAATTAGTCATTTTCCAAAGTAAATACACACTGTGCAACAAAAGTTCAAATCTGGAAAGGTTTTATAGGCACATTCCTTTGAATTCTCTATTTTCACACATCCCAAAACTCTGGTAACAGTGGAACAGTTCCTGGAATCTTACTCACCCACTAATTCTTAATCTGTTTATTACTACTGAGCAATCTGCTATTGCAAACTTCATCCTTTCACAGATTATGGTGAAATTCCTTGTCACATCAGAAAGGCCAACTCATTTGCATAAGACCAGCAGGATGGGTCAGGTAAATTGCAGCCCACAACTTATTTTCTCTGCACCTGTGAAAATAAAATAAAACATCTCCCTAAAAAGACTGCTATAATATGGTTGTGACCTTAAATGCAGTTTTTAAAGGTCCATTTGGAAGGTGACGGAAGGATAAACACACATTCTTTTTTGTTGTTGTTGAATAAATTTTATTGGTTTTAAAGATACAAGATAGAGAAAAGTAACCACAACTCGGTTCCTCTCAGTCGAGAACATTTACAGAAGTAAATACCATAGCCTGTCAAAATGTTTGCAAAATGCGAAAACATATAGTCAGAAATAAATAAGAAACAAAGCAAGGAAAAGTTGTCAAAGCTACGTAAAAACAAAATGTTATAAACTCGGAGTATAAGAAGTGGGTGACCTTACATCAAGGGAGAAAGGACAATCCAGAACTCACTAAACAAAATAGTGAAAATGTGGGAAAAGGTGCCTTTCTGGTCTGTATTGACAAGGAACAGGGTGTTATCCGTGAAACCATTGCAGAAATGTTATTGCATGCCTCATAAACCTTTTTTCTGTTGGGAATGTGCTAAAGTTCAAAACATTTGGAATTATGTATTTGGTGAAATTATAGTGATCTCTGGATGCAGTTTATTGCCAACTCCTTAGCTAGCTGCCACCTTTCCAATGCTTCCGCTGGCTGGTGGCTGCGCCCTCCCCTCCCCTCAGCCAGCCCAGGGCCGGATCTAAAGAGAACGAGCTGCTGCTGCTGCTGCTCCCCCCCCGTCCCAAAGGCCAGTCCAGGTTCGCTTCCCTCAATGAAGGAACTGTAGTGGGGGGTTCCTGGTTGCACCCCCTAAAAAAACAAACTGCCAGGGGCAACAGCCCCCACACTATGCCACTGTCTGTTTATGAAAACCTATTAGGAATGTGGGGTTTCAGCCTAAACCTAATCTTTAAACATAAAAATGCATTAAAAGGAGGACCATCCACTTCCTCCGACTCCAAGTAAACCTAAGAACATAAAGCCTGCTGGATTAGGACAATGGCCCACCTAGTGCAATGGTGTCTAAATATTCCCAAATCCTTGTTGGGTCTACTTTGCAGATTTCTTAAGGTTGGAATAAAAAGAAGCAAACTCAGTACAAATGTTGCTGTTTGGATATAAAATCTACCCATTGCTTAATTTTTACTTAAAAAAAAAAAAAACTTTTTGGGCATCTGTTAGCCAGAAGTTTTGAACCTTTGCCCCCATACTCAAAATACTACTGTTTTATATAGAGTACATTAACCATTGTTTGGTCTGTCTCTAGGGAGTTCACCTCACACCACTTCTGTTAATTTCTCTGTAAAGTTTTGCTCAGCCAGTTCATTTATAGGTGTATAAATTGCTTTCAGCATAGCAATTCCTTGAAGTTTCCTTACTTTTAATTATCCATTTTTCTTTTAAACATATCCCACACGTCACAGCCTTCATTGCCTCCCATTGAGTGTTGGAACTAATCCCTTATATATCATTTTCTTTGAAATAATGTTTCCATGTTTCCTTAATATGCTCCTTTGCAATTTGGTTAGAGAGAAGAGAGGGTTTAAAAGACCATGAAGGTGATGTATCATACTTGTTCCTCAGCAGCCAACCAACCTCTGCCAGAGCATAGTCCATGATTTTAATCAACCCCAATGAGAAGGTTTAGAGTAGACCATAGGTAGCAGGGAAAACATGACAAGGATGAAATCCAGCCAAGACACTGACCCATATTGAGAAGAGTAAAACAATAAGCTTCTGTCAGTTGAATTCAGTTTGTTCCATACATCTTTCATAGCACAAACGTGAAAAAGATGTAACAGTTGAAATGGGAAAGGTCATGAAACTTAAATTGGAGCTTAACACTATGGCCACAGCTTCAAATTTACTTGTGCCAGATGCGACATCCTGGGACCCAAATCAACTATTCACTGTATGTAAAGGTAAAGGGACCCCTGACCATTAGGTCTAGTCGTGGACGACTCTGGGGTTGCGGTTCACTGTATGTAGGCTGCCATAAATTTTATCCCTGAATATACAAGGTCTTGATTCCTTACATTACGCCTTGACTCACATGGTCAAGACTGCTTCCTCCACCCAATGGAATGTCTCCTGCTGGTGATATCTCAACTGCATGTGGTGATCCATGAGTGTAGCAGTGGGTATAAAATGTTCCACTGTGCCCGTGGTTCCATTAGCTGAGGCAAGCATTGCATGAACTATCCAGACTCTAGATGCAATGAAATTTCTGCTTTCCGAATGCCTTTTGCATAGATTCTTTGAAGTTCAGCTGGTAGGAATCTGGGGTCAAAGACTTTTAACTCCTACCTCTAGTGTATAAACAATGGAATTCACATCCATAAGAGGCATTGATGGCCAGCAACCTAGAAGCTTTAAAAAAAAAATAGATTCAGGGTAAGCTTATCATGACTAGTAGCCATGTTGGCTATAAACTACTTTAACTATCAGAGACAGTATGCTTTTGGATACTAGTTGCTGGGAATCACAGGTAGGGACAGTGCTGTTGTGTTTAGGTTCTGCTTGTGGGCTTCTCGTGGGCATTTGGTTGGTCAGTGTGATAATAAAGCCTTTTACCTGATTACAGAGCTGCTCTTACCTCTTACCTGACATATTGCCCCAACCCTTTAACTAAGCACTCATTGTCCTCTGACCTGGCTTACCGAGCTTTTACTTTCCACTGTTCCCAACCAGAATGTTTTTTGGGGTGGGGGTTGCTTTCGCTTTTGACAGGCTCTGGACCGCTTTTATACCTTGCCATGGATGCTACTAATATATGTCAGTCTGAACTGAAATTGCTAGATGTAAAAGAATATGTTTGCTCAGCTCCTAAAACTGAGCTAAGATTTTGCTCCATTCAGAAACAGCTAGGAGGAAGAATTTACTTTTACACCAAGACTATGTTTGCTCACTTTCCCACCTCTTGTATCTTGCTGTAGGCATTTTGGAGTCATCATGGAGTGACATGATAAATAAAATGTTTTGTTTCATTCAGAGATGGCCATGTGGCATCAGTCCAGGTTACATAACCTGAGAGGACAGCTGCAGTTGCAAAATTGACAAGGGAATGTGTCATAGGGAGGTTCTGAATATTTAATATTTTCCCCCTAAAAGCAAATAATGGAACAGTTTATTTCGGTAAAATGTTCCTTTTAAAACAACTTGATTATGTACATGTGTTGGATTAGGAAAGAAATAGTACCTGCCCAACCCATTGAATGGTGAGAACAGAACAGGCACCAAGGCAGTTGGCATTCCTGAACAGGCCCACAAAGTATGAAAGGGAAATGCCATGCCACCCCCAACAAGGTTGGGTGCCCAAATTCTTTTGAATGCTAATAGCTATACTGTTACCAGCTTTTTCTTTTTTCAAATACCATTACTGTTAGTGTTAGTCATTTGAATATAGCAACACTGCTAGCCATATTAAATGATGTGAGTTATCAGTTAGTGCATTGGTAACAGACCTTTCCTCCCCTTGTCACCCTTGGTCACACCAGTGCTTAGAGTGAGGACTTTAATTTAATTTTCTTTTTCTTCCAATGGAAAGCTGGTCTGGCATGTGCATTTACATTCCACAGGACTACATTTCTCAGCATTTCATTTCATTCCCTGCACCCTGAGATTGGCACAGGTATATCAGAAAGTTAGGACTGCAGCATCACTGAGGAGAGGGAGAGAATTGTCAGAAGGTGGGCAATTGGGCATGCGGCCTTTTACAGGGGAGATTTTTGAATGGTCCTGATTGGCAGGCATGGTGTTGCTGCAGTATGTAGGGCTAGATGACACAACTGGGGAAGGAGACTGGAACACAATATAAAAAGCCAGGACCAACTTTTATGCTTTTATAACTTTGTAAAACACCCAGAGGAGTCTTTGATGGGCAGTATAGAAATGTTGTAAATAAAGCAGCATTGCCAATCAAAAGAATACAAAAATTACCCAGAGAATCCTACATTGCAAACATAATCATTGCCTTTTGGTACTGTGTTGACTTTGATTACAGTACTTGCTAACAGGCTACCATGACTCCATTTACCTGTATTTCATCCAAAGTGACTGTTTCATTCTGTTCAGCGTCAGTCATATTATTTTCAATACCCCTCTCCTAGCTCCCTCCAACTTTGTGCCAAAACTCGTCATAAGTATTTCTCCTAACTCAAGAGCCAAGATGAGTGTAATATTCCAGGTGTGGTCTGAACAAAACTTTGTAGTGAGGGATTATCACCTCTTTGCTCCATTACTTGATGTCTCCAGGACCAATAACCTTTGACTGCTGCAGCATCAGTACAAAGTCATGTCAGATTTGCAATCCTATGTCACCTCATAAGTTCTTTAAAATTATTTTAATCATCAGTATTCTTTCTATTCCCAGCCAAGTAAATACAAGACTAGAGTGTATTTTTTGCATTACCTACTTTGTGTTTTTTATATCTGAATCTTAATATATAATGCTAGCAAGTCTTCTAGCGTGACCTTGAGCTTATGATTTTTTTTCACCAGTCCTTCTCCAAGTTTCCCTTCTTAATGAAGTGAGTTGGGTGTTTACTAGAGAGAGGGCCTTGTTGGTAGTGATGCCCTGTTGTGGAAAGCTCTCCTAGGGAAGCTTGCCTCACACCTACATTAGGATCTTTTATTTCCCCACACTCATATTAATTGAGCTTTTGTGCATTTTAGTTCTTTGAACTATTATTGGGGTTTTCATGCTGTTTTTATTGATCTTGTGCTGCTTTGATACTGTTGATCAGCTTTTTGTATTGCTTGTTTTGCTTGCTTGTATTTAAATCTTACTGGGCTAAGGTGAAAAAAGGCTTGGGTTGGATATCAAAAGCAACCATCAGAAAAATAGTGTGGATAAATATCAGCAAAATAGTAAAGCAATAAATTGTGTCATGTAGATGTTATGCAAATAGCAGGCAAAGGAAAGCCTGAGCAGCCTGGGTAACATGGCAAGGGCAGGTTCGGGAATTAACCCTCCCTCTCAAGGGTGCAAATCTTTCTCTTAGCTGATATTTACATAGCAAGAAAGTGTATATTAATTGCATTCACACAATTAAGTAAATAAGCATTAACAACATGCCCAGTTTAGTTCTAAGATGTTACTTCATTCCATGAAGTTTCCCCAAATTTTCCTTGAAACTCTGAGCCACAAAGGCCACACAAGCAGGTACAGTAATTCAAAATAGTAATGTAGTACTAACAGGATTCGATCTTATGGGTATGGGAAAGCCTGAACAAAAAGATATATTTTTGTTCAACATCTGAAACAGCTGATGAATGACGCTTCACATATAGAAGAAGGAAAGGCATTCCAGAACCCAAGAGCGATAGCACAAAAATGCCTGTTTTAGTGTCACTCCCCAGTGATAAGCTGTAGGTATAGTACTTAGCTTCAGAAAAGTGCTCAGCCTTGGAATTCCAGTGAGATCCTGTTCCACAATTAGAAAATCAGGTATCTATGAGAATATCCTCTTGTTTATATCTAACTAGCTAATCCTAGTGTACATGAAGCCTATTTATACTAAATTCACATTTTAACTCTGACTAGATTGGCAGAATTTTTTTCTGCTAACTGTGTGTAATGGTAATGCCCCTTCCGCCCATAAGAAGGAGGGGGGGTTGCAGGCAGGTAACACGAGCCCTGCACGCGCACAGGGGATGGGTCATCCCCTGGCACTAATTGGTCGAGCCCTGGGCGCGGTGCCTGGGCAACCAGCCAACTGGCGCGGTGGCTTTGGGCGTGCCTGCTGCACTTAAGCAGGACGCTCCCAGGGCTCGACCTCTTCCTTTCCTTGCTCCCTTCGTCGCGTTTCGGGATCTGCTCTTCGTGGGATCAAACCCTTTGAGGGAAAAAACTTCGCCGGACTAAGCCCTGAGGAAACCCGCTGAAATCACTGCCCGGAGCTGGAATCTCCGCTTCCGTGGGCGGCCGGCGCGAGCGGCGGACCAGCGCTTTGTCCTCGCGGCTTCTGCGCTCCCAGCACCGACCCTCAGCAGCGCTTCCCTGAAATCACTCAAAAGGCGTTTTTAAACGCCATCCTACCTTTATGCTGAGAGCGCCTTCTGCTGAGGTCGCTTGCTGCTGGGATCGCTCTAAAGGCTTTTTTTAAAAGCCACCCTTACACGGCCGCCACGTGCTTCGGCAGCAGCACTTCCGGTTTCGCTATTTATACTAAATTCACATTTTAACTCTGACTAGATTGGCAGAATTTTTTTCTGCTAACTGTGTGTAATGGTAACACTCCCTCACTTGCCCCAGAACACCCCTCTATAGACACTTTTCACTTAGAACTCCAGTTGACCATTCATGAACTTCCCCAATCCAGTATATTTGGGTTTCACTCTGTGACTCTTCCAGCTAGAAAGCTGCAATTATCAAGTACCAGGGTCGTTTTAAGTGCTGCATTCCAAGAGGATTATCACCTCTCTGACCTCGTTTGCTCTGGCAGACTTATGGAGAAGTTGCTGCTAACCTCTGGGGGAAAGGAGTATGGCGTATCTGGCTCTTACGCTTCAGTTATTTGGCCTATGTGTTTTTTAGATCAGAAAAGTCAAGCTTGTTCTGTCAGTGCTATAGCTGTCCTCTCTGTGCACAACCAATTATTCACAACACAGATTTCCTGTAAAATTAGAGGATTCCAGCTTATATATTTATCATTTATTTATTTTAGGTACTTCACACTTTTATAAAAAATTATATTAGGGCAGCATGCAACATACAAGATTATAATAAAATCAATAAAAAATACCACCAAACACATCAATAAAAGATCACTAAATACTAGCTGGCTACACTAGTACCTCCCCATACAGTATGTAGCAAAGGCTTGTCTAAACAATACAGTTTCAGAAGAAATCTAAAAGATGGCAGGGATTATGTCCCATCAGAGGATCTCTGTGATTGAGATACAACACAAGGAATCAGATGGTCCTTAAAGTAATTGTTACACGCCACCACAATCTCTGAGCGGTGTGAGATTCCAGGGGTACCAGATGTGCTAGCCAGGGTCTGAGTTTCCTTTTGGACAGTGAGGCACAGCAGAGACTGGTGTCTTTATTATATATAGTTTATTTATACATATATACAACCTGAACCTACTGTGGGAAAGTTCCCAGCATTACACTCCAATAAGGTCTATTGCTTCTCTCATAGGTGCAGCAGCAGCAGCTCTTCTGTTGCTCTCATGGCTGTAATACTGGATCCAAAAACTGCCCACACACATTCTGCTTTGCCCCCCTTGGCATCCATCCTGCCTGTCAACCGCTTGCGAAATGCAACTATTTCCACTTCCACCTACCACATTGCCCACTGCTATTCTGGCCCTCCCCCTTCATGGATCACTGCCTTGTCGTGGCGAAGGGGCTTGAATTACTCAGGGAAGCTATGGACAGGTCAAGATGGACAGGTCATAGTGGAGAATTTGGACCAAACGTGATCCACCTGGAGAAGGAACTGGCAAGCCGCTCCAGTATCCCTGCCAAGAAAACTCCATGGACAAAGACAACAGGCATATAAAAGATATGACGCTGGAAGATGAGCCCCTCAGGTCGGAAGGCGTCCAACATGCTACTGGGAAAGAGCGGAGGACAAGTACAAGTAGATCCAGAGCTGATGAAGCGGCTGGGCCAAAGCCGAAAGGACGCTCAGTTGCGGATATGCCTGGAAGCGAAAGGAAAGTCCAATGCTGTAAAGAAAAGTATTGCATAGGAACCTGGAATGTAAGAACCATGAACCTTGGTAAGCTGGATGTGGTAAAAAATGAGATGGCAAGAATAAACATTGACATCCTAGGCACCAGTGAACTAAAATGGACAGGAATGGGCGAATTCAGTTCGGATGACTATCATATCTACTACTGTGGGCAGGAATCCCGTAAAAGAAATGGAGTGGCCCTCATAGTCAACAAAAGAGTGGCGAAAGCTGTACTGGGATGCAATTTCAAAAATGATAGAATGATCTCGATACGAATCCAAGGCAGACCTTTTAACATCACAGCAATCCAAGTTTATGCACCAACTACCAGTGCTGAAGAAACTGAAATTGACCAATTCTATGAAGACTTACAACACCTCATAGAAATGACACCAAAGAAGGATGTTCTTCTCATTATAGGGGATTGGAATGCTAAAGTAGGGAGTCAAGAGATAAAAGGAACAACTGGCAAGTTTGGCCTTGGAGATCAAAATGAAGCAGGGCAAAGGCTAATAGAGTTCTGTCAAGAGTACAAGCTGGTCATCACAAACACTCTTTTCCAACAACACAAGAGACGACTACACATGGACATCACCAGATGGGCAACATCGAAATCAGATTGATTATATTCTCTGCAGCCAAAGACGGAGAAGCTCTATACACTCAGCAAAAACAAGACCTGGAGCTGACTGTGGCTCAGATCATCAGCTTCTTATAGCAAAATTCCAGCTTAAACTGAAGAAAGTAGGAAAAACCACTGGGCCAGTAAGATTCAATCTAAATCAAATTCCTTATGAATACACAGTTGAAGTGAAGAACAGGTTCAAGGATTTAGATTTGGTGGATAGAGTACCTGAAGAACTGTGGATGGAGGCTTGTAACATTATACAGGAGACAGCAACGAAAACCATCCCAATGAAAAAGAAATGCAAGAAAGCAAAGTGGCTGTCCAATGAGGCCTTACAAATAGCGGGGGAGAGAAGACAAGCAAAATGCGAGGGAGATCGTGAAAGATACAGGAAATTGAATGCAGATTTCCAAAGAATAGCAAGGAGAGACAAGAGGGCCTTTCTAAATGAGCAATGCAAAGAAATAGAGGAAAATAACAGAATGGGAAAAACCAGAGATTTGTTCAAGAAAATTGGAGATATGAAAGGAACATTTCGTACAAAGATTACCACAATTAAGGACAAAAGTGGAAAGGACCTAACAGAAGCAGAAGACATCAAGAAGAGGTGGCAAGAATACACAGAGGAATTATACCAGAAAGATATGGAGGTCTCATACACCCCAGGTAATGTGGTTGCTGACCTGGAGCCAGACATCCTGGAGAGTGAAGTCAAATGGGCCTTAGAAAGCCTTGCTAACAACAAGGCCAGTGGAAGTGACGAAAATAATGTGCCAAAGAATGCTCCAACTACCGCACAATTGCACTCATTTCACACGCTAGCAAGGTTATGCTTAAAATTCTACAAGGCAGGCTTAAGCAGTATGTGGACCGAGAACTCCCAGAAGTGCAAGCTGGATTTCGAAAGGGCAGAGGAACCAGAGACCAAATTGCAAACATGCGCTGGATTATGGAGAAAGCTAGAGAGTTCCACAAAAACATCTACTTCTGCTTCATTGACTATGCAAAAGCATTTGACTGTGTCGACCACAGCAAACTATGGCAAGTTCTTAAAGAAATGGGAGTGCCGGATCACCTCATTTGTCTCCTGAGAAATCTCTATGTGGGACAAGAAGCTACGGTTAGAATTGGATATGGAACAACTGATTGGTTCAAAATTGGGAAAGGAGTACAACAAGGCTGTATATTGTCTCCCTGCTTATTTAACTTATATGCAGAATTCATCATGTGAAAGGCTGGACTGGATGAATCCCAAAACGGAATTAAGATTGCCGGAAAAAATATCAACAACCTCAGATATGCTGATGATACTACCTTGATGGCAGAAAGTGAGGAAGAATTAAAGAACCTTTTAATGAGGGTGAAAGAAGAGAGAGCAAAATATGGTCTGAAGCTCAACATCAAAAAAACTAAGATCATGGCCACTGGTCCCATCACCTCCTGGCAAATAGAAGGGGAAGAAATGGAGGCAGTGAGAGATTTCACTTTCTTGGGTTCCATGATCACTGCAGATGGTGACAGCAGTCACGAAATTAGAAGACGCCTGCTTCTTGGGAGAAAAGCAATGACAAACCTAGACAGCATCTTAAAAAGCAAAGACATCACCTTGCCGACAAAGGTCCGTATAGTTAAACTATGGTTTTCCCAGTAGTAATGTACGGAAGTGAGAGCTGGACCATAAAGAAGGCTGATCGCCGTAGAATTGATGCTTTTGAATTATGGTGCTGGAGGAGACTCTTGAGAGTCCCATGGACTGCAAGAAGATCAAACCTATCCATTCTCAAAGAAATCAGCCCTGAGTGCTCACTAGAAGGACAGATCCTGAAGTTGAGGCTCCAGTACTTTGGCCACCTCATGAGAAGAGAAGACTCCCTAGAAAAGACCCTGATGTTGGGAAAGATGGAGGGCACAAGGAGAAGGGGACGACAGAGGATGAGATGGTTGGACAGTGTTCTCGAAGCTACTAACATGAGTTTGGCCAAACTGCGAGAGGCAGTGAAGGATAGGCGTGCCTGGCGTGCTCTGGTCCATGGGGTCACGAAGAGTCGGACACGACTGAACGACTGAACAACAACAAATTCTGGCCCTCTCTCCTGAAACTCTCGCCTTTTGTCTCTGCTAACTATCTCAGGGAGCAGTTTTCCCTGTTTGCTGTGTGACCCAGAGAGTCTCTGTTAATGACCTTCTTAATGGGTCATCACCCATTTCTTTGTGCTCTTTTAATGGTCCATCTCTCCAGGCAATTGCTTCATCTGGAAGGCAGCCTGTTTTGTATTTCGACATGCTAAATTTTATGTCTGGTATGCCAGACATAAAGTTCGAAAGCACATAAAAGTGCAAATAGATAAATAGGTACCGCACGAGCGGGAAGGTAAACGCCGTTTCCGTGCGCTGCTGTGGTTCGCCAGAAGCAGCTTACTCATGACCCTGAAGCTGTCTGCGGACAAACGCCGGCTCCCTCGGCCTATAAAGCAAGATGAGTGCTGCAATCCCAGAGTCGTCTGCGACTGGACCTAACAGTCAGGGGTACCTTATGCCAATATTAGAAGGGGATCCAGAATTAGAAGGGGAGTCCAGGCACTCCACAAACTTACAACAGCACGTTGGCCCCAAGTTCTTTAGGTCTTTGTGAGTTAACACATACACCTTGAACCTGGCCTGGAAGCAAATTGGTCTCTTTCAGAGCAGCAGCAGAGTAACGTGTCAGCAGTAGCCTGTTACTGTGTAAGCAGTCTGGCTGCTGCATTCTGCACTACCTCTATTCCTTCATTACATCTGAGTCAGGTGAGGGTGCACAAGCCCTGGTCTGCTGCCTGGATACAGTCATGGGATAGATGGGGGAAAATAAGCTGAAGTTGAATCCTGGCAGAAGCAGACCTTGACATATCCAGAAAATAGGCCAATTGTCTGCTCTGTATGAGGTTTCATTCCCTCTGAAGGATAAGGTATAAGATCTAGGGGTACTCGATCCATTTTTGTCACTAGAGGCCCAAGTGAACTCTGTGGCCAGGAATGCTTTCTACCAACTACAGCTGGTATACCAGCTGGGACCATTCCTGTAACACAGTGGTCCTAGCATTTGTAACCTCAAGATATGATTGCTGTAACACACTTTATGTAGGACTGCCCTTGTAGCTGTTCCAGAAGCTATAGTTGTGTATCATCAGCATACTGATGAGATTTTGCCCCAAAACTAACTAATGACCTCTCCTAACAGCTTCATACAGTCATTGAATAGCATTGAACTGTGGCATCCCATGGTATAAACTCCAGGGTGCCGAATAACAATCTCCACATGCTAATTTCTGGACATGACCCTGCAGGTAGGAATGGAGTCACTACAGGAAAGTGCCACTGAGACACATTCTGCGGAACTGGTGCAGAAGGATACCATGGTCAAGGGTATTGAAAGCTGCTGAGAGATTGAGAAGAAGGAACAAGGTTGCATCCCCTCTGCCCTTTTTCATAAAGATTATCCTTCTAGACAACTAAAGCTGATTTGGTCCCCAACTGATGCCTGAACCCAGACTGGAATGGATCCAAATGATCAGTCTCAACCAGGAATTCCTCCACAGCCCTTTCAATCACACCCCCCAGAAAGGATTTGTGACCAAGCAATAGTTGTTTGAATCCATTGGGTCCAGGACTGGCTTTTCCAGTAGAGGCTGTACTACTGCCTCCTTTAAGGTGGCAGGCACCACCCACTCATGCAATAAAGCACCCACTCAATTAGTCTCCACCAGCCCAATATCACCAGCCACAATAAACTGGGATTGAGAAGGCACACAGATACTAAGTGCTAGAAAGCCTCAAGTGTTAGCAAAAGAGGGCATAGCTCCGTGGTATAACACAGACTTTGCATGTAGAAACTTCCATGTCCAATTCCTGACTGTATTGTTATGGTTATTATTTTTAGAACTATTTCAGCCCTTCGGCAATACACATGTCTGCAATAACTTCAGCATGTTCCAACAATGGTATTGCTAGGAATGAAACTATTTGCATTAGCAGAAATTCAGCTGAATTAAGAAATCATGTAATCTAACAATTTCCCTCAGTCAAGATCATGAATTTGAAACTGGAGAGTGTGTTCTCCAACACCAGATAAAGTAACTGGGATCATTCTATCTGCGCTGTATGCTTAATCCTGGATCAGCTTCCCTATTGATCAGCAGCATTTTGTCTTGTATGGATTGACATTCAGCTTCTTAGTCCATTCAATTGATCACTGATTGCAGACACTAGCTTTAGTCACACATCACATTAAACCACAGCTTTAAATAGACTATGGGTTGATGTGAATGCTCAAGAATTCTTGCAGCTCCCTTGCATCACAGACAAGACAAGACAGAGTCATGTCATTCAAACCTGGATTTCTGGTTCATTTCCCGCAAACAAACCACAAGTGGTAACCAAGGCTTATTCTTGGGTTATTAAGGTAACTAACGTTTATTCTTAGGGAAAGCAAACCATGAGCCTGCATTTGGACAAAGACTGGCTAGTTTCATCTGTGCTGCAACAGGAGTAGGGAGGCATGCCCTGGGAACCTTTGAGCAGTGTGCACTGGTAGAATGCTTGTTCATATCGAACAGCAGTTTGTTTTGAACTATGGTTTAATGTTACATGCAAACTAGGCTACTGATTCAGAACCTCTACTGCCTCCCTGGCCATAGCTATATTATACCTGAAGGAGCGTTTCCACCTCCATTATCCAGCCTGAACACTGAGGTCCAGCTCACTGTGAGACATAAAGCTACAGGGAACCAGACAGAGGGCCTTCTCAGTAGTAGAACACCCTCCCATCAGATGTCAAACAGATAAACATCAATTTGACTTTTAGAAGACAGCTGAAGGCAGCCCTGTATAGGGAAGTTTTTCATGGTTAATGTTTTATTGTGAATATAATATTTTGTTGGGAGCCACCTAGAGAGGCCGGAGTAACCCAGTGAGCTGGGTGGCTAACAACAACAACAACAACAACAACAACAACACTGGTTATCACCTGCAGGTTGATGACAACCCAGCCCCATACTCCAGATGACATATCCCGGTGGTGTCATGTAGATGGTAAACAACATGTGGGATAAGTGTGTTCCACTTTCCACCAGTGGCGTAGGAAGGGGGTGGGGCGCCCTGGGTTCCAGGCTGGAGGGGGTGACACACTGGGTGGCCCCCCCAATGCGATGCCCCTCGCCTCCGCCTGAGCTGGAAATAGCAAAGTGCACGCTGAGCAGGTTAGCCGTCGGCACACGCTTTGCTGCTTGGGCTGCGGGCGGAGGCGAGCAGCAGGCCAAGCCCCGCTCCTCCCCTCTGCCCGCAGCCCGAGCGGGAAGGAACGAAGCAAAGTGCTGAGCAGCACCTTGCTTCGTTCCTTCCCGCTTGGGCTGCAGGCGGAGGGGGCGGGCTTCTCTTGGCCCGCTGAAGGTCCTCCCTGGCTCGCCTCCATTCCGTAGTGCGCATGCGCAGCTTTGCTACGTATGCATCGAACGTAGCAACGTTGCGCATGCATGCCATGGAGTGACTCCGCCCCCGGGTTTGCCGCCCCGGGTGGCGAAGCGGCTTCCTCCGCCCCTGCTTTCCACTCCACGTTTTCTCCTAGAGGCTGTGCTGCTGCTTCACCCTTCCCCTCTCCTGTTAATTTACTGAAGTGAGAGGAGAGAGGTGAGGTACTGTTTTTTGGAGTCAAAGGAGGGAGAATGAGAATTTAGCCCTAAGCCATACTTGGTTGCTTGCCTATGGGTCAAAACAGTGGCAGTGTGGTTGCTCGCTGCCTCTTTCTAATCTTTTGTTTGGTCACCTGCTGCTCAGCCAGACAAGACAGAGCTCTGAGACAGCAGCAGGTGAAGGGGAGAAGGGCAAGAGTTGCATGTGGGTTTGCTAGTTTTCATCCACCTGAGTTTCTAATCACCACCTTATAATTGAGAAATGGGTTCTCTGAGAGGCCTTTCCCCAACAGATTGTGAGATCTATTATTTGGGTTGTGTTTTTTGTTTGTTTGTTTGAAAAATGCTGGTTTTCTGTGGTTGGTTGGATTTTTTTATCAAGCTGCCTGAAAGGAGAATGTGGGTGGGGCAGGGAGTTTCTAAGTTAATTGTGGACCTTCCCCTGATTTTTTTTCACATTGGGAACGAGCCTCCTTTTTTGTTTGCTGTGCCCCATTTTTGGATGTTTGCACTCTTCTCCATGGGCAGAGGGATATGTGATAAAGAAATAAATACAATGAAAACTCTTAATGAAATTTATTTACAAATGGGTGCCTATGGGATTTGCATGAGTAATATAACGTGTGTGTGTGTGTGTGTGTGTGTGTGTGTGTGTGCGCGCGCGCACGCACACATGCGCACACACACACATGTGCAAGCACACACCTGGAGCCATTTGGTAGCTTTTTAAAATGCTGTATTTAAGTTATTCTGATTTTGAGTGCTGTGAATTGACACCAAATTGTTGGACATGAAATTTATTGCAGTTACTGTCAGGGAGGGGGATAAGCATAGACTTAAGAGAAGAATATTTTTGTTTGACTAGAAATGGGTTAGCAAAACAGAAACAAATAGTCTTACCTGTTTGACCCACTTTTGTTCTCTGTCTCTTCAAACTGGGTGCAGTAGCATTTGGAAAGATAATCTATCTTTGTTTTTGATGTGGCAAGAAACATTCACCTTCTACAGTGTTTGTTCTTGTTACTGTTTTGCATTATTCTTTCTTGAATTATGAGCATATAAAAATAAAAGCAAGGGTAATGAAACTATCTGTAGGCAAGAATGGATTTGAGGAGTCTGAACTTGTTCACATATTTGTAGACTTGCAGTACATTACCAGTTTGTACAAATATCTACTTATAAAAGGACATATTTAAATCAAATTACAGAACCAATCCAACAAATTTTTTAATATGCTTTGTGCTTGAATGATCCATGCAATCAATAGTCTATTTAGACCTGGTTTTTGTTTGCAATTTTCCTTTAATTTTTTTTGCAGAAGCCTTCCAAGAGGTTTGTGGGGCCTTTGTTCTCTCAACCACCCAGTGTGTGTACCCATTAACAGGAAACTAATGAGGACACAGCAAAACTGTTCAAGGATATTCCATGTTCCATTTCCTTTTCTGTATTTCTGCACTGCTTTCAGCTCCATCCTAGGCAGAGGACTCTATAACTAACTGATTCTATGAACAAGAAGTCAGCCACCTTGCAATATAGAGAAGGAACCAGCAGAGGGAGGAACATTGGTGACTTCATCCTATCAATTGTTGAACACATCTGCTCTTTAGAGTAGCACATTTAAGCTGTGAATGGAGTGAAGTGGAATTAATTGTGTGAAGCTTGTGATCTGCCACACATTGCTTAAGAAGCAAAGGTACTTTTCAAATTAGACTGGAGTTCAAACTCAAGTAACTGAATGTGGTTTTGCAGTACAGTACATATGCCAATAAATGTTACAATTTATCTACAAGGTTGTTTACAGAATTAAACAACTTTATAGATAAATTGTAACACCTATTTTGGATGATTGCACTGGTAGCCTGTATGTTGCAAGGCCTGATTCAAGGTACTAATACAAATAGAAGCCCCTGAAAGTGTTTATTTGATGGGGTTCCCCTCCCCATACAACCCCTGGGGTCATTAGGAGCCCCTGCATGTGGTCCCACCAATGGGTGTAGCTTGTTGTGTAGTGACCTGAGCAGGGCCTTCTACAAACATAAGATGAGCATGCTGAATGATGGCAATGGTCCATCTAGTCCAAGTGTGCTCCCAATTGTGGAATGGCAAGGGAGGCTCACTGTTATTACTAATCTGCTGATTGGTGATGAAAGCAAGCCAGCTTGGATAATTTATGCTACTAGTTGGTCCTGCTAGCTAAGGATGATGGGAATTGTAGTCTAAAAACAACTGGAGACCCAAGTTTGGGAAACCCTGCACTAGGGTATTAACATCTTCATGCATTAATTAGACTTGAGCATGTTTGTTATATGAGGCTGGTTATCCCACATTACTGAGACATATGTATCAGCTTAAACATAAATATGCTAAGAAAATGTTTATATAGTTCATTTAAACAGACATACTGTATAATGATTGTCACCATAGTGGGTGGGAGGAGACTATGACCAGGTGACCTGCTCAGTTTGTTGCTCTGTCTTTTTTTCTAGCTGGACTGGAACTAGAGTTGATGGGGTTGTTTTACTAGCCTGTGGATTACTAATGAATGGGGTGGGTTTTACATTTATTTTTTGCAACGATGTTCATTTTATGATGTTATTTTTCATTGCTGTATGTTGCTTTGTCGTAGAACTGTTTTAAATGAAAACAAACAAATTCCTCAGGTTTATTTAATCCCCACAGGGAATATAATACAAGGTGTTGTATGTTTTCTTTTCCTCCATGGGAAGGAGCAATCTAGATTTTGAGTGGAGAAGTTGACCCCCCCCCCATTCTTTACCTGTCATACTTCCACTCCCAATTTCAGTGCCTAGTTCTTTGCTAATAACCCCCCCCCCCAAACACCAAGGAAAAGTTACACAGAATTCCAGGTAAAATATAGTTTGGCCCTAAATAGAATGTTTTAACTCAGGCTAACTCTAGAAAATCCTGAGCCCAACCCTGTGGGAAGAGATGAGTTGGATGTTTTATTCCATTGATCTGATGAGTTATTTTCCAGAAAGAGCTCTGAGCTCTTAAACATATGGACTTCTTGTTAGGATCACTTGACACCTCCTGGTCTTTCCTCCTTGGGGCGTAAACAGTTCTAAATGACCTGTCATTTTGCAAAATCTCATGTACCACAGCAAATGCAAACACTTTACATTTATGGAAGGTTTCAGCTACAATAATATTTACCTTTTACATTTTGTTCTATCTATAAATCCTTTTTACGGCAGGTTTTAAAAAATAAGTAAATGTTATATGACATTTTTATTACCTATTTATTTAATATTTCAAATTAAATGTCCTACTGCTGCAATTTGGAGGTTATGAAAATGTTGAGAGAATGACACCCTGCTAGTTCTGCAGATCTCAGTCCACCCACTTGGAAAAAAGTCACTTTTGAAAAATGCAATTTATGCCACTCAGGAGCAAATGGTTTGGGGATCGTAGCCTAAAACACCACGTAAAGTAATACATTACCACAACAGTGTACCACAACTGCTTTGCTCTCACATTGTGCTAGTGAGGATTGCATATTCTGTTCCATGCTAATCTTATCTGGAAGCAATGTAAAACAGTTCTTTCTAGAGACAGATTCCACTGGAGTGCCATTTTCTTGACCGCATATTTCATCTTTTCGTTTCATTAAAAATGAATCTGGTGTTTGTGTGTTTTTGACCTTTTCCTTCAGTTTCAAAGATGTCTCAATGCAAGCACAGATTCTGCTGTCCTGTGTTGCAAATGCATTATAAGAGCTTACGGTATATCTGAAATCTAAACATGCAGGCTTGTGTTAACAGCTATTTTATAAATAAGTTCCAAAAACTTACTGGCCTACATGATTTTTTACTAGCATGCCTGCCTATCTCCACATCTAAAATGTAAGTCATGTTAGTTATTTCAGCAGCCCCAAAATGTGAAGTACCAACCTTCTACCAATTTTCAAAAAATCCTTGCCTGGTTAACTAGAAGACATTAATAGAACAGACAAGTAAACAAATGTCTTTTTACAAGCCTGGCCAACAGAAATGGCCCCAGAGCACAAAAATGCATTTATGTAGCTATGTAGCAAAGTATTATCTAGTCCCTCCCCCTGTTACACTTTTATGATACCACAACAATCTAACTGGCAGTATGTCAGCCTGTCTTATCTTGTCTTTATTCGCATTATGCCTGAAGTAGAGGAGCCTTGGGTGGGGTTGAAAATTTCAAGGATTTTCAAATCTATTGAAGCAGCACAAATCAAAAGTCAGGGGGGTTAAATGTCAGAAACTATGAATTCCAACCAATCTAATGAGTGACCAGTTTTTGTGAATGTATTTCATGCGGGCAAATAATATTTAGAAGGCCTTCTGAGACTTCTGCATGCATTTTGAAATTTCTAAGTGTCAATTTTATATTATTTATGCTGCTTTGAGTTTTTAAAAGTTGTTGAATAAATTAATCCGCTTCATTAAGGCCCCCCCCCCTGCTCTGCTTTAACTTGGCTGCATATTATTTATTCTTTTTTCTGCAGTGACTCCTAATTATATATGGCAGAACCATATATAATTTCTAAATACTTAAAGAGCAACAAAATCCTCATTATGAATGGTTTCAGGGCTGCAGAAGGTGATAAGATAATAATGAGATCTGTAACCACTTTAAAGCGAGTAAGAGCTGGGGCCAAGTTTTGCCCTCAGTTACTCCAAATAGCTGCATTGACGTCATTAGTAAGTAATTGAGGTTGGAATTTAGCCTACAGAGCTTAAGGTCATTAATCCTGGTGATTTTAAGTAAATTGCTGTGAGAAGGACGTTGTTTATAGCTATGTAACTGTGAAGTGTGAGGCCTGCTTTTGCATATGCAATATAAAACAAATTTGGAGCCAACTTCACATATTTGAAGGAAAATAAACTTACTTTTCACAGAATGGACAAGTATAGGATGGAAGGCACACAAGGGAGTTTATTTTTCATAAAAAATATTTAGACTTAATTGAGAAAATAATTGAAAACATATATATTAATCTTTTGGTGTATGAATTTTAGTTTATGTACAGATGATGAATACAGTTTTATTCTGTCTGGGGGCCCAGAAAAATGGAGATTCTGTCCATTACAAACTCTTGTTTCTCACAAAGTAGTACAAATATTTATTAAATGTTGGTTATGCCTGCTGTGTTTTCCTCTGAAACAAACACCCTAATAGCATGTCAGAGAAGGTTTGATAACTTTGGACTCACCAGCTTTTCCTTCAAACCTTGTCCTGTTTATTTGCTAACTCATGACTTGGGACTCCTCCCAATAGAATCATTGTCTGAGCTGGCAGTGACAGGCCAGAACAGAGATTGTGCGGTTTTGGTGCACAGCTCACTGAAAGCATTTATCCAGTGTGTGATAGCTGTGAAGAAACCATATTCCATGTTAGGGATCATTAGGAAAAGTTCAAAAAATTAAGAGATGGAAGGAGCTGTCAATTTCAGTTCTCTCTGATTCTCATTTATGCAGTCTTAATTTCAGTTCACATTTCTGCAGTGGTCTGCAATTTAAAAAAAATCCTCATTAAAATTATTCAGCATTTTAGTGGGAATAGATACTGTATGCAGTTTTGACTAATGTGCTGATTTTTGCAAGTCATTTTGACTGATATAATGCATTTTTATAGTATTTTCACAAATACATTCACTCTTATGAACACTTACTCCTAATATATGCATTAAAAAAACTGTTTCATGGGAGAACTGCATTGCAAAATTGAGATAACTGCAAATTCCAACTAGACAGTGTGAGGCAAGGGGATGGTGATGGGGCAGTAGTGTTGAGAGAACAGAGACCTGTGTGACGCATGGTCTGCACTCTGCCTGGTAAAACAGCTTGATGCTCTTAGGTGCAGTAGAGGACTATGTCTTGTAGCAAGTGTTGACATAAGATTCAGCTGTGTGTCCCATCAACTTCTACATGTGGAATGAGAGGGATGTCGTCTTTGCCTTAGGTAGGGAAAATATATTGGGCTAGCCCTACACAAAGTAAACTAAGGAATTCACAACCACAAGATGTGGTGGTCACCAACTCTGATGGTTTTAAAACAGGATTAGACCAATTCATCATGCGAAAGGCTGGGCTGGATGAATCCCAAACCAGAATTAAGATTGCCGGAAAAAATATCAACAACCTCAGATATGCTGATGATACAACCTTGATGGCAGAAAGTGAAGAGGAATTAAAGAACCTTTTAATGAGGGTGAAAGAGGAGAGCGCAAAATATGGTCTGAAGCTCAACATCAAAAAAACTAAGATCATGGCCACTGGTCCCATCACCACCTGGCAAATAGAAGGGGAAGAAATGGAGGCAGTGAGAGATTTCACTTTCTTGGGTTCCATGATCACTGCAGATGGTGACAGCAGTCACGAAATTAGAAGACGCCTGCTTCTTGGGAGAAAAGCAATGACAAACCTAGACAGCATCTTAAAAAGCAAAGACATCACCTTGCCGAGAAAGGTCCGTATAGTTAAAGCTATGGTTTTCCCAGAAGTAATGTACGGAAGTGAGAGCTGGACCATAAAGAAGGCTGATCGCCGAAGAATTGATGCTTTTGAATTATGGTGCTGGAGGAGACTCTTGAGAGTCCCATGACTGCAAGAAGATCAAACCTATCCATTCTTAAAGAAATCAGCCAGATCCTGGCTGAAATAGAAGGACAGATCCTGAAGTTGAGACTCCAGTACTTTGGCCACCTCATGAGAAGAGAAGACTCCCTAGAAAAGACCCTGGTGTTGGGAAAGATGGAGGGCACAAGGAGAAGGGGACGACAGAGGACAAGATGGTTGGACAGTGTTCTCGAAGCTACTAACATGAGTTTGGCCAAACTGCGGGAGGCAGTGAAGGATAGGCGTGCCTGGCGTGCTCTGGTCCATGGGGTCACGAAGAGTCGGACACGACTGAACGACTGAACAACAAAATAGCATGCCTCTGAATATCAGTTGCTGATGGAGAACAGTGGGAGAAGCATATTGCTATCATGTCCTCATTCTGTGCTTCTTGGAAGCCTCTGGGAAACATGATGCTGGACTTGAAAGGTCTTTGGTATGATCCAGCATGGCTGTTCTTAGTACCACAACCTAACCTTGCCTATAGTGTGATGAGATTTGAATGTATATTAGGTGAGGATAAGCAGTCTTTTACCCATTTGATGGTGTGGATATTAGTGTGATCCTACTATCCCCATTTATATGCCATTTGAAGGAATACATTGCAGAATTAAAGGTAAAGGGATCCCTGACCATTAGGTGCAGTTGTGGATGACTCTGGGGTTGCAGCACTCATCTTGCTTCACTGGCCAAGGGAGCCGGCGTACAGCTTCTGGGTCATGTGGCCAGCATGACTAAGCTGCTTCTGGCGAACCAGAGCAGCACACGGAAACGTCGTTTACCTTCCCGCCGGAGCGGTACCTATTTATCTACTTGCACTTTGACGTGCTTTCAAACTGCTAGGTTGGCAGGAGCTGGGACTGAGCAACAGGAGCACACCCCGTCGTGGGATTTGAACTGCCAACCTTCTGATCGGCAAACCCTAGGCTCTGTGGTTTAACCCACAGCGCCACAGTGCAGAAGTACTTTGAAGTAATTTCCACGCCACCTGTGTACTTCTGAAGCCAGTAGCGCCAACATAGTCAAGCTCACATACAGTGTTGGAATCCATAGAGCTGCTCAGGTTATAACTTTATCTAGCTAGGATTGTTTCCCCTACTTCACCATTGCAGCACGTAGCCTATAGTAGGACTGGGCTTTGTTGGACTCACGCTGGCTGGGGTGGAGGTGGATGGGATTTGGAGTCCAACATCTGGAGGGTCACAGGTCCTCCAGTCCTGAGACAGAAGTCAGCCTCTCTGTAGTTTAGTATTATCTTTGTAGCATACTCCCTAGAATTAATCTCCACACAACACCATCACACAGCACAGCTGCTCCCCATTTTTTCTTTTAAAAAGTTGTCATGATTAGATCTTGCTGTTCTGCTTTCACTTGAAGGAAACAGTCTGTTAATTCATAGGTTGGTTTGTTGTATTTCTTCCAGTTTCCTCACATACATAATACAGGAAAGGCATGATCTGGCTCTATGTAAGAGAGACTTGTAGCTCACACAATTTTGACATAAGTCAATCCAAGTCCATGTGAACCAGAACCATACTCTTCAAATATACTTGATTACATATTCATTGTCTCACAAAATTAATACCCAATAGTGGACCATACAAAAGCTAAAACTACTTCCCAGAATTTTCGTTGGAATTCTCTACTGCCAGATTAGATGGCAGAACCTTTAAACTAAAAAAAAGTATTTGCTGGTGAATGTAAATGTGCCATTGAATCTATAATGTGCACCTTAATTTTCACAATGTAATTAGGCCAAAAAAGGTGAGCATTAGATTTGAGTAAATACGGTATACTAAGGAAGTTATATGTCATATAAATATGAATATATTCACCCAGTGATGTGAGGATTTCAAATATAATTTTGTAGGGCATGTCAACAGAGCCATCTGAAAGTACTGTATGATGAACTCTTCATTTATTTGTTGTGAAAAGAGGTGCATCTGTTTTCCTTAACCAGATGATGAACGCTATGATTACAATATAATGGTTTGTGAACATCTCCATACATGGCCCCAGTTTCAAATGTGTAATCACATTCAAATGAAAAAATATTTGCTTTATAATAGCTTTATAACAGCTTAATGCTTCTAGCAAAACTTTACTTAATGCATATGTAAGGATTACACTAAGGATTACACACAGTACACTAACTAAATGAATCCCAAGAATGTTGACATTAGAAAATATAAACATCAGTTTTCTAGGTTTCTCAGTTTACCTAGAAAAGGGATGGAGAACCTGTGGCCCTCCAGATGTTGTTGGATTACAACTTCCATCATCGCTGGACATGGCCCATCCTGGCTGTGGCTGATGGGAGTTGGAGTCAAAAGACATCTGGAGAGCCACAGGTTCTGAATTCCTGACATTCTAGACTATGAGCATTAGTAAGATTTCCTTTGATAAATCCATCTTCCACACCATCCAGGACTTCTTCTTTTTTTAGAAAAAGAGGTGCGGGAACTTGTTGACCTTTTTTAGGGGGGAACACCCACCCAATGGTGGAGGTTGAGGGGGAAGACTTCTTCACTTGCTCACCCCACCGCTGCAGGGAAGAAATATAAACTTTTGCCTCAGACCACTGTCGCAGTCGTGCCACCGTAATCACCCTGTTGCCCGCTTCCTCCACAGTGCAGCCCCGAGCACCCTGACGCCTCTGTCGAGCAGCCCTGAGCATTGTGCAGGGGGATGGCACCACCAGAGCCGTCTTAGAGGGATCGGCCGCTGTGGTGCGGCGATCCCTCGGCGGCCCTGGCATGCTGCCTCTCTGCCTGCCTCCCTCCCACGCTAGCCGCCCCTCGGGAGGGAGGGTGGGTGAGCGGGGGATGAGGGGCGTGGCGCTGGAGCGGCGCGGGGCCTTGTGCGCCCTTCCCAGCACTCCAGCTGGGGCTGCGGAGGGTGGCCGGCTTGCAGCCCGCCCGTCGGCACGCGAGTGCCCGCCTGCCCGCCCATGAGGGTAGGGGCGGGTTGGGGAGGGGGCGCCCGGTATGCCGGCGGGCTTGTGGGGGCACCCCTGGGGGGCTTGGTGCCCTGGCGCGCTGCACCACCCAGTCCCTATGACGAGACGGCCCTGGGCACCACAACACAACAGAGCTGCTGGGACAAACCAAAGATGTGCCGGAACTCAGTTCTGGTGAGTTCCAGCTGAAAAAAAGCCCTGCCACCAACCCTTTTATAACATAAGAGACAAGACAAGACGGTAATCAGTCTGAGCCTTAGCAGCTGACAATTGCAAGAACCAGATGCTGAGCTGTAGAATTTATTTTTCCAGGAGGGTCATGTAGGTCTTTGATTTCTTTCATAGCTAGCCTGTCAGAAATTGTTTTATCTGGCCCCTAGGTTGATTCCCACCAGAACAATAAAGCATTTGTACGCGATAGACTGACGTCGTAATCATAGTTACTTGGAAGTAACTCCACTAGAGTCAGTGGGAAATTATATTGAAGTAAATACATTTGGGTGGGGACAGTGATAATCACTTTCCCCTATGTACTGTAAGCCAGTAAACTGCTAAAGGTTTGCACTGTCTTTGTGAAAAGTGTTAACAAAGAATAAAAGTTGATATGCCAGTCTTGTTTTTTAGTGCAGAAATAATGGAATGTGAAGCATTGTGTGGATACTACTTATTTTTTATCTGAATGCAACTTGCAATCTGTTGTTTATGGAACTACAAATGTTATCTTGCCTAGGCAGAGTTAACATCTGTTTGTGAAGGAGAAGGCCATCCAAATCTCGGTGAGCAGCAAGGAAAAGACATGAACAGCTCTGATAGCCTTTGCCCACATCACTGTCAGCTCCAGGTTTTGTATGCCCTTGGGTAAGATGCCCCCAGTGCCCCCTTCTCCTCTTGGATGATTCCACTACCCATTAATTTGCCTTCTTCAGATCCCAACCCATACAATTGCTCAGAGGAAGAGTGCATGACATGTGAAGAGGGCTACTATGTTTTCTCAGTCTTGTCACTGCTTGCATGTTCAGAAAGGGCAGTGAACATGGAGGTACAGCAAGGAAACTCTGAAAGTCAACAGCAGGCCCCCAACAACAGTGTGGGCCTTCGCAGATGCCCTACAATGCTTACTTTTGAGGACACTCTGGGAATTTAAAACCTGTGCAAAAAGGCTTTGTATTTCTAGTAGTGCATGAAATATAAATCTTCAGGATACTTTATGATCCAGATACAATACTTTTAATATTAAACAAAATAATTTCAAATAAAGAATTTCAAACACTCCTACAACTCAGGTGCAGGTGTGTAGCTTCTGGACCAATGTCTGTCACTTAAGGCTCAAGTGGGTTCAGTGGTGCAAATAGTTTTATAGCTGTTTCTGCTGGTGTCTAACCTCTGTGTTGAAGTTGTGGGTACCCCTAGATTATTGCAATGCAATACATAGGGAGATGTTTGAAGGCAGTTTGGAAACTGCAGTTGGTGCAGAATTGAGTGAACAAATTACTGAGTGTGGTAGGATGGTTTGAGCAGGTAACTCTGATCTTGGCATAACTGCATTGGCTACCAGTAGTTTCCAGGTTCAATTAAAAGTGCTGGTTTTGACCTATAAACCTTTATGTAGCTCAGGCCCCCACACCTCAAACTGTTCACCCCCCATGAACCAACCCAGACCCTGTGCTCATCATCTGAGGCCCTTCTCTTTGCGCCCCTTTTGAGGGAGATGACATGTGAATGATTGTGGAGACACACCTGGCACTACCATTATCTGTTTTTAGGCACCCTACAAAAACAGGCTTTGGTTCCTTTTTTTTTTTTTTTAGGAGCTGGGGTACTTAAGTATATTTGTGGCTTCTGCTGCTCATCTATTTAGTGGATTTGGTTGAATTGGATGCTACATTTTATATATATCTTATGGAATAGCATTTTAGGGTTTTATTTTTGGTTTTACCATGTCGGTTGCTTTGAGTAACTTTTGTGAAAGAACCAACAAACTCACATGAAATGAAAGACCTCAACAGTATGTACAACATTGCATCAAAAATTTAAAGCACATGACATTTAACGAAACTTTTATCTTCATGAAACTAACAAATTATACTCTATTGCACAAGGTACAATTTATTCTAATACTCCATAATCTTAATTGGCCAGCCACCAAACACTAAATATTGCCTTAAACATTGAGTCAAACACTCTTTTTTCACAGAGTCACAAATTGGCTGATTCCTTCCAAAGGATTAGCAAAAATGATACATTACATTAAAAAGAATATTACAGATGAAAATAAATCATGTAGGATTTGTCATTTTTAATAAAGGTCCATATGCAACTAATTCCCCTTCCACCCTAGAAAGTAGGGGGGGGGGGTTGCAGTTAGCACGAGCCCTCCATGTGCACAGGGGATGCCTACATCCCCTGGCACTATTGGCCGAGCTCTCGGGGCGGTGCCCTGGCCGACTGGCCAACCGGCACGGTTGGCAGGGGCATGCCCACTGCATTTAAGTGGGCGTGCAGCCAGAGCTCGTCCTCTTCTCCTGGGCTCCCAGCCAGAAAGTTGCTGGAAAAGGCGGTGGCCCACTGGGTGATTGCACTGGGGGTCAGGTCATTCCTCACCCCGCCATAAAATTCAATGAGTTGACCCTTTATCAGATGGATGGCGTGCATCTGTCAGATGCTGGAAATGACGTTTGGCTTGCTGATATCGTACTGGCTATTAGGTATTGGTTGCAGGTGTGAGGGTATTGGCAGCGAGCCAAAATTTGGCTCGATTGGCGGTTAGGCATTGGATTATCTCGGGAAGGCTAGAAAGTGGGGGGGGGGGAGGTTGGGCCATCACCTCCCCACAATGCTGAAGGGTACTTCGCTAAAGGAGTCCGGGGGGCGTGTCTGTGTCCAGAGCCGTGGAAGGTGAGGGCCTAAGGCACGCCCCATATCGGTGATCACAGGGTGAGTTCCTAGCTGATGTGCAGCAGCAGGGGCTCACCCATCAGTGGTTATCCCTTTAAATTTTTGTTTAAATTACAGTAATTATTTCATAAATTTTGCTACTTCTAATTCTGGTGGTTTTGCCAGCTTCTGTCCCTTTGAGACACAGATTACTTGGCTACTGTACTCTATTCTGGTAACTTCCAGATGGGATTATTGTAAATGTGTGCTGTGTGGAGTTGCACTTGAAGATTACTTGGAAGTGTCAACTAGTCCAAAATGCAGGGGCCAGGTCACTCGCAGCAGTTCCATTTAGAGCTCATATAGCCCCAGTTCTGAAACCTGAAGTTGCAGGTTCATTTCTGTGCCAAATTCAAGGTGTTCACTAGGGTGTTTAAGGCCGCAAATATCTAAACTGTAAGTTCTTGAAAGCTCTATTTGTTTTGATTTTACATTCAGTAGGTTTACATCCCGGCCCCATGTTTTATTATTTTTCATTAACAGTTGTTTTTCTGTTTTGGTACTTGCTTAGAGAAATAATACTGATATCCTTAAATAAAGAAATGAAATTTTTTTCATTATGTGTCCCAGAAGGAATCCCAGGTTTGCAGGCTCTGGACACACACCCCCGCCCTGCCCCACCTCACCTCACCTCACCTCACCTCACCTCACCTCACCTCACCTCACCTCACCATCCACATACAGCATAGGCACCATCCTTCCCTACAGCAACTGTGAAAAAAGGAGCCAATAATACCAGATTATAACAAAGTTGTGAAGTACTATATCCTCATCATTTTTGAAATGTTTTGATAATTGCAGGTCTCTGCAGTGGCCTCTCCAGAAATATTTTCCTGTAGGAGTAGGCAGTGAACATGGCTTATGTGCAGATTTCCTCACTGAACCTGAGGTTAGCATTGGTTTGTACATCACAGTAAGCCGAAATATAGTATAAAAGGACCCACAAATGTGCAGGTTCTCAGGGAGAAGCTTGCAGCCACTTGATTTCTTCTTTGTCTTTTTTACTCCTATGCCAGACTGAACTGCACCAAGGCTTGGCTTAGCACATTGTCCAAACCTGGGCTCTCTTTTTGTTAACCACAAGCTGTTGCTAAGGTTTACCATGGTATGCCAATGAAACCACTGTCAGCTTTGACAGATCTGCTGAGATGGATATCACTTTTCTCAGCACTACCTACCAAACAGGTGTCACTTCCAGCAGTCTTTTGGGTACATAGGGCCCAATCAGGGATGGGATCAACAAACAGCTTATATCTTTATTCTGTCAGGACATATGTTTTAGACAAATCTGATAAAATGTTTTTTGTACAATTTCTTAGGATATAGAATAATAAAAAAGGAAAAATTAATCTGGATCTTGACCTGGAAAGCACATTTGCCTTAAGCAAGACAAAGCTTATGTACGTTATCTCTTCAGCTTCTAAGCAGCCCTCCTTATTTTCCTTATCCTCAGTCTCCTAGGACTTTGGGCTCTGCAATGGATAGAGAGCAGCTGGCTGTTATCTGGTGGACTGTGGGTCTTCTATTTCCCTTTTTGGTGCTGAACTGCTAGACAGTGGAGGGAAAGAGAAAATCCAGGCATTCTCAGCTGGGCTCTCTCAAGATACTGGTTTTAGGAATTCTCCCTTTTAACATTTTCACTCTCAAGGGTTTCACCCTGATAAATTTCTCTCTTGATGATCCAGTTAACACAAACATGAAATTTACTATTTGAGATACCAGATACAGTTAAACTTAAAGCAACAAAATTCATGGCAAAGTTTGGTGGATTTTACAGGGGTAGCAACAGAGCTCACCCTAACTTTCTTCCCCCTCCTTAGAAGTCGAGGGGGGGGGAAGGATGGAAGATATGATGTGGGTAGTTAAATAAAACCTACTTTTATTCAGAGTTCTAGTTACAGGTAGGTAGCTGTGTTGGTCTGCCATAGTCAAAACAAAATAAAAAAATTCCTTCCAGTAGCACCTTAGAGACGAACTAAGTTTGTTATTGGTATGAGCTTTCGTGTGCATGCACATTTCTGACATCAGGAATCACAAGACAGAGAAACCAGTAGGAGAACACTTCAGTCTCCCAGGACATTCTATACATTCTATACAAGATCTCAAAGTACTGTAGCTGTCTTATTACAAAAGAATTTCAGAAAAAGACTGGAAAGAGAAGTTGCTGAATTGCAACTTATTACCAAATTTATAACCATGGAGAGACCTGGTCTGAATAGAGACATTGGATTCTTATCTCATTTTAGCCATCTCAACCCTTGCTTTTCCTGTAGTTGTTAACAGTCATCAACAGGTTTACCACACCTATTCCCACCACCCTTCTGAGTAATACCCCTCCCAACCTTCTCACTATATATAAGGGTCTAGTGACTTCTGTTTCAGTGTATCTGAAGAAGTGTGCATGCACATGAAAGCTCATACCAAGAACAAACTTAGTTGGTCTCTAAGGTGCTACTGGAAGGATTTTTTTAAATTTTATTCAGAGTGAATTTTACTTTTTATAAGGGTTGCCAAGGTTACTTGATTTGCTTAGATTGTTTTAAATCTATCATTCTCAGTTATTAGAAAGGTGCCCCTAATGAACCAGGCTGATTTTTAAAAAAACAACAATACAAGTATTTACAAAAAATACTGATAAGCACCATTTTACAAGATGTATTTCTTCTTTGCTCTCATATAACAGGGGATGCTTTTGGAAGAAAGAACTTCCAGAGAAATGAGATTTGTTCTGTTTCTTCTCACGAGAGCTGCCTAAAGCCAGTTTTTAGCAGGTGCCAAAAAGAGTATATCAAGTATGTCTGCCTGTTATCAGTAGGCAGGGAATTCAAAAGTGTGGGTGCTGCCACACACAAAGTCATTAGTTATATGCAGTGCTTTTTTTCTGGGGGGACACAGTGGTATGCATACCCTTAAACATTTTGTGAATCTAACGGGAGAAGAAACGAAAAAAATTAGTTTCTTCTCTACCACGGTGAATCGTCAGTTCCATTGCTACCCCTGATGGCGGCCTCATTTCCTATCACAGTGTTTCCTGAGCCTTAGACGGAAGTGAGCGTTTAATGTGTGAAGTAGGAGTTGGAATCTAGCACAGTGTTTGGTCAGTTTCGTTGATACCACCTCATTTCCTCTCCCAGTGATTTTCTTGTGTCAAAATGAGAGTACCCCTAAATATTTTTTGGGGGGGGGAAGCACTGGTTATATGTGTGTGTATATCATGAGTAAATTGGATCTGAATAGGGTTTTAAAGTTAATTGTATGATTCTTAGCTGGCTGTTGAAATTATAGGTGCGTTGAGCTTTTTCCAATGGAGAGCATAAATATTTTTAATACATAATAATAGCTATTCTGTGAGTTTCCTTAGAGTATTAATGGGAACACCGAAATATTTAAGAATGGATTTAGTAGCTGTAAAGCACCTTAACTTTTATATCCTCTTTTTACATGTGGCATGTGTAAACATCAGGAATGGTGGGATGAAATAATCCTTGCTATTTAAAAAAGTTTTGGATGGGCAGAAAAGGGTGGTTTTTTTAACCCTTCCTTATGCATGAATAGGGTGTCTGGAAGTATGTCTGGAATGTTTCAACCTTGTGTGTTGTTTCCATATGTTTATGTAAGGGGAAGAAAGTGACATTGTACCAGGTGTAACTTTAGGCAGCCATTAGATAAGTTTACATAGTGGCTTTGGGAGTTCATTCTAAACCACAGAGACTAGAAAGCTGTTTTCTTAAGTATGTCTCGCTGTGTAATAAAAATGTAAGAATGCCATTGTACAGCCCACACTGGAGAATTTCTACTGCCTCATCACAATCCTGGATTTGCATGAAGTCAGGGTGGGGGAGGGGAGAAAAAGAGAAGAGCATGGGAACAAGAAGGGTCACTGAGAGAGGGAAAGTGGTGGTTTAGAACAATGGCAGAAGTAGGAGTAAAGTGGAGTGGAGGGACAGGGAAGAAGTGGTGATTTTAAATAATGGCAGAGGTCTGACTACAGCAAGCAGGAAGTTAAGAAGGGTTCTGATGATACTTTTTTGGTGTTAGCTTTTTTGTTGTAGGCCTATCCATCACTGCTATTTCTCCTTTTTAAAACTGTTGAAAACAAAACAAAACCCCTCAGTGTCCTTCCAGCCCTGCTTCATGCAGGTTTCTGCTGTCGCTTTCCCCCTTTGGTGCTGCTTCCTTCTCATTGCACTCAAATGTCTCCTCCTTCCAATCCTCAAGTGCCTCACGGAAGGGAGATAAAGGATGTGGAGCCCTCTATATTGCATAGTACCAGGGCTTTTTTCAACCAGAACTCGCAGGAACTTAGTTCCGGCACCGTTGCCATTATAGGAGAACAGGGGAGGTGTTCATGATGAGTTACGACACCTATTTTTCTAGAAAATGCATCTACTGAGCACCCCTCCCCCCACCGCCCTGACCAGCTCCTCCTCCTCATTGCAGCCTGTTTGTTCATCTGCCTCTTGCTTGGGCAAAGGAGGGTCATTAAATGTCCCTGCATGCTTATTTATTGGCTCTCTGCCTGGCATGCAAGCAAGTGTTAGAAATGATAAGGACTAGCACCAGTAACTAGTGATAATGAAGCCAAAGAGCAAGATTTGTTCCTGCGGATGGCAGGGTAGTCCCATAGAAAATGTCCCAAATGGCCCTCCCAAAACCTGAAGCCAGCAATGAGTAGTGGGTTAAATATTCCTGGCATTCCTGGATTTTGTTTTGTTTTGTTCATGGGTGCTATTTTTAAATCTGGTAGCATTTTAAGTATTATGTAGAAGCATGCAACAGTTTTACATTTTTCTCATGGATTGCTTGTTCAGCTTGTGGAAAGAAAATATAATGTGCTGTGGTTTTGAGGGATGAATCAAAGGTCACAGGGGCCCTGCACACACACTTAGAGATGAATTGTGTCTGGGCACTATTCCATATTTAAAGATATATAGCAGGAGATTAAATTTCTGTTTGACCTTCTTTGCATTAGGTATGAAATATTATCATACATTAGAGCTAATTGCAGCCTTTTAAGATGGGAAAACAAGGAAACAAGGAACAACAGTTTGAAGTTAAGGAAGACATTGGGCTATGGCCAAGGGGGAAATAATGAAAATCAAAGCCCCTTGGATGTGATTGAAGCAATAACACGACCAATTTATACAATTGATCATCAGATCTCCTCACATTTCTATTTTAGCAGTGGTGCTGGGGTGCAACTTGAGGGGTGACATTTACACCAGAAAAGTAGCATAGGGTCAATATGCTGCTGTGATTTTTTAAAAAATGGAGTCCTCAGTAAGTGTAAAGTAAAAATTGGAACAATTGGGAAAGAGTTGATTGCTCCCAAGTTGTGCAGCCCCAGTAAAGATTGGGCTAACCAATTCTCCCTTCACCAAACAGTATGTGAACCAAAATGCAGCTCTTTATTGAAATTGACACTTCTACAGATTGTGTGATGTAGTTTTTCCACCAAAAGTTTACAAAAATGTGTTTAATAACTAGAAATTGTGCAAAGAAATGCATGCATTACTAGAAACGACATAGAAAATGCATTATATTAAGGGAAATAGCTTGCAAGAAGTGTAGCAGCTTCAGGAGGGAACAATTTTGAACATAAAAGTGGCAGCACAAGCAAAGCAGCAGCACGGTCAGGTAAATTCCAGGACCCATGAGCCCCAGAGGACTTAATGGGACTGAAACAGGCTGCCAGCATCTCGATTTCTTTTAAAAACATTTTACTAGGGTGTTGAGCCAGAACACTTAGGTTGACACTCTGAGGATGCAAGTATCCAACATCATTTCCCCAGCATGCCTCTGTGCCAAAGGTGGGCCCATTCCAATTGTTGTCTGCTGCTTATACAAGAAGCAACTTTGGTTTTTCCCATTTATACAAGTAGGCATTCCCTTTTGTATCTAACCCTGCTTTCTAATTATGGGTTGATCTCATCTTCTGTGGCTTTCACTTCACTTACGTGATTGCAGCTTTATGTATGATCACTGACATTAAAAAAATACAGTAAATGGGAAAAGGGATGGGAAGGTGGGGAACACCCCCCCCCCGAAGGTCCATTTGATTGGTTTGCAGCCTGATTTTCCTGGACTTACTGAATTATCCTCAAATTGGGTAAGCCCTGATGTACATGAAAAGCTTTTTGATTGGTGTTATTTGACAGCAACATTATGTGAACTACACAAATTAAATGGGAACACAAACAGCTACAAACATGCAGGAAACGCCAATGTGGACAAGCCCTAAATCTCCAGTCTTATTCAGCAAATATTAAGCAACTGTATGAACCATCCATATTTGCATTCCTTTGTTGTCCTAGCTGGAGAAATAGGAAATCCTGGAAAACCATCCATTCTCTGGAGCTCCTGGCTAAATGGCTTGTTTGAGGCCGCATGACAAAATGGTTGATAAAGTCAGATATCAAATGAGCATTCTTGGCTACAAGTCCTTTGCTTAGTCCTATGATAAATGTTAAGTATATTTTTATTCAAATATGCTATTCATTTTCATATGGGACATGAACAAATTGAAAGATGTAGCAGAAAGCTATTTAATGACCTAAGAAAAAGTTTCCCAGATATACAAAAAATCTGTCATTTCATATCATGCATAGAAAGCCAACTAGATAGATGGATAGATAGATAGATAGATAGATAGATAGATAGATAGGGAGTGTGAACTCATAATTGCTTTAGTTTTGTAGTAAGTATACAGTTTTGCTTTAAACCGTCACAGATTTATCTTAGCACTAACATCTGCTTCTCCCAGAGCTGTAGCTTGAATTCCAAGTTTTCAAGTTTGAGTAGTGTAATCTTAAAATTATAGTTGACAAATACTGTTTGGAAATCACTGACAAATACTGAATGGAAAAAATTATGCTCAGATTTTACAGCTGGGATGAATTTAGTGAAGTAGGTTTGAGGTGACCTATCTAATTCTACCCATGGTCCCAAGATAGCATATCCTTCCTATATCAAAAGTATCTTTGACAGATACTTTTCCAGCCCTTTCATGAAAGTCTTCAAGAAAAGAGATTACACAAAATTACACAAAATGTACTTGTAAAATTGGAAAAATGGCAACTGGGTTGCAGGATGCTTTAGCCACAGATTTCCATCCTACTACACATTTCCATCCAATTGCCATCTTGTGTGACTGTCCCAATTGAATCTATGAGGGGAAAGCTCAGGTCTTTCATATCCCAAAGAATAGCCTGCAGCCTCTTACTGCCCTTTGGAAGAACTTATTCATCTCATTGCTCTAGTATTGAGTGTCAGGTTGTTATTTTGCCAAATAGCAGCATTGCTTGGAGAAGAGGAAAAGAAAGAGGCAGCTATTTTTAATTAGCAGCATAAGAAGAGCACTGCTGAGTTAGACAAAAGGCCCATCCAATCCAGTGCCCTGTTCTCACAGTGACCAACTATGGGTGCCTATAAGAAGTTGACAAGCAGGAACTGAGTGCAATAGCACTCTTCCCACATAATTTCCAACAAATACTACTCAGGGGTAAAAAGGGTAAAGGACCCCTGGATGACTAAGTCCAGTCAAAGGTGACTATGGAGTTGTGGTGCTCATCTTGCTTTCAGACTGAGAGAGTCGGCATTTGTCCACAGACAGCTTTCCGGGTCATATGGCCAGCATGACTAAACCACTTCTGGCACAGCAGAACACCATGGCAGAAACCAGAGCACACAGAAACGCCGTTTACCTTCCCGCCACAGCCATACCTATTTATCTACTTGCACTGGCATGCTTTCAAACTGCTAGGTTTGCAGGAGCTGGGACAGAGCAACGGGAGCTCACCCCATCACAGGGATTCGAACCGCTGACCTTCTGATCAGCAAGTCCAAGAGGCTCAGTGGTTTAGACCACAGTGCCACCCATGTCCCTTTATTCAGAGGCATACTGCCTCTTACAATATGGAGGTAGAGTATCACTGTCATGGCTAATGGTCATTAACAGCCACATCTTCCATGAATTGTTTGTATAACTGTCCAAATTGATGATTATAACTATATTTAGCAGGAGCAAATTCTATAGCTTAACTATGGACTGTTTGAAGAAGTAGTTTCTTTTGTCTGTCTTGAATCTGCCAACACTCAGCTTCATTGGATGGTCCCAGAGTTGTAGAATCATGAGAGGATTAATAACTTTTCTCTATCCACTTTCTCCACATGGTGCATAATTTTACACAACTCTATCATGCCACTTCTTTGTTGCTTTTCTTAACTAAAAAGACACAAAGGTTGTAACCTTTCCTCTTATGGGAGTTACTCCAACCTCTTGATCATTTTGGCTGCCTTTTCTTAACCTCTTCCAGTTACACAATATCCTTGTATATGTGAAGCAATCAGAACTCTGCTCAGTATTTTCAAGTGTAGTCTCACTATGAATTTGTATTCTGGCAAGATGGCATGGGTGTTTTTACTTTTGATTTCTTTCCTAATATTCCCAGCATGGAATTCACATTTTACACAGACTGTCGGCATCTTCATTGAGCTGTCCACTACACCCAATGTCTGATCAGTCACTACTAGTTTGAAAAATATTAGCATATGTGTGAAATTTGGATATTTTGACCCAATATCTATTACTTTATACTTGCATACATTGAACTGCATTTGCTATTTTTCTGCTCATTTACCCACTTCAGATAGATCAGTTTAGAGTGCACTTTTTATCTAACTTGAACAAATTTTGTATCATCAGCAAACTTTACTTCCTCACTGCTCATCCCTAACTGTAGTCCATTTATGAACAAGTTAAAAAAAAACCAAGTCCAAATACTGATCCTGTTGAGTATAAGCAACTTTGCATGCCTCCAGTCAGTAGAGGACAGGGTTGCAACTAACAGATAGCCAGGGAAAATGTACTTTGTGGTTTCCTACTAAACACCTAAGCTTCTCCCCTTCCTTCTGCTCTCTTTCTCTCAGTCTCTCCCCTGCACTAGGCAGCCAGCCATGAAACCTCCACTCACAATTTAGACATAGAATCCCAAGCCATTCTTGTGAATATGGAGGGCATGATCTGTTATTTCACAGTCACCCTTATTCAACTAAGAGGTTCCCCAGTGCAAGAGGAGGATGAACTTTGAGATCAGGAAGCTTTCAGCTGGCCCAACATGTGTCTTCATACCTCTCAAAGAATCCAAGGTGGATGCTTTTCAGCAAAGTAACATATCCAGGACCTGGGCCAAAGTTTCTCCATCTCTGTGCTTAAGCTACACACTTCCTTGATTCAGACATGGTTAGCGTATGACCTGTCAATGTAAGGCCGATGAGCAGTGTGTTGTTAAAGCAACATTTTCCAATGTGTGCTGTGAAAACTTTTCAGCTATATGTAGGTCTTCTCTGCAGCTTTTATTCAGAATTGTGTGCCTCAACCATCAGAAGTTTGGAAATGCTGTACTAGACTAAATTGCCTTTTACTAAAGAATGTCACAATAGCGTGCATTCTGCAGCTTCATAACGTGCATGGTCTCCACATTCTCATTACAAGCTTTGGATCATGTTTCATGAATTCATGGTCTGCAATTTGTTTATGCTTCCCGAAGACAAACATGGTAAGATAAAGCAAATGTTCTACTTCTGTAGTGTAGGTTGCATTGCTCTAAGAAAATGTAAGCAAGAAATTCATTTTGGAGTTTTTCCCATGTTACCGATATTTCGTGTTGAGTATAAAGAGAAAAGACAGCATTGTGGAAAACAATAGAGAAAGAGAATGTAAATAATGAGTTGTGTTTCAAGGAAAGCTACATGTGAGACAGGCTACATGTACCTTTGGAGAAAGAATAAGGACATATTTGTTGTGTTACTCCTGCACACTGTGGGTTTACACAGATGTAAGTACATCAGTAATGTGACCTTCCAGACCTGATATCCCATTGCCTTAAGCCCCTACAGAGTAATGGAACATGCCACCAGAGGAGAAATGTACACTGTTGCATTCACTGTCCACAGATAAAATGAAAGCAGAAAGTCAAAGACTGCAGGGAGTGTGAGCTACTGGCAGTAAGCCACAGAAAGGACAAAGTTTAGTATAAACCTAGGTATTCTTAATGCTAATATTTTCATGTTTTAAGGCTATCAAAAGCAAGTGTCCAATTGCAAAGGTGCAAAAATATGTAATATTACACAGAAGATAATTTATCCCAATTCATTATGAGCCAGAAATGGATTTGTTCATCAATATTTTAAAATGGCTGCAGTCCAGTACAGACTGACTTGGAAATAAGCTTTGTTTAATTTAAAGATCTGATTGTTGAGCTGCAACCCTATGCAAAGTTGCCTTGGGAGTAAGATTCCAGGCAGAGCAATCTACTGAGGTTGGAGCATGCAGGGGGAGTCTGGCAGAATAACCACCACTTCCTGGAACAGGGAACTATGCCTGCTGTTGGGCTGCGATGGTTAATTTCATCCTCATTAAAACCAATTGGATTTATTTCTTTATAAATAAATAAATCCAATTGGTTTTAATGAGGATGAAATAAACCATCGCAGCCCAACAGCGGGCATAGTTCCCTGTTCCAGGGACATATCAAGGAGCAGATTTGGGTGGAGGGAGAGAAGACTGCAGGGGGAAGTAAGCAAGGAGAAACACCCAATTCCTGCAAAATTCAGCATCTGGCAGCCCATCTCAATACTCCAAGCATTGATTAAATTTCAACACCCACTAGATCCAGGAATTCAGGGGAGTCAAGGCACCCAAAAACTCATATCAGTAGCAAGACAACAGTCCCTCACCAGTCTGTTGCATTTTCTTTGGTACAGTACTGCTACAGAAAGTCCATTTGTACTATGATAAGCCAACACCTGCTTGACTGACTGGACTTGGAAATGATTGACCTAACGGTCTCAAGAAAACAAATCACAGAGAAGGAGGATAGTGTGATACTGTAGTGCTTAATTTTTTTTCATTTAGTTTATGTGTGAAAAATAAACTATTTTTAAAGCATATATATATAAATAAATTGTCCGGTAGCACCTTAGAGACCAACTAAGTTTGTTCTTGGTATAAGCTTTCATGTGCATGCACACTTCTTCAGATACACTGAAACAGAAGTCACCAGACCCTTATATATCGTTTTTAAGCACTATAATAAAGCCCCATTGTATGGAAGTCTTTTGGTGTTCTTTTTCTATTTTACATAAAGTCAGAGCTTTACTTACCTTTTGTGTGTGTGTTCAATACTGCACTATTAAGTGTTGGGATATCAACATAGGTTAAAAACAGAAAACAGAAACAGTAATAAATTGATAATTTCCCCAATGGTGGGAAGTAAATAACAGGATACCTTAAGGAATTTCATTACTGACTACATATTGCATCTGAAAACATTTTGTGAGATAATGAAGGCTGGTTGTATCCGAACTATGTTGTTTCATTCTGTTTAATAAAATGTTTGCTTCCTGGGATTAATGGGGGGGGGGAGTCAGAGCTTCTTGTTGCTAGACATTTTGTATTTTGGGTTATGAGAGCAAATACAAAATATATATGCAGCCGTGTGTGAATTAACATTTTGCCCTCTTAAAATGCATCATATGCAGAGTTGGTCCCAGTTTCACATACACTGTAACTTCTGGGTGATGTGCTGCCTGATGCTCCCCCCCCCCCCAAAAAAAACCATTGGTGCACACACCCCTAGTGAACTTGTTGCCAGCAGTCATGGGCAGCAGCTGTGATGGCACTGCAATCTGTGGCAGGTGGCTGTGAGCAGCCAACCATTTTACGTTTATCCTGCTACATCAAGGCACTGGGGGAGGTTTAAAATAGTGAATGGCTTGTAGTCACCTCCTGCAGTGTAAAAACAAGTGAAGGGGGATACGTGGGTGGGCTGGTGTAAGCATTTTCTGCAGGGGGACCATTGTAGACCCTGCTGTTTCTCCTTGTCACCACTGCTTCTTCATCCATGCTCACTGAACATGTGAGCAGTGGCAAAAATGAGAAGATGTTTGTAAATATTAAACCTGGAGTGAATAGAGCAAATGAATGGCAGCGAGAGCTGCCAGGGGGGGTGGGGGAGAGAGACACACTGAAGCCATCTTACCCAGGGGTCCTCCAAAATGTGGTGTCAGTACTGGTAAATTGAACTGGTATTAGTATGTGTGGGTGCTAAGCAAGTGCCTGAGAATGCCAGGCACTGATGTTGGCCCTGATCATGTGGATGGGGCCCCAATCCTTTCCTGCTTGTATGTATTTCCTGTAACAAATGTGGAGTGATAGTTTAACCAGCACATAGCTGCTGAGTAGGCACTTATGTGCATATGGTTCTCATTAAAGGTTATATGCATGATGGGCCTAAGTTCATTTCCACAGCCTGCTGCATGCAGAACCTAAATGACTGAGCCATATGTGAACTGACCCTGTCTTCAATTAAATTATTAAGAAGTTTTATGCCCTTTCCCCCATATAACATTTTTAAATGCTTTTTAAATTTCATGGCAACTCTTGGAAAACACAGAGGTCAACTAGTCTATAAACATGACTGCAGTTAGCATCCAGCACAACTTTTTAATGAAAAAGAGAGGGAACATTTATGTTTATGAAGCACACAGAGTCCTACACATCTTAGCAAAGCTGCAGTCAGTTTAGTAGTAACCTTGTGATTTTTTAGACATGGAATTAGTGTAATAGGAGTTTTCATTTACACTAATAGCAGGCAGAATGCTATTGAACTTTGGCAGGAGTACACTGGCCTCAAGCTAGAGGAGAACGGGGGACTTGTCACGTCTTACTCATGCAATTGACTATCAGATCTTGGAAGAATCTCTCTGATTATGTGGTCAGCTCCCAAAATTCAGCATAGTAGTAATTTATGACAAACACAGTGGTCCAATTCAGATATATAAAGAAGCCTGTTCTGTCCTATGACTAGGGAATTGGGAAATACACTTTACTTCCTTGGTTAATATTAAGTCTGAACCAGCTTTAGCTACTGTTACCATTAACAAGTAGTTGATGGTGTGGTGGGACTTGCCTGGTCTCTGGTCAGTTGTGTCACTACTGCTTACTGGAAGGAGCGTCTCCACCCCCATCATTCAGCCTGGAGGTTCTCCTCCAAGGGTCTTCTTGCAGTTACCTCACTTTGAGAAGTGAAGTTACAGGGAACCAGACAGAGAGGGCCTTCTCGACAGTGGCACCCTTCCTGTGGAAAGCCCTCCCATCAGATGTCAAGGAGATAAAGAACTACAAAACTTTTAGAAGACGTCTGAAAATGTTTGACATTTTACTATGTTTTTATATGTGCTGTAAGCCACCCAGAGTGGCTGGGGAAACTCAGGCAGATGGACGGGGTATACATAATAATAATAATAATAATAATAATAATAATAATAATAATGGCAGGTGGTGGTGGTGAGGTTGGTGCGGTGCAAATACCCCACCATGCCCTTTGCTTTTGCCACAGGAATTTCACAACGGGTACCTGACTTATGAAGAGTTCCACTTTATACACTAACATACTGTATTCTGCTTTTTATTTAGAATACTTACATTTTGCTTTATAGCCCTGTGGGGCTGTCAAAGTGGCAGGCAGAGTAATCCTAACCTGAGAGGAACAGTGCAGTAGATCCACTGTTGCAGCCAAGGCTCTTCCAGCTCATGCCATTCTGGGTGGAAAGTGGATGGCAGAGTAGTTGTTTTTCCTTTCAGTTTTTGTTAAACCATTTCCAGGTTGGCATAGGTAAGTAACACCAAGGAGCTCCTCTCCTCTGGCAGAAAAAACCCTATGTACCACCCTAACACACATACCCTGTTACCAACAACCTGGGAGGGGGGGATAGGATTGCTCTATTACAAAAGATTCTTTAAAATAAAAGCATATTCAAATCTAGGACCCATGATTATTCAGATAACAATTTATGGGTTTTCCACAGATCACCGTTTGCTCTGATTCAGTGTTAAATAAGAGAAAGTGTTGGGGCAAAAAAAAAAAAAAAGCACTTGTCACTTTAAAGCACGGACCTGTGACTAGAAACACAACACAAAAGGAAGTCTAGATGAACCTTTAGTCTTCTCAAATTAATAAGTATGCTATAAAACAGAGTTCATGACACAGTTAAATGTGTATTTGCACAGTCACATTCAGTTATTTCTTTTAATGAATCTCTTCTTTGGGATTAGACTTTTCATCACTCAACAAATAGTGACATGAAAATCCAATGCCACATATCCAATTTTCATACTTTGCAAAAACCCAGCTAGTGTATATTGCAATGCTTAGCCTTTACATTCGTTCTCAACTGAACTCTAGGCTCCTGTCTGCAGTGCCAAGGCAACTTATACAAATCTTTTCTAAATTTCCCTTTTGAATGATGCACACATTTCACCATGCAATTTCAAGCTAAAGATGACACTATTATTTTGTTAATGTGAAATTTGGCAGTACAGCAGTGTGGATCCTTTTGTGTCACGAAATAAAGGAAAGCTGTAATTTTTAAAGTGGTCCTCAAGAGATTCTGGCAGCATTGTTAGTTTGCTTCTTTTCAGGTAAAGCTATAAAAGAATATTTGGAGTTGAGCCTGGAAGAGTCACTCATTTACTTCTTGGCAGCCACCTTTGGTGGCAGAGAAATACAAAGTACAGTAGTATTCTTACTACTTTTTCTTTCTTGGTTTGCTATTGTTCCCCTGATCGAAATGCTCAGGAAGATCTTGAAATAGAGAATGAAATCAATGAAGCATCCGAAAGAGGAAATTTGTAGTAATAGGTGACTTCAGCTACTCTCACATAACTTGACTACATTTGTGTTTCAGTCATAACAAAACGGTGGATTCTTTAAATGATTGTGCTTTGGAACAGTTGTCCATGGAACCAGCCAGATGGTCAGTGGCCCTCGATTTAATCTTAAGAGATGCCCAGAACCTGGAGTGACATGCAAGTGTTGTTGAAGCAATTTGGAGCAGTGGCCATTGTGCTATTAACATAAATGCAAATGGCCAATTGCCAAGAAAACCCAACATGTTCACACTTGACTTTAAAAGAGGAAACTTCCCCAAAATGAAAACATTTGTAAAGAGGAGGTTGAAAGGCAAAGTCAAGAGGGTCAAATCTCTCCAAAATACTTGGGAGTCATTTTAAAGCACAATAATTAGAAGCTCAGCTGGAGTGTATACCACATTTCATAAAAGGTATCACTAGGGTCAAAAGGATGCCAATGTGGCTAATGAGCAGTCAGTAAGGCTTTTGATGAAGTCCCCCATGATATTTTTGCAGAGAAGCTGGTAAAATGTGGACTGGACAAGGTAACTAGGTAGATTTGTAGCTGGTTGACTGACCATATTCAAAGAGTGCTCGTTAATAGTTCCTCGTCATCCTGGGAAAAAGTGGGCCCGTTGTTGTTCAACATCTTTATAAATGTCTTGGATGAAGAAATTGAGGGGATGCTCATCAAATTTGCAGATGACACCAAACTGGGAGGGGTAGCTAATGTCACAGAAGACAGAATCAGACTTCAATATGACTTTAACTGATTGCAGAACTTGGCCTAAACAGAATGAATTTCAAGAGGGGCAAATGTCAGGTTCTACACTTAGGCAGGAATAGCCAGCTGTACAAATAAAAGATGGGGGACATCTGGCTTCTCAGTAGTACATGTGAACAGGGTCTGTAAAAAGGCCACAAGCTAAACATGAATCAACAGCAGTGAAAAAACGTAAAGGTGTTTTAGGCTGCATCAACAGAAGTCTAGACTCCTGATCAACAGAAGTCATACTACTGCTCTATTCTACTTTGCTCAGACCACACTTGGAGTACTGTGTCCAGTTCTGGGAACCACAATTTAAGAAGGATATTGACAACGTGGAACGTGTGCAAAAGAGGGCAACCAAGATGATCAAGGATGTGGAAACCAAGCCTTATGAGGAACACTTGAGAGAGCTGGGTATGTTTAGCCTGGAAAAGAGGAGAATGAGAGGAAATATGATAGCCATCTTCAGTCAGAGATGTAAAGGATTGTCACATGGAAGATGGAGCAAGCTTGTTTTCTCCTGCTCGGGAGGCTAGTACTTGAACCAATGGATTCAAAGAAAGGAGATTTCGACTAAGGATCTGGAAGAACTTTCTATCAGTAAGAGCTGTTTGACAGTGGAATGGACTCCCTTGGGATGTTCTGTACCCTCCTTCCTTTGAGGTTTGTAAGCAGAGGATGGCCATCTGTCATGGATGCTTTAGTTGAGATTCTTGCATTTCAGGGTTGAACTAGATGACCATCAGGGACTCTTGTAACTCTACAAATCTATTATTCTATGAACTCTTGTACTGAATACAGTTAGTAGGTCTGTAGCCACATAATAAATAAATTATTGATTGAATTCCACCCTTTGAAAGGATTCAAAGGGAATAGGCGTCAGTGGAAAAGTCCTGTGGACCCTAAAAATTGTATAAACACAAGTTTAGATATTTGTGTTTCTTTAAACTGTGATTGGGGGAACCATTTCCCTATAGCCATCAACTTGGATGGCTTTAAAAAAGAATTGGACAAATTTATTTAGGACAGAGCTGTGTTCTACCTCCACTGTCAGAGGTAGTATGCCTCTGAATACCAGTTGCTGGAAATCACAAGCAAGGAGAGTGCTGTTGCACTCCAATTCTGCTTCTGGGTTTCCCATAGGGATCTGGTTGGCCACTGAGAACAGGATTCTGGATTAGGTGGGCCTTTAGATGTTTTCCCTGTGTTTTTATGGAAATGCAGACACCTAGAATGACTGGAAATATTTGTAGAATGAAAGCAAGGACAGCCCTATTGAGCCACCTCAGTGCAACAAAAAACATGTACCCAACCCAATAGAAATTTGCTGAAATTTTCTGTCCACTTTGATAATTTTTGAATGCAGTTTCTTTGCTCATTAATTGGCAGAGAATGGTTGAGAAGGGGAGAAACGGGAGAATTTTTCTGAATAGCACTATATTTCAGTTTCTGAAGTATATTTGTTGTGTTCATCTGACTTCCAGAAAACCAACTGGGACCAAGATACACACACACACACACACACACACAGGCTGCAATCCAGCTTCTTGATTATTCCTGATGAGGGATATTTTTTGCCTGTAATTAACATTGATTTTTGTGGTGCTATTTTCCTTGGTAAGTGTGCCTTTGTTGCCAGTCAGTTTAAATACTGTACAAGAGCATCAGTTTAAATAGGCAGTGAATAGTATTGTTCCATTGTTCTTTTAAAATTGCTTATATTAAATACTGCTTCATGTAAATTTAGTGATATTAATGTACTATTCAGTGACAGACAATGTTAAATGTTGTTCAGCAAGTATCAGAAACAGTTTTTATTTCCATTTGCTGGTGGAAACAACAGGCATTCCCCAAGCCCCCATATTTGGAAGGATTTGCTAATTTTTTGGAACCATCACATATGGAATATGTCATGTGTAATTTTTAACTGGATCCTGTGGAAGTAAATCAATCCAAAAATGTCAGAGTTGGACCAATTCCTACATTTTTGTACTGAAGATACAATACTTCCAAAATAGAGAAGGCATGAAGAGTAGGTTTGGCTTCTTTGGAATAATTGTTTTAATAATAAAACAGACTATTGCAGTCCCATGACACTTGAACTGAAATTCTCTGGTGAAATGATTTTTTTTATTTGATGTATTCTTCAATATTTTTCTTACAAGTTATGAAAAAGAAAAAATATATCATATATGTTATGCAATCAGATTTTTGATAAAAAATATAGTGGTCTTAATTAAACACTGCAGTGTGCTTTTAGATCACAAATCTAAAATGACCATCTACAAAACTTTATTTATGCTAATAATAGACGGGAGTAAAGTCTTTTGGCAAGGGACTGTGAATATAGGATAAAGCAAGGATAAAGTCCAGTGGATGTAGCAGCAGCAAGACGCGTACATGTAAACTCAGTGAAGTTGAGTTTATTTAAAGAAAACAAAGAAAACAACCAAGCCTCTTGACCAGAGCTCCCTGCTCTCATAACCTCTGGCTACTCTGTTGATGACCCATCTGAAACTTCAGGGTGGTTCCTCTTCCCTTTAAAGCCTCGCGAGAACACCATCATATTCCACCTCCTCTGCAATGACAACTTCCCTTTCTCTTGCACACCACCCCTCCTGCGTTCCTCTGAGGCAATAGGAGCCAGTAAAGGCTCCGACAAACTGCTTTCAGAGAGACTCTGACTAGCCCTGGACTGAGCGCTTCCCTCAGTCTTATTTCCTGCTGTATCCATGACAGGCTGCTCTCCCAGCTCTTGGCTGCCATCCCAGTCAAACAGCTACAGCTGCTGGCTACTCGGCTGTAACCTGACAGTGGAAGAGTAGTACAGTGTGACGACTTACTCCTGCCCCTTCTCAGTGTTCTATAATACCTTTCAGTTGTACAGTGTTTCAGAGTGGAAATATTGTACAATGGAATTTCTGAGGACCAATTTACTGAAATCAGTGATGTCCATCTTTACCAATAAATTACACACATGGAGGTCTACCCTGTTGCACACATTTGCACAATCCCCAGATAATTGTGGTTGAAGTTACTGCTTTTTGGCACTGCAACCCACCATGGCTACACTGGTCCTTAAACTTAATTCTTTCATGGGTGTGCAGATACCATCAAAGAAAAACACTTGGTATGTGTGGATATTGTGCACATGTGCTCTTAGCTATGGCCACCATGCCAACATCTACTCTGTATCTTAATTATTAAAAATGATGTGCCAACTTTAAAAAAAACTACATCTTTATCCTGCCTTCCTATGGTTTCCCACTATACCTCTATCACTAAAGTTGATGGTTTTTTACAATAATGGCAATGGAGGCAAAACAAAAACAAAAAAGGCAAGCAGGAATGGGATCTTGAAACTCTTTAAGAAAAATAATTTTGTAATATATCTGTTCATTATTAAATAGTAATATTGATTTCATATGTATATTTATTTGGCAAAAACTGTTTATATTTTCCGTGTTTCAGTTCTGATGAGTTAAAAACAGGTCTGAAGCTAAAACAAGTCCTATGTCCAAGATTACAACTGCATGGTTCATATATTGCCTTCACATTGTCCATTCATGTTTCCAAATTACTCTGGGAAGGATATTGCCCAGGGATCAAAAGTTAGTGTATATTGTCTGCTGTAATGGAAGTAAATGAGTTGTGGGAGCACTAAAGGAAAGAATGTAGCATGGTAGGGAATGTTCTAATTCCGTGAGTTCAACATTCTGCTGGTTTCCAAAGGGTGGAGTGCATTCTTGTTGATCACTCAGCAGGATTTGTGATCTGTCTGCACGATTATTTTTCCCCCAATGTTTCATTTGTTCCTCAGACAGGGTTTTTTTTTTGGTTGTTAATACTATGTTGATACAGTTTGGAGTGTAACAGATCAGCTGCCAGTGAAACCAACTCAGCTAACATTATTTTCTTGTCACCGTCATTCTGTATTCAACAGAGAATTTCTGTGCTTGAGAGAGTGCGGTAAAAAGAAGCATCAATGTGTGGTGATGCTGATAGACCAGAATCTGAAAACCATTATCTTTGAAATAGAGAGGCACAGAAGAAGCCTTTTAATGTTCCCTTCCTAGGGTGGCCACTTAGCCATTGCTGAGAAAGAGGAAATGTAACACAAATAAATGCAATACGAATAAAAAAAGGATACAGATTTGCCTAACATTGACATATGCTAATTTATATAGTTGTAAATTTAGAAATAATTACTATAATTTAAATGGAAATACAGTGTATCTTACTATAGTGGGTAAGACAGTGACATGGGGCCTTGTGTGTCTATTCAGTCTGCTGTCCAAGTGCTAATTGTTGATGGGCAGCCTCAGTGCTTCTCCTTGCTCTTTCTTTTTGCATTTCTTTCATATTTTAAATGGAATTGGATCACATAGCCCTTCAGAGGACTGTCCTCTGTAAAGTAGTGCTTTCTTACACAAATGCTTTTGAATCATTTCAATGGTAAGAAAGGTATATAAGTTGGCTAACATTGCATTGGAATTTGTTCTTCACATAGATATTTTCAATATCCTTGAGCAGGAGCCAGCCCAAATCTTGTATCCTCCCCATGAGTCTTTCCTTAAAAATCCACATGAATAACCAGCTCTGGAACAATGTTTTCCAGCTGCATGCCTTCATAGGCATTCTGTTCAAGTCAAACCTCATATTTCAGTTAGTTCTGAGTATTTGGATTCAGTCATTCATTCCCACTGTCGGACAAGCAAGTCTCAAACTGGGCTTTTCTGACTATAGCAGTAACCAGCCTGCTCAGCCTGCCAAGCTTAGTTTAGAATTCAGTGTGTTAATTCAACATTTGTTGTTTAAAAAGGGTCTGCAAATCTGGTTTTAAAATAAGCTCTGGGAATATACACACTATACCTTTTAAAGTCCATTCAAATCACATTCCCACCCCCACCTCCCAGCAAAGAATTTGGGGCATAGTAGTTAGGGGGTTAATGAGAATTATAACTCTGTAAGGGGTAAACTACAGTGTGCAGAATTCTTTGAGGGGAAGAATGTGTTTTGAAGGTATAATGTGTATGCAGCCTAAGTTTGGTACTTTTCTTACGTTTGAATAAGATACTTGTGGCTTTTGAAACAATGGCTTTTGAAAGTTGCATGCCTTAGATTAGTTCACCTATGCATATTGGTTTTGTGTAATCAGTGAGACATTACTGAGATTACTCTAGAGCAAGCATATCCAACTCCCAAGAGACTGCAATCTACTCCCAGTATAAAAACACTGGCTGCTTCTAAACCGCTTCTGGCGCAACGGGACACTGTGACGAGTGCCAGAATGCACGGAAACGCCGTTTAGCTGTCCACCACTGCGGTACCTATTTATGTACTTTCACTAGTATGCTTTTGAACTGCTAGGTTGGCAGAAGCTGGGACAAAGGGACAGAAGCGCACCACCTTTAAATAGTAAAAACACCAAAGGGAGAAATATCAACTGTATATAATCTGTATTATAGAGAGGGAGAGAAGCCTAGCCCCAGACAAACTTAATATGCAAACTGCAAAATGGAGACACAAGTTAGGAAAACAAGGATAGTTAGAGTATCCCTGCACCCTAGCTTTTGTCACTGAAAGGCACATATTGATTAACAAAGAAAAACAGTGTTTTGTGTCCCAGCTCCAAGACAAGGAATATGATTTGCAACAGTTTCCCATGACCTTATACATGAAGGAAGGTTAAGATCATTGCCATGATCATGACCCCAGGATCATGCGGGTGGCATATGTCCTCTCCCAAAGGGTATGAGGTCTTTAGTAACCAAATGAGCTACAAGAGTCATTCAGCTCATCCATTTTCTAGGAGAAATAATAACACCATTTTAAAAAAAATGTGACAATTTGGTGCAAAAGGGGGGGAAACTGGTTCTGTGCTCTTGTTTCATAAGATGATGTGTTGGGCTTCGAGTTCAAGCACTAATTGAAGGAAACACCAAACACATTTGTTTTCCCACTGGCAGCAACTATTAAATAAATAAATATTGGGGAACTATGTAGACCTCTGAAATACCTTATGCTCAGCAATGGCAACTAGCATAACAATATTTTTGTTTACTGAAGTAGTGGCTTTATATTTATTATCTTGCAAATAACATAATGAAATGGTAGGATCCACTTCTATATAGAAACAGGTGCGTTTCTGAGAAGGCTATTTCTTATGACCTGGACACAGGCAGGCTGGTAATGCTGTTCTCCTTTCATAGTGACCCCATCCAAGTTTTGATGCTGAAGATGTGCCAGCTCACTATCTCAAAGATCATTTTGATACCTTAAAAAAATTTCACATTACAAAAGAGAAGTGTGGAAATGCCAACAGGATTCACTGACGCAAATTACGTTGATGGGAATATTGTGTTTGTTTACTCTGTCAAAGGAAAGGATGGTTCTTAAAAGTTTCGTGACATCAAAGATGAGGCAGAGGAAGCCATTACAACTACTCAATCATGTATATTCCTTTCCCAACACTGTTTATATAGGAACTTGGGCAGTTCCTCTGTTTAATTGTTGTGCTAACAACTGAGGACATTCCTAGCATTGCCAATATAATCTATTTAGTTCAATACTGAAATTTTCATACCACAGTTCTGAAACAAGTTCTCCTATCTACTGAAATTCACACCTCAAAAATTTGTGATGCAGTTCTCCAACAAAAAATGTGTACAGAAATGTGTGTGTTAATGGAAAATGTGCATAAAAATTAATATATTATTGAAAACAGCATACAAAGGGCATTCTATTAGGAAAATTGCTTGTAAAAGTGTTTGTATTAGCCCAAACTACACAAAAATGTGTACATTGAGATAAATTTGCACTAAAATACTGATGAATTCTCATAATACTTTTTTATTTTAAAAGCCTGCAAACTGCTACAAGAATGTGAAGAACTGAATTTGAAACTGGAAAAATGAGAAACAGATATTGACAGATTTGTCCATCCCTACATTATGCCCCATGTGGTTAATGAACCAATCCTGGCATCAGGATTTGAATTCAGCTGGACATGAAAATTAATTGACTTGAGTGCTAAAACTAAATATATGAGCATCTCAAGTAAATATATCCCACAAATTTAACTTCCTTTATATAAGTAAATATAGCGGCCAGGTGGTGAGGGAGGGATGAAGCAGGAAGAAAAAGCTGGAATAGCTTTCCCACACGCAGCCCAAGGCAAAGTGAATTGTCTTGGCCTCGGCACCTGATAGCTCTACACCTGCTATTTGCACTGGAAAGAAAACTCACATCCACACCGATGGAGCTTTCCTTCCATTGCAGATAGGTGTGGGACTCCAATTTAGATCAGGACTGCAAGAAGAGAGTGGGTTAAAGCCTACCATCAGGATCCTGATCTGTCTTCTTTCACTGTTATTTACTCTTTTAAGCAGTCATTCGTGCAATTGCTAATTCTGTGAATAGTGTCTCCTTTAGTGTGATGGTAATCCATATCCTTGTGATGTGCTGTCACTATATCATAGTTCATTTGAAACTGGCACTGGTGTAGCATTAAAGGTGGGTGATAATCTTTGCTGTGTAGAGAAGGCAGAAGGTAGTAGCATGAAAAGGCAGTACAAAACCATGCATGAATTTGGGAGTGGGGTGCTTTTATTTTTTTGCTTATAGCAAAGCAAATATTGTTACTCAGCCAGTTTGCCCTGCCTGACACTCCTGAGATTGATGGCAGTGGAATTCCTGTGTTTATATGGGAACTATTTAATTGAGAGCTTCTGCAATGCCTTCCTGTTTTCAGAATGTAACCCAGATTTCAGCTTCCTAATCAAAAGAAATATGGCATTGTGCCATAGACACATCCACATTACTTCCAATAATTAGCTTTAGCTGTGTTTGCAATCTGTTTTGTCTATAAGGAATTCTTTATTCCTACAGCAATAATTATTTTAAACAAAGAAATATACATAATTGGGTTTTTAAAACATACCACACACTTTAAGTATCTTTGTTTCTTGAAATCTCTTTATTTAACAAAACTTATATATTGTCATGAAGGAAAAAATGAGGCAGGTGAAATTAAATGCATTATAGCAGATCTATGACAGGACCAGGGCTCAACCCAAATGCCCCATGTTTTTTCAATTTTATTATTATGTGTGTACATCCCCTCCACCCTCCCGCCCTATAGAGCACCCAGCCAGCTGGCTTCTTCTGTGTCTCCCCCTCTTCTCACTCAGCTGCTAAACCATTCCTACCTGACCTCTCTGACATCCAGTGAGCATGAGTGACTTTATAAAACAACAGAACTGCAGAGATGGGAACGTGCATGGAAATAATACCCTCTGATTTGGAAGCTGCATACCTAAATCCCAGACATTGTTGGAGCAGACTATGTTCATTCAAATATGAAGAAAATACACTCTACTCATATTAAAATATATTCTCACATTTAAAGGGAGAGCACTAGAGCATTCAGGTTCTTTGGAAAGTTATCAGTCCCTGATTTGGAAATTAGTTGAGGAAGGGAAGGTCATATTGTGTCATCTGCAGTGTTTTCATTTGAAAGGTGGAAGGAATCACAAAAGGATTTGATAATATGTGAACAAAAAGGCATTATTATTATTATTATTATTATTTATTAAATTTGTATACCATCCTTCATCTGAAGATCTCAGAGTGGTTCACAGCATAAAAAGACAAGATAAAAACACAAAATACACAAAAGCAAGAACAAAAATGAAACAATAATCCCCCCTCCCACAATCACATTTAAAAGGATATAGGATGTTAATCAGCCAAAAGCTGGTGGGAAAGGAACATTTTTGCCTGGCAACTAAAGGTGTAATAATGAAGGCACCATGTGAGCCACGCTAGGGAGAGCATTCTAAAAATAGGAAGTGAAATATACTCGGAGTCCAGTGTGAATTTCATGCTCTTTATTCAGCTCATAGTAGTGAGGAATGCAGTTCCCCCAAAACGTTTGCTTTATATACACTATTTACACAATGGGCCCCACGTGATTGGCTAATTCCGGGATACTCCTGTATGCCAATCGGAGTGCGGATTCACTTCCACCTGGAGCTGGATTGGGTGGCTCCTGCGGACCAATCAGACTGCTGCAATCTCAATCCTATTGTTCTGGGACCAATCAGACTGCTGCAATCTCAATCCTATTGTTCTGGGACCAGTCAGACTGCTGCAATCTCAATCCTATTGTTCTAGGACTAATCAGACTGCTGCAGTTTGGATCCTATTCAACTCAGTACATAACAGGAAGCCACTGCAGTAAAGTCCCATTCCTGTGTTGCTACTCTCTGCACCTCTTGTGAAGGAGGTACATGAAGATAGATGTCCGATGATGATCACAGGGTCTGAGTAGGCTCATATAGGAAGAGGCAGTGCTTGAGGTATTGCATTCCTGAGCCTTTTAAGGAATTATAGGTGAAAACCATAAAGAAGGCTGAAGGCCGAAGAATTGATGCTTTTGAATTATGGTGCTGGAGGAGACTCTTGAGAGTCCCATGGACTGCAAGAAGATCAAACCTATCCATTCTGAAGGAAATCAGCCCTGAGTGCTCACTGGAAGGACAGATCCTGAAGCTGAGGCTCCAATACTTTGGCCACCTCATGAGAAGAGAAGACTCCCTAGAAAAGACCCTGATGTTGGGAAAGTTGGAGGGCACAAGGAGAAGGGGACGACAGAGGATGAGATGGTTGGACAGTGTTCTCAAAGCTACCAACATGAGTCTGACCAAACTGTGGGAGGCAGTGGAAGACAGGAGTGCCTGGCGTGCTCTGGTCCATGAGGTCACGAAGAGTCGGACACTACTAAACAACTAAACAGCAACAAGGTGAAAACAAGCACTTAATTGGGCTTGGAAACTAATTGGGCCAGGATCAGTGTAAGATGCTCAAACCATCTTGTCATGGTGAGCAACCTGGGTGCCGAATTCTTCACCAGCTGAAGTTTCCAAACCATCTTCAGAGACAGCCCTCTGTTGCAGTAATTAAAGGTTACATTAGCCTAGAGGTTACCAGAGCACCAGAGTTCATTTTTACTCAGAAAACCCATGTCCCCAATCTCAGCACTCCCTTCTGCTTTTGCCTTTCCTCCCTATCTAACTTCACTGACATCATCCCTGCTTCCTTCCTTATCCCAAACTTTTTTCTGCTTTCCTTGAGTAGTCTTGCTATTGCAGCATTAGGAAGATTGGAGAAGAGAAGGAAAGGAAAGCTTTGGGAGAATATTATTAGCACTGAATATAATTAGCATTGTTATTAATTTATTAATCACCTTCTATAGAAACATCTCAATACAATGTATTTTTATTTTTATTTAAAAAGATTTCTAAATAGCCCACAGTATAAAATATCAAAGCAGTATGAAGAAAACGCAACGTTGAACCGGGTCTGGTAGCACAGAGGCAGCTAGTGCAGCTGCTTCAACAAAGGTAAAATATATAAACTGAACATGGATAAAAGTGTGAGTGCGTATTTGGCTATTAATTTTTTTTATCTCTCCCTGCTCTTTCATAAAAACATATTCATGCTTGATATTCAAATCTCCCTTAAGCCTGCTGAAAATTGCAAATTAAAAAGTATTTGGCAACCAGATCCTCTGACGATCTCACACTGGCAGCTCTAATTTGAGAAGCCAATCATGGCAATTTCATGCTCAAATTAGCAATGCAGTATTTTCTGTACATTTTTTGCATGGTTCATTTCATTCCTTTTAAACTGTTGGCAGTCAGTTACTTCTTCCACGAGTGCATTTATTCTTGCTACAAGCCATAAAGCTATGAGATAATCCACCTTTAACTTTGGCCTGTGCTGATGTATTTTGTGCACCTCAGGTGAACCCTTTTCTAATGGTAGCTGGATTAATGTAGGGGTGTAATATGTATATGTACTCACTGACACCAGTTTTCCAGCCCTTGACACCAGAAGTCACATCTGTGAATATCCATTCTAAAGCACTGAAGTCTGTAGCGGTACTGTGGACAGCTGCATGGACATAAGTCCATTTAAAATATTTTGATTCAAATAACATCTGACACTTGCATGAAATACAAATGGTATTGGTTGCCAAACTCTCAGAGGTGGAGGGGCTTATTTGCAGAACAAGACACTGTCTGGATGCTGCCCAGTAATTCACTATTTGTCTGAGGTGACAGAATCTGTACACCATGCAAATTTGTCATACATCTGCTCTTGCGCTGATTTATGACAGCCCTGCAACACACTGGCAAATCTGCTTAAGCCCTGTAATATATAATTTTAAACCCAACAAATTATTACATAAAAGCTGCTCAGCCAAATCCATAGCTCATACAAATCAGTTACTTGAATTTCTGCTGATTTCCTATCTTTTGTGAAAGCTTCCACTAAACTTAATGGGAGTGAAGAAGAACTTCATTTCAGCTGTGCCAGTGCAGTAGGGAAAGTCCATTGGATTGTATTGGGCTATTACATTGCTCAATTTAAGCCATTTTGTACAATTTGCCCTATATCTATATTACAAGTGTACAATTTTTTAAAAGGTGTGGTTTGTGAGTGAATTTTCAACATAATGTCAGCAGTTACTGCATTTTAGTATGTCATCCTAATCCAATGAGGAGAATCTTGTGCAGCTGATGTGGATATGCATGGCAATGCTAATTTGTTTACCAATTAACTTAATGGATGCATTTCACACTATAATAAAGTGTCCACATCCAGAATTACTAGTCTGGTATAACAATGCAGCTAGAATTGAATTGCAGCCAATTATGTTATAATGGTTTGGGATGCAATCCTGTGCATGTTTACTTTGGAATAATCTTATTCAATTCCAGGTGAACTACTTCTGAATATACATATAGGAGTGCACTGTAGAATAGATTATATCGGCTTGTAGTTATTGGCTGTTATTTCTTCGTCAGTCACATTATTTTTGGCATTATTACCTGATCCAGTTTATCTGGAAAAGATGGTAATGGGAATCTGATCCATATCTCTTCTGTAACACTTTAAGGAACAACACCCCCATTTAACAACAATGTGTAACGATCAGGAATATGTTCATGTCTCCTTTTTTGGCACAGAAAATATCAGTGAATATATAGTTAGTTGTAGGCTCATTTTAAAATAGTTCAGGTTCTCATCACATTGATTAGTTGGTTGGTAAAATGAAGCTGCTGTTTTTTGAGGGGGCAGACAAATTAACCAAAGCAGAGTCCCTAAACACTGCTTGTCAAAACGTATTGTTCAACAAGAAATTCCCACTGGCAACAAAAGAAATCTGTATCCAGGACAGCTGCAGAAAACCTAAAGAGGGAAATAGACTGAGGTCTCAGCAGTAGCACTACATCACTGCTTTGCTTGTTTGGTCTTTGTGGTTTAATTTTTAGAGAGTTCATATCTCTCCTAGCCTTCATGCCATTCAACATTCCTTTACATGTTTACTTGGAATCAAGTCATTTTTTACTGCAGTAGAATTATATGGGTCTAAGGTTTAAGCCTCTGTGATTGGTTTAGCTGCATGTTTTAAAAACATCCCTAAAGTATTTTTTCTTTTCTTTTTTAGCTTACATGAGACTTCTGTATGCTTGAAACATTTTGTTTGAATTGGAACATGTCGCTTGCAAGGCTTTGGCCTGAATATCCTTTGCGTTCTTTGTGGCATAAAAGTTGGTCAGCATTGTATTTTGCCATGTGTACCCTTTCCATTCGTAAAGTAAAATTTGTTCAGTGGTAGCTGGAGCCTGTTGGGCCTTTTGAGGAAGAGAGTTGGGGTCAGCTGATGGACCCCATGGTAGGTGTAGCTATCTCTCACCTCCCATTTTTGCCTACTTATCTTTTAACAGCAGCTTGATATGCAGAAATTAAATGGGTAAAGCTTTATCATTGGTGAGGAAAAGTTTCCAGCTTGACCTTTTGCATGTATATTTATGATTAAAGCAATCTACTGTTTGCTGTACTAATTGAGAACTTGCAATCTGGAGGCCTCTGAGTTTGGCCTACCAAGTTGTTTTAGCCAAACCATACCCACTTTTCCTACCCCTGATGCCAGATGAACTCAGATGTTAGAAAGTTCAGTTCAAACGAAATTCAAGATACAGATACAATTAAAGCTGTGATCTTGCTATTCATTATGCACAATAATATTGTGTTGTTGGTTGTTCCCCATGCTGAGAAGCTGATAACGACAAGAAACAAGGCCTTTCATGTCATCAGCCTAATATTGTGGAATGCTCTGCCAATAGCAGTTGAGCAGGCACCTTCTGTTTCAATTTTTTAATACAACTTTTGTTACTTACCTCTATTCCTTAAAAAAACAGCATACAAACAAGAAAGAAAGAAAGAACTAGGAGAAGCACATTATTGCAGTTACAATAATGTAAACAGAAGGTTCAGTACACTTTTGTACACATCATTTCTGTGAAGGGACTTTTTAGAAGAGTCACATATTGATAAGGTAGCCTTGCCACATAGAGGTTTGTGGTATTGGGGGCTTATGCAGCACACTATTTTTATTTCACCTCCTTATATGAAAATATTATCAGGATAAATTAGGTTCCAAATGCTGTCATGAGATACAAATCAACTGCAATTTCTATATGGCCATCCTATTGGGCTATAAATCTATCCCCCCCCCCCCACACCTCAAATGAATAAATCAAAAAAGAAGGGCAAGGTTAGACTAGCCTGAAAAAATGTGTGCTGTTTTCTTTTGGTGCAATTTTCATGAATTCATGAATTTCACACAGATGCCTAGAGACGTTTTCTAATCTAACAAGGGAGTTAAGCTGAAATCCTTGGGTATGAAAACTTCAAGATCATAATGACGCAAAGTATGAAAAGGATGTTTCTATTTAGCAAAAAGTCATTTATAGACTATTAGAAAGAATCCTACAAATGAAAGAAGAAAGTAAATGAAGGGCATGGTGCCTTACTGATTTTTTTTTTTTTTGGCATAGATTTACAAGTTGCTCTACGTCCCCAGAGGGATGGATTTTTCACTATAAACCTGCCTTGGATACACAGATCTGCACAGTGTAAAGAGCAGTTGAACTGACATCTTTCCGCAACAAAGAAGCCTCTGATATGAACCCTTCCCCCATGTATCTGGTTTTTAAACTACAGTGTTAACAGCATTTTTGTACATCTCCAAATGTTTTATTAATTAATTTATTTAAAATATTTACAAGCAGTCCTTTACCTTTTTAAAAAATCAAACATCTCAGGACAGCAGTCATACTCATAAAACACAGAGATATTACAATACAAGAATAGCGACAGCTGAATAACCAAAACATGCCATCCATCTAGAGTTGTCTACAATATTAAAAACTAAAGAACCGTAAAAAGCAGGAAAGTAAACAAGTATTCACTTGGGTGTTGAAAAAACAACACCAGGGAGGCTTCCATTTGGAGGGAATTTTATATACTGTACGTACATATGCATACCCTCCAACATTTTCCCGATGAAAATAGGGATATCCTATTCCATCATGATGATGATGATTTTATTATTTATACCCACAAAATCTGACTGGGTTGCCCCAGTCACTCTGAGCAGCTTCCAACATACATAAAAGCATAATAAAATATTAAACATTAAAAAACTTACCTATACAGGGCTGCCTTCAGATGTCTTCTAAAGGTTGTATAGTTACTTATCTCCTTGACTCAGGGGTTGCATAACTCCATACCCTCCAATATTTATCCAGTGAAAATAGGGACATCCTAAGGAAAAGTGGGACATACCAGGATCAAATCAGAAACCAGGATGGCTTCTGTAAATCTGGGACTGTCCTTGGAAAATAGGGACACTTCGAGTGTCTGTATATGGGCTGCCACTATTGAGCTGTTTAGGGAGGGACTTGATGGGTAGGCGTCTGTAGATCAGGGAGGCACAAACTTGCCTATATTCAATCCTTTGCACGTGCAACTGTGCAAATGATAGATGTTTTCTGTGTGCTTCAAGTGCCCACAGCTGCCTTCCATTTCCCTTGCACCCCAGGACCCACCAAACTTAGCAGGAGAAGGGGAGAGGGGACAGCAGCAAAGGTAGTGGTGAGTGTTCCAATTCTTTGGCAGATTACCCATTTTCACCAAGAAACAGGCTGGGGGCACAGCTTCCAGCACTCCTCGTAGGAACATGGTTTGCATCATTTTCTGCAGAGGATAAGGCCTTTGAGGCTAGAAGTGGTCACTGTAATGGAGCTAAATCACCTGCCACTGCTACCTTTGCTTCTCGCTCCAGTTGAGCTTGGGGGCTTTGGGCATAGCTGTCAACCTTTCCCTTTTTTGTGGGAAATTCCCTTATTATAGCATTGGGAAACAGCAGGGAGGGTTGACAGCTATGTATATAGCAGTGGGGAACAGCAGGGAGGGTTGACATCTATGGTTTGGGTGGTTCGGGGAAGCAGCAAGTAGTGGCAGAGAAGGCAGCTGAACAGTTGAGGTGTAGTTCAATGGGTCGTACTTGCTGTCTTGACAGCATGCTGTGAGTAGGGCCCTGTTCAACCTAGACCTACTCATAAATAATCAAACAAGGATGCTTGACTTAGAGCCACCACCACCACAAGCAAGACAGTGCTCTCTTCAATGGGTCCCTGTTAGTCCAAAGTACAACTGCTAGGTAACTAACTGAAAATTAATTAAACCTCCTGAAGGATGAGATTTTCCCATTTCAACTCATCTCCCCTCAGTAGCTTAAATCCTTTCTCTACTGTAACTAAATAGAAGAAACCCCAAAGGTATTTTTCTTCTTTCCTCTGTTTGTTATTCATCATTTCTATTCAGATAATTTGAGATCTGAGTCTACTGTTGCTATTTTTATTTTACCACCTTCCAGTAATTCATTAAGCAATATTATCACTAACATCTATCAAATAAGCACAGCATTTTTCATCATAGGGATTGGTTGGGCTGTGTATTGTTGTGTCTGACCAAAGGTTTTATTTCTTTCTCTTACTTTTGGATTTTCAGAGGAATTTTAAAGGAGGTATTACCCCTACCCCATCATTTTCTGATTGCTCTGTGAGCAGAATGGAGTAGTTAGCAAGCCTGTGGACTTTAATTAGCACTTTACTGTTAATCAATTTGTTTCTTTTCCATAGTGAGTGATGCAGGGCTATAAAGCTTGCCTCTGTGACGAAAGGTATTCAGTAAGAAGCACTTCTCCTCCCACCTTTTCTCTGTATGTATGTCTATAAATATTTCTCTGATGGATGGGTCTGCAAAAATGCAGGCTGGACCATTGGAGAAGATAATCAGAATAATAAATCCCTGCATAAATAACTCTTCCCCATATGTGTGATGCAACCAAATGTTTGGGCTACCCCGTACAGGAGCCAACTAGAGGTGATTGTACAGTAAATGAGTGCTATTGTCATTCTGAAACACCTTTTAGCATCACAGCTTGCAGTTTGTTTTTAAAATTAGTGTAGGAATTACAATTCAATGAATAATAAAAACAAAAACTGACAACAATGTGAGTGTTTGTATGTATACAGCTGTCTTCTTCCCTCTGGGATCATAGGATTCTATTGTTTATGCCAATTCTGCTAGAGCATGTTCTAAGATGGACATAGTTTAGACTCCCTATTATTATTTTTCTAGTCGTATTTTAGTGGATAGGCAGGGCAGCCAGATTCTTCTCAGAGCTATTGAAGGTAAAACTAGAGGCTCAAATGGTGAATACTCTAATGGTGTTTTTTTGAATACTGAACACAAGCAGCACTCAAACAAATAAATGAACACACACACACACACACACACACACACACATTTTGCTGTTTTTGTTTGTTCTTAACATTTTGCTTTCTTGACAGCACTGTTTGTTTGTTGTTGTTTTTTAAAAAGTAATTTTCTGATATAGGCAAAGTATTTCAGTGTTTCTATCTGTCTCAGCCCTGCCCTGGAGATGCCCATGCCTCTAAATGTCTTTCAGTTCTCAGTCTCTGACTGCAGAGAGGATTATTAATGAAGCCTTTAAGATATTTATTCTTGCGTGGTGACATACCTACCTACCTATAAACATTTAAGGAATGGCAGGCTTTCTGGGAAGAAATTTCTGAGTTGCTGCACCATAGCTTGAATCTCAAATAAGTTTCCAAAGTGAATTGGCATTTTTAACACAGTGGGCTATTTACTGACTGTTGAAAGAATCCACCTCTGCCTAAGGATCATCAGTTTGATGTATATTTGGCTTGCTGCCCTGTTTTCTGGAAGAGGGTTTTTTCTGTCTGCACTCTGCAGGAATGAAGAGATTAACCAATCAAGCATTTTAAAGTGTTTCAATATAATCAATTAATTTACTAAATTTTGTATTCTTGGGTTTTTTGGGTAATTTTATGGAAAAGATTTCAACTGTAAATAAATAAAGTGATAAAAAGAAGAAAAACCAAAAAGCACAAAAATGTGTAGAAAAATATATATGAATATATACAAAAACAACCTAACCCATACATTCTAACCTATATATATTATCCTAATACATATGCAAATATTAATAGCCTACTACCTTTTGTACAAACTCATTCCAAATATTGTCATATTTATCCAAGCAAAGTCTATGTCTGTAAGCAGTCCGTTCGTAAGTTGTGAGTGTTATCATATTGGTGATCCATTTATTAAAGGGGATTATATCTTTATTCTTCCAGTTTATCAATATCAGTCTTTTGGCTACCATTGGAGTACGTAGAATCAATTTTCATTGTTAACTTCCATACAACAGGTATATAGTTCAGAAGACTTAGTTTTAAGGTTTTCTGTATGACCCTGAAAGCTAAGAATTTGTTCTCATCTTTGCCATAGAAAGGTAGTATACAGTATAAATAAATTCCTGCACAAGTTCTAAGGAAGCAGTTGAGCTGCTGGAGGCAAACAGAAGCAGCTGAGAGGCTGACTGCTAATGTTAGGATTCAAGTCTGCAGTGATTTCCTGAAGTGCCTACCTGAGAGATATCAGACAGGGAGTTAACATCTTCAGCATCTCCAAGCTCAGGTTAAAGGAATGCATCCTTCCTGTCAGATCAGAGTAAAGGTTCAGCCAGAAGGGAAGCATACTCTGGTGCCTGCCATCAGAGAGGAGAGCAAGAGCCATTGGAAGGTTGCGCCAAGGATGGCTGTTTGCTTGAAAAAGGGAAAATACATCACTACCACCCCAAAAGGGCACAGATTTGTCAAAATTTGGACACATGCCACTTAAGGGAAGTATGCGGTGGTCCCATCCCTCAGCCAAAAGACTGCTGGGTTGTATGTGTGCATCAGTGAGTGTGGGGTCCTGTGATTCTAAGCCACCTTCAGATTCATTTGACTGGAATGCAGAATATCAATCTTCAGAATAAATAACAGACCAACCAGATGCTTTTGAGAAATCTGCAAGCAGAGCAGTAGCCCATACTTCTTGTAGCTTCGTGTTGCTCCCCCCACCCCCATCCCATTGACTAATTTTCAGAAACATATTGCTTCATATTAGACATTGATGGACCTCTTCACTCCCATAAATCTGTGTAACAGTGGCTGTTACAATGTAAGGCTCCAGATAAATTAAGATTAGTGTGGATACAATCTCCCCTAGCCATCCTCCTTGAGTTGACAGGCTAGATTACGCAATTAATATTCACTGTAAGGTCCTTGGATGGTTGCTCATGAGAAACCAGGCAAAACTACAGCCATTTCTTTACTAGTTTTATTGTGCATACTATGTACAGTGCAGAGCTAAAAAGTTCATGTCTGTATCAACCGTCTGCAGATTCCGGGAGTGGCCCCTTCCGGTTCTGACCCCAACATAAGAGTTTCGGTATACGAAATCTCTGCCTCCCCTCTTTTTGTTTCACCCATCTGCGTACTTGGGGTGACAGAAATAGCATGTCTCCCTCCTCGCCCGCTGAGCGGGAGGAGTGCAGGGTCTCTCCGACATCCCCAGAGCCTCGGCTCTCCAGCTCCCGAGCTGCCTGCCCCTCCCCACTGGAGACCTCGCTGCTCCCTCCGCCGGACGAGGAGGTGCTACTGCTCAGGTGGGGCCGAGGCTCTCTGTAGCATCCCGAGAGCCCTTCCACCACCCTGCGCTGAGCCGGGGATAGTTCCCTGACATTCACTGACACAGAAGTTCTATATCATAGTTGTCCAGAAGTACAGTGGTACCTCGAGTTACAGACGCTTCAGGTTACAGACGCTCCAGGTTACAGACTCCGCTAACCCAGAAATAGTACCTAGAGTTAAGAACTTTACCTCAGGATGAGAACAGAAATCGCGCAGCTGCGGTGCGGTGGCAGCAGGAGGCCCCATTGGCTAAAGTGGTACCTCAGGTTAAGAACAGTTTCAGGTTAAGAACGGACCTCCAGAACGAATTAAGTTCTTAACCCAAGGTACCACTGTACAACAAAGTGATCTGCTCTTGCAAGCTTGCATTTGCCTTTCTTCTTCTCTGCCTTTGCCTTGCCCCATACTTGACTGCACAGAGGCTGATAGCTGTTGATCCCTGATACAGACAGTCATTACTGGAGATACTGGAACTTGAATAGGAATCTTGAGGTCTTTGAATAACCTTTTATTTGTTTGTTTAAAGCATTTATATTCCATGTTTACTCTAGAGAGCTCAAAGCAGCTAACAAAAATAAAACCATAAATTAAATTGTAAAGGATACTTTTAATTATTAACACTATGGTGGTAGAATAACAAAAAATACAGCAACATTTTTCTATAAGAAAACCCTCAAGAGTTCACTTTGCTCATTTTGCATACATTTAAGGTTTGATTATAGTGTCTCTTAATTATAACCATGTCTACTCAGGGGCAAGCCCTATTGAATTCAGTGGTGCTTCCTTCCTTTGGTAAGATTGTCTTCCATTAACATGGTCTTAATGGTGTGTCCATAAGTGACTGTGGAGGCCAATTCTGGATCCACACATCCTTCCGCAGTGGGGACATTTCCCCCATCTCTCTCTCAACAGAGGTCATCATACAGGGTGACCCAAGAAGTTTCTGTGCCAAAACTGGGCCTGAACCCTGATTTGAAAGGGATCTAGAAAATCTGTTTCCTCCAAGAGCACCTGGATCTGATTGATGATCATCTGCTTTAGAACCTTTCCCAGGAATGGTAGCTAGTTAGATTTTCCAAATCCAGGGTTTCTTGAGGAGTGGTTTTACCACTGCCTTCTTCAGGCAGGCAGGGACCACCTCCTCTCGTAAAGAGGCATTAACCACCTCCCTGGCTCAGCTAGCTGTCCCTTCCCTGCTGGTTTTTATCAGCCAAGTGCGGCAAATGTCCAGAGCACAAGTGGTCACCCTGACTGAGCCAAGCACATATTTGAGCCTTACTAACTGAAACTCACCCACCATGACTAGACAGTGCTTTGGACACCCAAGATTTATCTACCTATTTAAACCCCATTTTTCTTGTTATAAAATGTTTATAATTATGAATAGTCCATTCCACTAATACCAACCAGTGTAGTCTAAAACAGGGATAACCAATGTGACCCTTCCTCCTGACTTGGATTCCAGCAATATCTGGGGGGCAAGTTATCCAACCATTGTATAAAAGTCAGCATATCTGAATGGGTGTGGATTTCTTGGGTGGTGGTAGAAAAGTGGCTGTCTGAAAGATCTCCCCCAGCTATTTAAAATAAGTTTTCCTATTGTACCAATTGCATATTGTATAGCAAGGATTATCTTAACAACACGAGAACACGCTGTTAAGTGAATGTATAGGTTCATCTCTTTAATGGAAGCCTTTTGTTATAATGTGGGAATATGACAATCTGTACTACCTGAAACGTTTACAAGAAAATGTACACACTTAATAGTCAATAGACACCAATATTTTGAATGAGAAACTTGTAAAAGAAATAAAAATACATCACACAGAGGTTATGTTTATCCACAGTAATGAATTCTGTCTCTACAGAAATGCAATAAATAAAATCACATCATATGCAAATAGTTCTACTTACATCAGTACAATATACTGTGCAGCTTTCCATTCATTTTTACCCAAACCAATATTACACTTCTAGATTATCCAGTTTATTTTTCTATAGTCATAACATTGCTCACAATAAAAGGGGAGGCAGAGACAAAGTTAAACCTCCACAATCTCTATCCTGAGTCTTTTTTAGTTTTGCACACACTTTGCAGAAGGAAACCAAATCTATCCTATGACAAAAATTACACTTAGTTTTCTGCTCAAATGGACAGTAAGGTCTGTTAATGTCTCACAAATGATTTTACAAAACAAAAATTTTAAGCCAGTATTGTTATTAGGAAAAAGTAGATATGCTTCAAACTTAACCTCTGAGCAGCTGTTTTGAAAGAGATTCTAAAATCCAAACAGAGATCTATTGCAAGAGCAGTTGTTCAGTACGGTCCATGTTGGCCTACCTATATACATAGTGTGAATACTAGCCATATAAGATTATGCTTTTCTTTTGTGTTTCGTTAGGTCTTGCAGTTAAGGTGGTATGATGAACAAATGCAGTTTCAGTGGCTTTTAAAATACATTCTGAGGGCTGCAATTTTCATTCACAAAACACTCCAACTGAAACATAGCAAGGATGTGCGCCTGTCAATTTACGTGGAAGGCACATTATGTCAAGCTGCTCCCAATTAGTGATTGACAAACTCTGAGATTATCTCTGTTTAGCTCTGGAATTTTCCAAGGTTTCCTGGGGGAAAAAGGGAAACCCCGATAACAATTTCCTGAATCAAACCAAGAGATCAGAAAAATGTCACCCCAATTCCTCAAACACATTCCTCATTGTTTCTGGCATAGAAGGATTAGCAGCAGCAATAAGCAAGAGAAGTAAAAAGGTTGATGGTATAGCATGTGATGGACTATGGAAAGTGTTGTTCTTTGAAGGGGCCATGCAATTTCCAAAGATTAAAGTGAAAGGGGGTACTGCATTTTGGCGATGGGGAAAACTTTGGAGGATGTGCAGGGGTTGCAATAGATATGGGCAGCGGGAGCTTGGAAGTCTCTTCGCTCTTGGATTTTGCTCTGGGTAGGAGAGGAAGTTTGACCATGTAAAAAAAAAAAACCTTCTCCTTTTGTGGTGAATTTTCTTGGTCCTCAAAGTTTGATTCTGTGTGTTGCTCATGAAAACTCGTGAGTAACATAATTATTCCAAATCCTACACCCCATCTGACTTCGAGCATACACCTTTTGCACACATTGGTGACACACCTGTGAGAGAAAATAGTGTGTGTAAATATCAGATTATGCTCTTGGATTTTCTTTTCTTTTCTTTGGTGTCAGTAGCTGCTGTTTGGCTTTCCAAATCTCTTTTCATATATGGAGAAGTAGACAAAAGGAATGTAGTGGTTTGATCCATGGAAATCAAAGCAGAGAGTCCAGAGGTACAAATGTGAATCATGTGAGCTTATGAGCTTGGCTTCTCTTAATTGAGACCACTGCGAGCCATGGCTCTTGGAATGCCACTGAAATTGGAATGTTTAGTCTGACTCTTCTCCTGTTGAAGTCAGAAACAAAATTCTAATTCCAGCTATCAGTGTCAATCTCCCTAAGCATTTAATAGCAAAGGAAAATTTTCATTTTCTTATTTGTTTAGGAACTGCAGTTCTGCCAAAAATGGCACACAAAGCAGTGTACAATACTAAAAATTAAAAGTAAAATTATTATGGTCATGCTTACTATCTTATAAACCGTTATAAACTGTTAGCACAACATTGTCACAGATATGGAAAGGAAATGTTATAACACCCTGTAGCCCCTAATAGCTTCTATAATACCCTCCATTGGTTTCTGTAAGTAATTTGAGAACTTCATTGTTCAGCAGAACAAGTAATTCAGAAAATATAACTAATATTCTAGCATATACAAGTTGCATCCTATTCTGAATGATATAAAATAAACTTTTAAAATCTGCTGTCTTTATGACGTATTCACTAAAAGAAGTAGTAAGACATAAGAATATATGAGTTAATGATACTCTCCATGATTTGGAAACATTCTATGTCTTTGTGTATTCCAGCTTAGATTTTTTTAAATTTTCTCCTTAGAAATTCCCTACTAGATACATTTCCTTTGCTTGCTCAATAATCTTTTAGGAGATGTACACTCTGGAAACACTAAGCAAGTGCTGTTGTTTTACTCTATTACAGCACATAGTAAATCCCCATAATAAAAGCACTGTAGCTTAGTAAATGAATCTCAACAGTATCAAAGTCACCAGAATATTTTAGCCTTTGACTTACGTGAATATTAGTAGTTACTGTAAATTTTACAGTGTAAAAGTTTAAAGGAGCTCCTTTCAAAAAAAATTAAATGCTATAAATGTTTGTGTGCACCAGAAAGAAAGTGTTTAGGAAGAAATAGTTTTGTATTGATAAAACAAGGTATCTACATAGCAGTTCATTTCAGAAAACCTCATTTTGACTTTGTTTTCAAGATCAAATGCGATGAATCTTTGTGTAAAACTAAGCTGCTTCAGAATTACTCTAGCCTTGTTCTTTAGAGCTAAATTCAGAGATTCTCCCTTTAACCCTTTCATTCTAGCCTAAAAAAAAAAAAGTCTTTGGAGGCAATAACATTCCAAAACAGTCTTATTTGGAAGCAATATGTCTGTCAGTTCACTAATGTAGCAGTAATGTGGTTCTTTGGATGATGCTTATGCCAATTTTCTACTAACACAAAAATAGAAAAGAGGAAATTGATAAGCCAATTCTTTTTGCTGTTGCAACTTGTTGGCCAACATGAAAGTCTGAATATCCTAAAGGGCTGTATTGCGTTGGAAAACACGACACACCCACCAACAGCTGCTGGTTCAATAAAATGTGCACCCAACCTTCTTTACTGTCTTTCTTTCAGTTGGCTCCATGTTAGTACTTAGATTCTTGTACAGTCTTTAAATTAAATTCCAGCACATCCTTCTGTGTGCTCTTTGTAGATTTTGGCAACAATCCACTGCAGTTATGCGCTGCTTGATTTTAAACTGGACAAAGCAATTGAAATTAAGCATACCTATTGGCCTATTTATTGTGTATGCTTTATGCATGTATGATTCATTTTAGTGAAGAATGTTTTGGTAGTATTTTAATTTTATTATTCCCTTGAAAAGTCTGAAACCTAAGAATAGTATTAGCACTGGAGAACCAGCTGGAAAGCTCAAGGAATTGAAAAAAAAAGTAGCCTACACTGACTTAGGAAAAGAGCAGAAGATTGCTGAAAAAAACTGACAGTGGTTTTCAGACTATGTTCCCAGGAACTCTCGTGTCCCCTGGAAGTTATCAGGGCATCCTCAGTAAGAAGGTATGCAAAAATTGACAAGCTTCCCTGAAATACAGCTAGACCTCCATCTTCCCCTGCAATGTGCAGCCACAGGAAAAGGTTGGATGTATTGTAGTTCTTAAGTTACACACTCCACTATTTATGTAGGGTAGCTGTGAGATTGAATAGGAGTCACCAGTTTCTCCATGAGGCTGAATGCATACCCTAAAACATGCACCAGAATAATCTACAATGTTCAGGGGCCAGTGAGGTGGTACACCATAAAGAGGAAAGAATAGCCACTTCTGCAGGATGGCAGACAAGGACACACAGACACCCTTGCCAGCAGGAGACATGAAACAGTGGTAGAAGCAGGAAGTAGCACCTTACAGGTGTGGGGCTGCTGGGAATGACCAGGAGTGTCCAGAACTCATGCTGCTTCTCTGGTAACCACTAGCTGGTTCTATTGGGAACCATATAGGAGCTCCTCAACAGAGGAGTCAATATAGAGAGATCTCTGAAGACTGACATTAGAAAGAAAAAAAACTGATCTAATAGTATTTTTAAACCAACATAGGTAAGAGGGATTGTTGTTAAAACCTCCATATTCATGTACCCTTCCAATAAAATAGATGGTTATATTATTCCTTTTAGAGAAACCTGGGATTATTAGCATGAAGTCTCTCAACCCCTATATTGAGATGGGGATTCTCTGGCCTTCCAGATGTTATTGGAGTGCTAATCTTATTAGTTCTAACCAACAAGGTGAGCGGCCAAGAATGTTGGAAGCTTTGGTTCAGCAACATCTGGATGACCACAGCTTCCCCAGCTCTGTTCTATATCATCAAAGGAATCTTGCCACTGAATGAGAATTTCATGACTGGGGAAAGAAAGAAGGGGAAGGGGCGGACTGGCCCAATATGCAAAAGTCAAACATACTACTTTTATATACATATAAGAAGATCTGCTCGTTATTATTTACACTTTTAAAAAAGAAAAGAAAAATAGCTCTTCAAATGTACTCTCACTTTGACTTTCCAAGGTGAAATAAAACAACCTCAAATAGACATTTTTTTCTTAATAGAAAATTATGATAAGAATACCTAAAAAATAACATGTTAGCCAGATGTCACTTTTTATACAACAAAAAAGTTTGGAGTTGCCTTTACTGTACAAAACCACTCTAATACTTAATATTTACATAGTTTGGGCTAAACTCAGGTCTCAAAGGTGGCCATGGGGTGTTTGCTTCCAGCTGAAGAATTTGAAGCAGGGATGATATATTGCATCCTCACTTTGTACTCATTTTTCTCAGAAGTAAAGTACCACAGGTTTCAATGGAACATGCTGCTGACTAATGGCCTGATTATTTTTTTAAGCTGTATTATTCAGTTCCTAAGATTCTCTCATCTGCACAGCTGCCATGCCCACACATCTACACAAATCAATATTCTTGCCTTGTCCACCTCTTCCCATTTTACAAGTGGGAACCAGAAGGCTAAGGAAGCAGAAGGGCAACCTGGTGGAGAGAAATACAGAGGACTTCTAGCTGTTTTTTATTTTTGTGTGTACATATCACTATGTACATAAAGAGATCAGCCAAAGGTGCTTTGTCTGAGGCAAGGATCTCATTTACTGTTATTGGCCTAGTCTACACATAAAGCAGGATGAAATGGGAATGAGCTGACAGATTGGACTAGACTACTTCAGAATGCAGGTAAGGGATGCTTCCCTGTGTAAATAATAATATTTATGCAGAAACCTAGCATGGCTGTGAAAGGGAGCCTAGAATTTTCTCCATTTTACCTGGTGCCCCCTCTTGCTCAGTTATTGGGAAGGATTCAACTAATGAATCACATCAACAGAAGCCCTACACAAAGGCTTCTGCTTGTGCAACAGGGCTTCCCTTCCCTTCTTCTGCATGCCCCATATCCCCTGAAACTGGCACAGGGGTGCGAGAACCCCTAGAACAGTGCATGGGGGAGGAAAGTAGGGACTGTTGCATCTGGCAAGCCACAATGCTTGCCCTTTTGGAACAATCGCCTTAGTACAACATTCAGTTCCTTCCTTTTTTAAAATAACTTGGAGTACAGTATTCAGAAATGGCACCTCCTCTCAACTCATCTGTATTCTGAAGTTGTAAGACCACTCTACCACCTCAGGGTTCTTTTACCTAGTGTCATGTTATGTGCAGATCAGGCCTGCCTCTTTCCTGGAAATGATTCACGTTTATTTTACACAAGAAACACCCAACAGATTAAAAAGCAGGAGACATGTAACCAGTGAATGCATAATCCTACAGTGATCTCTATGATAGGACCACTGCAGAATCCATATACAGGTCATGAAAATGATACAGAGGAGGGAGCTTTCTTGAAACAAAAATGCCATGTAAATGGAAGTTCTCTTAAACCCAAACATCCCCAGGAACACAGGCAAGCAGTTGTCCTGTTTAGAGCAATACACAACATATTTGCAAAGGAATCCTTTCACAGGGAATGCTATTGGAATGATATCCAAAACTAATTTGTGTAAGTAGGTCCTTAGAACCAAATACTATCTTTCCACTGCTTTGGGATTTATTATGTTCTATAAAGACGCTTTCGCTCCTTTCCCATAAATTGTATTGTTTTGTACTACCTCACACTTCTTTTGCTCAATTCTAATCTCCACTATTCAGTGCTGAACAATACGAAAAAGCAGCACCTGTGTCTCTGAAACCACATTCCTTTTATAATCTGGTATGAGGTACAGCTAACGAAGGTCCGCTGAATGAACCTTCACGTTTCCAAGAAACAAAATGGCTGACCAGAGCGACTTGTCTTGGATACACACCAAGTGTTAAAACCATCTTGGCGGGGCGGGGGGACACACTCATTCTTTTGTCATTTTCTTTTCCACAAGATAAAAAGGCCACGTGGATTAATGTGGCTAGTAAATCATTCCTGAGTTTCTGAAAGAAATTAAGACAGAGTTACTCTACTTTTAAAATGCTGAGTCCTTAATAAGCTTCTTTTCTGTTGCTGTCTTTGGTAGTTAGTGTCCATTTGTCTACAGATTTCCTCCACACACAAAAACCAGTTTGTTTCTCCTTACTTCATGCAGCAGAAAAGTGAGACCTTATAGAGTCCTCTCGTAATTGCCAGTGCTTGCCGATGTTGTATTCTTCCAGTCGACTTCGCCTCTCAATAGTTATTTTGTATTTTTTTCTGCATAAAAGAAATGGGTAGCACAGGGTAAGAAAACCTCCTTCAGTTTAGGATAATTAGGAATATAACTCCCTTCACAAAAGAATGTCTGTGAAGGACAAATGTGTTCCTAATGATAAATGAGATGAATGAACACCATTGCCAAAAGATTAAAGAGGTGTGCCTTGAAGCATTTTTGCCTGGTCTCAAAGTTAAGTTATATTCAAAGATTTCAGACAAATTGAATGTTCTTCCACAGATCTGAAACTAAGTGAGCAGGAAGCCAGTATAAAGTGCAACAGATGCTTTGAAGTTAGGGCTGCAAATAGTGAAACCATTTAGTAGTTAGTTCTTTCAAAAACTTTTTTTTTAAAGAACTGCTTCAAGATTGCAGCATATTGCTTCATATTGTTCAATGGAATAGATTGCTTGCCACCTCACACAGTTAAATATAATTTGTGTTCTGTATTTGTGTTCTTCAGTGAAATCGGGACTGCCCCATTAAAGTCCAATCACAATTCAGTAAAATCTAAATACTCAAACATATCTAATTTGCTAATTAATTGTTATTCTGACTAAATTCTTACATGTGTTACTGCCAAAAAATATTTATAGACCGTTTTTATGAGTAATAAACGCTGAATGTCTCTTACACTAACAGAATAATAATACAATTACAACTATAATAAAACAGAGTGCAATACAAAACTGCTCATAAAGTTCACAACATTAAAAAATCAGCAATATTAAGTACCCATCTACTCCTCAAAATAAATAAAGCACGTAAATTAACAACAATCTGCCCCACAGATGATTTAACAAACCATGGATTGTTTCTCTAATGATTGATTTGCTTTCCAGCTGCTCTTCCCTTGTGTCACTGCAGTTTGGTGAACATCTGGGGTGGGATGGCCAAACAAACCATGTTTAAAAAATGGTGTGAGGCTCACATGCAACACGAAGCCATAGTTAAACCAAGGTTCATAAGCCAATAAGCCATGGCTTCAGATCATCGTTTGCTGGCAGTAAAAATACCATAGTTAAGCTGCTAGACAGAGGTCACAAATACTAAGCCAGGCTTCCTCAACCTCGGCCCTCCAGATGTTTTGAGACTACAATTCTCATTATCCCTGACCACTGGTCCTGCTAACTAGGGGTCATGGGAGTTGTAGTCCAAAAACATCTGGAGGGCCGAGGTTGAGGAAGCCTGTACTAAGCCATGGGTTAATAAACCATAGTTTAATAGAGGCAGTTCCTCCACTACATGTATGTCTAAATTTGCATGGAGAAATGTGACCTAGGCTACACTCTGACATACCTGACAGAAATTTTGGTGAGTGATCACAGGAATCACTGGGGCAATTTCTGCATTCAGCTTGGTTCAAACTTATGTTATTATTTAGGGAGTTGTGCACCTTCAGGTAGCTAGGAGCGATCATGTGAAGGAGCCAAAGTGCAGATGGACTCCTGAAGGCCTTTCTCTGCAAGCTAGGATAAAAAGCAGGTGGCCACACGAGAAAGGGCTCTGTCAGCAGTGGCCCCGTTGCTTGTAGAATATGCTCCCCAAAAGGCTCGCCTGCCATTTACTTTCATGTTGTTTTGCAACAAGATACAGACCTTTTTATTCTCATGAGCCTTTTAATTCTTATTGTTTTAAGCTGTTATTATATTCCGCTGATATGATTCTTAATTTTCTCTCTCATGCTGATTGGCTTAATAATGAACTGCATTTTGTATTTTGCAGTTATTATTTGGTGTATATTACAGCAACAGTTTAGTTAAAGAAAATAAAGTATGAATTTCTGATAAACTTTTCCTATCCTTTTCTTCAAAACAATAAGGAACATGCTTTTCAATTATACAAATTATAAAATGTAGGCAATATTTCCCCCCCAAACAGAACCAACCTGAAAAAGTAGAAAGCCATCAACAATCCTGCTCCTAGCAAGGCACCCACAACAATTCCTGTAACTGCTGATTCTCCTAGACCACCTGCTTGAAAAATTAAAAAAGAAATAACCAATAGCAATTCACAAAGAAATATGTTCAAGCTCGCAGAATGACTGAATAAACGATCAATGTAATATTATAAACAAATCTATTCAAAATCCATTTTGAAAAGTGCCAAAAGAAACTTTTATATAGTTCCAACTGCTTTTATGATCTTCCTTTATGTTTACCTTGGAGCTTATTGTTGTCACACTCTGAAGTGCTGCTGATTTATTTCAGTTATTTCTAAGCCACCTTTCAAGACTATACAAGGCGGCTTACATTAAAACAAAGATAGTTTCCATTAAAAACAAACATTGAAATATACCATTCAAATCACAATAAATCAGTCAGCTAATAAATTTCAATAAACGCTAACAGAAATCCCAAAGTTTAAAATTAAACATTTTGTTAAAAAGCCAAGGAAAACAGGTGAGTTTTAAAAACTTTCTATAACAGCTGAACTGAAAGAGTTGAACGGATCCTTTTAAAGGGAAGGCATGTATTTTTTCTCCAACAGGCCTTGAGGGCACTGCGCAATGGTAATTCTCAGTCAATAATGAATTACCTTAGGATGGGTTGCAATACAACTTTTTACATCCATATGCTTTTTTGTTGTTGTGATTTTTATGTGTGTGTGTGTGTGTGTGTGTGTGTGTGTGTTGAAATGCTTCATCCATAGAATTCAAATCTTCTCAAATATATAAAAATCTGCCATCTTTTATATTGATGCTGGGAGATAGGAAGTGAGCCAACAACCTGACTACCACCTTGGCTGCATTGTGGAACCTGCTCCTTGGTCAACTAGCAAATGCCAGCTGGCCATGGATAGGTGGAAAGGGAGTGAAGCTAGGTGGTGAATCATTTGCCTTGCATACAAAAGGTCCCAGCTTCAATTCCAGGCATCTCCACCTAGGACTGGGTAAGACTCGAGAGAACTACTGCCAGTCAGTGTAGACAGTATTGCACTAGGTGGAGCAAAGTTCTGACTTGCTCTAAGGAATTCAATCCATCTGGTGCACTTCTGGACTATAAATTCTGGCTCCTATCCTGGTGGAGATGGGGTGGGGAATTCTTAAATGCCCTAACACTCTCCCTAATTCTTGGATGTTTCTTCTGCTTGCTATCTTTGTTATGGGCTAATTGCTGGTCACTGGGTGATAGTGCCAGGAAGAAATTTTACCTGCATTCCTAATCAACCATTTGGTTCCAGGCCTTTTTTTTTTGCCTTCCTCCTAACAAGGATATTTTCTTTCATAGTGCTTTCAGTCTCTTGCATCAGTAATTGTATCACAACTTACTCTACCACTGGGGCACTGGACAGGGAACATAGTTTGAGAGCAGGTGGGAGTGATTTCCCCGAATGCCTTCCTTGGGAGAGCCCTTAAGGGCTCTGGGGGTAATGTCTCGCTTCTGGACCATTTTGGGTACCTTGGCACTATTAACATTCTGTGGTTGGTCACAGCAGGTAGAAAGAGCAGTCTGCAGTGAAGAAGCTGACTTTCCTCTCAACATCAGTTAGGCTATAAGGCAGGCGCCAGAATGCTTTGGTTCCCTCGGCTATTCTATGCCAAACATTTCAAAACTTAATAAACTTTGGGCCTGATTCATTCTTGTGCCTGTTCAGCATTTACACTCACTTCATAACAGCTTCATTTCAACTGCATCTCTGTAACTTCTCCCATTTACTCCTTTATCCCACCTAGCTCCATCTGCAGCACCACTATTCTCTTCCGGGGGTTTCAGCAAGGTTATTTATTTATTTTATATCCCACCTTTACTCCAAGGAGCTCAAGGTGGTGCACATAGCTCTCCTATTCCCTGTTTTATCTGTACAACAACCCTGTGAGGTAGTTGGGCTGAGATACAGTGACTGGCCCAAGGTCACCCAGTGAGTTTCTTTGCTGAGTGGGGACTGGAACCCTGGTGTCCCAGGTCCGACACTCTAACGACTATACCATATTGGCTCTCTACATTGCAACCTTTTGCTTGGGAAATCTTGATGCTATTGCCACAATACAAAACTGTTTGCACATAGCCACTTTGCCAGTGTTCCATCTTCCCATTTTGAAAGAAACTATCCCATAAACATTAGCTATACGTAAATTGAGCCTCAGTAAATTTCCTCTGGTCAGGTTGTTCTTTGTAGTATTGATAGTGATACAGAAGTGTATCTGAAAACAAGCGCAATTCCTTAACATGGACTGCTGTCCGTTGCAGATTTGGAAACGAGAAGTTAACCTCAGTAAACTTACATGATTTGCAGGGTGTGTTGCTTGGGTGTTCCAAACCTCGGCTGTCATCTGTTCTTGCTTTGAGTTTCCAGGGGTAATTTACATTTGGAAGCATTTCAAGCCGTCCATGCTTTCCATAATAGTTCCAAATAACCTGTGAAGAAAATAGATACTGTATATAGCAAAATGACAATTATTTCTAACCAGCTTTTGGAAGTAGGGAGAAAACTGGGGTATATCAGCTAGCTTAATCTCTGTTATATATAACATATACTTTTCAGAATCGCATCCCAAAATCCATCAGTTGAAAGACATAATTGGTGTAGCCATAACATTTTTAGATCATAAATCCCTCCTTGCCCCATTCTGAAATTTGGAGGAACCAATTGTCTAGCACATAAACTTTTGTTTACTTCACCGAATGGTGTGTGAATTATTGCTGTCATTTGTGTGTAGCTGTCAGAGCTCTTTGGGCTATGTGCCTGGCTCTTGTTCTCCACCACCACAACTCTATTTTTTGTGGTCCCAAACTACTCTGTTTTTCTTTAAAATGTATGTTTACTTCATTTTAGGTTCATTTCATTTATCATATTCTAGACACCAGATTATCAGATAAAGATTTGCTGGTGAAGCCTAAATTGGTTTGGCTGCATTCCACTTAGAAACTAAGGTTTTCATGACCAGTGGGAATCAATCTTCCAAATAAACTAATATTACCACCAGCACCATCAAACAGAGGTCAGCATTATAAATTAGGATGAGACAATCCCAGCAAAATGAATGATGTCAACAAACATAAAATGGAAAGAAGCCGGAATGTGACATGAGTGAGGCTTCCAAAGGGAAACAGAAAGGATGTACTAAATATACAAAAAAGTCTAATCATGCAGTTGCTGGATTTCCTGTCATAGATGAGAGCTGCACATGAATATATGTAGAGACTGAGGTCAATATTATCCTTCCCATGTGCACTTCCCCTCCACTCCAGGGTTTTGGGTTAACAGGCTGTGTCCTTCAGCCTTTCCTCAGATGACTTTCTGGACTTGTAATGAGCTTTATACAGTAGTTCTTTTCTGACATCTTCCATGTTATCAGTCAGTCAGGTCTTTGTGTATGGTCAAGGCAGCACAATATTACACACACAAATCAATCAAAAGCACCATAACAGCAGTACAAACAGTTGGGTTGACACCAGATCACCAGATCAAACCAATTCACTGTCCTTACATTTAACAGGTTTATATGTACAATTTCCAAACTAATCTTAGCAGTTTATTACTATACTTTATAAGCCATTATTTCCATTTTACCAACATTCTTCTTGAAATGTATGACATCTAAGTAGCTGCGGCTGCGGACCACTGAGGCAGCCAGAAAATTTCACCTCTCTGCTGCCTCATATTTAGTTTCTTGTTCACTGCAACTAAAACCTTCTGAACAATGCCACTGTCTAGGAAATTATCCACATCTGATATACATCTATCTGGATTTTCACTCTAGCATGTAATATTTTTGGTTGAATGCTGTCTTTAATTTCTACAGATGAAGACCATGACATTTGTAAACCAAGGACCCTGTAGTGTTATTATGCAATTATAGTGTTTAATTTCACAGTACCAATACTCAGGGCACTCTCCTTTGGCCTCATTGTATCTCCTGCTTTTGATGACCAGCCTAGCTAAACAAGGTCATGAATACTTTTCATTTTCTTTGAAAATGCATGCAGTCTCCCACATTCATTAAGATCTTGAATTCAAGAGTCTAGGTTGCACATACCATATCATATTTTTCAGGCTGATGATGATCCAGTAATAATCCAGTAAGAAAGTGTGTGTGTGTGTGTGTGTGTGTGTGTGTGTGTTTGTTTTAATGGCAGTTTGTTCCAATCCCTGCACATCAAGCTTTCTTAGGTTCTGCTGAAGGGTTAGTAAGAATGGAAACTGCAAGATACATAATATGCCTTGCCCAAGGTAGAGTCAATAAACATTTTGCCACCGAATCCTTGTTCCAGCCCTAGCATTTAGCATTATTTCAGCACTTACCTGCTGCATTCCAGTTTCTGGATCAGTCATTGCAATCACAGAAAAATCTCCGTATCTTTCTCCATTGGCATCTATGGATACTGGCCCTGCAATGCCTAGAGAGTGGCAGGTGAGAAATTTTAAAATTAGTGAGTTGACAGCACATAATGCTTCCAAGAAAAGCAAATGGCACAATTATTAGAGACTGATATGGCAGAAAACCTCATCAGTCTTCCAGTACTTCTGTTGGCATTCCAAAAGAAATTGTAATTTTACCTCTGGGGCTGCATTCCTAAAATTCCTAACACCCCCCCCCCCTCTCTCTCTCTCTCACACACACACAGCCTGCGGGGCATAAGTCCTATTTTGCTGATTTTAAAAAAGCCATTAAGGGGCAAAATAATTTTACACGGGAAAGTCTAGGCCCTGGAATATTTGAGGAAGCTAATACTTTAATGCATCTACTCATCTGAAGTCAAAAGGCAAGCAAAGAGCCCTAATACATTCACCCTTTGAGATGGCATAGCATATTTTGGGAAAGAGTGGCAACTATGAGGCTAGAAATCCTTAACAGCATGTTACATGGTTCTTACTGCTACCCTTCTATCCTCACAGCAACTCTGTGAAGTAGGGTGAGAGACAGAAACTGGTTTAAGGTCTCTTCAGTCTAAATCCAGCACTACTCACTGCACTACACTGGCTATCTTCATATGCAGTCCCATGTTTACTGCACTGGTATAAAGCATGTAAAATGCATATGGTACTAGAATAATCCTTTTTAAAAAAAAGTAAAATCAACATTACTGATTTATTTAGGATAATGGTATCCTGCTTTGTAGCCCTGAAAGGCTCTCAAATTAAGTTAAAAAAGGGTTGTTACAATAAAAATCACATTCAAGCTGAGTATCAGGAACAGAAATAACATCATCCTTTGGTGCAGCCCTTCAATTTCTGCCTATTATAATTTTCTATCATTCTTATTTATCTCTTTTTTTTTAAACAGAATTTATTAGCATTTTCATAATATAACACAAACCCAACCCCACACCTACAGATACAAAAACAAATACAAATACACATAATGTCAGGATTCTTCTTCTTATTTATATACCTTACAAAAAAAAATTTCTAGTTCTGAATCTTGACGTTTGACTTCCCCCGCCTATTCACCTTCGGTTTTAAATCAATATACTATTTCCTTAACAACTTTTCTCTATAAATTTTTTTTAACTTTACTTAAAAAAAAGATAACTTACTTATCTTAATCTTTGCATTATAACCTAAATCATAACCAAATATTCTTATAGCTAAACTTATTTCTTCTATCCTTTATCATGCTGCTTTTAACTTAAAATTCAATATCTCCTTACTTATTTAAAATAAACTTGTAATTAACAGACTTCACACTCCAATTTCAGATACCATGGCAGACCATTTGGATTATACATTTAGTACTTCAACCCACTCCCCCTCTGTCCATTGTCTTTTTCTGTCTTTCACCGGAACCAAATCTCCAATTGTCTTCCTCTGAGTGTCCACAGGTCCAGGCAACATCCACAACAAACCCCGCATCAAGCCTCAAGGTCTTCATCACTTCCATGGGCTCCTCCGTTTCTTTTTCTTCTTCTTCTTGTAGAAATCTCAATTCCATGTCCCTTGCCCCCGAGTTGCCACCTCGGAGTCTGGATATTGTAAATTTTCCCGTTCCAGGGCTGCCACCCCCAGAAATCGGCTCCTCCTCCTTTCGGAGTTGCCCAGCCATTTCAAACCATTCTTCCAGCGCCCCTCCCAGCTCTTTGCCGAGGTTTGATTCCATTGTGTAAAACTTTTGAAAAGCCTCCTCTGTGGAAAATAAGTCCTTTTTATTTATAATTCCACTCAAAACTTGTAGTTTTCGATTAAGCAGTTCCAGCTGCAAGACAGTGAGCATTTCCTCATCCTTTAAACCAGAGTTCGATACCAGTGCGAGGACAAAGTCCAGCATTTTAGGAGAGAGGGTGAGTATCAGATTTCAGTTCCTGTCTCTTCCTTCCTTTGTTTCAGTTTTTTCCCACGACAAACCAAGTCGTCGCCATTTCTCCGAAGCCGGAGTATAAAGACCAAAGCTTCAAATGGAGATATTTTTTCCCCAGTTAACCCCCGAGGGGAAATCTCAACAGTCTCAGTTTTTAAATTCCAAATACTTTCTATCGATTGTTGTAGCAGCAGTCACTTAAAGAGTTAATTTCTTTCACCACCCGAAGGGAGGGAGGCGGGCTGCCTTTCTTCTTTCCCCCAGATCGTTCCAGGAATTACAAAGAGTCAATCAATTACTCACAGCCTCTGGGTTCTTATCAGCTCCTTAAAGACAGGTAGAACTTAGACGCTCATCACAGGCTTTGTCGCCGCATTTACATCCCGGTTGGGGCATGTCCCCTATAGCCCGGCTCCGTCGTCCCTTCACCCCCACTCCCCCTTTACAGGGGGAGCGGGGGAAGGGTTCGGAGCCACAACGGGCACAGCCGGGGAGCCCAGGGTGCGGGACGCTCTTCCCGCACCCCAACCGGAGCCCCGCTATGTGGCTGCAGGGCTCCTAACCCCCGGGATGGACTGGGTGCCTCGTAGCCGAAGCATCCCACGACCACCCGTAATGGCGTCAGCCGCCGGAAGTCCATTCTTATTTATCTCATTTGTGAATCACTTCCCATAAAACATTCCAAAGTGCTCTATACAATAAAAAGATAGCTAAAAACAATTTCAAGTTCAGTACAGACACAGACTGGGATTTTTTAAAAAATATCATCTTAAAATGTTTGTTGGGTGAAGGAAGGGCTTCAATAGGCACCAAAACGATAACATAGATACTGCCAATCTGTTATGTGGTGGGAGGGAGATCCAAAGGGCAGGTGCAACCACACTAAATGCCTGATTCCAACATCATGCAGAATGGCCCTCCTGAGGAAATGGCATCTGAAGGAGGCCCACCCCTGCAGAGTGCAGTGATTGGCTGCGTATATAGCAGAGCCCACTGATGCAAGAGAGCAGCTAAACTCTCTTAACCCATGATGGATTCGACTCCTTCCCCTGCTGGTAGTTGGCTAACCCATCACTATTTGTTACTGTCTTTTGATCTATTGAGGTTTGGATTATGTGGATTATTGTTGGGGCTCAATGTGTTAAGCTCCTGGATCAGTAAGGTAAAAGGGAAATGACCCCTGGACGGTTAAGTTCAGTCAAAGGCGGCTATGAGGTTGAGGTGCTCATCTCGCTTTCAGGCTGAGGGAATCAATGTTTGTCCACAGACAGCTTTCCAGGTCATGTGGCCAGCATGACTAAATCACTTTTGGTGCAACGGAACACCGTGACGGAAACCAGAGCACATGGAAATGCAGTTTACCATCCCGCCACAGCAGTACCTATTTATCTACTTGCACTGGCGTGCTTTCAAACTGCTAGGTTGGCAGGAGCTGGGACAGAGCAATGGGAGCTCACCCCGTCGCGGGGATTCGAACCGCCGGCCTTCTGATCAGCAAGCCCAAGAGGCTCAGTGGTTTAGACCACAGTGCCACCTCCCACCTGGATCAGTATAAAGACTTGGACAGGATAAATTTCTTGTCCTTTCCAACCCAATGCCTCTCTATTACTGTGAGAAAGAAAAATCCACTGAAGCCGAGAAAGTGGTCCATTATGTTTTTCATAGCTGTTCCAATTTCAGAACTCATTGTTGGGTTCTTATCTAAAGGAAATATTTCCTTTCAGTTTAAGTACTTCCACTGGAAATTGTGGTAATCTTACACTGTAAGAAATGACAGATGTATCTGGCAAGAGCAGCTTGGTCTTACCAGTAAGGTCCAGCTGACCTTACAAAGTTTAATGCACGGGTGTGTGTTCTGGAGTTTGAACATATTCATAGATTCTAAGATTGGCAGGATGCGGGTGGGGCAGAAGGGCCCAAAAGGTTTGGCACTGAAAACCCTGACCACTTTGGCATGCACAGTCTAAAATAGCAAATGGAGACCTTGAAACATTTCTGAACACACACACACAAAAAGCTGTTCAAAATCTAATACAGCAAAGAAAAGGAAGGGGGACTTGGCATTTTTGCATTTTTATTAAACCCAGCTTTTCAGTTATAAAAGCTAAATGGAAAAGATGAAGCAATGTAAGGAAGTATGCTAATATATGCACATGAAAGAGTCAAATGGCTGCAATCTTCAAAAACAAGGAAGGAGCCAAGAACCTTAATGATGACAGCTAAACTATTACTCTAAGGGTTTTCTTTGTATATGAAATTATTGGCAGTGATGCTATAAAAATGTAGACGACAGGGGGCTATTTAATGTAGTTTCTTAATATCTAGTGTGCAGGCATGCTATCTATACACCCTGTTTAAACATGTCACAGTCTACATTTTTGTCTATGTTGTCCATGTTAATATGTATGTGTAGATAACCAGAGGTGGGGAGAACCTTCCAAATACAACATGTGAGGCCTAAGGTGGTATGTAAAGGAATGATAAAAAGCTTTCACTGCGCATGTAGATGGAAACCATTATCTTCTTACCTCCTTATTACAAGTTGCCACTTCTTTTTTGTAACAATAATTATCTACTAGGAATCCTTAATTTATATCTCATCCTTTCAAGGAACCACATTATTCATGGTTCTACCCCCTTTCCTCTTTTTTATTGCTGGAAACAGTACAACACAACACAACAAGGGTGGGGGTCTTTCCCACCCTGAGCCCCACATTCCAGCAGTGGGTGTGCCAAAGCAAAAAAGGGAATGGTAACCCCGTGTGTGTGTGTGTGTGTGTGTGCACGCGCACGCACGCACGCGCACACACGCACACACACAAAACTGTAATTTGCATTGGAGAGAAATATCTCATTCACACCAATAGGAGTCCCCACCCATGCAAGTAGGAGGCACTCTGAACCTAATCTGGATCAGGACCCTCCATTCTCATATTGGCATTAATTTGCTTCAACTGAACCTTTTTTGTGAAAACAAATTGCAAGCAAGAGCTCCTCAAGTCAAATCAGAACCACAGCAGGGAGCAAAGGTTTATAACCCTTCTACAGCACTATGCCAGAGTTCTCATCCAGGTTAGACTCTCAGCTCCTGAAATTTGCTGCTCTTCTCCATCCTCCCATGCTAGCACGGATGAGATAGAAAAGGCATAAGGAGAGGTGCTGGAGGCCAGGTAAGAAATCTCCAAGGGTCATATCCAGCCATGGTGTGTGTCAAAGCTTTCCCATCCTCTCAGAAAAGGCCTTTTTAACAACCAGTGGGGAATGGACGCTCCCTCAGTTTTCATTTCATGGTATGCTATCAGCAGGAGGTGGCAGATTTTAATTTTAAGAAGCTAGAGGGTACAACCGAAAAGTTACAGATTTTCCCAAGACTGGACAAACAAAATCACATCAAACACTTGATTATTCCTACCTTCATATGTCCTATTCCATGTCTGATGGACAATCTTTTCTCCATCTTTCTTAGTGAAGCCATTCTTCAAAACTTCCCGTAAAGCCAGAACATAGAGGATAATAGCATCATGGAATCCTTCCACAAACATGTTAACCTAAGGACAAAGCAAACTTTATTATTATACTGGACTATAACAAAGGGGGTGTTTGCAACATTCAGCAAAATCCCACAATTTGTACAAACTGATTAAGATCAGTCAATTAAATAGAAAAAAACCAAGTAAACTTAGTATGTCTCAGAAAGTGGTTAAAATATATATCCCAGCATTTCTCCTTATTGATGAAAAATCTACATTCAAACTGTGGAACCAAAAAGAATGTCATTCTTCAGAAAATTTTAAATGGGCTGTGTACTTTTTCAAGATTATTGTGTTTAAGTCATATATGACAAGGGTAGCAAGCCTGTGCCCCTTGGGCAACATCCTTACCCAATTGTTTTTTGTGTGTGTGGCCCCAATGCTTTTGTTTTAGGTATTTTTTTAAAAAGATACTGTACTGTATATGTGTGTTTATAAGTGTAAAACTTGGCTGGGGGCAGCAGGGTGAATTTCAGACTGCCTCTAGCAATTCGTTATCAACAAAGATTAGGCAGACATGCAGTGGAGTAGCCAACATGGTACCTGCCAAAAGTTGTTGGATTACAGCTCCCATTGATCTCAGCATACATGACTAGCATTCAAGGATAATGGAAGTTGTTGTTCATGTTGGGTACCCTTGCTTTATACAAATCTGAGATCTTAAAACTCTCTACTGGCCTCACTCTGAGTCTACAACAATTACCCTACTTGAGTTATATGTTTATACACATAATCCTTTAAATCATCTATAACTTTACCTGGAAGTAAGTCCCACTGAACATATCTACTTCTGAGTAGGCATGCATTGCTCTGTAATTCTGCTTTATCTTGTTAGGGTAGTGGTAAAATAATCTGTCATTGCTCAAACCGTGAATAGTAGAAATGCTTCAGTGCCTGCTTTACAAAGCACCTTCATTGGCTATGGAAATACTGTCTCCCTGTTGTAATTGTGGAAGCTTTTTTTCAGACTGTGCTGCTTATTTTGTTTGTCTGATGATTGCTCTCCCCCAGCTCTAAGCCTCCCTTACACATCTGTGAACTCTGGACTTTGCTCAACAGACTCCTTGTCTGTTGGAATATGAACCAGCAGCATGTTTTCTAAAGCGGTAAAACAATAAATAAAAGTTCCCCATCTTTTGTGGCCCTTTCAGTAAATGGCATGAGCTAAATGAAATGTCACTTTCCACTACAAATCTCCAAAACAAATAAATGGATTTGTGTTTTATAGCAGTACTGTCAGTATTGTCCTGCAAGGAATCCAACTGTGAATGCACTCTCTCAGGGTTGCATTTACTATGCTTGGCCTTTTGGGCAAGCTCCTGTAGTTCAGAAAACATGTAAGCAGCCCCTTCAAATTGGCAGGATTTGTCTCCAATAGCAAGCTCGTGATATCACTTTTCACTGTGTATTGATTTTTGTCTTTTTCTTTCGTTCCTCCAATACGTTTGAAGTACACATTGAAAATTCAAGTTCAATATAGCTTTGAAACAAGAGTCAATGTGAAGTAAATAAATTCAGGCATGAAGAACAGGATCAAAAGCAAGTAAGACAAATCAAAAGTAGTGAAAAGACATTTTAAGAATCTGTACTGTCTTTTTTAGGAATGCAATGAAGCTGCTTCAAACGGAGTAATATCCAGCTCAATATTGTCTACATTGACTAGCTCTGACTCTCCAGGGTTTCAGGCAGGGGTCTTTTCGAGCCCTACCCAGAAATGCAAGAGCTGCATAATTTCTTCATGTAAGTGTGTATTCTACCACTGAGCTACACCCCTTCCCTTTGAGAGTTATCCAAAAGAGGGCTGAATTGCACATTTACTGAGTGTTTACAGGAGAACATCTTAAAGGCAATTTGCTAATTTAAGGAGCTATATACTCACCATACTTTGTAGAATAGAATAAAAAACTATACAATAATCTAACAGATGATTTATAAGACTGTTAAGGCAGCAGTTATTTTCAACCAATAACACCAGGTTGAAAATCCAAGATTCCATTTCATTGATGGAGCAATGATGTGACATTCAAACAGTAGGAACAGACAGAACTGTAGCATACCAATTGGGGACATGTGGAATCTCAGCCATGTGAGGCAGGAGAAAGGCTCCATCTTGCCCCTGGTCTGATTATCTTTCCATTGGCCATATGAACCATATGTGAAGACCTCTCTCTATATGGAAGGCAGATGGAGACAATGTGGAAAATTTCCCTTCCTATCCATTTCAGGTAATGTTTGCTGGAGGGGCAGGACAATTCAGTGGCAGAGAGTGACAGAGCACAGGCATGTCCTCCACATCTGCAGTCCCATCACTCATTATGACTGGGACAGAAAGTGTGGGGCCAGCCTATTGCTCTCAGCTATCAAGCTTGGTTCAAGCCAGTATCATTAAGTAGTAGCAACTTCCCATGACTTAGCCCAGGCATAGGCAACCTTCGGCTCTCCAGATGTTTCGGACTACAATTCCCATCATCCCTGACCACTGGTCCTGTTAGCTAGGGATCATGGGAGTTGTAGGCCAAAACATCTGGAGAGCCGAAGGTTGCCTATGCCTGACTTAGCCTCTCCCTTAGAATGTCCCATTTAGCCACATTTTGGGGCAGAACAGGGAGCTCTGCAGCAACAGCTACACAGATGTCACTTTACAGGCAGAGGCTGGCAAGGCTGGCGAGAGGGACACCTCTGCCCAATCCAATCCCACCCTCCCCCAGCTGGTGGTTTGGATTCCAGTCTGAGCCAGAAAAGGGCCTGAACAAATTGGTACTGATGGAGGATATAAAGGATCTGTGTGTGTATAGATGAAAGAGAATGTGCATTCCTGTATGGGAGAACAAGTAAAAGTGCACTGTAGAGACTGAAAGTTAACCTTGAGACTCCTGGAGCCAAACTGGACACGAAATGCAACTTTGTATCTAACTTGCAATATCAAGAAAAATCCTCCTACTGAAGCTGGTATATGCTTTGGGAGGAACACCAAAGAGATGTAGCAGCAGAGGTAAATAGCTAATAGGAGAAACAGTGTCAAAAGGGGTTTAAGCAGGAGGGCAGACAACATAAAAAGTTCTTTGGAGAAGTTGGGAGACAGGGTTGCCTACTCCTAAACAAGGGATATCTATGTAGGAGTAGTTCTGATGCTTGAAGGCATTGCTACCATTGCTTATCAGAGAACCCCATAAGGCAAAATAATAATAATAATAAAAAAAATCAGACAAGCTGCCACTTACAGAAATGAGGAAGATGAAATAGCCCCTGGAAGTGAGCCACCTAGCTACCAGGATTTGGTAGTGCCAGATGTTTTCATCAGCTCCTTCTGGGCAACTAGATGGTATGCAGAATTAAGAGGGGGATGGGATTATGATATTAACAGTCCACTCCCCAGGTCTCAGATATTTACTTAGCTAACAAGCAGGAACAGTGTTATCTTTTGGCACAAGGTTGGCAATTACATCACTGGAATTCTAGTATTTCACTTTCCAGACATTATGGGCAGCTTTCAAATGCAAAACAGTCGCCTGTTCACTAGGGTGGAAAACCTGAAGGTAGACTGTACAACTTCAGACAGCTGGAGGGGGCTCATGACTACTCTTCCATGAGGGGAGAGCGAAGAATATAAAATGGGGGGGGGGGGGTTCTAGCTTAACCTTCCTGGTTTTCATTATGAAAAAGATGCCTGCACAAAGAAAATTGGCATGAATGGAAGAAGGCTAAACCAGAATTTAGTTCCCTGATATTTAGTTTTCTACTTGAGGGGATTGTGTGGAGAAGCACTCAATCATGTGAGCCCCAACCTGCAATCTGAAATAATACAGAACTCCAGACACAGGTTTACCATCTCAGTGAAAACTAGGAGCTGGCGGTGCTGATGTCTAAAAAAAAATATGGCCTAGATTTTGGGCAACGAACACTTATTTAGCTTTTGTTTTATAGCACAAGAGTTAAGGTACAGATAAAATAAATGGTATTCAGAGACCTAAAAAAGAGTGCAGTTCATTACAAAATTTCACAACTTCAGCACACTGTGAACACTTAAGATGATTTTGCAATATTTGTGCATGTTGATGAGCCCTTATCTCTTCCTAAGGTCAATGGCATTTCCTTTACTCCATTCTAAAGATTTCCAAAGGGTGATATGAGGTCACTGTACTTAGCACTGGCAACAGGAGCAAGGAGAAAGCATGCAAACCTACAGCCTATACACATGCTTACTGCACATAGAGGTGGGGGGGAGTCTTTTGCTTGAGACCCTGGAGAGCTGATGCCGGAAGAAGGCATGCAATGTGCCATCCAACCATCTCAGGAACTTCACTCCAGATTTGTGTAGAGTTTGCTTCTTAGCCTTTTCTTCTCCCAATGATATCCAGGAAGGCAGTGGAGGTTTAGGATCAGAGTTTTCCTTCTCCTAGATGGTCTAACTTCCCAGATTGATGAGCCCCATCTACCCCTCACTTCCCTCTACAGCATGTGCAGAAACCGCATTGTATTAGAATGCTTATATTCATAAGGCTTTGGGAAAGTGCTTATTAAGGACTTGCCACCCATTTTTTAGTGAATTGTCATACATTACAGGTATGTAAGGTGCTGAGATTTCCTTAAGCATTTGGCATCTTAATTTCTGTAAAGGAAAAGGAGCAGCTCAAGGAAGTTTGTTCCCTGAGGCATAACAGCAAATGGCATTTGCCCTCCACTTGGTCTCAGTCAAAGTCCGTAGTACCCAAGCTTAGCCAAGTTATTTTGGCACCTGAGACTGAAGATCTCACACCAGCCTTTTCCTGGGAGTTAAAATACAACAAAAATAAACTGAATAACTAGCAATTCTGTCTTTTTGTGACACCTAAAATCAGCTGGCCAAACTGCGAGAGGCAGTGAAGGATAGGTGTGCCTGGCGTGCTCTGGTCCATGGGATCACGAAGAGTCGGACACGACTGAACGACTGAACATAAAAACCAGCTACCTGAGGTGGCTGCCTCATCTACCTGTAATACCATAATAGGTACTTTGGGCATTTTATCTGACACAGAAAGTTGGGCTAGAAATATTTTAATTTTAATAAATAAATGTTCATTTGTAGTGTAAACATGCCCTAAGAGTTATGCTTCATTTGAATAGTCACCTTGTTTTTGTAGCTCTAGGAGGAAAAATAATTTGCTTCGATTCATTTCTGGTTGCTCCCCACCCTTACATTTCAAACTTGAAAATTTACTGATTTTGGAACAGCCACAGCCTGTCCTTTTGATGCAGTATAAATCTATCCTGCCCCTGATCTGTGCAAGAGCGCTATAGTAGAAAAAGGGGATATATACCACAGTGACAAGTAGCTTACAAACAAGGAAGCAAATTCCTTTATCTGCAAACAGTATATCTTATTAGGGTTCCCAATTGTATCTTTTTTATTACCACACTTTTTTGAAGTGATTAACCAGAAAATAAATGGCTGTAAGCTCCTGGCAATGTTTACTTGTAAACTTACAATAAATCCCATAAATATTAACCATACATCACTAATGGTTCCTCTTATTGTCTTCCTACTATTGAAAAACAAATTGCCACTTCATTAGATTTAGGATCCGATACGAAGCCAAGGTTTGTTTTTTATAAAATGGATTTAAATAGGCTTTGAATCAAGCTCTAGGAGAGACAGACTCTTTGGCTCTGCACCAGACATCCGATTCCTTCCAAAATTAAGCTGACATCACTTTTTGTTACAAAGAGCAAAGGAAAGCCAGGTTGGTTCTATTTATCCTTACTCTGTTTGTTCTCTGAGTGGCCAGCCATATTCAGGAAGGTTCACAAGCGGGGCACACTGGCAGTATTTGTCTCTTAATAATCCCAAACACTTGTCAATCAGATAGATGATGAAAAGGTGGTTATGTTAGGCCAACACAGGGTTGGGGGTCAGAAGAGGAGCCTGCTGGATCAGGCCAATAGCCCATCTAGTCCAGCATCCTGTTCTCACAGTGGCCAACTAGATGCCTGTGGGAAAGCCACAAGCAGAACCTGAGCACATGAGCGCCCACTCCACATCTGCAATTAACTTACATTGTTATCTGGTGTTCAAAAGAGGCATTGACTCCTATTATTATTGTTATAGGAATTCTAAGGTCTTATATATATAAAATAAATGTTCGTAACTGTACAAGGCAAACACATACATTAGTATATAAACCACATGACGCCATTTTGACTCTCCCAAATTGACCCAAAATATTTCTCTGCAAGGAGGAAGGAAATGGGGAAAGCTTTCCAATTGTCTTTGGACTGTAGGGACTTACACCTCTCTGTAAATACAGTCTTGCAAGTATCTGTTAAGCTGAGCACACTATCAAGATGCTTAAGAGATTCAGGAACTAAGTATTTACCACCTCAAAGGAATGGCCAGGCTACCCAGAAAAGGCAATCAGATAAGGCATTATCAGGTATCCTGGCAGACAGGAGAGAAGCAACACACTCAATTTTTTGGCTGGGGACCACCTCTTTCTGTGATGTATGTATAATGTTTTGGGGGGTGGTATTGAGCTACAGGGTAGGCAATTTCAAAAGTCTATTTAAGAGCTTACACACCAATGTTCTAGGTTCCTCTCCTCCCTCCCTGCGTGGAGTAAGCAGGGGACCTTGTTGCAACAGTTTAATAAAGATCATGCTTATTAGCTGCTTTGCTTCTCAATATTCTCTGGTTGGTCTCTGTTATTTTCTCCTACTGATAGAGAACTTACATAAGGACTCTATATGGGCTCTTGGATATCCCATAAGGGAAAAAGGAGCAGTTTTTTCTTATAACATTATTATTACTTGTTGTTGTTCAGTCGTTCAGTCGTGTCCGACTCTTCGTGACCCCATGGACCAGAGCACGCCAGGCACGCCTATCCTTCACTTCCTCTCGCAGTTTGGCCAAACTCATGTTAGTAGCTTCGAGAACACTGTCCAACCATCTCATCCTCTGTCGTCCCCTTCTCCTTGTGCCCTCCATCTTTCCCAACATCAGGGTCTTTTCTAGGGATTCTTCTCTTCTCATGAGGTGGCCAAAGTACTGGAGCCTCAACTTCAGGATCTGTCCTTCTAGTGAGTACTCAGGGCTGATTTCTTTGAGAATGGATAGGTTTGATCTTCTTGCAGTCCATGGGACTCTCAAGAGTCTCCTCCAGCACCATAATTCAAAAGCATCAATTCTACGGCGATCAGCCTTCTTTATGGTCCAGCTCTCACTTCCGTACATTACTACTGGGAAAACCATAGCTTTAACTATACGGACCTTTGTTGGCAAGGTGATGTCTTTGCTTTTTAAGATGCTGTCTAGGTTTTTTATTATTACTTATAACATTATTATTACATGTTTATTGCTCCCTGTGAAGATGAAGCTTGTATTTAACTTCTACTGGATTATTGTGTTCTGAGTGTGCATGCTCACTTTCATTTGGATACCCCATGTGTTCAAAACAGTGTGCAGTGTGCACAGCCTTTTGACCCTTGGGAGAAAGGCAGATTATCTATGTAATACATAAAAAATATGGCCAGTGAGCAAACAGAGAATGCTAAACATTCAAATTAAATCAAAGGCTGTGCTTTGAGTGGACCAAAAATCCACACACACAGGCATACACAAAAGGCCACTACTAGAGACATTCAATCTCAACTAAACTACACAGGCCGGAACTCAATGCAACTCAACCATCATGCTCCAGAATGGAATGCGGCATCCCTGTTCTCTAATAGGCCACTTTGCTATACTCACTGTGGCTTGTGTCTTCTCAAAGCTTCCTCATTGGGTACGTACCATTCTGTCATTGGCTGGCACTGATTGGGCTACTGCCATGCATACAAAGGCTGCACGGTCTCAGCTGGGAGGTGTGTGTGGTAATTTGAGCTGTAGTCCAGCACCACCCAGAAGGTCACAGGTTCTGCATCCCGGCTAAAATATTATTTCTGGTGGAAGACACCCAGTGAGCTTCGTGGCCCCACAGGATTTTGAGCACAAGCTTTCTTGCTTCTGTCTATCCACTAGACTATACTGGTGGTAATAGTTCTCCTACCTCTCTTTGATTACAAAACCCCTTACTATGTCACCAAAATTAGCTTTCTGCATGATTCATTCATCGGTTATCACAAATCAACTTGCCAGCTAGCTTGGAAAACAGCAGCCACAGAATTTATGCCATGGAATGGGCATGCCCACCCCAAGTTAAATGTGTACCGACATGGTCCTGAAACCAATACACACGTCAGATTCTCTGCACATCTTTTTTTAAAACAAACAAACAAACAAAAAACCAAGGGTCTATGGCAGATCTTAGAGACACTGCACTTTTAGCAACTGGTATCTCTCATATCAGCAATAAGTCTGTACAATAAAAACCACAGAAAAGTTAAAACGGACATCAATAAAACACCATGGAAGGATGTATTCTTAATTGCCTGCATAGGCCTGGTGGAATAAAGAAGTTTTCAGAAAATGTTTAAAAGTTGTCACAGCAGGCCTGCGCGTGTGTATTTCTACTGTTGTGAATTTTAGAAAATTGGAAACAACTGGGGGTTTTTTAGGTTAGTTTTCTCTGTTTTTATTTTTTGTATTCTTGTGTAGTTACCTTTTTTGCATCTGTTTTTGTATTGAATGGAAATATATATATTCTTATTTCTGTATTATACTGTATTATAATTAAATCATTTTGATCTGAATTTAACCATTAGTAAGTTTATATAACTTTATTTAAAAACAAACAAAATACACCACTATGGCCAATGGACAAGGACACTTTAAGAGTCACTGCCGTTGCAGAAATCACACATACAACACCCAGATGAAGTCACTAGTTCATACAAATGCCTCATCCATTCAGCCCCTGTGGTGGCACACTCCCAATGTTTATTACACTGGAGCTGTCTTCTCTGCAAACTTGCTCTAAGAATCCCCAAAGTCAGAAAATATGCACTGATTAAAATAGATCTGACAACAGAGGTGCTTCAAGTCTCTCAAAACTAGGGATGGAGGAAAATTTCATCTTGCATTTTTAAGTGAACTGACCTAATTCACACCTAGATTAATACATAGATTGGAACGTGCCCTGAATTTTGCAATGGAGCTCTAAAAACATACCAAAACCAATAAAAATGTGTAATTAAGGCTAAAGTAACTTTAGACGTGCATGAACCAAGATAAAAAATGTAATTAAAAATGTTTGTGATACGTATGGGATAACATATGCATTTAAATATTTAAATATTTGTCTTCATACTTTTTTTAAAATCACATTTATGTATAATCAAGGCAAAATTGCCCTGAAATCAAATCAGACAGATCTGTCCATTCCTATTCAAAACACACAGGCATAGCTTTCTTGTGTTTTATTCTCTCAGTTTGAGGCTGTATTGCAAGAACTTCGAATTGAGATAATCAAGGTTTATATTTTGTTTTTGGGAACACAGAAAATAGTACTATAAAGTCTTATAGTACCACAGGACCAAAATAATGGTTTGAAGGTGCATTGGATGTTCCATTACTGGATATGTTCCATTGTGCCAAAAGCAGTTTAGTCCTGCTGGCCACATGACCTGGAAAGCTGTCTGTAGACAAACGCCAGCTCCCTCAGCCTGAAAGTGGAGATGAGTGCCGCACCCCATAGTCACCTTTGACTGGACTTAATTGTGGAGTGGGCAGTGGTGGAGTTAGCTGCATGGGCGCCTGGAGCAGCGGCCATGCCGTGCACCTGGAGGGGGGGGCATGCTGCGCAGGGGGCAACGGCATGATCCGCTGCACGCGGGGGCGGCAGGACGAGCCCCTGCAGTGTGCCTTTTTGTCACCCCCCCCTCAGGGATGATAGCCAGGGCGAACTGCCCCCACCGCCCCCCCTTCCTATGCCCCTGTCCATGGGTCCTCTAGCTTTACCTTTTTTAAACCTGGGGACTGCTTCTTGGAGAAAGAATAGAATGCACATATACTCAAACTAGTTTGGACAATCTTTCAGTAAATGAGGACTAAATGTAAGGCTTGGAGTTTTAATATTGCTGGTTTCAGGACGGGGAATTCTGGTGTGTTTTTACAAGTGCTGTTTTAAATTGTTAAAGTGTATTTTTAATTGTTAGTTTTGTTTAACCAACACTAAGACTTTGGGGAAGGACTGGGTGTGACTGCAAATATATCCAGGGAACACCAAGTTAATGTAGATGAATTACATAACCCTGCCCAAATTAATAAACTCAATTTTGTTAGGAGACCAGGGTGAGGGCATTTTCTCTCTCTCCCAACATTCAAAGCCACAAAAACAAGGTAGGATCTAGCCCTGCAAATATGTGCAATTTAAAGATGTTGCCTTAAAAAATGATTAGACACGGTCACGGAGGATAGCTCAATCAACAGCTATGAGTCATGGTGGCTAAATGAAACCTCTGTGTTCAGAGGAAATGTATCTCTGAATACCAATTGCCAGGGGGAACAGCAGCAGCAGCAGAAGCAGACAGTCCTCTTACTTTTGTGTTCCCTAGCCGATTTTGACCTGTCACAATGGAAAACAGTATGCTGGACTAGATGAGCTTTTGGTCTGATATGCAGCAGGGCACTTCTTACATCATGGATGGGTGGCTTTCTAGATGTTGTTGCATTGTAACTCCCATTGGCCATGCTAACTAGGACTGATGGGAGTTGGAGTTCAACAACAACTGGAGATCCACAGGCTCTCTATCCTTGTCTTGTCTTAAATTGTTATGTGCAGCTACCATTGGGCACTACAAACACCACTGCAATGTTTGCTAGAGAGCTCACAACACTTTTCATTATGTACCATTTCAACTTCTTTAAAAAAAAACACCACACAAACATACACCACAACTCCAGAATTTTGTAAGTCACTGTTATTAGATATTTGAATGAAGCAGAATTAAGGAACAAATTAGATGTCATATTAAATACATCTTTGCATTTAACACACAAGCTTTTTAATTCAAAACTGCTGGTGTGGTGTGTAAGTGTGTACTGTGGAGAGGTGGGGTTTAACTCTTTCTTCTCCTATATGATCCTAACAAAAGTCTATCAATGGGAGATTCTCTCTCATTGCAGACAGTGGCCTCAGAAGAGTGATTGTCAACCGCATGAAGGGAGGAAAGGTTTAACAATTCCCCCGGCTCCTGCAACCCCAATAATTATCAGCTTCTACTAGCTGCATTTTAGAACACTTGCATGCTAAATGCATTTAACATCTAATTTGGCCCTAAATTTCAGGTGTCAGAAATGGTAGCAGTCAGAGGTTAATGCATTGGGGTCGGTACAGAATTTGTACTGGGAGCATGAAGGCATTCATATAACACAGTACAATGTTCCTCCAAAATTAACGTTCCTAAATATATAAGTTTAGTCATAGCTGTAAAGGTTCACAGTGCTCAGAAGGTCTCATTGCCCTCAGGAGATTTCTCATTGGGACAGATGTTTTTAGCATCTAATGGAAACAGAAAGCTCAAGACACACAGCTTTTCATTACAGAGAACCAAACCACAGTATGGACTCAAATATCAATGCAGGTTCCTTCATTTGGGGTACAACATGTCCAGCATTGAGGGCTACACTTGAAGGATACCACACATGAGAGAACTGATTCTACTTTGTATATTTTTCCTTCACATATTGCATTGCTTGTGCATAATCTTTCCTACGCCCTCCCTTTTCAAAACGTTTAACTTTAAACGTGAACAATACATGAGTCCATAATAGGAGTCCATCAAAACAAATTGGGCCTTTCCACATCATTTTTTTTTTACTTACCGTAAACAGAAGGGCTGCAGGCTTAGGATGCAATCCACATTTCATTCAAGCTAATGGCCACAGATTTTAATAAGAGTTGGACTCCACGCCACAAAAATATGCCTCAAGTAGGATCCATTTGTTGCCTTCTACTGAATTTTATCTATTTTGTGCCATAGCATTTGCAGTTCTTTAAGAAGATTTCACAATAAGTTCAACGGCGTTGATATACACACATTTCTTTTGGCATGTAGATGTGCTACTTAATAATGCCCCTCTAGGCCACCTCCTCCAGCACCATAATTCAAAATCATCAATTCTTCAGTGATCAGCCATAAAGAAGGCTGATCGCCGAAGAATTGATGATTTTGGATTATGGTGCTGGAGGAGACTCTTGAGAGTCCCATGGACTGCAAGATCAAACCTATCCATTCTGAAGGAAATCAGCCCTGAGTGCTCACTGGAAGGACAGATCCTGAAGCTGAGGCTCCAATACTTTGGCCACCTCATGAGAAGACTCCCGGGGAAAGACCCTGATATTGGGAAAGACTGAGGGCACAAGGAGAAGGGGACAACAAAGGACGAGATGGTTGGACAGTGTTCTCGAAGCTACCTACATGAGTCTGACCAAACTGCGGGAGGCAGTGGAAGAAAGGAGTGCCTTGCGTGCTCTGGTCCATGGGGTCACGAAGAGTCGGACATGACTAAACGACTAAACAACAACAACAAGGCCAAAAATAAGCATAGCAAGAGCTATGTGGCTCCTACCAGAAGCTACAGTCTTGCATCTCCTATTTCCCTTCCCAGCCCCAGTAATGTCTAGTACTACAGAATACATGACCTGATATTACTTACTGTTCCCATATCCACAAGTGGCAGACAGTGCAGGGGAGTGCAAGTGTGGAAACTCACAGCACAATGATGTACTGCTACACTTAATACTAAGCATTAACAGGAAGACTACACAATGAATTGCTGCTTTTGGTGATTAGCGCGTGGCTCCTATAACTTCCAGTTCTGGCAGGATTAAAAGCTGACTGTTACCATGTCTTTGCTCTACATTGCTTTGTGGTTGTTTTTGGTCCTGCCACTAATCTGCTATTGCTGGTGTATGAATTTTGTATTTTTTATTTTATTGTTGGCTTCATTTGATTTTGTAAACCACTGTGGATCTCTTTGATTAGCAATGCAGAAATATTTTATGAAAGAAAAAACTGGCATTGGCACAGCTTTAATGCCCTGGGTTTGAAGTTGATTAGGTCTGCAGAATGTGAATCCATCAAAACTGCCTTGCAAAAATGTACTAGAAATCCTTCAGTTACAACTTAACCTACACCCTAGCCGTATGTTACCATAAAATTAATTCCAAGCCTCAACAATACCTTACAGCAAGGATGGTTATACCTTAGAGCAGTGGTTACTAGCTATGGTGGCTATGATCTGCCTCCTTGGTCGGAGGCAATAATGCTTCTAAATATTAAGTTACTGGAAACTACAAGAGAGGAAAGTGCTCTTGTGCTTGGGTCTTGATTGTGGGTTGTGCCAGCAGGAACAGGATGCTGGATGAGATGGGCCATTGACCTGATCCAACAGGCTCTTGTTATGTTCCTATGGGGAACCTGTGGCCCTCTAGATGCTGTTGGATTACATACTTCCATCATCCGTGACCATTGACCATGCAGGCTGGGGCTGATGGGATTTGTAGTCCAGGAGGGCTGCAGGTGGTTCCTCATCCCTGCTTTATAACAATATGTTGAATATATTACCAGGTTAGTTTTATTCCCATCTTACTTGCTCTAAATGTCTCCCAAGTATTGCATTCAAAGGAAAAGATGCCTATGCTGGGGATAATATGCTGAAAACCAATAAAGGGACCTAAGGATTAGGTTGCTAAACTACTAAACATAACATTGAATGGGCCTGGTCTGGGTAGATGTAGTCTGTTTCAAAATGTCCACATATACTAGGGACAAAAATGCATTGGGGCATAAGGAAAAATAAGAGTGTAATTTTATTCATTATCAGTAAACATCAGATATCTTGGACTTAATCCTTTCAACAAAGATAGTGGGAAAGCTCTTGCTGACTTTAGTGGCTATACAGTCATTCCACAAACTTCTAATAAATAGTGGATTGATTCTGTCAGCAAAACATAAGCTGCCATGTGAATTCAGGTTTTTTTTGCCACTGAAAGCAAATCTGTGGTTTGCTTTTATTCTTTCAAAGACAATTAGCAAAGCACTCCAGATACTGAATAGTTCTATTCATTTGTACAAATTATTCCTTGGCAGCAGCCTATTTATTTCCTCTCCTTTTGCTCCTGATGCATTTAAAAGAGGATACAAAAGCCTGCCTGTCATTAATCCTACTTGGCTGGTTTGGAAAAAGACAAGTGGTGCACACACCACTGAACATGTAACATTTTTGCTTTCTTTTAAAGAGATTTTTAGGAAGCGCTTAGCAATCTTCCATCACCTCCACTCTCTGTGACTGTATAGTCCCAATTAATGGATAATGTGGGGGGTTTGGGGGGGGGTGCCTGTGTGTGTGTGTGTGTGTGTGTGAGAGAGAGAGAGAGAGAGAGAGAGAGAGAGAGAGAGAGAGAGAGAGAAGTTGGGGGAACTGGAAGACAGATAAGTGGGAGTATTTGGCATGGAAATTATGGATCAGCTGACAAGCATTCCAATTTCTGCTGCCTCCCATGTAGCTTTTTTAAGATAATCAACACACTGCTAAATTGTTGCTTCAGAGGACTGGCAGTGCCTTCAACTCTCATTGACAAATGTTGCCTAACTGACCTGCTCATTAGAGAGCGAGAGAATATCTGATTAAAATAATTAATAATTAATGCACTGGTGCACATTCTTTCAATAAGAAAAGTTATAAATCAAATAAGGCCTGCTCTTCATTCTCTCCGACATTAGTGTTGAGGAAATGCCTCTTAGAGTGACAAAACTCTGATCCCACCAAACAATGCAACCCCGCTCTATCCAACCAACCTTGCTGGAATATTTGTTAAATTAGTTAATTTTCCCCTTGCTTTTAAATGAGAAGAAAAAACAAGCCATGGGTGGCCTTGCTAACCTCAAAAGGCCAAATAGCCAAGGTTATAAAATCATCCCAGCTCAGAATACTGGATCTGAAATAAAAGAAGCATTTATTAAATTCTACCCCCAAACCAGTAACAGAGGTAGCATTAATAATTTTGAAAAGCAAAGCCTAAGCCAATTTCCTGTAAGAGTGCAGAATCATTTAATAAAAATGGACTGTGCCTGAACTTTAACTGAAAAACAATTTTTAGTAAACTAGGTATGTCAGGATCTATTTTTACTCTGGGGTTGTCCTTACTTTTTACAGGCATGGTAACACTATAATGGGTACAAGCCTGATCACACACTCATTTTCTTATGCATATTCAAATCATACCCCTCTTCAGCACTCATAAATTATGATATAAATGTTTTTTAAAAATTGAAATTGCAGTTTTATAGCATGAAGAATGGACAAATTATTCATTTGTTGCAAGACACTTGTTCTCCAGCCAGTAAGGGCAATTTGTGTGTATGTTTTGGGGTGGGGGATTCACACGTCTTCCCACAGCTACCGCTTCCTTTGTAGCCAAACTGCAGTTTGCCAGCAATAGATATGTGCACCTTTCCTAACATCCAACCAACTGCAGGTGTGCCTGGAGGAAGAAGATTATCTGGACCCATTTCATTCTGGCTTCAGACCCAGTTTCAGCACTGAAACATGGATGAGCACCCCAGTTGATGACCTTTTATCTTTAAGTGGCTTTTAACAGAAGAAGAAGAGAAGAGTTTTGGATTTGATATCCCGCTTTTCACTACCCGAAGGAGTCTCAACTGTCTGTGATGTTCTTCTGAAGCTACTCAGAGGAACTGGAGGCAGTTGCAGCGGTTCTACTCTTACCTATAGAGAGCAGCACTGGGGAACTTTTCTCAACCCCATGGCTATTAGGCTGTAAGGTTCCTCAAGGGTCTATTCTGTCCCTTGTGCTATGAAAGCAATGAAAGCTGTCATCTGGGGATTTGCAGCACAATATCATCAGTATGCTGATGGCATGCAGCTCTACCTCTCCATGGCATATAAATCAGCAAAGGCTGTACCAGCTACTGGTACTAGACAAGTGAGGCTGAAGCCGTTGGTGGGCTGGATGGGAGCCAATAAATGGAGGCTGAAACTGATTAAGAGGGAGGTGTTGTGGGCAGGCAGTACTCATGTTAGGAAATTAGGCAGGCAGCCTGCTCTGGGGATGGTTGCACATCTGAAGGAGCAGGTATGCAGTCTCCTTGATGTCAATTTGTCACTAGAGGCCCAAATGGCTTCTGTGGCAAGGGATGCTTATGCTCCACTACAGCTGGCTAGTTCGCTGCAGCACTTCCATTTGGACTACTTCAATCCACTCTACATGGGGCTACCCTTGAAGATGGTCTGAAAGATGCAGCTGGTGCAGAATGTGGTTGCCAGGATAGTGACGGGGGCAGTACAGTTGGACCATTCATCAATATCCCAATGTGTCCTGTTTCAGGCCAGGTCCCAGCAAGAGAGGGTCCACAAGGCCCACAAGCAGTCCAGGAACTGGGCAAACAACTAGCAGTAAAGACAAGGGCACAGGCCAAAGACAAGAGGCAGTACACAGCCTGGCCACACAGAGATAGGTGTTCAGGCCAGGTGTGTAGCTGGTAGAAAAACAGCTCTTCCACCCAGGTACTTTTGAACTGGAGCTGCTGGAACCACACCAGTGTCCTGCTGAATTCCACCAGTTATCAGAGAGACGTTTCCTCATGGGGAGGACGTTGTCTCCAAATGAGTCTTTTCCTGAATTATGGCAGGAATTATGGGGCAGGTTTCCACATGTCATTTAAGGAGCTGTTGCTCTTGTGGGCTTGGGGACCATTCAGCCTCAGCTTCTTGGACAACACTCCCTTGCTGTCTGGTTCAAAAGCCCTGACTCTAAGGTGCTTTTCAAATGTATTTTACATTGTTTTAAATTCTGTGTTGTTTTACATTGTGATGTTGTATGACTGTTCTGGGCTTCTTCAGGGAAAAGGTATAGATAAAAATCTAACAAACAACAACATCTCAAAGAAACAAAAATCAAAATCAAATGTATGTCATTTGATTCTGAAAAGGTTGTAGTTTCAGTTAACTAAGAAAAACAGAACCAGCTTCTGCCCGTGGTAAACTTGTACAGTGTCTTTTGGATAAGAAAACAAACAGTGGGATACTTACATTTGAAGAGAGCATGGCATTATTGAAGCTTCTATACATACACCCTATCTAATCCATGGATTAAAATCTCTTATGGGTGCCCTGTTATGTAAAGTTCAGTAATAGTAATCTAGAGGGAACCAGATTTATGCAGTTACTTAAGATACTGTTCACCTTCCTCTACAAAACAATAGACTATTGAGAAGAAATTTCATATGCTCGGGGCCAGATTCTGTAAGCTTTAAGTATGCAGGACATGCCAACTTGGGAACAAACTTTTGTGCTATAGATTTGCGTAGTTTTGGTGTTTACTTTTAACAATCGCTATCTCAGGGCTTAAGGCTGGAGTCATGAAATGACAGTTTGTAATTTTACCACCAGCTAAGGAATATGTGGGTGAGGCTAGACTTGACTTCTGCCAAGTCATCATGCTTCTGAATTAGTAAATTAGGCTGCAAACATAACCTCACATACCTGGGAGTAAGCTTCACTGAATTCAGTGGGACTTACTTCTGAGTAGGCATGCTTAGAATTCTAGCTTTATGTAAATTTCCAGGATCACAAGAGGAAAATAATGGAACCATCTAATATATTAAGAAACTTTCATCAGACTCAGAAGACACCCTTTTCCCTATCTCTATGGGATTTTAGAAAGGCTGTACTGTATTACCACCTGTCAGGTAAATGGGAATAGGCAGGCACCAGCAGAAGAACTGAATTACAGTATAGTTTCAGGAGACCTGTCTTTCATCTTTCCACCCACTTTGGCTTGTTGAGTCAATACAGTCCAAAGTTAAGGTGCATTTATGATGGCAGCTTACTACCATTGGAATTGTCCCCCCATTGCATGTTTTGCTATTAGCAGTAGTTTGAGGTTACATTTTACTGTGTGATTTAAGAGAACATACTGCTATTTCTACTGTGTTGCTTAAAAGACTGCAGATGGCTCTCGAGAACTGTTAACAGCTCTCTGTCCTTCTGAGCAGAGTTCCTATTCAAGGCCAAGGTTGTATTCTTTTGCACCAAGGCAGAATGAAGAACAGTAAATCAACTCTTTATGCTTTTGTTAGCAGGACTTGAGATAACACACAAACACACACACACACACACACTTATGAACAAATGCAGCAGCTTTCATTGACAATGGCTTAGTCTCAACATCTTTCCTGTTATGCTGTTATCAGAATGGGAAATCAAACACAAGTGTGCTCATTTATTGTGAGGCACTTGAAATCACAGGGTCACCTACAGTAATATTAAAGGGCCATAACAAAACTGAGTGTTTCAGGTGAGAATACTGTCTAGAGTTCATATTTTTGGGGTTTTCCCACCAGGCACCAATTCAGGGCCTGTTCAATTCTGCTTTTTAAAAAGCTATGCTTAAAAAAAAATCCTACAACGCCTGTTTAAATGATTCAGTTTTACATTAATATTACTCCATACTGATTTACTGCTTTGTTAATAGACTGACAAGACAGCAATGGGACAGGGACAGTACAAGAAAACCAATGCAAGAGGATATCTGTATAGCTCACTTTAAGGACCCTGGAAACAGATTATCAACTACATTTGCAGATGCGGTCTACCTTACGGTTGCTTTAGTTTATACCAACACAATGTTCCAATTCTGAAAGAAGTACAGTTGAGAGAAACATTGTTACCTGTTCAACGTTAAGATTTGCTCGCACAGGAAATTCCAGTTTGATGAGAGACTAATAATAATATGTTGGCCAACTGGCTGTGACTGAGGAAGACTGACTTCTATTTAGAAAGCTCTACTACTCTCCTCAGGAAGGCACCCTTGGACTTTCTTAGAATACAATATTCCAGACAAATTCAACCTAACAGAGATCCTAAGTACACTTACTTGCAACAAGTACATTTCATTGAAATCAGCTGCATCTGTTGGAAATGAACCAAGGAGGAACCAAAATATTCCTCCATCTCTTCCTTCATGTGACTTCAGACCATGGCCTTGGATATGGACACTTGAGGAATCTGCTTGCTTCACAGTTGAAGCAAATTGGCCTGATGTGCTCCTCCTAAACTAACTCATGGATCAGAACAAAGCATTTCTGCTACCAATACTGTGTTCAAAATGGAACTGACAAGATCCCTGTGATCAGGTGTGGGGGGAGATGGTTACCTGCAACAGTACACAGTTGTGGAGGCAGATATGCTTGAAGTGGTTACTTTGACTGTTCTTTGAAAAGGGATTAAAATGTTAAAGGCAGCCCTTCAACCACTTTTCAAACATGCAAGTAAGTTGAATAAGATGTTCATGTTTAAATACAAACTTTAATGTGTTTTTTAGTTTCGAAAATTCACTAATGCAATGTAAAGTACAGAATGGATTCAATAAGTAACACATGTGCAACAAAAACAGACTAAGAAGTACAGTCATACCTCGGGTTATGGCCACTTCAGGTTGCACGTTTTCGGGTTGCACACCACGCCAAATCCAGAAGTACCAGAATGGGTTACTTTTGGGTTTGGTCCTTCGTGCATGCGCAGAAGCGGCGAATCACAACCCACATGTGCACAGACACGGCACTGCGGTTTGTGAATGCGCCTCCTGCACAGATCGCGTTCGCAACCCGAGCATCCACTGTAGACTGATCCAGCCATCTCTACCCTGGTACCCTAATGCTGCTATGGTATATTGTTATTCATACTGGTATTTCAATGCCAACATCCTAATTTAAATTTCTAGTAGTTCTTGGGAGGTATGTAGATGGCCTTAAATTAGGTTTATTACTTGTGGAACTCCAAAGTGCAACTTCCCTGTCTCCTCTCCCTTTTCAATGCTATGACTGAACTCCTACGTTCTCTCTTAGGTGATGTTCACAACATATTTTTAAAGCACATTGACTTCCCCCCAAATATTCCTGGGAACTGTAGTTTGTTTTGGGTGCTGGGGTTTGTTGTTTGGGGGGACTACAGTTCGCAGGATTATTTTAGGGTAAACCATGTGCTTTAAATTTGCATTAAATGTATGGTGTCAATGTGACACCATACTGAGGTTGCTAACACTTGTAGCAGTCTGACATTAAATGCTAGGAGGACAGCTACCATTCAAAGCAACATTTTCAGACATCTCAGCAAAATATAGCATTATACAACTCTCCTGAATGGCCTATCATGTTCTCACGCAGACCATGTTCTGTATGGCTCCCGGCCTGGGCGGTGGGGCAGGGCAGAAGTTTCCTCCCCCTTTGGTTCAAAAAAGAAAAGAAACCTTCACAAGTCCTAAGAAGTTTAATTACAGTGGGGCTTTAAACCCAAATCTGTATAAAACAGATTTCAAGGTCTGCTACTAAAAATGATTTGCATTTGGGGAGCATTAGAAATTACCAGATGTACTGTGTCCCATTAACCTTTTGTGGAGGGGCATACAAAATGGATTTTAGTTCCAAATGATTGCTTCCACTATCTACAACTACAAGGAGTTGGTAGACTTTCAATGAGGGCTGTGCCACATCTGACACAGAGTTTTTATTCCTAACAGAGCTCCATAGAGGGTGTTCTCATGGGGAAAAAGAAGGTGAAACAGCAGAGATTACAGTTCAGTGCCTCTGAACAGGCAAAACTCTGGTGGGGTGTTTTAAAAAAAAAATCCTCTGACACCCTGCCTGTCAAATGCTGCATTCAGCAGCTGTAATATAAAGCCAATGTAGAGAATGGAAATTGCTGTAGTGGAATATTTGAAATCACTTGCCGAAAGTGTCTGTGGAACATCTAAGAACCCTTCAGTCACTGACATACAATGGAATATTTATCAAGGAACTTGGCATTTCTTAAAGGGTTTATTAAAGAACTCTACATGTGTCCCCATTGTTATGCTTCATTATGTTCCATGCCTAAAATCTTCACAAGATAAAACACTTCAGGGGTTTTCAGGAGGTAATTTCTCCCCTACAGAAAAGGGTGGTATCTAACTGATGCCCTGTGCTGACAGAAGGCATCTGGAAGTGGACAGAGAGGGGGGCAATTTTGTGCTATTTCCTCTCCCCCCCTCAATATAATCTACCCTGGGGGTCTTAGGGAGCAGATTTTAAGGGACTGCAGGGGCAAAGCGGTAAATTCCCTCCCTCCCTTTTCTGCTCTGAATGCATTCCATTAGCAAAGGGGCACCAATTGGATGCCACCCGAACAGTATACATTTCATTTCATTTCATTTTACTTTTAATGTTAAGGAAAATTGCAACAAAGTTATAATTTGAAAGCAGAAAACAGTGACAACGGATGTTACATGCTAACATCCAACCATAGCTGTCAACTTTTCCCTTTTCTTGTGAGGAATCCTATTCGGAATAAGGGAATTTCCCTTTAAAAAAGGGAAAAGTTGACAGCTATGCAACCAACCATTGTTTTGGACCGAAAATTTTGAATCTTTAACCTGGAATCATCTTCCTCTTAATCACATTGCACTATCTACAAACAGCTGTTACTTACACTCTAGGAACCTACCGGTAATCATTATTCATCTCCTGTAAAGATAGGCCTCACCCATGGATGGAGAACAACATTTTTTGCTCAAGCGCTGTTCATAACTGAAGCTGCAGAGGAGCTACACCATAGCAGCAGGCAGGATAGCCAGGAAAGTACTTACAGCAATAGCCACAGATGGGCCACAGAGCCAAGCAGGCAAGCATAATTGCCTAGAGATTTTTTTTAAAAAAATTAAATGACTCATAAATGGAATAAAATAAATGAATAAAAGAGAGGTGTTTGGTGTCAGAACCTGGGACAGCGATTGTGGGAGCTGGAGCCAAGCAAAGGCAAATGATCAGTGCCAAGGACGGGGAGCAGGCAATCCAGTATATTACCCCAGTACTGACCTGAACTCTCATGAGGGCAAATATACCTAGGCAGGGCGGTCTGTGCCATAGGCCCCACCTCCCTGGAGGAAATCAGTACAGTGGACACTCGGGTTGCGAACACGATCCATGCGGGAGGCGCATCCGCAACCCGCAGTGCCGCACCTATGCATGCACGGGTTGCGATCCGGCGCTTCTGCACATGCACAAAGTGAGATTTAGTGGTCCTGCGCATGCGCAAGCGCCGAAACCTGGAAGTAACCCGTTCCAGTACTTCCGGGTTCGGCACGGAGCGCAACCCGAAATCACGTAAACTGCAGCGTTCGCAACCTGAAGTATGACTGTACTCAATTAAAGAGATGCTTTGTTTTTGCAACCTGCCTTTGACTGAAGTGGTGTTTTCTGCTGCCTCAGGGACTGGCATGTGTGTGTGTGTGTGTGTGTGTGTGTGTGTATAGCAGAATGCACAGAGCTGAGATAAATTCTGGGGTCTTGGGTGATACAGGCAAGAAACCATGATTGGAGCCAGAGGATAAAAGAAGCAAAGTCCCTGGGGATTAGGGACAGACAGCTGTGTCTTCTCTTCATTTCAGGAAGTCTCCACCAGAAGAACTGCCTCAGTGGCTGCTTCCTGAAACGTTCCAGATACAAGGTCTTCCTTGGGTTTGTTATTATTTAGTTAATTAAATTTATACACCACCCTTTACCCGATGACCACAGGGTGGTTTACAGTATAAACCTCCACTGTTATGTCCCCTAACTGTGTCTCTGCCTGGATCCAAGACCACGACAGCAGTATTAGATATTCCAATGCTGATATTTCCGGGTTCAGAATAGTTGTGAGTGCAAAAGAGCTCTTTTCAGGATATTTTGATAAACCGTAAGATGTTTCTGTAACACAATTAAGGAAGTAAAATGCAAATCTCACAAGCTGCATCTGAGAAACCCTGTTCCTCCCCCTTCACTTTTGATAGGTTCCACATTTTCCCATTGTACCTTTGCATGAGCAGACATAAATGCATCTAAAATGCACCTTAACTAATATAAAGAGAGTGAGAGAAAGAGATGCATCAAGAAGAAAAAAGTTACAATGGCAAAACAAACTTCTCAAATTTGGTCTGAGAGCCTGTTCAAGTCAAGAGAGCAGATAAAGTTCATTTAAGTACTTTGCAATAGAACCCAGCTACAACTATAAAGAAAGGAGTGAGAAAAGGTCTCAAGCGGGGAAAGGGATTCATGGCATGGTTTATGTTCCCCAGTATCATCCATCAACACAAGTGGGAAAGAATGTGGTTTGTTGATTGACTGCAATAAATTATTTGATAAGGTGAGGACAGGACAAGGAGCTAGAGGATAACTTGGTTCTCTGCTGGAATGGCTTTTGAGATAACTCAGGGAAACCTGGAACTAAATGGAAAACTAAGGAAGTCCTGACGCAGAAAAAACAGTAAGGGTTACAGAATCAGTTTCTTCAGCACATCATCCCTTAAAAGCCTCATGATGAGCAAGACAGATGAAGATGAAAGGAACTCTGTTCCATATGACTGCGAACAAACAGAAAGAGCAATTTTCACTTGCAAGTGGGGTTGCTTTTTTTAAGGCTACCAGGAAAAGTGTTCTGAAAAAGTAGCTGAACACTCTGACAATTTGGTCCAATTCAGAAAAGGCTACTTTGTTACCTCTGATTTAATTAGGAGGGTGTTTTTATGATGCCAAAAGCTCTAGCCTCATAATCGGGCACTTACGTAATCATCATCATGGATTCCTTGTTTCTGTACAGAACTTTTCACCTCCATGGCAAACCTCTCAAATTCAGGTTTCACTGTCCTCAGTAGTGTGACTGTCTGGAGGGATGAGTATGCTTGCTTTGCTTCAAGGTCATATTTGTCTCCTCTCTTCCATGAGCCATTACCTAAGGGAGAAATAAAAATATTTACAATTCCAAACCAGTTACCATAAAGAGCTCGTTTCCCCCCTTTCCTCCTGCTGTATTCCCCATGTGTTGCTGGGAGTAGCCAGAGATTTAAAGGATGTTGTCTTGCTAACAAAGGTGCACAATCCACCAAATTTAAACACTTTTAAATCACACTTATTACCTATGAGAGCATCAAACACATTATCAAATCTCTCCCATTGAAATTAAATGTGGATGGATTGTACCCTGCGTGATTCATTAATGCAGATTTTTAAAACAAAAGGCTACACACTGTACTACAGAAAAAGGAAGCATGGTGTTTTGGAGGGTGAGATGTGTGGCAAAAGTCTGACATTCTTTACAGGAAGTTCAGGACAAAAATGAAATGAAAACAAGCATAGCTCTTGGGACCTAAGAAAGGGAAACACAGAAATATTTCCATTTGGGGGGGGGTCCCAAGAGATAGGCTTGTTTTTATTTCATTTTTAAAGAAATAACATTGTGCACTGGCAATACAGACATCAGAGTGCCACAACACAACTGCTATAATCTCCCTGGAAATCTAATTTTTACAACTGGAAATTTACACTAATGAATAAGAAAAAAGAATCAAAAAGAATTTAAGAGTGGAAAAGAGAAAAGAAAAAGATGACTAGAGGAGTGAGGTGGGTGGGGAGTGTGTCTGCTTATTGTGGTGGTTATATTTAGCAATTTGGATGTTTGTGTCTTTTAAAAAATATTTCTCGTTGCTCTTATAATATAAGCCGCCTTGAGGCATTGCTGCTTGGTGATGAATTGAGCAAATAATCCACATCATTCCTCTACCTCCCGTCTTGTGGGATTCTATGAGGGTGTTTGGATGAGCATACCTTTGATTAATCAGTTGAGAAATGAATGAGCCCCTCAGTGTAAATCAGCAAACAAACCAGGACACATTCAGCTAACCATAGTTTCCTTATTTGAAATGGAAAACTATGGTTAAACAATTTCAGAACAAGCCAGGCCTTTGAAATCACAGACTCATAGAATGGGAAGTAATCTTTGAGGTCATGAAGATCAACCCCATGCTCATTATCTTGCCTGAGCAGCCAGGGGCTGCACCAACATGTGTGGATCAAACTTCCCATGTGATAATGTGGTTGTCCGATGGGGACACATGTTCAAATTGACACTGGCTTGGCATATGAAACATACTGGTGGTTCCAGACAAGTTACTGTCTCTCAACATAAGCTATCTCACAGGACTCAAATCCAGCTCTGAATTCCTTGAAGGCAGAGGGGGAAACAAATTAAAAACTAAAGGCTATCAGTTTCTCATACATTTCATAGAATCATAGAATTGTAGAGTTGGGAGGTACCCAAAGGCATCAAGTCCAACCCTTGCAATGCAGGAATCTCAACTAAAGCATCCATGACAGATGACCATCCAACCTCTGCTTAAAACCCTCTAATGAAAGAGTCCATGGCCTTTTGAGAGAGTCCATTCCACTGTTGAACAGAAAGTTCAGCTGTCAGAAAGTTCCTCCTGGTGATTAGTGGGAATCTCCTTTCTTGCAACTTGAATTCATTGGTTTGGGTCCTAACCTCTGGAGCAGGAGAAATCAAGCTTGCTCCATCTTTCACATGACAGCTCTTGAGATATTTGAAGATGGCTATCATATCTCCTCCCAGTCTTAGCTCTTTTTTGCGTCACCAATCTCTCTTTATATACTGAACTTTTAAAACCACCCCCCTTCTAATTTCATAATCCAAGTGGATACTAATATGTGTGAGAAGAGACAATGCTATGTGGCATCTTTTAGGACTTACAAACTTAAAGACTAAAGTGATCTTTAAAATGTTGCTTTGTTTATAAAAGCCTTGAACCCACCAGAGGAAAGAAACCATATTACCATATGATGAACTGTTGAAGAGTTCAATACTGAAGAAAGCATAGTCTCCATTGGTCATTCCTTGCCGATGTGCAGCCAACATGATGTTCCTTATTGCGTCACTGCTAGCACACATGATCACAACTGGTGAAAAGAAATGGAAAACACAGATAAGAAACTATTCCTCAAACTACTGGAAACAGATTGTCAAATTTATGTACAGCTGGAGATAAGGACATAAAATGTCCTCCAGTTGCTTTTCAAAATCTTGGAAATAACGGCCAGCAACAAGGCTAGGGGTTTCAAAGGAAAATATACCAACCAATGGGTCAAATTTCACTGCCACTCTGCAGAAGCCCAGGTCCTAATTCTGCTAGGCTTATTTGAAGATACCACCCGAGATGGCCTATTATTGTCAGGCTTTTCATTGACATAATGTTTGTGGGGGTTTTAAACATCAATTTCATCATCCACATTTTAAATATTTCATGCAATGGCATATTATTTTTTATTGTTGGAGGGAAGACTTAAATAGTTGGAACATTTAACAATACATAGTTAGGGGGCAATCCAATTAAAGTTAAGCATTTAAAAATACCATTATAAGTATATGGTAGGATATTTCATGGAAAGCATTTAAAAATACTTTGCTTTGGCCGGATCATACCCATGATGTTTAATAATGTGCAGAAAAGGAGGAGTGCTGTGATTCTTAAGACTTAGGGTGGTAGTTAAGTACGATTTACTCAGAGTAGACCCTCTGAAATTAATGGACAAAACTTAGTCATGCTCATTAATTTCAGTGACTTAAAGGTAGTTGTGTACTCTTTCCTGGGCATTGTGAACTAGGCATTCCTAGATCGTAATGCTACAACCTTCTCCTTTAATCCAGCACTTTCCAACTTTGTTTCCTCCAGATGTTTTGGAAAACATAGCACTTGGCTGGGGCTGATGGCACTTGTAGTCTGAAAGGCACCAGGCTGGGGAAGGCTGCTTTAATCTGAATAACCAAGATCAGTGATAACAATGTAGAATGATTGAGTTACAGAAATTAAATTGCTAAAACTTCACCAGATCTAAATCAAGAGAACTGGAACATCTTCAAAAACCTACGACACGGTAAGAAAAGTATTTTAGATTGTGCGAGAAAACCTGTCTGCTTTAGCCAGACGCTTTAAACCTAAATCAAAGATCACAACTGAAATCTTATCTGTGCTGAACCTAAAACCAAAATATGGCTACACATGGAAAAGAACTGTCAAATTATCATAATTAATGAAAATTGGCTTCATAAATTATACTATGATTAAGTGAGTCTCTGCATTTACAGAATCACTAATCAGAGCAGTCAGTCTGCAGCAAAGGCCACAGCTGAGTTGAGCAAGCAGAAGGCTGCTCATCAACAAAGAGGCAGACAAGGCAAGGCATGGAGGCAAAGAGGAAGCAAATGGTATGCTCATGGACCAGAAGGAATTTACAGGCCTTCTGCCAGCAGTAAGTAATGAAAGGGAATCTATGGCACTCCAGATAATGTTGGACTACAACTCCCATCATATCTGACCATTGTCTTGATGCTTGATAGGGCTGATGAGAGCTGGATTCCAGCACCATCTAGAGCACCACAGGTTCTGGTACAGAAGGCAAACTGCTCAGATTGAGGGGCAGTCTGAAGCCTCACAGGACAAAGTGAAACCCCACAGGTGCATTGTGCTTGCTAATAACGGCCAAGTTGATAGATGCAGTATCTCAACTTGGAAAGATGCATTGGCCGCACAGTCTCATAGGATCACAGCAGCCAAGAATGGCTTTATAGGTCATCTAGTCCAATCTCCTGCTTGGTGCAGGCCCATAGTTTAATCTCCTAACAAGCTGCCATAGCAGTGAAGACAGTATGGCACTTGGGACTGACTGCCAGCTTCAGATGCACACATACAACTTATACAAGCAAAATCCAGCGCATGCATGGATCACTTTCTAGCTACAAAGAAGTTGTGCTGGATTTCCTTCAAAAATACCCACTCAGTTCTAACCTATATATATTTAATCTGCCATTAAGTAAGCAGAATCAAAGACATTCCTCAAGTATCAATTAGCAGAATTGACCCAAAGCACTGAAGAATTCAAGTATTGATAAATCATGCACAACAAACCACAGAAGAGCTAATTATATCAACTATCCACCATCACCGCAATTACATGTTCTCACCTGATTAACGTCATTATGTTATAGGTAGAGAGTGTATAGGACTATTTATTTTTGGTCATTTATAGAAGACCCCGATAACGAGGACACCCAGTGAGGAAAGAGGACCAAGGCCCCAGTCACCATCCTCCAGTGTCTTGTGACTGGCATGTCCTGTTACCACATGCCCCTATTTTGCCTTTGGGTTGGTAACTAGGGGCCTTTTCAGGGAGCAGCACTGGGCCCAATATCTGCCAGTTGCTGATCCTTAACTTGGGATTTACCTGCTGCTTCACCCCATTGGGAGTTTTAATTGTGGTTGTTTGTTGATTTTAACATGCTGTGAGTAGTCTACAGAAAACAGCTGGACAGGCAGCATAAAAGTACAGTATAGCTAATAATGTATAAATATGACTTGCAAAGCTTACTCAGTCCTATATTCAAGACAATGTTGTATAATAAAAGCTAGTGCTTATCTATTTCTTACTGACATATAAATGAGATAGTTAATGTGTAGTTAACTAAGGCTCAGTCTACACATGACAGCAGATTATTTCTGTAAACTGCAGTGTCTGCCCCAAAACATATATACAGTGCATAGTGGGAGTAAAGGTCCTATTTTTAAAGCAAAGGGGTATGTGGTGGTCCTGGTGGGGCACTAATCTTTTCCCCATATGTGATTAATCTTCCTTCAGTCTGTCTCTCTGGCTTTTCTCCAATATCAGAAATGAACTGGGGGAGGGGTGAGCACTTGGGGCCAGGAGATGCCATGATAGGGGTGCAGAACAGCCTACTGTACAAAGAAAAGAGACATATTTACCCACCATTAACATATGGCCCCTTGGAAGGCTTCCCAAGAGGCCATGTAATGCCATCAGGGTGACAAAGGTTCCCCCACCCCTGGAGGATGGGGAAGTAAGCAGCAGTCACATGGAAGGTTTTGTTCCCTTCATTTGTTCAGTCTAAAAACCAACCCCCATTTCAGTCCTTGTAAGTGACTGGGGAAGACCCAGATTTGACACAATGTATCTCCCAATACTTACAGCTCAAGCCCTGGATTTTGTAATTAATTGTATCCACCATTGTCCACCCAAAATGTATATCACTAGTGATCACACTAAGAATGATTATTAAATTCATTTGCTATATTGTATCTAAGTTTTCAACAGCAAGAACAACAAAATGTTTTCCAAGCTGTTTGTCTCCCAGTTGCTTGATTTTCTAAATTGATGAGTGTATTGCTGAACAAATGTGAGAGTCAGGAATCCATGTGCTCCCCTGATGGTTCCTTCCACAAAATGCCTTTGTTATTTATGCAATACTCAACGGGATCTCTCCAAGGTTGAGGGGGAAGAGACTCTATATTCAGCATGGCCAAAAGAAAACATCTCTCACACTCCTAACATAGGCAGAGTCACTATAAAAGAATGAAAGGTTAAGCATCAGATTTGTTGCTGTCCATCCAACATTTCCTTTTGGGTACACTCATGGGGTTTTTGCATTCTTAAAATGAAAGACCTTGAAAAAGAGGCTGATTGCTAAGGAACTATTATTATATAGTATAACAACAACTACTACAGGGGATGCTTAAATCAAACAGGAGGGGTCATTGGCTTGAATAAATAGTTGAATTTAATCACTTTCCACAAAATACGATGGCTCAGTTTGCATGTAACGGTAAGCTATGGTTAATGGTTTACTGTAAATATTCCTTTCTGGACTGTTAAAACTAATCTCTGCTCACACATGCAGTAAAACAAACCATAATCCCTAGCTGAGAGTTATGTCTGATCCAGGGATTGTACTACAATGTGCAAACATGGCTCTTGTCTGATGGTGAAACTAGAAATGTGCTGGGAATTCCTTTTTGCTCTTGATATACAAGGCAGAGGTGGGTTGACATTTGCAGGAGCTACGAGAGGGAATTGGAAGAGGTGCTTAACCCTGCCCTGACCTCACTCTGCAATTTCTTGTTGTGTCTGCCTTCCCCCACTTCCTAGGTCTTGGATGTCCTGCTTGAGGTAGAGATGGTAAGAATAAAGCTGGAAGGAGCAGAGAAAAGTTAAACAACCCCACTGCTCCACATCTCCCACTTCTCTACTGTATATGCCCCTCTCTCATGTTTGGACATCACACAGCAGAAAATCCCATGTTTACTCTCAAATGTTTAGTTCCACCTTGAGTGTACAGTACACAGTGCACTTTTAAAATACCAAAAGAAAGAAGACAGTTTTTCTAATATAAGTAGATTTTGAAAGAAGTAACCCTAGTCACTTTCATATGAAGCAAGCCAATACCAGCTTTATAATCCAATGCAAGTGTCTGTCTGCCCCAATAAAGTATGTGTGAAGGTTTATAATTAATCAAGAAGCCATTTGAACAAGATTCTAATGCAGACATAGCTCTTGCTTAGTTTATCCGTACAAGTGGAAAGCTTTCATTCAGACACTTGGGATTTTTTTGTGGTGTGCTGGTGATGCAGAGAAACATTTCAACAGCCCTTGACATCTCTATTCCATAGCCTACTCCACTCCCCAAATGTTACAAGGGGGTGTTTTATCTCAATTTATCTGCATCCTGCACCTGCAAGCTGATTTTTCTAGAGTGACAGTGCAGCAAACTTCTTTCTCCTGTACAACAGCGTAAAGTTACAATATGTAAATGTTCAACTGTTGCTTCAGAAGACACACACACACACTTATAAATGAGAAGAGAGATGTGTACATGATCAAGAATAACTATGAGCCAGGGCATTTTTAATACATATCCCAAGGCAGTTCAGAAGTGAGGCTTTGTGGTGTCTCTTGTGTAACAGATGACAAGCAAATGCAATGAACAACCCAGAGGTATCAATCTGAAGTTTCAGTGGAGTACATCTCAATCCCCATTCATTGTAAATCTGACTCCTGTGCTTCCTGCTACCCCTGCTGAACTCAAGAAGTCCAAAAGCCAACAGGGTATGACCTACCAGAGAACAACTTCCTACTCAGAATAAAAACAGGAAACACCACAGAAGATTAGACTCTGCTGCTATTGAGAGTAGTTGGCTCGAAAGCTCCAAACAAGAACTATTTGTAACTGACAGAAAAACAATAAAGAGAAGCACAGAAAATGTTATATCTTTAATGCAATGCATTCTCCAAAATTGTATAATAACCTGCCCATATAGATTCTACATAGGCAGGTAATGAAATGTTGGATGAGTCAGCTTTTGAAGGAAATGCAAGGGGAAATCCTGGCCCAGTTCCTTCACTGGCAAATCTAAACAAAGAAACAGAAAATGGAAATGAGAGAGGCTGGCATAGACAGGAACATTACTTTTGAGAAAGTTGCACAGGAAGTCAGGAAACAGAACCCTGGCGTTAACTCATTCTTGCTATATTATCTGGGGCATTTCTTCTGACAGGATTCGCTTTCCTATTTTATTTTTTCATAAAAGGCATGCTGAAATGTATAACCTCAAGTTTATTCCCTTCTCCCCTGATCTTACATTCCCTAGACAACGACTGTTTCTTCAGTCATGTGCATCTCACAGCAACTGCTTGTGTCACAATTCTTAGCAATCACACCATGCATGCTAGCCTGTCACACACAGTCCAGGTGCTATTAGCTGGAGCTAAAAGCACACATGCATACATGTTTTAGAAAGCCTTAATAAGCTTAGCTAATACAAATCACAATAAGGCTAGTCAAATGAACACTGGATCATGCTACATCCCGGGGGTTCCTGTTTTCTCCATTTGAATACAGCCCACACTCAATCAGACTTACTGTGCTAGGATCATATGAAGTGCTCCACATCAACAAAAATGCAATCCTTTTCTAAATGATCCATTCCAGGCAATTCCTGCTCAATTGCTTTCACAAACAGGACAGGAGAAAATGACCTAGTAGAAAACCAAACTCTGAAGGAGACTCGATCTTTCAAGAGCCTTATATACCTAGTACATTAACTGGGCAGAGGTCAGAACTGAACTTCCTCATTACCTCAAACTCAAAAGCTAAGGCACTGTACCAGATCTATGTATGCATATATCTGTACAAAATAATCCAGGAAAGTCTGCAGCACATTCAGACTCTACAATCCAGCTGCACCCATGATTTCCACTGTTCATATCTGACTCAGTCATTCACAGAGTGGGTGGAAAGGCATTCTTATTTCATACCACTTTCCATTATGTATGGACACAAGAGAAAGTGTGTATGTAGCAAGTCCTCTAACAGCATATAAAAAGCAGCAAAATAATTGAGTTTTAGCCAACTACGGCAAACTGAAGAGTAGGTCCACTGGACTAATTTTAGTCTATTGATTTCAGTAGGTCTAATCTGACCTGGTTGGGTACAACCCTTTTGTTTTTAACTTGTTGTAAGGGTTTGTTGTTGTTGTTGGCTTTTGCCCTGAAAGGAGGGGATATACATTTATTACATAAATAAGACCAGATCTAAGAATACTTGTGTGGAGGAAAGAGTGAGGAGTTGGGTTACGTGTCACTCCATTCAGAAAATGCTTTGTTTAAACAAATTCTTGATGTCCATTGTTTATTCCTATCCATTCCTGATCCACCAATAGCAGCCTGCAATATCCCCTATTGACCATCTGCCAATGTGCCTGTTTAGGAAATCCCATTTCCCCAGTGCATCTATTGCAATAAGAGGTGCTAGGCATACTGTGCTTTCCAGAATGTTATGAACGCCTACTGGATAGTGCTTGTGGCATCATTGATGATAATACATTCTTTTGTGTCTTCATCATTTCTGAATATGTTTTTTAAACGGTTATTTAAAACTAACCTTTAGTTGTTTTATACTGTATATGTTTTAAGAGGTTGAGTGTTCCCATGTGTACCAATGTTGTCCTAGCAATCATGCTGCCCTTCAATATGGAAAAAGCTGGTGAACAGTTGCATAGTTATCACCTCTGCCATAATTTCCATGAACCCTTTGCCATTTTAACATATAGTTTTGCAGCAGTTGCGCACACAGGCACCTAATGTATATTTTTGTGTGCTCCCAAGCTCAATACAAGTCAATTGACAAGTTTTAATGGATTTGAATGCTGTTGTTAACTTTAATATATGCAAAGGAGAGGTTCCCCATTGATCAAGGTGGCAACCCTGGGAAAAGGAGCAATAAAAGCTGTAGCAGGTAGTGTAATGGAAAGAGTAGCTGAATCCTCCCAGGAACTGAGTGTATTTGACTGGGATGTGGTAGACCTCAATTCAAGTTACATCCCTGGTCTATGGCAGGTTGCTCCCCCTTGGCCTCTTTTCCCTTCTGTGAAATGGGAATAGTAGTAGCCTACATAAGAGGGCCATTGTGAGGATAGGTCAAACTGAACCCGGGACAAAGCACCCTGCCAATAAGATGATAACCTCTTTACTGAGCATTCATTCCGATTGTTTGCAGAGAGGTGTGATAACTGTCTCAAAACAAGTGCTAGCCAGTTTCCAGTGCCTTTCCCCTTCACTTTTCATATCACAAAAAGCCGGCTCTCTGGGAAAAGCGGGTTTGTTACGCAGCCCCCCCCCCCAAGCAACAATAATCGGGCAACCTGAATGTGTCTGTTTGTGACTGAATCCCACTCTGAAACGGCGATAGTCTGGATGCACTCCCCTTCCCCATTTTTTAAAAGCGAATATAGCTCTAAACTGGAAATAGTGAAGAGGTGCTGCCAGACAGAGATGCCGAGTAACGCAAAGGCGTTATTTGACTGGATCCCAACATGCTAGCGAATGCGGGCACAACCTCGCGCGGATCGCCGGGCGCAGATTCTCCGGAAGAGCGGCTGCCTCGGGCCAATTCTCCGCTTTCCCCTAGGTGGCTGCACCAAGCAGTGCGGAAAGAGGAGCGTCGCAGGATCCTTCCCCAGGGCCCTGGGACGCCCCTCCTTCCGCACTCTCGTCCAGGCGTTGCGCTCGCCCACCCCCAGCCGGAGGATCCTCGTTTGGCTCTGGGTAACGGCAGCTCCCCTGGAGGTCGATCCCCGCCTCGGCCCGCGCACCGCCTCACCTTTCTCGCCGCCCTGGATGGCGCGCACCACGTCCTCGGCGTACTTGCCGCTCTCGTCGAAGGCGAAGTCGTCCATGTGAAAGCCCGCGTCGCGGAAGACCACATGGACACCCTCGGCGGCGAAGAAGCAGCTGCGCTGCTCCTTGTCTTCGTGGTAGACCAGCAGCACCCGGTTCCAGTTGTGGTGGCGGAAGAGCGCCAGGAACATCTCGCCCATCTTGGCGTAGCCCGGCGACACCCGGGTCAGGTGCGAGTACTCGCCCGTCTTGGTGCCGAAGCCCGCGGCCAAGGCGCCGGCCGAGATCATGGGCAGGTTCCAGTGCGAGGCCAGGCGCGCCACAGGCGCGGCCGCGTACTCGCACACGGGGCCCAGCAGCAGGTCCGGCCACTGGCCGCTCAAGGCGACCATATCCACCAGGCTGAACAACGCCCCGTTGCCGCAATCCGAGTCGTTGTAGAAGAGCCGGAACTTGTAGCCCGCCGGCAGGAGCGTCCCGTTCGCCTCCAGCCGCCGCACCGCGTACTCGACGGCCGGCTTGACCCGCGCCAGGGAAAACAGGTACGCGTTGTCCTTGGGGAGAAGCACGAGCACCCGCAGCGCTTTCTCCTCCTCCTCCTCCACGCTCGGGCGGCTGCTGCTGCCGCCGGCGAGGAGCAGCCAAGCCATCAGGCTGCAAGAAAAGCAGCCGAGGAAGAAAAAGGACGGCATGGTTGCGATGCAAAAGAAAAAAGAACTTGGAGAGGGGTGGAAAAGCACTCCTGAATGCCTTCTGCACGGGAACTACGTCCCCAAAGATGCAGGAAGAGCACGCGCTAGAAAAAAAACCCAAGCAAGCCCTGCAAAGTTTGTATGGATCCAACAACAAGAAGCGCCTCGTCTTTTCTCTCTCTCTCTCTCTCCCTCTCGTCTTGATGCCTAGTAGGGAATGTGTTGCTTTTTCTTTTTTTTAAAAAAGGAGGGATGTTTTGCAACTCAACTACAACTCTCCCGCGACTTATCCCTGATGCTGCGATGGTGGTGGCGGGGGCGCCAAGAGCATCTTCTTATTCTTCTCCCCTTTCTTCTTCTTCCTCCTCCCCCTCCTCCCCCGTCCCCCGTCTCTCTGCCTCCTGAGTGATCTCGGTGGACCTCCGTTGCTCCTCCTGGTCTCATAGCCTCTGTTTAAATAGGGTGGCAGCAGCCCGCGCGCCTGGTCGCCACACACATGGCGCGGCGAGGCCGGGTTTGAGCTGGAGGTGGGGGGTGCGTGGGAGGAGACCGCCATTAACGCCCCTTGCCTGCCGGTGGCCCCTCCCCTGCTCTGCCCCGCCCCGCCCCTTGGCCGCAGCGCGCGCCTCCGGACGCCCTCTCGGGCTTCCGCCACTTTGTTCTGGGCTGCTGAAACGAGGACGACCCGGTGGGCAAACGGCGAGGAAAGTGAGCCGCAATTTCCCCTCCTTTTTCCAGGAGACAGGGGTGGGTGGGTGGGTGGTGCTCAATGCATGCGTGTCCCGAGGGTTCGCAGATCGCCGGTGCTGCAAACCTGTGCGTGGAAGTCCAAGCGGCTGCCCCGAACCCAGTCCGACTTCACTTGAAATGCATGAAATTGGAAAGGTCCGTTGCAAAGTTTCAAGAGGTGCTACTTTGCACAGAGGCATGGATGCAATTAGGTGCAGGGCACCAAAGAGGGGGCGCACTTCCCTAGGCTTAAAAGCTGCATTGTATGCAGATGTTCGGATTGCAATGAAGTCAGTGTCTCTCTCTCTCGTCGGTCCTCCCACTTTGAACTATCGCCTGCTTCGCGGATCAGCGGGACTGGTTGCTAGCTTGTTTACGAGCCGTGCAAAAACAGTAGGCGTGCAGTCGGGGGATGCGTGTGCCTCTTCAGGGGAACAAACGGCCAGCACACAATGATGGCTAGGGTGTCCCCAAGGAATAGGTAGAGTACCTCATCCTGGTAAGGAGGACTAGGACTCCGGAGCTATAGTCGCAGTTCGTAGCTGTACACATTTAAAGAGAGTCTCTGCTTCCCGTCACCCTCCAGCTCCCCCATAAGGACTAGAAACTTATTCTTCTTTAATCTTTGTATGAATGTTTTTGGATGTAAAGACTTTCACATTTCTGATATTTGCATACAAGGAAGTCCTGTGTTAATTTGTCACCTGTTTCTTTCTTTGGTGCCTTCCATGATCATGGTTTTAACAGCAAGTGACCGTGGAGGCCAATTCTGGATCCACACGTACTTCCACAGTGGGGACATAGGTTTCTGGGCAGGAGTTGATCGTGGTGAGGGTTTGCCAAACGCACCTTCTTCTTAACACATTTCTCACTTAACATCCTGAGTTCCAGCATCTTCAAAGTCCATGACACTTGGTACATGCTGTTCTCGAATTGGAGTACTTGCAGGCCAGTGTTTCCCAATTGTCGGTGTTTATGCTACATTTAAAAAAAGATTTGCCTTGAGAGAGTCTTTAAACCTCTTTTGTTGACCAGCATTACACTTTCCATTCTCCCCCACCCCCAGTGGCTAGACCACTGAGAAAAGGATTCCGGACTACAGTACATGGGACTTTGGCCTGATCCAGCAGGGCTCTTATGTTCTTCACTTCAGTGAGATGGAAATGTAAGTAAGGTATGCTTTGGAAACATTTCTGCACATGATAATAATTGCTTTCATTTTGTTAGAATATTTATACTTCCTATTAGAAGTTCAAATCCTATTCATCCTTCATCCTATTAGATTTCAGGGAAGTGTACATGAAATCATATACAGTGCAACACAAAAATAAAAATCAATATGGATTTAAAACATTTATAACCCCCTGTGCTATCACTTTGTAGATTTATCATGTCTTGCGATATATGGGGTTTCCTTCGCCTGCCTTTTTGCTGGCAGTGCTAATTTGCCACCTGCAACAAAGACCAAGGAGTCAAGCACAAAACTAAGTGATTTAATTCAAAGCAGCCTCAGTTGCAAGGTATACCTCACTGTAAATGAGGTTGCTGCGTTAAGGAAGGCATGGCTGTAACAAGAATCCCCTCTATTTCCAATGTTCAGGCTAAGTGTCAAGTATACCGCACTACATTTTGTTGCAAATCCCACATGTTATGGACTAATTGAATGATTCCAAATTTTATAAGAGGAGCTGGAAGGATAAGATATATTCTGCTTTTTGGATATGACAGGGAAAATCCTGCACGATAATTCAGTCCCTACAGGAAGAACACACATAGTGCTTCTTTCCAATATGCATCTCTGTGTAGCAAATCTAGTCCATGGAGAAGGTTCGTGTACAAGAGAAGTCTGAGCAGCTCCACAATTTACAGAGCAAACAGTTTCCTGCTATAAAGAAACATGGCTGTTGAGTGGCATTTTTGACATTTTCGGTATTTATTGTGTATGAATGACATTTCCAGCGTTTATTTTCGGCAAGTTTCTAATTAAAAGCAGCATGAAAGTGAGTCTCCAAGTGTTTCCTTTCCCAGTTGAAAGAGCTTGTGTTTTATTTTTAAATCAGCATTTTCCATGAAGGAAAAAAACACACATTTGGTTTTGAGTACATTTAGAATGATGTTCTCTAAGCAACAATTCTCAAACTGTATTCTATTATAATTTATGGAAAACCTGGGGGAAAGTGTTGCTGACTTCAGTAGGATATTAATTAAGTTGTTGCAATGTCACCTTTCCAATATGCACAAGATGCCCAAAGCACTTCACAAAAATGAAAATGATGGGAGTCCACTGAAATCAACAGAAGTACTCCTGAGTAAGTTGTTTGACTACTGGTACATAATTAAGGCTGTAGCAATCCAAGTCCCTTGTAGCTGGGAGTAAGCCCAATTGAACTGAATGGGATTTACTTAGTAAGATACAGGATTATACTAAGAAGGAATGCTTCATAAAAATCACCATATGGTGAACTGCCAATTTCTGATAAGGCAGAACAATGTGCAACACAGCCATTTACCAGTTATACTGAAGTCAGTTATGTGTTGCAGTGGAAATCTCTGCAGTTCCTTGTGCCAGCATTACACAGACTGATTTATTTATTTATATCTTGTTAGTAGTCAAAAATTCTAGGTTCTTTTACAGATATCTTGTTGCAATGGCCCAAGAATCCCTGCAGAAATTATTTCATTGAGTCTCTTATTTTAGATGGTAGAGGGTTTTCAGAAAATAATCGGCTCTGGAAAAACTTTCTGTGGACAGGGCAGGTGGCAGGAAAAGGGAATTACTACAGCTTGCTGTTGTAGCGATTCAACCTCACCTCTAAGAAATCTACAGAAACAGAAAACTCTGCACCCTCCCAGAGCTTACAGTGTTCCAGATTCTATGCTTATTTGGTCATTTGAATGCACACCAATTTTAAAAAGCCCTTAATACAGGCTTCCTCAAATTTGGCCCTCCAGATGTTTTGGGACTACAATTCCCATCATCCCTGACCACTGGTCCTGCTAGCTAGGGATCATGGGAGTTGTAGGCCAAAAACATCTGGAGGGCAGAGTTCGAGGAAGCCTGCCTTAATACGCTGGTAGCAGCAAGTCGAAAATGCAAGAGAAAATGTAAGTGTTCTTTATGGCCAATAAGTGACAGAGGACCAATTTTCTGCCTTCTGTTTATGTAACTCAGGCAAGTGAATCTGTGAACACAGTGGAAGTTAACCATGTAAGGCACAGGAGAAGCCTGATATGGCAAGTTGCTATGAAATATTTTTTAAAATACTTTTGTTGATTAAAATGACCAGCTTAATGAAAATTAATTAATTTCTTAATTATACACAGTGCAATTTTGCAGTTTAGGTGTAATTGGTGAGAATGTTATGTGCAGATCAAGTTGAGTGTACAAGTGCATGCCAATCACACAGTGACGGCAACATCAGCTGTTGACTTGAAAGGATAAAACAAGCTGCCACAGATTAAATACCACAGACAGAGCTTTTCTTATCACCTCACCTGAAATCCAATATTTTTCCAATGAACCTTGAAACACATTCCACTGCGAGTTATCAAATAATGAAATTGACAGGCCCTTCGTGTATTTCAAATCCTTCAACAGAGAAGCTGCTTTGGAGTCATTCCTGAATCATTCTTCAGCTGTGCTGTGTGCATGTAATTTATTTATTTCAACATTATTTTAAGTTGTCTTCTCAACCAAAAGATGGCACTTGAGTGGTGGTGTTGGCATCCGTCTGCCTCAAGAAACCATGGAGTGAGCTTGCAGGGGTGAAGTCAAACCACTAGAGAATCACAGCACCTGCTGTGGCTGCAGATACCAGTAACTTGTAACTGCTGCCTCCCATGTTGTTTTTGCTGCAATAGAAGCACTGAAGTTACATCTCGGAGGCACAAGCCTGGGCAGTATGTATGGAGGTCCTGGTCTGCCCAGACCACGAGACCCCGTTTTGCTATGCTGATGTGGTCCAAAGGAAAGCAGAGCAACAACAACAATCTTTATTATGGTCTATAGACCCATCAATTCGTTACAAAGCAATACCCAATTTGAACAACCAGCCTTTACACAAGCATTTTGTTCACACTTAAAATAGGGATCATTGGTTCTAGCGACCACTGATAAAAACTTTGCCACTGCTAATGTTCTGGCATTTGTCCGGTCTTCCGGTAGGAACCTGACATTGCAATCCTCTGATTTTCCTGGGATCAGAACTAGCAGGGGTGAAATCAGTTCAGTCCTGGCTTGCTCGAACAATATATTGTCAAAAGGAGGTGTATAAGATGCTATTCAACCATCTTAGGGACTCCTCTCTGGATTTATGGAGGGTTTACTCCTTAGCCTTTTCTCTTCCCGAAGGTGTCCGCCCTCCAAATATTTGTAGAGTTCACTGCTCCCCTTGGTTTTCTGGGAACTATGAAATGAAAGGGAAGGCAAGTAGAGCACAAATAGTGGAAGACTGAACACATACATATTAGGGCAACGACAATGATGAATCTTACTTGCCAGTGTTATCCAGCAGAGCTCCTAGGTAAAGGTAAAGGGACCCCTGACCGTTAGGTCCAGTCACAGACAACTCTGGGGTTGCAGCACTCATCTTGCTTTACTGGCTGAGGGAGCCGGCATACATCTTCTGGGTCATGTGGCAGCGCACGGAAACGCCTACAGGTGGTTAAAGATTGTAATCTGGCCAAGATAGAAAGGCAACGGAACCATTGTTTTGCTGACTAAATCACTTGAGATCTGCTCCAGTTTACACTTGTAAAACATACCAGAGCTGGGGGATGCTGTGGCAGCTTGCTTTGCTGGAAACTATCGGTCCTGAGAACATGGACAGACTTCAAAGTAAGGCCACCCACAGGGATGCCATAATGGCTGCTTAAAGCAGCAAGATCAGGCATGTCTAATTGTATCGCAGAGGAAGTCCTGAAGGAGGCTGTGGTGAGGCCCTTATTAAAAGGTATCTCTCCTTGACCCCGGCAGAACTAATAACTATTGCCCTATATCCAGCCTTGTAAACCTTGGTAAGGTGAACATGTGATGCAGCTCCAGGATTTGCTGAGCCAAACACTATTTGGATCCATTTCCAGACTGGTTTTAGGTCTGGTCTGGGAACTGCCTAGGTTGCCTTGGGTCACCTGGGTTGAGGGATGGACTGGGGAAGTGTTACTTACTGCATTAGAAACTGTTCGTTGTACTTGCATTTACATATTTCTACGTGGCATACATAAAATGTTAAGAAATGTTCAAAGAACAAGAACAATTAAAATTCATAGAAACAGAAAATGACTTTCAAAAGAAGAGCAGGATACAAATACATTATGGATTATATGAGCTCAATGTGGTTGTTGGAAAAGCTACATACAAATATCAAACCAAGCCAAATGTAACCTGCACCAATGACAGTCAAAACTAGGGACGGTGTACAGCAGAGCTTTCCAAACGTTTCATGTTGAAGATACACTTTTTAGACATGCATCATTCTGCCACCATAACCAGTTCTGTCATGTCTGCATAAACTTGTTTGTTGGTCCTCATCCAGCTCATACCTTCATTCCCACATATCCTCAGAGAATCCTGATAAGAAAGGATTTCAAAAGAAACACTGCCTTTTTAAGACCTGCATATTGATTACGATATTGACACCATACTGCTGGCTTCCTTATGATATTTCCCAGCCGTTGCATGTAGATATTAAAAAGTACCAGGAACAAGATGGCACTGGGAGATACTCCGCATGTCAGAGCCCATGGGAGAGAGTAGCAGACACTTGGTGCTACTTTCTGGTAGCTAGCTACTGCAAAGTAGTATCCCCCCTCCCAAATTAAAGTAAACTGGCAGTCTAGGAAGATTAGATGGTTCTATTGCATCAAATACCTCTGGGAGGTTTTTGAATATTAGCATGGTCACACTCCTGCCCAGTTCCACACAAGGATCATCAGCTAGGCAGTTCAGTCATTAAACTCACTCTGAATTAATGTTTCCCAAAGGGGGCTGTGGGATTAGCAGGGTGACGAGGCAAGCGAGTGGCAGAGAGGTGCTGGACGTGTAAAAGACTATCAAGGCACATAGTGAGACCATTGATTCCATGCTGGTGAGGCTAGCTGACCTCTCGGAAAAGCAAAAATATGACCTGCTCCTGTTAGGCAAAGATCAGAAGACGACCCGGATGGTCGCCAGATTCTGTGTTCAGATCTGCAGGCATAGACGTTCCCCTGATCTAAACTAGTTCGTTAGAAAATCCCTAAACCTGGTTCCGCGAGCGACCCAGGGTCAATTCTCTGCGGTAGCTTATCTTAAAGTTTTTAAGTATTTATATGCTTATTGCATTAATAAACATTAAATTTACTGTTGTACAATGTTTTATATGTATGTTTTGTCCTCCGGGATTGTTCCCCCAAATGTGTTTTTATAAGCTGGTCTCCGACCGTAATAAATTATTCATTCATTCATTCATTCAAGACTATCAAGACTTTGAAAAGCTGGTATCACCAGATTGAGTTCATCGATTTTGTTGAATTAATTAAACTAAATCATTTTTAATGGCTTTGGAATAAATGTGCAATTAATTGCTACCGATAGCTATAGATTTACCTTGAGGCTTAATTTTTTTCTTGTTTTATTACAAGCTGTGAAGGCATAATATAATGTATAGTTATTAGGCCTGAATTCCAATCAAAATCGAGATTCAGCTGAAAACCAGAATTGCAGCTCCAAATCAAATACAGTGGTACCTCGATTTACGAAGTTAATCCGTTCCGAAGAGGCGCTCGTAAGTTGAAATCTTCGCAAGTCGAAGCCGCCATCTCGGAATGGGAAAAAAATTCGTACGCCGAGAAAAGCGCATTAAAATCTTTGTAAGTCAAGGTATCGTGCCACCGCTTTCACTTTGGAAGTCAAAAATTTCGGAAGCGGTGGCCATTTTTTCACTTCCAGAGGTCATTCGGAAGTCAAAAAATGCGGAAGTCGAGTCGCTCGTAAGTCGAGGTACCACTGCACTGAACATGTTATTATTTCCTTGTATGTAGAACATAATGAAATACTAGCAGAGTGACAATCAAATATTTGGGGAAACAAGATATAAAATAAGATGCAGAAGGGCAAAGGTCAAGAGAACTTTACAGGAATTACATTTCCACATTTATTACTACAAAGTATTTCAAAATGATCTAGGAATTTTCCATTAAAACAATACCCTAAACCTTCTAAATACATTATCAGGTGGGAGTTTATTGTGCAATCAGTGCTGCTCATGCATGCATTAATATTATTTTGGCAGCATCTGCACAACAGCGATGCTATCAAAATTCCAGCCCATGCTTTTTAATTTTTTTAAAATCTGGAATTCCCCTTTATAATAAAATAAATAAATAAAATAAAATCCAGTAAATTAAAATAACCTGTTATATATCTACTACACAGGAACTGCTGATGTGTAAACTTGTTAGCATTTTTATGTTTATATTTGATGGGCAGTTTCGTCACGTGTGTGGTAAAGTTTCAGCACCCCCACTTCCATTTGCTTCCTTCCTTGAGCACAGCCCTAGCTATTTTGTTTCTGAAAGCACAAACAATAGGAACACACCTCTCTTTAACAACCTGCACAGGCTGTAGGCATGCTCAACAACTGATTAGGATGAGCTGTTCTCTCAAGATGTCCATCTAGTTACATAGGAGAGACTACATTAGAGACTGTCTTCTTGTGCTAGAGTGATAAACAAGATATTATCTAAACCATTAGAACCAAAACTATAAAATAATCAACAAGCCCAGTGCATGTACTGCAACTGCAACTAAACTGACAATGGGGAGGGACAAAAACAAACATCTGTGGATGTGTTTCATCAAGATCTCCCCAGTGATGTGGATGCCAAGCGGCAGAACAGCAATATATAAGACGGGGGGGGGGGGGACACACACCAAGGAATGCATAGAAGCTAGCATGCACACACACAAAAACAGATCTTATTCAGAAAAAGACACTTCACACCACCAAACTGGCATCCTGAGAAGGTGAATTTTGGTGGGTCCAAGTAGAGTCCACAACTGCTTTTCTATGAGCCTGTTTTTGTAACTATGCACATGTAATGTGGCCAGAATCACAACTGAACACATGGTGAATGAATGGCACAACAGCTTCACCAGAAGTGAATCTACTCTGCCCACACTGTCAACATAGAAATTTGGTCATGGAAACTGATGTTTCAGTGAAATGTCCCTTACGCAATAGTTCCAGCAAGAGCAACATGGGGAGATGCTAAGTGGCAATTTTCAATTTTCATTTGTATTAATAAATTTATATTCGTTTGCAGCATTTTCTTTTGAAAAATACCAGCTATGAAACCTAGCCATAACAGAGGACAACACCCAGAAATTTCATATAGAATTAACAAGTGAGACTAGCAACAACAACGACAAAAGTTACAGCAGAGGCAGGGTTTATTGGATTATTGTTATTCTTTTAATTAGTGCAAACGGCAGAGTCCCCCCAAACATGCTGATATCATCTTCTTGTTTCTCCCTGCCATCTCTGACTGTACTGGGGAACTGAGTGATTAGGAGTGATGGGATATAATACAAAATTACAAATCATCAGTACCATACAATTATCTGTTATTTACCTGGCACTCAGGTTGAATCCCCCTGTGTCTACCACCAAATGATGTAACGTGGCCAATCATGAGTTTGGTTTGACAGAAGACCTTGTAGGGTACTGGCACCTGTCATAAATTCAGTCTTGTCGTGCTTCAGATTAACCCTAGGATCAGGCTGCCTGTGTTCAACAAATATCTTGACTTAAAAGGAAATAGCATGTGTTGTTTTTGTTCTTCATTTGTTTCCAGTTTTAAAAAAAAACAACATGAAAGGGAAATACTCTCTGCTTGACACGGTCATTAAATGTCGAAGGCAGGGAACATTTTCACAGCAGAGGCTTTCATGAATCCACCTAAGTTTGTTTTCCCAGGATGTACATTTCCATTTCAAATGCCTTTTCTTCTTTCTCTACTGTATTGGCCACCATAAGAGCTGCAAATGTGATTTAAATGTCTCTTACCAAGGGGAGCATATGAACACCTTTTCTCATATCCATAGTTTGAAAAAACTTGGACAAAAGGCACACATAGAGAAAAGTTTTATTGAAATAGCTCAATTTTTTAAAACAAATTTCTCATCAGGTGCTAAAGTATAGTAATTCATGGGAACTACTTTTTATGGACTGGTTCTGTTGACTTCAGTGGGCCAACATATATCAAAGATGATAAAAGATACGGAAACCAAGCCTTATGAGAATGGTTGAAGGAGTTGGGTATGTTTAGCCTGGGAAAGAGGAGTTTGAGAAGAGGTATGATAGCCATCTTCTAATATTTAAAGGGTTGTCACAAGCTCTGGAGGGTAGGACCAAAACCAATGGATTCAAGTTAACAGAAAGGAGATTCTGACTAAACATCAGGAAGAACTTTCTGACAGTAAGAACTTTCTGACACTGTTCAACAGTGGAACGGTGTGGACTCTCCTTCCTTGGAGGATTGAAAGCAGAGGTTCAATATTATCGGTATATATGATCTAGTCGATATTCCTGCAGGGGGTTGGACTAGATCACTGTTGGGGTCCCTTCCAACTTTACAATTTTATGATTTTACGATATAGTAAAAAAAGGACATCAAATACTGAGAAGCAGAACATTGCAACCTGGCCCTTGATATTGGGAAACTGGCATGGGATGTGGCCTGAATGCTTTACAGTATTTTATTCCTAAATTTTGCAGCTTTCTCCAACTCACGTTGGCAAGTGATTTGCAAATCTCTCCTGAGATGAAAAGAAATGAAAGGATTTCCTGAAAGCAGGGCTCCCCCTAGAGGCTGATTAGAAGGAAGGCCAAAATGGAGAGCAATATGAAATTGTTACTTCTTTTTTCACATGATTGCACACATTTCCTCCCCTTTTTCCCTTTTATATGTTCTAATCTAGATCAGGGACAGGGAAGCTATAGCCCTCCAGATGTTGCTGGATTTCAATTCTCACCATCCCTATTGGCTATGCTGGCTGGAGTTGGTGAGAGTAGAAGCCAAGCAACATCTGGAGGGTCCACAGGTTTTCTCATCTTTATAATAACAGAAAAGTCATACTTCAGAAACATTTGAGCTGCAGTATTTAAGGGGCCCTTCTTGCATCTTGCATCTTGCCAGAGATAACAGCAGCCCCCCTTTTATAATTTCCTGCCCCCAGAATTTACTTTCAGTGCTGAGTTTCAGATATCAGCTCAAGACATCTATTCCCCCCAGACCCTGACACTATACTGGGGCCTGTCAGCATGATTATTTGCTGCAGCCATTGGTATTTGTTAGGGATTCTTATATTGTTGGTGTCAAAGCTTGTTTCATGGGATGTTAAAGACAGCTGTTTTATATTGCACTGTTGTTGTAATGTTGCAAACTGCCCTGCGGCCTTTGATTATTTATTTTCTATTTAAAATTCGATTATGGTAATAACAATGATGATGATGATATGCCTCAATTACGAAACCAAAACACAGCCATCCTTCATCAGCCAAAACAGAGCCATCCTTCACACTTCTCTGAATTTTGCCACGCAGTTCTGCCACCTTGTCTCACACAGAAGGGGGTGGACCCTCCCAGCTCTCACCTGGGAGCTTCTCTTTCTTCTCCCAGCTTCCCACCCTGGGAGATGTTCCCTTCCCTGCCTCTCACACAGGCTCTTTCACCAACCATCCACCCCCTTCCTGTGTGTACCCTCATTAACACAGAGTAGAGGACAAAAGATGCAGGGTTCTACATGTGTTTTACACAACAGTACACCAGAAAGTACAGTGCTATATGGCATAGCAGGAGTAGTTAATGTTTCTAAACATTCAGGACTCGTCGTTAAAGTACTTCAGTCCCAATGCTCTGATTTTCCTGACAAAAGGTGATCCTGCACTAGCGTGGAACAGCCAGCAAGGGGCAGGAGAGAGTACATGCTGCTCAGCTCTTACAAAGAGACTTCCAAAGGCATTATCAACTGAAACGTGGAAGAACTACAGCACTAGTGGGTACAGGTGTAGGGATGTCCTCCTGGCTAAGGACAGCCACAGGCAGCTCTCTGCCTTGATCCACAAATCTGTTTTATTTATTCCATTATATTCTGCCCAATGGCCAAAGTGGCTTTTAAGCACTTTAGGAGCATAAAACTAATGACCCCAAAATAACAATGAATGATCACATATAATTCTATCAATGCATTAAAGTAAGCACCCACAATTAAAGTGTGCAACAAAAGAAGCCTGTTAAACATTAAACTGGTTAAAACAGCAATTAAAAGCAGGAGCTACAGATAAGGAGATCAGAAGAATGTTTGTCTAAACAGGCGCGTCTTCAATAATTCCTATGCAATGTTGGCACAGTGGTTTCGGGTGTGATGTGCATGCGTTTCGTTTGCAACACCAGAGTAACAATTGATGTAAACAGCCAGAATTGTCCACTTAAATAGAAGACAGGAGAAGAAACAGCAGACAAGAGAAAGATGGTGGATTCCACTACAAGCTGCACTGCTTTGTGTCATTTTTGCAATACCAGCCTTTCTCGGAAAGAGCCTTAAGTATAACAGTCTGGCTAAGCAAAACACAGTAAGTGGGATATAAAAATGGTTTGTGATGTTGAGTGCTTTGATCAACTCGTTTTTGATCTCTCTCCACCTGTAAAGTCTCTGTGCAGAATCAGGCTGTTGCCCCCAAACTGGCAGACTGGAAATGTGAAGACTGTGCAGATGCCATATTAAGAGTTAATCCAAACCAAATGTTTCAGTGCACATTTGAGGTTCAGATCATGAGTCTTAGATCCTGAGTAACACATATGAGACTGTGTGAAACCTGTTTTCTATTTATCCTGGGTGGAAAAACTGGGATCCATTATTAGTCTGAGACCATCCCCAAACTTTTTGTTGGTGTCTGCCTGTCTCAAGAGACAATGGAGTGGGCCTCTGGGGGTAAAGTCAAACTGCTGAAGAATCACAGCTCCTGCTGTAGCTGCAAAGACCAGTAACTCATAACTTCTGCCTCCCATGTTCGCAGCAAGCCTGGGCAGTGTGTAGGGAGCTCTTGGGCTGCCCAGACAACAAGACCCCACCCCACCCCGTTCTCAGCCACACTCATGTGGTCCAAAGGAAAGCAGAGCTGGAAGGAGGCATTTAAGACACCATCCAACCCTCTTAGAGACTCTACTCCAGATTTATGTAGGGTTTACCCCTCAGCTTTTTCTTCTGAAAATATCCTGCAAGGCAGTGGGTAACCCCCCAAACCACATGAATTTTATTTCCCCCCAAGAGCAGCAGTGCCTCTCATCAGCTAATTATTTCTCCTTGGAAATATGGTAGGACTTTCTTAGTAATCAATCAAAACGATCACATGAATTTCAAATATATATATAAAATAAAAAAAAATTGTCCAGTAGCACCTTAGAGACCAACTAAGTTTGTTCTTGGTATAAGCTTTCGTGTGCATGCACACTTCTTCAGATACTGAATTTCAGTCAGGCTCCAGTTACAGGTGGGTAGCCGTGTTGGTCTGCCATAGTCAAAACAAAATAGAAAATTCTTTCCAGTAGCACCTTAGAGACCAACTGAGTTTGTTCTTGGTATGAGCTTTCGTGTGCATGCACACTTCTTCAGATACTGAATTTCAGTCAGGCTACTGGACTTCTTCACATACACACTTGACCATAGCAGGGTCTGAACTATGCAGCCATTCCCTAACTAGTGCCCCCAGGATTGTGGCCTTAGTTGCAAAATAGTTGGTCGCAACATTTCCCTGCAATGGGCTCCATTATGGACATAGAATGTGAATAAGAAAGACGCTCACATCATCAAATAAAACACAGAAGCTCAAAGCAGTGAGGGTGGAACAAAGGTAGACCAAATACTATTGACTCAAGAGGAAAAACTAAGAGAATCTGCTTGCTGATGCTCCGAGATGTGTCACATTGGTGCTTAAGAATCCAGTTTTCCATTTTCCTTTTAGCCTTGGCATTGATTGAGATGTCCACATGGAGAAATGGCGATTAATAGTGGGATTTGTCTCCACTCCTAGCTGCTCTCTCTGCTAGACGCTGCAACTCCTTCTCAATCAAAAACCAAAGGAAACAGAGGAGCGCTCGCTAGAGAAAGTAGTCTTGATCCTTAACCAGGCCTGCTGTTCCTGGGCATGCTCAGAAGCATTATTTCCTGTTGAGCAACACTGGGCCTTGAGCTTCCTCTACTTCCTGAATGGAACTGGGCGCCACAGGAAACTACAAATTCCACGTTGCTCAGCAGGAAATGATGCCCCAGAGTGACTTGATTCACGTGGAATTGGTTAGGCGATGGCAGCAGAGCCAGTAAAAGTCTTGTCGCGCGCCCAGATTTCTGCTGATTTTTCAGGCAGCATACCCAGCAAAACAGATCTTGAAATCATGCGGCCAGCTTCAGAGCAGTATTCCAAGAAGGTGACCACACAAGAAATTGTTTAAAAGGCTGCACTGTTGAAAAAGCATTCTGTGTGCCCACACTGCACAAACAGGCTTGAACTTTTTGCTTTATCCTGAGGATTGAGACACAACAATCCAATTGCTGTGAGCTGAAAAAGCACACTGGGTACTGGCATGCAAATGGCCAAAGCAGGCATCCCGCTTTGCCCAAGAGTTCCCACGTCTGAAAAAATGTAGACATTTATCAAGCTCCGTGTCCTCAGGCAGCCTCAACAGATGTGCCATTCTGTAGATGGTTTAATTTTGAAAAAAGAAAAAAAAAGTCTTGCTGAAATCCAGGCCAGAGTGAAAACAAACTTCATCTCCAAACACAATTTGTGGTGTTTGTCACGGAACCCCCTAATGTCATATACGTGAATGGAAAATGAAGCAGAACTATAAATACAGAAGGCATTGCTTAGCAATCCACTGTAAATTTTTTACATTACCTTAAAGGCAAACAGATGTTTTCCAATAAACAATTGTTTTCTTCCCATTTGCTTTCTTTTACTGTTCGCTTCTTAATTTAAAATGTTATTGCGGGGTGGTGGGAGGAAGAGTTCCTAAGGGTTTCTAGTCAGAGTACCAAATAAATTAAAATAAAAAATGTGGAGATGAGGTACTACAGTGGAAGGAAGTGGAGGGGGAAGAATTTACAGCTTGTTCGCCTCACGAGAGAACTGTGGAATATAGCGCTATTGCCAAGTAGGGAGGGTTAGGCCTTTTTAACTGGAACAACTCATGTTGGCAGAAGGGCATCAGCTTGTGAATTTCACAGAGTTCTCCCTACATGCAGTTCACATTTCACTCGCTACGAATGCTGGGGTGCGAGGGCACATTTATTTATTTATGGCATTTATATCCTGCCTTTCTTCTGCAGAACCTAAAGCAGCATGTGTGATTTCATGAGGGGGTCTTCTATTTAGGCACTGACTAGACTTGGGCTTGCTTTACTTCAGCAGCACCCACTCAAAGAGTCACGTAGGTGGGAAGTTTTTAATGACTGATGTTTTAATGTATTTTTAATCTTTTGCTGGAAGCCACCCAGAGTGGCTGGGGAAACCCAGCCAGATGGGCAGGGTATAAACAACAACAACTGTAGCCTTGAGGTGACTCCTCAGCAAACCTGTTCTGTGGTGGGCCCCTTCTCATGTAGCCTGTTTTATAGACAACCCCCCTCTCTCTGAAGGGCTATCAGAGGGCAGCCCTCTATTGAAAGGAACCCTATATTTGAAGTCACAGGCTTCATCACTATGGATATAGATATTTCTATGTAAATACAGATAAAAAAGGTAAAGGACCCCTGACAGTTAAGTCCAGTCACAGACGACTCTGGGGTTGCAGCGCTCATCTCGCTTTACTGGCTGAGGGAGCCGGCGTTTGTCCACAGACAGCTTCTGGGTCATGTGGCCAGCATGACTAAGCCGCTTCTGGCGAAACCAGAGCAGCGCACGGAAACACCATTTACCTTCCCGCCTAGGGTTGCCAGGTGTCCACTATTTGAGTGGACAGTCCACTTTTTTCACATTATGTTCACTATTTTTTTCCCACAAAATAGTGGACATTTTTTTATTCAAAAGCTTTATAATGAAATGGTATTTTAATACATGTTAAAATGTTTGTAAGAAAATATATAATTTAATTTCATCCCCCCCCCCCCCGCTTGTCCGCTATTTTGGGGAAGCAGACCTGGCAACCCTATTCCCGCCGGAGCGGTACCTATTTATCTACTTGCACTTTTTTGGCGTGCTTTTGAAATGCTAGGTTGGCAGGAGCTGGGACCGAGCAACGGGAGCTCACCTCGTCACGGGGATTCAAACCGCCGACCTTCTGATCAGCAAGCCCAAGAGGCTCATTGGTTTAGACCACAGCGCCACCCACGCTACACATATAAATACACATATAAATTTGCACATGCAGATTTTACATCACCCAGTGATGTAGCCAGGACAGCAATTTTTGATAGATCTAAGGCAGAAACCTGGTGTTGTTTTTTGCAAGCATGGGAGCAGGAGCCAATTGCAAAAGGTACATAACTAAGCACACCCACACCCACCCACCCACCAACAACCTGGGGAGGGGGGACTTGCCTCAACTGGCCAAAAAGCAATAAAATAAAATAAAATAGCCAACGAAGCATTTCTTTTTCTTCTCTTGGTTAACTAGCAACCTTCTTGGCATTGTGCTTATCCTTTCTCGCTGACTGCATTGCCAGTTTTAACTTGGGTACTAGGACAATAAATCTTGCAACTTCAATAGATAGCTGTGTGGGCTCAGGCCTCAGAGCCAGGTCGTTAATTTCCCTCTTTTGGCTTTAGGTTTTCTTCAGATGTTGGCAGTTTTGGAAGCAAGGGTAGCAAAGCATGGTGAATGGCATTTCATTCTATACGACATCTACTTTTGGCATGCAGCTGAGCTGTAGGATCTCACCAGGCTCCCTTTAACTCTCTGCTGGCACACAGAACGGGCCCCAGTTATCAGTGCCCCTCATGGGAATTGCACAAGCATGCTTCACATTAGCTAACTTTCCTAAAATCTCTGTTGAGAATATTTCCAATAGGGAGCCTTGTGATCTCCAGTCACATGGAGTGATTTGGGGAGGGGAGGTTTGCAGGTTTCCAACAAGAAGAATTTATTGTGGGCCAAAGTTCTGATTCTGGAAGTGGCAAAAAGCCCAATCAAATTTGGACAGTACTTGGTGCCTGCCTCTCTGCTCTTTCACCCATTCTTCCAATGTCAGCTAAACCTTCCTGTGGAGAAATACCAGCAAAACGTTGCCAGCATAACTCTTGAAGTTCACAGACTTTCCCACATTCTTATTTTTTAGAGTATAGGTCAATCATTTCTCCACCAAGCAGATGCAAAGGAGTGGAAAGCATCCACATATCTGGCAATAAGAATTTTGGATGGCATTTAAATTTCTGCCATATTTCTTGTTTGTTTGTATGTTAGCTTGCTTGTTTCTTCATCGTGAAATGAAGGTTGCTGGAGTTCACTTCGTTGTCTCAGTGCAATTACATAGATGGGACCGACACCTTCCAGGCAGCCCTGGAGAACATTCCAGAGAGCTCTAGAAAGTGTAAAGAGTTTAGCTCCAACCTTCAAGAGGCTGCCCATGTATGCATTACACCAACACCCCAAAGAATCACCAGGAAAAAAGGACAGATGGGAGCACAGATGTGCATAAAATTTGCATGATAGTTTAGATGTTATTTAGAAATGTTTAAGAGAAATACAGTACAACTCGATATAATGGCAAAGGCTGCCCAAGTGACCTGTGGACCTGCTCAATCTGCTCCAGTTGCAACTTCAAGGCCCTTCTTGGTCTTGCTTCTGAGGGTTCTTTATCTTTCAACTGGACCTGGAATTAACCCTTCAAATAGAGGACTGATCTCTGTAAAGTAAGATATATGGCCTCCCTACCACATAGCAGACTTGGGACCCGGGTGGCGCTGTGGCCTAAACCACAGAGCCCAGGGCTTGCCAATCAGAAGGTCGGCGGTTCGAATCCCCATGACGGGGCCAGAAACACAGACTAACACCACAGTATTCCCTAGTATGGCCTAGTTTAGTTATGATCTGTCAGTATCTGACCACCTCCATCCTTGATGCATCCCGCAGTGTGATGACCACGATCCAAACTAAGTGCATCAGTAGAGCATGATGCCTGAGCCAATAATATAATATAGGTGGAATGATCCCATCAAGCATTCAAAGGCATGGATCTCTGATGAGGATAAAACACTTACTAAGTAAGATGCACTCAGGCATCCAATACTTAAAAAGCTGGTTCACGGTGTAGAATCTGGGTTTATTTACAGAAGCAGGGTGGGCAAGCTGCAGCCCTAGAGCCTGCAAGCTATCAGTTCTGACCTCTGACAACAGCAGAGATCTGTCCCTACTGGGGGGAGGAGAGGAGGGGATGAAAGAGAAAGAGGTGGGTGGAGAAAGGGAGAGGGAGAGGGGAAGAAAGAGGGAGGGGGAGGAAGAGGGAGATGAAGAACAGGTGTCAAAAAGTTAGGGATGGAAAGGGGGCATCCATATGCAAGATGAATCATTATATGATCAAAAACTAGAATCAACTTGCAGTAATCTGGCCTATTATAAATAGGTGCTTCTGCTTTGAATACAGACCCCAATTAAATACAAATTCTTGAAACTTCTAGAAAAGCTTCTGTCTTAGTTTCACATGATTTCTCTAAAATTGCTAAGCACATTCGGGAGAACCATTTGACAAAGACAACCAGCCACGTGACATCTTGTAACTTGGAAAAAACATGTGTGTATTTTGGAGAAACTATGTAGTAATGTACGGAACCAGTAGTAATGTACGGAAGTGAGAGCTGGACCATAAAGAAGGCTGATCGCCGAAGAATTGATGCTTTTGAATTATGGTGCTGGAGGAGACTCTTGAGAGTCCCATGGACTGCAAGAAGATCAAACCTATCCATTCTCAAAGAAATCAGCCCTGAGTGCTCACTAGAAGGACAGATCCTGAAGTTGAGGCTCCAGTACTTTGGCCACCTCATGAGAAGAGAAGACTCCCTAGAAAAGACCCTGATGTTGGGAAAGATGGAGGGCACAAGGAGAAGGGGACGACAGAGGATGAGATGGTTGGACAGTGTTCTCGAAGCTACTAACATGAATTTGGCCAAACTGCGAGAGGCAGTGAAGGATAGGCGTGCCTGGCGTGCTCTGGTCCATGGGGTCACGAAGAGTCGGACACGAATGAATGACTGAACAACAACATGTTTCTAATGCGTACTGGATCTGCCCATAACAGGCAATCTAATCCTTGGCATGTTTACACAGAAGTAAGTCCTTGATGTATTTTCCAGAGCCCCTTTTCCAGAAATCTAACTAGACTACTTTTTAATGCTTCAAAACCAAAGGAAATACAAGTCTCCGGTTAAACTTTTATAATACTAGGTAGACACAGGCCATGGTATAAGAAGTCTTGCAAAATTCCCAGCTAGTTCTTGGGCTTGAACAGCCAGTTTGAGATCAAGAAACTTCACTTACGAATTTCCTGATGAGGTCTCACTCTTCGCTCCACAGAATAAAATGTTAATTGAAAACATTAAAACCCACTTTATGTCCTAGCTAGAAGAAGTGGTTTTCCTGGGATGGTTTAGGCATAACTTGGGTTCAAAAGAAGATGGCATATACCCAAGGGCCTTCAAAGCTAGATACGTACATCATACTGATTTTAACAGTGACTTCTTACCCCATTTGTAGAAGGTCTCATACACCCCCATTTCAAGCTCCTGGCATTAGTCTGGCTCACCAGCTTCCATTTTTCACACTGTTATTTCATTGGATTGTATTTTCCTGGCTACTTTCTTTATTGCCTGTTTTAAGAAGAATGTGAACTCAGTAACATTCTAATTCCAGCCAGTCTTTCCAACCACAATTTTAAAGTAAATTTAACATAAGACTTGATGGAAAGGGATACAGCTCAATATTTACACCAGTCTGCACCCACTTAGGAGTTGACCCAAGACATTTCACCTATACAAAAATCACTGTCCTTTCTGTGCTTGGAAGCTGTGGTTTCTACAAGACAAACGGTGCTCGCCCCGTCCCCGTCCCCCTGGTGCCATTCACAGGGCAGAGTGTAAATACCAAAGCCATGCATAGAAATGGGCACAGATGGACTTTTGTATGATAAACTAATAAACATAATCCATTTTTGTCCCATGTTACTAAGCAAAATCAATTCACACTACATTCACAGTTTTTTTTCTGTTCCTTTTTTTTTTTTTTTACACATTGATGATATTTTGTGGTCAAATCATAAAGTGAATCAATGAAACCAGGAGGGCTGCAATCCTAAGCACATTTTCTTGGGAGAAAGTGAACTCTGTGGGACTTGCTTCTGAGCAAACATACCTAGGATTAGATTGCATGTTATGGGCAGATTCAGAATGCATTAGAATGTATTAAGTTTCCCTCCATATGCAAATAAACTGCTAAAGCGGGGGTAATTCTCATTGGTACCACAATGGAGGAGAAAGTGTTAACCCTCCCCTTTTACCCCCCCCCCCATGGTCCCAAACCTGCTCGGGCTGCCCCATAGCTGCTATTTACATTTTTAAAGTGCCATTTTAATTGCAATCACAAAATGAATGCCACATCTAGTTTGCCTTTAGCACACCTGGTTGGCAGAGGTTTTCCAAGCTCGTGTTATTTATTTTTATTTATTTGTTGCATTTATATCCCACCTTCTTCAAGGAGCTCAAAGTGGCTTTCTCCCTCCTCATTTAACAAGAATCCTGTGAGGTAGGTTCGGCGGAGGGGAAGCAACTGGCCCAAGGTCACTCAGTGAGATTCATGGCTCAGTGGAGATTTAAACCCAGGGCTCTGGCATCTTGGAAGGGCCACCCCACTCTGGGTCCCTTTTAATTCCTCCCCACCCCCACCCCCATGCACTGCAGTGCTCTGAGCAGCACCAATCAATCGAGCTTAGCTGCTTTTTAATTTCCCACAATGCCCTGACGTATGGCCTTTGTGAGGCATCGTGGGAAATTTAAATAGCAGCCCTTAGCTACAGAACAATGTCACTGGCTATGAGCAGTAGCAAAAAGCTTGCTAAGGCTCTCCAACAGGGCTGGGGACCTATCAAGAATGAATTTTGCCCAACTCTCTCTCTCTAATCTGGACTTGGCTCTGGTTGGCCTACAATGCCACTTTGTATTGGATCCGTGCCAATAAATAGTTTCATGTGAATTTCCAGTGCAATAGGATTGCAAAACACAACAACGACAACAATATCATAGTGGAAAAAGGTTAAAATGAATCTAAACAGAATCATGGTCACAAGGGATTATATTCTGAAATGTGTAACTTTACTGCCCTCTCCTGGCTATATTTATTACATAATGTTAACAACTTACACATTTCCGGAATCTACCAGTTCTTGCTGAGTTTTTCATTTCTCCTTTAAATAACTTTGTTTCCTGTTTGTTTGTTTGTTTTTTTACTAAATATTTTCTAGTTTTAGAATCTCACCTATGGTTCTAGTATTGTATCATGCAAAGCGATATAATTATTTTTTTTATAAACAAAATGGTAAGAATCCTACAAAGATTGGCTTATTTTTCCACATCTCTTTTATATGTTAACTTGCTAATGTACATTTGTGAATCACCATGCTTGAACTGAACAGTGGTAAATCTACTTATATTTATTTAAAGCACTTTTACTCACCTCTTCAATCCAAAAGGCTCCCAAGGGTGACTTACAAGATCAATAGTAAGTCCCTGCCCTCATTGTTAACAATCTAAAAGACATGCCACACAAGGAAAAAGGGTGGGGAGGAAGGAAGAAAAACAAACAAAAGCACAGTCAGGTACCAGTTCATACAACGCATACACAGAGACAACTTTGAATATATTAGACACTTTGGTTTCTCCATCAGAAAACAAGAAAATCACTCACATACCCAAAAGGAAAAATTAAGGCTAGAATCTTATTATTATTATTATTATTATTATTATTATTATTATTATTACTGCCGCTGTTATCATCCGTCTGTCTCGAGAGATAATGGAGTGCACCTCTGAGGATGATGTCTAACTGTTAGCAGCACGTAAGTGATGTCCTGGGGCATGGTGGTTCTGGACTGCCCAGACGACAAGACCCCCCACTCTTAGCCTCACTGATGTGGTCCACAGGAAAGCAGAGCATTATGTTTGGCAGCACCAACCTGGCTGCAGGAGTTGCCAGAAGGAGGCGTACAAGGCACCATCCAGCTGTTTTAGGGACTTCACTCTGGATTTGTGTAGGGTTTACTCCTTAGCCTTTTTATTCTCACAAAGAGCAGCAGAGGTTTAGGATCAGAGTTTTCCTTCTCCTAGATGGGCCACATTCCCAGGTTGACAAGCCTCACCTACCCCGCCCCCAGTTCCCTCTACAGACTAAGGTAGGCAGACTAAGGCCCGGGGGCCAGATCAGGCCCAAACGCCTTTAAATCCTGCCTGTGGACGGTCCAGGAATCAGCGTGTTTTTACATGAGTAGAATGTGTGCTTTTATTTGAAATGCATCTCTGGGTTATTTGTGGGGCCTGTCTGGTGTTTTTACATGAGTAGAATGTGTGCTTTTATTTAAAATGCATCTCTGGGTTATACGTGGGGCATAGGAATTCGGTCATTTCCCCCCCAAAAATATAGTTCACCCCGCCCTCAAGGTCTGAGGGATAGTGGGCCGGCCCCCTGCTGAAAACGTTTGCTGACCCCTGCTCTATAGCATGCGCAGAAACCACCTTCCAAACTATGGGGCCCACTATTGGTCTGCTGTGCTCAATCCACCAGAGCCTGTCTTTGCACGCATAATTTCTTTATAATAATGTTCCATGTTTTTTTTTTTATTAAATCTGCAAAATTAATTAATTTAACAAGAAACAAAATACAATGAGTCATAATGGACTATTTTGAAGTTTTTTTTACAGATAGCATAGTATATAGACTTTGTTTTAAATACTATGAACTGGATTTAATTAATGAAGAATTAAGACTTAATTGAAGTGTTTTCGATTAGCTAGTACAGCTAATTTCTTAAGTTAAAACAGGGAAGTATAAGTGTCTGATAGAATTGTAGTGTTTCGTATACTGCTTTTTCAGTATTTTGTTTGTTACTATGGTATGTATTCTTGTTTTTATATTGTAAATCACCCTGTGATCCTTGTATAGAAATTTAATAAAATAAATAAAATCTTGCTTTTTACATTTTTATATTGTTGCAAACCACTGTGAATGATACAGCAATATATATATATATTGGACGGCAGCTGCCATGAGCCTCAGCCAGTATTTGTTTTATTAATATATATGTGTATATATTAAAGAAATATTGGCTGGGGCTCATGGCAGCTGTAGTCCAATAGCTTTCAGAGAACCACAGGTTTTTGCTTTCCTTGATTTAAGTAAGTTTAAGAAAATTAAATCACAGCTACCTGCTAATCATTCTGGCTGCACAGACCAGACACAAATTCTGACTTGCCAGCGACTTTCATACCAAAAACATGGCAAAAAGCAGTGGAGCACATTAGGAACCAGCCTGTGCTATCATTGGACCAATGTGAGACTTCAGAGGGGCGCAGTACTGACCTTTGAAAGGGCACGTTTTTATACAGATTAGTTTTCGTTACATCTTTATAAATCCGGTATTTTATTTTATATTCCGAAGATTTATCATTTTTGAAGTAATTCATACCATATCCGTATGTATGAAAAAGACCGTACAGTTGGTCGGAAATCTATGTAACATATACCTAAAAAGTGAAAATGCATTTAATTTTAAAAATAAATTTAGCAGTTTCAAGTGCTTTTTATTTTTTCTAACATACACCTGTTGTTGTTTTTTTGAAAATTGAAGTTAGCAATTTTGGGGAGGGGAGGGGGATGCATTTTTTTTCCTGCCTGGGGCGCAAAGAACAGCCTGGCACCGGCACTGACTCCACCTGACCTCCGATTTCTGAAATGGGATCACTTGAGAAAGCGATCGAGCGGGCGCGCTCAACGGCCAAGCCGCGTGCACGACCTCTCGCCTCTCCGAGCGAGCAGCTTCCGCTTTCGTTCCCGGGGATCGCCATCCTCCGCGCTCCGCCCCGCGACTCGGCCTGGGCGGGCCTGGGAAGCACGTTTTGCGGCGCGTTGCATCAGCTGCCGGGGCCTGCGCGACTGGAGCCAGCCCCGTTGAGTTCGCTGGCTGTCGCTGCCATTGGGCTCCTCGCCGCCGCGGAGGGAAGAACCGGCTCAGCCTAATCAAGGAAGGAAGATGGAGACGGCGGCAGATGAAAAGGTAAGGGGGCTCCAGTTTGCGCCCAACCTCCATGGCGAGGCTGGCTGCAGGCAAGTCTGTACCTCCAGACTTAAAGAAAAGAAAAGGAGGCCTCGCCTTGGGCTCTTTCTCTCTCGCTTTCAAAGAAGCTTCTCCGGGGAGTCCCGGCTGGGTTTGTAACGTGAGAAGGCTGCTTGCGCACACGGCCACTTTTACGCAGCGCCCTTTGCTGTGAAATCTTTGGCGTGTCGCCCCTTTTCATATTATAACTGACCCCCCCCCCCAACACGTAGAAATGAAATCAATTGTCCCTCACCCCTTGCTGGAATACAAGGCCCTTCCTTGCAAGGATCTGACACCCAGCTGTAATGTGTGAAGCGCCATACACGTGGGCAGTATAGTGTTACGTGGACTCTCGGGAAGTTGCCATGCAAATCTCAGCGAGGATGTAGTTGGAAGCCCAGCATTAGTCACAGCTGCCGCCACGCCATCCTTATTCCCGAATCAAGCTGGGTGCTTGTCTTTTAATTATTCTCTCCATTAAAAAACAAAACCTGCTTGGTATTCCACCTGCTTGGTATTCCTCCAAGGAGCTCGGAGTGTTGTTTGTAGATGGGGGTCATTCAGTAAAGAATGGTAGTTGCTGTTTCGTTTCCTTTCCAAGGTAGGGCAGCCCTTCCCGTAAAGCAAGTGGGATCTAGGAACAAAAAAAATTGCCTCATACAGACAGAGTCAGGCCATTGGTTCATCTAGCTTAGTACTGTTGACACAGGCTGGCAGCAATTCTGAGTTTCAAATGAGGGGAATTCCTAGCTCTGCTTGGAAATTCTGGGAATTGAACCAGGGACATTGTGAAGGCACAGCAGGTGCTTTTCCTCGGCTACAGACCTTTAAATACCTCTTTAAAAAGAGAGAGAGAGAGAAAGTTCTTTTCATTAATTTCAAACAAACTGGACTGTTTCTTTTTAAAATCCTTGCCACTGTCCTTGTTTCTGTGGCATCCAGTTTTCTTGTTTTACTTTAGTTTTGTGAACTGTCCTGAGATCTCTCCTACAGAGCAATCTGGGGATCTGATTAATCAAAAAAATAGCCACAAGCTGCATCTTGATATACAAAGGCAATATGCTCATCTGATCACCAGATGCTTGAGGATAAGTCTGCCTCCACCTTGGTGTTTCTGGGTTGCTTGGCTGCTCCTGGGCATAGAATGCCAGGCTAGATGGTCTCCTGCTGCCCAAGTTTATTAGGAAGTGTGAGTACAGAACATGTCACCATGGTGGCAGCTTTTGATTAATCCATCTGCAGCTCCAAACTGAGTATAAAAGAGTAATAAAAATGGATTGAAGTACAACAGGCCTGTGTTGAAAGCCCCCTCAGTACATTCACTCATTGACAGCGGTTGTCAACTTTTAGAGACAAGGAAGGGGTCATGCCCTGTTTGTGCAGCAGCCAGGAGTGCCAATGGGCTACAGGCACAAATTGTTTTGGGATTCCTGCTTTTAACTTGGCAGAATTGCATCACCAAGTGAGTAGTCCTCAACACTTTCAGGTTTGGCAATGCAAGGTCCCTGGGTAACAGTTTGTGCATTTTCATCGCCTGTGCTTTCTGAGGAAAGAACGGCTGTGTTTCTGCCCTTTTCTTCAAAGAGAAGCTTGCAGGCCAAGGTGTGCAATGCCAAAGGGAGCCTCCCATCTTGACAGCTGCATAGCTAAGCATTTTGACTCACCCAAAGTAGGAGTTGGTTTATTATTGTTGTTGATCTTACAGTACTTTCTTTTAGCTTAATAAGAGGATTGTTAATAACAGAAATGGATTTGAGATTCTGGTGCAGCTCAAATGTTTAGAAATTCCTTTGCTGTTCTTATCATTTCTAAACAGAATATTGATTTTTTTTCTAGCATGATTAATGATGACACTTTTTGAAACAAGTGCCTTGGTGGTTTTCTTTTATTCTTCTAGATTGTTGCTGGGGAAGAGAAGAAGAAAGAACCAGGAAAGAAGAAGAACAAGGAGGGAACTGGTGATGGTGGGAGCTTGGAGGTAAGCCTCTACTTCATGTTTCACAACGGTGGGCAACTGGTGCTCCTCTAGATGTTGTTTGACTACAGCTCCCATTATTCCTGACCGTTGACTGTGGTTCCCGGGGCCGATGAGAGCCCAGCAACATCCCACCTCTGTACTTAAACTGTTTACACCCTGACCTGTAGCATATTTACTTGGGAAGTAAGTTGCCCTGATTTTTCCATACAATTTATTTCTGAATGGGTGTGCCCTTAAAACTCTCCCCCCGCCCCCAGGTTTTGTCACAGTTTGAGTTCGGAGTTGCAAAAGCAAGGTACGCCCTCCAGCTCTCTTGCCCCTTCTGTCTGTCGGCATCCAGGGGCCAAACAGCCAGCTGGCTAGCCCCCAGGTGGATCGTCTCCTTCTAGCCATCATGCTGCGAAGATCCCTTGACCTATGGTGCGACATAAATCAGTGACCCAAGTCTGCTGAAATGGGCACGCTTTACTTAGCAGAGCAAACTGCGCAACAAAAAAAGAGTCTTGAGGCTTGTGAAGACATACTAGCAAACTATGGATTTATTATCATAAATCAGAAACAAAGAAACATGTCGTCTCTCTTCTTGCTGTCTCATCTGAGAGAGAGAGAGAGAGTAAAGCAAAAGCAACAACAACACAACGGAAGTTCCGCTTGCGCGGAATCCCACGTCTGTAACTAAAGGTGGAATGGAAAATTCCAACACTGTCAACCAACCTTTTCTGATGACAGACCTCTCTCTGTCTGTCAGAGGCACCTGTAGATAAATTGGTCTTTATGGCTCAGCCTCTAAAAGTCTTTCAACATATTGATCCAGGTATTCATACAAACATCTTCCTGTAACGTAGAAGCATTATGGGGCTTAGTTGAGATGTGCTGGAGGTTGCTCAGAGGCCTGAAGGGATGTGTTATCTGGCCAGCTATGGTTATATTTGAGATGGTTGGGTAGGAACAAAAATACAGCCTGGGTGGATCAGACCCAAATGTCTCCCCAGTCCATAACTTTGTTTGCAACGGTGGCTGGACTTAGGCCTCTGGGAAGCATTCAAGCAGAGCATGAAGGCAAGAGTTTTTGCTTTTTAACCCCCTCCCCCAAATATTTGGTATTCAGATGTATGCTGCTATTCAATATGCAGGTTCTATTTTAGTTACAGGTAGGTAGCCGTGTTGCTCTGCCATAGTCAAAACAAAATAAAAAATAAGAAAAAAATCCTTTCAGTAGCACCTTAGAGACCAACTAAGTTTGTTCTAGGTATGAGCTTTCGTGTGCACACACACTTCTCATACCAAGAACAAACTTAGTTGGTCTCTAAGGTGCTACTGGAAGGATTTTTTTTATTTTGTTCAGATTCTATTTTGTTATAACAAGCTAAAGTAAAATAATATGTTGACTCAGAGCTATTCTGGATGGTTTCTGAGACTCTGAATAGAAGTATGCTTACCAAGGTTTTGTGCAACTGCTTTATTTATCTGAAGAAGTGTGCATGCACACGAAAGCTCATACCAAGAACAAACTTGGTTGGTCTCTAAGGTGGTACTGGAAGGAATTTTTTATTTTGTTTTGTTTTGACTATGGCAGACCAACACGGCTACCTACCTGTATTAGGATTTATTTATGGCATGGTTACTTTTGAAGTACATTCTGGAGGCCCGGCTATATCCCAAAGATTTTGTAACCGGAGGACCGCTTATGAGCTTGTGCGAGCGGCAAACCCAGTTCTGGGTTTGCCGTGATCGCAACCCGAAGATTACGCTACCCGAAGGTAATGTAACCTGAGGGTCCACTGTAGTTAATAAGACTAGTTTCCACAAAACTCCTTTTTCTCCACCTTTCCTTTTTGCATGCAGCTGAGTCAGTTGCCTGAATACATCAACCCGCGACTAGAAATGTATCATAAACTGAAAGCAGAACACAACGCGCTTATGGCAGAACGAGCTGCTAAAGAAAGCCGGCCCATTAAAGTTACGTTACCTGACGGCAAGCAAGTTGATGCTGAATCCTGGAAGACAACGCCATACCAAATTGCCTGTGGAATCAGGTGAGCTTCCTCTTGGAGTGCAGCATTTCTTATTTGGGTATTTAATCCTTAGTAGTGTGCTAACCACCCTCTCTTCTACTTTTATTGTTTCTTTCTCTAAAATTGTATTCAATATTTTCAAAAGCGATTTATTATAGGAATAAGATTATTGTGAAGCAGGGGTGTAGCAAGGTAAATTGGTACCCAGGGGCAAATTTTTTTTGTCACCCCCCCCCCCCGAGGCATAGGAAGGTCAGGTGGTACCCAGTGCGGAAAATTTCTTGCCCCCCATTGATTCCCCCCCTGCAAAACTGGTTTTATGTTATTTCATATTTTCTTACAAATAATAACAATAATAATAAAAAACTTTTATTTATATCTCGCCCTCCCTGGCCGAAGTCAGGCTCAGGGTGGCTAACATCAGATACATAACATTGGTATAAAATAAAACAATAATTAAATTACCTCCTAAAAACATCTCAACATCAAATTAAAGTCTAATTAGATGGCTTTCCACAAGGTTAGGGTTGGGAACAGTAAGTGCTCCACTGAACTGAAATTTCGGTCTTCATGACATAGGAAAACAGCCAAGTGAACAGGTATTTTGGTGGAGGAGGGTCAAGACATTAACTGATATGCATGCCATTTCATATATAGCTATATAATCCCTAGTATAGTAAGATAAGACCTTTGGAGCAGGCATTTTTTAAAAAAAGTTTTTTATGAACCACCCTAGTAGGGCAGTATTTGTTCCTTGATAATTTGTAACCCCCTCCATTATGGAACTTGGGTCAAACCGCCCCCTGCGCCCCCCTTGCTACGCCCCTGTTGTGAAGATGCTTGCTTCAATGAGGTATATTAAAATGATTACACACACACATTGGCAGTAGTTCTATGCTGCTTGATATGGGTAACTGTTAGGTGCTGGATAATAATTTTGAATTAAACTCAGGAAATTCTATACCTATTCTCTTGAACAAAAGAGCTTGATCCACTAAACACCCACTCACTGATATCAGGTTTTTATATCTTGAAAAATAATCTTTGAATAGCCCTGGTAGGATTAGGAAGTTGGTTCATTGCTTATGGGAGTGCACATTTGGAGAAGTGAACGGTTGTAACTCATGTGCTATTTAAGTATATCTGTTGTTTCTTGCTGTATACAAACAGCTTATTATAACTGTTTTGCCTTTTTAGTCAAGGTTTGGCTGACAACACTGTTATTGCTCGAGTGGACAAAATGGTTTGGGATCTAGATCGTCCTTTGGAGGGAGACTGCTCCTTGGAACTGCTAAAATTTGATGATGATGAAGCAAAAGCGGTAATCTACTATTTATAAACTGCCCATTAAGGAAGGAAGGCTTTAAAACAGAATACCTGGACTGGGTTTAATTTTTAGGAATAATTTCTTCAACTTCTGAGGCAATTGATGTTTCAATTTATGACCATTCTGCACTCACCATATAGTTTTCTAAACCTTTCACTGAGCAGCAACCTCTTGCGCCCTGTCATCACCTGCTGTTCAGTTCCTCTGAGCTTTAAAACCATTTTCATTGTTCTGAGAAGTAGGTTTTGTTTGCAAAACAGTTTTGAGGGGATGTGTAAAGGGACTCTCCAGAGTGGGACAATTGTCCAAATTATATTGAAACGTATGGTCTAGTGGTTAGTGTTGGGCTTTGACCGAGGAGACCATTCCCCACTCAGCCATGAAGCTTGCTGGGTGACTTTGGGCCACTCACTGACTCTCAGCCTAACAAGGTTGTTGTAGTGATTAAATGAGGAAGTGGAGAACAAAGAGTTCCACCTTGAGCTCTTTGGAGAAAAGATGGGATATAAAATGAATGATATTGGGGTGATAGCTCAGAGGAGATGTATTGAAATCAATGGACTAAAACATCACTTGAGTTTAATGAGTCTATTCAATATGACTAGCGTTGGATATTTCTTTCAATAATCTTCAAACATTTTTTTTTAAATTGGGAAATCACTCTTTATTAAGATAGAGATTAGCACAGAGTTTAGTGTTTTTGGAAGAATTAATTATGCCGAGTAATACAAAAAGGGGAGCGGAAGATTTAAATGTTTACGCATTGTAACTCTTGGACTGCTGTGGAAAAGGAAGATGTTAGATGATGGCAGCCCAGGAGTCTGAGCTCCCTCTCTTTCTTCCCCTCTTGCTAGGTGTATTGGCACTCAAGTGCCCACATAATGGGTGAAGCCATGGAAAAAGTATATGGTGGCTGCTTGTGTTACGGCCCGCCGATAGAGAATGGGTTTTATTATGACATGTTCCTTGAAGATGGGTAAGTTTTTGCTCTTGTTAAAGTGAAAGTGTCTGGATTGTTCTATATTGTAGCCTAGCCTAGATGAAAGAAAACACAAATCCCCCTGGAACATGGATTGAATAAGTCTGTGAATTTAAATCGTTTGCTGTTTTCCTTCATGATGATGTCGGAATGACTGATAGTGTACATTCTCTGACTCTCTGGTTCCTGTTTGCCTAGTGGCCAGCCTTCTTGGTATGGCAAATTGCGTTTTTGTGATGGAACACGTGGGAATGTAAAAGAGGGCTAGAGTTCAAGAAAACAACCTGCACATCTTTATTAAAAAAATAAAATATTTGTCCACTCTAGGGGTGTCTCTAGCAATGACTTTCCTGGTCTAGAGGCAATATGCAAGAAAATTATGAAAGAGAAGCAACCCTTTGAGCGACTGGAAATTAAGAAGGAAACCTTGCTTGAAATGTTTAAGGTAAGATTTCAGAGTGTATGGTTCATGTCGTCTGTAACTATCACGTCTACAACAGTGTTATCTGTGTGTTCTTTTGCAATTTTTTAAAATCTGGTTATTTAAATGCAGATTATTAGTTTACCCACGTCTTATGGTCTTGATGGATGGCAGATTCCATTTCAGCAATCTTAGGTAGAAGATTCTTTTTTTCACTAAGCTATTGCCAAATACACCCCCTTCCATTGTGCTGTGGGTCCTCTTTTCAAATCAACTGCTTATTGCAGTATTGAATGGTTCAGTTGGGATAATGCTTTGAAACAGCTGAGAGATGCACAGATACTGTTTTTACTAGATTACTACAAAGATTTAAGATGGCAATGTGCTACAGAAATCTCAGAATCCTAATCATTCTCCCCTGAACTTCTCTGCTTCTTACTAGTTTACTAATCTCACAATCTAGTATTGGTTTGTGTAAGCCCTATGGTACGAACATATAGGTAGCTTCAAAGAACTGGATTTTTGCTCAATGTATTATTAATCTTGCAATCACTAGGCTGGGAATTATGTGCAACTATTGGCTCATGAGGTTCTGCAGACTCCTGGTTTCCATTTCTGTTAAGGTCAGACAGAATGGAGATTCCAACTAAGGCTGAAGATTTGCTGAATATTGGATTGTGCAGTTGTAGAGCAACCCATATTTTCCTTGAGACATCTTTTAAGATGGTTTGACTTCATGAGACAGAACTAAAATTCTTAGATGTTCGTAGAATGACTTTTTGTTTTTACAATTCCCTTTAGTATACTTTGGCAATATATTATAGGCATATGTGGAGATGCAGTTTGGACCTTAACAGTGGCATAGAATTAACTTCCACTCTTCTGTTTTTCTCAAAGTACAATAAGTTCAAGTGTCGGATCTTGAATGAAAAAGTCAACACTCCAACTACTACTGTATACAGGTAAATGAATACAAAAACCAGCCAAACCCAGAGCTCCTATAGTGTAACTATTCGGGAGTCTGATTATTATCCTTCTGTGGTTTTAGGTGTGGCCCTTTGATCGATCTTTGCAGAGGACCTCATGTCAGACATACTGGTAAAATAAAGGCATTAAAAATACATAAGGTAAGAAATTAAACTATAGTGCAATTAAAGTAAGAGTGTAGACATCTCAGGGCAAATCCTCAGTGGCAGGATTTTCTGGGAGTGTGCTGGGGTTTTAAAATCAGATCAAAAATCAATTTTATTAATGAAGAATTAATTCATTATAATGGCTTTCAGCTAATGTAGAGCCTTTACAATTCACGCCCATTCTCCTATACTGCAGTGCAGATAGGAAGACAAGAAACCTATACACCAGTTTAACTTATCTGAATTGTTTTTTAAATTGCGTTGAGGTTTTTTTCAAGCAACGTATAAATTCTACGAAGTAAATAAATAAATAAAATATTAAGGGTTGTTTTTTTTTAAAGGTCCCATGTTCTCATGCTAGCTATTGAACTCGGTGGACTGAAAGAAAATACATTGGCCCCATTTAAGTTAGCATATTTCATATGGCAGTAAAGGATTTGTAAGTCCCACTGACTTCAGTGAGATTTTATAGCCCTTCTGCTTCTTTGGTTTTTGTCCATTCTCTTGTCTTTGTGTATTGTGGCCATTGTTGTCAAATGACGGGGCTGCTTTTCTGGGGTGCAGCTTTAGAAGGTGCAACTATTTGTTTACATTATTTTTAAATATCCTCATCTTCCCCTCCCGCTGGGTTTCTCAAGCACAAGAAACTTTAAATTCTCTGAGAATGTAAGAAGTATGCAGCTTCAAAACACAGGTCATATACATATAACGAAGCCTTCCTGAGTTTAGACTTGCTGTTAATAAGCTCTGCAACATCACTTGGTAGTATTAAACTGTTTCTGTGATTCCAGAATTCCTCTACGTATTGGGAAGGGAAGTCTGATATGGAAAGCCTGCAGAGGATTTATGGAATTTCATTCCCAGATCCAAAAATGCTAAAAGAGTGGGAGAAGTTCCAAGAGGAGGCGAAAAACAGAGATCACAGAAAAATTGGGCGGGTAAGATTGACACCGGTAGCATGGATTTGAGCTGGTCACACGAGGAGAGTAAAATTGCTCCTTAACGTTTTAGATGTAATAAAATAAATGGTATGTTTAATTCTGTAGGCATTATTTCAAAATACTTTTAAAGTATGTATTTATTAAGATGCTGAATATTTAGATGTAGGCATGCATTAACTTTTAGCGTTCGTTTGCTGTACAGACGGCAACCATTTTAGGCACATCCAATTGACGTGGGCCCTTTTGGACCCGGAAGAGCGTGGAACAGGAGATGGAAAGGGACAGGGCACGCTTATGGACACTTTGCGATGCGCAGAGGGGCTGGAAACAGAACCCCCACGTGAAATGGTTGCTGCCTGTATTGCAGGGATGCGGACTTCTGGGCCGTGGTTTCCCAAGCCTTTGAATGGGGCCCATGGCACTCTCCCTATGCCACAGTCCCGCATCGACTCACTTCACTTCCCCGCTGTGTTCTGCTCCCTCCACGAATCCAGCAAAGTGACCATGGACAAACAGAAAGATTTCATTCTTGGCTGGCTACTCTGATGAAGCAGAGTCCACTATCCTTGCTTTGACAGCCCATTCTCTTCCTGCATTTTGCTTTTCTGAGGTTGGGTGCCTTGCTGTGCCTTGTGAAAAGGGGAGCCCCCTTCTTAGCGCACAGAGAGCTGCCTGTCTTTCATTAAGGCCAGCTCACTGCCTTCCCTCCTGAAAGACTCGCCTCTAAAACCTGGTTGAGGCAAATGGAACATGGGTTGAAAAATTAAGTATCCAATGGCAAATGCCACCAAACTGTTAAACTCCCTCCCCCCCTTCATCATAGTTTCTCTGAATGTTCCTTTTGCTTTTCTTCACACTGTGGTGGAATAAAACGTCTTCCTACTTATTTTCCGCCTCTTCTGGAGAATGTTCACGTTTTCTTAGAGAAGCTATGTATGTTTTGAAGGCCTGGCTCCTTTTGTGTGATGTCATAAAGTGATGATTTGATGTTGCCTAAGAACCTCCGTTGCAACTTTAGCACAGGGTGCAAACTGCTTTTTGGTTTCTCTCCCCAGGATCAAGAACTGTTTTTCTTCCATGAACTCAGTCCTGGGAGCTGTTTTTTCTTACCAAAAGGAGCATACATCTATAATACGCTGATAGCATTTATTAGGGTAAGTTTGAGACGCATGTCCAGTTCATCTCTTGGAACAGTGACTTGTGTTTGCACAGAGGCAACGCAAAGGAGAACATTGCACTGACTGCTCCCAAAGCTCCCATGCAGAGTCTGTCTCATATGAGCCACATAATGCAAGTGCTGCTTGCCAGTAGGCCTGCCTTGCCCCACGTTTCCAGAGCAGACTTAGGCAGCTTCTGACTTGTGTCACAGCCTGCCAGACATGTACAGTGACCTGGCAGTAGCTCGGTAAGTTAACCCTTGTGCTGCCTTCGCAAAAAGACACACAACAACAACCCAGGTTTATCAAGCTCTAGCAGGGTCACTTTGTAGCTGGCGGCAACATTTGGCTTTGTGGTCACAAGTTGTGAAAGCCTGTACGGAAGCCAAGTATAACAGCAGAAACAGAGTACAGCCGATCAGCACCTTGTATTGCTCACAAGTTATTGACTGTACGAGTCACTCATAGCTTTAATGCGTTTCTATTGATTTTGGGGCCCGTCTGACAACTAGGCTATCAGTTCATGGTTTTGTTGATCTGATCATTAAAAGAAGTGGGTCGCTATGAGTTACAGTCCTTGGCAAGGTCCATAATGTTTGTTTCAGATTTGGTGTTACGTAGTCATAGATGTAGGGACGCGGGTGGCGCTATGGTCTAAACCACTGAGCCTCTTGGGCTTGCCAGTCACAAGGTCAGCGGTTCGAATCCCCGCGACGGGGTGAGCTCCCATTGCTCGGTCCCAGCTCCTGCCAACCTAGCAGTTCGAAAGCACGCCAAAAAAAACACAGGTAGATAAATAGGTACCGCTCCGGCGGGAAGGTAAACGGCATTTCTGTGCGCTGCTCTGGTTTCGCCAGAAGTGGCTTAGTCATGCTGGCCACATGACCTGGAAAAACTGCAGACAAACACCGGCTCCCTCGGCCAGTAAAGCGAGATGAGCGTCGCAACCCCAGAGTCGTTCGCAACTGGACTTAACGGTCAGGGGTCCCTTTACCTTTTTAGTCACAGAGGTGTGGTGTGCTGACCCTCTGGCATCAGAAGGCACATTGCAACTGTGATTTTCTCTTTCTTTGTGGAACACACTTTTGCTCTAGCCCCTATACCCTATTACTATTATTATTATTAATTAAAGTTGTGGGGGGGGGAGCAGGCTAATAGGACTAGTTTGTTGATCTGCTATGAAGACTGCTTTGCTCAGTTTTGACACAGATTTGACATCTCTGTAGGCATTTGAATCATCAACCGGACTTTCTCAGTCTGCCTCCTCTTAGGTGTTTCTGATTTTTATTTTTTTCCCAGAGTGAATACCGAAAGCGAGGATTCCAGGAAGTTGTGTCACCAAATGTCTACAACAGCAAGCTTTGGGTGACATCAGGGCACTGGCAGCATTACAGTGACAACATGTTTTCCTTTGAGGTGGAAAAAGAGATCTTTGCTCTGAAGCCGATGAACTGCCCTGGACATTGGTACTGGCTTAGTCGGGGACTGCTTTGAGATTACTTCACTTTCTTTCCCCTTCCTAGTAAACTCTTGCGTGGTGCTTGGCTGCTGTCGAAACATCTTTGCCAGGATGGATAAAAATCAATGTTTTTTAAAATATATATATCAGATTTTTAAAAATTTAAATCTGATTTTTTAAAAAATTGGATTTTTAAAATAAAGTGCTTTTGGAGGAAATAATCTTTCTAAAGATAGTTTTCTATTTAAGTTACATTATAGTCCAAAGGCTATTCATCAGGAAATAAAGATTTGTTTTAAGTTTTTAATGTTTGCTAAAACTCAATGTAAGTTTTTTTTTTAAAAAAAATTAACCACATCATTTAACAAACATGGATACATATGCTATAATGTTATTGTTTTAGTTAAATAAATTGTTATTAAGGAAATGATTATTTTTCTCCTTCCAGTAAAGTAAAGCAGAAAAGTTGTCCAAATATAAACAGTTAACTTATTAAACCTCACAATAATTTCACGGTTACCTGTCCATGTATTTCTAATAGTATCACCAAATCAGTAATTTTTGATATAACTGTAAAAACTACTGTGAAAATTTATTATTCCAAAAATCAAACCTTCCAGTGTGGTGTAGTGGTTAAGAGTGGTAGACTTATAATCTGGTGAACCGGGTTCGGGTCTCCGCTCCTCCACATGCAGCTGGGCTAGTCACACTTCTCTGAAGTCTCTCAGCCCCACTCGCCTCACAGAGTGTTTGTTGTGGGGGAGGAAGGGAAAGGAGAATGTTAGCCGCTTTGAGACTCCTTCAGGTAGTGATAAAGCGGGATATCAAATCCAAACTCCTCCTCCTCCTTCCTCCTCCTCTGGTTGTAAGTATTAAGAGGATACCAGCAAGAATGAGTCTTTCTGTAGAAAATGATTTAAATTAAGTCTTACTGACTAGTGATTTAAATCGTGATTTAAATCAAATCCACCCTGAACCTTGCACAGTTAAATGTGCTATTTATGCTATGTGATCTTGGACTGTAGAGGAAAAGATTCTGTGTCTTCATATGACAAACAACCAAAAAAAAGAAGCAGCAATGGATCATTTTGCGGTAATAACCTGAACCTTCCTTAGAAGTGCTGTTGCTTCTGCATAATAATCTCTGTGCCTCAGGCCTATGCCAGAGACCATGGCTCTGACTCCTGCTTTCCCCTTTCTAAGCCCCTTTGCCCTGTTCCTTTGCATTCTACCTCTTTTCAATTTCCATTTGAACCCCCTTGAGCTAAAAAAGACCAGTTGTGACTTGTGATTCAAAACGTTTCAAAATAATCAATCGGTGATTATACTTTGCCTTTATCTATCCAGTCAGTGCGCTGTGCCGATCATTTGGGATTCCTTTTGCTGTCAGCAGAGTCATTAGAATATTTTGGGATAGTATATTTTGGAGCAAAGAGTATTATACAATGTAAAGTAAGTCTGCCGCATCTGAGGTTGTCGGCCTCTGTTGTTCAAGGCAGCCTTTGAAAGGCATTCTCTTAGCAGAGCTGATTTCCAACACGTGCCCTGTTTCCTCCAGCCTCATGTTTGATCACCGGCCCAGATCCTGGAGGGAGCTGCCACTGCGACTGGCTGACTTTGGCGTTCTCCACCGCAACGAGCTGTCAGGGACGCTGACAGGCCTCACCAGAGTGAGGCGTTTCCAGCAGGATGACGCTCACATATTCTGTGCCATGGAGCAGGTACAATATGACACGCAGTTGTGGGCGGGAAATGGCCTCATAAAAATGCCGGGGCTTTGACTGCATCTCTTCTTGTTCCGTGTGCAGATTGAAGGGGAGATAAAGAGCTGTCTGGAGTTCTTGCGTGCCGTATATGACGTGTTCGGCTTCTCCTTCAAACTCCATCTCTCCACCCGCCCTGAAAAATACCTTGGAGACATTGAAGTGTGGAATCAAGCTGAAAAGGTAGCCGATACCTCCTGGACCAGGAGCTGTTTTTTAAAGCCTATTTAAGTGACTACAAGAACTAAGGGATATCCTTAGATAGCTGGATAGGCTTTGGGTGTTTGTTAATGGAATTTGTGTTTTAATTTCCCGGTCAGAGGGGGACTAAGGTAGCAAATGCTCCATGCCTATTTACGTCCAAACCACGCTGTGAGGAAGAGAGAACAGCAAGTGAATTATGCAATACGAAGCCTCTAACCTGTATATCCTCTTCCATTAGCAACTTGAAAATAGCCTGAATGAATTTGGTGAGAAGTGGGAACTGAACCCTGGGGACGGAGCTTTCTATGGGCCAAAGGTTAGTAAATTTGAAAACTTGCCTCACTTCCCGGCATCTGGTCACTTTTGATGCTTATTCCACAAGCACCAATGGTGGATAAATTGTCCATCAGAGTTTATTTAGTTCCTAATTCCCACATGTTTGTACATACTTGTGGGAGGCAGGCAAGTTAAATGCTGCTTAAGGATGGGTCAGTTCTCTCTGCACTGTATAAGCAGAATGATACATAATTATTTTTCAGGCTAATTGGTATATAATGGACCTGGTTCGTTGCTACTCCGGTGAACTTCCTTGCAGGGTAGAGAGTCCATATCCACTTCACCATACAGAAGGCAGCCTTTACAGTGTGTGAACTAGGCTGTGAGATAAGGCTAGGCCCAGATAAATTTTTCCTTTGGGGCAGGGGAAGCCATCCCAGCCTAATTATGTTTATTTAGAAAAAAAGTGTTTGTCATTGGCCAGGTGTTCACTTAGGAAAATGATCGACAAAGTTTTGAGAATCAAGATGTGATGGGGGACAGAAAGTGGTCTTGCAAGCTGACCTCACATTAGTTGCCAGTTGGTCCGATGGCCCATTTGGCCACCAAGATGCTTCACTGTTCCCCCAGTTGGCAACCATGCTAAAGGGGGGGGGGAGGCTGAGGGTGAGAGCAGATACAAGGTCACCTTAGCTTCACGCTGCTCTTCCACCAATGAAGAACCTGCCTCAAACCTGTGGAGCTCATGAAAGACTAGGAGAAAGCGAGCCCATGGGTCCTTCCTCTGAGTGGTCCATGGTTAAAAGAAGGTGGGATGAGAAAATGGGATTTGCTTTAAAGTGATGCTGAACCTAAGAACTCAATTAACATTTGCCTCATTTCCCCACACTCCTCCCATAACCCCAAAGATTGACATTCAGATTAAAGACGCCATTGGCCGGTACCATCAGTGTGCTACAATCCAGTTGGATTTCCAGCTGCCAATACGATTCAATCTCACTTATGTGAGGTGAGTGTGCCGTTTACTTCCTTTGGCTACAAAGCGTTTCCTGTTTTATGAGGGCTTGTGTCTTGACGGAAGCCAATTTTTATCTTCTAGTCATGATGGCACTGACAAGAAACGGCCAGTGATTATCCACCGTGCTATCTTGGGATCTGTGGAGAGGATGATTGCTATCCTGACAGAAAACTATGGAGGCAAATGGTACTGAATATATCTTTCTCTCTTTGGTTTTGCCCAGTTTGCCCAAATTTAGCTCATCCAGTGAAGCAGGCACAGTTCAAACCAACTCTGCTTGTTGCAGGCTCTGTTCTGCCTGGCCGTCGTATTTTTTAAAATGTTCATTGGATAGTGCATATGGCCAACTCTGTGAAATCCTATTGGGTGTTTAATATTTTGCCTGAGCATGTGAACAGGAGGCCAGGTGTTTACATACAAGCCCTCCCCACTCCACCGCTCCACACCTGGTTTCCAACCTTGCCTGGGTTCCTGATGGTGTGGAGGATACTAGTCATGTTCAAGTGAATGTGTGAGGAACCCCCTGAAAGCCGGAAACTTTGGGAAGGGAAGCATGTGCAAGGATGTTGGCTTGCATGTGCACCCATACCTCCCTCATTGCATATGCCCTTATATCTCCGACAAGCGCTTCTACTAGGTGTGGGCACCATGGGAAGAGTGGAAGAGAGAGTAAAGGAAAAATAAGTGAGTCCTTGGGGAAATGCATTGAGAAAAGTGTCTGTGGATATGCGTTCTATAAAGAAAGAAGTCCGTGTCAACGAAAAGGCACGAGAGAAAAATTGCTGAGTTTGTCACCCCAAAGAGCTTAGGAAAGGTTATTAAAATTGTTAAATTAATTTCTGTGAGAAATACAGTAAGCCTGTAACTTATGCGCGTTTAACTTGTGCACATCCAGCTTTACATGTGTGGCATTAAAAAATAAAATAAAAGGCTGGCGCTCCAGGAAAAAGGACTTTGGCGTCATGGAACCCAATGAGTTTTGACTGCACACAGTTTTTGCTTAACCTCAATCTCAAGAATGTCACCCCTTCATATGTTGCAGGTTTACTGCACTCAGAGGCTTGATTCAAGTAAGTTTATCAAGCCAAGAATGAGTACTGGGCCCACAGATTTCCCCTGCCGCATAGATTTTGGCACTTCTTTCATGATTGTTGTAAGGTTTTCAGTGGCTGCTCATGAGTAACCAGCCTGACGCCGAGGTTTCTGAAACTAGGTTTCTTTATTGTGAAAATATGTACAGTGCAGCTATAAAAAAGACGTCCAGCTCATCCTTTGGCAGAGTCCGGGAATGACCCCTTCCGGTTCTTTGCCCAGCATAAAAGCCGCGGGATGTGGAACCCCCGCCTACCCCCTCTGCGTCTTTCCCCCCTGCGCAAGTGGGGAGACGGAAGAGGTGCCTCCCCTCCAGCCTCTGCTTGGTGCGCTTTCCCTGTCAGAGCCCTGACTCCTACTTCCCAGTCCCATCTCTCCCTCCCCACTAGAGGGATCACTGCCTTCCTCACTGGAGGAAGAAGAATTGCTCAGCAGTTGAGGTGGGGGGTCGCGATACCAATAAAGCCCTGGCAACTCCTTGCCTTGAGGCGAGGGCAGCCCCCTGACAATTGTTGAAATTGCAATTTCTTGTCATGTCAAAACTGGGAATCCCACTTCAATTTAGGCTTACTAGGGTATGAAACAAGGATCTGGTCTGATCTGGATTAGGACATTTCCTGTAACAGTGTAATTTAGGTGCTTCATGGTCATTTTCCAATGAACTCTCGTTAAGTGATAGGATTGCGGAAGCTCCTTAGCTGGTACAGCCAGCCCTTTAAGCATAACATTGTTTGCTGTTCTGAGTGCAGTGTTGTCTTCCAAGTGGTATAATGATACCTTCTGTTAACCCCCCCTACTTTTGTTTCCTCCTTGCACAAGGCCGCTCTGGTTATCTCCTCAGCAGGTGATGGTGGTGCCAGTTGGACCAACACTTGATGAATATGCACAAAAGGTAGGGGCTTAATTTCTTTAGTCTCAGATTTCCAGTCAAATCCTACGAGCTAAAGCGCCTGCCATTGCTTGGTGTTTTCACACTGGGCTGTTTGTAAGGCAATTCTACACATTTTGGCCAAGAGCCGTGGTTTGCGCATGCACAGTTGGAGTCTTAACTCTTTTTCTTCTGATGGAAGCATTTTTGTGCAGACGGCAGGTATTGATCAACTTGGTTTGTTGTATTTCTATGCTGCTTTCCATTCAGATCAATCCCCAAATGGCTTGCGAACAATAAACAGCAACGGTGCAATAGATAAATCACATAATATAATTAACAAATTGCCAGTAAAAAAATTGCATTTTACGAAACACTATTAACAAACCAGCAACTAAAAAATAGATATCACCATTACAGCATACAGGAATGCCATTCCCTTGCCTATCTTTTGTTGTATGTACATGTAATGTATATATTGTGGGAAACAGTGTGCAGATGTGGGATTCCTGTGTTTGTGAGTGTGTGTAAATGTGCCTGAGCACTAAGCAAACCCTACTTTCACATTCCTAAAAACATTTCTACACTTGTTATAAATTTGTCACCATCTTTAATATATATATATGCCCCAAATGCATTGATTTATAGTGCCTAACTTGTATACATTCCATTGTAAACTCTGTTGCTGCTTAAGCTTTCTCCTGATGGAAGAACACTTTGCATGCATATATATATATATATATATATATATATATATATATATATATATATATATATATTGCTCCTCAATTTTTTCAGTGTTTTTGAATTACGTTTTATGGATATTTATTGACTGGTTTTTGGGTTTTTTACATTTTGTATGTTGTAAGCTGCCTAAGTGTACTTAGTACCTTATTTATTTATTTATTTATTTATTTATTTAAATAAAGGCTAGACCTAATTCTTTGGGAATTTAGCCTACCCGTAACCTAAATACTTTTCTCTTGCTGTTGTCTCCAAGGTGAAGCAGCAGTTCCATGATGTTGGATTAATGGCAGACGTTGATGTGGACGCTGGTTCTACCCTGAACAAGAAGATAAGAAATGCTCAGCTTGCACAGTACAACTTCATTTTGGGTAAAAACACCACCTTTTTGTATGTGGTAGGACTCCATCGAGACAATGTCCTTCAGAGGCTACTAGCGCGGGGTAGTTATATACAGTGGTACCTCGACTTACGAATTACTCAACATACAAATTTTCCGACTTACGAATGGACATCCGTTGGCGATTTTAGATGCGGTTTACTCGACTTACGAATGTTTCGTTTCCAATGCATTCCTATGGGGAGATCGCTTTATTCGACTTACAAATTTTTCGACCTACGAATGTGCATTCGGAACGGATTAAATTCGTAAGTAGAGGTACCACTGTAATTGTTAGCTTGTAAAGTTTGCTGCCTTTGCAAGCATACAGCAAGAGAAGTATTCCCTTTGGAGCTTGCCTGTGCTGCCTCATTAGCCACAGCTAGTGCTGTCTCCGTTCTGATTTATGTCAGATTTATAGCCACCTCTTGGGGAAATCTTTGGCCCTCTTGCCTGTTAAGAATCAAGTAAATTGGCCCAAGTCTTCTTTTGTAGCAGAATGGCTCAGAAACATCTGTCTTACTACTCGGTAATTTGTTCTGCTTCTTTATCAGCATTGTATAAAGGTAAGAGTTCTAGGACACGTTTTGTTCTCGGTGTAAAAAGCAGGGGGGAAATGCAGCAAACATGCTTGGTGCATGTATGCGACATTCACTACATATCACATCCCAATAACAGGGGCCTGATTCTCTTCCCTCCAGCTGCCCCTTACTTAAATTTCAAAGGAGAAAGGGAGCATAGACTTGCCGCTCATATTTGACAAGATCTGCACATATTTTGCATTAGTGCACATTCTTGTCCTCAAATGCAATTGGGGTATAAGTCACTTGTTCTTCTCCCACTATTAAATTTGTGTTCTACAGTTGCAGTGTCTCTGTATGCTTGTTTTTTTATTATTGTTTTACATCTTAAGTGCACCTGTGGGCTAGATTGCAGCCATCGTGACCGAAATTCAGAGGAGCCAAAAGAATGCAGAAATAGTTGGAGCGTTTGTTCAGCATCCTCCAAAATGCAATGTCCCAGAATATCTCTGATTATACGCTCGTCCAGCTGTCCTTGGAAAGTGCCCAAGAAAGTTTTCTGTCATCTTGACAATTTGTTCCATTGTAGGACTTCTTCTGATAGTTATTGAGGTTTAGTGTAAACCAATTCAGTAGCAGCTTTCTAATATCTTTTTAAAAAATATGTGACCATCGTCAGCATACTTATTTCTTAAACTCTTATTATTTCAGGCTATACAAACATATCAAGTTCCTTTCATTGTATGGATTTCCCTGTTATACGTCCATTTGATTCTTCTCTGAATTCTTCCCAGTTCATCTATATTCTGTTGCTCAAAGCACTAAACGATGCTGCAGATGTTCTGAGTTTTTAATACTGAGCAGAGTAGGGGAAAGTGGGGCACGTTGAGCCATTTTTTACTTTAAGCTCTACACACCTCAAAATAATGCACATAACAGAAAACTTTTGCATTTAATATTTATTAGGTACTATTCCAAACAAAATCAAAGGGTTAATGTTTCACATTTGATGGAATAAAATGACAAAAAAAATCACATTTAAGTTTTTCAAAATAATGGATCAATGTGCCCCAGTAGTGGGGCACATTGATCCTTCATTTGGGGCACATTGAGCCATTCCAATTTAAGAGCAAAGAAGGCATTTTTACTACACAGTATAAACTTCCAAAAGAGTTTCAAAAGTATCTCAAAGTTCTTAAGAGTCAGCATCACTTCAACTTCTACTCATTAAGTGAACATGGAAATGTTACCATCTTAGAAGCAGGAGCAGTTCCTCGAAGCAGATTGGTTTAGGCAACAATTTTACAATATCCTCAAAAGGAATCAAAGCTTCTGGTTCAGAAGAGGGAGTGAACTTGGGCTGGTCATTCACTTTGGACAGAACACGTTTTAGAAATTTTACAATGAAGTCCCCATATTCATCAGTTCCGGTAACTTCAGCAACATAATGGGAAATTGTGGTTTTTCCTAAAATCTTCACAATAACAAAGTTTCCCTCTTTCACATCAGTCTTGTTGAATTCTATATTTTCTTCTTCCTCTAGTTCATCTTTAGAAAAGGTTTCAAAATCAGTCGAGTCACTTTCAAGCAGCTGGTTCGCATTCAACTTTTCTTTCATAATTTTTGACACAGCCTTTCCTGCTTCAATGTCTCCATCACTTTCTGATGTCTCATATAAATTTATTAATTTAAACATTCGAAGAAGTGTAAACTAACAGAATATAACACAAACACTAATAAACTATGAATTATATTTTCTATGGGGTACATTGATCCATGCTCAATGTACCCCATTCCCAATTGGATCAGTGTGCCCCACATCACCCTTTCAGACATAAATCTATTTTACGCAAAACAGGCTGGCAGCCATGACAAATATTTTAGTACATACTGCAGCTATGTTAACTATGATCACATAAATGAAAATATATTTCAGCTACCTTTACAACTTTTAGAGCTACATGGTTCACAATACATATAATTTTTTTTACTAAAGCTTACCTAATTTAACAAATCTGGATTAAAAAAAAAACTTCTTTGAAAACACAAACCCAAACACAATAACAGTATGTAGTATCACTGTTGTTGTTGTGTTGCCACAAACTTTGTATAAAAGCTAAAGTACGGTTTTAAAATGGAAAGGCTCAATGTGCCCCATGGCTCAACGTGTCCCACTTTCCCCTAGTATACAGGTGTCTCACCACTTACGGAGGGGTTAATGTTCCTGGGTACCGTGTGCATACATGAAACTGCTTATAGTGAGGAACACCATCTAAAAAGCCTGTGAACGCCCTCTAAACCTCTGGAAAAATCCACCAAACTCGACCATAGTTGCTCCCTCCAAACCTCCTTCCTTAAACTCTTAACTCTCCACAGGCCTCAAAGGTCAGTGCAAAGTCTCATGGGATTGCAGTTGCAAAGACTTCTGGGATTGCTAGCTGCTTCTCTGCCATTTTGCAGTTTCCCTGCTCTTTTGGGGACTTTTTACCCTTTTCATGCCTTTTTGTAGTTTAAATTAAGACACGGTTGAACGTGTGGAAATGGGGAATCGCATGTAATTCCTTCATTTTGGTTCTTGAGTATTAAATAGTATATAATTGGTTGACTATCTCCCCCCCCCAAACATACTTTTGAAGGGTCAACAGTAACAAGATCTCCTTTGTAACCTGCTTATCTCTTTTCTGTCTTTTAGTTGTTGGTGAAAAGGAAAAGGCAAGTGGGACAGTGAACATCCGCACCAGAGACAACAAAGTGCATGGCGAACGCACCGTGGCTGAGACGGTGGAGAGGCTGCTGCAGCTGAAGGACTCGCGCTGCAAAAACGCTGAAGAAGAATTTTAGCCAAGCCCTCCTTTTCCACATTTTTTTCTTCTTCCCTCTAAGCAGTTAACCTTTCTGGATTTAGCAATATTTCCTCTGTAGTGTATTTGATAAGAGATCTTTGTCAAAAGAACCAAAACACCCACTTGCTTTCGTATGTTCAGAAATTAAGTTGTAAGTCCATTTTGTATAAATGTGGGCAGTTGCCTTGATTAGCCTCTGCAAGCTCCAAGTCTGTGGAGCTTGAAGAAGCTAAAACTGAAAGGGACAATGGAACAATTAATCAGGGATTAAAATGCCACTGGTAGCAACCCTCTGATAATTTATCCTCTTCGTGAAATAAATTTGTATTTCAGCAAGATTGTTTTAAAATGGTGTGTTTTTTGAAGCTTTGCAGCCCTGTTAATTATTCTGTTTCATTTAAGACATCACAGAAAACATCAAAGTGGCCAAATCTCTCTCTCTCTCTCTTTTTTTTTTTACTTGAATCTGTGTCGTACTGATGACTTGGTTTAAAATAAGGCTGGAATGTGAGGCTCAGTCTGTAGTTCTAAAAGTTGAAATAATAATACTTGATTCCTCCTGTTTGGCAGCAATTATAGTAATTTATTGTTTATACTGCACCTATATCGTATTGTTTGTGATACAAAAATTAAGAGTCATGGCTCTATTTGCAGACACGCAGCTTAGCAAAACACAACACACGAGGCAGAAAGAAATGGGGAGGAAGTAGGATTATACATCACATGTCATTGGGAAGTAAATGGAACACACATGAATGAAAAGCAAAAGGCGACAAATTAGAGAAAATTTCTACTGAACCTGATAATGCAAATGCACTTTGGACAGCATTTTAAGTGCATTTTGTGAATGCTGCTCTTAGTGTCAATTGGCCAATTTGAGGATTATAGGTTTTTTGACTTTAAACACTAATGCCCAACTAATGATGATAAGCCCCATTGAACCAGTGGGAAGTAATCATACTGCAAGTTGGTCTCAGGGCCGTGGTCTGTAATTATTGATGCAAGGTCACGAAAAAGTATTACGCCCTTAAAACTTTCTCCTGTAGTTGAACTTTATTCAACAAGAACAGTTTCCTGCAGCTCTTCTTTACTAAAATTGCTGAAGCTGCTTCATTCACATCCTTTTACCAGTGCTATCTTGGCATATAGTACAAGCAATAAAGTAGTTTTATCCCTGAGTTATAGCCCTACTGCACAATCTCAGCAGAACCAGTGGACTTTTCCAAAACAAAACGTTTCAGTGAGGGAGCTTAAAAATGCGGTATTTTGTCTCATTCACTTGCAACTGAGCTGGTAGAAGGGGTGATGCAATAAATACAATCAATAGTTGCAATCCAAAGCAATGTTTTTTCACATATGCTAACCCTTGTAAGGTAGGCCTGTTTTGTCCTCATTACAGAACCAGGACTAAGGCTGAGAGAATATGAATATGCAGGCGCTTCACAAAACCGTGTGCTAGTAGACTTGTGTATTCTGTAAGGCAGATAACTTGAGCAACTGGAGCATGCCGGGAAACATCAATTTTCTGCATCTGAGGGGTTATGGATGGACAGCCAGATGACTTGGCATTCTTTCCTGAGAAGTGTTGATAAGATGGAAGAGGAGAAGAAAAAGAAAACCAGTTGTTGTCAACACACTCCTCGGGATGGGTGGGTGTCTTTAGATGTAGACACCATTTCAATATATCGCCTAGCACAGCATAAATCTCTGCAGTTTCCATTTAAGTGAGCCAGCTGACAACTGGCTTTGATATACGAGGCATCTGCATCTCATTTGAAAGTTTGGGGTTGCCTTCAAGGTCATTTAGAGGTGGCGCATTGCTGGATAGTGCTGATCTGTAATAATCCAATCCCAGTTTCTCAACAGCATCTGTGGCAATGACTCCAAAATCAAACTGCAGCTCACCCACCTGCAGCTCACCCAACTGGCTCCAGCTTATGAAATACAGGTGCCTGAAGGAAAGCTACTACCTTTCTGCTTCACATTGTTTGCGTTCTGACAGGTACTGGACTAGATTGCACGAGAGTTGAGAGGAGACAAAACATGCATCCAATGCTGTTGGGGCTGTGTGTTCCTGTGTGTTCTAGGAGATCTTAAACCCGGCTTGCCCTTCACTTATTTTTCTGGCCAACAGATGGCAGCACAAGTCCGGCAGCGGGAAAAATGGAGAGGGAAACAACTGATTGCAAGCAAAAGGCTTAACAATAGGACCCTTATGTTACCGGTATAGTGGGCTTCCCATAGCTGCTTCTGGCGGTTCCCTCACTGCGAGAAGTGAAGTTACAAGGAACCAGGCAGAGGGCCTTCTCGGTAGTGGCACCCTCCCTGTTGAATGCCCTCCCGTCAGATGCCAAGGAGGTAAGTAACTATACAACTTTTAGAAGACATCTGAAAGCAGCCCTGTATCAGGAGGTTTTAATGTTCGATGTTTCATTGTGTTTTTATATGTGTTGGAAGTTGTCCAGAGTGACTGGGGCAACCCAGCCAGCTGGGTGACAACAACAACAACAACAACAATAAATAAATATTAGTGTGTGTCCTCCTTGCTTGCATCAAGCCCACGTGTGTTAAACCAAGGGATGGTCTCAGCATATCTCAATCTCGATGCCATTACAAAAAACAACCACAGTATACAGAACACTTGTAATAAAAGAGGCAACTTTGGCCATGAGAGGATGTCCCTCTCCAGCAGCCAGGGTGTATGTGGGAGCCCAGCAGGTCTGCCTTTCCTAGAAACAGACTCCAGGCACTTCAGGAACACTCAAACATAAGCAGCTTCATTTAAGTACAGTTGACAGGGCGCTCTGCTCACTCCTCTGCTTCCAGACCCACATCAGCTCCCCCCCCCCTCGCACTCACCTCTGCAGGAAATTGTCGCTTCAATTACTTTGTCAATTGCAATTACTAGGTGAGCTCACCTTGTGTATATAGTTAGTTTGTTCCTCCTGACCCGAGAACTATCTGCACAGGGTAAGCTCACCTAGCCTTTCCTTTGTGCTATAATTTACAGATGAACTCATTTCCACCGGCTTGGATATTTTGTTCTCAATTATCAAGGCTGAGCCAAGACACTTCACTGTCTGAAGCAAAGGACAAGATGCCCCCCTGCTGCTGCATGAGACTCTAAATCTCAGGGTTATGGATTCAAGCCCCCTGTTGGGTGAAAGATTCCTGCATTGCAGGGGGCTGGACTAGATGACCCTCACGGTCCCTCCCAACTCTACAATTCTATGATTCAGTAGAGTGATTGCAGTAATTTAGAAACATTTCCTTATGAGAAGCGGGGTGGGTGGGTGTTTAAAGATTATTCCTGGAGAATGAGGGGATTGAGCCTGACTAGGTGAAGGTGTTGTTGTTGTTATTGCTTTTAAGTAAAAATACAGGCCACATTCACACCCTACATTTAAAGCTCCACGATGCCACTTTAAACAGCCATGGCTTCCCCCAAAGAACTCTGGGTGCTGTAGTGTGTGAAGGGTCCTGAGAGTTGCTAGGAGACCCCCTATTCCCCTCCCAGAGCTACAATATCCAGAATTCCATGTGAAGAGGGATTCATGATTAAACCACTTTGGGAATCAGATGAAACAGGCTGCCAAGGAAGGAAAATGGTTAGCATACCAGGAATTAATAACGAAGGAAAAAGATCAACTTGTGTTAAAACCATATGAACAAATTAAACAACATTGTGCAAGCTGGCTACATTACCATCAGATACAGAGCTTATTTAAAAAGCATAAAGAGATAGTTTTTTTGGAAAATCTAAATTGCAAGAGCTTTTAGTCAATAGTTCCAATAAATCATTAGCGAAAATTTATAAATATCCATTAGAATGGAAATTAAAAGATGAGGAAGTGAAATGTGTGATGACAAAATGGGCCCAAGATTTAGGAAGACCAATCTACAGAGCGCAATGGGATAAGTTATGGAAAGTTAATATGAGATTTACAGCCTGTACTGGAATTAAGGAGAATATAATGAAATTAGTTTATAGATGGCACTTAACCCCAGAGAAAATAGCAAAAATTTCTAAGACGCAATCGATGGATTGTTGGAAGTGCCATGAAAAAATAGGCAGTTATTTTCATTGCTGGTGGAAATGTTCAAAGATTTTTGGTTTTTGGAGTGAAATATACGAAAGATTAAAGAAGATGCTTAAGTGTACGTTTGGGAAAAAACCAGAGGTCTTCTTATTAAGTATAACTCCTGAAAATATTACAGAGGATAGGAAAAATATTCTTTTGTATGCGTGCGCAGCAGCCAGGTTACTTATAGCCCAAAATTGGAAAGGGGAGAAAATTCCGACAATTCAAGAATGGTTGATTAAATTAGTGGAATTCATGAATTTGGCTAAGATGACAGCAGCAATTCGAAATATATCCAAACAAAGATCTAAGGCTGAGTGGAAGTATGTGGAAGACTATCTGAAAAAAGAAGGTATAAGAACGGATTTGGTGATTTGCTTAGATTGAGATATATGTGGGGAGATTTATATGAAAATGTGAGCTATTTATTTAGTTATATATTTTTCAATCATTGTATAAGGTATAGCAAGTTTTGTTTTATTATTAAGGGAAGCGATATACAGACAATTGGAAGTCAATTTTTAATTGTTATTTATAATTCTTTGCTTTTTTCTGTGTGTTTTGTTTATTCAAATATTATTTTTTGTGGATTATAATGTCTAGATTATATGTTTCTTAGGGGGTTTGTTTGTTTGTTTATTTGTTTCTATTGGTTGATTTGATATGGTTGTATTTTAGAAGTCTGAAATTAAATAAAGCTATTTTAAAATTTAAAAAAAAGAAAAAGAAAAAGAAAAGAAACAGGCTGCCAAGGGGTTAGAGTCCCCCCCTTCCCCTTCCAAAACACCTTTCCTCCAGCAGGAAAAGGTGTCATGGGGCATCAGGTCTGCAAGTGCAATGTAACAGGTCATTTGCCCACAAGGAAAGATGCTGAGAGGGACCCAGTGGGAGGTTTGCTTGAGCAAAACATCCTCTTCGAACTGACAGATTTGTCCTAGCCTTGCACTTTGCAAGGGGAGAGAATGAACAACCCTCAATTGCAAAGCAAGGGCGGATAATAATAACCGTTAACATTGCCAGCTGCACCTAAACAATATACCATTTCGAGAAACACCAATTGTTCCTTTTTTGTTCAGCCTGGTGAAGAAGTTCACTCCAGGCAAACGCAGCAGGCTGGAGAGTCCGAGCGATGCTATTGATTCTGAGCGCAATAAAAAACAGCAGAAGCGCTTTGAAGCTCTTTGCAGCATTCAACACCCATGAAGTCTTAGAATGGCACACAGCCTGGTAGACAGTGCTGGTTGGCGCTCATGGTGCATGTGAACACCAATGACATGGGGAAATGTGGCTGTGAAATCCTGGAGGACAGTTTTAGGTTGCTTGGTAGGATGCTGAAAACCAGGACTTCCAAGGTAGCATTGTTGGAAATGCTTCCAGTTCCACACTAGACAGGGAAAGCTTTGTGCATGCATAGAAAAGAGGATGATGGTGGGAGGAGAAGTTTGAATTTGTTAGGCACTCACGGAGGAACACTTTGGACATCTGTACAGCTGTCTCTTTTAAAAATCATCTTTGGGTTTTTTTGTGGCTGTATTTGCTCCTTTTTTTAAAACAAACAAACAAACATTGGCTTACCTTACAGGGTTCTTGGCAGCTAGGTAACACATGCTTAGAACCCTTGAAAGCATTGTAAGCCAGGCCAGGGGCTGGCAGAGCCAGGAGGAAGAGGAACAAGGGGTAGGGGTGTGTGTGTGTGTGTGTGTGTGTGTGTGTGTGTGTGTGTGTAAATGCAGAATGGAGAATGGAGAACGAATCATCCCCAGTGGGTTAGAATCATAGAATCGTAGAATTGTAGAGTTGGTAGGGACCTGAAGAGTCATCTAGTCCAACCCATTGCAATTCTGGGACCTCAGGTTGTGGGGGCCTGTTGCCAAGGGGAAGAGAATAAGCAGATGCAAGGGGAAGTACCTGTTGATTCCCTGCCCGTGCCTTCACCCCAGCAGCCTCGTCCCCTCTCATCCCACCAGCTCCTTCCAAGGAGAGGAAGCGTGAGAGAGTCTCTGTGTACTCGGAGGAAAAGAGGATTGAGCACCCCACCGGGGGGGGGGGCAATTCTCAGAGGTGCATCTTCTTGATCCACACAGGCAGAAGAAGACACAGCAATCAGTAAGGCTGAGAGAGCTCATGAGAGAACGCCCCTCTTTCAGCGCCCTTGGTATTTAGGGCTGAGAAAGACAGAGAGGCACAAGGTCAAGGTCAGTTCAACTTTCCAAAAATTAGAGTATAGCGTGGCAGTCAAAGTAGTAGAAGACTTAGCATTGTGCAGCAAAGAACCAAAGCTTAGCTATGTGTATTGTCCAAAGTGCCTTGAGGTGCTAACGCACCAACGTTTTCTCTCGTTAAAAATGATTGGGAAAAGCCTCGCTATCTGCCGCTTGATTCCTGGAGGACAGGACACTACATAAATGTGAAATATTATTATACAGATTTGTGTACCACCTTACTAGATAGCTTTAGGGAATCGGGTCTTCTCAACGCGGAATGCACAAGGGCTCAACTCCACCGGCTGGCATCCATGCCGCTTTCTGCACACAGCAGCCTTCACGTGACGGTGTCATTCGAAGTGGCCATCTATCTGAATCTTGTTTGAGCACATCAAACCTTGGTCTCACGCACACAGATGCCCTTTCATGCAGAAACCCAATTACAGCTCTTTCCAGCATCAAAGAAGCAGATATACTTTTTATTCTCATGAGGGGTTATAAAACGTTCTGTATTTTACAAACTGAAGCCGCTTTAGAAAAATACACCACATAACTCTCGAAAAGGCAATATGGCAGCATTGCACAGCAACGCCTTGCCCAAATGATAATTTCCAGAGCAGGTGTAGATTTAGAACTACATCTGTCAGCCCATTCTACAGAAGTTTTTAGGCACCATGCAAGTTTTAGCACCGTGGTGGTATAATAGCACCATATTTAAAGACCAAAACAAAAATTGCTCGTCCCTTAGAGCAGTGTTTTTCAACCACTGTTCCGCGGCACACTAGTGTGCCGCGAGATGTTGCCTGGTGTGCCGTGGGAAAAATTGAAAAATTCAAGAGAATTACTTTATATATAGTCAATATAGGCACAGAGTTAATTTTTTTAACATTTTCTAATGGTGGTGTGCCTCGTGATTTTTTTCATGAAACAAGTGTGCCTTTGCCCAAAAAAGGTTGAAAAACACTGCCTTAGAGGTATATGTGTCGATTAAGCTGCTGTATAAAGGTAAAAAGAACATGACAAACCTCACCTTGGACAGGATTTCCAATGATCTCCAGGTAAGGTAGGTTTGTTTTGATGCCTTTATTTTTCAAACTTCCCTCTGAGGCTTAATCTCCCCACATGGAAATCCAGAATTAACAAGGTGGCAATTTATGGAAAATAACTAGGTTTACTGTGATTATGATGACAACTCTTTAGTATCTTGAGGCACTTCCGGCATGGCACCAAAAGCATTTTTTGGTGTGTGTGTTTTTAAATAGAGGTGGAAAAGCAGAGGGAAGAAGGCAGGAAAGGGGGAAATAAACAGTGAAGGTGAAAATCTTATAATGCAGAACAGACAGCACAATAAGTGAATCCGACGTTGCAAATCAGGACAAAGGGTACAGGCGATCTTTGGATTTGGAGACGGTTCAAATCCACTGCATTATAGTTCTGTGGCTCCATGGTGGCGGTGGCAGTGGCAGTGTAGCTCTCTAGCAAGAGTGGGGAAGGTGCGGCCCTTCAGGCAGTTGTGGCTCATCTGCTGGGGCAGAGCTGCAGTTCTTGCATCCTGGTGTCTGCACAGCCCTGCCCTCTTTGCTGCCACGACCCTCTCCCACTTGGTAAGCCACAGCGCCACCACTGCTGGGAAGCTAGCATTGCAGCTCCACCCCACTAGTCTTTGGCTTTTCGGCTTTGGACTACAACTCCCATCAGTCCTGACCTTTGGCCATGCTGGCTGGGGCAGGCACCCAGCGGCCTCTGGGATGCTACAGCTTCCCTACCCTCTGCTGGATCACGTTCTTCCGTTTCACATTCTGATTTAGCAGTCCTAGTTCTCAGTCATGCAGTTTCAGGCATGGGTCGCTTTTTGAGGTCCTGTTGCGTTAGCATCTCCGGGTATCTTGCAAGTGGCGCAGCACTGATTCCTCACCAATGGCATGAAACATTTCCCAAGATCCCTCACCCTCTCGCAGAAATTCGCCGACAGCCTGTCCTTGCTGCAAGGGAAACCTGTAGTGAAGAAAGACACCCACACACATTCATAAAAGGAAACAGCAGTAGCTATCAGTGCCTACAGAGTTAGGGCAACACCATAGGACATCAGAGAGAGGCAGAAGGAAAGAAATTGACAGCATAACCATATGTTTGCTTACTTGGAAGTAAGTCCCATAGTTTTCGCTGGCGCTTCTCGTCCTAGGAAGTGTGCTTAAGGTTGCAGTCTAAGTGTGCTGTTAATCACCGAAAGCACTGGTGGTGAACTTGCGGGACTCTATTATTATTATTTTTTAAAATTGAATTTATATACCACCCTATACACAGGGGTCTCAGGGCAGTTCACAGAATAAAATCAAGATATAAAACCACAAAATACCTAATAAAAAGAAAAACAGCAACCCAATACACGCCCCCCCCCCTTTAAAAGGGCATCGGATGTAAATCGGATCAACCAAAGGCCTGGTTAAAGAGAATTGTTTTGTCTGGCATCTAAAGGTGTATAATGAAGGCACCAGGCGAACTTCCCTGGGGAGATCATTCCACAGATGGGGAGCCACTGCAGAGAAGGCCCGTTCTTATGTTGCCACCCTCCAAACCTCTCTAGACGTTATCGGACTCCCATCAGCTCTAGCTAGCATGCCAACAGTT